>NW_026061795.1:5000000-7500000 GCF_023897955.1 Schistocerca gregaria
GAAAAATCTTAATTTCCTAGCTCTTGTCGAAGGCACCAAAGCCGGCAAATAAGTCAAAAATCGATAACTAAACTTGAATTTTACTGCTTCTTATTGGTTATTACATCAACTTAGAAGCTCCTTATGTGTTCTACTATGGTGCTCTTAGAGTCTCCGCATGCCGCATCACGCGACATAGTTTTGCACACGATAAATGTAACCGTTTAATAGAGAAGAGCGGCTAATGTGACGATCAGACATTAAGACGATTCGATAGCAAATTACGGACACGGGCGGATCTCTTAGGTTTTTACTACATATGAACACTTTTCACATTCTCCCGTGCAACGTTGCTGCTAGTCCTTCTTCATTCAAAATCTTAAGGTCCTAGCGCATGTCCAAAGCACCAAAGCCAGCTAAAAAGTCAAAAATCGATAACTAATACTTGAATTGTACCGCTTCTTACTTGTTATTACATCAACTTAGAAGCTTCTCGTGTGTTCTACTATTGTGCTTTTAGCGTCTCCGCATTCCGCAGCACGCGACATAGCTTTGCACACGATAAATGCAACCGTTTCAGAGAGAAGAGCGGCCAATGTGACCATCTGACATTAAGTCGATTCCATTGCAAATGACGAAAACGGGCTGATTTATTAGGTTCTTACTACATACGAACACTTTTTCACATTCTGCTGTGCAACGTGGCTGCTAGGCGTCGCTTCATTCAAAAACTTAAGGTCCTAGCTCATGTCCAAAGCACGAAAGCCGGCAAAAAGTCAAAAATCGATTACTAAAACTTTAATTGTACTGCTTCTTACTTGCAATTACATCAACTTAGAAGCTTCTTCTGTGTTCTACTATGGCGCTTTTAGTGTCTCCGCATTCCGCAATACGCGACATAGTTTTGCACACGATAGATGTAACCGTTTAATAGAGAAGAGCGGCCAATGTGACGATCTGACATTAAGTCGAATCGATACTAAAAGACGAAAACGGGCCGATTTTATAGGTTTTTCTACATACGAACACTTTTCACCTTCTCCCGTGCAACGTGGCTGCTAGTCCTCCATTCATGAAAAATCTTAATTTCCTATCTCATGTCGAAGGCACCAAAGCCGGCAAAAAAGTCAAAATTCGATAATTAAACTTGAAGTTTACTGCTTCTTACTGGCTATTACATCAACTTAGAAGCTTCTTCTGCATTCTATTATGCTGCTTTTAGTGTCTCCGCATTCCGCAGCACTCGACATAGCTTTGCACATGATAAATGTAACCGTTTCAGAGAGAAGGGCGGCCAATGTGACCATCTGACGTTAAGTCGATTCGATAGCAAATGACGGAAACGGGCGGATCTCTTAGGTTTTTACTACATATGAACACTTTTCACATTCTCCCGTGCAACGTGGCTGCTAGTCCTTCTTCATGCAAAATCTTAAGGTCCTAGCGCATGTCCAAGGCAGCAAAGCCGGCTAAAAAGTCAAAAATCGATAAACAAAACTTGAATTGTTCTGCTTCTTACTTGCTATTAAATCAATATAGAAGCTTCTTCTGTGTTCTACTATGGTGCTTTTAGCGTCTCCGCATTCTGCAGCACGCGACGTAGCTTTCCACACGTTAAAAGTAATCGTTTCAGAGAGAAGAGTGGTTAATGTGACCATCTAACATTAAGTCGATTCGATAGCAAATGACGAAAACAGGCTGATTTATTAGGTTGTTACTACATATGAACACTTTTCACATTCTCCCATGCAACGTAGCTGCTAGTCCTCCCTTCATGCAAAATCATAACGTCTTAGCTCATGTCTAAGGCACCAAAGCAGGCTAAGAAGTTAAAATCGATAACTAATCTTGAGTTGTACTGCTTCTTACTGGCTATTACATCAACTTAGATGCTTATACTGTGTTCTACTATGGTGCTTTTAGTGTCTCCGCATATCGTAGCACGCGACATAGCTTTGCACACGATAAATGTAACCGTTTCAGTGAGAAGAGCGGCCAATGTGACGATCTGACAATAAGTCGATTCGATAGCAAATGACGGAAACGGGCGGATTTCTTATGGTTTTACTACATACGAACACATTTCACATTCTCCCGCGCAACGTGACCTGTAGTCCTCCATTCATGAAAAATCTTAATTTCCTAGCTCAAGTCCAAGGCACCAAAGTCGGCTAAAAATTCAAAAATCGATAACTAAATTCGAATTGTACTGCCTCTTACTGGCAATTACATCGAGTTATAAGCTTCTTCTGTGTTCTGCTAGGGTGCTTTTAGTGTCTCTGCATGTCGCAGCACGCAGCATAGCTTTGCACCCGATAAATGTAACCGTTTCAGAGAGAAGTGCGGCGAACGAGACCATCTGACATTAAGTCGATTCGATAGGAAATGACGAAAACAGCCGTATTTCTTAGGTTTTTACTACATGTGAACACTTCTCAAATTCTCCCGTAAAGCGTGGCTGATAGTCCTCCCTTCATGCAGCATCTTAAGGTCCTAGCTCATATCCAAGGCACCAAAGCCGTCAAAAAGTCATAAATCGATTACTTAAACTTTAATTGTACTGCTTCTTACTTGCAATTACATCAACTTAGAAGCTTCTTCTGTGTTCTACTATGGTGCTTTTAGCGTCTTCGCATTCCGCAGCACGCGACATAGCTTTGCACACGATAAATCTAACCGTTTCAGAGAGAAGAGCGGCTAATGTGACCATCTGACATTAAGTCGATTCGATACCAAAAGACGAAATCGGGCCGATTTCTTAGGTTTTTACTACATACGAAAACTTTTCCCATTCTCCCGTGAAACGTGGCTGCTAGTCCTCCATTCATGAAAAATCTTAATTTACTAGCTCATGTCGAAGGCACCAAATCCGGCAGAAAAGTCAAAAATCGGTAACTAAACTTGAATTGTACTGCTTCTTATTGGCTATTACATCAACTTAGAAGCTTCTTCTATGGTCTACTATGGTGCTTTTAGTGACTCCGCATATCGCAGCACGCGATATAGATTTCCACACGATAAATTTAACCGTTTCAGAGAGATGAGCCGAAAATGTGACGATCTGACAAAAAGTCGATTCGATAGCAAAAGACGAAAACGGGCTGATTTATTAGGTTGTTACTACATATCAACACTTTTCACATTCTCCAATAACAACGTGGCTGAAAGTCCTCAATTTATGCAACATCTTAAGGTCCTAGCCCATGTCCAAGGCACCAAAGCCAGATAAAAAGTCAAAAATCGATAACTAATACTTGAATTGTCCCGCTTCTTACTTGTTATTACATCAACTTAGAAGCTTCTTGTTTGTTCTACTAGGGTGCTTTTAGTGTCTCTGCATGTCGCAGCACGCGACATAGCTTTGCACACGATAGATGCAACCGTTTCAGAGAGAAGAGCGGCCAATGTGACCATCTGACATTAAGTCGATTCGATAGCAAATGACGAAAACGGGCGGATCTCTTAGGTTTTTACTACATATGAACACTTTTCACATTCTCCCATGCAACGTGGCTGTTAGTCCTCCCTTCATGCAAAATCATAAAGTCTTAGCTCATGTCTAAGGCACCAAAGCAGGCTAAAAAGTCAAAATCGATAACTAAACTTGAGTTGTACTGCTTCTTACTGGCTACTACATCAACTTAGAAGCATCTTCTGTGTTCTACTATGGTGCTCTTAGTGTTTCCGCATATCGCAGCACGCGACATAGCTTCGCACACGATAAATGTAATCGTTTCAGAGAGAAGAGCGGCCAATGAGACCATCTGACATGAATTCAATTCGATAGCAAATGACGAATACAGGCGGATTTCTTAGGTTTTTGCTACATATGAACACTTTTCACTTCCTCCCGTGCAACGCGGCTGCTAGTCCTCATTTCATGCAAATCATAAGGTCCTAGCTCATGTCCAACGCACCAAAGCCGGCTAAAAAGTCAAAAATCGAAAGCTAAACATCAGGTGTACTGCTTCTTACTGGCTATTACATAAACTTAGAAGCATCTTCTGTGTTATACTATGGTGCTTTTAGAGTCTGCTCATGTAGCAGCACGCGACATAGCGTTGCACACGATAAATGTAACCGTTTCGGAGAGAAGAGCGGCCAATGTGACGATCTAACGTTAAGTCGATCCGATAGCAAATGACGAAAACGGGCGGATCTCTTAGGTTTTTACTACATATGAACAATTTTCACATTCTCCCGTACAATGTGGCTGCTAGTCCACCCTTCATGCAACATCTGAAGGTCCTAGCTCATGTCCAAGGCAGCAAAGCCGGCAAAAAGTCAATAATCGATAGCTAAAACTATTATTTTACTGCTTCTTACTGGCTACTACATCGTCTTAGAAGCTTCTTCTGTGTTCTACTATGGTGCTTTTAGTGTCACCGCAATTCGCAGTACCCTACATAGCTTTGAACACGATAAATGTAATCGTTTCAGAGAGAAGAGCGGCCAATGTGACGATCTGACATTAAGTCGATTCGATAGCAAATGATGAAAACGGGCGGATCTGTTAGGTTTCTACTACATATGAACACTTATCACATTGTGCCGTGCAACGTGGCTGCTAGACCTCCTTCATGCAAAATCTTAAGGTCCTAGCGCATGTCCAAGGCAGCAAAGGCGGCTAAAAAGTCAAAAATCGATAAATAAAACTTGAATTGTTCTGCTTCTTACTTGCTATTAAATCAATATAGAAGCTTCTTTTGTGTTCTACTATGGTACTTTTAGCGTCTCCGCATTCTGCAGCACGCGACGTAGCTTTCCACACGTTAAAAGTAATCGTTTCAGAGAGAAGAGCGGTTAATGTGACCATCTAACATTAAGTCGATTCGATAGCAAATGACGAAAACAGGCTGATTTATTAGGTATTTACAAGATACGAACACTTTTCACATTCTCCCGTACAACGTGGCTGAAGGTCCTCCCTTTATGCAACATCTTAAGGTCTTAGCTCATGTTTAAGGCACCAAAGCTTTGCACACGATAAATGTAACCGTTTCAGAGAGAAGAGCGGCTAATGTGGCAATCTCACATTAAGTCGATTCGATAGCAAATGACGAAAACGGGCAGATTTATTAGGTTGTTACTACATATGAACACTTATCACTTTCTCCCATGCAACGTTGCTGCTAGTCCTCTCTTCATGCAAATCTTAAGGTCCTAGCTCTTGTCCAACGCACCAAAGCCGGCTAAAATGTCAAAAACCGAAAGCTAAACTTGAGTTGTACTGCTTCTTACTGGCTATTACATCAACTTAGAAGCTTCTTTTGTGTTCTACTACGGTGCTTTTAGTGTCTCCGCATATAGCAGGACACGACATAGCGTTGCACACGATAAATGTACCCGTTTCAGAGAGAAGACCGGCCAATGTGACGATCTGACATTAAGTCGATTCGATAGCAAAAGACGAAAACGTACGGATCTCTTAGGTTCTTACTACATATGAACACTTTTCACATCCTCCCGTACAACGTGGCTGATAGTCTTCCCTTCATGCAAATCTTAAGGTCCTAGCTCATATCCAAGGCACCAAAGCCGGCAAACTGTCAAAATGTGATTACTAAAACTTTAATTGTACTGCTTCTTACTTGCAATTACACCAACTTAGAAGCTTCTTATGTGTTGTACTATGGTGCTTTTAGCGTCTCCGCATTCTGCAGCACGCGACATAGCTTTGTACACGATAAATGTAAACGTTTGAGAGAAAAGAGCGGCCAATGTGACGATCTGACATTAAGTCGATTCGATAGCAATTGACGAAAACGGGCAGATTTTTTAGGTTGTAACTACATATGAACACTTTTCACATTCTCCCCTGCAACGTGGCTGCTAGTCCTCCCTTAATGCAAAATCTTAAGGTCCTACCTCATGTCCAACAAAAAAAGCCAACTAAAAAGTCAAAAATCGATAGCTAAACTTCAGTTGTACTGCTTCTTACTGGTTATTACATCAACTTAGAAGCATCTTCTGTGTTCTACTATGGTCCTTTTAGTGTCTCCGCATTCCGCATTACGCGACATAGTTTTGCACACGATGAATGTAACCGTTTAATGGAGAAGAGCGGCCAATGTGACCATCTGACATTAAGTCGATTCGATAGCAAATGACGAAAACGGGCGGATCTCTTAGGTTTTCACTACATATGAACACTTTTCACTTTCTCCCGTGCAACGCGGCTGCTAGTCTTCATTTCATGCAAATCATTAGGTCCTAGCCAATGTCCAACGCACCAAAGCCGGCTAAAAAGTCAAAAATCGTTAACTAAAACTTGAATTGTACTGCTTCTTATTGGCTGTTACATCACTTAGAAGCTTCTTCTGTGGTCCACTATGGTGCTTTGAGTGTCTCCGCATTCCGCAGCACGCGACATAGCTTTGCACACGTTAAATGTAACCGTTTCAGAGAGAGGAGCGGCCAATGTGACCATCTGACATTAAGTCGATTCGATAGCAAATGACGAAAACGGGCGGATCTCTTAGGTTTTCACTACATATGAACACTTTTCACTTTCTCCCGTGCAACGCGGCTGCTAGTCTTCATTTCATGCAAATCATTAGGTCCTAGCCAATGTCCAACGCACCAAAGCCGGCTAAAAAGTCAAAAATCTAAAGCTAAACATCAGGTGTACTGCTTCTTACTGGCTATTACATAAACTTAGAATCATCTTCTGTGTTATACTATGGTGCTTTTAGTGTCTGCGCATGTAGCAGCACGCGACATAGCGTTGCACACGATAAATGTAACCGTTTCACAGAGAAGAGCGGCCAATGTGACGATCTAACGTTAAGTCGATTCGATAGCAAATGACTGAAACGGGCGGTTCTCTTAGGTTTTCACTACATATGAACACTTTTCACATTCTCCGGTGCAACGTAGCTGCTAGTCCTTCTTCATGCAAAATCTTAAGGTCCCAGCGCATGTCCAATGCACTAAAGCCGGCTAAAAAGTCAAAAATCGTTAACTAAAACTTGAATTGTACTTTCTCTTACTGGCTATTACATCAACTTAGAAGCTTCTTCTGTGTTCTACTATGGTGCTTTTAGTGTCTCCGCTTTCCGCAATACGCGACTTAGTTTTGCACACGATAGATGTAACCGTTTAGTAGTGAAGAGCAGCCAATGTGACGATCTGACATTAAGTCGAATCGATACCAACAGAAGAAAACGGGCCGATTTTATAGGTTTTTACTACATACGAACACTTTTCACCTTCTCCCGTGCAACGTGGCTGCTAGTCCTCCATTCATGAAAAATCTTAATTTCCTAGCTCATGTCGAAGGCACCAAAGCCGGCAAAAAAGTCAAAAATCGATAACTAAACTTGAATTGTACTGCTTCATACTAGCTATTACATAAACTTTGAAGCTTCTTCTGTGTTCTATTATGCTACTTTTAGTGTCTCCGCATTCCGCAGCACTCGACATAGCTTTGCACACGTTAAATGTAACCGTGTCAGGGAGAAGAGCGGATAATGTGACTATCTAACATTAAGTCGATTCGATAGCAAATGACGAAAACGGGCTGATTTATTAGGTATTTACAAGATACGAACACTTTTCACATTCTCCCGTACAACGTGGCTGAAGGTCCTCCCTTTATGCAACATCTTAAGGTCCTAGCTCATGTTTAAGGCACCAAAGCCGGCTAAAAAGTCAAAAATCGATAACTAAAACTTGAATTGTACTGCGTCTTACTTGTTATTACATCAACTTAGAAGCTTCTTCTGTGTTCTATTATGCTGCTCTTAGCGTCTCCGCATTCCGCAGCACGCGACGTAGCTTTGCACACGTTAAGTGTAACCGTTTCAGAGAGAAGAGCGGTTCATGTTACCATCTAACATTAAGTCGACTCGATACCAAATGACGAAAACGGGCAGATTTATTACGTTGTTACTAGATACGAACAGTTTTCACATTCTCCCGTGCAACGTGTCTGCTAGGCGTCAATTCATGCAAAATCTTAATGTCCTAGCTCATGTCCAAGGCATAAAAGCCGGCTAAAAAGTAAAAAATCGATAACTAAACTTGAATTGCACTCCTTCTTACTAGCTATTACATCAACTTATAAACTTCTTCTCTGTTCTGCTATTTTGCTTTTAGTGTCTCCGCATATCGCAGCACGCGACATAGCTTTGCACACGATAAATGTAACCGTTTCAGAGAAAAGACCGGCCAATGTGACGATCTGACATTAAGTCGCTTCGATAGCAAATGACGAAAACGGGCGGATCTCTTAGGTTTCTACTACATATGAACACTTTTCACATTCCCCTGTGCAACGCAGCAGCTATTCCTCCATTCAGGCAAAATCTTAAGGTCCTATCTCATGTTCAACGCATCAAAGAAGGGTAAAAAGTCAATAATCGATAACTACGACTAAAATTGTACTGCTTCTTAGTGGCTATTACATCAACTTAGAAGCTTCTTCTGTGTTTTACTATAGGTGCCTTTAGTGTCTCCGCATACCGCAGCACCGGACACAGCTTTGCAGACAATAAATGTAACCTATTCAGAGAGAAGAGCGGCCAATGTGACGATCTGGCTTTAAGACCATTCGATAACAAATGACGAAAACGGACGGATTTCTCAGGGTTTTACTACATATGAACACTTTTCACATTCTCCCGTGCAACGAGTCTGCTAGTCCTCATTTCATGCAAAATCTTAAAGTCCTAGCTCTTTTCTAAGACACCAAAGAAGGGTAAAAAGTCATGGATCGATAACTAAAACTTGAATTGTACTGCTTCTTACTTTCTATTACATCAACTTAGAAGCTTCTTCTGTGTTCTACTATAGGTGCTTTTACTGTCTCCGCATACCACAGCACCCTACATAGCTTTGCAGACGATAAATGTAACCGTTTCAGAGAGAATAGCGGCCAATGTGACGATCTGGTCTTAAGTCGATTCGATAACAAATGACGAAAACGGACGGATTTCCCAGGTTTTTACTACATACGAACACTTTTCACTTTCTCCCGTGCAACGCGGCTGCTAGTCCTCCTTTCAGGCAAAATCTTAAGGTCCTAGTTTATGTCCAAGGCACCAAGGAAGTGTAAAAAGTCAATAATCGATAACTAAATCTTAAATTGTACTGCTTCTTACTGGCTATTACATCAACTTAGAAGCTTCTTCTGTGTTCTACTATGGTGCTTTTAGTGTCTCCGCATACCGCAGCAACAGACATAGCTTTGCAGAGGATAAATGTAACCGTTTCAGAAAGAAGAGCGGCCAACGTGACGATCTGGCTTTAATTCCATTCTATAACAAATGACGAAAACGGACGGATTTCTCAGGTTTTTACTACATATGAACACGTTTCACATTCTCCCGTGCAACGCGGCTGCTAGTCCTTCTTTCACGCAAAATCTTCAGGTCCTACTAGCTCATGTCCAAGACACCAAAGAATGGTACAAAGTCTATAATCGATAACTAAAACTAGAATTGTACTGCTTCTTACTGGCTATTACATCAACTTAGAAGCTTCTTCTGTGTTTTACTATAGGTTCCTTTAGTGTCTCCGCATACCGCAGCACCGGACACAGCTTTGCAGACAATAAATGTAACCTATTCAGAGAGAAGAGCGGCCAAGGTGACGATCTGGCTTTAAGACCATTCGATAACAAATGACGAAAACGGACTCATTTCTCAGGGTTTTACTACATATGAACACTTTTCACATTCTCCCATGCAACGTGTCTGCTAGTCCTCCTTTCATGCAAAATCTTAAAGTCCTAGCTCTTTTCTAAGGCACCAAAGAAGGGTAAAAAGTCATGGATCGATAACTAAAACTTGAATTGTACTGCTTCTTACTTTCTATTACATCAACTTTGAAGCTTCTTCTGTGTTCTGCTATGGTGCTTGTAGTGTCTCCGCATACCACAGCACGAGACATGGCTTTGCAGACGATAAATGTAACCGTTTCAGAGAGAAGACTGGCTAATGTGACGATCTGGCTTTAAGTTCATTCGATAACAAATAAAGAAAACGGTCGGATTACACAGGTTTTTTCTACATATAAACACTTTTCACATTCTCCCGTGCAACGCAGCTGCTAGTCCTCCTTTCATACAAAATCATAAGATCCTTGTTCATGTACAAGGCACCAAGTAAGGGTAAAAAGTCAATAATCCATAACTACAAATAAATTGTACTGCTTCTTACTGGCTATTACATCAACTTAGAAGCTTCTTCTGTGTTCTACTATAGGTGCTTTTACTGTCTCCGCAAACCGCAGCACCCGACATAGCTTTGCAGACGTTTCAGAGAGAAGAGCGGCTAACGTCACGATCTGGCTTTAAGACGATTTGATACAAATGACGAAAACGGACGGATTTCTCAGGTTGCTACTACATATGAACACTTTTCTCATTCTCCCATCCAACGCGGCTGCTAGTCCTCCTTTCATGCTAAATCTTAAGGTCGTAGCTCATGTCCATGACACCAAAGAAGGCAAAAAAGTCCGTAGTCGATAACTAAAACTTGAATTGTACTGTTTCTTACTGGCTATTACATCAACTTAGAAGCTTTTTCTGTGTTCTACTATGGTGCTTTTAGTGTCTCCGCATACCGCAGCTACAGACATAGCTTTGCAGATGATAAATATAACCGTTTCAGAGAGATGAGCGGCCAATTTGACGATCTGGCTTTAAGTCGATTCGATAACAAATGACGAGAACGGACGGATTTCTCAGGTTTTTACTACATATGAACACTTTTTACATTCTCCATGCAACGAGGCTGCTAATTCTCCTTTCAGGCAAAATCTTAAGGTCCTAGCTCATGTCCAAGGCAGCAAGGATGTGTAAAAAGTGAACAATCGATAACTAAATGTTAAATTGTACTGCTTCTTACTGGCTATTACATCAACTTAGAAGCTTCTTCAGTGTTCTACTATGGTGCTTTTAGTGTCTCCGCATACCGCAGCACGAGACATGACTTTGCAGACGATAAATGTAACCGTTTCAGACAGAAGAGCGGCCAATGAGACGATCTGGCTTTAAGTCGATTCGATAACAAACGACGAAAACGGACGGATTTCTCAGGTTTTTACTACATATGAACACTTTTTACATTCTCCATGCAACGAGGCTGCTAATCCTCCTTTCAGGCAAAATCTTAAGGTCCTAGCTCATGTCCAAGGCAGCAAGGATGTGTGAAAAGTGAACAATCGATAACTAAATCTTAAATTGTACTGCTTCTTACTGGCTATTACATCAACTTAGAAGCTTCTTCAGTGTTCAACTATGGTGCTTTTAGTGTCTCCGCATACCGCAGCACGAGACATGACTTTGCAGACGATAAATGTAACCGTTTCAGAGAGAAGAGCGGACAATGTGACGATCTGACTATAAGTCGATTCGATAACAAATGACGAAAACGGACGGATTTCTCAGGTTTTTGCTACATATGAAAACTTTTCACATTCTCCCGTGCAACGCGGCTGCTAGTCCTCCTTTCATGCAAAATCTTAAGGTCCTAGCCCATGTCCAAGGCACCAAAGAATGGTAAAAAGTCAATAATCGATAACTAAATCTTCAATTGTACTGCTTCTTACTGGCTATTACATCAACTTAGAAGCTTCTTCTGTGTTCTACTATAGGTCCTTTTAGTGTCTCCGCATACCCCAGCACCCGACATAGCTTTGCAGACGATAAATGTAACCGATTCAGAGAGAAGAGCGGCCAACGTGACGATCAGGCATTAAAACGATTCGATAAAAAATGACGAAAACGGACGGATTTCCCAGGTTTTTACTACATATGAACACTTTTCACTTTCTCCCGTGCAACGCGGCTGCTAGTCCTCCTTTCAGGCAAAATCTTAAGGTCCTAGCTCATGTCCAAGGCACCAAGGATATGTAAAAAGTCAATAATCGATAACTAAATCTTAAATTGTACTGCTTCTTACTGGCTATTACATCAACTTAGAAGCTTCTTCTGTGTTCTACTATGGTGCTTTTAGTGTCTCCGCATACCGCAGCTACAGCCATAGCTTTGCAGATGATAAATATAACCGTTTTAGAGAGAATAGCAGCCAATGTGACGATCTGGCTTTAATTCGATTCGATAAAAAATGACGAAAACGGACGGATTTCTCAGGTTTTTACTACATATGAACACTTTTTACATTCTCCATGCAACGAGGCTGCTAATCCTCCTTTCAGGCAAAATCTTAAGGTCCTAGCTCATGTCCAAGGCAGCAAGGATGTGTAAAAAGTGAACAATCGATAACTAAATCTTAAATTGTACTGCTTCTTACTGGCTATTACATCAACTTAAAAGCTTCTTCAGTGTTCTACTATGGTGCTTTTAGTGTCTCCGCATACCGCAGCACGAAACATGACTTTGCAGACGATAAATGTAACCGTTTCAGAGAGAAGAGCAGCCAATGTGATGATCTGGCTTTAAGTCGATTCGATGACAAGTGACGAAAACGGACGGATTTCTCAGGTTTTTACTACATATGAACACTTTTCACGTTCTCCCGTGCAACGCGGCAGCTAGTCCTCCTTTCAGGCGTAATCTTAAGGTCCAAGCTCATGTCCAAGGCACCAAGGAAGTGTAAACGTCAATAATCGATAACTAAATCTTAAATTGAACTGCTTCTTACTGGCTATTACATCAACTTAGAAGTTTCTTCTGTGTTCTACTATAATGCATTTAGTGTCTCCGCATACCGCAGCAGCCGACATAGCTTTGCTGACGATACATTTAACCGTTTCAGAGAGAAGACCGGCTAACGTGACGATCTGGCTTTAAGTTGATTCAATAACAAATGACGAAAACGGGCGGATTTCTCAGGTTTTTACTATATATGAACACTTTTCACACTCTCCCGTGCAACGCGGCTGCTAGTCCTCCTTTCATGCAAAATCTTAAGGTCCTAGCCCATGTCCAAGGCACCATGAATGGTAAAAAGTCAATAACCGATAACTAAATCTTAAATTGTACTGCTTCTTACTGGCTATTACATCAACTTAGAAGCTTCTTCTGTGTTCTACTATTGTGCTTTTTGTGTCTCCGCACACCGCACCACGCTACATAGCTTCGCAGACGATAAATGTAACCGTTTCAGAGAGGAGACCGGCTAATGTGACGAACTGACTTTAAGTCCTATTGATAACCAACGAGGAAAACGTTTGGATTTCTCAGGTTTTTACTACATATGAACACTTTTCACTTTCTCCCGTACAACGCGGCTGCTAGACCTCCTATCAGGCAAAATCTTAAGGTCCTATCTCATGTTCAACGCATCAAAGAAGGGTAAAAAGTCAATAATCGAAAACTAAATCTTATATTGTACTGCTTCTTACTGGCTATTACATCAACATAGAAGCTTCTTCTGTGTTCTACTATGGTGCTTTTTGTGTCTCCGCATACCGCAGCACGCGACGTAGCTTTGCAGACGATAAATGTAACCGTTTTAGAGATAATAGCAGCCAATGTGACGATCTGGCTTTAATTCGATTTGATAACAAATGACGATAACGGACGGATTTCTCAGGTTCTTGCAACATATAAACACTCTTCACATTCTCCCATGCAACGTGGCTGCTAGTCCTCCTTTCAGGCAAAATCTTAAGGTCCTAGTTCATGTCCAAGGCACCAAGTAACGGTAAAAAGTCAATAGTCGATAACTAAATCTTGAATTGTACTGCTTCTTACTGGCTATTACATCAACTTAGAAGCTTCTTCTGTGTTCTACTGTGGTGTGTTTAGTGTATCCGCATACCGCTGTACGCGACATTGCTTTGAAGACGATAAATGTAAACGTTTCAGGGAGAAGAGCGGCCAATGAGACGATCTGGCTTTAAGTCGAATCGTTAACAAATGACGAAAACGGACCGATTTCCCAGGTTTTTACTACATACGAACACTTTTCACTTTCTCCCGTGCAACGCGGCTGCTAGTCCTCCTTTCAGGCAAACTCTTAAGGTCCTAGTTCATGCCCACGGCACCAAGGAAGTGTAAAAAGTCAATAATCGATAACTAAATCTTAAATTGTACTGCTTCTTACTGGCTATTACATCAACTTAGAAGCTTCTTCTGTGTTCTACTATGGTGCTTTTAGTGTCTCCGCATACCGCAGCAGCAGACATAGCTTTGCTGACGATAAATGTAACCGTTTCAGAGAGGAGAGCGGCCAATGTGACGACCTGGCTTTAAGTCGATTCGATAACAAATGACGAAAAAGGACGGATTTCTCACGTTTTTACAATATATGAACGCTTTTCACATCCTCCCGTGCAACACGGCTGCTAGTCCTCCTTTCATGCAAAATCTTAAGGTCCTAGCTCATGTCCAAGGCACCAAAGAAGGGTAAAAAGTTAATAATCGATAACTAAAACGTGAATTGTACTGCTTCTTACTGGCTATTACATCAACTTAGAAGCTTCCTTTGTGTTCTACTATGGTGCTTTTAGTGTCTCCGCATACCGCAGCACGTGACGTTGCTTTGCAGACGATAAATGTAACCGTTTCAGAGAGAAATGCGGCAATTGTGACGATATGGCTTTAAGTCGATTGGATAACAAATTACGAAAACGGTCGGATTTCTCAGGATTTTACTACATATGAACACTTTTCATATTCTCCCGTGCAACGAGGCTGCTAGTCCTCCTTTCATTCAAAATCGTTAAGTGCTATCTCATTTGCAAGGCACCAAAGTAGGGTAAAAAGTAATCGATCCATACCTAAAACCTGAATTGTACTGCTTGTTACTGGCTATTACATCAACTTAGAAGTTTCTTCTGTGTTCTACTATGGTGCTTTTATTGTCTCCGCATACCGCAGCACGCGACGTAGTTTTGCAGACGATAAACGTAACCGTTTCAGAGAGAAGAGCACCCTATGTGACGATCTGGCTTCAAGTCGATTCGATAACAAATGCCGAAAACGGACGGATTTCTCAGATTTTTACTACACACAAATTCTTTTTACATTCTCCCGTGCAACGCGGCTGCTAATCCTCTATTCATGCAATATCTTAAGCTCCTAGCTCATGTCTAAGGCACCAAAGCAGGATCAGAAGACAATAATCGATAACAAAAACTTGAATTGTACTGCTTCTTACTGGCTATTACATCAACTTAGAGGCTTCTTCTGTGTTCTACTATGGTGCTGTTAGTGAGTCCGCATACCGCAGCACGCTACATAGGTTTGTAGACGCTAAATGTAACCGGTTCAGAGAGAAGAGGGACCAATGTGTCGATCTGGCTTTAAGTCGATTCCATAACAAATGACGAAAACGGACGGATTTCTCAGATTTTTACTACATATGAACACTTTTCACATTCTCCCGTGCACCACGGCTGCTAGCCCTCTTTTCATGCAATATCTTAAGGTCCTAGTTCATGTGTAAGGCAACAGAGAAGGGTAAGAAGTCAATAATCGACAAATAAAACTTGAATTGTACTGCTTCTTATTGGCTATTACATAAACTTAGAAGCTTCTTCTGTGTTCTACTATGGTGCTTTTAGAGTCTAAGCATACCGCAGCAAGCGACGTAGCTTTGCAGACGATAAATGTAACCGTTTCATAGAGAAGAGCAGTTAATGTGACGATCTGGCTCTAAGTCGATTCGATAACAAATGACGAAATCGGACGGATTTCTCAGGTTTTTACTACACACAAATTATTTTCACATTCTCCCGTGCAATGCGGCTGCTAGTCCTCTTTTCATGCAATGTCTTAATGTTCTAGCTAATGTCTAAGGCACCAAAGCAGGGTAAGAAGTCAATAATCGATAACTTAAACTTGAATTGTACTGCTTCTTACTGGCTATTACATCAACTTAGAAGCTTCTTCTGGGTTCTACTGTGGTGCTTTTAGTGTCTCTGCATTCCGCAGCACGTGACATAGCTTTGCAGACGATAAATGTAACCGTTTCAGAGAGAAGAGCGGCCAACGTGACGATCTGGCTAAAAGTCGATTCGATAACAATAGACGAAAACGGTCGGATTTCACAGGTTTTTACTACGTATGAGTACTTTTCATATTCTCCCGTGCAACGAGGCTGCTAGTACTCCTTTCATGCAAAATCGTAAAGTTCTAACTCATTTCCAAGGCACCAAAGAAGGGAAAAAGTCATGGATCGATAACTAAAACTTGAATTGTACTGATTCTTACTGGCTATTACATCAACTTTGAAGCTTCTACTGTGTTCTACTATGGTGCTTTTAGTGTCTTTGCATACCGCAGCACGTGACATTGCTTTGCAGACGATAAATGTAACCGTTTCAGAGAGAAGAGCGGCCAATATGACGATCTGGCTTTAAGACGAATCGTTAACAAATGACGAAAACGGGCCGATTTCCCAGGTTTTTACTACATACGAACACTTTCCACTTTCTCCCGTGTAACGCGGCTGCAAGTCCTCCTTTCAGGCAAAATCTTAAGGTCCTAGTTCATGTCCAAGGCAGCAAGGAAGTGTAAAAAGTCAATAATCGATAACCAAATCTTAAATTGTACTGCTTCTTACTGGCTATGACATCAACTTAGAAGCTTCTTCTGTGTTCTACTATAGTGCTTTTAGTGTCTCCGCATACCGCAGCAGCCGACATAGCTTTGCTGACGATAAATGTAACCGTTTCAGAGAGGAGAGCGGCCAATGTGACGACCTGGCTTTAAGTCGATTCGATAACAAATGACGAAAAAGGACGGATTTCTCACGTTTTTACAATACATGAACACTTTTCACATTCTCCCGTGCAACACGGCTGCTAGTCCTCCTTTCATGCAAAATCTTAAGATCCCAGCTCATGTCCAAGGCACCAAAGAAGGGTAAAAAGTCAATAATCGATAACTAAATCTTGAATTGTACTGCTTCTTTCTGGCTATTACATCAACTTAGAAGCTTCTTCTGTGTTCTACTATGGTGCTTCTAGTGTCTCCGCATACCAAAGCACGCGAAATAACTTTGCAGACGATAAATGTAACCGTTTCAGAGAGGAGAGCGGCCAATGTGACGATCTGGCTTTAAGTCGATTCGATATTAAATGAAGAAAACTGACAGATTTCTCAGGTTTTTGCTACATATGAACACTTTTCACATTCTCCCGTGCAACGCGGCTGCTAGTCCTCCTTTCATGCAAAATCTTAAGGTCCTAGCTCATGTCCAAGTCACCAAAGAAGGTTAAGAAGTCAATAATCGATAACTAAAACTAGAATAGTACTGCTTCTTACTGGCTATTACATCAACTTAGAAGCTTCTTCTGTGTTCTGCTATAGGTGCTTTTACTGTCTCCGCATACCGCAGCACCCAACACAGCTTCGCAGACGATAAATGTAACCGTTTTAGAGAAAATAGCTGCCAATGTGACGATCTGGCTTTAAGTCGATTCGATAACAAATGACGAAAACGGACGGATTTCTCAGATTTTTACTACATATGACCACTTTTCACATCCTCCCGTGCACCACGGCTGCTAGTCCTCTTTTCATGCAATATCTTAAGGTCCTAGTTCATGTGTAAGGCACCAAAGAAGGGTAAGAAGTCAATAATCGATAACTAAAACTTGAATTGTACTGCTTCTTACTGGCTATTACATCAACTTAGAAGCTTCTTCTGTGTTCTGCTATAGGTGCTTTTACTGTCTCCGCATACCGCAGCACCCAACACAGCTTCGCAGACGATAAATGTAACCGTTTTAGAGAAAATAGCTGCCAATGTGACGATCTGGCTTTAAGTCGATTCGATAACAAATGACGAAAACGGACGGATTTCTCAGATTTTTACTACATATGACCACTTTTCACATCCTCCCGTGCACCACGGCTGCTAGTCCTCTTTTCATGCAATATCTTAAGGTCCTAGTTCATGTGTAAGGCACCAAAGAAGGGTAAGAAGTCAATAATCAATAACTATAACTTGAATTGTACTGATTCTTACTGGCTATTACATCAACTTACAAGCTTCTTCTGTGTTCTACTGTGGTGCTTTAAGTGTCTCTGCATACCGCAGCACGCGACATAGCTTTGCAGACGATAAATGTAACCGTTACAGAAAGAAGAGCGGCCAATGTGACGATCTGGCTATAAGTCGATTCGATGGCAAATGAAGAAAACGGACGGTTTTCTCAGGTTTTTACAACATATGAACACTTTTCACATTCTCCCGTGCAACGCGGCTGCTAGACCTCTTTTCATGCAATATCTTAAGGTCCTATCTCATGTCCAAGGAACAAATGAAGGGTAAAAAGTCATGGATCGATAACTAAAACTTCAATTGTACTGCTTCTTACTGGCTATTACATTAACTTAGAATCTACTTCTGTGTTCTACTATGGTGCTTTCAGTGTATTCGCAAACCGCAGCATGTGACATAGCTTTGCACACGATAAATGTAACCGTTTCAGAGAGAAGAGCGGTCATTGGGACGATCTGGCTTTAAGTCGATTGGATAAAAAATGACGAAAACGGACGGATTTCTCAGGTTCTTGCAGCATATAAATACTCTAGACATTCTTCCATGCAAACCGGCTGCTAGTTCTCCTATCATGCAAAATCCTTAGGTCCTAGCTCACATCCAAGGAACCAAAGAAGGGTAAAATGTGAATAATCGATAACTAAAACTTCAATTGTACTGCTTCTTACTGGCTATTACATCAACTTAGGAAATTCTTCTGTGTTCTACTATGGTGCTTTTAGTGTCTCCGCATACCGCAGCACGCAACATGGCTTTCCAGACGAAAAATGTAACCGTTTCAGAGAGAAGAGCAGCCAATGTGACGATCTGGCTTTAAGTGTATTCGATAACAAATGACGAAAACGGACGGATTTCTCAGGTTTCGACAACATATGAACACTTTTCACATTCTCCCGTGCAACGCGGATGCTATTCCTCCGTACATGCAAAATCGTAAGGTCCTAGCTCATGTCCAAGGCACCAAAGAATTGTAAAGCCAATAATCGATAACTAAAACATCAATTGTACTGCTTCTTACTGGCTATTACATCAACTTAGGAGCTTCTTCTGTGTTCTACTATGGTGCTTTTAGTGTCTGCGCATACCGCAGCACGCGACATAGCTTTGCAGACGGTAAATGTAACCGTTTCAGAGAGAAGAGCGGCCAATGTGACGATCTGGCTTTAAGTCGATTCGATAACAAATGACGAATACGGACGGATTTCTGAGGTTTTTACTACATATGAACACTTTTCACATTCTCCCGTGCAACGCGGCTGCTATTTTTCCTTTCATCTAAAATCTTAAGCTCCTAGCTCATGTCCAAGTCACCAAAGAATTTTAAAGTCAATAATCGATAACTAAATCTTGATATGTACTGCTTCTTACTGCTATTACATCATCTTAGAAGCTTCTTCTGTGTTCTACTATGGTGCTCTTAGTGTCTCCGCATACCGCAGCACGCGACATAGCTTTGCAGACGATAAATCTAACCGTTTCAGAGAGAAGAGCGGCCAATGTGGAGATCGGGCTTTAAGTCGATTCGATAACAAATGACAAAAACGGACAGATTAATCAGGTTTTTACTACATATGAACACTTTTCACATTCTCAGGTGCAACGCGGCTGCTAGACCTCCGTTCATGCAAAATGTTAACGTCCTAGCTGATGTCTAAGGCACCAAAGAAGGGTAAGAAGTCAACAATCGATAACTAAAACTTGAATTTTGCTGCTTCTTACTGGCTATTACATCAACTTGGAAGCTTCTTCTGTGGTCTACAATAGGTGCTTTTAGTGTCTCCGCATACCGCAGCACCAGACATAGCTTTGCAGACGATAAGTGTAACCGTTTCAGTGAGAAATGCGGCCAATGTGACGATCTGGCTTTAAGTCGATTCGATGACAAATGACGAAAGCGGACGGTTTTCTCAGGTTTTTACAACATATGAGCACTTTCATAACTCTCTCGTGCAACGCGGCTGCTAGTCCTCCTTTCATGCAAAATCGTAAAGTCCTAGCTCATGTCTAAGGCACCAAAGAAGGGTAAGAAGTCAACAATCGATAACTAAAACTTGAATTGTGCTGCTTCTTACTGGCTATTACATCAACTTGGAAGCTTCTTCTGTGGTCTACAATAGGTGCTTTTAGTGTCTCCGCATACCGCAGCACGCGACATAGCTTTGCAGACGATAAATGTAACCGTTTCAGAGACAAGAGCGGCCAATGTGACGATCTGGCTTAAGTCGATTCAATAACAAATGACGAAAACGGACGGTTTTCTCAGGTTTTTACTACATATATACACTTTTCACATTCTCCCGTGCAACGAGGCTGCTAGTCCTCCTTTCATGCAAAATCGTAAAGTCCTAGCTCATGTCTAAGGCACCAAAGAAGGGTAAGAAGTCAATAATCGATAACTAAGACTTGAATTGTACTGCTTCTTACTGGCTATTACATCAATTTAGAAGCTTCTTCTGTGTTCTACTATGGTGCTTTTAGTGTCTCCGCATACCGCAGCACCCGAAATAGCTTTGCAGACCATAAATGTAACCGTTTCATAGAGAAGAGCGGCAAATGTCACGATCTGGCTTTAAGTCGATTCAATAACAAATGACGAAAACGGACGGATTTCTCAGGTTCTTGAAACATATAAACACTCTTCACATTCTCCCATGCAACGCGGCTGCGAGTCCTCCTTTCATTCAAAATCATAACGTCCTAGCTCATGTCCATCGCACCAAAGAAGGGTAAGTAGTCAATAATCGCTAACTAAAACTTGAATTGTACAGCTTCTTATTGACTATTACATCAACTTAGAAGCTTCTTCTGTGTTCTACTATGGTGCTCTTAGTGTATCCGCATACCGCAGCACGCGACATAGCTTTGCAGACGATAAATGTAACCGTTACAGAAAGAACAGCGGCCAATGTGACGATCTGGATTTAAGTGGATTCGATAACAAATGACGAATACAGACGGATTTCTTAGGTTTTTACTATATATGAACACTTTTCACATTCTCCCATGCAACGCGGCTGCTAGTCCTCTTTTCATGCAACATCTTAAGGTCCTAGTTCATGTCTAAGGCACCAAAGAAAGGTAAGAAGTCATTAATCGATAACTAAAACTTGATTTTTACTGCTTCTTAGTGGCTATTACATCAACTTAGAAGCTTCTTCTGTTTTCTACTATAGGTGCTTTTAGTGTCTCCGCATACCGCAGCACGCGACATAGCTTTGCAGACGATAAATGTAACCGTTTCAGAGAGATGAGCGGCCAATCGATTCAATAACATATGACGAAAACGGACGGATTTCTCAGGTTTTTACTACATATGAACACTCCTCACATTCTCCCGTGCAACGCGGCTGCTAGTCCTCCTTTCATGCAATTTCTTAAGGTCCTAGCTCATGTCTACGGCATTAAGGAAGGGTAAGAAGTCAATAATCGAGAACTAAAACATGAATTGCACTGCTTCTTACTGGCTATTACATCAACTTAGAAGCTTCTTCTGTTTTCTACTATAGGTGCTTTTAGTGTCTCCGCACACCGCAGCACTCGACATAGCTTTGCAGACGATAAATGTAACCGTTTTAGAGAGAAGAGCGGCCAATGTTACGATCTGGCTTTAAGCCGATTCGATAACAAATGACGAAAACGGTCGGATTTCTCAGGCTTTTACTACATATGAACACTTTTCATATTCTCCCGTGCAACGTTGTGTGCTAGTCCTATTTTCATGCATAATCGTAAAGTCCTAGCTCATTTCCAAGCCACCAAAGAAGGGTAAAAAGTCGTGGATCGATAACTAAAACTTGAATTTACTGCTTCTTACTGGCTATTACATCAACTTAGAAGCTTCTTCTGTGTTCTACTATGGTGCTTTTAGTGTCTCCGCATACCGCAGCACGTGACATAGCTTTGCAGACGATAAATGTATCCGTTTCAGAGAGAAGAGCAGCCAAAGTGACGATCTGGCTTTAAGTCGATTCAATAACCAATGACGAAAACGGACGGATTTCTAAGGTTCTTGCAACATATAAACACTCTTCACATTTTCCCTTGCAACGCGGCTGCAAGTCCTCCTATCATGCAAAATCTTAAGGTCCTAGCTCATCTCCAAGGCACGAAAGAAGGGTAAAAAGTCAATAATCGATAACTAAAACTTGAATTGTACTGGTTAGTACTTGCTGTTACATCAACTTAGAAGCTTCTGCTGTGTTCTACTATCGTGCTTTTAGTGTCTCCGCATACCGCAGCACGCGACATAACTTTGCTGACGATAAATATATCCGTTTCATAGAGAATAGCGGCCAATGTGACGATTTGGCTTTAAGTCGATTCGATAACACATGACGAAAACGGACGGATTTCTTAGGTTTTTACTACATATGAACATTTTTTACATTCTCCCGTGCAACACGGGTGCTAACACTCTTTCATGCAGTATCTTATGGTCGTAGCTCATGTCCAAGTCACCAAAGTAAGATAAAAAGTCAATAATCGATTACTAAAACTTGAATTGTAATGCTTCTTACTGGCTATTACATCAACTTAGAAGTTTCTTCTGTGTTCTACTATGGTGCTTTTAGTGTCTCCGCATACCGCAGCACGCGACATAACTTTGCTGACGATAAATGTATCCGTTTCAGAGAGAAGAGCGGCCAATGTGACGATCTGGCTTTAAGACGATTCGATAACAAATGACGTAAACTGACGGATTTCTTAGGTTTTTACTACATATGAACCCTTTTCACATTCTCCCGAGCAACGCGGGTGCTAGCCCTCTTTCATGCAGAATCTTATGGTCCTAGTTCATCTCCAAGGCACCAAAGAAGGGTAAAAAGGCAATAATCGATATCTAAATCTTTAATTGTACTGCTTCTTACTGGCTATTACATCAACTTAGAAGCTTCTGCTATGATCTACTATGGTGCTTTTAGTGTCTCCGCATACCGCATCATGCGACATAGCTTTACAGACGATAAATGTAACCGTTTCATAGAGAATAGCGGCCAATGTGACGATCTGTCTTTAAGTCGATTCGATAACAAATGACGAAAAGGGACGGATTTCTCATTTGTTTACTACATATGAACACTTTTCACATTCTCCCGTGCAACGCGGCTGCTAGTCCTCCTTTCATGCAAAATCTTAAGGTCCTACCTCATTTCCAAGTCACCAAATCCAGTTAAAAAGTCAATAATCGATACCTAAAACTTGAATTCTACTGCTTCTTACTGGCTATTACATCAAGTTAGATGCTTCTTCTGTGTTCTACTATGATGCATTTAGTGTCTCCGCATACTGCTGCATGCGAGATTGCTTTGCAGACGATAAATGTAACCGTATCATAGAGAAGGGCGGCCAATGTGACGATCTGGCTTTTAGTCGATTCTATAACAAATGACCTAAACGGACGGATTTCTCATGTTTTTACTACATATGAACATTTTTCACATTGTCCCCTGCAAAACGGGTGCTAGTCCTCCTTTCATGGAAAATCTTAAGGTCCTAGCTCATTTCCAAGGCACCAAAGCCAGTGAAAAAGACAATAATCGATAACTAAAACTTGAATTGTACTACCTCTTGCTGGCTATTACATCAACTTAGAAGCTTCTTCTATGTTCTACTGTGGTGCTTTTAGTGTCTCCGTATACCACAGCACGCGGCATAGCTTTGCAGACGATAAATGTAACTGTTTCAGAGAGAAGAGCGGCCAATGTGACGATCTGGCTTTAAGTCGATTTGATAACAAATGACGCAAACGGACGGATTTCTTAGGTTTTTACTACATATGAACACTTTTCACATTCTCCCGTCGAACGCGGGTGCTAGTCCTCACTTCATGCAAAGTAGTAAGGCCCTAGCTCATGTCCAAGGCACCAAAGAGAGTAAGAAGTCAATTATCGATAACTAAAACTTGTATTGTACTGCTTCTTACTGGCTATTACATTACCTTAGAAGCTTCTGCTGTGTTCTACTATGGTGCTTTTAGTGTCTCCGCATACCGCAGCACGCGACATAGCTTTTCAGACGATAAATGTAACCGTTTCAGAGAGAAGAGCGGCCAATGTCAGTATATGGCTTTAAGTCGATTCGATAAAAAATGGCGAAAACGTACGGATTTTTCAGGGTTTTACTACATTGGAACACTTTTCACATTCTCCCGTGCAACGCCGGTGCTAGTCCTCACTTCATGCAAAATCGTAAGGTCCTAGATCATGTACAATGCACGGAAGAAGGGTAAAAAGTCAATAATCGACAACTAAAACTTGAATTGTACTGCTTCTTATTCGCTATTACATTAACTTAGAAGCTTCTTCTGTGTGCTACTATGGTGCTTTTAGAGTCTCCGCATAAGGCAGCACGCGACATAGCTTTGCAGACATAAATGTAACCGTTTCAGAGAGAAGAGCGGCCAATGTGACGATCTGGCTTTAAGTCGATTCGATAACAAATGACGAAAACGGACGGATTTCTCAGATTTTTACTATATATGAACACTTTTCACATTCTTCCATGCAACGCGGCTGCTAGTCCTTCTTTCACTCAAAATCTTAAGATCCTAACTCATCTCCAAGGCACCAAAGAAGGGTAGAAAGAAAATAATCGATAACTTAAAGTTGAATTGTACTGCATCTTACTGGCTAATACATCAACTTCGAAGCTTCTTCTGTGTTCTACTATGGTCCGTTTAGTGTCTCTTCATATCGCAGCACGCGACATACCTTTGCAGACGATAAGTGTAACCGTTTCAGACAGAAGAGTGGCCAATGTGACGATCTGGCTTTAAGTCGGTTCAATAACAAATGACGAAAGCGGACGGATTTCTAAGGTTTTTACTACATATGAACCCTTTTCACATTTTTCCGTGCAACGCGGGTTCTATTCCTCACTTCATGCAAAATCGTAAGGTCCTAGCTCATTCCAATGCACCGAAGAAGGGTAAAAAGTCAATAATCGATAACTAAAACTTGAATTGTACTGCTTCTTATTGGCTATTACATTAACTTAGAAGCTTCTTCTGTGTGCTACTATGGTGATTTTAGATTCTCCGCATAAGGCAGCACGCGACATAGCTTTGCAGACGATAAATGTAACCGTTTCAGAGAGAAGAGCGGCCAATGTGACGATCTGCCTTTAAGTCGATTCGAAATGACGAAAACGGACGGTTTTCTCAGGTTTTAACTACATATGAACACTTTTCACATTCTTCCGTGCAACGCGGCTGCTAATCCTCCTTTCTTGCAAAATCATAAGGTCCTAGCTCATATCCAAGGCACCAAAGAAGTGTAAAAAAGTCAGTAATCAATAACTAAAACATGAATTTTACTGCTTCTTACTGGATATTACATCATCTTAGAAGCTTCTTCTGTGTTTTACTATGGTGCTTTTAGTGTCTCCGCATACCGCAGCACGCGACATAGCTTTGCAGACGATAAACGTAACCGATTCAGACAGAAGCGTGGCGAATGTGACGATCTGGCTTGAAGTCGATACGAAATGACGAAAACATACGGATTTCTCAGGTTTTAACTACATATGAACACTTTTCACATTCTTCCGTGCAACGCGGCTGCTAGTTCTCCTTTCATGCAAAATCATAAGGTCCTAGCTCATGTCCAAGGCACCAAAAAAGTGTAAAAAGTCAATAACCGATAACTAAAACTTGAATTGTACTGTTTCTTACTGGCTATTACATCAACTTAGAAGCTTCTTCTGTGTTCTACTATGGTGCTTTTAGTGTCTCCGCATACCGCAGCACGCGACATAGCTTTGCAGACGATAAATGTAACCGTTTCAGACGGAAGAGTGGCCATTATGACGATCTGGCTTTAAGTCGATTCTATAACAAATGACAAAAACCGACGGATTTCTCAGGTTTTTACTACTTTTGAACACTTTTCACATTCTCCCGTGCAATGCAGCTGCTGGTCCTCTTTTCATGCAAAATCTTAAGGTCCTAGCTCATGTCCAAGGCACCAAAGAAGGGTAAAAAGTCAATAATCGACAACTAAAACTTGAATTGTACTGCTTCTTATTCGCTATTACATTAACTTAGAAGCTTCTTCTGTATGCTACTATGGTGCTTTTAGAGTCTCTGCATAAGGCAGCACGCGACATAGCTTTGCAGACATAAATGTAACCGTTTCAGAGAGAAGAGCGGCCAATGTGACGATCTGGCTTTAAGTCGATTCGATAACAAATGACAAAAACGGACGGATTTCACAGGTTTTTACTATATATGACAACTTTTCACATTCTCCCATGCAACGCGGCTGCTAGTCCTCCTTTGATGCAAAATCTTAAGGTCGTAGCTCATGTCCAAGGCACCAAAGAGGGTAAAAAGTCAATAATCGATAACTAAAACTTGAATTGTACTGCTTCTTTCTGGCTATTACATCAACTTAGAAGCTTCTTCTGTGTTCTACTATGGTGCTTTTAGTGCCTCCGCATACCGCAGCACGCGACATATCTTTGCAGACGATAAATATGACCGTTTCAGACAGAAGAGTGGCCAATGTGACGATCTGGCTTTAAGTCGATTCAATAACAAATGACGAAAGCGGACGGATTTCTAAGGTTTTTACTACATATGTACACTTTTCACATTCTCCCGTGCAACGAGGCTGCTAGTCTTCCTTTCTTGCAAAATCTTAAGGTCATAGCTCATGTCCAAGGCACCAAAGAGGGTAAAAAGTCAACAATCGATAACTAAAACTTGAATTGTACTGCTTCTTTCTGCCTATTACATCAACTTAGAAGCTTCTTCTGTGTTCTTCTATGGTGCTTTTAGTGTCTCCGCATACCGCAGCACGCGATATAGCTTTGCAGATGATAAACGTAACCGTTTCAGAGAGAAGAGCGGCCAATGTGACGATCTGCCTTTAAGTCGATTCGAAATGACGAAAACGGACGGTTTTCTCAGGTGTTAACTACATATGAACACTTTTCACAATTTCCCGTGCAACGCGGGTGCTAGACTTCACTTCATGCAAAATCGTAAATCCTAGCTCATGTGCAAGGCACCAAAGAAGGGTAAAAAGTCAATAATCGATAACTAAAAATTGAATTGTACTGCTTCTTACTGGCTATTACATCAACTTAGAAGCTTCTGCTGTGTTCTACAATGGTGCTTTTAGTGTCTCCGCATACCGAAGCACGCGACATAACTTTGCAGACGATAAATGTAACCGTTTCAGAGAGAAGAGCGGCCAATGTGACGATCTGCCTTTAAGTCGAATCGAAATGACGAAAACGGACGGTTTTCTCAGGTTTTAACTACATATGAACACTTTTCACATTCTTCCGTGCAACGCGGCTGCTAATCCTCCTTTCTTGCAAAATCATAAGGTCCTAGCTCATATCCAAGGCACCAAAGAAGTGTAAAAAGTCAGTAATCAATAACTAAAACATGAATTTTACTGCTTCTTACTGGATATTACATCAACTTAGAAGCTTCTTCTGTGTTTTACTATGGTGCTTTTAGTGTCTCCGCATACCGCAGCACGCGACATAGCTTTCCAGACGATAAACGTAACCGTTTCAGACAGAAGCGTGGCGAATGTGACGATCTGGCTTTAAGTCGATTCGAAATGACGAAAACATACGGATTTCTCAGGTTTTAACTACATATGAACACTTCTCACATTCTTCCGTGCAACGCGGCTGCTAGTTCTCCTTTCATGCAAAATCATAACGTCCTAGCTCATGTCCAAGGCACCAAAGAAGGGTAAAAAGTCAATAATCGACAACTAAAACTTGAATTGTACTGCTTCTTATTCGCTATTACATTAACTTAGAAGCTTCTTCTGTATGCTACTATGGTGCTTTTAGAGTCTCCGCATAAGGCAGCACGCGACATAGCTTTGCAGACATAAATGTAACCGTTTCAGAGAGAAGAGCGGCCAATGTGACGATCTGGCTTTAAGTCGATTCGATAACAAATGACAAAAACGGACGGATTTCTCAGGTTTTTACTATATATGAACAATTTTCACATTCTCCCATGCAACGGGGCTGCTAGTCCTTCTTTCACTCAAAACCTTAAGTTCCTAACTCATCTCCAAGGCACCAAAGAAGGGTAAAAAGTAAATAATCGATAACTTAAAGTTGAATTGTACTGCATCTTACTGACTATTACATCAACTTCGAAGCTTCTTCTGTGTTCTACTATGGTCCGTTCAGTGTCTCCGCATACCGCAGCACGCCACATAGCTTTGCAGACGATAAATGTAACCATTTCGGAGAGAAGCGCGTCCAATGTGACGATCTGACTTTAAGTCGATTCGATAACAAATGACGAAAACGAACGGATTTCTCAGGTATTTACAACGTATGAACGCTTTTCACATTCTCCCATGCAACGCGGCTGCTAGTCCTCCTTTGATGCAAAATCTTAAGGTCGTAGCTCATTTCCAAGGCACCAAAGAGGCTAAAAAGTCAATAATCGATAACTAAAACTTGAATTGTACTGCTTCTTTCTGGCTATTACATCAACTTAGAAGCTTCTTCTGTGTTCTACTATGGTGCTTTTAGTGCCTCCGCATACCGCAGCACTGCGACATACCTTTGCAGACGATAAATATGACCGTTTCAGAGAGAAGAGCCGCAAACGTGACGATGTGGCTTTAAGTCGATTCGATAACAAATGACGAAAACGGACGGATTTCTGAGGGTTTTACCACATATGAACACTTTTCACATTCTCCCATGCAACGCGGCTGCTATTCCTCCTTTCATGCAAAATCGTAACGTCCTAGCTCATGTCCAATGCACCAAAGAAGGGTAAAAAGTCAATAATCGGTAACTATACCTTGAATTGTACTGCTTCTTACTGTCTATTAAGACAAGTTAGAAGTTTCTTCTGTGTTCGACTATGGTCCTTATAGTGTCCCCACATACCGCAGCACGTGACATAGCTTTGCAGACGATAAATGTAACCGTTTCGGAGGGAAGAGCGGCCAATGTGACTATATGGATTTAAGTCGATTCGATAACAAATGACGAAAACGGACGGATTTCTCAGGGTTTTACCACATATGAACACTTTTCACATTCTCCCATGCAACGGGGCTGCTAGTCCTCCTTTCATGCAAAATATTAAGTTCCTGGCTCATGTCCAAGGCACCAAAGAGGGTAAAAAGTCAACAATCGATAACTAAAACTTGAATTGTACTGCTTCTTTCTGACTATTACATCAACTTAGAAACTGCTTCTGTGTTCTACTATGGTGCTTTTAGTGTCTCCGCATACCGCAGTACGCGACATAGCTTTGCAGACGATTAATGTAACCGTTTCAGACAGAAGAGTGGCCAATGTGACGATCTGGCTTTAAGTCGATTCGATAACAAATGTCGAAAACGGACGGATTTCTCAGGTTCTTACTACATATGAAAACTTTTCACATTCTCCCGTGCAACGCGGGTTCTATTCCTCACTTCATGCAAAATCGTAAGGTCCTAGCTCATGTCCAAGGCACCAAAGAAGGGTAAAAAGACAATAATCGATTACTAAATCTTGAATTGTACTGCATCTTACTGGCTATTAAATCAACTTCGAAGCTTCTTCTGTGTTCTACTATGGTCCGTTTAGTGTCTCTGCATACCGCAGCACGCGACATAGCTTTGCAGACGATAAATGTAACCGTTTCAGGGAGAATAGCGGCGAATGTGACGATCTGGCTTTAAGTCGATTCGATGACAAATGACGAAAACGGACGGATTTCTCAGGGTTTTACCACATATGAACACTTTTCACATTCTCCCGTGCAACGCGGGTGCTAGTCCTAACTTCATGCAAAATCATAAGGTAGTAGCTCATGTCCAAGGCACCAAAGAAGGGTAACAAGTCAATAATCGGTAACTAAAACTTGAATTGTACTGCTTCTTACTGTCTATTACATCAAGTCAGAAGTTTCTTCAGTGTTCGACTATGGTCCTTATAGTGTCTCCACATACCGCAGCACGCGACATAGCATTGCAGACGATTAATGTAACCGTTTCGGAGACAAGAGCGGCCAATGTGACTATCTGGCTTTAAGTCGATTCGATAACAAATGTCGAAAGCGGACGGATTTCTCAGGTTCTTACTACATATGAAAACTTTTCACATTCTCCTGTGCAACGCGGGTTCTATTCCTCACTTCATGCAAAATCGTAAGGTCCTAGCTCATGTCCAAGGCACCAAAGAAGGGTAAAAAGACAATAATCGATTACTAAATCTTGAATTGTACTGCATCTTACTGGCTATTACATCAACTTCGAAGCTTCTTCTGTGTTCTACTATGGTCCGTTTAGTGTCTCTGCATACCGCAGCACGCGACATAGCTTTGCAGACGATAAATGTAACCGTTTCAGGGAGAAAAGCGGCGAATGTGACGATCTGGCTTTAAGTCGATTCGATGACAAATGACGAAAACGGACGGATTTCTCAGGGTTCTACCACATATGAACACCTTTCACATTCTCCCGTGCAACGCGGGTGCTAGTCCTAACTTCATGCAAAATCATAAGGTCGTAGCTCATGTCCAAGGCACCAAAGGAGGGTAAAAAATCAATAATCGGTAACTAAAACTTGAATTGTACTGCTTCTTACTGTCTATTACATCAAGTCAGAAGTGTCTTCTGTGTTCGACTATGGTCCTTATAGTGTCTCCACATACCGCAGCACGCGACATAGCATTGCAGACGATTAATGTAACCGTTCCGGAGACAAGAGCGGCCAATGTGACTATCTGGCTTTAAGTCGATTCGATAAGAAATGTCGAAAACGGACGGATTTCTCAGGTTTTTACTACATATGAACACTTTTCACATTCTCCCGTGCAACGCGGCTGCTAGTCCTCACTTCATGCAAAATCATAAGGTCGTAGCTCATGTCCAAGGCACCAAAAAGGGTAAAAAGTCAATAATCGATACCTAAAAGTTGAATTGTACTGCTTCTTAGTGGCTATTACGTCAACTTAGAAGCTTCGTCTGTGTTCTACTATGGTGTTTTTAGTGTCTCCGCATACCGCAGCACGTGACATAGCTTTGCAGACGATAAACGTAAGCGTTTCAGACAGAATAGTGGACAATGTGACGATCTGACTTTAAGTCGATTCGATAACAAATGACGAAAACGGACGGAATTCTGAGGTTTTTAGTACGTATGAACACTTTTCACATTCTCCCATGCAACGCGGCTGCTAGTCCTCCTTTCATGCAAAATCTTAAGGTCGTAGCTCATGTCCAAGGCACCAAAGAGGGTAAAAAGTCAAAATCGATAACTAAAACTTGAATTGTTCTGCTTCTTTCTGCCTATTACATCAACTTAGAAGCTTCTTCTGTGTTCTACTATGGTGCTTATAGTGTCTCCGCATACCGCAGCACGCGACATAGCTTTGCAGACGATAAACGTAACCGTTTCAGACAGAAGAGTGGCCAATGTGACGAACTGGCTTTAAGTCGATTCGATAACAAATGTCGAAAACGGACGGATTTCTCAGGTTCTTACTACATATGAAAACTCTTCACATTCTCCCGTGCAACGCGGCTGCTAGTCCTCACTTTATGCAAAATCGTAAGGTCCTAGCTCATGTCAAAGGCACCAAAGAAGGGTAAAAAGTCAATAATCGTTAACTAAAACTTGACTTGTACTGCTTTTTACTGGCTATTACATCAACTTAGAAGCTTCTTCTGTGTTCTACTATGGTGCTTTTAGTGTCTCCGCATACCGCAGCACGCGACATAGCTTTGCAGACGATAAATGTAACCGTTTCAGACAGAAGAGTGGCCAATGTGACGATCTGGCTTTAAGTCGATTCAATAACAAATGACGAAAGAGGACGGATTTCTAAGGTTTTTACTACATATGAACACTTTTCACATTCTCCCGTGCAACGCGGGTTCTATTCCTCACTTCATGCAAAATCGTATGGTCCTAGCTCATGTCCAAGGCAACAAAGAAGGGTAAAAAGACAATAATCGATTACTAAATCTTGAATTGTACTGCACCTTACTGCCTATTACATCAACTTCGAAGCTTCTTCTGTGTTCTACTATGGTCCGTTTAGTGTCTCCGCATACCGCAGCACGCGACATAACTTTGCAGACGATAAATGTAACCGTTTCAGGGAGAATAGCGGCGAATGTGACGATCTGGCTTTAAGTCGATTCGATGACAAATGACGAAAACGGACGGATTTCTCAGGGTTTTACCACATATGAACACTTTTCACATTCTCCCGCACAACGCGGCTGCTAGTCCTCCTTTCGTACAAAATCGTAACGTCCTAGCTCATGTCCAAGGCACCAAAGAGTGTAAAAAGTCAATAATCGATAGCTAAAAGTTGAATTGTATTGCTTCTTACTGGCTATTACAGCAACTTAGAAGCTTCTTCTGTTTTCTACTATGGTGCTTTTAGTGTCTCCCCATACCGCAGCACGCGACATAGCTTTGCAGACGATAAACGTAAGCGTTTCAGACAGAAGAGTACACAATGTGACGATCTGACTTTAAGTCGATTCGATAACAAATGACGAAAACGGACGGATTTCTGAGGTTTTTACTACATATGAACACTTCTCACATTCTCCCGTGCAACGCCGGTGCTAGTACTCACTTCATGCAAAATCGTAAGGTCCTAGCTCATGTCCAATGCACGGAGGAAGGGTAAAAAGTCAATAATCGATAACTAAAACTTGAAATGTACTGTTTCTTATTGGCTAGTACTTTAACTTAGGAGCTTCTTCTGTGTGCTACTATGGTGATTTTAGATTCTCCGCATAAGGCAGCACGCGACATATCTTTGCAGACGATAAATGTAACCGTTTCAGAGAGAAGAGCGGCCAATGTGACGATCTGCCTTTAAGTCGATTCGAAATGACGAAAACGGACGGTTTTCTCAGGTTTTAACTACATATGAACACTTTTCACATTCTTCCGTGCAACGCGGCTGCTAATCCTCCTTTCTTGCAAAATCATAAGGTCCTAGCTCATGTCCAAGGCACCAAAAAAGTGTAAAAAAGTCAGTAATCAATAACTAAAACATGAATTTTACTGCTTCTTACTGGATATTACATCATCTTAGAAGCTTCTTCTGTGTTTTACTATGGTGCTTTTAGTGTCTCCGCATACCGCAGCACGCGACATAGCTTTGCAGACATAAATGTAACCGTTTCAGACGGAAGAGTGGCCATTATGACGATCTGGCTTTAAGTCGATTCTATAACAAATGACAAAAACCGACGGATTTCTCAGGTTTTTACTACTTTTGAACACTTTTCACATTCTCCCGTGCAATGCAGCTGCTGGTCCTCTTTTCATGCAAAATCTTAAGGTCCTAGCTCATGTCCAAGGCACCAAAGAAGGGTAAAAAGTCAATAATCGACAACTAAAACTTGAATTGTACTGCTTCTTATTCGCTATTACATTAACTTAGAAGCTTCTTCTGTATGCTACTATGGTGCTTTTAGAGTCTCTGCATAAGGCAGCACGCGACATAGCTTTGCAGACATAAATGTAACCGTTTCAGAGAGAAGAGCGGCCAATGTGACGATCTGGCTTTAAGTCGATTCGATAACAAATGACAAAAACGGACGGATTTCACAGGTTTTTACTATATATGACAACTTTTCACATTCTCCCATGCAACGCGGCTGCTAGTCCTCCTTTGATGCAAAATCTTAAGGTCGTAGCTCATGTCCAAGGCACCAAAGAGGGTAAAAAGTCAATAATCGATAACTAAAACTTGAATTGTACTGCTTCTTTCTGGCTATTACATCAACTTAGAAGCTTCTTCTGTGTTCTACTATGGTGCTTTTAGTGCCTCCGCATACCGCAGCACGCGACATATCTTTGCAGACGATAAATATGACCGTTTCAGACAGAAGAGTGGCCAATGTGACGATCTGGCTTTAAGTCGATTCAATAACAAATGACGAAAGCGGACGGATTTCTAAGGTTTTTACTACATATGTACACTTTTCACATTCTCCCGTGCAACGAGGCTGCTAGTCTTCCTTTCTTGCAAAATCTTAAGGTCATAGCTCATGTCCAAGGCACCAAAGAGGGTAAAAAGTCAACAATCGATAACTAAAACTTGAATTGTACTGCTTCTTTCTGCCTATTACATCAACTTAGAAGCTTCTTCTGTGTTCTTCTATGGTGCTTTTAGTGTCTCCGCATACCGCAGCACGCGATATAGCTTTGCAGATGATAAACGTAACCGTTTCAGAGAGAAGAGCGGCCAATGTGACGATCTGCCTTTAAGTCGATTCGAAATGACGAAAACGGACGGTTTTCTCAGGTGTTAACTACATATGAACACTTTTCACAATTTCCCGTGCAACGCGGGTGCTAGACTTCACTTCATGCAAAATCGTAAATCCTAGCTCATGTGCAAGGCACCAAAGAAGGGTAAAAAGTCAATAATCGATAACTAAAAATTGAATTGTACTGCTTCTTACTGGCTATTACATCAACTTAGAAGCTTCTGCTGTGTTCTACAATGGTGCTTTTAGTGTCTCCGCATACCGAAGCACGCGACATAACTTTGCAGACGATAAATGTAACCGTTTCAGAGAGAAGAGCGGCCAATGTGACGATCTGCCTTTAAGTCGAATCGAAATGACGAAAACGGACGGTTTTCTCAGGTTTTAACTACATATGAACACTTTTCACATTCTTCCGTGCAACGCGGCTGCTAATCCTCCTTTCTTGCAAAATCATAAGGTCCTAGCTCATATCCAAGGCACCAAAGAAGTGTAAAAAGTCAGTAATCAATAACTAAAACATGAATTTTACTGCTTCTTACTGGATATTACATCAACTTAGAAGCTTCTTCTGTGTTTTACTATGGTGCTTTTAGTGTCTCCGCATACCGCAGCACGCGACATAGCTTTCCAGACGATAAACGTAACCGTTTCAGACAGAAGCGTGGCGAATGTGACGATCTGGCTTTAAGTCGATTCGAAATGACGAAAACATACGGATTTCTCAGGTTTTAACTACATATGAACACTTCTCACATTCTTCCGTGCAACGCGGCTGCTAGTTCTCCTTTCATGCAAAATCATAACGTCCTAGCTCATGTCCAAGGCACCAAAGAAGGGTAAAAAGTCAATAATCGACAACTAAAACTTGAATTGTACTGCTTCTTATTCGCTATTACATTAACTTAGAAGCTTCTTCTGTATGCTACTATGGTGCTTTTAGAGTCTCCGCATAAGGCAGCACGCGACATAGCTTTGCAGACATAAATGTAACCGTTTCAGAGAAGAGCGGCCAATGTGACGATCTGGCTTTAAGTCGATTCGATAACAAATGACAAAAACGGACGGATTTCTCAGGTTTTTACTATATATGAACAATTTTCACATTCTCCCATGCAACGGGGCTGCTAGTCCTTCTTTCACTCAAAACCTTAAGTTCCTAACTCATCTCCAAGGCACCAAAGAAGGGTAAAAAGTAAATAATCGATAACTTAAAGTTGAATTGTACTGCATCTTACTGACTATTACATCAACTTCGAAGCTTCTTCTGTGTTCTACTATGGTCCGTTCAGTGTCTCCGCATACCGCAGCACGCCACATAGCTTTGCAGACGATAAATGTAACCATTTCGGAGAGAAGCGCGTCCAATGTGACGATCTGACTTTAAGTCGATTCGATAACAAATGACGAAAACGAACGGATTTCTCAGGTATTTACAACGTATGAACGCTTTTCACATTCTCCCATGCAACGCGGCTGCTAGTCCTCCTTTGATGCAAAATCTTAAGGTCGTAGCTCATTTCCAAGGCACCAAAGAGGCTAAAAAGTCAATAATCGATAACTAAAACTTGAATTGTACTGCTTCTTTCTGGCTATTACATCAACTTAGAAGCTTCTTCTGTGTTCTACTATGGTGCTTTTAGTGCCTCCGCATACCGCAGCACTGCGACATACCTTTGCAGACGATAAATATGACCGTTTCAGAGAGAAGAGCCGCAAACGTGACGATGTGGCTTTAAGTCGATTCGATAACAAATGACGAAAACGGACGGATTTCTGAGGGTTTTACCACATATGAACACTTTTCACATTCTCCCATGCAACGCGGCTGCTATTCCTCCTTTCATGCAAAATCGTAACGTCCTAGCTCATGTCCAATGCACCAAAGAAGGGTAAAAAGTCAATAATCGGTAACTATACCTTGAATTGTACTGCTTCTTACTGTCTATTAAGACAAGTTAGAAGTTTCTTCTGTGTTCGACTATGGTCCTTATAGTGTCCCCACATACCGCAGCACGTGACATAGCTTTGCAGACGATAAATGTAACCGTTTCGGAGGGAAGAGCGGCCAATGTGACTATATGGATTTAAGTCGATTCGATAACAAATGACGAAAACGGACGGATTTCTCAGGGTTTTACCACATATGAACACTCTTCACATTCTCCCATGCAACGGGGCTGCTAGTCCTCCTTTCATGCAAAATATTAAGTTCCTGGCTCATGTCCAAGGCACCAAAGAGGGTAAAAAGTCAACAATCGATAACTAAAACTTGAATTGTACTGCTTCTTTCTGACTATTACATCAACTTAGAAACTGCTTCTGTGTTCTACTATGGTGCTTTTAGTGTCTCCGCATACCGCAGTACGCGACATAGCTTTGCAGACGATTAATGTAACCGTTTCAGACAGAAGAGTGGCCAATGTGACGATCTGGCTTTAAGTCGATTCGATAACAAATGTCGAAAACGGACGGATTTCTCAGGTTCTTACTACATATGAAAACTTTTCACATTCTCCCGTGCAACGCGGGTTCTATTCCTCACTTCATGCAAAATCGTAAGGTCCTAGCTCATGTCCAAGGCACCAAAGAAGGGTAAAAAGACAATAATCGATTACTAAATCTTGAATTGTACTGCATCTTACTGGCTATTAAATCAACTTCGAAGCTTCTTCTGTGTTCTACTATGGTCCGTTTAGTGTCTCTGCATACCGCAGCACGCGACATAGCTTTGCAGACGATAAATGTAACCGTTTCAGGGAGAATAGCGGCGAATGTGACGATCTGGCTTTAAGTCGATTCGATGACAAATGACGAAAACGGACGGATTTCTCAGGGTTTTACCACATATGAACACTTTTCACATTCTCCCGTGCAACGCGGGTGCTAGTCCTAACTTCATGCAAAATCATAAGGTAGTAGCTCATGTCCAAGGCACCAAAGAAGGGTAACAAGTCAATAATCGGTAACTAAAACTTGAATTGTACTGCTTCTTACTGTCTATTACATCAAGTCAGAAGTTTCTTCAGTGTTCGACTATGGTCCTTATAGTGTCTCCACATACCGCAGCACGCGACATAGCATTGCAGACGATTAATGTAACCGTTTCGGAGACAAGAGCGGCCAATGTGACTATCTGGCTTTAAGTCGATTCGATAACAAATGTCGAAAGCGGACGGATTTCTCAGGTTCTTACTACATATGAAAACTTTTCACATTCTCCTGTGCAACGCGGGTTCTATTCCTCACTTCATGCAAAATCGTAAGGTCCTAGCTCGTGTCCAAGGCACCAAAGAAGGGTAAAAAGACAATAATCGATTACTATATCTTGAATTGTACTGCATCTTACTGGCTATTACATCAACTTCGAAGCTTCTTCTGTGTTCTGCTATGGTCCGTTTAGTGTCTCTGCATACCGCAGCACGCGACATAGCTTTGCAGACGATAAATGTAACCGTTTCAGGGAGAAAAGCGGCGAATGTGACGATCTGGCTTTAAGTCGATTCGATGACAAATGACGAAAACGGACGGATTTCTCAGGGTTCTACCACATATGAACACCTTTCACATTCTCCCGTGCAACGCGGGTGCTAGTCCTAACTTCATGCAAAATCATAAGGTCGTAGCTCATGTCCAAGGCACCAAAGGAGGGTAAAAAATCAATAATCGGTAACTAAAACTTGAATTGTACTGCTTCTTACTGTCTATTACATCAAGTCAGAAGTGTCTTCTGTGTTCGACTATGGTCCTTATAGTGTCTCCACATACCGCAGCACGCGACATAGCATTGCAGACGATTAATGTAACCGTTCCGGAGACAAGAGCGGCCAATGTGACTATCTGGCTTTAAGTCGATTCGATAAGAAATGTCGAAAACGGACGGATTTCTCAGGTTTTTACTACATATGAACACTTTTCACATTCTCCCGTGCAACGCGGCTGCTAGTCCTCACTTCATGCAAAATCATAAGGTCGTAGCTCATGTCCAAGGCACCAAAAAGGGTAAAAAGTCAATAATCGATACCTAAAAGTTGAATTGTACTGCTTCTTAGTGGCTATTACGTCAACTTAGAAGCTTCGTCTGTGTTCTACTATGGTGTTTTTAGTGTCTCCGCATACCGCAGCACGTGACATAGCTTTGCAGACGATAAACGTAAGCGTTTCAGACAGAATAGTGGACAATGTGACGATCTGACTTTAAGTCGATTCGATAACAAATGACGAAAACGGACGGAATTCTGAGGTTTTTAGTACGTATGAACACTTTTCACATTCTCCCATGCAACGCGGCTGCTAGTCCTCCTTTCATGCAAAATCTTAAGGTCGTAGCTCATGTCCAAGGCACCAAAGAGGGTAAAAAGTCAAAATCGATAACTAAAACTTGAATTGTTCTGCTTCTTTCTGCCTATTACATCAACTTAGAAGCTTCTTCTGTGTTCTACTATGGTGCTTATAGTGTCTCCGCATACCGCAGCACGCGACATAGCTTTGCAGACGATAAACGTAACCGTTTCAGACAGAAGAGTGGCCAATGTGACGAACTGGCTTTAAGTCGATTCGATAACAAATGTCGAAAACGGACGGATTTCTCAGGTTCTTACTACATATGAAAACTCTTCACATTCTCCCGTGCAACGCGGCTGCTAGTCCTCACTTTATGCAAAATCGTAAGGTCCTAGCTCATGTCAAAGGCACCAAAGAAGGGTAAAAAGTCAATAATCGTTAACTAAAACTTGACTTGTACTGCTTTTTACTGGCTATTACATCAACTTAGAAGCTTCTTCTGTGTTCTACTATGGTGCTTTTAGTGTCTCCGCATACCGCAGCACGCGACATAGCTTTGCAGACGATAAATGTAACCGTTTCAGACAGAAGAGTGGCCAATGTGACGATCTGGCTTTAAGTCGATTCAATAACAAATGACGAAAGAAGACGGATTTCTAAGGTTTTTACTACATATGAACACTTTTCACATTCTCCCGTGCAACGCGGGTTCTATTCCTCACTTCATGCAAAATCGTATGGTCCTAGCTCATGTCCAAGGCAACAAAGAAGGGTAAAAAGACAATAATCGATTACTAAATCTTGAATTGTACTGCACCTTACTGCCTATTACATCAACTTCGAAGCTTCTTCTGTGTTCTACTATGGTCCGTTTAGTGTCTCCGCATACCGCAGCACGCGACATAGCTTTGCAGACGATAAATGTAACCGTTTCAGGGAGAATAGCGGCGAATGTGACGATCTGGCTTTAAGTCGATTCGATGACAAATGACGAAAACGGACGGATTTCTCAGGGTTTTACCACATATGAACACTTTTCACATTCTCCCGCACAACGCGGCTGCTAGTCCTCCTTTCGTACAAAATCGTAACGTCCTAGCTCATGTCCAAGGCACCAAAGAGTGTAAAAAGTCAATAATCGATAGCTAAAAGTTGAATTGTATTGCTTCTTACTGGCTATTACAGCAACTTAGAAGCTTCTTCTGTTTTCTACTATGGTGCTTTTAGTGTCTCCCCATACCGCAGCACGCGACATAGCTTTGCAGACGATAAACGTAAGCGTTTCAGACAGAAGAGTACACAATGTGACGATCTGACTTTAAGTCGATTCGATAACAAATGACGAAAACGGACGGATTTCTGAGGTTTTTACTACATATGAACACTTCTCACATTCTCCCGTGCAACGCCGGTGCTAGTACTCACTTCATGCAAAATCGTAAGGTCCTAGCTCATGTCCAATGCACGGAGGAAGGGTAAAAAGTCAATAATCGATAACTAAAACTTGAAATGTACTGTTTCTTATTGGCTAGTACTTTAACTTAGGAGCTTCTCCTGTGTGCTACTATGGTGATTTTAGAGTCTCCGCATAAGGCAGCACACGACATAGCTTTGCAGACATAAATGTAACCGTTTCAGAGAGAAGAGTGGCCAATGTGACGATCTGGCTTTAAATCCATTCGATAACAAATGACAAAAACGGACGGATTTCTCAGGTTTTTACTATATATGAACACTTGTCACATTCTCCCATGCAACGCGGCTGCTAGTCCTTCTTTCACTCAAAATCTTAAGTTCCTAGCTCATTTCGAAGGCACCAAAGAAGGATAAAAAGTCAATAATCGGTAACTAAAACTTGAATTTTACTACTTCTTACTGTCTATTACATCAAGTTAGAAGTGTCTTCTGTGTTCGACTATGGTCGTTATAGTGTCTCCACATACCGCAGTACGCGACATAGCTTTGCAGACGATTAATGTAACCGTTTCGGAGACAAGAGCGTCCAATGTGACTATCTGGCTTTAAGTCGATTCGATAACAAATGACGAAAACGGACGGATTTCTCAGGCTTTTACCACATATGAACACTTTTCACATTCTCCCATGCAACGCGGCTGCTAGTCCTCACTTTATACAAAATCTTAAGGTCGTAGCTCATGTCCAAGGCACCAAAGAGGGTAAAAAGTCAATAATCGATACCTAAAAGTTGAATTGTATTGCTTCTTACTGGCTATTACGTCAACTTAGAAGCTGCTTCTGTGTTCTACTATGGTGCTTTTAGTGTCTCCGCATACCGCAGTACGCGACATAGCCTTGCAGACGATTAATGTAACCGTTTCGGAGAGAAGAGCGGCCAATGTGACTATATGGATTTAAGTCGATTCGATAACAAATGACGAAAACGGACGGATTTCTCAGGGTTTTACCACATATGAACACTTTTCACATTCTCCCATGCAACGGGGCTGCTAGTCCTCCTTTCATGCAAAATATTAAGTTCCTGGCTCATGTCCAAGGCACCAAAGAGGGTAAAAAGTCAACAATCGATAACTAAAACTTGAATTGTACTGCTTCTTTCTGGCTATTACATCAACTTAGAAGCTGCTTCTGTGTTCTACTATGGTGCTTTTATTGTCTCCGCATACCGCAGTACGCGACATAGCTTTGCAGACGATTAATGTAACCGTTTCAGACAGAAGAGTGGCCAATGTGACGATCTGGCTTTAAGTCGATTCGATAACAAATGTCGAAAACGGACGGATTTCTCAGGTTCTTACTACATATAAAAAACTTTTCACATTCTCCCGTGCAACGCGGGTTCTATTCCTCACTTCATGCAAAATCGTAAGGTCCTAGCTCATGTCCAAGGCACCAAAGAATGGTAAAAAGACAATAATCGATTACTAAATCTTGAATTGTACTGCATCTTACTGGCTATTACATCAACTTCGAAGCTTCTTCTGTGTTCTACTATGGTCCGTTTAGTGTCTCTGCATACCGCAGCACGCGACATAGCTTTGCAGACGATAAATGTAACCGTTTCAGGGAGAATAGCGGCGAATGTGACGATCTGGCTTTAAGTCGATACGATGACAAATGACGAAAACGGACAGATTTCTCAGGGTTTTACCACATATGAACACTTTTCACATTTTCCCGTGCAACGCGGGTGCTAGTCCTAACTTCATGCAAAATCATAAGGTAGTAGCTCATGTCCAAGGCACCAAAGAAGGGTAACAAGTCAATAATCGGTAACTAAAACTTGAATTGTACTGCTTCTTACTGTCTATTACATCAAGTCAGAAGTTTCTTCAGTGTTCGACTATGGTCCTTATAGTGTCTCCACATACCGCAGCACGCGACAGAGCATTGCAGACGATTAATGTAACCGTTTCGGAGACAAGAGCGGCCAATGTGACTATCTGGCTTTAAGTCGATTCGATAACAAATGTCGAAAGCGGACGGATTTCTCAGGTTCTTACTACATATGAAAACTTTTCACATTCTCCCGTGCAACGCGGGTTCTATTCCTCACTTCATGCAAAATCGTAAGGTCCTAGCTCATGTCCAAGGCACCAAAGAAGGGTAAAAAGACAATAATCGATTACTAAATCTTGAATTGTACTGCATCTTACTGGCTATTACATCAACTTCGAAGCTTCTTCTGTGTTCTACTATGGTCCGTTTAGTGTCTCTGCATACCGCAGCACGCGACATAGCTTTGCAGACGATAAATGTAACCGTTTCAGGGAGAAAAGCGGCGAATGTGACGATCTGGCTTTAAGTCGATTCGATGACAAATGACGAAAACGGACGGATTTCTCAGGGTTCTACCACATATGAACACTTTTCACATTCTCCCGTGCAACGCGGGTGCTAGTCCTAACTTCATGCAAAATCATAAGGTCGTAGCTCATGTCCAAGGCACCAAAGGAGGGTAAAAAATCAATAATCGGTAACTAAAACTTGAATTGTACTGCTTCTTACTGTCTATTACATCAAGTCAGAAGTGTCTTCTGTGTTCGACTATGGTCCTTATAGTGTCTCCACATACCGCAGCACGCGACATAGCATTGCAGACGATTAATGTAACCGTTTCGGAGACAAGAGCGGCCAGTGTGACTATCTGGCTTTAAGTCGATTCGATAAGAAATGTCGAAAACGGACGGATTTCTCAGGTTTTTACTACATATGAACACTTTTCACATTCTCCCGTGCAACGCGGCTGCTAGTCCTCACTTCATGCAAAATCATAAGGTCGTAGCTCATGTCCAAGGCACCAAAGAGGGTAAAAAGTCAATAATCGATACCTAAAAGTTGAATTGTACTGCTTCTTAGTGGCTATTACGTCAACTTAGAAGCTTCGTCTGTGTTCTACTATGGTGTTTTTAGTGTCTCCGCATACCGCAGCACGCGACATAGCTTTGCAGACGATAAACGTAAGCCTTTCAGACAGAATAGTGGACAATGTGACGATCTGACTTTAAGTCGATTCGATAACAAATGACGAAAACGGACGGATTTCTGAGGTTTTTAGTACGTATGAACACTTTTCACATTCTCCCATGCAACGCGGCTGCTAGTCCTCCTTTCATGCAAAATCTTAAGGTCGTAGCTCATGTCCAAGGCACCAAAGAGGGTAAAAAGTCAATAATCGATAACTAAATCTTGAATTGTACTGCTTCTTTCTGTCTATTACATCAACTTAGAAGCTTCATCTGTGTTCTACTATGGTGCTTTTAGTGTCTCCGCATACCGCAGCACGCGACATAGCTTTGCAGACGATAAACGTAACCGTTCAGACAGAAGAGTGGCCAATGTCACGAACTGGCTTTAAGTCGATTCGATAACAAATGTCGAAAACGGACGGATTTCTCAGGTTCTTACTACATATGAAAACTCTTCACATTCTCCCGTGCAACGCGGCTGCTAGTCCTCACTTCATGCAAAATCGTAAGGTCCTAGCTCATGTCAAAGGCACCAAACAGGGTAAAAAGTCAATAATCGTTAACTAAAACTTGACTTGTACTGCTTTTTACTGGCTATTACATTAACTTAGAAGCTTCTTCTGTGTTCTACTATGGTGCTTTTAGTGTCTCCGCATACCGCAGCACGCGACATAGCTTTGCAGACGATAAATGTAACCGTTTCAGACAGAAGAGTGGTCAATGTGACGATCTGGCTTTAAGTCGATTCAATAACAAATGACGAAAGAGGACGGATTTCTAAGGTTTTTACTACATATGAACCCTTTTCACATTCTCCCGTGCAACGCGGGTTCTATTCCTCACTTCATGCAAAATCGTAAGGTCCTAGCTCATGTCCAAGGCAACAAAGAAGGGTAAAAAGACAATAATCGATTACTAAATCTTGAATTGTACTGCACCTTACTGCCTATTACATCAACTTCGAAGCTTCTTCTGTGTTCTACTATGGTCCGTTTAGTGTCTCCGCATACCGCAGCACGCGACATAGCTTTGCAGACGATAAATGTAACCGTTTCAGGGAGAATAGCGGCGAATGTGACGATCTGGCTTTAAGTCGATTCGATGACAAATGACGAAAACGGACGGATTTCTCAGGGTTTTACCACATATGAACACTTTTCACATTCTCCCGTGCAACGCGGGTGCTAGTCCTAACTTCATGCAAAATCATAAGGTAGTAGCTCATGTCCAAGGCACCAAAGAAGGGTAACAAGTCAATAATCGGTAACTAAAACTTGAATTGTACTGCTTCTTACTGTCTATTACACCAAGTTAGAAGTTTCTTCTGTGTTCGACTATGGTCCTTATAGTGTCTCCGCATACTGCAGCACGCGACATAGCTTTGCAGACGATTAATGTAACCGTTTCGGAGACAAGAGCGGCCAATGTGGCTATCTGGCTGTAAGTCGATTCGATAACAAATGACGAAAACGGACGGATTTCTCAGGGTTTTACCACATATGAACACTTTTCACATTCTCCCATGCAACGCGGCTGCTAGTCCTCACTTTATGCAAAATCTTAAGGTCGTAGATCATGTCCAAGGCACCAAAGAGTGTAAAAAGTCAATAATCGATAGCTAAAAGTGTAATTGTATTGCTTCTTACTGGCTATTACATCAACTTAGAAGCTTCTTCTGTGTTCTACTATGGTGCTTTTAGTGTCTCCGCATACCCCAGCACGCAACATAGCTTTGCAGACGATAAACGTAAGCGTTTCAGACAGAAGAGTGACAATGTGACGATCTGACTTTAAGTCGATTCGATAACCAATGACGAAAACGGAGGGATTTCTAAGGTTTTTACTACATATGAACACTTTTCACATTCTCCCGTGCAACGCCGGTGCTAGTCCTCACTTCATGCAAAATCGTAAGGTCCTAGCTCATGTCCAATGCACGGAGGAAGGGTAAAAAGTCAATAATCGATAACTAAAACTTGAATTGTACTGCTTCTTATTGGCTATTACATTAACTTAGGAGCTTCTTCTGTGTGCTACTATGGTGCTTTTAGAGTCTCCGCATAAGGCAGCACGCGACATAGCTTTGCAGACATAAATGTAACCGTTTCAGAGAGAAGAGTGGCCAATGTGACGATCTGGCTTTAAATCGATTCGAAAACAAATGACAAAAACGGACGGATTTCTCAGGTTTTTACTATATATGAACACTTGTCACATTCTCCCATGCAACGCGGCTGCTAGTCCTCCTTTCACTCAAAATCTTAAGTTCCTAGCTAATCTCGAAGGCACCAAAGAAGGATAAAAAGTCAATAATCGATAACTTAAAGTTGAATTGTACTGCTTCTTAGTGTCTATTACAAGTTAGAAGTTTCTTCTGTGTTCGACTATGGTCCTTATAGTGTCTCCTCATACCGCTGCACGCGACATAGCTTTGCAGACGATAAAAGTAACCGTTTCGAAGAGAAGAGCGTCCAATGTGACGATCTGACTTTAAGTCGATTCGATAACAAATGACGAAAACGAACGGATTTCTCAGGTTTTTACTACGTATGAACACTTTTCACATTCCCCCATGCAACGCGGCTGCTAGTCCTCCTTTCATGCAAAATCTTAAGGTCGTAGCTCATGTCCAAGGCACCAAAGAGGGTAATAAGTCAAAAATCGATAATTAAAACTAGAATTGTACTGCTTCTGATTGGCTATTACATTAACTTAGAAGCTTCTTCTGTGTGCTACTATGGTGATTTTAGAGTCTCCGCATAAGGCAGCACGCGACATAGCTTTGCAGACGATAAATGTAACCGTTTCAGAGAGAAGAGCCGCCAATGTGACGATGTGGCTTTAAGTCGATTCGATAACAAATGACGAAAACGGACGGATTTCTCAGGGTTTTACCACATATGAACACTTTTCACATTCTCCCATGCAACGCGGCTGCTATTCCTCCTTTCATGCAAAATTGTAACGTCCTAGCTCATGTCCAATGCACCAAAGAAGGGTAAAAAGTCAATAATCGGTAACTATACCTTGAATTTTACTGCTTCTTACTGTCTATTACAACAAGTTAGAAGTTTCTTCTGTGTTCGACTATGGTCCTTATAGTGTCCCCACATACCGCAGCACGTGACATAGCTTTGCAGACGATAAATGTAACCGTTTCGGAGAGAAGAGCGGCCAATGTGACTATATGGATTTAAGTCGATTCGATAACAAATGACGAAAACGGACGGATTTCTCAGGGTTTTACCACATATGAACACTTTTCACATTCTCCCGTGCAACCCGGGTGCTAGTCCTAACTTCATGCAAAATCATAAGGTCGTAGCTCATGTCCAAGGCACCAAAGGAGGCTAAAAAGTCAATAATCGGTAACTAAAACTTGAATTGTACTGCTTCTTACTGTCTATTACATCAAGTCAGAAGTGTCTTCTGTGTTCGACTATGGTCCTTATAGTGTCTCCACATACCGCAGCACGCGACATAGCATTGCAGACGATTAATGTAACCATTTCGGAGACAACAGCGGCCAATGTGACTATCTGGCTTTAAGTCGATTCGATAACAAATGTCGAAAACGGACGGATTTCTCAGGTTTTTACTACATATGAACACTTTTCACATTCTCCCGTGCAACGCGGCTGCTAGTCCTCACTTCATGCAAAATCATAAGGTCGTAGCTCATGTCCAAGGCACCAAAGAGTGTAAAAAGTCAATAATCGATACCTAAAAGTTGAATTGTACTGCTTCTTAGTGGCTATTACGTCAACTTAGAAGCTTCGTCTGTGTTCTACTATGGTGTTTTTAGTGTCTCCGCATACCGCAGCACGTGACATAGCTTTGCAGACGATAAACGTAAGCGTTTCAGACAGAATAGTGGACAATGTGACGATCTGCCTTTAAGTCGATTCGATAACAAATGACGAAAACGGACGGATTTCTGAGGTTTTTAGTACGTATGAACACTTTTCACATTCTCCCATGCAACGCGGCTGCTAGTCCTCCTTTCATGCAAAATCTTAAGGTCGTAGCTCATGTCCAAGGCACCAAAGAGGGTAAAAAGTCACAATCGATAACTAAAACTTGAATTGTACTGCTTCTTTCTGCCTATTACATCAACTTAGAAGCTTCTTCTGTGTTCTACTATGGTGCTTTTAGTCTCTCCGCATACCGCCGCACGCGACATAGCTTTGCAGACGATAAACGTAACCGTTTCAGACAGAAGAGTGGCCAATGTGACGAACTGGCTTTAAGTCGATTCGATAACAAATGTCGAAAACGGACGGATTTCTCAGGTTCTTACTACATATGAAAACTCTTACCATTCTCCCGTGCAACGCGGCTGCTAGTCCTCACTTCATGCAAAATCGTAAGGTCCTAGCTCATGTCAAAGGCACCAAACAGGGTAAAAAGTCAATAATCGTTATCTAAAACTTGACTTGTACTGCTTTTTACTGGCTATTACATCAACTTAGAAGCTTCTTCTGTGTTCTACTATGGTGCTTTTAGTGTCTCCGCATACCGCAGCACGCGACATAGCTTTGCAGACGATAAATGTAACCGTTTCAGACAGATGAGTGGCCAATGTGACGATCTGGCTTTAAGTCGATTCAATAACAAATGACGAAAGAGGACGGATTTCTAAGGTTTTTACTACATATGAACCCTTTTCACATTCTCCCGTGCAACGCGGGTTCTATTCCTCACTTCATGCAAAATCGTAAGGTCCTAGCTCATGTCCTAGGCAACAAAGAAGGGTAAAAAGACAATAATCGATTACTAAATCTTGAATTGTACTGCACCTTACTGCCTATTACATCAACTTCGAAGCTTCTTCTGTGTTCTACTATGGTCCGTTTAGTGTCTCCGCATACCGCAGCACGCGACATAGCTTTGCAGACGATAAATGTAACCGTTTCAGGGAGAATAGCGGCGAATGTGACGATCTGGCTTTAAGTCGATTCGATGACAAATGACGAAAACGGACGGATTTCTCAGGGTTTTACCACATATGAACACTTTTCACATTCTCCCGCACAACGCGGCTGCTAGTCCTCCTTTCGTACAAAATCGTAACGTCCTAGCTCATGTCCAAGGCACCAAAGAAGGGTAAAAAGTCAATAATCGGTAACTAAAACTTGAATTGTACTGCTTCTTACTGTCTATTACATCAAGTTAGAAGTTTCTTCTGTGTTCTACTATGGTCCGTTTAGTGTCTCCGCATACTGCAGCACGCGACATAGCTTTGCAGACGATTAATGTAACCGTTTCGGAGACAAGAGGGGCCAATGTGGCTATCTGGCTGTAAGTCGATTCGATAACAAATGACGAAAACGGACGGATTTCTCAGGGTTTTACCACATATGAACACTTTTCACATTTTCCCATGCAACGCGACTGCTAGTCCTCACTTTATGCAAAATCTTAAGGTCGTAGATCATGTCCAAGGCACCAAAGAGTGTAAAAAGTCAATAATCGATAGCTAAAAGTTGAATTGTATTGCTTCTTACTGGCTATTACATCAACTTAGAAGCTTCTTCTGTGTTCTACTATGGTGCTTTTAGTGTCTCCCCATACCGCAGCACGCGACATAGCTTTGCAGACGATAAACGTAAGCGTTTCAGACAGAAGAGTACACAATGTGACGATCTGACTTTAAGTCGATTCGATAACAAATGACGAAAACGGACGGATTTCTGAGGTTTTTACTACATATGAACACTTTTCACATTCTTCCGTGCAACGCCGGTGCTAGTACTCACTTCATGCAAAATCGTAAGGTCCTAGCTCATGTCCAATGCACGGAGGAAGGGTAAAAAGTCAATAATCGATAACTAAAACTTGAATTGTACTGTTTCTTATTGGCTATTACATTAACTTTGGAGCTTCTTCTGTGTGCTACTATGGTGCTTTTAGAGTCTCCGCATAAGGCAGCACGCGACATAGCTTTGCAGACATAAATGTAACCGTTTCAGAGAAAAGAGTGGCCAATGTGACGATCTGGCTTTAAATCGATTCGATAACAAATGACAAAAACGGACGGATTTCTCAGGTTTTTCTATATATGAACACTTGTCACATTCTCCCATGCAACGCGGCTGCTAGTCCTACTTTCACTCAAAATCTTAAGTTCCTAGCTCATTTCGAAGGCACCAAAGAAGGGTAAAAAGTCAATAATCGGTAACTAAAACTTGAATTTTACTGCTTCTTACTGTCTATTACATCAAGTTAGAAGTTTCTTCTGTGTTCGACTATGGTCCTTATAGTGTCTCCACATACCGCAGTACGCGACATAGCTTTGCAGACGATTAATGTAACCGTTTCGGAGACAAGAGCGTCCAATGTGACTATCTGGCTTTATGTCGATTCGATAACAAATGACGAAAACGGACGGATTTCTCAGGATTTTACCACATATGAACACTTTTCACATTCTCCCATGCAACGCGGCTGCTAGTCCTCACTTTATGCAAAATCTTAAGGTCGTAGCTCATGTCCAAGTCACCAAAGAGGGTAAAAAGTCAATAATCGATACCTAAAAGTTGAATTGTATTGCTTCTTACTGGCTATTACGTCAACTTAGAAGCTTCGTCTGTGTTCTACTATGGTGTTTTTAGTGTCTCCGCATACCGCAGCACGCGACATAGCTTTGCAGACGATAAACGTAAGCGTTTCAGACAGAATAGTGGACAATGTGACGATCTGACTTTAAGTCGATTCGATAACAAATGCCGAAAACGGACGGATTTCTGAGGTTTTTAGTACGTATGAACACTTTTCACATTCTCCCATGCAACGCGGCTGCTAGTCCTCCTTTCATGCAAAATCTTAAGGTCGTAGCTCATGTCCAAGGCACCAAAGAGGGTAAAAAGTCAACAATCGATAACTAAAACATGAATTTTACTGCTCCTTACTGGCTATTACATCATCTTAGAAGCTTCTTCTGTGTTCTACTATGGTGCTTTTAGTGTCGCCGCATACCGCAGCACGCGACATAGCTTTGCAGACGATAAATGTAACCGTTTCAGAGAGAGGAGCGGCCAATGTGACAACCTGGCTTTTATTCGATTCGATAACATATGACGAAAACGGACGGATTTCTCGGGTTTTCACTACATATGAACACTTTTCACATTCTCCCGTGCAACGCGGCTGCTAGTTCTCCTTCCAAGCAAAATCTTAAGGTTTCTAGCTCATGTCCAAGGCACCTAAGAAGGGTAAAAAGTCAATAATCGATAACTAAAACTTGAATTGTTCTTTTTCTCACTGGCTGTTACATCAACTTAGAAGCGTCTTCTGTGTTCTACTATGGTGCTTTAAATGTCACCTCATACCGCATCACGCGACATAACTTTGCAGACGATAAATGTAACCGTTTCTGAGAGAAGAGCGGCCAATGTGTCAATCTGGCTTTAAGGCGATTCGATAACAAATGACGAAAACGGATGGATTTCTCAGGTTTTTACTACGTATGAACACTTTTCACATTCTCCCGTGCAACGCGGCGGCTAGACCTCCTTTCAAGCAAAATCTTAAGGTCCTAGCTCATGTCCAAGGCACCAAAGAACGGTAAAAAGTCAATAATCGAAAACTAAAACATGAATTGTACTGCTCCTTACTTGCTATTACATCAACTTAGAAGCTTCTTCTGTGTTCTACTATGGTGCTTTTAGTGTCTCCGCATACCGCAGCACACGACATAGCTTTGCAGACGATAAATGTAACCGTTTCAGAGAGAGGAGCGGCCAATGTGACGATCTGGCTTTTATTCGATTCGATAACATATGTCGAAAACGGACGGATTTCTCGGGTTTTTACTACATATGAACACTTTTCACATTCTCCCGTGCAACGCGGCTGCTCGTCCTCCTTTCATGCAAAATCTTTTAGTCGTAGATCATGTCCAAGGAACCAAAGAAGGGTAAAATCTCCATAATCGATAACTAAAACTTGAATTGTACTTTTTCTTACTGGCTATTACATTAACTTAGAAGTTTCTTCTGTGTTCTACTATGGTGCTTTTAGTGTCTCCGCATACCGCAGTACGCGACATAGCTTTGCAGACCATAAATGTAACCGATTCAGAGAGAAGAGCGGCCAATGTGACGATCTGGCTTTAAGTCGATTCGATAACATTTGACGAAAACGGACGGATTTCTCGGGTTTTTACTACGTATGAACACTTTTCACATTCTCCCGTGCAACGCGGCGGCTAGACCTCCTTTCAAGCAAAATCTTAAGGTCCTAGCTCATGTCCAAGGCACCAAAGAACGGTAAAAAGTCAATAATCGAAAACTAAAACGTGAATTGTACTGCTCCTTACTTGCTATTACATCAACTTAGAAGCTTCTTCTGTGTTCTACTATGGTGCCTTTAGTGTCTCCGCATACCGCAGCACACGACTTAGCTTTGCAGACGATAAATGTAACCGTTTCAGAGAGAGAGGCGTTTCAGAGAGAGAGGAGCGGCCAATGTGACGATCTGGCTTTTATTCGATTCGATAACATATGACGAAAACGGACGGATTTCTCGGGTTTTTACTACATATGAACACTTTTCACATTCTCCCGTGCAACGCATCTGCTAGTTCTCCTTTCAAGCAAATATTAAGGTCCTAGCTCATGTCCAAGGCACCAAGGAAGGGTTAAAAGTCAATAATCGATAACTAAACCTTGAATTGTACTGCTACTTACTGGCTATTACATCAACTTAGAAGCTTCTTCTGTGTTCTACGATGGTGCTTTTAGTGTCTCCGCAAACTGCAGCACGCGACGCAGTTTTGTAGACGATAAATGTAACCGTTTCAGATAGAAGAGCGGATAATGTGACGATCTGGCTTTAAGTCGATTCGATGACAAATGATAAAGACGGATGCATTTCTCAGGTTTTTACTACATATGAACACTTTTCACATTCTCCCGTGCAACGAAGCTGCTAGTCATCCCTTCATGCAAAATCATAAGCTCCTGGCTCATGTCCAAGGAACCAAACAAGGGTAAAAAGTCAATAATCGATAACTAAAACTTGAATTGTACTGCTTCTTACTGGCTATTACATCAACTTGGAAGCTTCTTCTATGTTCTACTATGGTGCTTTTAGTGTCTCAGCAAACCGCAGCACGCTACATAGCTTTGCAGACGATAAATGTAACCGTCTCAGAGAGAAGAGCGGCCAATGTGACGATCTGGCTTTAAGTCGATTCGATAACAATTGACGAAAAGGACGGATTTCTCACGTTTCTACTGCATATGAACACTTTTCACATTCTCCAGTGCAACGCAGTTGCTGGTACTCTTTTCATGCAAAATCTTAAGGTCCTAGCTCATCTCCAAGGCACCAAAGAATGGTGAAAAGTCAATAATCGATAACTAAAACTTGAATTGTACTGCTATTTACTGGCTATTACATCAACTTAGAAGCTTAGAAGCTTCTTCTGTGTTCTACTATGGTGCTTTTAGTGTCTCCGCACACAGCAGTACGCGGCATAGCTTTGCAGACGATAAATGTAACAGTTTCAGGGAGAAGAGCGTCCAATGTGACGTTCTGGCTTAAAGTCGATTCGATAACAAATGGCGAAAACGGCCTAATTCCTCAGGTTTTTACTGCATATGAACACTTTTCACATTCTCCCATGCAACGCGGCTGCTAGTCCTCCTTTCATGCAAAATATTAAGGTGCTAGCTCATGTCCAAGGCACCAAAGAAGTGTTAAAAGTCAATAATCGATTACTAAAACTTGAATTTTTTGTTTCTAGCTGGCTATTACATAAATAGAGGAGCATCTTCTGTGTTCTATTATTGTGCTTTTAGTGTCACCGAATATCGCAGCACGCGACATAGCTTTGGAGACGATAAATATAACCTTTTCAGAGATAAGAGCGACCAATGTGACGATCTGGCTTTAAGACGATTCGATAACAAATGACGAAAACGGACGGATTTCTTAGGTTCTTACTACATATGAATACTTTTCAAATTCTCCATGCTACGCAGCTGCTAGTCCTCCTTTCATACAAAATCTTAAGGTCCTAGCTCATGTCCAAGGCACCAAAGAAGGGTACACATTCAATAATCGATAACAAAAACTTGAATTGTACTGATTCTTACTGGCTATTACATCAACTTAGAAGCTTATTCTTTGTTCTACTATGGTGCTTTTGCTGTCTCCGCATACCGCAGCACGCAACATCGCTTTGCAGACGATAAATGTAACCGTCTCAGAGAGATGAGCGGCCAATGTGTCGTTCTGGCTCTAAGTCGATTAGATAACAAAAGACCAAAACGCACGGTTTCTTACGTTTTTAATACATATGAACACTTTTCACATTCTCCCGTGCAACGCTGCTGCTAGTCCTCCTTCCATGAAAAACGTAAGGTCCTACCTCATGTCCAAGGCACCAAAGAAGGGTAAAAAGTCAATAATCGATAGCAAAAACTTAAATTGTACTGCATCTTACTGGCTATTACATCAACTTGGAAGCTTCTTCTATGTTCTAGTATGGTGCTTTTAGTGTCTCCGCAAACCACAGCACGCTACATAGCTTTGCAGACGATAAATGTAACCGTCTCAGAGAGAAGAGTGGCCAATGTGACGATCTGGCTTTAAGTCGATTCGATAACAAATGAAGAAAACGGACGGATTTCTCAGGTTTTTACTACATATGAACACTTTTCACATTCTCCCGTGCAACGCGGCTGCTAGTCCTCATTTCATGCAAAATCTTAACGTCCTAGCTCATGTCCAAGGCATGAAAGAAGAGTAAAATGTCAATAATCGATAACTAAAACATGAATTGTACTGCTCCTTACTTGCTATTACATCAACTTAGAAACTTCTTCTGTGTTCTACTATGGTGCTTTTAGTGTCTCCGCATACAGCAGTACGCGACATAGATTTGCAGACGATAAATGTAACCGTTTCAGGGAGAGGAGCGGCCAATGTGACGATCTGGCCTTAAGTCGATTAGATAACAAATGAGGAAAATGTACGGATTTATCAGGTTTTTACTACATATGAACATTTTTTGCATTCTCTCGTACAGCGCGTCTGCTAGTCCTCCATTCATGCAAAATCTTAATGTCCTAGCTAACTTCCGAGGTACCAAAGAAAATTAAAAAGTCAATAATCGATAACTAAAACTTGAATTGTCTGATTCTTACTGGCTATTACATCAACATAGAAGCTTCTTCTGTGTTCTACTATGGTGCTTTTAGTGTCTCCGCATACCGCAGCACGCATCATCGCTTTGCACACGATTAATGTAACCGTCTCAGAGAGAAGAGCGGCCAATGTGACGTTCTGGCTTCAAGTCTGTTCGATAACAAATGACGAAAACGGACGGATTTCTTAGGTTCTTACTACATATGAACACTTTTCACATTCTCCCGTGCAACGCGGCTGCTAGATCTCCTTTCAAGCAAAATCTTAAGGTCCTAGCTTATGTCCAAGGCACCAAAGAAAGGTAAAAAGTCAATAATCGATAACTAAAACATGAATTGTACTGCTTCTTACTTGCTATTACATCAACTTAGAAGCTTCTTCTGTGTTCTACTATGGTGCTTTTAGTGTCTCCGCATACCGCAGCACACGACATAGCTTTGCAGACCATAAATGTAACCGTTTCAGAGAGAGGAGCGGCCAATGTGACGATCTGGCTTTTATTCTATTCGATAACATATGACGAAAACGGACGGATTTCTCGGGTTTTTACTACATATGAACACTTTTCACATTCTCCCGTGCAACTCATCTGCTAGTTCTCCTTTCAAGCAAATCTTAAGGTCCTAGCTCATGTCCAAGGCACCAAAGAAGCGTAAAAAGTCAATAATCGATAACTAAAAATTGAATTGTACTGCTTCTTACTGGCTATTACATCAACTTAGAAGCATCTTCTGTGTTCTACTATGGTGCTTCTAGTGTCTACACATACCGCATCACGCGATATAGCTTTGCAGACGATAAATGTAACCGTCTCAGAGAGAAGAGCGGCCAATGTGACGATCTGGATTTAAGTCGATTCGATAACATTTGACGAAAACGGACGGATTTCTCAGGTTTTTACTACTTTTGAACACTTTTCACATTCTCCCATGCAACGCAGCTGCTGGTCCTCTTTTCATGCAAAATCTTAAGGTCCTAGCTCATGTCCAAGGCACCAAAAAAGGGTACAAAGTCAATAATCGATAACTAAAACTTGAATTGTACTGCCTCTTACTTGCTATTACATCAACTTAGAAGCTTCTTCCTTGTTCTACTATGGTGCTTTTAGTGTCTCCGCAAACTGCAACACACGACGCAGCTTTGCAGACAATAAATGTAACCGTTTCAGATAGAAGAGCGGATAATGTGACGATCTGGCTTTAAGTCGATTCGATGACAAATGATAAAAACGGATGCATTTCTCAGGTTTTTACTACATATGAACACTTTTAACATTCTCCCGTGCAACGAATCTGCTACTCATCATTTCATGCAAAATCTTAAGGTCCTGGCTCATGTCCAAGGCACCAAAGAAGGGTAAAAAGTCAATAATCGATAACTATAACTTGTATTTTACTGCTTCTAACTAGCTATTACATAAACATAGAAGCTTCTTCTGTGTTCTACTATGGTGCTTTTGGTGTCACCACGTATCGCAGCACGCGACATAGCTTTGGAGAAGATAAATGTAATCGTTTCAGAGAGAAGAGCGGCTAATGTGACGATACGGCTTTAAGTCGATTCGATATCAAATGACGAAAACGGACGGATTTCTCACGTTTTTATTACGTATGAACACTTTTCACATTCTCCCGTGCAACGCAGCTGCTAGTCCTCCTTTCATGCAAAATCCTTAGGACCTATCTCATGTCCAAAGCACCAAAGAAAGGTGAAAAGTCAATAATCGATAACTAAACTTGAATTGTACTGCTTCTTACTGTGTTCTACTACGGTGCTTTTAGTGTCTCCGCATACCGCAGCACGCATTATCGCTTTGCAGACGATTAATGTAAGCGTCTCAGAGATAAGAGCGGCCAATGTGACGTTCTGGCTTTAAGTCGATTCGACAACAAATGGCGAAAACGGCCGGATTTCTCAGGTTTTTACTGCATATGAACACTTTTCACATACTCCCATGCAACGCGGCTGCTAGTCTTCCTTTCATGCAAAATATTAAAGACCTAGCTCATGTCCAAGGCACCAAAGAGGGGTTAAAAGTCAATAACCGATACCTAAAACATGAATTTATTGTTTCTATCTGGCTATTACATAATTTTAGAAGCTTCTTCTGTGTTCTAATATTGTGCTTTTAGTGTCACCGAATATCGCAGCACGCGACATAGCTTTGGAGACTTTAATTCTAACCGTTTCAGAGAGAAGAGCGGCCAATGTGACGTTCTGGCTTTAAGTCGATTCGATAACAAATGACGAAAACGGACGGATTTCTCATGTTTTTATTACATATGAACACCTTTCACATTTTCCCGTGCAACGCAGCTACTCGACTTCCTTTAATGCAAAATCTTAAGGTCCTGACTCATGTCCAAGGCACCAAAGACGGGTACAAAGTCAATAATCGATAACTAAAACTTGAATTGTAACTCTTCTTACTGGCTATTACATCAACTTAGAAGCTTCTTCTGTGTTCTACTATGGTTCTTTTAGTGTCTCCGCAAACTGCAGCACGCGACGTAGCTTTACAGACGATAAATGTAACTTTTTCAGGGAGAAGAGCGGCCAATGTGACGATATGGCTTTAAGTCAATTCGATATCAAATGACGAAAACGGACGGATTTCTCAGGTTTTTACTACATATAAACACTTTTTACATTCTGTCGTACAACGCGGCTGCTAGTCCTCCTTTCATGCAAAATCTTAATGTCCTAGCTAATGTCCAAGGCCCCAAAGAAGATTAAAAAGTCGATAATCGGTAACTAAAACTTGAATTATACTGCTTCTTACTGGCTATTACATCAACTTAGAAACTTCTTCTGTGTTCTACTATGGTGCTTTTAGTGTCTCCGCATACAGCAGAACGCGACATAGCTTTACAGACGATAATTTTAACCGTTTCAGAGAGAAGAGCGACCAATGTGACGATCTAGCTTTAAGACGATTCGATAACAAATGACGAAAACGGACGGATTTCTTAGGTTCTTACGACATATGAACACTTTTCACATTCTCCATGCAACGCAGCTGCTACTCATCCTTTCATGCAAAATCTTAAGGTCCTGGCTCATGTCCAAGGCACCAAAGAAGGGTTAAACGTCAATAATCGGTAACTAAAACTTGAATTGTACTGCTTCTTACTGGCTATTACATCAACTTAGAAGCTTAGAAGTTTCTTATGTGTTCTACTATGGTGCTTTTAGAGTCTCTGCATACAGCAGTACGCGACATAGCTTTGCAGACGAGAAATGTAACCGTTTCAGGGAGAAGAGCGGCCAATGTGACGATCTGGCTTTAAGTCGATTAGATCACAAATGAGGAAAATGTACGGATTTCCCAGGTTTTTATTACATATGAACACTTTTTACATTCTCTCGAACAACGCGACTGCTAGTCCTCCTTTCATGCAAAATCTTAATGTCCTAGCTAATTTCCAAGGCACCAAAGAAGATTAAAAAGTCAATAATCGATAATTAAAACTTGAATTGTACTGCTTCTTACAGGCTATTTCATCAACATAGAAGCTTCTTCTGTGTTCTATTATTGTCATTCTAGTGTCACCGAATATCGCAGCACGCGACATAGCTTTGGAGACGATAAATGTAACCGTTTCAGAGGGAAGAGCGGCCAATGTGACGATCTGGCTTTAAGTCGATTCGATAACAAATGTAGGACACGGTCGGATTTCTCGCGTTTTTACAACGTATGAACACTCTTCACATTCTCTCGTGCAACGCAGCTGCTAGTCCTCCTTTCATGTTAAATCTTTGGGTCCTAGCTCATGTCCAAGGCACCAAAGAAGGGTAAAATGTTAATAATCGATGACTAAAACTTGAATTTTACTGTTTCAAACTGGCTATTACATAAAATTAGAAGCTTCTTCTGTGTTCTATTTTTGTGCTTTTAGTGTCACCGAATATCGCAGCACGCGACATAGCTTTGGAGACGATAAATGTTACCGTTTCTGAGAGAAGAGCGACCAATGTGATGATCTGGCTTTAAGTCGATTCGATATCAAATAACGAAAACGGACGGATTTCTCACGTTTTTACTACGTATGAACACTCTTCACATTCTCCCGTGCAACACAGCTGCTAGTCCTAATTTCATGAAAAATCCTTAGGTCCTAGCTCATGTCCAATGCACCAAAGAAAGGTAAAATGTCAATAATCGATAACTAAAACTTGAATTGTACTGCTCCTTACTGGCTATTACATAAACTTAGAAGCTTCTCCTGTGTTCTACTATTGTGCTTTTAGTGTCTCCGCATACCGCATCACGCGACATAGCTTTGCAGACGATAAATGTAACCGTTTCATAAACAAGAGCGGCCAATGTGACGATCTGGCTTTAAGTCGATTCGATAACAAATGACGAAAACGGACGGATTTCTCACGTTTTTACTACATATGAACACTTTTCACATTCTCCTGTGCAACTCGGCTGCTAGCCCTCCTTTCATGCAAGTTCTTCATTTCCTAGCTGATGTCCAAGGCACCAAAGAAGCGTAAAAAGTCAATAGTCGATAACTAAAACTTGAATTGTACTGCTTCTTGCTGGCTATTACATCAACTTAGAAGCTTCTTCTGTGTTCTACTATGGTGCTTTTAGTGTCTCCACATACCGCATCACGCGACATAGCTTTGCAGACAATAAATGTAACCGACTCAGAGATAAGAGCGGCCAATGTGACGATCTGGCTTTAAGTCGATTCGATAATAAATGACGAAAACGGACAGATTTCTCAGGTTTTTACTACATATGAACACTTTTCACATTCTCCGGTGCAACGCTGCTGCTAGTCCTCTTTTCAAGCAAAATCTTAAAGTCCTAGCTCATGTCCAAGGCACCAAAGAAGGGTGAAAAGTCAATAATCGATAACTAAAACTTGAATTGTACTGCTTTTTACTGGCTATTACATCAACTTAGAAGCTTCTTCTGTGTTCTACTATGGTGCTTTTAGTGTCTCCGCATACCGCATCACGCGACATAGCTTTGCAGACGATAAATGTAACCGTTTCATAAACAAGAGCGGCCAATGTGACGATCTGGCTTTAAGTCGATTCGATAACAAATGACGAAAACGGACGGATTTCTTACGTTTTTACTACATATGAACACTTTTTACATTCTCCCGTGCAACGCGGCTGCTAGGCCACCTTTCATGCCTAATCTTAATTTCCTAGCTGATGTCCAAGGCACCAAAGAATCGTAAAAAGTCAATAATCGATAACTAGAACTTGAATTGTACTGCTTCTTACTGGCTATTACATCAACGTAGAAGCTTCTTCTGTGTTCTACTACGGTGCTTCTAGTGTCTCCGCATACCGCAGCACGCGACATAGCTTTGCAGACGATAAATGTAACCGTCTATGAGAGAAAAGCGGCCAATGTGACGATCTGGCTTTAAGTCGATTCGATAACAAATGACGAAAACGGACGGATTTCTCACGTTTTTACTACATATGAACACTTTTTACATTCTCCCGTGCAACGCGGCTGCTAGCCCACCTTTCATGCAAAATCTTAATTTCCTAGCTCATGTCCAAGGCACCATAGAATCGTAAAAAGTAAATAATCGATAACTAGAACTTGAATTGTACTGCTTCTTACTGGCTATTACATCAACGTAGAAGCTTCTTCTGTGTTCTACTACGGTGCTTCTAGTGTCTCCGCATACCGCAGCACGCGACATAGCTTTGCAGACGATAAATGTAACCGTCTATGAGAGAAGAGCGGCCAATGTGAGGATCTGGCTTTAAGTCGATTCGATAACAAATGACGAAAACGGACGGATTTCTCACGTTTTTACTACATATGAACACTTTTTACATTCTCCCGTGCAACGCGGCTGCTAGCCCACCTTTCATGCAAAATCTTAATTTCCTAGCTCATGTCCAAGGCACCAAAGAATCGTAAAAAGTCAATAATCGATAACTAGAACTTGAATTGTACTGCTTCTTACTGGCTATTACATCAACTTAGAAGCTTCTTCTGTGTTCTGCTATGGTGCTTTTAGTGTCTCCGCATACCGCATCACGCGACATAGCTTTGCAGACGAAAAATGTAACCGTTTCATAAACAAGAGCGGCCAATGTGACGATCTGGCTTTAAGTCGATTCGATAACAAATGACGAAAACGGACGGATTTCTCACGTTTTTACTACATATGAACACTTTTTACATTCTCCCGTGCAACGCGGCTGCTAGCCCACCTTTCATGCAAAATCTTAATTTCCTAGCTCATGTCCAAAGCACCATAGAATCGTAAAAAGTAAATAATCGATAACTAGTACTTGAATTGTACTGCTTCTTACTGGCTATTACATCAACGTAGAAGCTTCTTCTGTGTTCTACTACGGTGCTTCTAGTGTCTCCGCATACCGCAGCACGCGACATAGCTTTGCAGACGATAAATGTAACCGTCTATGAGAGAAGAGCGGCCAATGTGACGATCTGGCTTTAAGTGGATTCGATAACAAATGACGAAAACGGACGGATTTCCCACGTTTTTACTATATATGAACACTTTTTACATTCTCACGTGCAACGCGGCTGCTAGCCCACCTTTCATGCAAAATCTTAATTTCCTAGCTCATGTCCAAGGCACCAAAGGATCGTAAAAAGTAAATAATCGATAACTAGAACTTGAATTGTACTGCTTCTTACTGGCTATTACATCAACTTAGACGCTTCTTCTATGTTCTACTACGGTGCTTTTAGTGTCTCCGCATACCGCATCACGCGACATAGCTTTGCAGACGATAAATGTAACCGTTTCATAAACAAGAGCGGCCAATGTGACGATCTGGCTTTAAGTCGATTCGATAACAAATGACGAAAACGGACGGATTTCTCACGTTTTTACTACATATGAACACTTTTTACATTCTCCCGTGCAACGCGGCTGCTAGCCCACCTTTCATGCAAAATCTTAATTTCCTAGCTCATGTCCAAAGCACCATAGAATCGTAAAAAGTAAATAATCGATAACTAGAACTTGAATTGTACTGCTTCTTACTGGCTATTACATCAACGTAGAAGCTTCTTCTGTGTTCTACTACGGTGCTTCTAGTGTCTCCGCATACCGCAGCACGCGACATAGCTTTGCAGACGATAAATGTAACCGTCTATGAGAGAAGAGCGGCCAATGTGACGATCTGGCTTTAAGTCGATTCGATAACAAATGACGAAAACGGACGGATTTCTCACGTTTTTACTACATATGAACACTTTTTACATTCTCCCGTGCAACGCGGCTGCTAGCCCACCTTTCATGCAAAATCTTAATTTCCTAGCTCATGTCCAAGGCACCATAGAATCGTAAAAAGTAAATAATCGATAACTAGAACTTGAATTGTACTGCTTCTTACTGGCTATTACATCAATGTAGAAGCTTCTTCTGTGTTCTACTACGGTGCTTCTAGTGTCTCCGCATACCGCAGCACGCGACATAGCTTTGCAGACGATAAATGTAACCGTCTATGAGAGATGAGCGGCCAATGTGAGGATCTGGCTTTAAGTCGATTCGATAACAAATGACGAAAACGGACGGATTTCTCACGTTTTTACTACATATGAACACTTTTTACATTCTCCCGTGCAACGCGGCTGCTAGCCCACCTTTCATGCAAAATCTTAATTTCCTAGCTCATGTCCAAGGCACCAAAGAATCGTAAAGAGTTAATAATCGATAACTAGAACTTGAATTGTACTGCTTCTTACTGGCTATTACATCAACTTAGAAGCTTCTTCTGTGTTCTACTACGGTGCTTCTAGTGTCTCCGCATATCGCAGCACGCGACATAGCTTTGCAGACGATAAATGTAACCGTCTATGAGAGAAGAGCGGCCAATGTGACGATTAGGCTTTAAGTGGATTCGATAACAAATGACGAAAACCGACGGATTTCTCACGTTTTTACTACATATGAACACTTTTTACATTCTCCCGTGCAACGCGGATGCTAGCCCACCTTTCATGCAAAATCTTAATTTCCTAGCTCATGTCCAAGGCACCAAAGAATCGTAAAAACTAAATAATCGATAACTAGAACTTGAATTGTACTGCTTCTTACTGGCTATTACATCAACTTAGAAGCTTCTTCTATGTTCTACTACGGTGCTTTTAGTGTCTCCGCATACCGCATCACGCGACATAGCTTTGCAGACGATAAATGTAACCGTTTCATAAACAAGAGCGGCCAATGTGACGATCTGGCTTTAGGTCGATTCGATAACAAATGACGAAAACAGACGGATTTCTCACGTTTTTACTACATATGAACACTTTTTACATTCTCCCGTGCAACGCGGCTGCTAGCCCACCTTTCATGCAAAATCTTAATTTCCTAGCTCATGTCCAAGGCACCAAAGAATCGTAAAAAGTAAATAATCGATAACTAGAACTTGAATTGTACTGCTTCTTACTGGCTATTACATCAACTTAGAAGCTTCTTCTGTGTTCTACTACGGTGCTACTAGTGTCTCCGCATACCGCAGCACGCGACATAGCTTTGCAGACGATAAATGTAACCGTCTATGAGAGAAGAGCGGCCAATGTGACGATCTGGCTTCAAAGTCGATTCGATAACAAATGATGAAAACGGACGGATTTCTCACGTTTTTACTACATATGAACACTTTTTACATTCTCCCGTGCAACGCGGCTGCTAGCCCACCTTTCATGCAAAATCTTAATTTCCTAGCTCATGTCCAAGGCACCAAAGAATCGTAAAAACTAAATAATCGATAACTAGAACTTGGAATGTACTGCTTCTTACTGGCTATTACATCAACTTAGAAGCTTCTTCTGTGTTCTACTACGGTGCTTCTAGTGTCTCCGTATACCGCAGGACACGATATAGCTTTGCAGACGATAAATGTAACCGTCTATGAGAGAAGAGCGGCCAATGTGACGATCTGGCTGTAAGTCGATTCGATAACAAATGAAGACAATGGACGGATATCTCTGGTTTTTACTACATATGAACACTTTACACATTCCCCCGTGCAACGCGGCTGCTAGCCCACCTTTCATGCAAAATCTTAATTTCCTAGCTCATATCCAAGGCACCAAAGAATCGTAAAAACTAAATAATCGATAACTAGAACTTGAATTGTACTGCTTCTTACTGGCTATTACATGAACTTAGAAGCTTCTACTGTGTTCTACTACGGTGCTTCTAGTGTCTCCGCATACCGCAGCACGCGACATAGCTTTGCAGACGATAAATGTAACCGTCTATGAGAGAAGAGCGGCCAATGTGACGATCTGGCTGTAAGTCGATTCGATGACAAATGATGAAAACGGACGGATATCTCTGGTTTTTACTACATATGAACACTATTCACTTTCTCCCGTGCAACGCGGCTGCTAGCAAACCTTTCTTGCAAAATCTTAATTTCCTAGCTCATGTCCAAGGCACCAAGAATCGTAAAAAGTAAATAATCGATAACTAGAACTTGAATTGTACTGCTTCTTACTGGCTATTACATCAACTTAGAAGCTTCTTCTGTGTTCTACTATGGTGCTTTTAGTGTCTCCGCATACCGCAGCACGCGACATAGCTTTGTAGACGATAATTTTAACCGTCTATGAGAGAAGAGCGGCCAATATGACGATCTGGCTGTAAGTCGATTCGATAACAAATGAAGAAAACGGAGGGATATCTCTGGTTTTTACTACATATGAACACTTTTTACATTCTCCCGTGCAACGCGGCTGCTAGCCCACCTTTCATGCAAAATCTTAATTTTCTAGCTCATGTCCAAGTACCAAAGAAACGTAAAAAGTCAATAATCGATAACTAGAACTTGAATTGTACTGCTTCTTACTGGCTATTACATCAACTTAGAAGCTTCTTCTGTGTTCTACTATGGTGCTTCTAGTGTCTCCGCATACCGCAGCACGCGACATAGCTTTGCAGACGATAAATGTAACCGTCTATGAGAGAAGAGCGGCCAATGTGACGATCTGGCTGTAAGTCGATTCGATAACAAATGATGAAAACGGACGGATATCTCTGGTTTTTACTACATATGAACACTTTTCACATTCTCCCTTGCAAAGCGGCTGCTAGCCCACCTTTCATGCAAAATCTTAATTTCTTAGCTCATGTCCGAGGCACCAAAGAATCGTAAAAAGTAAATAATCGATAACTAGAACTTGAATTGTACTGCTTCTTACTGGCTATTACATGAACTTAGAAGCTTCTTTTGTGTCCTACTACGGTGCTTCTAGTGTCTCCGCATACCGCAGCACGCGACATAGCTTTGCAGACGATAAATGTAACCGTCTATGAGAGAAGAGCGGCCAATGTGACGATCTGGCTGTAAGTCGATTCGATAACAAATGAAGAAAACGGACGGATATCTCTGGTTTTTACTACATATGAACACTTTTCACATTCTCCCGTGCAACGCGGCTGCTAGCCCACCTTTCATGCAAAATCTTAATTTCCTAGCTCATATCCAAGGCACCAAAGAATCGTAAAAAGTAAATAATCGATAACTAGAACTTGAATTGTACTGCTTTTTACTGGCTATTACATCAACTTAGAAGCTTCTTCTGTGTTCTACTACGGTGCTTCTAGTGTCTCCGCATGCCGCAGCACGCGACATAGCTTTGCAGACGATAAATGTAACCGTCTATGAGAGAAGAGCGGCCAATGTGACTATCTGGCTGTAAATCGATTCGATATCATATGACGAAAACGGACGGATTTCTCGCGTTCTTACTACAAATGAACACTTTTTACATTCTCCCGTGCAACGCGGCTGCTAACCCACCTTTCATTAAAATCTTAATTTCCTAGCTCATGTCCAAGGCACCAAAGAATCGTAAAAAGTCAATATTCGATAACTAGAACTTGAATTGTACTGTATCTTACTGGCTATTACATCAACTTAGAAGCTTCTTCTGTGTTCTACTACGGTGCTTTTAGTGTCCCCGCATACCGCATCACGCGACATAGCTTTGCAGACGATAAATGTAACCGTTTCATAAACAAGAGCGGCCAATGTGACGATCTGGCTTTAAGTCGATTCGATAATAAATGACGAAAACGGACGGATTTCTCAGGTTTTTACTACATATGAACACTTTTCACATTCTTCCGTGCAACACGGCTGCTAGTCCTCCTTTCATGCAAAATCATAAAGTCCTAGCTCATGTCCAAGGCACCATAGAAGGGTGAAAAGTCAATAATCGATAACTAAAACTTGAATTATACTGCATTTTACTGGCTATTACATCAACTAAGAAGCTTAGAAGCTTCTTCTGTGTTCTACTATGGTGCTTTTAGTGTCTCCGCATACCGCAGTACGCGACATAGCTTTGCAGACGATAAATGTAACCATTTCAGGGAGAAGAGCGGCCAATGTGCCGATCCGGCTTTAAGTCAATTAGATACCAAATGAGGAAAACGGACGGATTTCTCAGGTTTTTACTACATATGAGCACTTTTTACATTCTCTCGTACAACGCGGCTGCTAGTCCTCCTTTCATGCAAAGTCTTCATGTTCTAGATAATGTCCAAGGCACCAAAGAAGATTAAAAAGTCAATAATCGATGACTAAAACTTGAATTGTACTGCTTCTTACTGGCTATTACACCAACTTAGAAGCTTCTTCTGTGTTCTACTATGGTACTTTTAGTGTCTCCACATACCGCATCACGCGACATAGCTTTGCAGACGATAAATGGAACCGTCTCAGAGAGAAGAGCGGCCAATGTCACGATCTGGCCTTAAGTCGATTCGATAATAAATGACGAAAACGGACGGATTTCTCACGTTTTCACTACATATGAACACTTTTCACATTCTCCCGTGCAACGCGGCTGCTAGCCCACCTTTCATGCAAAATCTTAATTTCCTAGCTCATGTCCAAGGCACCAAAGAATCGTAAAAAGTCTATAATCGTAACTAGAACTTGAAATTTACTGCTTCTTACTGGCTATTACATCAACTTAGAAGCTTCTTCTGTGTTCTACTATGGTGCTTCTAGTGTCTCCGCATACCGCAGCACGCGACATAGCTTTGCAGACGATAAATGTAACCGTCTATGAGAGAAGAGCGGCCAATGTGACGAAATGGCTGTAAGTCGATTCGATAACAAATGAAGAAAACGGACGGATATCTCTTTTTTTTACTACATATGAACACTTTTCACATTCTCCCGTGCAACGCGGCTGCTAGTCCTCCTTTCATGCAAAATCTTAAGGTTCCTAGCTCATGTCCAAGGCATCAAAGAAGAGTGCAATATCAATAATCGATAACTAAAACCTGAATTGTACTGCTTTTTACTTGCTATTACATCAGCATAGAAGGTTCTTCTGTGTTCTACTATGGTGCTTTTAGTGTCTCCGCATACCGCAGCACGCGACATAGCTTCGCAGACGATAAATGTAACCGTCTCAGAGAAGAGCGGCCAATGTGATGATCTGGATTTAAGTCGATTGGATAGCAAATGTCGAAAACGGACGGATTTCTCACGTTATTACTGCGTATGAACACTCTTCACATTCTCCCGTGCAACTCGGCTACTAGACTTCCTTTAATGCAAAATCTTAAGGTCCATGCTCATGAACAAGGCACCAAAGAATCGTAAAAAGTCAAAAATTCGATAACTAAAACATGAATTGTACTGGTTCTTACTGGCTAGTACATCAACTTAGCAGCTTCTTCTGTGTTCTCCTATGGTGCTTTTAGTGTCTCCACATACCGCATCACGCGACATAGCTTTGCAGACGATAAATGTAATCGTCACAGAGAGAAGAGCGGAGAATGTGACGATCGGGCTTTAATTCGATTCGATAACAAATGACGAAACGGACGGATGTCTCAGGTTTTTACTACATGTGAACTCTTTTCACATTCTCCCGTGCAACGCGGCTGCTAGGCCTCCTTTCATGCAAAATCTTAAATTCCTAGCGCTTGTCCAAGGCACCAAAGAAGGGTAAAAAGTTAATAATCGATAACTGAAACTTGAATTGTACTGCTTCTTACTGGCTATTACATCAACTAAGAAGCTTCTTCTGTGTTCTACTATGGTGCTTTTAGTGACTCCGCAAACCGCTGTACGCGACATAGCTTTGCAGACGATAAATGTAACCGTTTCAGGGAGAAGAGCGGCCAATGTGACGATCTGGCTTTAAAACGATTAGATAACAAATGAGGAAAACGGACGGATTTCTCAGGTTTTTACTACATATGTACACTTTTCACATTCTCCCGTGCAACGCGGCTACTAGACTTCCTTTAATGCAAAATCTTAAGATCCTGGCTCATGTCCAAGGCACCAAAGAAGGGTAAAAAGTCAATAATTGACAACTAAAACCTGAATTGTACTGTTTCTTACTCACTGTTACACCAACTTAGAAGCTTGATCTGTGTTCTCCTATGGTGTTTTTAGTGTCTCCGCATACCGCAGCACGCGACAAAGCTTTGTAGTCGATAAATGTAACCGTCTCTGAGAGAAGTGCGGCCAATGTGACGATCTGGCTTTAAGTCGATTCGTTAACAAATGATAAAAACGAAAGGATTTCTCATGTTTTTACTACATATGAACACTTTTCACATTCTCCCTTGCCACGAAGCTGCTAGTCATCCTTTCATGCAAAATCTTAAGGTAATAGCTCATGTACAAGGCACCAAACAAGGGTAAAAAGTGAATAATCGATAGCTAAAACTTGATTTGTACTGCTTCTTACTGGCTATTACATCAACTTAGAAGCTTCTTCTGTGTTCTACTATGGTGCTTTTAGTGTCTCCTCATACCGCAGTACACGACATAGCTTTGCAGACGATAAATGTAACCGTTTCCGTGAGAACAGCGGCCAATGTGACTATCTGGCTTTAAGGTGATTCGATAACAAATGACCAAACGGAATGATTTCTCAGATTTTTACTACATGTGAACACTTTTCACATTTTCCCGTGCAACGAGGCTGCTAGTCATCCTTTCATGCAAAATCTTGAGGTCCTAGCACATGTCCAAGGCACCAAAGAATTATAAAAATTCAATAATCGATAACTAAAACTTGATTTGTACTGTTTCTTACTGGCTATTACATCAACTTAGAAGTTATTCTGTGTTATACTATGGTGCTTTTAGTGTCTCCGCCTACCGCAGCACGCGACATAGCTTTGCAGACGATAAATGTAACCGTTTCAAGGAGAATAGCGGCCAAGGTGTCGATCTGGTTTTCAGTCGATTCGATAACAAATGATAAAAACGAACGGATTTCCCAGGTTTTTACAACATATGAACACTTTCCACATTCTCCCGTGCCACGAGGCTGCTAGTCGTCATTTCATGCAAAATCGTAAGGTCCTAGCTCATGTCCAAGGCACCAAAGAAGGGTAAAAAGTCAGTAATCGATAACTAAAACTTGAATTGTACTGCTTCTTTCTGGCTATTACATCAACTTAGAAGCATCTTCTGTGTTCTAGTATGGAGCTTTTAGTGTCTGCGCAACCGGCAGCACGCGACGTAGCTTTGCAGACGATAAATGTAACTTTTTCAGGGAGAAGAGCGGAAAATGTGACGATCTGGCTTTAAGTCGATACGATAACAAAAGAAAAAAACGGATGCATTTCTCAGGTTTTTACTACATATGAACACTTTTCACATTTTCCCGTGCAACGGGGCTGCTAGTCATCCTTTCATACAAAATCTTGGGGTCCTAGCTCATGTGCAAGGCAGCAAAGAAGGGTAAAATGTCAATAATCGATAACTAAAACTTGAATTGTTCTGCCTCTTACTGGATGTTACAATAACTTAGAAGCTTCTTCTGTGTTCTACTATAGTGCTTTTACTGTCTCTCGCATACCGCAGTACACGACATAGCTTTGCAGACGATAAATGTAACCGTTAATGAGAGAAAAGCGGCGAATGTGACGATCTGGCTTTAAGTCGATTCGATAACAAATGACTAAAACGGTCGGATTTCTCCGGTTTTAACTGCATATGAACACTTTTCACATTCTCCCATGCAACGAGGCTGCTAGTCCTAATTTCATGCAAAATCTTAAGGTCCTAGCTTATATCCAAGGCACCAAAGAAGGGTTAAAAGTCAATAATCGGTAACTAAAACTTGAATTTTACTGCTGCTAACTGGCTATTACATCAACTTAGAAGCTTCTTCTGTGCACGACGATGGTGCTTTAAGTGTCACCGCATATCGCACCACGCGACATAGCTTTGGAGACGATAAATGTAACAGTTCCAGAGAGAAGAGCGGCAAATGTGTAGATGTGGCTTAAAGTCGATTCGATAACAAATGACGAAAACGGACGGATTTCTCACGTTTTTACTACGTATGAACACTTTTCACATTCTCCATGCAACGCGGCTACTAGACCTCCTTTAATGCAAAATCTTAAGGTCCTGGCTCATGTCCAAGTCACCGAAGAATGGTATAATGTCACTAATCGATAACTAAAACTTGAAATGTACTGCTTCTTACTGGCTGTTACATCAAATTAGAAGCTTCTTCTGTGTTCTACTATGGTGCTCTTACTGTCTCCGCATACCGCAGTACACGACATAGCTTTGCAGACGATAAATGTAACCGAATCAGAGAGAAGAGAGGCCAATGTGACGATCTGGCTTTAAGTCGATTCGATTACAAATGACGAAAACGGACGGATTTCTCAGGTTTTTACTACATATGAACACATTTCACATTCTCCAGTGCAACGCGGCTGCTAGCCCTCCTTTCGTGCAAAACCTTAATTTCCTAGCTAATGTCCAAGGCACCAAAGAAGGGTGAAATGTCAATAATCGATAACTAAAACTTGAATTGTACTGCATCTTACTGGGTATTAGATCAACTTAGAAGTTTTTTCTGTGTTCTACTATGGTGCTTTTAGTGTCTCCGCCTACCGCAGCACGCGACATAGCTTTGCAGACGAAAAATGTAACCGAATCAGAGAGAAGAGAGGCCAATGTGAGTATCTGGATTTAAGTCGATTCGATTACAAATGACGAAAACGGACGGATTTCTCAGGTTTTTACCACATATGAACACATTTCACATTCTCCCGTGCAACGAGGCTGCTATCCATCCTTTCATGCAAAATCTTAAGGTCCTAGCTCATGTCCAAGGCACCAAAGAAGGGTAAAAAGTCAATAATCGATAACTAAAACTTGAATTGTACTGCTTCTTATAGGCTATAACATCAACTTAGAAACTTCTTCTGTGTTCTACTGAGGTACTTTTAGTGTCTCCGCATACCGCAGCAAGCTACATAGCTTTGCAGACGATAAATGTAACCGTTGCAGAAAGAAGAACGGCCAATGTGACGATCTGGCTTTAAGACGATTCGATAACAAATGACGAAAACGGACGGATTTCTGAGGTTTTTACTACGTATAAAAACATTTCACATTCTCCCGTGTAACGCGGCTGCTAGCCCTCCTTTCATGCAAAATCTTAGTGTCCTAGCTCATGTCCAAGGCAGCAAAGAAGGGTAAAAAGTCAATAATCAATAACTATAACTTGAATTGTACTGCTTCTTACTGGCTATTACATCAACTTAGAAGCTTCTTCTATGTTCTACTATGGTGCCTTTAGTGTCTCCGCATACCGCAGCACGCGACATAGCTTTGCAGACGATAAATGTAACCGTGTCAGAGAGAAGAGCGGCCAATGTGACGATCTGGCTTTAAGTCGATTCGATAACAAATGACGGAAAGGACGGATTTCTCAGGTTTTTACTACATATCAACACATTTCACATTCTCCTGTGCAACCCGGCTGCTAGCCCTCCTTTCATGCAAAATCATAAGGTCCTCGCTCATGTCCAAGGCACCAAAGAAGGGTAAAAAGACAAAAATCGATAACTAAAACTTGAATTGTACTGCTTCTTACTGGATAATACTTCATCTTAGAAGCTTCTTCTGTGTTCTACTATGGTGCTTTTCGTGTCTCCGCATACCGCAGCACGCGACATGGCTTTGCACACTATAAATGTAACTGTCCCAGAGAGAAGAGCGGCCAATGCTACGTTCTGGCTTTAAGTCTATTCGATAACTAATGACTAAAACGGACGGATTTCTCAGGTTATTACTGCATATGAACACCTTTCACATTCTCCCGTGAAACGCGGCTGCTAGTCCTCCTTTCATGCAAAATCTTAAGGTCCTAGCTCATGTCCAAGGCACCAAAGAAGGTTAAAAGTCAATAAACGATAACTAAAACTTGAATTGTACTGCTTCTTACTGGCTATTACATCAACTTAAAAGCTTCTAAAACTTGAATTGTATCTTTTCTTACTGGCTATTACATCAACTTAGAAGCTTCTTCTGTGTTCTACTATGGTGCTTTTAGTGTCTCCGCATACCGCAGCACGTGACATAGCGTTGCACACTATAAATGTAACTGTCCCAGAGAGAAGAGCGGCCAATGTGACGTTCTGGCTTTAAGTCGATTCGATAACAAATGACGGAAACGGACGAATTTCTCAGGTTTTTATTACATATCAACACGTTTCACATTCTCCAATGCAACGCGGCTGCTAGCCCTCCTTACATGCAAAATCGTAAGGTCCTAGCTCATGTCTAAGACACTAAAGAAGGGTAAAAAGTCAATAATCGATAACTAAAACATCAATTTTATTGCTTCTTTCTGGCTATTAAATCAACTTAGAAACTTCTTCTGTGTTGTACTATGGTGCTTTTAGTGTCTCCGCTTACCGCAAACCTCGACATAGCTTTGCAGACGATAAATGTAAACGTTTCAGAGAGAAGATCGGCCAATGTGACGATCTGGCTTTAAGTAGATTCCATAACAAATGACGGAAACGGACTGATTTCTCAGGTTTATACTACATATCAACACATTTCACATTCTCCCGAGCAACGCGGCTGATAGCCCTTCTTTCATGGAAAATCTTAATTTCCTAGCTCATGTCCAAGGCACCAAAGAAGGGTAAAAAGTCAATAATCGATAACTAAAGCTTGAATTGTACTGCTTCTTACTATCTACTACATCAACCTTCTTCTGTGTTCTACTATTGTGCTTTTAGAGTCTATGCATTCCGCGGCACGCGAAATAGCTCCGCAGACGATAAATGTAACGGTTTCAGAGAGAAGAGCGGCCAATGTGACCATCTGGCTTTAAGTCGATTCGATAACAAATGACGGAAACGGACGGATTTCTCAGGTTTTTACTACATATCAACACAATTTACATTCTCCCGTGCCACGCGGCTGCTAGCCCTCTTTTCATGCAAAATCTTAATGTCCTAGCTCATGTCCAAGGCACCAACGAAGGGTAAAAAGTCAATAATCGATAACTAGAACTTGAATTGTACTGCTTCTTACTGGCTATTACATCAACTTAGAAGCTTCTTCTATGTTCTACTGTGGTGCCTTTAGTGTCTCCGCATACCGCAATACGCGACATAGCTTTTCAAACGATAAATGTAACCGTCTCAGAAAGAAGAGCGGTCAATGTGACGATCTGGCTTTAAGTCGTGTCGATAACAAATGATACAAAACGAACGGATATCTCAGGTTTTTACTACTTATGAACACTTTTCACATTCTCCCGTGCCACGAGGCTGCTAGTCATCCTTTCATGCAAAATCTTAAGGTCCTAGCTCATGTCCAAGGCACCAAAGAAGGATAAAAAGTCAATAATCGATAACTTAAACTTGAATTCTATTGCTTCTTACTGGCTATTACATCACCTTAGAAGCTTCTTCTGTGTTCTACTATTGTGCTTTTAGGGTCTCCGCATACCGCAGCACGCGACTTAGCTTTGCACACTATAAATGTAACTGTCCCAGAGAGAAGAGCGGCCAATGTGACATTCTGGCTTTAAGTCGATTCGATATCAAATGACTAAAACGGACGGATTTCTCAGGTTATTACTGCATATGGACACTTCTCACATTCTCCCGTGCACCGAGACTGCTAGTCCTCTTTTCATGCAAAATCTTTAGGTACTAGCTCATTTGTAAGACACCAAAGAAGGGTAAAGAGTCAATAATCGATAACTAAAACTTGAATTGTACTGCTTCTTACTGGCTATTACATCAACTTAAAAGCTTCTTCTATATTCTGCTATGGTGCTTTTAGTGTCCCCGCAAACCGCAAACCTCGACATAGCTTTGCAGACGATAAATGTAAACGTTTCAGAGAGAAGATGGGCCTATGTGGCGATCTGGCTTTAAGTCGATTCGATAACAAATGACGAAAACGGGCTGATTTCTCAGGTTTTTACTACATATGAACACTTTTCACATTCTCCCGTGCAAAGCGGCTCCTAGTCCTCCTTTCATGCAAATTCCTAAGTTCCTAGCTCATGTCCAAGGCACCAAGAAGGGTAAAAAGTCAATAATCGCTAACTAAAACTTGAATTGTACTGCTTCTTACTGGCTATTACACCAACTTAGAAGCATCTTCTATGTTCTACTACGGTGCCATTAGTGTCTCCGCATTCCGCAGCACGCGACATAGCTTTGCAGACGATAAATGTAACCGTCTCAGAGAGAAGAGCGGTCAATGTGACGATCTGGCTTTAAGTCGATTCGATAACAAATGATAAAAACGAACGGATTTCTCAAGTTTTTACTACATATGAACACTTTTCACATTTTTCCGTGCCACGAGGCTGCTAGTCATCGTTTCATGCAAAATCTTAAGGTCCTAGCTCATGTCCAAGGCACCAAAGAAGGGTAAAAAGTCAAGAATCGATAACTAAAACTTGAATTGTACTGCTTCTTACTGGATATTACATCAACTTAGAAGCTTCTTCTATGTTCTACTATGGTGCCTTTAGTGTCTCCGCATTCCGCAGCACGCGACATAGCTTTGCAGACGATAAATGTAACCGTCTCAGAGAGAAGATCGGCCAATGTGACGATCTGGCTTTAAGTCGATTCGATAACAAATGACGGAAACGGACGAATTTCTCATGTTTTTATTACATATCAACACATTTCACATTCTCCCATGCAACGCGGCTGCTAGCCCTCCTTTCATGCAAAATCGTAAGGTCCTAGCTCATGTCTAAGACACTAAAGAAGGGTAAAAAGTCAATAATCGATAACTAAAACATGATTTTTATTGCTCCTTACTGGCTATTAAATCAACTTAGAAACTTCATCTGTGTTGTACTATGGTGCTTTTAGTGTCTCCGCATACCGCAAACCTCGACATAGCTTTGCAGACGATAAATGTAAACGTTTCAGAGAGAAGATCGGCCAATGTGACGATTTGGCTTTAAGTCGATTCCATAACAAATGACGGAAACGGACCGATTTCTCAGGTTTATACTACATATCAACACATTTCACATTCTCCCGAGCAACGCGGCTGCTAGCCCTCATTTCATGGAAAATCTTAATTTCCTAGCCCATGTCCAAGGCACCAAAGTAGGGTAAAAAGTCAATAATCGATAACTATTGCTTGAATTGTACTACTTCTTACTATCTACTACATCAACTTAGAACCTTCTTCTGTGTTCTACTATTGGGCTTTTAGAGTCTCCGCATTCCGCGGCATGCGAAATAGCTCCGCAGACGATAAATGTAACAGTTTTAGAGAGAAGAGCGGCCAATGCGACGTTCTGGCTTTAAGTCGATTCGATAACAAATGACAGAAACGGAAGGATTTCTCAGGTTTTTACTACATATCAACACAATTTACATTCTAACGTGCAACGCGGCTGCTAGCCGTCTTTTCATGCAAAATCTTAATGTCCTAGCTCATGTCCAAGTCACCAAAGAAGGTTAAAAGTCAATAAACGATAACTAAAACTTGAATTGTACTGCTTCTTACTGGCTATTACATCAACTTAAAAGCTTCTTCTATATTCTGCTATGGTGCTTTTAGTGTCTCCGCATACCGCAGCACGCGAAATAGCTCCGCAGACGATAAATGAGCGAAGAGAGAAGAGCGCCCAATGTGACCGTCTGGCTTTAAGTTGATTCGATAAAAAATGACGAAAACGGACGGATTTCTCACGTTTTTACTACATATGAACACTTTTGACATTCTCACGTGCAACGCGACTGCCAGTCCTCCTTTCATGCAAAATCTTAAGGTCCTAGCTCATGTCCAAGGCACCAAGAAGGGTAAAAAGTCAATAATCGAAAACTAAAACTTGAATTGTATCTTTTCTTACTGGCTATTACATCAACTTAGAAGCTTCTTCTGTGTTCTGCTATGGTGCTTTTAGTGTCTCCGAATTCCGCGGAACGCGACATAGCTATGCAGACGATAAATGTAACCGTTTCAGAGAGAACAGCGGCCAATGTGACGATCTGGCTTTAAGTCGATTCGACAACAAATGATAAAAACGAACGGATTTCTCAGGTTTTTACTACATATGAACACTTTTCACATTCTCCCGTGCCACGAGGTTGCTAGTCATCCTTTCATGCAAAATCTTAAGGTCCTAGCTCATGTCCAAGGCACCAAAGAAGGGTAAAAAGTCAAGAATCGATAACTAAAACTTGAATTGTACTGATTCTTACTGGATTTTACATGAACTTAGAAGCTTGATCTGTGTCCTACTATGGTGCTTTTAGTGTCCTCGCATACCGCAGCACGTGACATAGCTTTGCACACTATAAATGTAACTGTCCCAGAGACAAGAGCGGCCAATGTGACGTTCTGGCTTTAAGTCGATTCGATAACATATCACTAAAACGGACGGATTTCTCAGGTTATTATTGCATATGGACACTTCTCACATTCTCCCGTGCAACGAGACTGTTAGTCCTCTTTTCATGCAAAATCTTAAGGTACTAGCTCATGTCTAAGACACCAAAGAAGGGTTAAGAGTCAATAATCGATAACAAAAGCTTGAATTGTACTGCATCTTACTATCTACTACATCAACTTAGAAACTTCTTCTGTGTTCTACAATGGTGCTTTTAGTGTCTCCGCATTTCGCGGCACGCGACATAGCTTTGCAGATGATAAATGTAACCGTTTCAGAGAGAAGAGCAGCCAATGTGACGATCTGGCTTTAAGTCGTTTCGATATCAAATGACGGAAACGGACGATTTTCTCAGGTTTTTACTACATATCAACACATTTCACATTCTCCCATGCAACGCGGCTGCTAGCCCTCCTTTCATGGAAAATCGTAAGATCCTAGCTCATGTCTAAGACACTAAAGAAGGGTAAAAAGTCAATAATCGATAACTAAAACATGATTTTTATTGCTTCTTACTGGCTATTAAATCAACTTAGAAACTTCTTCTGTGTTGTACTATGGTGCTTTTAGTGTCTCCGCATACCGCAAACCTCGACATAGCTTTGCAGACGATAAATGTAAACGTTTCAGAGAGAAGATCGCCAATGTGACGATCTGGCTTTAAGTCGATTCGATAACAAATGACGGAAACGGACGGATTTCTCAGGTTTATACTACATATCAACACATTTCACAATCTCCCGAGCAACACGGCTGCTAGCCCTCCATTCATGGAAAATATTAATTTCCTAGCTCATGTCCAAGGCTCCAAAGAAGGGTAAAAAGTCAATAATCGATAACTAAAACTTCAATTGTACTGCTTCTAACTGGCTATTACATCAACTTAGAGGCTTCTTCTGTGTTCTACTGTGGTGCATTTAGTGTCTCCGCATACCGCAGCAAGCGACATAGCTTTGCAAACGATAAATGTAACCGTCTCAGAGAGAAGAGCAGCCAATGTGACGATCTGGCTTTAAGTCGATTCGATAATTTGTGACGAAAACGGACGATTTTCTCAGGTTTTTACTACATAGCAACACATTTCACATTCTCCCGTGCAACGCGGCTGCTAGACCTCTTTTAATGCAAAATCTTAAGGTCCTGGCTCATGTCCAAGGCACCAAAGAAGGTAAAAAAGTCAATAATTGATAACTAAAACTTGAATTGTATTGTTTCTTACTGGCTATTACATCAACTTAGAAGTTGCTTCTGTGTTCTACTGTGGTGCCTTTAGTGTCTCCGCATTCCGCAGCACGCGACATAGCTATGCAGACGATAAATGTAACCGTTTCAGAGAGAACAGCGGCCAATGTGACGAACTGGCTTTAAGTCGATTCGATAACAAATGACGGAAACGGACGGATTTCTCAGGTTTTCACTACATATCAACACATTTCACATACTCCCGTGCAACGCTGCTGCTAGCCCTCCTTTCATGCAAAATCTTAACTTCCCAGCTCATGTCCAAGGCTCCAAAGAAGGGTGAAATGTCAATAATCGATAACTAAAACTTGAATTGTACTGCTTCTTACTGGCTATTAAATCAACTTAAAAGCTTCTTCTGTATTCTGCTATGGTGCTTTTAGTGTCTCCGCATACCGCAGCACGTGAAATAGCTCCGCAGACGATAAATGAGCGAAGAGAGAAGAGTGCCCAATGTGGCCATCTGGCTTTAAGTCGATTCGATAAAAAATGACGAAAACGGACGGATTTCACACGTTTTTACTACATATGAACAGTTTTGACATTCTCACGTGCAACGCGGCTGCCAGTCCTCCTTTCATGCAAAATCTTAAGGTCCTAGCTCATGTCCAAGGCACCAAAAAAGGTTAAAAAGTCAATAATCGAAAACTGAAAGTTGAATTGTATCTTTTCTTACTGGCTATTACATCAACTTAGAAGTGTATTCTGTGTTCTACTATGGTGCTTCTAGTGTCTCCGAATTCCGCGGAACGCGAAATAGCTCCGCAGACGATAAATGTAACAGTTTCAGAGAGAAGAGCGGCCAATGTGACCATCCGGCTTTAAGTCGATTCGATATCAAATGACTAAAACGGACGGATTTCTCAGGTTTTTACTACATATGAACACATTTCACATTCTCTCGTGCAACGAGGCTGCTAGTCATCCTTTCACGCAAAATCGTAAGGTAGTAGCTCATGTCCAAGGCACAAAAGAAGGGTAAAAAGTCAATAATCAATAACTATAACTTGAATTGTACTGCTTCTTACTGGCTGTTACATCAACGTAGAAGCTTCTTCTGTGTTCTACTATGGTGCTTTTACTGTCTCCGCATACCGCAGTACACGACATAGCTTTGCAGACGATAAATGTAACCGTTTCAGAGAGAACAGCGGCCAATGTGACCATCTGGCTTTAAGTCGATTCGATAACAAATGACGAAAACGGGCTGATTTCTCAGGTTTTTACTACATATGAACACTTTTCACATTCTCCCGTGCAACGCGGCTCCTAGTCCTCCTTTCATGCAAATTCCTAAGTTCCTAGCTCATGTCCAAGGCACCAAAGAAGGGTAAAAAGTCAATAATCGCTAACTAAAACTTGAATTGTACTGCTTCTTACTGGCTATTACATCAACTTAGAAGCTTCTTCTATGTTCTACTATGGTGCCATTAGTGTCTCCGCATTCCGCAGCACGCGACATAGCTTTGCAGACGATAAATGTAACCGTCTCAGAGAGAAGATCGGCCAATGTGACGATCTGGCTTCAAGTCGATTCGATAACAAATGACGGAAACGGACGAATTGATCATGATTTTATTACATATCAACACATTTCACATTCTCCCATGCAACGCGGCTGCTAGCCCTCATTTCATGGAAAATCTTAATTTCCTAGCCTATGTCCAAGGCACCAAAGAAGGGTAAAAAGTCAATAATCGATAACTATTGCTTGAATTGTACTACTTCTTACTATCTACTACATCAACTTAGAACCTTCTTCTGTGTTCTACTATTGGGATTTTAGAGTCTCCGCATTCCGCGGCATGCGAAATAGCTCCGCAGACGATAAATGTAACAGTTTCAGAGAGAAGAGCGGCCAATGCGACGTTCTGGCTTTAAGTCGATTCGATAACAAATGACGGAAACGGAAGGATTTCTCAGGTTTTTACTACATATCAACACAATTTACATTCTAACGTGCAACGCGGCTGCTAGCCGTCTTTTCATGCAAAATCTTAATGTCCTAGCTCATGTCCAAGTCACCAAAGAAGGTTAAAAGTCAATAAACGATAACCAAAACTTGAATTGTACTGCTTCTTACTGGCTATTACATCAACTTAAAAGCTTCTTCTATATTCTGCTATGGTGCTTTTAGTGTCTCCGCACACCGCAGCACGCGAAATAGCTCCGCAGACGATAAATGAGCGAAGAGAGAAGAGCGCCCAATGTGACCGTCTGGCTTTAAGTTGATTCGATAAAAAATGACGAAAACGGACGGATTTCTCACGTTTTTACTACATATGAACACTTTTGACATTCTCACGTGCAACGCGACTGCCAGTCCTCCTTTCATGCAAAATCTTAAGGTCCTAGCTCATGTCCAAGGCACCAAAGAAGGGTAAAAAGTCAATAATCGAAAACTAAAACTTGAATTGTATCTTTTCTTACTGGCTATTACATCAACTTAGAAGCGTCTTCTGTGTTCTGCTATGGTGCTTTTAGTGTCTCCGAATTCCGCGGAACGCGACATAGCTATGCAGACGATAAATGTAACCGTTTCAGAGAGAACAGCGGCCAATGTGACGATCTGGCTTTAAGTCGATTCGATAACAAATGATAAAAACGAACGGATTTCTCAGGTTTTTACTACATATGAACACTTTTCACATTCTCCCGTGCCACGAGGTTGCTAGTCATCCTTTCATGCAAAATCTTAAGGTCCTAGCTCATGTCCAAGGCACCAAAGAAGGGTAAAAAGTCATGAATCGATAACTAAAACTTGAATTGTACTGTTTCTTACTGGATATTACATGAACTTAGAAGCTTCTTCTGTGTTCTACTATGGTGCTTTTAGTGTCCCCGCATACCGCAGCACGTGACATAGCTTTGCACACTATAAATGTAACTGTCCCAGAGACAAGAGCGGCCAATGTGACGTTCTGGCTTTAAGTCGATTCGATAACATATGACTAAAACGGACGGATTTCTCAGGTTATTATTGCATATGGACACTTCTCACATTCTCCCGTGCAACGAGACTGTTAGTCCTCTTTTCATGCAAAATCTTAAGGTACTAGCTCATGTCTAAGACACCAAAGAAGGGTTAAGAGTCAATAATCGATAACAAAGCTTGAATTGTACTGCATCTTACTATCTACTACATCAACTTAGAAACTTCTTCTGTGTTCTACAATGGTGCTTTTAGTGTCTCCGCATTTCGCGGCACGCGACATAGCTTTGCAGATGATAAATGTAACCGTTTCAGAGAGAAGAGCAGCCAATGTGACGATCTGGCTTTAAGTCGTTTCGATATCAAATGACGGAAACGGACAATTTTCTCAGGTTTTTACTACATATCAACACATTTCACATTCTCTCATGCAACGCGGCTGCTAGCCCTCCTTTCATGCAAAATCGTAAGGTCCTAGCTCATGTCTAAGACACTAAAGAAGGGTAAAAAGTCAATAATCGATAACTAAAACATGATTTTTATTGCTTCTTACTGGCTATTTAATCAACTTAGAAACTTCTTCTGTGTTGTATTATGGTGCTTTTAGTGTCTCCGCATACCGCAAACCTCGACATAGCTTTGCAGACGATAAATTTAAACGTTTCAGGGAGAAGATCGCCAATGTGACGATCTGGCTTTAAGTCGATTCGATAACAAATGACGGAAACGGACGGATTTCTCAGGTTTATACTACATATCAACACATTTCACAATCTCCCGAGCAACACGGCTGCTACCCCTCCATTCATGGAAAATATTAATTTCCTAGCTCATGTCCAAGGCTCCAAAGAAGGGTAAAAAGTCAATAATCGATACCTAAAACTTGAATTGTACTGCTTCTTACTGGCTATTACATCAACTTAGAGGCTTCTTCTGTGTTCTACTATGGTGCCTTTAGTGTCTCCGCATACCGCAGCAAGCGACATAGCTTTGCAAACGATAAATGTAACCGTCTCAGAGAGAAGAGCAGCCAATGTGACGATCTAGCTTTAAGTCGATTCGATAATTTGTGACGAAAACGGACGATTTTCTCAGGTTTTTACTACATAGCAACACATTTCACATTCTCCCGTGCAACGCGGCTGCTAGACCTCTTTTAATGCAAAATCTTAAGGTCCTGGCTCATGTCCAAGGCACCAAAGAAGGTAAAAAAGTCAATAATTGATAACTAAAACTTGAATTGTATTGTTTCTTACTGGCTATTACATCAACTTAGAAGTTGATTCTGTGTTCTACTGTGGTGCCTTTAGTGTCTCCGCATTCCGCAGCACGCGACATAGCTATGCAGACGATAAATGTAACCGTTTCAGAGAGAACAGCGGCCAATGTGACGATCTGGCTTTAAGTCGATTCGATAACAAATGACGGAAACGGACGGATTTCTCAGGTTTTCACTACATATCAACACATTTCACATACTCCCGTGCAACGCTGCTGCTAGCCCTCCTTTCATGCAAAATCTTAGCTTCCCAGCTGATGTCCAAGGCTTCAAAGAAGGGTGAAAAGTCAATAATCGATAACTAAAACTTGAATTGTACTGCTTCTTACTGGCTATTACATCAACTTAGAAGCTTCTTCTGTGTCCTACCATGGTGCTTTTCGTGTCTCCGCATACCGCAGCACGCAACATAGCTTTGCATACGGTAAGATAACCGTTTCGGAGAGAAGAGCGGCCAATGTGATGATCTGGCTTTAAGTCGATTTGAACTAATGATAATAACGAACGGATTTCTCAGGTTTTTAATACATATGAACAATTTTCACATTCTCCCGTGCAACGCGGATGCTAGCCCTCCTTTCATGCAAAATCTTAAGGTCCTCGCTCATGTCCAAGGCACCAAAGAAGGGTAAAAAGTCAATAATCGATAACTAAAACTTGAAGTGTACTGCTTCTTACTGGATAATACTTCATCTTAGAAGCTTCTTCTGTGTTCTACTATGGTGCTTTTAGTGTCTCCGCATACCGTAGCACGCGACATGGCTTTGCACACTATAAATGTAACTGTCCCAGAGAGAAGAGCGGCCAATGCGACGTTCTGGCTTTAAGTCGATTAGACAACTAATGACTAAATCGGACGGATTTATCAGGTTATTACTGCATATGAACACTTTTCACATTCTCCCGTGAAACATGGCTGCTAGTCCTCCTTTCATGCAAAATCTTAAGGTCCTAGCTTATGTCCAAGTCACCAAAGAAGGTTGAAAGTCAATAAACGATAACTAAAACTTCAGTTGTACTGCTTCTTACTGGCTATTAAATCAACTTAAAAGCTTCTTCTGTATTCTGCTATGGTGCTTTTAGTGTCTCCGCATACCGCAGCACGTGAAATAGCTCCGCAGACGATAAATGAGCGAAGAGAGAAGAGTGCCCAATGTGGCCATCTGGCTTAAGTCGATTCGATAAAAAATGACGAAAACGGACGGATTTCACACGTTTTTACTACATATGAACACTTTTGACATTCTCACGTGCAACGCGGCTGCCAGTCCTCCTTTCATGCAAAATCTTAAGGTCCTAGCTCATGTCCAAGGCACCAAAAAAGGTTAAAAAGTCAATAATCGAAAACTGAAACTTAAATTGTATCTTTTCTTACTGGCTATTACATCAACTTAGAAGTTTATTCTGTGTTCTACTATGGTGCTTCTAGTGTCTCCGAATTCCGCGGAACGCGAAATAGCTCCGCAGACGATAAATGTAACAGTTTCAGAGAGAAGAGCGGCCAATGTGACCATCCGGCTTTAAGTCGATTCGATAACAAATGACGGAAACCGAAGGATTTCTCAGGTTTATACTACATATCAACACATTTCACAATCTCCCGAGCAACGCGGCTGCTAGCCCTCCTTTCATGGAAAATCTTAATTTCCTAGCTCATGTCCAAGGCACCAAAGAATTGTAAAAAGTCAATAATCGATAACTAAAGCTTGAATTGTACTGCTTCTTACTATCTAATACATCAACTTAGAACCTTCTTCTGTGTTCTACTATGGTGCTTTTGAAGTCTCCGCATTCCGCGGCACGCGAAATAGCTCCGCAGACGATAAATGTAACAGTTTCAGAGAGAAGAGCGGCCAATGTGACCATCCGGCTTTAAGTCGATTCGATAACAAATGACGGAAACGGAAGGATTTCTCAGGTTTTTACTACATATGAACACTTTTCACATACTCCCGTGCCACGAGGCTGCTAGTCATCCTTTCATGCAAAATCTTAAGGTCCTAGCTCATGTCCACGGCACCAAAGAAGGGTAAAAAGTCAAGAATCGATAACTAAATCTTGAATTGTACTGCTTCTTACTGGCCATAACATCAACTTAGAAGCTTCTTCTGTGTTCTATTATGGTGCTTTTAGTGTCTCCGCATACCGCAGCACGCGACATAGCTTTGCAGACGATAAATGTAACCGTTTCAGAGAGAAGAGCGGCCAATGTGTCGAACTGGTTTTAAGTCTATTCGATAACAATTGACGAAAACGGACGGATTTCTCAGGTTTTTACTACATATCAACACATTTCACATTTTCCCGTGCAACGCGACTGCTAGCCCTCCTTTCATGCAAAATCTTAAGGTCCTAGCTCATGTCCAAGGCTCCAAAAAAGGGTAAAAAGTCAATAATCGATAACTAAAACTTGAATTGTACTGCTTCTTACAGGCTATTACATCAACTTAGAAGCTTCTTCTGTGTCCTACTATGGTGCTTTTCGTGTCTCCGCAAACCGCAGCACGCGACATAGCTTTGCATACGGTAATGTAACCGTTTCAGAGAGAAGAGCGGCCAATGTGATGATCTGGCTTTAAGTCGATTCGATAACAAGTAACGAAAACGGACGAATTTCTCAGGTTTTTACTACGTATCAAAACATTTCACATTCTCCCGTGTAACGCGGCTGCTAGCCCTCCTTTCATGCAAAATCTTAAGGTCCTCGCTCATGTGCAAGGCAGCAAAGAAGCGTAAAAATTCAATAATCGATAACTAAAACTTGAATTGTACTGCTTCTTACTGGCTATTACATCAACTTAGAAGCTTCTTCTGTGTTCCACTATGGTGCTTTTAGTGTCTCCGCATACTGCAGCTCGCGACATAGCTTTGCAGACGATAAATGTAACCGTTTCAGAGAGAAGGGCGGCCAATGTGACGAACTGGCATTAAGTCGAATCGGTGACAAATGACAAAAACGGATGCATTTCTCAGGTTCTTACTACATATGAACACTTTTCACATTCTCCCGTGCAACGCGGCTACTAGACCTCCTTTAATGCAAATTCTTAAGGTCCTGGCTCATGTCCAAGGCACCAAAGAAGGTAAAAAAGTCAATAATTGATAACTAAAACTTGAATTGTACAGTTTCTTATTGGCTATTACATCAACTTAGAAGTTACTTCTGTGTTCTACTATGGTGCCTTTAGTGTCTCCGCATTCCGCAGCACGCGACATAGCTATGCAGACGATAAATGTAACCGTTTCAGAGAGAACAGCGGCCAATGTGACGATCTGGCTTTAAGTCGATTCGATAACAAATGACGGAAACGGACGGATTTCTCAGATTTTTACTACATATCAACACATTTCACATTCTTCCGTGCAACTCGGCTGCTAGAACTCCTTTCTGCAAAATCTTAACTTCCTAGCTCATGTCCAAGGCACCAAAGAAGGGTGAAAAGTCGATAATCGATAACTAAAACTTGAATTGTACTGCTTCTTACTGGCTATTACATCAACTTAGAAGCTTCTTCTGTGTTCTACTATGGTGCTTTTAGTGTCTCCGCATACTGCAGTACACGACATAGCTTTGCAGACGACAAATGTAACAGTTTCAGAGAGAAGAGCGACCAATGTGGCAATCTGGCTTTAAGTCGATTGGATAATAAATGACGAAAACGGACGGATTTCTCAGGTTTTTACTACATATGAACACATTTCACATTCTCTCGTGCAACGAGGCTGCTAGTCATCCTTTCACGCAAAATCGTAAGGTAGTAGCTCATGTCCAAGGCACAAAAGAAGGGTAAAAAGTCAATAATCAATAACTATAACTTGAATTGTACTGCTTCTTACTGGCTGTTACATCAACGTAGAAGCTTCTTCTGTGTTCTACTATGGTGCTTTTACTGTCTCCGCATACCGCAGTACACGACATAGCTTTGCAGACGATAAATGTAACCGTTTCAGAGAGAACAGCGGCCAATGTGACCATCTGGCTTTAAGTCGATTCGATAACAAATGACGAAAACGGGCTGATTTCTCAGGTTTTTACTACATATGAACACTTTTCACATTCTCCCGTGCAACGCGGCTCCTAGTCCTCCTTTCATGCAAATTCCTAAGTTCCTAGCTCATGTCCAAGGCACCAAAGAAGGGTAAAAAGTCAATAATCGCTAACTAAAACTTGAATTGTACTGCTTCTTACTGGCTATTACATCAACTTAGAAGCTTCTTCTATGTTCTACTATGGTGCCATTAGTGTCTCCGCATTCCGCAGCACGCGACATAGCTTTGCAGACGATAAATGTAACCGTCTCAGAGAGAAGATCGGCCAATGTGACGATCTGGCTTCAAGTCGATTCGATAACAAATGACGGAAACGGACGAATTTCTCATGATTTTATTACATATCAACACATTTCACATTCTCCCATGCAACGCGGCTGCTAGCCCTCCTTTCATGCAAAATCGTAAGGTCCTAGCTCATGTCTAAGACACTAAAGAAGGGTAAAAAGTCAATAATCGATAACTAAAACATGATTTTTATTGCTCCTTACTGGCTATTAAATCAACTTAGAAACTTCATCTGTGTTGTACTATGGTGCTTTTAGTGTCTCCGCATACCGCAAACCTCGACATAGCTTTGCAGACGATAAATGTAAACGTTTCAGAGAGAAGATCGGCCAATGTGACGATTTGGCTTTAAGTCGATTCCATAACAAATGACGGAAACGGACTGATTTCTCAGGTTTATACTACATATCAACACATTTCACATTCTCCCGAGCAACGCGGCTGCTAGCCCTCATTTCATGGAAAATTTTAATTTCCTAGCCTATGTCCAAGGCACCAAAGAAGGGTAAAAAGTCAATAATCGATAACTATTGCTTGAATTGTACTACTTCTTACTATCTACTACATCAACTTAGAACCTTCTTCTGTGTTCTACTATTGGGCTTTTAGAGTCTCCGCATTCCGCGGCATGCGAAATAGCTCCGCAGACGATAAATGTAACAGTTTCAGAGAGAAGAGCGGCCAATGCGACGTTCTGGCTTTAAGTCGATTCGATAACAAATGACGGAAACGGAAGGATTTCTCAGGTTTTTACTACATATCAACACAATTTACATTCTAACGTGCAACGCGGCTGCTAGCCGTCTTTTCATGCAAAATCTTAATGTCCTAGCTCATGTCCAAGTCACCAAAGAAGGTTAAAAGTCAATAAACGATAACCAAAACTTGAATTGTACTGCTTCTTACTGGCTATTACATCAACTTAAAAGCTTCTTCTATATTCTGCTATGGTGCTTTTAGTGTCTCCGCACACCGCAGCACGCGAAATAGCTCCGCAGACGATAAATGAGCGAAGAGAGAAGAGCGCCCAATGTGACCGTCTGGCTTTAAGTTGATTCGATAAAAAATGACGAAAACGGACGGATTTCTCACGTTTTTACTACATATGAACACTTTTGACATTCTCACGTGCAACGCGACTGCCAGTCCTCCTTTCATGCAAAATCTTAAGGTCCTAGCTCATGTCCAAGGCACCAAAGAAGGGTAAAAAGTCAATAATCGAAAACTAAAACTTGAATTGTATCTTTTCTTACTGGCTATTACATCAACTTAGAAGCGTCTTCTGTGTTCTGCTATGGTGCTTTTAGTGTCTCCGAATTCCGCGGAACGCGACATAGCTATGCAGACGATAAATGTAACCGTTTCAGAGAGAACAGCGGCCAATGTGACGATCTGGCTTTAAGTCGATTCGATAACAAATGATAAAAACGAACGGATTTCTCAGGTTTTTACTACATGTGAACACTTTTCACATTCTCCCGTGCCACGAGGTTGCTAGTCATCCTTTCATGCAAAATCTTAAGGTCCTAGCTCATGTCCAAGGCACCAAAGAAGGGTAAAAAGTCAAGAATCGATAACTAAAACTTGAATTGTACTGTTCCTTACTGGATATTACATGAACTTAGAAGCTTCTTCTGTGTTCTACTATGGTGCTTTTAGTGTCCCCGCATACCGCAGCACGTGACATAGCTTTGCACACTATAAATGTAACTGTCCCAGAGACAAGAGCGGCCAATGTGACGTTCTGGCTTTAAGTCGATTCGATAACATATGACTAAAACGGACGGATTTCTCAGGTTATTATTGCATATGGACACTTCTCACATTCTCCCGTGCAACGAGACTGTTAGTCCTCTTTTCATGCAAAATCTTAAGGTACTAGCTCATGTCTAAGACACCAAAGAAGGGTTAAGAGTCAATAATCGATAACAAAGCTTGAATTGTACTGCATCTTACTATCTACTACATCAACTTAGAAACTTCTTCTGTGTTCTACAATGGTGCTTTTAGTGTCTCCGCATTTCGCGGCACGCGACATAGCTTTGCAGATGATAAATGTAACCGTTTCAGAGAGAAGAGCAGCCAATGTGACGATCTGGCTTTAAGTCGTTTCGATATCAAATGACGGAAACGGACAATTTTCTCAGGTTTTTACTACATATCAACACATTTCACATTCTCCCATGCAACGCGGCTGCTAGCCCTCCTTTCATGCAAAATCGTAAGGTCCTAGCTCATGTCTAAGACACTAAAGAAGGGTAAAAAGTCAATAATCGATAACTAAAACATGATTTTTATTGCTTCTTACTGGCTATTAAATCAACTTAGAAACTTCTTCTGTGTTGTATTATGGTGCTTTTAGTGTCTCCGCATACCGCAAACCTCGACATAGCTTTGCAGACGATAAATTTAAACGTTTCAGGGAGAAGATCGCCAATGTGACGATCTGGCTTTAAGTCGATTCGATAACAAATGACGGAAACGGACGGATTTCTCAGGTTTATACTACATATCAACACATTTCACAATCTCCCGAGCAACACGGCTGCTAGCCCTCCATTCATGGAAAATATTAATTTCCTAGCTCATGTCCAAGGCTCCAAAGAAGGGTAAAAAGTCAATAATCGATACCTAAAACTTGAATTGTACTGCTTCTTACTGGCTATTACATCAACTTAGAGGCTTCTTCTGTGTTCTACTATGGTGCCTTTAGTGTCTCCGCATACCGCAGCAAGCGACATAGCTTTGCAAACGATAAATGTAACCGTCTCAGAGAGAAGAGCAGCCAATGTGACGATCTAGCTTTAAGTCGATTCGATAATTTGTGACGAAAACGGACGATTTTCTCAGGTTTTTACTACATAGCAACACATTTCACATTCTCCCGTGCAACGCGGCTGCTAGACCTCTTTTAATGCAAAATCTTAAGGTCCTGGCTCATGTCCAAGGCACCAAAGAAGGTAAAAAAGTCAATAATTGATAACTAAAACTTGAATTGTATTGTTTCTTACTGGCTATTACATCAACTTAGAAGTTGCTTCTGTGTTCTACTGTGGTGCCTTTAGTGTCTCCGCATTCCGCAGCACGCGACATAGCTATGCAGACGATAAATGTAACCGTTTCAGAGAGAACAGCGGCCAATGTGACGATCTGGCTTTAAGTCGATTCGATAACAAATGACGGAAACGGACGGATTTCTCAGGTTTTCACTACATATCAACACATTTCACATACTCCCGTGCAACGCTGCTGCTAGCCCTCCTTTCATGCAAAATCTTAGCTTCCCAGCTGATGTCCAAGGCTTCAAAGAAGGGTGAAAAGTCAATAATCGATAACTAAAACTTGAATTGTACTGCTTCTTACTGGCTATTACATCAACTTAGAAGCTTCTTCTGTGTCCTACCATGGTGCTTTTCGTGTCTCCGCATACCGCAGCACGCAACATAGCTTTGCATACGGTAAGATAACCGTTTCGGAGAGAAGAGCGGCCAATGTGATGATCTGGCTTTAAGTCGATTTGAACTAATGATAATAACGAACGGATTTCTCAGGTTTTTAATACATATGAACAATTTTCACATTCTCCCGTGCAACGCGGCTGCTAGCCATCCTTTCATGCAAAATCTTAAGGTCCTCGCTCATGTCCAAGGCACCAAAGAAGGGTAAAAAGTCAATAATCGATAACTAAAACTTGAAGTGTACTGCTTCTTACTGGATAATACTTCATCTTAGAAGCTTCTTCTGTGTTCTACTATGGTGCTTTTAGTGTCTCCGCATACCGTAGCACGCGACATGGCTTTGCACACTATAAATGTAACTGTCCCAGAGAGAAGAGCGGCCAATGCGACGTTCTGGCTTTAAGTCGATTAGACAACTAATGACTAAATCGGACGGATTTATCAGGTTATTACTGCATATGAACACTTTTCACATTCTCCCGTGAAACATGGCTGCTAGTCCTCCTTTCATGCAAAATCTTAAGGTCCTAGCTTATGTCCAAGTCACCAAAGAAGGTTGAAAGTCAATAAACGATAACTAAAACTTCAGTTGTACTGCTTCTTACTGGCTATTAAATCAACTTAAAAGCTTATTCTGTATTCTGCTATGGTGCTTTTAGTGTCTCCGCATACCGCAGCACGTGAAATAGCTCCGCAGACGATAAATGAGCGAAGAGAGAAGAGTGCCCAATGTGGCCATCTGGCTTAAGTCGATTCGATAAAAAATGACGAAAACGGACGGATTTCACACGTTTTTACTACATATGAACACTTTTGACATTCTCACGTGCAACGCGGCTGCCAGTCCTCCTTTCATGCAAAATCTTAAGGTCCTAGCTCATGTCCAAGGCACCAAAAAAGGTTAAAAAGTCAATAATCGAAAACTGAAACTTAAATTGTATCTTTTCTTACTGGCTATTACATCAACTTAGAAGTTTATTCTATGTTCTACTATGGTGCTTCTAGTGTCTCCGAATTCCGCGGAACGCGAAATAGCTCCGCAGACGATAAATGTAACAGTTTCAGAGAGAAGAGCGGCCAATGTGACCATCCGGCTTTAAGTCGATTCGATAACAAATGACGGAAACCGAAGGATTTCTCAGGTTTATACTACATATCAACACATTTCACAATCTCCCGAGCAACGCGGCTGCTAGCCCTCCTTTCATGGAAAATCTTAATTTCCTAGCTCATGTCCAAGGCACCAAAGAATTGTAAAAAGTCAATAATCGATAACTAAAGCTTGAATTGTACTGCTTCTTACTATCTAATACATCAACTTAGAACCTTCTTCTGTGTTCTACTATGGTGCTTTTGAAGTCTCCGCATTCCGCGGCACGCGAAATAGCTCCGCAGACGATAAATGTAACAGTTTCAGAGAGAAGAGCGGCCAATGTGACCATCCGGCTTTAAGTCGATTCGATAACAAATGACGGAAACGGAAGGATTTCTCAGGTTTTTACTACATATGAACACTTTTCACATACTCCCGTGCCACGAGGCTGCTAGTCATCCTTTCATGCAAAATCTTAAGGTCCTAGCTCATGTCCACGGCACCAAAGAAGGGTAAAAAGTCAAGAATCGATAACTAAATCTTGAATTGTACTGCTTCTTACTGGCCATAACATCAACTTAGAAGCTTCTTCTGTGTTCTATTATGGTGCTTTTAGTGTCTCCGCATACCGCAGCACGCGACATAGCTTTGCAGACGATAAATGTAACCGTTTCAGAGAGAAGAGCGGCCAATGTGTCGAACTGGTTTTAAGTCGATTCGATAACAATTGACGAAAACGGACGGATTTCTCAGGTTTTTACTACATATCAACACATTTCACATTTTCCCGTGCAACGCGACTGCTAGCCCTCCTTTCATGCAAAATCTTAAGGTCCTAGCTCATGTCCAAGGCTCCAAAAAAGGGTAAAAAGTCAATAATCGATAACTAAAACTTGAATTGTACTGCTTCTTACAGGCTATTACATCAACTTAGAAGCTTCTTCTGTGTCCTACTATGGTGCTTTTCGTGTCTCCGCAAACCGCAGCACGCGACATAGCTTTGCATACGGTAATGTAACCGTTTCAGAGAGAAGGGCGGCCAATGTGACGAACTGGCATTAAGTCGAATCGGTGACAAATGACAAAAACGGATGCATTTCTCAGGTTCTTACTACATATGAACACTTTTCACATTCTCCCGTGCAACGCGGCTACTAGACCTCCTTTAATGCAAATTCTTAAGGTCCTGGCTCATGTCCAAGGCACCAAAGAAGGTAAAAAAGTCAATAATTGATAACTAAAACTTGAATTGTACAGTTTCTTATTGGCTATTACATCAACTTAGAAGTTGCTTCTGTGTTCTACTATGGTGCCTTTAGTGTCTCCGCATTCCGCAGCACGCGACATAGCTATGCAGACGATAAATGTAACCGTTTCAGAGAGAACAGCGGCCAATGTGACGATCTGGCATTAAGTCGATTCGATAACAAATGACAAAAACGGACAGATTTTTCATGCTTTTATTACATATGAACACTTCTCACATTCTCCCGTGCAACGCTGCTGCTAGTCCTCTTTTCATGCAAAATCTCAAGGTCCTAGCTCGTGTCTAAGAGACCAAAGAAGGGTAAAAGGTCAATAATCGATACCTAAAACTTGAATTTTACTACTTCTTAATGGCTATTACATCAACTTATAAGCTTAGAAGCTTCTTCTGTGTTCTTCTATGGTCCTTTTAGTGTCTCCGCATATCGCGGCACGCAACATAGCTTTGCACACGATAAATGTAACCGTTTCAGAGGGAAGAGCAGCCAATGTGAAGATGTGGCTTTAAGTCGATTCGATAACATTTGACGAAAACGGACGAATTTTACAGGTTTTTACTACATATCTACACATTTCACATTCTCGCGTGCAACGCAGCTGCTAGCCCTCCTGTCATCCAAAATCTTAAGGTCCTAGCTCATGTCCAAGGCACCAAAGAAGAGTAAAAAGTCAATAATCGATAACTAAAACTTGAATTGTATTACTTCTTACTGGCTATAACATCAACTTAGAAGCTTCTAAGCTAAATGTTCTACTATGGTGCTTTTAGTGTCTCCGCATACCGCAGCACGCTACATAGCTTTGCAGACGATAAATGTAACCGTTCATGAGAGAACAGCGGCCAGTGTGACGATTTGGCATTAAGTCGATTCGATAACAAAAGACAAAAGCGGATAGATATCTCAGGCTTTTACTACATATGAACACTTTTCACTTTCTCCCGTGCAACGAGGCTGCTAGTCATCCTTTCATGCAAGATCATAAGGTCTTAGCTCATGTCCAAGGCACCAAAGAAGGGTACAAAGTCCATAATCGATAACTAAAACTTGAATTTTACTGCTTCTTACTGGCTATTACATCAACTTAGAACCTTCTTCTGTGTTGTACTATGGAGCTTTTAGTGTCTACGCATACCGCAGCACTCGAGATAGCTTTGCAGACGATAAATTTAGACGTTTCAGAGAGAAGAGCGGCCAATGTGACGATCTGGCTTTAAGTCGATTCGATAACAAATGGAAAAAACGGACTGATTTTTCAGGTTCTTACTGGATATGAACACTTTTCACTTTCTCCCGTGCAACACGGCTGCTAGTCCACCTTTCAAGAAAAACCTTAAGGTCCTAGCTCATGTCTAAGACACCAATGAAGGGTAAAAAGTCAATAATCGATAACTAAAACTTGAATTTTACTGCGTCTTACTGGCTATTACATAAACTTAGAAACATTTTCTGTATTGTACAATGGTCTGTTTAGTGTCTCCGCATACCGCAACACGCGAAATTGCTTTGCAGACGATAAATGTAAACGTTTCAGAGAGAAGAGCGGCCAATGTGACGATCTGGCTTTAAGTAAATTCGATAACAAATGACGAAAACGGTCGGATTTCTCAGGTTCCTACTGCATATGAACATTTTTCACATTCTCCCATTCAACGCGGCTGCTAGCCCTCCTTTCATGCAAAATCTAAAGGTCCTAGCTCACGTCTCAGGCACCAAAGAAGGGTAAAAAGTCAATAATCGATAACTAAAACTTGAATTATACTGCTTCTTAGTGGCTATTACATCAACTTAGAAGCTTCTTCTGTGTTCTTCTATGGTGCTCTTAATGTCTTCGCATACCGCAGCACGCGACGTAGCTTTGCAGACGATAAATGTAACCGTTTCAGAGTGAAGAGCGGCCAATGTGACGATCTGGCATTAAGTCGATTCGATAACAATGACAAAAACGGACAGATTTCTCAGGTTTTTACTACATATGAACACTTTCCACATTCTCCCATGCAACGCAGCTGCTAGTCCTCCTTTCATGCAAAATCTTAAGGTCCTAGCTAATGTCCAAGCAACATGGAAGGGTAAAAAGTCAATAATCGATAACTAAAACTTGAATTTTACTGCTTCTTACTGGCTATTACACCAACTTAGAAGCTTCTTCTGTTTTCTACTATGGTGCTTTTTGTGTCTAAGGAAACCCCAAAACGCTATATAGCTTTGTAGACGATAAATGTTAACAGTTTCAGAGAGAAGAGTGACCAATGTGACGATCTGGCTTTAAGTCGATTCGATTACAAATAGCCAAAAACGGACAGATTTTTCAGGTTTTTACTACATATGAACACTTTTCACATTCTCCCGTGCAACGCGGCTGCTAGTCATCCTTTCATGCAAAATCTTAAGGTCCTAGCTAATGTCTAAGACACCAATGAGGTGTAAAAAGTCAGTAATCGATAACTAAAACTTGAATTTTACTGCGTCTTACTAGCTATTACATAAACTTAGAAACTTTTTCTGTGTTGTAGTATGGTGCGTTTAGTGTCTCCGCATACCGCAGCACGCTACATAGCTTTGCAGACGATAAATGTAACCGTTCATGAGAGAACAGCGGCCAATGTGACGATCTGGCTTTAAGTCGATTCGATAACGTATGGAAAAAATGGACGGATTTTTCAGGTTTTCACTACATATGAACACTTTTCACATTCTCCAATGCAACACGGCAGCTAGCCCTCCATTCATGCAAAATCTTAAGGTCCTAGGTTATTTCCAAGGCACCAAAGAAGGGTTGAAAGTCAATAATCGATAACTAAAACTTGAATTTTACTACTTCTTAATGGCTATCACATCAACTTACAAGCTTCTTCTATGTTGTACTATGGTGCTTTTAGTGTCTCTGTATACTGCAGCACGCGACATAGGTTTGCAGACGATACATGTAACCGTTTCAGAGAGAAGAGCGGCCAAAGTGACGATCTGGCATTAAGTCGATTCGATAACAAATGACAAAAACGGACAGATTTTTCATGTTTTTATTACATATGAACACTTCTCACATTCTCCCGTGCAACGCTGCTGCTAGTCCTCTTTTCATGCAAAATCTCAAGGTCCTAGCTCGTGTCTAAGAGACCAAAGAAGGGTAAAAAGTCAATAATCGATAACCAAAACTTGAATTTTACTACTTCTTAATGGCTATTACATCAACTTATAAGCTTAGAAGCTTCTTCTGTGTTCTTCTATGGTGCTTTTAGTGTCTCCGCATATCGCAGCACGCGACATAGCTTTGCAGACGATAAATGTAACCGTTTCAGAGAGAAGAGCAGCCCATGTGAAGATGTGGCTTTAAGTCGATTCGATAACAAATGAAGAAAACGGACGAAATTCTCAGGTTTTTACTACATATCAACACTTTTCACATTCTCCCGTGCAACGCGGCTGCTAGTCCTCCTTTCATGCAAAATCTTAAGGTCCTAGCTCATGTCTAAGACACCAATGAGGTGTAAAAAGTCAGTAATCGATAACTAAAACTTGAATTTTACTGCGTCTTACTGGCTATTACATAAACTTAGAAACTTTTTCTGTGTTGTACTATGGTGCGTTTAGTGTCTCCGCATACCGCAGCACGCGGAAAAGCTTTGCAGACGATAAATGTAAACGTTTCAGAGAGAAGAGCGGCCAATGTGACGATTTGGCATTAAGTCGATTCGATAACAAATGACAAAAACGGACAGATTTCTCAGGTTTTTACTACATATGAACACTTTTCACATTCTCAAGTGCAACGAGGCTGCTAGTCATCCTTTCATGCAAATCTTAAGGTCCTAGCCCATGTACAAGGCACCAAAGAAGGGTAAAAAGTCAATAATCGATAACAAAACTTGAATTTTACTCCTTCTTAACGGCTGTTACATCAACTTAGAAGCTTCTTCTGTGTTCTACAATGGTGCTTTTAGTGTCTCTGGATACTGCAGCACGCTACATAGCTTTGCAGACGATAAATGTCACCGTTTCAGAGAGAAGAGCTTCCAATGTGACGATCTGGCATTAAGTCGATTCGATAACAAATGACAAAAGCGGATAGATTTCTCAGGCTTTTACTACATATGAACAATTTTCACTTTCTCCCGTGCCACGAGGCTGCTAGTCATCCTTTCATGCAAGATCATAAGGTCTTAGCTCATGTCTAAGGCACCAAAGACGGGTACAAAGTCCATAATCGATAACTAAAACTTGAATTTTACTGCTTCTTACTGGCTATTACATCAACTTAGAACCTTCTTCTGTGTTGTACTATGGTGCTTTTAGTGTCTACGCATACCGCAGCACTCGAGATAGCTTTGCAGACGATAAATTTAGACGTTTCAGAGAGAAGAGCGGCCAATGTGACGATCTGGCTTTAAGTCGATTCGATAACAAATGGAAAAAACGGACTGATTTTTCAGGTTCTTACTGGATATGAACACTTTTCACTTTCTCCCGTGCAACACGGCTGCTAGTCCTCCTTTCATGCAAAATCTTAAGGTCCTAGCTCATGTCTAAGATACCAATGAAGGGTAAAAAGTCAATAATCGATAACTAAAACTTGAATTTTACTGCGTCTTACTGGCTATTCCATAAACTTAGAAACATTTTCTGTATTGTACAATGGTCTGTTTAGTGTCTCCGCATACCGCAACACGCGAAGTCGCTTTGCAGACGATAAATGTAAACGTTTCAGAGAGAAGAGCGGCCAATGTGACGATCTGGCTTGAAGGCGATTCGATAACAAATGACGAAAACGGTCGGATTTCTCAGGTTCCTACTGCATATGAACATTTTTCACATTCTCCCATTCAACGCGGCTGCTAGCCCTCCTTTCATGCAAAATCTTAAGGTCCTAGCTCACGTCTCAGGCACCAAAGAAGGGTAAAAAGTCAATAATCGATAACTAAAACTTGAATTGTACTGCTTCTTAGTGGCTATTACATCAACTTAGAAGCTTCTTCTGTGTTCTTCTATGGTGCTCTTAATGTCTTCGCATACCGCAGCACGCGACGTAGCTTTGCAGACGCTAAATGTAACCGTTTCAGAGTGAAGAACGGCCAATGTGACGATCTGGCATTAAGTCGATTCGATAACAAATGACAAAAACGGACAGATTTCTCAGGTTTTTACTACTTATGAACACTTTTCACATTCTCCCGTGCAACGCGGCTGCTAGTCCTCCTTCCATGCAAAATCTTAAGGTCCTAGCTCATGTCTAAGACACCAATGAGGTGTAAAAAGTCAGTAATCGATAACTAAAACTTGAATTTTACTGCGTCTTACTGGCTATTACATCAACTTAGAAGCTTCTTCTGTTTTCAACTATGGTGCTTTTTGTGTCTAAGGGTACCCCAAAACGCTATAGAGCTTTGTAGACGATAAATGTTAACAGTTTCAGAGAGAAGAGCGAGCAATGTGACGATCTGGCTTTAAGTCGATTCGATTACAAATGGCCAAAAACGGACAGATTTTTCAGGTTTTTACTACATATGAACACTTTTCACATTCTCCCGTGCAACGCGGCTGCTACTCCTCCTTTCATGCAAAATCTTAAGGTCCTAGCTCATGTCTAAGACACCAATGAGGTGTAAAAAGTCAGTAATCGATAACTAAAACTTGAATTTTACTGCGTCTTACTGGCTTTTACATAAACTTAGAAACTTTTTCTGTGTTGTACTATGGTGCGTTTAGTGTCTCCGCATACCCCAGCGCGCGGAATAGCTTTGCAGACGATAAATGTAAACGTTTCAGAGAGAAGAGCGGCCAATGTGACGATCTGGCTTTAAGTCGATTCCATAACAAATGGAAAAAACGGACGGATTTTTCAGGTTCTTACTGGATATGAACACTTTTCACTTTCTCCCGTGCAACACGGCTGCTAGTCCTCCTTTCATGCAAAATCTTAAGGTCCTAGCTCATGTCTAAGACACCAATGAAGGGTAAAAAGTCAATAATCGATAACTAAAACTTGAATTTTACTGCGTCTTACTGGCTATTCCATAAACTTAGAAACTTTGTCTGTATTGTACAATGGTCTGTTTAGTGTCTCCGCATACCGCAACACGCGATATTGCTTTGCAGAGTATAAATGTAAACGTTTCAGAGAGATGAGCTGCCAATGTGACGATCTGGCTTTAAGTCGATTCGATAACAAATGACGAAAACGGTCGGATTTCTCAGGTTCCTACTGCATATGAACATTTTTCACATTCTCCCATTCAACGCGGCTGCTAGCCCTCCTCTCATGCAAAATCTTAAGGTCCTAGCTCACGTATAAGGCACCAAAGAAGGGTAATAAGTCAATAATCGATAACTAAAACTTGAATTGTACTGCTTCTTAGTGGCTATTACATCAACTTAGAAGCTTCTTCTGTGTTCTTCTATGGTGCTCTTAATGTCTTCGCATACCGCAGCACGCGACGTAGCTTTGCAGACGCTAAATGTAACCGTTTCAGAGTGAAGAACGGCCAATGTGACGATCTGGCATTAAGTCGATTCGATAACAAATGACAAAAACGGACAGATTTCTCAGGTTTTTACTACATATGAACACTTTCCACATTCTCCCGTGCAACGCAGCTGCTAGTCCTCCTTTCATGCAAAATCTTAAGGTGCTAGCTCATGTCCAGGCAACATGGAAGGGTAAAAAGTCAATAATCGATAACTAAAACTTGAATTTTACTGCTTCTTACTGGCTATTACATCAACTTAGAAGCTTCTTCTGTTTTCTACTATGGTGCTTTTTGTGTCTAAGGATACCCCAAAACGCCATATAGCTTTGTAGACGATAAATGTTAACAGTTTCAGAGAGAAGAGCGACCAATGTGACGATCTGGCTTTAAGTCGATTCGATTACAAATGGCCAAAAACGGACAGATTTTTCAGGTTTTTACTACATATGAACACTTTTCACATTCTCCCGTGCAACGCGGCTGCTAGTCCTCCTTTCATGCAAAATCTTAAGGTCCTAGCTCATGTCTAAGACACCAATGAGATGTAAAAAGTCAGTAATCGATAACTAAAACTTGAATTTTACTGCGTCTTACTGGCTATTACATAAACTTAGAAACTTTTTCTGTGTTGTACTATGGTGCGTTTAGTGTCTCCGCATACCGCAGCGCGCGGAATAGCTTTGCAGACGATAAATGTAAAAGTTTCAGAGAGAAGAGCGGCCAATGTGACGATTTGGCATTTAGTCGATTCGATAACAAATGACAAAAACGGACAGATTTCTCAGGTTTTTACTACATATGAACACTTTTCACATTCTCAAGTGCAACGAGGCTGCTAGTCATCCTTTCATGCAAAATCTTAAGGTCCCAGCCCATGTACAAAGCACCAAAGAATTGTAAAAAGTCAATAATCGATAACAAAAACTTGAATTTTACTGCTTCTTACCGGCTATTACATCAACGTAGAAGCTTCTTCTGTGTTCTACTATGGTCCTTTTAGTGTCTCTGGATACTGCAGCACGCTACATAGCTTTGCAGACGATAAATGTCACCGTTTCAGAGAGAAGAGCGGCCAATGTGACGATCTGGCATTAAGTCGATTCGATAACAAATGACAAAAGCGGATAGATTTCTCAGGCTTTTACTACATATGAACACTTTTCACTTTCTCCCGTGCAACGAGGCTGCTAGTCATCCTTTCATGCAAGATCATAAGGTCTTAGCTCATGTCCAAGGCACCAAAGACGGGTACAAAGTCCATAATCGATGACTAAAACTTGAATTTTACTGCTTCTTACTGGCTATTACATCAACTTAGAACCTTTTTCTGTGTTGTACTATGGAGCCTTTAGTGTCTACGCATACCGCAGAACTCGAGATAGCTTTGCAGACGATAAATTTAAACGTTTCAGAGAGAAGAGCGATCAATGTGACGATCTGGCTTTAAGTCGATTCCATAACAAATGGAAAAAACGGACGGATTTTTCAGGTTCTTACTGGATATGAACACTTTTCACTTTCTCCCGTGCAACACGGCTGCTAGTCCTCCTTTCATGCAAAATCTTAAGGTCCTAGCTCATGTCTAAGACACCAATGAAGGGTAAAAAGTCAATAATCGATAACTAAAACTTGAATTTTACTGCGTCTTACTGGCTATTCCATAAACTTAGAAACTTTTTCTGTATTGTACAATGGTCTGTTTAGTGTCTCCGCATACCGCAACACGCGATATTGCTTTGCAGACGATAAATGTAAACGTTTCAGAGAGAAGAGCTGCCAATGTGACGATCTGGCTTTAAGTCGATTCGATAACAAATGACGAAAACGGTCGGATTTCTCAGGTTCCTACTGCATATGAACATTTTTCACATTCTCCCATTCAACGCGGCTGCTAGCCCTCCTCTCATGCAAAATCTTAAGGTCCTAGCTCACGTCTAAGGCACCAAAGAAGGGTAATAAGTCAATAATCGATAACTAAAACTTGAATTGTACTGCTTCTTAGTGGCTATTACATCAACTTACAAGCTTCTTCTGTGTTCTTCTATGGTGCTCTTAATGTCTTCGCATACCGCAGCACGCGACGTAGCTTTGCAGACGATAAATGTAACCGTTTTAGAGTGAAGAACGGCCAATGTGACGATCTGGCATTAAGTCGATTCGATAACAAATGACAAAAGCGGATAGATTTCTCAGGCTTTTACAACATATGAACAATTTTCACTTTCTCCCGTGCAATGAGGCTGCTAGTCATCCTTTCATGCAAGATCATAAGGTCTTAGCTCATGTCCAAGGCACCAAAGACGGGTACAAAGTCCATAATCGATAACTAAAACTTGAATTTTACTGCTTCTTACTGGCTATTACATCAACTTAGAACCTTCTTCTCTGTTGTACTATGGAGCTTTTAGTGTCTACGCATACCGCAGAACTCGAGATACCTTTGCAGACGATAAATTTAAGCGTTTCAGAGAGAAGAGCGGCCAATGTGACGATCTGGCTTTAAGTCGATTCGATAACAAATGGAAAAAACGGACGGATTTTTCAGGTTCTTACTGGATATGAACACTTTTCACTTTCTCCCGTGCAACACGGCTGCTAGTCCTCCCTTCATGCAAAATCTTAAGGTCCTAGCTCATGTCTAAGACACCAATGAAGGGTAAAAAGTCAATAATCGATAACTAAAACTTGAATTTTACTGCGTCTTACTGGCTATTCCATAAACTTAGAAACTTTTTCTGTATTGTACAATGGTCTGTTTAGTGTCTCCGCATACCGCAACACGCGAAATTGCTTTGCAGCGATAAATGTAAACGTTTCAGAGAGAAGAGCTGCCAATGTGACGATCTGGCTTTAAGTCGATTCGATAACAAATGACGAAAACGGTCGGATTTCTCAGGTTCCTACTGCATATGAACACTTTTCACATTCTCCCATTCAACGCGGCTGCTAGCCCTCCTCTCATGCAAAATCTTAAGGTCCTAGCTCACGTCTAAGGCACCAAAGAATGGTAAAAAGTCAATAATCGATAACTAAAACTTGAATTGTACTGCTTCTTAGTGGCTATTACATCAAATTAGAAGCTTCTTCTGTGTTCTTTTATGGTGCTCTTAATGTCTCCGCATACCGCAGCACGCGACATAGCTTTGCAGACGATAAATGTAACCGTTTCAGAGTGAAGAGCGGCCAATGTGACGATTTGGCATTAAGTCGATTCGATAACAAATGACAAAAACGGACAGATATCTAAGGTTTTTCCTACATATGAACACGTTTCACATTCTCAAGTGCAACGAGGCTGCTAGTCATTCTTTCATGCAAGATCATAAGGTCCTAGCTCATGTCCAAGGCACCAAAGAAGGGTAAAAAGTCAATAATCGATAGCAAAAACTTGAATTCTACTGTTTCTTACTGGCTATTACATCAACTTAGAAGCTTCTTGTGTGTTCTACTATGGTGCTTTTAGTGTCTCTGGATACTGCAGCACGCTACATAGCTTTGCAGACAATAAATGTAACCGTTTCAGAGAGAAGAGCGGCCGATGTTACGATCTGGCATTAAGTCGATTCGATAACAAATGACAAAAACGGATAGATTTCTCAGTCTTTTACTACATATGAACACTTTTCACACTCTCCCGTGCAACGAGGCTGCTAGTCATCCTTTCATGCAAGATCATAAGGTCCTAGCTCATGTCCAAGGCACCAACGAAGGGTAGAAAGTCAATAATCGATAACTAAAACTTGAATTGTACTACTTCTTAATGGCTATCACATCAACTTAAAAGCTTTTTCTATGTTGTACTATGGTGCTTTTAGTGTCTCTGGATACTGCAGCACGCGACATAGCTTTGCAGACGATAAATGTAACCGTTTCAGAGAGAAGAGCGGCCAATGTGAAGGTGTGGCTTTAAGTCGATTCGATAACAAATGACGAAAACGGACAAAATTCTCAGGTTTTTACTACATATCAACACATTTCACATTCTCCCGTGCAACGCAGCTGCTAGCTGTCCTTTCATGCAAACTCTTAAGGTCCTAGCACATGTCCAAGGGACCAAAGAAGGGTACGAAGTCAATAATCGATAACTAAAACTTGAATTCTACTGCTTCTTACTGGCTATTACACCAACTTAGAACCTTCTTCTGTGTTGTACTATGGTGCGTTTAGTGTCTACGCATACCGCAGCACTCGACATAGCTTTGCAGACGATAAATTTAACGTTTCAGAAAGAAGAGCGGCCACTGTGACGAATTGGCTTTAAGTCGATTCGATAACAAATGACGTAAATGATCGGATTTCTCAGGTTCTTACTGTATATAAACACTTTTCACATTCTCCCATTCAACGCGGCCGCTAGCCCTCCTGTCATGCAAAATCTTAAGGTCCTAGCTCATGTCCAAGGCACCAAAGTAGGGTAAAAAGTCAATAATCGATAACAAAAACTTGAATTTTACTCCTTCTTACCGGCTATTACATCAACTTAGAAGCTTCTTCTGTGTTCTACTGTGGTGCTTTTAGTGTATCTGGATACTGCAGCACGCTACATAACTTTGCAGACGATAAATGTAACCGTTTCAGAGAGAAGCGCGGCCAATGTGACGAGCTGGCTTTAAGTCGATTCGATAACAAATGGCGACAACGGACGGATTTCACAGGTTTTTACTATATATGAACACTTTTCACATTCTCCCGGGCAATGCAGCTGCTAGTCCTCCTTTCATGCAAAATCGTAAGGTCCTAGCTAATGCCCAAGACACCAAAGAAGAGTAAAAAGTTAATAATCGATAACTAAAACATGAATTTTACTGCATCTTACTAGTTATTACATCAACTTAGAAGCTTCTTCTAAGTTTTACTATGGTGGTTTTAGTGTCTCCGCATACCGCAACACGCGACATAGCTTTGCAGACGATAAATGTAAACGTTTCAGAGAGATGAGCGGCCAATGTGACGATTTGGCATTAAGTCGATTCGATAACAAATGACAAAAACGGACAGATTTCTCTGGTTTTTACTACATATGAACACTTTTCACATTCTCCCATGCAACGCGGTTGCTAGTCCTCCTTTAATGCAAAATCTTAATGTCCTAGCTCATGTCCAAGGAACCAAAGAGGGTAAAAAGTCAATAATCGATAACTAAAACTTGACTTGTACTGCTTCTTACTGGTTATGACATCAACTTAGAAGCTTCTTCTAAGTTTTACTATGGTGCTTTTAGTGTCTCCACATACCGCAACACGCGACATAGCTTTGCATGCAGACAATAAATTTAACCGTCTGAGAGGGAAGAGCGGCAAATATGACGATCTGGCTTTAAGTCGATTCTATAAAAAGTCATGAATACGCACGAATTTCTCAGGTTTGTACTACATATCAACACATTTCACAATCTCCCGTGCAACGCGGCTGCTAGCCTTCCTTTCATGCAAACTCTTAAGGTCCTAGGTCATGTCCAAGGCAGCAAAGAAGGGTAAAAAGTCAATAATCGATAACTAAAACTTGAATTGTACTGCTGCTTACTGGCTATTACATCAATTTAGAAGCTTCTTCTGAGTTCTACTATGGTGCTTTTAGTGTCTCCGCATACCGCAGCACGCTACATAGCTTTGCAGACGATAAATGTAACCGTTTCAGAGAGAGGAGCGGCAAATGTGACGATCTGGCTTTAAGTCAATTCAAGAAAAAGTGATGAAAACGAACGAATTTCTCAGGTTTGTGCTACATATCAACACATTTCACATTCTCCCGTGCAACGCGGCTGCTAGCCCACTTTTCATGCAAAATCTTAAGGTCCTAGGTCATGTCCAAGGCAGCAAAGAAGGGTAAAAAGTCAATAATCGATAACTAAAACATGAATTATACTACTTCTTACTAGCCATTACATCAACTTAGAAGCTTCTTCTATGTTCTGCTATGGTGCTTTTAGTGTCTCCGCATATCGCAGCACGCTACATAGCTTTGCAGACGATAAATGCATCCGTTTCAGAGAGATGGGCGGCCAATGTGACGATGTGGCTTTAAGTCGATTCGATAACAAATGCCGAAAACGGACGGATTTCTCAGGTTTTACTACATATGAACACTTTTCACATTCTCCCGTGCAACGCGGCTGCTAGTCCACCTTTCACGCAAATTCTTAAGGTCCCAGCTCATGTCAAAGGCACCAAAGCCGGCTAAAAAGTCAATAATCGATAACTAAAACTTGAATTGTACTGCTTCTTACTGGCTATTACATCAACTTAGAAGCTGCTTCTGTGTTGTACTATGGTGCTTTTCGTGTCTCCGCATACCGCCGCACGTAACATAGCTTTGCAGACGGGAAATCTAACCGTTTCAGAGAGAAGAGCGGCCAATGTGACGATCTGGCTTTAAGTCGATTCGATAACAAGTGACGAAAACGGTCGGATTTCTCAGAATTTTTCGACATATCAACACATTTCACATTCTCCCGTGCATCGCTGCTGCTAGCCCTCCTTTCATGGAAAATCTTAAGGTCCCATCTCATGTCCAAGGCACCAAAGAAGGGTACAAACTCAATAATCGAAACTAACACTTGAATTGTACTGATTCTTACTGGCTATTACATCAACTTAGAAGCTTCTTCTGAGTTCTACTGTGGTGCTTTTAGTGTCTCCGCATACCGCACCACGCGACATACCTTTGCAGACGATAAATGTAACCGTTTCAGAGAGAAGAGCGGCCAATGTGACGATCTGGCTTTAAGTCGATTAGATAACAAATGGTCAAAAACGGACGGATGTTTCAGGTTTTTACTATATATGAACACTTTTCACATTCTCCCGTGCAACGCGGCTGCTATTCCCCCTTTCAGGCAAAATCTTAAAGTCCTAGCTTATGTCCAAAGCACCAAATAAGGGTAAAAAGTCAATAATCGATAACTAAAACTTGAATTGTACTGCTTCTTACTGGCAATTACATCAACTTAAAAGTTTCTTCTGAGCTCTACTGTGGTGCTTTTAGTGTCTTCGCATACAGCAGCACGCGGCATAGCTTTGCAGACGATAAATGTAACCGTTTCAGAGAGAAGAGCGGCCAATGTGACGAACTTGCTTTAAGTCGATTCGATAGCAAATGACGAAAACGGACGAATTTCTCAGGTTTTTACTGCATATGAACAACTTTCACATTCGCCCATGCAACGCGGCTGCTAGTCCTCCATTCATGAAAAATCGTAAGGTCCTACCTCATGTACAAGGCACCAAAGAATGGTAAAAAGTCAATAATATTTAACTAAATCTTCAATTGTACTTCTTCTTACTGGCTATTACATCAACTTAGAAGCTTCTTCTATGTTCTACTATTGTGCTTTTAGTGTCTCCGCATACCGCAGCACGCGACATAGCTTTGCAGACGATAAATGTAACTGTCTCAGAGAGAAGAGCGGCCAATGTGACGATCTGGCTTTAAGTCGATTCGATAACAAATGAAGAAAACAGACGAATTTCTCAGGATTTTTACTGCATATGAACACCTTTCACATTCTCCCATGCAACGCGGCTGCTAGCCCTCCTTTCATGCAAAATCATAAGGTCCCAGCTCAAGCCCAAGACTCCAAAGAAGGGTAAAAAGTCAATAATCGATAACTAAAACTTGAATTGTACTGCTTCTTACTGGCTATTACATCAACTTAGAAGAATCTTCTGTGTTCTCCCATGGTGCTTTTAATGTCTCTGGGTACCTCAGCACGCGACATAACATTGCAGACGATAAATGTATCCGTTTCAGAGAGAAGAGCGGCCAATATGTCGATCTGGCTTTAAGTCGATTCGATAACAAATGGCGAAAATGGACGGATTTCTCAGGTTTTTACTACATATGATGATTTTTCACATTCTCCCGTGCAACGCGGCTGCTAGTCCTCCTTTCATGCAAAATCTTAAGGTCCTAGTTCGTGTCCAAGGCACGAAAGAAGCGGAAAAAGTCAATAATCGATAACAAAAACTAGAATTGTACTGCTTCTTACTGGCAATTACATCAACTTAGAAGTTTCTTCTGAGCTCTACTGTGGTGCTTTTAGTATCTCCGCATACCGCAGCACGCGACATAGCTTTGCAGACGATAAATGTAACGGTTTCAGAGAGAAGAGCGGCCAATGTGACGATCTGGCCTTAAGTCGATTCGATAACAAATGGCGAAAATGGACGGATTTCTCAGGTTTTTACTGCATATGAACACTTTTCACATTCGCCCATGCAACGCGGCTGCTAGTCCTCCATTCATGCAAAATCGTAAGGTACTACCTCATGTACAAGGCACCAATGAATGGTAAAAAGTCAATAATCTATAACTAAATCTTTAATTGTACTGCTTCTTACTCGCTATTACATCAACTTAGAAGCTTCGTCTATGATCTACTATGGTGCTTTTAGTCTCCGCATATCGCAGCACGCGACATAGCTTTGCAGACGATAAATGTAATCGTTTCAGAGAGATGAGCGGCCAATATGACGATCTGGCCTTAAGTCGATCCATAACAAATGGCGAAAATGGTCGGATTTCTCAGGTTTTTACTGCATATGAACACTTTTCGCATTCGCCCATGCAACGCGGCTGCTAGTCCCCCTTTCTTGCAAAATCGTAAGGTCCTAGCTCATGTCCAAAGCACCAAAGAATAGTAAGAAGTCAATAATCGATAACTAAATCTTTAATTGTACTGCCTCTTACTGGCTATTTTATCAACTTAGAAGCTTCTTCTATGTTCTATTATGGTGCTTTTAGTCTCCGCATACCGCAGCTAGAGACATAACTTTGCAGACGATAAATGTAACCGTTTCAGAGAGAAGAGCGGCCAATGTGACTATCTGGCTTTAAGTTGATTGGATAACAAATGTCGAAAACGGACGAATTTCTCAGGATTTTTACTGCATATGAACACCTCTCACATTCTCCCGTGCAACGCGGCTGCTAGCCGTCCTTTCATGCAAAATCATAAGGTCCCAGCTCAAGCCCAAGACACCAAAGAAGGGTGAAAAGTCAATAATCGATAAATAAATCTTGAATTGTACTGCTTCTTACTGGCTATTACATCAACTTAGAAGCTTCTTCTGGGTTCTGCTATGGTGCGTTTAGTGTCTCCGCATACCGCAGCACGCGACATAGCTTTGCAGACGATAAATGTAACCGTTTCAGAGAGAAGAGCGGCCAATGTGACGATCTGGCTTTAAGTCGATTCGATAACAAATGGTCAAAAACGGACGGATTTTTCAGGTTTTTACTATATGTGAACACTTTTCACATTCTCCCGTGAAACGCGGCTGCTAGACCTCCTTTCATGCGAATCTTAAGGTCCTAATTCATGTCCAAGGCAACAAAGATGGGTAAAAAGTCAATAATCGATAACTAAAACTTGAATTGTACTGCTTCTCACTGGCTGATACATCAACTTCGAAGCTTCTTCTATGTTCTACCTTGGTGCTTTTAGTATCTCCGCATACCGCAGCACGCGACATAGTTTTGCAGACGATAAATGTTACCGTTTCAGAGAGAAGAGCGGCCAATGTGCCGAGCTGGCTTTAAGACGATTCGATAACAAATGCCGAAAACGGACGGATTTCTCAGGCTTTTACTACATATGAACTCTCCCGTGCAACGCGGCTGCTAGTCCATCTTTCACGCAAATTCTTAAGGTCCCAGCTCATGTCCAAATCACCAAAGCCGGCTAAAAAGTCCATAATCGATAACTAAAACTTGAATTGTACTGCTTCTTACTGGCTATTACATCAACTTAGAAGCTTCTTCTGTTTTGTACTATGGTGCTTTTCGTGTCTCCGCATACCGCCGCACGTAACATAGCTTTGCAGACGGGAAATCTAACCGTTTCAGAGAGAAGAGCGGCCAATGTGACGATCTGGCTTTAAGTCGATTCGATAACAATTGACGAAAGCGGACGGATTTCTCAGGTTTTTACTACACATGATCATTTTTCACATCCTATCATGCAACGCGGCTGCTAGTCCTCCTTTCATCAAAATCGTAAGGTCCTAGGTCATGCCCAAGGCACCAAAGAAGGGTTGTTGTTGTTGTTGTCTTCAGTCCTGAAACTGGTTTGATGCAGCTCTCCATGCTACTCTATCCTGTGCAAGCTGCTTCATCTCCCAGTACCTACTGCAACCTACATCCTTCTGAATCTGCTTAGTGTATTCATCTCTTGGTCTCCCTCTACGATTTTTACCGTCCACGCTGCCCTCTAATGCTAAATTTGTGATCCCTTGATGCCTCAAAACATGTCCTACCAACCGATCCCTTCTTCTAGTCAAGTTGTGCCACAAACTTCTCTTCTCCCCAATCCTATTCAATACCTCCTCATTAGTTACGTGATCTACCCATCTAATCTTCAGCATTCTTCTGTAGCACCACATTTCGAAAGCTTCTATTCTCTTCTTGTCCAAACTAGTTATCGTCCATGTTTCACTTCCATACATGGCTACTCTCCAAACAAATACTTTCATAAACGACTTCCTGACACTTAAATCTATATTCGATGTTAACAAATTTCTCTTCTTGAGAAACGCTTTCCTTGCCTTGTCAGTCTAAATTTTATATCCTCTCTACTTCGACCATCATCAGTTATTTTACTTCCTAAATAGCAAAACTCCTTTACTACTTTAAGTATCTCATTTCCTAATCTAATTCCCTCAGCATCACCCGGTTTAATTTTACTACATTCGATTATCCTCGTTTTGCTTTTGTTGATGATCATCTTATATCCTCTTTTCAAGACACTGTCCATTCCGTTCAACTGCTCTTCCAAGTCCTTTGCCGTCTCTGACAGAATTACAATGTCATCGGCGAACCTCAAAGTTTTTATTTCTTCTCCATGAATTTTAATACCTACTACAAATTTTTCTTTTGTTTCCTTTACTGCTTGCTCAATATACAGATTAAATAACATCGGGGATAGGCTACAACCCTGTCTCACTCCTTCCCCAACCACTGCTTCCCTTTCATGCCCCTCGACTCTTATGACTGCAATCTGGTTTCTGTACAAATTGTAAATAGCCTTTCGCTCCCTGTATTTTACCCCTGCCACCTTCAGAATTTGAAAGAGAGTATTCCAGTCAACATTGTCAAAAGCTTTCTCTAAGTCTACAAATGCTAGAAACGTAGGTTTGCCTTTTCTTAATCTTTCTTCTAAGATAAGTCGTAAGGTCAGTATTGCCTCACGTGTTCCAACATTTCGACGGAATCCAAACTGATCCTCCCCGAGGTCTGCATCTACCAGTTTTTCCATTCGTCTGTAAAGAATTCGCGTTAGTATTTTGCAGCCGTGGCTTATTAAACTGATAGTTCGGTAATTTTCACATCTGTCAGCACCTGCTTTCTTTGGGATTGGAATTATTATATTCTTCTTGAAGTCTGAGGGTATTTCGCCTGTCTCATACATCTTGCTCACTAGCTGGTAGAGTTTTGTCATGACTGGCTCTCCCAAGGCCGTCAGTAGTTGTAATGGAATGTTGTCTACTCCGGGGGCCTTGTTTCGACTCAGGTCTTTCAGTGCTCTGTCAAACTCTTGACGCAGTATCTTACCTCCCTTTTCGTCTTCATCTACATCCTCTTCCATTTCCATAATATTGTCGTCAAGTACATCGCCCTTGTATAAACCTTCTATATACTCCTTCCACCTTTCTGCCTTCCCTTCTTTGCTTAGAACTGGGTTGCCATCTGAGCTCTTGATATTCATACACGTGGTTCTCTTCTCTCCAAAGGTCTCTTTAATTTTCCTGTAGGCAGTATCTATCATACCCCTAGTGAGATAAGCTTCTACATCCTTACATTTGTCCTCTAGCCATCCCTGCTTAGCCATTTTGCACTCCCTGTCGATCTCATTTTTGAGACGTTTGTATTCCTTTTTGCCTGCTTCATTTACTGCATTTTTATATTTTCTCCTTTCATCAATTAAATTCAATATTTCTTCTGTTACCCAAGGATTTCTAGCAGCCCTAGTCTTTTTACCTACTTTATCCTCTGCTGCCTTCACTACTTCATCCCTCAGAGCTACCCATTCTTCTTCAACTGTGTTTCTTTCCCCCATTACTGCCAATTGTTCCCTTATGCTCTCCTTGAAACTCTGTACAACCTCTGGTTCTTTCAGCTTATCCAGATCCCATGTCCTTAAATTCCCACCTTTTTGCAGTTTCTTCAGTTTTAACCTACAGGTCATAACCAATAGATTGTGGTCAGAGTCCACATCTGCCCCTGGAAATGTCCTACAATTTAAAACCTGATTCCTAAATCTCTGTCTTACCATTATATAATCTATCTGACACCTTTTAGTATCTCCAGGATTCTTCCATGTATACAACCTTCTTTTATGATTCTTGAACCAAGTGTTAGCTATGATTTAGTTATGCTCTGTGCAAAATTCTACCAAACGGCTTCCTCTTTCATTTCTTAGCCCCAATCCATAATCACCTACTATGTTTCCTTCTATCCCTAGTCCTACTGACGAATTCCAGTCACCCATGACTAGTAAATTTTCGTCTCCCTTCACTACCTGAATAATTTCTTTTATCTCATCACACATTTCATCAATTTCTTCATCATCTGCAGAGCTAGTTGGCATATAAACTTGTACTACTGTAGTAGGCATGGGCTTTGTGTCTATCTTGGCCACAGTAATGCGTTCACTATGCTGTTTGTAGTAGCTTACCCGCATTCCTATTTTCTTATTCATTATTAAACCTACTCCTGCATTACCCCTATTTGATTTTGTATTTATAACCCTGTATTCACCTGACCAAAAGTCTTGTTCCTCCTGCCACCGAACTTCACTAAATCCCACTATATCTAACTTTAACCTATCCATTTCCCTTTTTAAATTTTCTATCCTACCTGCCCGATTAAGGGATCTGACATTCCATGCTCCGATCCGTAGAATGCCAGTTTTCTTTCTCCTGATAAAGACATCCTCCTGAGTAGTCCCCACCCGGAGATCCGAATGCGGGACTATTTTACCTCCGGAATATTTTACCCAAGAGGTCGTCATCATCATTTAATCATACAGTAAGGCTGCATGTCCTCGGAATAAATTACGGCTGTAGTATCCCCTTGCTTTCAGCCGATCGGAGTACCAGCACAGCAAGGCCGTTTTGGTTAATGTTGCAAGGCCAGATCAGTCAAAGATCCAGACTGTTGCCCCTGCAACTACTGAAAAGACTGCTGCCCCTCTTCAGGAACCACTTGTTTGTCTGGCCTCTCAACAGATACCCCTCCGTTGTGGTTGCACCTACGGTACGGCCATCTGTATCACTGAGGCACGCAAGTCTCCCCACCAACGGCAAAGTCCATGGTTCATGGGGGGCAAAGAAGGGTAAAAAGTCAATAATCGATAGCTAAAACTTGAATTGTACTGCTTCTTAATGGCTATTACATCAACTTAGAAGCTTCTTCTGTGTTCTACTATGGTGGTTTTAGTGTCTCCGCATACCGCAGCACGCGATATAGCTTTGCAGACGATAAATGTAACCGTTTCAGAGAGAAGAGCGGCCAATGTGCCGAGCTGGCTTTAAGACGATTCAATAACAAATGGCGAAAACGGACGGATTTCTCAGGTTTTTACTACATATGAACACTTTTCACGTTCTCCCGTGAAACGCGGGTGCTAGTCTTACTTTCATGCAAAATTTTATGGTCCTAGCTCATGTCCAAGGCACCAAAGCCGGCTAAAAAGTCAATAATCGATAACTAAAACTTGAATTGTACTGCTTCTCACTGGCTGATACATCAACTTCGAAGCTTCTTCTATGTTCTACCTTGGTGCTTTTACTATCTCCGCATACCGCAGCACGCGACATAGTTTTGCAGACGATAAATGTTACCGTTTCAGAGAGAAGAGCGGCCAATGTGACGAGCTGGCTTTAAGACGATTCAATAACAAATGGCGAAAACGGACGGATTTCTCAGGTTTTTACTACATATGAACACTTTTCACATTCTCCCGGGCAATGCAGCTGCTAGTCCCCCTTTCATGCAAGATCTTAAGGTCCTAGCTCATGTCCAAGGCATCAAAGAAAGAGAAGGGTAAAAAGTCAATAATCGATAACTAAAACTGGAATTGTACTGCTTCTTACTGGCTATTACATCAACTTGGAAGCTTCTTCTGTGTTCTACTATGGTTCTTTTAAAGTCTCCGCATACCGCAGCACGCAACATAGCTTTGCAGACGATAAATGTAACCGTTTCAGAGAGATGAGCGACCAATGTGACGATCTGGCTTTAAGTCGATTCGATAACAAATGCCGAAAACGGACGGATTTCTCAGGCTTTTACTACATATGAACTCTCCCGTGCAACGCGGCTGCTAGTCCATCTTTCACGCAAATTCTTAAGGTCCCAGCTCATGTCCAAATCACCAAAGCCGGGTAAAAAGTCCATAATCGATAACTAAAACTTGAATTGTACTGCTTCTTACTGGCTATTACATCAACTTAGAAGCTTCTTCTGTTTTGTACTATGGTGCTTTTCGTGTCTCCGCATACCGCCGCACGTAACATAGCTTTGCAGACGGGAAATCTAACCGTTTCAGAGAGAAGAGCGGCCAATGTGACGATCTGGCTTTAAGTCGATTCGATAACAATTGACGAAAGCGGACGGATTTCTCAGGTTTTTACTACACATGATCATTTTTCACATCCTATCATGCAACGCGGCTGCTAGTCCTCCTTTCATGCAAAATCGTAAGGTCCTAGGTCATGCCCAAGGCACCAAAGAAGGGTTGTTGTTGTTGTTGTCTTCAGTCCTGAGACTGGTTTGATGCAGCTCTCCATGCTACTCTATCCTGTGCAAGCTGCTTCATCTCCCAGTACCTACTGCAACCTACATCCTTCTGAATCTGCTTAGTGTATTCATCTCTTGGTCTCCCTCTACGATTTTTACCGTCCACGCTGCCCTCTAATGCTAAATTTGTGATCCCTTGATGCCTCAAAACATGTCCTACCAACCGATCCCTTCTTCTAGTCAAGTTGTGCCACAAACTTCTCTTCTCCCCAATCCTATTCAATACCTCCTCATTAGTTACGTGATCTACCCATCTAATCTTCAGCATTCTTCTGTAGCACCACATTTCGAAAGCTTCTATTCTCTTCTTGTCCAAACTAGTTATCGTCCATGTTTCACTTCCATACATGGCTACTCTCCAAACAAATACTTTCATAAACGACTTCCTGACACTTAAATCTATATTCGATGTTAACAAATTTCTCTTCTTGAGAAACGCTTTCCTTGCCTTGTCAGTCTAAATTTTATATCCTCTCTACTTCGACCATCATCAGTTATTTTACTTCCTAAATAGCAAAACTCCTTTACTACTTTAAGTATCTCATTTCCTAATCTAATTCCCTCAGCATCACCCGGTTTAATTTTACTACATTCGATTATCCTCGTTTTGCTTTTGTTGATGATCATCTTATATCCTCTTTTCAAGACACTGTCCATTCCGTTCAACTGCTCTTCCAAGTCCTTTGCCGTCTCTGACAGAATTACAATGTCATCGGCGAACCTCAAAGTTTTTATTTCTTCTCCATGAATTTTAATACCTACTACAAATTTTTCTTTTGTTTCCTTTACTGCTTGCTCAATATACAGATTAAATAACATCGGGGATAGGCTACAACCCTGTCTCACTCCTTCCCCAACCACTGCTTCCCTTTCATGCCCCTCGACTCTTATGACTGCAATCTGGTTTCTGTACAAATTGTAAATAGCCTTTCGCTCCCTGTATTTTACCCCTGCCACCTTCAGAATTTGAAAGAGAGTATTCCAGTCAACATTGTCAAAAGCTTTCTCTAAGTCTACAAATGCTAGAAACGTAGGTTTGCCTTTTCTTAATCTTTCTTCTAAGATAAGTCGTAAGGTCAGTATTGCCTCACGTGTTCCAACATTTCGACGGAATCCAAACTGATCCTCCCCGAGGTCTGCATCTACCAGTTTTTCCATTCGTCTGTAAAGAATTCGCGTTAGTATTTTGCAGCCGTGGCTTATTAAACTGATAGTTCGGTAATTTTCACATCTGTCAGCACCTGCTTTCTTTGGGATTGGAATTATTATATTCTTCTTGAAGTCTGAGGGTATTTCGCCTGTCTCATACATCTTGCTCACTAGCTGGTAGAGTTTTGTCATGACTGGCTCTCCCAAGGCCGTCAGTAGTTGTAATGGAATGTTGTCTACTCCGGGGGCCTTGTTTCGACTCAGGTCTTTCAGTGCTCTGTCAAACTCTTCACGCAGTATCTTACCTCCCTTTTCGTCTTCATCTACATCCTCTTCCATTTCCATAATATTGTCGTCAAGTACATCGCCCTTGTATAAACCTTCTATATACTCCTTCCACCTTTCTGCCTTCCCTTCTTTGCTTAGAACTGGGTTGCCATCTGAGCTCTTGATATTCATACACGTGGTTCTCTTCTCTCCAAAGGTCTCTTTAATTTTCCTGTAGGCAGTATCTATCATACCCCTAGTGAGATAAGCTTCTACATCCTTACATTTGTCCTCTAGCCATCCCTGCTTAGCCATTTTGCACTCCCTGTCGATCTCATTTTTGAGACGTTTGTATTCCTTTTTGCCTGCTTCATTTACTGCATTTTTATATTTTCTCCTTTCATCAATTAAATTCAATATTTCTTCTGTTACCCAAGGATTTCTAGCAGCCCTAGTCTTTTTACCTACTTTATCCTCTGCTGCCTTCACTACTTCATCCCTCAGAGCTACCCATTCTTCTTCAACTGTGTTTCTTTCCCCCATTACTGCCAATTGTTCCCTTATGCTCTCCTTGAAACTCTGTACAACCTCTGGTTCTTTCAGCTTATCCAGATCCCATGTCCTTAAATTCCCACCTTTTTGCAGTTTCTTCAGTTTTAACCTACAGGTCATAACCAATAGATTGTGGTCAGAGTCCACATCTGCCCCTGGAAATGTCCTACAATTTAAAACCTGATTCCTAAATCTCTGTCTTACCATTATATAATCTATCTGACACCTTTTAGTATCTCCAGGATTCTTCCATGTATACAACCTTCTTTTATGATTCTTGAACCAAGTGTTAGCTATGATTTAGTTATGCTCTGTGCAAAATTCTACCAAACGGCTTCCTCTTTCATTTCTTAGCCCCAATCCATAATCACCTACTATGTTTCCTTCTATCCCTAGTCCTACTGACGAATTCCAGTCACCCATGACTAGTAAATTTTCGTCTCCCTTCACTACCTGAATAATTTCTTTTATCTCATCATACATTTCATCAATTTCTTCATCATCTGCAGAGCTAGTTGGCATATAAACTTGTACTACTGTAGTAGGCATGGGCTTTGTGTCTATCTTGGCCACAGTAATGCGTTCACTATGCTGTTTGTAGTAGCTTACCCGCATTCCTATTTTCTTATTCATTATTAAACCTACTCCTGCATTACCCCTATTTGATTTTGTATTTATAACCCTGTATTCACCTGACCAAAAGTCTTGTTCCTCCTGCCACCGAACTTCACTAAATCCCACTATATCTAACTTTAACCTATCCATTTCAATTTTTAAATTTTCTATCCTACCTGCCCGATTAAGGGATCTGACATTCCATGCTCCGATCCGTAGAATGCCAGTTTTCTTTCTCCTGATAAAGACATCCTCCTGAGTAGTCCCCACCCGGAGATCCGAATGCGGGACTATTTTACCTCCGGAATATTTTACCCAAGAGGTCGTCATCATCATTTAATCATACAGTAAGGCTGCATGTCCTCGGGATAAATTACGGCTGTAGTATCCCCTTGCTTTCAGCCGATCGGAGTACCAGCACAGCAAGGCCGTTTTGGTTAATGTTGCAAGGCCAGATCAGTCAAAGATCCAGACTGTTGCCCCTGCAACTACTGAAAAGACTGCTGCCCCTCTTCAGGAACCACTTGTTTGTCTGGCCTCTCAACAGATACCCCTCCGTTGTGGTTGCACCTACGGTACGGCCATCTGTATCACTGAGGCACGCAAGTCTCCCCACCAACGGCAAAGTCCATGGTTCATGGGGGGCAAAGAAGGGTAAAAAGTCAATAATCGATAGCTAAAACTTGAATTGTACTGCTTCTTAATGGCTATTACATCAACTTAGAAGCTTCTTCTGTGTTCTACTATGGTGGTTTTAGTGTCTCCGCATACCGCAGCACGCGATATAGCTTTGCAGACGATAAATGTAACCGTCTCAGAGAGAAGAGCGGCCAATGTGACGATCTGGCTTAAAGTTGATTCGACAACAAATGATGAAAACGGACGGATTTCTCAGGTTTTTACTGCATATGAACACTTTTCACATTCTCCCGTGCAACGCGGCTGCCAGTCCTCCTTTCATGCAAAATCTTAAGGTCCTAGCTCATGTCCAAGGCACCAAAGAAGGGTAAAAAGTCAATAATCGATAACTAAAACTTGAATTGTATTGCTTCTTACAAGCTATTACATCAACTTAGAAGCTTCTTCTGTGTTCCACTATTGTGCTTTTACTGTCTCGGCATACCGCAGCACGCGACATAGCTTTGCAGACGATTAATGTAACAGTTTCAGAGAGAAGAGCGGCCAATGTGACGATCTGGCTTTAAGTCGATTCGATAACAAATGAAGAAAACCTACGGATTTCTCAGGTTTTTACTATACATGAACACTTTTCGCATTCTACTATGAAACACGACCGCTCTCGATCGTTTCATGCAAAATCTTAAGGTCCTATCTCATGTCCAAGCCATCAAGGAAAGGAAAATAGTAAATAATCGATAACTTAAACTTGAATTGTACTGCTTCTTACTGGCTATTACATCAACTTAGAAGCTTCTCCTGTGTTCTGCTATGGTGCTTTTAGTGTCTCCGCATAACTCAGCACGCGACATAGCTTTGCAGACGATAAATGTAACCGTTTCAGAGAGAAGAGCGGCTAATGTGACGATCTGGCTTTAAGTCGATTCGATAACAAATGACGAAAACGGACGGATTTCTCAGGTTTTTACTACATATGAACACTTTTCATATTCTCCCATGCAACGCGGCTGCTAGTCCTCCTTTCATGCAAGATCTTAAGGTCCTAGCTCATGTCCAAGGCATCAAAGAAGGAGAAGGGTAAGAAGTATACCGCAGAGATAGGCTGGTCAGTGAAGGGGGAGGCGTGTTTATAGCGATAAGAAGTGCAATAGTATCGAAGGAAATTGACGGAGATTCGAATTGTGAAATGATTTGGGTGAAGGTCACGGTTAAAGCAGGCTCAGACATGGTAATTGGATGTCTCTATAGGCCTCCGGGCTCAGCAGCTGTTGTGGCTCAGCACCTGAAGAATAATTTGGAAAATATTTCGAGTAGATTTCCCCACCATGTTATAGTTCTGGGTGGAGATTTTAATTTGCCGGATATAGACTGGGAGACTCAAACGTTCATAACGGGTGGCAGGGACAAAGAATCCAGTGAAATATTTTTAAGTGCTTTATCTGAAAACTACCTTGAGCAATTAAACAGAGAACCGACTCGTGGCGATAACATATTAGACCTTCTGGTGACAAACAGACCCGAACTATTTGAATCAGTTAATGCAGAACAGGGAATCAGCGATCATAAAGCGGTTATTGCATCGATGATTTCAGCCGTAAATAGAAATATTAAAAAAGGTAGGAAGATTTTTCTGTTTAGCAAAAGTGACAAAAAGCAGATTTCAGAGTACTTGATGGCTCAACACACAAGTTTTGTCTCAAGTACAGATAGTGTTGAGCATCAGTGGACGAAGTTCAAAACCATGGTACAATATGCGTTAGATGAGTATGTGCCAAGCAAGATCGTAAGAGATGGAAAAGAGCCACCGTGGTACAACAACCGAGTTAGAAAACTGCTGCGGAAGCAAAGGGAACTTCACAGCAAACATAAACATAAAGCCTTGCAGACAAACAAAAATTACGCGAAGCGAAATGTAGTGTGAGGAGGGCTATGCGAGAGGCTTTCAATGAATTCGAAAGTAAAGTTCTATGTACTGACTTGGCAGAAAATCGTAAGAAATTTTGGTCCTATGTCAAAGCGGTAGGTGGATCAAAACAAAATGTCCAGACACTCTGTGACCAAAATGGTACTGAAACAGAGGATGACAGACTAAAGGCCGAATTACTAAATGTCTTCTTCCAAAGCTGTTTCACAGAGGAAGACTGCACTGTGCTTCCTTCTCTAGATTGTCGCACAGTTGACAAAATGGTAGATATCGAAATAGACGACAGAGGGATAGAGAAACAATTAAAATCGCTCAAAAGAGGAAAGGCCGCTGGTCCTGATGGGATACCAGTTCGATTTTACACAGAGTACGCGAAGGAACTTGCCCCCCTTCTTGCAGCGGTGTACCGTAGGTCTCTAGAAGAGCGAAGCGTTCCAAAGGATTGGAAAAGGGCACAGGTCATCCCCGTTCTCAAGAAGGGACGTCGAACAGATGTGCAGAACTATAGACCTATATCTCTAACGTCGATCAGTTGTAGAATTTTGGAACACGTATTATGTTCGAGTATAATGTCTTTTCTGGAGACTAGAAATCTACTCTGTAGGAATCAGCATGGGTTTCGAAAAAGACGATCGTGTGAAACCCAGCTCGCGCTATTCGTCCACGAGACTCAGAGGGCCTTAGACACGGGTTCACAGGTAGATGCCGTGTTTCTTGACTTCCGCAAGGCGTTTGACACAGTTCCCCACAGTCGTTTAATGAACAAAGTAAGAGCATACGGACTATCAGATCAATTGTGTGATTGGATTGAGGAGTTCCTAGATAACAGAACGCAGCACGTCATTCTCAATGGAGAGAAGTCTTCCGAAGTAAGAGTGATTTCAGGTGTGCCGCAGGGGAGTGTCATAGGACCGTTGCTATTCACAATATACATAAATGACCTGGTGGATGACATCGGAAGTTCACTGAGGCTTTTTGCAGATGATGCTGTGGTGTATCGAAAGGTTGCAACAATGGAAAATTGTACTGAAATGCAGGAGGATCTGCAGCGAATTGACGCATGGTGCACGGAATGGCAATTGAATCTCAATGTAGCGAAGTGTAATGTGATGCGAATACATAGAAAGATAGGTACCTTATCATTTAGCTACTAAAATAGCAGGTCAGCAACTGGAAGCAGTTAATTCCATAAATTATCTGGGAGTACGCATTAGGAGTGATTTAAAATGGAATGATCATATGAAGTTGATCGTCGGTAAAGCAGATGCCAGACTGAGATTCATTGGAAGAATCCTAAGGAAATGCCATCCGACAACAAAGGAAGTAGGTTACAGTACGCTTGTTTGCCCAATGCTTGAATACTGCTCAGCAGTGTGGGATCCGCACCAGGTAGGGTTGATAGAAGAGATAGAGAAGATCCAACGGAGAGCAGCGCGCTTCGTTACAGGATCATTTAGTAATTGCGAAAGCGTTACGGAGATGATAGATAAACTCCAGTGGAAGACTCTGCAGGAGAGACGCTCAGTAGCTCGGTACGGGCTTTTGTTAAAGTTTCGAGAACATACCTTCACCGAAGAGTCAAGCAGTATATTGCTCCCTCCTACGTATATCTCGCAAAGAGACCATGAGGATAAAATCAGAGAGATTAGAGCCCACACAGAAGCATACCGACAATCCTTCTTTCCACGTACAATACGAGACTGGAATAGAAGGGAGAACCGATAGAGGTACTCAGGGTACCCTCCGCCACACACCGTCAGGTGGCTTGCGGAGTACGGATGTAGATGTAGATGTAGAAGTCAATAATCGATAACTAAAACTTGAATTGTACTGCTTCTTACTGGCTATTACATCAACTTAGAAGCTACTTCTGTGTTCTACTATGGTGCATTTAGAGTCTCCGCATACCGCAGCACGCGACATAGCTTTGCAGACGATAAATGTAACAGTTTCAGAGAGAAGAGCGGCCAATGTGACGATCTGGCTTTAAGTCGATTCCATAACAAATGACGAAAACGGACGGATTTCTCAGGTTTTTACTGCATATGAACACTTTTCACATTCTCCCGTGCAACGCGGCTGCTAGCCCTCGTTTCATGCAAAATCATAAGGTCCCAGCTCATGCCCAAGGCACCAAAGAAGGGTAGAAAGTCAATAATCGATAAATAAAACTTGAATTTTACTGATTCTTACTGGCTATTACATCAACTTAGAAGCTTCTTCTGGGTTCTACTACGGCGCTTTTAGTGTCTCCGCATACCGCAGCACACGACATAGCTTTGCAGACGATAAATGTAACCGTTTCAGAGAGGAGAGCGGCCAATGTGACGATCTGGCTTTAAGTCGATTCCAGAAAAAGTGATGAAAACGAACGAATTTCTCAGGTTTGTGCTACATATCAACACATTTCACATTCTCCCGTGCAACGCGGCTGCTAGCCCTCCTTTCATGCAAAATCTTAAGGTCCTAGGTCATGTCCAAGGCACCAAAGAAGGGTAAAAAGTCAATAATCGATAACTAAAACATGAATTATACTACTTCTTACTGACCATTACATCAACTTAGAAGCTTCTTCTATGTTCTGCTATGGTGCTTTTAGTGTCTCCGCATATCTCAGCACGCTACATAGCTTTGCAGACGATAAATGTAACCGTTTCAGAGAGAAGAGCGGCCAATGTGACGATCTAACTTTAAGTCGATTCGATAGCAAATGACGAAAACGGTGAATTTCTCAGGTTTTTACTGCATTTGAACACCTTTCACATTCTCCCGTGCAACGCGGCTGCTAGCCCTCCTTTCATGCAAAATCTTAAGGTCCTAGGTCATGTCCAAGGCACCAAAGAAGGGTAAAAAGTCAATAATCGATAACTAAAACATGAATTATACTACTTCTTACTGACCATTACATCAACTTAGAAGCTTCTTCTATGTTCTGCTATGGTGCTTTTAGTGTCTCCGCATATCTCAGCACGCTACATAGCTTTGCAGACGATAAATGTAACCGTTTCAGAGAGAAGAGCGGCCAATGTGACGATCTAACTTTAAGTCGATTCGATAGCAAATGACGAAAACGGTGAATTTCTCAGGTTTTTACTGCATTTGAACACCTTTCACATTCTCCCGTGCAACGCGGCTGCTAGCCCTCCTTTCATGCAAAATCTTAAGGTCCTAGGTCATGTCCAAGGCACCAAAGAAGGGTAAAAAGTCAATAATCGATAACTAAAACATGAATTATACTACTTCTTACTGACCATTACATCAACTTAGAAGCTTCTTCTATGTTCTGCTATGGTGCTTTTAGTGTCTCCGCATACCGCAGCACGCAACATAGCTTTGCAGACGATAAATGTAACCGTTTCAGAGAGATGAGCGACCAATGTGACGATCTGGCTTTAAGTCGATTCGATAACAAATGACGAAAGCGGACGGATTTCTCAGGTTTTTACTACACATGATCATTTTTCACATCCTACCATGCAACGCGACTGCTAGTCCTCCTTTCATGCAAAATCGTAAGGTCCTATTTCGTTTCCAAGGCACCAAAGAAGCGTAAAAAGTCAATAATCGATAACTAAAACTTGAATTGTACTGCTTCTTACTGGCAATTACATCAACTTAGAAGTTTCTTCTGAGCTCTACTGTGGTGCTTTTAGTATCTCCGCATACCGCAGCACGCGACATAGCTTTGCAGACGATAAATGTAACCGTTTCAGAGAGAAGAGCGGCCAATGTGACGATCTGGCCTTAAGTCGATTCGATAACAAATGGCGAAAATGGACGGATTTCTCAGGTTTTTACTGCATATGAACACTTTTCACATTCGCCCATGCAACGCGGCTGCTAGTCCTCCATTCATGCAAAATCGTAAGGTCCTACCTCATGTACAAGGCACCAATGAATGGTAAAAAGTCAATAATCGATAACTAAATCTTTAATTGTACTGCTTCTTACTCGCTATTACATCAACTTAGAAGCTTCGTCTATGATCTACTATGGTGCTTTTAGTCTCCGCATATCGCAGCACGCGACATAGCTTTGCAGACGATAAATGTAATCGTTTCAGAGAGATGAGCGGCCAATATGACGATCTGGCCTTAAGTCGATTCGATAACAAATGGTCAAAAACGGACGGATTTTTCAGGTTTTTACTATATGTGAACACTTTTCACATTCTCCCGTGAAACGCGGCTGCTAGACCTCCTTTCATGCGAATCTTAAGGTCCTAATTCATGTCCAAGGCAACAAAGATGGGTAAAAAGTCAATAATCGATAACTAAAACTTGAATTGTACTGCTTCTCACTGGCTGATACATCAACTTCGAAGCTTCTTCTATGTTCTACCTTGGTGCTTTTAGACTCTCCGCATACCGCAGCACGCGACATAGTTTTGCAGACGATAAATGTTACCGTTTCAGAGAGAAGAGCGGCCAATGTGCCGAGCCGGCTTTAAGACGATTCAATAAAAAATGGCGAAAACGGACGGATTTCTCAGGTTTTTACTACATATGAACACTTTTCACGTTCTCCCGTGAAACGCGGGTGCTAGTCTTACTTTCATGCAAAATTTTATGGTCCTAGCTCATATCCAAGGCACCAAAGCCGGCTAAAAAGTCAATAATCGATAACTAAAACTTGAATTGTACTGCTTCTCACTGGCTGATACATCAACTTCGAAGCTTCTTCTATGTTCTACCTTGGTGCTTTTAGTATCTCCGCATACCGCAGCACGCGACATAGTTTTGCAGACGATAAATGTTACCGTTTCAGAGAGGAGAGCGGCCAATGTGACGAGCTGGCTTTAAGACGATTCAATAACAAATGGCGAAAACGGACGGATTTCTCAGGTTTTTACTACATATGAACACTTTTCACATTCTCCCGGGCAATGCAGCTGCTAGTCCCCCTTTCATGCAAGATCTTAAGGTCCTAGCTCATGTCCAAGGCATCAAAGAAGGAGAAGGGTAAAAAGTCAATAATCGATAACTAAAACTTGAATTGTACTGCTTCTTACTGACTATTACATCAACTTGGAAGCTTCTTCTGTGTTCTACTATGGTTCTTTTAAAGTCTCCGCATACCGCAGCACGCAACATAGCTTTGCAGACGATAAATGTAACCGTTTCAGAGAGATGAGCGACCAATGTGACGATCTGGCTTTAAGTCGATTCGATAACAAATGCCGAAAACGGACGGATTTCTCAGGCTTTTACTACATATGAACTCTCCCGTGCAACGCGGCTGCTAGTCCATCTTTCACGCAAATTCTTAAGGTCCCAGCTCATGTCCAAGGCACCAAAGCCGGCTAAAAAGTCCATAATCGATAACTAAAACTTGAATTGTACTGCTTCTTACTGGCTATTACATCAACTTAGAAGCTTCTTCTGTGTTGTACTATGGTGCTTTTCGTGTCTCCGCATACCGCCGCACGTAACATAGCTTTGCAGACGGGAAATCTAACCGTTTCAGAGAGAAGAGCGGCCAATGTGACGATCTGGCTTTAAGTCGATTCGATAACAATTGACGAAAGCGGACGGATTTCTCAGGTTTTTACTACACATGATCATTTTTCACATCCTATCATGCAACGCGGCTGCTAGTCCTCCTTTCATGCAAAATCGTAAGGTCCTAGGTCATGCCCAAGGCACCAAAGAAGGGTTGTTGTTGTTGTTGTCTTCAGTCCTGAGACTGGTTTGATGCAGCTCTCCATGCTACTCTATCCTGTGCAAGCTGCTTCATCTCCCAGTACCTACTGCAACCTACATCCTTCTGAATCTGCTTAGTGTATTCATCTCTTGGTCTCCCTCTACGATTTTTACCGTCCACGCTGCCCTCTAATGCTAAATTTGTGATCCCTTGATGCCTCAAAACATGTCCTACCAACCGATCCCTTCTTCTAGTCAAGTTGTGCCACAAACTTCTCTTCTCCCCAATCCTATTCAATACCTCCTCATTAGTTACGTGATCTACCCATCTAATCTTCAGCATTCTTCTGTAGCACCACATTTCGAAAGCTTCTATTCTCTTCTTGTCCAAACTAGTTATCGTCCATGTTTCACTTCCATACATGGCTACTCTCCAAACAAATACTTTCATAAACGACTTCCTGACACTTAAATCTATATTCGATGTTAACAAATTTCTCTTCTTGAGAAACGCTTTCCTTGCCTTGTCAGTCTAAATTTTATATCCTCTCTACTTCGACCATCATCAGTTATTTTACTTCCTAAATAGCAAAACTCCTTTACTACTTTAAGTATCTCATTTCCTAATGTAATTCCCTCAGCATCACCCGATTTAATTTTACTTCATTCGATTATCCTCGTTTTGCTTTTGTTAATGATCATCTTATATCCTCTTTTCAAGACACTGTCCATTCCGTTCAACTGCTCTTCCAAGTCCTTTGCCGTCTCTGACAGAATTACAATGTCATCGGCGAACCTCAAAGTTTTTATTTCTTCTCCATGAATTTTAATACCTACTACAAATTTTTCTTTTGTTTCCTTTACTGCTTGCTCAATATACAGATTAAATAACATCGGGGATAGGCTACAACCCTGTCTCACTCCTTCCCCAACCACTGCTTCCCTTTCATGCCCCTCGACTCTTATGACTGCAATCTGGTTTCTGTACAAATTGTAAATAGCCTTTCGCTCCCTGTATTTTACCCCTGCCACCTTCAGAATTTGAAAGAGAGTATTCCAGTCAACATTGTCAAAAGCTTTCTCTAAGTCTACAAATGCTAGAAACGTAGGTTTGCCTTTTCTTAATCTTTCTTCTAAGATAAGTCGTAAGGTCAGTATTGCCTCACGTGTTCCAACATTTCGACGGAATCCAAACTGATCCTCCCCGAGGTCTGCATCTACCAGTTTTTCCATTCGTCTGTAAAGAATTCGCGTTAGTATTTTGCAGCCGTGGCTTATTAAACTGATAGTTCGGTAATTTTCACATCTGTCAGCACCTGCTTTCTTTGGGATTGGAATTATTATATTCTTCTTGAAGTCTGAGGGTATTTCGCCTGTCTCATACATCTTGCTCACTAGCTGGTAGAGTTTTGTCATGACTGGCTCTCCCAAGGCCGTCAGTAGTTGTAATGGAATGTTGTCTACTCCGGGGGCCTTGTTTCGACTCAGGTCTTTCAGTGCTCTGTCAAACTCTTCACGCAGTATCTTACCTCCCTTTTCGTCTTCATCTACATCCTCTTCCATTTCCATAATATTGTCGTCAAGTGCATCGCCCTTGTATAAACCTTCTATATACTCCTTCCACCTTTCTGCCTTCCCTTCTTTGCTTAGAACTGGGTTGCCATCTGAGCTCTTGATATTCATACACGTGGTTCTCTTCTCTCCAAAGGTCTCTTTAATTTTCCTGTAGGCAGTATCTATCATACCCCTAGTGAGATAAGCTTCTACATCCTTACATTTGTCCTCTAGCCATCCCTGCTTAGCCATTTTGCACTCCCTGTCGATCTCATTTTTGAGACGTTTGTATTCCTTTTTGCCTGCTTCATTTACTGCATTTTTATATTTTCTCCTTTCATCAATTAAATTCAATATTTCTTCTGTTACCCAAGGATTTCTAGCAGCCCTAGTCTTTTTACCTACTTTATCCTCTGCTGCCTTCACTACTTCATCCCTCAGAGCTACCCATTCTTCTTCAACTGTGTTTCTTTCCCCCATTACTGCCAATTGTTCCCTTATGCTCTCCTTGAAACTCTGTACAACCTCTGGTTCTTTCAGCTTATCCAGATCCCATGTCCTTAAATTCCCACCTTTTTGCAGTTTCTTCAGTTTTAACCTACAGGTCATAACCAATAGATTGTGGTCAGAGTCCACATCTGCCCCTGGAAATGTCCTACAATTTAAAACCTGATTCCTAAATCTCTGTCTTACCATTATATAATCTATCTGACACCTTTTAGTATCTCCAGGATTCTTCCATGTATACAACCTTCTTTTATGATTCTTGAACCAAGTGTTAGCTATGATTTAGTTATGCTCTGTGCAAAATTCTACCAAACGGCTTCCTCTTTCATTTCTTAGCCCCAATCCATAATCACCTACTATGTTTCCTTCTATCCCTAGTCCTACTGACGAATTCCAGTCACCCATGACTAGTAAATTTTCGTCTCCCTTCACTATCTGAATAATTTCTTTTATTTCATCGTACATTTCTTCAATTTCTTCATCATCTGCAGAGCTAGTTGGCATATAAACTTGTACTACTGTAGTAGGTGTGGGCTTCGTATCTATCTTGGCCACAATAATGCGTTCACTATACTGTTTGTAGTAGCTTACCCGCATTCCTATTTTCTTATTCATTATTAAACCTACTCCTGCATTACCCCTATTTGATTTTGTATTTATAACCCTGTATTCACCTGACCAAAAGTCTTGTTCCTCCTGCCACCGAACTTCACTAATTCCCACTATATCTAACTTTAACCTATCCATTTCCCTTTTTAAATTTTCTATCCTACCTGCCCGATTAAGGGATCTGACATTCCATGCTCCGATCCGTAGAATGCCAGTTTTCTTTCTCCTGATAAAGACATCCTCCTGAGTAGTCCCCACCCGGAGATCCGAATGCGGGACTATTTTACCTCCGGAATATTTTACCCAAGAGGTCGTCATCATCATTTAAACATACAGTAAGGCTGCATGTCCTCGGGATAAATTACGGCTGTAGTATCCCCTTGCTTTCAGCCGATCGGAGTACCAGCACAGCAAGGCCGTTTTGGTTAATATTGCAAGGCCAGATCAGTCAAAGATCCAGACTGTTGCCCCTGCAACTACTGAAAAGGCTGCTGATCCTCTTCAGGAACCACTTGTTTGTCTGGCCTCTCAACAGATACCCCTCCGTTGTGGTTGCACCTACGGTACGGCCATCTGTATCACTGAGGCACGCAAGTCTCCCCACCAACGGCAAAGTCCATGGTTCATGGGGGGCAAAGAAGGGTAAAAAGTCAATAATCGATAGCTAAAACTTGAATTGTACTGCTTCTTAATGGCTATTACATCAACTTAGAAGCTTCTTCTGTGTTCTACTATGGTGGTTTTAGTGTCTCCGCATACCGCAGCACGCGACATAGCTTTGCAGACGATTAATGTAACAGTTTCAGAGAGAAGAGCGGCCAATGTGACGATCTGGCTTTAAGTCGATTCGATAACAAATGAAGAAAACCTACGGATTTCTCAGGTTTTTACTATACATGAACACTTTTCGCATTCTACTATGAAACACGACCGCTCTCGATCGTTTCATGCAAAATCTTAAGGTCCTAGCTCATGTCCAATCCATCAAGGAAAGGAAAATAGTAAATAATCGATAACTTAAACTTGAATTGTACTGCTTCTTACTGGCTATTACATCAACTTAGAAGCTTCTCCTGTGTTCTGCTATGGTGCTTTTAGTGTCTTCGCATAACTCAGCACGCGACATAGCTTTGCAGACGATAAATGTAACCGTTTCAGAGAGAAGAGCGGCTAATGTGACGATCTGGCTTTAAGTCGATTCGATAACAAATGACGAAAACGGACGGATTTCTCAGGTTTTTACTACATATGAACACTTTTCATATTCTCCCATGCAACGCGGTTGCTAGTCCTCCTTTCATGCAAGATCTTAAGGTCCTAGCTCATGTCCAAGGCATCAAAGAAGGAGAAGGGTAAGAAGTCAATAATCGATAACTATAACTTGAATTGTACTGCTTCTTACTGGCTATTACATCAACTTAGAAGCTTCTTCTGTGTTCTACTATGGTGCTTTTAGAGTCTCCGCATACCGCAGCACGCGACATAGCTTTGCAGACGATAAATGTAACAGTTTCAGAGAGAAGAGCGGCCAATGTGACGATCTGGCTTTAAGTCGATTCCATAACAAATGACGAAAACGGACGGATTTCTCAGGTTTTTACTGCATATGAACACATTTCACATTCTCCCGTGCAACGCGGCTGCTAGTCCTCCTTTCATGCAAAATCGTAAGGTCCTAGCTCATGTCCAAGGCACCAAAGAAGGGTAAAAAGTCAATAATCGATAGCAAAAACTTGAATTTTACTGCTTCTTACTGGCTATTACATCAACTTAGAAGCTTCTTGTGTGTTCTGCTATGGTGCTTTTAGTGTCTCTGGGTACTGCAGCACGCGACATAGCTTTGCTGACGATAAATGTAACCGTTTCAGTGAGAAGAGCGGTCAATGTGACGATCTGGCATTAAGTCGATTCGATAACAAATGACAAAAACGGACAGATTTCTCAGGTTTTTACTATATATGAACACTTTTCACATTCTCCCGTGCAACGCGGCTACTAGTCATCCTTGCTTGCAAGATCATAAGGTCCTAGCTCATGTCCAAGGCACCAAAGAACGGTAAAAATTTAATAATCGATAACTAAAACTTGAATTTCACTGATTCTTACTGGCTATTACATCAACTTATCAGCTTCTTCTGGGTTCTACTACGGCGCTTTTAGTGTCTCCGCATACCGCAGCACGCGACATAGCTTTGCGGACGAGAAATGTAACCATTTCAGAGAGAAGAGCGGAAAATGTGACGATCTGTCTTTAAGTCGATTCGATAACAAATGGTCAAAAACGGACGGATGTTTCAGGTTTTTACTATATATGAACACTTTTCACATTCTCCCGTGCAACGCGCCTGCTAGTAACCCTTTCATGCAAAATCTTAAAGTCCTAGCTCATGTCCAAAGCACCAAATAAGGGTAAAAAGTCAATAATCGATAAATAAATCATGAATTGTACTGCTTCTTACTGCCTATTACATCAACTTAGAAGCTTCTTCTGGGTTCTGCTATGGTGCCTTTAGTGACCCGCATACCGCAGCACGCGACATAGCTTTGCAGACGATAAATGTAACCGTTTCAGAGAGAAGAGCGGCCAATGTGACCATCTGGCTTTAATTCGATTCGATAACAAATGGTCAAAATCGGACGGATTTCTCAGGTTTTTACTACATATGAAACTTTTCACATTCTCCCGTGAAACGCGGCTGCTAGACCTCCTTTCATGCAAATCTTAAGGTCCTAATTCATGTCCAAGGCAACAAAGATGGGTAAAAAGTCAATAATCGATAACTAAAACTTGAATTGTACTGCATCTCACTGGCTGATACATCAACTTCGAAGCTTCTTCTATGTTCTACCTTGGTGCTTTTAGTATCTCCGCATATCGCAGCACGCGACATAGTTTTGCAGACGATAAATGTTACCGTTTCACAGAGAAGAGCGGACAATGTGACGAGCTGGCTTTAAGACGATTCAATAACAAATGGCGAAAACGAACGGATTTACCAGGTTTTTACTACATATAAACACATTCACATTCTCCCGTGCAACGCGGTTGCTAGTCCTCTTTACAGGCAAAATCTTAAGGTCCAAGCTGATGTCCAAGGCAACAAAGCCGGCTAAAATGTCTGTAATCGATAACTAAAACTTGAATTGTACTACACCTTACTGGCTATTACATCAAATTAGAAGCTTCATCTGTGTTCTACTATGGTGCTTTTAGTGTCTCCACATAACGCAGCATGCGACATAGCTTTGCAGAACAGAAATGTAACCGTTTCAGAGACAAGAGCGGCCAATGTGACGATCTGGCTTTTACGTCGATTCGATAAAATTGACGAAAAAACACGGATTTCTCAGGCTTTTACTACGTATGAACACTTCTCACATTCTGCCATGCAACGCGGCTGCTAGACCTCCTTTCATACAAAATCTTAAGGTCCTAGCTCATACCCAAGGCACCAAACAAGGGTAAAAAGTCAATAATCGATAGCTAAAACATGAATTGTACTGCTTCTTACTGGCTACTACATCAATTTAGGAGCTTCTTCTGTGTTCTTCTATGGTGCTTTTAGTTTCTCCGCATACCGCAGCACGAGACATAGCTTTGCAGACGATAAATGTAATCGTTTTAGGGAGAAGAGCGGCCAATGAGACGATCTGGCTTTAAGTCGATTCATAACAAAAGACGAAAACGGACGGATTTCTCAGGTTTTACTACATATTAACACTTTTCACATTCTTCCGTGCAACACGATTGCTAGTCCTCCTTTCATGTAAAATCTTAAGGTCCTAGCTCATGACCAAGGCGCCAAAGCCAGTTAGAAAGTCAATAATCGATATTTAAAATTTGAAATATACTGCTTCTTACTGGCTAATACATCAACTTAGGAGTTTCTTCGCTGTTCTTCTATGCTGCTTTTAGTGTCTCCGCATACCGCAGCACGCGACATAGCATTGCAGACGATAAATGTAACCGTTTCAGAGATTAGAGCGGCTAATTTGACGATCTGGCTTTAAGTCGATTCATAACAAATGACGAAAACGGACGGATTTCTCAGATTTTTACTACACATGAACACTTTTCACATTCTACTATGAAACGCGGCTGCTCTTAATCCATTCATGCAAAATCTTTAGTTCCGAGCTCATGTCTAAGGCACCAAAGAAGGGTAAAAAGTCAATAATCGATAACTAAAACTTGAATTGTATTGCTTCTTACTGGCTATTACATCAACTTAGAAGCTTCTTCTGTTTTGTACTATTGTGCTTTTACTGTCTCCGCATACCGCAGCACGCGACATAGCTTTGCAGACGATTAATGTAACAGTTTCAGAGAGAAGAGCGGCCAATGTGACGATCTGGCTTTAAGTCGATTCGATAACAAATGAAGAAAACCGAAGGATTTCTCAGGTTTTTACTACACATGAACACTTTTCACATTCTACTATGAAACACGAATGCTCTTAATCCTTTCATGCAAAATCTTAAGGTCCTAGCTAATGTCCAAGCCGTCAAGGAAAGGAAAAAAGTCAATAATCGTTAACTTAAACTTGAATTGTACTGCTTCTTACTGGCTATAACATCAACTTAGAAGCTTCTTCTGTGTCCTGCTACGGTAATTTTAGTGCCTCCGCATACCTCAGCACGCGACATTGCTTTGCAGACTATTAATGTAACAGTTTCAGAGAGAAGAGCGGCCAATGTGGCGATCTGGCTTAAACCGATTCGAAAACAAATAACGAAAACGGATGGATGTCTCATTTTTTTTACTACATATGAACACTTTTCACATTCTCCCGTGCAACGCGGCTGCTAGTCCACCTTTCACGCATATTCTTAAGGTCCCAGCTCATGTCCAAGGCACCAAAGCCGGCTAAAAAGTCAATAATCGATAACTAAAACTTGAATTGTACTGCTTCTTACTGGCTATTACATCAACTTAGAAGCTTCTTCTGTTTTGTACTATGGTGCTTTTCGTGTCTCCGCATACCGCCGCACGTAACATAGCTTTGCAGACGGGAAATCTAACCGTTTCAAAGAGAAGAGCGGCCAATGTGACGATCTGGCTTTAAGTCGATTCGATAACAATTGACGAAAGCGGACGGATTTCTCAGGTTTTTACTACACATGATCATTTTTCACATCCTATCATGCAACGCGGCTGCTAGTCCTCCTTTCATGCAAAATCGTAAGGTCCTAGGTCATGCCCAAGGCACCAAAGAAGGGTAAAAAGTCAATAATCGATAACTAAAACTTGAATTGTACTGCTTCTTACTGGCTATTACATCAACTTAGAAACTTCTTCTGTGTTCTACTATAGTGCTTTTAGTGTCTCCGCATACCGCAGCACGCGACATAGCTTTGCAGACGATAAATGAAACCGTTTCAGAGAGAAGAGTGGACAATGTGACGATCTGGCTTTAAGTCGATTCGATAGCAAATGACGAATACGGACGGATTTCTCAGGTTTTTATTACATATGGATACTTTTCACACTCTCCAGTGCAACGTGGCTGCTAGTCCTCCTTTCACGCAAAATCTTAAGGTCCTAACTCATGTCCAAGGCACCAAACAAGGGTAAAAAGTCCATAATCGATAGCTAAAACTTGAATTGTACTGCTTCTTACTGGCTATTATATCAACTTAGAAACTTCTTCTGTGTTCTACTATAGTGATTTTAGTGTCTCCGCATATCGCAGCACGCGAAATAGCTTTGCAGACGATAAATGTATCCGTTTCAGAGAGAAGAGCGGCCAATGTGACGATCTGGCATTAAGTCAATTCGATAACAAATGACGAAAACGGACGGATTTCTCAGGTTTTTACTACATATGAACACTGTTCACATTCTCTCCTGCAAGGCGGCTGCCAGCCCTCTTTTCATGCAAAATCTTATAGTCCCATCTCACGTCCAAAGCACCAAAGAAGGGTCAAAAGTCCATAATCTATAACTAAAACTTGAATTGTACTGCTTCTTACTGGCTATTACATCAACTTAGAAGCTTGTTCTGTGTTGTACTATAGTGATTTTAGTGTCTCCGCATACTGCAGCACGCGACATAGCTTTGCAGACGATAAATGTAACCGTTTCAGAGAGAAGAGCGGCCAAAGTGACGATCTGGCTTTAATTCGATTCGATAACAAATGACGAAAACGGACGGATTTCTCAGGTTTCTACTACATATGAACACTTTTACATTCTCCCGTGCAACGCAGCTGCTAGCCCTCCATTCATGCAAGATCTTAAGGTCCTAGCCCATGTCCATGTCACCAAAGAAGAGTAAAAAGTCAATAATCGGTAACCAAAACTTGAATTGTACTGCTTCTTACTGGCGTTTACATGAACGTAGAAGCTTCTTCTGTGTTCTACTATGGTGCTTTTAGTGTCTCCGCATACCTCAGCACGCGACATAGCTTTGCAGACGACAAATGTTACCGATTTCGAGAGAAGAGCCTCCTATGTGTCGATCTTGTTTCAAGTCCATTCGAAAACAAAAGACGAAACGGACGTATTTCTCAGGTTTTTACTACATATGAACACTTTTCACATTCTCTCGTGCAAGGCGGCTGCTAGCCCTCCTTTCATGCAAAATCTTAAGGTCCTACCACATGTACAAGGCATCAAAGAATTTTTAAAAGTCAATGATCGATATTTAAAACTTGGAATTGTACTGCTTGTTACTGGCTATTACCTCACCTTAGAAGCTTCTTCTGTGTTCTACTATGGTGCTTTTAGTGTCTCCGCATACGGCAGCACGCGACATAGCTTTGCAGACGATAAATGTAAACGTTTCAGAGAGAAGAGCGGCTAATGTGACGATCAGGCTATGTGTCGATTCGATAACACCAAACAATTGTCAAAAGTCAATAATCTATAACTAAAACTTGAATTGTAGTCCTTCATACTCGCTAGTACATCAACTTAGAAGCTTCTTCTGTGTTCTACTATGGTGCTTATAGTGTCTCCGCATACCGCAGCACGTGACTTAGCTTTGCAGACGACAAATGTAACCGTTTCAGAGAGAAGAGCGGCCAATGTGACGATATGGCTTTAAGGCAATTCGATAACAAATGAAGAAAACGGACGGATTTCTAAGGTTTTTACTACATATGAACGCTTTTCACATTCTCCCGTGCACCGCGGCTGCTAGTCTACCTTTCATGCAAAATCTTAAGGTCCTAGCTCATGCCCAAGGCACCAAAGAAGGGTAAAAAGTCAATAGTCGATAAATAAAACTTGAATTGTACTGCTTCTTACTGGCTATTACATCAACTTAGAAACTTCTTCTGTGTTCTACTATAGTGCTTTAAGTGTCTCCACATATCGCAGCACGCGACATAGCTTTGCAGACGATAAATGTGGCCGTTTCAGAGAGAAGATCGGCCAATGTGACGATCTGGCTTTAAGTCAATTCGATAACAAATGACGAAAACGGACGGATTTCACAGGTTTTTACTACACATGAACACTTTTCACATTCTACTACGAAACGCGGCTGCTCTTAATCCTTTCATGCAAAATCTTAAGGTCCTAGCTCATGACCAAGCCATCGAGGAAAGGAAAACAGTAAATAATCAATAACTTTAACTTGAATTATACTTCTTCTTACTGGCTATTACATCACATTAGAAGCTTCTTCTGTGTTCTACTATGGTGCTTTTAGTGTCTCTGCATACCTCAGCACCCGACATAGCTTTGCAGACGATAAATGCAACCGTTTCAGAGAGAAGAGCGGCCAATGTGACGATCTGGCTTTAAGTCGATTCGATAACAAATGACGAAAACGGACGGATTTCTCAGGTTTCTACTACATATGAACACTTTTTACATTCTCCCGTGCAACGCAGCAGCTAGCCTTCCATTCATGCAAGATCTTAAGGTCCTAGCCCATGTCCAAGTCACCAAAGAAGAGTAAAAAGTCAATAATCGGTAACCAAAACTTGAATTGCACTGCTTCTTACTGGCTTTTACATCAATTTAGAGGCTTCTTCTGTGTTCTACTATGGTGCTTTTAGTGTCTCCGCATACCTCAGCACGCGACATAGCTTTGCAGAACGACAAATGTTACCGTTTTCGAGAGAAGAGCGGCCAATGTGTCGAACTGGTTTCAAGTCCATTCGAAAACAAAAGACGAAACGGACGGATTTTTCAGGTTTTTACTACATATGAACACTTTTCAGATTCTCTCGTGCAAGGCGGCTGCTAGCCCTCCTTTCATGCATACTCTTAAGGTCCTACCACATGTACAAGGCATCAGAGAACTTTAAACAGTCAATGATCGATATTTAAAACTTGGAATTGTACTGCTTGTTACTGGGTATTACCTCACCTTAGAAGCTTCTTCTGTGTTCTACTATGGTGCTTTTAGTGTCTCCGCATACGGCAGCACGCGACATAGCTTTGCAGACGATAAATGTAAACGTTTCAGAGAGAAGAGCGGCCAATGTGACGATCTGGTTTCAAGTCCATTCGATAACACATGACGAAAACGGGCGTATTTCTCAGGTTTTTACTACATATGAACACTTTTCACAATCTCCCGTGCCACGCAGTTGCTAGTCCTACTTTCATGCAAAATCGTAAGGTCCTAGCTCAAGTCCAAGGCACCAAAGAAGGGTAAAAAGTCAATAATCGATAACTAAGACTTGAATTGTACTGCTTCTTACTGGCTATTACATCAACCTAGAAGCTTCTTCTGTGTTCTACTAATGTGTTATTACTGTCTCCGCATACCGCAGCACGCGACATAGCTTTGCAGACGATTAATGTAACAGTTTCAGAGAGAAGAGCGGCCAATGTGACGATCTGGCTTTAAGTCGATTCGATAACAAATGAAGAAAACCGACGGATTTCTCAGGTTTTTACTACATATGAACACTTTTCACATTATCCCGTGCAATGTGGCTCCTAGTCCTCCTTTCATGCAAAATCTTAAGGTCCTAGCTCATGTCCAAGGCACCAAACAAGGGTAAAAAGTCAATAATCGATACCTAAAACTTGAATTGTACTGCTTCTTACTGGTTATTACCTCAACTTAGAAGCTTCCTCTGTGTACTATTATGGTGCTTTTAGTGTCTCCGCATACCGCAGGACGCGACATAGCTTTGCAGACGATAAATGTAACCGTTTCAGGGAGAAGAGCGGCCAGTGTGACGACCTTTCTTCAAATCCATTCGATAACAAATGACGAAAACGGATGGATTTCTCAGGTTTTTACTACATGTGAACACTTTACACATTCTCTCGTGCAAAGCGGCTGCTAGCCCTCCTTTAATGCAAAATGGTAATGTCCTAGTTAATGTCCAAGGCACCAAAGAAGGGTAAAAGTCAATAATCCATAACCAAAACTTGAATTGTACTGCTTCTTATTGGCTATTACATCAACTTAGAAGCTTCTTCTGTGTTCTACTATTGTGCTTTTAGGGTCTCCGCATACCGCAGCACGGGACATAGCTTTGCAGACGACAAATAAAACCGGTTCAGGAGAAGAGCGCCCAATGTGACGATAGGGCTTAAAGTCGATTCGATAACAAATGAAGAAAACGGACGGATTTCTTTGGTTCTTACTACATATGAAAACTTTTCACATTCTTCCGTGCAGTGTGACTGCTAGTCCTCCTTTCATGCAAGGCACCAAAGAAGGGTAAAAAGTCAATAATCGATAACTAAAACCTGAATTGTACTGCTTCTTACTGGCTATTACATCAACTTAGAAGCTTCTTCTGTGTTCTATTATGGTGCTTTTAGTGTTTCCGCATACCGCAGCACGCGACATAGCTTTGCAGATAATAAATGCAACCGTTTCTCAGAGAAGAGCGGCCAATGTCACGATCTTTCTTCAAATCCTTTCGATAACAAATCACGAAACGGGAATGATTTCTCAGGTTTTTACTACATATGAACACTTTACACATTCTCTCGTGCAAGGCGGCTGCTAGCCCTCCTTTCATGCAAAATCGTAAGGTCCTAGCTCATGTCCAAGGCACCAAAGAATCGTTTAAAGTCAATAATCGATAATTAAAACTTGAATTCTACTGCTTCTTACTGGCTATTAATTCAACTTAGAAGCTGCTTCCGTGTTCTCCTATGGTACATTTAGTGTCTCCGCATACCGCAGTACGTGACATAGTTTTGCAGACGATAAATGTAACCGGTTCAGAAGAAGAGCGGCCTATGTGACGATATGGCTTTAAGTCGATTTGATAACAAATGGTGAAAACGGACGGATTTCATAGGTTTTTACTACATATGAACACTTTTCACATTCTCCCATGCAACGCTGCTGCTAGTCCTCCTTTCATGCAAAATCTTAAGGTCCTAGCTCATGTCCAAGGCACCAAAGATGGGTAAAAAGTCAATAATCGATAACTAAAACTTGAATTGTATTGCTTCTTACTGGCTATTATGACAAGTTAAAAGCTTCTTCTGTGTTTTACTGTGGTGCTTTTAGTGTCTCCGCATACCGCAGCACGCGACATAGCTTTGCAGACGATAAATGTAACCGTTTCAGAGAGAAGAGCGGCCAATGTGACGATCTGGCTTTAAGTCGATTCAATAACAAATGACGAAAAACGCCGGATTTCTCAGGTTTTTACTACATATGAAAACTTTACACATTCTCCCGTGCAACGCGACTAATAGTCCTCCTTCATGCAAAATCGTAAGGTCCTAGCTCATGTCCAAGGCACCAAAGCCGGCTAAAAAGTCAATAATCGATAACTAAAGCTTGAATTGTACATCTTCTTACTCGTTATTATATCAACTTAGAAGCTTCATCTGGGTTCTACTATGGTGCTTTTAGTGTCTCCTCGTTTTGCAGCACACGACGTAGCTTTGCAGACGATAAATGTAACCGTTTCAGAGAGAAGAGCGGCTAATGTGACGATCAGGCTTTAAGTCGATTCGATAACAAATGAAGAAAACGGACGGATTTCTGAGGTTTTTACTACATATGAACACTTTTCACATTCTCCCATGCAAGGCGGCAGCTAGTCCTCCTTTCATGCAAAATGTTATGGTCCTAACTCATGTCCAAGGTACAAAAGCCAGCTAAAAAGTCAATAATCGATAACTAAAGCTTGAGTTGTACTGCTTCTTACTGGCTATTACATCATTTTAGAAGCTTATTCTGTGTTCTACTATGGTGCTTTTAGTGTCATAACATACCGCAGCCCGCGACATAGCTTTGCAGACGATAAATGTAACCGTTTGAGAGAGAAGAGCAGCCTATGTGACGATCTGGCCTTAAGTCGATTCAACAACAAATGACGAAAAACGCCGGATTTCTCAGGTTTTTACTACATATGAAAACTTTACACATTCTCCCGGGCAACGCGACTGGTAGTCCTCCTTCATGCAAAATCGTAAGGTCATAGCTAATCTGCAAGGCACCAAAGCCGGCTAAAAAGTCAATAATCGATAACTAAAGCTTGAATTGTACATCTTCTTACTCGTTATTATATCAACTTAGAAGCTTCATCTGGGTTCTACTATGGTGCTTTTAGTGTCTCCGCATACCGCAGGACGCGACATAGCTTTGCAGACGATAAATGTAACCGTGTCAGAGAGAAGAGCGGCCAATGTGACGACCTTTCTTCAAATCCATTCGATAACAAATGACGAAAACGGATGGATTTCTCAGGTTTTTACTACATGTGAACACTTTACACATTCTCTCGTGCAAAGCGGATGCTAGCCCTCCTTTCATGCAAAATGGTAATGTCCTAGCTTATGTCCAAGGCACCAAAGAAGGGTAAAAGTCAATAATCCATAACTAAACCTTGAATTGTACTGCTTCTTACTGGCTATTACATCAACTTAGAAGCTTCGGCTGTGTGCTACTATGGTGCTTTTAGTGCTCCGCATACCGCACCACGGGACATAGCATTGCAGACGATAAATGTAACCGGTTCAGGAGAAGAGCGGCCAATGTGACGATAGGGCTTTAAGTCGATTCGATAACAAATGAAGAAAACGGACGGAATTCACTGGTTCTTACTACATATGAAAACTTTTCACCTTCTCCCGTGCAGTGTGACTGCTAGTCCTCCTTTCATGCAAGGCACCAAAGAAGGGTAAAAAGTCAATAATCGATAACTAAAACCTGAATTGTACTGCTTCTTACTGGCTATTACATCAACTTAGAAGCTGCTTCCGTGTTCTCCTATGGTGCTTTTAGTGTCTCCGCATACCGCAGTACGTGACATAGCTTTGCACACGATAAATGTAACCGTTTCAGAGACAAGAGCGGCCAATTTGACGAACTTTCTTCAAATCCATTCGATAACAAATGACGAAAACGGACGGATTTCTCAGATTTTTACTACATATGAACACTTATCACATTCTCCCGTGCAACGCGGCTGCTAGTTTTCCTTTCATGCAAAATCTAAAGGTCCTAGATCATGTCCAAAGCACCAAAGAAATGTAAAAAGTCAATAATCGATGACTAATACTTGAATTGTAGTGCCTCTTACTGACTGTTATGACAACTTAAAAGCTTCTTCTGTGTTCTACTATGGTGCTTTCAGTGTCTCCGGGTGCCACAGCAAGCTACATAGCTTTCCAGACGATAAATGTAACCGTTTCAGTGAGAAGAGCGGCTAATGTGACGATCAGGCTTTAATTCGATTCGATAACAAATGACGAAAACGGACGGATTTCTGAGGTTTTTACTACATATGAACTCTTTTCACATTCTCCCATGCAAGGTGGCCGCTAGTCCTCCTTTCATGCTAAATGTTATGGTCCTAACTCATGTCCAAGGCACAAAAGCCGGCTAAAAAGTCAATAATCGATAACTAAAGCTTGAGTTGTACAGCTTCTTACTGGCTACTACATCATTTTAGAAGCTTATTCTGTATTCTACTATGGTGCTTTTAGTGTCATAACATACCGCAGCCCGCGACATAGCTTTGCAGACGATAAATGTAACCGTTTGAGAGAGAAGAGCAGCCTATGTGACAATCTGGCTTTAAGTCGATTCGATAACAAATGACGAAAAACGCCGGATTTCTCAGGTTTTTACTACATATGAACAGTTTTCACATTCTCCCGTGACACGTGGCTGCTAGTCCTCCTTTCATCCAAAATCTTAAGGTCCTAGCTCATGTCCAAGGCACCAAAGAAGGGTAAAAAGTCAATATTCGATAAATAATAATTGAATTGTACTCTTCTTACTGGCTATTACATCAAATTAGAAGTTTCTTCTGTGTTCTGCTATGGTGGTTTTAGTGTCTCCTCATACCGCAGCACGCGACATAGCTTTGCAGACGTTAAATGTAACCGTTTCGGAGAGAAGAGCGGCCAATGTGACGAATTAACTTTAAGGCGGTTCGATAACATATTACAAAAACTGACGGATTTCTCAGGTTTTTACTACATATGAACACTTTTCACATTCTCCCGTGCAACGCGACCGCTATTCTTCCTTTCATGCAAAATCATAAGGTCCTAGCTCATGTCCAAGTCACCAAAGAAGGGTAAATAGTCAATGATCGATAAATAATACTTGAATTGTACTGCTTCTTAGTAGCTATTACATCAACTTAGAAGCTTCAACTGTGTTCTACTATGGTGCTTACAGTGTCTCCGCATACCGCAGCACGCGACATAGCTTTGCAGACGATAAATGTCACCGTTTCAGAGAGAAGAGCGGCCAGTGTGACGATCTGGCTTTAAGACGATTCGATAACAAAAGACGAAAACGGACGGATTTCTCAGGTTTTACTACATATGAACACTTTTCACATTCTCCCGTGCAACGCGGCTGCTAGTCCTCCCTTCATGCATAATCTTAAGGTCCTGCTTTATGTCCAACGCACGAAGCCGGCTAAAAAGTCAAAAATCGATAAATAAAACTTGGAATGTACTGCTTCTTACTGGCTATTACAGCAACTTAGAAGGTTCATCTGTGTTCTACTATGGTGCTTTTAGTGTCTCCGCATACCGCAGCACGCGACTTCGCTTTGCAGACGATAAATGTAACCGTTTCGGAGAGAAGAGCGGCCAATGTGACGATCTAACTTTAAGGCGTTTCGATAACAAATTACAAAAACGGACAGATTTCTCAGGTTTTTACTACATATGAACACTCTTCACATTCTCCCGTGCACCGCGACTGCTAGTCCTCCTTTCATGCAAAATCTTACGGTCCTAGCTCATGTCCAAGGCACCAAAGCCTGCTAAGAAGTCAATAATCGACAACTAAAACTTCAATTGTACTACTTCTTACTGGTTATATTATATCAACTTAGAAGCTTCATCTGTGTTCTACTATGGCGCTTTTAGTGTCTCCTCATAATGCAGCACGCGACATAGCATTACAGTCGATAAATGTAACCGTTTCTGAGAGAAGAGCGGCCAATGTGACGAGCTTGATTTAAGTCGACACGATAGCAAATGACGAAAACGGACGGCATTCTCAGGTTTTTACTGCATATGAAGACGTTTCAGATTCTCTCGTACAATGCTGCTGCTAGTCCTCCTTCCATGCAAAACGTTAAGGTCTTAGCTCAAGTCCAAGGCACCAAAGCCGTCTAAAGAGACAGTATTGGATATCTAAAATTTGTTTGTACTGCTTCTTACTGGCTATTACATCAACTTAGAAGTTTCTTTTGTGTTCTACTATGGCGCTTTTAGTGTCTCCTCATAATGCAGCACGCGACATAGCTTTACAGTCGATAAATGTAACCGTTTCTGAGAGAAGAGCGGCCATTGTCACGAGCTTGATTTAAGTCGACTCGATAACAAATGACGAAAACGGACGGATTTCTCAGGTTTTTACTACATATGAACACTTTTCACAATCTCCCGTGTAACGCGGCTGCTAGTCCTCCTTTCATGCAAAATCGGAATGTCCAAGCTCATGTCCAAGACTGCAAAGAAGTGTAAAAAGTCAATATTCGATAAATAAAGCTTGAATTGTATTGTTTCCTACTGGCTATTACATCAACGTAGAAGCTTCATCTGTGTTCTGCTATGGTGCTTTAGTGTCTCCGAATACCGCAGCACGCGACATAGCTTTGCAGACGATAAATGTAACCGTTTCAGAGAGAAGAGCGGCCAATGTGACGATCTAGCTTTAAGTTGACTCGATAACAAATGACGAAAACGGACGGGATTCTCAGGTTTTTACTGCATATGAACACTTTTCATATTCTCCCTTGCAACGCGGCTGCTACTCTTCCTTTCATGCAAAATCTTAAGGTCCTAGCTCATGTCCAAGGCACCAAAGAAGGGTAAAAAGTCAATATTCAATAAATAATACTTGAATTGTACTGCTTCTTACTGTCTATTACATCAACTTAGAAGCTTCATCTGTGTTCTACTATGGTGCTTTCAGTGGCTCCGCATACCGCAGCACGCGACATAGCTTTGCAAACGATAAATGTCACCGTTTCAGAGAGATGAAAGGCCAATGTGACGATCTGGCTTTAAGTCGATTCGATAACAAATGACGAAAACGGACGGATTTTACAGGTTTTACTACATATGAACACTTTTCACATTCTCCCGTGCAACGCGGCTGCTAGTCCTCCGTTCATGCATAATCTTAAGGTCCTACTTTATGTCCAAGGCACGAAGCCGGCTAAAAAGTCAATAATCGATAACTAAAACTTGGAATGCACTGCTTCTTACTGGCTATTACAGAAACTTAGAAGCTTCATCTGTGTTCTACTATGGTGCTTTTAGTGTCTCCGCATACCGCAGCACGCGACTTCGCTTTGCAGACGATAAATGTAACCGTTTCGGAGAGAAGAGCGGCCAATGTGACTATCTAACTTTATTGCGTTTCGTTAACAAACTCCAAAAAGGGAAGGATTTCTCAGTTTTTTCAACATATGAACACATTTCTCATTCTCCCGTGCAACGCGGCTGCTAGTCCTCCTTTCATGCAAAATCTTAAGTTCCTAGCTCATGTCTAAGGCACCAAAGCCAGCTAAAAATCTATAACTAAAACTTGAATTGTACAACTTCTTACTTGTTATTATATCGTCTTAGAAGCTTCATCTATGTTTAACTATGGTGCTTTTAGTGTCTCCGCATACCGCAGCACGCGACATAGCTTTGCAGACGATAAATGTAACCGTTTCAGAGAGAAGAGCGGCCAATGTGACGATCTGGCTTTAAGTCGATGCGATATCAAATGACAAAAACGGACTGATTTCTCAGGTTTGTACGGCATATGAACACGTTTCAGATTCTCCCGTACAAAGCGGCTGCTAGTCCTACTTCCATGCAAAACCCTAAGGTCTTAGCTCAAGTCCAAGGCACCAAAGCCAGCTAAAGAGTCAATATTCGATATCTAAAACTGGAATTGTACTGCTTCTTACTGGCTATTACATCAACTTAGAAGTTTCTTCTGTGTTCTACTTTGGCGCTTTTAGTGTCTCCGCATAATGCAGCACGCGACATAGCTTTGCAGACGATAAATGTAACCGTTTCAGAGAGAAGAGCGGCCTATGTGACGAGCTTGCTTTAAGTCGACTTGATACTAAATGACGAAAACGGACGGATTTCTTAGGTTTTTACTACATATGGACACTTTTCACATTCTCCCGTGCAACGCGGTTGCTAGTGCAGCTTTCATGCAAACTCTTAAGGTCCTACCTCATGTCCAAGTCACCAAAGACAGCTAAGTATTCAATAATCTATAAATAACTTTTGAATTTACAACTTCTTACTGGTTATTATATCAACTTAGAAGCTTCATCTATGTTTAACTATGGTGCTTTTAGTGTCTCCGCATACCGCAGCACGCGACATAATTTTGCAGACGATAAATGTTACCGTTTCAGAGAGAGGAGCGGCCAATGTGACAACCTGGATTTAAGGCGATTCGATAACAAATGACGAAAATGGCCGGATTTGTTAGGTTTTTACCTCATATGAACATTTTTCACATTCTCCCGTGCAACGCGCCTAATACTCCTCCTTTCTTGCAAAATCGTAAGGTGCTAGCTCATGTCCAAGGAACCAAAGAATGGTAAAAAGTCAACATTCGATAACTAAAACTTCGATTGTACAACTTTTTACTTGTTATTATATCATCTTAGAAGCTACATCTGTGTTTAACTATGGTGCTTTTAGTGTCTCCGCATACCGCAGCACGCGACATAGCTTTGCAGACGATAAATGTAACCGTTTCAAAGAAAAGAACGGCCAATGTGACGATCTGGCTTTAAGTCGACTCGATAACAAATGACGAAAACGGATGGACATCTCGGGTTTTTACTACATATGAACACTTTTCACAATTTGCCGTGCAACCCGGCTTCTAGTCCTCCTTTCATGCAAAATCGTAAGGTCCTATCTCATGTCCAAGGCAACAAGGAAGGGTAAAAAGTCAATATTCAATAACTAAAACTTGAATTGCACTGCTTCTTACTGGCTATTACATCTACTTAGAAGCTTCTTCTGTGTTCTACTATGTTGCTTTTAGTCTCTCCGTATACAGCAGCACGCGACATAGCTCTGCAGACGATAAATGTAACCGTTTCAGAGACAAAAGCGGAAAATGTGACGATCTGGCTTTAAGTCGATGCGATATCAATTGACAAAAACGGACGGATTTCTCAGGTTTGTACTGCATATGAACACGTTTCAGATTCACCCGTACAACGCGGCTGCTAGTCCTCCTTCCATGCAAAACCTTAAGGTCTTAGCTCAAGTCCAAGGCACCAAATCCGGCTGAAGAGTCAATATTCGATATCTAAAACTTGAATTGTACTGCTTCTTACTGGCTATTACATCAACTTAGAAGCTTCTTCTGTGTTCTACAATGGCGCTTTTAGTGTCTCCGCATAATGCAGCACGCGACATAGCTTTACAGACGATAAATGTAACCGTTTCAGAGTGAAGAGCGGCCAATGTGACGATCAGGCTTTATGTCGATTCGATAACTAATGACGAAAACGGAAGGATTTCTCTGGTTTTTACAACATATGAACACATTTCTCATTCTCCCGTGCAGCACGGCTGCTAGTCATCCTTTCATGCAAAATCTTAAGGTCCTAGCTCATGTCCAAGGCACCACAGCCGACTAAAATGTCAATAATCTATACCTAAAACTTGAATTGTACTACTTCTTACTGGCTATTATATCAACTTTGAAGCTTCATCTGTGTTCTGCTATGGTGCCTTTGGTTTTTCCCGCATACCGCAGCACGCGACATTGCTTTGCAGACGATAACTGTAACCGTTTGAGAGAGAAGTGCGTTCGATTTCGACGATCTGGCTTTAAGTCGAATCGATAACAAATGAAGAAAACGGACGGATATCTCAGGTTTTTACTACATATGAACACTTTTCACATTCTTCCGTGCAATGCGGCAGCTAGTCATCCTTTCATGCAGAATCTTAAGGTCCTAGCACATGTCCAAGGCACCAAAACCGGCTAAAAAGTCAATAATCGTCAACTAAAACTTGAATTGTACAGCTTGTTACTGGCTATTACATCAACTTAGAAGCTTCATCGGTGTTCTACTATGGAGCTTTTAGTGTCTCCGCATACCGCAGCACGAGACTTCGCTTTGCAGACGATAAATGTAACAGTTTCAGAGGGAAGCGCGGCCAATGTGAAGATCTGACTTTAAGACGTTTCGATAACAAATGACGAAAACGGACGGATTTCTCAGGTTTTTACTACATATGAACACTACATATGAACACTTTCTCCCGTGACACGCAGCTGCTACTCCTCCTTTCATGCAAAATCTTAAGGTCCAAGCTCATTAACCAAGGCACCAAAGCCGATTAAAATGTCAATAATCGATAACTAAAACTTGAACTTTACTGCTTCTTACTGGCTGTTACATCAACGTAGAAGCTTCTTCTGTGTTCTACTATCGTGCTTTTAGTGTCTCCGCATACCGCACCACGCAACATAGCATTGCAGACGATAAATGTAACCGTTTGAGAGAGAAGAGCGGCCAATGTGCCGATCTGGCTTTAAGTCGATTCGATAACAAATGACGAAAACGGACGGATTACTCAGGTTCTTACTACATATGAACACGTTTTACAATCTCCCGTCCAACGCGGCTGCTAGTCCTCCTTTCATGCAAAATCTTAACGTCCTAGCTCATATCCAAGGCACCAAAGCCGGCTGAGAAGTCAAGAATGGATAACTAAAACTTTAATTCTACTACTTCTTACTGGTTATTATATAAATATAGAAGCTTCATCTGTGTTTAACTAAGATGCTTTTAGTGTCTTTACATACCGCAGCACGCGACATAGCTTTGCAGGAGATAAATGTAACCGTTTCAGAGAGAAGAGCGGCCAAATTGACGATCTGGCTTTAAGTCGATTTGATAAAAAATGACGAAAACGGACGGATTTATCACGTTTATACTACATATGAACACTTTTAACATTCTCCCGTGCAAAGCTGTTGCTAGTCCGCTTTTCATGCAAAATGTTAAGGTCCTATCGCATGTCCAAGGCACCAAAGAAGGGTAAAAAGGCAATATTCGATAACTAAAACTTGAATTGTACTGCTTCTTACTGGCTATTACATCAACTTAGAAGCTTTTTCTGTTTTCTACTATGGTGCTTTTAGTGTCTCCGCATACCGGCGCACGTGACATAGTTTTGCAGACGATAAATGTAACCGTTTCAGAGAGAAGAGCGGCCAATGTGACGATCTGGCTTTAAGTCAATTCGACATCAAATGAAACAAACGGACGGATATCTCAGGTTTTTTCTACAAACGAACACTTTTCATATTCTCCCCTGCACCGCGGCTGCTAGTTCTCCTTTCATGCAAAATCTTAAGGTCCTAGCTCATATCCAAAGCACCAAAGCCGTGTAAAAAGTCAATATTCGATAACTAAAACTTGAATTTTACTGCTTCCTACTGGCTATTACATCACCTTACAAGCTTCTTCTGTGTTCTAATATGGTGCTTTTAGTGTCTCCGCATACCGCAGCACGCGACATATCTTTGCAGAAGATAAATGTAACCGTTTCAGAGAGAAGAGCGGCCAATGTGACGATCTGGCTTTAAGTCCATTCGATAACAAATGACGAAAACGGACGGATTTCTTAGGTTTTTTCTACATATCAACACTTTTCACATTCTCCCGTGCAACGCGGCTGCTAGTTCTCCTTTCATGCAAAATCGTAAGGTTGTAGCTCATGTCCAATGCATCAAAGAAGTGTAAAATGTCAATAATCGATAACTAAAACTTGAATTTTACTGCTTCTTACTGCCTATTACATCACCTTAGAAGCTTCTTCTGTGTTCTACTATGGTGCTTTTAGTGCCTCCGCATACCGCAACACGCGACATATCTTTGCAGACGATAAATGTAACCGTTTCAGAGAGATGAGCGGCCATTGTGACGATCTGGCTTTAAGGCGATTGGATAACAAATGACGAAAACGGACGGAATTCTCAGGTTTTTACTACATATGAACACCTTTTAGAATTTCCCGTTCAACGCGGCTGGTAGTCTTTCTTTCATGCAAAATCTTAAGGTCCTAGCTCGTTCCAAGCCACCAACGAAGGGTACAAAGTCAATATTCGATAACCAAAACTTGATTTGTACTGCTTCTTACTGGCTTTTACACCAACTTAGAAGCTTCTTCTGTGTTCTACTATGGTTATTTTAATGTTTCCGCATACCGCAGCACGCGACATAGCTTTGCAGACGATAAATGTAACTGTTTCAGAGAGAAGAGCGGCCAATGTGACGATATGGCTTTAAGTCGATTGGATAACAAATGACGAATATTTACGGATTTTTCAGGTTTTTACTACATATGAACACTACTCACATTCTCATGTGCAACGCGGCTGCTAGTCCTCCTTTCATGCAAAATCTTAAGGACCTAGCTCATGTCCAAGGCACCAAAGAAAGGTAAATAGTCAATATTCAATAACCAAAACTTGAACTGTACTGCTTCTTACTGGCTATTACATCAACTTAGAAGCTTCTTCTGTGTTCTACTATGGTGCTTTTATTGTCTCCGCATACCGCAGCACGCGACATATCTTTGCAGAAGATAAATGTAACCGTTTCAGAGAGAAGAGCGGCCAATGTGTCGATCTGGCTTTAAGTCGATTCGATAACAAATGACGAAAACGGACGGAATTCTCAGGTTTTTACTACATATGAACACTACTCACATTCTCATGTGCAACGCGGCTGCTAGTCCTATTTCATGCAAAATCTTAAGGACCTAGGTCATGTCCAAGGCACCAAAGCCAGCAAAAAAGGCAATAATCTATAACTAAAACTTGAATTGTATAACTTCTTACTGGTTATTATATTAACTTACAAGCTTCATCTGTGTTTAACTATGGTGCTTTTAGTGTCTCCGCATACCGCAACACGCGACGTATCTTTGCAGACGATAAATGTAACCGTTTCAGAGAGAAGAGCGGCCAATGTGACGATCTGGCTTTAAGTCGATTCGATAACAAATGACGGAAACGGACGGAATTCTCAGGTTTTTACTACATATGAACACCTTTTAGAATTTCCCGTTCAACGCGGCTGGTAGTCTTTCTTTCATGCAAAATCTTAAGGTCCTAGCTCGTTCCAAGCCACCAACGAAGGGTACAAAGTCAATATTCGATAACCAAAACTTGATTTGTACTGCTTCTTACTGGCTATTACATCAACTTAGAAGCTTCTTCTGTGTTCTACTATGGTTATTTTAATGTTTCCGCATACCGCAGCACGCGACATAACTTTGCAGACGATAAATGTAACAGTTTCAGAGAGAAGAGCGGCCAATGTGACGATATGGCTCTAAGTCGATTGGATAACAAATGACGAAAACGTACGGATTTTTCAGGTTTTTACTACATATGAACACTACTCACATTCTCATGTGCAACGCGGCTGCTAGTCCTCCTTTCATGCAAAATCTTAAGGACCTAGGTCATGTCCAAGGCACCAAAGCCAGCAAAAAAGGCAATAATCTATAACTAAAACTTGAATTGTATAACTTCTTACTGGTTATTATATCAGCTTAGAAGCTTCATCTGTGTTTAACTATGGTGCCTTTAGTGTCTCCGCATTCCGCAGCACGCCACATAGCTCTGCAGACGATAAATGTAACCGTTTCAGAGAGAAGAGCGGCCAATGTGAAGATCTGGCTTTAAGTCGATTCGATAACAAATGAAGAAAACGGACGGATATCTCAGGTTATTACTACATATGAACACTTTTCACATTCTCCCGTGCAACGCAGCAGCTAGTCCTCCTTTCATGCAAAATCTTAAGGTCCTAGGTCATGTCCAAGGCACCAAAGCCAGCAAAAAAGGCAATAATCTATAACTAAAACTTGAATTGTATAACTTCTTACTGGTTATTATATTAACTTACAAGCTTCATCTGTGTTTAACTATGGTGCTTTTAGTGTCTCCGCATACCGCAACACGCGACGTATCTTTGCAGACGATAAATGTAACCGTTTCAGAGAGAAGAGCGGCCAACATGACGTTCTGGCTTTAAGTCGATTCGATAACAAATGACGAAACGGACGTATTTCTGAGGTTTTTACTACATATTAACACTTTTCACATTCTCCCGTGACACGCGGCTGCCAGTCCTCCTTTCATGCAAAATCTTAAGGTCCTAGCTCATGTCCAATTCACCAGGGCCGACTAAGAAGTCAATAATCGATAACTAAAACTTGAATTGTACTACTCCTTACTTGTTATTATATCAACTTAGAAGCTTCATCTGTGTTTAACTATGGTGCTTTTAGTATCTCCGCATACCGCAGCACACGACATAGTTTTCCAGACGTTAAATGTAACCGTTTCAGAGATCAGAGCGGCCAATGAGGCGTTTTCGGTTTAATTCAATTCGATAAAAAAATGACGAAAACGGACGGGTTTCTCAGATTTTTTCTACATATGAACACATTTCACATTCTCCCGTGCAACGCGGCTGCTAGTCCTCCTTTCATGCAAAATCTTAAGGTCCTAGCTCATGTCCAAGGCACCAAAGCCAGCTAAAAAGTCAATAATCTATAACTAAAACTTGAATTGTATAACTACTTACTGGTTATTATATCAGCTTAGAAGCTTCATCTGTGTTTAACTACGGTGCCTTTAGTGTCTCCGCATACCGCAACACGCGACATAGCTTTGCAGACGATAAATGTAACCGTTTCAGAGAGAAGAGCGGCCAACGTGACGATCTGGCTTTAAGTCGATTCGATAACAAATGACGAAAACGGACGTATTTCTGAGGTTTTTACTACATATTAACCCTTTTCATATTCTCCCGTGACACGCGGCTGCCAGTCCTCCTTTCATGCAAAATCTTAAGGTCCAAGCTCATATCCAAGGCACCAAAGCCGTGTAAAAAGTCAATATTCGATAACTAAAACTTGAATTGTACTGCTTCTTACTGGCTATTACATCAACTTAGAAGCTTCTTCTCTGTTCTACTATGGTGCTTTTAGTGCCTCCGCATACCGCTGCACGCGACATAGCCTTACGGACGATAAATGTAGCGGTTTCAGAGAGAAGAGCGGCCAAATTGTTGACCTGGCTTTAAGGCTATTCGATAAAAAATGAAGAAAACGGACGGATTTCTCACGTTTTTGCTACTTATGAACACGTTTTACATTCTCCCGTGCATCGCGGCTACTAGTCCTCCTTTCATGCAAAATCTTAAGGTCCTAGCTCATGTCCAAGGCACCAAAGCTAGCTCATGTGTCAATAATCTATAACTAAAACTTGAATTGTACTTCTCCTTACTGGCTATTATATCAACTTAGAAGGTTTTTCTTTGTTCTACTATGGTGCTTTTAGTGTCTCCGCATGCGGCAGCACGCGACATAGCTCTGCAGACGATAAATGTAACCGTTCCAGAGAGAAGAGCGGCCAACGTGACGATCTGGCTTTAATTCGATTCAATAACAAATGACGAGATCGGATTGATTTCACAGGCTTTTACTACATATGAACACTTTTCACATTCTCCCGTGACACGCGGCTGCCAGTCCTCCATTCATGCAAAATCTTAAGGTAGTAGCTCATCTCCAATGCACCAAAGCCGACTATAAAGTCAATAATCAATAACTAAAACTTGAATTGTACTACCCCTTACTGGTTATTATATCAACTTAGAAGCTTTTTCTTTGTTCTACTATGGTGCTTTTAGTGTCTCCGAATACCGCAGCACGCGTCATAGCCTTACGGACGATAAATGTAGTCGTTTCAGAGAGAAGAGCGGCCAAATTGTCGTCCTGGCTTTAAGGCAATTCGATAAAAAATTAAGAAAATGGACGGATTTCTCACGTTTTTGCTACTTATGAACTCGTTTTACATTCTCCCGTGCAACGCGGCTGCTAGTCCTCCTTTCATGCAAAATCTTAAGGTCCTAGCTCATGTCCAAGTCACCAAAGCCAGCTAAAAAGTCAATAATCTGTAACTAAAACTTGAATTGTATAACTTCTTACTGGTTATTATATCTACTTAGAAGTTTCATCTGTGTTTAACTATTGTGCATTTAGTGTCTCCGCATATCGCAACACGCGACATAGCTTTGCACACGTTAAATGTAACCGTTTCAGAGAGAAGAGCGGTCAATGTGACGATTTGGATTTACGGCGATTCGATAAATATGACGAAAACGGATGGATTTCTCAAGTTTTTACTACATACGAACACTTTTCACATTCTCCCGTGCAACGCTGCTGCTAGTCCTCCTTTCATGCAAAATCTTAATGTCGTAGAACGCGTCCAAGGCACCAACGAATGATAAACGTCAATATTCGATAACAAAAACTGGAATTGTACTGCTTCTTACTGGCTATTACATCAACTTAGAAGCTTCTTCTGTGGTCTGCTATCGTGCTTTTAGTGTCTCCGAATACCGCAGCAAGTGACATAGCTTTGCAGACGATAAATGTAACCGTTTCAGAGAGAAGAGCGGCCAATGTGACGATTTGGCCTTAAGACGACACGATAACAAATGACAAAAACGGATGGATTTCTCAGGTTTTTACTACATATGAACTTTTTTCACATTCTCCCGTACAACGCGGCTGCTAGTCTTCCTTTCATGCAAAATCTTAAGGTCCTAGCTCATGTCCAAGGCACTAAAGCCGGCTAATAAGTCAATATCGGTAACAAAAACTTGAATTGTACTGCTTCTTACTAGATATTACGTCAACTTAGAAGCTTCATGTGTGTTTAACTATGGTGCTTTTAGTGTCTCCGCATACCGCAGAACGCGACATAGTTTTGCAGACGTTAAATGTAACCGTTTCAGTGAGAAGAGCGGGCAATGAGAAGATCTGGCTTTACGGCGATTCGATAAGAAATGACGAAAACGGACGGATTTCTCAGGATTTTTTCTACATATGAACACATTTCACATTGTCCCGTGCAACGCGGCTGCTAGTCCTTCTTTCATGCAAAATCATAAGGTCCTAGCTCATTCCAAGGAACGAACGGAGGTTAGAATGTCTATATTCGATAACCATAACGTCAATTGTACTGCTTCTTACTGGCTATTACATCAACTTAGAAGCTTCTTTTGTGTTCTACTATGGTTCTTTTAGTGTCTCCGCATACCGCAGCACGCGACATAGTTTTGCAGACGATAAATGTAGCCGCTTCAGCGAGAAGAGCGGCCAATGTGACGATCTGGCTTTAAGGCAATTCGATAACAAATGACGAAAACGGACGGATTTCTCAGGTTTTTGCTACATATGAACACTTTTCACATTCTCCAGTGCAACGCTGCTGCTATTCCTCCTTTCATGCAAAATCTTAATGTCGTAGATCACGTCCAAGGCACCAAAGAGTGATAAACGTCAATATTCGATAGCTAAAACTTGAATTGTACTGCTTCTTTCTGGGTATTACATCGAATTAGAAGCTTCTTCTCTGTTCTACTATGGTGCATTTAGTGTCTCCGCATACCGCAGCACGCGACATAGCCTTGCGGACGACAAATGTAGCCGTTTCAGTGAGAAGTGCGGCCAAATTGTCAACCTGACTTTAAGGCTATTCGATAAAAAATGACGAACACAGACGGATTTCTGACGTTTTTGCTACCTATGAACACTTTTTACATTCTCCCGTGCAACGCGGCTGCTAGTCCTATTTTCTTGCAAAATCGTAAGGTCCTAGCTCATGTCTAACGAACCAAAGAAGTGTAAAAAGTCAATAATCGATAGCAAAAACTTGATTTGTACTGCATCTTACAGGCTATTACATCAACTTAGAAGCTTCTTCTGTGTTCTACTATGGTTTTTTTAGTGTCTCTGCATACCGCAGCGCGCGACATAGTTTTGCAGACGACAAATGTAACCGTTTCAGAGAGAAGAGCGGCCAATGTGACGATCTGGCTAAAAGTCAATTCGATTACAAATGACGAAAACGGAAGAATTTCTCAGGGTTTTACTACATATGAACACTTTTCACATTCTCCCGTGCAACGCGGCTGATAGTCCTCCTTTCATGCAAAATCTTAAGGTCCTACCTCATGTCCAAGTCCCCAAAGCCGTGTAGAAAGTCAATATTCGATAACTAAAACTTGAATTGTACTATTTCTAACTGGCTATTACATCAACTTAGAAGCTTCTTCTGTGTTCTACTATGGTGCTTTTAGTGTCTCCGCATACCGCAGCACGCGACATCGCTTTGCAGACGATAATTGTAACCGTTTCAGAGAGAAGAGCGGCCAATGTGACGATTCGGCTTTAAGTCGACACGATAACAAATGGCGAAAACGGACGAATTTCTGAGGTTTTTACTACATATGAACCCTTTTCACATTCTGCCGTGACACGCGGCTGCCAGTCCTCCTTTCATGCAAAATCTTAAGGTCCTAGCTCATGTCAAAGGCACCAAAGAAGAGTAAAAGGTCAACATTCATTAACTATAACTTGAATTGTACTGCTTCTTACTGGCTATTACATCAACTTAGAGGCTTCTTCTGTGTTCTACTATGGTCGTTTTAGTGTCTCCGCATACCGCAGCACGTGACATAGCTTTGCAGACGGTAAATGTAACCATTTCAGAGAGAAGAGTGGCCAATGTAACGATCTAGCTTTAAGTCGATTCGATAACAAATGACGAAAACGGATGGATTTCTAGGGTTCTTACTACATATGAACACTTTTTACATTCTCCCGTGCAACGCGGCTGCTAGTCCTCCTTTCATGCAAAATCTTTCGGTCCTAGCTCATGTCCAAGGCCCAAAAGCCGTGTAAAAAGTCATAGATCGATAACTAAATCTTTAATTGTACTGCTTCTTACTGGCTATTACATCAACTTAGAAGCTTCATCTGTGTTTAACTATCGTGCTTTTAGTGTCTCCGCATACCGCAGCTCGCGCCATAGCCTTGCGGACGATAAATGTAGCCGTTTCAGAGAGAAGAGCGGCCAATGTGACTATCAAGCTTTAAGTTGATTCGATAATAAATGACCAAAACGGACGGATTACTCAGGTTCTTACTACATATGAACAATTTTCACATTCTCTCGTGCAACACGCCTGCTACTCCTCCTTTCATGCAAAATCGTAAGGTGCTAGCTCATGTCCAAGGAACCAAAGAATGGTAAAAAGTCAACATTCGATAACTAAAATTTCAATTGTACAACTTTTTACTTGTTATTATATCATCTTAGAAGCTTCATCTGTGTTTAACTATGGTGCTTTTAGTGTCTCCGCATACCGCAGCACGCGACATAGCATTGCAGTCGATAAATGTAACCGTTTGAGAGAGAAGAGCGGCCAATGTGCCGATCTGGCTTTAAGTCGATTCGATAACAAATGACGAAAACGGACTAATTACTCAGGTTCTTACTACATGTGAACACTTTTAACATTCTCCGTGCAACGCTGTTGCTAGTCCTCTTTTCATGCAAAATGTTAAGGTCCTATCGCATGTCCAAGGCACCAAAGAAGGGTAAAAAGGCAATTTTCGATAACTAAAACTTGAATTGTACTGCTTCGTACTGGCTATTACATCAACTTAGAAGCTTCTTCTGTGTTCTACTATGGTGCTCTAGTGTCTCTACATATCGCACCACGCGACATACCTTTGCAGACGATAAATGTAACTGTTTCAGAGAGAAGAGCGGCCAATGTGACGATCTGGTTATAAGTCGATTCGATAGAAATTGACGAAAACGGACGGATTTCTCAGGTTTTTACCACATACGAACACTTTTCACATTCCCCGTGCAACACGGCTGGTAGTCCTCCTTTCATGCAAAATCTTAATGTCCTAGCTCATGTCCAAGGCACCGAAGCCAGCTAAAAAGTCAATAATCTATAACTAAAACATGAATTGTACAACATCTTACTTTATATTATATCAACTTAGAAGCTTCATCTGTGATTAACTATGGCGCTTTTAGTGTCTCCGTGTACCGCAGCACGCGACTTAGCTTTGCAAACGATAACTGTAACCGTTTGAGAGAGAAGAGCGGCCAATGTGACGATCTGGCTTTAAGTCGACTCTATAACAAATGACGAAAACGGATGGATTTATCACGTTTTTACTACATATGAACACTTTTTACATTCTCCCGCGCAACGCTGCTGCTAGTCCTCCTTTCATGCAAAATCTTAATGTCGTAGATCACGTCCAAAGCACCAAAGAATGATAAATGTCAATATTCGATAACTAAAACTTGAATTGTACTGCTTCTTACTGGCTATTACATCATCTTGGAAGCTTCTTCTGTGTTATACTATCGTGCTTTTACTGTCTCTGCATACCGCAGCACGCCGTATAGCTTTGCAGACGATAAATGTAAGCGTTTCAGAGAGAAGAGCGGCCAATGTGACGATCTGGCTTTAAGTCGATTCGATAACAAATGACGAAAAGGGATGGATTTCTCAGTTTTTTACTACATAATGACCCTTTTCGCATTCTACCGTGACACGCGGCTGCCAGTCCTCCTTTGATGCAAAATCGTAAGGTCCTAGCTCATGTCCAATGCACCAAAGCCGGCTAAGAAGTCAATAATCGATAACTGAAAATTGAATTGTACTATTCCTTACTGGTTATTATATCAACTTCGAAGCTTCATGTGTGTTTAACTATGGTGCTTTTAGTATCTCCGCATACCGCAGCATTTGACATAGTTTTGCAGACGTTAAATGTAACCGTTTCAGAGAGAAGAGCGGGATATTACACGATCTGGCTTTAATTCAATACGATAACAAATGACGAAAACGGACGGATTTCTCAGGTTTTTGCTACATATGAACACTTTTCACATTCTCCCGAGCAACGCGGCTGCGAGTCCTTCTTTCATGCAAAATCTTAAGGTCCTAGCTCATTCCAAGGCACGAGCGAAGGTTAGAAAGTCTATATTCGATAACCAAAACTTGAATTGTACAGTTTCTTACTGCCTATTACATCAACTTAGAAACTTCTTCTCTGTTCTACTATGGTGCTTTTAGTGTCTCCGCATACCGCAGCACGTGACATAGCCTTACGGACGAAAAATGTAACTGTTTCAGAGATAAGAGCGGCCAAATTGTCGATCTGGCTTTAAGGCTATTCGATAAAAAATGACGAAAACGGACGGATTTCTCACGTTTTTGCTACATATGAACACGTTTTACAATCTCCCGTCCAACGCGGCTGCTGGTCCTCCTTTAATGGAAAATCTTAAGGTAATAGCTCATATCCAAGGCACCAAAGCCGTGTAAAAATTAAGGTCTCAGCTCATGTCCAATGCACCAAGGCCGGCTAAAAAGTCAATAATTGATAACTAAAACTTGAATTGTACTACTCCTTACTGATTATTATATCAACTTAGAAGCTTCTTTTGTGTTCTACTATAGTTCTTTTAGTGTCTCCGCATACCGCAGCACGCGACATAGTTTTGTAGACGATAAATGTAACCGTTTCAGAGAGAAGAGCGGCCAATGTGACAGTCTGGCTCTAAGTCGAATCGATAACAAATGACGAAAGCGGAACGATTTCTCAGGTTTTTACTACATATGAACACTTTTCACATTCTCCCGTGCAACGCGGTTGCTAGTTCTCCTTTCATGCAAAATCTTAAGGTCTTAGCTCATATCCAAGGCACCAAAGCCGTGTAAAAAGTCAATATTCGATAACTAAAACTTGAATTATACTGCTTCTTACTGGTTATTACATCACCTTAGAAGCATCTTCTGTGTTCTACTATGTTGCTTTTAGTGTCTCCGCATACCTTAGCACGCGACATAGCTTTGCAGAAGATAAATGTAACCGTTTCAGAGAGAAGAGCGGCCATTGTGACGATCTGGCTTTAAGTCGATTCGATAACAAATGACGAAAACGGACGGATATCTCAGGTTTTTTCTACATATCAACACTTTTCACATTCTTCCGTGCAACGCGGCTGCTAGTTCTCCTTTCATGCAAAATAGTAAGGTCGTAGCTCATGTCCAATGCATCAAAGAAGTGTAAAAAGTCAATAATCGATAACTAAAACTTGAATTTTACTGCTTCTTACTGGCTATTACATCACCTTAGAAGCTTCTTCTGTGTTCTACTATGGTGCTTTTAGTGCCTCCGCATACCGCAACACGCGACATATCTTTGCAGACGATAAATGTAACCGTTTCAGAGAGATGAGCGGCCATTGTGACTATCTGGCTTTAAGGCGATTGGATAACAAATGACGAAAACGGACGGATTTCTGAAGTTTTTTACTACTTATTAACACTTTTCACATTCTCCCGTGAAACGCGGCTGCCAGTCCTCCTTTCATGCAAAATCTTAAGGTCCTAGCACATGTCCAATGCACCGAAGCCGACTAAGATGTCAATAATCGATAACTAAAACTTGAATTGTACTACTCCTTACTGGTTATTATATCAACTTAGAAGCTTCATCTGTGTTTAACTATGGTGCTTTTAGTATCTCCGCATACCGCAGCACGCGACATAGTTTTGCAGACGTTAAATGTAACCGTTTCAGAGAGAGGAGCAGCCAATGAGACGATCTGGCTTTAATTCAATTCGATAAAAAATGACGAAAACGGACGGATTTCTCAGGTTTTTTCTACATATGAACACATTTCACATTCTCCCGTGCAACGCGGCTGCTAGTCCTTCTTTCATGCAAAATCATAAGGTCCTAGCTCATTCCAAGGCACCAAAGAAGGGTAGAAAGTCAATATTCGATAACTAAAACTTGAACTGTACTGCTTCTTACTGCCTATCACAACAACTTAGAGCCTGCTTCTGTGTTCTACTATGTTGCTTTTAGTGTCTCCGCATACCGCAGCACGCGACATAGCTCTGCACACGATAAATGTAACCGTTTCAGAGAGAAGAGCGGCCAATGTGAAGATCAGGCTTTAAGTCGATTCTATAACAAATGAAGAAAACGGACGGATATCTCAGGTTTTTACTACATATGAACACCTCTCACATTCTCCCGTGCAACGCGGCTGCTAGTCCTCTTTTCATGCATAATCTTAAGGTCCTAGCTCATATACAAGGCACCAAAGCCGTGTAAAAAGTCTATATTCAATAACTAAAACTTGAATTGTACTACTCCTTACTGATTATTATATCAACATAGAAGATTCATCTGTGTTTAACTATGGTACTTTTAGTGTCTCCGCTTACCGCAGCACGCGACATAGCTTTGCAGACAATAAATGTAATCGTTTGAGAGAGAAGAGCGGCCAATGTGACGATCTGGCTTTAAGTCGATTCGATAACAAATGACGAAGACGGACGGATATCTCAGCTTTTTTCTACATATGAACACTTTTCACATTCTCCCGTGCTACGCGGCTGCTAGTCCTCCTTTCATGCAAAATCTTAAGGTCGTAGCTCATGTCCAAGGCACCAATGAATAGTAAAAAGTCAATATGCGATAACTAAAACTTGAATTGTACTGCTTCATACTGGCTATTACAACAACATAGAAGCTTATTCTGTCTTCTACTATGTTGCTTTTAGTGTCTCCGCATACCGCAGCCCGCAACATAACTCTGCAGGCGATAAATGTAACCGTTTCAGAGAGAAGAGCGGCCAATGTGACAATCTGGCTTTAAGTCGAATCGATAACAAATGACGAAAACGGACGGATTTCTCAGGTTTTTTCTACATATGAACACTTTTCACATTCTCCCGTGCAACGCGTCTGCTAGTTCCCCTTTCATGCATAATCATAAGGTCCTAGCTCATGTCCAATGCACCAAAGCCGACTAAGAAGTCAATAATCGATAACTAAAACTTGAATTGTACTACTCCTTACTGGTTATTATATCAACTTAGAAGCTTCATCTGTGTTTAACTATGGTGCTTTTAGTATCTCCGCGTACCGCAGCACGCGACATAGTTTTGCAGACGTTAAATGTAACCGTTTCAGAGAGAAGAGCGGCCAATGAGACGATCTGGCTTTAATTCAATTCGATAAAAAATGACGAAAACGGACGGATTTCTCAGGTTTTTTCTACATATGAACACATTTCACATTCTCCCGTTCAACGCGGCTGCTAGTCCTTCTTTCATGCAAAATCTTAAGGTCCTAGCTCATCCCAAGGCACCAAAGAAGGGTAGAAAGTCAATATTCGATAACTAAAACTTGAACTATACTGCTTCTTACTGGCTATCACAACAACTTAGAACCTTCTTCACTGTTCTACTATGGTGCTTTTAGTGTCTCCGCATACCGCAGCACGCGACATAGCCTTACGGACGAAAAATGTAGCCGTTTCAGAGAGAAGAGCGGCCAAATTGTCGACCTGGCTTTAAGGCTATTCGATAAAAAATGACGAAAACGGACAGATTTCTCACGTTTTATCTACATATGAACACGTTTTACATTCTCCCGTGCAACGCGGCTGCTAGTCCTCCTTTCATGCAAAATCTTAAGGTCGTAGCTCATGTCCAAGGCACCAATGAATAGTAAAAACTCAATATTCGATAATTAAAACTTGAATTGTACTGCTTCATACTGGCTATTACAACAACTTAGAAGCTTATTCTGTGTTCTACTATGTTGCTTTTAGTGTCTCCGTATACCGCAGCACGCAACATAGCTCTGCAGGCGATAAATGTAACCGTTTCAGAGAGAAGAGTGGCCAATGTGAAGATCTGGCTTTAAGTCGATTCGATAACAAATGAAGAAAACGGACGGATATCTCAGGTTATTACTACGTATGAACACTTTTCACATTCTCCCGTGCAACGCAACAGCTAGTCCTCCTTTCATGCAAAATCTGAAGGTCCTAGCTCATGTCCAAGGCACCAAAGCCAGCTGAAAAAGCAATAATCTATAACTAAAACTTGAATTGTATAACTTCTTACTGGTTGTTATATCAACTTAGAAGCTTCATCTGTGTTTAACTATGGTGCATTTAGTGTCTCCGCATACCGCAACACGCGACATATCTTTGCAGACGATAAATGTAACCGTTTTAGGGAGAAGAGAGGCCATTGTCACGATCTGGCTTTAAGTCGATTCGATAACGAATGACGAAAACGGACGGATTTTTCAGGTTTTTACTACATATGAACACTTCTCACATTCTCATGTGCAACGCGGCTGCTAGTCTTCCTTTCATGCAAAATCTTAAGGTCCTAGCTCATGTCCAAGTCCCCAAAGCCGTGTAGAAAGTCAATATTCGATAACTAAAACTTGAATTGTACTATTTCTTACTGGCTATTACATCGACTTAGAAACTTCTTCTGTGTTCTACTATGGTTCTTTTATTGTCTCCGCATACCGCAGCACGTGACATAGATTTGCAGACGATAAATGTAACCGTTTCAGAGAGAAGAGCGACCAACGTTACGATCTGAATTTAAGTTGATTCGATAACAAATGACGAAAACGGAAGGATTTCTCAGGTTTTTACTACATATGAAAACTTATCACATTCTCCCGTGCAACGTGGCTGCTAGTCCTCCTTTCATGCAAAATCTTAAGCTCCTAGCTCATGTCCAAGGCACCAAAGCCGGCTATGAAGTCAATAATCGATAACTAAAACTTGAATTGTACTACTTCTTAATGGTTATTATATCAACTTGGAAGCTACATCTGTGTTTAACTAATGTGCTTTTAGTGTCTCCGCATACTGCAGCACGCGACATAGCTTTGCAAACGATATATGTAACCGTTTCAGAGAAAAGAGCGGCCAATTTGACGATCTGGCTTTAAGTCGACTAGATACGAAATGACGAAAACGGACGGATTTATCAGGTTTTTAATACATATGAACACTTTTAACATTCTCCTGTGCAACGCGGCTGCTAGTCCTCCTTTCATTCAAAATCTTAACGTCCTAGCTCATGTGCAAGGCGCCAAAGAAGGGTAAAAAGTCAATAATCGATAACCAAAACTTCAATTGTACTCCTACTTACTAGCTATTAAATCAACTTAGAAGTTCATCTGTGTTTAACTATGATGCTTTTAGTGTCTCCGCATACCACAGCACGCGACATAGCTTTGCAGGCGATAAATGTAACCGTTTCAGAGAGAAGAGCGGCCAATGTGACGATCTGGCTTTCAGTCGATTCGATAACAAATGACGAAAACGGACGGATTTTTCAGGTTTTTACTACATATGAATACCTTTAACATTCTCCCGTGCAACGCGGCTGCTATTCCTCCTTTCATGCAAAATCTTAAGGTCCTAGCTCATGTCCAAGCCAAAAAAGCCGGCTAAAAAGTCAATAATCGATAACTAAAACTTGAATTGTACTGCTTCTTTCTGGCTATTACGTCGACTTAGAAGCTTCTTCTCTGTTCTACTATGGTCCTTTTAGTGTCTCCGCATACCGCAGCACGCGACATAGCCTTGCAGACGATAAATGTAACCGTTTCAGAGAGAAAAGCGGCCAATGTGACGATCTGGCTTTAAGTCGATTCGTTAGAAAATGACGAAAACGGACGGATTTCTCACGTTTTTGCTACCTATGAACACGTTTTACATTCTCCCGTGCAACGCGGCTGCTAGTCCTCCTTTTATGCAAAATCTTAAGGTTCTAGCTCATGTCCAATGCACCAAAGCCGGCTAAGAAGTCAATAATCGAAAATTAAAACTTGAATTGTACTACTCCTTACTTGTTATTATATCAACTTAGAAGCTTCATCTGTGTTTAACTATGGTGCTTTTGGTGTCTCCGCATACCGCAGCACGCGACATAGCTTTGCAGACGATAATTGTAACCGTTTCAGAGAGAAGACCGGCCAATGAGACAATCTCGCTTTAATTAGATTCGGTAACAAATGACGAAAACGGACGGATTTCTCAGGTTTTAGCTACATATGAACACTTTTCACATTCTCCCGTGCAACGCGGCTGCTAGTTCCCCTTTCATGCATAATCATAAGGTCCTAGCTCATGTCCAATGCACCAAAGCCGACTAAGAAGTCAATAATCGATAACTAAAACTTGAATTGTACTACTCCTTACTGGTTATTATATCAACTTAGAAGCTTCATCTGTGTTTAACTATGGTGCTTTTAGTATCTCCGCGTACCGCAGCACGCGACATAGTTTTGCAGACGTTAAATGTAACCGTTTCAGAGAGAAGAGCGGCCAATGAGACGATCTGGCTTTAATTCAATTCGATAAAAAATGACGAAAACGGACGGATTTCTCAGGTTTTTTCTACATATGAACACATTTCACATTCTCCCGTTCAACGCGGCTGCTAGTCCTTCTTTCATGCAAAATCTTAAGGTCCTAGCTCATCCCAAGGCACCAAAGAAGGGTAGAAAGTCAATATTCGATAACTAAAACTTGAACTATACTGCTTCTTACTGGCTATCACAACAACTTAGAACCTTCTTCACTGTTCTACTATGGTGCTTTTAGTGTCTCCGCATACCGCAGCACGCGACATAGCCTTACGGACGAAAAATGTAGCCGTTTCAGAGAGAAGAGCGGCCAAATTGTCGACCTGGCTTTAAGGCTATTCGATAAAAAATGACGAAAACGGACAGATTTCTCACGTTTTATCTACATATGAACACGTTTTACATTCTCCCGTGCAACGCGGCTGCTAGTCCTCCTTTCATGCAAAATCTTAAGGTCGTAGCTCATGTCCAAGGCACCAATGAATAGTAAAAACTCAATATTCGATAATTAAAACTTGAATTGTACTGCTTCATACTGGCTATTACAACAACTTAGAAGCTTATTCTGTGTTCTACTATGTTGCTTTTAGTGTCTCCGTATACCGCAGCACGCAACATAGCTCTGCAGGCGATAAATGTAACCGTTTCAGAGAGAAGAGTGGCCAATGTGAAGATCTGGCTTTAAGTCGATTCGATAACAAATGAAGAAAACGGACGGATATCTCAGGTTATTACTACGTATGAACACTTTTCACATTCTCCCGTGCAACGCAACAGCTAGTCCTCCTTTCATGCAAAATCTGAAGGTCCTAGCTCATGTCCAAGGCACCAAAGCCAGCTGAAAAAGCAATAATCTATAACTAAAACTTGAATTGTATAACTTCTTACTGGTTGTTATATCAACTTAGAAGCTTCATCTGTGTTTAACTATGGTGCATTTAGTGTCTCCGCATACCGCAACACGCGACATATCTTTGCAGACGATAAATGTAACCGTTTTAGGGAGAAGAGAGGCCATTGTCACGATCTGGCTTTAAGTCGATTCGATAACGAATGACGAAAACGGACGGATTTTTCAGGTTTTTACTACATATGAACACTTCTCACATTCTCATGTGCAACGCGGCTGCTAGTCTTCCTTTCATGCAAAATCTTAAGGTCCTAGCTCATGTCCAAGTCCCCAAAGCCGTGTAGAAAGTCAATATTCGATAACTAAAACTTGAATTGTACTATTTCTTACTGGCTATTACATCGACTTAGAAACTTCTTCTGTGTTCTACTATGGTTCTTTTATTGTCTCCGCATACCGCAGCACGTGACATAGATTTGCAGACGATAAATGTAACCGTTTCAGAGAGAAGAGCGACCAACGTTACGATCTGAATTTAAGTTGATTCGATAACAAATGACGAAAACGGAAGGATTTCTCAGGTTTTTACTACATATGAAAACTTATCACATTCTCCCGTGCAACGTGGCTGCTAGTCCTCCTTTCATGCAAAATCTTAAGCTCCTAGCTCATGTCCAAGGCACCAAAGCCGGCTATGAAGTCAATAATCGATAACTAAAACTTGAATTGTACTACTTCTTAATGGTTATTATATCAACTTGGAAGCTACATCTGTGTTTAACTAATGTGCTTTTAGTGTCTCCGCATACTGCAGCACGCGACATAGCTTTGCAAACGATATATGTAACCGTTTCAGAGAAAAGAGCGGCCAATTTGACGATCTGGCTTTAAGTCGACTAGATACGAAATGACGAAAACGGACGGATTTATCAGGTTTTTAATACATATGAACACTTTTAACATTCTCCTGTGCAACGCGGCTGCTAGTCCTCCTTTCATTCAAAATCTTAACGTCCTAGCTCATGTGCAAGGCGCCAAAGAAGGGTAAAAAGTCAATAATCGATAACCAAAACTTCAATTGTACTCCTACTTACTAGCTATTAAATCAACTTAGAAGTTCATCTGTGTTTAACTATGATGCTTTTAGTGTCTCCGCATACCACAGCACGCGACATAGCTTTGCAGGCGATAAATGTAACCGTTTCAGAGAGAAGAGCGGCCAATGTGACGATCTGGCTTTCAGTCGATTCGATAACAAATGACGAAAACGGACGGATTTTTCAGGTTTTTACTACATATGAATACCTTTAACATTCTCCCGTGCAACGCGGCTGCTATTCCTCCTTTCATGCAAAATCTTAAGGTCCTAGCTCATGTCCAAGCCAAAAAAGCCGGCTAAAAAGTCAATAATCGATAACTAAAACTTGAATTGTACTGCTTCTTTCTGGCTATTACGTCGACTTAGAAGCTTCTTCTCTGTTCTACTATGGTCCTTTTAGTGTCTCCGCATACCGCAGCACGCGACATAGCCTTGCAGACGATAAATGTAACCGTTTCAGAGAGAAAAGCGGCCAATGTGACGATCTGGCTTTAAGTCGATTCGTTAGAAAATGACGAAAACGGACGGATTTCTCACGTTTTTGCTACCTATGAACACGTTTTACATTCTCCCGTGCAACGCGGCTGCTAGTCCTCCTTTTATGCAAAATCTTAAGGTTCTAGCTCATGTCCAATGCACCAAAGCCGGCTAAGAAGTCAATAATCGAAAATTAAAACTTGAATTGTACTACTCCTTACTTGTTATTATATCAACTTAGAAGCTTCATCTGTGTTTAACTATGGTGCTTTTGGTGTCTCCGCATACCGCAGCACGCGACATAGCTTTGCAGACGATAATTGTAACCGTTTCAGAGAGAAGACCGGCCAATGAGACAATCTCGCTTTAATTAGATTCGGTAACAAATGACGAAAACGGACGGATTTCTCAGGTTTTAGCTACATATGAACACTTTTCACATTCTCCCGTGCAACGCGGCTGCTAGTCGCCCTTTCATGCAAATTCGTAAGGTCCTAGCTCATGGCCAAGGCACCAAAGCCGGCAGAGAAGTCGAGAATGGGTAACAAAAACTTTAATTCTACCACTTCTTACTGGTTATGATATAAATATAGAAGCTTCATCTGTGTTTAACTAAGACGCTTTTAGTCTCTCCACATACCGCAGCACACGCATAGCTTGTTAGACGGTAACTGCAACCGTTTGAGAGAGAAGAGAGGCCAATGTGATGATCTGCCTTTAAGTCGATTCGATAACAAATGAGGAAAACGGACGGATTTCTCAGGTTCTTACTACATATGAACACTTTTTACATATTTCCGTGCAACGCTGCTGATAGTCCTCCTTTCATGCAAAATCTTAAGGTCCTAGCTCATGTCCAAGGCACCAAAGAAGAGTAAAAAGTCAACATTCATTGACTATAACTTGAATTGTACTGCGTCTTACTGGCTATTACATCAACTTAGAGGCTTCCTCTGTGTTCTACTATGGTCGTTTTAGTGTCTCCGCATACCGCAGCACGTGACATAGCTTTGCAGACGGTAAATGTAACCATTTCAGAGAGAAGAGTGGCCAATGTAACGATCTAGCTTTACGTCGATTCGATAACAAATGACGAAAACGGATGGATTTCTAGGGTTCTTACAACATATGAACACTTTTTACATTCTCCCGTGCAACGCGGCTGCTAGTCCTCCTTTGATGCACAATCTTAAGGTCCTAGCTCATGTCCAAAGCATCAATTAAGTGTAAAAAGTCAATAATCGATAACTAAAACTTGAATTGAACTCCTTCTTACTGGATATTACATCAACTTAGAAGCTTCTTCTGTGTTCTACTATGGTTCTTTTAGTGTCTCCGCATGCCGCAACTCGCGCCATAGCCTTGCGGACGATAAATGTAGCCGTTTCAGAGAGAAGAGCGGCCAATGAGACGATCTGGTTTTAAGTCGATTCGATAAATATTGACGAAAAGGACGGATTTCTCAGGTTTTTACTACATATGAACACTTTTCACAATCTCCCGTGCAACGCGGCTGCTAGTCCTCCTTTCATGCAAAATCTTAAGGTCCTAGCTCATGTCCAAGGCCCAAAAGCCGTGTAAAAATTCATTGTGCGATAACTAAATCTTGAATTGTACTGCTTCTTACTGGCTATTACATCAACTTAGAAGCTTCATCTGTGTTTAACTATCGTGCTTTTAGTGTCTCCGCATACCGCAGCTCGCGCATAGCTTTGCAGACGGTAACTGCAACCGTTTGAGAGAGAAGAGAGGCCAATGTGACGATCTGGCTTTAAGTCGATTCGACAACAAATGACGAAAACGGACGGATTTCTCAGGGTTTTACTACATATGTACACTTTTCGCATTCGCCCATGCTACGTGGCTGCTAGTCCTCTATTCATGCATAACCTTAAGGTCCTAGCTCATGTCCAAGGCACCAAAGCCGGCTGAAAAGTCAAGAATGGGTAACTAAAACTTTAATTCTACTACATCTTACTGGTTATTATACAAATATAGAAGCTTCATCTGTGTTTAACTAAGACGCTTTTAGTCTCTCCGCATACTGCAGAACACGCATAGCTTTTTAGACGGTAACTGCAACCGTTTGAGAGAGAAGAGAGGCCAATGTGACGATCTGCCTTTAAGTCGATTCGATAACAAATGACGAAAACGGACGGATTTATCACGTTTTTACTACATATGAACACTTTTAACATTGTCCCGTGCAACGCGATTTCTAGTAACTCTTTCATGCAAAATCGTAAGGTCCTAGCTCATGTCCAATGCACCAAAGAAGTGTAAAAAGTCAATAATCGATAACAAAAACTTTAATCTTACTGCTTCTTAGTGGCTATTACTTCAACTTAAAAGCTTCTTCTGTGTTCTACTATGGTTCTTTTAGTGTCTCCGTATACCGCAGCTCGCGCCATATTCTTGCGGACGATAAATGTAGCCGTTTCAGAGAGAAGAGCGGCCAATGTGACGATTTGGCTTTTAGTCGACACGATAACAAATGGCGAAAATGGACGAATTTCTGAGGTTCTTACTACATATGAACACTTTTTACATTCTTCCGTGCAACGCTGCTGATAGTCCTCCTTTCGTGCAAAATCTTAAGGTCCTAGCTCATGTCCAAGGCACCAAAGAAGAGTAAAAAGTCAACATTCATTAACTATAACTTGAATTGTACTGCTTCTTACTGGCTATTACATCAACTTAGAGGCTTCTTCTATGTTCTACTATGGTCGTTTTAGTGTCTCCGCATACCGCAGCACGTGACATAGCTTTGCAGACGGTAAATGTAACCATTTCAGAGAGAAGAGTGGCCAATGTGACGATCTGGCTTTAAGTCGACTAGATACGAAATGACGAAAACGGACGGATTTATCAGGTTTTTAATACATATGAACACTTTTAACATTCTCCTGTGCAACGCGGCTGCTAGTCCTCCTTTCATTCAAAATCTTAACGTCCTAGCTCATGTGCAAGGCGCCAAAGAAGGGTAAAAAGTCAATAATCGATAACCAAAACTTCAATTGTACTCCTACTTACTAGCTATTAAATCAACTTAGAAGTTCATCTGTGTTTAACTATGATGCTTTTAGTGTCTCCGCATACCACAGCACGCGACATAGCTTTGCAGGCGATAAATGTAACCGTTTCAGAGAGAAGAGCGGCCAATGTGACGATCTGGCTTTCAGTCGATTCGATAACAAATGACGAAAACGGACGGATTTTTCAGGTTTTTACTACATATGAATACCTTTAACATTCTCCCGTGCAACGCGGCTGCTATTCCTCCTTTCATGCAAAATCTTAAGGTCCTAGCTCATGTCCAAGCCAAAAAAGCCGGCTAAAAAGTCAATAATCGATAACTAAAACTTGAATTGTACTGCTTCTTTCTGGCTATTACGTCGACTTAGAAGCTTCTTCTCTGTTCTACTATGGTCCTTTTAGTGTCTCCGCATACCGCAGCACGCGACATAGCCTTGCAGACGATAAATGTAACCGTTTCAGAGAGAAAAGCGGCCAATGTGACGATCTGGCTTTAAGTCGATTCGTTAGAAAATGACGAAAACGGACGGATTTCTCACGTTTTTGCTACCTATGAACACGTTTTACATTCTCCCGTGCAACGCGGCTGCTAGTCCTCCTTTTATGCAAAATCTTAAGGTTCTAGCTCATGTCCAATGCACCAAAGCCGGCTAAGAAGTCAATAATCGAAAATTAAAACTTGAATTGTACTACTCCTTACTTGTTATTATATCAACTTAGAAGCTTCATCTGTGTTTAACTATGGTGCTTTTGGTGTCTCCGCATACCGCAGCACGCGACATAGCTTTGCAGACGATAATTGTAACCGTTTGAGAGAGAAGACCGGCCAATGAGACAATCTCGCTTTAATTAGATTCGGTAACAAATGACGAAAACGGACGGATTTCTCAGGTTTTAGCTACATATGAACACTTTTCACATTCTCCCGTGCAACGCGGCTGCTAGTCGCCCTTTCATGCAAATTCGTAAGGTCCTAGCTCATGGCCAAGGCACCAAAGCCGGCAGAGAAGTCGAGAATGGGTAACAAAAACTTTAATTCTACCACTTCTTACTGGTTATGATATATATATAGAAGCTTCATCTGTGTTTAACTAAGACGCTTTTAGTCTCTCCACATACCGCAGCACACGCATAGCTTGTTAGACGGTAACTGCAACCGTTTGAGAGAGAAGAGAGGCCAATGTGACGATCTGCCTTTAAGTCGATTCGATAACAAATGAGGAAAACGGACGGATTTCTCAGGTTCTTACTACATATGAACACTTTTTACATTCTTCCGTGCAACGCTGCTGATAGTCCTCCTTTCATGCAAAATCTTAAGGTCCTAGCTCATGTCCAAGGCACCAAAGAAGAGTAAAAAGTCAACATTCATTGACTATAACTTGAATTGTACTGCGTCTTACTGGCTATTACATCAACTTAGAGGCTTCCTCTGTGTTCTACTATGGTCGTTTTAGTGTCTCCGCATACCGCAGCACGTGACATAGCTTTGCAGACGGTAAATGTAACCATTTCAGAGAGAAGAGTGGCCAATGTAACGATCTAGCTTTACGTCGATTCGATAACAAATGACGAAAACGGATGGATTTCTAGGGTTCTTACAACATATGAACACTTTTTACATTCTCCCGTGCAACGCGGCTGCTAGTCCTCCTTTGATGCACAATCTTAAGGTCCTAGCTCATGTCCAAAGCATCAATTAAGTGTAAAAAGTCAATAATCGATAACTAAAACTTGAATTGAACTCCTTCTTACTGGATATTACATCAACTTAGAAGCTTCTTCTGTGTTCTACTATGGTTCTTTTAGTGTCTCCGCATGCCGCAACTCGCGCCATAGCCTTGCGGACGATAAATGTAGCCGTTTCAGAGAGAAGAGCGGCCAATGAGACGATCTGGTTTTAAGTCGATTCGATAAATATTGACGAAAAGGACGGATTTCTCAGGTTTTTACTACATATGAACACTTTTCACAATCTCCCGTGCAACGCGGCTGCTAGTCCTCCTTTCATGCAAAATCTTAAGGTCCTAGCTCATGTCCAAGGCCCAAAAGCCGTGTAAAAATTCATTGTGCGATAACTAAATCTTGAATTGTACTGCTTCTTACTGGCTATTACATCAACTTAGAAGCTTCATCTGTGTTTAACTATCGTGCTTTTAGTGTCTCCGCATACCGCAGCTCGCGCATAGCTTTGCAGACGGTAACTGCAACTTCTAAGTTGATGTAATAGCTAGTAAGAAGCAGTACAGTTCAAGTTTTGGTTATTGAATATTGACTTTTTTCCTTTCTTTGGTGCCTTGGACATGAGCTAGGACCTTAAGATTTTGCATGAAAAGAGGACTAGCAGCCGCGTAGCACGGGAGAATGTGAAAAGTGTTCACATGTAGCAAAAACCTGAGAAATCCGTCCGTTTTCGTCATTTGTTATCGCATCGACTTAAAGTCAGATCGTCACATTGGCCTCTCTTCTCTCTCAAACGGTTACATTTATCGTTTGCAAAGCTATGTCGCGTGCTGCTGTATGCGGAGACAATAAAAGCATCATAGCAGAAAACAGAAGAAGCTTCTATGTTCATGTAATAGCCAGTAAGAAGCAGTAAAATTCAAGTTTTAGTTATTGAATATTGACTTTTTACCCTTCTTTGGTGCTTTGGACATGAGCTAGGACCTTAATATTTTGCATGAAGGGAGGACTAGCAGCCGTGTTGCACGGGAGATTGTGAAAAGTAATCATATGTAGTAAAATCCTGAGAAATCCGTCCGTTTTCGTCATTTTCTAACGAATCGACTTAAAGCCAGATCGTCACATTGGCCGCTCTTCTCTCTGAAACGGTTACAATTGTCGTCTGCAAAGCTATGTCGCGTCCTGCGGTATGCGGAGACACTAAAAGCACCATAGTAGAACACAGAAGAAGCTTCTAAGTTGATGTAATAGCCAGTTAGAAATAGAACAATTCAAGTTTTAGTTATCGAACATTGACTTTCTACATGGCTTTGGGGACTTGGACATGAGCTAGGACCTTAAGATTTTGCATGAAAGGAGGACTAGCAGCCGCGTTGCACGGGAGAATGTGAAAAGTGTTCATATATAGTAAAACCCTGAGAAATTCTTCCGTTTTCGTCATTTGTTATCGAATTGACTTAAAGCCAGATCGTCACATTGGCCGCTCTTCTCTCTGAAACGTTTACATTTATCGTCTGCAAAACTATGTCGCGCGCTGCGGTATGCAGAGACACTAAAAGAACCATAGTAGAACACAGAAGAAGCTTCTAAGTTGATGTAATAGCCAGTAAGAAGCAGTACAAATCAAGTAATAGTTACCGAATATTGAATTTTTACCCTTCTTTGGTGCCTTGGACATGGGCTAGGACCTTAAGAATTAGCATGAAAGGAGGACTAGCAGCCGAGTTGCACGGGAGAATGTGAAAAGTGTTCATATGTAGTAAGAACCTGAAGAGCGGCCAATGAGACGATCTGGCTTTAATTCGATTCGATAACAAATGACGAAAACGGACGGACTTCTCAGGTTTTTGCTACATATGAACACTTTTCACATTCTCCCGTGCAACGCGGCTGCCAGTCCTCCTTTCATGCAAAATCGTAAGATCCTAGCTCATGTCCGATGCACCAAAGAAGGGTAAAAAGTCAATAATCGATAACTAAATCTTGAGTGGTACTGCTTCTTACTGGCTATTACATCAATTTAGAAGCTTCTTCTGTGTTCTACTATGGTGCTTTTAGTGTCTCCGCATACCGCAACTCGCGCCATAACCTTGCGGACGATAAATGAAGCCGTTTCAGAGAGAAGAGCGGCCAATGAGACGATCTGGTTTTAAGTCGATTCGATAAATAATGACGAAAATGGACGGATTTCTCAGGTTTTTACTACATATGAACACTTTTCACAATCTCCCGTGCAACGCGGCTGCTAGTCCTCCTTTCATGCAAAATCTTAAGGTCCTAGCTCATGTCCAAGGCCCAAAAGCCGTGTAAAATGTCATTGTTCGATAACTAAATCTTGAATTGTACTGCTTTTTACTGGCTATTACATCAACTTAGAAGCTTCTTCTGTGTTCTACTATGGTGCTTTTAGTGTCTCTGCATACCGCAGCACGCGCATAGCTTTGCAGACGGTAACTGCAACCGTTTTGAGAGAGAAGAGAGGCCAATGTGACGATCTGCCTTTAAGTCGATTCGATAACAAATGAGGAAAACGGACGGATTTCTCATGTTCTTACTACATATGAACACTTTTTACATTCTTCCGTGCAACGCTGCTGATAGTCCTCCTTTCATGCATAATCTTAAGGTCCTAGCTCATGTCGAAGGCACCAAAGAAGTGTAAAAAGTCAAAAATCGATAACTAAAACTTGAATTGTACTGCTTCTTACTGGCTGTTACATCAACTTAGAAGCTTCTCCTGTGTTCTACTATCGCGCTTTTAGTGTCTCCGCATACCGCAACACGCGATCTAGCATTGCAGACGATAAATGTAACCGTTTCAGAGAGAAGAGCGGCCAAATTGACGATCTGGCTTTAAGTCGATTCGATAAAAAATGACGAAAGCGGACGGATTTATCACGTTTTTACTACATATGAACACTTTTAACATTGTCCCGTGCAACGCGGCTTCTAGTCCCTCTTTCATGCAAAATCGTAAGGTCCTAGCTAATGTCCAATGCACCAAAGAAGTGTAAAAAGTCAATAATCGATAACAAAAACTTTAATCTTACTGCTTCTCACTGGCTATTACTTCAACTTAAAAGCTTCTTCTGTGTTCTACTATGGTTCTTTTAGTGTCTCCGCATACCGCAGCTCGCGCCATAGCCTTGCGGACGATAAATGTAGCCGTTTCAGAGAGAAGAGCGGCCAATGTGACTATCTGGCTTTAAGTCAAATCGATAACAAATGACGAAAACGGACTGATTTCTCAGGTTTTTACTACATATGAACACTTTTCACATTCTCCCGTGCAACACGTCTGCTAGTCCTCCTTTCATGCAAATTCTTAAGGTCCTAGCTCATGTCCAAGGCACCAAAGAAGGGTAAAAATTCAATATTCGGTAACTATTACTTGATTTGTACTGCTTCTTACTGGCTATTACATCTACTTAGAAGCTTCTTCTGTGTTCTACTATGGTTCTTTTAGTGTCTCCGCATACCGCAGCGCGCGACATAGTTTTGCAGACGATAAATGTAACCGTTTCAGAGAGAAGAGCGGCCAGTGTGACGATCTGGCTTTAAGTCAATTCGATAACAAATGACGAAAACGGAAGAATTTCTCACGGTTTTACTACATATGAACACTTTTCACATTCTCCCGTGCAACGCGGCTGCTAGTCCTCCTTTCATGCAAAATCTTAAGGTCCTAGCTCATGTCCAAGTCCCCAAAGCCGTGTAGAAAGTCAATATTCGATAATTAAACTTGAATTGTACTATTTCTAACTGGCTATTACATCAACTAAGAAGCTTCTTCTGTGTTCTACTATGGTGCTTTTAGTGTCTCCGCATACCGCAGCACGCGACATAGCCTTGCAGACGATAAATGTAACCGTTTCAGAGAGAAGAGCGGCCAATGTGGCGATCTGGCTTTAAGTCGATTCGTTAGAAAATGACGAAAACGGACGGATTTCTCAGTATTTTACTACATATGATTACTTTTCACAATCTCCAGTGCAACACGGCTGCTAATCCTCCCTTCATGCAAAATATTAAGGTCCTAGCTCATGTCCAAAGCACCAAAGAAGGGCAAAAAGTCAATAATCGATAACTAAATCTTGAGTGGTACTGCTTCTTACTGGCTATTACATCAATTTAGAAGCATCTTCTGTGTTCTACTATGGTTCTTTTAGTGTCTCCGCATGCCGCAACTCGCGCCATAGCCTTGCGGACGATAAATGTAGCCGTTTCAGAGAGAAGAGCGGCCAATGAGACGGTCTGGTTTTAAGTCGATTCGATAAATATTAAAGAAAATGGACGGATTTCTCAGGTTTTTACTACATATGAACACTTTTCACAATCTCCCGTGCAACGCGGCTGCTAGTCCTCCTTTCATGCAAAATCTTAAGGTCCTAGCTCATGTCCAAGGCCCAAAAGCCGTGTAAAAAGTCATTGTGCGATAACTAAATCTTGAATTGTACTGCTTCTTACTGGCTATTACATCAACTTAGAAGCTTCATCTGTTTTTAACTATCGTGCTTTTAGTGTCTCCGCATACCGCAGCACGCGCATAGCTTTGCAGACGGTAACTGCAACCGTTTGAGAGAGAAGAGAGGCCAATGTGACGATCTGGCTTTAAGTCGATTCGACAACAAATGACGAAAACGGACGGATTTCTCAGGGTTTTACTACATATGTACACTTTTTGCATTCGCCCATGCTACGTGGCTGCTAGTCCTCCTTTGATGCAAAATCTTAAGGTCCTAGCTCATGTCCAAGGCACAAAAGCCGGCTGAGATGTCAAGAATGGGTAACTAAAACTTTAATTCTACTACTTCTTACTTGTTATTATACAAATATAGAAGCTTCATCTGTGTTTAACTAAGACGCTTTTAGTCTCTCCGCATACCAGAGAACACGCATAGCTTTTTAGACGGTAACTGCAACCGTTTGAGAGAGAAGAGAGGCCAATGTGACGATCTGGCTTTAAGACGATTCGATAACAAATGACGAAAACGGACTGATTTCTCAGGTTCTTACTACATATGAACACTTTTCACATTCTCCCGTGCAACTCGGCTGCTAGTCCTCCTTTCATGCTAATTCTTAAGGTCCTAGCCCATGTCCAAGGCACCAAAGAAGGGTAAAAATTCAATATTCGGTAACTATTACTTGATTTGTACTGCTTCTTACTGGCTATTACATCAACTTAGAAGCTTCTTCTGTGTTCTACTATGGTTCTTTTAGTGTCTCTGCATACCGTAGCGCGCGACATAGTTTTGCAGACGATAAATGTAACCGTTTCAGAGAGAAGAGCGGCCAATGTGACGATCTGGCTTTAAGTCAATTCGATAACAAATGACGAAAACGGAAGAATTTCTCAGGGTTTTACTATATATGAACACTTTTCACATTCTCCCGTGCAACGCGGCTGCTAGTCCTCCTTTCATGCAAAATCTTAAGGTCCTAGCTCATGTCCAAGTCCCCAAAGCCATGTAGAAAGTCAATGTTCGATAACTAAAACTTGAATTGTTCTATTTCTAACTGGCTATTACATCAACTTAGAAGCTTCTTCTGTGTTCTACTATGGTGCTTTTAGTGTCTCCGCATACCGCAGGACGCGACATAGCTTTGCAGACGACAATTGTAACCGTTTCAGAGAGAAGAGCGGCCAATGTGACGATTTGGGTTTAAGTCGACACGATAACAAATGGCGAAAACGGACGATTTTCTGAGGTTTTTACTACATATGAACCCTTTTCACATTCTGCCGTGACACGCGGCTGCCAGTCCTCCTTTCATGCAAAATCTTAAGGTCCTAGCTCATGTCCAAGGCACAAAAGAAGAGTAAAAAGTCAACATTCATTAACTATAACTTGAATTGTACTGCTTCGAACTGGCTATTACATCAACTTAGAGCCTTCTTCTGTGTTCTACTATGGTCGTTTTAGTGTCTCCGCATACCGCAGCACGTGACATAGCTTTGCAGACGGTAAATGTAACCATTTCAGAGAGAAGAGTGGCCAATGTAACGATCTAGCTTTACGTCGATTCGATAATAAATGACGAAAACGGATGGATTTCTAGGGTTCTTACTACATATGAACACTTTTTACATTTTCCCGTGCAACGCGGCTGCTAGTCCTCCTTTGATGCACAATCTTAAGGTCCTAGCTCATGTCCAAAGCATCAATTAAGTGTAAAAAGTCAATAATCGATAACTAAAACTTGAATTGTACTCCTTCTTACTGGCTATTACATCAATTTAGAAGCTTCTTCTGTGTTCTACTATGGTGCTTTTAGTGTCTCCGCATACCGCAACTCGCGCCATAACCTTGCGGACGATAAATGTAGCCGTTTCAGAGAGAAGAGCGGCCAATGAGTCGATCTGGTTTTAAGTCGATTCGATAAATAATGACGAAAATGGACGGATTTCTCAGGTTTTTACTACATATGAACACTTTTCACAATCTCCCGTGCAACGCGGCTGCTAGTCCTCCTTTCATGCAAAATCTTAAGGTCCTAGCTCATGTCCAAGGCCCAAAAGCCGTGTAAAAAGTCATTGTTCGATAACTAAATCTTGAATTGTACTGCTTCTTACTGGCTTATACATCAACTTAGAAGCTTCATCTGTGTTTAACTATCGTGCTTTTAGTGTCTCCGCATACCGCAGCACGCGCATAGCTTTGCAGACGGTAACTGCAACCGTTTGAGAGAGAAGAGAGGCCAATGTGACGATCTGGCTTTAAGTCGATGCGATAACAAATGACGAAAACGAACGGATTTCTCAGGTTTTTACTACCTATGAACGCTTTTCACATTCTCCCGTGCAAAGCTGCTGCTAGTTCTCCTTTGATGCAAAATCTTAAGGACTTAGCTCCTGTCCAAGGCTCCAAAGCCGGCTAAGAAGTCAATAATATAAAACTAAAACTTGAATTGTACTACTTCTTACTGGCTATTACATCAACTTAGAATCTTCTTCTGTGTTCTACTATGGTGCTTTTAGTGTCTCCGCATAGCGCAGCACGCGACATAGCCTTGCAGGCGATAAATGTAACCGTCTCAGACGGAAGAGCGGCCAATGTGACGATCTGGCTTTAAGTCGATTCGATAGAAATCGACGAAAACGGTCGGATTTCTCACGTTTTTACCACATATGAACACTTTTCACATTCTCCCGTGCAACGCAGCTGCTAGTCCTTCTTTCATGCAAAATCTTAAGGTCGTCACCCATGCCTAAGGCATCAGGGCTGGCTAATAAGTCAATAATCTATAACTAAAACTTGAATAGTACTGCTTCTTACTGGCCGATTACATCAACCTAGAAGCTTCTTCTGTGTTGCTTATAGTGTCGTTACGTTCCGCAGCACACGACATAGTTTAGCAGTCTCAAAAAATGGCCTTTTTTCACTCTTCCGTCCACCGAGCCTCCTCCATACCAATTTCAACCGAAAAGTTGAATGAGGAGATTAATTTACTTAATACCATAGCTGTCAATAATGAATACACGCCTAACATAGTGGACGATATCCTAAGAAAGAAAGCTGCAACAACTACCACGCTCAACACCTCATGCACTGAAATTAACCCAAAAACACGTTTTTCTATTTCTTTCATAGGACCCACTCCCCATCATTCAGCGCATGCTTCGCAACAAATACAACTGCAATGTTGCCTTCTCTACTAACAATAATCTAAAGAGATAATACATTCGTAATTTGAGATCCTTTCGCTCTCCTACAGAAAGTTCTGTCGTTTATAAAATCATCTGCGATACCTGTTCCTCCTATTGTATAGGGCAACCCCTACATCCTTTCACCATCAGATATAAAGAACATTTTTTGAGAAAGAACGGCACCAAGCCCCCAAATTCATCCTTTGCGAACATCTCTTAATTACTTGACACGTGCCTAAAGCCATAGGCGATAACAATATTCTGCATACGGAAAAGGAGGGCCGTAGGTTAGATGTCTTATAGGAATTGGAGATTTTCAAACATCTCAATCGTTATGATGGCCTCATTCTCAACGAACAGCTGCAGCTGCGAAATAAAAACTTTTTTGACTGTTTAAAGCGATTGCTTGATCTTTGAGTCAGACTTCCTCATGCAGTTTACCGAAATGTTTTTTTCCTGTCACATCTTTGCTGTTTTCTTGTATGTCATAACTACCGTTTTTACGTTAAAAATGTATACCTATTTAAAGTAGATAAATATGTAACTACATCCTATTATTAATTCTTACTTTACGCCTGAATCAGCTCTATCATAATTTCATGTGTCTAATTTTGAATGTACAGTAGCCTAGTTGTTTCTGCGCCTACTAGATGGCGCTCGTAGCAATACCATGTTTACTTGCCCACACTTTCTATAGTGGGCACCTCAGTATCGTTGCATCCGTTGTTCACAGTACGAGCAGCCCTTAGCGGCTCCCCATCTCACAAGTGTTTATGAAGTCGGCTTTCCGGCTTAGATCTTTTTTATTGTGTGACATGTAAGTACTGTATCAATTCGATTTAGTGCAAACTTTAATCTGATTTGTGTACAGTACACCTAATGTTTTAGTACAGTTAATCTAATTCTGCTGGCGACGCTCATAGTAGCATCGAAACCAGGTCAATTTTGACTTAATATTTGTGACCGAGGGTTTATTTCAGAAAATATAATTCTGACACGGTCACTGAACATTAACAGTTGTGTTCAAAGTTTTATATTTCTTACCTGCACAGGTCTCTAACGCTGCTTCTAAATACGACGAATTAAGAAAGAAAATTTTAAATATTAGCATGGCTATTTTAACAAGCAGTGTGAAAAAATGGGGCTTGTCCCGACATACAAAAGCCTACATCAATTTTTCTGTATGTATGAAAAATCCAGTCCTTTAGACGTATCATTAAGAATATTTCTAATAGGCTGAAAGAGCTTAACGCTGAAGACCGTCTTAAAGAAGCATACCATTTGTACTTAAATATTAAAAACACTTATCGTGTTAACTATAATTTTAATATTGACATGTGGACTCAAATTAACGAACATCTAGAGATTTGTAATATAGGTAGAATACAGAAACACGGGATGAAGTTCAGCAGTCTTTTTTGTCTGCTTTCTAATGAAAATTCCCTCAGAATACATTTCAAAAAAGCAGTAACGTCTTTCATGTACGAATTGTAAATAAAACCAACATTGTCTCTACTGAGAATGAAAAAGTCCTGTTAGGAAGAGGACTAAAATACAATGTCTGATCTAACCTGTCAGACAGAAATGTGAGAAAATATGCTTGTTGATTTAAAAATCGGTCTCGATTATAATAAGATAGATAATGCTTCTCAATTCACAATTGTGAATGATGTAACCCGCATGCTAGAGAAAAATGCAACTACTTTCTCTAATGCTATGCATCAAGACAGAATTTTAGTAACTTCCGTTAATAATAAACTTAAAACAGCAAATGCTTTAATAACTAAATCCGATAAAGGTTGTTGTCTATTCATTGCTTATATTTCTGAATATATTTCTAAAGCTGAAACTTTCTTCAGTAAGAACAACATATCGGAGCTGCATGATGATCCGTGTAAATTACAGAAAGAAGTAAGGTCAGCCATTAACAATGCAAAATTCTTATAAAACCTTTCAAATAGAATCTACTCATCAATATGAACCCTCAGCACCCTAAGCTTCGGTCACAATTCGAAATTCATAAACCTAATCATCCAATACGTCCAATCTCCACTAATATGAATGGCGCATATCACGATTTGGCCCGGTTTCTTCACGAAACTTTGAAAAATCCATGTTTTCGAAAATAATTATTCCGTTCCTAACAATCACGTTTTGGTCCAAAATATTAAAAACTTAGTATGCAGTTCAGACATCAAGCTTTTTTCCTTAGATATTAAAAATCTTTATACCAAAGACCCGGTACGTAAGACGCTCATCATTGTGGAAGAAAACTAAATTCAATTTAAAAAAGATCTATCAGATAAACAGGTTACTGATTTTATGGATCTCATTAATGTCGTTGTCAAGTACAACTACATTGAATTCAACGGACAACTGTGCCAGCGGTCTGATGGGTTCGCTATGGGCAACACTTTAGTCCGCAACCTCGCCGACATATTTGCCAATTTCTTGGAAACGAAGCTGTTTAACCGTGTCTCAGCAGCATAGAGGGTAAAAATCGTAGAGGGAGACAAAGAGATCAATACACTAAGCAGATTCAGAAGGATGCAGGTTGCAGTAGGTACTGGGAGATGAAGCAGCTTGCACAGGATAGAGTAGCATGGAAAGCTGCATCAAATCAGTCTCAGGACTGAAAAGTCTCTTCACTAGGTATCTTTTCTTAAACAAGTTGTTGTTGTGGTCTTCAGTCCTAAGACTGGTTTGATGAAGCTCTCCATGCCACTCTATCCTGTGCAAGCCTCTTCATCTCCCAGTACCTACTGCAACCTACATCATCCTGAATCTGCTTAGTGTATTCATCTCTCGGTCTCCCTCCACTACTTTATCCCTCCACCCTGCCCTCCAGTACTAAATTGGTGATCCCTTGATGCCTCAGAACATGTCCTACCAACCGATCCCTTCTTCTCGTCAAGTTGTGCCACAAACTTCTCTTCTCTCTAATCCTATTCAATACCTCCTCGTTAGTTATGTGATCTACCCATCTAATCTTCAGCACTTTTCTGTAGCACCACATTTCGAAAGCTTCTATTCTCTTCTTGTCCATACTATTTATTGTCCATGTTTCACTTCCATACATGGCTACACTCCAAACAAATACTTTCATAAACGACTTCCTGACACTTAAATCTATATTCGATGTTAACAAATTTCTCTTCTTGAGAAACGCTTTCCTTGTCATTGCCAGTCTAAATTTTATATCCTCTCTACTTCGACCATCATCAGTTAGTTTGCTCCCCAAATAGCAAAACTCCTTCACTACTTTAAGTGTCTCATTTCCTAATCTAATTCCCTTGGCATCACCCGACTTAATTTGACTACATTCCATTATCCTCGTTTTGCTTTTGTTGATGTTCATCTTATACCTCCTTTCAAGACACTGTCCATTCCGTTCAACTGCTCTTCCATGTCATTTGCTGTCTGAGAGGATTACAATGTCATCGGTGAACCTCAAACTTTTTATTTCTTCTCTCTGGATTTTAATACCTACTCCGAATTTTTCTTTTATTTCCTTTACTGCTTGCTCAATATACAGATTGAATAACATCGGGGACAGGTTAAACCCTGTGTCTCTCTCTCTTCCCAACCACTGCTTCCCTTTCATGTCCCTCGACTCTTATAACTGCCATCTGGTTTCTGTAGAAATTGTAAATAGCCTTTCGCTCCTTGTACGTATTTTACCTCAGCCACCTTTAGAATTTGAAAGAGATTATTCCCATCTACATTGTCAAAAGCTTTCTCTAAATCTACAAATGCTAGAAACCTATGTTTGCCTTTCCTTAATCTTTCTTCTAAGATAAGTTGTAAGGTCAGTATTGCCTCACGTGTTCCAGTACTTCTATGGAATCCAAACTGATCTTCCCTGAGGTCGGCTTCTACTAGTTTTTCCATTCGTCTGTAAAGAATTCGTGTTAATATTTTGCAGCTGTGACTTATTAAACTGATAGTCCAGTAATTTTCACATCTGTCAACACCTGCTTTCTTTGGGATTGGAATTATGATGTTCTTCTTGAAGTCTGAGGGTATTTCGCCTGTTTCATACATCTTGCTCACCAGATGGTAGAGTTTCGTCTGGACTGGCTCTCCCAAGGCCGTTAGTAGTTTCAATGGAATGTTGTCTACGCTGGGGGATTTGTTTCGAGTCAGGTCTTCCAATGCTCTGTCAAACTCTTCACGCAGTATCGCATCTACCATCTCATCCACATCCTCCTCCATTTCCATAATATTGTCCTCAAGTACATCGCCCTTGTATAGACCCCTCTATATACTCATTCCACCTTTCTGCTTTCCCTTCTTTGCTTAGAACTGGGTTTCCATCTGAGCTCATGATGTTCATACAAGTGGTTCTCTTATCTCCAAAGGTCTCTTTAATTTTCCTGTAGGCAGTATCTATGTAGCCACTAGTGAGATAAGCCTCTACATCCTTACATTTGTCCTCCAGCCATCCATGCTTAGCCATTTTGCAGTTCCTGTCGATCTCATTTTTGAGAAGTTTGTATTCCTTTTTGCCTGCTTCATTTATTGCATTTTTATATTTTCTCCTTTCATCAATTAAATTCAATATTTCTTCTGTTACCCAAGGATTTCTAGCAGCCATCGTCTTTTTACCTACTTTATCCTCTGCTGCCTTCACTACTTCATCCCTCAGAGCTACCTGTTTTTCTTCTACTGTATTTCTTTCACACATTCCTGTCAGTTGTTCCCTTATGCTCTCCCTGAAACTCTGTACAACATCATGTTCTTTGTTTATCCAGGTCCCATCTCCTTAAATTCCTACCTTTTTGCAGTTTCTTCAGTTTTAACCTACAGGTCATAACCAATAGATTGTGGTCAGTCTACATCTGACCCTGGAAGTGTCTTACAGTTTAAAACCTGGTTCCTAAATCTGTCTTACCACTATATAATCTGATACCTTTTAGTATCTCCAGGGTTCTTCCATGTATACAACCTTCTTCCATGATTGTTAAACCAAGTGTTAGCTATGATTAATTTGAGCTCTGTGCAAAATTCTACCACGTGGCTTCCTCTTTAATTTCTCTCCACCCAATCCATATTCACCTACTACGTTCCCTTCTCTCCCTTTTCCTACTACTGAATTCCAGTCACCCATGACTATTAAATTTTCGTCACCCTTCACTATCTGAATGTCTTTTATTTCATCATACATTTCTTCAATTTCTTCATCTGCAGAGCTAGTTGGCATATAAACTTGTACTACTGTAATAGGTCTTGGCTTCATATCTATCTTGGCCACAATAATACGTTCACTATGCTGTTTGTAGTAGCTTACCCGCATTCCTATTTTCCTATTCATTATTAAACCTACTCCTGCATTACCCCTATTTGATTTTGTTTATAACCCTGTAGTCACGTGACCAGAAGCCTTGTTCCTCCTGACACCGAACTTCACCAATTCCCACTATATCTAACTTGAACCTATCCATTTCCCTTTTTAAATTTTCTAACCTACCCGCCCGATTGAGTGATCTGACATTCCACGCTTCAATCCGTAGAACGCCTGTTTTCTTTCTCCTGATAACGACATCCTCTTGAGTAGTCCCCGCCTGGAGATCCGAATGGGGGACTATTTTACCTCCGCAATATTTTACCAAAGAGGACGCGATCATTTAATAATACACTAAAGCTGCATGCCCTCGGGAAAAATTATGACCATAGTTTCCCCTTGCTTTCAGTCGTTCACAGTACCAGCACAGCAAGGCTGTTTTGGTTATTGTTACAAGGCCAGGTCAGTCCATCATCCAGACTGTTGCACTTGCATCTATTGAAAAGGCTGCTGCCCCTCTTCAGGAACCACACGTTTGTCTGGCCTCTCAATAGATACCCCTCAGTTGTGGTTGCACCTACGGTACGGCTATCTGTATCGCTGAGGCACGCAAGCCTCCCCTCCAACGGCAAGGTCCATGGTTCATGGGGGGAGGTTACACAAGATACGTTGATGATATTCTAGTCACATATAACAGACCCGCCGATAGAAATGATCATATATTTACTACCTCATATATTTACTACCTCCATGAAAAAATTTCTTTCACTATTGAACTCGAAAGCGATAACCGCCAATTAAATTATTTAGACTTGACGCTTACAATAGAAGACAGTATCACTTTCAATATTCTTCCTCTTTTCATCCACAGTCTCAAAAAATGGCCTTTTTTCACTCTCCCGTCCACCGAGCCACCTCCATACCATCTTCAACAGAAAAGTTTAATGAGTAGATTAATTTACTTAATACCATAGCTGTCAATAATGAATACACGCCTAACATAGTGGACGATATCCTAAAAAAGAAAACTGTAAGAACTACCACGCTCAACACCTCATGCACTGAAACTAACCCAAAAGCACGTTTTTCTATCTCTTACATAGGACCCACTCCCAATCATTCAGCGCATGCTTCTCAACAAATACAACTGCAATGTTGCCTTCTCTGCTAATAATAATCCAAAGAGATACTTCATAACATCATTTGAGATCCATTCGCTCCCCTACAGAAAGTTCTGGCCTTTATAAGATCTGCAATACCTGCTCCTCCTATTGTATAGGGCAACCCCTGCGTCCTTTCACCATCAGATATAAAGAACATCTTTTGAGAAAGAACGGCACCAAGCCCCTAAATTCATCCTTTGCCGATCATCCCTTAATTACTTGACACGTGCCTAAAGCCATAGGCGATTACAATATTCTGCATACGGAAAAGGAGGGCCGTAGGTTAGATGACTTATAGGAATTGGAGATTTTCAAACATCTCACTCGTTATGATGGCTTCATTCTCAACGAACAGCTGCAGCAGCGAAATAAAAACTTTTTTGACTGTTTAAAGCGATTGCTTGATCTTTGAGTCAGACTTCCTCATGCAGTTTACCGAAATGTTTTTTTCCTGTCACATCTTTGCTGTTTTCTTGTATGTCATAACTACCGTTTTTACGTTAAAAATGTATACCTATTTAAAGTAGATAAATATGTAACTACATCCTATTATTAATTCTTACTTTACGCCTGAATCAGCTCTATCACAATTTCATGTGTCTAATTTTGAATGTACAGTAGCCTAGTTGTTTCTGCGCCTACTAGAAGGCGCTTGTAGCAACACCACGTGTACTTGCCCACACTTTCTAAAGTGGGCACCTCAGTATCGTTGCATCCGTTGTTCACAGTACGAGCAGCCCTTAGCGGCTCGCCATCTAACAAGTGTTCATGACGTCGGCTTTCCGGCTTAAATCTTTTTTAATATGTTACTTGTCAGTACTGCATCTTTTCGAGTCTGTACAAACTTTAATTTGATTAATGTACTATATACCTAATGTTTTAGTACAGTTAGTCTAATTCTGAAGACGACGCTCATGACTTAATGTCAGAGCTTATTTGTTACAATATACAAAATAAATTTACACGTTTGAGAGAGAAACGCGACCAATGTGACGCTCTGGCATTACATCTATTAGATAGCAAATGACGAAAACGGGAGGATTTCTTAGGTTTTTACTACATATTAACACTTTTCACATTTTCTTTCGCAACATGGCTGCCAGACCTCGGACATGAGCGAGGACGTTAAGAGTTGCATGAACGAAGGCACCAAACCCGGCCAATTATTGAATAATCGATAACAGAAACTTGAATTGTGCTACTTCCTACTTTCCGATTGCATCAACTTAGTAGCTTCTACTATGTTCTACTGTGTTGCTTGTAGTGTCTCCGCATTCCGCAGCACGCGACAGAAGTTAGCAGGCGATAAATGTACACGTTTGGGAGAGAAAAGCGACCAATGCGACGATCAGGCAGTACGTCCTTAAGACAGCAAATACCGAAAACGGGAGGTTTCCTCAGGTTTCTCTTAAATATTTGCTTTGGTGGAGTAATATCAAAGAGAGAAACACAACTCAATGAGTAACAAGCCCAAATATATGCAGTGAAACACGTAATGCGCCTTACGAAGCATGAGTGAATACCATACATTATATGGCAAACAGGAAGTGATACCATAACAACCATTTGGGCCAACCAATTCAGCAGGATATTCACTGCAGATCAATCACCCGCCATCTAGAGCAAACAGTCCCTGCAATATGTTGTTGTAGCTGAACAAGTACTCATGGAACCTGTGAAAATTACTTGTGTAGTTAATTATATCAAAGTAAATTAAGACTGTCATCCAAAACTCAACAAACATATATAAAATCAAAGAGAAATCCAAACAATTATTTTCCGTCAAAAAATAAAAATCAAATTCTTATACCCACGTCTTTTGTACCCCCCTCCCCAAAAGAACACTTGGTGCAGATGCACTCTTATCTGAACTCTTGTGGGAATCAACGTGAAGCAGCAAGTAATGAGGGACCAATCTGTAGTGTGTGACAAGTCAGGAATTAGGGTTGGATGTGAAGTGTGCTCAGACAGCTGAAGCATTTAAGGTGATCACTCGGGAAGTGGGAAAACCAGGCTGTCTGGCACAGATTGTCACTTTCTGCCATTGAATTTATCAGTTCCAGATTAGAATTTAAATTTAGTCAAGAACCCATTATGTTATTTACACATTTGCTGAGGTAAGTGTGACAGGACCTTTATTTTTCTTTATATACATAAAGGGATAGGGTCAGCAGCAGTCTGTGCCTGTTTAGTGATGATACTATGGTTTACAGGAAGGTGTTGCCATTAGGTGACTGTAGGATGATATGACTTGGACAGAATTTTTGGCTAATGTGATGAATGTCAGCTAGCTCTAGTTGTGAAAAAATCAGTTAATGCAGATGATTAGCAATAACAAATACATAAAGTTTGAATACAGCACTATTAGTATCCTGCTTGACAGTCAGGTCATGTAAATGTCTAAGGGAACACTGCTAAGTGTCTTGAAATGGGTTAACCGTGTAAGGCAAGTAGTCGACTTTTGTTTGTTGGAATAATTTTAGGAAAATGTTGTTCATTTGTGACCCATTCTTTGGTACTGATAGTGTTTGGAATCCCCACCAGGTAGGATTAAAGCAAGACATCGAGGCAATTCACACTCTGGCTTCTAGGTTTGTTATTCGTAGGTTCAAATACACATGCAAGTATTACAGATGTGCTTTGGAAATTCAAATGGGAATCGATGAATGGAAGATGACATTGTTTCTGGAGAACACTATTGAGACAATTTCGAGAACCAGCGTTTGAAGCTGATTGCAGGATGATTCTGCTGTATGGATAGCTAGACCACCTTCTATTAATAGTAAGAGGAAAAATCATTGTCCTGTGTATGAAATAAATCTAAATATACATACATAAATACTCCCCCCTGCAGGTCCGGGGGTTAGAATAGGCCCGAAGTATTCCTGCCTGTCGTAAGAGGCGACTAAAAGGAGTCCCTCCCCCTCAAGGGGGTAGTTAGCGCCTGCGTACGGAGATGGACGGTTTCACGACCTATATTTGCGTTCATTTTGGGTTTTCACTTCCGGTTTCTTCCTTCCTTCCTTCCTTTGGTTGGTTCCTGTTCACAAACATGTGTAAAAGGTGCAGTTACACTGTGTACTAATAAACTGGAGATGTGATGCTATATAATGGCACCGTGATTCTAGGGTTGGTCAACACTGAAGATTGTTTTTCTGATGTAGCTTGGAAAGAAAACTTCAAACCATAATTTAGACACTCTCGTTTAAGGCAATCTGCATATCCACATTGCTCATTTGCATCTTCATTATTTAATGAGTTGCCACTCCCATATACAATAAAACCTTACCTGTTTCAAGGAGCCATTATTAATATTATAACATGGCAGTGCAATGCTTATTTTAGTGCCATATCAGAGTAATAATTGCACATGACTGTTGTATGAGCATTGATTGTTGTACATCGGCACATGATGCATTCAGTTAACAGATCATAATTTCTGGGGTCGGGTTAACAACCAGTGGTTTCATGTTAACAGCACTCATACACAAAATAAGTTCAAAACACAATATTGAGACAGTACAGAAACACATTTAAAGAGAGCAAGTGGAACATTCTAGGGAACAGCAGTTATCTGCATTTCCTATTCAGCCATGATTGTGACACAACTTTACTATATTAAAGGAAAAACCCCTGCTAAAGTTTGTGTACAGACTGTTGGCTAAATATTTTCCTTAGATGCACCTAAACAAATGCTCCATATACCATTAGACAAATATTACAGCAATTTCAATGCAGTGTCTGTCTAATTCTAGCCAAGATCCCTAGTCACATTTCTTTTCTTCAAATGTTTGTTCTGAATGTAAAAGTGTTTGACTAAAATAATCTTCACTTGCCCCCTTCCAACCCAATCCAGCCCTTGTGGAAGTCTTCAAAAATATGTATAAAGTTTACAATGTTGTTTTCCATTGCCCTTCTTCACGCACTAATACATACTCGTACATGCAAGAAAATAAGAAAAATACACTGAACATTTCAACAACAAAAATGTTTCTTTAGGAGAGCAGTTAGGTGGGGCGGACATAGTTGAAGTGAGGTTAGTGTCTGAGGCCAGGTTGTGAACGACCTAGCTGTTGAGAAAAAGATGAAACAAAGGTTAGTGAGAAAGCAGGTAAGAGTGAGTAGTAGTGTTGGATTTTCACACTATCCCTTCTATATGATGCTGCTGTAGTGCCTACCTTTGACTTCCTACTTTGTCAAACATCTTTCATCTCTGCCTCCTATCATACTTACAATAGGTGGGTCTGAGCAAGTTGCCACTCCTTTCCAGCCTTCCCAACCTAACGCCACTTTCATCTCTAATGAAGGAACTCGTATGTTCCCCACACTTGAAATAGTTTCCCATTCTTTTAAGTTTATCCATCGGCAGTACTTTGTATTTTGCCAGCTGAAGCTATGTTTTGGTGATTTTCTGAACTGAATTTTCCTTTTGGTATATAGTGTACATGTGTTAATTTTGATGTTTTCATCAGCGTCCATTTGAGTAATTCACATATGACTCTCATATTTGTTTTACAATAGAGTATTGACTCAGTGTTTATTAAACAGGTGATGATAAGGCAACTTTATTTACATGGCTCCATTTCTGCTCTCCAGATATTTCAAAAATTCCATTATCATATGCAAGTTTGTCTGACATAATTTTTTTTATCTTCTTGTTCCTCTTCACATGTATCTTGATGTTTGTCAAATGGGTGAACTATGAACTGACATTTTGTGAGTATTAAATTTTTGGCATTTTAAACTACTTCTATAGTAGACAGCATTTGTGATTAGTGGAGGTTTTGTTAAAGTCGTCTTGGCTTTCACTTTCGGAGCATTAGAATGAATTTATAGCTTGTGATTTGATAGATGACTAAACACAACTTTTCTTTTTTCAGGTTTCACATCAGGCCCTGCGTGTGCTCCATCAGTTTCAATCACTTTCATCAATATGGTATTGTTCAAAGGTATTGTTCCTCCAAAAGGTTGTGATGAGTTCATGTACAGTGGACAGGTGAGCAAGAGTGGAAAAATGTTTCATTGAATATGTTTGGTTTCTCTCTACATTATCATTAGTCTTACCTCAAATAGTTTTAATGTGTGTTTTGAAACAACTTATTCTGGAAAGTAATTTCACCAGTTTCGCATTTTTCCATTACTTTTAGTATTGCATAATTTTGTCTTTCTTCTGTATTGCAGAAAGGCTTGCAGAGGTTCTTTGTTCTTGCCCTACTGTGTGTGCCTTGGATACTTCTTGCAAAACCCAATGTTTCGATAATGACCGCAAAGCCCACCAACTGGTGAGTAATAGTCTGTACCCCCTGCAATGTTTTGACACATTTGAGGGTAAATATCTCGCAGGAGATGATACTGTGTTGAGTCAGTTTGCTCTTTCATTTAACAGACAATCTTCTGACTTTCCCCAACTTTCAAGCCATCCCGTACCTGCAGAGAATGGCATGGATGCGGAGGTGGGATCGATGTCAGGGACAGCACACTAAGGACAGTAAAGATGGGGCTCCCGTGCTGCAGAGCAGTGAAGACCACGACCTGGGAGAAATCTTCATCCATCAGGGCATCCACACGATGGAGTACGTGCTAGGCTCTCACGCTGCCTTGTATCTGTGACTTTGGGCACTGTCACTGGTGCATGCCTGTAAGTATATGTGGTTATCTTTTACTTGTTTTTCAAATAATTTATTGCACTATGGCAATATATTTTAAATATAGAGTAGGAAAAATTATATTTCATAGAGGTGCCACTGAAAGTAATAAATTGTAAATCCTGGTTTCTGTGGCTGTCCTAGATATAATATTGCTTGTTTTGATTTACTCATTAACTCATTCTTTTCCATGTTTAATTTCAACAAACTTAAATCAAACCAGGTATTTAATTTTGTTAAAGTATTTAATACAGATTGTGGAATTTGGTCAGTACCGTTACTTTCAGTATAATTTCATATTTAGTGGACATGTACAGTGAGCAGAAAGAGTATAGGTGTCCCATCATTGTGTAATAGGGGCATTCGGCAGTAGATGAGCACTTAAAAGGAGAGATCCTCAGAGGTGAGATTGACTGTTAGTGAAACAATCTGTATGATGATGTAAGTTAAGTTAGTCACTCACCCCTGTGGGACCTATTCTGGGAGTAATCAATGGAAAAAATCGGAATTTTATGTGACACTCAATAGAATTAAAATATAATAGTATATTGGCTTGTTACATGGCATAACACATAGGGTAAGGTTGTAGGTTTGAAACTAATAATGGCGCTAAATTTTTGTCAATGTCTTTATTACTTTTATTCCATTAATGGTTTTAAATCTAAATTTTTTCCTTTGTCACAACTTGTTAATCACTGAGTAAAATTTTTCATTTGTATTCTTTTTTTTCACTTTGTATCATTCTTTTTCCACTCAAGATTTTCTGTGTATGTGACTTTTATATTTATAAATTAAATGTTTAAATATTCGACACTGCCCATCTAGAGGTTGAAAAAAAGACAAAATAATCTATTTATATTGACTGTGAAGCAATGTAAAAATGTTTATCAATTTTTGACTGTGTCTGTGGGGGTAGTGCATGTGCATGATACGCAACTGTCATGAAAACATTTTAAAAAACATGCCTTTGATGCTGTGACATTAGAGGATGAACAGATGTGTGTTACACTAAATGGTGTTGGCACTGAGGAAGTATGCCAGTCACCTTCAGGTGTAAGGCTGCAGCGTACTTCCATCAAGTTTATTTATATGCTAGTAAGATGCCAGTGTAATGAGTGCTGTGAAGTCATTGGAGGGAAAGTTGACATCCAGCCACCTTCCAGAGAAATGAAGCACAGATCCTGTGCTGCAGTCTATGAGGCTTGTACTGGTTGTATTGGTTTTGACCCCCCATTCAAGCATTTTTTTGTGAGAAACAAGCATACTGCCAACATAAGGAGGAGAACAGACAGTCAAATACTGTGCCTACTGCCTGCTGATGTTGTTTAAAGCAGGTTGCTCTAAATGTCCATTGCATCTGAGTCCCTTGATACCATTATAAACAAACTTTGAATGGAAAAGACAAAGCTCTGATTATACATATAGTCTGCAAAGTTGACATCTTTTAGATAGTACATTATGACAGTTAAAGATGTCCACTGAGTATTCCCATATACAATGAAATGACTTTTGAAAAACAAATTAATAACTGGCCACCTTCTCTTGTCTCAATTGCTACTAAGAACTTTCACTGGTGAAGGTGGTGACATCGTCATAATGTCCATTACAGGCTTCTGTAGTTTGGTGAGAATGATAAGAAATAATAGTGCCTCGTTATTTTCTGTGCAGGGTTGAGATCGATTAAGTTCTATACTGCTGCAGTATATTCATTCCTGCCATTCTCATTCGAGGCAGTTATGGATTATGCAGCTGAAGCACCAGAGGATTAGAAACAGCAATGCAACCTCTGTCATCCTGGCTGTGCACTACTTCAAAGTGCTGAGGTTGACAGTCTCTTCTCATTGTGCAGTTGATTACTGTAAATGAATTACCTGTAATATTGAGGTCGGCGCGCGTTTCCCGAGGTCGGCGCGCGTTTCCCGAGGTCGGCGCGCGTTTCCCGAGGTCGGCGCGCGTTTCCCGAGGTCGGCGCGCGTTTCCCGAGGTCGGCGCGCGTTTCCCGAGGTCGGCGCGCGTTTCCCGAGGTCGGCGCGCGTTTCCCGAGGTCGGCGCGCGTTTCCCGAGGTCGGCGCGCGTTTCCCGAGGTCGGCGCGCGTTTCCCGAGGTCGGCGCGCGTTTCCCGAGGTCGGCGCGCGTTTCCCGAGGTCGGCGCGCGTTTCCCGAGGTCGGCGCGCGTTTCCCGAGGTCGGCGCGCGTTTCCCGAGGTCGGCGCGCGTTTCCCGAGGTCGGCGCGCGTTTCCCGAGGTCGGCGCGCGTTTCCCGAGGTCGGCGCGCGTTTCCCGAGGTCGGCGCGCGTTTCCCGAGGTCGGCGCGCGTTTCCCGAGGTCGGCGCGCGTTTCCCGAGGTCGGCGCGCGTTTCCCGAGGTCGGCGCGCGTTTCCCGAGGTCGGCGCGCGTTTCCCGAGGTCGGCGCGCGTTTCCCGAGGTCGGCGCGCGTTTCCCGAGGTCGGCGCGCGTTTCCCGAGGTCGGCGCGCGTTTCCCGAGGTCGGCGCGCGTTTCCCGAGGTCGGCGCGCGTTTCCCGAGGTCGGCGCGCGTTTCCCGAGGTCGGCGCGCGTTTCCCGAGGTCGGCGCGCGTTTCCCGAGGTCGGCGCGCGTTTCCCGAGGTCGGCGCGCGTTTCCCGAGGTCGGCGCGCGTTTCCCGAGGTCGGCGCGCGTTTCCCGAGGTCGGCGCGCGTTTCCCGAGGTCGGCGCGCGTTTCCCGAGGTCGGCGCGCGTTTCCCGAGGTCGGCGCGCGTTTCCCGAGGTCGGCGCGCGTTTCCCGAGGTCGGCGCGCGTTTCCCGAGGTCGGCGCGCGTTTCCCGAGGTCGGCGCGCGTTTCCCGAGGTCGGCGCGCGTTTCCCGAGGTCGGCGCGCGTTTCCCGAGGTCGGCGCGCGTTTCCCGAGGTCGGCGCGCGTTTCCCGAGGTCGGCGCGCGTTTCCCGAGGTCGGCGCGCGTTTCCCGAGGTCGGCGCGCGTTTCCCGAGGTCGGCGCGCGTTTCCCGAGGTCGGCGCGCGTTTCCCGAGGTCGGCGCGCGTTTCCCGAGGTCGGCGCGCGTTTCCCGAGGTCGGCGCGCGTTTCCCGAGGTCGGCGCGCGTTTCCCGAGGTCGGCGCGCGTTTCCCGAGGTCGGCGCGCGTTTCCCGAGGTCGGCGCGCGTTTCCCGAGGTCGGCGCGCGTTTCCCGAGGTCGGCGCGCGTTTCCCGAGGTCGGCGCGCGTTTCCCGAGGTCGGCGCGCGTTTCCCGAGGTCGGCGCGCGTTTCCCGAGGTCGGCGCGCGTTTCCCGAGGTCGGCGCGCGTTTCCCGAGGTCGGCGCGCGTTTCCCGAGGTCGGCGCGCGTTTCCCGAGGTCGGCGCGCGTTTCCCGAGGTCGGCGCGCGTTTCCCGAGGTCGGCGCGCGTTTCCCGAGGTCGGCGCGCGTTTCCCGAGGTCGGCGCGCGTTTCCCGAGGTCGGCGCGCGTTTCCCGAGGTCGGCGCGCGTTTCCCGAGGTCGGCGCGCGTTTCCCGAGGTCGGCGCGCGTTTCCCGAGGTCGGCGCGCGTTTCCCGAGGTCGGCGCGCGTTTCCCGAGGTCGGCGCGCGTTTCCCGAGGTCGGCGCGCGTTTCCCGAGGTCGGCGCGCGTTTCCCGAGGTCGGCGCGCGTTTCCCGAGGTCGGCGCGCGTTTCCCGAGGTCGGCGCGCGTTTCCCGAGGTCGGCGCGCGTTTCCCGAGGTCGGCGCGCGTTTCCCGAGGTCGGCGCGCGTTTCCCGAGGTCGGCGCGCGTTTCCCGAGGTCGGCGCGCGTTTCCCGAGGTCGGCGCGCGTTTCCCGAGGTCGGCGCGCCTCGACAAATTAGTGTATCGAAAAAAGGCGATTTATATATTTCGAGATATCGATTTATTTCGAGATATCGATATATTTCGAGATATCGATATATTTCGAGATATCGATTTATTTCGAGATATCGATTTATTTCGAGATATCGATATATTTCGAGATATCGATTTATTTCGAGATATCGATATATTTCGAGATATCGATATATTTCGAGATATCGATTTATTTCGAGATATCGATTTATTTCGAGATATCGATTTATTTCGAGATATCGATTTATTTCGAGATATCGATTTATTTCGAGATATCGATTTATTTCGAGATATCGATTTATTTCGAGATATCGATTTATTTCGAGATATCGATTTATTTCGAGATATCGATTTATTTCGAGATATCGATTTATTTCGAGATATCGATTTATTTCGAGATATCGATTTATTTCGAGATATCGATTTATTTCGAGATATCGATTTATTTCGAGATATCGATTTATTTCGAGATATCGATTTATTTCGAGATATCGATTTATTTCGAGATATCGATATATTTCGAGATATCGATTTATTTCGAGATATCGATTTATTTCGAGATATCGATATATTTCGAGATATCGATATATTTCGAGATATCGATATATTTCGAGATATCGATATATTTCGAGATATCGATATATTTCGAGATATCGATATATTTCGAGATATCGATATATTTCGAGATATCGATATATTTCGAGATATCGATATATTTCGAGATATCGATATATTTCGAGATATCGATATATTTCGAGATATCGATATATTTCGAGATATCGATATATTTCGAGATATCGATATATTTCGAGATATCGATTTATTTCGAGATATCGATATATTTCGAGATATCGATATATTTCGAGATATCGATATATTTCGAGATATCGATATATTTCGAGATATCGATATATTTCGAGATATCGATATATTTCGAGATATCGATATATTTCGAGATATCGATATATTTCGAGATATCGATATATTTCGAGATATCGATATATTTCGAGATATCGATTTATTTCGAGATATCGATTTATTTCGAGATATCGATTTATTTCGAGATATCGATTTATTTCGAGATATCGATTTATTTCGAGATATCGATTTATTTCGAGATATCGATTTATTTCGAGATATCGATTTATTTCGAGATATCGATTTATTTCGAGATATCGATTTATTTCGAGATATCGATTTATTTCGAGATATCGATTTATTTCGAGATATCGATTTATTTCGAGATATCGATTTATTTCGAGATATCGATTTATTTCGAGATATCGATATATTTCGAGATATCGATTTATTTCGAGATATCGATTTATTTCGAGATATCGATATATTTCGAGATATCGATTTATTTCGAGATATCGATATATTTCGAGATATCGATATATTTCGAGATATCGATATATTTCGAGATATCGATATATTTCGAGATATCGATATATTTCGAGATATCGATATATTTCGAGATATCGATATATTTCGAGATATCGATATATTTCGAGATATCGATATATTTCGAGATATCGATATATTTCGAGATATCGATATATTTCGAGATATCGATTTATTTCGAGATATCGATTTATTTCGAGATATCGATTTATTTCGAGATATCGATTTATTTCGAGATATCGATTTATTTCGAGATATCGATTTATTTCGAGATATCGATTTATTTCGAGATATCGATTTATTTCGAGATATCGATATATTTCGAGATATCGATATATTTCGAGATATCGATATATTTCGAGATATCGATATATTTCGAGATATCGATATATTTCGAGATATCGATATATTTCGAGATATCGATATATTTCGAGATATCGATATATTTCGAGATATCGATATATTTCGAGATATCGATATATTTCGAGATATCGATATATTTCGAGATATCGATATATTTCGAGATATCGATATATTTCGAGATATCGATATATTTCGAGATATCGATATATTTCGAGATATCGATATATTTCGAGATATCGATTTATTTCGAGATATCGATATATTTCGAGATATCGATATATTTCGAGATATCGATATATTTCGAGATATCGATATATTTCGAGATATCGATTTATTTCGAGATATCGATATATTTCGAGATATCGATATATTTCGAGATATCGATTTATTTCGAGATATCGATATATTTCGAGATATCGATTTATTTCGAGATATCGATTTATTTCGAGATATCGATTTATTTCGAGATATCGATTTATTTCGAGATATCGATATATTTCGAGATATCGATATATTTCGAGATATCGATATATTTCGAGATATCGATATATTTCGAGATATCGATATATTTCGAGATATCGATATATTTCGAGATATCGATATATTTCGAGATATCGATATATTTCGAGATATCGATATATTTCGAGATATCGATTTATTTCGAGATATCGATATATTTCGAGATATCGATTTATTTCGAGATATCGATTTATTTCGAGATATCGATTTATTTCGAGATATCGATTTATTTCGAGATATCGATTTATTTCGAGATATCGATTTATTTCGAGATATCGATTTATTTCGAGATATCGATTTATTTCGAGATATCGATTTATTTCGAGATATCGATTTATTTCGAGATATCGATTTATTTCGAGATATCGATTTATTTCGAGATATCGATATATTTCGGGATATCGATATATTTCGAGATATCGATATATTTCGAGATATCGATATATTTCGAGATATCGATATATTTCGGGATATTTCGGGATATCGATATATTTCGAGATGTCGATATATTTCGAGATGTCGATATATTTCGAGATGTCGATATATTTCGAGATGTCGATATATTTCGAGATGTCGATATATTTCGAGATGTCGATATATTTCGGGATATTTCGGGATATCGATATATTTCGAGATGTCGATTTATTTCGAGATGTCGATTTATTTTTCAATCACATGCTAAAACATTCTTCTTAACACTTAGCAAGAAGAGTATTGCTTGTAATTGTCGGCTTCCTGGAAATTTCAGCTTTTTTATATACAGTTTTGTTAATGTTTTCTGGTGTTTCATTTCTACAGTGACGTGATGTGAATTGAATTTTGTGGAGTAATTTATTCTGCTAGATTTTCTATTTCCTTTGGTTGTTCTGTTGAATAACATGAAATGAGTGTTCCAATTTTCTGCATATACAGTTGCAAACAGCCACAAAGAATATACTTAATCTAGGTTGTGCTATAATCTATCCTGCAGGTAAGAAAGGAATTTTGAACTGGTGTTCTTATAGTTTCCATAAGCTGCAGTCATATACATTACTTATAGAAATGCTTCTGGTTGTTATTCAGTACAGTGGTCCTACCTGACAGCTGTTTCTAGTGAGTTAATGCATTACTGTCCCAATAATAACTTTTTAAACACTTTGTGTGTTTCAGGACCTGCACAACCTACCAAGCAGAACACAGTTCTCTCAAAACCCAGTAATGTAAGCACGGGGGTTAGAATGCATTCGAGTCTCACAGCGAGACCACTGACAAGGTTTTGCCTCCTGCTGAACACCGAACCCACAGACACTCTGGTCACAAATTATAATGCACTGTTTGTTAATGTAGTAACATGCCTATGAAACATTTATGGTTGAAGTTTAATGTTCTTTTCTCTAAAAGGTAGATGAATTTTAAAAAAATCTAATGTTCTTCTTAATTTTGTTGGTTCCTTTGTTTTTCTGTACAGCATGGAGTGCTTACTTCATAGCTTATCCCAGTTAATCAGTTACATGAATATTATAATTACACATTTAAAAAGGTAGTACTACCTTTCAGCTGTGTACATTTTTAAAATACAAGCAGGTATTGGTTTTATGCTGTAAATGTCTTGGTAAGCTTTCCAGTGGAACAACCATAAATCTGTGTGCAAATCAACAGCATGTAAGCAGTGTACGTATGGTGACAGCTCTTTTCATATACAGGGTGCATTAAAACAAAAAATACATACACACACTTTTCAAGTGTTTAGGAGAGAAAAAGCTTTTTCATGTGACTGCCTCTAAATTTGTTTTTTAATAGGGGGAGACGATGTTGGTATATGAAGCACTGGTTACCAGTTCAGCTGAATGCACTGTCATTAGTCACTCCATATCTCGACCATTACTAACATCTCTATCTCCTCTGACACGACAAATTCTTTGTAAATGTAGATATTTTTTACACAATATACACAATTTTTTAGGAGCAGCTTAATTTCTAATGAACCAGCTTCAAGCCCAAGCAGGCCTGAGAGTAACCACCTCAGGATAAAAGCAAGTAGCTGTACAGGACAGAAGGGTTGGAGCTTGACTAAGGTAACTCAGAAAGTACCTTTGTCCTTGATTCACATTACCTTCGCAGAGCTGAAACCATGAAAGCAGTATGATACTGCAAAAACACCAATAGAACTAGAACTCCATCACACTATTCAAAACAAAAGATGCGAAATTCTCAATTGAATCAGTATGTTGCTTCATGACATCACATTTCATTTCTGCTGGTGGCACTGAAAACCTTACTAAACAATTGAGTTGGGAACAGTTCGACCACCTGTTAATCAGTCTTGATCTCACATCTTCTGACTACCACTTTTAGTTCAACACCAATGATGATGTAAGAAAATATGAACAGTATTGGATGTCTTCACTGGTGGTATCTTTGTATGAAGAGGGCATAGAAAAGTTGGCTTACTGCTATGACAAATGTCTGAATAATGGTGGCTGTTGTGTAAAAAAAAAAAAAGAGTATTTCTCAAAAACAAATTTTGGTCTGAAGAAATGTTTTCATGAGACCTTACTATTCTGGCTCACCAATGTGGGTATAAAAGTTGACAGAGAACATCCCACACCCTCTTCTTTACTGCAGTCACATAATGGGGATACACAAAGCCAATATGAACCTCCTGTTTCCTATCAGCAGCCATGTTTGACCATGAGGTGTGTTAAGAATGTTGTTGAATTTTCTTGATCATACACAGGGTTGTTCAGCTGCCCCTGCCATAAAGTTTTATGGAACCTTCAACATCTTCTCTTCTCCCTACATGCACACTGTTAGTCCTGAAAAAACAATGAACAGAATCTTTTTGTGTTACAAAAGAAAAATGCATTTGGGCCTGTAGCAAAAATGTATCCCCCCCCCAAAAAAAAAAGCCTACATTAAATTTCCCACAAAAAAGATCCTGTTCATTTTTTATGTAGGATTAGTAGTGAGAGAATTGAAAATCTTGCCCATGACATTTGTAGGCATTGCACGTTGCATAAAACACATGGGTAGGGGTCGATTAATCATCCTGTACAGATTTTTTTTATGCCAAAAGAACTAATATAAGATTTCTCTGGCTTCATAAACAGCTCAAGAAACATTTTACACCACATTAATGTATAGTTTTTGCACTTTCCTTTATCAGAAAATTGTTTCTCATTGCTTTCCTGACCACAGAAAATTCCTACACACAGCCAACTGTTTTTGTTTTCGTGGTCTTCAGTCCAAAGACTGGTTTGATGCAGCTCTCTATGCTAGTCTATCATATGCAAGCCTTCATCTACTTGAACCTGCTTACTGTATTTCCCCCCTCAACAGTTTTTCCTCCTCTCACTCAAATCCCACCAACACCAAATTGATGATTCCTCGATGCATCAGCGTATGTCTTATCAATCAGTTCCTTCTTTTACTCATGTTGTGCTGAAAATTTCTTTCAGTACTATGTCCCTAGTAATTTGATCTGTAACTGCACAATTATTCCATAAGCCACCTCTAGGTGCAGCGCAGAGGGTATCTAGTACCAGTAGTAGTCATCTATCCACTTATTGACTACCTCTGTAACTTAGTGTTCACTGCTGCTGCCTATCATGGGGAGGATGCAGGTTTAGATTCCCGGTACTGCCAGGGATTTTTCTGGGTGAGAGGATTGGAACAGTGTAAATTCACCCTTGTGATGCCAACTGAGGAGCTACTCAAGCAAGCAGGGCTCGAGGTCAAGAAAACTGCACAGGCAGCATAGTGGTGTGATGGACATCATTGGCAAATGATGACACGGTGGCCGATGGACAGAGTTTACCTTTACTCGGTTGAGAAAGTCCCCTCATTCCTATGCGTCCAACAAATCCACACAGCACTCAACCCTCTTTGCTTTCTTTTCCGGCGTCAAGAGCTTTAGTACAATTTTTGCACATAATTTCTTCATTTCAAGTTTTTGAGAATGATTGTTTTAGGGATTGACAGCTCATCAGCAATCATTCTGACTGTCAATCTACGGTCTATAAGAACACAAGCTGCTGCACACTCCCACCTTCATGCAGACTGCTCTGACTCAAACTGAGTGTTGATGGGATTGAGTACAGCAGTAGTCCCATCTGGTGGTGATTGCAACCTGTAACATGAAGACATTATTCAACTTTTATACATATTTTCCGGACAAAACTCATATAATGGACAATCAAAAACTTCCCATTGAAGGGTGTTGCCACAGAGTAAAAGCAATGTAGCATGACTCCATTGTGATTACAGAAGCACTGACATGTAAGCAATGTGTGGCATTTGTGCCTTTCTGAAGTGCATGTAGTAAATGTAGAAATTGGAACTATGGCAGTGTTATTACCAAATATGTCCAAACAGGATCACATACTGTTGTTCTTTTCTCAACTGCTGGAGGGCAAACACTGGTAGACATCCATCATACATTGAAGAATGTGTATGAAGCAGCAATTGTATTGAAAACCACCATTGTGCAATGGTGCATCAAGTTGGATAATACACATCCCCATAATGCAGACACCAGCTAAAGTGGGAGACACTCGAGTAGCCACCCTACAGTCCTGATCTCTACCTGTGTGCTTATCATGCCTTTGTTTGTGATGTGATGTCATAAAGCAACATAATGATTCACTTGAGAATTTCACATCTCTTGTTTTGAAGGATCAATGACTCCTGTTGCAAGAGGGTGTGCAGCAAGCAGTGATGGACTTCTTGACAAAGCACGACATAGTGTTCTACAAATGGGCATCTTCAACCTGGTGCACTGGTAGGATTGCCTCAGTTCTCATCATAACTTTACCCGATTGGCATATGAGGGGTGGCTGAAAAGTTTCTAGCCCCAGATAGTTACTGTAATGTCTCACACAAACACCACCACCACCTACTTTTATGGTGACACTTTATGGGTACGCAAGTCAAATGTCGCAGCTCCACCTTCATTAGTGTAGCCACTAAGATGCATTGTATACTGTAGTGTAAGCAAAGTGGTGGATATTGGCAGAATCAAGAACAGTGTAGTGGTTGAATACCTTCATTTAAAGGGAATGATGTCCAAGGAAATTGTGGAGGACACGCAGAATACACTTACGAACAGTGTTCTGTCGTGTGCAACAGAGAAAAACTGGGCGTCTGACTTCAAACACAGAAGAATGCATGCGAGAGAAGCACCAAGGAACGGAGAGCCTCCCACTCATGAAACAGTGACTACAATTCACGATACAGTTTTGCAGGACATTGAAACCACATTTGGAATCTCCCATGGGTGTGCTCATGACACTGTTGTGGATATTTTGGGAATGCTGAAAGTTTCATCTCAGTGGGTCCACAAAGACTCGAGTGCAGGTGAGATACAGGAAGACGTGCAGTGTTGTGAAGAAATCATCCGCCAATTTGAAGTGAATGAAGATGGATTTCTTGCAAGGTATGTCACAATAGATAAAATGTGTGTTCACCACTTTGATCCTGAGACAGAACAATGAAAACATCCTTCACACAAAATATTTCACATGCAAAAGTCAGCTGGTACGGTGATGGCACTGGTCTTCTGTAGTGCAAATGGGGGTAATTATGGTGGATTACTTGCTAAAGGTTGCTACTATCAATGCTTTATACTGTTACATCCTCCTGTGCCATTTGAGAGAAGAGATAAAGAAAACAAGGTGTGGAAAATTGGCTCACTAAAATCTTTAGCATCAGGACAATGCACCGGTGCACAAAGACCTTGCAACATTGGAAACTCTGCGTGACTGCGGGTTCGAATTCTTACGTCACCTGCCATATTCTCCAGATCTGACTGTTTCAGACTTTTTCCTTTTCTCAAACCTAAAAAAATACCACAAAGGATGATGATGCAGTGACTGATGCTTTGTTCGACTTGAAATCAAAGACCTTTTATTTGAATGGTTTGCAGAAGTTATCTGAGCATGCCTTCAAGTCTATTAGTGTACACAGGTATTATATAGACAAATGAATTGATTTTATGAAATTTCTGTCATTCTTTATTTGTTAGGGTAGAAGCTTTTCGACCCCTCCTCGTACAGCTTTCAAATGGAAATGTTTTGATCATCCCTCGTAATTTCCTCCACATCTCCTGATTCAACTTGACTACATTCCTTTAACCTTGTCTTATGTTCGATCTTAGAACTGCTCTTTAACACACTATCCATTCCATTGTCTGCCTCCTTAGCTGTACCAGACAACTAACTGCCATTTGGCAGACCTGGGTTCGATTGCTGGTACTGCCAGCGATTTTTCCTTGGTGGGGGGTGACTGGTACAGAATGCACTCAGTCTTGTGAGGCTAGCTGAGGAGCTGCTTGACTGATTAGAAGTGGCTCCACAGTCAAAAAATGCCAGGAGAGAGGTGTACTGACCAGTTGCCCCTCCATGCTGCATCACATTACACCACTGGCAGGGGGCAACATGGTGGTTGGTGGAATTTTACCATTTTAAAACAACCAACAGAAATTCCAGGTAGGAATGTCAACAATGTATGATTTTTATCCCTTCCATTCCATTCAACTTATCTTCCAAGTCCTTTCCTGCCTCTGAAATCATCAGCTAATCTCAAGAGCTATATTATTTCTCTCTAAGCATTATTTCCTATGTTCTTCTAAGAGTCCTGTTCCTCACTCCAAACAACAAGAAGTTATTGAAATGATGTAATTAAAGCTGTAACATTTTGTTGTCAGAACTGTCTGAAGTGTAACGTTGGGATATGACACTGTAGAATAGAGTTCTAATGACATTTGTTGCATAACCTAGAAAACAGTATTAACAATCATTGACATGATCTGAAGTATTTTGTGGCTCAGCTCACCATCCAAATATATTTACCACTACAATTCATTGTGGGCTCTAGGTCATATAGTTTCAGTTAATATCTTGACTTGCACATGAAAGAACATTTAGTTTTTGCTAAGCCCAATTCTCCAAATGTAATCAACAATTAACAACACATTTCTAAAGCTTTGGCAACTGGGTAAAAAGAGTCACTTTTAAATGGGCACTGATTTCAAAGTTGCAGAATTGTAAAAACAAATTACAGTTCATGATATACACTGAGTTCACATTACTCAGTCCAACAGATAAAACTGCACTTGGTTCCATGTGACATCAAGTCACTAAAACTATTGAGAAAGTTAACAAAGATAGCACAACTCAAGTCACTGGTGCAAAGCATCGAAGACACATTTTTACAATATTAACTTCAGGAACTGTTCTGGTCTTTATGAAAAATTATAACAGTTTCTATTTGACAGAGAAGTGATATGACGCATTTTCATAACCGCATAATTTCAAATTGTGAAACATGCCATTTTACAGTTGAAGAAAAAAATGAAATTTATAATGTAATGAATATTCTCAAACATCAAAGAAAATGAAAGAAATTTCAAACAAATTATCACAAACAAAATATCAATCCAAAAGGCTTCCATTTTTGAACAGCAGGTTTGCAATTATTGCTGCAAAATGAATTGAATCAGATACTTCGTTAACCAGAATATTTATCATAATCTACTACTGAACAGAAGTCTCTGTGAGACTGTTTTTACCTTATTGAGAGTTTTGCTCACTTTTCAATCTCCTTCATAGAATCTTCTCTTCTTAATCATCAAGAAACTAACAAAACTGGAGACATGTAAATCACTAAACCATCTTCATTATTATTTCAGCTTCTGATGTTGCTGCTGGGAAAAGATGCATCTCAGCTCACCAAGTGTTCATCATCAGGCTGAAAACTCATCTGAAGCAAAACGGAAAAGTTTGAAGAAGTTGTCACAGTTTTCATAACAATGAAAAAAATTCCTTCCACAAATCAGATTTCATCTTAAAAAGTTCTTCTCTTCTTGCTTGAGAAAGTACTTTAACTACACACATTCTTCAAACATCAAATCCCTATCTACAAGAAATTCATATCAAGAAATCACTTCTACAAATTCTGAAAATGAGCTCTGTTTCACTGTCAGTGAAAATGGTTTGAAAGTCCTGTGGACACTTTCTTCAAAGTCAAATCATTTTTCAACATAGTTTAAACTGTGCTGCAAGTAAACTGACATTTTGTTGTGGTTTGCCTACTTTGTTGTCCTCAGTGTCGACATACTTGCTGAAAGCATAGGGGGTGGATGTGCAGTACTGTCTACTGTAAATGATGTAGCCGACAGATGCACAGTCTTCTACTTCCACAGTCTTCTACTTTCACTTTTCACAACCTCCCAATAATACATGGTTATATATGGGCAGTGCATAACTTCCCATAAGCCTCATTACTAGTTTCCAGGCAAACATCCACATACTGCTACAATAGTATGCTGTTGAACACCTACAAGCAATAAAAACATAACCAAATAATTCATAGTTCTTTTGAAATAATCAGGTACATATGAAACAGACACTGTCATTGCTTTAACACATGGCCTCTTACTGTACCACTTACATCACTGTCAAGGTGATGCATCGTGGTTATTCTAACCAACACAGCTTCCTCGTCTGAAACTTGGCCATGGACTGACTGTCTCATGACTCTTATGTATCACCACGATAATTGGTACTGAAATTACACATTCCTCAAAGTTAAATTTACAGAAATTGCGATTAAAATTTAATTTAATCAGTTAAGTGAATACCTTTAAAAATTCCTACTTTTTAAGAGATTCTTCTACTACAAGAGTTAGGCCGAATTATTTGTTTTAATCATGAAATTCACAAATATAGTTTATCAATCAATACTTTTGTCATATCTGTTAATTAACACAGAATTAATTAAGGGCTGGCTTTGCTAACATGTTTCCAACTAGAGCCAAATAGATACTTTACGAATACTAGCATTTCATATTCCAAATGTTTGCAATTATTACAAGATTTATATTTGTTTATAAGTCAACAATAGAATTATGGGATTCAAGTTACATAAAAATGACTGATTTTGCCCTATAATAAAAGAGACTAACTAGGAAGACTCAATATAAATTAGAAAATCAATTACATACACAAAATTCGACCTGGTGTTAAATTCTTTAAAACTGAGGGCCAACCTATCTCTTTTATGAAAATGCAGATTATATTCACAAATGACAATAGTAATTAGTTGAAAGTGAAAAAACGAATTTTAAGGAGGCATATGACAAGCAGAAAATGGTATAACAGGTGTAGGATTCGTTATGAATAGGAAGGTAGGGCAGAGGGTGTGTTACTGTGAACAGTTCAGTGACTGAGTTGTTCTAATCAGAATCGACAGCAGACCAACACCGACAATAATAATTCAGGTATACGTGCCGACGTCGCAAGCTGAAGATGAACAGATAGAGAAAGTGTATGAGGATATTGAAAGGGTAATGCAGTATGTAAAGGGGGACAAAAATCTAATAGTCATGGGCGACTGGAATGCAGTTGTAGGGGAAGGAGTAGAAGAAAAGGTTACAGGAGAATATGGGCTTGGGGCAAGGAATGAAAGAGGAGAAAGACTAATTGAGTTCTGTACCAAGTTTCAGCTAGTAATAACGAATACCCTGTTCAAGAATCACAAGAGGAGGAGGTATACTTGGAAAAGGCCGGGAGATACGTGAAGATTTCAATTAGATTACATCATGGTCAGACAGAGATTCCGAAATCAGATACTGGATTGTAAGGCGTACCAAGGAACAGATATAGACTCAGATCACAATATAGTAGTGATGAAGAGTAGGCTGAAGTTCAAGACATTAGTCAGGAAGAATCGATATGCTAAGAAGTGGGATACGGAAGTTCTAAGGAATGACGAGATACGTTTGAAGTTCTCTAACGCTATAGATACAGCAATAAGGAATAGCGCAGTAGGCAACACAGTTGAAGAGGAATGGATGTCTCTAAATAGGGCCATCACAGAAGTTGTGAAGGAAAACATAGGTACAAAGAAGGTAGCTGCGAAGAAACCATGGGTAACAGATGGTGGTGGTGGTTAGTGTTTAACGCCCCATCGACAACAAGGTCATTAGGGACGGAGTGGAAGCTCAGGTTAGGGAAGGATTGGGAAGGAAATCGGCCGTGCCCTTTCAAAGGAACCATCCTGGCATCTGCCTGAAACGATTTAGGGAAATCACAGATAACCTAAATCAGGATGGCTGGAGACGGGATTGAACCGTCGTCCTCCTGAATGCGAGTTCAGTGTGCTAACCAATGCATGGGTAACAGAAGAAATACTTCAGTTGATTGATGAAAGAAGGTAGTACAAACATGTTCCGGGAAAATCAGGAATACAGAAATACAAGTCGCTGAGGAATAAAATAAATAGGAAGTGCAGGGAAGCTAAGACGAAATGGCTGCAGGAAAAATGTGAAGACATCGAAAAAGATAGGATTGTCAGAAGGACAGACTCAGCATACAGAAAAGTCAAAGCAACCTTTGGTGATATTAAAAGCAACGGTGGTAACATTAAGAGTGCAACGGGAATTCCACTGTTAAATGCAGAGGAGAGAGCAGATAGGTGGAAAGAATACATTGAAAGCCTCTATGAGGGTGAAGATTTGTCTGATGTGATAGAAGAAGAAACAGGAGTCGATTTAGAAGAGATAGGGGATCCAGTATTAGAATCGGAATTTAAAAGAGCTTTGGAGGACTTACGGTCAAATAAGGCAGAAGGGATAGATAACATTCCATCAGAATTTCTAAAATCATTAGGGGAAGTGGCAACAAAACGACTATTCACCTTGGTGTGTAGAATATATGAGTCTCGCGACGTACCATCTGACTTTCGGAAAAGCATCATCCACACAATTCCAAAGACGGCAAGAGCTGACAAGTGCGAGAATTATCGCACAATCAGCGTAACAGCTCATGCATCAAAGTTGCTTGCAAGAATAATATACAGAAGAATGGAAAAGAAAGTTGAGAATCTGGTGACGATCAGTTTGGCTTTAGGAAAAGTAAAGGCATGAGAGAGGCAATTCTGACGTTACAGCTAATAATGGAAGCAAGGCTAAAGAAAAATCAAAACACATTCATAGGATTTGTCGACCTGGAAAAAGTGTTCGACAATATAAAATGGTGCAAGCTGTTCAAGAATCTGAAAAAAGTAGGGGTAAGCTATAGGGAGAGAAGGGTCATATACAATATGTAAAACAACCAAGAAGGAATAATAAGAGTGGATGATCAAGAACGAAGTGCCCGTATTAAGAAGGGAGTAAGACAAGGCTGTAGCCTTTCGCCCCTACTCTTCAATCTGTACATCAAGGAAGCAATGATGGAAATAAAAGAAAGGTTCAGGAGTGGAATTAAAATACAAGGTGATAGGATATCAATGATATGATTCGCTGATGACATTGCTATCCTGAGTGAAAGTGAAGAAGAATTAAATGATCTGCTGAACGGAATGAACAGTCTAATGAGCAAACAGTATGGTTTGAGAGTAAATCGGAGAAAGACGAAGGTAATGAGAAATAGTAGAAATGAGAACAGCGAGAAACTTAACATCAGGATTGATGGTCACGAAGTCAATGAAGTTAAGGAATTCTGCTACCTAGGCAGTAAAATAATCAATGACGGACGGAGCAAGGAGAACATCAAAAGCAGACTCGCTATGGTAAAAAAGGCATTTCTGGCCTAGAGAAGTCTACTAATGTCAAATACCGGCCTTAATTTCAGGAAGAAATTTCTGAGGATGTACGTCTGGAGTACAGCATTGTATGGTAGTGAAACATGGACTGTGGGAAAACCGGAACAGAAGAGAATTGAAGCATTTGAAATGTGGTGCTATAGACAAATGTTGAAAATTAGGTGGACTGATAAGTTAAGGAATGAGGAGATTCTACACAGAATTGGAGAGGAAAGGAATATGTGGAAAACACTGATAAGGAGAAGTGACAGGATGATAGGACATCTGCTAAGACATGAGGGAATGACTTCCATGGTACTAGAGGGAGCTCTAGAGGGCAAAAACTGTAGAGGAAGACAGACATTGGAATATGTCAAGCAAATAATTGAGGATGTAGGTTGCAAGTGCTACTCTGAGATGAAGATGTTAGCACAGGAAAGGTATTCGTGGCGGGCCGCATCAAACCAGTCAGTAGACTGATGACGAAAAAAAAATAAAAAAATAAAAAAATAAAAATAAAAATAAAAAAAAATGACAAAACAAGGGGGAAGTAAAAATAATCCCAGCTTCCTTAGTCACAACTTCTCTTTTGATACAATCTTCCTTTACTGGCAACAAGACGACTAAAGCTGCCACAGAGGAAGGAAACTGCACAAACCTATTCAATTTATCCAGCAGATAATTACAAAGCAGTGTCACAATTGCCCTCTGATGAGTGATGACCCTGCTGTAAAGAAGAAACACATAACCACGATTCATGATTCAAATACATTACTCCACAGTTAAATTGGAGAACATAAGTGATAAGGGTAACAATCAAAAGAAGCACCCAGCAAAACAAAAGAGTCTTTCCTAATAACTCTGTTAGTCAGAATGTTTGGAGTGGTGGTCCCCATTCAACAAAATCACACTTGATGGTAGAACAAACATAGCAGTCATGAAATGGAATCTCCCTGCTGAGAAAGAAGAAATATGTACCACAAGTTCTGCAATGCATTGATTATTTTTAGTGACCATTGGAATTAAATTTTTTAAAATATAAAGCAAAAGAAGGAGATACCTAAAATAGAAGATTTATCAAATTCCGAACAGCCATTATTCAGTAAGGTGCATGTGGTGCATCATCTGCAAAAAAACCCATTGATTGTATAACCTGCTTTGAGGCCATACCACCAGATGACCCTGCCGTAAAGAACAAACTCTTAACCAAATTTCACAGTTCAAATCCGTTACTCCACTGTGAAATTGATAAATATAAGTGATAAGGGTATCAGTCAAAAGAAGCACCTAGCAAAAGAAAGAAGTCTTTCCTTATAAATCCAATTCTCGGAGTGGTGGTTCCTATCCAACAAAATCACACTCGATGGTAGAACAAACGTAGTCATGAAACGAAAACTCCCTATTGAGAGGGAAGAAACATGTACCACAATTGGTGCAGCACACTGATTATTTTTAGTTACCATTCCAATAACATTTTTAAAAATATAATGCAAATGAAGGAGATTCCAAAACAAGAAGATTTATCAAATTCCGAACATTTGGTGTTCAGTAAGGTGCATGTGGTGTAAAATGGCACCTAAAACCCATTGAATGGGGAGTCGGCTTTCTGGCCATAAAACCAGATGACCCTGCAGTAAACAACAAACACATAAAACCACTTCAAAATTCAAATACATTAATCCATTGTGAAATTGGTGAATATAAGTGAAAAAGATAACAATCAAAAGAAGCACCTAGCAAAAGGAAAAAAAATCTATCTAATAACTACAATCGTCAGAACGCTCGAAGTTCTGATTCCCATCCAACAAAATCACACTCGATGTTTAAACAAACATAGCAGTCATGAAACAGAATCTCCCAGTTGAGAAGTACAAAACAAGTACTACAATCTGTTTAGCACACTGTCTATTTTTTGTGACCATTGAAATAAGATTTTTAAAAATATAAAGCATATGAAGGAGACACCAAAACAAGAAGATTTATCATATTCTGAACATCCTGTGTTCAGTAAGGTGCATGTATTGTCCAATCTGCAGCAAAAACCCATTGAATGGAGAATCTGCTTTCTGGCCATACATCCAGATGATGCTGCTGTAAGCAACAAACATTTACCCACATTTCACGATCCAAATAAATTACTCCACTGTGAAATTGATGAATATAAGTGATAAAGGTATCAATCAAAGGAAGCACCTAGCAAAAGAAAGAAGTATTTCTAGTAACTCCAATCGTCAGAACGCTCGGAGTGGTGACTCCCATCCAACAAAATCACACACGATATCTGAACAAACATAGCAGTCATGAAACGGAACCTCCCTGTCGAGAGGGAAAAAACATGTACTACAATTTGTGCAGCACATTGTCTATTTTTAGTGACCATTGAAATAAGATTTTTAAAAATATAAAGCAAATGAAGGAGATACCAAAACAAGAAGATGTATCAAATTCTGAACAACCGGTGTTCAGTAAGTTGCATGTGGTGTCCAATCTGCACCAAAAACCGATTGAATGAAGAATCTCCTTTCTGGCCATACAACCAGATGACCCTGCTGTAAACAAAAAACACATAACCACATTTAACAATTCAAATATATTATTCCACTGTGAAATTGATGAATATATGTGATAAGGGGAAGAATCAAAATAAGCACCTAGCAAAAAAAAAAAAAAAAAAAGTCTTTCTAATAATTCCAATAGTCAGAATGCTCGGAGTGGTGGTTCCCATCCAACAAAATCACACTCGATGGTTGAACAAACATAGCAGTCATTAAACGGAATCTCCCTTATGAGAGGTACGAAACATGTACCATAATTTGTGCAGCACATTGTTTATTTTTAATCACCAATGAAATAAGATATTTGAAAATACAAAGCAAATGAAGGTGCTAGCTAAACAAGACAATTTATCGATTTCCGAACATTCGTTATTCAGTAAAGTGCATATGGTGTCCAATCTGCACCAAAAGACCATTGAATAGAGAATCTGCTTACTGGCCATACAACCAGATTAACTGGCTGTAAACAACAAACATTTACCCACATTTCACGAATCAAATACATTACTCCACTGTGAATTTGATGAATATAAGTGCCAAAGGTATCACTCAACCGAAGCACCTAGCAAAACAAAAAAGTATTTCTAATAACTCCAATCGTCAGAACGCTCAGAGTGGTAATTCCCATCCAACAAAATCATACTCGATGTTTGAACAAACATAGCAGTCAGGAAACAGAATCTCTCTGTTGAGAGGGAAGAAACATGTACTACAATTTGTGCAGCACATTGATTATTTTTAGTCACCATTGCAACAAGATTATTAAAAAATAATGCAAATGGAGGAAATACCTAAACAAGAATATTTCTAAAATTCCGAACATCCGTTTTCAGTAAGGTACATGTGGTTTCCCATCTGCAACAAAAACCATTGATCAGATAATCTGCTTTGTGGCCATAACACCAGATTACCCTACCATAAGGTACAGATTCTTAACCACATTTCACGATTCAAATACATTACTCCACTGTGAATTTGATGAATTAAAGTGATAAGGGTAACAATCAAAAGAAGCACAAAGCAAAAGAAAGAAATCATTCCTAATAACACTAATACTCAGGATGCTCAGAGTGGTGGTTCCCATCCAACAAAATCACACTCGATGGTAGAACAAACGTAGTAATGAAACGAAAACACCCTATTGAGAGGGAATAAACATGTACCACAATTTGTGCAGCGAATTGATTATTTTTAGTGACCACTGGAATAACATTTTTACAAATATAAAACAAATGAAGGAGATACTTAAACAAGAAGATTTATCAAATACCAAACATTCGTTATTCAGTAACGGGCATGTGGTGTCCAATCTGCACCAAAAACCCATTGAATGGAGAATCTGTTTTCTGGCCATACAAGCAGATAACGCTGATGTAAACAACAACTATTTAACCGCATTTCTTGATTCAAATACATTACTCGACTGAGAAATTGATGAATATAAGTGTTAAGGGTAACAAACAAAACAGGCACTTAGCAAAAGAAAGAAGTCTTTCCTAATAACTCCAATTGTCAGAATGCTCGGAGTAGTGGTTCCCATTCTACAAAATCACACTCGAAAGTAGAACAAACATAGCAGGCATTAAACGGAATCTCCCTGTTGAGAGGGAAGAAACATGTACCACAATTTGTGCAGCACATTGATTATTTTTAGTGACCATTGCAATAAGATATTTAAAAATATAAAGCAAATGAAGGAGATACCTAAACAAGAAAATCTATCAAATTCTGAACATTCGATATTCAGTAAAGTGCATGTGGTGTCCAATCTGCACCAAAAACCCATTGAATGGAAAATCTGCTTTCTGGCCATACAACCAGATGACCCTGCTGTAAACAACAAACAGTTACCCGCATTTTACGATTCAAATACATAAGTTTACTGTGAAATAGATGAATATAAGTGATAAGGTGAAGAATCAAAATAGGCACCTAGCAAAACAATGAATTTTTCCTAATAACTCCAATATTCAGAATGCTCGGAGTGGTGGTTCCCATCCAATAAAATCACACTCGATGGTAGAAATAATATAGCCATCATGAAACGGAATCTCCCTGCTGAGAGGGAAGAAACATGTACCACAATTTGTGCAGCACATTGATTATTTTTAGTGACCATTGCAATTAGATTTTTAAAAATATAAAGCAAATGAAGGAGATACCTAAACAAGAAGATTTATCAAATTCTTAACATTCGATATTCTGTTAAGTGCATGTTGTGTCCAACCTGAACCAAAAAAACCCATTGAATGGAAAATCTGCTTTCTGGCCATACAACCAGATGACCCTCCTGTAAACATCAAACATTTACCCACATTTAACGATTCAAATAAATTACTCCACTGTGAAATTGATGAATATATATGATAAAAGTATCAATCAAAGGAAGCACCTAGCAAAACAATGAAGTCGAATGGTCAGATGCTCGGAGTGGTGGTTCCCATCCAACAAAATCACACTCGATGGAAGAACAAATATAACAGTCATGAAACGGAATCTCTCTGCTGTGAGGGAAAAAACATGTACCACAGTTTGTGCAGCACATTGATTATTTTTAGAGAAAAATTGCAACAAGATTTTTTAAAAAACAAAGCAAATGAAGGAGATACGTAAACTAGAATATTTCTCAAATTCCGAACATCCATTTTCAGTAAGGTGCATTTGGTGTCCCATCTGCACCAAAACCGATTGATTGTATAATCTGCTTTGTGGCCTTAACACCTGATTACCCTGCCGTAAAGTACAGATTCGTAACCACATTTCACGAATAAAATACATTACTCCACTGTGAAATTGATGAATATAAGTGATAAGGGTAACAATCAAAGGAAGCACCTAGCAAAAGAAAACAGTATTTCTAATAACTCCAATCGTCAGAACGCTCGGAGTGGTGATTCCCATCCAACAAAATCACACTCGATGTTAGAACAAATTTAGCAGTCATGAAACAGAATCTCCCTGTTGAGAGGAAAGAAACATTTACTACAATTTATGCAGCACGTTGATTATTTTTAGGTCCCATAGGAATAACATTTTAAAAAATATAAAGCAAATGAAGGATATACCTAAAATCGAAGATATATCAAATTCCGAACATTCGTTATTCAGTAAAGTGCATGTGGTGTCCAATCTGCACCAAAAACCCTTTGAATGGAGAATCTGCTTTCTGGCCATACAACCAGATGACCCTGCTGTAAACAACAAACACATAAACCCACTTCAAGATTCAAATACATAAATCCACTGTGAAATTGATGAATATAAGTGAAAGAGGTATCAAAGGAAGTACCTAGCAAAAGAAAAACGTTTTTCTAATAACTCCAATAGTCAGAATGATCGGAGTGGTGGTTCCCATCTAACAAAATCTCACTCGATGTTTGAACAAACATAGCAGTCATGAAACAGAATCTCCCTGATGAGAGATACGAAACATGTACCACAATTTCCGCACAACATTGATAATTATTAATGACAATTGAAATAAGATTTTTAAAATATAAAGAAAATGAAGGAGATACCTAAACAAGAAGATCTATCAATTTCTGAACATTCGATATTCAGTGAAGTGCATGTGGTGTCCAATCTGAACCAAAACCCATTCAATGGGGAATCTGCTTTCTGGCCATACAACCAGATGACCCTGCTGTAAACAACAAACACATAAACCCACTTCACGATTCAAATACATTAATCCATTGTGGAAGTGGTGAATATAAGTAAAAAGAAGCACCTACCAAAAGAAAAAAAAAATCTTTCTAATAACTCCAATCGTCATAACGCTCGGAGCGGTGATTCCCATGCAACAAAATCACACTCGATGTTTGAACTAACATAGCAGTCATGAAACGGTATCTCCCTGGTGAGAAGTACGAAACATGTACTACAATTTGTGCAGCATATTGTCTATTTTTAGTGACCATTGAAATAAGATTTTTAAAAATATAAAGCAAATGAAGGAGATACCAAAACAAAATTATTTATCAAATTCTGAGCATCCTGTGTTCAGTAAGGTGCATGTGGTGTCCAATCTGCACTACAAACCGATTGAATGCAGAATCTGCTTTCTGGCCGTACAACCAGGTGACCCTGATGTAAACAAAAAACAAATAACCACATTTCACGATTCAAATATATTATTCCACTGTGTAATTGATGAATATATACGATAAGGGTAACAATCAAATCAAGCACGTAGGAAAACAATGAAGTTTTTCCTAATAAACTCCAACATTGAGGATGCTTGGCGTGGTGGTTCCCATCCAACAAAATCACACTCGATGTTTGAACAAACATAGCAGTCATGAAACAGAATCTCGCTGTTGAGAGGGAAGAAACATATCCCACAATTTGGGCAGCACATTGTTTATTTTTAGTGACCATTGCAATAAGATTTTTACAAATATAAAGCAAATGAAGGAGATACCAAACTAAGAAGATTTATCAAATTCTGAACATTAGATTTTCAGTAAAGTGCATGTGGTGTCCAATCTGCAGCAAAAACCCATTGAATGGAGAATCTGCTTTCTGACCATACAACCAGATGACCCTGCTGTAAACAACAAACATTTACCCACATTTCACGATTCAAATAAATTACTCAACTGTGAAATTGATGAATATAAGTGATAAGGGGAAGAATCAAACTAAGCACCTAGCAAAACAATGAATTCTTTCATAAAAACTCGAATATATAGGATGGTAGGAGTGGTGGTTCCCATCCAACAAAATCAAACTCTATGGTAGAACAAATACAGCCATTATGAAATGGAATCTCCCTGCTGAGAGGGAAGAAACATGTACCAAAATTTGTGCAGCACATTGATTATTTTTAGTGACCATTGCAAAAAGATTTTAAAAAATTTAAATCAATTAAAAGAGACACAAAAAAGAAGATTTATCAAATTCCGAACATTCGTTATTCAGTAAAATGCATGTGGTGCCCAATCTGCACCAAAAACCCATTGAATGGAGAATCTGCTTTGTGGCCATACAATCAGATGACCCTGCTGTAAACAACAAACATTTACGAACATTTCACGAATAAAATGCACCACTCCCCTGTGAAATTGATGAATATAAGTGATAAAGGTATCAAAGGAAGAACCTAGCGAATGAAAAAAGTCTTTCTAATAATTCCAATCGTCAGAATGCTCGGAGTGGTGATTCCCATCCAACAAAATCACACTCAATGTTAGAACAAACATAGCAGTAATGAAACGGAATCTCTCTGTTGAGAGGGAAGAAACATGTACTACAATTTGTGCAGCACAATATCTATTTTTAGTGACCACTGAAATAAGATTTTAAAAAATATAAAGCATATGAAGGAGATACCAAAACAATAAGATTTATCAGATTCCGAACATTCGGTGTTCAGTAAAATGCATCTGGTGTCCAATATGCACCAAAAACCCATTGAATGGGAAATCTGCTTTCTGGCCATACAACCAGAAGACCCTGCTCTAAACAAAAAACACATAAACCCACCTCACGATTCAAATACATTAATCCACTGTGGAATTGGTGAATATAAGTGACAAAGGGATCAATCAAAGGAAGCACCTAGCAAAAGAAAAAAGTACTTCTAATAAATCCAATCGTCAGAACGCTCAGAGTGGTGCTTCCCATCCAACAAAATCACATTCGATGTTTGAACAAACATAGCAGTCATGAAACCGAATGTCCCTGTTGAGAGTGATGAAACATGTACCACAATTTGTGCAGCACATTGATTATTTTTAGTGACCATTGCAATAAAATTTTTAAAAATATCAAGCAAATGAAGGAGATACCTAAAAGCAAATGAAGGAGATACCTAAACATGAAGATTTATCAAATTCTGAACATTCGATATTCAGTAAAGTGCATGTGGTATCCAATATGCAACAAAATCCCATTGAGTGGAAAATCTGCTTTCTGGCCATACATCCAGATGATGCAGCAGGTTAACTACTGAATTGGGGTGTTGTGGTTCCAGATTGTGACTAGAATTTTGAGGTGTTGGTGGGAGTAGAGCTGGAAGCGGGAGATTGAGTAGATGGGAGAGACTGGGTCTGTGTGCAATGAGCGGAGGTAGTTAACCTTTCCTCCAAACCCCTCTCCCAATCCGAAACCTCTGTCCTATCCAAAGGCCTCACCTGCAGCCCCACTCCCAGGTTCAACCAAACTGCCCTTGTCAAAGATTTACTGTCCCACACTCGTAGTCTCTGCTGGAAATATCACTTTGCCATGAAGAAAAATAATCCTGTTCCCACTCCTAATGATCCAACTCCCCAGGACACTATCCAAATTGAACCCTGCCTGCAACAGTTCCGTCCTCCATCACAGCGGGACCCACCTCCTCTTCCTCAAAATCACCCTCTCCAAACCTTCCAGGAATTTCTCACTTCCAGCCTTGCCTCTCAATCTTTCTTGAAAAACCTTAATCCTACTCCCATCATCACCACAGCCGAAGCCCAGGCTATCCGTGATCTGAAAGCTGACCCATCCATCATCATTCTTCCAGCTGACAAGGGTTCCACGACCGTGGTACTTGATCGTCGGGAGTATGTGGCTGAGGGACTGCGTCAGCTTTCAGACTACTCTACATACAAAGTTTGCCAAGGTAATCCCATTCCTGATGTCCAGGCGGAGATTCAAGGAATCCTCAGAACCTTAGGCCCCCTACAAAACCTTTCACCTGACTCCATCAAACTCCTGACCCCACCGACACCTCGCACTCCTACCTTCTACCTACTTCCTAAAATTCACAAACCCAAACATCCTGGCCACCCCATTGTAGCTGGTTACCAAGCCCCTACAGAACGTATCTCAGCCTACGTAGATCAACACCTTCAACGCATTACATGCAGTCTCCCATCCTTCATCAAAGACACCAACACTTTCTCGAACGCCTGGAATCCGTACCCAGTCTGTTACCCCCAGAAACCATCCTTGTAACCATTGATGCCACTTCCCTATACACGAATATCCCGCACTTCCAGGGCCTCGCTGCAATGGAGCACTTCCTTTCACGCTGATCACCTGCCACCCTACCTAAAACCTCTTTCCTCGTCACCTTAGTCAGCTACATCCTGACCCACAACTTCTTCACTTTTGAAGGCCAGACATACCAACAATTAAAGGGAACAGCCATGGGTACCAGGATGGCCCCCTCGTATGCCAACCTATTTATGGGTTGCTTAGCGGAAGCCTTCTTGGTTACCCAAGCCTGCCAACCCAAAGTTTGGTACAGATTTATTGATGACATCTTCATGATCTGGACTCACAGTGAAGAACAACTCCAGAATTTCCTCTCCAACCTCAACTCCTGGTCCTACTCTAAATCCCATGCCACTTTCCTAGATGTTGACCTCCCTCTGTCCAATGGCCGGCTTCACACATCCGTCCACATCAAACCCACCAACAAGCAACAGTACTTCCATTATGACAGCTGCCACACATTCCATATCAAACGGTCCCTTCCCTACAGCCTAGGCCTTTGTGGCAAACGAATCTGCTCCAGTCCTGAATCCCTCGACCATTACACCAACAACCTGAAAACAGCTTTCGCATCCCGCAACTACCCTCCCAACCTGGTACAGAAGCAGATAACCAGAGCCACTTCCTCATCCCCTCAAACCCAGAACCTCTCACAGAAGAACCCCAAAAGTGCCCCACTTGTGACAGAATATTTCCCGGTACTGGATCAGACCTCGAATGTGGCTCTGCAGCAGGGATACGACTTCCTAAAATCCTGCACCGAAATGAGATCCATCCTTCATGAAATCCTCCCCACTCCACCAAGAGTGTCTTTCCGCCGTCCACATAACTTTCGTAACCTCTTGGTTCATCCCCATGAAGTCCCCAAACCACCTTCCCTACCCTCTGGCTCCTACCCTTGCAACCGCCCCTGATGTAAAACCTGTCCTAGGCACCATCCCACCACCACCTACTCCAGTCCTGTAACCCGGAAGGTGTACACGATCAAGGGGAGAGCCACGTGTGAAAGCACCCACGTGATTTACCAACTGACCTGCCTGCACTGTGACACTTTCTATGTGGGAATGACCAGCAACAAACTGTCCATTGGCATGAATGGACACAGGCAGACAGTGTTTGTTGGTAATGAGGATCACCCTGTGGCTAAACATGCCTTGATGCACGGCCAGCACATCTTGGCACAGTGTTACACTGTCCGAGTTATCTGGATACTTCCCACCAACACCAACCTATCCGAACTCCGGAGATGGGAACTCGCCCTTCAGTATATCCTCTCTTCTCGATATCCACCAGGCCTCAACCTCCACTAATTTCAAGTTGCCGCCGCTCATACCTCACCTGTCTTTCAACAACTTCTTTGCCTCTGTACTTCCGCCTCGACTGACATTTCTGACCTTACTCTTTGCCTTTAAATATGTCTGCTTGTGTCTGTGTATGTGTGGATGGATGTGTGTGTGTGTGTGTGTGTGTGTGTGTGTGTGTGTGTGTGTGTGTGTGAGAGAGAGAGAGAGAGAGTGTACACCTGTCCATTTTTCCCCTAAGGGAAGTCTTTCCGCTCCCGGGATTGGAATGACTCCTTACCCTCTCCCTTAAAACCCACATCATTTCGTCTTTCCCTCTCCTTCCTGAAGAAGCAAACATCGGTTGCTAAAGCTAGTAATTCTGTGTGTGTGTGATTGTGTGTTTTGTTCATTGTGCCTGTCTGCCGGCACTTTCCCACTTGGTAAGTCTTGGAATCTTTGTTTTAATATATTTTTCCCATGTGGAAGTTTCTTTCTATTTTATTTACTCTAATGTGAAATTGATGAATATAAGTGTTAAGGGTAACAATCAAAACAAGCACTTAGCAAAACAATGAATTCTTTCCTAAAAACTCCAATATTAAGGATGCTCGGAGTGGTGGTTCCCATCCAACAAAATCACACTCTTTGGTAGAACAAATATAGCAGTTATGAAACGGAATCTCCCTGCTGAGAGGGAAAAAATATGTACCACAATTTGTGCACCACACTGATTATTTTTAGTGACCATTGCAATAAGATTTTTAAAAATTTAAAGCAATTAAATGAGATACGAAAACAAGAAGATTTATCAAATTCCGAACATTCGTTATTCAGTAAAATGCATGTGGTATCCAATCTGCACCAAAAACCAATTGAGTTAAGAATCTGTTTCTGGCCATACAAACAGATGACCCTGCTCTAAACAACAAACATTTACACACATTTAACGATTCAAATACATTACACCACCGCAAAATAGATGAATATCAGTTATAAGGGTAATTCAATATATTAACCCACTGTGAAATTGATGAATGTATGTGATTAGGGTAACAATAAAAAGAAGCACCTAGCAAAACAATGAAGTTTTTCCTAATAACTACAACACCCAAGATTCTCGGAGTGGAGGTTCCCATCCAACAAAATCACACTCGATGTTTGAACAAACATAGCAGTCATGAAACGGAATCTCCCTGTTGAGAGGGAACAAACATGTACCACAATTTGTGCGCACATTGATTATTTTTAGTGAACATTGGACAACCAGATGACCCTGCTGTAAACAACAAACTCTTAACCACATTTCACGATTCAAATAAATTACTCCACTGTGAAATTGATGAATATAAGTGAGAAGAGTAACAATCAAAAGAAGCACTTAGCATAACAATTAAGTCTTTCCTTATAACTCCAAAATCAAAATGCTCGGAGTGCTGATCCCATCTAACAAAATCACACTCAATGGTTGAACAAACATAGCAGTCATTAAACGGAATCTCCTTGTTGAGAGGGAAGGAACATGTACCACAATTTGTGCAGCACATTGATTATTTAGTGACCATTGCAATACGATTTTTTAAAAAAAAAAGCAAATGAAGGAGATACCTAAATAAGATTTATCAAATTCCAAACACCCGTTATTCAGTAAAGTGCTTGTGGTGTCAAATCTGCACCAAAAACCCACTGAATTGAAAATCTGCTTTCTGGCGATACAACCAGATGAACCTGCTATAAACAACAAACTCTTAACCACTTTACATGATTCAAATACACTCCTGGAAATGGAAAAAAGAACACATTGACACCAGTGTGTCAGACCCAGCATACTTGCTCCGGACACTGCGAGACGGCTGTACAAGCAATGATCACACGCACGGCACAGCGGACACACCAGGAACCGCGGTGTTGGTCGTCGAATGGCGCTAGCTGTGCAGCATTAGTGCACCGCCACCGTCAGTGTCAGCCAGTTTGCCATGGCATATGGAGCTCCATCGCAGTCTTTAACACTGGTAGCATGCCGCAACAGCTGGACGTGAACCGTTTGTGCAGTTGACGGACTTTGAGCGAGGGCGTATAGTGGGCATGTGGGAGGCCGGGTGGACGTACCACCGAATTGCTCAACACGTGCGGCATGAGGTCTCCACAGTACATCGATGTTGTCGCCAGTGGTCGGCGGAAGGTGCACGTGCCCGTCGACTTGGGACCGGACCGCAGCGACACACGGATGCACGCCAAGACCGTAGGATCCTACGCAGTGCCGTAGGGGACCGCACCGCACCTTCCCAGCAAATTAGGGACACTGTTGCTCCTGGGGTATCGGCAAGGACCATTCGCAACCGTCTCCATGAAGCTGGGCTACGGTCCCGCACACGTAAGTCCGTCTTCCGCTCACGCCCCAACATCGTGCAGCCCGCCTCCGGTGGTGTCGCGACAGGCGTGAATGGAGGGACGAATGGAGACGTGTCATCTTCAGCGATGAGAGTCGCTTCTGCCTTGGTGCCAATGACGGTTGTATGCGTGTTTGGCGCCGTGCAGGTGAGCGCCACAAACAGAACTGCATACGACCGAGGCACACAGGGCCAACACCCAGCATCATGATGTGGGGAGCGATCTCCTACACTGGCCGTACACCTCTGGTGATCGTCGAGTGGACACTGAATAGTGCACGGTAAATCCAAACCGTCATGGAACCCATCGTTCTACCATTTCTAGATCGGCAAGGGAACTTGCTGTTCCAACAGGACAATGCACGTCCGCATGTATCCCGTGCCACCCAGCGTGCTCTAGAAGGTGTAAGTCAATTACCCTGGCCAGCAAGATCTCCGGATCTGTCCCCCATTGAGCATGTTTGGGACTGGATAAAGTGTCGTCTCACGCGGTCTGCACGTCCAGCACGAACGCTGGTCCAACTGAGGTGCCAGGTGGAAATGGCATGGCAAACCGTTCCACAGGACTACATCCAGCATCTCTATGATCGTCTCTATGGGAGAATAGCAGCCTGCACTGCTGCGAAAGGTGGATATACACTGTACTAGTGCCGACATTGTGCATGCTCTGTTGCCTGTGTCTATGTGCCTGTGGTTCTGTCAGTGTGATCATGTGATGTATCTGACCCCAGGAATGTGTCAATAAAGTTCCCCTTCCTGCGACAATGAATTCACGGTGTTCTTATTTCAATTTCCAGGAGTGTACATTACTCCACTGTGAAATTGATGAATGTAAGTGATAAGGGTAACAATCAAAAGAAGCACCTAGCAAAGGAAAGAAGACTTACCTTATAACTCCAATAGTCAAAATGTTTGTAGTGGTGATCCCATCCAACAAAATCACACTCAATGGTTGAACTAATATAGCAAAGAAACAAAATCTCCCTGCTAAGAGGGAAGAACCAGATAACACAATTTGTGCGGCACATTGATTATTTTTTGTGATCATGAAATAACATTTTTAAAAATATAAAGCAAATGAAGGAGATACCTAAACAAGAAGATTTATCAAATTCCAAACATACGTTATGCAGTAAGGGGCATGTGGCGTTCAATCTGCACCAAAAACCCGTTGAATGGAGAATCTGCTTTCTGGCCATACAACCAGATGACCCTGCTGTAAACAACAAACGCATAACCACATTACACGATTCAAATACGTTACTCCAGTGTGAAATTGATGAATATAAGTGTTAAGGGTAACAATCAAAACAAGCACTTAGCAAAAGAAAGAAGACATTCGTAATAACTCCAATTGTCACAATGCTCGGAGTGGTGGTTCCCATCCAACAAAATCACACTCTATGGTAGAACAAATATAGCCGTTATGAAACGGAATCTTGTTGTTGAGAGGGAAGAACCATGTACCACAATTTGTGCAGCACATTGATTATTTTTAGTGACCATTGCAATAAGATTTTTAAAAATTTAAAGCAATTAATGGAGATACGAAAACAAGAAGGTTTAACATATTCCGAACATTCGTTATTCAGTAAAATGCATGTGGCGTCCAATCTGCACCAAAAACAGATTGAATGGAGAATCTGCTTTCTGGCCATACAAACAGATGACCCTGCTCTAAACAACAAACATTTACACACATTTAACAATTCAAATATATTACACCACTGCATAATAGATGAATATCAGTTATAAGGGTAAAAATCAAAAGAAGCACCTAGCAAAAGAAAGAGGTCTTTCCTAATAACTCCAATACTCAGGATGCTCGGAGTGGTGATTCCCATCCAACAAAATCACACTCGACGTTTGAACAAACATAGCAGTCATAAAACAGAATCTCCCTGTTGAGAGGGAAGATACATGTACTACAATTTGTGCAGCACATTGGTTATTTTTAGTGACCACTGCAATAAGATTTTTAAAAATTTAAAGCAATTAATGGAGATACGAAAACAAGAAGGTTTAACATATTCCGAACATTCGTTATTCAGTAAAATGCATGTGGCGTCCAATCTGCACCAAAAACCGATTGAATGGAGAATCTGCTTTCTGGCCATACAAACAGATGACCCTGCTCTAAACAAAAAACATTTACACACATTTAACAATTCAAATATATTACACCACTGCATAATAGATGAATATCAGTTATAAGGGTAAAAATCAAAAGAAGCACCTAGCAAAAGAAAGAGGTCTTTCCTAATAACTCCAATACTCAGGATGCTCGGAGTGGTGATTCCCATCCAACAAAATCACACTCGACGTTTGAACAAACATAGCAGTCATAAAACAGAATCTCCCTGTTGAGAGGGAAGATACATGTACTACAATTTGTGCAGCACATTGGTTATTTTTAGTGACCACTGCAATAAGATTTTAAAAAATGTAAAGCAAATGAAGGAGATACCTAAACAAGAAGATTTATCAAATTCCGATCATTAGTTATTCAGTAAAGTGCACGTTGTGTCCAATATGCGCCAATAACCCATTGAATGGAGGAACTGCTTTCTGGCCATACAACCAGATGACCCTGCTGTAAACAACAAACTCTTAACCACATTTCACGATTCAAGTACATTACTCCTCAGTGAAATTGATGAATATAAGTGATAAGGGTAACAATCAAAAGAAGCATTAGCATAACAATTAAGTATTTCCTTATAACTCCATTAGTCAAAATGCTCCGAGTGGTGATCCCATCCAACAAAATCACACTCAATGGTTAAACAAACATAGCACTCATGAAACAGAATCTCCCTGCTGAGAGTGTAGAATCATGTACCACAATTTGTGCAGCTCATTGATTATTTTTTGTGACCATGGAATAACATTTTTTAAAACATACAGCACATGAAAGAGATACCTAAACAAGAAGATTTCTCAAATTCGGAATATTCTGTGGTCAGTAATGTGCATGTGGTGCCCACTCTGCACCAAAACAAGAAGATTTATCAAATTCCGAACATTCGGTGTTCAGTAAGGTGCATGGGTTGCCCAATGTGCATCAAAAACCCATTGAATGCAGAATCTGCTTTATGGCCATACAACCAGATGACCCTGCTGTTAACAACAAACACATAACCACATTTAATGATTCAAATATATTAACCCACTGTGAAATTGATGAATATAAGTGATATGCGTAACAATCAAAAGAAGCACCTACCAGAACAAAGAAGTCTATCCTTATAACTCCAATAGTCAAAATGCTCACAGTGGTGGTTCCCATCCAACAAAATGACACTTAATGGTTAAACAAACATAGCACTCATGAAACGGAATCTCCCTGCTGAGAGGGAAGAACCATATACCACAATCTGTGCAGCACATTGATTGTTTTTAGTGACCATGGAATAACATTTTTAAAAATATAAAAGAAATAAAGGAGATACCTAAACTAGAGGGTTTATCAAATTCCGAACATTCGTTATTAAGTAAGAAGCATGTGGTGTCCAATCTGCACCAAAAACCCACTAAATGGTGAACCTGCTTTCTGGCCATACAACCAGATTACCCTGCTGTAAACAACAACTACTTACCCACATTTCACGATTCGAATACATTACTCAACTGCGAAATTGATTAATATAAGTGATCAGAGCAACATACAAAAGAAGCACCTAGCAAAGGAAAGAAGTCATTCCTAATAACTCACGATGCCTGGAGTGGTGGTTCCCATCCAACAAAATCACACTCGATGTTTGAACAAACATAGCAGTGACGAAACGGAATTTCCCTGCTGAGCAGCACATTGATTATTTTTAGTGACCATTGCAATAAGATTTTTAAAAATATAAAGCAAATGATGGAGATACCTAAACAAGAAGATTTATCAAATTCCGAACATTCGGTATTCTGTAAGGTGCGTGTGGTGTCCCATCTGAACCAAAACCCATTGACTGTATAATCTGCTTTGTGGCCATAACACCACATGACCCTGCCGTAAAGAACAAACTCTAAACCACATTTTACGATCAAATACACTCCTGGAAATGGAAAAAAGAACACATTGACACCAGTGTGTCAGACCCACTATACTTGCTCCGGACACTGCGAGAGGGCTGTACAAGCAATGATCACACGCACGGCACAGCGGACACAGGCCTTTAAATATGTCTGCTTGTGTCAGTGTATGTGCGGATGGATATGTGTGTGTGTGTGTGTGTGTGTGTGTGTGTGTGTGTGTGTGTGTGTGTGTGTGTGTGTGTGTGTGCGAGTGTACACCTGTCCTTTTTTTCCCCTAAGGGAAGTCATTCCGCTCCCGGGATTCGAATGACTCCTTACCCTCTCCCTTAAAACCCACATCCTTTCGTCTTTCCCTCTCCTTCCTGAAGAAGCAACAATCGGTTGCGAAAGCTAGTAATTCTGTCTGTGTGTTTGTGTGTTTTGTTCATGTGCCTGTCTGCCGGCACTTTCCCGTTTGGTAAGTCTTGGAATTTTTGTTTTTAATATATTTTTCCCATGTGGAAGTTTTTTTCTATTTTATTAACCCACTGTGAAATTGATGAATATATGTGATAAGGTAACAATCAAAAGAAGCAGCTAGCAAAACAATGAAGTCTTTCCTAATAACACCAACACTCAAAATGCTCGGAGTGGAGGCTCCCATCCAACAAAATAACACTCGATGTTTGAACAAACATAGCAGTTATGAAACGGAATCTCCCTGTTGAGAGGGAACAAACATGTACCACAATTTGTGCAGCACATTGATTATTTTTAGTAAACATTGGAATAAGATTTTTTTTAAATATAAAGCAAATGAAGGAGATACCTAAACAAGAAAATTCATCTAATTTTTTGGACATTCGTTATTCAGCAAAGAGCATGTGGTGTCCAATCTGCACCAAAAACCCATTGAATGGAGAATCTGCATTCTGGTCATACAACCAGACGACCCTGCTGTAAACGACAAACTCTTAACCACATTTCATTAATCAAATACATTACTCCACTGTTAAATTGATGAATGTAAGTGTTAAAGATTACAACCGAAAGATGCACCTAGTGAAAGGAAAAATTCTTTCCTAATAACTCAAATGCTCGGAGAGGTGGTTCCCATCCAACAAAATCACACACAAAGGTAGAACAAACACAGCAGTCATTAAATGGAATCTTCCTGTTGAGAGGAAAGAAACATGTACCACAATTTGTGCAGGACGTTCAATATTTTTAGTGACCATTGCAATAAGACTTTTAAAAATTTAAAGCAGTATAAGGAGATACCAAAACAAGAAGATTTATTAAATTGCGGACATTTGTTATTTAGTAAAATGCCTGTGTTGTGCAATCTGCACCAAAAACCCATTGACTGGAGAATCTGCTTTCTGGCCATACAACCAGATGACCCTGCTGCAAACAACAAACATTTACCCACATTTCACAATTCAAATACATTACTCCACTGTGAAATTGATGAATATAAGTAATAAAAGAAGCATCTAGCAAAAAAAAAAAAAAAAGGCTTTCCTAATAACCCCAATAATCAGGATCTCGGAGTGGTGGTTCCCATCCAACAAAATCACACTCCATGTTTGAACAAACATAGCAGTAATGAAACAGAATCTCCGTGTTGAGAGGGAAGAAACATGTACCACAATTTGTGCAGCACATTAATTATTTTTAGTGACCATTTCAATAAGATTTTTTAAAAAATATAAAGGAAATCAAGGAGATACCTAAACAATAAGATTTATCAAATTCTGAACATCTGTTATTCAGTAAAGTGAATCTGGTGGTAAGGCCACAAAGCAGATTACGCAATCAATGGGTTTTTGTGCAGATGGTACACCACATGCACCTTACTGAATATCGGCTGTTCGGAATGTGATAAATCTTCTTGTTTAGGTATCTCCTTGATTTCCTTTATATTTTTTTAAAAATCTTATTGAAATGGTCACTAAAAATAATTAATGTGCTCCACAATCTCCTTCATTTGCTTTATATTTATAAAAATCGTATTCCAATGGTCACTAAAAATAATCAATGTGTTGCACAAATTGTGGTATATGTTTCTTCCCTTTCAGCAGGGATATTTTGTTTCATGACTGTTATTTTTGATCAACCGAGTTCGATTTTGTTGGATGGGAACCACCACTCCGAGCATTTTCACTACTGGAGTTATAAGGAAAGACTTCTTTTTTTGCTAGGTACTTCTTTTGATTGTTACCCTTATCACTTATATTCATCAATTTCACAGTGGAGTAATGTATTTTTATCGTGAAATGTGGTTAAGAGTTTGTTCTTTATGGCAGCGTCATATGGTGTTTTGAGTGGTGGAACCCATCCAACAAAATCACACTCGACGCTAGATCAAACAAAGCTGCCATGAAACGGAATCTCCCTGCTGAAAGTGAAGAAATATGTACCACAATTTGTGCTGCACAATGATTATTTTTTGTGACCATGGAATAACATTTTTAAAAACATAAAGCACATGAAAGAGATACCTAACAAGAAGATTTATCAAATTCCGAACATTCGGTGTTCCGTAAGGTGCATGTGGTGTCCAATCAGAACCAAAAACCCATTGAATGGAGAATCTGCTTTCTGGCCATAGAAGTAGATGACACTGATGTAAACAACAACTACTTAACCACAATTTATGATTCAAATACATTACGCCACTGTGAAATTGATGCATATAAGTGATAAGGGTATCAATCGAAAGAAGAACCTAGCAAAAGAAAAAAGTCTTTCTAATAACTCCAATCGTCACACTGCTCGGAGTGGTGGTTCCCATCCAACAAAATCACACTCCAGAATGAGATTTTCACTCTGCAGTGGAGTGTGCGCTGATATGAAACTTCCTGGCAGATTAAAACTGTGTGCCCGACTGAGACTCGAACTCGGGACCTTTGCCTTTCGGGGCAAGAGCTCTACCAACTGAGCTACCGAAGCACGACTCACATCTCCTACCTTCCAAAATCACACTCGATGGAAGAAAAAACATAGTACTCATGAAACAGAATCTCCCTGCTGAGAAGGAAGAAACATGTACCACAATTTGTGCAGCACATTGATTATGTTAGTGACCATGGAATAACATTTTAAAAAATATAAAGCAAATGAAGGAGATACCTAAACAAGAAGATTTATCAAATTCCAAACATTTGTTATTAAGTAAGGGATATGTGGTGTCCAATCTGCACCAAAAACCCATTGAATGAAGAATCTGCTTTCTGGCCATACAAGCAGATGATGCTGATGTAAGGAACTACTTAACCACATTCCGTGATTCAAATACATTACCTCACTCTGAATTTAATGATTATAAGTGTTAAGGGTAACAATCAAAAGAAGCATCTAGCAAAAGAAAGAAGTCTTTCCTTATAACTCCAATAGTCAAAATGCTCGGAGTGGTGGGTCGCATCCAACAAAGTCACACTCAATGGTTGAACAAACATAGCACTCATGAAACAGAATCTCCCTGCTGAGAGGGTAGGACCATGTGCCACAAATTGTGCAGCAAATTGATTATTTATAGTGACCATGGAATAACATTTTCTTAAAAATAAATTAAATGAAGGAGATACCTAAACATGAAGATTTATCAAATTCCGAACATTGGTTAATCAGTAAGGGGCACGTGGTGTCCAATCTGCACCAAAAACCCATTGAATGGAGAATCTGCTTTCTGGCCATACAACCAGATGACCCTGCTTTAAACAAAAAATACTTAACCATATATTGCAATTTAAATAAATTCTTCCACTGTGAATGTGATGAATTAAACTGATAAGAATTTCAATAAAAAGAAGCACCTACTGCTCTACCATCAACAGCCTCTTCCTCAGAATCCTTCAATACCTCAACACATGACTCAACTTCCCTAAAGTCATCCACTTCAGCGTTATCTCTCACATCAAGAGCACAACCTCCTTCCTTGAATTCTACTACTCTATTATGCAGTATTTTTTTCTCATTCTCACTGGCAGAAGCCTCCACATCTTTCAGATGACAATTTACTACAATTTTATCACAATACATTAATTCCATAAGTATCATAGGTGTCATTAGTATTATTAACATAGCAACAGCCCCCTACATCACCTCTTATAACATTTTCTTCCTCCGTAAACAAATTCTTCATTACATCTCCACTGATTCCTGAATACTAATGGGTCTACAATTATCTTTGCTTGTCCCCCTATCACTTATTTGTGCCAAAATTGTTTATCAAATGGTCTCTTACAACTTCCGGTGCCCTACTTGTATAATCATGACAGTAATAAACCTATATATTTATTATGTTTTAATCTACACAAAAAAGAACTTACCTAAAGTATGAGGCAGAGCAAATATACATTGTTACAGCACTAGGACAAACAGCTCTATCTATACGCCCTACCACAGACTGCCAAAATCAGTTAACAGTTATGAACTTATGGGCCACAAATTATTTAACAAACTTCCACAAGCTACACAAAATATAACATAGCAACATTACAAACAAACACTTTGTGACTCGTTAGTTGTAAACCCATTTTGCAATATAGAGGATTTCATGACCTGTGATATAAACACTGTAACGTTCTTAACAATTCTGTTCTTTTAAAGCATGTACTGTCATGTATTGTATTATGTGTATGACTTTGTGTATTGCTGTAATGGCTTAAAAACAATAAAATTATATTATTATTATTAACCATCTGTCTTTTTCCATAATTAGTATGTAGATGGCGTCAGTCACGGAAGTATTGAATATAGAAGTTCGCAAAAATAGTGTTATACAGTGTCAATCTTGCAAAAAGTGCACGAGACCTGTTAAAAGTGGCTTCGTCTGTGTCCAGTGTAACCATAAATTTAATTTTCGTTGGAGAAAGGTTGACCCTTCCCTGAGAAGCGACGATAATTGTGCGACTATGTGGAACTGTGCGGATTGTAAACAAAAGGATGTGTCCCTTAATGATCAAGAAATGTGTGCGTGTGATGCAGCAAGGAAGACCGACAGTATCAAAAAGGAAAACCTATAATATATTACAATTATTGGACTCTTACAGGACGAATTAAAAAAACTGTACGAGAAATATGAATTAAATCCATACAAGTCGGGGCAATGGCATAGTAAAACAAAAATCAAAGATGTGATAATCGGTGCTTCATCCTCCGAAAATGATCTGTTGTTAATTATTGCTGAGCTATGAGAGAACACAAAAATCCTGAGTGATGAAAACAGAAGATTCAAGCTTAAATTGGAAGAGAGTGATCATCAGGTATGTCTTCATATCCCCAAACCTATGGAAGGATTGCCAGAAAGTGAAGCTATGACTAAAACGGCTCACAACAGGCCTAGCAGTAGATGGGTAAGTGTAAAATCGAAGGGGAGCGCTTACAAACATATTAACAATAAACATAGGCAGGACTTTGTGTTACCATTAAATAACAAATATAATTCGCTTCAAAACACAGATGACATAGAAACGGTATCAGCACACTCATCTGATAAGGTGGTGCAGGACTCTCACAACTTAGCGAACAGCCAAGTAAGGTATAAGAAAAAACGCAAAATCAAGATTTATTCAGACAGTTACGCCAGAGGACTGGCAGCTATGTTAACAGAAAGCGGACCTCGTGTGATTAACGAGTTCTAAATAGAAGGTACCGTTAAATCAGGAACTGGTTTACGAGATGTTTCAACATCGATCGAGAAAGAAAGCACAGTCCTCTCGGACAGAGACTTTGTAGTGGTAATGGTCGGAGCGAACGAAGTCAGCACAAATGAAAGGAAGATTGCTACTTCGACACTGAAGGAGACTCTCAGAATGTTAACCCATACCAGCGTGATTGTTGTTAATGTGCCACATCGACATGATTTGCCCCAGTGGTCATGTGTGAATAAGGAAGTGGAGCAGACAAACAAGGAGTACCAAGCTATCTGTAAGCACTTTTAAGAATGTTTCCTTAATTAACACCAGTAGTTGTAGCAGAGAATGGCGTACCAAGCGTGGTCAACATTTCTGTTATCTAGGTAAACGTGTTTTAAGTGATACAATTATCGGAATAGTATTGGATAAGCTGGAGAAGGAAAAAAGACCAGTAATGTGTTTGGATTATGTTTCAACTGAGATGACAAAAAACTTGTATGCATAGACCAGGTTGGGTGTCCTAGTGACATAAGGACACAACCTGGTCAACTTTCATGCAGTAACAGTACGTCATGTCAACTAAGAGAATATGCAAAAAAAGAAATGCCTAAAGTAGAGTTCAAAATATGCTACCTCAATATTCAGGGCATGGCAGACAAAAACTTAATTGTCAACAAATTTTCAAATGAAAGCGTGATAGACGTTCTATGTTTAAGTCAACATTGGTGTAAAGAGGATGAGCTTGGATACAAAGTATTGGATGATTACACACTACTTAATTGCTGTTGCAGAAAACAGAACTTATGTGGTGGGGTAGCAATACATGCAAAAACACCTCTTGCATCAAACTGAGGCAGGATAGATCTCAATACCGTTTGTAATGAAATGCATTTTGAAATATCAGGTCTAGTAATTGAGAGCCTTAAGGTAATGATAGTAGTAGCGTACAGGCCACCTAGTGGTGACCCCCATATCTTTCTGGAGGAACTTGAGGAACTCTTAATGTACATATGTATACCGAAATGGAAACAGTACAATATTGTCATTGAGGGGATATCAATTCAAGTTTTGATGTCCTGCAGGACATAAAAACTGTGACAGAGCTCAAAAATGTGATTCGACTATTTAACCTGTACTATGCTAACTGCAAACCTACCAGAGGCTCATCCTGTCTAGACAATATATTTACAAATATTAAGAGAACTTGTATGTCCACTGACGTAATTAGTGTGGTGTCACCGCCAGACACCACACTTGCTGGGTGGTAGCCTTTAAATCGGCCGCGGTCCGGCAGTATACGTCGGACCCGCATGTCGCCACTATCAGTGATTGCAGACCGAGCGCCGCCACACGGCAGGTCTAGACAGACTTCCTAGCACTCGCCCCAGTTGTACAGCTGACTTTGATGGCGATGGTTCACTGACTTCTACGCTCTCACTTGCCGAGACTATAGTTAGCATAGCCTTCAGCTACGTCACATGCTACGACCTAGCAAGGCGCCAGTATCCGTACTATTGATATTGTGAATCATGTACCATAAAGAGTGATGTTCGTCATTAATGGATTAAAGTTAAGTATTCCACCAGCTACATCGGTTTTTCTCAATTCTAATTCCCTTGTCATGTTCCAGACCTCACGCCAGCCTGCGTGAGCTGAGACGAGTGCATTTCGGCCTCCTTTAGCAATACGGTGTTGGCTCTCCTGCCAACCACAACAATTAGTTTCCCTTTCTCAGACCACGATGCAGTATATCTTAGTCTTAATAATGTAACTTCAGACTACACCAAACCAAAATCTAAAACTGTAATTATTAGACCAGTGAGCAGAGAGAGGATGGATAGGTTCAGACAGGCCCTCACTTACTTCAGTTGGGACACATGTTTTATTTGGCTTCAACAGTGTTCAGCTGATATTGTATTCACAAAGTTTTTCTCTGTCTTTTTAAATGTATTTGAAAATAACATCCCTCGAAAAAAATGTACTGTGAATATTAGTAGTAATTACAAGAAAAGGAAAACGAAGGAATGGTATACTCCACAGTTAGGGCAATTGAAAAATACTGTTATGCTGTATTCTAGTCTATACAAAACTGGTAAATCAGAACTGTATAAAGACCTGTATGCTAAAGCTAAATGCAAGTATAGGAAGGCAGTAAATGAAGCAAAGAAACTGTATAACATAGTAAACATTGAAAAATCTAACAATAAATGCAAGAAGGCCTGGAGGGTAATAAACTCCATTGCACACGCTAAACACAAAGAGGAAATTGCCGTTACTCGAGAAGAATTTAATAAATATTGCATTCAGTCCATTGAAGAAATTAGTAGTTCAATAATCAAACCACCTGAAAATGCACTTAGTATTATGGACAGCTGCTTTAAAAAGCTTCCCACAAGCACCTTCACTTTCACAGGAGCCCAGATAACATCCTAAAAATAGTGAAAAATTTCAAACCTTCAGTTAGTGTTGATTTCTATGATATGTCATGTAATTTGTTGAAAGATGTTATTGATTGTGTGATTTATCCTTTAACCTTTTGTGTTAACAAATGCCTAGTTGAAAGATCCCCGACATACTAAAAATTTCTAGAGTTGTGCCCATACACAAAAAAGGGGAAAAGAACTGTCCTGATATTTACAGACTTATATCCATAACCCCAGTTTTAAAAAAAAAATTTTAGAAACGATTATGTATGAACAAGTTAGTGCCTACTTGGGTAAACTAAATATAATTAGTGATAAACAGTTTGGATTTAGGAAAGGTAAATCCACAACGGATTCAATGGACTCCCTCGTAAAATTAGACCTAGATGTGTTCGAGGCTAGGGACTACATTTTGTGACCTGATCAGATCCCTTGACTGTGTAGAGCACGACACTGTGCTGAATAAGTTAGTTTGCTATGGTTTCGATGACAACAGTATAAATATGTTCAGGTCTTTTCTAGAGAACCGTCAACAAGTTGTGTGCATTGGTAGGGAGAAATCAAATTTGGTTAATGTTAGGTACAGAGTGCCCCCAATGTCGGTGCTTGGACCTTTACTGTTTGTACTAATGATTAATGACCTGCCCTAATTCATAAATTCTCATACAGTATTGTATGCTGATGACACAACTTTTCTACATAAAAGCTCTGATCTAGGTACACTGAAAACACTGACCGAAAATACCCTTGCTCAGTCCTCATTATGGTTCAAAGCTAATGGCTTCTTCATAAATGAAAACAAAACCCAGACACTTTACTTTAGCCTCAAAGAGATTCCTAACTACCAGGAATTAGAAACTGTTAAATTTTTAGGTGTTACTATTGACAATAAATTGACGTGGCTAGGCTTTCAAGAGTTATTTACCTAATTAGAAATTTACAAAGACATGTTCCCAATGACTATGTGAGATCAGCATATTTTGCCTTCTTCCAAAGCATCATCTCTTATGGAATTTTACTGTGGGGTAGTAGCTGTCATGTAAATGACATTTTACATTTACAGAATAAAATAACAACAGATTCTGATAAAACAGAACATTGTAAACCTCTGTTTATTAAATTGCAATGTCCTACAGTAGTAAACTTATTCATCTACAATGTTTTAATGTACATGAGAAACATAGCAGTCATGAAACAGAATCTCCCTGTTGAGAGGCAAGAAACATGTACCACAATTTTTTGCATGTGGTGTCAAATATGCACCAAAAGACGATTGAATGGGGAATCTGCTTTCTGGCCATACAACCACATGACCTTGCTGTAATCAACAATCATTTACCCACATTTCACGATTCAAATATATTATTCCACTGTGAAATTGATGAATATATGTGATGAGGGTAACAATCAAAACCAGGACTTAGCAAAAGAAAGACGTCTTTCCTAATAACTCCAATTGTCAGAATGCTCGGAGTAGAGCTTCCATTCAACAAAATAACACTCGAAAGTAGAACATAACAGGCATTAAACGGAATCTCCCTGTTGAGAGGGAAGAAACATGTACCACAATTTGTGCAGAACATTTATTATTTTTAGTGACCATTGCAATAATATTTTTAAAAATATAAAGCAAATGAAGGAGATACCTCAACAAGAAGATTTATCAAATTCCGAACATTCGTTATTCAGTAAAGTGCATGTGGTGTCCAATCTGCACCAAAAGACCATGGAATAGAGAATCTGCTTTCTGGCCATACAACCAGATGACCCTGCTGTAAACAACAAACATTTACCCACATTTCACAAATCAAATACATTACTCCACTGTGAAACTGACGAATATAAGTGATAAAGGTATCAATCAAAGGAAGCACCTAGCAAAATAAAACAGTATTTCTAATAACTCCAATCGTCAGAACACTTGGAGTAGTGATTTCCATCCAACATAATCGCACTCGATGTTTGAATAAACATAGCAGTCATGAAACGGAATCTCCCTGTTGAGAGAGAAGAAACATGGACCACAATTTGTGCAGCACATTGATTATTTTTAGTGACAATTGCAATAAGATTTTTAAAAATTTAAAGCAATTGAAGGAGATACGAAAACAAGGATAATTATCAAATTCCTAACATTTGTTATTCAGTAAAATGCAAGTGGTGTCCAATCTGCACTAAAAACCCATTCAATGGAGAATCTGCTTTCTGGTCATACGACCAGATGACCTATCTCTAACCAAAAAACATTTACACACATTTAACGATTCAAATACAATACTCCACTGCGAAACAGATGAATATAAGTTCTAAGGGTAACAATCAAAAGAAGCACCTAGGAAAAGAAAGAGGTCTTTCCTAATAACTCCAATACTCAGGATGCTTGGAGTGGTTGTTCCCATCCAACAAAACCACACTCCATGTTTGAACAAACATAGCAGTCACGAAACAGAATCTCCCTGTTGAAAGGCAAGAAACATGTACCACAATTTGTGCATGTGGTGTCAAATATGCACCAAAACACGATTGAATGGGGAATCTGCTTTCTGGCCATACAACCAGATGACCTTGCTGTAATCAACAATCATTTACCCACATTTCACGATTCAAATATATTATTCCACTGTGAAATAGATGAATATATGTGATGAGGGTAACAATCAAAACAAGGACTAAGCAAGAGAAAGAAGTTTTTCCTAATAACTCCAATTGTCAGAATGCTCGGAGTAGTGCTTCCCATCAAACGAAATCACACTCAAAATTAGAACAAACATAGCAGGCATTTAAACGGAATCTCCCTGTTGAGAGGGAAGAAACATGTACCACAATTTGTGCAGCATATTTATTATTTTTAGTGACCACTGCAATAGGATTCTTAAAAATTTAAAGCAATTGAAGGAGATACGGAAACAAGACTATTTATCAAATTCCTAACATTTGTTATTCAGTAAAATGCAAGTGGTGTCCAATCTGCACTAAAAACTCATTGAATGGAGAATCTGCTTTCTGGCCATACAACCAGATGACCCTACTGTAAACAACAAACATTTAACCACATTTCACGAATCAAATACATTACTCCACTGTGAAATTGACGAATATAAGTGATAAAGGTATCAATCAAAGAAAGCACCTAGCAAAAGAAAACAGCATATCTAATAACTCCAATCGTCAGAACGCTCGGAGTGGTGATTTCCATCCAACATAATCACACTCGATGTTTGAATAAACATAGCAGTCGTGAAACGGAATCTCCCTGTTCAGAGAGAAGAAACATGTACCACAATTTTTGCAGCACATTGATTATTTTTAGTGACCATTGCAATAAGATTTTTAAAAATTTAAAGCAATTGAAGGAGATACGAAAACAAGAATAATTATCAAATTCCTAACATTTGTTATTCAGTAAAATGCAAGTGGTGTCCAAACTGCACCAAAAACCCATTGAATGGATAATCTGCTTTCTGGTCATACAACCAGATTACCCTGCTCTAAACAAAAAACATTTACACACATTTAACGATTCAAATACATTACTCCACTGCGAAACAGATGAATATAAGTTATAAGGGTAACAATCAAAAGAACCACCTAGGAAAAGAAAGAGGTCTTTCCTAATAACTCCAATACTCAGGATGCTTGGAGTGGTAGTTCCCATCAGACAAAATCACAATCCATGTTTGAACAAACATAGCAGTCATGAAACAGAATCTCCCTGTTGAGAGGCAAGAAACATGTACCACAATTTGTGCATGTGGTGTCAAATATGCATCAAAAGACGATTGAATGGGGAATCTGCTTTCTGGCCATACAAACAGATGTCCTCGCTTTAATCAACAATCATTTACCCACATTTAACGATTCAGATATACAGTCCTGGAAATGGAAAAAAGAACACATTGACACCGGTGTGTCAAACCCACCATACTTGCTCCGGACACTGCGAGAGGGCTGTACAAGCAATGATCACACGCACGGCACAGCGGACACACCAGGAACCGCAGTGTTGGCCGTCGAACGGCGCTAGCTGCGCAGCATTTGTGCACCGCCGCCGTCAGTGTCAGCCAGTTTGCCGTGGCATACGGAGCTCCATCGCCGTCTTTAACACTGGTAGCATGCCGCGACAGCGTGGACGTGAACCGTATGTGCTGTGGACGGACTTTTAGCGAGGGCGTATAGTGGGCATGCGGGAGGCCGGGTGGACTTACCACCGAATTGCTCAACACGTGCGGCATGAGGTCTCCACAGTACATCGATGTTGTCGCCAGTGGTCGGCGGAAGGTGCACGTGCCCGTCGACTTGGGACCGGACCGCAGCGACACACGGATGCACGCCAAGACCGTAGGATCCTACGCAGTGCCGTAGGGGACCGCACCGCCACTTCCCAGCAAATTAGGGACACTGTTGCTCCTGGGGTATCGGCGAGGACCATTCGCAACCGCCTCCAAGAAGCTGGGCTACGGTCCCGCACACCGTTAGGCCGTCTTCCGCTCACGCCCCAACATCGTGCAGCCCGCCTCCAGTGGTGTCGCGACAGGCGTGAATGGAGGGACGAATGGAGACGTGTCGTCTTCAGCAATGAGAGTCACTTCTGCCTTGGTGCCGATGATGATCGTATGCGTGTTTGGCGCCGTGCAGGTGAGCGCCACAATCAGGACTGCATACGACCGAGACACACAGGGCCCAACACCCGGCATCATGGTGTGGGGAGCGATCTCCTACACTGGCCGTACACCTCTGGTGATCATCTAGGGGACACTGAATAGTGCACGGTACATCCAAACCGTCATCGAAACCATCGTTCTACCATTCCTAGACCGGCAAGGGAACTTGCTGTTCCGACAGGACAATGCATGTCCGCATGTATCCCGTGCCACCCAACGTGCTCTAGAAGGTGTAAGTCAACTACCCTGGCCAGCAAGATCTCCGGATCTGTCCCCCATTGAGCATGTTTGGGACTGGATGAAGCGTCGTCTCACGCGGTCTGCACGTAGAGCACGAACGCTGGTCCAACTGAGGCGCCAGGTGGAAATGGCATGGCAAGGGGTTCCACAGGACTACATCCAGCATCTCTACTATCGTCTCCATGGGAGAATAGCAGCCTGCATTGCTGCGAAAGGTGGATATACACTGTACTAGTGCCGACATTGTGCATGCTCTGTTGCCTGTGTCTATGTGCCTCTGGTTCTGTCAGTGTGATCATGTGATGTATCTGACCCCAGGAATGTGTCAATAAAGTTTCCCAATCCTCGGACAATGAATTCACGGTGTTCTTATTTCAATTTCCAGGATAGTATTATTCCACTGTGAAATTGATGAATATATGTGATGAGGGTAACAATCAAAACTAGGACTTAGCAAAAGAAAAAAGTCTTTCCTAATAACTCCAATTGTCAGAATGCTCGGAGTAGTGCTTCCATCCAACAAAATTACACTCGAAAGTACAACATAGCAGGCATTAAATGGAATCTCCCTGTTGAGAGGGAAGAAACATGTACCACAATTTGTGCAGCACATTTATTATTTTTAGTGACCATTGCAATAATATTTTTAAAAATATAAAGCAAATGAAGGAGATACCTCAACAAGAAGATTTATCAAATTCCGAACATTTGTTATTCAGTAAGGTGCATGTGGTGTCCAATCTGCTCCAAAAGACCATTGAATAGAGAATCTGCTTTCTGGCCATACAACCAGATGACCCTGCTGTAAACAACAAACATTTACCCACATTTCACGAATCAAATACATTACTCCACTGTGAAATTGACGAATATAAGTGATAAAGGTATCAATCAAAGGAAGCACCTAGCAAAAGAAAACAGTATTTCTAATAACTCCAATCGTCAGAACACTCAGAGTGGTGATTTCCATCCAACATAATCACACTCGATGTTTGAATAAACATAGCAGTCATGAAACGGAATCTCCCTGTTGAGAGAGAAGAAACATGGACCACAATTTGTGCAGCACATTGATTATTTTTAGTGACCATTGCAATAAGATTTTTAAAAATTTAAAGCAGTTGAAGGAGATATGAAAACAAGAATAATTATCAAATTCCTAACATTTGTTATTCAGTAAAATGCAAGTGGTGTCCAATCTGCACCAAAAACACATTGAATGGAGAATCTCCTTTCTGGTCACACAACCAGATGGCCCTGCTCTAAACAAAAAACATTTACACACATTTAACGATTCAAAAACGACACTCCACTGCAAAACAGATGAATATAAGTTATAACGGTAACAATCAAAAGAACCACCTAGGAAACTAATGAGGTCTTTCCTAATAACTCCAATACTCAGGATGCTTGGAGTGGTAGTTCCCATCCAACAAAATCACTCTCCATGTTTGAACAAACATAGCAGTCATGAAACAGGATCTCCCTGTTGAAAGGCAAGAAACATGTACCACAATTTGTGCATGTGGTGTCAAATATGCACCAAAAGACGATTGAATGGGGAATCTGATTTCTGGAAAATACTACCAGATGACCCTGCTATAATCAAAAAACATTTATCCACATTTCACGATTCAAATATATTATGCCACTGTGAAATTGATAAATATATGTGATGAGGGCAACAATCAAAACAAGTACTCAGCAAAAGAAAGATGTCTTTCCTAATAACTACAATTGACAGAATGCTCGGAGTAGTGCTTCCCATCCAACAAAATCACACTCGAAATTAGAACATAGCAGACATTAAACGGAATCTCCCTGTTGAGAGGGAAGAAACATGTACCACAATTTGTGAAGCACATTTATTGTTTTAGTGACCATTGCAATAATATTTTTAAAAATAAAAAGCAAATGAAGGAGATACCTCAACAAGAAGATTTATCAAATTCCGAACATTCATTATTCAGTAAAGTGCATGTGGTGTCCAATCTGCACCAAAAGGCCACTGAATAGAGAATCTGCTTTCTGGCCATACAACCAGATGACCCTACTGTAAAAAAAACATATACCCACATTTCACGAATCAAATACATTACTCCACTGTGAAATTGACGAATATAAGTGATAAAGGTATCAATCAAAGGAAGCACCTAGCAAAGGAAAACAGTATTTCTAATAACTCCAATCGTCAGAATGCTTGGAGTGGTGTTTTCCATCCAACATAATCACACTCGATGTTTGAATAAACATAGCTGTCATGAAACGGTATCTCCTTGTTGAGAGAGAAGAAACATGTACCACAATTTAGCAGCACATTGATTATTTTTAGTGACCATTGCAATAAGATTTTTGAAAATTTAAAGCAATTGAAGGAGATACGAAAACAAGAATAATTATCAAATTCCTAACATTTGTTATACAGTAAAATGCAAGTGGTGTCCAATTTGCACTAAAAACCCATTCAATGGAGAATCTGCTTTCTGGTCATACAACCAGATGACCCTGCTCTAAAAAAAAACATTTACACACATTTAACGATTCAAATACATTCCTCCACTGCAAAACAGATGACTATAAGTTCTAAGGGTAACAATCAAAAGAAGCACATAGGAAAAGAAAGAGGTCTTTCCTAATAACTCCAATACTCAGGATGCTTGGAGTGGTAGTTCCCATCCAACAAAATCACACTCCATGTTTGAGCAAACATAGCAAACATGAAAGAGAATCTCCCTGTTGAGAGGCAAGAAACATGTACCACAATTTGTGCATGTGGTGTCAAATATGCACCAAAAGACGATTGAATGGGGAATCTGCTTTCTGGCCATACAACCAGATGACCCTGCTGTAATCAACAAATATTTACCCACATTTCACGATTCAAATATATTATTCCACTGTGAAATTGATGAATATATGTGATGAGGGTAACAATCAAAACAAGGACTCAGCAAAAGAAAGAAGTCATTGCTAATAACTGCAATTGTCAGAATGCTCGAAGTAGTACTTCCCATCCAACAAAATCACACTCAAAAGTAGAACAAACATAGCAGGCATTAAACAGAATTTCCCAGTTGAGAAGGAAGAAACATGTTCCACAATTTGTGCAGCACATTGATTATTTTTAGTGACCATTGCATTAATATTTTTAAAAATAAAAAGCAAATGAAGGAGATACCTCAACAAGAAGACTTATCAAATTCCGAACATTCGTTATTCAGTAATGTGCATGTGGTGTCCAATCTGCACCAAAAGACCATTGAATAGAGAATCTGCTTTCTGGCCATACAACCAGATGACCCTGCTGTAAACAACCAACATTTACCCACATTTCACGAATCAAATAAATTACCCCACTGTGAAATTGACGAATATAAGTAATAAAGGTATCAATCAAAGGAAGCACGTAGCAAAAGAAAACAGTACTTCTAATAACTCCAATCATCAGAACACTCGGAGTGGTGATTTACATCCAACATAGTCACACTTGATGTTTGAATAAACATAGCAGTCATGAAACGGAATCTCCCTGTTGAGAGAGAAGAAACATGTACCACAATTTGTGCAGCACATTGATTATTTTTAGTGTCCATTGGAATATTATTCTTAATAATTTAAAGCAATTGATGGAGATACGAAAACAAGAATAATTATCAAATTCATAACATTTGTTATTCAGTAAAATGCAAGTGGTGTCCAATCAGCAGTAAAAACCCATTCAATGGAGAATCTGCTTTCTGGTCATACAACCAGATGACCCTGCTCCAAACAAAAAACATTTACACACATTTAACGATTCAAATACATTACTCCACTGCAAAACAGATGAATATAAGTTCTATGGGTATCAATCAAAAGATGCACCTAGGAAAAGAAAGAGGTCTTTCCTAATAACTCCAATGCTCAGGATGATTGGAGTGGTAGTTCCCATCCAACAAAATCACACCTGTTGTTTGAGCAAACATAGCAAACATGAAAGAGAATCTCCCTGTTGAGAGGCAGGAAACATGTACCACAATTTGTGCATGTGGTGTCAAATATGCAATAAAACACGACTGAATGGGGAATCTGCTTTCTGGCCATACAACCAGATGACCCTGCAGTAATCAACAAACATTTACCCACATTTCACGATTCAAATATATTATTCCACTGTGAAATTGATAAATATATGTGATGAGGGTAACAATCAAAACAAGGACTCAGCAAAAGAAAGATGTCTTTCCTAATAACTACAATTGTCAGAATGCTCGGAGTAGTGCTTCCCATCCAACAAAATCACACTCGAATTAGAACATAGCAGGCATTAAACGGAAACTCCCTGTTCAGAGGGAAGAAACATGTACCACAATTTGTGCAGCACATTTGTTGTTTTAGTGACCATTGCAATAAGATTTTTAAAAATTTAAAGCAATTGAAGGAGATACGAAAACAAGAATAATTATCAAATTCCTAACATTTGTTATTCAGTAAAATGCAAGTGGTGTCCAAACTGCACCAAAAACCCATTGAATGGATAATCTGCTTTCTGGTCATACAACCAGATGACCCTGCTGTAAACAACAAACATTTACGCACATTTCACCAATCAAATACATTACTCCACTGTGAAATTTACGGATATAAGTGATAAAGGTATCAATCAAAGGAAGCACCTAGCAAAAGAAAACAGTATTTCAAATAACTCCAATCGTCAGAAGGCTCGGAGTGCTGATTTCCATCCAACATAATCACACTTGATGTTTGAATAAACATAGCAATCATGAAACGGAATCTCCCTGTTGAGAGAGAAGAAACATGTACCACAATTTGTGCAGCACATTGATTATTTTTAGTGACCATTGCAATAAGATTTTTAAAAATTTAAAGCAATTGAAGGAGATATGAAAACAAGTATAATTATCAAATTCCTAACACTTGTTATTCAGTAAAATGCAAGTGGTGTCCAATCTGCACTAAAAACCCATTCAATGGAGAATCTGCTTTCTGGTCATACAACCAAATGACCGTGCTCTAAACAAAAAACCTTTACACACATTTAACGATTCAAATAGATTACTCCACTGCGAAACAGATGAATATAAGTTATAAGGGTGACAATCAAAAGAAGCGCCTAGGAAAAGAAAGAGGTCTTTCCTAATAACTCCAAAACTCAGGATGCTTAGAGTGGTTGTTCCCATCCAACAAAATCACAATCCACGTTTGAACAAACATAGCAGTCATGAAATAGAATCTCCCTGTTGAGAGGCAAGAAACATGTACCACAATTTGTGCATGTGGTGTCAAATATGCACCAAAAGACGGTTGAATGGGGAATCTGCTTTCTGGCCATACAACCAGATGACACTGCTGCAGTCAACAAACATTTACCCACATTTCATTATTCAAATATATTATTCCACTGTGAAATTGATGAATATATGTGATGAGGGTAACAATCAAAACAAGGACTCAGCAAAAGAAAGAAGTCTTTCCTAATAACTACAATTGTCAGAATGCTCGGAGTAGTGCTTCCATCCAACAAAATTACACTCGAAAGTAGAACATAGCAGGCATTAAACGGAATATCCCTGTTGAGAGGGAAGAAACATGTACCACAATTTGTGCAGCACATTTATTATTTTTAGTGACCATTGCAATAATATTTTAAAAAATATAAAGCAAATGAAGGAGATACCTCAACAAGAAGATTTATCAAATTCCGAACATTTGTTATTCAGTAAGGTGCATGTGGTATCCAATCTGCACCAAAAGACCATTGATTAGAGAATCTGCTTTCTGGCCATACAACCAGATGACCCTGCTGTAAACAACAAACATTTGCCCACATTTCACGAATCAAATACATTACTCCACTGTGAAATTGACGAATAAATGTGATAAAGGTATCAATCAAAGGAAGCACCTAGCAAAAGAAAACTGTATTTCTAATAACTCCAATCGTCAGAATGCTCGGAGTGGTGATTTCCATCCAACATAATCACACTTGATGTTTGAATAAACAAAGGAGTCATGAAACGGAATCTCCCTGTTGAGACAGAAGAAACATGTACCACAATTTGTGCAGCACATTGATTATTTTTAGTGACCATTGCAATAAGATTTTTAAAAATTTAAAGCAATTGAAGGAGATACCAAAACAAGAATAATTATCAAATTCCTAACACTTGTTATTCAGTAAAATGCAAGTGGTGCCCAATATGCACTAACAAACCTTTTGAATTAAGAATCTGTTTCTGGTCATAAAACCAGATGACCCTGCTCTAAACAAAAAACATTTACACACATTTAACGATTCAAATACATTACTCCACTGTGAAAGAGATGAATATAAGTTATAAGGGTAACAATCAAAAGAAGCACCTAGGAAGAGAAAGAGGTCTTTCCTAATAACTCCAATACTCAGGGTGCTTGGAGTGGTAGTTCCCATCCAACAAAATCACACTCCATGTTTGAACAAACATAGCAGTCATGAAACAGAATCTCCCTGTTGAGAGGCAAGAAACATGTACCACAATTTCTGCATGTGGTGTCAAATATGCACCAAAAGACGATTGAATAGGGAATCTGCTTTCTGGCCATACAACCAGATGACCCTGCTGTAATCAACAAACATTTAAACACATTTCATTATTCAAATATATTATTCCACTGTGAAATTGATGAATATATGTGATGAGGGTAACAATCAAAACTAGGACTTAGCATAAGAAAGAAGTCTTTCCTAATAACTCCAATTGTCAGAATGCTCGGAGTAGTGCTTCCATCCAACAAAATTACACTCGAAAGTAGAACATAGCAGGCATTAAACGGAATCTCCCTGTTAAGAGGGAAGAAACGTGTACCACAATTTGTGCAGCACATTGATTATTTTTAGTGACCATTGAAATAGTATTTTAAAAAATATAAAGCAATTGAAGGAGACACCTCAACAAGAAGATTTATCAAATTCCGAACATTCGTTATTCAGTAAGGTGCATGTCATGTTAAATCTGCACCAAAAGACCATTGGCCATACAACCACATTACCCTGCTGTAAACAACAAACATATACCCACATTTCACGTATCAAATACTTTACTCCACTGTGAAATTGACGAATATAAGTGATAAAGGTATCAATCAAAGGAAGCACCTAGCAAAAGAAAACAGCATATCTAATAACTCCAATCGTCAGAACGCTCGGAGAGGTGATTTCCATCCAACATAATCACACTCGAAGTTTGAATAAACATAGCAGTCATGAAACGGAATCTCCCGGTTGAGAGAGAAGAAACATGTACCACAATTTGTGCAGCACATTGATTATTTTTAGTGACCATTGCAATAGGATTTTTAAAAATTTAAAGCTATTGAAGGAGATACGAAAACAAGAATAATTATCAAATTCCTAACATTTGTTATTCAGTAAAATGCAAATGGCGTCCAAACTGCACCAAAAACCCATTGAATGGATAATCTGCTTTCTGGCCATACAACCAGATGACCCTGCTGTAATCAACAAACATTTACCCACATTTCACGATTCAAATATATTATTCCACTGTGAAATTGGTGAATATATGTGATGAGGGTAACAATCAAAACTAGGACTTAGCAAAAGAAAGAAGTCTTTCCTAATAACTCCAATTGTCAGAATGCTCGGAGTAGTGCTTAAATCCAACAAAATTACACTCGAAAGTAGAACATAGCAGGCATTAAACGGAATCTCCCTGTTGAGAGGGAAGAAACATGTACCACAATTTGTGCAGCACATTTATTATTTTTAGTGACCATTGCAATAATATTTTAAAAAATATAAAGCAAATGACGGAGATACCTCCACAAGAAGATTTATCAAATTCCGAACATTTCTTATTCTGTAAGGTGCATGTGGTGTCCAATCTGCACCAAAAGACCATTGAATAGAGAATCTGCTTTCTGGCCATACAACCAGATGACCCTGCTGTAATCAACAAACATTTACCCACATTTCACGATTCAAATATATTATTCCACTGTGAAATTGATAAATATATGTGATGAGGGTAACAATCAAAACAAGGACTCAGCAAAAGAAAGATGTCTTTCCTAATAACTACAATTGTCAGAATGCTCGGAGTAGTGATTTCCATCCAACAAAATCACACTCAAAAGTAGAACAAACATAGCAGGCATTAAACAGAATTTCCCTGTTGAGAGGGAAGAAACATGTTCCACAATTTGTGCAGCACATTGATTATTTTTAGTGACCATTGCAATAAAATTTTTAAAAATAAAAAGCAAATAAAAGAGATACCTAAACAAGAAGATTTATCAAATTCCGAACATTCTTTATTCAGTAAAGTGCATGTGGTGTCCAATGGGCACCAAAAGACCATTGAATAGGGAATCTGCTTTCTGGCCATACAACCATATGACCCTGCTCTAAACAACAAACATTTACCCACATTTCACGAATCAAATACATTACTCCACTGTGAAATTGACGAATATAAGTGATAAAGGTATCAATCAAAGGAAGCACCTAGCAAAAGAAAACAGTATTTCTAATAACTCCAATCGTCAGAACGCTCGGAGTGGTGATTTCCATCCAACATAATCACACTTGATGTTTCAATAAACATAGCAGTCATGAAACGGAATCTCCCTGTTCAGAAAGAAGAAACATGTACCACAATTTGTGCAGCACATTGATTATTTTTAGTGACCATTGCAATAAGATTTTTAAAAATTTAAAGCAATTGAAGGAGATATAAAAACAAGAATAATTATCAAATTCCTAACATTTGTTATTAAGTAAAATGCAAGTGGTGTCCAATCTGCACCAAAAACCCATTCAATGGAGAATCTGCTTTCTGGTCATACAACCAGATGACCCTGCTCTAAACAAAAAACATTTACACACATTTAACGATTCAAATACATTACTCCACTGCGAAACAGATGAATATAAGTTCTAAGGGTAACAATCAAAAGAACCACCTAGGAAAAGAAGGAGGTCTATCCTAATAACTCCAATACTCAGGATGCTTGGAGTGGTAGTTCCCATCCAACAAAATCACACTCCATGTTTGAACAAACATAGCAGTCATGAAACAGGATCTCCCTGTTGAGAGGCAAGAAACATGTACCACAATTTGTGCATGTGGTGTCAAATATGCACCAAAAGACGATTGAATGGGGAATCTGCTTTCTGGCCATACAACCAGATGACCCTGCTGTAATCAACAAATACACTCCTGGAAATGGAAAAAAGAACACATTGACACCGGTATGTCAGACCCACCATACTTGCTCCGGACACTGCGAGAGGGCTGTACAAGCAATGATCACACGCACGGCACAGCGGACACACCAGGAACCGCGGTGTTGGCCGTCGAATGGCGCTAGCTGCGCAGCATTTGTGCACCGCCGCCGTCAGTGTCAGCCAGTTTGCCGTGGCACACGGAGCTCCATCGCAGTCTTTAACACTGGCAGCATGCCGCGACAGCGTGGACGTGAACCGTATGTGTAGTTGACGGACTTTGAGCGAGGGTGTATAGTGGGCATGCGGGAGGCCGGGTGGACGTACCGCCGAATTGCTCAACACGTGGGGCGTGAGGTCTCCACAGTACATCGATGTTGTCGCCAGTGGTCGGCGGAAGGTGCACGTGCCCGGCGACCTGGGACAGGACCGCACCGACGCACGGATGCACGCCAAGACCGTAGGATCCTACGCAGTGCCGTAGGGGACCGCACCGCCAATTCCCAGCAAATTAGGGACACTGTTGCTCTTGGGGTACCGGCGAGGACCATTCGCAACCATCTCCATGAAGCTGGGCTACGGTCCCGCACACCGTTAGGCCATCTTCCGCTCACGCCCCAACATCGTGCAGCCCGCCTCCAGTGATGTCGCGACAGGCGTGAATGGAGGGACGAATGGAGACGTGTCGTCTTCAGCGATGAGAGTCCCTTCTGCCTTGGTGCCAATGATGGTCATATGCGTGTTTGGCTCCGTGCAGGTGAGCGCCACAATCAGGACTGCATACGACTGAGGCACACTGGGCCAACACCCGGCATCATGGTGTTGGGAGCAATCTCCTACACTGGCCGTACACCTCTGGTGATCGTCGAGGGGACACTGAATAGTGCACGGTACATCCAAACCGTCATCGAACCCATCGTTCTACCATTCCTAGACCGGCAAGGAAACTTGCTGTCCAACAGGACAATGCACGTCCGCATCTATCCTGTGCCACCCAACGTGCTCTAGAAGGTGTAAGTCAACTACCCTGGCCAGCAAGATCTCCGGATCTGTCTCCCATTGAGCATGTTTGGGACTGGATGAAGCGTCGTCTCACGCGGTCTGCACGTCCAGCACGAACGCTGGTCCAACTGAGGCGCCAGGTGGAAATGGCATGGCAAGCCGTTCCACAGGACTACACCCAGCATCTCTACGATCGTCTCCATGGGAGAATAGCAGCCTGCATTGCTACGAAATGTGGATATACACTGTACTAGTGCCGACATTGTGCATGCTCTGTTGCCTGAGTCTATGTGCCTGTGGTTCTGTCAGTGTGATCATGTGATGTATCTGACTCCAGGAATGTGTCAATAAAGTTTCCCCTTCCTCGGACAATGAATTCACGGTGTTCTTATTTCAATTTCCAGGAGTGTATTTACCAACATTTCACGATTCAAATATATTATTCCACTGTGAAATTGATGAATATATGTGATGAGGGTATCAATCAAAACAAGGACTCAGCAAAAGAAATAAGTCTTTCCTAATAACTCCAATTGACAAAATGCTCGGAGTAGTGCTTCCATTAAACAATATTACACTCGAAAGTAGAACATAGCAGGCATTAAACGGAATCTCCCTGTTGAGAGGGAAGAAACATGTACCACAATTTGTGCAGCACATTGATTATTTTTAGTGACCATTGCAATAATATTTTAAAAAATATAAAGCAAATGAAGGAGATACCTCAACAAGAAGATTTATCAAATTACGAACATTCGTTATTCAGTAAGGTGCATGTCATGTCCAATCTGCACCAAAAGACCATTGGCCATACAACCACATGACCCTGCTGTAAACAACAAACATATACCCACATTTCACGTATCAAATACATTACTCCACTGTGAAATTGACGAATATAAAAGAAAAAGGTATCAATCAAAGGAAGCACCTAGCAAAAGAAAGCAGTATTTCTAATAACTCCAATCGTCAGAACGCTCGGAGTGGTGATTTCCATCCAACATAATCACACTCGATGTTCTAATAAACATAGCAGTCATGGAACGGGATCTCCCTGTTGAGAGAGAAAAACCATGGACCACAATTTGTGCAGCACATTGATTATTTTTACTGACCATTGCAATAAGATTTTTAAAAATTTAAAGCAATTGAAGGAGACACGGAAAAAAGAATATTTATCAAATTCCTAACATTTGTTATTCAGTAAAATGCAAGTGGTGCCCAATATGCACTAACAAACCCTTTGAATTAAGAATCTGTTTCTGGTCATAAAACCAGATGACCCTGCTCTAAACAAAAAACATTTACACACATTTAACGATTCAAATACATTACTTCACTGCGAAAGAGATGAATATAAGTTATAAGGGTAACAATCAAAAGAAGCACCTAGGAAGAGAAAGATGTCTTTCCTAATAACTCCAATACTCAGGGTGCTTGGAGTGGTAGTTCCCATCCAACAAAATCACACTCCATGTTTGAGCAAACATAGCAAACATGTAACACAATCTCCCTGTTGAGAGGCAAGAAACATGTACCACAATTTCTGCATGTGGTGTCAAATATGCAAGAAAAGACGATTGAATAGGGAATCTGCTTTCTGGCCATACAACCAGATGACCCTGATGTAATCAACAAACATTTAAACACATTTCATTATTCAAATATATTATTCCACTGTGAAATTGATGAATATATGTGATGAGGGTAACAATCAAAACAAGGACTCAGCAAAACAAAGAAGTCTTACCTAATAACTCCAATTGTCAGAATGCTCGGAGTAGTGCTTCCCATCAAATAAAATCACACTCAAAAGTAGAACAAACATAGCAGGCATTTAAACGGAATCTCCCTGTTGAAGAGGGAAGAAACATGTACCACAATTTGTGCAGCACATTTATTATTTTTAGTGACAACTGCAATAAGATTTTTAAAAATTTAAAGCAATTGAAGTAGATACAAAAACAAGACTATGTATCAAATTCCTAACATTTGTTATTCAGTAAAATGCAAGTGGTGTCCAATCTGCACTAAAAACTCATTGAATGGAGAATCTGCTTTCTGGTCATACAACCAGATGACCCTGCTCTAAACAAAAAACATTTACACACATTTAACAATTTAAATACATTACTGCGTTGCGAAGCAGATGAATATAAGTTATAAGGGTAACAATCAAAAGAAGCACCTAGGAAGAGAAAGAGGTCTTTTCTAATAACTCCAATACTCAGGGTGCTTGGAGTGGTAGTTCCCATCCAACAAAATCACAATCCCTGTTTGAACAAACATAGCAAACATGAAAGAGAATCTCCCTGTTGAGAGCCAAGACACATGTACCACAATTTGTGCATGTGGTGTCAAATATGCACCAAAAGACAATTGAATGGGGAATCAGCTTTCTGGCCATACAACCAGATGACCCTGCTGTAATCAACAAACATTTACCCACATTTCACGATTCAAATATATTATTCCACTGTGAAATTGGTGAATATATGTGATGAGGGTAACAATCAAAACAAGAACTCATCAAAAGAAAGAAGTCTTTCCTAATAACTCCAATTGTCAGAATGCTCGGAGTAGTGCTTCCCGTTCAACAAAATCACACTCAAAAGTAGAACAAACATAGCTGGCATTAAACAGAATCTCCCTGTAGAGAGGCAAGAAACATGTATCACAATTTCTGCATGTGGTGTCAAATATGCACCAAAAGACGATTGAATAGGGAATGTGCTTTCTGGCCATACAACCAGATGACCCTGCTGTAATCCACAAACATTTAAACACATTTCATTATTCAAATATATTATTCCACTGTGAAATTGATGAATATATGTGATGAGGGTAACAATCAAAACAAGGACTCAGCAAAACAAAGAAGTCTTACCTAATAACTCCAATTGTCAGAATGCTCGGAGTAGTGCTTCCCATCAAACAAAATCACACTCAAAAGTAGAACAAACATAGCAGGCATTTAAACGGGATCTCCCTGTTGACGGGGAAGAAACATGGACCACAATTTGTGCAGCACATTTATTATTTTTAGTGACCACTGCAATAAGATTTTTAAAAATTTAAAGCAATTGAAGTAGATACGAATAGAAGACTATGTATCAAATTCCTAACATTTGCTATTCAGTAAAATGCAAGTGGTGTCCAATCTGCACTAAAAACTCATTGAATGGAGAATCTGCTCTCTGGTCATACAACCAGATGACCCTGCTCTAAACAAAAAACATTTACACACATTTAACAATTTAAATACATTACTGCCCTGCGAAACAGATGAATATAAGTTCTAAGGGTAACAATCAAAAGAAGCACCTAGGAAGAGAAAGAGGTCTTTCCTAATAACTCCAATACTCAGAGTGCTTGGAGTGGTAGTTCCCATCCAACAAAATCACAATCCATGTTTGAACAAACATGGCAGTCATGAAACAGAATCTCCCTGTTGAGAGCCAAGAATCATGTACCACAATTTGTGCATGTGGTGTCAAATGTGCACCAAAAGACAATTGAATGGGGAATCTGCTTTCTGGCCATACAACCAGATGACACTGCTGCAGTCAACAAACATTTACCCACATTTCATTATTCAAATATATTATTCCACTGTGAAATTGATGAATATATGTGATGAGGGTAACAATCAAAACAAGGACTAAGCAAAAGAAAGATGTCTTTCCTAATAACTACAATTGTCAGAATGCTCGGAGTAGTGCTTCCCATCCAACAAAATCACACTCGAAATTAGAACGTAGCAGTCATTAAACGGAATCTCCCTGTTGAGAGGGAAGAAACATGTACCACAATTTGTGCAGCACATTTATTGTTATAGTGACCATTGCAATGAGATTATTAAAAATTTAAAGCAATTGAAGGAGACACGAAAACAAGAATAATTATCAAATTTCTAACATTTGTTATTCAGTAAAGTGCATGCGGTGTCCAATCTGCACCAAAAGACCATTGAATAGAGAATCTGCTTTCTGGCCATACAACCAGATGACCCTGCTGTAAACAACAAACATTTACCCACAATTCACGAATCAAATACATTACTCCACTGTGAAATTGACGAATATAAGTGATAAAGGTATCAACCAAAGGAAGCACCTAGCAAAAGAAAACAGTATTTCTAATAACTCCAATCGTCAGAATGCTTGGAGTGGTGATTTCCATCCAACATAATCACACTCGATGTTTGAATAAACATAGCAGTCATGAAACGGAATCTCCCTGCTGAGAGAGAAGAAACATGTACCACAATTTGTGCAGCACATTGATTATTTTTAGTGACCATTGCAATAATATTTTAAAAAATATAAAGCAAATGAAGGAGATACCTCAACAAGAAGATTTATCAAATTCTGAACATTCGTTATTCAGTAAGGTGCATGTCATGTCCAATCTGCACCAAAAGACCATTGGCCATACAACCACATGACCCTGCTGTAAACAACAAACATGTACCCACATTTCACGTATCAAATACATTACTCCACTGTGAAATTGACGAATATAAAAGATAAAGGTATCAATCAAAGGAAGCACCTAGAAAAAGAAAGCAGTATTTCTAATAACTCCAATCGTCAGAACGCTCGGAGTGGTGATTTCCTTCCAACATAATCACACTCGATGTTCTAATAAACATAGCAGTCATTAAACGGAATCTCCCTGTTGAGAGAGATGAAATATGGACCACAATTTGTGCAGCACATTGATTATTTTTAGTGACCATTGCAATAAGATTTATAAAAATTTAAGGCAACTGAAGGAGATACAAAAACAAGAATAATTATCAAATTACTAACATTTGTTATTCAGTAAAATGCAAGTGGTGTCAAAACTGCACCAAAAACCCATTGAATGGATAATCTGCTTTCTGGCCATACAACCAGATGACCCTGCTGTAATCAACAAACATTAACCCACATTTCACGATTCAAATATATTATTCCACTGTGAAATTGGTGAATATATGTGATGAGGGTAACAATCAAAACTAGGACTTAGCAAAAGAAAGAAATCTTTCCTAATAATTCCAATTGTCAGAATGCTCGGAGTAGTGCTTCCCATCAAACAAAATCACACTCAAAAGTAGAACAAACATAGCAGGCATTTAAACGGAATCTCCCTGTTGAGGGGGAAGAAACATGTACCACAATTTGTGCAGCACATTTATTATTTTTAGTGACCACTGCAATAAGATTTTTAAAAATTTAAAGCAATTGAAGTAGATACGAAAAGAAGACTATGTATCAAATTCCTAACATTTGCTATTCAATAAAATGCAAGTGGTGTCCAATCTGCACTAAAAACTCATTGAATGGAGAATCTGCTTTCTGGTCATACAACCAGATGACCCTGCTCTAAACAAAAAACATTTACACACATTTAACAATTTAAATACATTACTCCACTGCGAAAGAGATGAATATAAGTTATAAGGGTAACAATCAAAAGAAGCACCTAGGAAGAGAAAGAGGTCTTTCCTAATAACTCCAATACTCAGGGTGCTTGGAGTGGTAGTTCCCATCCAACAAAATCACAATCCATGTTTGAACAAACATAGCAGTCATGAAACAGAATCTCCCTGTTGAGAGGCAAGAAACATGTACCACAATTTGTGCATGTGGTGTCAAATATGCACCAAAAGTCAATTGAATGGGGAATCAGCTTTCTGGCCATACAACCAGATGACCCTGCTGTAATCAACAAACATTTACCCACATTTCACGATTCAAATATATTATTCCACTGTGAAATTGGTGAATATATGTGATGAGGGTAACAATCAAAACAAGGACTCATCAAAAGCAAGAAGTCTTTCCTAATAACTCCAATTGTCAGAATACTCGGAGTAGTGCTTCCCATTCAACAAAATCACACTCAAAAGTAGAACAAACATAGCTGGCATTAAACAGAATCTCCCTGTAGAGCAGGAAGAAACATGTTCCACAATTTGTGCAGCACATTTATTATTTTTAGTGACCATTGCAATAATATTTTTAAAAATAAAAAACAAATGAAGGAGATACCTAAACAAGAAGATTTATCAAATTCCGAACATTCGTTATTCAGTAAAGTGCATGTGGTGTCCAATCTGCACCAAAAGACCATTGAATAGAGAATCTGCTTTCTGGCCATACAACCAGATGACCCTGCTGTAAACAACAAACATTTACCCACATTTCACGAATCAAATACATTGCTCCACTGTGAAATTGACGAATATCAGTGATAAAGGTATCAATCAAAGGAAGCACCTAGCAAAAGAAAACTGCATATCTAATAACTCCAATCGTCAGAACGCTCGGAGGGGTAATTTCCATCCAACATAATCACACTCGATGTTTGAATAAACATAGCAGTCATAAAATGGAATCTCCTGGTTGAGAGAGAAGAAACATGTACCACAATTTGTGCAGCACATTGATTATTTTTAGTGACCATTGCAATAGGATTTTTAAAAATTTAAAGCAATTGAAGGAGATATGAAAACAAGAATAATTATCAAATTCCTAACATTTGTTATTCAGTAAAATGCAAGTGGTGTCAAAACTGCACCAAAAACCCATTGAATGGATAATCTGCTTTCTGGCCATACAACCAGATGACCCTGCTGTAATCAACAAACATTAACCCACATTTCACGATTCAAATATATTATTCCACTGTGAAATTGGTGAATATATGTGATGAGGGTAACAATCAAAACTAGGACTTAGCAAAAGAAAGAAATCTTTCCTAATAATTCCAATTGTCAGAATGCTCGGAGTAGTGCTTCCATCCAACAAAATTACACTCGAAAGTAGAACATTGCAGGCATTAAACGGAATCTCCCTGTTGAGAGGGAAGAAACATGTACCACAATTTGTGCAGCACATTTATTATTTTTTGTGACCATTGCAATAATATTTTAAAAAATATAAAGCAAATGAAGGAGATACCTCCACAAGAAGATTTATCAAATTCCAAACATTTGTTATTCAGTAAGGTGCATGTGGTGTCCAATCTGCACCAAAAGACCATTGAATAGAGAATCTGCTTTCTGGCCATACAACCAGATGACCCTGCTGTAAACAACAAACATTTACCCACATTTCACTAATCAAATACATTACTCCACTGTGAAATTGACGAATATAAGTGATAAAGGTATCAATCAAAGGAAGCACCTAGCAAAAGAAAACAGTATTTCTAATAACTCCAATCATCAGAACGCTCGGAGTGGTGATTTCCATCCAACATGGTCACACTTGATGTTTGAATAAACATAGCAGTCTTGAAACGGAATCTCCTTGTTAAGAGAGAAGAAACATGTACCACAATTTGTGCAGCACATTGATTATTTTTAGTGTCCATTGGAATATTATTCTTAATAATTTAAAGCAATTGAACGAGATACGAAAACAAGAATAATTATCAAATTCCTAACATTTGTTATTCAGTAAAATGCAAGTGGTGTCCAATCTGCACTAAAAACCCATTCAATGGAGAATCTGCTTTCTGGTCATACAACCAGTTGACCCTCCTCTAAACAAAAAACATTTACACACATTTAACGATTCAAATACATTACTCCACTGCGAAACAGATGAGTATAAGTTATAAGGGTAAAAATCAAAAGAAGCACCTAGGAAAAGAAGCAGGTCTTTACCAATAACTCCTATACTCAGGATGCTTGGAGTGGTAGTTCCCATCCAACAAAATCACACTTCATGTTTGAACAAACATAGCAGTCATGAAACAGAATCTCCCTGTTGAGAGGCAAGAAATATGTACCACAATTTGTGAATGTGGTGTCTAATATGCACCAAAAGACGATTGAATGGGGAATCTGCTTTCTGGCCATACAACCAGATGACCCTGCTGTAATCAACAAACATTTACCCACATTTCACGATTCAAATATATTATTCCACTGTGAAATTGATAAATATATGTGATGAGGGTAACAATCAAAATAAGGACTCAGCAAAAGGAAGATGTCTTTCCTAATAACTACAATTGTCAGAATGCTCGCAGTAGTGCTTCCCATCCAACAAAATCACACTCGAAATTAGAATATAGCAGGCCTTAAACGGAATTTCCCTGTTGAGAGGGAAGAAACATGTACCACAATTTGTGCAGCACATTTATTATTTTAGTGACCACTGCAATAAGATTTTTAAAAATTTAGAGCAATTGAAGTAGATACGAAAAAAAGACTATTTATCAAATTCCTAATATTTGTTATTCAGTAAAATGCAAGTGGTGTCCAATCTGCACTAAAAACTCATTGAATGGAGAATCTGCTTTCTGACCATACAACCAGATGACCCTGCTCTAAACAAAAAACATTTACACACATTTAACAATTTAAATACATTACTGCCCTGCGAAACAGATGAATATAAGTTATAAGGGTAACAATAAAAAGAAGCACCTAGGAAGAGAAAGAGGTCTTTCCTAATAGCTCCAATACTCAGGATGCTTGGAGTGGTAGTTCCCAAACAACAAAATCACACTCCATGTTTGAACAAACATAGCAGTCATGAAACAGAATCTCCCTGTTGAGAGGCAAGAAACATGTACCACAACTTGTGCATGTGGTGTCAAATATGCACCAAAAGACGATTGAATGGGGAATCTGCTTTCTGGCCATACAACCAGATGACCCTGCTGCAATAAACAAATATTTACCAACATTTCACAATTCAAATATATTATTCCACTGTGAAATTGATGAATATATGTGATGAGGGTAACAATCAAAACAAGGACTCAGCAAAAGAAGAAGTCATTGCTAATAACTCCAATTGTCAGAATGCTCGGAGTAGTGCTTCCCATTCAACAAAATCACACTCAAAAGTAGAACAAACATTGCACCCATTAAACAGAATCTCCCTGTTGAGAGGGAAGAAACATGTACCACAATTTGTGCAGCACATTTATTATTTTTAGTGACCATTGCAATAAGAGTTTTAAAAATAAAAAATAAATAAGGGAGATACTTAAAAAGAAGTTTTATCAAATTCCGAACATCGTTATTCAGTAAAGTGCATGTGGTGTCCTATCTGCACCAAAAGACCATTGAATAGAGAATCTGCTTTCTGGCCATACAACCAGATGACCCTGCTGTAAACAACAAACATTTACCCACATTTCACGAATCAAATACATTACTCCACTGTGAAATTGACGAATATAAGTGATAAAGGTATCAATCAAAGGAAGCACCTAGCAAAAGAAAACAGCATATCTAATAACTCCAATCGTCAGAACGCTCGGAGTGGTGATTTTTATCCAACATAATCACACTCGATGTTCTAATAAACATAGCAGTCATGAAACGGAATCTCCCTGTTGAGAGAGAAAAAACATGGACCACACTTTGTGCAGCACATTGATTATTTTTAGTGACCATTGCAATAAGATTTTTAAAAATTTAAAGCAATTGAATGAGATACGGAAAAAAGAATATTTATCAAATTCCTAACATTTGTTATTCAGTAAAATGCAAGTGGTGCCCAATATGCACTAACAAACCCTTTGAATTAAGAATCTGTTTCTGGTCATACAGCCAGATGACCCTGCTATAAACAAAAAACATTTACACACATTTAACGATTCAAATACATTACTCCACTGCGAAACAGATGAATATAAGTTATAAGGGTAACAATCAAAAGAACCACCTAGGAAAAGAAAGAGGTCTTTCCTAATAACTCCAATACTCAGGATGCTTGGAGTGGTAGTTCCCATCCAACAAAATCACACTCCATTAATGAAACAGAATCTCCCTGTTGAGAGGCAAGAAACATGTACCACAATTTCTGCATGTGGTGTCAAATATGCACCAAAAGACAATTGAATGGGGAATCAGCTTTCTGGCCATACAACCAGATGACCCTGCTGTAATCAACAAACATTTACCCACATTTCACGATTCAAACATATTACTCCACTGTGAAATTGGTGAATATATGTGATGAGGGTAACAATCAAAACAAGGACTCATCAAAAGAAAGAAGTCCTTCCAAATAACTCCAATTGTCAGAATGCTCGGAGTAGTGCTTCCCATTCAACAAAATCATACTCAAAAGTAGAACAAACATAGCTGGCATTAAACAGAATCTCCCTGTTGAGAGGGAAGAAACATGTTCCACAATTTGTGTAGCACATTTATTATTTTTAGCGACCATTGCAATAAGACTTTTAAAAATAAAAAACAAATGAAGGAGATACCTAAACAAGAAGATTTATCAAATTCCGAACATTCGTTATTCAGTAAAGTGCATGTGGTGTCCAATCTGCACCAAAAGACCATTGAATAGAGAATCTGCTTTCTGGCCATCCAACCAGATGACCCTGCTGTAAATAACAAACATTTACCCAGATTTCACGAATCAAATACACTACTCCACTGTGAAATTGACGAATATAAGTGATAAAGGTATCAATCAAAGGAAGCACCTAGCAAAAGAAAACAGCATATCTAATAACTCCAATCGTCAGAACGCTCGGAGAGGTGATTTCCATCCAACACAATTACACTCAATGTTTGAATAAACATCGCAGTCATGAAACGGAATCTCCCGGTTGAGAGAGAAGAAACATGTACCACAATCTGTGCAGCACATTGATTATTTTTAGTGACCATTGCAATAGGATTTTTAAAAATTTAAAGCAATTGAAGGAGATACGTAAACAAGAATAATTATCAAATTCCTAACATTTGTTATTCAGTAAAATGCAAGTGGTGTTTAAACTGCACCAAAAACCCATTGAATGGATAATCTGCTTTCTGGTCATACAACCAGATGACCCTGCTCTAGACAAAAAACATTTACACACATTTAACGATTCAAATACATTACTCCACTGCGAAACAGATGAATATAAGTTATAAGGGTAACAATCAAAAGAACCACCTAGGAAAAGAAAGAGGTCTTTCCTAATAACTCCAATACACAGGATGCTTGGAGTGGTAGTTCCCATCCAACAAAATCACACTCCATGTTTGAACAAACATACCAGTCATGAAACAGAATCTCCCTGTTGAGAGGCAAGAAACATGTACCACAATTTGTGCATGTGTTGACAAATATGCATCAAAAGACGATTGAATGGGGAATCTGCTTTCTGGCCATACAACCAGATGACTTTGCTGTAATCAACAATCATTTACCCACATTTCACGATTCAAATATATTATTCCACTGTGAAACTGATGAATATAGTGATGAGGGTAACAATCAAAACTAGGACTTAGCAAAAGAAAGATGTCTTTCCTAATAACTCCAATTGTCAGAATGCTCGGAGTAGTGCTTCCATCCAACAAAATTACACTCGAAAGTAGAACATAGCAGGCATTAAACGGAATCTCCCTGTTGAGAGGGAAGAAACATGTACCACAATTTGTGCAGCACATTTATTATTTTTAGTGACCATTGCAATAATATTTTAAAAAATATAAAGCAAATGAAGGAGATACCTCCACAAGAAGATTTATCAAATTCCGAACATTTGTTATTCTGTAAAGTGCATGTGGTGTCCAATCTGCACCAAAAGACCATTGAATAGAGAATCTGCTTTCTGGCCATCCAACCAGATGACCCTGCTCTAAACAACAAACATTTACCCACATTTCACGAATCAAATACATTACTCCACTGTGAAATTGACGAATATAAGTGATAAAGGTATCAATCAAAGGAAGCACCTAGCAAAAGAAAACAGCATATCTAATAACTCCAATCGTCAGAACGCTCGGAGAGGTGATTTCCATCCAACATAATCACACTCGATGTTTGAATAAACATAGCAGTCATGAAACGGAATCTTCTGGTTGAGAGAGAAGAAACATGTACCACAATCTGTGCAGCACATTGATTATTTTTAGTGACCATTGCAATAAGAGTTTTAAAAATAATAAACATATGAAGGAGATACCTAAACAAGAAGATTTATCAAATTCCGAACATACGTTATTCAGTAAAGTGCATGTGGTGTCCAATCTGCACCAAAAGACCATTGAATAGAGAATCTGCTTTCTGGCCATACAACCAGATGCCGCTGCTGTCAACAACAAACATTTACCCACATTTCACGAATCAAATACATTACTCCACTGTGAAATTGACGAATATAAGTGATAAAGGTATCAATCAAAGGAAGCACCTAGCAAAAGAAAACAGCATATCTAATAACTCCAATCGTCAGAACGCTCGGAGAGGTGATTTCCATCCAACATAATCACACTCGATGTTTGAATAAACATAGCAGTCATGAAACGGACTCTCCCGGTTGAGAGAGAATATACATGGACCACAATCTGTGCAGCACATTGATTATTTTTAGTGACCATTGCAATAGGATTTTTAAAAATTTAAAGCAATTGAAGGAGATACGTAAACAAGAATAATTATTAAATTCCTAACATTTGTTATTCAGTAAAATGCAAGTGGTGTCCAAACTGCACCAAAAACCCATTGAATGGATAATCTGCTTTCTGGTCATACAACCAGATGACCCTGCTCTAAACAAAAAACATTTACACACATTTAACGATTCAAATACATTACTCCACTGCGAAACAGATGAATATAAGTTATAAGGGTAACAATCAAAAGAAGCACCTAGAAAAAGAAAGAGGTCTTTCCTAATAACTCCAATACTCAGGATGCTTGGAGTGGTAGTTCCCATCCAACAAAATCACACTCCATATTTGAACAAACATAGCAGTCATGAAACAGAATCTCCCTGTTGAGAGGCAAGAAACATGTACCACAATTTGTGCATGTGGTGTCAAATATGCACCAAAAGACGATAGAATGGGGAATCTGCTTTCTGGCCATACAACCAGATGACCCTGCTGTAATCAACAAATATTTAAACACATTTCATTATTCAACTATATTATTCCACTGTGAAATTGATGAATATATGTGATGAGGGTAACAATCAAAACAAGGACTCAGCAAAAGAAAGAAGTCTTTCCTAATAACTCCAATTGTCAGAATGATCGGAGTAGTGCTTCCATCCAACAAAATTACACTCGAAAGTAGAACATAGCAGGCATTAAACGGAATCTCCCAGTTGAGAGGGAAGAAACATGTACCACAATTTGTGCAGCACATTTATTGTTTTAGTGACCATTGCAATAAGATTATTAAAAATTTAAAGCAATTGAAGGAGATATGAAAACAAGAATAATTATCAAATTCCTAACATTTGTTATTCAGTAAAGTGCATGTGGTGTCCAATCTGCACCAAAAGACCATTGAATAGAGAATCTGCTTTCTGGCCATACAACCAGATGACCCTGCTCTAAAAAACAAACATTTACCCACATTTCACGAATCAAATACATTACTCCACTTGAAATTGACGAATATAAGTGATAAAGTTATCAATCAAAGGAAGCACCTAGCAAAAGAATACAGCATATCTAATAACTCCAATCGTCAGAACGCTCGGAGTGGTGATTTCCATCCAACATAATCACACTCGATGTTTGAATAAACATAGCAGTCATTAAATGGAATATCCCTGTTGAGAGAGAAGAAACATGTACCACAATTTGTGCAGCACATTGATTATTTTTAGTGACCATTGCAATAAGATTTTTAAAAATGTAAAGCAATTGAAGGAGATACGAAAACAAGAATAATTATCAAATTCCTAACATTTGTTATTCTGTAAAATGCAAGTGGTGTCCAAACTGCACCAAAAACCCATTGAATGGATAATCTGCTTTCTGGGCATACAACAAGATGACCTTGCTGTAATCAACAATCATTTACCCACATTTCACGATTCAAATATATTATTCCACTGTGAAATTGATGAATATATGTGAGGAGGGTAACAATCAAAACAAGGACTCAGCAAAAGAAAGAAGTCTTTCGTAATAACTGCAATTGTCAGAATGCTCGGAGTAGTGCTTCCATCCAACAAAATTACACTCGAAAGTAGAACATAGCAGCCATTAAACGGAATCTCCCTGTTGAGAGGGAAGAAACATATACCACAATTTGTGCAGCACATTGATTAATTTTAGTGACCATTGCAATAATATTTTAAAAAATATAAAGCAAATGAAGGAGATACCAAACAAGAAGCTTTATCAAATTCCGAACATTCGTTATTCAGTATGGTGCATGTCGTGTCCAATCTGCACCAAAAGACCATTGAATAGAGAATCTTCTTTCTGGCCATACAACCAGATGACCCTGCTCTAAACAAATAACATTTACACACATTTAACGATTCAAATACATTATTCCACTGCAGAACAGATGAATATAAGTTATAAGGGTAACAATCAAAAGAACCACCTAGGAAAAGAAATAGGTCTTTCCTAATAACTCCAATACTCAGGATGCTTGGAATGGTAGTTCCCATCCAACAAAATCACACTCCATGTTTGAACAAACATAGCAGTCATGAAATAGAATCTCCCTGTTGAGAGGCAAGAAATATGTACCACAATTTGTGAATGTGGTGTCAAATATGCACCAAAAGACGATTGAATGGGGAATCTGCTTTCTGGCCATACAACCAGATGACCCTGCTGTAATCAACAAATATTTAAACACATTTCATTATTCAACTATATTATTCCACTGTGAAAGTGATGAATATATGTGATGAGGGTAACAATCAAAACAAGGACTCTGCTTCCATCCAACAAAATTACACTCGAAAGTAGAACACAGCAGGCATTAAACGGAATCTCCCTGTTGAGAGGGAAGAAACACGTACCACAATTTGTGCAGCACATTTATTATTTTTAGTGAGCATTGCAATAATATTTTAAAAAATATAAAGCAAATGAAGGAGATACCTCAACAATAAGATTTATCAAATTCCGAACATTTGTTATTCAGTAAGGTGCATGTGGTGTCCAATCTGCACCAAAAGACCATTGAATAGAGAATCTGCTTTCTGGCCATTCAACCAGATGACCCTGCTCTAAACAAAAAACATTTACACACATTTAACGATTCAAATACATTACTCCACTGCGAAACAGATGAATATAAGTTATAAGGGTAAGAATCAAAAGAACCACCTAGGAAAAGAAAGAGGTCTTTCCTAATAACTCCAATACTCAGGATGCTTGGAGTGGTAGTTCCCATCCAACAAAATCACACTCCATGTTTGAACAAACATAGCAGTCATGAAACAGAATCTCCCTGTTGAGAGGCAAGAAACATGTACCACAATTTGTGCATGTGGTGTCAAATATACACTAAAAGACGACTGAATGGGGAATCTGCTTTCTGGCCATACAAACTGATGACCCTGCTGTAATCAACAAATATTTACCCACATTTCACGATTCAAATATATTATTCCACTGTGAAATTGATGAATATATGTGATGAGGGTAACAATCAAAACAAGGACTCAGCAAAAGAAAGAAGTCACTGCTAATAACTCCAATTGTCAGAATTTTCGAAGTAGTATTTCCCATCCAACAAAATCACACTCAAAAGTAGAACAAACATAACAGGCACTAAACAGAATTTCCCTGTTGAGAGGGAAGAAACATGTTCCACAATTTGTGCAGCACATTGATTTTTTTTAGTGACCACTGCAATAAAATTTTTAAAAATAAAAAGCAAATGAAAGAGATACCTAAACAAGAAGATTTATCAAATTCCGAACATTCGTTATTCAGTAATGTGCATGTGGGGTCCAATCTGCATCAAAAGACCATTGAATAGAGAATCTGCCTTCTGGCCATACAACCACATGTCCCTGCTGTAAACAACAAACATTTTCCCACATTTCACGAATCAAATACATTACTCCACTGTGAAATTGACGAATATAACTGATAAAGGTATCAATCAAAGGAAGCACCTAGCAAAAGAAAACAGTATTTCTCATAACTCCAATCGTCAGAACGCTCGGAGAGGTGATTTCCATCCAACATAATCACACTCGATGTTTGAATAAACATAGCAGTCATGAAATGGAATCTCCTTGTTGAGAGAGAAGAAATTGATAAATATATGTGATGAGGGTAACAATCAAAACATGGACTCAGCATAAGAAAGATGTCTTTCCTAATAGATCCGATTGTCAGAATGCTCGGAGTAGTGCTTCCATCCAACAAAATTACACTTGAAAGTAGAACATAGCAGGCATTAAACGGAATCTCCCTGTTGAGAGGGAAGAAACATGTACCACAATTTGTGCAGCACATTGATTATTTTTAGTGACCATTGCAATAATATTTTAAAAAATATAAAGCAAATGAAGGAGATACCTCAACAAGAAGATTTATCAAATTCCAAACATTCGTTATTCAGTAAGGTGCATGTCGTGTCCAATCTGCACGAAAAGATCATTGAATAGAGAATCTGCTTTCTGGCCATACAACCAGATGACCCTGCAGTAAACAACAAACATATACCCACATTTCACGTACCAAATACATTACTCCACTGTGAAATTGACGAATATAAAAGATAAAGGTATCAATCAAAGGAAGCACCTAGCAAAAGAAAGCAGTATTTCTAATAACTCCAATCGTCAGAACGCTCGGAGTGGTGATTTTTATCCAACATAATCACACTCGATGTTCTAATAAACATAGCAGTCATGAAACGGAATCTCCCTGTTGAGAGAGAAAAAACATGGACCACACTTTGTGCAGCACATTGATTATTTTTAGTGACCATTGCAATAAGATTTTTAAAAATTTAAAGCAATTGAATGAGATACGGAAAAAAGAATATTTATCAAATTCCTAACATTTGTTATTCAGTAAAATGCAAGTGGTGCCCAATATGCACTAACAAACCCTTTGAATTAAGAATCTGTTTCTGGTCATACAGCCAGATGACCCTGCTATAAACAAAAAACATTTACACACATTTAACGATTCAAATACATTACTCCACTGCGAAACAGATGAATATAAGTTATAAGGGTAACAATCAAAAGAACCACCTAGGAAAAGAAAGAGGTCTTTCCTAATAACTCCAATACTCAGGATGCTTGGAGTGGTAGTTCCCATCCAACAAAATCACACTCCATTAATGAAACAGAATCTCCCTGTTGAGAGGCAAGAAACATGTACCACAATTTCTGCATGTGGTGTCAAATATGCACCAAAAGACGATTGAATAGGGAATCTGCTTTCTGGCCATACAACCAGATGACCCTGCTGTAATCAACAAACATTTAAACACATTTCAATATTCATATATATTATTCCACTGTGAAATTGATGAATATATGTGATGAGGGTAACAATCAAAACAAGGACTCAGCAAAATAAAGAAGTCTTACCTAATAACTCCAATTGTCAGAATGCTCGGAGTGGTACTTCCCATTCAACAAAATCACACTAAAAAGTAGAATAAACATAGCAGTCATGAAACGGAATCTCCCGGTTGAGAGAAAAGAAACAAGTACCACAATTTGTGCAGCACATTGATTATTTTTAGTGACCATTGCAATAGGATTTTAAAAAATTTAAAGCAATTGAAGGAGATACGAAAACAAGAATATTATCAAATTCCTAACATTTGTTATTCAGTAAAATGCAAGTGGTTTCCAAACTGCACAAAAAACCCATTGAATGGATAATCTGCTTTCTGGTCATACAACCAGATGACCCTGCTCTAAACAAAAAATATTTACACTCATTTAACGATTCAAATACATTACTCCACCGCGAAACAGATGAATATACGTTATAAGGGTAACAATCAAAAGAACCACCTAGGAAAAGAAAGAGGTCTTTAGTAATAACTCCAATACTCAGGATGCTTGGAGTGGTAGTTCCCATCCAACAAAATCACACTCCATGTTTGAACAAACATAGCAGTCATGAAACAGAATCTCCCTGTTGAGAGGCAAGAAACATGTACCACAATTTGTGCATGTGGTGACAAATATGCATCAAAAGACGATTGATTGGGGAATCTGCTTTCTGGCCATACAACCAGATGACCTTGCTGTAATCAACAATCATTTACCCACATTTCACTAATCAAATACAATACTCCACTGTGAAATTGACGAATATAAGTGATACAGGTATCAATCAAAGGAAGCACCTAGCAAAAGAAAACAGTATTTCAATAACTCCAATCGTCAGAACCCTCAGAGTGGTGATTTCCATCCAACATAGTTGCACCTGATGTTTGAATAAACATAGCAGTCATGAAACGGAATCTCCCTGTTGAGAGAGAAGAAAGATGTACCACAATTTGTGCAGCACATTGATTATTTTTAGTGTCCATTGGAATATTATTCTTAATAATTTAAAGCAATTGAAGGAGATACGAAAACAAGAATAATTATCAAATTCCTAACATTTGTTATTCAGTAAAATCCAAGTGGTGTCCAATCTGCACTAAAAACCCATTCAATGGAGAATCTGCTTTCTGGTCATACAACCAGATGACCCTGCTGTAATCAACAAACAGTTACCCACATTTCACGATTCAAATATATTATTCCACTGTGAAATTGATAAATATATGTGATGAGGGTAACAATGAAAACAAGGACTCAGCAAAAGAAAGATGTCTTTCCTAATAACACCAATTGTCAGAATGCTCGGAGTAGTGCTTCCCATCCAACAAAATCACACTCGAAATTAGAACATAGCAGAACTTAAACGGAATTTCCCTGTTGAGAGGGAAGAAACATGTACCACAATTTGTGCAGCACATTTATTATTTTAGTGACCATTGCAATAAGAGTTTTAAAAATAAAAAACAAATGAAGGAGATACCTCAACAAGAAGATTTATCAAATTCCGAACATTCGTTATTCAGTAAAGTGCATGTGGTGTCCAATCTGCACCAAAAGACAACTGAATAGAGAATCTGCTTTCTGGCCATACAACCAGATGACCCTACTTTAAACAACAAACATAGACCAACATTTCACGAATCAAATACATTACTCCACTGTGAAATTGACGAATATAAGTGATAAAGGAATCAATCAAAGGAAGCACCTAGCAAAAGAAAGCAGTATTTCTAATAACTCCAATCGTCAGAACGCTCGGAGTGGTGATTTCCATCCAACATAATCACACTCGATGTTCTAATAAACATAGCAGTCATGAATCGGAATCTCCCTGTTGAAAGAGAAAAAACATGGACCACAATTTGTGCAGCACATTGATTATTTTTAGTGACCATTGCAATAAGATTTTTAAAAATTTAAAGCAATTGAAGGAGATACGGAAAAAAGAATATTTATCAAATTCCTAACATTTGTTATTCAGTAAAATGCAAGTGGTGCCCAATATGCACTAACAAACCCCTTGAATTAAGAATCTGTTTCTGGTCATACAACCAGATGACCCTGCTCTAAACAGAAAAAAATTAAACACATTTAACGATTCAAATACATTACTCCACTGTGAAAGAGATGAATATAAGTTATAAGGGTAACAATCAAAAGAAGCACCTAGGAAGAGAAAGAGGTCTTTCCTAATAACTCCAATTCTCAGGGTGCTTGGAGTGGTAGTTCCCATCCAACAAAATCACAATCCATGTTTGAACAAACATAGCAGTCATGAAAAAGCATCTCCCTGTTGAGAGGGAAGAAAGATGTACCACAATTTGTGCATGTGGTGTCAAATATGCACCAAAAGACAATTGAATGGGGAATCAGCTTTCTGGCCATACAACCAGATGACCCTGCTGTAATCAACAAACATTAACCCACATTTCACGATTCAAATATATTATTCCACTGTGAAATTGATGAATATATGTGATGAGGGTAACAATCAAAACAAGGACTCAGCAAAAGAAAGGAGTCATTGCTAATAACTCCAATTGTCAGAATGCTTGAGGTAGTACTTCCCTTCCAACAAAATCACACTCAAAAGTAGAACAAACATAGCAGGCATTAAACAGAATTTCCCTGTTGAGAGGGAAGAAACTTGTACCACAATTTGTGCAGCACATTGGTTATTTTTAGTGACCATTGCAATAATATTTTAAAAAATATAAAGCAAATGAAGTAGATACCTCAACAAGAAGATTTATCAAATTCTGAAAATTCGTTATTCAGTAAGGTGCATGTCGTGTCCAATCTGCACCAAAAGACCATTGAATAGAGAATCTGCTTTCCAGCCATACAACCACATGACCCTGCAGTAAACAACAAACAAATACCCACATTTCACGTACCAAATACATTACTCCACTGTGAAATTGAGGAATATAAGTGATAAAGATATCAATCAAAGGAAGCACCTAGCAAAAGAAAGCAGTATTTCTAATAACTCCAATCGTCAGAACGCTCGGAGAGGTGATTTCCATCCAACATAATCACACTCGATGTTTGAATAAACATAGCAGTCATGAAACGGAATCTCCCGGTTGAGAGAGAAGAAACAAGTACCACAATTTGTGCAGCTCATTGATTATTTTTAGTGACCATTGCAATAGGATTTTTAAAAATTTAAAGCAATTGAAGGAGATACGAAAACAAGAATAATTATCAAATTCCTAACATTTGTTATTCAGCAAAATGCAAGTGGTGTCCAAACTACACCAAAAACCCATTGAATGGATAATCTGCATTCTGGTCATACAACCAGATGACCCTGATCTAAACAAAAAACATTTACACACATTTAACGATTCAATTACATTACTCCACTGCGAAATAGATGAATATAAGTTATAAGGGTAACAATCAAAAGAACCACCTAGGAAAAGAAAGAGATCTTTCCTAATAACTCCAATACTCAGGATGCTTGGAGTGGTAGTTCCCATCCAACAAAATCACACTCCATGTTTGAACAAACATAGCAGTCATGAAACAGAATCTCCCTGTTGAGAGGCAAGAAACATGTACCACAATTTGTGCATGTGGTGACAAATATGCATCAAAAGACGATTGAATGGGGAATATGCTTTCTGGCCATACAACCAGATGACCTTGCTGTAATCAACAATCATTTACCCATATTTCACGATTCAAATATATTATTCCACTGTGAAACTGATGAATATATGTGATGAGTGTAACAATCAAAACTAGGACTTTGCAAAAGAAAGAAGTCTTTCCTAATAACTCCAATTGTCAGAATGATCGGAGTAGTGCTTCCATCCAACAAAATTACACTTGAAAGTAGAACATAGCAGGCATTAAACGGAATCTCCCTGTTGAGAGGGAAGAAACATGTACCACAATTTGTGTAGCACATTTATTATTTTTAGTGACCATTGCAATAATATTTTAAAAAATATAAAGCAAATGAAGGAGATACCTCAACAAGAAGATTTATCAAATTCCGAACATTCGTTATTCAGTAAAGTGCATGTGGTGTCCAATCTGCACCAAAAGACCACTGAATAGAGAATCTGCATTCTGGCCATACAACCAGATGACCCTACTTTAAACAACAAACATATACCCACATCTCACGAATCAAATACATTACTCCACTGTGAAATTGACGAATATAAGTGATAAAGGTATCAATCAAAGGAAGCACCTAGCAAAAGATAACAGTATTTCTAATAACTCCCATCGTCAGAATGCTCGGAGTGGTGATTTCCATCCAACATAATCACACTCGATATTTGAATAAACACAGCAGTCATGAAACGGAATCTCCCTGTTGAGAGAGAAGAAACATGTACCACAATTTGTGCAGCACATTGATTATTCTTTGTGTCAATTGGAATATTATTCTTAATAATTTAAAGCAATTGAAGGAGATACGAACACAAGAATAATTATCAAATTCCTAACATTAGTTATACAGTAAAATGCAAGTGGTGTCCAATCTGCACTAAAAACCCATTCAATGGAGAATCTGCTTTCTGGTCATGCAACCAGATGACCCTGCTTTAAACAAAAAACATTTACACACATTTAATGATTCAAATACATTACTCCACTGCAAAACAGATGAATATAAGTTATAAGGGTAACAATCAAAAGAATCATCTAGGAAAAGAAAGAGATCTTTCCTAATAACTCCAATACTCAGGATGCTTGGAGTGGTAGTTCCCATCCAACAAAATCACACTCCATGTTTGAGCAAACATAGCAAACATGAAACAGAATCTCCCTGTTGAGAGGCAAGAAACATGTACCACAATTTGTGCATGTGGTGTCATATATGCACTAAAAGACGACTGAATGGGGAATCTGCTTTCTGGCCATACAACCAGATGACCCTGCTGTAATAAACAAATATTTACCCAAATTTCACGATTCAAATATATTATTCCACTGTGAAATTGATGAATGTATGTGATGAGGGTAACAATCAAAAGAAGGACTCAGCAAAAGTAAGAAGTCATTGCTAATAACTACAATTGTCAGAATGCTCGAGGTAGTAATTCCCATCCAACAAAATCACACTCAAAAGTAGAACAAAAATAGCAGGCATTAAACAGAATTTCCCTGTTGAGAGGGAAGAAACATGTTCCACAATTTGTGCAGCACATTGATTATTTTTAGTGTCCATTGGAATATTATTCTTAATAATTTAAAGCAATTGAACGAGATACGAACACAAGAATTATTATCAAATTCCTAACATTTGTTATTCAGTAAAATGCAAGGTGTCCAATCTGCACTAAAAACTCATTGAATGGACAATCTGCCTTCTGGTCATAAAACCAGATGACCCTGCTCTAAACAAAAAACATTTACACACATTTAACAATTTAAATACATTACTGCCCTGCGAAACAGATGATTATAAGTTATAAGGGTAACAATCAAAAGAAGCACCTAGGAAAAGAAAGAGGTCTTTCCTAATAACTCCAATACTCAGGATGCTTGGAGTGGTAGTTCCCATCCAACAAAATCACACTCCATGTTTGAGCAAACATAGCAAAAATGAAACAGAATCTCCCTGTTGAGAGGCAAGAAACATGTACCTCAATTTGTGCATGTGGTGTCAAATATGCACCAAAAGACGATTGAATGGGGAATCGGCTTTCTGGCCATACAACCAGATGACCCTGCTGTAATCAACAAATATTTACCCACATTTCACGATTCAAATACATTATTCCACTGTGAAATTGATGAATATATGTGATGAGGGTAACAATCAAAACAAGGACTCGGCAAAAGAAAGAAGTCATTGCTAATAACTCACATTGTCAGAATGCTCGAAGTAGTACTTCCCATCCAACAAAATCACACTTAAAAGTAGAACAAACACAGCAGGCATTAAACAGAATTTCCCTGTTGAGAGGAAAGTAACATGTTCCACAATTTGTGCAGCACATTGATTATTTTTAGTGACCATTGCAATAAAATTTTTAAAATGAAAAAGCAAATGAAAGACATACCTAAACAGGAAGATTTATCAAATTCCGAACATTCGTTATTCAGTAAAGTGCATGTGGTGTCCAATCTGCACCAAAAGACCATTAAATAGAGAATCTGCTTTCTGGCCATACAACCAGATGACCCTGCTGTAAACAACGAACATTTACCCACATTTCACGAATCAAATACATTACTCCACTGTGAAATTGACGAATATAAGTGATAAAGATATCAATCAAAGGAAGCACCTGGCAAAAGAAATAGCATATCTAATAACTCCAATCATCAGAACGCTCGTAGTGGTGATTTCCATCCAACATACTCACACTCGATGTTTGAATAAACATAGCAGTCATGAAACGGAATCTCCCTGTTGAGAGAGAAGAAACATGTACCACAATTTGTGCAGCACATTGATTATTTTTAGTGTCCATTGGAATATTATTCTTAATAATTTAAAGCAATTGAACGAGATACGAAAACAAGAATAATTATCAAATTCCTAACATTTGTTATTCAGTAAAATGCAAGTGGTGTCCAAACTGCACTTAAAACCCATTCAATGGAGAATCTGCTTTCTGGTCATACAACCAGATGACCCTGCTATAAACAAAAAACATTTACACACATTTAACGGTTCAAATACATTACTCCACTGCGAAACAGATGAATATAAGTTATAAGGGTAACAATCAAAAGAAGCACCTAGGAAAAGAAACAGGTCCTTCCTAACAACTCCAATACTCAGGATGCTTGGAGTGGTAGTTGCCATCAGACAAAATCACACTCCATGTTTGAACAAACATAGCAGTCATGAAACAGAATCTCCCTGTTGAGAGGCAAGAAATATGTACCACAATTTGTGCATGTGATGTCAAATATGCACCAAAACACGATTGAATGGGGAATCTGCTTTTTGGCCATACAACCAGATGACCCTGCTGTAAACAACAAACATTTACCCACATTTCATGAATCAAATACATTACTCCACTGTGAAATTGACGAATATAAAAGATAAAGGTACGAATCAAAGGTAACAATTAGCAAAAGAAAGCAGTATTTCTAATAACTCCGATCGTCAGAACGCTCGGAGTGGTGAATTCCATCCAACATAATCACACTCGATGTTTGAATAAACATAGGAGTCATGAAACGGAATCTCCCTGTTGAGAGAGAAGAACCATGTACCACAATTTGTGCAGCACATTGATTATTTTTAGTGACCATTGCAATAAGATTTCTAAAAATTTAAAGCAATTGAAGGAGATACGAAATCAAGAATATTTATCAAATTCCTAACATTTTTTATTCAGTAAAATGCAAGTGGTGTCCAATCTGCACTAAAAACCCTTTCAATGGAGAATCTGTTTCTGGTCATACAACCAGATGACCCTGCTATAAACAAAAAACATTTACACACATTTAACGGTTCAAATACATTACTCCACTGCGAAACAGATGAATATATGTTATAAGGGTAACAATCAAAAGAAGCACCTAGGAAAAGAAACAGGTCCTTCCTAACAACTCCAATACTCAGGATGCTTGGAGTGGTAGTTGCCATCAGACAAAATCACACTCCATGTTTGAACAAACATAGCAGTCATGAAACAGAATCTCCCTGTTGAAAGGCAAGAAACATGTACCACAATTTGTGCATGTGGTGTCAAATATGCACCAAAAGACGATTGAATGGGGAATCTGCTTTCTGGCCATACAACCACATGACCCTGCTGTAATCAACAATCATTTACCCACATATCACAATTCAAATATATTTTTCCACTGTGAAATTGATGAATATATGTGATGAGGGTAACAATCAAAACAAGGACTCATCAAAAGGAAGAAGTATTTCCTAATAACTCCAATTGTCAGAATGCTCGGAGTAGTGCTTCCCATCTAACAAAATCACACTCAAAAGTACACTCCTGGAAATGGAAAAAAGAACACATTGATACCGGTGTGTCAGACCCACCATACTTGGTCCGGACACTGCGAGAGGGCTGTACAAGCAATGATCACACGCACGGCACACCGGACACTCCAGGAACCGCGGTGTTGGCCGTTGAATGGCGCTAGCTGCGCAGCATTTGTGCACCGCCGCCGTCAGTGTCAGCCAGTTTGCAGTGGCATACGGAGCTCCATCGCAGTCTTTAACAGTGGTAGTATGCCGCGACAGCGTGGACGTGAACCGTATGTGCAGTTGACGGACTTTGAGCGAGGGCGTATAGTGGGCATGCGGGAGGCTGGGTGGACGTACCGAAGAATTGCTCAACACGTGGGGCGTGACGTCTCCACAGTACATCGAAGTTGTCGTCAGTGGTCGGCGGAAGGTGCACGTGCCCATCGACCTGGGACCGGACCGCAGCGACGCACGGATACACGCCAAGACCATATCAGATTCCGAACATATGTTATTCAGTAAAATGCAAGTGGTGCCCAATATACACTAAAAACCCTTTGAATTAAGAATCTGTTTCTGGTCATACAATCAGATGACCCTGCTCTAAACAAAAAACATTTACACACATTTAACGATTCAAATACATTACTCCACTGCGAAACAGATGAATATATGTTAGAAGGGTAACAATTAAAAGAAGCACCTAGGAAAAGAAAGAGGTCTTTCCTAATAACTCCAATACTCAGGATGCTTGGAGTGGTAGTTCCCATCAGACGAAATCACACTCCATGTTTGAACAAACATAGCAGTCATGAAACAGAATCTCCCTGTTGAGAGGCAAGAAACATGTACCACAATTTGTGCATGTGGTGTCAAATATGCACCAAAACACGATTGAATGGGGAATCTGCATTCTGGCCATACAACCACATGAACCTGCTGTAATCAACAATCATTTACCCACATTTCACGATTCAAATATATTACTCCACTGTGAAATTGACGAATATAAGTGATTAAGGTATCAATCAAAGGAAGCACTTAGCAAAAGAAAACAGTATTTCTAATAACTCCAATCGTCAGAAAGCTCTGAGTGGTGATTTCCATCCAACATAATCACACTCGATGTTTGAATAAACATACCAGTCATGAAACGGAATCTCCCTGTTGAGAGAGAAGAAACATGGACCACAATTTGTGCAGCACATTAATTATTTTTAGTGACCATTGCAATAAGATTTTTAAAAATTTAAAGCAATTGAAGGAGATACGAAAACAAGAATATTTATCAAATTCCTAACATTTGTTATTCAGTAAAATGCAAGTGGTGTCCAATCTGCACTAAAACCCCATTGAATGGAGAATCTGCTTTATGGTCATACAACCCGATGACCCTGCTCTAAACAAAAAACATTTACACACATTTAACGACTCAAATACGTTACTCCACTGCGAAACAGATGAATATATGTTATAAGGGTAACAATCAAAAGAAGCACCTAGGAAAAGAAAGAGGTGTTTCCTAATAACTCCAATACTCAAGATGCATGGAGTAGTGTTTCCCATCCAACAAAATCACACTCAAAAGTAGAACAAACATAGCAGTTATTAAACGATATCTCCCTGTTGAGAGGGCAGAAACATGTTCCACAATTTGTGCACCCACTGATTATTTTTAGTGACCATTGCAATAATATTTATAAAAATATAAAGCAAATGAAGGAGATACCTAAACAAGACTATTTATCAAATTCTGAATATTTGTTATTTAGTAAAGTGCATGTGGTGTCCAATCTGCACCAAAAGACCATTGAATAGAGGATCTGCATTCTGGCCATACAACCACATGACCCTGCTGTAAACAACAAACATTTACCCACATTTCACGAATCAAATACATTACTCCACTGTGAAATTGACCAATATAAGTGACAAAGGTTTCAATCAAAGGAAACACCTAGCAAAAGAAAACAGTATTTCTAATAACTCCAATGGTCAGAACGCTCGGAGTGGTGATTTCCATCCAACATAATCACACTCGATGTTAGGATAAACATAGCAGATATGAAACGGAATCTCCCTGTAGAGAGAGAAGAAATATGTACCACAATTTGTGCAGCACATTGATTATTTTTAGAGACCATTGCAATAAGATTTTTAAACATTTAAAGCAATTGAAGGAGATACGGAAACAACAATATTTATCAAATTCCTAACATTTGTTATTCAGTAAAATGCAAGTGGTGCCCAATATGCACTAAAAACCCTTTGAATTAAGAATCTGTTTCTGGTCATACAACCAGATGACCCTGCTCTAAACAAAAAACATTTACACACATTTAACGATTCAAATACATTACTCCACTGCGAAACAGATGAATATATGTTATAAGGGTAACAATCAAAAGAAGCACCTAGGAAAAGAAAGAGGTCTTTCCTAATAACTCCAATACTCAGGATGCTTGGAGTGGTAGTTCCCATCAGACAAAATCACACTCCATGTTTGAACAAACATAGCAGTCATGAAACAGAATCTCCCTGTTGAGAGGCAAGAAACATGTATCACAATTTGTGCATGTGATGTCAAATATGCACCAAAACACGATTGAATGGGGAATCTGCATTCTGGCCATACAACCACATGACCCTGCTGTAATCAACAATCATTTACCCACATTTCACGATTCAAATATATTACTCCACTGTGAAATTGACGAATATAAGTGATTAAGGTATCAATCAAAGGAAGCACTTAGCAAAAGAAAACAGTATTTCTAATAACTCCAATCGTCAGAAAGCTCTGAGTGGTGATTTGCATCCAACATAATCACACTCGATGTTTGAATAAACATACCAGTCATGAAACGGAATCTCCCTGTTGAGAGAGAAGAAACATGGACCACAATTTGTGCAGCACATTAATTAGTTTTAGTGACCATTGCAATAAGATTTTTAAAAATTTAAAGCAATTGAGTGAGATACGAAAACAAGAATATTTATCAAATTCCTAACATTTGTTATTCAGTAAAATGCAAGTGGTGTCCAATCTGCACTAAAACCCCATTGAATGGAGAATCTGCTTTATGGTCATACAACCAGATGACCCTGCTCTAAACAAAAAACATTTACACACATTTAACGACTCAAATACGTTACTCCACTACGAAACAGATGAATATATGTTATAAGGGTAACAATGAAAAGAAGCACCTAGGAAAAGAAAAAGGTGTTTCCTAATAACACCAATACTCAGGATGCTTGGAGTGGTAGTTCCCATCCAACAAAATCACACTCAAAAGTAGAACAAACATAGCAGTTATTAAACGGTATCTCCCTGTTGAGAGGGCAGAAACATGTTCCACAATTTGTGCAGACATTGATTATTTATAGTGACCATTGCAATAAGATTTTTAAAAATATAAAGCAAATGAAGGAGATACCTAAACAAGAAGATTTATCAAATTCTGAATATTCGTTATTTAGTAAAGTGCATGTGGTGTCCAATCTGCACCAAAAGACCATTGAATAGAGAATATGCATTCTGGCCATACAACCACATGACCCTGCTGTAAACAACAAACATTTACCCACATTTCACGAATCAAATACATTATTCCACTGTGAAATTGACCAATATAAGTGATAAAGGTTTCAATCAAAGGAAACACCTAGCAAAAGAAAACAGTATTTCTAATAACTCCAATCGTCAGAACGCTAGGAGTGGTGATTTCCATCCAACATAATCACACTCGATGTTTGGATAAACATAGCAGACATGAAACGGAATCTCCCTGTAGGGAGAGAAGAAACATGTACCACAATTTGTGCAGCACATTGATTATTTTTAGTGACCATTGCAATAAGATTTTTAAAAATTTAAAGCATTTCAAGGAGATATGGAAACAAGAATATTTATCAAATTCCTAACATTTGTTATTCAGTAAAATGCAAGTGGTGCCCAATATGCACTAAAAAGCCTTTGAATTAAGAATCTGTTTCTGGTCATACAACCAGATGACCCTGCTCTAAACAAAAAACATTTACACACATTTAACAATTCAAATACATTACTCCACTGCGAAAGGGATTAATATAAGTTATAAGGGTAACAATCAAAAGAAGCACCTAGGAGTAGAAGGAGGTCTTTCCCAATAACACATATACTCAGGATGCTTGGAGTGGTAGTTCCCATCCAACAAAATCACACTCCATGTTTGAACAAACATAGGTGTCATGAAACAGAATTTCCCTGTTGAGAGGCAAGAAACATGTACCACAATCTGTGCATGTGGTGACAAATATGCACCAAAAGACGATTGAATGGGGAATCTGCTTTCTGGCCATACAACCAGATGACCCTGCTGTAATTAACAAACATTTACAAACATTTCACGATTCAAATATATTATTCCACCATGAAATTGATGAATATATGTGATGAGGGTAACAATCAAAACAAGGACTCAGCAAAAGAAAGATGTCTTTCCTAATAACTCGAATTGTCAGAATGCTCGGAGTAGTGCTTCCCATCCAAAATCACACTCGAAATTAGAACATAGCAGGCATTAAACGGAATCTCCCTGTTGAGAGGGAAGAAACATGTACCACTATTTGTGCAGCACATTTATCATTTTTAGTGACCATTGCAATAATATTTTTAAAAATATAAAGCAAATGAAGGAGATACCTAAACAAGAAGTTTTATCAAATTCCGAACATTCGTTATTCAGTAATGTGCATGTGGTGTCCAATCTGCACCAAAAGACCATTGTATAGAGAATCTGCTTCCTGGCCATACAACCACATGACCCTGCTGTAATCAACAATCATTTACCCACATTTCACGATTCAAATATATTATTCCACTGTGAAATTGATGAATATATGTGATGAGGGTAACAATCATAACAAGGACTGAGCAAAAGAAATAAGTCTTCTATAATAACTCTGATTGTCAGAATGCAAGAAATAGTGCTTCCCATCCAACAAAATCACACTCAAAAGTAGAACAAACATAGCAGGCATTAAACAGAATCTCCCTGTTGAGAGGGAAGAAACATGTTCCACAATTTGTGCAGCACATTGATTATTTTTAGTGACCATTGCAATAAAATTTTTAAAAACAAAAAGCAAATGAAGGATATACCTAAACAAGAGGATTTATCAAATTCGGAACATTTGTTATTCAGTAAAGTGCATGTGGTGTCCAATCTGCACCAAAAGACCATTGAATAGAGAATCTGCTTTCAGGCCATACAACCAGATGACCTAGCTGTAAACAACAAACATTTACCCACTTTTCACGAATCAAATACATTACTCCACTGTTAAATTGACGAATATAAAAGATAAATGTACGAATCAAAGGAAACACCTAGCAAATGAAAGCAGTATTTCTAATAACTCCGATCGTCAGACCGCTCGGAGTGGTGAATTCCATCCAACATAATCACACTCGATGTTTGAATAAACATAGGAGTCATGAAACGGAATCTCCCTGTTGAGAGAGAAGATCCATGTACCACAATTTGTGCAGCACATTGATTATTTTTAGTGACCATTGCAATAAGAATTTTAAAAATTTAAAGCAATTGAAGGAGATACGAAATCAAGAATATTTATCAAATTCCTAACATTTGTTATTCAGTAAAATGCAAGTGGTGTCCAATCTGCAGTAAAAACACTTTGAATGGAGAATCTGTTTCTGGTCATACAACCAGATGACCCTGCTATAAACAAAAAACATTTACACACATTTAACGGTTCAAATACATTACTCCACTGCGAAACAGATGAATATAAGTTATAAGGGTAACATTTAAAAGAAAAACCTCGGATAAGAAACAGATCCTTCCTAATAACTCCAATACTCAGAATGCTTGGAGTGGTAGTTGCCATCAGACAAAATCACACTCCATGTTTGAACAAACATAGCAGTCATGAAACAAAATCTCCCTGTTGAGAGGCAAGAAACATGTACCACAATTTGTGCATGTGGTGTCAAATATGCACCAAAACACGATTGAATGGGGAATCTGCTTTCTGGCCATACAACCACATGACCCTGCTGTAATCAACAATCATTTACCCACATTTCACAATTCAAATACATTACTCCAGTGTGAAATTGACCAATATAAGTGATAAAGGTTTCAATCAAAGGAAACACCTAGCAAAAGAAAACAGTGTTTCTAATAACTCCAATCGTCAGAACGCTCGGAGTGGTGATTTCCATGCAACATAATCACACTCGATGTTTGGATAAACATAGCAGTCATGAAACGGAATCTCCCTGTAGAGAGAGAAGAAAACATGTACCACAATTTGTGCAGCACATTGATTATTTTTACTGGCCATTGCAATAAGATTTTTAAAAATTTAAAGCAATTGAAGGAGATACGGAAACAAGAATATTTATCAAATTCCTAACATTTGTTATTCAGTAAAATGCAAGTGGTGCCCAATATGCACTAAAAACAATTTGAATTAAGAATCTGTTTCTGGTCATACAACCAGATGACCCTGCTCTAAACAAAAAACATTTACACAAATTTAACGATTCAAATACATTACTCCACTGCGAAAGAGATTAATATAAGTTATAAGGGTAACAATCAAAAGAAGCACCTAGGAAAAGAAACAGGTCTTTCCTAATAACTCCAATACTCAGGATGCTTGGAGTAGTGCTTCCCATCCAATAAAATCACACTCAAAAGTAGAACAAACATAGCAGGCATTAAACGGAATCTCCCTGTTGAGAGGGAAGAAACATGTTCCACAATTTGTGCAGCACATTGATTATTTTTAGTGACCATTGTAATAAAATTTTTAAAAATAAAAAACAAATGAAGGAGATACCTAAACAAGAAGATTTAACAAATTTCGAACATTCGTTATTCAGTCAACTGCATGTGGTGTCCAATCTGCACCAAAAGACCATTGAATAGAGAATCTGCTTTCTGGCCATACAACCAAATGACCCTACTGTAAACAACAAATATTTACCCACATTTCACGAATCAAATAAATTACTCCACTGTGAAGTTGACCAATATAAGTGACAAAGGTAACAATCAAAGGAAGCTCCTAGCAAAAGAAAACAGTTTTTCTAATAACTCAAATCGTCAGAACGCTCGGAGTGGTGATTTCCATCCAACATAATCACACTCGATGTTTGAATAAACATAGCAGTAATGAAACGGAATCTCCCTGTTGAGAGAAGAAACATGTACCACAATTTGTGCAGCACATTGATTATTTTTAGTGACCATTGCAATAAGATTTTTAAAAATTTAAAGCAATTGAAGGAGATATGAAAACAAGTACAATTATCAAATTCCTAAGATATGTTATTCAGTAAACTGCAAGTAGTGTCCAATCTGCACTAAAAACCCATTGAATGGAGAATCTGCTTTCTGGCCATACAACCAGATGACCCTACTCTAAACAAAAAACATTTACACACATTTAACAGTTCAAATACATTACTCCACTGCGAAACAGATGAATATAAGTTATAAAGGTAACAATCAAAAGAAGCACCTAGGAAAAGAAAGAGGTCTTTCCTAATAACTCCAATACTCAGGATGCTTGGAGTGGTAGTTCCCATGCAACAAAATCACACTCCATGTTTGAACAAACATAGCAGTCATGAAACAGAGTCTCCCTGTTGAGAGGCAAGAAACATGTACCACAATTTGTGCATGTGGTGTCAAATATGCACCAATAGACGATTGAATGGGGAATCTGCTTTCTGGCCATACAACCAGATGACCATGCTGTAATCAATAAACAATTACCCACACATTAGGATTCAAATATATTATTCCACTGTGAAATTGATGAATATATGTGATGAGGGTAACAATCAAAACAAGGACTCATCAAAAGAAAGAAGTATTTCCTAATAACTCCAATTGTTAAAATGCTCGGAGAAGTGCTTCCCATCCAACAAAATCACACTCAAAAGTACACTCCTGGAAATGGAAAAAAGAACACATTGACACCGGTGTGTCAGACCCACCATACTTGGTCCGGACACTGCGAGAGGGCTGTACAAGCAATGATCACACGCACGGCACACCGGACACACCAGGAACCGCTGTGTTGGCCGTTGAATGGCGCTAGCTGCGCAGCATTTGTGCACCGCCGCCGTCAGTGTCAGCCAGTTTGCAGTGGCAGACGGAGCTCCATCGCAGTCTTTAACACTGGTAGTATGCCGCGACAGCGTGGACGTGAACCGTACGTGCAGTTGACGGACTTTGAGCGAGGGCGTATAGTGGGCATGCGGGAGGCTGGGTCGACGTACCGAATAATTGCTCAACACGTGGGGCATGACAACTCCACAGTACATCGTAGTTGTCGTCAGTGGTCGGCGGAAGGTGCACGTGCCCGTCGACCTGGGACCGGACCGCAGCGACGCACGGATACACGCCAAGACCATATCAGATTCCGAACATTCGTTATTCAGTAAAGTGCATGTGGTGTCCAATCTGCACCAAAAGACCATTGAATAGAGAATCTGCTATCTGGCCATACAACCAGATGGCCCTGCGGTAAACAAAAAACATTTACACACATTTAACGATTCAAATACATTACTCCACTGTGAAATTCACGAATATAAAAGATAAAGGTATCAATCAAAGAAAGCACCTAGCAAATGAAAGCAGCATTTCTAATAACTGAAATCGTCAGAACGCTCGGAGTGGTGATTTCCATCCAACATAATCACACTCGATGTTTGAATAAACATAGCAGTAATGAAACGGAATCTACCTGTTGAGAGGGAAGAAACATGTACCACAATTTGTGCAGCACATTTATTATTTTTAGTAACCATTGCAATAATATTTTTTAAAATATAAAGCAAATGAAGGATATACCTAAACAAGATGATTTATCAAATTCCGAACATTCGTTATTCAGTAAAGTGCATGTGGTGTCCAATCTGCACCAAAGGACCATTGAATAGGGAATCTGCTTTTTGGCCATACAACCAGATGACCCTGCTGTAAACAACAAACATTTACCCACATTTCACGAATCAAATACATTACTCCACTGTGAAATTGACGAATATAAAAGATAAAAGTACGAATCAAAGGAAACACCTAGCAAATGAAAGCAGTATTTCTAATAACTCCGATCGTCAGAACGCTCGGAGTGGTGAATTCCATCCAACATAATCACACTCAATGTTTGAATAAACATAGGAGTCATGAAACGGAATCTCCCTGTTGAGAGAGAAGATCCATGTACCACAATTTGTGCAGCACATTGATTATTTTTAGTGACCATTGCAATAAGATTTTTAAAAATTTAAAGCAATTGAAGGAGATACGAAATCAAGAATATTTATCAAATTCCTAACATTTGTTATTCAGTAAAATTCAAGTGGTGTCCAATCTGCACTAAAAACCCTTTGAATGGAGAATCTGTTTCTGGTCATACAACCAGATGACACTGCTATAAACAAAAAACATTTACACACATTTAACGGTTCAAATACATTACTCCACTGCGAAACAGATGAATATAAGTTATAAGGGTAACATTCAAAAGAAAAACCTCGGAAAAGAAACAGATCCTTCCTAATAACTCCAATACTCAGAATGCTTGGAGTGGTAGTTGCCATCAGACAAAATCACACTCCATGTTTGAACAAACATAGCAGTCATGAAACAAAATCTCCCTGTTGAGAGGCAAGAAACATGTACCACAATTTGTGCATGTGGTGTCAAATATGCACCAAAACACGATTGAATGGGGAATCTGCTTTCTGGCCATACAACCAGATGACCCTGCTGTAATAAACAAACATTTACCCACATTTCACGAATCAAATACATTACTCCAGTGTGAAATTGACCAATATAAGTGATAAAGGTTTCAATCAAAGGAAACACCTAGCAAAAGAAAACAGTATTTCTAATAACTCCAATCGTCAGAACGCTCGGAGTGGTGATTTCCATGCAACATAATCACACTCGATGTTTGGATAAACATAGCAGTCATGAAACGGAATCTCCCTGTAGAGAGAGAAGAAAACATGTACCACAATTTGTGCAGCACATTGATTATTTTTACTGGCCATTGCAATAAGATTTTTAAAAATTTAAAGCAATTGAAGGAGATACGGAAACAAGAATATTTATCAAATTCCTAACATTTGTTATTCAGTAAAATGCAAGTGGTGCCCAATATGCACTAAAAACAATTTGAATTAAGAATCTGTTTCTGGTCATACAACCAGATGACCCTGCTCTAAACAAAAAACATTTACACAAATTTAACGATTCAAATACATTACTCCACTGCGAAAGAGATTAATATAAGTTATAAGGGTAACAATCAAAAGAAGCACCTAGGAAAAGAAACAGGTCTTTCCTAATAACTCCAATACTCAGGATGCTTGGAGTAGTGCTTCCCATCCAACAAAATCATACTCAAAAGTAGAACAAACATAGCAGTTATTAAACGTATCTCCCCACTGAGAGGGCAGAAACATGTTACACAATTTGTGCAGCACATTTATTATTTTTCGTGACCATTGCAATAAGATATTTAAAAATAAAAAGCAAATGAAGGAGATACTTAAACAGGAAGATTTATCAAATTCCGAACATTCGTTTTTCAGTAAAGTGCATGTGGTGTCCAATCTGCACCAAAAGACCATTGAATAGAGAATCTGCTTTTTGGCCATACAACCAGATGACCCTGCTGTAAACAACAAACAATTACCCACATTTCACGAATCAAATACATTACTCCACTGTGAAATTCACGAATATAAAAGATAAAGGTATCAATCAAAGGAAGCACCTAGCAAATGAAAGCAGCATTTCTAATAACTCCAATCGTCAGAACGCTCGGAGTGGTGATTTTTATCCAACATAATCACACTCGATGTTCTAATAAACATAGCAGTCATGAAACGGAATCTCCCTGTTGAGAGAGAAAAAACATGGACCACACTTTGTGCAGCACATTGATTATTTTTAGTGACCATTGCAATAAGATTTTTAAAAATTTAAAGCAATTGAAGGAGATACGTAAACAAGAATATTTATCAAATTCCTAACATTTGTTATTCAGTAAAATGCAAGCGGTGTCCAATCTGCACTAAAAACCCATTCAATGGAGAATTTGCTTTCTGGTCATACATCCAGATGACCCTGCTCTAAACAAACAACATTTACACACATTTAACGATTCAAATACATTACTCCACTGTGAAAGAGATGAATATAAGTTATAATGGTAACAATCAAAAGAAGCACCTAGAAAAAAAGAAAGAGGTCTTTCCTAATAACTCCAATACTCATAATGCTTGGAGTGGTAGTTCCCATCAGACAAAATCACACTCCATGTTTGAACAAACATAGCAGTCATGAAACAGAATCTCCCTGTTGAGAGGCAAGAAACATGTACCACAATTTGTGCATGTGGTGTCAAATATGCACCAAAACACGATTGAATGGGGAATCTGATTTCTGGCCATACAACCACATGACCCTGCTGTAATCAACAATCATTTACCCACATTTCACGATTCAAATATATTATTCCACTGTGAAATCAATGAATATATGTGATGAGGGTAACAATCATAACAAGGACTCAGCAAAAGAAAGAAGTCTTTCCTAATAACTCCGATTGTCAGAATGCAAGAAGTACTGCTTCCCATCTAACAAAATCACACTAAAAAGTAGAACAAACATAGCAGGCATTAAACGGAATCTCCCTGTTGAGAGGGAAGAAACATGTTGCACTATTTGTGCAGCACATTCATTATTTTTAGTGACCATTGCAATAAGATTTTTAAAAATATAAAGTAAATGAAGGAGATACCTAAACAAGAAGATTTATCGAATTCCGAACATTCGTTATTCAGTAAAGTGCATGTGGTGTCCAATCTGCACCAAAAGACCATTGAATAGAGAACCTGCTTTCTGGCCATACAACCAGATGACCCTGCTGTAAACAAAAAACATTTACGGAAATTTCACGAATAAAATACATTACTCCACTGTGAAATTGACCAATATAAGTGATAAAGGTATCAATCAAAGGAAGCACCTAGCAAAAGAAAACAGTATTTCTAATAACTCCAATCGTCAGAACGCTCGGAGTGGTGATTTCCATCCAACATAATCACACTCGATGTTTGAATAAACATAGCAGTCATGAAACGCAGTCTCCCTGTTGAGAGAGAAGAACCATGTACCACAATTTGTGCAGCACACTGATTATTTACATTGACCAATGCAATAAGATTTTTAAAAATTTAAAGCAATTGAAGGAAATACGAAAACAAGTATATTTATCAAATTCCTAACATTTGTTATTCAGTAAAATGCAAGTGGTGTCCAATCTGCACTAAAAACTCATTGAATGGAGAATCTGCTTTCTGGTCATACAACCAGATGACCCTGCTCTAAACAAAAAACATTTAAACACATTTAACGATTCAGATACATTACTCCACTGCGAAACAGATGAATATAAGTTATAAGGGTAACAATCAAAAGAAGCACCTAGGAAGAGAAAGAGGTCTTTCCTAATAACTCCAATACTGAGGATGCTTGGTGTGGTAGTCTCCATCCAACAAAATCACACTCAATGTTTGAACAAACATAGCAGTCATGAAACAGAATCTCCCAGTTGAGAGGCAAGAAAGATGTACCACAATTTGTGCATGTGGTGTCAAATATGCATCAAAAGACGACTGAATCGGGAATCTGCTTTCTAGCCATACTACCAGATGACCCTGCTTTAAACAACAAACATTTACCCACTTTTCACGAATCAAATACATTACTCCACTGTGAAATTTATGAATATAAAGGATAAAGGTATCAATCAATGGAATCACCTAGCAATACAATGAAGTCTTTCCCAATAACTCGAATGGTCAGAATGCTCAGAATGGTAGTTCCCATCCAACACAATGACACTCAATGGTAGAACAAACGTAGTCATGAAACGAAATCTCCCTATTGAGAGCGGGGAAACGTACCACAATTTGTGCAGCATATTGATTCTTTTTTTGTGACCATTGCAAGAAGATTTCTAAAAATTTAAAGCAATTGAGGGAGATACGAAAACAAGAAGATTTATCAAATTCTGAAGATTCGTTATTCAGTGAAATGCATGTGGTGTCCAATCTGCACCAAAAACCCATTGAATGGAGATTCTACTTTCTGGCCATACAACCAGATGACCCTGCTCTAAACAAATAACCCATAACCGCATTTCACGATTCAAATATATTATTCCACTGTGAAATTGATGAATATATGTGATAAGGGTAACAAAAAAACAAGCACCTAACAAAACAATGAAGTCTTTCCTAATAAAACTCTAATACTCAGGATCCTCGGAGTGGTGGTTCCCATCCAACAAAATCACACTCGATGGTAGAACAACCTTAGCAGTCATGAAACGGAATCTCCATGTTGGGAGGGAAGAAACATATACCACAATTTGTGCAGCACATTGATTATTTTTAGCGACCATTGCAATAAGATTTTTAAAAATGTAAAGCAAATGAAGGAGATACCTAAACAAGAAGAATTATCATATTCTGAACATTAGATATTCAGTAAAGTGCATGTGGTGTCCAATCTGCAGCAAAAACATATTGAATGGAGAATCTGCTTTCTGGCCATACAACAAGATGACCCTACTGTAAACAACAAACTTTTAGCCACATTTTACGATTCAAATACTTTACTCCTCTGTGAAATTGATGAATACATGTGATAAAAGTATCAACCTAAGGAAACACCTAGCAAAACAATTAAGTCTTTCCTAATGACTCCAACGGTCAGAATCCACAGAGTGGTGGTTCCCATCCAACAAAACCACATTCGATGGCACAACAAACATAGTCATGAAACGAAATCACCCTATTGAGAGGAAGGAAACATGTACCACAATTTGTGCAGCACATTGATTGTTTTTAGTGACCATTGAAATAAGATATTTAAAAATATAAAGCAAATGAAGGACATACCTAAACAAGAAGATTTATCAAATTCTGAACATTAGATATTCAGTAAAGTGCATGTGGTATCAAATCTGCACCAAAAGACCATTGAATCGAGAATCGGCTTTCTGGCCATACAACCAGATAACCCTGCTGTAAACAACAAAAATTTACCCACATTTCACGACTCAAATAAATTACTCCACTGTGAAATTGATGAATAAAAGTGAAAAGGGGAAGAATCAAAATAAGCACGTAGCAAAACATTGAATTCTTTCCGAAAAACTCCTATATTCAGGATGCTCAGAGTGATGGTTCCCATCCAAAAAAAATCACACTCGATGGATGAACAAACTTAGCAGTCATGAAACGGAATCTCCCTGTTGAGAGGGAACAAACATGTACTACAATTTGTGCAGCACATTGATTATTTTTAGTGAACATCGGAATAAGATTTTTAAAAATATAAAGCAAATGAAGGAGATACCTAAACAAGAAGATTTATCAAATTCTTAACAATAGATATTCAGTAAAGTGCATGTGGTGTCCAACCTGAACCAAAAACCCATTGAATGGTGAATCTGCTTTCTGGCCATGCAACCAGATGAAACTGCTGTAATCGACAAATATTTACCCACATTTCACGATTCAAATATATTATTCCACTGTGAAATTGATGAATATATGTGATAAGTTGAAGAATAAAAATAAGCACCTAGCAAAACAATGAAGCCTTACTAAAAACTAATACTCAGGATGCTTGGAGTGATACTTCCCATCGAACAAAATCACACTCGATGGAAGAACAAGCATAGCAGTCACGAAACGAATCTCCTTGCTGAGAGGGAATAAACATGTCCCACAATTTGTGCAGCACAGTGATTACTTTTTGGGACCATTGGAATAACATTTTTACAAATATAAAGCAAATGAAGGAGATACCTAATCAAGAAGATTTATCAAATTCCGTACAGCAATTATTCAGTAAGGTGTAAGAGGTGTCCAATCTGCAACAAAAACCCACTGAGTGGAAAATCTGCTTTCTGGCCATACAACCAGATGATGCTGCTGTAAACAACAAACACATAACCACATTTCAAGATTCAAATATATTAACCCACTGTGAAATTTATGAATATATGTCATAAGGGTAACAATCAAAACAAGCACCTAGCAAAACAATGAAATCTTTCTTAATAACTCCAATACTCAGGATGCTCGGAGTGGTGGTTCAAATCCAACAAAATCACACTCGATGTTTGAACAAACATAGCAGTCCTGAAACAGAATGTCCCTGTTGAGAGGGAAGAAACATGTACCACAATGTGTGCAGCACATTGATAATTTTTAGTGACCATTGCAACAAGATTTTTAAAAATATAAAGCAAATGAAGGAGATACCTAAAAACGAAGATATATCAAAATCCGAACATTCGTTATTCAGTAAAGTACATGTGGTGTCCAATCTGCACCAACAGACCATTGAATAGAGAATCTGCTTTCTGGCCATACAACCAGATGACCCTGCTGTAAACAACAAACATTTACGAACATTTCACGAAAGAAATACATTACTCCACTGTGAAACTGATGAATATAAGTGATAAAGGTATCTATGGAAGCACCTAGCAAAAGAAAAAAGTCTTTCTAATAACTCCAATCGTCAGAACGCTCCGAGTGGTGATTCCCATCCAACAAAATCACACTTGATGTTTGAACAAACATAGCAGTCATGAAATGGAATCACCCTGATGAGAAGTACGAAACATGTACTACAATTTGTGCAGCACATTGTCTATTTTTAGTGACCATTGAAATAAGATTTTTAAAAATTTAAAGCAATTGAAGGAGATACCTAAAAACGAAGATATATCAAAATCCGATCATTCGTTATTCAGTAAAGTGCATGTGGTGTCCAATCTGCACCAAAAGACCATTGAATAGAGAATCAGCTTTCTGGCCATACAATCAGATGACCCTGCTGTAAACAACAAACATTTAAAGAACCAAATACATCACTCCACTGTGAAATTGATGAATATAAGTGATAAAGGTATCAAAGGAAGCACATAGCAAAAGAAAAAAGTCTTTCTAATAACTCCAATAGTCAGAATGCTCGGAGTTGTGGTTACCATCCTACACAATCACACTCGATGGTGGAACAAACATAGCAGTCATTAAACGGAATCTCCCTGTTGAGAGGGAAGGAACATGTACCACAATTTGTGCAGCACCTTGATTATTTTTTGTGACCATCGAATAACATTTTTAAAAATATAAAGCAAATGAAGGAGCTACCTCAATTGTGATATTCTGAACAATCGTTATTCAGTAAAGAGTATGTCGTGTCCAATATGCAGCAATAACCCATTGAATGGAGAAACTGCTTTCTGGCCATACAACCAGATGACCCTGCTGTAAACAACAAACTCTTAACCACATTTCACTATTCAAATTCAATACTCCACTGTGAAATTGATGAATATAAAGTAAGAATCAAAAGAAGCATTAGCATAACAATTAAGTATTTCCCTATAACTCCAATATTCAAAATCATCGGAGTGGTGATCCCATCCAACAAAATCACACTCAATGGTTAAACAAACATAGCACTCATGAAACAGAATCTCCCTGCTGAGAGGGAAGAATCATGTACCACAATTTGTGCAGCACATTGATTATTTTTCGTGACCATGGAGTAACATTTTTAAAAACATAACACACATGAAAGAGATACTAAAATAAGAAGATTTATCAAATACCTAACATTCGGTGGTCAGTAATGTGCATGTGGTACTCACTCTGCACCAAAACAAGAAGATTTATCAAATTCTGAACATTCGATGTTCAGTAAGGTGTATGTGGTGTCCAATCTGCAGCAAAAATCAATTGAATGTAGAATCTGCTTTCTGGCCATACAACCAGATGACCCTGCGGTAAACAACAAACACATAACCACATTTAATGATTCAAGTATATTAACCCACTGTGAAATTGATGAATAAATGTGATAAGGGTAACAATCAAAAGAAGCACCTAGCAAAACAATGAAGTTTTTCGTAATAACTCCAACACTCAAGATGCTCGGAGTGGAGGTTCCCATTCAACAAAATCACACTCGATGTTTGAACAAACATAGCAGTCATGAAACGGAATCTCCCTGTTGAGAGGGAACAAACATGTACCACAATTTGTGCAGCACATTGATTATTTTTAGTGAACATTGGAATAAGATATTTTAAAATATAAAGCAAATGAAGGAGATACCTAAACAAGAAGATTTATCAAATTCTAGACATTAGTTATTCACTAAAGAGCATGTGGTGTCCAATTTGCACCAAAAACCCAATAAATGGAGAATCTGCATTCTGGCCATACAACCAGATGACCCTGCTGTAAACAACAAACTCTTAACCACATTTCACGATTCAAATACATTACTCCACTGTGAAATTGATGAATGAGAAGGGTAACAATCAAAAGAAGCAATTAGCATATCGTTGGATTGTAGATTATTCAAACTTATTTGTTCATAGACTTTCCATTTGGCGTTTGTTTACTTTCAGGTAACGATTGTTTAAATTCACGTAGCTCGTTAGATTACATCCATTGTAGGTTCATTATCTTACTGATTTAAGAATATAGTTTGTTGTATTAAGAGATCATTGTTTAAATTTTATTACTGTACATTGCCATGAGTACTAAGTGTGGAAGCTGCCGTAAGAAGATAGAATCGGGTGTGGTATGTGGAGGATGTGGGGGTGTTTTTCATTGGGGCTCATGTAGCGGGAAATTTGACGAGATTATGCTTTTGGCTCTTCCATGGAACTGTAGGTTCTGTAGTATAGAAAAAAGATTCGTACAACAGGAGGAAAAGATGTGTGCCCTTCAGGCTGAACTAGATTCGGTAAAAACTGAATTAACTAAGTTCAAGGGGGAAAAAGCCTGCGGGAAATGGGAATTGGTAACAAGGAAATCGCAAAAAGGGACCAGCCATGTAGATGTTGTCGAAGTTCCAGTTATGAATAAATTCTCCTTGTTACCTGGAGTAGGAAGGGAGGAGCCAAAAACAGGAGTAGTTGAAAGTAGGGTGCAGCAGACTACTAAAATTGGTAACAGCATTAGGTCGGGAAAATCTAGTAATAGGAAAAGAAAAGTCTTGCTGCCAGGGAGCAGTCATGGGAGGGGTGTAGGCCAACTAGTGCAGGAGAAATTAGGAGCAGATTACCAGGTCACGAGTTTGTTTAAGCCAAGTGCTAGGCTTAGCCAGGTGATAGCAGAAATAGGACCACTCTGTAGGGACTTTGACAAGAATGATGAGGTGATAGTAATAGGTGTGGCAGGAAATAGCCTGGCTAAGGATAGGAATTATGATATTAAGAGTGACCTGGATAAAATATGAGCTGCAACAGGATGTGCGAATGTGGGTTTTGTTGAGGTATTGCAGCGTTAGGATCAGCACTCGGTTAACCCTTCTGTGTGGCGAGTTAACAGAGAGTTGTGCGAGCAGCTGCTGGACGGTGCAAAAACACACATTTTTACAGTGCCTGTTGGTAGCATTGTGAGATGGGGATACACTCGACATGGCCTGCACCTAAATAGTCTAGGGAAGGATAGATTAGCTGATTTAATTGTAGGTCGTCTAAAGGGGGCCACTAGCACTCAAGGCAAAACCCCTGTGACCCAAAAGGGCATAGGAGCACCTTTTTTTAGGTTGAACAAAATGTCCAGACGGGCAGCTCTTAAAGGTAAAAAAAATAAATGGTTCGAATAAAGGTAGAGGAAACAGTTATGTTAATATATTTCACCAAAATATCAGGGGATTAAGGAACAAAACAGACGAACTAATAATTTGTTTTGAGAATATTAAAAATACAACAGAAGTTGATGTACTGTGCCTGTCTGAACATCATATAACTACACAAATGGAAAATGGAAATATTAATGGGTATAAACTAGCAACTTATTTTTGTAGAGACAATATGGAGAAAGGAGGAGCTGCCATTTATTTTAAGGGGGAACATAGTTTTAAAAACAGAGAAACCGCAAAATTCTGTGTAGAACAGCACATTGAAGTATGCACTTGTGAGCTTAAATTGGACAGTGGTAAATTCATAATTGTGACTGTGTATAGGACCCCACTTGGAAATTTTCAAATGTTTCTTAAAAACCTAGATCTCTTGCTGTGTTGTCTGACAGAAAAGGGAAAACACATTATCATTTGTGGAGATTTTAACGTAGATTTTCTTAAACACTCAAGCAAGAAGAACGACCTTGAACTATTACTTTGCTCTTACAATCTGACATCAGTCATTGATCTTCCTACTCATATTGTACAAGACAGTAGCACCCTGATATATAACATTTTCATAGACCAAGATAAATTAAAAGAAGTAAGCACCTATCCTATTAAGAACGGGCTTTCTGATCACGATGCACAGCTACTTTCAATTCATGACTTTGCTCCATACAGTAATGTGAAAAAAAAAAAAAAAAAAAAAAAAATAATACACCCAATTAACCATATAACAATTCAACAATTTAAGGAAAGCTTGAGAAGCGTAGACTGGGAGGATGTTTATCGGGAACCTGATGCAAATGTTAAATTTAACTTATTCCATGATAAACTTGTGGGCATATTTGAAAACAGTTTTCCTAAGAAATTAGTGAATCATAATTCAAATAAACTTGATAAAAAACCATGGCTGACTAAAGGGATTAAAATTTCTTGTAGCCGGAAATGGGAACTATACCAAGACACTAGAATAAGTCGAGATGAAGAAAAGCTCAACAATTATAAGAAATAATAATATATTAAGGAAAGTTATAAAAAAATCCAGAAGTATGTGTATCAAGTCTGAGATTAGCACCTCTGATGACAAAACAATATGGAATATAGTTAAAAGGGAAACAGAGCAACCAAGGTCACAGGACAACAGTATTACTGTTAAGCACAATGAAAAGCTTATAAATGAAAAATCACTGGTTGAAAATATTTTTAATAATCATTTTATAAATGTAGTGGAAAATATAGGCACCAGCTGCTCACCAGATAGGGCAGAACTCCATATGAAAGTGGCATTCCTGGTGCAAACAAATGAAATTGAAATCCTACCCACCTCACCGTCTGAAATTAAGAAAAAAATAAATTCACTTAAGAATAAAAACTCACATAGAACTGATGGTATCTCCAATAGAATACTAAAATCTTGTCCACACCTGATAAGTCGAGTTCTTAGCCACATATGTAATAGCTCATTGAATCAGGGAATATTTCCTGACAGATTGAAATAGGCCATAGTTAAACCCTTGTATAAAAAAGGTGACAAGACAGACGTCAACAATTATCGTCCTATTTCGCTTGTGACATCCTTCTCAAAAGTGTTTGAAAAAGTAATGTACTCAAGAGTAACTTTACACATTAGTGGGAATAACATTTCAACAAAATGTCAGTTCGGTTTTCAGAAAGGTGTTTCAACAGATAGTGCTATACACGCTTTCACTGATCAAATTTTAAATGCTCTGGATAGTAGAACATCACCAATTGGGATTTTCTGTGATCTCTCTAAGGCTTTTGATTGTGTGGGTCATGAAATCCTCTTAGATAAGCTGAAGTACTATGGAATGAATGGTTCAGTACACAGACGGTTCACTTCATATTTAACTGGTAGAATGCAGAAGGTTGAAACAGTAAACCCACATAGTACACAAAGGGCAGCAGATTATTCAGACTGGGGATGTATCAAGAATGGGGTACCACAGGGTTCTGTCTTGGGGAATTTATTGTTTTTAATATATGTTAATGACTTGCCTAATTATATTCATGAAGATGCAAACTTGGTCCTCTTTGCAGATGACACAAGTATTGTAATCAAGCCTAAAAAGCAAGAATCAGCTGAGGAAAATGCAAATAATGTTTTTCAAAGAGTTATTAGGTGGTTTTCCGCAAATGGACTTTCATTGAACTTTGAAAAAACACTGTACATACAGTTCAGTACAGGGAAAGGCATACCACCGGAAATAAATATAGAGTGTGGGGGAAAATCTTTAGCTAAAGCAGATCGTTCAAAATTTCTGGGTGTCTGTATTGATCAGAATTTAAAGTGGAAGACACACATTGACAATCTACTGAAACGATTGAGCTCAGCTACCTATGCTATTAGTGTCATTGCAAATTTTGGAGACAAGCACATCAGTAAGTTAGCTTACCACGCATATTTTCATTCGTTGCTTTCTTACAGAATCATCTTTTGGGGCAATTCATCACTAAGAAAGAAGGTATTTATTGCACAAAAACACGTGTTATCAGAATAATGTCTGGGGCTCATCCAAGATCATCTTGTAGACAATTATTTAAAGAATTAGGGATATTGCCAGTAGCTTCACAATATATATACAGCCTAATGAAATTTGTTGTTAGTAACCCAGATCACTTCAGAATTAATAGCATACTCCACAGCTACAATACTAGGAGACAGGGTGACCTTCACTACCGTTCATTGAATTTGACATTGGCACAAAAGGGGGTCAATTCTACTGCCACAAAGATTTTTGGTCAATTGCTAAACAATATCAAAAGTCTGACAGACAAACAATCGGCATTCAAAAGTAAGTTAAGAGAATTCCGGAATGACAACTCCTTCTCCTCCATAGATGAATTTTTTGACATAGGCCAAAGAAATACAGTAAGCTTTAACAATTGTACCGTATATAAGACTAACAATGATTACTTGGGATAAATGAATCTTGTGTACCTTGACACTTTCCACATCATTACGAAAGAATCGTGTTCATGACCCATGGAACAAGTAATATAACTAACTAAAACAGAATCTCCCTGATGAGAGGTACGAAACATGTACCACAATTTCTGCACCACATTGATTATTTTTAAACACCATTGAAATAAGGTATTTCAAAATATAAAGCAAACGAAGGAGCTAGCTAAACAAAAACGTTTATCAAATTCCGAACATTCGGTGTTCAGTAAGGTGCATGTGGTGTCCAATCTGCACCAAAAATCCATTGAATGTAGAATCTGCTTTCTGGCCATACAACCAGATGACCGTGCGGTAAACAACAAACACATAACCACATTTAATGATTCAAGTATATTAACCCACTGTGAAATTGATGAATAAATGTGATAAGGGTAACAATCAAAAGAAGCACCTAGCAAAACAATGAAGTTTTTCGTAATAACTCCAACACTCAAGATGCTCGGAGTGGAGGTTCCCATTCAACAAAATCACACTCGATGTTTGAACAAACATAGCAGTCATGAAACGGAATCTCCCTGTAGAGAGGGAACAAAAATGTACCACAATTTGTGCAGCACATTGATTATTTTTAGTGAACATTGGAATAAGATTTTTTAAAATATAAAGCAAATGAAGGAGATACCTAAACAAGAAGATTTATCAAATTCTAGACATTAGTTATTCAGTAAAGAGCATGTGGTGTCCAATTTGCACCAAAAACCCATTGAATGGAGAATCTGCATTCTGGCCATACAACCAGATGACCCTGCTGTAAACAACAAACTCTTAACCACATTTCACGATTCAAATACATTACTCCACTGTGAAATTGATGAATGTAAGTGAGAAGGGTAACAATCAAAAGAAGCAATTAGCATATCGTCGGATTGTAGATTATTCAAACTTATTTGTTCATAGACTTTCCATTTGGCATTTGTTTACTTTCAGGTAACAATTGTTTAAATTCACGTAGCTCGTTAGATTACATCCATTGTAGGTTCATTATCTTACTGATTTAAGAATATAGTTTGTTGTATTAAGAGATCATTGTTTAAATTTTATTACTGTACATTGCCATGAGTACTAAGTGTGGAAGCTGCCGTAAGGAGATAGAATCGGGTGTGGTATGTGGAGGATGTGGGGGTGTTTTTCATTGGGGCTCATGTAGCGGGAAATTTGACGAGATTATGCTTTTGGCTCTTCCATGGAACTGTAGGTTCTGTAGTATAGAAAAAAGATTCGTACAACAGGAGGAAAAGATGTGTGCCCTTCAGGCTGAACTAGATTCGGTAAAAACTGAATTAACTAAGTTCAAGGGGGAAAAAGCCTGCGGGAAATGGGAATTGGTAACAAGGAAATCGCAAAAAGGGACCAGCCATGTAGATGTTGTCGAAGTTCCAGTTATGAATAAATTCTCCTTGTTACCTGGAGTAGGAAGGGAGGAGCCAAAAACAGGAGTTGTTGAAAGTAGGGTGCAGCAGACTACTAAAATTGGTAACAGCATTAGGTCGGGAAAATCTAGTAATAGGAAAAGAAAAGTCTTGCTGCCATGGAGCAGTCATGGGAGGGGTGCAGGCCAACTAGTGCAGGAGAAATTAGGAGCAGATTACCAGGTTACGAGTTTGTTTAAGCCAAGTGCTAGGCTTAGCCAGGTGATAGCAGAAATAGGACCACTCTGTAGGGACTTTGACAAGAATGATGAGGTGATAGTAATAGGTGGGGCAGGAAACAGCCTGGCTAAGGATAGGAATTATGATATTAAGAGTGACCTGGATAAAATATGAGCTGCAACAGGATGTGTGAATGTGGGTTTTGTTGAGGTATTGCAGCGTTACCATCAGCACTCGGTTAACCCTTCTGTGTGGCGAGTTAACAGAGAGTTGTGTGAGCAGCTGCTGGACGGTGCAAAAACACACATTTATACAGTGCCTGTTGGTAGCATTGGGAGATGGGGATACACTCGACATGGCCTGCACCTAAATAGTCTAGGGAAGGATAGATTAGCTGATTTAATTGTAGGTCGTCTAAAGGGGGCCACTAGCACTCAAGGCAAAACCCCTGTGACCCAAAAGGGCATAGGAGCACCTTTTTTTAGGTTGAACAAAATGTCCAGACAGGCAGCTCTTAAAGGTAAAAAAAATAAATGGTTCGAATAAAGGTAGAGGAAACAGTTATGTTAATATATTTCACCAAAATATCAGGGGATTAAGGAACAAAACAGACGAACTAATAATTTGTTTTGAGAATATTAAAAATACAACAGAAGTTGATGTACTGTGCCTGTCTGAACATCATATAACTACACAAATGGAAAATGGAAATATTAATGGGTATAAACTAGCAACTTATTTTTGTAGAGACAATATGGAGAAAGGAGGAGCTGCCATTTATGTTAAGGGGGAACATAATTTTAAAAACAGAGAAACCGCAAAATTCTGTGTAGAACAGCACATTGAAGTATGCGCTTGTGAGCTTAAATTGGACAGTGGTAAATTCATAATTGTGACTGTGTATAGGTCCCCACTTGGAAATTTTCAAATGTTTCTTAAAAACCTAGATCTCTTGCTGTGTTATCTGTCAGAAAAGGGAAAACACATTATCATTTGTGGAGATTTTAACGTAGATTTTCTTAAACACTCAAGCAAGAAGAACGACCTTGAACTATTACTTTGCTCTTACAATCTGACATCAGTCATTGATCTTCCTACTCGTATTGTACAAGACAGTAGCACCCTGATAGATAACATTTTCATAGACCAAGATAAATTAAAAGAAGTAAGCACCTATCCTATTAAGAACGGGCTTTCTGATCACGATGCACAGCTACTTTCAATTCATGACTTTGCTCCATACAGTAATGTGAAAAAAAACAAACAAAATAATACGCCCAATTAACCATATAACAATTCAACAATTTAAGGAAAGCTTGAAAAGGGTAGACTGGGAGGATGTTTATCGGGAACCTGATGCAAATGTTAAATTTAACTTATTCCATGATAAACTTGTGGGCATATTTGAAAACAGTTTTCCTAAGAAATTAGTGAATCATAATTCAAATAAACTTGATAAAAAACCATGGCTGACTAAAGGGATTAAAATTTCTTGTAGCCAGAAATGGGAACTATACCAAGACACTAGAATAAGTCGAGATGCAGAAAAGCTCAACAATTATAAGAAATATTGTAATATATTAAGGAAAGTTATAAAAAAATCCAGAAGTATGTGTATCAAGTCTGAGATTAGCACCTCTGATGACAAAACAATATGGAATATAGTTAAAAGGGAAACAGGGCAACCAAGGTCACAGGACAACAGTATTACTGTTAAGCACAATGAAAAGCTTATAAATGAAAAATCACTGGTTGAAAATATTTTTAATAATCATTTTATAAATGTAGTGGAAAATATAGGCACCAGCTGCTCACCAGATAGGGCAGAACTCCATATGAAAGTGGCATTCCCGGTGCAAACAAATGAAATTGAAATCCTACCCACCTCACCGTCTGAAATTAAGAAAAAAATAAATTCACTTAAGAATAAAAACTCACATAGAACTGATGGTATCTCCAATAGAATACTAAAATCTTGTCCACACCTGATAAGTCGAGTTCTTAGCCACATATATAATAGCTCATTGAATCAGGGAATATTTCCTGACAGATTGAAATAGGCCATAGTTAAACCCTTGTATAAAAAAGGTGACAAGACAGACATCAACAATTATCGTCCTATTTCGCTTCTGACATCCTTCTCAAAAGTGTTTGAAAAAGTAATGTACTCAAGAGTAACTTTACACATTAGTGGGAATAACGTTTCAACAAAATGTCAGTTCGGTTTTCAGAAAGGTGTTTCAACAGATAGTGCTATACACGCTTTCACTGATCAAATTTTAAATGCTCTGGATAGTAGAACATCACCAATTGGGATTTTCTGTGATCTCTCTAAGGCTTTTGATTGTGTGGGTCATGAAATCCTCTTAGATAAGCTGAAGTACTATGGAATGAATGGTTCAGTACACAGACGGTTCACTTCATATTTAACTGGTAGAATGCAGAAGGTTGAAACAGTAAACCCACATAGTACACAAAGGGCAGCAGATTATTCAGACTGGGGATGTATCAAGAATGGGGTACCACAGGGTTCTGTCTTGGGGAATTTATTGTTTTTAATATATGTTAATGACTTGCCTAATTATATTCATGAAGATGCAAACTTGGTCCTCTTTGCAGATGACACAAGTATTGTAATCAAGCCTAAAAAGCAAGAATCAGCTGAGGAAAATGCAAATAATGTTTTTCAAAGAGTTATTAGGTGGTTTTCCGCAAATGGACTTTCATTGAACTTTGAAAAAACACTGTACATACAGTTCAGTACAGGGAAAGGCATACCACCGGAAATAAATATAGAGTGTGGGGGAAAATCTTTAGCTAAAGCAGATCGTTCAAAATTTCTGGGTGTCTGTATTGATCAGAATTTAAAGTGGAAGACACACATTGACAATCTACTGAAACGATTGAGCTCAGCTACCTATGCTATTAGTGTCATTGCAAATTTTGGAGACAAGCACATCAGTAAGTTAGCTTACCACGCATATTTTCATTCGTTGCTTTCTTACAGAATCATCTTTTGGGGCAATTCATCACTAAGAAAGAAGGTATTTATTGCACAAAAACACGTGTTATCAGAATAATGTCTGGGGCTCATCCAAGATCATCTTGTAGACAATTATTTAAAGAATTAGGGATATTGCCAGTAGCTTCACAATATATATATACAGCCTAATGAAATTTGTTGTTAGTAACCCAGATCACTTCAGAATTAATAGCACACTCCACAGCTACAATACTAGGAGACAGGGTGACCTTCACTACCGTTCATTGAATTTGACATTGGCACAAAAGGGGGTCAATTCTACTGCCACAAAGATTTTTGGTCAATTGCTAAACAATATCAAAAGTCTGACAGACAAACAATCGGCATTCAAAAGTAAGTTAAGAGAATTCCTGAATGACAACTCCTTCTCCTCCATAGATGAATTTTTTGACATAGGCCAAAGAAATACAGTAAGCTTTAACAATTGTACCGTATATAAGACTAACAATGATTACTTGGGATAAATGAATCTTGTGTACCTTGACACGTTCCACATCATTACGAAAGAATCGTGTTCATGACCCATGGAACAAGTAATATAACTAACTAAAACAGAATCTCCCTGATGAGAGGTACGAAACATGTACCACAATTTCTGCACCACATTGATTATTTTTAAACACCATTGAAATAAGGTATTTCAAAATATAAAGCAAACGAAGGAGCTAGCTAAACAAGAACATTTATCAAAGTCCGAACATTCGTTAATCAGTAAAATGCATGTGGTGTCCAATCTGCACCAAAAACCCATTAATGGAGAATCTGTTTTCTGGCCATACAACCAGATGACCCTGCTCTATACAACAAACATTTACACACATTTAACGATTCAAATACATTACCCCACTGCGAAATACATGAATATAAGTTATAAGGGTAACAATCCAATGAAGGTCCTAGCAAAAGAAACAGGACTTTCCTAATAACTCCGATACTCAGGATGCTCGGACTGGTGGTTCCCATCCAACAAAATCACACTCGATGTTTGAACAAACATAGCAGTCACGAAACAGAATCTCTCTGCTGAGAGGGAAGAAACATGTACTACAATTTGTGCAGCACATTGATTATTTTTAATGATCACTGCAATAAGATTTTTGAAAATATAAAGCAAATTAAGGAGATACCTATAAACGAAGATATATCAAATTCCGAACATCTGTTATTGAGTAAAGTGCATGTGGTGTCCAATCTGCACCAAAAACCCATTTAATGGAGAATCTGCTTTCTGGCCTTACAACCAGATGACCCTGCTGTAAACAACAAACATTTACCCACATTTCACGATTCAAATAAATTACTCCACTGTGAAATCAATGAATATAGGTGATAAAAGTATCAATCAAAGGAAGCACCTAGCAAAACAATGAAGTCTTTCCTAATAATTCGATGGTCAAAATACTCGGAGTGGTGGTTCCCATCCAACAAAATCACACTTGATGGTAGAACACATGTAGTGATGAAACGAAATCTCTCTATTGATGGGGAAGAAACATATACCACATTTTGTGCAGCACATTGATTACTTTTAGTGACCATCGCAATAAGATTTTTAAAAATATAAAGCAAATGAAGGAGATACTAAAACAAGAAAATTTATCAAATTCCGAACATTCGGTGTTCAGTAAGGTTCATGTGGTGTAAAATATCACCAAAAACCCATTGAATGGGGAATCTGCTTTCTAGCCATAAAACCAGATGACCCTGCTGTAAACAACAAACACATAAACACACTTCACGATACAAATACATTAATCCATTGTGGAATTGGTGAATATAAGTGATAAAGGTAACAATCAAAAGAAGCACCTAGCAAAAGAAAAAAAGTCTTTCTAATAACTCCAATAATCAGAACGCTCGGAGTGGTGATTCCCATCCAACCAAATTACACTCGATGTTTGAACAAACATAGCAGTCATGAAACGGAATATCCCTGATGAGAGGTATGAAACATGTACTACAATTTGTGCAGCGCAATGTTTATTTTTAGTGACCATTGAAATAAGATTTTTAAAAATATAAAGCAAATGAAGGAGATACCAAAACAAGAAGATTTATCAAATTCCGAATATTCGGTGTTCAGTAAGGTGCATGTGGTGTAAAATATCACCAAAAACCCATTGAATGGACAATCTGCTTTCTGGCCATACAACCAGATGACCCTGCTGTAAACAACAACCATTTACCCACATTTCACGATTCAAATAAATTACTCCACTGTGAAATTGATGAATATAAGTGATAAAGGTATTAATCAAAGGAAGAAACTAGCAAAAGAAATTTTGTGTTGAGAAATGATATTCATAGTCATAATACTAGAAACAGAACATCTGTAGACGTATCATATCATAGATTATCAAAACCGCATAACTCTTACCTAGTTCTTGGACTAAGGATGTTTAATAGACTAAGTGCTGACTTTAAAGAACTGCCTGTAAATATCTTTAAAGCTAAATTATACAAGCTACTAGTGAACAATCCATTTTATACCATTTGTGAATTCTTTGAAGATGAAAATATTGTATTCTAACGTGTACCTATTTTATGTTAACCAATTTACATCAATATAGTAGTTTATATAGAAATATATGCTCTTGACTTTGCTATTGCTGTAATCAGCCGAACAACAATAAAATAATAATTATTATTATATGCCTACTTTGGTTTCTAATAGCCGCATTTCTGAAGTTTTATCTGTTCGTCCCAAACTGACAGGCCCTCATCGGAATGGCTCGTAGTTTAACAGCCCTTGCACAATCCCATCTTGTCTTCTCTCTGAATTTTCCCATTGTCTATTCCCATTCCACACATAATTATTTCTTGCCCTGTTCTCATTTCGTCTCCAGTTGCCCTTGCTTTCAGTATTGGAATTTCCCTGGCAGTTATAATGTCGATTTTGCTGATAATTTTCATTGTTCCCATTATAATTACTTCGATAATTTCCACTCTTTCATTTCATACCAAAATTGTCACTACAATTCATAATCAAGTCAACCGAGTGTAATTTTTCGACCCCTGGAAAATTACGCACGTCAACACCTGGCCAAAATCCGCTAAAAGGAGTCGCCACCGATTTCATGGCTAAATTATCCCAAATCTCAGTTGTTTCTGTAATCGTGCTACCTCATTCTCATTGTCTTTAATTACGGCGTTACAACACTCTACATGATTCCCGACAGTCTTTACTTTTTCCACAACATTGTTTTCAAGTATTGACAATTTGCCATAGAAATTTTTCGTATGCAACTCCATTCTGGTAACCATTTCCTCCTCTGTAAGTTTAGAAATTTTTCGTATGCAACTCAATTCCGGTAATCATTACCCCCCTATCTAATTTTCCTTTCATTTGCAAATACTTCGAAAATTTTTGCGGTTTCTTCCGCTTCCCGTTTGATCGTTAGTTTGACTTTATTGAGCGTAACTTCTACGTTGACACCCTATCCTCAATCTTATTTGCACGTTATTCTAAATTAATTTTCATTAATTCCATGTCAGATCTGATACTTTCAGTTCCTTTAACGAATTGCTCAGCCACTTGGCTATTTTCTTTCGAAAGTTTTACTTCTACACGTTTTGCATTTGCTAACAATTCCAGACACTTTTATTTTCAATTACGTTCTTAAATTCAGAATTTTGTTTTAAAAGTAATCGCAACATCGTGGATGTATCTAATTCTTCGACGACATTTTTTGATAACTCCATTCCTGTACTGGTACAAACCTCGCCACTTGCATTCGAATTTGCCTAACCCCCCTCCTCCCCCCCCCCCCCCCCCCAGCAACAAGATTGTATGTCATATCCTCCATTAACGTCATTTTAAAGCAAGAAATTTTTAAACTTATTAACCCACAAAATACGTCTAAAAACAGTCAACAACATGAACAAATCAATATATGCACTTACCTTGTTTTTCGCATGGTCTTGCCGTTAACTGTAGGCCTAATTTTGTTGTTTCTTAATTGCTTCCGTACTTTAAAATATGTTATTTGCCTTCGTCATTGGATTCCTTTTCCTCTTCCCCTTTATTGGTTGATTTACTGTTACTGTACCTATTGTTATCTGTGAACATAGAACAAGTATCAGTTCGAACAATTCAATTTGAATCCCGGGCAGGAAGTTCCCATATGTATTGTACCTCTCTCGTCCGGGGAAGAAATATTGAATATCATCAATTATTTTATATGAAATTATGACACGTGTTTAAAAACCCGTGAGGTCTTCCTGGTTTCAATAGTGGACCACAAGTCCCCGTCAGTCTGTTCACTCTATTAACAGAGCATAAGAGACTTAAAGAGAAGGTAACTTCACAGTACGAACATTAAATAATTTAATTACCTCACCATGAATACTCTTTGTCTAGGGGTAACTTCTGGATTTGCTGTAATTGTTACTACAATGGGTCCTTGGGTTTGTAATATGCTACGTAACTGATACTGTTTAATGGCTTCCATATTATATATTTTCGTAATATCATCTTCATAACAATCAGTACTTCACCAAAATAAGCTTTCCCAACATAAGTCGTTGTCTCAAAATGTTCATCAACACGAATTTTCTCAAAATTTTCCATTTCTCATGACTTCTCATGACACTGTCTCTTGGACTTAGTATAACGTAACTGTTTCTGCCTCAACAATCCATGACCTTACAAAGTACGCAGGTGTACCAACATGAATTGAGCATACATATTTTTTACATCGCACGTATACATCTATGAAAACAGTGCGAAAATTGAATAGAGTTCTCAAATAGTTCTGCAGCAATGCATAATATTATTGTCCTGCAAATTATTAGTTTTTATAATAGAGCGATAATATATCTGTCTATGTTGACATAATTAAAGTTCACAGTAATTTTATATATAACTGTTCTTTCATGTCGATTCACAGCAACACATATATACCTTGTGGATTGTATCGATAGTTTCAGTCGTTCATTAAGCCGGGTTCACACACGCAACGAAAGTACCGCCACAAGTCAAGTCATTCTGGAGTGGCGCATTGAGCTACCGTTCACACAGGACGCCACAAATTCTTCGTAATTGCGCAGTTCGCAAAATGGCGTCACCTGTCTCGGCTGATTAAACGGCTGTACATATTACTAAATAAGATGTTTTGGAAACATAATAAATATAAAATATTACTTACCAAAGTGTTTCTCATCTCTCTTGTCTCGACTACACGTTATAAGAACCGGTCTGCAGCTTCAAACCAAGCAAGGCTGGGTTTATAAATACCGTCTGTAGATGCACCACTCTTAAGTGATTTCAGTACTTCTTTATGTTCATTCATGTAAGCATTTCGAATTTTTAATTTTGTTGTAGCTACATCAATTCCAGGTACATATTCACGCATACTGTTTACTATTTCAATTAAAGCAGCATCTCTCAAATTTCTGTCTTTGTATGGTTCGCTTTTGTGGTTCCAAAGGCATTCTCGTTCTTGATACACTTCCAAGAATCTCATAATTGTCGCTGTTGACCACTTTTTCAGCATATTAATAGCAAACTCCCAAACAAAAGCACTATCTACGAACGAATACGCACTAGAATGGTTTGAATCCAGCCACGAGGTAGCAATGGAATGACGTTATTCGATTGTGGAGAAGGCAAAATGGTGCAACAAAGTAGAACCAAGTTCAACTGTTTGTGGCGTGACAAAAGTTGCGCTTCTTAAATGGCGTCACCGAAAACTAAGAGTTCACACATGCAACTACAAAGCAACAGCAGTTCGCCATTAGCAGTGGCGATACTTTTGTTGCCTGTTTGAACATTACAACTTCGTGGCACATTTGCACAAAAACACGTTGAATGGAGAATAATTTTTGTAGTAACTCAAACAAGTATATTTATTACAATCTGAAGATCTGTTAGTTGGTAGGTGCACGTTGAGGCTCATTTGCACCCAAAACACATTGAATAGAGAGTAACCTTTGTAGCCACACAACGACATCACCCTGCGTTTTTTTTTTTTTTTTAAAAAAAAAAGAAAAAAAAGAAGAAAAAAAAACTTTACCTACATTTCGCAATTCGAATAAACTATTCAGTTGTGAACTTGAGAAACAATAATCTGATAAGAATAAAATTTAAAATAAGGGCAAACGAAAAGGATGAAGGCTTTCTAGTATCTCCCATATTCAGTATGCTGCAAGTGGTGGTTCCCTTCCACCAGATTTCAGGATATATGCTAGCTTCCTACATCTGCAGAGTAGATATGAATGGAGGAGGAGTTGCCACATTCATTAAAAACTGCCATAAAATCAAGAATACTAACATTAATAAATTCTGTTTAGAGCAGCATCTAGAAGCATGTGCAACAGATGTAGAGTTCAATAACAGATCCTATATAATAGTGACTATTTACCAAGCAGCTGCAGGAAATTATAATCTATTCATATCAACAAAGTTAATTATGGCAAAGTCTTGTGAGCTTAGTACAATTCGAAGTTACTTGTGTAACCAGTCTATTATAACTGGGACATTTCCTGATTGGCTAAAATATGCAGATGTTAAGCCTCTATTCAAAAGTGGGGATAAAGAGATAACATCAAACTACAGACTGATTTCATTTTTGCCAGCATTCTCAAAAATTTTAGAAAAAGTAATGTATAGGCAGCTTCTCAACCATCTGACCACAAATAACATATAAGCAAGAACACACTTTGGATTTCTGAAGGGTTCTGATATCGAGATGGCTATTTACACCTACAGTGAAAATGTACTTAATTCATTAAATAACAAATTATAAGCAGCAGGTATTTTCTGTGATTTGTCAAAGGCATTTGACTGTGTGAACCACAACATCCTTTTAAATGAATTAGAATTCTATGGTGTCACGGCAGTGCTGCAAAATGGTTCAAGTCATACCTTGGTAACAGGAAACAAAGGGTGTCAGTGCAAGGGACTAGTGAATTAAGTCATCAGTCATCAGAATGGGAAGAAATTACATGTGATATCCCACAAGGATTCATCTTAGGGCCATTGCTTTTTCCTGTGCACATTAATGATCTCTCATCAGTTACACAGCCAGAAGCAGAGTTCATTTTGTTTGCAGATGACACAAGTACTGCAATAAATAGTATGTCGAGTGTAGTTTTAGAAAGATCTGTAAATGATATTTTCATGGATAATAATAAATGGTTTAAAGCCAACATTAAACTTCGAAAAGACTCACTATATCCAATTCAGAACCTGTAAGAGGTTTCCACCCAGTAAATGCATAAAGTATGAAGAAGAGCAGACAGAAGATGTTGACAGTCTTAAATTCCTGAGATTACAACTTGATAATAAATTCAGTTGCGAAAAGCACACCACAGAACTGCAGTAACACCTCAATAAATCTGTGGTTGTAATTCGAGTGGTAGCAGACATAGGTTACATAAAAATGAAAGAGCTTCAAGTCAAACAAAAGTTTTTAGAGTACAAAAGCATGTAATACGTATTATTTGTGGAGTAAATTCATGGACGTCCTGTACATACCTCTTCAGAGAACTGGGTACACTAACTACTGCCTCTCTGTTTATTTACTCCTTAATGAAATTTGTCTTAAGTAATATATCTCTTTTTCCAACAAACAGCTCAGTTCATACATACAATACCAAGAACAAAAATGATCTGCACAAAGTCTTAAAAGCAATTACTTTAGATCAAAAAGGGGGTCAACTACTGAGAAACACTTATCTTCAATAATATGCCAGCAAAAATAAAAAATTTAGTTACAAATGAGAATCAGTTTTTAAACGAGCATGAAAGACTTACTAGTGGCCTACTCTTTCAATTCCACTGACAAATTTTTTAATAGAAACAAATGATGTTTCGTATATACTCACACTATTAGTTGTGGTTGATTGGGAGGTCGTTCCAAGGTGTGGCAGGCAGCGAAAGACGTCCCCGGAGGCTGATCAGAAGGCCTCCCCGATGCGTCTGACAAACCGGTTTCAGGCACTGTCTCTGGCTGAGTCAGATGCAGCTGCCTGCCCTGTTTCAGAGGATCATTCTCAGCCTTCAAGGTACGAGCAATCGCAGAGGGTGGGCTTACTGGTAGTTGGGAGCTCCAATGTTAGGCGCGTAATGGGGTCCCTTAGGGATACGGCGGCTAAGGAGGGGAAGAAATCCAGTGTGCACTCGGTGTGCATTCAGGGAGGAGTCATTCTGATGTGGAAAGGGTCCTTCCGGATGCCATGAAGAGCACAGGGTGCAGCCAGCTGCAGGTGATGGCACATGTCGGCACTAATGACGTGTGTCGCTTTGGATCTGAGGAAATTCTCTCTGGATTCCAGCGGCTATCTGATTTGGTGAAGGCTGCCGGTCTTGCTTACGAGATGAAGGCAGAGCTCACCATCTGCAGCATCGTTGACAGAACCGACTGCGGACCTTTGGTGCAGAGCCGGGTGGAGGGTCTGAATCAGAGGCTCAGACGGTTTTGCGACCGTGTTGTCTGCAGATTCCTTGACTTGCGCCATAGGGTGGTGGGGTTTCGGGTTCCGCTGAATAGGTCAGGAGTTCACTACACTCAGCTGGCGGCTACGTGGGTAGCGGAGGCTGTGTGGCGTGGACTGGGCGGTTTTTTAGCTTAGAAGGCCTCGGGAAAGTACAGGGTGGGCTGCAATGTCAAAGGGTGCTTGGCAATTACAGCACGTGCTTGGATCAAGGAACAGTCGGAATTATAGTTGTAAATTGTTGTAGTTGCGCTGGAAAGTCCCTGAGCTTCAAGGGATAATAGAAAACACAGAAGCTGATATCGTTATAGGTACAGAAAGCTGGCTAAAGCCTGAAATAAGTACTTCAGAAATTTTTACGAAGTCTCAGACGGTGTTCAGGAAAGATAGATTAGGCAGAATTGGTGGTGGACTGTTTGTGTCTGTCAGTAGTGGTTTATCTTGCAGTGAAGTCGAAGTAGATACTCCATGCGAATTGGTATGGGTGGAGGTTATACTTAACAGCCGACTTAAGTTAATAATTGGCTCCTTGCGGAACAGTTCAGAGAAAGTTTGAGTCTCGTAACAAATAAATACCCCACTCATACGGTTATAGTTGGTGGGGACTTCAACCTACCCTCGGTATGTTGGCAAAAATACTTGTTAAAAACCGGTGGTAGGCAGAAAACGTCTTCCGAGATTGTCCTAAATGCTTTCTCCGAAAATTATTTCGAGCAGTTAGTCCACGAACCCACGCGAATTGTAAATGGTTGCGAAAACACACTTGACCTCTTAGCTACAAACAATCCAGAGCTGATAGAGAGCATCATGACTGACACAGGGATTAGTGATCACAAGGTAGTTGTAGCTAGGTTCAATACAGTTTCTTCCAAATCCATCAGAAATGAACGCAAAATAATTTTATTTAAAAAAGCGGATAAAGTGTCACTAGAAGCCTTCCTAAAAGACAATTTCCATTCCTTCCGAACTGACTATGCGAATGTAGACGAGATGTGGCTCAAATTCAAAGATATAGTACCAACAGCAATTGAGATATTCATACCTCATAAATTGGTAAGAGATGGAACGGATCCCCTGTGGTACACAAAAAAGGTCCGAACGCTGTTGCAGAGGCAACGGAAAAAGCATGCGAAGTTCAGAAGAACGCGAAATCCCGAACATGGGCTAAAATTTACAGACGCTCGAAATTTGGCACGTACTTCGATGCCAGATGCCTTTAATAGGTTCCACAACGAAACATTGTCTCGAAATTTGGTAGAAAAACCGAAGAAATTCTGGTCGTATGTAAAGTACACAAGCGGCAAGACGCAGTCAATACCTTCGCTGTGCAGTGCCGATGGTACTGTTACCGACGACTGTGCCGCTAAAGCGGAGTTATTGAATGCAGTTTTCCGAAATTCCTTCACCAGGGAAGACGAATGGAACATTCCAGAATTTGAAACACGAACATCTGCTAGCATGAGTTTCTTAGAAGTAGATACCTTAGGGGTTGCGAATCAACTCAAATCGCTTGAAACGGGCAAGTCTTCAGGTCCAGATTGTATACCAATTAGTTTCCTTTCAGATTACGCTGATACTATAGCTCCCTACTTAGCACTCATATACAACCGCTCGCTCACCGATAGATCTGTACCTACAGATTGGAAAATTGCACAGGTCGCACCAATGTTCAAGAAGGGTAGTAGGAGTAATCCATTTAACTACAGACCTATATCATTGACGTCGGTTTGCAGTAGGGTTTTGGAGCATATACTGTATTCAAACATTATGAATCACCTCAAAGGGAACGATCTATTGACACGTAATCAGCATGGCTTCAGAAAAGATCGCTCTTGTGCAACGCAGCTAGCTCTTTATTCGCACGAAGTAATGGCCGCTATCGACAAGGGATCTCAAGCTGATTCCGTATTTCTAGATTTCCGGAAAGCTTTTGACACTGTTCCTCAGAAGCGACTTCTAATCAAGCTGCGGAGCTATGGGGTATCGTCTCAGTTGTGCGACTGGATTCGTGATTTCCTGTCAGGAAGGTCGCAGTTCGTAATAATAGACTGCAAATCATCGAGTAAAACTGAAGTGATATCAGGTGTTCCCCAGGGAAGCGTCCTGGGACCTCTGCTGTTCCTGATCTATATAAATGACATGGGTGACAATCTGAGCAGTTCTCTTAGATTGTTTTCAAATGATGCTGTAATTTACCGTCTAGTAAGGTCATCCGAATACCAGTATCAGTTGCAAAGCGATTTAGAAAATATTGCTGTATGGTGTGTCAGGTGGCAGTTGACGCTAAATAAGGAAAAGTGTGAGATGATGCACATGAGTTCCAAAAGAAATCCGTTGGAATTCGATTACTCGATAAATAGTACAATTCTCAAGGCTGTCAATCCAACTAAGTACCTGGGTGTTAAAATTACGAACAACTTCAGTTGGAAGAATCACATAGATAATATTGTCGGGAAGGCGAGCCAAAGGTTGCGTTTCATTGGCAGGACACTGAGAAGATGCAACAAGTCCACTAAAGAGACAGCTTACACTACACTCGTTCGTCCTCTGTTAGAATATTGCTGCGCGGTGTGGGATTCTTACCATGTGGGATTCACGGAGGACATCGAAAGGGTGCAAAAAAGGGCAGCTCGTTTTGTATTATCACGTTATAGGGGAGAGAGTGTGGCAGATATGATACACGAGTTGGGATGGAAGTCATTACAGCATAGACGTTTTTCGTCGCAGCAAGACCTTTTTACGAAATTTCAGTCACCAACTTTCTCTTCCGAATGCGAAAATATTTTGTTGAGCCCAACGTACATAGGTAGGAATAATCATCAGAATTAAATAAGAGAAATCAGAGCTCGAACAGAAAGGTTTAGGTGTTCGTTTTTCCCCCTCGCTGTTAGGGAGTGGAATAGTAGAGAGATAGTATGATTGTGGTTCGATGAACCCTCTGCCAAGCACTTAAATGTGAATTGCAGAGTAGTCATGTAGATGTAGATGTATTAGCATTGTTATATCAGCTTAAGAATAGGATGTATTGTATATACTCATGCTATTATTATTGTTATTACAGCTTTAAATAAAATAAAAATATGAAAAAAAATAATTGACATTTTCCACATCCATGAGGATCTCCTCAGCATGGATCTATAGACTGAAAAACTAATCTAATCTAAGATTTCCAGTTGATGGGAAAATAAACATTGCATCTGTACAATGGAATCTCCCTGCTGTAAGGAAATAAAGCTTTACTACATATTGAAATGTACATTGATTGTTCCTAGTAAATCATTTTTATATGGTTTTTAAATATATAGAGTAAATGAAGGACATACTAGTCACCCCCCCCCCCCCCCCCCCCCATGAACCATGGACCTAGACGTTAGTGGGGAGGCTTGCATGCCTCAATGCCTCAGTGATGCAGATCGCCATACCGTAGGTGCAACCACAATGGAAGGGTATATGTTGAGAGGCCAGACATACGTGTGGTTCCTCAAGAGGGGCAGCAGACTTTTCAGTAGTTGCAGTGGCAACAGTCTTGATGATTGACTGATATGGCCTTGTAACACTAACCAAAACGGCCTTGCTGTTCTGCTACTGCAAACGGCAGAAAGCAAGGGGAAACTACAGCAATAATTTTTCCTGCGGACGTGCAGCTGTACTGTATGGTTAAATGACGATGGCATCCTGCTGGGTAAAATATTCCAGAGCTAAAATAGTCCCATATTTGGGTCTCTAAATGGGGACTACTCAAGAGGACGCCATTATCAGGAGAAATAAAACTGGCATTCTACTGATCGGAGCATGGAATGTCAGATCCCTTAATCGGGCAGATAGGTTAGAAAATTTAAAGAGGGAAATGGCTAGGTTAAAGTTAGATATAGTGGGAATTAGTGAAGTTCGGTGGCAGGAGGAACAACACTTATGGTCAGGTGAATATGGGGTTGTAAATAAAAAGTGAAATAGTGGTAATGCAGGAGTAGGTTTACTAATAAATAAAAAAATAGGAGTGCAGGTAAGCTACTACAAACAGCATAGTAAACGCATTATTGTGGCCAAGATAGACATGAAAGACCATGCCTACACCAGTAGTACAAATTTATATGCCAACTTACTCTGCAGATGATGAAGAAATTGATGAAATGTATAATGAGATTAAAGATATTATTTAGGTAATGAAGGGATGAAAATTTAATAGTCATGGGTGACTGGAATTCGACAGCAGGAAAAGGAAGAGAAGGAAACATAGTGGGTGAATGTGGATTGGGGGTGAGAAGTGAAAGAGGGAGCCGTCTGGTTGAATTTTGCTCAGATCATAACTTAATCATACCTAACACTTGGTTCAAGAATCATTAAAGAAGGTTGTATACATGGAAGAATTCTGGAGATACTATAATGTTTCAGATAGCTTATATAATGGTAAGACAGAGATTTAGGAACCAGGTTTTAAATTGTAAGACATTTCTAGAGGCAGATGTGGACACTGACCACAATCTATTAGTTATGAACTGTAGATTAAAACTGAAGAAACTGCAAAAAGGTGAGAATTTAAGGAGATGGGACCTGGATAAATTGACTAAACCAAGGGTTTTAAGTTTCAGGGAGAGCATAAGGGAACAATTGACAGGAATGGGGGAAAAATACAGTAGATGAAGAATGTGTAGCTCTGAGGGATGAAGTAGTGAAGGCAGCAGAGGATCAAGTAGGAAAAAAGATGAGGGCCAGTAGAAATCCTTGGGTAACAGAAGATACATTGAATTTAATTGATGAAAGTAGAAAATATAATAACGCAGTAAATGAAACAGGCAAAAAGGAATACAAACGTCTCAAAAATGAGATCGACAGGAAGTGCAAAATGGCTAAAAAGGATGGCTAGAGGAAAAATGTAAGGATGTAGAGGCTTATCTCACTACGGGTAAGATAGATACTACCTACAGGAAAATTAAAGACACCTTTGGATAAAAGAGAGCCACTTGTATGAATATCAAGAGCTCAGATGGAAACCCAGTCTTAAGCAAAGAAGGGATAGCAGAAAGGTGGAAGGAGTATATAGAGGGCGATGTACTTGAGGACAATATTATGGAAATGGAAGAGGATGAAGATGAAGATGAAATGGGAGATATGATACTGTGTGAAGAGTTTGACAGAGCACTGAAAGACCTGAGTCGTAACAAGGCCCCAAGAGTAGACAATATTCCATTGGAACTACTGACAGCCTTAGGAGAGCCAGTCCTGTCAAAACTCTACCATCCGGTGAGCAAGAAGTATGAGACAGGTGAGATACCCTCAGACTTCAAGAAGAATATAATAGTTCCAATCCCAAAGAAAGCAGATGTTGACAGATGTGAAAATTACTAAACTATCAGTTTAATAAGTCACAGCTTCAAACTACTAACACGAATTCTTTACAGACAAATGGAAAAATGTGTAGAAGCTGACCTTGGGGTCAGTTTGGATTCCGTAGAAATGTTGGAACACGTGAGGCAATACTAACCCTACGACTTACCTTAGAAGAAAGATTAAGGAAAGGCTAACCTATGTTTCTAGCATGTGTGGACATAGAGAAAGCTTTTAACAAAGTTGACTGGCATACTCTCTTTCAAATTTTAAAGGTGGCAGGGTAAAAAAAAGAGAGTGACAGGCTATTTACAATTTGTACAGAAAGCATATGGTAGTTATAACAGTTGAGGGGCATGAAAGGGAAGTAGTGGTTGAGAAGGGAGTGAGGCAGGGTGGTAACCTTTATCTGACGTTATTCAATCTGCATTTTGAGCAAGCAGTAAAGGAAACAAAAGAAAAGTTCAGAGTAGGCATTAAAATCCATGGAGAAGAAATAAAAACATAGAGGTTCGCTGATGACATTGTAATTCTGTCAGAGACAGCAAAGGATTTGGAAGAGGAGTTGAACAGAATGGACAGTGTCTTGAAAGGAGGGTATAAGATGAACATCAACAAAAGAAAAACAAGGATAATGGAATGTAGTCGAATTAAGTCAGGTGATGCTGAGGGAATTAGATTAGGAAATGAGACACTTAAAGTAGTGAAGGAGTTTTGCTATTTGGGGATCAAAATAACTGATGATGGTTGAAGTAGAGAGGATATAAAGTGTAGACTGGCAATGGCAAGTAAAGCACTTCTGAAGAAGAGAAATTTGTTAATATCGAGTATAGATTTTAGTGTCAGGAAGTTGTTCTTGAAAGCATTTGTATGGAGTGTAGCCATGTATGGAAGTGAAACATGGACGATAAATAGTTTGGACAAGAAGAGAATAGAAGCTTTCAAAATGTGGTGCTACAGAAGAATGCTGAAGATTAGATGGGTAGATCACATTACTAATGTGGAGGTATTGAATAGAATTGGGGAGAAGAGGAGTTTGTGGCACAACTTGACAAGAAGAAGGGACCAGTTGGTAGGACATGTCCTGAGGCATCAAGGGATCACAAATTTAGTATTGGGGGGCAGCGTGGAGGGTAAAAATCGTAGAGGGAGACCAAGAGATGAATACACTAAGCAGATTCAGAACGATGTAGGTTGCAGTAGGTACTGGGAGGTGAAGAAGCTTGCACAGGATATTGTAGCATGGAGAGCTGCATCAAACCAGTCTCAGGACTGAAGACCACAACAAAAACAACAACAATACAACAACTTAAAAAAGTATATTTATTAAGATCAAACAATCTGTTAGTTGCTAAGGTGAACATTGTGACTCATTTGCACCAAAAACAAATTGAATGGAAAATAGTCTTCGTAGCAACACAACCACATCACTCCGCTGTAATGAATAAATTATTCAAATGTGAACTTGAGACATATATATATCCAATTAGAATAAAATTTAAAAGAATGCCATACCAAAAGAAAGAAGGCATTCTAGTGTCTCACTTTCACCAAAAATACATTGAATGGAGAGTAATCTCTGTAGCCGCACAGCTACATCAGCCTGCTGCTTAGAACAAAACTTACTACATTTTGCAATTACAATAAACTAGTAAACTGTGAACTTAAGAAATATATCTGAAAATAATAAAATTTAAAAAAAGGACATACCAAAAGAAAGAAGGCTAGCTAGTGTCTCCCACACTCATTATGCTGGTTGTGGTGGTTCCCTTCTACCAGATTCACAGCAGAGCGGAAAATAAACATTGCACCTGTACAATGGAAGCTCCCTGCTGTGACAAAATCAAGATTTACTACATATTGTAGTGTACATTAATCCTTCTTAGTGATCCTTTTATATGCATAACAAATATGTAAAGTAAATGAAGAACATCTAAAAAAGCATATTTATTAAGATCAGAATACCTGTAACTTTGTAAGGAGCATGTTATGTCTCAATTGTACTAAACGCATATTGAATGGAGAATAATCTTTGTAGCAACACAACCACATCACATTGCCGTAAAGAAAAGAAAAAAAACTTTACTACAATTGGTAATTCAAAAACACTAGTAAACTGAATTTGAGAGATATATTAGAAAAGAATTAAATTTTAAAGAAGGCTATACCAAAAGAATGAAGGGTAGCTAGTATCTCCCACACCCATTATGCTGGTTGTGGTGTTTCCCTTCCACCAGGTTGCAAGTCGATGGGAAAATGAACATTGCACCCGTAGAATGGAATGTCCCTACTGTGAGGAAATAAGGATTTACTACATATTGTAATATACATTGATTGTCCTTAATGACCTTTGTGATATAATTTATAAATATATAAAGTAAATGAATGGCATACCTAACATGTATATTTATTAAGATCCGGAGGTCTGTAAGATGGTAAGGTGCACACCATGTCTCACTTGCATAAAACATTATTGAATGGAGAACAATATTTGTAGCAAAACAAGCACAAGAATAAAATTTAATAGAAGGGCATACCAAAAGAAAGAAGGCTTTCTAGTATCTCCCATAGTCAGTATGGTGCATATTTTGGTTCCCTTCCACCAGACTGTAGACGATGGGAAAATAAACATACCAGTACAGTGGAGTCTCCCTGTTGTGAGGAAAGTTAGACATACAACATTTTTTAGATATACAACATTTTGTAATGTACATTGACCATTCTGACATGATTTTTAAATATATAAAGTAAATGAAAGACATATCTAAAAAAAATATATTTATTAAGATCCAAAGATCTGTAAGTTGGTAAGATGCAGGTTTTGTATCATTTGCACCAAAAACACATTGAATGGAGAATAATCTTTGTAGCATCACAACCACATCACCCTGCTGTAAAGAACAAAATCTTTACTACATTTTGCAATTAGAATAAATTATTTAACTGAGAACATGAGAAATATATCTGATAAGAATAAAATTTAAAAGAAGGGCATACTAAACAAAACAAGGATTTCTAGTTTGTCCCATAGTCAGTATGATGCATGTGGCTGTTCCATTCCACAAGGTATCCAGTCAATGGGAAAATAAACATTGGACTCGTACAATGGAATCTCCATGCTGGGAGAAATAAAGATTTGCTACATATTGTAATGTACATTGATTGTTCATAGTGGTCACTGAGATTTGATTTTTAAATATTTAAAGTAAATGAAGGACATTCCTAAAAATGTATTTATTAAGATCCGAGAATCTGTTAGTTGGTAAGGTGCACATTATGTCTTATTTGAACCGAAAACACATTGAATGGAGAATAAACTTTCTTGCCACACAACATGATAACTCTGCTGTAAATAACAAAACCTTCCCACATTTCACAATTCAAATAAATTATTCCACTGTGAACTTGATGAATATAACTGATATGATTATAATTCAAAAGAAGGACATACCAAAAAAGAAGACTTTCCCAGTATCTCCCATGTTCAGTATGCTGGATGTGGTGGTTCCCTTACACCAAAATCCCATTCTATGGTATAATAAACATTGCAACCATGCAATGTAATCTCGCTTCTGTGAGGAGAGATAGATTTACTCCATCATGTCAAGCAAATAAATTTTTCTTTGTAAACATACCGATACAACATCTAACAATATAAAGCACTAGAAGGACATACATAATTAATAAGATTTAGAAGTTTGGAATATCTGTTGGTTAATATTGTACATGCGGTGTCTCATTATAAAGATATACCAAAAGAAAGAAGATTTTCCTAGTTACTCCCATAGGATTTGGTGGTTCCCTTCCACCAAAAACACAGTTGACGGAAAAAAATTGCAGACATACAATGTAATTTCCCTGCTTAGAGGAGAGAAATATTTTCTTCTTAGTGAATATTGGGATATGACTATGTAAAATATAATGCAAAGGAAGGACATTCTTAAACAAAGCACAGTCTTTCTTGGCGTATTCCACTGACGCATTCTTCTTGCGTTATCAGCAGAGTGGTGGCGTAGTCTTGTCGCAATGTTTCAATGAGTTTCATACCCATCATTTTCTGGTGAAGTGTTGGGATGCTTTGTTCTGCATATCTATATGTCGAGCAAGCCACACGTGGACTCCCGCTGAGATCATCCGAGGAAGTGAGGAGGGAGACCAGCAGGGTACTCAAGAAAGCAAGAATGCCTGAGAACAACATTTAAGCAGAAGAGCACAAGGCACTGATGAACCTTCACGATCACAGGGGTCTAGCGGTCTTAGCAGCAGACAAAAGCAATGCGACAGTCCTACTGAAGTCGGAAGATTACTGGTAGAAGATCTACATCTTAGTGAAAGGTCCAGCATACAAAGAAGTGGGGAAAGACACAATTGCTTCTGTTACAGGCAAGACCATCAATCTTCTCAATAGCTCAAGACTTGACAGAAACACCATCAGGAAGCTTTACCCTTGGGCACCGGTTCCACCAAAACAGTATGCGCTCCCAAAGTACCTTAAGGAGAATGTCCCACTACATCCTATATTGAACACCATAAATTCTCTGATGTATGGTGTAGCCAAGCACCTAGCACACCTGTTAAAACCACTCGTGGGTCATTGCCCTCCCCATGTCAAGAACTCGACCAAATTTGTTAAGGTACTCCAAGGGTTACATCTGGACGAGAAGGATCTAATAGCTGGCTTTGATGTCACTTCTGTTTTCACCTGTGTGCCTCTGGATGATTCCGAGGCTCTGCTTGAAGATCACTTCGATGAGGACACACTCAGACTCTTTTGTCTTGTGTTAACCACAATGTACTTCAAATGTGGTGGGAAATCAACAAACAGATGGTGTTACCATGGGTTCCCCTCTGGCCCCAGGTATGCCAACTTGTGCATGGAGCCCTTTGAAAATGTGGCATTGAACACTATCTGCCATAAACCAAAGGTGTTCTACAGATACATAGATGACACTTTTGTAGTGTGGCCCCATGGTATGAAAAAACTATAGGAGTTCCTACACCATCTCAACGATGTACATGATAGCATCAAATTTAGCATGGAGGTAGAAGAGAATGGCTGCCTTCCCTTCTTGGATATTTTGACCAGGAAAAATCCAGACAGTACATTGGGACATTTGGTCTACAGCAAGATGATGCACACGGACTTATATCTCAATGCTTGGAGTTGCCACCATCCAGCAAAATGTAACACAGTAATGAACACCTTAGTACAAAGAACCTGGTCAATCTGTGACAGCGAGAGTTTGCCATGTGAGTTAGCACATATGCGGGAAACCTTCTTTAAGAGCTACACTGTGACACAAATAAGATACGCCTTGCATGCAGACAAGGAGAAACAAGAAGAAGATAAGCAAAACGTGTGGCGTTTCTGCCATGTGCTGGACTGCCAACAGCCAAGATCATAAAAATATTAAAGAAACAAAATAACGACCATCTTTTGTGCACCAAAAAAGTCAAAGATATTCTTGGCTCAACCAAAGACCAGCTGGGGTTGCAGACACTGCACATTTACAGTATTGAGTGCGAATGTGGGATGGAATATATCAGGTAGATACAATGATACATCAGAAACGTATGACTAGGACAGACAAACAAGTCTGCGGTAGCAAAACATAGCATTATCAAGGGACAATCAGGTAGATACAATGATACATCAGAAATGTATGACTAGGACAGACAAACAAGTCTGCGGTAGCAAAACATAGCATTATCAAGGGACACATCTTCGAAGAAGCTGTGCAGCATCAACAGTTTCTAGGGCTCGATCTTCAAAGAGGCAGTGGAGATATGTCTGCACAACAATTTAGTAAACAGCGGTAGCGGTTTTCAGCTCAGTGCAGCTTGGAATTCCACAATTGACATAATACATCAGGAACACTCTGATCTGAAGGCAGTGGCATCCGCAGACAGATTGGATAGCCACCTGGTCTAGATACTGGGCAGGGCCGCAGCCCCTGCCCCCACTAATACCCACACGGTACTCCCTGAAACGTTGTGACAAGATGACACCACCACTCAGCTGATAACCAGAGAATAATTCATCAGAGCTTGTTTATCAAACTCTGATAATCTGTTAGTTAGTAAGGTGAATCTGGTATGTCATTTCCACCACAAAACCCATTCAAGGGATAATAATCAACTTAGCCACACAACCACATCACCCAGCTGTAAAGTAAAAAAATTTGAACATTTCACAAATCAAATACATTTTTCCACTGTGGACTGGAAGAATGTAACTGATAAGAATGCAAAGCAAAAGAAGAACATACCAGAAGAAAGAAGATTTTCCAATTATCTCCAGTAGTCAGTATGGTGGATGTGGTGGTTCCCTTCACCAAAACACAGTCGATGAGAAAATAAACATTGCACCCATGCAATGAAATCTCCCTGCTGTGAGGAAAGAACCATTTACTATGTTTTGTATTGCAAATAGATTGTTCTTCGTGAACATAGGGATATGACTATCAAAAATACAATACAAAGTAAGGACATACCTAAACAAAGCCGATTTATCAATTTTAAAAAATCTGTTAGTATGGTACATGTGGTGTTTCATTTCCACTGAAAACCTGTTGAAGTGAGAATAAACATTGTAGCCAAACAACAACATTACCCAGCTGTAAAGGATAAAAAATTTACAACATTTCAAAGAACAAATAAATTATTCTACTGTGAAATTGATGAATATAACTGATAAGAATGTAGGTAAATGAGAACATACAAGAAGAAAGAAGAATTTCCCAGTCTCTCCAGTAGTCAGTATGCTGGATGTGATAGTTCCCTTACACCAAACACCCAGTGGATGTGAAAATAAACATTGCCACCTGTTGTAACCTCTACAGGAATGCCACGGATTACCGCTAACCAAAATGTGGTGGTATCGACTGGAGCAGCTGTGAACAAACAAGAATGGAATGGAAGGACAGTCAAGATGACAGACAACCAAGCAAGGTACCAAGATCAACAACAAAGTATTAAGCAACAGGGTCATAAGAGATAACCTCACGAAATCAAACTATGCCCCCTCGTAAACGGAAAGCAAGCACACACAATGTGAACACGATGTCTGTAAGCGAGATGTCTACTGACTCAATGCAAGCACCAGGCTGCCTCACTGAGTGAGAGGCAGGGTATTTTGCTATTGTCCACTGGGCCACATGCTCCACAGTGGCGCCCCCACATTAGACTCAGGGTCAGTAGCACGTGCAGCCACAGCATTCGGGGTGATTGCTCCAGAGACCTCTAGTGGTCATCAAGTTCCATGCGGTCTCCTGTGGATTTGAAACTCATGGAGCTTGGTACCAGATCCTTCTCCCCCCCTGCATTGGGGTGAAAATGCCCCTGTCTGTGCTGCGGTGTTCGGCAGATGGGAGAAGACCCAGGCTTGTCAACTGCCATTGTCGGGGAGGAAGGGACACCCGAGGTGTCCATGTCAGCCAAGCCAGAGGCCAGGGTGTTGCAAGGAGCTTCCGATCCAGCTCAGGATGGGAATGGTTGGCGGTAGGCTTGCGGGGATGTAGCAACCGAGGGCAGTGGCAACGACTCAATGACCATGTCTGTACCTGAAGGAGGTAGTGTAGGAGGAGGTGGCAGCGGTAGTCCGACAGGGGTACATGGATGGAGCTGGTTATGATGGTGGGGCTAGAATCCTTTCGACACTTGCACTGACGTCACACACTGACCATGGGCCATGACGACCATGGCAGACGCACAGCCCACCTTGCTCCCTTACATGCGGGCCCACAAGGCCATGCTCGGGGTGTAACGCTGAGATGGCTAAGAGTGGGGTGGGAAGTTGACAGCTTCAGCAAATGGAGCAGGGTCTGCAACTGTCGCCCAAGGAGGAGCTCTGTCAGACTATGTCCGTCAGTTGGTGTGTTGGGATATGTGCTCAAGAACAGGGTGAGGGCTGATGTCGTTAGAGATGTTTCCACTACCTTTGTCAACTGTTGTTTAAATGTGCTGTTCTCAGCCATTGGTATTCCGATGTGTGAGGGCTGCCCCAGTGCCGTAGGCCGACGCATCCACCACCACAACCAAGGTGCGATCTAGAGATGAGGGAGTAACTCAAGGGGCACACTTCAGCATCGCCTTTAAATGAAGAAAAGCCTGGTCACAGGCAGGAGTCCTATCAAAAGGTACCCCTTTGTGATGCAAGTGATTGAAGGGTTGAGCAACAGAGGCAGCTTGGGGCAAGAACTTTAAGTAATAAGTAACCTTGCCCAAAAACACCTGGAGTTCAGATAAGTCCTTGAGATGAGGAAGGGCCTCAATGGCCACGACATTGCAATCTGAAGGGTGAATGCCATCTTTGCTAAGCCAGTGGCCTAAGTATTCCACTTCTAGTTGAAAAAAAAAACAACACTCGTCCAGGTGACAGCGTATACCCACTGATTGCAGAGCGTGAAACAAGGTGCTGAGGTTGTGCAAATGTTCCTGGCAGGAACGCCCGGTGACTGATATGTCATCTAGATAATTAACGTAGGCTGGGATAGGCTGTGGCATAAGCTGCTCCAGGAACCATTTTCAAATTAGCTGGCACTGAAGAGACACCAAATGGAAGGCGCTTGTACTTGTATAAGCCAAAAGGTGTGTTGATAACCAAGATGTTCAAGGAATTGGAATCCAAAGGTAACTGGTGGTATGCCTCAGCCAGGTTGATCTTAGAAAAGTACTCGTCCCCACAAGTTTGGCGGGAAGTTCTTCCTGTTGGGAAATGGGGTAAGTGTCTACTAAGGACTGAGCATTGACAGTAGCACTGAAGTCCCAAAACAGCTTAAGGGACCCATTGGGTTTCCATATAACCACCAATGGTGTCACCCAAGCACTGTATGTCACAGACTTGAGGACGCCAGCAGCCTGGAGCCGATGAAGTTCCTGCATGACTGCTAGTTGTGAGGCCACCAGAATGGGTCTGGCCTGGAAAAAGCAAGGCTGCACATCTGGCTGAAGTGTGATGTGTGCCTCAAAGTGTGAAGCACACCCGAGATATGTCACAAACAATGATGCAAAAGGCGAGCACAGATCGTCCAGGTTCTGAAAAGGAACAGCCAGGGAAATGACCATAACTTCTTCGGAAATTGAAAAGCCAAACAGTTGAAATGCATCTAGTCCAAAAATATTTGAAGCTGAGGGATGGTCGACGACAAATAGGGTAAAGAGCCAGGGAACATGTTCGTAGGTGGACTGTTTACAAAGGGGAATGGAACCGTCGCCACAGGCAACCAAACATCAAGAGGGCGGCAACAATGCAGGAGAGGCCAAGCGAATATACAATGCAATATTTATCCGGGAGATGGTGGCCCCAGTGCCAACCTGAAAACTGGCATCCTCGGTAAAAAGGCGGAGCGTGAGGAGTAGCCTCCGTACTGATGGGTCCCCCAGTGGGACGACTGATTGCAGAACATTTACTGTATCCTGAGGCCCATTAGGTGAAGGACAGAGGTGAGTCGAACGAGTATGACAAACAGATCACATGTGGCCCTCCTTCTTACACAGCATGCACGTTTTCCAGCAATGGGGGCAATCAGCTAGAGCATGTGCGGTAAAGCACTGTGGGCAAGATGGAAGCTGGCCACACGACCAGCTCTGATACCATAGAGACATCAGACAAAGAGGAGTCCCAGTGCCACTGGTCTCTGTTGGCTGGGCCACATCGACATTGCAAGGGTGGAACCCACAGAGATGCGTCGATCGCAGCCGCTTGCAGCTGAGCCTTGAGACACTCATTAGCCACCTCAGCAATTTCAGATGAGTGGGCAATTCGGAGAATCTCTTCCAATGAGGGATTATTGAGTTTCAATGCCTCAGTGTGGACCTCAGTATCGGGAGCCAGCTGAACCACCACATCCTGGACCAGGGAGCCCACATACGAAGCCTTACATTGCTGATTGGTGCATTTAAAATCACATTGATGGCTGAGATCCTGCAAGTCCATGACCCAGGAACGGTATGATTGTCCAGGCTGTTTATGGCACTGGTGGAACTCCTGCAGAGGGGCGACCACATAGTAGCACTAGGAATAATAGTTTGACAGCAAAAGGCATATCTCCTGGAAAGAGAGAGCTACAGGATCAGACAAGGGTGCCAACTTGCGGAGAAGAAAGAATGTGTCTGGGGTGGCCCAAGACAAAAACAATGGCCACTGCAGTAGGTCATCCGTGATTTGAAAAGCCGTGAAATGTTGTTTCAGCCTATGTAAGTATGTTTTACAGTCATCTTTAGCGTCATCAAAAGTTGGGAATGACAGCGGATGTGGGGAAAGCATCGGACACCCGAGGACTTGAAGCTGTTGTGGTAATGCGTACCGGGCATCAACTGTACCCTTTAGCAACCACATCGACTTTTGTAATTTGTCTAACTGGAGGCTGCTGCTGCTGCTGCACGAGCTGCTGCTGTTGTTATTGCAACAGACAGACCAACTTAGCCTCGATGCGAACAACTATCAAGGTTTACCTTGTCACCAGAATGTTGTAACGACGGCAGGAACGGTCGGGGGATTGCCACTAACGAAAATGCGGCGGGATCGAATGGTAGCGGCCGGCGAACAAACAAGTCAGACGAATGGGAATGGAAGGACAAGCACGATGACAGACAACCAAGAAGACACCAAGATCAACAAGAAAGTATTAAACAATGGGGTCCCAAGAGAGAACCTCAAGAAATTAAAACAAGATCCCCTCATAAACAGGAAGAAAGCACACGCAATGTAAACACGATGTCTGTAAGCGAGATATCAACCAACTCAATGCGAACACCAGACTGCCTCACCAATTTTTTTTCTTTATTGTTATTTTAACACTTCATACAAAAGGTGGGCTGGCAGCGGCAATATTACGCCGCTCTTCGGTCACAGATAGCACAAATAGAAACAAGGAAGGTACAGAAAAACAAAACATAATGGTGGTTCAAAAAATGGCTCTGAGCACTATGGGACTCAACTGCTGTGGTTATTAGTCCCCTAGAACTTAGAACTACTTAAACCTAACTAACCTAAGGACATCACACACATCCATGCCCGAGGCAGGATTCGAACCTGCGACCGTAGCAGTCGCACGGTTCCGGACTGCGCGCCTAGAACCGCGAGACCACCGCGGCCGGCCATAATGGTGGACAAAAAAACAGTAGACACATGAGTAAAAAACATGGAGCCATTTACAGGTGTAGTAAAATAAAAAAACGTTCAGCACTTGTACACAAACAATGATGACTGAAATGACACACGTGAACGATGGAGCATGGGCGGTGAAAACACTGAGGCACTAACACGACGGTACACACAAAGAACTGAAGGTGATGATCTCTGGTGCGCAAATGTTCACTTGACGTGTACGGGTCCGGGGACCTGCCAAAAGGGGAAAAGGTGGGGGAGGAAGGGGAGGGGAGGGTGTAGATGCCAGTGGCAGAGGAGATGGAAGGTGGAGGAAAGAAGGTACGGGGGGGGGGCGGTAGGGGAAGCCCAGGGGGAGGAGGGGGGAAGGAAGGGAGGAGGAAGAGAAGGCAGAGAGGGTGCCCTAAGGAAAAAAACACAGGGTGTGGAAGGGGAGGATCAAAATTGGTAGGAGGGGGAGATGGAGGGGAGAAGGACATCATCAGGGAGGGGAAGTTGGTGGAAGCCACTATGGGTGAGGGTATGGAGAATGGAGAGATGGAGAGCAGGTGGAAGGTGGGAAAACAGGCACGGCAGCAGACGGGGGTGGGAGAGGATGGGAGAGACAAGTGGGTGAGGGGGATCAAGTTTACGGGAGTTGTAAAGGATCTGCATCCGTAGCTAGCCGAGTGAGAGGCAGGTGCATAAATAGACGACAGCATATGTCGCCAATGGCCGCTGGGACCACGTGCTTCACAGTGGCGTCCTCACGTTAGACTCGAGGCCAGGAGCTCACGCAGCCACAGCTTATGGCGCGACTGCTACAGAGACCTCTAGTGGTCATCGAGTTCCATGCCGTCTGATGCGGATTCGAAACCCACAGCAGTCGGTACCAGACACCCATACAATGGAATCTCTCTACTATGAGGAAAGTAAGATTTACATTTTGTAAAGCAAATAGATCGTTCCTAGTGTCCTTAGGAATATGACTTTTAAAAATATAAAGCAAACTTAGGAGATACCTAACCAAAGCAGATTTATCAAGTTCCGAAAATCTATTATTGAGTATGGTGCGTGTGGTGTCTTATTTCCAGCAAAAACACACTGAAGGGAGAATAAACATTCTACATCTACGTCTACATGGTTACTCTGTAGTTCACACTTAAGTGCCTGACAGAGGGCTCATCGAACCATTTTCATACTACTTCCCTACCATTCCACTCTCGAATGGCGCATGGGAAAAAGGAACACCTAAATCTTTCCGTTCGAGCGCTAATTTCTCTTGTTTTATTATGATGATCATTTCTCTCTACACAAGTGGGTGTCAACAAAATATTTTCGCATTCGGAAGAGAAAGTTGGTGATTGAAATTTCGTAAATAGATCTCGCCGCAATGAAAACTGCCTTTGTTTCAGTGACTGCCACCCCAACTCGAGAATCATATCAGTGACACTCTCACCCCTATTGCGCGGTAACACGAAACGAGCTGCCCTTCTTTGCATTTTTTCGATGTCCTCCGTCAATCCTACCTGGTAAGGATCCTACTTCGCACAGCAATATTCCAGCAGAGGACGGACAAGTGTAATGTAGGCTGTCTCTTTAGTGGGTTTGTCGCATCTTCTAAGTGTTCTGCCAACAAAGTGCACTCTTTGTTTCGCCTTCTTTACACTATTACCTATGTGGTATTTCCAACTCAAGATGCTCGTAATTGTAATTCCTAGGTGTTTAGTCAAATTGACAGCCCTTAGATTTGTGCGATTTATCGTATACCCGAAATTTATCGGATTTCTTTTAGTACCCATGTGGATGACCTTGCACTTTTCTTTGTTTAGTGCCAATTTCCACTTTTCGCACCATTCAAAAATTCTCCCTAGTTCATTTTGCAATTGGAATTGATCGTCTGATGATTTTACTACATGGTAAATTACAGCATCATTTGCAAACAATCTAAGGGGGCTGCTCAGATTATCAGCTAGGTCATTTATGTAAATGAGGAACAGCAGAGGGCCTATGACATTACCTCGCTGAACGCCAGAAATCACTACTGTTCTGTTCGATGATTTACCGTCTATCACTATGAACTGTGACCTCGCTGAGAGGAAATCACGAATCCAGTCACACAACTGAGACGATACTCCATATGCACGCAATTTGATTAATAATAGCTTGTGAGGAGCGGTATCAAAAGCCTTCTGGAAATCTAGGAATATGGAGTCGATCTGAGATCCCTTGTCGGTAGCACTCATTACTTCATGCAGTTGCACAAGAACGATATTTTCTGAATCCGTGTTGGTTATGTATCAATAATTCATTTTATCGAAGGTGATTCATAATGTTCGAGTACCGCATATGCTTCAAAATCCTACTGCAAATTGAGGTCAGTGATATGGGTCTGTAATTCAATGGGTTACTCCTATTTCATTTTTTGAATATCGCTGTGCTCTGTGCTACTTTCCAGTCTTTAGGAACAGACCTTTCATCAAGTGAGCAGTTGTATAGGATTGCTAGGAAAGGCGCTCTTGTGTCTGCATACGCTGAAAGGAACCTGATTGGTTACCATCTGGGCCAAGAAGACTTGCCTTTCTTAAGCGATCTGAGTTCTTTTGCAACACCTAAGACATCTACTTTTATGTCACTCATGCTAACAGCTGTTCTGGTTCCGAATTGTGGAATATTTACTTCGTCTTCTTACGTGAAGGGATTATGGAATACTGTGTTTAGTAACTCCGCTTTAGTAGCACCTTCTTTGCGACTGGTGTACTTTATATACATCCAGAATCTCTTCGGGTTTTCTACCATATTTTGAGACAATGTTTCATTGTGGAAACTATTAAAAGCATCTCGCATTGACGTCCACACTAAATTTCGAGGTTCCGTGCAATTTAGCCAGTCATGAGGATTTTTCGTGCTTCTGAATTTGGCATGCTTTCTTTGGTTGCTTCTGCAACAGTGTTCTGACGCGTTTTGTGTACCATGGTGGATCACTCCCGTCTCTTCTTAACTTATGCGGTATGAATCTATCTATTGCTGTCGATACTGTACCTTTGAATTTGGGTCATATCTGGTCTATACCTACATAATTAGCTTGGAAAGAATGGAGACTCTCTCATGTGGGCTCATGAACTAATTGTTCAAAGTAATTCTCAGAGAAAGCATTTAGTACAATTTCGGAAGATGTTTTCTGTCTACCACTGGCTTTGAACATGTATTTTCGCCAAAAAATCGAGGGTACATTGAAGTCTCCACCAATTATAAGTATGAGTGGGGTACTTATTTGTAATGTGATTCAAGTTTTCCTAGATCCATTCAGGTATTATATCATTTGACTCGGGGGCGTCGTTAGAAGGAGCCAATTATTTATTTTGGCATGGCTGTTGAGTATAGCCTCTACCCATAGTAATTTGCAGGAACTATTTATTTCAGCTTCACTGCAAGATAAACTACTACAAACAGGCACTAACAGACCACCACCTACTTTATTTGATCTATCCTTTCTGAGCACACTTTGCGCCTCTGTAAAAATTTTGGCAGAATTTATCTCCGGCTTTAGCCAGCTTTCTGTTCCTATAACGATTTCAGCTTCAGTGCTTTCTATCAGCACTTGAAACTCTGGTACTTTTCCTACACAGTTACGACAATTTACAGCTACAATACCGACTGTTGCTTGGTCAATTCTTGTCGTTCCTTTGCCCTGTACCCTTTGAGACTGGAGCCCTTTTTGATCTTTCCCGAGACAGTCTAACTTAAAAAAACCGCCCTGTCCCTGCTAATCAGCCCGTGCTACACATGTAGCCGCCTCCTGTGTGTAGTGGCCACCTGACCTATTTAGCGGAACCCGAAACCCCACCACCCTATGGCGCAAGTCGAGGAATCTACAGCCTAGATGGTCGCAGAACCGTCTGAGCCTCTGATTCAGACCCTCCACTCGGCTCTTAACTAAATATCCACAAGTGGTCCTGTCGACGATGCTGCAGATGTTGGTGAGCTCTGCCTTCATCTCGCTATCAAGACAGGCAGTCTTTACCCACTCAGATAGCCGCCGGAAACCAGAGAAAATCTCTTCCGATCCATAGCGACACACTTCATTAATGCCGACATGAGCCACCATCCACAGTTGGCTGCGCCCTGTACCCTTCATGGCATCCGGAAGGACCCTTTCCACATCTTGGATGATTCCCCGCAGTATGCACACAGAGTGCACATTGGCTCTCTTCCCGTCCTTAGCTGCCATATCCCTGAGGGGCTCCATCACTCGCCCCTTCCCCATGACAAGCAATCCGACCCTCTGCACTTGTCCGAACCTCTCAGGAAGACCGGCTACTGACTCAGCAGGTGTGGCCGCCCTTGCTGGCTAAGAAGTACTTTCAGCACTGGGCAGAACCTCAAACCTGTCACGGAGGCATAAGCGTACAGCCTTGCGACCAGCACCAACTTTCGCCTTCCGCCCAGGTATCCGTGACCCCGCCACGGTTCGCCAATCACCGTCAGGCAAGTGTCGACCTGCAGGGCGCAGTGGCACCAGAGATTCCAGGCAATGCTACAGGTTCCACAAGCGCCAAAGCGCTCGCCTTGGTTGTCCTAATGTCACCACGGCCCAAGGCAACAGCCTGGAACCTGTCGACCATGGCCAACACATCTTCCAGCTGTTTACAGACGGTGGACAATACCCCTGAATCCGTACACAACAGGCGCAGTCCCTATCCATCATTAACATCTTTTTTCCTCTCTTTTATCTCACAAGCTGTTTAAAACAAACAGATGACTGGCGATTACGCGAATTTACACTACACAGGTACTAAAATGTGATGCTACAACTCTAAGGTACTATAATACACACGAAAATTATGACTTAAACTATGCAAGCACACAAAAACACGCAAAGGAATTAAGAATTAAACTATAAAACAAATAAGTGAGCTAAGAGTATGACTTGCTGCTGGCTTCTGCTTATCCATTGGCGGCAGGGTAGCAACACAACCAGATAACCCTGCTGTAAAGGACAAAACATTTACATTTCACATATTAAATAAATGATTCCACTGTTAACTTGATGAATGTAACTATAAGAATATATAACAAAAGATGGATGTACCAAAGAAAGTCCCTTTGCCCATACACTCCTGTAGTCAGTATGCTGGATGTGGTGGTTCCCTTCCACCAAAAACTGTCAATGCCAATAGCGAGTTCTTAGTGAACATAGGGATATAGCTATGAAAAATATAAAGCAAAGGAAGGACATACCTAAACTAACCAGATTTATCAAGATCCAAAAACCAGTTAGTTAGTGTGGTAAATGTGGTGTCTCATTTCCACCAAAAACCCGTTGAAGGGAGAATAAACATTACACCCACAAAACCGGGAGACCCTACTGTAAAGGACAAGAAATTTAGTACATTTCGCAAGTCAAATAAATTATTCCACAGTGAACTTGATTAATATAATTGATAAGAATGTAAGGCAAAAGAAGGATATACCAAAAGAAAGAAGATTTTCCCAATGTCTCCTGTAGTCAGTACGTTGGATGTGGTGGTTCCCTTCCACCAAAAACCCAGTCGATGAGAAAATAAACATTGCACCAATAAACATTGCACCAATAAAATGGGATCTCCCTGCTGTGTGGAAACAAAGACTTCCTACATTTTGTAAACCAAATAGATTGTGCTTAATGAACATTGGGATATGAAAATAAAAATGAAAGGAAAGACATATCTAAACAAAGAAGATTTATCAATGTTTTATGAAAGCGTAGCGGGACCAAACGGGAGCGGCCTGTGATCAAACAAAATGACCAGCGAAAGATGGAAACGAATAACGACGAATGAACGAACAAGACCTAACGAACAACAACACACAAATAGCAACTGGGTCACAAGTGAACCCTCACGAATCCATAACATCTACTTGTACATGGAAAGCAAGTAAACACGCCGTCTGTGGACGAGTTGTTGATAGACTAACGCGAATATCAGATTACTTGCTGAGCGAGAGGCAGGCGCTTAAATACCTGATAGAGTATATTGCTATTGGCCGCTAGGACCAAGCGCTCCACCGTGGCGCCCTCACATGTACGAAGGCAAGGAGTGCGAGCGCACTCACGGCTAACGGCGTGACAGCTGGAGAGACCTCTTGTGGTAATTGAGGTCCATGGCATCTGGCGCGGATTCGAAACACGCGGCGCTCGGTACCAGAATCAAGATCCAAAAATCTCTTAGCAACTATGGTGCAAGTGGTGTCTCACTTACACCAAAAACCTGTTGAAAGGAGAATAAATATTGTAGCCGCACTAGCAGATCACCCTGCTCTAAAGGTCAAAAACGTTACCACGTATCACCAATCAAGTAAATTATACCACTGTTAACTTGATCAGTATAACTAATAGGAATCTAAATCAAAAGAAGTACATACCAAGAAAAGAGAGCATTTCCACGTATATCCCACGGAAACACCGAGTAAGTGGGTAAGTAAACACTGCACCCATACAATGTAACCTACCTCCAAATTGAGTGTTCTAAATAAACATAGGGATCTGACAGTCAAAAATAAAATACAAAGGAAGGACATAGCTAAATAAAGCAGATTTATCAAGATCCGAAAATCTGTTGGTTAGTATTGTGCATGGGGAGTCTCTTGTCCACCAAAATCCCGCTGAAGGAAGAATAAACATTGTAGCACACCACCAGAACACCCCGTTGTAAAGGACAAAAATTTTACAACATTTCACAGATCAAGTCAATTACTTCACTGTTAACTTGATACATATAACTGATAAGAATGTAAAGCAAAATACATACATAATAAAATATGGAAGATAGGCTGTTAGTCAGTATGAGGGAGGTGGTGGTTCCCTTCCACCTAAAACCCAGTTGATGGATGGTTGGTCTGTGAGGGGTTGAAGGAAACAGATTACAAAGGCCATCGTTTCCTTGTTTCAGGACCATAAAAGTATGCAAGGAATAAAAAAAAAAAAAAAAAAACAAGCAACAGAGATGACAAGGGACGACATAGTACAAGAAGGACACAGGCAAAGGCCAGACAAAAGAAATTAAAAGTACACAGCGTGTGAAAGTGGTTGGCAGACCATGGAAACAAAAAAGGAAAAGCCAACCACCAAGAAATACACTAAAAACCCCAATCTAAAACCGCACACCAAAGGCCAGACTCAACACAAACAAAGACACTAACGCTTAGGTCGAGCGATGAAAGCCCCCTGCACGGAAAAAGTCAAAACTAAGTCTGCCATTGCAGCGTCGTCTGATAAAAGTGTAGGCGGCATATCAGGCAGCGCAAAACTCTGCCTGGGCGGAGTTAAAAACGGACAGCCCAACAGTATGTGGACCACATCGACAGAGAGGTGGGTCCTCGTGGCGCAATAAATATCTGTGTGTCAGCCAAGTGTGGGCAATGCGAAGGCACCAGAGGACCACAGAGACCCTGTGAGAAGCCCGCAGAGAAGACGACCACTCATTTGATCTCTCCTTGATGGCGCGGATTTTATTGGGCGTAACTAAGCTGTGTCATTCAGCAACCCGAATCTTGAGAACTTTGTGGCATAACACTGATCAGAGTTCAGATTCGGGTACTCCAATCTCCAGAAGTGGTTTACGAGTGGCCTGTTTGGCCAGCCTGTCAACGAGCTCATTTCCCCGGATTCGAACGTGCCCTGGGGTCCATAGAATGACCACTGGACGACCAGATCATTTGAGGGCTTAAACTGACTCCTGGATACTTGCTACCAGAGGATGGCGTGGGTAGCACTAATCAATGGCCTGTAAACCATTCAGAGAATCACTGCGGACCAGGTAGGACACAATGGGCAAGAACGAATATGCTCAAGGGCGCGAGAGGTGGCCACCAGCTCGGCAGTGAAGACACTGCAGCCATCCAGCATGGAGTGCTGTTCGATATGCCCTGAGTGAGCATAGGCAAAGCCTACGCGACCATCAACCAGCGAGCTGTCGGGATAAATGACTTGAGAATCGTGGGATTCGTCAAGGATCGATAAGAATTGACTGTGGAGTGCCTCAGGAGGATTGGAGTCCTTATAGAAATGCGATAGGTCCAGCCATAGTTTCGGCTGAAGCATACACCATGGAGGTGTATGTGATGGACCCACACAAGACGCTGTAAGGGAAAGGACTCGAGTTCAAAGATAGGAAATGGATACATACAGCGATCATTATCCCTGAGTGAGGCCGCCATTCTGGGAGATGAATCACTGCATTCAGGAACAAAAGACAGTCATTCTGATGCCGAGGCGAGCTATGGACATGTGATGCATATTGGGCAAGCAGTTGGCGGCGCCTGATGTGCAATGGAGGGACTCCAGCCTCCACTAGTAGACTGGCCACTGGACTCGTTCGAAAAGCGCCCATCCACAGATGGACCCTACTGTGGTGCACAGGATCAAACAACTTCAATGCTGAAGGCACTGACGAACCATACACTTCACTCCCATCGTCAAGTCGTGACTGAACTAGGGCTTTGTAGAGGTGCAGTAATGTAGGGCGATCTGCCCAAGTCTGTTCATTCTGTATGGCTCCCTGTAGTTGGCTTTCAGCAACACCGATGGTTTAGAAACTGAAGCAAAGGCAGAAATCGTCAGCATATATGGAGGGCGACACTGACGGCCCTAAAGCTGCTGCTAGGCCATTTATAGCGATTAAAAACAGGGGAACGCTCAACAGATAGCCATGTGGGACCCCCTTCTCTTGGATATGGGAGGAGCTAAAGGAGCCTCCGACTTGAACACGGAAGATAAAAAGGGAGAGAAAGTTCCATATAAAAATCGGCAGTGTGGCAAGGATGTGGTGGCGCCAGGTCGTGTCGTAGGCCCTCCACAAATCAAAAATGACGACTACCAGATGTTGACAACTGGAAAAAAATGTTTGGATGGCAGACTCAAGGCACACCAAATTATGTGTCGTTGAGCGGCCTCGGCGGAAACGACCCTGGGATGGAGCCAGATGCCCCTGAGACTCCAGGAGCCAACACAACCTCCGGCTCACCATTCATTTGAGTAATTTGCAGAGAACGTTGATGAGGCTAATGAGATGGTAGCTGTCCAATGCTGCGTGGTTCTTCCCAGTTTTCAAGACTGGGAGGATGATGCTGTTTTCTCACTGGGACGGGAACACTTCCTCACCCCAGGTGCAATTCAAGATAGGCATAATCTGACACAGTGAGGCCAGAGACAGATGTTTGAGAAATTGGGAGTGAATTCGGTTAGCTGTGTCAGGACAATGGGCAAGGGCACTGAGGAATTCCCACTCAGTAAAATTAGCATATTATGGCTCAGGGCGGGGCGATGTAAAAGACAAATATTGTCGTTCTGCCATCTCTTTCAAGGAACAAAACGCTGGGTGATAATTGGCAGGTGCACAACTTGGAGCAAAATGCTCAGAAAAATGCTCGGCGATTTCACCTGTGTCGGTGCACACTGCCCCATTGACTGAAACCCCATTTACCCCCAGCGGGGTCAGGTAACCATAAAGGTGGCGAATCTGAGTCCACACCCGGGAGGCAGGGGTACGAGAACCAATGGAGGAAACATATCGTTCCCAGCACTCTTGCTTCCGTCATTGTATCAGGGGGCAGGCATGGGCACAGAGCCGCTTAAAAAAAATGAGAGTCTCCAATGATGGATGCCGCTTGTGTAGTTGGAGGGCCCGCCTACGCACTTTGATGGCCTCAGCGATTTCCAGCGACCACCAAGGCACAGTTTTACGCCGAGGGCACCCAGAAGGAAGAGGAACCGTGCGTTCTGCAGCTGATACGATCTACGCAGTGACCTGCTCGACCACCACATTAATAGCGCCACGAGTGGGAGTGTCAACAGTGACGGCAGATGTGAAAGCCAGCCAATTGGCCCTATTAAGGGCCCATCGCAGAAGACGTTCAGAACTGTGACGCTGGGGTAGTGACAGGAAGATCGGAAAGTGGTCACGACCACACAGGTTGCTGTAAACCCTCCAATGGATGGATGGTGAAAATCCTAGGCTGCAAAGCGAGAGATCAATGGTCGTATTTGTGCCACGAACCACACTGAAGTGTGTGGGGTCTCCATTATTTAAGAGGCACAGGTCGAGCTGAGAGAGAAGATTCTCAACATCTCTAACCTGGCCAGTAATCACGGCCCCACCTTCCAAGTGTTTATAGGCATTGAAGTCCTCCAAAAGTAGGAATGGTGGAGGGAGTTGGGAAATCATAAGAGCCAATTCATTAAGAGGTACTTCACCATCTGGAGGAAGGTAGACATTGAAGACGGTAATATCCAAGATTGTCCTTATCCTCACAGCAACAGCCTCTAAAGCTGTGTGAAGAGGCACTGATTCAGAGTAAACAGAGATAAGGACACAGACATATGCCACCTGACGCCCTGTTACAGTCAGTCTGATTTTTATAAAACCCCCGATAGCCTCAAAGGGCATGGGTCTGCATTGCTGGGAACCAGGTTTCTTGGAGGGAAATACAGAGAGCAGGCGTTGAGCTCAAAATCTGTCTTAGTTCAACCAAGTGGTTGAAAAAAACCACTGAAATTCCACTGGAGGATGACGCCATGATTAGGCTGGAAAGACAGGAAGCGCTCAAGGAGGCAGGTCACTACTCAGGGTCACTTGCTGCCATCGATTGAGTACCTGTGAGAGTGACATCCATTGTGTCTGAGGGTCCAGCGAGATCTAGGTCCTCAGCAGACGCCAGAATCTCCACCTCTTCCTCAGATGCAGAGCTTGTAGGGAGCAGTGGAATGAGTGCCACCGCAAGGTCAGGATTCCTGTGTGCCTTCTTCTTGTCTCGTGCTGGTCCTTCGACGGATCCAGCTAGGAGGGCTTCACTGGGTCAGTCTCAGGGAATGGGGAGGACCGTGAAACTCTATGACCAGCCACCTGTGTGTGGTTGCTTCAGCCACTGGTGGGCATCCACTTTTCCACTGGTCAGAACTCAGGAAGGGAGTGACCCAAGGGACCCCTTCCTGGTGAGAGGAGCCAAAGAAGACGCACGCTTCTCTGAGTGAGAAGTGGGGACTGGTGTCCCCGATGATTGGGGGAGGGGGCGTTGCTCCTGAAGTACGTGGTGCAGGAGCAACAGGGAGGGAAATGTCCCCCACCATCAAGGGGGCAAGTGGAGTCGGACAGCTCTGAGAGCCAACTGTACACAATGAAATGGGAGATGGTAGAACCACTGTCGCAACAGCAGTGTAGGTTGATGTCATATGCACAGGATGGAGTCTCTCGTATTTCAGTTTAGCCTCAGTGTATCAGTGTAGGTCAGGCGATCCAGAGTCTTATATTCCATAATCCTCCATTCTTTCTGTAAAATCCGATAGTCCAGAGAGCAAGGGGAACGGTGTTCTCCGCTGTTAATACAGATGGGAGGCGGGACACAGGGGGTATTGGGAAGCAAAGGACGTCCACAATATCAACACGTGACGCTGGAAGTACACCAGGATGACATATGCCCAAACTTCCAGTGTGGTGTCACCGCCAGACACCACACTTGCTAGGTGGTAGCCTTTAAATCGGCCGCGGTCCGGCATTACTGGATGCCTCTGGACAGCTCGTCCAGGGTCAACGTGCGATGCAAAACTATGCGGCAGCAGCCGCTTCACCGCTAACTCAGCCACAACATGCTGTTGCACCCACTATTCGAGCTTGTGATGCTGCACTGGAAAGCTGGACGGAGTGGTCACGCCAATTTGGATTCCATCTCGCCGCCTACAGAATTCTAGGTAACGAGCGGCAGCCTTTTTTGTTATCTTCCGTCGGGGTGACCCTGTACCGTGTGATAGTCAAATTATTTCTCCGACGCAACGTAGCAACTCTGTCCTACGAAGAAATTTTGTCTGCATTAGGTGCATATTTCAAAGAATCAGTCAATGTAGTTGCAAAAAGGTATACCTTCTTTCGTACAAAACGCACGGCAGGTCAGACTAATCGGGAGTGGGTTGCAACCTCACAAGGCCTTACTAGGGATTGTGCTTTTGAGTGTCAATGTGGACTCCCTTGTTCAGATACTATGGTACGTGATGCAATTGCACAGAAAGTTTCTGATGTTCGTATAAGGAAACAGATTTTGAAACTAGTAAATCCCTCCCTTCAACAAGTGGTGGTCATATTGGATCGGCAGGACACACTTGTCTTTGCTCAGGAATCATCTGAAACTTCGCGAGCAGTGTGTCAGGTTAACCGGCCCGCCGGGCGAGCTGCACGGAGCAGTAAACAGCCCTCCGCGCACGGCCGCGCTGCTGCCGCCAGGGTCTCAGCCACATGTGCCTCGCAGGCAGTGATCAAATCATGCCCGCGGTGTGCTACTAAACATTCGCGTGAGAATTGCCCGTCACGCCAAGCTATTTGCTTTTATTGTAATAAAAAAGGACATGTTCAGAGTGTTTGCCAGAAAAAGCACAGATCGGAAGCTCAAAACCGTTCCAGGCTCTTTGCTTCGCGCCGGAATCGGAATCGAACCATGGATACTCAGGCTCGCGAAACTTCGCCCATGGAAATTCATGTAGTTCATTCCACTCCGCCCAGTGCCACTCTCTCTAACAGTGACTGTGTTCGTCCCAAAAATAGTGTGCGTCGTCATCGCCGGAATTCCCGTCAAGTCACAAGTGATTATGTACCAGTGTCAGTTCACGTTGCACGAGACAGTCGCTCTTGTAGTCAGCAGGACAATAAACTTTTTGTAGACTTGGACATTAACGGCAAAGTGATACCATTCCAGCTCAATACCGGAGCTGCAGTTTCACTGGTCAATCAAGACACTTACAAACTGCTGGGCACACCTCCGTTGCGTGCCGCAAATGTTAAGTTAACTAGCTATTCAGGGCAAGGTATCCCTGTGTTCGGACAGTGCAGCCTTCTTGCAACATACAAAGGACAAACAAAACTTGTGTCATTTTGCGTCCTTCGTTCTTCTTCTGCAGTGAACTTGTTTGGTTTCGATTTATTTCAGTTGTTTTACTTGTCTATAGTAAATCAGGTCCTATCAGTGACCAGACTGTGCCTTCAGACAGTGTTTCTCGTCTATGTGAAGAATTTGCAGATATTTTTGCACCGGGCCTCGGTGGCGCTAAGAACTATAAAGCGCATTTGGAACTGAAAGTAAACGCGAAGCCGAAATTTTTCAGAGCGTGCAATGTTCCCCACGCATTGCGTGATGAGGTCGCAAAAAACATTACACGATTTGGAATCGCCAGGTGTAATTGAACGTGTGCAGGCTTCTCTCTGGGCATCACCCTTAGTAATTTTGCCAAAACCTTCCAGAAAGTTGAGACTTTGTGTGGACTTCAAGGCAACGGTGAATCCACAACTAGTGATTGCAACTTTTCCTTTAGCCCGCCCGGAAGATCTTTTTGACAAACTCTACCTGGGTAAATATTTTTCGAAGTTGGACCTCGCAGATGCGTACTTGCAAATACCGGTGGACAAAGAATCCCAGCGCGTTTTGGTGGTTAACACGCATCTTGGTTTGTATCGATTTAAACGACTGCCATTCGGGTGTGCATCCGCCCCTGCATTGTTTCAGCAATATCTACAAACTGTTTGTTCGTCGGTCCCTACTGCAGCAAATTATCTGGACGATATTGTGAGCCGTCCGCGGTGGTCTAGCGGTTCAGGCGCCCAGTCCGGAACCGCACGACTGCTACGGTCGCAGGTTCGAATCCTGCCTCGGGCATGGATGTGTGTGATGTCCTTAGGTTAGTTAGGTTTAATTAGTTCTGTTCTAGGGGACTGATGACCACAGATGTTAAGTCCCATAGTGCTCAGAGCCATTTTTCGATATTGTGATCTCCGGAAAAACGGAAGAAGAACATTTGGCCAATCTCCGAACATTACTTCAGGTCTTGCGACAAAATGGTCTTCGCTTGCGGAAGGACAAATGTGTATTTTTTACTCGGGACTTGCCATACTTGGGACATGTACTCAATGCCCAAGGCATACATCCCTGTTCCACACACCTTCGTGCCATACAAGACTTGCCATCGCCGCAGAATTTGAAGCAGCTACAGAGTGTGCTGGGAAAAATTAATTATTATCACCGTTATATACCGCATGCCTCTTCTATTTCAGCTCCGCTTCATCGCTTACGCCGTAAGGGTGTTCCGTTCGTCTGGACGACGGAATGCGAATGCGCCTTTCGCTAGTTGAAATCGGCGTTGCTTTCCAATACTTGCCTTAGGCCATTCGACAACCGGCAGCCCATTTTGTTGATGGTGGATGCATCGGATTTCGGGATCGGTGCTGTACTTGCGCACAAAGATGGATCGCACGATCGCCCTATTGCCTTTGCGTCCAAATTGCTCTCGTCTGCGCAAAGAAATTATTCACAGATCGAGAATGAAGCATTGGCTATCGTATTTGGTGTTACAAAGTTTCATGATTCCTTGTACGGTCGTCGCTTTACCATAATCACAGACCATAAACCTTTGACATCGCTTTTTCATCCGACCAAGCCTGTACCTCCACGTACAGCGCAGAAATTCAGTCGCTGGTCTATTTTCCTCTCGCAGTACCGCTACGATATCTTCCATCGGTCCACTGCTAAGCACGGAAACGCCGATGCGTTGTCCCGCTTGCCTGTTGCTGAGGATAGGGCATTCGATTCCTCCGAACTTGCTTGCATGTTCATTGATGCGGAAACCGATGTCGTGGTCGAATCGTTTCAGATTGATTTTCGTCGTGTAGCTACAGCCTCAGCTGCCGACCCTGGCCTTGCTACCGTTCTGCGTTTTGTTGCTACGCAATGGCCCTTGTCAAAGTCACGGATCGGGGACCCGTTCGTTCGCCGATTTTTTGTTCACAAGGAGAGACTTTTTGTACGACGTGGTGTTTTGCTGTTGCGTTCTGATAATGATCAGTCCAGGGTCGTGGTACCACGTTCGTTACAGTCCTCTGTCTTACAGCTTCTCCACCAAGGACATTGGGGTATAGTGAGAACGAAACAACTTGCTCGTCAGCGCTGTACTTGGTTCGGAATCGATGCCGCGATTACGAATATGTGCTCTTCTTGCAGGGTGTGTGCCAAACAACAATCAGCACCACCGCGGGAGTTCTTTGCATGGCCAAAAGCCACATCCCCTTGGCAACGCTTACACATCGATTTTGCTGGTCCATTCTGGAACGCTCGATGGTTGGTTGTGGTAGATTTATTCAGTAATCTTCCTTTTGTTGTCCGGATGTCTTCGACGACGTCATCTGCCACCATCCAAGTGTTATCCGCTATCTTTTGCATTGAAATGTCCGCAATTCATGTCCGCGGAATTTCAGTCAATCTGCAAGGCCAATGGTATTCAACATCTGACGTCCGCGCCGTTTTCGCCACAGTCAAACGGTGCAGCTGAACGATTGGTCAGGACTTTCAAGTCACAGATGTTGAAGTTGAGAGAGCCGCATTCTCGGGAGGACGCGTTATTGCTCTTTTTGTCCTCGTGTCGCTCTCAGCCCCGAGATGGTCGCTCGCCGGCTGAGTTGCTTCACGGTCGCCCTCATCGAACCTTGATGTCTTTGCTACATCCGCCGCATCAGGTTCCTGTGCAGCGGCAGACACCTGCTTTTGCTCCAGGCGACGTTGTCTACTATTGCCACTACCAAGGTTCACGGCGTTGGCTCGAAGGGCGCATTCTTCGCTGCTACGGACGCGCTACGTATCTGGTTTTGGGGGCCTCTGGTGAGGTGCGTCGGCATCTCAATCAGCTGCGCCTCTGTCGTCGCACGGGGTCTGTCGCTCGCCGTCTGCTTTCAGCGACGGTGCCGCCCGGTCGGCGCCCCGGGGACCCCTCTACTGGCTCGCCTCAGCCCCAGGTGTTACCGACGCTGCCTTCCATTTTGCCCCATGGCGACGCGCCGCCGACGCGGCCGCCACCGCGGCCGCCGCCGCCTGTTCTGCCGCCGGCGACGCCCGCAGTGGACGCGTCGCTGCAACCGCCGGGCGCCTCCCTGAGTCACGTGCCGCCGATCGCTTCCCGTGACCAGTTGTCCTCCGCCATGGAACTCTTGCCCGCTCCGGACCATATGTCGTCTTCGCCCGTCGGGTGCCCCGGCCCGATGGAGGTCGACCCTTCGGCCCCTCCTGTCTCTCTACGGGCGCATACACCGCATATTGGCGTGCACCCTGGAGCAGGTTTTCAGGCGTTTCCTAGCTCCCCGCGCTCCGAATGGCAGGATGCGGGTGGCACAGCCTCGCCTGTTGTATCCCCACCTCGTCGCATACGTCAACATGGAATCCTCCCCACGGTGGGCGGAAGCCTTATGCCACAACCGTACGCCGATTTGCGGGGGAGGAATGTGGTGTCACCGCCAGACACCACACTTGCTAGGTGGTAGCCTTTAAATCGGCCGCGGTCCGGTAGTATACGTCGGAACCGCGTGTCGCCACTATCAGTGATTGCAGACCGAGCGCCGCCACTCGGCAGGTCTAGACAGACTTCCTAGCACTCGCCCCAGTTGTACAGCCGACTTTGCTACCGATGGTTCACTGACAAAATACGCTCTCATTTGCCGAGAGAATAGTTAGCATAGCCTTCAGCTACGTTATTTGCTACGACCTAGCAAGGCGCCATTATCAGTTACGATTGATACTGTGAATCATGTAATGTCAAGAGCGACGTTCGTCATTAATGGATTAAAGTTAATTATTCCACCAGGTACGTCCGTTTTTCTCAATTCTAATTCCCTTGTCATGTTCCAGACCTCACGCCAGCCTGCGTGAGTTAAAACACGTGCATTTCGGCCTCCTGTAGTAACGGTGTTGGCTCTCCTGCCAACCACAACCTCCAGCATTTAAAACACCGCATCGGGGGAGAGATATACGCTTCACAACACAGCAGTAAACCATCACCTTGACCTTTTCGGGTAATGCATCATCCTCGAAGGCCAAGACGAAGACAGTGGTGACTTCCTGATTATCCCTCAGATCTCAATGGATGCGCCAGAGAAAGTGAACACCTTATTGTTCTAGCTTGGTGGGAGTTCATTGTCAGACTGCAAAAGAAGATCCTTGTGGAATATAATGCCCTAGACCATATTTAAACTCTTATGGGGCGCTATGGTAACTGAAACATCCCCCAACTTTACACAAGCAAGTAACCGTCATGACTGGACAAAGGATGCTGTTTCTTTCAAAACTGCCCCAGAGCACATTTTCGACAAGCCCTCACCTCCCCAAACTTGTCCTCTAAATGCTCCACAAAAAACTGAGGCTTTGTTGATATTAATGATTGCCCATCAACTTATGTACAGGTGAGGTACTGGGGTGAATAACCTTCGCTGCCATCTTTAGCCATTTGTTCCTCTCATGGAGTGGCCAGGGAAGGGAACGCTCTTGGGTCGTATTTTCTTCGGTTGAGGTTTGACCTAGATCGCTTAGAGACTGCTGCTGGAGACCCCCTACTGAGAGATGATATACCACGCTTCATTGCATGTCTTCCGCCCTGATGCAACCCACTCCAACCAAGGGCCCTCCCCATGGGCGCCACCCAGCCTCAGTAAGGGCCACCTGGCAGGATGGCCATTGCTGGGAGTTCCGATGCCCCAGGGAGATAGGCATCTACTACTTGGCATATGTGGGGAGTTAACGGCTCAGGCATCAGCAGAGCAATCACTGTGTTGCAGGGCCACTGTGCTGGATATTAGGTACCAGGAAGTCCATGATCGTCAGATCCGCACAAAGTGACACTGCACAGTGCATGGCGGAAACCAAACCCAGGAATGTATCCACGCCCAAGAGATGGAGAACGAGTGGGACTGCAATGCAACGATGAGTAAGCAGGCAAAATTTCTCAATGCACGAGGGACACAATCCACCATGTAAGGTGCCCTTCCGTAATTGGCTCGCTCTTTTGAAAAATTTTGAAATATGGAGGTAAAACCCGAGGGGGGACCATCACACAAAGGTCGAAATGTGTGAGACTCATTTTAGTCACCTCTTATGGCAGACAGGAATACCACAGGCATATTCTAACCCACATCGCAAAGATGAAATAAACCTCTATATAAAAAAAAAAAGCAATCTCAAGGTGTGCTGCATGCTAAGGAGATGCATGAGTGTTGAGATGGAACAGTCATTAGCAGGCAAACTCTGAGGAATCTGCCGCACCTCAGTTGTATAAGGCTTACTCAGGCACATGGGACTCTGTCTGAGAGGACGCTTATTTCCCTAGCTACTCGTGGGACCGAGATGGAACCCTCAAAATCTTCTTCCCTTCACTGGAAAGGGTGTACTGCCTGGGAGTTCTCACGCTCCTTCATCAAAAAGAATGCAGTAGGCTAGTCATTGTGATAATCAACTTGTTATCAGTAACGGGCCTCAAGGAGTCATGAATTATAATGGCTTTGTAGTGATCAAGAGGAAGGTGGGGACGTTTTAAAAAATGTCTCCCTCCTATATACATAAAGGCTTAGAACGACTGGCTGGTACCTTAAAGTCTGTTAAGCAGTTGCAAATTGGCTCCTTGCTTGTCGAGACTAACTGTGCAAAGCAGCTGGAACTTCTTATTAAGTCACAGAAATTGGGTGAGTACAACATTATTGTTGAGTTGCATAACTCCCAGAACTCCAGCAAAAGTGTGGAAACCTGCCGTTATATTATGGACATTGACATTGCTGAACTGAGACAAGAATGGACCCCACAGGGGATCATAGATGTGGAAAAAAAAGGACACACAAGACCAATGTACAGACTGAGAAGGACGCCACTTTTGTTGTGGCTTTCAATTCTCCAACACTACCTGAACACATTATGGCAGGTTTCCTCCGACTTAGGGCTCTGCCCTATGTACCTAACCCTATTTGATGCTTCAAATGCCAGCATTTTGGCCATTTGACTCTAAATTGCGGAGGTGAAGCGAATTATGGGAAGTGTGGAAAGGCAGCCAGTGAAGTTGAGACTGACTGTCCGTCTCCAGCAGTCTGCATTAGCTGCTCTGGAAGCCATCCAATCTGGAGCTGAGCCTACCCTGTTTTTGCAGAGGATCGCAGAATTCAAGAAATCAAAGTGACCAAGCGGATCCCCTATGCAGAAGCCAAAAAGGAGTATCAGGATATGAAACGCGCCGTCTTTGCCACTTCTTATGCTTCCTTGGTGCAGGAACCTGTCATTAAGATTTACGCTTTGAGTCAGACGATGTCCAGTGAGCCATTCTTTACTACTAGCACCTGTACTTGCACCTGCATGTGCCAAAGCCGATTGAAAGACATAGCACACCAGCCAGCTTCGATGGAAGACGCCAATAATGCTTCTGCAGCATACAGCCCAAAGGCACCCAAAAGCAGAGTGCCTCTCAACACCAAATTTCTTCAAAGACAGGTGGCTCTCACTGCCCTCATTCTGCCTCATCCTTGCTGGGAAAGGGAGCAGGAAAAGAAACTCAACATTCGTATTGAAAGCTGACCCAGGTACCATAAGACGTCATTCTGGCACGTCTGACTGATGATGAGGACATCCTGGATTTTTATGCCTCGTCACCAGACCCAGTCAGCCCCACCACTATGCCTTGCTCTACAAGCGCCTCACCACTTTGGTGCAAAGACAGGGCTAAATCGAGACCACATTGATGAAATGGCTACCATACTCCAATGGAATATCAATGGATACAGAACTCATTTGGAGGAATTGAGAGTCCTTGTACTGGAGAGAGCGTTTTGCCTTTGCCGTTTTGCCTTTGCCTACAAGGGACATACGTGTACTTGGAGGCTATCACCTTTACAGAAAAGATGATCTTACTGGTGATAGGGCAAAAGGTGAGGTTTCAGTGTTCGTAAAGGACACTTTTCACTCCTCACTCCTTAAAAACAACACTACAAACAGTTGCTGTTCAGATAGTGGCCCACGTTGACTTCACAGTGTGCTCTTTGTACCTACCACTTCATGAGTCTTTTAAAAGTGCGGTTCACACTCATCCTTTTGATGAACTCCCCTGTCCCTTCCTCCTTTTGGTGGATTTCAATGCACACAGTGCACTATGGTGTTCTCACACCACTCACCCCAAGTGTCGGGTGCTTGCGGATCTACTGCACACAACAGATCTCATACTATTGAACATCGGTCAAGCTGCTAAAATGTCAGGTTCGTCTACCACCATAGATCTCTCCTTCAGCTCGCCTACTATTGGGAACACTGCTCAGTGGCTAGTGGACGATGACCTTCATGGTAGTGACCATTTTCCTATATGGATCCATGTGCCTGATCGAACAGATCCTGAAATAAAGGCACCGAGATGGTTGTTCAAAAAGGTTAACTGGATACTTTACAGGCGGTTAGTTGTTTTCTAGCAATGTGATGCCATCCAGGACTGGGTGGATCACATTACAGCTGTGATTCACCATGCCACTGATGCATCCATCCCAAAGTCTGTGGAAATGCCTAGGAACCGACCTGTCCCTTGGTGGAACGATGAGTGTCGTTTTGCAATCAGGAACAGGATAGCAGCAATACGCAGATTCAGTCGATGCCATGCAGATGAGGATCTTGCAAACTTTTGAATGGCATGTGCAAAGGTGAAGAGAATAATTTGGCAGAGTATGCAGAGGTCTTTGCAAGGGTTCCTGAAATCCATGAATAAATTGACACCCACACGTAAAGTATGGGAAGCCTTTAGAAGGCTCTCAAGGCACAACTCTCGACCACCAATAGCAGAAGTACGAATACAGGGGTCTCTTGTAACATCGACGAGGGATATAGCTCAGAAATGGCTGAATCATATAAATCCATTACGGCCGATTCCAGCCAGAATACCAGCTTCTGTCAATATCGGGAGGAACAGGAGAATGCTCATCTTGGTTTCTGTTCCACCAACATCGATGAATACAAACAGCCTTTCTCTCTGTGGGATCTGGATTCTGCATTGCCATTTGCTTGTGATACGTCCCCTGGAAATGACCTTACAACCTACATCATGCTGCAACAGTTGGACTGACAGCCAAAGGAGGTCCTCATTCAGCTCTTCAACAAAATTTGGATAACTGCCAGCTTTCCCAAGTCGTGGAAGTATTCTATTTTAATCCCAATTTTAAAATCAGGACCCTGGTAGTTATCATAGTATTAGCCTGACAAGCTACGTAGACGTATGGTCAATTGGCGCCTAGTATGGGTACTGGAAACCAGGTCCCTACTCAGTCGCTACCACTGTGAGATCAGGAGGTACCACTCCACTCCCGATAACTTGACCCTGCTCGAGGCTGCAGTTCAACAACCTTTCCTTCGTAAGCAACACCTTATCGGTGTTTTCTCCGATTTGGAAAAGGCCTATGACACTACCTGGGGGCATAATATTTTGTTGCAGCTCCATCAGTGGGGATTCCGTGGACGTCTACTGACCATCATACAGTCCTTTCTCTCGGACATATATTTTAGACAAAGGGTTGGGAATGTCCTGTCTCACCATTTTAAGCAGGAGAATGGTGTCCCTGAATGGAGTGTTTTAAGTGCCACCACTGCAAGCAGTAGTGTTGCAACCACGATGCCCAGTACTATGTTCCTTGTCTGTGGATGATTTCTCCACCTTCCGTTCATCCTCCAGCTTCACCACAGCTACTCGGCAACTGCAGTTGACGATCAGGTGGTTGGAGAATTGATCTTGTACCACAGGTTTTAAATTCTCATCAGAGAAAACAGTTTGTGTCGATTTTAATCATTCCCGCTGTCTGTTTAATTTCCCCATTTTAAAACTAGGGGACACTGTTCTCACTTTTAAGGAAATGGTGAAGTATCTGGGTCTTATATTTGATGAGACGTTACCATGGTTGTCACACATTAAAGAAGTGAAACAGAGATGTCTCGAGGTCTTAAACACCCTTAAATGTGTCAGTTGAAGGTCTCGGGGAGCTGACAGAGTACGTCTGCTCCAACTTTATAAGCCCTTTGTGTGACACCGGCTTGAATATGGATGCCAGATTTATGGGTCAGCAAGGCCTTAATACCTTAAAATGCTGGATGCAGTTCACCTCAAGCGTATTTGGGTGTCAACAGTGGCCTATCGCACGAACCCTGTTGCTAGTTTGTGTGCGCAGGCTGGTGAGACTCCACTGTCTATTCGACGTCTTCTTCTCGTGGTACGCCAAGCATATAGAGCATTCTCCATTCCTATATCACTAGCATCCAGCTACATTATTCAGCCACCACTGTAATGGCTGTTCGATCATCGACCACAAGCAACATGGCCATTTGGGATCCGTGCAAAAGAGAGCCAGGAGTGGAGTAGGGTACACCCTGGCTACCACCAATGCCCAGATCGCTTTCAGAACTGACTGCTCACAAGAAGCATTGTGCCCCAGACTCAGTTTTTAATATTAAATTTAATGAAATTTTACGTAGCCACCCAGATTTTATTTCTGTCTACACGGATGAATCTAAGCAGGGATATGTTTTCGGTTGTTCCGTCGTGTTCCCCGACATTGTCCTCAAAATGCTGTTTTCAGTTTATTTCATTGAACTGTCTGCTATCCTGAGGGCAATGGAGCAGGTGATATGGTGTTGTGACAAAAAAATTATCGTCTGCTCCGACTCTCAAAGTGGCCTTCTCTCTGTTGGACAGATGTATGATGGTGCAACAAGTGCAGGATGCTCTCCTACTCTTGCGAAGGCAAAACAACGAAGTCATTTTTGGCTGGGTTCCAGTACACACAAGACACCCAGGGAAACAAACTCTCTGCTGCTAAGGAAGCTTGCTCCCTTCCTCCTCCTGCCCACTGCTCAGTCCCTCTACGGGCTGTCACTTCATTTGTGACTAGCAGGACCCATATGTTGGCGGGAGTCCCAGTGGCTGGAGCTGAGGAACAATAAACTACGTTCCACCAAGACTTAAGTGCGACCATGGATCACCTCCTTCGACTCGCAATGGCGTGAAGAAGTAGCCCTTACTAGGCTTAGAGTGGGACATTGTCCATTGAGGCATGGCTTCCTTTCATGTCGCGAGGAGCCCCCAGTATGTCAAAGATGCAGGATATAGCTGTCAGTGTAACATCTTTTAAATGATCGTGTTTTATATGACGACATGAGAGTTGAACTGGACGTCCCACAGGATCTTCCGTCTATTTTAACTAATAACGAGGCGAATGTTATTCATGTCTTAAAATTTTGTGTGATGTCTGGAGTTCTTCCCAAAAAACTTGCTGTAAGATCTTAATGTGTCACAGAGTGGCTGGGTCATGAATTATTTATAAGTTTTCATCCAGCCATGGTTATTTGTCCCTTTTTAACATCATCTTTACAGGAATTTTCTACATGATTTTATTTAGTTATCCCGCTGTGTCTCACTGGGGTTTTATTATGGGCTTTCCTGGACCTCATCTATTTGGGGTTGCTTTATTTTTCCTGTGGTGGGATCAAACGTAGTATTCCAGTTTATTGATCTCCTTCCACTGACTGTGAAAATCTTCTCCAGTAAAACATTAAAAGGCAATGATGACCTAGCAGTTTATCACCCTCTACCATAAACCACCATCATCATCAATTCCACCAAAAAGCAGTCAAAATCAGAATAAACATTGCAGCCCCAACACCCAGGTCACCATGCTGTAAAGGACAAGAAATTTAGTACATTTCGCAAGTCAAATAAATTATTCCACTGTGAACTTGATGAATATAACTGGTAAGAATGTAAGGCAAAAGAAGGATATACCAAAAGAAAGAAGATTTTCCCAGCAACTCCTGTAGTCAGTATGTTGGATGTGGTGGTTGCCTTCCACCAAAAACCCAGTCGATGGAAAAATAAACATTGCACACATACAGTGGAGTCTCGCTGCTGTGAGGAAGAAAAGAGTCATTACATTTTATAAATCAAATAGATCATTCTTAGTGACCATAGGAATATGACTTCTAAAACTTTAATGCAAACGAAGGAAACACCTAAACAAATTAATTGTTCTTAGTAAACATACGGATCTGACAATCAAAAATAAAAGACAAAGGAAGGACATAACTAAACAAAGCAGATTTATCAAGTTCCAAAAATCTGTTGGTTAGTATGGTGCATATGGCGTCTCTTGTCCACCAAAATCCCACTGAAGGGAGAATAAACATTGTAGCACACCATCAGAACACCCCGTTGTAAAGGGCAAGCCGGCCGCGGTGGTCTCGCGGTTCTAGGCGCTCAGTCCGGAACCGTGCGACTGCTACAGTCGCAGGTTCGAATCCTGCCTCGGGCATGGATGTGTGTGATGTCCTTAGGTTAGTTAGGTTTAAGTAGTTCTAAGTTCTAGGAGACTAATGACCACAGTAGTTGAGTCCCATAGTGCTCAGAGCCATTTTTTTGTAAAGGGCAAAAACTTTACAACATTTCGCAAATCAAGTCAATTACTTCACTGTTAACTTGATACATATAATTGATAAGAATGTAAAGCAAAATACATACATAATAAAATATAGAAGATAGGCTGGTAGTCGGTATGAGGGAGGTGGTGGTTCCCTTCCACCTAAAACCCCGTTGATGGATGGTTGGTCTGTGAGGGGTTGAAGGAAACAGATTACAAAGGCCATCGTTTCCTTGTTTCAGGACCATAAAAGTCTACAAGGAATAAAAAAAGAAGATTGTTCTTAGTGAACTTACGGATATGACTGTTAAGAATATAAAGCAAAAGAAGGGCATACCGAAAGAAAGAACATTTATCAAAGATCTCCCATAGTCAGTATGGTGGATGAAGTGTCTCTGTTCCACCAAAAATCCAGTCGATTGGAGAATAAACATTGCAGTCCTTTAACCTGATCACCCTGGTGTAGAGGACATATTATTTACTACATTTCGTAAATGAAAGATCATTCTTAGTTGAACCCTGAGGATGTACTTTTAAAAATAATAGTACGGAGGAAGGATGTTGTTGTTGATGTGGTCTTCAGTCCTGAGACTGGTATGATGCAGCTCTCCATGCTACTCTATCCTGTGCAAGCCTCTTCGTCTCCCAGTAGCTACTGCAACCTACATCCTTCTGAATCTGCTTAGTGTATTCATCTCTTGGTCTCCCTCTACGATTTTTACCCTCCACGCTGTCCTCCAATGCTAAATTTGTGATCCCTTGATGTCTCTACATCTACATCTACATCTACATCCGTACTCCGCAAGCCACCTGACGGTGTGTGGCGGAGGGTACCCTGAGTACCTCTATCGGTTCTCCCTTCTATTCCAGTCTCGTATTGTACGTGGAAAGAAGGACTGTCGGTATGCTTCTGTGTGGGCTCTAATCTCTCTGATTTTATCCTCATGGTCTCTTCGCGAGATATACGTAGGAGGGAGCAATATACTGCTTGACTCTTCGGTGAAGGTATGTTCTCGAAACTTCAACAAAAGCCCGTACCGAGCTACTGAGCGTCTCTCCTGCAGAGTCTTCCACTGGAGTTTATCTATCATCTCCGTAACGCTTTCGCAATTACTAAATGATCCTGTAACGAAGCGCGCTGCTCTCCGTTGTATCTTCTCTATCTCTTCATCAACCCTACCTGGTGCGGATCCCACACTGCTGAGCAGTATTCAAGCATTGGGCGAACAAACGTACTGTAACCTACTTCCTTTGTTGTCGGATTGCATTTCCTTAGGATTCTTCCAATGAATCTCAGTCTGGCATCTGCTTTACCGACGATCAACTTTATATGATCATTCCATTTTAAATCACTCCTAATGCGTACTCCCAGATAATTTATGGAATTAACTGCTTCCAGTTGCTGACCTGCTATTTTGTAGCTAAATGATAAGGGACCTATCTTTCTATGTATTCGCATCACATTACACTTCGCTACATTGAGATTCAATTGCCATTCCGTGCACCATGCGTCAATTCGCTGCAGATCCTCCTGCATTTCAGTACAATTTTCCATTGTTGCCACCTCTCGATACACCACAGCATCATCTGCAAAAAGCCTCAGTGAACTTCCGATGTCATCCACCAGGTCATTTATGTATATTGTGAATAGCAACGGTCCTATGACACTCCCCTGCGGCACACCTGAAATCACTCTTACTTCGGAAGACTTCTCTCCATTGAGAATGACGTGCTGCGTTCTGTTATCTAGGAACTCCTCAATCCAATCACACAATTGATCTGATAGTCCGTATGCTCTTACTTTGTTCATTAAACGACTATGGGGAACTGTGTCAAACGCCTTGCGGAAGTCAAGAAACACGGCATCTACCTGTGAACCCGTGTCTAAGGCCCTCTGAGTCTCGTGGACGAATAGCGCGAGCTGGGTTTCACACGATCGTCTTTTTCGAAACCCATGCTGATTCCTACAGAGTAGATTTCTAGTCTCCAGAAAAGACTTATACTCGAACATAATACGTGTTCCAAAATTCTACAACTGATCGACGTTAGAGATATAGGTCTATAGTTCTGCACATCTGTTCGACGTCCCTTCTTGAGAACGGGGATGACCTGTGCCCTTTTCCAATCCTTTGGAACGCTTCGCTCTTCTAGAGACCTACGGTACACCGCTGCAAGAAGGGGGGCAAGTTCCTTCGCGTACTCTGTGTAAAATCGAACTGGTATCCCATCAGGACCAGCGGCCTTTCCTCTTTTGAGCGATTTTAATTGTTTCTCTATCCCTCTGTCGTCTACTTCGATATCTACCATTTTGTCAACTGTGCGACAATCTAGAGAAGGAAGCACAGTGCAGTCTTCCTCTGTGAAACAGCTTTGGAAGAAGACATTTAGTAATTCGGCCTTTAGTCTGTCATCCTCTGTTTCAGTACCATTTTGGTCACAGAGTGTCTGGACATTTTGTTTTGATCCACCTACCGCTTTGACATAGGACCAAAATTTCTTAGGATTTTCTGCCAAGTCAGTACATAGAACGTTACTTTCGAATTCATTGAAAGCCTCTCGCATAGCCCTCCTCACACTACATTTCGCTTCGCGTAATTTTTGTTTGTCTGCAAGGCTTTGGCTATGTTTATGTTTGCTGTGAAGTTCCCTTTGCTTCCGCAGCAGTTTTCTAACTCGGTTGTTGTACCACGGTGGCTCTTTTCCATCTCTTACGATCTTGCTTGGCACATACTCATCTAACGCATATTGTACCATGGTTTTGAACTTTGTCCACTGATCCTCAACACTATCTGCACTTGAGACAAAACTTTTGTGTTGAGCCGTCAGGTACTCTGTAATCTGCTTTTTGTCACTTTTGCTAAACAGAAAAATCTTCCTACCTTTTTTAATATTTCTATTTACGGCTGAAATCATCGACGCAGTAACCGCTTTATGATCGCTGATTCCCTGTTCTGCATTAACTGATTCAAATAGTTCGGGTCTGTTTGTCACCGGAAGGTCTAATATATTATCGCCACGAGTCGGTTTTCTGTTTAACTGCTCAAGGTAGTTTTCAGATAAAGCACTTAAAAATATTTCACTGGATTCTTTGTCCCTGCCACCCGTTATGAACGTTTGAGTCTCCCAGTCTATATCCGGCAAATTAAAATCTCCACCCAGAACTATAACATGGTGGGGAAATCTACTCGAAATATTTTCCAAATTATTCTTCAGGTGCTGAGCCACAACAGCTGCTGAGCCCGGGGGCCTATAGAGACATCCAATTACCATGTCTGAGCCTGCTTTAACCGTGACCTTCACCCAAATCATTTCACAATTCGAATCTCCGTCAATTTCCTTCGATACTATTGCACTTCTTATCGCTATAAACACGCCTCCCCCTTCACTGTCCAGCCTATCTCTGCGGTATACATTCCAATCAGAGTTCAGGATTTCATTACTGTTTACGTCTGGTTTCAGCCAACTTTCTGTTCCTAGTACTATATGGGCGTTGTGACCGTCTCAGAACATGTCCTACCAACCGGTCCCTTCTTCATGTCAAGTTATGCCACAAGCTCCTCTTCTCTCCAGTTATATTCAATACATCCTCATTAGATATGTGATCTACCCATCTAATCTTCAAAACCCTTCTGTAGCACCACATTTCGAAAGCTTCTATTATCTTCTTGTCCAAACTATTTATCGTCCACGTTTCACTTCCATACATGGCTACACTCCATACAAATACTTTCAGAAACGACTTCCTGACACTTAAATCTACTCGATGTTAACAAATTTCTCTTCTTCAGAAACGCTTTCCTTGCCATTGCCAGTCTACATTTTATATCCTCTCTACTTCGACCATCATCAGTTAATTTTACTCCCCAAATAGCAAAACTCCTTGACTGCTTTAAGTGTCTCATTTCCTAATCTAATTCCCTCAGCATCACCCGACTTAATTCGACTACATTCCATTATCCTCGTTTTGCTTTTGTTGATGTTCACCTTATATCCTGCTTTCAAGACACTGTCCATTCCGTTCAACTGCTCTTCCAAGTCCTTTGCTGTCTCTGATTCTTGAGTATCTTTAATTTATCTGTGATTCTATCAGGTAGGACTGATAGACGGGATAGAGGAGACCCAACGAAGAGCGGCGCGTTTCGTTACCGGACCGTTTAGCTGGCGAGAGACCGTTACGGAGATGCTACTGGCTGACGTTACAAGAGAGGCGCTGTGCATCACGGAGAGATTTACACTGAAATTTCAGGACAGCACTTTTCAAGAGAGGTCGGACAACATATTACTTCCACACACAAACATCTCGCGTATTGACGACGAGGAGAAAATTCGAGAAATTAGAGCCAATACAGAGGCTTACCGACAATCATTCTTCCCACGCACTACTCCCGAGTGGAACAGGGTTGAAGGGATCAGATAGTGGTACCTAAAGTACCCTACGACACTCACCGTGCCGAGTATGATGTAGATGTTGATGTAGGTGAACTGGTAGAAACCTGCGTTATATTTGTGACTTGAAACTTGTAAGAGAGGAATCCGAATTTTTTATTTAAGTACTGTTGGAGTCGAAGCTAATTTTAGACTGTGAAGAGGGGGTGGGGTTATGGGGGGAGAGTGGGGCTCAAAATTAAGTTATTTCGATTCTGGGAAACACACACAGACATACAGAGAGAGGGTAAACACTTTTACGCAACCTGCTTACAAATAATTTACATTTGTTGCACATAGCGCCAGGATTAACTGAACGCATTCCAGAGAATGACTGCACCAGCTGAGTGGTACTAAACGTACAAGGCAGTCACTGCCATGAACACAATGTTTGCAGGCTGCGAGCATTAACTTGCCAGACAGTAGATTATGAACATAAAACTGATCAGAAACTTAATATGGGTCAGCGACATTAAAGACAAACTCAACTAGTTTCTTATCTATTCCAAGCCACTGACAACCGAAAGAAGCACAATTTCAGTTACAATAGGGGTTTTGACTATGATTGATCGTGAAGGAAATGGCTGCCGCAGAGGTTGCAGAATACGAGAAACTGCATGTAGTACAACCACTTAACGTTTTTCACATATACTGACACGTCTAACAAAAACACAACAGCCTTAACATCCTCGACGAACATAAAAATCACACATTTTCGCAACTACTTATGAGCACCACCGCTATCGATCACGTGTCAGTCTCCTCTTGCGCTACAAGAGTTGATTATCTCTTACCTCTACGCCGAGAAAACTTTCTGCTGGACGCTGGAAAAATGGCTCTGAGCACTATGGGACTTAACTTCTGAGGTCATCAGTCCCCTAGAACTTAGAACTACTTAAACCTAACGAACCTAAGGACAGCATACACATCCATGCCCGAGGCAGGATTCGAACCTGTGACCGTAGCGGTCGCGCGGTTCCAGACTGTAGCGCATAGAACCGCTCGGCCACCCTGGCCGGCGGGCGCTGGAAACCTACAATAAGAACTTCTGTTGTAGAACTCTGTTATAAAATAGTGGAAGCTTCAAATTCGCCTCGTTAAGTGACTGTCGAAGACAGAGCAAACAACACAAGTGTCGCAAAGCCACAGCAGCTCGTATACATAAGCCGTTCAAAGAGCAATTGTTCGTCGCGGGAAAACACTCAAAGAGTAAATAATACGTGGCGGGAAAAACAATCTCGTAGTGAATGTGACTGAAAGTTGCCCATCAGTCGTACAGAATTTTGACATGAACTAAAAATCAAATATATTAACTGAAGCAATGTATTGCTTTGTAAACAACAACGTCGATTGCACTAGCCCTCTGTCAGCCTGTATGTTTACAGAAATAATCCCCGCAAATTTTTTCATCAATTGATATGACACTATTTATAAAGACCACAGATTAGACAATTGAACTTGCGTGTCTCAGCGCTGCAGCCTGAACTTTTTAGCCGACAGTTTGTCACACCGATAGCTAAACATGCTGTCGAAAGAACCGTGAATATTACTTTTTCTTTCTTTCTTACAGATCTGCGTATTAAAGAAATAAACTTCTGCTAAACCCCTTGTTTATTCACATAAAAATCAATATTTACACGTGATTCGTTTGGTTCTGGACCATTCACGATTTATTCCTGTTGGGTATGTGGGTTTTAAAAGTAGTCTCATGACAAGGTGTAGTATCAGGAATAAGGAAATGTGTCAAAGACTAAAGGGAACACTCAGCAGTCCACATCATTCACAATTGACACTTGTTTACCCAGTGGCAACACAATAAGTTTAAATGATAACGCAGTGAACGACCTACTAAGGCCTCACATTGATTTCTTGTCTAAAATGCTCAGACTATGTGCTAGCCAACATCAAGAAAACGAGATATTTCCCACTTCTACGGAATATTATTATTATACAAGGTCCAATCAAAAAGTTTACGTCTGAAGGCGTTACTGCAGCGTATATGCAATGTAGCGCAACACCGATGCGAGTATATAAGCACCGACATGTAGGCGAGGGACTGATGTAGCATTCGTGTCTTCCCGACGTGTATGTAGTAAATGCTGAAACGTGAACTATGACGACGCTATCACCAAATGCGTCCAAAGAGGAACAACGTGCTGTTGTTCTTTTCTGCCGAAGGTCAAACGGCGGTAGACATCCATCGGAGTATGAAGAGTGTGTATGGGGAAGCAAGTCCGTAGAAAGCTACCGTTGTGGAATGGCACAACAATTTCCGTGCTGATCGCGACTCGGCACACGATCCCTGTCGACCTGCGAGGCCGGACTCATTTCAATGAACGGCAAATCTACTTCACTGGGGAAGGGTACCTGCGCCTCGCAGGAAATTGTGTAGGATTTTTCTTCGATGGTTGTTCTACAATGGCAGGCAGAGAGAGCAGTGTACAGGCCATTTTCCAGAAAGAAATATTATCGATCCTCAGAATTTCTTTGCTCAAGCCGCAGACTCAACCTTGTGGGTAACGACGTAAACGCAGTGCCAGAAATTACGATTACTGTTGTCACTGTAAACGATGCTATAAACTTTTTTTGGAGAATCCACTACACACTGGAAATACGTTTCCAATTTATCACGAATGTGAGAGACGAGATAGTGTGAAAAAATATAAAATCGTCACACTATATTTTTGAACATTTCCCAGGCATTGTGAGAACCCTAGAGAAATTGTCTGCAAACGGAAATTATGCAACGAGAATATCTACGATCAGCTGCATTCAGCCATACCAAACCAGTGCTCATCTTACTTTTTCAGACAATAAGCAATTACTCAGCAGTTATGGAATAGTACTTCACGCGATATTGGCAACGCCTGTATTATTCCTAATTAAGATTCAGTGTTTCTTCGGACACGCACTGAAGCGACTAAGTCGTTATGAAATATACGAAATGTATCCGCAGTTGTGAATATGGACAATCATCAGCTGTATAATGGAATGACGACAGTGAAAACTTGTGCCGGACCGACGCTCAATCCTTGATTGCCAGCCTATCTCCAGCCGTCGCCTTACCATTTGACTACCCTAGCACGATAAATGGCCACACCCGAACTTCCATATATCGTCAACCATCAGAATACAACCTGTACTAGTACATCCATTATCTATATTCCAGTGGAGAGGAGACATTTCACTTGAAAGTCGCTTGCCCAGAATCGGCGAATAAATACGATAGTGCAGAATGGATGGAGACTCATCGTGAAATGTAGAAGAAATTTCAGGTGTGCACAAGGGAAGTATGTATGGGACCCTTCCTGTCGATAGCGGCCATTACTTCGTGCGAATAAAGAGCTAGCTGCGTTGCACAAGAGCGATGTTTTCTGAAGCCATGCTGATTACGTGTCAATAGATCGTTCCCTTCGAGGTGATTCATAATGTTTGAATACAGTATATGCTCCAAAACCCTACAGCAAACCGACGTCAATGATATAGGTCTGTAGTTAAATGGATAAATCCTACTACCCTTCTTGAACACTGGTGCGACCTGTGCAATTTTCCAATCTGTAGGTACAGATCTATCGGTGAGCGAGCGGTTGTATATGAGTGCTAAGTAGGGAGCTATAGTATCAGCGTAATCTGAAAGGAATCTAATCGGTATACAATCTGGACCTGAAGACTTGCCCGTATCAAGCGATTTGAGTTGATTCGCAACCCCTAAGGTATCTGCTTCTAAGAAACTCATGCTAGCAGATGTTCGTGTTTCAAATTCTGGACTATTCCATTCGTCTTCCCTGGTGAAGGAATTTCGGAAAACTGCGTTCAATAACTCCGCTTTAGCGGCACAGTCGTCGGTAACAGTACCATCGGCGCTGCGCAGTGAAGGTATTGACGGCGTCTTGCCGCTTGTGTACTTTACATACGACCAGAATTTCTTCGGATTTTCTACCAAATTTCGAGACAATGTTTCGTTGTGGAACCTATTAAAGGCATCTCGCATCGAAGTACGTGCCAAATTTTGAGGGTCTATAAATTTTAGCCCATCTTCGGGATTTCGCGTTCTTCTGAACTTCGCATGCTTTTTCCGTTGCCTCTGCCACAGCGTTCGGACCTTTTTTGTGTACCACGGGGGATCCGTTCCATCTCTTACCAATTTATGAGGTATGAATATCTCAATTGCTGTTGCTACTATATCTTTGAATTTGAGCCACATCTCGTCTACATTCGCATAGTCAGTTCGGAAGGAATGGAAATTGTCTTTTAGGAAGGCTTCTAGTGACACTTTATCCGCTTTTTTAAATAAAATTATTTTGCGTTCATTTCTGATGGATTTGGAAGAAAGTGTATTGAACCTAGCTACAACGACCTTGTGATCACTAATCCCTGTGTCAGTCATGATGCTCTCTATCAGCTCTGGATTGTTTGTGGCTAAGAGGTCAAGTGTGTTTTCGCAACCATTTACAATTCGCGTGTGTTCGTGGACTAACTGCTCGAAATAATTTTCGGAGAAAGCATTTAGGACAATCTCGGAAGACGTTTTCTGCCTACCACCGGTTTTGAACAAGTATTTTTGCCAACATACCGAGGGTAGGTTGAAGTCCCCACCAACTATAACCGTATGAGTGGGGTATTTATTTGTTACGAGACTCAAACTTTCTCTGAACTGTTCCGCAATTGTATCATCGGAGTCTGGGGATCGGTAGAAGGAGCCAATTATTTACTTAATTCGGCTGTTAAGTATAACCTCCACCCATACCAATTCGCACGGAGTATCTACTTCGACTTCACTACGAGATAAACCACTACTGACAGACACAAACACTCCACCACCAATTCTGCCTAATCTATCTTTCCTGAACACCGTCTGAGACTTCGTAAAAATTTCTGCAGAACTGATTTCAGGCTTTAGCCAGCTTTCTGTACCTATAACGATATCAGCTTCTGTGCTTTCTATTAGCGCTTGAAGCTCAAGGACTTTTCCAGCGCAACTACAACAATTTACAACTATAATTCCGACTGTTCCTTGATCCAAGCACGTCCTGTAATTGCCATGCACCCTTTGACATTGCAGCCCACCCCGTACTTTCCCGAGGTGTTTTAACCTAAAAAACCGCCCAGTCCACGCCACACAGCCTCCGCTACCCGTGTAGCCCCCAGCTGAGTGTAGTGAACTCCTGACCTAATCAGCGGAACCCGAAACCCCAACACCCTATGGCGCAAGTCAAGGAATCTGCAGCCAACACGGTCGCAAAACCGTCTGAGCCTCTGATTCAGACCCTCCACCCGGCTCTGCACCAAAGGTCCGCAGTCGGTTCTGTCAACGATGCTGCAGATGGTGAACTCTGCCTTCATCTCGTAAGCAAGACCGGCAGCCTTCACCAAATCAGATAGTCGCTGGAATCCAGAGAGAATTTCCTCAGATCCAAAGCGACACACGTCATTAGTGCCGACATGTGCCACCACCTGCAGCTGGCTACACCCTGTGCTCTTCATGGCATCTGGAAGGACCCTTTCCACATCAGGAATGACTCCTCCCGGAATGCACACGGAGTGCACACTGGATTTCTTCCCCTCCTTAGCCGCCGTATCCCTAAGGGGCCCCATTACGCGCCTAACATTGGAGCTCCCAACTACCAGTAAGCCCACCCTCTGCGATTGCCCGGACCTTGAAGGCTGAGAATGATCCTCTGAAACAGGGCAGGCAGGTGCATCTGGCTCAGCCAGAGACAGTGCCTGAAACCGGTTTGTCAGACACACCGGGGAGGCTTTCTGATCAGCCTCCGGGGACGCCTTTCGCTCCCTGCCACGCCTTGGAACGACCTCCCAATCAACCACAGGCGAGGGCTCAGCCCCACTGCGGGCAGCAACCGGGGCAACCACAGCGGCAGACCGATCTGGTGACAGACGGGACGAGGTTGGCATCCCCGTGATACCCGAGTCCGGCTCCCCACAGTGGTGCCCATTGGCAACAGCCTCAAGCTGCGCGACCGAAGTCAGCGCAGATTGCAGCTGTGAGCGAAGGGATGCCAAGTCAGCCCTCAACCGAACACAGCAATCGCAGCCCCTGTCCATTCTAATCGATGTTTAACAACAGTTACTGAAACACGAGTCCGTGCCTAGATAACGCAAGCGAAACACGTAAAGAATGTATCAACTAACCTGTACAAATGCCTAACGAGTGCGCTACAATCTGCTGAATTTACGATTACAGTAACTAAAACTCGAAATTGCACCTCCTATACGAAACTCACACGCAATTTAAATAAGGATCTACCAAGTAAACACTAAAGCGCGATGCTACAACTGTAAAATACTATAATACCCCCGAAATATATGAATTAAACAATGCAAGTACCCAAAAACACGCAAAGAAATTAATTAAACTATCTAACAAATAAGTAAGCTAGGGTTATACGACTTGCTGCAGCAGCTGCTTATCCAACGGCGGCAGGGAGCACAATGGCTGTGACCAACCGACACTGGCTGTTCAAAACAAAAACAGAAGACAGACGACTACGCAAATTTACACTATTCAGGTACTAAGGCGTGATGCTACAACCCTCAAATACTATAATACGCCCGAAATATATGAACTAAACAATGCAAGTACCCAAAAACACGTAAAGAAATTAATTAAACTATCTAACAAATAAGTAAGCAAGGGTTATACGACTTGCTGCAGCAGCTGCTTATCCAATGGCGGCAGGGAGCACAATGGCTGTGACCAACCGACACTGGCTGTTCAAAACAAAAACAGAAGACAGACGACTACGCAAATTTACACTATTCAGGTACTAAGGCGTGATGCTACAACCCTCAAATACTATAATACGCCCGAAATATATGAATTAAACAATGCAAGTACCCAAAAACACGCAAATAAATTAATTAAACTATCTAACAAATAAGTAAGATAGGGTTATACGACTTGCTGCTGCAGCTGCTTATACAACGGCGGCAGGGAGCACCTGTTTGGAGGCATCCTGGTCAAGCTGAACGCCTTAGACTCACTGTCCAGCGAGTGCAGCAAGGTGGAGGTTCGCTTATCTTTTGGGGTGGTGTTATGTGGGGCCGACGTGCGCCACGGGTTGTCATGGAAGGCGCCGTAACGGCTGTACGATACATGAATGCCATCCTCCAACTGATAGTGCAACCATATCGGCAGCATACTGGCGAGGCATTCGTCTTCGTGGACGACAATTCGCGCTCCCATCGTGCACATCTTTTGAATGAGATCCTTCAGGATGACGACATCGCTCGACTAGAGTGACCAGCATCTTCTCCAGACATGAACCGTATCGAACATGCCTGGGATACACTGAAAAGAGCGTTTTCAGGGCGTGGCCCACCAACCACCCTGCGGGATCTACGCTGAATCGCCTTTGAGGAGTGGGACAATGTGAACCAACAGAGCTTTGAACTTGTGGATAGTATGCCACGAAGAATGCAGGTATGGATCAATGCAAGAGGACTTGCTACTGGGTATTAGAGGTACCGGTGTGGACAGCAATGTCGACCACCACCTCTGAATGTCTTGCTGTATGTATGGTTTTCATGAGCAATAAAAAGGGAGGAAATGGCATGTATGTTGATCTCCATTCCAATTTTATGTACAGGTTCCAGAGCTCTAGGAACCGAGGTGATGCAAAACGTTTTTTGATGTATGTAGCTCAATACATTTGGTAACACTGAAGGAATTTCCACATTTTCCAAAAGCAAAAACCTGTAAGATAAGAGCTCATTTATCGAAGAAAAAGAGAAAGAACAAGAATTCTTAATGACAGCTCTAAGAAGCAGGAGTTTCTAGAGCGTACAAATGGGAAGAAAATGAACTTTCAAACTCTCAAAATTAAACAACGCGTCCATTTCTAAACGTGTCAGAAGGCAACTTCAGCCAGAGAGCAGCTCAAGAAGGCTCTGCGATTCTTCTGATGGGTGACAGTGGTGATAATCTGAGTTTTCGCTATAAGGCATAATTAAAGATGAAAGGCGATGTTGAAAAGAAAGGACTAAGTTACACTGCAGTTGTGACTTACCTGCAGAACCCATGAAAGTTTGACAGATATTTTTCGTTTGCTGCAGGTACAGAAGCACATGAAATTAGTTTCACAGATGTCATTTGTAGGCAGACTACCGAAGACTTACACAGTCAGCGGCACAAAAGAAACTGTAGTGGTGCTTGTATTCCCTACTGACATGGATACTTACAATGCCATTGATTTTACTATGCGCAAATTCAATGTATCACATGTTTACCAAGAAAAATAAATGTTTCCAGTGTGTCTGTGGACTTCGTTTCTGTTGCTCCCTGCGGCCGACGCCAACACTCAGTGTGCGCCACGATGGGGGTGCTATCAATAATTCCGTGTGTAAAGTTTTTGTCACAACAAAACGTATGAATAAATATGGAGATTAGATGGTATAGGCTTCCTAAATGGACCGAAATAATTCACAAATATTATCAAATTTCGTCACAAACTGTTCTAAAACAAAAGCCGTGCCCACTGTGTCGCAGTCTCCCCTATTGAATTAACAGTGTTTCAGCATTTACTTCTGCTTCCATTCTTTTTAATTTTATCTCCTACTTTGGATAGTCAGGATCAGCCGCTCTGCCTCCACCGTTTCCCTTACCTTCCGGATCTCTGTAACAAAGCCCGTCACCCCAGCCTCGACGGGTTTCGAAACTGGAGAACCAAAGTCGGTGTCTGGGTTAGACCTGTGTTACTGCTACAGTTTAGTGTTGAAAAGGACTGAGAAGGTCAGCTAAGCTTAGAATTAACTTTCAACGACTTTTCTCTTTTTTAAAAAAGAAAGAAAAGCAAACAAACAATCATTCACATTTATTATTAATTTTCAAGGTTGCTGTGTACTCGTGTGCTGTTTAAAGTATTTTATACAGGAAGCGTCTTACGTGTATGTAACAGTGTAATCCACTAACAGTTATGGATTGACGAGTATCGAAGTCGACGTATAAGCAATCACCATCAAAATACACTGAAGAGCCAAAGAAACTGGTACACCTGCCTAATATTATGCACGGCCCCTGCGAACGCACAGAAGTGTAGCAACATGATGTGGCGTGGACTCGATTAATGTCTGACGTAGTGCTGGAGGGAACTGCCACCATGAATCCCGAATAGCTGTCCATCAATCGATAAGAGTACAAGGGGGTGGAGATCTCTTCTGAACAGCATGCTGCAAGGCACCTCAGATATGCTCAATAATCTTCATGTCTGGGGAGTTTGGTGGCCAGCGGAAGTATTTAAACTCAGAAGACTGTCGCTGGAGCCACTCTGTGGCAGTTCTGGACGGGTGGGGCACCGCATTGTCCTGCTAGAATTGCTCGTGTCCGTCGGAATACATAATGGACATGAGTGGATGCATGTGATCAGACAGGACGCTTATGTACGTGTCACCTGTCAGAGACGTATCAGGGGTCCCCTATCACACCAACCAACAGTCCCTGCTGACATGCAGAGTCAGTGGATTCATGAGATTGTCTCCATACCCGTACATGTCCATCCGCTCGATACAATCTGAAACGAGACTCGTCCGACCAGGCAACATGTTTCCATTCATCAATAGTTCAATGGGTGTTGATGGGCCCAGGCGAGGCGTAAAGTTTGTGTCAAGCTGTCATCAAGACTACACGAGTGGGCCTTCGGCTCCGAAAGCCCATGTCGATGATGTTCCATTGAATGGGTCGCACGCTGACACTTGTTGATGTCCCAGCACTGAAATCTGCAGCAACCTGCGGAAGGGTCGCAGTTCTGTCACGCTGAACGAGCCTTTTCAGTCGTCATTGGTCCCTATCTTGCAGGATCTTTTTGCGGCTGCAGCGATGTCTGAGATTTGATGTTTTACCGCATTCCTGATATTCACGGTACACTCGTGAAATGGTGGCACGGGAAAATCCCCACGTCATCACTGTCTCGGCGATGCTGTGTCCCATCGCTCGTGCGCCGACTATAGCACCACGTTCAGACTCACTTAAATCTTGATAACCTACCATTGTTTCAGCAGTAGCCGATCTAATAACTGCGCCAGGCACTTGTTGTCTTATGTAGGCGTTGCCTACCGCAACGCCGTATTCTGCCTGTTTACGTATCTCTGTATTTGAATACACATGCCTATACCACTTCAGAGTAGTTGACTGTTGCACCACTCCCCATTTGGTATAGAGTCCCGTCCGCAGTACCAGTGCGTTAGCATCTTTGTTCATGTAATTTGTCTCAGCTGTGTCTACTCAGAATATGTAGACACACACACAACAGAGAAAAAAAGTACAACCCAATAACTAGTATGTGTACGTGAAAATGTTTTGCGTTGAGTGCGGGGTGGTAGACCGAACAGTGTGAAAAACTTATTGTAAATGTACTTAACGTCATCCATAGCAACCTAACAAAACATGGTAACATACATGTACCAAATTTTGTCTTAGTGAGACTGACAGTATGTCCAAATACAGGTTAGATTTTCGAATGTTTTTCATCATAAGAGACCAAACCACAGTAACTGGTTAAAAGTGGAGGACCCTTTCTGTAAATACACTCCTGGAAATGGAAAAAAGAACACATTGACACCGGTGTGTCAGACCCACCATACGTGCTAGGGACACTGCGAAAGGGCTGTACAAGCAATGATCACACGCACGGCACAGCGGACACACCAGGAACCGCGGTGTTGGCCGTCGAATGGCGCTAACTGCGCAGCATTTGTGCACCGCCGCCGTCAGTGTCAGCCAGTTTGCCGTGGCATACGGAGCTCCATCGCAGTCTTTAACACTGGTAGCATGCCGCGACAGCGTGGACGTGAACCGTATGTGCAGTTGACGGACTTTGAGCGAGGGCGTATAGTGGGCATGCGGGAGGCCGGGTGGACGTACCGCCGAATTGCTCAACACGTGGGGCGTGAGGTCTCCACAGTACATCGATGTTGTCGCCAGTGGTCGGCGGAAGGTGCAAGTGCCCGTCGGCCTGGGACCGGACCGCAGCGACGCACGGATGCACGCCAAGACCGTAGGATCCTACGCAGTGCCGTAGGGGACCGCACCGCCACTTCCCAGCAAATTAGGGACACTGTTGCTCCTGGGGTATCAGCGAGGACCGTTCGCAACCGTCTCCATGAAACTGGGCTACGGTCCCGCACACCGTTAGGCCGTCTTCCGCTCACGCCCCAACATCGTGCAGCCCGCCTCCAGTGGTGTCGCGACAGGCGTGAATGGAGGGACGAATGGAGACGTGTCGTCTTCAGCGATGAGAGTCGCTTCTGCCTCGGTGCCAATGATGGTCGTATGCGTGTTTGGCGCCGTGCAGGTGAGCGCCACAATTAGGACTGCATACGACCGAGGCACACAGGGCCAACACCCGGCATCATGGTATGGGGAGCGATCTCCTACACTGGCCGTACACCTCTGTGATCGTCGAGGGGACACTGAATAGTGCACGGTACATCCAAACCGTCATCGAACCCATCGTTGTACCATTCCTAGACCGGCAAGGGAACTTGCTGTTCCAACAGGACAATGCACGTCCGCATGTATCCCGTACCACCCAACGTGCTCTAGAAGATGTAAGTCAACTACCCTGGCCAGCAAGATCTCCGGATCTGTCCCCCATTGAGCATGTTTGGGACTGGATGAAGCGTCGTCTCACTCGGTCTGCACGTCCAGCACGAACGCTGGTCCAACTGAGTCGCCAGGTGGAAATGGCATGGCAAGCCGTTCCACAGGACTACATCCAGCATCTCTACGATCGTCTCCATGGGAGAATAGCAGCCTGCATTGCTGCGAAAGGTGGATATACACTGTACTAGTGCCGACATTGTGCATGCCCTGTTGCCTGTGTCTATGTGCCTGTGGTTCTGTCAGTGTGATCATGTGATGTATCTGACCCCAGGAATGTGTCAATAAAGTTTCCCCTTCCTGGGACAATGAATTCACGGTGTTCTTATTTCAATTTCCAGGAGTGTATAATGGATGAAGAGAGCTAATACAGCCGACGGAGTTGTTTTCAAATCGATAGTTCAATTAATTTGGTCCATCTTATTTCTGATTATGATAAAATCATATGAATTTTAAGTCGATGTAATCGACACCGATGATTGACAGTAAATACTTAATGACAGCTCTCTTTTTACAGATGCCGCCCCCTTATGTCAATTCCGGCATTGTCCTCTACCCGAGGAAGAAAGACTACGCCATCATGTGCATCAGAGGTCAAGCGATTCATTATTTATTTGGAGGTATAGAACTCATGGATTCTTGGAACTGTTTAAACGATCCTCATTGCTCTATTGTGAAGAACCCTAAGTACAGTCAACACTTCTCGAAGTTCTTGCAGAGCATCTTCCACGATCCGCCCCATGGTTGGATTATTCATCGCAGGAGATAATGTGATTCATTCACACAAGCAGATGAACAGATAACGGTATGTACACGACATTACAAGACGACATGCCATGAAAAATGAGCGCCGGCGTCCGTAGAGTATCGACGCCGTGTGTGCGTGTTACAGAAGTGTTACCTTGCGTTTGTTTTTCTTTCTTTTAGAGACAGATCGGGAGAAATGTGGATTATATTTTGTCAAAAAACAAATGAATAATCTCCTGTGGCCATTTTCCCGTTCCATGAGTTCCCGTTTGGGGACGCAGACATCAAGTGCAGACCTCGTACAATGACCCCTGCTCACTTCGCCCCCAGGCCATTCCTTCTGTTCCTTGACCCTACATAAAAAAGTGGCCAGGTGTTGGCCTATCAAGCAGGCGAGCTGTGTTCAAACCTCCCGTGTGCCAAAAACTTTTTTTTTACCGTTAGCCGTATTCAAATTTGTGTCTGTATCGTGGTGTAACGTCCTTTTACAACACTGAGGTGTAAGGAAGGGACCTATAATGACAGTAGATTCTGCTCAACTACTCTATTAGCAGCCGAAAGGAAGTGGCTCTCGATTGGGAAGCACAAGCGTTTGATGACAAAGAGACAAGTCAATCGAATCCTCCAACGGAAAACATATCTAGTGTGTCAGACACGGCATTACTGACAGAATGTGTGTCATATGACACGAATCTCATACGGACACACCTAATTTGTACGCCTGGTGAGTGAGTGAGATACGCCTCCTTGCCCGATTTAGGTGTTCGTATGAATTTGAACGTGGTCACTCCCAAGGAAATGACGAAAACATATACGAGGGCAGTTCAATAAAGAATTACCATAATTTTTTATGGTCGTAATTTATAACGCTAAAATTTACTCTTATGATATTCTGTCAGCTTAATGTGCAGCAAACAGCCCGTAGTAGTTTCAATGTTGGGACTCCTGGTTCCCGCCTGTGAGAGGCAGGCAAGGTCAGACATGTTCAGTGTCGCCTTCCGCTGCAATGCAGGTAACACGCAAGGAATAACACGCAAGGAACAATATGCGGATTTGAAATTCTGATTTCGTCTCAACAAATCTTCAACTGAGGCCTCTACAATGTTACAGGAGGCCTATGGAGAGTCTGTTCTTCCGTATAGCACAGCTCGAAAGTTGTTTAAAGTGTTTAACGAGGGGAGAAAATCAATTTCAAAGGAAGGTGGACCCGGTGCTCCAGTTACTGCTCTTACGGAAGGAAACATGAACACTGCTGCCGTCATTGTGAGAGAGGATCGACGAGTTACCTTAAGATCACTTTCTGAAATACTCTACATTTCATTGGGTGCCACCCACACGTTGCTGACAGAAAAATTACACATGACACGTGTTTGTGCGCGATGGGTTCCAAGACTGTTGATTCCCAAACAAAAGGACATTCGCGTGCAGGTCTGCATGCAGTTAAAATTGATGTTAGAGGAAGATCCGGAGTATCTTTCAAATGTAATCACTGCTGATGAAACTTGGCTAGAACATTTTGATCCTGAGAGCAAACAGCAAAGCTCAGTGTGGATACCTCCTTCATCACCAACCCCCCAAAAAGCGAAAGTGGTTGCTTCTGCTGAGAAAGTTATGGTCATCTCATTCTCTGATATTCATGGAGTGGTTTGTCAGCATGTTGTACCTGTACACACATCAGTAACTGGAAAATACTACAGGAGTGTCCTAAGAACTTTACAAGTCTGTATCAGGCGCAGAAGACCAGATTTCCGTGAAGCAGGCTGGAAGCTGCACCATGATAATGCGTGACCGCATGTTGCCAATGTGGTTGCTGAATATCTTGCAAAAATCAACGTGAAGTGCATCCCTCACCCTCCCTATAGTTCGGAGTTAGCCCCAAGTGACTTTTTTCTATTCCCTAACATGAAGAATCGCCTTTGTGGGAGGCATTATCAATCATTAGAATCAGTGGCGAAGGCTGCGGAAGCGATTTTGAAGGATGTCTCAAAAAATGCTTTCCAGCACGCATTTGAAGAGTGGCAGAAACGCTGGGACAAGTGCATCGGATTCATGGGAGACTACTTTGAGAGGGAGCATCAAAATTATGAGAATGATAAAGGTATGTTGTCAAAAAAATTACGATCATTCTTTAGTGAACAGCCCTCGTAGTTTGCTACATGAGCTGCAAAAAATGAACGCAACAGTTTCACAATCACATACTTTCACTGTGTTCTGTGAAAACAAGTGTTTTTAACGTTTTTGATGTTGCGTTCCTTTTTGGAAGTTTTAACTCTCGAACTCCTTAGTTGTATCATAGTTCACACCGGTTTACTTGTTTTCATTTATGTGAGACATCCATATGGTACTTCGCCTGCTCTCACTATTCACGACGTTTACCTGCAACGGTAACGCATTCATGACTCATATTCTGTAACCAGTCTATAGTATAACAAGTGCCAAGATTATGGAAAGACACCAAACATTTCAGTGACCGAACGGACAGCTCATAATGTTGTGAAGAAAATAAAAATAAGTACCACCAGAGAGTTTCGAAATTGGCTCGTCAGTTTCATAGTCAAATACCGTACACACTTTTCCATGACGCCACAGCTGTTCACTTGCGCTCAGCACTACACTTGCTAAGCTTCAATCGCTCACTTATAATTTTTACTTTTTTCTCACAGCTCAGTTCATCTTCCTCCTTTTTTCATGCTTGATCTGTGTTCAGTTTTTGACGGGATATCCACTGGGCCATCACACCACTAAATCTGAGCGTGCTAGCTGTGTGTTTTGGTTTGAAGAATCAAAGTCGGCGACACAGTTCAAAATAATTTCCGTACCAAGTACGCTAGAGATCTTCCTAGTAGGTCTACAGTTTATGAGTGGCATAAATGTTTTGTAGAAACAGGACGCTGAGTAAGACATGGGAAATCATCAGGTCGTCCAAGCACATCTGACGACGTCATTGAGCGAGTGAGACAACTTTTGTCAACAGCCTTACGAAAATGACCCAGCGTGCATCTCGCGAACTGCAAACCCCACAAATGACCATTTGGCGAGTGTTGAGAAACCGTTTGTATTTGAAACCGTGCAGATTGACGATTGTACAAGCAACAAAACACACTGATAAAATTGCTCGCAAGAACTTCTTTGCGGATATGTTAAATCGATTACATGAGGATAAAAATTTCTTCGACAAAATCATTTTTCCTGACAAGTCGACTTTTCACTAAGTGGCAAGGTTGACACACATAACTGTAGGATTTGGGGCAGTGAAAATCAACATCAAATATTGCATCGTGTTCGTGATAGCCCTAAACTGAACACATTTTGTGTATTGAGCAAGAACAAAGGGTACGGCCCCTTTGTCCGTGAGAGAGCCATCAATGAGACAGCGTACCTAGATATGTTGCAATTTTTGACACCACAGCTTGAAATGTTTACTTCATACAAGATGATACACCAGCCCACTACCGGGCTGACACCTAGGATTCTCTCAGTGACCACTTACCAGGTCAATTGATTGGCCGCGATGCACCAATTGCATGGTCCGCACATTTCCCAAACCTGACACCGCTCGAATTTCTTATGGGGATTCATCAACGATATTGTGCTTTGTACCTCCTGTGGCAGCTTCTCTACCTGAACTTGAGCAAGAATTTATGCCGCCACTAAGCAAGTTACACTTGCAACGCTACAAGGAGTTTGAGAAGAAATTGACTCCGATGGAGTGTGTGCAGGATAAGCAACGGAAGCCACGTACAACATCTTTAGTTTAAGGTAAAAAAAAACTTGACTTGTTTCCCTACAAAATAACATTAAACCCAGGTCTATATCTTCTTTCAATAAACGTATATGAATTTTTAAAGTTATAAAGTGCTTTTTGAAACACCCTGTATATGAACGGTTGCGAAAAGCTGTATCAACGCTCACCAGCTACATTGACCCCCATTTCTTCATAAAATCTGGATGCTCTTACGGTAAACGCCCCACCATAAAATCACGCTCCATGGTTTCAGATTCCAATTTGTAAAATTGACGTTGAGGATTTCAGAACATCTGAGAGTGTTATCGGCCTCTCTATCACACCTAAAACTGATGTTCATCGTAACAATGTACTTTTAAGAAATTTTGAAATGATGAAATTTTCAACGGGTTTCCGTGAACATTGTTTAAAGCAACGTATTCTTGATTGGAATAGTGGGAGGCCACCATTTTCTGCAAGTCACATCGAGGGAGACCACAATTTGCTGTTTCTCCACAGTGTGTAGATGCCTCGCAAATCCTAGTGCTCAATAGGTGGAAGCAAATACCAACCTTGAAACACGAACTCTTAATAAAATACTATATCAAACTTGAAACACGTAGACATGACAAAACTACTACTACTCATGCCTAAAGTGAACAGACAGTTTCGTCTGAGCCTCAAGCCAGAGAACGTGCTTAATGAAAATGATGACAACGAGGAATATGACGTGTTGGGACAGGTCACAACTATATGTGTGGTGCATTAAGTGTCTGTTACTTATGTCCTGATTCTAGTTTTACGTTAAGTACAAACTATACTACAATTAAAAGAAACTATTGTCTCTAGCCTATATACAAAAATTTTGTAAATTAACAATAAGAATAACAACAATAATAATAATAACAAATATTACGTGGCTTTTATAGGAAGGATGTTAAAAAAACAAGTCAAACCTATGAGGCTGGTGGTTAATAAATATTACATGGCTTTTATAGGAAGGATGTTAAAAAAAAAAGGGTCAAACCTATGACACTGGTGGTTTCCCTGCAAACTTCATTTTCACAAGTACCTGTTTTTCCGTAAACTTTGCATATGTGCTTTGGGCCCTTCTGGTTCTCAGTGCCTGAATTATTAATGGTTCAAATGGCTCTGAGCACTATGGGACTTAACATCTTAGGTCATCAGTCCCCTAGAACTTAGAACTACTTAAACCTAACTAACCTAAGGACATCACACACCTCCATGCCCGAGGCAGGATTCGAACCTGCGACCGTAGCAGTCCCGCGGTTCCGGACCACAGCGCCTAGAACCGCACGGCCACCGCTGCCGGCCCTGAATTATTATTATAACTTACGCTAGGAAGTGAAAGAACCGCAGACTGTCTTAAAAGTTCACTGCAGCATCACTCATAATAAACTCGTAATATTGTGGAATAGCGGCAGGTCTTAATAAGAAGTATCGAATCTTAGGAGGGTGGAGTTTTGAACGGAGGAGTGGAGTTTTGAATGTGCACAAACTAAAATCTAACACAAGAACTGCAAAATAAGATTGCAAAAGGAACGTAAGCCGGACATTACCGGGAAATAAGAAGAAAGCAACACAGATTTTCTAAGAGAAAAGTCACTACACACGTAACGAAAAAATAACAAATCTTGGAATCGATAACCTACGGCGCTGCAGTCATGGACTGTGCGGCTGGTCCCGGCGGAGGTTCGAGTCCTCCCTCGGTCATGGGTGTGTGTGTTTGTCCTTAGGGTAATTAGGTTAAGTAGTGTGTAAGCTTAGGGACTGATGATCTTAGCAGTTAAGTCCCATAAGATTTCACACACATTTGAACAATCGATAACCAGAAGTGGGCTGTATAGGTCAGTTCTAGTTGTCGATTCGAAGGCTTGCTATTGATCGCTTTTTTGCATTAGTACAGAAAGCGATACCATACAGGTAAATCCTAAGGGAATTGGGGAGCCACCCTTAATGAAAATGACATAATAATGGAACGTGCAGTTACCAATTTCAGCGGTATCACGCATGAAAATTCTAAAAGACTTCACAGTTATACGATTTCTGTTTTCATGTTACTCTCTGTACAACTGATGTTGCAGGTGTGTACTGCACATTCTTTGAGAATTGTCATGAATGGTATCACTCTAATTTTTGATTCCATGTTCCGTTATTTTCATGATTTCTATTGGCTGTTAATTATTTCGTCAAACGTTTAATTTTTTCGTACCATTCGTTATGCTACTGGAAGAACGGGAAACATAATTAACGTTGGAATCGACAATGTGATTTGACCTACGGTATATAGACACAAAAAGTAAATAAATAAACAAGTAATCCTAAAAGGAATAACAACAAGCAATGAAAAACCACGACAAATAACGAACTGTGGGACGAAGAACTATAACGACGTATATAACTGTCCTCTTAGGCTGCTGCCTAATCTCACCCTCGGCAGTGATGGCACATTCGGAGAAAAACAACCAAATGTTTGTGAGAAGCAGGATTATATACACCGGTAACTGCAGATAGTCGTAGCTGTGCTCTTAAGTTTCTGGCCAACCCCACCTTTGTAAATGGTGCCGTATTCGGAAACCCAACCTGGGATATCGCGATATTTTTGTAATAAACAGCATAGTTTACGGTACAGACAACCACAGATGAAATTTAATAACAAGCCAGTTCCATCCTTCGCATCGTAAACTCATGGCGTCCTTCACTCGGGGTGTCATTGGTCAAAGCTGTAGGTGGAATCGGACGCTAGATTTTACTCAAAATAGAGCTTAATGCCTGACATTTATTTAAAATACGTTAGAAAGTATATTATTTCTTACGACAGGGGGATGGAAAAGTGTGTTTCACGGCACCATCACGATGTACTAAGCTTGTCGAGCGTTATCTACGCGAGCGAATACGGTAAGCACGTGGCACGTGCATCTCCGTAGGAACACGTATAATTTGTAGTATTTCGATCTTACTCTAATTGCAAGATTAATGAGGTTAATGGTTCTCCAACACAAACTGCTTTAGGCGAACTGTGATAAACGGTCTCGACGACGGATTTGGAAAATTAAATTACCTCGAATATAACGGCTGTGTTCAAGATCTCCATATTCATTCAGTATATGTGATGTGAGAATTAATGTTACGCGTGTGCAGAAAGATGCAATCGATTTAACGCCTTTGTGTCAGCTGCCAGGGATTGTCGGAAATCAGATGCTAATTAATGACTTACCAGAGACCACTATCGTCGCCCGTGCACCTACTGCATTTCACGATTTCTTCAGATTCGCTGGATGCGGACAGCGCCATTCACGTTGCTCTCCGTTCGACTCGACTCAGACTGTTGCTAAGAAACGACACGGGACGTCGAAGAACCCCATGTATTGTTGGAAAATGCGTCATGCGTCATGTCACCGTTGCCTTTGTTTACTCTATGAGGATATGAGCACAATTATGGTCGTATAATTAAACGATCTGTACACCGATAATAAATGGTTTGTGTTGTCCGGGACAGTTCCGCCGAGAACAACACCGTCACAGCGGCAGTATCTCATCGAATACAATGAAGAGGCAAAGAAACTGGTACACCTGCACAGTAAGGTGTAGGGCCCCCGCGAGGGCGGAAGTACCGCAACACGAAGTGGCATGGACTCAACTAATGTCTGAAGTAGTGTTGGACGGAATTGACACCGTGAATCCCGCATGGCTGTCCCTAAGTTCGTGAAAGTACGATGCCAGGCATCCCAGACATACTCAACAATGTCATGCCTGGGGAGTTTAGTGGTCGGAGGAAGTGTGTAAACTCAGAAGAGTGCGCCTGGAGCCACTTTGTTTGCAATTCTGGACTTGTGAGGTGTCGCAATGTCCTGCTCGAATTGCCCAAGTCCGTCATAATGCACAATGGACGTGAATGGGTGCTGGTGATCACACAGGGCGCTTACGTATGTATCAGCTCTCAGAGTTGTATCTAGATGTATCAGGGGTCCCACATGACTCCAACTGTACATGCCCGATACCATTACAGAGCCTCCACCAGCTAGACTCCAACTGTACATGCCCCATACCATTACAAAGCCTCCACCAGCTAGAACAGTCCCCTGTTGACATGCAGGACCCACGGATTCACGAGGTTACCCATGAACGTCCATCATCTCAATACAATTAGAAACGAGACTCGTCCGACCAGGCAACGTGTTTCCATCATCATCAACAGTCCATTGTCGGTGTTGATGGGCCCAGGTGAAGCGTTAAGCTTTGTGTCGTGCAGTCATCGAGGCTACACGAGTGGGCCTTTGGTTCCGAAAGCCCGTATCGCTGATGTGTCGTCGAATGGTTTGCACGCTGACAGTTGTTGATGTCCCAGCTTCGAAATCTGCAGCAACATGCAGAAAAGTTGCACTTCTATCATGCTGAACTATTCTCTTCAGTTGTCATAGGTCCCGTTCTTGCTAGATCTTTTCCCGGCTGCAGCGATGTTGGTGATCTGATGTTGTACCGCATTCCTGATGTTCACAGTACACTCCTGAAATAGTCGTGCAGGAAAATCTCCACTTCAGCGCTACCTCGGAAATGCTATATCCCAGCCGGTCGAAGTGGCCGAGCGGTTCTAGGCGCTACAGTCTGGAACTGCGCGACCGCTACGGTCGCAGGTTCGAATCCTGCCTTGGGCATGGAAGTGTGTGATGTCCTTAGGTTAGTTAGGTTTAAGTAGTTCTTAGTTCTAGTGGACTGATGACCTGAGAAGCTAAGTCCCATAGCAGTCAGAGCCATTTTTGCTGTATCCCAAAACTCGTGCGCCGACTGTAATACCACTTTCAAACTCACTTAAACCTTGATAACCTGGCATTGTGGAAGTAGTAACCGATCTAACAACTGCACCAGACACTTGTTGTCTTATACGGGCGTTGCTGACCGCAGCACTGAATTCTGCCTGTTTACATATCTCCGTATTTGAATACGCATGGCTATAGCAATTTTCTTTCGGGCTTCAGTGAACATTCCAAACCACACAGTTCTGCTGCGAAACTTCCGAGGCCTGGACTCCTGGAAGAAAGGATGTTGCGGGGACGTGGTATAGTCCCTGGCTGTAGCCAAGCAATGAGTCCGCAAACTTCCTTCTTCTAGGAGTGCCGGTCTTGCATGATTCGCAGGAGAGCTTATGTGAAATTTGGAAGATAGAAGACGAGGTTCTGGCAGAGGTAAGGTTGTGAGGACAGGTCGCGAGTCACACTTGGGTAACTTAGCTGGTAGAACACCTGTCTGCAAACGGTGAAGGTCGCGAGTTCGATTCTCGTTCACACACTTTTAACCTGCCAGGAATTTCATAACAATGGAAAACGAAAATTTCGCTTTGGAAAGTAATTTATTTATTTTTATTTTATTTTACATGCCTTGTTCATTAGGATCAAATTGACTATCAGATCTCCGTGATCGTGGAACGAGGAAGTACATGAATTTAACATCAAAAACGTTAACAACAGATAACATTTACACAGATCGAATGCAAATTACAAGTTGAAGACCAAAATCTAGTACAATCAACAATATAACACACGAATTTCTTTCTTTCTTCCTCACTAGTGGGTCGAGGTTTAGTGACACTAGATATTACGTGTCAGTGACAGAGCAGACCAAAGGTCATTTTTTGTCAGGGATGGCGGGAGGGGAACGACACTGTGTGGGCGGTGCAGTGGGCTCTTTCCTTGGCTTAGAGGGTGAGGTGTGAGAGAAACATTGGTGGTTCCACTAGCAGTCGTTTATTGAGACATAAGGCCCTTCGAACAAACAGAGTAATACAGTGTTTTTTAACTCGCTGAGTTCCTCGCGGCGGAGTCATAGAGTGAAGGTTCCGGTGACGGCTGATGCCACGACGGCTCGTGTTGCAGCGGTGCGCCGGCGGTTTGTTCTCCAGTTCAGCACTGTGCTCGTGACTCAGTGCAACAGCGGCGCGGTCTTCTACTTGTGAATTCGCTCGTTGTGTATTAACAAGCGACTACGGTGAGGCGCCGAGTGCTGCGTTCTGAAATCGAACCAGCGACCCTCAGGTTCGGCGACTTCTGTGGGAGTTCATCAATCCCTAGCTTCACACGTGATCCATTTGGTGAGGTCACAGTCCTCACCAGGCACCTGAGTAATTACCACGCAGTCCGTAAAACTTATGCCAGGGCCTTTCCCGCCCGGAATTGTCTTTGCTTTCTTTGGTGGCTGAGAATCGGCATGTTTCCACTGCTCTGACTGTTGATTTGTCTCTGGGGTATAATAGTGCACCCTAGTTTCATCTGTGGTCACAAACCAGTGCAAAAAATCTTGTTCGTTTCTCCTAAAACGAGCCCAACATTGTTCAGATATGCCCATTCTCATGCGTTTTTGATCCAGTGTAGAGTCGCGGCACTCATCTTGCAGATAATTTTTTTCATTTCTAATTCTTCAGTTAAAATAGGATATACCCTTTTACACGAACCTGGCAAGCACGAGCAATTTCACACACTTTCAATCGGCGATCCTCTGTGAACAATTTGTGCACTTTTGCTATGATTTCTGGAGCAGTGACACATCTTGGCTGACCAATGCACGGATCATCATCTAAGCTCTCCCAAACAAATTTAAATTCGTTTGTTCTCTTGGCGACTGTTGAATACGAAGGAGCAAAGTCCCCCAGTGTATTCTGGAAATCGACACGAATGTCCTCTGTTTTCATGCCTTTATTTACAAAGTACTTAATCACTTAATCTCGATTTTTTTCCTTCTTCGCAAATCACTTCGCACGAACAACAACAGAGCCACGTCACCACCACAGCTCTCTTCCAAGAGCACTGACGTGGCACGTGTTTACAGGAAAGAGTCCAATGAATATCACGTGAACAACCCGTTGCGCTAGTGCTGACCTCTCGTGGTGATTCCAAGAACTTTTCATATCACCCTCGTACTACAGGCCATCTGCCGACATCTCTCCAAGGCAATAATGCTGCCCTCGGGAATTGCTTCGCCATTACTTCGGTGTTGCGATATTGCATATGCCTCGAGGACATTCTTTGAGTCATTCTGCTAGTGTATATCCATAATACTTACACCAGAATTTGGTTATGGTCACCACATGGAGCCGATCCTGGGTGTCCAGTAGTCTGTAGCTCATGCACCACTGCTGGTTTACTGCAACAATCGCATCGTCACATTGATGATGGGACACAGAAATTGCTCTCCCATTGCATACTACAGGCTCTCTACCGCCATCCCTCGAAGACACAATTATTGCCCTCAAGAATTGCCTCACCATTACACGTGTGGTGCGCAGAAGGAGAGGACACAGTCGAGGCTTCTTCTGCTAGAGTATATCTACGATACTCGCACTGGCATTTTGGTAAGGACACTGCATGGAACCTCTCCTGGGTGTCCAGTAGCTTCCACCCATTGCACTGCTACTGGTTTACTGTAACCCTCACATCCTCATATTGACGGTAGGATACAGAATTTGATTTGCTAGTGCATACTACACGCTCTGTGCTGACGTCTCTCCAAGACACTAATGCTGCCGTCAAGAACTGAATCTCCATCAGACGGGTGCTGCGTTATTTCATATGCCTCGAGGCCATTGTCAGAGTCATTATGCTAGAGTATATGTATGATACTGGAACCTGTCCTGGATGTCCACTAGTTTGTAACCGATGCACCACTGCCAGTTTACTTTAACCTCGCAACCCTGACATTGGTGATGGGATGTAGAAATACACACATCAAAAAAGTTTTGCATCACCCCAGTTCCCAGAACTCTTGAAGATAGACATTGACTGAGGATAGTACATCATCACATTGTTTCTTTGTGCCAGGAAGGGCTCTCACCAAGGGAACTGTGTCTCTGAGTGAACCAAAACATGGAGGAGATACAGAGAGACAAGAACTGTCGATGACATGCCTCGCTCAGGCCGCCCAAGTGTCACTACTGCAGTGGGTGACCGTTACCTACGGATTATGGCTCGGAGGAACGCTGACAGCAACGCAACCATGTTGAACAATGCTTTTCGTGCAGCCACAGGACGTTGTGTTACGACTCAAATTGTGCACAACGTCACTCCCGACGCCTATGGCGAGGTCCATCTTTGCAACCATGACACTAAGCAGTACAGTACAGATATGGCCCAACAACATGCCGAATGGACCACTCAGGATTGGCATCATGTTCTCCTCACTGATGAGTGTTGCAGATGCCTTCAACCAGACAATCGTCGGAGACGGTTTTAGAGGCAACCCAGTCAGGCTGAACGCCTTAGACACACTGTGCAGCGAGTGCAGCAAGATGTAGGTTCCTTGCTGTTTTAGGGTAGCAGCATGTGGGGCCAGTATACGCCACTGGTGGTCACTGAAGGCGCTGTAATGGCTGTACGATATGTGAATGCCATCCTCCAACTGATAGTGCAATCACATCAGCAGAATATTGGCGAGGCATCTGCATGGACGACAATTTGCGCATCCATCGTGGTTCGCAGCTCGTGGTCGTGCGGTAGCATTCTCGCTACTAGCGCCCGGGTTCCAGGGTTCGATTCCCGGCGGGGTCAGGGATTTTCTCTGCCTCGTGATGACTGGGTGTTGTGTGATATCCTTAGGTTAGTTAGGTTTAAGTAGTTCTAAGTTCTAGGGGACTGATGACCATAGATGTTAAGTCCCATAGTGCTCAGAGACATTTGAACTATCCATCGTGCACATCTTCTGAATGACTTTCTTCAGGATAACGACATCGCTAAATCGAATGGCCAGCATGTTCTCCAGACATGAACCCTGTCAACCATCCCGGGATAGTTTGATAAAAGCTCTTTGTGGACGACGTGACCCACCAACCACTCTCAGGATCTATGTCGAATCGCCATTGAGGAGTGGGACATTATGGACCAACAGTGCCTTGTTGAACTTGTGGATACTATGCCACGACGAATATAGGCATGCATCAATGGAAGAGGACATGCTGCTGGGTATTAGAGGTTCTGGTGTGTACAGCATTCTGGACCACCACCTCTGAAGGTCTCGTTATATGGTGGTACAATATGCAGTGTGTGGTTTTCATGAGCAGTAAAAAGTGTGGAAATAGTGTTTATGTGGATCTTTATTCCAATTTTCTGTACAGGTTCCATAACTTTCGTAACCGAGTAGATGCAAAACTTTTTTGATGTGTGTAATTTCACCATTACATACTACAGCGTCTTCAAGACACTAACATGGGGCTCAGTAATTGCAATTCTCCGCTACTGGCGCTGACATTCTTCTACGATCACTGAATGGAACCTCTTCTGGGTGTCCAGCAACTTGTAACCAATGCTCTGCTGCTGGTTTACTGTAATTCTCACACAGTCACGTTGACGATGGGACACACAAATTATTTCTCCATTGCATACTACAGGCTCGCTTCCCATGTCTGCTAAAAACACTAATGCTGCCCTCAGAAACTCCATTTCCATCAGATGGGTTCTGTGCTATAGCATATGCCTCGAGGACATTGTCGGTATCATTCTGACTGTCTATATCTATGATAATGGCGCTCGCAGTTGGGTATGGTCACTGATAGAACCTCTCCTGGGTGTCCAATAGCTTGTAACTGAAGCACTGGTGCTGGTTTACTGTAATCCTCACACCTTCACATGGACGACGGGACACAGAAATTGCTTCGCTATTGCATATTACAGGCTCTGTGCTGACCTCTCTCCTAGACACTGACGCTGACTTCAGGACTTTTTTCTCTATCAGACAGGTGCTGCGATACTGCATATGCCTCAAGGAGACTGTGGGAGACATTTTGGTAGTGCATATCTGTGATACTGACACTAGAATTTGGCTATGGTAGCTGCATAAAACCTCTCCTGGGTCTCCAGTAGCTTCTAACCAATGCACTGCTGCCAGTTAACTGTAACTCTCTCACCCTCAGATTGACGCCTCAGGAACTGCCTCTTCAACATACAGGTGCTGTGCTATTGCATATGACTCGAGGACACTGTCAGAATCATTTTGCTAATGTAGTCTATGATACTGGCACTGGCTTTTGGCTACGGTCACCACACGGAACCTCTCACCTTGTTGTCCAGTAGCTTGTAACCGATGCTCCACTGCCAGTTTACTGTAACACTTGCACCCTCAGAATGACAACTGGATTGCTTCACCACTGCACACTACAGGTTCTGAGCTGACGTCTCTTCAAGACACTATTGCTGCCCTAATGAATTGGATCTCCAGCAGACGGCTGCTTCACTATTGCATTTGCCTCGTGGACATTGTCAGAGTCATTCTGCTAGTGTATACATATGATAATGGCACTGGCATTCGGCTATGGTCACCGCATGGAACTAATGTACCAATGATGGTCTACTGTAACCCTTGATGATGGGACGCAGAAACTGATTCGCCATTTCATACTACAGGCTCTCTGCCGATGTCTCTCCAACACACTAAAGCTGCCCTCGGGAATTGCCTTGCCATTTGACTGGTGCTGCGATATTGCATACACTGTGAGGACACTGTTGGAGTCTTTCTGCTAGTGTGCATCTATGACACTTGCTTCGACATTCGGCTGTGGTTACTGCATGGGAATCTGCTGGGTGTCCAGTAGCAAGTAACTGATGCACCACTGCAAGTTTACTGTAACCCTACGACATTCATATTGACGATGGGACACAGAAATGCTTCGCCATTCCATACTGTGGGGTGATGCCCATTCGTTGCTTACAGGGTGTCTAAATGATGGTTTGTCCTCAGAATGCTTTACGACAGTTCTAACTAATAACATTTGTAGCTTTATTTCTATAAAACAGATATGATAATACTTAAGTTTCGAATTACATCGGTATCGCAAGTAACATGCAAACAATAATAGTTATCGCTATAGTCGACGTCCAGACAAATAACTGATAACAATCACAACTAGTTTTTGTTGTAGCACGCTCTGCAAATATGTTCCACTAATGTCAGTACTGTGAGGCGATCTGAGCGGCCTTAGCCAACAGTAGCGGTGCTTATATTCACTTCATCCAGGTGTCACTCTTGGCACAGCTCGGTAAAATTCAACGTGTCATTTTCGGACGTTTTCTCACCACCTTCTCTGGTTTGCATTCTGAATCTCCGTTCCTTTGCTAACGGTTATGAAAGAACACATTCTACTGGCTCAATGCCATTGTCTCTAGAAGACATTAATGATGGGCCCAAGAAGTTCATCTCCACCAGACGACTGCTAACCTGTTGCATATGCCTCGAAGACATTGTTGGACTATTACATTAATGTACATCTATGAAACCAGCGCTGGCATTTGGCTACTGACTCCGCATGCAGCCTCTCCTGGGTGTCCAGCAGTTTGTGACTGATGCACACCTGCCGACCCCACACACACTCTCATTGACGATGAGACACAAATATTCCTTAGCCTTTTCACACTAAGGTTCTCAGCTGATATCTCTCCAAGACAATAACGCTGCCCTCGGAATTATAACTCCACCATACAGGTGCTCCGCCATTGCATATGCCTCGAAGACATTTGGCTGAGGTAATCACATGGAACCTGTCCTGCATATCCAGTACCTGGTAATGGATGCACCGCTGCGGGTTTACTGCATCCCTTGCACCCTCAACATTGATAACAGGACACAGAAGTTGCTTCACCATTTCGTATTACTGGCTCTCTGCCGACATCTCTTCAAGACACTTACACGGCCCTCAGGGATTGCATCTCCACAGTACGGGTCTGCGCTATTCCATATGAATCTAGGATATTGTCGGAGTCATTTTGCTGGTGTATGTCTATGATAATGTCGCTCGCTTTTGGCTACAATCACCGTATGGAACGTCTCCTGGAGGTCCAGTAGGTTGTAACCGGTGCACTGCTGCCAGTTTACTACAATCTTAGCACAAGCAGTTAGACCACGGGACATAGAAATTGCTTCATAACTACATATTAGAGGCTCTCTACCGACATGTCTCCAAGACACTAATGCTGCCCTTGGGCATTGACTCACCATTAGACAGGTGCTGCAATATTGCACATGACTCGAAAACATTGTCAAAGTCATTCTGTTAACGTATATCTATGACACTTGCGATGAACTGGGGCTACCATTACTGCATGGAACCTCTGTTGGGTGTCCAGTAGCTTGTAACTGATGCAGCGCTGCCTGTTAACTGTAACCCTTGCACCCTCACATTGACGATATGACACACAAATTGCTTTGCCATTGCATGCTACAAACTCTCTGCCAACGTCTCTCAAAGACACTAATGCTGCTATAAGGAACTGCATTTCCATCACAAGTATGATGCGCTATTGCATATGCCTGAAGACATTGTTACAGTCTTTCTGCTAGTATGTATTAATGATAAAGGCGCTGGCATTCGGCTATGGAAATTACATATAATCTCTCCTGCTCGTCCAGTAGCTTGTAACTGATGCACTGCTGCTGGTTTTCTGTTACAGTACGATGGGACACAGAAATTGCTTCGCCATTGCAAATTACATCTCTCCAAGACACTAACGCTGCCCTCAGGAATGGCATATCACCAGACTGGTCCTGCGGTATTGCATACGCCTTTAGGACATTGACGGAGTCATTCTGCGAGTGTATATCTATGATAGCACATGGAACCTCTCCTGTGTGTCCAGTAGCTTGTAACCGATGAATTGCTGGTGTTCTGCTGTAGGTCTTGCTACCGCACATTCATCATGGGGGACAGAAATCCTTCGGCATTGCATACCATGGGCTCTCTGCTGACATCTCCCATAAACACTAATCCTGCCCTTGAGAATTGCCTCGCCATTAGATGGGTGCCTCACTATTGCACATGCCTAGGGGACATTGTTGAGATCATTATTTTAGTGTATATCTATGATACTGGCGCTGGCGCTACGCTTGCCACATGGAACCTCTCCTGGGTGTCCAGGAGCTTGTGACTGTTCAGCCACTGCCTTTTACTGTAACCCTCGCACCCTCTCATTGACGATGGGTCGCAGAAATTGCTTCGCTCATTGCGTACTACAGACTCTCTCTCGTCATCTCTCGAAGACATTAATGCTGCCCTCAATAACTGCATCTTCATCAGATAGATTCTGACCTATTACATATGCTTCAAGGACATTGTCCGAGCCATTCTGCTAATGTATATCTATGATACCAGAGCTGGCATTGTGCTAAGGAACCACGTGGAATCTCTCCTGCGTGTCCAGTAGCTCGTACTCGATGCACTGTTGCAGGTTTACTGTAAGCCTCGCAGCCTCACATGGACGATGTAACACACAATTTGCTTCGGCATTGCATACTACATAATCTCTGCCAATGTGTCTCCAAGACACTAACACAATACTCAGGATTTGCATCTCTACCACGTGGGTACTGCGCCATTGCAGATGCCTCAATGACATTGTCGGAGTTATTTGCTAGTAAATATCTATGATATTGGCTTTGGGATTCGGCTACTGTTAGTGTATGGAACCTCTCCTGGGTGTCCAGTAAGCTGTAACCAATAGTCTGCTGGTGGTTTACTGTAACCCACGCAGATTCACATTGACGATGGGACACAGAAATTTCTTTGCCATTGCATACTACAATCTCTTCGCTGACGTCTCTCCAAGACACTAATGCTGCGTTCATGAACTGCATTGCCATTAGATGGATGCTGCGCTATTGCATTTGGCTTGAGGACTTTGCGGGAGTCACTCTGCTAGCGCGTGTCTATGATACTGGCGCTATCATTCAGCTACAGCCACAGTAACTGATGCTCCTCTGCCAGTTTACTGTAACTCTCGCCCCCTCACATTGACAATGGGAAACTGAATTTATTCACCCTTGCATACTACAGACTCTCAGCTGACATCTCTCCAAGACACTAACGAGTCGTGGAAACTCTTGTAGTAGTCTAGCAGCCATGTCGTTGGGAGGGGGGAGGGGCGGGCCAATAACATAATAGCAGTGGGAGTGTCTTATTCAGTCGTCTGCAGAATGAGTATTATATTTCAATGGTGAAGCAATTACTGTGTTCCAGAACCAAGGTGGAAGAGTTACAGCAAGCAATCTGTTTTGTCTTGTGAAAAGACTGCTGGACACCCAGAGGAATTTCCACAGTGAGACCCTAGTAGGATGCCAGCAGGAGTCTCAGAGAAACGATCTTGTCTAATGACTCCAACTGTGTCATAGAGACACTTGGTGTAGCCCAGCAGACATGTAAAAGAGAGGCGATTCCTGAAGGGTGCCATAACTGGGTGAGTTGATGGTCGATGAAGGATTCTGTGAAGATACTCATAAGGAAGGTGGGGTTGAAGTCACTGCAAATGCGGCAGGCAGAATGGGTTTCAAGTGCAGGCTGTGTTTTCAGTTTGGCCAACACCACTACCTCCCTGACCATGGGGCTAAGCTTCATGATTATTGTGGTGAGGGTTGGAGGATAGAAAGGAGGTTGCGCCTGGCAGGGAGAGTAGGAGGTAAGGAAAAGTGTAAGTGTGGCATAGGGCCAATGGTGACACAAGAGACCATTTGAGGAGTTCATTGTTGAGTGAGGGATTGGTTGATTTGATGTCCTTGCAAGTAATGAGAAATGGGGGCATTGGGGAAGAATTTGCAGATTTCTGAGGGGGTGGGCATCAAGGAGGTGGGAGAGGATGAAGGTGTGCATGGTGGGGGTTGGCATGTGCGGATAGGGTGGGGAGGGGAAGAAGGAGGGGAAGAAATCCAGTGTGCACTCCGTGTGAATTCCGGGAGGAGTCATTCCTGATGTGGAAAGGGTCCTTCCGGATGCCATGAAGAGCACTGGATGCAGCCAGCTGCAGCTGGTGGCACATGTCCGCACTAATGACATATGTCACTTTGAATCTGAGGAAATTCTCTCTGGATTCCAGCGGCTATGTGATTTGGTGAAGGCTGCCGGTCTTGCTTACGAGATGAAGGCAGAGCTCACCATCTGCTGCATCGTCGACAGAACCGACTGCAGACCTTTGGTGCAGAGCCGGGTGGAGGGTCTGAATCAGAGGCTCAGACGGTTTTGCGACCGTGTTGGCTGCAGATTCCTTGACTTGCGCCATAGGGTGTTGGGGTTTCGGGTTCCGCTGAATAGGTCAGGAGTTCACTACACTCAGCTGGCGGCTACACGGGTAGCGGAGGCTGAGTGGCGTGGACTGGGCGGTTTTTTTAGGTTAGAAGGCCTCGGGAAAGTACGGTGTGGGCTGCAATGTCAAAGGGTGCTTGGCAATTACAGGACGTGCTTGGATCAAGGAACAGTCGGAATTATAGTTGTAAATTGTTGTAGTTGCGCTGGAAAAGTCCCTGAGCTTCAAGCGCTAATAGAAAGCACAGAAGTTGATATCGTTATATGTACAGAAAGCTCGCTAAAGCCTGAAATCAGTTCTGCAGAAATTTTTACGAAGTCTCAGACGGTGTTCAGGAAAGATAGATTAGGCAGAATTGGTGGTGGAGTGTTTGTGTCTGTCAGTAGTGGTTTATCTTGTAGTGAAGTCGAAGTCGATACTCTGTGCGAATTGGTTGGGTGGAGGTTATACTTAACAGCCGAATTAAGTTAGTAATTGGCTCCTTCTACCGACCCCCAGACTCCCATGATACAGTTGCGGAACAGTTCAGAGAAAGTTTGAGTCTCGTAACAAATAAATACCCCACTCATACAGTTATAGTTGGTGGGGACTTCAACCTACCCTCGGTATGTTGGCAAAAATACTTGTTCAAAACCGGTGGTAGGCAGAAAACATCTTCCGAGATTGTCCTAAATGCTTTCTCCGAAAATTATTTCGAGCAGTTAGTCCACGAACCCACACGAATTGTAAATGGTTGCGAAAACACACTTGACCTCTTAGCGACAAACAATCCAGAGCTGATAGAGAGCATCATGACTGATACAGGGATTAGTGATCACAAGGTCGTTGTAGCTAGGTTCAATACACTTTCTTCCAAATCCATCAGAAACAAACGCAAAATAATTTTATTTAAAAAAGCGGATAAAGTGTCACTAGAAGCCTTCCTAAAAGACACTTTCCAATCCTTCCGAACTGACTATGCAAATGTAGACGAGATGTGGCTCAAATTCAAAGATATAGTAGCAACAGCAATTGAGAGATTCATACCTCATAAATTGGTAAGAGATGGAACGGATCCCCCGTGGTACACAAAAAAGGTCCGAACGCTGTTGCAGAAGCAACGGAAAAAGCATGCGAAGTTCAGAAGAACGCGAAATCCCGAAGATGGGCTAAAATTTACAGACGCGCGAAATTTGGCACGTACTTCGATGCGAGATGCCTTTAATAGGTTCCACAACGAAACATTGTCTCAAAATTTGGTAGAAAATCCGAAGAAATTCTGGTCGTATGTAAAGTACACAAGCGGCAAGACGCAGTCAATACCTTCGCTGTGCAGTGCCGATGGTACTGCTACCGACAACTGTGCCGCTAAAGCGGAGTTATTGAACGCCGGTTTCCGAAATTCCTTCACCAGGGAAGACGAATGAAATATTCCAGAATTTGAAACACGAACATCTGCTAGCATGAGTTTCTTAGAAGTAGATACCTTAGGGGTTGCGAAGCAACTCAAATCGCTTGATACGGGCAAGTCTTCAGGTCCAGATTGTATACCGATTAGGTTCCTTTCAGATTACGCTGATACTATAGCTCCCTACTTAGCACTCATATACAACCGCTCGCTCACCGATAGATCTGTACCTACAGATTGGAAAATTGCGCAGGTCGCACCAGTGTTTGAGAAGGGTAGTAGGACTAATCCATTTAACTACAGACCTATATCATTGACGTTGGTTTGCAGTAGGGTTTTGGAGCATATACTGTATTCAAACATTATGAATTACCTCGAGGGGAACGATCTATTGACACGTAATTGCATGGCTTCAGAAAACATCGCTCTTGTGCAATGCAGCTAGCTCTTTATTCGCACGAAGTAATGGCCGCTATCGACAGGGGATCTCAAGTTGATTCCGTATATCTAGATTTCCGGAAAGCTTTTGACACCATTCCTCACAAGCGACTTCTAATCAAGCTGCGGAGCTATGGGGTATCGTCTCAGTTGTGCGAGTGGATTCGTGATTTCCTGTCAGGAAGGTCGCAGTTCGTAGTAATATACGGCAAATCATCGAGTAAAACGGAAGTGATATCAGGTGTTCCCCAGGGAAGCGTCCTGGGACCTCTGCTGTTCCTGATCTATATAAATGACCTGGGTGACAATCTGAGCAGTTCTCTTAGATTATTCGCAGATGATGCTGTAATTTACCGTCTAGTAAGGTCATCTGAAGACCAGTATCAGTTGCAAAGTGATTTAGAAAAGATTGCTGTATGGTGTGTCAGGTGGCAGTTGACGCTAAATAACGAAAAGTGTGAGATGATCCACATGAGTGTGCTCCCTGCCGCCGTTGGATAAGCAGCTGCAGCAGCAAGTCGTATAACCCTAGCTTACTTATTTGTTAGATAGTTTAATTAATTCTTTGCGTGTTTTTGGGTACTTGCATTGTTTAATTCATATATTTCGGGGGTATTATAGTATTTTACAGTTGTAGCATCGCGCTTTAGTGTTTACTTGGTAGAATATTATTTAAATGCCGGCCGCGGTGGTCTCGCGGTTCCAGGCGCGCAGTCCGGAACCGTGCGACTGCTACGGTCGCAGGTTCGAATCCTGCCTCGGGCATGGATGTGTGTGATGTCCTTAGGTTAGTTAGGTTTAGGTAGTTCTAAGTTCTAGGGGACTAATGACCACAGAAGTTGAGTCCCATAGTGCTCAGAGCCATTTTTTTTATTATTTAAATTGCGTGTGAGTTTCGTATAGGAGGTGCAATTTCGAGTTTTAGTTACTGTAATCGTAAATTCAGCAGATTGTAGCGCAGTCGTTAGGCATTTGTACAGGTTAGTTGATACATTCTTTGCGTGTTCCGCTTGCGTTATCTAGGCACGGACTTGTGTTTCGGTAACTGTTGTTAAACATCGATTAGAATGGACAGGGACTGCGATTGCTGTGTTCGGATGAGGGCTGACTTGGCATCCCTTCGCTCACAGCTGCAATCTGCGCTGACTTCGGTCGCGCAGCTTGAGGCTGTTGCCAATGGGCACCACTGTGGGGAGCCGGACTCGGGTATCACGGGGATGTCAACCTCGTCCCGTCTGTCCCCAGATCGGTCTGCCGCTGTGGTTGCCCCGGTTGCTGAACGCAGTGGGGCTGAGCCCTCGCCTGTGGTTGATTGGGAGGTCGTTCCACGGCGTGGCAGGCAGCGAAAGGCGTCCCCGGAGGCTGATCAGAAAGCCTCCCTGGTGCGTCTGACAAACAGATTTCAGGCACTGTCTGTGGCTGAGCCAGATGCAGCTGCCTGCCCTGTTTCAGAGGATCATTCTCAGCCTTCAAGGTCCGGGCAATCGCAGAGGGTGGGCTTACTGGTAGTTGGGAGCTCCAATGTTAGGCGCGTAATGGGGCCCCTTAGGGATACGGCGGCTAAGGAGGGGAAGAAATCCAGTGTGCACTCCGTGTGCATTCCGGGAGGAGTCATTCCTGATGTGGAAAGGGTCCTTCCAGATGCCATGAAGAGCACAGGGTGCAGCCAGCTGCAGGTGGTGGCACATGTCGGCACTAATGACGTGTGTCGCTTTGGATCTGAGGAAATTCTCTCTGGATTCCAGCGACTATCTGATTTGGTGAAGGCTGCCGGTCTTGCTTACGAGATGAAGGCAGAGTTCACCATCTGCAGCATCGTTGACAGAACCGACTGCGGACCTTTGGTGCAGAGCCGGGTGGAGGGTCTGAATCAGAGGCTCAGACGGTTTTGCGACCGTGTTGGCTGCAGATTCCTTGACTTGCGCCATAGGGTGGTGGGGTTTCGGGTTCCGCTGATTAGGTCAGGAGTTCACTACACTCAGCTGGGGGCTACACGGGTAGCGAGGGCTGTGTGGCGTGGACTGGGCGGTTTTTTAGATTAAAACACCTCGGGAAAGTACGGGGTGGGCTGCAATGTCAAAGGGTGCATGGCAATTACAGGACGTGCTTGGATCAAGGAACAGTCGGAATTATAGTTGTAAATTGTTGTAGTTGCGCTGGAAAAGTGTCTGAGCTTCAAGCGCTAATAGAAAGCACAGAAGTTGATATCGTTATATGTACAGAAAGCTGGCTAAAGCCTGAAATCAGTTCTGCAGAAATTTTTACGAAGTCTCAGACGGTGTTCAGGAAAGATAGATTAGGCAGAATTGGTGGTGGAGTTTGTGTGTCTGTCAGTAGTGGTTTATCTTGTAGTGAAGTCGAAGTAGATACTCTGTGCGAATTGGTTGGGTGGAGGTTATACTTAACAGCCGAATTAAGTTAGTAATTGGCTCCTTCTACCGACCCCCAGACTCCCATGATACAGTTGCGGAACAGTTCAGAGAAAGTTTGAGTCTCGTAACAAATAAATACCCCACTCATACAGTTATAGTTGGTGGGGACTTCAACCTACCCTCGTTATGTTGGCAAAAATACTTGTTCAAAACCGGTGGTAGGCAGAAAACATCTTCCGAGATTGTCCTAAATGCTTTCTCCGAAAATTATTTCGAGCAGTTAGTCCACGAACCCACACGAATTGTAAATGGTTGCGAAAACACACTTGACCTCTTAGCGACAAACAATCCAGAGCTGATAGAGAGCATCATGACTGATACAGGGATTAGTGATCACAAGGTCGTTGTAGCTAGGTTCAATACACTTTCTTCCAAATCCATCAGAAACAAACGCAAAATAATTTTATTTAAAAAAGCGGATAAAGTGTCACTAGAAGCCTTCCTAAAAGACACTTTCCAATCCTTCCGAACTGACTATGCAAATGTAGACGAGATGTGGCTCAAATTCAAAGATATAGTAGCAACAGCAATTGAGAGATTCATACCTCATAAATTGGTAAGAGATGGAACGGATCCCCCGTGGTACACAAAAAAGGTCCGAACGCTGTTGCAGAAGCAACGGAAAAAGCATGCGAAGTTCAGAAGATCGCGAAATCCCGAAGATGGGCTAAAATTTACAGACGCGCGAAATTTGGCACGTACTTCGATGCGAGATGCCTTTAATAGGATCAGCAACGAAACATTGTCTCAAAATTTGGTAGAAAATCCGAAGAAATTCTGGTCGTATGTAAAGTACACAAGTGGCAAGACGCAGTCAATACCTTCGCTGTGCAGTGCCGATGGTACTGTTACCGACAACTGTGCCGCTAAAGCGGAGTTATTGAACGCCGGTTTCCGAAATTCCTTCACCAGGGAAGACGAATGAAATATTCCAGAATTTGAAACACGAACATCTGCTAGCATGAGTTTCTTAGAAGTAGATACCTTAGGGGTTGCGAAGCAACTCAAATCGCTTGATACGGGCAAGTCTTCAGGTCCAGATTGTATACCGATTAGGTTCCTTTCAGATTACGCTGATACTATAGCTCCCTACTTAGCACTCATATACAACCGCTCGCTCACCGATAGATCTGTACCTACAGATTGGAAAATTCCGCAGGTCGCACCAGTGTTCAGGAAGGGTAGTAGGAGTAATCCATTTAACTACAGACCTATATCATTGACGTCGGTTTGCAGTAGGGTTTTGGAGCATATACTGTATTCAAACATTATGAATCACCTCGAAGGGAACGATCTATTGACACGTAATCAGCATGGCTTCAGAAAACATCGCTCTTGTGCAATGCAGCTAGCCCTTTATTCGCACGAAGTAATGGCGGCTATCGACAGGGGACCTCAAGTTGATTCCGTATTTCTAGATTTCCGGAAAGCTTTTGACACCGTTCCTCACAAGCGACTTCTAATCAAGCTGCGGAGCTATGGGGTATCGTCTCAGTTGTGCGAGTGGATTCGTGATTTCCTGTCAGGAAGGTCGCAGTTCGTAGTAATAGACGGCAAATCATCGAGTAAAACGGAAGTGATATCAGGTGTTCCCCAGGGAAGCGTCCTGAGACCTCTACTGTTCCTGATCTATATAAATGACCTGGGTGACAATCTGAGCAGTTCTCTTAGGTTGTTCGCAGATGATGCTGTAATTTACCGTCTAGTAAGGTCATCTGAAGACCAGTATCAGTTGCAAAGCGATTTAGAAAAGATTGCTGTATGGTGTGTCAGGTGGCAGTGGACGCTAAATAACGAAAAGTGTGAGATGATCCACATGAGTGTGCTCCCTGCCACCGTTGGATAAGCAACTGCAGCAGCAAGTCGTATAACCCTAGCTTACTTATTTGTTAGATAGTTTAATTAATTCTTTGCGTGTTTTTGGGTACTTGCATTGTTTAATTCATATATTTCGGGCGTATTATAGTATTTGAGGGTTGTAGCATCGCGCCTTAGTACCTGAATAGTGCAAATTCGCGTAGTCGTCTGTCTTCTGTTTTTGTTTTGAACAGCCAGTGTCGGTTGGTCACAGTCATTGTGCTCCCTGCCGCCGTTGGATAAGCAGCTGCAGCAGCAAGTCGTATAACCCTAGCTTACTTATTTGTTAGATAGTTTAATTAATTTCTTTGCGTGTTTTTGGGTACTTGCATTGTTTAATTCATATATTTCGGGGGTATTATAGTATTTTACAGTTGTAGCATCGCGCTTTAGTGTTTACTTGGTAGATTATTATTTAAATTGCGTGTGAGTTTCGTATAGGACGTGCAATTTCGAGTTTTAGTTACTGTAATCGTAAATTCAGCAGATTGTAGCGCAGTCGTTAGGCATTTGTACAGGTTAGTTGATACATTCTTTGCGTGTTCCGCTTGCGTTATCTAGGCACGGACTCGTGTTTCGGTAACTGTTGTTAAACATCGATTAGAATGGACAGGGACTGCGATTGCTGTGTTCGGATGAGGGCTGACTTGGCATCCCTTCGCTCACAGCTGCAATCTGCGCTGACTTCGGTCGCGCAGCTTGAGGCTGTTGCCAATGAGCACCACTGTGGGGAGCCGGACTCGGGTATCACGGGGATGTCAACCTCGTCCCGTCTGTCCCCAGATCGGTCTGCCGCTGTGGTTGCCCCGGTTGCTGAACGCAGTGGGGCTGAGCCCTCGCCTGTGGTTGATTGGGAGGTCGTTCCACGGCGTGGCAGGCAGCGAAAGGCGTCCCCGGAGGCTGATCAGAAAGCCTCCCTGGTGCGTCTGACAAACAGATTTCAGGCACTGTCTGTGGCTGAGCCAGATGCAGCTGCCTGCCCTGTTTCAGAGGATCATTCTCAGCCTTCAAGGTCCGGGCAATCGCAGAGGGTGGGCTTACTGGTAGTTGGGAGCTCCAATGTTAGGCGCGTAATGGGGCCCCTTAGGGATACGGCGGCTAAGGAGGGGAAGAAATCCAGTGTGCACTTCGTGTGCATTCCGGGAGGAGTCATTCCTCATGTGGAAAGGGTCCTTCCGGATGCCATGAAGAGCACAGTGTGCAGCCAGCTGCAGGTGGTGGCACATGTCGACACTAATGACGTGTGTCGCTTTGGATCTGAGGAAATTCTCTCTAGATTCCAGCGGCTATCTGATTTGGTGAAGGCTGCCTGTCTTTCTTACGAGATGAAGGCAGAGCTCACCATCTGCAGCATCGTTGACAGAACCGACGGCGGACCTTTGGCACAGAGCCGGGTGGAGGGTCTGAATCAGAGGCTCAGACGGTTTTGCGACCGTATTGGCTGCAGATTCCTTGACTTCCGCCATAGGGTGGTGGGGTTCGGGTTCCGCTGAATAGGTCAGGAGTTCACTACACTCAGCTGGTGGCTACACGGGTAGCGGAGGCTGTGTGGCGTGGACTGGGCGGCTTTTTTAGGTTAGAAGGCCTCGGGAAAGTGCGGGATGGGCTGCAATGTCAAAGGGTGCTTGGCAATTACAGGACGTGCTTGGATCAAGGAACAGTCGGAATTATAGTTGTAAATTGTTGTAGTTGCGCTGGAAAAGTCCCTGAGCTTCAAGCGCTAATAGAAAGCACAGAAGTTGATATCGTTATAGGTACAGTAAGCTGGCTAAAGCCTGAAATCAGTTCTGCAGAAATTTTTACGAAGTCTCAGACGGTGTTCAGGAAACATAGATTAGGCAGAATTGGTGGTGGAGTTTGTGTGTCTGTCAGTAGTGGTTTATCTCGTAGTGAAGTCGAAGTAGATACTCTGTGCGAATTGGTTGGGTGGAGGTTATACTTAACAGCCGAATTAAGTTAGTAATTGGCTCCTTCTACCGACCCCCACACTCCGATGATACAGTTGCGGAACAGTTCAGAGAAAGTTTGAGTCTCGTAACAAATAAATACCCCACTCATACGGTTATATTTGGTGGGGACTTCAACCTACCCTCGGTATGTTGGCAAAAATACTTGTTCAAAACCGGTGGTAGGCAGAAAACATCTTCCGAGATTGTCCTAAATGCTTTCTCCGAAAATTATTTCGAGCAGTTAGTCCACGAACCCACACGAATTGTAAATGGTTGCGAAAACACATTTGACCTCTTAGCGACAAACAATCCAGAGCTGATAGAGAGCATCATGACTGATACAGGGATTAGTGATCACAAGGTCGTTGTAGCTAGGTTCAATACACTTTCTTCCAAATCCATCAGAAACAAACGCAAAATAATTTTATTTAAAAAAGCGGATAAAGTGTCACTAAAAGCCTTCCTAAAAGACAATTTCAAATCCTTCCGAACTGACTATGCAAATGTAGACGAGATGTGGCTCAAATTCAAAGATATAGTAGCAACAGCAATTGAGAGATTCATACCTCATAAATTGGTAAGAGATGGAACGGATCCCCCGTGGTACACAAAAAAGGTCCGGACGCTGTTGCAGAAGCAACGGAAAAAGCATGCGAAGTTCAGAAGAACGCGAAATCCCGAAGATGGGCTAAAATTTACAGACGCGCGAAATTTGGCACGTACTTCGATGCGAGATGCCTTTAATAGGATCCACAACGAAACATTGTCTCAAAATTTGGTAGAAAATCCGAAGAAATTCTGGTCATATGTAAAGTACACAAGTGGCAAGACGCAGTCAATACCTTCCCTGAGCAGTGCCGATGGTACTGTTACCGACAACTGTGCCGCTAAAGCGGAGTTATTGAACGCCGGTTTCCGAAATTCCTTCACCAGGGAAGACGAATGAAATATTCCAGAATTTGAAACACGAACATCTGCTAGCATGAGTTTCTTAGAAGTAGATACCTTAGGGGTTGCAAATCAACTCAAATCGCTTGATACGGGCAAGTCTTCAGGTCCAGATTGTATACCGATTAGGTTCCTTTCAGATTACGCTGATACTATATCTCTCTACTTAGCACTCATATACAACTGCTCGCTCACCGATAGATCTGTACCTACAGATTGGAAAATTCCGCAGGTCGCACCAGTGTTTAAGAAGGGTAGTAGCAGTAATCCATTTAACTACAGACCTATATCATTGACGTCGGTTTGCAGTAGGGTTTTGGAGCATATACTGTATTCAAACATTATGAATCACCTCGAAGGGAACGATCTATTGACACGTAATCAGCATGGCTTCAGAAAACATCGCTCTTGTCCAATGCAGCTAGCTCTTTATTCGCACGAAGTAATGGCCGCTATCGACAGGGGATCTCAAGTTGATTCCGTATTTCTAGATTTCCGGAAGGCTTTTGACACCGTTCCTCACAAGCGACTTCTAATCAAGCTGCGGAGCTATGGGGTATCGTCTCAGTTGTGCGAGTGGATTCGTGATTTCCTGTCAGGAAGGTCGCAGTTCGTAGTAATAGACGGCAAATCATCGAGTAAAACGGAAGTGATATCAGGTGTTCCCCAGGGAAGCGTCCTGGGACCTCTGCTGTTCCTGATCTATATAAATGACCTGGGTGACAATCTGAGCAGTTCTCTTAGATTATTCGCAGATGATGCTGAAATTTACCGTCTAGTAAGGTCATCTGAAGACCAGTATCAGTTGCAAAGCGATTTAGAAAAGATTGCTGTATGGTGTGTCAGGTGGCAGTGGACGCTAAATAACGAAAAGTGTGAGATGATCCACATGAGTGTGCTCCCTGCCACCGTTGGATAAGCAACTGCAGCAGCAAGTCGTATAACCCTAGCTTACTTATTTGTTAGATAGTTTAATTAATTCTTTGCGTGTTTTTGGGTACTTGCATTGTTTAATTCATATATTTCGGGCGTATTATAGTATTTGAGGGTTGTAGCATCGCGCCTTAGTACCTGAATAGTGCAAATTCGCGTAGTCGTCTGTCTTCTGTTTTTGTTTTGAACAGCCAGTGTCGGTTGGTCACAGTCATTGTGCTCCCTGCCGCCGTTGGATAAGCAGCTGCAGCAGCAAGTCGTATAACCCTAGCTTACTTATTTGTTAGATAGTTTAATTAATTTCTTTGCGTGTTTTTGGGTACTTGCATTGTTTAATTCATATATTTCGGGGGTATTATAGTATTTTACAGTTGTAGCATCGCGCTTTAGTGTTTACTTGGTAGATTATTATTTAAATTGCGTGTGAGTTTCGTATAGGACGTGCAATTTCGAGTTTTAGTTACTGTAATCGTAAATTCAGCAGATTGTAGCGCAGTCGTTAGGCATTTGTACAGGTTAGTTGATACATTCTTTGCGTGTTCCGCTTGCGTTATCTAGGCACGGACTCGTGTTTCGGTAACTGTTGTTAAACATCGATTAGAATGGACAGGAACTGCGATTGCTGTGTTCGGATGAGGGCTGACTTGGCATCCCTTCGCTCACAGCTGCAATCTGCGCTGACTTCGGTCGCGCAGCTTGAGGCTGTTGCCAATGAGCACCACTGTGGGGAGCCGGACTCGGGTATCACGGGGATGTCAACCTCGTCCCGTCTGTCCCCAGATCGGTCTGCCGCTGTGGTTGCCCCGGTTGCTGAACGCAGTGGGGCTGAGCCCTCGCCTGTGGTTGATTGGGAGGTCGTCCCACGGCGTGGCAGGCAGCGAAAGGCGTCCCCGGAGGCTGATCAGAAAGCCTCCCTGGTGCGTCTGACAAACAGATTTCAGGCACTGTCTGTGGCTGAGCCAGATGCAGCTGCCTGCCCTGTTTCAGAGGATCATTCTCAGCCTTCAAGGTCCGGGCAATCGCAGAGGGTGGGCTTACTGGTAGTTGGGAGCTCCAATGTTAGGCGCGTAATGGGGCCCCTTAGGGACACGGCGGCTAAGGAGGGGAAGAAATCCAGTGTGCACTTCGTGTGCATTCCGGGAGGAGTCATTCCTCATGTGGAAAGGGTCCTTCCGGATGCCATGAAGAGCACAGTGTGCAGCCAGCTGCAGGTGGTGGCACATGTGGACACTAATGACGTGTGTCGCTTTGGATCTGAGGAAATTCTCTCTAGATTCCAGCGGCTATCTGATTTGGTGAAGGCTGCCTGTCTTTCTTACGAGATGAAGGCAGAGCTCACCATCTGCAGCATCGTTGACAGAACCGACTGTGGACCTTTGGCGCAGAGCCGGGTGGAGGGTCTGAATCAGAGGCTCAGACGGTTTTGCGACCGTATTGGCTGCAGATTCCTTGACTTGCGCAATAGGGTGGTGGGGTTTCGGGTTCCGCTGAATAGGTCAGGAGTTCACTACACTCAGCTGGTGGCTACACGGGTAGCGGAGGCTGTGTGGCGAGGACTGGGCGGCTTTTTTAGGTTAGAAGGCCTCGGGAAAGTGCGGGATGGGCTGCAATGTCAAAGGGTGCTTGGCAATTACAGGACGTGCTTGGATCAAGGAACAGTCGGAATTATAGTTGTAAATTGTTGTAGTTGCGCTGGAAAAGTCCCTGAGCTTCAAGCGCTAATAGAAAGCACAGAAGTTGATATCGTTATAGGTACAGTAAGCTGGCTAAAGCCTGAAATCAGTTCTGCAGAAATTTTTACGAAGTCTCAGACGGTGTTCAGGAAACATAGATTAGGCAGAATTGGTGGTGGAATTTGTGTGTCTGTCAGTAGTGGTTTATCTCGTAGTGAAGTCGAAGTAGATACTCTGTGCGAATTGGTTGGGTGGAGGTTATACTTAACAGCCGAATTAAGTTAGTAATTGGCTCCTTCTACCGACCCCCACACTCCGATGATACAGTTGCGGAACAGTTCAGAGAAAGTTTGAGTCTCGTAACAAATAAATACCCCACTCATACGGTTATATTTGGTGGGGACTTCAACCTACCCTCGGTATGTTGGCAAAAATACTTGTTCAAAACCGGTGGTAGGCAGAAAACATCTTCCGAGATTGTCCTAAATGCTTTCTCCGAAAATTATTTCGAGCAGTTAGTCCACGAACCCACACGAATTGTAAATGGTTGCGAAAACACACTTGACCTCTTAGCGACAAACAATCCAGAGCTGATAGAGAGCATCATGACTGATACAGGGATTAGTGATCACAAGGTCGTTGTAGCTAGGTTCAATACACTTTCTTCCAAATCCATCAGAAACAAACGCAAAATAATTTTATTTAAAAAAGCGGATAAAGTGTCACTAAAAGCCTTCCTAAAAGACAATTTCAAATCCTTCCGAACTGACTATGCAAATGTAGACGAGATGTGGCTCAAATTCAAAGATATAGTAGCAACAGCAATTGAGAGATTCATACCTCATAAATTGGTAAGAGATGGAACGGATCCCCCGTGGTACACAAAAAAGGTCCGGACGCTGTTGCAGAAGCAACGGAAAAAGCATGCGAAGTTCAGAAGAACGCGAAATCCCGAAGATGGGCTAAAATTTACAGACGCGCGAAATTTGGCACGTACTTCGATGCGAGATGCCTTTCATAGGATCCACAACGAAACATTGTCTCAAAATTTGGTAGAAAATCCGAAGAAATTCTGGTCGTATGTAAAGTACACAAGTGGCAAGACGCAGTCAATACCTTCGCTGTGCAGTGCCGATGGTACTGTTACCGACAACTGTGCCGCTAAAGCGGAGTTATTGAACGCCGGTTTCCGAAATTCCTTCACCAGGGAAGACGAATGAAATATTCCAGAATTTGAAACACGAACATCTGCTAGCATGAGTTTCTTAGAAGTAGATACCTTAGGGTTTGCAAATCAACTCAAATCGCTTGATACGGGCAAGTCTTCAGGTCCAGATTGTATACCGATTAGGTTCCTTTCAGATTACGCTGATACTATAGCTCCCTACTTAGCACTCATATACAACCGCTCGCTCACCGATAGATCTGTACCTACAGATTGGAAAATTGCGCAGGTCGCACCAGTGTTCAAGAAGGGTAGTAGGAGTAATCCATTTAACTACAGACCTATATCATTGACGTCGGTTTGCAGTAGGGTTTTGGAGCATATACTGTATTCAAACATTATGAATCACCTCGAAGGGAACGATCTATTGACACGTAATCAGCATGGCTTCAGAAAACATCGCTCTTGTGCAATGCAGCTAGCCCTTTATTCGCACGAAGTAATGGCCGCTATCCACAGGGGATCTCAAGTTGATTCCGTATTTCTAGATTTCCGGAAAGCTTTTGACACCGTTCCTCACAAGCGACTTCTAATCAAGCTGCGGAGCTATGGGGTATCGTCTCAGTTGTGCGAGTGGATTCGTGATTTCCTGTCAGGAAGGTCGCAGTTCGTAGTAATAGACGGCAAATCATCGAGTAAAACGGAAGTGATATCAGGTGTTCCCCAGGGAAGCGTCCTGGGACCTTTACTGTTCCCGATCTATATAAATGACCTGGGTGACAATCTGAGCAGTTCTCTTAGGTTGTTCGCAGATGATGCTGTAATTTACCGTCTAGTAAGGTCATCTGAAGACCAGTATCAGTTGCAAAGCGATTTAGAAAAGATTGCTGTATGGTGTGTCAGGTGGCAGTGGACGCTAAATAACGAAAAGTGTGAGATGATCCACATGAGTGTGCTCCCTGCCGCCGTTGGATAAGCAACTGCAGCAGCAAGTCGTATAACCCTAGCTTACTTATTTGTTAGATAGTTTAATTAATTCTTTGCATGTTTTTGGGTACTTGCATTGTTTAATTCATATATTTCGGGCGTATTATAGTATTTGAGGGTTGTAGCATCGCGCCTTAGTACCTGAATAGTGCAAATTCGCGTAGTCGTCTGTCTTCTGTTTTTGTTTTGAACAGCCAGTGTCGGTTGGTCACAGTCATTGTGCTCCCTGCCGTCGTTGGATAAGCAGCTGCAGCAGCAAGTCGTATAACCCTAGCTTACTTATTTGTTAGATAGTTTAATTAATTTCTTTGCGTGGTTTTGGGTACTTGCATTGTTTAATTCATATATTTCGGGGGTATTATAGTATTTTACAGTTGTAGCATCGCGCTTTAGTGTTTACTTGGTAGATTATTATTTAAATTGCGTGTGAGTTTCGTATAGGAGGTGCAATTTCGAGTTTTAGTTACTGTAATCGTAAATTCAGCAGATTGTAGCGCAGTCGTTAGGCATTTGTACAGGTTAGTTGATACATTCTTTGCGTGTTCTGCTTGCGTTATCTAGGCACGGACTCGTGTTTCGGTAACTGTTGTTAAACATCGATTAGAATGGACAGGGACTGCGATTGCTGTGTTCGGATGAGGGCTGACTTGGCATCCCTTCGCTCACAGCTGCAATCTGCGCTGACTTCGGTCGCGCAGCTTGAGGCTGTTGCCAATGGGCACCACTGTGGGGAGCCGGACTCGGGTATAACGGGGATGTCAACCTCGTCCCGTCTGTCCCCAGATCGGTCTGCCGCTGTGGTTGCCCCGGTTGCTGCCCGCAGTGGGGCTGAGCCCTCGCCTGTGGTTGATTGGAAGGTCGTTCCAAGGCGTGGCAGGCAGCGAAAGGCGTCCCCGGAGGCTGATCAGAAAGCCTCCCTGGTGCGTCTGACGAACAGATTTCAGGCACTGTCTGTGGCTGAGCCAGATGCAGCTGCCTGCCCTGTTTCAGAGGATCATTCTCAGCCTTCAAGGTCTGGGCAATCGCAGAGGGTGGGCTTACTGGTAGTTGGGAGCTCCAATGTTAGGCGCGTAATGGGGCCCCTTAGGGATACGGCGGCTAAGGAGGGGAAGGAATCCAGTGTGCACTTCGAGTGCATTCCGGGAGGAGTCATTCCTGATGTGGAAAGGGTCCTTCCGGATGCCATGAAGAGCACAGTGTGCAGCCAGCTGCAGGTGGTGGCACATGTCGACACTAATGACGTGTGTCGCTTTGGATCTGAGGAAATTCTCTCTAGATTCCAGCGGCTATCTGATTTGGTGAAGGCTGCCTGTCTTTCTTACGAGATGAAGGCAGAGCTCACCATCTGCAGCATCGTTGACAGAACCGACTGCGGACCTTTGGTGCAGAGCCGGGTGGAGGGTCTGAATCAGAGGCTCAGACGGTTTTGCGACCGTATTGGCTGCAGATTCCTTGACTTGCGCCATAGGGTGGTGGGGTTCGGGTTCCGCTGAATAGGTCAGCAGTTCACTACACTCAGCTGGCGGCTACACGGGTAGCGGAGGCTGTGTGGCGTGGACTGGGCGGTTTTTTTAGGTTAGAAGGCCTCGGGAAAGTGCGGGATGGGCTGCAATGTCAAAGGGTGCTTGGCAATTACAGGACGTGCTTGGATCAAGGAACAGTCGGAATTATAGTTGTAAATTATTGTAGTTGCGCTGGAAAAGTGCCTGAGCTTCAAGCGCTAATAGAAAGCACAGAAGTTGATATCGTTATAGGTACAGAAAGCTGGCTAAAGCCTGAAATCAGTTCTGCAGAAATTTTTACGAAGTCTCAGACGGTGTTCAGGAAAGATAGATTAGGCAGAATTGGTGGTGGAGTGTTTGTGTCTGTCAGTAGTGGTTTATCTCGTAGTGAAGTCGAAGTAGATACTCTGTGCGAATTGGTTGGGTGGAGGTTATACTTAACAGCCGAATTAAGTTAGTAATTGGCTCCTTCTACCGACCCCCAGACTCCCATGATACAGTTGCGGAACAGTTCAGAGAAAGTTTGAGTCTCGTAACAAATAAATACCCCACTCATACGGTTATAGTTGGTGGGGACTTCAACCTACCCTCGGTATGTTGGCAAAAATACTTGTTCAAAACCGGTGGTAGGCAGAAAACATCTTCCGAGATTGTCCTAAATGCTTTCTCCGAAAATTATTTCGAGCAGTTAGTCCACGAACCCACACGAATTGTAAATGGTTGCGAAAACACACTTGACCTCTTAGCGACAAACAATCCAGAGCTGATAGAGAGCATCATGACTGATACAGGGATTAGTGATCACAAGGTCGTTGTAGCTAGGTTCAATACACTTTCTTCCAAATCCATCAGAAACAAACGCAAAATAATTTTATTTAAAAAAGCGGATAAAGTGTCACTAGAAGCCTTCCTAAAAGGCAATTTCCAATCCTTCCGAACTGACTATGCAAATGTAGACGAGATGTGGCTCAAATTCAAAGATATAGTAGCAACAGCAATTGAGAGATTCATACCTCATAAATTGGTAAGAGATGGAACGGATCCCCCGTGGTACACAAAAAAGGTCCGAACGCTGTTGCAGAAGCAACGGAAAAAGCATGCGAAGTTCAGAAGATCGCGAAATCCCGAAGATGGGCTAAAATTACAGACGCGCGAAATTTTACACGTACTTCGATGCGAGATGCCTTTAATAGGTTCCAAAACGAAACATTGTCTCAAAATTTGGTAGGAAATCCGAAGAAATTCTGGTCGTATGTAAAGTACACAAGCGGCAAGACGCAGTAAATACCTTCGCTGTGCAGTGCCGATGGTACTGTTACCGACAACTGTGCCGCTAAAGCGGAGTTATTGAACGCCGGTTTCCGAAATTCCTTCACCAGGGAAGACGAATGAAATATTCCAGAATTTGAAACACGAACATCTGCTAGCATGAGTTTCTTAGAAGTAGATACCTTAGGGGTTGCGAAGCAACTCAAATCGCTTGATACGGGCAAGTCTTCAGGTCCAGATTGTATACCGATTAGGTTCCTTTCAGATTACGCTGATACTATAGCTCCCTACTTAGCACTCATATACAACCGCTCGCTCACCGATAGATCTGTACCTACAGATTGGAAAATTCCGCAGGTCGCACCAGTGTTTAAGAAGGGTAGTAGCAGTAATCCATTTAACTACAGACCTATATCATTGACGTCGGTTTGCAGTAGGGTTATGGAGCATATACTGTATTCAAACATTATGAATCACCTCGAAGGGAACGATCTATTGACACGTAATCAGCATGGCTTCAGAAAACATCGCTCTTGTGCAATGCAGCTAGCTCTTTATTCGCACGAAGTAATGGCCGCTATCGACAGGGGATCTCAAGTTGATTCCGTATTTCTAGATTTCCGGAAAGCTTTCGACACCGTTCCTCACAAGCGACTTCTAATCAAGCTGCGGAGCTATGGGGTATCGTCTCAGTTGTGCGAGTGGATTCGTGATTTCCTGTCAGGAAGGTCGCAGTTCGTAGTAATAGACGGCAAATCATCGAGTAAAACGGAAGTGATATCAGGTGTTCCCCAGGGAAGCGTCCTGGGACCTCTGCTGTTCCTGATCTATATAAATGACCTGGGTGACAATCTGAGCAGTTCTCTTAGATTATTCGCAGATGATGCTGAAATTTACCGTCTAGTAAGGTCATCTGAAGACCAGTATCAGTTGCAAAGCGATTTAGAAAAGATTGCTGTATGGTGTGTCAGGTGGCAGTTGACGCTAAATAACGAAAAGTGTGAGATGATCCACATGAGTGTGCTCCCTGCCGCCGTTGGATAAGCAGCTGCAGCAGCAAGTCGTATAACCCTAACTTACTTATTTGTTAGATAATTTAATTAATTCTTTGCGTGTCTTTGGGTACTTGCATTGTTTAATTCATATATTTCGGGCGAATTATAGTATTTGAGGGTTGTAGCATCGCATTGCAATAAGATTTTTAAAAATATAAAACAATTGAAGGAGATACCTAAAAACGAAGATATATCAAATTCCGAACATTCGTTATTCAGTAAAATGGATGTGGTGTCCAATCTGCACCAAAAGACCATTGAATAGAGAATCTGCTTTCTGGCCATACAACCAGATGACCCTCCTGTAAACAACAAACATTTGCGAACATTTCACGAATCAAATACATTCCTCACCTGTGAAATTGATTAATATAAGTGAAAAAGGTATCAAAGGAAGCACCTAGCAAAAGAAAAAAGTCTAGCAAAAGAAAAAAGTCTTTCTAATAACGCCAATAGTCAGAATGCTCGGAGTGGTGATTCCCATCCAACAAAACCACACTCGATCTATGAACAAACATAGCAGTCATGAAACAGAATCTCTCTACTGAGAGTGAAGAAACGTTTACTACAATTTGTGGAGCACCATGTCTATTTTTACTGACCACTGAAATAAGATTTTAAAAAATATAAAGCAAATGAAGGAGATGCCAATACAAGAAGATTTATCAAATTCTGAACATCCGCTGTTCAGTAAGGTGCATGTGGTGTCCAATCTGCAACAAAACCGATTGAATGCAGAATATGCTTTCTGGTCATACAACCAAATGACCCTGCTATAAACAAAAAACACATAACCACATATCACGATTCAAATACATTATTCCACTGTGAAATTGATGAATCTATGTGATAAGGGTAACAATCAAAACAAGCACCTACCAAAACAATGAAGTCTTTCCTAATAAACTCCAATACTCAGGATGCTCGGAGCGTTGGTTCCCATTCAACAAAATCACACTCGATGGTAGAACAACCATAGCAGTCATGAAACGGAATCTCCCTGCTGAGAAGGAATAAATATGTCCCACAATTTGTGCAGCACGTTGATTACTTTTTGGGACCAATGGAATAACATTTTTAAAAATATAAAGCAAATGAAAGAGATACCTAAAGAAGAAGATTTATCAAAGTCCGTACAGCCGTTATTCAGTAAGGTGCATGTGGTGCCAATCTGCAACAAAAACCCCTTGAATGGAGAATCTGCTTTCTGGCCATACAACCAGATGACCCTGCTGTAATCAACAATCATTTACCTACATTTCAAGATTCAAATATATTATTCCACTGTGAAACTGATGAATATTTGTGATGAGGGTAACAATGAAAACAAGGACTCAGGAAAAGAAAGAATTCTTTCCTAATAACTCCAATTGTCAGAATGCTCCTAGTAGTGCTCCCCATGCAACAAAATCGCGCTGAAAAGTAGAACAAACATAGCAGGCATTAAACGGAATCTCCCTGTTGAGAGGGAAGAAACATGTACCACAATTTGTGCAGCACATTGACTATTTTTAGTGAACACTGGAAAAACGTATTTAGTGACCATTGCAATAATATTTTTAAAAATATAAAGCAAATGAAGGAGATATATAAACAAGAAGATTTATCAAATTCTGAACATCCGGTGTTCAGTAAGGTGCATGTGGTGTCCAATCTCCAACAAAACCGATTGAATGGAGAATCTGCTTTCTGGCCATATAACCAGATGAACCTACTGTAAACCAAAAACACATTACCACATTTCACGATTCAAATATATTACTCTACTGTGAATTTGATGAATATATGTGATAAGGGTAACAATTAAAAGAAGCACCCAGCAAAAGAAAGAAGTCTTTGCTAATAACTCTAATACTCAGGATGCTCGGAGTGGTGGTTCCCATCCAACAAAATCACACTCGATGGTAGAACAACCATAGCAGTCATGAAACGGAGTCTCCCTGTTGAGAGTTAAGGAATATGTACCACAATTTGGTGGTTCCCATCCAACAAAATCACACTCTATGGTAGAACAACAATAGCAGTCATGAAACGGAATCTTCCTGTTGAGTGTGAAGTAACATGTACCACAATTTGTTCAGCACATTGACTATTTTTAGTGAACACTGGAAAAACGTTTTTAAAAATATAAAGGAAATGAAGGCGATACTTAAACAAGAAGATTTATCAAATTCCGAACATTCGTTATTCAGTAAAGTGCATGTGGTGTCCAATCTGCACCAAAAGACCATTGAATAGAGAATCTGCTTTCTGGCCATACAATTAGATGACCCTGCTGTAAACAACAAACATTTACCCACATTTCACGAATCATATACATAACTCCACTGTGAAATTGACGAATGTAAGTGATAAAGGTATCAATCAAAGGAAGCACATAGCAAAAGAAAACAGTATTTCTAATAACTCCAATCGTCAGAATGCTCGGAGTGGTGATTTCCATCCGACATAATCACACTCGATGTTTGAATAAACATAGCAGTCATGAAACAGAACCCCCCTGCTGAGAGGGAATAAATATGTCACACAATTTGTGCAGCACATTGATTATTTTTAGTGACCATTGCAATTAGATTTTTAAAAATATTAAGTAAATGAACTAATTACCTAAAAACAAAGATATCACAAATTCCGAACATTCGTTATTCAGTTAAGTGCATGTGGTGTCCAATCTGCACCAAAAGACCATTGAATAGAGAATCTGATTTCTGGCCATACAACCAGATGACGCTGCTGTAAACAACAAACATTTACCCACATTTCACAAATCAAATACATTACTCTACTGTGAAGTTGATGAATATAAGTTACAAGCTATCAATCAAAGGAAGCACCTAGCAAAAGAAAAAAGTATTTCTAATAACTCCAATCGTCAGAACGCTCGGAGTGGTGGTTCCCATCAACAAAATCACACTCCATGGTAGAACAAACGTAGTCATGAAACGAATACTCCCTATTGAGAGGGAAGAAATATGTACCACAATTTGTGCAGCACATTGATTATTTTTAGTGACCATTGCAATTAGAATTTTAAACATATAAAGTAAATGAAGGGGATACCTAAAAACGAAGATATATAAAATCCCGAACATTCCTTATTCAGTAAAGTGCATGTGGTGTCAAATATGCACCAAAGACGATTGAATGCGGAATCTGCTTTCTAGCCATACAACCAGATGACCCTGCTGTAATCAACAAACATTTACCCACATTTCACTATTCAAATATATTATTCGACTGTGAAATTGATGAATATATGTGATGAGGGTAACAATCAAAACAAGGACTCAGCAAAAGAAAGAAGCCATTGCTAATAACTCCAATTGTCAGAATGCTCGAAGTAGTGCTTCGCATCCAACAAAATCACACTCAAAAGTAGAACAAACATAGCAGGCATTAATCAGAATTTCACTGTTGAGAGGGAAGAAACATGTTCCACAATTTGTGCAGCACATTGATAATTTTTGTGACCATTGCAATAAAATTTTTAAAAATAAAAAGCAAATGAAAGAGATACCTAAACAAGAAGATTTATCAAATTCCGAACATTCCTTATTCAGTAAAGTGCATGTGGTGTACAATCTGCACCAAAAGACCATTGAATAGAGAATCTGCTTTCTAGCCATACAACCAGATGACCCTGCTGTAATCAACAAACATTTACCCACATCTCACGATTCAAATATATTATTCCACTGTGAAATTGATGAATATATGTGATGAGGGTAACAATCAAAACAAGGACTCAGCAAAAGAAATAAGACTATCCTAATAGCACCAATTGTCAGAATGCTCGGAGTAGTGCTTCCCATCCAGCAAAATCACACTCAAAAGTGGAACAAAGATAGCAGGCATTAAACGGAATCTCCCTGTTGAAAGGGAAGAAACATGTACCACAATTTGTGCAGCACATTTATTATTTTTAGTGACCATTGCAAAAATATTTTTAAAAATATAAAGCAAATGAAGGAGATATATAAACAAGAAGATTTATCAAATTCTGAACATCCGGTGTTCAGTAAGGTGCATGTGGTGTCCAATCTCCAACAAAACCGATTGAATGGAGAATCTGCTTTCTGGCCATACAACCAGATAACCCTGCTGTAAACAAAAAACACATAACCACATATCAGGTTTCAAATACATTATTCCACTATGAAATTGATGAATATATGTGATAAGGGTAACAATCAAAACAAGCACCTAGCAAAACAATGAAGTCTTTCCTAATAAACTATAATACTCAGGATGCTCGGAGTGGTGGTTCCTAACCAACAAAATCACACTCGATTGTAGAACAACCATAGCAGTCATGAAACGGAATCTTCCTGCTGAGAGGGAATAACTATGTCCTACAATTTGTGCAGCACATTGATTACTTTTTGGGACCATTGGAATAACATTTTTAAAAATATAAAGCAAATGAAGGAGATACCAAAACATGAAGATCTATCAGATTCTGAACACCCGGTGTTCAGTAAGGTGCATGTGGTGTCCAATCTGCAACAAAAACCGATTGAATGCAGAATCTGCTTTCTGGCCATATAACCAGATGAACCTACTGTAAACAAAAAACACATAACCACATTTCACGATTCAAATATAATACCCCACAGTGAATTTGATGAATATATGTGATAAGGGTAAGAATTAAAAGAAGCACCCAGCAAAAGAAAGAAGTCTTTGCTAATAACTCTAATACTCAGGATGCTCGGAGTGGTGGTTCCCATCCAACAAAATCACACTCGATGGTAGAACAACCATAGCAGTCATGAAACGGAGTCTCCCTGTTGAGAGTTAAGGAATATGTACCACAATTTGGTGGTTCCCATCCAACAAAATCACACTCTTTGGTAGAACAACAATAGCAGTCAGGAAACGAAATCTCCCTGTTGAGGGTGAAGTAACATGTACCACAATTTGTGCAGCACATTGACTATTTTTAGTGAACATTGGAAAAACGTTTTTAAAAATATAAAGGAAATGAAAGCGATACCTAAACAAGAAGATTTATCAAATTCCGAACATTCGTTATTCAGTAATGTGCATGTGGTGTCCAATCTGCACCAAAAGACCATTGAATAGAGAATCTGCTTTCTGGCCAAACAATTAGACGACCCTGCTGTAAACAACAAACATTTACCCACATTTCACGAATCAAATACATTACTCCACTGTGAAATTCACGAATATGTGATAAAGATATCAATCAAAGGAAGCACCTAGCAAAAGAAAACAGTATTTCTAATAACTCCAATCGTCAGAACTCTTGGAGTGGTGATTTCCATCCAACATAATCACACTCGATGTTTGAATAAACATAGCAGTCATGAAAAGCAATCTCCCTGTTGAGAGAGAAGAAACATGTACCACAAATTGTACAGTACATTGAAAATATTTAGTGACCATTGCTATAAGATTTTTAAAATTTAAAGCAACTGAAGGAGATACGAAAACAAGAATATTTATCAAATTCCTAACATTTGTTATTCAGTATAATGCAAGTGTTGTCCAATCTGCACTAAAAACCCTTTGAATTGAGAATCTGCTTTCTGGTCATACAACCAGATGACCCTGCTCTAAACAAAAAACATTTATACACATTTAAAAATTCAAATAGATTACACCACTGTGAAAAAGATGAATATAAGTTATAAGGGTAAGAATCAAGAGAAGCACCTAGGAAAAGAAAGAGGTCTTTCCTAATAACTCCAATACTCAGAATGCTTGGAGTGGTAGTTGCATCCAACAAAATCACACTCGACGTTTGAATAAACATAGCAGTCATGAAACAGAACCTCCCTGCTGAGAGGGAATAAATATGTCCCAGAATTTGTGCAGCACATTGATTATTTTTAGTGACCATTGCAATTAGATTTTTAAAAATATTAAGTAAATGAACTAAATACCTAAAAACGAAGATATCACAAATTCCGAACATTCGTTATTCAGTAAAGTGCACGTGGTGTCCATTCTGCACCAAAAGACCATTGAATAGAGAATCTGCTTTCTGGTCATACAACCAGATGACCCTGCTGCAAACAACAAACATTTACCCACATTTCACTATTCAAATACATTACTCCACTGTGAAATTGACGAATATAAGTTATAAAGGTATCAATCAAAGGAAGCACCTAGCAAAAGAAAACAGTATCTCTAATAACTCCAATTGTCAGAATGCTCGGGGTAGTGATTCCCATCCAACAAAATCACACTCAAAAGTAGAACAAACATACCAGGCATTAAACGGAATCTCCCTGTTGAGAGGGAAGAAACATCTACCACAATTTGTGCAGCACATTTATTATTTTTAGTGACCATTACAATAATATTTTTAAAAATATAAGGCAAATGAAGGAGATACCTAAACAAGAAGATTTATCAAATTCCGTACATTCGTTATTCAGTAAAGTGCACGTGGTGTCCAATCTGCACCAAAAGACCATTGAATAGAGAATCTGCTTTCTGGTCATACAACCAGATGACCCTGCTGTAAACAACAAACATTTACCCACATTTCACTATTCAAATACATTACTCCACTGTGAAATTGACGAATATAAGTTATAAAGGTATCAATCAAAGTAAGCACCTAGCAAAAGAAAACAGTATTTCTAATAACTCCAATCGTCAGAACGCTCGGAGTAACGATTTCCATCAAACATAATCACACTCGATGTTTGAATAAACATAGCAGTCATGAAACGGGATCTCCCTGTTGAGAGAGAAGAAACATGTACCACAATTTGTGCAGCACATTGATGCTTTTTAGTGGCCATTGCAATAACATTTTGAAAAATTTAAAGCAATTGAAGGAGACACAAAAACATGAAAATTTATCAAATTTCGAACTTTCGTTATTCAGTAAAGTGCATGTGGTGTCCAATGTGCACATAAACACCATGGAATAGAGAATCTGCTTTCTGATCATACAACCAGATGACCCTGCTGTAAACAACGAACATTTACCCACATTTCACCATTCAAAAAAATTATTCCACTGTGAAAACGTTGAATATATGTAATAAAAGTATCAATCAAAGGTAGCACCTAGCAAAACAATGAAGTCTATCCTAATAAGTCGAATGGTCAGATGCTCGGAGATGGTGGTTCCCAGCCAACAAAATCACACTCGATGGTAGAACAAACGTAGTCATGAAACGAAATCTCCCTATTGAGATGGGAAGAAACATGTACCACAATTTGTGCAGCACATTTATTTCTTTTAGTGACCATTGCAATAATATTTTTAAAATTATAAAGCAAATGAAAGAGATACCTAAACAAGAAGATTTATCAAATTCCGAACATTCGTTATTCTGTAAAGTGCATGTGGTGTCCAATCTGCACCAAAAGACCATTGAATACAGAATCTGCTTTCTGGCCATACAACCAGATGACCCTGCTGTAAACAACAAACATTTAACCACATTTCACGAATCAAATACATTATTCCTCTCTGAAATTGACAAATATAAGTGATAAAGGTATCAATCAAAGGAAGCACCCAGCAAAAGAAAACAGTATTTCTAATACTCAGGATGCTCGGAGTGGCGGTTCCAATCCAACAAAATCACACTCGATGTTTGAATAAACATAGCAGTCGTGAAACGGAATCTCCCTGTTGTGAGAGAAGAAAGATGTACCACAATTTGTGCAGCACATTGTTTATTTTTAGTGACCATTGCAATAAGATTTTTAAAATTTAAATCAATTGAAGGAGATACGAAAACAAGAATATTTATCAAATTAATAACATTTGTTATTCAGTAAAATGCAAGAGGTGTCCAATCTGCACTAAATACCCATTGAATGGAGTTTCTGCTTTTTGGTCATACAACCAGATGACCCTGCTCTAAACAAAAAACATTTACACACATTGAACGATTCAAATACATAACTCCACTGCGAAGCAGATGAATATAAGTTATAAGGGTAACAATCAAAAGAAGCACCTAGGAAAAAAAGAGGTCTTTAATAATAACTCCAATACTCAGGATGCTTGGAGTGGTAGTTCCCATCCAACAAAATCACACCCCATTTTTGAACAAACATAGCAGTCACGAAACAGAATCTCCCTATTGAGATGGGAAGAAACATGTACCACAATTTGTGCAGCACATTGATTATTTTTAGTGACCATTGCAATAATATTTTTAAAAATAAAAAGCAAATGAAAGAGATACCTAAACAAGAAGATTTATTAAATTCCGAACATTCGTCATTCAGTAAAGTGCATGTGGTGTCCAATCAGCACCAAAACACTTTTGAATAGAGAATCTGCTTTCTGGCCATACATCCAGATGACCCTGCTGTAAACAACGAACATTTACCCACATTTCACCATTCAAATAAATTACTATATTTTGAAATTCTTGAATATATGTAATAAAAGTATCAATCAAAGGTAGCACCTAGCAAAACAATGAAGTCTTTCCTAATAAGTCTAATGGTCAGATGCTTGGAGTGGTGGTTCCCATCCAACAAAATCACACTTGATGGTAGAACAAACATTGTCATGAAACGAAGTCTCCCTATTGAGAGGGAAGAAACATGTACCACAATTTGTGCAGCACATTGATTATTTTTAGTGACCATTGCAATTAGGTTATTAAAAATATAAAGTAAATGGAGGAGATACCTAAAAACGAAGATATATCAAATTCCGAACATTCCTTATTCAGTAAAGTGCATGTGGTGTCAAATATGCACCAAAAGACGATTGAATGGGGAATCTGCTTTCTGGCCATACAACCAGATGACCCTGCTGTAATCAACAAACATTTACCCACATTTCACGATTCAAATTTATTATTCCACTGTGAAATTGATGAATATATGTGATGAGGGTAAGAATCAAAACAAGGACCCAGCAAAAGAAAGAAGTCTTTCCTAATAACTCCAATTGTAAGAATGCTCGGAGTAGTGCTTCCCATCCAACAAAATCACACTCAATAGTAGAACAAACATAGCAGGCACTAAACGGAATCTCCCTGTTGAAAGGGAAGAAACATGTACCACAATTTGTGCAGCACATTGATTATTTTTAGTGACTATTGCAATACGATTTTTAAAAATTTAAAGCAATCGAAGGAGATACGAAAACAAGAATATTTATCAAATTCCTAACATTTATTATTCAGTAAAAGTCAAGTGGTGTCCAATGTGCATTAAAAACCAATTGAATGGAGAATCTGCTTGCTGGTCATACAACCAGATGAAATTGCTCTAAACAAAAAACATTTACACACATTTAACAATTCAAATACATTACTCCACTGCGAAACAGATGAATATAAGTTATAAGGGTAACAATCAAAAGAAGCACCTAGGAAAAGAAAGAGGTCTTTCCTAATAACTCCAATACTCAGGATGCTTGGATTGGTCGTTCCCATCCAACAAAATCACACTCGATGTTTGAACAAACATAGCAGTCATGAAACAGTATCTCCCTGTTGAGAGGGAAAAACATGTACCACTGTGAAATTGACAACTATAAGTGATAAAGGTATCAAAGGAAGCACCTAGCAAAAGAAAACAGCATTTCTAATAACTCCAATCCACAGAACGCCCGGAGTGGTGATTTCCATCCAACATAATCACACTCGATGTTTGAATAAACATAGCAGTCATGAAACGGAATCTCCCTGTTGAGAGAGAAGAAACATGTACCACAATTTGTGCAACACATTGATTATTTTTAGTGACCATTGCAATCAGATTTTTAAAAATTTCAATCAATTGAAGGAGACACGAAGACAAGAATACTTATCAAATTCCTAACATTTGTTATTCAGTAAAATGCAAGTGGTGTCCAATCTGCACTAAAAACACATTTAATGGAGAATCTGCTTTCTCGCAATACAACCAGATGACCCTGCTCTAAACAAAAAACATTTACACACATTTAACGATTCAAATACATTACACCACTGCGAAACAGATGAATATAAGTTATAAGGGTAACAATCAAAAGAAGCACCTAGGAAAAGAAAGAGGTATTTCCTAATAAATCCAATACACAGGATGCTTGAATTGGTCGTTCCCATCCAACAAAATCACACTCGATGTTTGAACAAACATAGCAGTCATGAAACAGAATCTCCCTGTTGAGAGGGAAGAAACATGTACCACAATTTGTGAAGGTGGTGTCAAACATGCACCAAAAGACCATTGAATGGGGAATTTGCTTTCTGGCAATACAAGCAGATGACCCTGCTGTAATCAACAAACATTTACCCACATTTCACCATTCAAATATATTATTCCACTGTGAAATTGATGAATATATGTGATGAGAGTAACAATCAAAACAAGGACTCATCAAAAGAAAGAAGTCTTTCCTAATAACTCCAATTGTCAGAATGCTCGGAGTAGTGCCTCCCATTGACCAAAATCACACTCAAAAGTAGAACAAACATAGCAGGCATTAATCGGAATCTCCCTGTTGAGAGGGAAGAAACATGTTCCACTATTTGTGCAGCACATTGATTATTTTTAGTGAGCATTGCAATAAGATTTTTAAAAATATAAAGCAAATGAAGGAGATACCTAAACAAGAAGATTTATCAAATTCCGAACATTCGTTATTCAGTAAAGTGCATGTGGTGAATAGACGAATATAAGTGATAAAGGTATCAATCAAAGGAAGAACCTAGCAAAAGAAAACAGTATTTCTAATAACTCCAATTATCAGAATGCTAGAAGTCGTGCTTCCTATCCAACAAAATCACACTCAAAAGTAGAACAAACACAGCAGGCATCAAACGGAATCTCCCTGTTGAGAGGGAAGAAACATGTACCACAATTTGTGCAGCACATTTATTATTTTTAGTGACCATTGCAATAATATTTTTAAAAATAAAAAGCAAATGAAGGGGATACCTAAACAAGAAGATTTATCAAATTCCGAACATTCGTTATTCAGTAAAGTGCATGTGGTGTCCAATCTGCACCAAAAGACCATTGAATAGAGAATCTGCTTTCTGGCCATACAACCAGATGACCATGCTGTAAACAACAAACATTTACCCACATTTCACGAATCAAATTCATTACTCCACTGTGAAATTGACGAATATAAGTGATAAAGGTATCAATCAAAGGAAGCACCTACCAAAAGAAAACAGTATTTCTAATAACTCCAATTGTCAGACGCTCGGGGTGGTGATTTCCATCCTACATAATCACACTCGATGTTTGAATAAACATAGCAGTCATGAAACGGAATCTCCCTGTTGAGAGAGATGAACCATGTACCACAATTCGTGCAGCATACTGATTATTTTTAGTGACCATTGCAATAAGATTTTTAAAAATTTAAAGCAATTAAAGGAGATACGAAAACAAGAATATTTATCAAATGCCTAACATTTGTTATTCAGTAAAATGCAAGTGGTGTCCAATCTGCACTAAAATCCCATTGAATGGAGAATCTGATTTCTGGTCATACAACCAGATGACCCTGCTCTAAACAAAAAACATTTACCCACATTTAACGATTCAAATACATTACTCCACTGCGAAACAGATGAATATAAGTTACAAGGGTAACAATCAAAAAAAGCACCTAGGAATAGAAAGAGGTCTCTCCTAATTACTAAAATACTCAGGATGCTTCTACTAGTAGTACTCATCCAACAAAATCACACTCGATGTTTGAACAAACATAGCAGTCATGAAACAGAATCTCCCTGTTGAGAGGCAAAAAACATGTATCACAATTTGTGCATGTGGTGTCAAATATGCACCAAAAGACGAGTGAATGGGGAATCTGCTTTTTGGCCATCCAACCAGATAACCCTGCTGTAATCAACAAACATTTCCCACATATCATGATTCAAATATATTATTCCACTGTGAAATTGATGAATATATGTGATGAGGGTAACAATCATAACAAGGACTCAGCAAAACAATGAAGTCTATCGTAATAACTCCAATTGTCAGAATGCTCGGATTAGTGCTTCCCATCCAGCAAAATACACTCAATAGTCGAACAAACATAGCAGGCATTAAACGGAATCTCCCTGTTGAGATGAAAGAAACATGTTCCACAATCTGTGCAGCACATTGATTATTTTTAGTGACCATTGCAATAATATTTTTAAAAATATTAAGCAAATGAAGGAGATATGTAAACAAGAAGATTTATCAAATTCCGAACATTCGTTATTCACTAAAGTGCATGTGGTGTCCAATCTGCACCAAAAGACCATTGAATAGAGAATCTGCTTTCTGGCCATACAACCAGATGACCCTGCTGTAAACAACAAACATTTACCCACATTTCACGAATCAAATACATTACTCCACTGTGAAATTGACGAACATAAGTGATAAAGGTATCAATCAAAGGAAGTACCTAGCAAAACAATGAAGTCCTTCTTAATAAGTCGAATGGTCAGATACTCGGAGTGGTGGTTCCCATCCAACAAAATCACACTCGATGTTTGAATAAACATAGCAGTCATGAAACTGAATCTCCCTGTTGAGAGAGAAGAAACATGTACCACAATTTGTGCATGTGGTGTCAAACATGCAACAAAACACCATTGAGTGGGGAATCTGATTTTTGGCAATATAACCAGATGACCCTGCTGTAATCAACAAACATTTACCCACATTTCACAATTCAAATATATTATTCCACTGTGAAATTGATGAATATATGTGATGAGGGTAACAATCAAAACAAGGACTCAACAAAAGAAAGAAGTCTTTCCTAATAACTCCAATTGTCAGAATGCTCAGAGTAGTGCTTCCCCTAAAACAAAATCACACTCAAAAGTAGAACCAACATAGCAGCCATCAAACGGAATCTCCCTGTTGAGAGAGAAGAAACATGTACCACAATTTGTGCAGCACATTGATTATTTTTAGTGACCATTGCAATCAGATTTTTAAAAATTTTAATCAATTGAAGAAGACTCAAAGACAAGAATATTTATCAAACTCCTAACATTTGTTATTCAGTAAAAGTCAAGTGGTATCCAATCTGCACTAAAAACCCATTGAATGGAGAATCTGCTTGCTGGTCATACAACCAGATGACAATGCTCTAAACAAAAAACATTTACACACGTTTAACAATTCAAATACATTACTCCACTGCGAAACAGATGAATATAAGTTATAAGGGTAACAATCAAAAGAAGCACGTAGGAAAAGAAAGAGGTCTTTCCTAATAATGCCAATACTCAGGATGCTTGGAGTGGTAGTTCCCATCCAACAAAATCACACTCGATGTTTGAACAAACATAGTAGTCATGAAACAGAATCTGTCGGTTAAGAGGCAACAAACATGTACCACAATTTGTGCAGCACATTGATTATTTTTAGTGACCATTGCAATAAGATTTTTAAAAATGCAATGCAAATGAAGGAGATCCCTAAACAAGAAGATTTATTAAATTCCGAACATTCGTTAATCAGTAAAGTGCATGTGGTGTCAAATATGCACCAAAAGACGATTGAATGGGGAATCTGCTTTCTGGCAATACAACCAGATGACCCGGCTGTAATCAACGAACATTTACCCACATTTCACGATTCAAATATATTATTCCACTGTGAACTTGATGAATATATGTGATGAGGGTAATAATCAAAACAAGGATTCAGCCAAAAAAAGAAGTCTTTCCTAATAACTCCAATTGTCAGAATGCTCCGAGTAGTGCTTCCCATCCAACAAAATCACACTCAAAAGTAGAACAAACATAGCAGGCATTAAACGGAATCTCCCTGTTGAGAGGGAAGAAACATGTTCCACAATTTGTGCAGCACATTTATTATTTTTAGTGACCATTGCAATAATATTTTTAAAAATATAAAGCAAATGAAGGCGATACGTAAAAAAGAAGATTTATCAAATTCCGAACATTAGTTATTCCGTAAAGTGCATCTGGTGACCAATCTGCATCAAAGGACCATTGAATAGAGAATCTGCTTTCTGGCCATACAACCATATGACAATGCTGAAAACAACAAACATTTACCCACATTTCACGATTCAAATACATTACTCCACTGTGAAGTTGACGAATTTAAGTGATAAAGGTGTCAATCAAAGAAAGCACCTAGCAAAAGAAAACAGTATTTCTAATAACTCCAATCGTCAGAACGCTCGGAGTGGTGATTTCCATCCAACATAATCACACTCGATGTTTGGATAAACATAGCAGTCATGAAACGGAATCTCCCTGTTGAGAGAGATGAACCATGTAGCACAATTCGTACAGCACATTGATTATGTTTAGTGACCATTGCAATAAGATTTTTAAAAATTTAAAGCAATTAAAGGAGATACGAAAACAAGAATATTTATCAAATTATTAACATTTGTTATTCAGTAAAGTGTGTGTGGTGTCAAATACGCACCAAAAGACGATTGAATGGGGAATCTGCTTTCTGGTAATACAACCAGATGACCCTGCTCCAAACAAAAAACATTTACACACATTTAACAATTCAAATACATTACTCGACTGCAAAACAGATGAATATAAGTTATGAGGGTAACAATCAAAAGAAGCACCTAGGAAAAGAAAGAGGTCTTTCCTAATAACTCCAATACTAAGGATGCTTGGAGTGGTAGTTTCCATCCAACAAAATCACACTCGATGTTTCAATAAACATAGCACTCATGAAACGGAATCTCCCTGTTGAGAGAGAAGGAACATGTACCACAATTTGTGCAGCACATTGATTATTTTTGTGAACACGTGAATATAAGTTATAAGGGTAACAATCAAAAGAAACACCTAGGAAAAGAAAGAGGTCTTTCCTAATAACTCCAATACTAAGGATGCTTGGAGTGGTAGTTTCCATCCAACAAAATCACACTCGATGTTTCAATAAACATAGCAGTCATGAAACGGAATCTCCCTGTGAGAGAGAGGAAACATGTACCACAATTTGTGCAGCACATTGATTATTTTTAGTGACATTTGCAATAAGATTTTTAAAAATACAAAGCAAATGAAGGAGATACCTAAACAACAAGCTTTATCAAATTCCGAACATTTGTTATTCAGTAAAGCGCATGTGGTGTCCAATCTGCACCAAAACACCATTGAATAGAGAATCTGCTTTCTGGCCATACAACCAGATGACCCTGCTGTAAACAACGAACATTTACAAACATTTCACCATTCAAAAAAATTATTCCACTGTGAAAATATTGAATATATGTAATAAAAGTATCAATCAAAGGTAGCACCTAGCAAAACAATGAAGTCTTGCCTAATAAGTCGAATGGTCAGATGCTCGGAGTGGTGGTTCCCATCCAAAAAAATCACACTCGATGGTAGAACAAACATAGTCATGAAACGAAATCTCCCTATTGAGAGGGAAGAAACATGTACCACAATTTGTTCAGCACATTTATTAATTTTAGTGACCATTGCAATAAGATTTTTAAAAATATAAAGCAAATGAAGGAGATAACTAAACAAGATGATTTATCAAATTCCGAACATTCGATATTCAGTAAAAGTCAAGTGGTGTCCAATCTGCACTAAAAACCCATTGTATGGAGAAACTGCTTGCTGGTCATACACCCAGATGACAATGCTCTAAACAAAAAACATTTACACACATTTAACAATTCAAATACATTACTCGACTGTGAAACAGATGAATATAAGTTATAAGGGTAACAATCAAAAAAAGCACCTAGGAAAAGAAAGAGGTCTTTCCTAATAATGCCAATACTCAGGATGCTTAGAGTGGTATTTCCCATCCAACAAAATCACACTTGATGTTTGAACAAACATAGCAGTCATGAAACAGAATCTGTCTGTTGAGAGGCAAGAAACATGTACCACAATTTGTGCAGCACATTGATTATTTTTAGTGACCATTGCAATAAGATTTTTAAAAATACAAAGCAAATGAAGGAGATCCCTAAACAAGAAGATTTATCAAATTTCGAACATTCGTTATTCAGTAAAGTGCATGTGGTGTCAAATATGCACCAAAAGACGATTGAATGGGGAATCTGCTTTCTGTCCATACAACCAGATGACCCTGCTGTAAACAACAAACATTTACCCCCATTTCACGAATAAAAAACATTGCTCCACTGTGAAATTGACGAATATAAGTGATAAAGGTATCAATCAATGGAAGCACCTAGCAAAAGAGAACAGTATTTATAATAACTCCAATCGTCCGAATGCTCGGACCCGTGATTTCCATCCAACATAATCACACTCGATGTTTGAATAAACATAGCAGTCATGAAACGGAATCTCCCTGTTGAGAGAGATGAACCATGAACCACAATTTGTGCAGCACATTGATTATTTTTAGTGACCATTGCAATACGATTTTTAAAAAATTAAAGCAATCGAAGGAGATACGAAAACAAGAAAATTTATCAAATTCCTAACACTTGTTATTCAGTAAAAGTCAAGTGGTGTCCAATCTGCACTAAAAACCCATTGAATGGAGAATCTGTTTCTGGTCATACAACCAGATGACCCTGCTCTAAACAAAAAACATTTACACACATTTAACAATTGAAATATATTATTCCACTGTGAAATTGATGAATATATGTGATGAGGGTAACACTCAAAACAAGGACTCAGCCTAAGAAAGAAGTCTTTCCTAATAACTCCAATAGTCAGAATGCTCGGAGTAGTGCTTCCCATCCAACAAAATCACACTCAAAAGTAGAACAAACATAGCAGGCATTAAACGGAATCGCCCTGTTCAGAGGGAAGAAATATGTTCCACAAATTGTGCAGCACATTTATTATTTTTAGTGACAATTGCAATAATATTTTTAAAAATATAAAGCAAATGAAAGAGATACCTAAACAAGAAGATTTATCAAATTCCGAACATTCGTTATTCAGTAAACTGCATGTGGTGTCCAATCTGCACCAAAAGACCATTGAAGAGAGGATCTGCTTTCTGGCCATACAACCACATGACCCTGCTGTAAACAACAAACATTTACCCACATTTCACGAATCAAATACATAACTCCACTGTGAAATTGATGAATATAAGTGATAAAGGTATCAATCAAAGGAAGCACCCAGCAAAAGAAAACAGTATTTCTAATACTCAGGATGCTCGGAGTGGCGGTTCCCATCCAACAAAATCACACTCGATGTTTGAATAAACATAGCAGTCATGAAACGGAATCTCCCTGTTGAGAGAGAAGAAACATGTACCACAATTTGTGCAGCACATTGATTATTTTTAGTGACCATTGCAATCAGATCGTTAAAAATTTAAATCAATTGAAGAAGACACGAAGACAAGAATATTTATCAAATTCCTAACTTTTGTTATTCAGTAAAATGCAAGTGGTGTCCAATCTGCACTAAAAACACATTGAATGGAGAATCAGCTTTCTGGTAATACAACCAGATGACCCTGCTCTAAACAAAAAACATTTACACACATTTTATGATTCAAATACATTACTCCACTGCGAAACAGATGAATATAAGTTATAAGGGTAACAATCAAAAGAAGCACCTAGGAAAAGAAAGAGGTCTTTCCTATAAACTCCAATACTCAGGATGCTTTGAGTGGTAGTTCCCATCCAACAAAATCACACTCGATGTTTGAACAAACATAGCAGTCATGAAATAGAATCTCCCTGTTGAGAGGGAGCAAACATGTACCACAATTTGTGCATGTGGTGTCAAACATGCACCAAAAGACCATTGAATGGGGAGTCTGCTTTCTGGCAATACAACCAGATGACCCTGCTGTAATCAACAAACATTTACCCACATTTCACAATTCAAATATATTATTCCACTGTGAAATTGATGAATATATGTGATGAGGGTAACAATCAAAACAAGGACTCAGAATAAGAAAGAAGTCTTTTCTAATAACTCCAATTGTCAGAATGCTCAGAGTAGTGCTTCCCCTAAAACAAAATCTCACTCAAAAGTAGAACCAACATAGCAGTCATCAAACGGAATCTCCCTGTTGAGAGAGAAGAAACATGTACCACAATTTGTGCAGCATATTGATTATTTTTAGTGACCATTGCAATCAGATTTTTAAAAATTTTAATCAATTGAAGAAGACTCAAAGACAAGAATATTTATCAAACCACTAACATTTGTTATTCAGTAAAAGTCAAGTGGTATCCAATCAGCACTAAAAACCCATTGAATGGAGAATCTGCTTGCTGGTCATACAACCAGATGACAATGCTCTAAACAAAAAACATTTACACACATTTAACAATTCAAATACATTACTCCACTGCGAAACAGATGAATATAAGTTATAAGGGTAACAATCAAAAGAAGCACGTAGGAAAAGAAAGAGGTCTTTCCTAATAATGCCAATACTCAGGATGCTTGGAGTGGTAGTTCCCATCCAACAAAATCACACTCGATGTTTGAACAAACATAGTAGTCATGAAACAGAATCTGTCGGTTGAGAGGCAACAAACATGTACCACAATTTGTGCAGCACATTGATTATTTTTAGTGACCATTGCAATAAGATTTTTAAAAATACAATGCAAATGCAGGAGATCCCTAAACAAGAAGATTTATTAAATTCCGAACATTCGTTAATCAGTAAAGTGCATGTGGTGTCAAATATGCACCAAAAGACGATTGAATGGGGAACCTGCTTTCTGGCAATACAACCAGATGACCCGGCTGTAATCAACGAACATTTACCCACATTTCACGATTCAAATATATTATTCCACTGTGAAATTGATGAATATATGTGATGAGGGTAATAACCAAAACAAGGATTCAGCCTAAGAAAGAAGTCTTTCCTAATAACTCCAATTGTCAGAATGCTCCGAGTAGTGCTTCCCATCCAACAAAATCACACTCAAAAGTAGAACAAACATAGCAGGCATTAAACGGAATCTCCCTGTTGAGAGGGAAGAAACATGTTCCACAATTTGTGCAGCACATTTATTATTTTTAGTGACCATTGCAATAATATTTTTAAAAATATAAAGCAAATGAAGGCGATACGTAAAAAAGAAGATTTATCAAATTCCGAACATTAGTTATTCCGTAAAGTGCATCTGGTGACCAATCTGCATCAAAAGACCATTGAATAGAGAATCTGCTTTCTGGCCATACAACCAGATGACAATGCTGAAAACAACAAACATTTACCCACATTTCACGATTCAAATACATTACTCCACTGTGAAGTTGACAAATTTAAGTGATAAAGGTGTCAATCAAAGGAAGCACCTAGCAAAAGAAAACAGTATTTCTAATAACTACAATCATCAGAACGCTCGGAGTGGTGATTTCCATCCAACATAATCACACTCGATGTTTGGATAAACATAGCAGTCATGAAACGGAATCTCCCTGTTGAGAGAGATGAACCATGTAGCACAATTCGTACAGCACATTGATTATGTTTAGTAACCATTGCAATAAGATTTTTAAAAATTTAAAGCAATTAAAGGAGATACGAAAACAAGAATATTTATCAAATTATTAACATTTGTTATTAAGTAAAGTGTGTGTGGTGTCAAATATGCACCAAAAGACGATTGAATGGGGAATCTGCTTTCTGGTAATACAACCAGATGACCCTGCTCCAAACAAAAAATATTTACACACATTTAACAATTCAAATACATTACTCGACTGCAAAACAGATGAATATAAGTTATGAGGGTAACAATCAAAAGAAGCACCTAGGAAAAGAAAGAGGTCTTTCCTAATAACTCCAATACTCAGGATGCTTGGAGTGGTAGTTCCCATCCAACAAAATCACACTCGATGTTTGAACAAACATAGCAGTCATGAAACAGAATCTCCCTGTTGAGAGGGATGAAACATGTACCACAATTTGTGCAGCACATTGATTATTTTTAATGACCATTGCAATCAGGTTTTTAAAAATTCAAAGCAAATGAAGGAGATCCCTAAACAATAAGATTTATCAAATTCCGAAATTTCGTTATTCAGTAAAGTGCATGTGGTGTCCAATCTGCACCAAAACACCATTGAATAGAGAATCTGTTTTCTGGCCATACAACCAGATGACCCTGCTGTAAACAAAAAACATTTAGCCAAATTTCACGAATAAAATACCTTACTCCACTGTGAAATTGAAAAATATAAGTAATAAAGGTATCAATCAAAGGAAGCACCTAGCAAAAGAAAACAGTATTTCTAATAAATCCAATCGTCAGAACACTCGGAGTGGTGATTTCCATCCAACATAATCACACTCGATGTTTGAATAAACATAGCAGACATGAAATGGAATCTCCCTGTTGAGAGAGAAGGAACATGTACCACAATTTGTGCAGCACATTGATTATTTTTGTGAACACGTGAATATAAGTTATAAGGGTAACAATCAAAAGAAACACCTAGGAAAAGAAAGAGGTCTTTCCTAATAACTCCAATACTAAGGATACTTGGAGTGGTAGTTTCCATCCAACAAAATCACACTCGATGTTTCAATAAACATAGCAGTCATGAAACGGATTCTCCCTGTGAGAGAGAGGAAACATGTACCACAATTTGTGCAGCACATTGATTATTTTTAGTGACATTTGCAATAAGATTTTTAAAAATACAAAGCAAATGAAGGAGATACCTAAACAACAAGCTTTATCAAATTCCGAACATTTGTTATTCAGTAAAGCGCATGTGGTGTCCAATCTGCACCAAAACACCATTGAATAGAGAATCTGCTTTCTGGCCATACAACCAGATGACCCTGCTGTAAACAACGAACATTTACAAACATTTCACCATTCAAAAAAATTATTCCACTGTGAAAATATTGAATATATGTAATAAAAGTATCAATCAAAGGTAGCACCTAGCAAAACAATGAAGTCTTGCCTAATAAGTCGAATGGTCAGATGCTCGGAGTGGTGGTTCCCATCCAAAAAAATCACACTCGATGGTAGAACAAACATAGTCATGAAACGAAATCTCCCTATTGAGAGGGAAGAAACATGTACCACAATTTGTTCAGCACATTTATTAATTTTAGTGACCATTGCAATAAGATTTTTAAAAATATAAAGCAAATGAAGGAGATAACTAAACAAGATGATTTATCAAATTCCGAACATTCGATATTCAGTAAAAGTCAAGTGGTGTCCAATCTGCACTAAAAACCCATTGTATGGAGAAACTGCTTGCTGGTCATACACCCAGATGACAATGCTCTAAACAAAAAACATTTACACATATTTAACAATTCAAATACATTACTCGACTGTGAAACAGATGAATATAAGTTATAAGGGTAACAATCAAAAAAAGCACCTAGGAAAAGAAAGAGGTCTTTCCTAATAATGCCAATACTCAGGATGCTTAGAGTGGTAGTTCCCATCCAACAAAATCACACTTGATGTTTGAACAAACATAGCAGTCATGAAACAGAATCTGTCTGTTGAGAGGCAAGAAACATGTACCACAATTTGTGCAGCACATTGATTATTTTTAGTGACCATTGCAATAAGATTTTTAAAAATACAAAGCAAATGAAGGAGATCCCTAAACAAGAAGATTTATCAAATTTCGAACATTCGTTATTCAGTAAAGTGCATGTGGTGTCAAATATTCACCAAAAGACGATTGAATGGGGAATCTGCTTTCTGTCCATACAACCAGATGACCCTGCTGTAAACAACAAACATTTACCCGCATTTCACGAATAAAAAACATTGCTCCACTGTGAAATTGACGAATATAAGTGATAAAGGTATCAATCAATGGAAGCACCTAGCAAAAGAAAACAGTATTTATAATAACTCCAATCGTCAGAATGCTCGGAGCCGTGATTTCCATCCAACATAATCACACTCGATGTTTGAATAAACATAGCAGTCATGAAACGGAATCTCCCTGTTGAGAGAGATGAACCATGAACCACAATTTGTGCAGCACATTGATTATTTTTAGTGACCATTGCAATACGATTTTTAAAAAATTAAAGCAATCGAAGGAGATACGAAAACAAGAAAATTTATCAAATTCCTAACACTTGTTATTCAGTAAAAGTCAAGTGGTGTCCAATCTGCACTAAAAACCCATTGAATGGAGAATCTGTTTCTGGTCATACAACCAGATGACCCTGCTCTAAACAACAAACATTTACACACATTTAACAATTGAAATATATTATTCCACTGTGAAATTGATGAATATATGTGATGAGGGTAACACTCAAAACAAGGACTCAGCCTAAGAAAGAAGTCTTTCCTAATAACTCCAATAGTCAGAATGCTCGGAGTAGTGCTTCCCATCCAACAAAATCACACTCAAAAGTAGAACAAACATAGCAGGCATTAAACGGAATCTCCCTGTTCAGAGGGAAGAAATATGTTCCACAAATTGTGCAGCACATTTATTATTTTTAGTGACAATTGCAATAATATTTTTAAAAATATAAAGCAAATGAAAGAGATACCTAAACAAGAAGATTTATCAAATTCGGAACATTCGTTATTCAGTAAACTGCATGTGGTGTCCAATCTGCACCAAAAGACCATTGAAGAGAGGATCTGCTTTCTGGCCATACAAACACATGACCCTGCTGTAAACAACAAACATTTACCCACATTTCACGAATCAAATACATAACTCCACTGTGAAATTGACGAATATAAGTGATAAAGGTATCAATCAAAGGAAGCACCCAGCAAAAGAAAACAGTATTTCTAATACTCAGGATGCTCGGAGTGGCGGTTCCCATCCAACAAAATCACACTCGATGTTTGAATAAACATAGCAGTCATGAAACGGAATCTCCCTGTTGAGAGAGAAGAAACATGTACCACAATTTGTGCAGCACATTGATTATTTTTAGTGACCATTGCAATCAGATCGTTAAAAATTTAAATCAATTGAAGAAGACACGAAGACAAGAATATTTATCAAATTCCTAACTTTTGTTATTCAGTAAAATGCAAGTGGTGTCCAATCTGCACTAAAAACACATTGAATGGAGAATCTGCTTTCTGGTAATACAACCAGATGACCCTGCTCTAAACAAAAAACATTTACACACATTTAATGATTCAAATACATTACTCCACTGCGAAACAGATGAATATAAGTTATAAGGGTAACAATCAAAAGAAGCACCTAGGAAAAGAAAGAGGTCTTTCCTATAAACTCCAATACTCAGGATGCTTTGAGTGGTAGTTCCCATCCAACAAAATCACACTCGATGTTTGAACAAACATAGCAGTCATGAAATAGAATCTCCCTGTTGAGAGGGAGCAAACATGTACCACAATTTGTGCATGTGGTGTCAAACATGCACCAAAAGACCATTGAATGGGGAGTCTGCTTTCTGGCAATACAACCAGATGACCCTGCTGTAATCAACAAACATTTACCCACATTTCACAATTCAAATATATTATTCCACTGTGAAATTGATGAATATATGTGATGAGGGTAACAATCAAAACAAGGACTCAGAATAAGAAAGAAGTCTTTCCTAATAACTCCAATTGTCAGAATGCTCAGAGTAGTGCTTCCCCTAAAACAAAATCTCACTCAAAAGTAGAACCAACATAGCAGTCATCAAACGGAATCTCCCTGTTGAGAGAGAAGAAACATGTACCACAATTTGTGCAGCACATTTATTATTTTTAGTGACCATTGCAATAATATTTTTAAAAATATAAAGCAAATGAAGGCGATACGTAAAAAAGAAGATTTATCAAATTCCGAACATTAGTTATTCCGTAAAGTGCGTCTGGTGACCAATCTGCATCAAAAGCCCATTGAATAGAGAATCTGCTTTCTGGCCATACAACCAGATGACAATGCTGAAAACAACAAACATTTACCCACATTTCACGATTCAAATACATTACTCCACTGTGAAGTTGACAAATTTAAGTGATAAAGGTGTCAATCAAAGGAAGCACCTAGCAAAAGAAAACAGTATTTCTAATAACTCCAATCGTCAGAACGCTCGGAGTGGTGATTTCCATCCAACATAATCACACTCGATGTTTGGATAAACATAGCAGTCATGAAACGGAATCTCCCTGTTGAGAGAGATGAACCATGTAGCACAATTCGTACAGCACATTGATTATGTTTAGTAACCATTGCAATTAGATTTTTAAAAATTTAAAGCAATTAAAGGAGATACGAAAACAAGAATATTTATCAAATTATTAACATTTGTTATTCAGTAAAGTGTGTGTGGTGTCAAATATGCACCAAAAGATGATTGAATGGGGAATCTGCTTTCTGGTAATACAACCAGATGACCCTGCTCCAAACAAAAAACATTTACACACATTTAACAATTCAAATACATTACTCGACTGCAAAACAGATGAATATAAGTTATGAGGGTAACAATCAAAAGAAGCACCTAGGAAAAGAAAGAGGTCTTTCCTAATAACTCCAATACTCAGGATGCTTGGAGTGGTAGTTCCCATCCAACAAAATCACACTCGATGTTTGAACAAACATAGCAGTCATGAAACAGAATCTCCCTGTTGAGAGGGATGAAACATGTACCACAATTTGTGCAGCACATTGATTAATTTTAATGACCATTGCAATCAGGTTTTTAAAAATTCAAAGCAAATGAAGGAGATCCCTAAACAATAAGATTTATCAAATTCCGAACTTTCGTTATTCAGTAAAGTGCATGTGGTGTCCAATCTGCACCAAAACACCATTGAATAGAGAATCTGTTTTCTGGCCATACAACCAGATGACCCTGCTGTAAACAAAAAACATTTAGCCAAATTTCACGAATAAAATACCTTACTCCACTGTGAAATTGAAAAATATAAGTAATAAAGGTATCAATCAAAGGAAGCACCTAGCAAAAGAAAACAGTATTTCTAATAAATCCAATCGTCAGAACACTCGGAGTGGTGATTTCCATCCAACATAATCACACTCGATGTTTGAATAAACATAGCAGACATGAAATGGAATCTCCCTGTTGAGAGAGAAGGAACATGTACCACAATTTGTGCAGCACATTGATTATTTTTGTGAACACGTGAATATAAGTTATAAGGGTAACAATCAAAAGAAACACCTAGGAAAAGAAAGAGGTCTTTCCTAATAACTCCAATACTAAGGATACTTGGAGTGGTAGTTTCCATCCAACAAAATCACACTCGATGTTTCAATAAACATAGCAGTCATGAAACGGAATCTCCCTGTGAGAGAGAGGAAACATGTACCACAATTTGTGCAGCACATTGATTATTTTTAGTGACAATTGCAATAAGATTTTTAAAAATACAAAGCAAATGAAGGAGATACCTAAACAACAAGCTTTATCAAATTCCGAACATTTGTTATTCAGTAAAGTGCATGTGGTGTCCAATCTGCACCAAAACACCATTGAATAGAGAATCTGCTTTCTGGCCATACAACCAGATGACCCTGCTGTAAACAACGAACATTTACAAACATTTCACCATTCAAAAAAATTATTCCACTGTGAAAATATTGAATATATGTAATAAAAGTATCAATCAAAGGTAGCACCTAGCAAAACAATGAAGTCTTTCCTAATAAGTCGAATGGTCAAATGCTCGGAGTGGTGGTTCCCATCCAAAAAAATCACACTCGATGGTAGAACAAACATAGTCATGAAACGAAATCTCCCTATTGAGAGGGAAGAAACATGTACCACAATTTGTGCAGCACATTTATTAATTTTAGTGACCATTGCAATAAGATTTTTAAAAATATAAAGCAAATGAAGGAGATAACTAAACAAGATGATTTATCAAATTCCGAACATTCGATATTCAGTAAAAGTCAAGTGGTGTCCAATCTGCACTAAAAACCCATTGTATGGAGAAACTGCTTGCTGGTCATACACCCAGATGACAATGCTCTAAACAAATAACATTTACACACATTTAACAATTCAAATACATTACTCGACTGTGAAACAGATGAATATAAGTTATAAGGGTAACAATCAAAAGAAGCACCTAGGAAAAGAAAGAGGTCTTTCCTAATAATGCCAATACTCAGGATGCTTAGAGTGGTAGTTCCCATCCAACAAAATCACACTTGATGTTTGAACAAACATAGCAGTCATGAAACGGAATCTCCCTGTTGAGAGAGAAGAAACATGTACCACAATTTGTGCAGCACATTGATTATTTTTAGTGACCATTGCAATAAGATTTTTAAAAATTTAAAGCAATTGAAGGGGTTGCGAAAACAAGAATATTTATCAAATTCCTAACATTTGTTATTCAGTAAAATGCAAGTGGTGTCCAATCTGCACTAAGAAAATTTGAATGGAGAATCTGCTTTCTGGCCATACATCCAGATGACACTGCTGTAAACAACAAACATTTACCCACATTTCACGAATCAAATACATTACTCCACTGTGAAATTGACGAATATAAGTGATAAAGGTATCAATCAAAGGAAGCACCTAGCAAAAGAAAACAGTATTTCTAATAAATCCAATCGTCAGAACGCTCGGAGTGGTGATTTCCATCCAACATAATCACACTCGATGTTTGGATAAACATAGCAGTCATGAAACGGAATCTCCCTGTTGAGAGAGAAGGAACATGTACCACAATTTGTGCAGCACATTGATTATTTTTGTGAACACGTGAATATAAGTTATAAAGTTAACAATCAAAAAAAACACCTAGGAAAAGAAAGAGGTCTTTCCTAATAACTCCAATACAAAGGATGCTTGGAGTGGTAGTTTCCATCCAACAAAATCACACTCGATGTTTCAATAAACATAGCAGTCATGAAACAGAACCTCCCAGTGAGAGAGAGGAAACATGTACCACAATTTGTGCAGCACATTGATTATTTTTAGTGACCATTGCAATAAGATTTTTAAAAATTTAAAGCAATTGAAGGAGATACGAAAACAAGAATATTTATCAATTTCCTAACATTTGTTATTCAGTAAAATGCAAGAGGTGTCCAATCTGTACTAAAAACACATTGAATGGAGAATCTGCTTTCTGGTCATACAAGCAGATGACCCTGCTCTAAACAAAAAACATTTACACAAATTTAACGATTCAAATACATTACTCCACTGCGAAACAGATGAATATAAGTTATGAGGGCAACAATCAAAAGAAGCACCTAGGAAAAGAAGGAGGTCTTTCCCAATAACTCCAATACTCAGGATGCTTGGAGTGGTAGTTCCCATCCAACAAAATCACACTTGATGTTTGTACAAACATAGCAGTAATGAAACAGAATCTCCTGTTGAGAGGCAAGTAACATGTACCACAATTTGTGCATGTGGTGTCAAATATGCACGAAAAGACGATTGAATGGGGAATCTGCTTTCTGGCCATACAGCCAGATGACCCTGTTGTAATCAACAAACATTTACCCACATTTCACGATTCAAATATATTATTCCACAGAGAAATTGATGAATATATGTGATGGGGATAACAATCAGAACAAGGACTCAGCAAAAGAAAGAAGTCTTTCCTAATAACTCCAATTGTCAGAATGCTCGGAGTAGTGCTTCCCATCCAACAAAAACACACTCGAAAGAAGAATATAGCAGGCATTAAACAGAATCTCCCTGTTGAGAGGGAAGAAACATGTACCACAATTTGTGCAGCACATTTATAATTTTTGTGACAAATGCAATAATATTTTCAAAAATATAAAGCAAAAGAATGAGATACCTCAACAAGAAGATTTATCAAATTCTGAACATTCGTTATTCAGTAAAGTGCATGTGGTGTGCAATCTGCACCAAACGACCATTGAATAGAGAATCTGCTTTCTGGTCATACAACCAGATGTCCCTGCTGTAAACAACAAACATTGACACACATTTCACGAATCAAATACATTACTCCACTGTGAAATTGACGAATGTAAGTGATAAAGGTATCAATCAAAGGAAGCACCTAGCAAAAGAAAACAGTATTACTAATAACTCCATTTGTCAGAACGCTTGGAGTGGTGATTTCCATCCAACATAATCACACTCGATGTTTGAATAACCATAGCAGTCATGAAACGGAATCTCCCTGTTGAGAGAGAAGAAACATGTACCACAATTTGTGCAGCACATTGACTATTTTTAGTGACCATTGCAATAAGATTTTTAAAAATTTAAAGCAATTGAAGGGGTTGCGAAAACAAGAATATTTATCAAATTCCTAACATTTGTTATTCAGTAAAATGCAAGTGGAGTCCAATCTGCACTAAAAAAATTTGAATGGAGAATCTGCTTTCTGGCCATACACCCAGATGAACCTGCTCTAAACAACAAACATTTACCCACATTTCACGATTCAAATACATTACACCACTGTGAAACTGACAAATTTAAGTGACAAAGGTGTCAATCAAAGGAACCACCTAGCAAAAGAAAACAGTATTTCTGATAACTCCAATCATCAGAACACTCGGAGTGGTGAATTCCATCCAACATAATCACACTCGATGTTTGAATAAACATAGCAGTCATGAAACGGAATCTCCCTGTTGAGAGAGATGAACCATGTACCACAATTTGTGCAGCACATTGATTATGTTTAGTGACCATTGCAATAAGATTTTTAAAAATTTAAAGCAATTAAAGGAGATACGAAAACAAGAATATTTATCAAATTAGTAACATTTGTTATCCAGTAAAGTGCATGTGGTGTCAAATATGCACCAAAAGACGATTGAATGGGGAATCAGCTTTCTGGTCATACAACCAGATGACCCTGCTCTAAACAAAAAACATTTACACACATTTAACAATTCAAATACAATACTCCACTGCGAAACAGATGAATATAAGGTATGAGGGTAACAATCAAAAGAAGCACCTAGGAAAGGAAAGAGGTCTTTCCTAATAACTCCAATACTCAGGATGCTTGGAGTGGTAGTTCCCATCCAACAAAATCACACTCGATGTTTGAACAAACATAGCAGTCATGAAAAACCATCTCCCTGTTGAGAGGGAAGAAACATGTACCACAATTTGTGCATGTGGTGTCAAACATGCACCAAAAGACCATTGAATGGGGAATCTGCTTTCTGGCAATACAACCACATGACCCTGCTGTAATCAACATACATTTACCCACATTTCACTATTCAAATATATTATTCCACTGTGAAATTGATGAATATATGTGATGAGGGTAACAATCAAAACAAGGACTCAGCAAAAGAAAGAAATCTTTCCTAATAACTCCAATTGTCAGAATGCTTGAAGTAGTGCCTCCCATCCAACAATATCACACTCAAATGTAGAACGAACATAGCAGGCATTAAACAGAATCTCCCTGTTGAGAGGGAAGAAACATGTACCACAATTTGTGCAGCACATTTATTATTTTTAGTGACCAATGCAATAATATTTTCAAAAATATAAAGCAAATGAATGAGATACCTCAACAAGAAGATTTATCAAATTCTGAACATTCGTTATTCAGTAAAGTGCAAGTGGTGTCCAATCTGCACCAAACGACCATTGAATAGAGAATCTGCTTTCTGGCCATACAACCAGATGACCCTGCTGTAAACAACAAACATTTACACACATTTCACGAATCAAATAAATTACTCCACTGTGAAATTGACGAATATAAGTGATAAAGGTATCAATCAAAGGAAGCACGTAGCAAAAGAAAACAGTATTACTAATAACTCCATTTGTCAGAACGCTTGGAGTGGTGATTTCCATCCAACATAATCACACTCGATGTTTGAATAACCATAGCAGTCATGAAACGGAATCTCCCTGTTGAGAGAGAAGAAACATGTACCACAATTTGTGCAGCACATTGATTATTTTTAGTGACCATTGCAATAAGATTTTTAAAAATTTAAAGCAATTGAAGGGGTTGCGAAAACAAGAATATTTATCAAATTCCTAACATTTGTTATTCAGTAAAATGCAAGAGGTGTCCAATCTGCACTAAGAAAATTTGAATGGAGAATCTGCTTTCTGGCCATACAACCAGATGACCCTGCTGTAAACAACAAACATTCACCCACATTTCACGAATCAAATACATTACTCCACTGTGAAATTGACGAATATAAGGGATAAAGGTATCAATCAAAGGAAGCAACTAGCAAAAGAAAACAGTATTTCTAATAACTCCAATCGTCAGAACGTTTGGAGTGTTGATTTCCATCCAACATAATCACACTCGATGTTCGAATAAACATAGCAGTCATGAAACGGAATCTGCCTGTTGAGAGAGAAGAAACATGTACCACCATTTGTGCAGCACATTGATTATTTTTAGTAACCATTGCAATAAGATATTTAAAAATTTAGAGCAATTGATGGAGATACGAAAACAAGAATATTTATAAAATTCCTAACATTTGTTATTCAGTAAAATGCAAGTGGTGTCCAATCTGCACTAAAAACCCTTTAAATGGAGAATCTGCTTTCTGGTCATACAACCAGATGACCCTGCTCTAAACAAAAAACATTTACAAACATTTAACAATTCAAATACATTACTCCACTGCGAAACAAATTAATATAAGCTATAAGGGTAACAATCAAAAGAAGCGCCTAGGAAAAGAAACGGGTCTTTCCTAATAACTCCAATACTCAGGATGCTTGGGGTGGTAGTTCCCATCCAACAAAATTACACTCGATGTTGGAACAAACATAGCAGTCATGAAACAAAATCTCCCTGTTGAGAGGCAAGAAACATGTACCATAATTTGTGCATGTGGTGTCAAATATGCACCAAAAGATGATTGAATGGGGAATCTGCTTTCTGGCCATACAACCAGGTGACCCTGCTGTAATCAACAAACATTTAACCACATTTAACGATTCAAATATATTATTCCACTGTGAAATTGATGAATATATGTGATGAGGCTAACAATCAAAACAAGGACTCAGCAAAAGAAAGAAATTTTCCTAATAACTCCAATTGTCAGAATGCTTGAACTAGTGCCTCCCATCCAACAAAATCACACTCAAATGTAGAACGAACATAGCAGGCATTAAACAGAATCTCCCTGTTGAGAGGCAAGAAACATGTACCACAATTTGTGCATGTGGTGTCAAATATGCACCAAAAGACGATTGAATGGGGAATCTGCTTTCTGTCCATACAGCCAGATGACCCTGCTGTAATCAACAAACATTTACCCACATTTCACTATTCAAATATATTATTCCACTGTGAAATTGATGAATATATGTGATGAGGGTAACAATCAAAACAAGGACTCAGCAAAAGAAAGAAGTCTTTAATAATAACACCAACTGTCAGAATGCTCGGAGTAGTGCCTCCCATCCATCAAAATCACACTCGATAGTAGAACATAGCAGGCATTAAACAGAATCTCCCTGTTGAGAGGGAAGAAAGATGTACCACAATTTGTGCAGCACGTTTATTATTTTTAGTGACCACTGCAATAATATTTTTAAAAATATAAAGCAAATGAAGGAGATACCTCAACAAGAAGATTTATCAAATTCCGAACATTCGTTATTCAGTAAAGTGCATGTGGTGTCCAATCTGCACCAAAAGACCATTCAATAGAGAATCTGCTTTCTGGTCATACAACCAGATGACCCTGCTTTAATCAACAAACATTTACCCACATTTCACTATTCAAATATATTATTCCACTGTGAAATTGATGAATATATGTGATGAGGGTAACAATCAAAACAAGGACACAGCAAAAGAAAGAAATCTTTCCTAATAACTCCAATTGTCAAAATGCTTGAAGTAGTGACTCCCATCTAACAAAATCACACTCAAATGTAGAACGAACATAGCAGGCCTTAAACAGAATCTCCCTGTTGAGAGGCAGGAAACCTGTACCACAATTTGTGCATGTGGTGTCAAATATGCATCAAAAGACGATTGAATGGGGAATCTGCTTTCTGGCCATACAACCACATGACCCTGCTGTAATCAACAAACATTCACCCACATTTCACTATTCAAATATATTATTCCACTGTGAAATTGGTGAATATATGTGATGTGGGTAACAATGTAAACAAGGACTCAGAAAAAGAAAGAAATCTTTCCTAATAATTTCAATTGTCAGAATGCTTGATGTAGTGCCTCCCATCCAACAAAATCACACTCAAGTGTAGAACGAACATAGCAAGCATTAAACAGAATCTCCGTGTTGAGAGGGAAGAAACATGTACCACAATTTGTGCAGCACATTTATTATTTTTAGTGACCATTGCAATAAGATTGTTAAAAATATATAAAGCAAATGAAGGAGATACCTAAACAAGAAGAATTATCAAATTCCGAACATTCGTTATTCAGTAAAGTGCATGTGGTGTCCAATCTGCACCAAAAGACCATTGAATAGAGAATCTACTTTCTGGGCATACAACCAGATGACCCTGCTCTAAACAAAAAACATTTACCCAAATTTCACGAATAAAATACATTACTCCACTGTGAAATTGAAAAATATAGGTAATAAAGGTATCAATCAAAGGAAGCACCTAGCAAAAGAAAACAGTATTTCTAATAACTCCAAACGTCAGAACGCTCGGAGTGGTGATTGACATCCAACATAATCACACTTGATGTTTGAATAAAAATAGCAGTCATGAAACGGAATCTCCCTGTTGAGAGAGAAGAAACGTGTACCACAATTTGAGCAGCACATTGATTATTTTTAGTGACTGTGCAATAAGATTTTTAAAAATTTAAAGCAATCGAAGGAGATACCTCAACAAGAAGATTTATCTAATTCAGAACATTTGTCATTCAGTAAAATGCAAGTGGTGTCCAATCTGCACTAAAAACCCTTTGAATGAGATATCTGTTTCTGGTCATACAATCAGATGACCCAGCTCTAAACAAAAACATTTACACACATTTAACGATTCAAATACATTACCCCACTACAAAACAGATGAATATAAGTTATAAGTGTAAAGATCAAAAGAAGCACCTAGGAAAAGAAACAGGTCTTTCCTAATAACTCCAATACTCAGGACGCTTGGAGTGGTAGTTCCCATCCAACAAAATCACACTCGATGTTTGAAAAAACATAGCAGTCATGAACCAGAATCTTCCTATTGCGAGGCGAGAAACATGTACCACAATTTGTGCATGTGGTGTCAAACATGCACCAAAACACAACTGCATGGGGAATCTGCTTTCTGGCAATACAATCAGATGACCCTGCTGTAATCAACAAACGTTTACCCACATTTCACGATTCAAATATATTATTCCACTGTCATAATTTATGAATATATGTGATGAGGGTAACAATCAAAACAAGGACTCAGCCTAAGAAAGAAGTCTTTCCTAATAACTCCAATTGTCAGAATGCTCGGAGTAGTGCTTCCCATCCAACAAAATCACACTCAAATATAAAAAAAAAAAATAGCAGTCACGAAACAGAATCTTCCTGTTGAGAGGGAAGAAACATGTACCACAATTTGTGCATGAGGTGTCAAACATGCACCAAAAGACAATTGCATGGGGAATCTGCTTTCTGGAAATACAATCAGATGACCCTGCTGTAATCAACAAACATTTACCCACATTTCACGATTCAAATATATTATTCCTCTGTGAAATTTGTGAATATATGTGATGAGGGTAACAATCAAAACAAGGACTCAGCCTAAGAAAGAAGTCTTTCCTAATAACTCCAATTGTCAGAATGCTCGGAGTAGTGCTTCCCATCCAACAAAATCACACTCAAAAGTAACACAAACATAGCAGTCATGAAACGGAATCTCCCTGTTGAGAGAGAAGAAACATGTACAAGTTGTACAGCACTTTGATTATTTTTAGTGACCATTGCAATACGATTTTTAAAAATTTAAAGCAATTGAAGGAGATACGAAAACAAGAATATTTATCAAATTCCTAACATTTGTTATTTAGTAAAATGCAAGTGGTGTCCAATCTGCACTAAAAACCCATTGAATGGAGAATCTCATTTCTGGTCATACAACCAGATGACCCTGCTCTAAACAAAAAACATTTACCCAAATATCGCGAATAAAATACATTACACCACTGTGAAATTGAAAAATATAAGTAATAAAGGTATGAATCAAAGGAAGCACCTAGCAAAGGAAAACAGTATTTCTAATAAATCCAATCATCAGAACGCTCGGAGTGGTGATTTCCATCCAACATAATCACACTCGATGTTTGAATAAACATAGCAGTCATGTAACAGAATCTGCCTGTTGAGAGAGAAGAAACATGTAACACAATTTGTGCAGCACATTGATTATTTTTAGTGACCATTGCAATAAGAGTTTTAAAAATTTAAAGCAATCGAAGGAGATACGAAAACAAAAAATTTTATCAAATTCCTAACATTTGTTATTTAGTAAAATGCAAGTGGTGTCCAATCTGCACTAAAAAACCCATTGAAGGGAGAATCTGCTTTCTGGCCATACAACCAGATGACCCTGCTCTAAATAAAAAACATTTACACACATTTAACGATTCAAATACATTACTCCACTGCGAAACAGATGTATATAAGTTATAAGGGTAACAATCAAAAGAAGCACCTACGAAAAGAAAGAGGTCTTTCCTAATAACTCCAATACTCAGGACGCTTGGAGTGGTAGTTCCCATCCAACAAAACCACACTCGATGTTTGAACAAACATAGCAGCCATGAAAAAAAATCTCCCTGTTGAGAGGGAAGAAACATGTACCACAATTTGTGCATGTGGTGACAAACATGCACCAAAAGACAATTGCATGGGGAATCTGCTTTCTGGCAATACAACCAGATGACCCTGCTGTAATCAACAAACATTTACCCACATTTTACGATTCAAATATATTATTCCACTGTGAAATTTATGAATATATGTGATGAGGGTAACAATCAAAACAAGGACTCAGCCTAAGAAAGAACTATTTCCTAATAAATACAATTGTCAGAATGCTCGGAGTAGTGCTTCCCATCAAACAAAATCACACTCAAAAGTAGAACAAACATAGCAGGCATTAAACAGAATCTCCCTGTTGAGAGGGAAGAAACATGTACCACAATTTGTGCCGCACATTTATTATTTTTAGTGACCATTGCAATAAGATTTTTTAAATATAAAGCAAATGAAGGAGATACCTAAACAAAAAGATTTATCAAATTCCGAATATTCGTTATTTAGTAAAGTGCATGTGGTGTCCAATCTGCACCAAAAGACCATTGAATAGAGAATCCGCTTTCTGGCCATACAACCAGATGACCCTGCTGTAAACAACAAACATTTACCCACATTTCACGAATCAAATACATTACTCCACTATGAAATTGACGAATATAAGGGATAAAGGTATCAATCAAAGGAAGCACCTAGCAAAAGAAAACAGTATTTCTGATAACTCCAATCGTCAGAACGCTCGGTGTGGTGATTTCCATCCAACATAATCACACTCGATGATTGAATAAACATAGCAGTCATGAAACGGAATCTCCCTGTTGAGAGAAAAGAACCATGTACCACAATTTGTGCAGCAAATTGATTATTTTTAGTGACCATTGCAATAAGATTTTTAAAAATTTAAATCAATTGATGGAGATACGAAAACAAGAATATTTATCAATTTCCTAACATTTGTTATTCAGTAAAATGCAAGTGGTGTCCAATCTGCAACAAAAGACCATTGAATAGAGAATCTCCTTTCTGGCCATACAACCAGATGACCATGCTCTAAACAAAAAACATTAACAAATTTAACGATTCAAATACATTACTCCACTGCCAAACAGATGAATATAAGTTATAAGGGTAACAATCAAAAGAAGCACCTAGGAAAAGAAAGAGGTCTTTAGTAATAACTCCAATACTCAGGATGCTTGGAGTGGTAGTTGCCATCAGACAAAATCACACTCCATGTTTGAACAAACATAGCAGTCATGAAACAGAATCTCAATGTTGAGAGGCAAGAAATATGTACCACAATTTGTGAATGTGATGTCAAATATGCACCAAAAGACGATTGAATGGGGAATCTGCTTTCTGGCCATACAACCAGATGACCCTGCTGTAATCAACAAACATTTAAACACATTTCATTATTCAAATATATTATTCCACTGTGAAATTGATGAATATATGTGATGAGGGTAACAATCAAAACAAGGACTCAGCAAAAGAAAGAAGTCTTTCCTAATAACTCCAATTGTCAGAATGCTCGGAGTAGTGCGTCCCATCCAACAAAATCACACTCGAAAGTAGAATATAGCAGGCATTAAACAGCATCTCCCTGTTGAGAGGGAAGAAACATGTACCACAATTTGTGCAGCACATTTATTATTTTTAGTGACCATTGCAATAATATTTTTAAAAATATAAAGCAAATGAAGGAGATACCTCAACAAGAGGATTTATCAAATTTCGAACATTCGTTATTCAGTAAAATGCATGAGGTGTACAATCTGCACCAAAAGACCATTGAATAGAGAATCTGCTTTCTGGCCATACAACCAGATGACCCTGCTGTAAACAACAAACATGTACCCATATGTCACGAATCAAATACATTACTCCACTGTGAAACTAACGAATATAGGTGATAAAGGTATCAATCAAAGGAAGCACCTAGCAGAAGAAAACAGTATTTCTGATAACTCCAATCGTCAGAACGCTCGGTGTGGTGATTTCCATCCAACATAATCACACTCGATGTTTGAATAAACATAGCAGTCATGAAACGGAATCTCCCTGTTGAGAGAGAAGAAACATGTACCACAATTTGTGCAGCACATTGATTATTTTCACTGATCATTGCAATAAGATTTCTAAAAATTTAGAGCAATTGAAGGAGATACGAAAACAAGAATATCAATCAAATTCCTAACATTTCTTATTCAGTAAAATGCAAGTGGTGTACAATCTGCCCTAAAAACCCATTGAATGGAGAATCTGCATTCTGGACATACAACGAGATTACCCTGCTCTAAACAAAAAAACATTTACACACATTTAACAATTCAAATACATTACTCCACTGCGAAACAGATGAATATAAGTTATAAGGGTAACAATCAAAAGAAGCACCTAGGAAAAGAAAGAGGTCTTTCCTAATAACTCAAAATACTCAGCATGCTTGGGGTGGTAGTTCCCATCCAACAAAATCACACTACATGTTTGAACAAACATAGCAGTCATGAAACAGAATCTAACTGTTGAGAGGGAAGAAACATGTACCACTATTTGTGCAGCACACTTATTATTTTTAGTGACCATTGCAATAAGAGTTTTAAAAATACAAAGCAAATGAAAGAGATACCTAATCAAGAAGATTTATCAAACTCCGAACATTCGTTATTCAGTAAAGTGCATGTGGTGTCCAATCTGCACCAAAAGACCATTGAATAGAGAATCTGCTTTCTGGCCATACAACCAGATGGCCCTGCTGTAATCAACAAATATTTACCAACATTTCACGATTCAAATATATTATTCCACTGTGAAATTGATGAATATATGTGATAAGGGTAACAATCAAAACAAGGACTCAGCAAAAGAAAGAAGTCTTTCCTAATAACTCCAATTGTCAGAATGATCGAAGTAGTGCTTCCCATCAAACAAAATCACACTCAAAAGTAGAACAAACATAGCAGGCATTAAACGGAATCTCCCTGTTGAGAGGGAAGAAACATGTACCACAATTTGTGCCGCACATTTATTATTTTTAGTGACCATTGCAATAATATTTTTTAAATATAAAGCAAATGAAGGAGATACCTCAACAAGAGGATTTATCAAATTTGGAACTTTTGTTATTCAGTAAAGTGCATGTGGTGTCCAATCTGCACCAAAAGACCAGTGAAGAGAGAATCTTGCTTCCTGGTCATACAACCAGATGACCCTGCTCTAAACAAAAAACATTTCCACACATTTAACGATTCAAATACATTACTCCACTGCGAAAAAGATGAATATAAGTTATAAGGGTAACAATCAAAAGAAGCACCTAGGAAAAGAAAGAGTTCTTTCCTAATAACTCCAATACTCAGGATGCTTGGAGTGGTAGTTCCCATCCAACAAAATCACACCCCATTTTTGAACAAACATAGCAGTCATCAAACACAATCACCCTATTGAGAGGCAAGAAACATGTACCACAATTTGTGCAAGTGGTGTCAAATATGCACCAAAAGACGATTGAATGGGGAATCTGCTTTCTGGCCATTCAGCCAGATGACCCTGCTGCAACCAACAAACATTTACCCACATTTCACGATTCAAAAATATTACTCCAATGTGAAATTGACGAATATATGTGATGAGGGTAACAATCAAAACAAGGACTCAGGAAAAGAATGAAGTCTTTCCTAATAACTCCAATTGTCAGAATGCTCGAAGTAGTGCTTCCCATCCAACAAAATCACACTCAAATGTAGAATGAACATAGCAGGCATCAAACGGAATCTCCCTGTTGAGACGGAAGAAACATTTACCACAATTTTTGCAGACATTGATTATTATTAGTGACCATTGCAATAAGATTTGTAAAAATAAAAAGCAAATGAAGGAGATACCAAACAAGAAGATTTATCAAATTCCGAACATTCGTTATTCTGTAAAGTGCATGTGGTGTCCAATCTGCACCAAAAGACCATTGAATAGAGAATCTGCTTTCTGGCCATACAACCAGATGACCCTGCTGTAATCAACAAATATTTACCCACATTTCACGATTCAAATATATCATTCCACTGTGAAATTGATAAATATCTGTGATGAGGGGAACAAACAAAACAAGGACTCAGCAAAAGAAAGAACTATTTCCTAATAAATACAATTGTCAGAATGCTCGGAGTAGTGCTTCCCATCCAACAAAATCACACTCGAAAATAGAACATAGTAGGCACTAACAGAATCTCCCTGTTGAGAGGGAAGAAACAAGTACCACAATTAGTGCAGAACATTTAATATTTTTATTGACCATTGCAATAATATTTTCAAAAACATAAAGCAAATGAAGGAGATACCGCAACAAAAGATTTATAAAAATTCCGAACATTCGTTATTCAGTAAGTGCATGTGGTTTCCAATCAGCACCAAAAGACCATTGAATAGAGAATCTGCTTTCTGGCCATACAACCAGGTGACCCTGCTGTAAACAACAAACATTTACCCATATTTAACGATACAAATACATTACTCCACTGCGAAACAGATGAATATAAGTTATAAGGCTAACAATCAAAAGAAGCACCTAAGAAAAGAAAGAGGTCTTTCCTAATTACTCCACTACTCAAGATGCTTGGAGTGGTAGTTCCCATCCAACAAAATCACACCCCATTTTTGAACAAACATAGCAGTCATGAAACAGAATCTCCCTGTTGAGAGGCAAGAAACATGTACCACAATTTGTGCATGAGGTGTCAAATATGCACCAAAAGAAGATTGAATGGGGAATCTGCTTTCTGGCCAAACAACCAGATGACCCTGCAGTAATCAACAAAAATTTGCTTACATTTGACTATTCAAATATATTACTCCAATGTGAAATTGATGAATATATGTGACGAGGGTAACAATCAAAACAAGGACTCAGCAAAAGAAAGAAGTCTTTCCTAATAACTCCAATTGTCAGAATGCTCGAAGTGGTGCTTCCCATCCAACAAAATCACACTCAAAAGTAGAACAAACATAGCAGGCATTAAACGCAATCTCCCTGTTGAGAGGGAAGAAACATGTTCCACAATTTGTGCAGCACATTGATTACTTTTAGTGACGCTTGCAAGAAAATTTTTAAAAATAAAATGCAAATGAAGGAGATACCTCAACAAGAAGATTTATCAAATTCCGAACATTCCGTATTCAGGAAAGTGCAAGTGGTGTCCAATCTGCACCAAAAGACCATTGAATAGAGAATCTGCTTTCTGGCCATACAACCAGATGACCCTGCTGTAAACAACAAACATTTACCCACATATCACGAAACAAATACATTACGCCACTGTGAAATGAACGAATATATGTGATAAAGGTATCAATCAAAGGAAGCACCTAGCAAAAGAAAACAGTATTTCTAATAACTCCAATCGTCAGAACGCATGGAGTGCTGATTCCCATCCAACATAATCACACTCGATGCTTGAATAAACATAGCAGTCATGAAACGGAATCTCCCTGTTGAGAGAAAAGAACCATGTACCACAATTTGTGCAGCAAATTGATTATTTTTAGTGACCATTGCAATAAGATTTTTAAAAATTTAAATCAATTGATGGAGATACGAAAACAAGAATATTTATCAATTTCCTAACATTTGTTATTCAGTAAAATGCAAGTGGTGTCCACGTTGCACTAAAAATCCTCTGAATGGAGAATCTGTTTCTGGTCATACAACCAGATGACCCTTCTCTAAACAAAAAACATTTACACATATTTGACGATTCAAATACATTACTCCACTGCGAAACAGATGAATGTAAGTTATAAGGCTAACAATCAAAAGAAGCACCTAGGAAAAGAAAGAGTTCTTTCCTAATAACTCCAATACTCAGCATGCTTGGGTTGGTAGTTCCCATCCAACAAAATCACACTACATGTTAGAACAAACATAGCAGTCATGAAACAGAATCTAACTATTGAGAGGGAAGAAACATGTACCACAATTTGGGCAGCACATTGATTATTTTTAGTGACCATTGGAATAAGATTTTTAAAAATACAAAGCAAATGAAGGAGATACCTAATAAAGAAGATTTATCAAACTCCGAACATTCGTTATTCAGTAAAGTGCATGTGGTGTCCAATCTGCACCAAAAGACCATTGAATAGAGAATCTGCTTTCTGGCCTTACAACCAGAAGACCCTGCTGTAATCAACAAACATTTACCCACATTTGACTAATCAAATATATTACTCCACTGTGAAATTGATGAATATATGTGGTGAGGGTAACAATCAAAACAAGGACTCAGCAAAAGAAACAAATCATTCCTAATAACTCCAATTGTCAGAATGCTTGAAGTAGTGCTTCCCATAAAACAAAATCACACTCAAATGTAGAACGAACATAGCAGGCATTAAACAGAATCTCCCTGTTGAGAGGGAAGAAACATGTACCACAATTTGTGCAGCACATTGATTATTTTTAGTGACAATTGCTATAATATTTTTAAAAATATAAAGCAAATGAAGGAGATACCTCAACAAGAGGATTTATCAAATTTGGAACTTTTGTTATTCAGTAAAGTGCATGTGGTGTCCAATCTGCACCAAAAGACCAGTGAAGAGAGAATCTTGCTTCCTGGCCATACAACCAGATGACCCTGCTGTAAACAACAAACATTTTCCCACAGTTCACGAATCAAATACATTACTCCACTGTGAAATTGACGAATATAAGTGATAAAGGTATCAATCAAAGGAAGCACCTAGCAAAAGAAAGCAGTATTACTAATAACTCCATTTGTCAGAATGCTTGGAGTGGAGATTTCCATCCAACATAATCACACTCGATGTTTGAATAACCATAGCAGTCATGAAACGGAATCTCCCTGTTGAGAGAGAAGAAACATGTACCACAATTTGTGCAGCACATTGATTATTTTTAGTGACCATTGCAATAAGATTTTAAAAAATTTAAAGCAATTGAAGGGGTTGCGAACAAGAATATTTATCAAATTCCTAACATTTGTTATTCAGTAAAATGCAAGTGGTGTCCAATCTGCACTAAAAACCCATTGAATGGAGATTCTGCTTTCTGGCCATACAACCAGATGAACCTGCTCTAAACAAAAAACATTTACATACATTTCAAGAATCAAATACATTACTAAACTGCGAAACAGATGAGTATAAGATATAAGGGTAACAATCAAAAGAAGCACCTAGGAAAAGAAAGAGGTCTTTCCTAATAACTCCAATACTCAGGATGCTTGGAGTGGTAGTTCCCATCCAACAAAATCACACTCGATGTTTGAACAAACATAGCAGTCATAAAACAGAATACATTACTGGACTGCGAAACAGATGAATATAAGTTTATAAGGGTAACAATCAAAACAAGGAAACTGTATTTCTAATAACTCCAATCGTCAGAACGCTCGGAGTGGTGATTTCCATCCAACATAATCACACTTGATGTTTGAATATACATAGCAGTCATGAAAAGGAATCTCCCTGTTGATAGAGAAGAAACATGTATCACAATTTGTGCAGCACATTGATTATTGTTAGTGACCATTGCAAAAATATCTTTAAAATTATAAAGATAATGAAGCAGATACCTCAACAAGAAGATTTATCAAATTCCTAACATTTGTTATTCAGTAAAATGCAAGTGGTGTCCAATCTGCACTAAAAACCCATTGAATGGAGAATCTGCTTTCTGGTCATACAACCAGATGACCCTGCTCTAAACAAAAAACATTTCCACACATTTAACGATTCAAATACATTACTCCACTGCGAAAAAGATGAATATAAGTTATAAGGGTAACAATCAAAAGAAGCACCTAGGAAAAGAAAGAGTTCTTTCCTAATAACTCCAATACTCAGGATGCTTGGAGTGGTAGTTCCCATCCAACAAAATCACACCCCATTTTTGAACAAACATAGCAGTCATCAAACACAATCACCCTATTGAGAGGCAAGAAACATGTACCACAATTTGTGCAAGTGGTGTCAAATATGCACCAAAAGACGATTGAATGGGGAATCTGCTTTCTGGCCATTCAGCCAGATGACCCTGCTGCAACCAACAAACATTTACCCACATTTCACGATTCAAATATATTACTCCAATGTGAAATTGACGAATATATGTGATGAGGGTAACAATCAAAACAAGGACTCAGCAAAAGAATGAAGTCTTTCCTAATAACTCCAATTGTCAGAATGCTCGAAGTACTGCTTCCCATCCAACAAAATCACACTCAAATTTAGAATGAACATAGCAGGCATCAAACGGAATCTCCCTGTTGAGACGGAAGAAACATTTACCACAATTTTTGCAGACATTGATTATTATTAGTGACCATTGCAATAAGATTTGTAAAAATAAAAAGCAAATGAAGGAGATACCTAAACAAGAAGATTTATCAAATTCCGAACATTCGTTATTCAGTAAAGTGCATGTGGTGTCCAATCTGCACCAAAAGACCATTGAATAGAGAATCTGCTTTCTGGCCATACAACCAGATGACCCTGCTGTAATCAACAAACATTTACCCACATTTCACGATTCAAATATATCATTCCACTGTGAAATTGATAAATATCTGTGATGAGGGGAACAAACAAAACAAGGACTCTGCAAAAGAAAGAAGTATTTCCTAATAAATACAATTGTCAGAATGCTCGGAGTAGTGCTTCCCGTCCAACAAAAGCACACTCAAAAGTAGAACAATCATAGCAGGCATTAAACGGAATCTCCCTGTTGAGAGGGAAGAAACATGTACCACAATTTGTGCAGCTCATTGATTATTTTTAGTGACTATTGCAATAAGATTTTTAAAAATCTAAAGCAATTAAAGGAGATACGAAAACAAGAATAATTATCAAATTCCTAACATTTGTTATTCAGTAAAATGCAAGTGGTGTCCAATCTGCACTAAAAACCCATTGAATGGAGAATCTAACAAAAAACATTTACACTCATTTAAATATTCAAATACATTACTCCACTGCAAAACAGATGAAAATGAGTTATAAGGGTAACACTCAAAAAAAGCACCAAGGAAAAGAAAGAGGTCTTTCCTAATAACTCCAATACTCAGGATGCTTGGAGTGGTAGTTCCCATCCAACAAAATCACACCCCATCTTTGACCAAACATAGCAGTCACGAAACAGAATCTCCCTGTTAAGAGGCAAGAAACATGTACCACAATTTGTGCATGTGGTGTCAAATTTGCACCAAAAGACGATTGAATGGGGAATCTGCTTTCTGGCCATACAACCAGATGACCCTGCTGTAATCAACAAACATTTAAACACATTTCATTATTCAAATATATTATTCCACTGTGAAATTGATGAATATATGTGATGAGGGTAACAATCAAAACAAGGACTCAGCAAAAGAAAGAAGTCTTTCCTAATAACTCCAATTGTCAGAATGCTCGGAGTAGTGCGTCCCATCCAACAAAATCACACTCGAAAGTAGAATATAGCAGGCATTAAACAGCATCTCCCTGTTGAGAGGGAAGAAACATGTACCACAATTTGTGCAGCACATTTATTATTTTTAATGACCATAGGAATAATTTTTTTAAAAATATAAACAAATGAAGGAGATAACTCAACAAGAAGATTTATCAAACTCCGAACATTTGTTATTCAGTAAAGTGCATGTGGTGTCCAATCTGCAACAAAAGACCATTGAATAGAGAATCTCCTTTCTGGCCATACAACCAGATGACCCTGCTGCAAACAACAAACATGTACCCACATTTCACGAATCAAATACATTACTCCAATGTGAAACTAACGAATATAGGTGATAAAGGTATCAATCAAAGGAAGCACCTAGCAGAAGAAAACAGTATTTCAATAACTACAATCGTCAGAACGCTCGGAGTGGTGATTTCCATCCAACATAATCACACTCGATGTTTGAATAAACATAGCAGTCATGACACGGAATCTCTCTGTTGAGAGACAAGAAACATTTACCACAATTTGTGCAGCACATTGATCATTTTTAGTGATCATTGCAATAAGATTTTTAAAAATTTAAAGCAATTGAAGGAGATACGAAAACAAGAATTTTTATCAAATTCATAACATTTGTTATTCAGTAAAATGCAAGTGGTGTCCAATCTGCACTAAAAATCCTCTGAATGGAGAATCTGTTTCTGGTCATACAACAAGATGACCCTTCTCTAAACAAAAAATATTTACACACATTTAACGATTCAAATACATTACTCCACTGCGAAACAGATGAATATAAGTTATAAAGGTAACAATCAAAAGAAGCACCTAGGAAAAGAAAGAGGTCTTTCCTAATAAATCGAATAATCAGGATGCTTGGAGTGGTAGTTCCCATCCAACAAAGTCACACTACATGTTTGAACAAACATAGCAGTCATGAAACAGAATCTAATGGTTGAGAGGGAAGAAACATGTACAACAATTTGTGCAGCACATTGATTATTTTTAGTGACCATTGCAAGAAGATTTTTAAAAATACAAATCAAATGAAGGAGATACCTAATCAAGAAGATTTATCAAACTCCGAACATTCGTTATTCAGTAAAGTGCATGTGGTGTCCAATCTGCACCAAAAGACCATTGAATAGAGAATCTGCTTTCTGGCCATACAACCAGAAGACCCTGCTGTAATCAACAAACATTTACCCACATTCCACTATTCAAATATATTATTCCACTGTGAAATTGATGAATATATGTGATGAGGGTAACAATCAAAACAAGGACTCAGCAAAAGAAAGAAATCTTTCCTAATTACTCCAATTGTCACAATGCTTGAAGTACTGCTCCCCATCCAACAAAATCACACTCAAATGTAGAACGAACATAGAAGGCATTAAACAGAATCTCCCTGTTGAGAGGTAAGAAACATGTACCACAATTTGTGCAGCACATTTATTATTTTTAGTGACCATTGCAATAATATTTTTAAAAATATAAAGCAAATGAAGGAGATACCTCAACAAGAGGATTTATCAAATTTCGAACATTCGTTATTCAGTAAAGTGCATGAGGTGTACAATCTGCACCAAAAGACCATTGAATAGAGAATCTGCTTTCTGGCCATACAACCAGATGACCCTGCTGTAAACAACAAACATGTACCCATATGTCACGAATCAAATACATTACTCCACTGTGAAACTAACGAATATAGGTGAAAAAGGTATCAATCAAAGGAAGCACCTAGCAGAAGAAAACAGTATTTTTGATAACTCCAATCGTCAGAACGCTCGGTGTGGTGATTTCCATCCAACATAATCACATTCGATGTTTGAATAAACATAGCAGTCATGAAACGGAATCTCCCTGTTGAGAGAGAAGAAACATGTACCACAATTTGTGCAGCACATTGATTATTTTCACTGATCATTGCAATAAGATTTCTAAAAATTTAGAGCAATTGAAGGAGATACGAAAACAAGAATATTAATCAAATTCCTAACATTTCTTATTCAGTAAAATGCAAGTGGTGTACAATCTGCCCTAAAAACCCATTGAATGGAGAATCTGCATTCTGGACATACAACGAGATTACCCTGCTCTAAACAAAAAAACATTTACACACATTTAACAATTCAAATACATTACTCCACTGCGAAACAGATGAATATAAGTTATAAGGGTAACAATCAAAAGAAGCACCTAGGAAAAGAAAGAGGTCTTTCCTAATAACTCAAAATACTCAGCATGCTTGGGGTGGTAGTTCCCATCCAACAAAATCACACTACATGTTTGAACAAACATAGCAGTCATGAAACAGAATCTAACTGTTGAGAGGGAAGAAACATGTACCACTATTTGTGCAGCACACTTATTATTTTTAGTGACCATTGCAATAAGAGTTTTAAAAATACAAAGCAAATGAAAGAGATACCTAATCAAGAAGATTTATCAAACTCCGAACATTCGTTATTCAGTAAAGTGCATGTGGTGTCCAATCTGCACCAAAAGACCATTGAATAGAGAATCTGCTTTCTGGCCATACAACCAGATGGCCCTGCTGTAATCAACAAATATTTACCAACATTTCACGATTCAAATATATTATTCCACTGTGAAATTGATGAATATATGTGATAAGGGTAACAATCAAAACAAGGACTCAGCAAAAGAAAGAAGTCTTTCCTAATAACTCCAATTGTCAGAATGATCGGAGTAGTGCTTCCCATCAAACAAAATCACACTCAAAAGTAGAACAAACATAGCAGGCATTAAACGGAATCTCCCTGTTGAGAGGGAAGAAACATGTACCACAATTTGTGCCGCACATTTATTATTTTTAGTGACCATTGCAATAATATTTTTTAAATATAAAGCAAATGAAGGAGATACCTCAACAAGAGGATTTATCAAATTTGGAACTTTTGTTATTCAGTAAAGTGCATGTGGTGTCCAATCTGCACCAAAAGACCAGTGAAGAGAGAATCTTGCTTCCTGGTCATACAACCAGATGACCCTGCTCTAAACAAAAAACATTTCCACACATTTAACGATTCAAATACATTACTCCACTGCGAAAAAGATGAATATAAGTTATAAGGGTAACAATCAAAAGAAGCACCTAGGAAAAGAAAGAGTTCTTTCCTAATAACTCCAATACTCAGGATGCTTGGAGTGGTAGTTCCCATCCAACAAAATCACACCCCATTTTTGAACAAACATAGCAGTCATCAAACACAATCACCCTATTGAGAGGCAAGAAACATGTACCACAATTTGTGCAAGTGGTGTCAAATATGCACCAAAAGACGATTGAATGGGGAATCTGCTTTCTGGCCATTCAGCCAGATGACCCTGCTGCAACCAACAAACATTTACCCACATTTCACGATTCAAAAATATTACTCCAATGTGAAATTGACGAATATATGTGATGAGGGTAACAATCAAAACAAGGACTCAGGAAAAGAATGAAGTCTTTCCTAATAACTCCAATTGTCAGAATGCTCGAAGTAGTGCTTCCCATCCAACAAAATCACACTCAAATGTAGAATGAACATAGCAGGCATCAAACGGAATCTCCCTGTTGAGACGGAAGAAACATTTACCACAATTTTTGCAGACATTGATTATTATTAGTGACCATTGCAATAAGATTTGTAAAAATAAAAAGCAAATGAAGGAGATACCAAACAAGAAGATTTATCAAATTCCGAACATTCGTTATTCTGTAAAGTGCATGTGGTGTCCAATCTGCACCAAAAGACCATTGAATAGAGAATCTGCTTTCTGGCCATACAACCAGATGACCCTGCTGTAATCAACAAATATTTACCCACACTTCACGATTCAAATATATCATTCCACTGTGAAATTGATAAATATCTGTGATGAGGGGAACAAACAAAACAAGGACTCAGCAAAAGAAAGAAGTATTTCCTAATAAATACAATTGTCAGAATGCTCGGAGTAGTGCTTCCCATCCAACAAAATCACACTCGAAAATAGAACATAGTAGGCACTAACAGAATCTCCCTGTTGAGAGGGAAGAAACAAGTACCACAATTAGTGCAGAACATTTAATATTTTTATTGACCATTGCAATAATATTTTCAAAAACATAAAGCAAATGAAGGAGATACCGCAACAAAAGATTTATAAAAATTCCGAACATTCGTTATTCAGTAAGTGCATGTGGTTTCCAATCAGCACCAAAAGACCATTGAATAGAGAATCTGCTTTCTGGCCATACAACCAGGTGACCCTGCTGTAAACAACAAACATTTACCCATATTTAACGATACAAATACATTACTCCACTGCGAAACAGATGAATATAAGTTATAAGGCTAACAATCAAAAGAAGCACCTAAGAAAAGAAAGAGGTCTTTCCTAATTACTCCACTACTCAAGATGCTTGGAGTGGTAGTTCCCATCCAACAAAATCACACCCCATTTTTGAACAAACATAGCAGTCATGAAACAGAATCTCCCTGTTGAGAGGCAAGAAACATGTACCACAATTTGTGCATGAGGTGTCAAATATGCACCAAAAGAAGATTGAATGGGGAATCTGCTTTCTGGCCAAACAACCAGATGACCCTGCAGTAATCAACAAAAATTTGCTTACATTTGACTATTCAAATATATTACTCCAATGTGAAATTGATGAATATATGTGACGAGGGTAACAATCAAAACAAGGACTCAGCAAAAGAAAGAAGTCTTTCCTAATAACTCCAATTGTCAGAATGCTCGAAGTGGTGCTTCCCATCCAACAAAATCACACTCAAAAGTAGAACAAACATAGCAGGCATTAAACGCAATCTCCCTGTTGAGAGGGAAGAAACATGTTCCACAATTTGTGCAGCACATTGATTACTTTTAGTGACGCTTGCAAGAAAATTTTTAAAAATAAAATGCAAATGAAGGAGATACCTCAACAAGAAGATTTATCAAATTCCGAACATTCCGTATTCAGGAAAGTGCAAGTGGTGTCCAATCTGCACCAAAAGACCATTGAATAGAGAATCTGCTTTCTGGCCATACAACCAGATGACCCTGCTGTAAACAACAAACATTTACCCACATATCACGAAACAAATACATTACACTACTGTGAAATGAACGAATATATGTGATAAAGGTATCAATCAAAGGAAGCACCTAGCAAAAGAAAACAGTATTTCTAATAACTCCAATCGTCAGAACGCATGGAGTGCTGATTCCCATCCAACATAATCACACTCGATGCTTGAATAAACATAGCAGTCATGAAACGGAATCTCCCTGTTGAGAGAAAAGAACCATGTACCACAATTTGTGCAGCAAATTGATTATTTTTAGTGACCATTGCAATAAGATTTTTAAAAATTTAAATCAATTGATGGAGATACGAAAACAAGAATATTTATCAATTTCCTAACATTTGTTATTCAGTAAAATGCAAGTGGTGTCCACGTTGCACTAAAAATCCTCTGAATGGAGAATCTGTTTCTGGTCATACAACCAGATGACCCTTCTCTAAACAAAAAACATTTACACATATTTGACGATTCAAATACATTACTCCACTGCGAAACAGATGAATGTAAGTTATAAGGCTAACAATCAAAAGAAGCACCTAGGAAAAGAAAGAGTTCTTTCCTAATAACTCCAATACTCAGCATGCTTGGGTTGGTAGTTCCCATCCAACAAAATCACACTACATGTTAGAACAAACATAGCAGTCATGAAACAGAATCTAACTATTGAGAGGGAAGAAACATGTACCACAATTTGGGCAGCACATTGATTATTTTTAGTGACCATTGGAATAAGATTTTTAAAAATACAAAGCAAATGAAGGAGATACCTAATAAAGAAGATTTATCAAACTCCGAACATTCGTTATTCAGTAAAGTGCATGTGGTGTCCAATCTGCACCAAAAGACCATTGAATAGAGAATCTGCTTTCTGGCCTTACAACCAGAAGACCCTGCTGTAATCAACAAACATTTACCCACATTTGACTAATCAAATATATTACTCCACTGTGAAATTGATGAATATATGTGGTGAGGGTAACAATCAAAACAAGGACTCAGCAAAAGAAAGAAATCATTCCTAATAACTCCAATTGTCAGAATGCTTGAAGTAGTGCTTCCCATAAAACAAAATCACACTCAAATGTAGAACGAACATAGCAGGCATTAAACAGAATCTCCCTGTTGAGAGGGAAGAAACATGTACCACAATTTGTGCAGCACATTGATTATTTTTAGTGACAATTGCTATAATATTTTTAAAAATATAAAGCAAATGAAGGAGATACCTCAACAAGAGGATTTATCAAATTTGGAACTTTTGTTATTCAGTAAAGTGCATGTGGTGTCCAATCTGCACCAAAAGACCAGTGAAGAGAGAATCTTGCTTCCTGGCCATACAACCAGATGACCCTGCTGTAAACAACAAACATTTTCCCACAGTTCACGAATCAAATACATTACTCCACTGTGAAATTGACGAATATAAGTGATAAAGGTATCAATCAAAGGAAGCACCTAGCAAAAGAAAGCAGTATTACTAATAACTCCATTTGTCAGAACGCTTGGATTGGAGATTTCCATCCAACATAATCACACTCGATGTTTGAATAACCATAGCAGTCATGAAACGGAATCTCCCTGTTGAGAGAGAAGAAACATGTACCACAATTTGTGCAGCACATTGATTATTTTTAGTGACCATTGCAATAAGATTTTAAAAAATTTAAAGCAATTGAAGGGGTTGCGAACAAGAATATTTATCAAATTCCTAACATTTGTTATTCAGTAAAATGCAAGTGGTGTCCAATCTGCACTAAAAACCCATTGAATGGAGATTCTGCTTTCTGGCCATACAACCAGATGAACCTGCTCTAAACAAAAAACATTTACATACATTTCAAGAATCAAATACATTACTAAACTGCGAAACAGATGAGTATAAGATATAAGGGTAACAATCAAAAGAAGCACCTAGGAAAAGAAAGAGGTCTTTCCTAATAACTCCAATACTCAGGATGCTTGGAGTGGTAGTTCCCATCCAACAAAATCACACTCGATGTTTGAACAAACATAGCAGTCATAAAACAGAATACATTACTGGACTGCGAAACAGATGAATATAAGTTTATAAGGGTAACAATCAAAACAAGGAAACTGTATTTCTAATAACTCCAATCGTCAGAACGCTCGGAGTGGTGATTTCCATCCAACATAATCACACTTGATGTTTGAATATACATAGCAGTCATGAAAAGGAATCTCCCTGTTGATAGAGAAGAAACATGTATCACAATTTGTGCAGCACATTGATTATTGTTAGTGACCATTGCAAAAATATCTTTAAAATTATAAAGATAATGAAGCAGATACCTCAACAAGAAGATTTATCAAATTCCTAACATTTGTTATTCAGTAAAATGCAAGTGGTGTCCAATCTGCACTAAAAACCCATTGAATGGAGAATCTGCTTTCTGGTCATACAACCAGATGACCCTGCTCTAAACAAAAAACATTTCCACACATTTAACGATTCAAATACATTACTCCACTGCGAAAAAGTTGAATATAAGTTATAAGGGTAACAATCAAAAGAAGCACCTAGGAAAAGAAAGAGTTCTTTCCTAATAACTCCAATACTCAGGATGCTTGGAGTGGTAGTTCCCATCCAACAAAATCACACCCCATTTTTGAACAAACATAGCAGTCATCAAACACAATCACCCTATTGAGAGGCAAGAAACATGTACCACAATTTGTGCAAGTGGTGTCAAATATGCACCAAAAGACGATTGAATGGGGAATCTGCTTTCTGGCCATGCAGCCAGATGACCCTGCTGCAACCAACAAACATTTACCCACATTTCACGATTCAAATATATTACTCCAATGTGAAATTGACGAATATATGTGATGAGGGTAACAATCAAAACAAGGACTCAGCAAAAGAATGAAGTCTTTCCTAATAACTCCAATTGTCAGAATGCTCGAAGTACTGCTTCCCATCCAACAAAATCACACTCAAATTTAGAATGAACATAGCAGGCATCAAACGGAATCTCCCTGTTGAGACGGAAGAAACATTTACCACAATTTTTGCAGACATTGATTATTATTAGTGACCATTGCAATAAGATTTGTAAAAATAAAAAGCAAATGAAGGAGATACCTAAACAAGAAGATTTATCAAATTCCGAACATTCGTTATTCAGTAAAGTGCATGTGGTGTCCAATCTGCACCAAAAGACCATTGAATAGAGAATCTGCTTTCTGGCCATACAACCAGATGACCCTGCTGTAATCAACAAACATTTACCCACATTTCACGATTCAAATATATCATTCCACTGTGAAATTGATAAATATCTGTGATGAGGGGAACAAACAAAACAAGGACTCAGCAAAAGAAAGAAGTATTTCCTAATAAATACAATTGTCAGAATGCTCGGAGTAGTGCTTCCCTTCCAACAAAAGCACACTCAAAGGTAGAACAATCATAGCAGGCATTAAACGGAATCTCCCTGTTGAGAGGGAAGAAACATGTACCACAATTTGTGCAGCTCATTGATTATTTTTAGTGACTATTGCAATAAGATTTTTAAAAATCTAAAGCAATTAAAGGAGATACGAAAACAAGAATAATTATCAAATTCCTAACATTTGTTATTCAGTAAAATGCAAGTGGTGTCCAATCTGCACTAAAAACCCATTGAATGGAGAATCTAACAAAAAACATTTACACTCATTTAAATATTCAAATACATTACTCCACTGCAAAACAGATGAAAATAAGTTATAAGGGTAACACTCAAAAAAAGCACCAAGGAAAAGAAAGAGGTCTTTCCTAATAACTCCAATACTCAGGATGCTTGGAGTGGTAGTTCCCATCCAACAAAATCACACCCCATCTTTGACCAAACATAGCAGTCATGAAACAGAATCTCCCTGTTGAGAGGCAAGAAACATGTACCACAATTTGTGCATGTGGTGTCAAATTTGCACCAAAAGACGATTGAATGGGGAATCTGCTTTCTGGCCATACAACCAGATGACACTGCTGTAATCAACAAACATTTACCCACATTTCACGATTCAAATATATAACTCCACTGTGAAATTGATGAATATTTGTGATGAGGGTAACAATCAAAACAAGGTCTCAGCGAAAGAAAGAAGTCTTTCATAATAACTCCAATTGTCAGAATGCTCGAAGTAGTGCTTCCCATCCAACAAAATCACACTCAAATGTAGAACGAACTTAGCAGGCATTAAACGGAATCTCCCTGTTGAGAGAAAAGAAACATGTACCACAATTTGTGCCGACATTGATTATTTTTAGTGACCAGTGCAATAAGATTTGTAAAAATAAAAAGCAAATGAAGGAGATACCTAAACAAGAAGATTTATCAAATTCGGAACATTCATTATTCAGTAAAGTGCATGTGGTGTCCAATCTGCACCAAAAGACCATTGAATAGAGAATCTGCTTTCTGGCCATACAACCAGATACCCTGCTGTAAACAACAAACTTTTACCCACTTTTCATGAATCAAATACATTACTCCACTGTGAAATTGACGAATATAACTGATAAAGCTATCAATGAAAGGAAGCACGTAGCAAGAGAAAACAGTATTTCTAATCACTCCAACCGTCAGAACGCTCAGAGTGGTGATTTCCATCCAACATAATCACATTCGATGTTTGAATAAACATTGCAGTCATGAAACGGAATCTCCCTGTTGAGAGAGAAGAAACATTTACCACAATTTGTGCAGCACATTGATTATTTTTAGTGAACATTGCAATAAGATTTTTAAAAATTTAAAGCAATTGAAGGAGATACGAAAACAAGAATGTTGATCAAATTCCTAACATTTGTTATTCAGTAAAATGCAAGTGGTGTCCAATCTGCACTAAAAACCCATTGAATGGAGAATCTAACAAAAAACATTTACACTCATTTAACAATTCAAATACATTACTCCACTGCAAAACAGATGAATTAAAGTTATAAGGGTAACACTCAAAAGAAGCACCTAGGAAAAGAAAGAGGTCTTTCCTAATAACTCCAATACTCAGCATGCTTGGGGTGCTAGTTCCCATCCAACAAAATCACACTCCATGACTGAATAAACATAGCAGTCATGAAACAGAATCTCCCTGTTGAGAGGCAAGACACATGTACCACAATTTGTGCATCTGGTGTCAAATATGCACCAAAAGACCATTGAAAGGGGAATCTGCTTTCTGGTCATACAACCAGATGACCCTGCTCTAAACACAAAACATTTACACACATTTGACGAATCAAATACATTACTCCACAGCGAAACAGATGAATATAAGGTATAAGGGTAACAATCAACAGAAGCACCTAGGAAAAGAAAGAGTTCTTTCCTAATAACTAAAATACTCAGGATGCTTGGAGTGGTAGTTCTCATCCAACAAAATCACACTCGATGTTTGAACCAACATAGCAGTCATGAAACAAAATCTCCCTGTTGAGAGGCAAGAAACATGTACCACAATTTGTGCATGTGGTGTCAAATATGCACCGAAAGACGATTGAATGGGGAATCTGCTTTCTGGCCATACAACCAGGTGACCCTGCTGTAAACAACAAACATTTACCCACATTTAACGATTCAAATACATTACTCCACTGCGAAAAAGATGAATATAAGTTATAAGGCTAACAATCAAAAGAAGCACCTAGGAAAAGAAAGAGTTCTTTCCTAATAACTCCAATACTCAGGATGCTTGGAGTGGTAGTTCCCATCCAACAAAATCACACCCCATTTTTGAACAAACATAGCAGTCACGAAACAGAATCTCCCTGTTGAGAGGCAAGAAACATGTACCACAATTTGTGCATGTGGTGTCAAATTTGCACCAAAAGACGATTGAATGGGGAATCTGCTTTCTGGCCATACAACCAGATGACACTGCTGTAATCAACAAACATTTACCCACATTTCACGATTCAAATATATTACTCCACTGTGAAATTGATGAGTATATGTGATGAGGGTAACAATCAAAACAAGGTCTCAGCGAAAGAAAGAAGTCTTTCATAATAACTCCAATTGTCAGAATGCTCGAAGTAGTGCTTCCCATCCAACAAAATCACACTCAAATGTAGAACGAACATAGCAGGCATTAAACGGAATCTCCCTGTTGAGAGAAAAGAAACATGTACCACAATTTGTGCCGACATTGATTATTTTTAGTGACCAGTGCAATAAGATTTGTAAAAATAAAAAGCAAATGAAGGAGATACCTAAACAAGAAGATTTATCAAATTCCGAATATTCGATATTAAGTAAAGTGCATGTGGTGTCCAATCTGCACCAAAAGACCATTGAATAGAGAATCTGCTTTCTGGCCATACAACCAGATGACCCTGCTGTAAACAACAAACTTTTACCCACTTTTCATGAATCAAATACATAACTCCACTGTGAAATTGACGAATATAACTGATAAAGCTATCAATGAAAGGAAGCACGTAGCAAAAGAAAACAGTATTTCTAATCACTCCAATCGTCAGAACGCTCAGAGTGGTGATTTCCATCCAACATAATCACATTTGATGTTTGAATAAACATAGCAGTCATGAAACGGAATCTCCCTGTTGAGAGAGAAGAAACATTTACCACAATTTGTGCAACACATTGATTATTTTTAGTGAACATTGCAATAAGATTTTTAAAAATTTAAAGCAATTGAAGGAGATACGAAAACAAGAATGTTGATCAAATTCCTAACATTTGTTATTCAGTAAAATGCAAGTGGTGTCCAATCTGCACTAAAAACCAATTGAATGGAGAATCTAACAAAAAACATTTACACTCATTTAACAATTCAAATACATTACTCCACTGCAAAACAGATGAATTAAAGGTATAAGGGTAACACTCAAAAGAAGCACCTAGGAAAAGAAAGAGGTCTTTCCTAATAACTCCAATACTCAGCATGCTTGGGGTGCTAGTTCCCATCCAACAAAATCACACTCCATGACTGAATAAACATAGCAGTCATGAAACAGAATCTCCCTGTTGAGAGGCAAGACACATGTACCACAATTTGTGCATGTGGTGTCAAATATGCACCAAAAGACCATTGAAAGGGGAATCTGCTTTCTGGTCATACAACCAGATGACCCTGCTCTAAACAAAAAACATTTACACACATTTGACGAATCAAATACATTACTCCACAGCGAAACAGATGAATATAAGGTATAAGGGTAACAATCAACAGAAGCACCTAGGAAAAGAAAGAGTTCTTTCCTAATAACTAAAATACTCAGGATGCTTGGAGTGGTAGTTCCCATCCAACAAAATCACACTCGATGTTTGAACCAACATAGCAGTCATGAAACAAAGTCTCCCTGTTGAGAGGCAAGAAACATGTACCACAATTTGTGCATGTGGTGTCGAATATGCACCGAAAGACTATTGAATGGGGAATCTGCTTTCTGGCCATACAACCAGGTGACCCTGCTGTAAACAACAAACATTTACCCACATTTAACGATTCAAATACATTACTCCACTGCGAAAAAGATGAATATAAGTTATAAGGCTAACAATCAAAAGAAGCACCTAGGAAAAGAAAGAGTTCTTTCCTAATAACTCCAATACTCAGGATGCTTGGAGTGGTAGTTCCCATCCAACAAAATCACACCCCATTTTTGAACAAACATAGCAGTCACGAAACAGAATCTCCCTGTTGAGAGGCAAGAAACATGTACCACAATTTGTGCATGTGGTGTCAAATTTGCACCAAAAGATGATTGAATGGGGAATCTGCTTTCTGGCCATACAACCAGATGACACTGCTGTAATCAACAAACATTTACCCACATTTCACGATTCAAATATATTACTCCACTGTGAAATTGATGAATATATGTGATGAGGGTAACAATCAAAACAAGGTCTCAGCGAAAGAAAGAAGTCTTTCATAATAACTCCAATTGTCAGAATGCTCGAAGTAGTGCTTCCCATCCAACAAAATCACACTCAAATGTAGAACGAACATAGCAGGCATTAAACGGAATCTCCCTGTTGAGAGAAAAGAAACATGTACCACAATTTGTGCCGACATTGATTATTTTTAGTGACCAGTGCAATAAGATTTGTAAAAATAAAAAGCAAATGAAGGAGATACCTAAACAAGAAGATTTATCAAATTCCGAACATTCGATATTCAGTAAAGTGCATGTGGTGTCCAATCTGCACCAAAAGACCATTGAATAGAGAATCTGCTTTCTGGCCATACAACCAGATGACCCTGCTGTAAACAACAAACTTTTACCCACTTTTCATGAATCAAATACATTACTATACTGTGAAATTGACGAATATAACTGATAAAGCTATCAATGAAAGGAAGCACGTAGCAAAAGAAAACAGTATTTCTAATCACTCCAATCATCAGAATGCTCAGAGTGGTGATTTCCATCCAACATAATCACATTCGATGTTTGAATAAACATAGCAGTCATGAAACGGAATCTCCCTGTTGAGAGAGAGGAAACATTTACCACAATTTGTGCAGCACATTGATTATTTTTAGTGAACATTGCAATAAGATTTATAAAAATTTAAAGCAATTGAAGGAGATACGAAAACAAGAATGTTGATCAAATTCCTAACATTTGTTATTCAGTAAAATGCAAGTGGTGTCCAATCTGCACTAAAAACCCATTGAATGGAGAATCTAACAAAAAACATTTACACTCATTTAACAATTCAAATACATTACTCCACTGCAAAACAGATGAATTAAAGTTATAAGGGTAACACTCAAAAGAAGCACCTAGGAAAAGAAAGAGGTCTTTCCTAATAACTCCAATACTCAGCATGCTTGGGGTGCTAGTTCCCATCCAACAAAATCACACTCCATGACTGAATAAACATAGCAGTCATGAAACAGAATCTCCCTGTTGAGAGGCAAGACACATGTACCACAATTTGTGCATCTGGTGTCAAATATGCACCAAAAGACCATTGAAAGGGGAATCTGCTTTCTGGTCATACAACCAGATGACCCTGCTCTAAACAAAAAACATTTACACACATTTGACGAATCAAATACATTACTCCACAGCGAAACAGATGAATATAAGGTATAAGGGTAACAATCAACAGAAGCACCTAGGAAAAGAAAGAGTTCTTTCCTAATAACTAAAATACTCAGGATGCTTGGAGTGGTAGTTCCCATCCAACAAAATCACACTCGATGTTTGAACCAACATAGCAGTCATGAAACAAAATCTCCCTGTTGAGAGGCAAGAAACATGTACCACAATTTGTGCATGTGGTGTCAAATATGCACCGAAAGACGATTGAATGGGGAATCTGCTTTCTGGCCATACAACCAGGTGACCCTGCTGTAAACAACAAACATTTACCCACATTTAACGATTCAAATACATTACTCCACTGCGAAAAAGATGAATATAAGTTATAAGGCTAACAATCAAAAGAAGCACCTAGGAAAAGAAAGAGTTCTTTCCTAATAACTCCAATACTCAGGATGCTTGGAGTGGTAGTTCCCATCCAACAAAATCACACCCCATTTTTGAACAAACATAGCAGTCACGAAACAGAATCTCCCTGTTGAGAGGCAAGAAACATGTACCACAATTTGTGCATGTGGTGTCAAATTTGCACCAAAAGACGATTGAATGGGGAATCTGCTTTCTGGCCATACAACCAGATGACACTGCTGTAATCAACAAACATTTACCCACATTTCACGATTCAAATATATTACTCCACTGTGAAATTGATGAATATATGTGATGAGGGTAACAATCAAAACAAGGTCTCAGCGAAAGAAAGAAGTCTTTCCTAATAACTCCAATTGTCTGAATGCTCGAAGTAGTGCTTCCCATCCAACAAAATCACACTCAAATGTAGAACGAACATAGCAGGCATTAAACGGAATCTCCCTGTTGAGAGAGAAGAAACATGTACCACAATTTGTGCAGCACATTGATTATTTTTAGTGACAATTGCTATAATATTTTTAAAAATATAAAGCAAATGAAGGAGATACCTCAACAAGAGGATTTATCAAATTTGGAACTTTTGTTATTCAGTAAAGTGCATGTGGTGTCCGATCTGCACCAAAAGACCAGTGAAGAGAGAATCTTGCTTCCTGGCCATACAACCAGATGACCCTGCTGTAAACAACAAACATTTTCCCACAGTTCACGAATCAAATACATTACTCCACTGTGAAATTGACGAATATAAGTGATAAAGGTATCAATCAAAGGAAGCACCTAGCAAAAGAAAACAGTATTACTAATAACTCCATTTGTCAGAACGCTTGGAGTGGAGATTTCCATCCAACATAATCACACTCGATGTTTGAATAACCATAGCAGTCATGAAACGGAATCTCAATGTTGAGAGAGAAGAAACATGTACCACAATTTGTGCAGCACATTGATTATTTTTAGTGACCATTGCAATACGATTTTTAAAAATTTAAAGCTATTGAAGGGGTTGCGAACAAGAATATTTATCAAATTCCTAACATTTGTTATTCAGTAAAATGCAAGTGGTGTCCAATCTGCACTAAAAACCCATTGAATGGAGAATCTGCTTTCTGGTCATACAACCAGATGACCCTGCTCTAAACAAAAAACATTTCCACACATTTAACGATTCAAATACATTACTCCACTGCGAAAAAGATGAATATAAGTTATAAGGGTAACAATCAAAAGAAGCACCTAGGAAAAGAAAGAGTTCTTTCCTAATAACTCCAATACTCAGGATGCTTGGAGTGGTAGTTCCCATCCAACAAAATCACACCCCATTTTTGAACAAACATAGCAGTCATCAAACACAATCACCCTATTGAGAGGCAAGAAACATGTACCACAATTTGTGCAAGTGGTGTCAAATATGCACCAAAAGACGATTGAATGGGGAATCTGCTTTCTGGCCATTCAGCCAGATGACCCTGCTGCAACCAACAAACATTTACCCACATTTCACGATTCAAATATATTACTCCAATTTGAAATTGACAAATATATGTGATGAGGGTAACAATCAAAACAAGGACTCAGCAAAAGAATGAAGTCTTTCCTAATAACTCCAATTGTCAGAATGCTCGAAGTAGTGCTTCCCATCCAACAAAATCACACTCAAATGTAGAATGAACATAGCAGGCATTAAACGGAATCTCCCTGTTGAGACGGAAGAAACATTTACCACAATTTTTGCAGACATTGATTATTATTAGTGACCATTGCAATAAGATTTGTAAAAATAAAAAGCAAATGAAGGAGATACCTAAACAAGAAGATTTATCAAATTCCGAACATTCGTTATTCAGTAAAGTGCATGTGGTGTCCAATCTGCACCAAAAGACCATTGAATAGAGAATCTGCTTTCTGGCCATACAACCAGATGACCCTGCTGTAATCAACAAACATTTACCCACATTTTACGATTCAAATATATCATTCCACTGTGAAATTGATAAATATCTGTGATGAGGGGAACAAACAAAACAAGGACACAGCAAAGGAAAGAAGTATTTCCTAATAAATACAATTGTCAGAATGCTCGGAGTAGTGCTTCCCATCCAACAAAATCACACTCGAAAATAGAACATAGCAGGCACTAAACAGAATCTCCCTGTTGAGAGGGAAGAAACATGTACCACAATTAGTGCAGAACATTTAATATTTTTATTGACCATTGCAATAATATTTTCAAAAACATAAAGCAAATGAAGGAGATACCGCAACAAAAGATTTATAAAAATTCCGAACATTCGTTATTCAGTAAGTGCATGTGGTTTCCAATCAGCACCAAAAGACCATTGAATAGAGAATCTGCTTTCTGGCCATACAACCAGATGACCCTGCTGTAAACAACAAACTTTTACCCACTTTTCATGAATCAAATACATTACTCCACTGTGAAATTGACGAATATAACTGATAAAGCTATCAATGAAAGGAAGCACGTAGCAAAAGAAAACAGTATTTCTAATCACTCCAACCGTCAGAACGCTCAGAGTGGTGATTTCCATCCAACATAATCACATTCGATGTTTGAATAAACATAGCAGTCATGAAACGGAATCTCCCTGTTGAGAGAGAAGAAACATTTACCACAATTTGTGCAGCACATTGATTATTTTTAGTGAACATTGCAATAAGAATTTTAAAAATTTAATGCAATTGAAGGAGATATGAAAACAAGAATGTTGATCAAATTCCTAACATTTGTTATTCAGTAAAATGCAAGTGGTGTCCAATCTGCCCTAAAAACCCATTGAATGGAGAATCTAACAAAAAACGTTTACACTCATTTAACAATTCAAATACATTACTCCACTGCAAAACAGATGAATTAAAGTTATAAGGGTAACACTCAACAGAAGCACCTAGGAAAAGAAAGAGTTCTTTCCTAATAACTAAAATACCCAGGATGCTTGGAGTGGTAGTTCCCATCCAACAAAATCACACTCGATGTTTGAACCAACATAGCAGTCATGAAACAAAATCTCCCTGTTGAGAGGCAAGAAACATGTACCACAATTTGTGCATGTGGTGTCAAATATGCACCGAAAGACGATTGAATGGGGAATTGCTTTCTGGCCATACAACCAGGTGACCCTGCTGTAAACAACAAACATTTACCCACATTTAACGATTCAAATACATTACTCCACTGTGAAAAAGATGAATATAAGTTATAAGGCTAACAATCAAAAGAAGCACCTACGAAAAGAAAGAGTTCTTTCCTAATAACTCCAATACTCAGGATGCTTGGAGTGGTAGTTCCCATCCAACAAAATCACACCCCATTTTTGAACAAACATAGCAGTCACGAAACAGAATCTCCCTGTTGAGAGGCAAGAAACATGTACCACAATTTGTGCATGTGGTGTCAAATTTGCACCAAAAGATGATTGAATGGGGAATCTGCTTTCTGGCCATACAACCAGATGACACTGCTGTAATCAACAAACATTTACCCACATTTCACGATTCAAATATATTACTCCACTGTGAAATTGATGAATATATGTGATGAGGGTAACAATCAAAACAAGGTCTCAGCGAAAGAAAGAAGTCTTTCCTAATAACTCCAATTGTCAGAATGCTCGAAGTAGTGCTTCCCATCCAACAAAATCACACTCAAATGTAGAACGAACATAGCAGGCATTAAACGGAATCTCCCTGTTGAGAGAAAAGAAACATGTACCACAATTTGTGCCGACATTGATTATTTTTAGTGCCCAGTGCAATAAGATTTGTAAAAATAAAAAGCAAATGAAGGAGATACCTAAACAAGAAGATTTATCAAATTCCGAACATTCGATATTCAGTAAAGTGCATGTGGTGTCCAATCTGCACGAAAAGACCATTGAATAGAGAATCTGCTTTCTGGCCATACAACCAGATGACCCTGCTGTAAACAACAAACTTTTACCCACTTTTCATGAATCAAATACATTACTCCACTGTGAAATTGACGAATATAACTGATAAAGCTATCAATGAAAGGAAGCACGTAGCAAAAGAAAACAGTATTTCTAATCACTCCAATCGTCAGAATGCTCAGAGTGGTGATTTCCATCCAACATAATCACATTCGATGTTTGAATAAACATAGCAGTCATGAAACGGAATCTCCCTGTTGAGAGAGAAGAAACATTTACCACAATTTGTGCAGCACATTGATTATTTTTAGTGAACATTGCAATAAGATTTTTAAAAATTTAAAGCAATTGAAGGAGATACGAAAACAAGAATGTTGATCAAATTCCTAACATTTGTTATTCAGTAAAATGCAAGTGGTGTCCAATCTGCACTAAAAACCCATTGAATGGAGAATCTAACAAAAAACATTTACACTCATTTAACAATTCAAATACATTACTCCACTGCAAAACAGATGAATATAAGTTATAAGGGTAACACTCAAAAGAAGCACCTAGGAAAAGAAAGAGGTCTTTCCTAATAACTCCAATACTCAGCATGCTTGGGGTGCTAGTTCCCATCCAACAAAATCACACTCCATGACTGAATAAACATAGCAGTCATGAAACAGAATCTCCCTGTTGAGAGGCAAGACACATGTACCACAATTTGTGCATGTGGTGTCAAATATGCACCAAAAGACCATTGAAAGGGGAATCTGCTTTCTGGTCATACAACCAGATGACCCTGCTCTAAACAAAAAACATTTACACACATTTGACGAATCAAATACATTACTCCACAGCGAAACAGATGAATATAAGGTATAAGGGTAACAATCAACAGAAGCACCTAGGAAAAGAAAGAGTTCTTTCCTAATAACTAAAATACTCAGGATGCTTGGAGTGGTAGTTCCCATCCAACAAAATCACACTCGATGTTTGAACCAACATAGCAGTCATGAAACAAAATCTCCCTGTTGAGAGGCAAGAAACATGTACCACAATTTGTGCATGTGGTGTCAAATTTGCACCAAAAGACGATTGAATGGGGAATCTGCTTTCTGGTCATACAACCAGTTGACACTGCTGTAATCAACAAACATTTACCCACATTTCACGATTCAAATATATTACTCCACTGTGAAATTGATGAATATATGTGATGAGGGTAACAATCAAAACAAGGTCTCAGTGAAAGAAAGAAGTCTTTCCTAATAACTCCAATTGTCAGAATGCTCGAAGTAGTGCTTCCCATCCAACAAAATCACACTCAAATGTAGAACGAACATAGCAGCCATTAAACGGGATCTCCCTGTTGAGAGAAAAGAAACATGTACCACAATTTGTGCCGACATTGATTATTTTTAGTGCCCAGTGCAATAAGATTTGTAAAAATAAAAAGCAAATGAAGGAGATACCTAAACAAGAAGATTTATCAAATTCCGAACATTCGATATTCAGTAAAGTGCATGTGGTGTCCAATCTGCACCAAAAGACCATTGAATAGAGAATCTGCTTTCTGGCCATACAACCAGATGACCCTGCTGTAAACAACAAACTTTTACCCACTTTTCATGAATCAAATACATTACTCCACTGTGAAATTGACGAATATAACTGATAAAGCTATCAATGAAAGGAAGCACGTAGCAAAAGAAAACAGTATTTCTAATCACTCCAATCGTCAGAATGCTCAGAGTGGTGATTTCCATCCAACATAATCACATTCGATGTTTGAATAAACATAGCAGTCATGAAACGGAATCTCCCTGTTGAGAGAGAAGAAACATTTACCACAATTTGTGCAGCACATTGATTATTTTTAGTGAACATTGCAATAAGATTTTTAAAAATTTATAGCAATTGAAGGAGATACGAAAACAAGAATGTTGATCAAATTCCTAACATTTGTTATTCAGTAAAATGCAAGTGGTGTCCAATCTGCACTAAAAACCCATTGAATGGAGAATCTAACAAAAAACATTTACACTCATTTAACAGTTCAAATACATTACTCCACTGCAAAACAGATGAATTAAAGTTATAAGGAAAACACTCAAAAGAAGCACCTAGGAAAAGAAAGAGGTCTTTCCTAATAACTCCAATACTCAGCATGCTTTGGGTGCTAGTTCCCATCCAACAAAATCACACTCCATGACTGAATAAACATAGCAGTCATGAAACAGAATCTCTCGGTTGAGAGGCAAGACACATGTACCACAATTTGTGCATGTGGTGTCAAATATGCACCAAAAGACCATTGAAAGGGGAATCTGCTTTCTGGTCATACAACCAGATGACCCTGCTCTAAACAAAAAACATTTACACACATTTGACGAATCAAATACATTACTCCACAGCGAAACAGATGAATATAAGGTATAAGGGTAACAATCAACAGAAGCACCTAGGAAAAGAAAGAGTTCTTTCCTAATAACTAAAATACTCAGGATGCTTGGAGTGGTAGTTCCCATCCAACAAAATCACACTCGATGTTTGAACCAACATAGCAGTCATGAAACAAAATCTCCCTGTTGAGAGGCAAGAAACATGTACCACAATTTGTGCATGTGGTGTCAAATATGCACCGAAAGACGATTGAATGGGGAATCTGCTTTCTGGCCATACAACCAGGTGACACTGCTGTAATCAACAAACATTTACCCACATTTCACGATTCAAATATATTACTCCACTGTGAAATTGATGAATATATGTGATGAGGGTAACAATCAAAATAAGGTCTCAGCGAAAGAAAGAAGTCTTTCCTAATAACTCCAATTGTCAGAATGCTCGAAGTAGTGCTTCCCATCCAACAAAATCACACTCAAATGTAGAACGAACATAGCAGGCATTAAACGGAATCTCCCTGTTGAGAGAAAAGAAACATGTACCACAATTTGTGCCGACATTGATTATTTTTAGTGACCAGTGCAATAAGATTTGTAAAAATAAAAAGCAAATGAAGGAGATACCTAAACAAGAAGATTTATCAAATTCGGAACATTCGATATTCAGTAAAGTGCATGTGATGTCCAATCTGCACCAAAAGACCATTGAATAGAGAATCTGCTTTCTGGCCATACAACCAGATGACCCTGCTGTAAACAACAAACTTTTACCCACTTTTCATGAATCAAATACATTACTCCACTGTGAAATTGACGAATATAACTGATAAAGCTATCAATGAAAGGAAGCACGTAGCAAAAGAAAACAGTATTTCTAATCACTCCAATCGTCAGAATGCTCAGAGTGGTGATTTCCATCCAACATAATCACATTCGATGTTTGAATAAACATAGCAGTCATGAAACGGAATCTCCCTGTTGAGAGAGAAGAAACATTTACCACAATTTGTGCAGCACATTGATTATTTTTAGTGAACATTGCAATAAGATTTTTAAAAATTTAAATCAATTGATGGAGATACGAAAACAAGAATATTTATCAATTTCCTAACATTTGTTATTCAGTAAAATGCAAGTGGTGTCCAAGCTGCACTAAAAATCCTCTGAATGGAGAATCTGTTTCTGGTCATACAACCAGATGACCCTTCTCTAAACAAAAAACATTTACACACATTTGACGATTCAAATACATTACTCCACTGCGAAACAGATGAATGTAAGTTATAAGGTTAACAATCAAAAGAAGCACCTAGGAAAAGAAAGAGTTCTTTCCTAATAACTCCAATACTCAGCATGCTTGGGGTGGTAGTTCCCATCCAACAAAATCACACTACATGTTAGAACAAACAAAGCAGTCATGAAACAGAATCTAACTATTGAGAGGGAAGAAACATATACCACAATTTGGGCAGCACATTGATTATTTTTAGTGACCATTGGAATAAGATTTTTAAAAATACAAAGCAAATGAAGGAGATACCTAATAAAGAAGATTTATCAAACTCTGAACATTCGTTATTCAGTAAAGTGCATGTGGTGTCCAATCTGCACCAAAAGACCATTGAATAGAGAATCTGCTTTCTGGCCTTACAACCAGAAGACCCTGCTGTAATCAACAAACACTTACCCACATTTGACTAATCAAATATATTACTCCACTGTGAAATTGATGAATATATGTGGTGAACGTAACAATCAAAACAAGGACTCAGCAAAAGAAAGAAATCTTTCCTAATAACTCCAATTGTCAGAATGCTTGAAGTAGTGCTTCCCATAAAACAAAATCACACTCAAATGTAGAACGAACATAGCAGGCATTAAACAGAATCTCCCTGTTGAGAGGGAAGAAACATGTACCACAATTTGTGCAGCACATTGATTATTTTTAGTGCGAATTGCTATAATATTTTTAAAAATATAAAGCAAATGAAGGAGATACCTCAACAAGAGGATTTATCAAATTTGGAACTTTTGTTATTCAGTAAAGTGCATGTGGTGTCCAATCTGCACCAAAAGACCAGTGAAGAGAGAATTTTGCTTCCTGGCCATACAACCAGATGACCCTGCTGTAAACAACAAACATTTTCCCACAGTTCACGAATCAAATACATTACTCCACTGTGAAATTGACGAATATAAGTGATAAAGGTATCAATCAAAGGAAGCACCTAGCAAAAGAAAACAGTATTACTAATAACTCCATTTGTCAGAACGCTTGGAGTGGAGATTTCCATCCAACATAATTACACTCGATGTTTGAATAACCATAGCAGTCATGAAACGGAATCTCCCTGTTGAGAGAGAAGAAACATGTACCACAATTTGTGCAGCACATTGATTATTTTTAGTGACCATTGCAATAAGATTTTTAAAAATTTAAAGCAATTGAAGGGGTTGCGAATAAGAATATTTATCAAATTCCTAACATTTGTTATTCAGTAAAATGCAAGTGGTGTCCAATCTGCACTAAAAACCCATTGAATGGAGAATCTGCTTTCTGGTCATACAACCAGATGACCCTGCTCTAAACAAAAAACATTTCCACACATTTAACGATTCAAATACATTACTCCACTGTGAAAAAGATGAATATAAGTTATAAGGGTAACAATCAGAAGAAGCACCTAGGAAAAGAAAGAGTTCTTTCCTAATAACTCCAATACTCAGGATGCTTGGAGTGGTAGTTCCCATCCAACAAAATCACACCCCATTTTTGAACAAACATAGCAGTCATCAAACACAATCACCCTATTGAGAGGCAAGAAACATGTACCACAATTTGTGCATGTGGTGTCAAATATGCACCAAAAGATGATTGAATGGGGAATCTGCTTTCTGGCCATTCAGCCAGATGACCCTGCTGCAACCAACAAACATTTACCCACATTTCACGATTCAAATATATTACTCCAATTTGAAATTGACGAATATATGTGATGAGGGTAACAATCAAAACAAGGACTCAGCAAAAGAATGAAGTCTTTCCTAATAACTCCAATTGTCAGAATGCTCGAAGTAGTGCTTCCCATCCAACAAAATCACACTCAAATGTAGAATGAACATAGCAGGCATTAAACGGAATCTCCCTGTTGAGACGGAAGAAACATTTACCACAATTTTTGCAGACATTGATTATTATTAGTGACCATTGCAATAAGATTTGTAAAAATAAAAAGCAAATGAAGGAGATACCTAAAAAAGAAGATTTATCAAATTCCGAACATTCCTTATTCAGTAAAGTACATGTGGTGTCCAATCTGCACCAAAAGACCATTGAATAGAGAATCTGCTTTCTGGCCATACAACCAGATGACCCTGCTGTAATCAACAAACATTTACCCACATTTCACGATTCAAATATATCATTCCACTGTGAAATTGATAAATATCTGTGATGAGGGGAACAAACAAAACAAGGACTCAGCAAAAGAAAGAAGTCTTTCCTAATAAATACAATTGTCAGAATGCTCGGAGTAGTGCTTCCCATCCAACAAAATCACACTCAAATGTAGAACGAACATAGCAGGCATTAAACGGAATCTCCCTGTTGAGAGGGAAGAAACATGTACCACAATTTGTGCAGCTCATTGATTATTTTTAGTGACTATTGCAATAAGATTTTTAAAAATTTAAAGCAATTAAAGGAGATACGAAAACAAGAATAATTATCAAATTCCTAACATTTGTTATTCAGTAAAATGCAAGTGGTGTCCAATCTGCACTAAAAACCCATTGAATGGAGAATCTAACAAAAAACATTTACACTCATTTAACAATTCAAATACATTACTCCACTGCAAAACAGATGAATTAAAGTAATAAGGAAAACACTCAAAAGAAGCACCTAGGAAAAGAAAGAGGTCTTTCCTAATAACTCCAATACTCAGCATGCTTGGGGTGCTAGTTCCCATCCAACAAAATCACACTCCATGACTGAATAAACATAGCAGTCATGAAACAGAATCTCCCTGTTGAGAGGCAAGACACATGTACCACAATTTGTGCATGTGGTGTCAAATATGCACCAAAAGACCATTGAAAGGGGAATCTGCTTTCTGGTCATACAACCAGATGACCCTGCTCTAAACAAAAAACATTTACACACATTTGACGAATCAAATACATTACTCCACAGCGAAACAGATGAATATAAGGTATAAGGGTAACAATCAACAGAAGCACCTAGGAAAAGAAAGAGTTCTTTCCTAATAACTAAAATACTCAGGATGCTTGGAGTGGTAGTTCCCATCCAACAAAATCACACTCGATGTTTGAACCAACATAGCAGTCATGAAACAAAATCTCCCTGTTGAGAGGCAAGAAACATGTACCACAATTTGTGCATGTGGTGTCAAATATGCACCGAAAGACGATTGAATGGGGAATCTGCTTTCTGGCCATACAACCAGGTGACCCTGCTGTAAACAACAAACATTTACCCACATTTCACGATTCAAATATATTACTCCAATGTGAAATTGACGAATATATGTGATGAGGGTAACAATCAAAACAAGGACTCAGCAAAAGAATGAAGTCTTTCCTAATAACTCCAATTGTCAGAATGCTCGAAGTACTGCTTCCCATCCAACAAAATCACACTCAAATTTAGAATGAACATAGCAGGCATCAAACGGAATCTCCCTGTTGAGACGGAAGAAACATTTACCACAATTTTTGCAGACATTGATTATTATTAGTGACCATTGCAATAAGATTTGTAAAAATTAAAAGCAAATGAAGGAGATACCTAAACAAGAAGATTTATCAAATTCCGAACATTCGTTATTCAGTAAAGTGCATGTGGTGTCCAATCTGCACCAAAAGACCATTGAATAGAGAATCTGCTTTCTGGCCATACAACCAGATGACCCTGCTGTAATCAACAAACATTTACCCACATTTCACGATTCAAATATATCATTCCACTGTGAAATTGATAAATATCTGTGATGAGGGGAACAAACAAAACAAGGACTCAGCAAAAGAAAGAAGTATTTCCTAATAAATACAATTGTCAGAATGCTCGGAGTAGTGCTTCCCTTCCAACAAAAGCACACTCAAAGGTAGGACAATCATAGCAGGCATTAAACGGAATCTCCCTGTTGAGAGGGAAGAAACATGTACCACAATTTGTGCAGCTCATTGATTATTTTTAGTGACTATTGCAATAAGATTTTTAAAAATCTAAAGCAATTAAAGGAGATACGAAAACAAGAATAATTATCAAATTCCTAACATTTGTTATTCAGTAAAATGCAAGTGGTGTCCAATCTGCACTAAAAACCCATTGAATGGAGAATCTAACAAAAAACATTTACACTCATTTAAATATTCAAATACATTACTCCACTGCAAAACAGATGAAAATAAGTTATAAGGGTAACACTCAAAAAAAGCACCAAGGAAAAGAAAGAGGTCTTTCCTAATAACTCCAATACTCAGCATGCTTGGGGTGCTAGTTCCCATCCAACAAAATCACACTCCATGACTGAATAAACATAGCAGTCATGAAACAGAATCTCCCTGTTGAGAGGCAAGACACATGTACCACAATTTGTGCATCTGGTGTCAAATATGCACCAAAAGACCATTGAAAGGGGAATCTGCTTTCTGGTCATACAACCAGATGACCCTGCTCTAAACACAAAACATTTACACACATTTGACGAATCAAATACATTACTCCACAGCGAAACAGATGAATATAAGGTATAAGGGTAACAATCAACAGAAGCACCTAGGAAAAGAAAGAGTTCTTTCCTAATAACTAAAATACTCAGGATGCTTGGAGTGGTAGTTCTCATCCAACAAAATCACACTCGATGTTTGAACCAACATAGCAGTCATGAAACAAAATCTCCCTGTTGAGAGGCAAGAAACATGTACCACAATTTGTGCATGTGGTGTCAAATATGCACCGAAAGACGATTGAATGGGGAATCTGCTTTCTGGCCATACAACCAGGTGACCCTGCTGTAAACAACAAACATTTACCCACATTTAACGATTCAAATACATTACTCCACTGCGAAAAAGATGAATATAAGTTATAAGGCTAACAATCAAAAGAAGCACCTAGGAAAAGAAAGAGTTCTTTCCTAATAACTCCAATACTCAGGATGCTTGGAGTGGTAGTTCCCATCCAACAAAATCACACCCCATTTTTGAACAAACATAGCAGTCACGAAACAGAATCTCCCTGTTGAGAGGCAAGAAACATGTACCACAATTTGTGCATGTGGTGTCAAATTTGCACCAAAAGACGATTGAATGGGGAATCTGCTTTCTGGCCATACAACCAGATGACACTGCTGTAATCAACAAACATTTACCCACATTTCACGATTCAAATATATTACTCCACTGTGAAATTGATGAGTATATGTGATGAGGGTAACAATCAAAACAAGGTCTCAGCGAAAGAAAGAAGTCTTTCATAATAACTCCAATTGTCAGAATGCTCGAAGTAGTGCTTCCCATCCAACAAAATCACACTCAAATGTAGAACGAACATAGCAGGCATTAAACGGAATCTCCCTGTTGAGAGAAAAGAAACATGTACCACAATTTGTGCCGACATTGATTATTTTTAGTGACCAGTGCAATAAGATTTGTAAAAATAAAAAGCAAATGAAGGAGATACCTAAACAAGAAGATTTATCAAATTCCGAATATTCGATATTAAGTAAAGTGCATGTGGTGTCCAATCTGCACCAAAAGACCATTGAATAGAGAATCTGCTTTCTGGCCATACAACCAGATGACCCTGCTGTAAACAACAAACTTTTACCCACTTTTCATGAATCAAATACATTACTCCACTGTGAAATTGACGAATATAACTGATAAAGCTATCAATGAAAGGAAGCACGTAGCAAAAGAAAACAGTATTTCTAATCACTCCAATCGTCAGAACGCTCAGAGTGGTGATTTCCATCCAACATAATCACATTTGATGTTTGAATAAACATAGCAGTCATGAAACGGAATCTCCCTGTTGAGAGAGAAGAAACATTTACCACAATTTGTGCAGCACATTGATTATTTTTAGTGAACATTACAATAAGATTTTTAAAAATTTAAAGCAATTGAAGGAGATACGAAAACAAGAATGTTGATCAAATTCCTAACATTTGTTATTCAGTAAAATGCAAGTGGTGTCCAATCTGCACTAAAAACCAATTGAATGGAGAATCTAACAAAAAACATTTACACTCATTTAACAATTCAAATACATTACTCCACTGCAAAACAGATGAATTAAAGTTATAAGGGTAACACTCAAAAGAAGCACCTAGGAAAAGAAAGAGGTCTTTCCTAATAACTCCAATACTCAGCATGCTTGGGGTGCTAGTTCCCTTCCAACAAAATCACACTCCATGACTGAATAAACATAGCAGTCATGAAACAGAATCTCCCTGTTGAGAGGCAAGACACATGTACCACAATTTGTGCATGTGGTGTCAAATATGCACCAAAAGACCATTGAAAGGGGAATCTGCTTTCTGGTCATACAACCAGATGACCCTGCTCTAAACAAAAAACATTTACACACATTTGACGAATCAAATACATTACTCCACAGCGAAACAGATGAATATAAGGTATAAGGGTAACAATCAACAGAAGCACCTAGGAAAAGAAAGAGTTCTTTCCTAATAACTAAAATACTCAGGATGCTTGGAGTGGTAGTTCCCATCCAACAAAATCACACTCGATGTTTGAACCAACATAGCAGTCATGAAACAAAGTCTCCCTGTTGAGAGGCAAGAAACATGTACCACAATTTGTGCATGTGGTGTCGAATATGCACCGAAAGACTATTGAATGGGGAATCTGCTTTCTGGCCATACAACCAGGTGACCCTGCTCTAAACAACAAACATTTACCCACATTTAACGATTCAAATACATTACTCCACTGCGAAAAAGATGAATATAAGTTATAAGGCTAACAATCAAAAGAAGCACCTAGGAAAAGAAAGAGTTCTTTCCTAATAACTCCAATACTCAGGATGCTTGGAGTGGTAGTTCCCATCCAACAAAATCACACCCCATTTTTGAACAAACATAGCAGTCACGAAACAGAATCTCCCTGTTGAGAGGCAAGAAACATGTACCACAATTTGTGCATGTGGTGTCAAATTTGCACCAAAAGATGATTGAATGGGGAATCTGCTTTCTGGCCATACAACCAGATGACACTGCTGTAATCAACAAACATTTACCCACATTTCACGATTCAAATATATTACTCCACTGTGAAATTGATGAATATATGTGATGAGGGTAACAATCAAAACAAGGTCTCAGCGAAAGAAAGAAGTCTTTCATAATAACTCCAATTGTCAGAATGCTCGAAGTAGTGCTTCCCATCCAACAAAATCACACTCAAATGTAGAACGAACATAGCAGGCATTAAACGGAATCTCCCTGTTGAGAGAAAAGAAACATGTACCACAATTTGTGCCGACATTGATTATTTTTAGTGACCAGTGCAATAAGATTTGTAAAAATAAAAAGCAAATGAAGGAGATACCTAAACAAGAAGATTTATCAAATTCCGAACATTCGATATTCAGTAAAGTGCATGTGGTGTCCAATCTGCACCAAAAGACCATTGAATAGAGAATCTGCTTTCTGGCCATACAACCAGATGACCCTGCTGTAAACAACAAACTTTTACCCACTTTTCATGAATCAAATACATTACTCCACTGTGAAATTGACGAATATAACTGATAAAGCTATCAATGAAAGGAAGCACGTAGCAAAAGAAAACAGTATTTCTAATCACTCCAATCATCAGAATGCTCAGAGTGGTGATTTCCATCCAACATAATCACATTCGATGTTTGAATAAACATAGCAGTCATGAAACGGAATCTCCCTGTTGAGAGAGAGGAAACATTTACCACAATTTGTGCAGCACATTGATTATTTTTAGTGAACATTGCAATAAGATTTATAAAAATTTAAAGCAATTGAAGGAGATACGAAAACAAGAATGTTGATCAAATTCCTAACATTTGTTATTCAGTAAAATGCAAGTGGTGTCCAATCTGCACTAAAAACCCATTGAATGGAGAATCTAACAAAAAACATTTACACTCATTTAACAATTCAAATACATTACTCCACTGCAAAACAGATGAATTAAAGTTATAAGGGTAACACTCAAAAGAAGCACCTAGGAAAAGAAAGAGGTCTTTCCTAATAACTCCAATACTCAGCATGCTTGGGGTGCTAGTTCCCATCCAACAAAATCACACTCCATGACTGAATAAACATAGCAGTCATGAAACAGAATCTCCCTGTTGAGAGGCAAGACACATGTACCACAATTTGTGCATGTGGTGTCAAATATGCACCAAAAGACCATTGAAAGGGGAATCTGCTTTCTGGTCATACAACCAGATGACCCTGCTCTAAACAAAAAACATTTACACACATTTGACGAATCAAATACATTACTCCACAGCGAAACAGATGAATATAAGGTATAAGGGTAACAATCAACAGAAGCACCTAGGAAAAGAAAGAGTTCTTTCCTAATAACTAAAATACTCAGGATGCTTGGAGTGGTAGTTCCCATCCAACAAAATCACACTCGATGTTTGAACCAACATAGCAGTCATGAAACAAAATCTCCCTGTTGAGAGGCAAGAAACATGTACCACAATTTGTGCATGTGGTGTCAAATATGCACCGAAAGACGATTGAATGGGGAATCTGCTTTCTGGCCATACAACCAGGTGACCCTGCTGTAAACAACAAACATTTACCCACATTTAACGATTCAAATACATTACTCCACTGCGAAAAAGATGAATATAAGTTATAAGGCTAACAATCAAAAGAAGCACCTAGGAAAAGAAAGAGTTCTTTCCTAATAACTCCAATACTCAGGATGCTTGGAGTGGTAGTTCCCATCCAACAAAATCACACCCCATTTTTGAACAAACATAGCAGTCACGAAACAGAATCTCCCTGTTGAGAGGCAAGAAACATGTACCACAATTTGTGCATGTGGTGTCAAATTTGCACCAAAAGACGATTGAATGGGGAATCTGCTTTCTGGCCATACAACCAGATGACACTGCTGTAATCAACAAACATTTACCCACATTTCACGATTCAAATATATTACTCCACTGTGAAATTGATGAATATATGTGATGAGGGTAACAATCAAAACAAGGTCTCAGCGAAAGAAAGAAGTCTTTCCTAATAACTCCAATTGTCAGAATGCTCGAAGTAGTGCTTCCCATCCAACAAAATCACACTCAAATGTAGAACGAACATAGCAGGCATTAAACGGAATCTCCCTGTTGAGAGAGAAGAAACATGTACCACAATTTGTGCAGCACATTGATTATTTTTAGTGACAATTGCTATAATATTTTTAAAAATATAAAGCAAATGAAGGAGATACCTCAACAAGAGGATTTATCAAATTTGGAACTTTTGTTATTCAGTAAAGTGCATGTGGTGTCCAATCTGCACCAAAAGACCAGTGAAGAGAGAATCTTGCTTCCTGGCCATACAACCAGATGACCCTGCTGTAAACAACAAACATTTTCCCACAGTTCACGAATCAAATACATTACTCCACTGTGAAATTGACGAATATAAGTGATAAAGGTATCAATCAAAGGAAGCACCTAGCAAAAGAAAACAGTATTACTAATAACTCCATTTGTCAGAACGCTTGGAGTGGAGATTTCCATCCAACATAATCACACTCGATGTTTGAATAACCATAGCAGTCATGAAACGGAATCTCAATGTTGAGAGAGAGGAAACATGTACCACAATTTGTGCAGCACATTGATTATTTTTAGTGACCATTGCAATACGATTTTTAAAAATTTAAAGCAATTGAAGGGGTTGCGAACAAGAATATTTATCAAATTCCTAACATTTGTTATTCAGTAAAATGCAAGTGGTGTCCAATCTGCACTAAAAACCCATTGAATGGAGAATCTGCTTTCTGGTCATACAACCAGATGACCCTGCTCTAAACAAAAAACATTTCCACACATTTAACGATTCAAATACATTACTCCACTGCGAAAAAGATGAATATAAGTTATAAGGGTAACAATCAAAAGAAGCACCTAGGAAAAGAAAGAGTTCTTTCCTAATAACTCCAATACTCAGGATGCTTGGAGTGGTAGTTCCCATCCAACAAAATCACACCCCATTTTTGAACAAACATAGCAGTCATCAAACACAATCACCCTATTGAGAGGCAAGAAACATGTACCACAATTTGTGCAAGTGGTGTCAAATATGCACCAAAAGACGATTGAATGGGGAATCTGCTTTCTGGCCATTCAGCCAGATGACCCTGCTGCAACCAACAAACATTTACCCACATTTCACGATTCAAATATATTACTCCAATTTGAAATTGACAAATATATGTGATGAGGGTAACAATCAAAACAAGGACTCAGCAAAAGAATGAAGTCTTTCCTAATAACTCCAATTGTCAGAATGCTCGAAGTAGTGCTTCCCATCCAACAAAATCACACTCAAATGTAGAATGAACATAGCAGGCATTAAACGGAATCTCCCTGTTGAGACGGAAGAAACATTTACCACAATTTTTGCAGACATTGATTATTATTAGTGACCATTGCAATAAGATTTGTAAAAATAAAAAGCAAATGAAGGAGATACCTAAACAAGAAGATTTATCAAATTCCGAACATTCGTTATTCAGTAAAGTGCATGTGGTGTCCAATCTGCACCAAAAGACCATTGAATAGAGAATCTGCTTTCTGGCCATACAACCAGATGACCCTGCTGTAATCAACAAACATTTACCCACATTTTACGATTCAAATATATCATTCCACTGTGAAATTGATAAATATCTGTGATGAGGGGAACAAACAAAACAAGGACACAGCAAAGGAAAGAAGTATTTCCTAATAAATACAATTGTCAGAATGCTCGGAGTAGTGCTTCCCATCCAACAAAATCACACTCGAAAATAGAACATAGCAGGCACTAAACAGAATCTCCCTGTTGAGATGGAAGAAACATGTACCACAATTAGTGCAGAACATTTAATATTTTTATTGACCATTGCAATAATATTTTCAAAAACATAAAGCAAATGAAGGAGATACCGCAACAAAAGATTTATTAAAATTCCGAACATTCGTTATTCAGTAAGTGCATGTGGTTTCCAATCAGCACCAAAAGACCATTGAATAGAGAATCTGCTTTCTGGCCATACAACCAGATGACCCTGCTGTAAACAACAAACTTTTACCCACTTTTCATGAATCAAATACATTACTCCACTGTGAAATTGACGAATATAACTGATAAAGCTATCAATGAAAGGAAGCACGTAGCAAAAGAAAACAGTATTTCTAATCACTCCAATCGTCAGAATGCTCAGAGTGGTGATTTCCATCCAACATAATCACATTCGATGTTTGAATAAACATAGCAGTCATGAAACGGAATCTCCCTGTTGAGAGAGAAGAAACATTTACCACAATTTGTGCAGCACATTGATTATTTTTAGTGAACATTGCAATAAGATTTTTAAAAATTTAAAGCAATTGAAGGAGATACGAAAACAAGAATGTTGATCAAATTCCTAACATTTGTTATTCAGTAAAATGCAAGTGGTGTCCAATCTGCACTAAAAACCCATTGAATGGAGAATCTAACAAAAAACATTTACACTCATTTAACAATTCAAATACATTACTCCACTGCAAAACAGATGAATATAAGTTATAAGGGTAACACTCAAAAGAAGCACCTAGGAAAAGAAAGAGGTCTTTCCTAATAACTCCAATACTCAGCATGCTTGGGGTGCTAGTTCCCATCCAACAAAATCACACTCCATGACTGAATAAACATAGCAGTCATGAAACAGAATCTCCCTGTTGAGAGGCAAGACACATGTACCACAATTTGTGCATGTGGTGTCAAATATGCACCAAAAGACCATTGAAAGGGGAATCTGCTTTCTGGTCATACAACCAGATGACCCTGCTCTAAACAAAAAACATTTACACACATTTGACGAATCAAATACATTACTCCACAGCGAAACAGATGAATATAAGGTATAAGGGTAACAATCAACAGAAGCACCTAGGAAAAGAAAGAGTTCTTTCCTAATAACTAAAATACTCAGGATGCTTGGAGTGGTAGTTCCCATCCAACAAAATCACACTCGATGTTTGAACCAACATAGCAGTCATGAAACAAAATCTCCCTGTTGAGAGGCAAGAAACATGTACCACAATTTGTGCATGTGGTGTCAAATTTGCACCAAAAGACGATTGAATGGGGAATCTGCTTTCTGGTCATACAACCAGTTGACACTGCTGTAATCAACAAACATTTACCCACATTTCACGATTCAAATATATTACTCCACTGTGAAATTGATGAATATATGTGATGAGGGTAACAATCAAAACAAGGTCTCAGTGAAAGAAAGAAGTCTTTCCTAATAACTCCAATTGTCAGAATGCTCGAAGTAGTGCTTCCCATCCAACAAAATCACACTCAAATGTAGAACGAACATAGCAGCCATTAAACGGGATCTCCCTGTTGAGAGAAAAGAAACATGTACCACAATTTGTGCCGACATTGATTATTTTTAGTGCCCAGTGCAATAAGATTTGTAAAAATAAAAAGCAAATGAAGGAGATACCTAAACAAGAAGATTTATCAAATTCCGAACATTCGATATTCAGTAAAGTGCATGTGGTGTCCAATCTGCACGAAAAGACCATTGAATAGAGAATCTGCTTTCTGGCCATACAACCAGATGACCCTGCTGTAAACAACAAACTTTTACCCACTTTTCATGAATCAAATACATTACTCCACTGTGAAATTGACGAATATAACTGATAAAGCTATCAATGAAAGGAAGCACGTAGCAAAAGAAAACAGTATTTCTAATCACTCCAATCGTCAGAATGCTCAGAGTGGTGATTTCCATCCAACATAATCACATTCGATGTTTGAATAAACATAGCAGTCATGAAACGGAATCTCCCTGTTGAGAGAGAAGAAACATTTACCACAATTTGTGCAGCACATTGATTATTTTTAGTGAACATTGCAATAAGATTTTTAAAAATTTAAAGCAATTGAAGGAGATACGAAAACAAGAATGTTGATCAAATTCCTAACATTTGTTATTCAGTAAAATGCAAGTGGTGTCCAATCTGCACTAAAAACCCATTGAATGGAGAATCTAACAAAAAACATTTACACTCATTTAACAGTTCAAATACATTACTCCACTGCAAAACAGATGAATTAAAGTTATAAGGAAAACACTCAAAAGAAGCACCTAGGAAAAGAAAGAGGTCTTTCCTAATAACTCCAATACTCAGCATGCTTTGGGTGCTAGTTCCCATCCAACAAAATCACACTCCATGACTGAATAAACATAGCAGTCATGAAACAGAATCTCTCGGTTGAGAGGCAAGACACATGTACCACAATTTGTGCATGTGGTGTCAAATATGCACCAAAAGACCATTGAAAGGGGAATCTGCTTTCTGGTCATACAACCAGATGACCCTGCTCTAAACAAAAAACATTTACACACATTTGACGAATCAAATACATTACTCCACAGCGAAACAGATGAATATAAGGTATAAGGGTAACAATCAACAGAAGCACCTAGGAAAAGAAAGAGTTCTTTCCTAATAACTAAAATACTCAGGATGCTTGGAGTGGTAGTTCCCATCCAACAAAATCACACTCGATGTTTGAACCAACATAGCAGTCATGAAACAAAATCTCCCTGTTGAGAGGCAAGAAACATGTACCACAATTTGTGCATGTGGTGTCAAATATGCACCGAAAGACGATTGAATGGGGAATCTGCTTTCTGGCCATACAACCAGGTGACCCTGCTGTAAACAACAAACATTTACCCACATTTAACGATTCAAATACATTACTCCACTGCGAAAAAGATGAATATAAGTTATAAGGCTACCAATCAAAAGAAGCACCTAGGATAAGAAAGAGGTCTTTCCTAATAACTCCAATACTCAGGGTGCTTGGAGTGGTAGTTCCCATCCAACAAAATCACACCCCATTTTTGAACAAACATAGCAGTCACGAAACAGAATCTCCCTGTTGAGAGGCAAGAAACATGTACCACAATTTGTGCATGTGGTGTCAAATTTGCACCAAAAGACGATTGAATGGGGAATCTGCTTTCTGGCCATACAACCAGATGACACTGCTGTAATCAACAAACATTTACCCACATTTCACGATTCAAATATATTACTCCACTGTGAAATTGATGAATATATGTGATGAGGGTAACAATCAAAATAAGGTCTCAGCGAAAGAAAGAAGTCTTTCCTAATAACTCCAATTGTCAGAATGCTCGAAGTAGTGCTTCCCATCCAACAAAATCACACTCAAATGTAGAACGAACATAGCAGGCATTAAACGGAATCTCCCTGTTGAGAGAAAAGAAACATGTACCACAATTTGTGCCGACATTGATTATTTTTAGTGACCAGTGCAATAAGATTTGTAAAAATAAAAAGCAAATGAAGGAGATACCTAAACAAGAAGATTTATCAAATTCGGAACATTCGATATTCAGTAAAGTGCATGTGATGTCCAATCTGCACCAAAAGACCATTGAATAGAGAATCTGCTTTCTGGCCATACAACCAGATGACCCTGCTGTAAACAACAAACTTTTACCCACTTTTCATGAATCAAATACATTACTCCACTGTGAAATTGACGAATATAACTGATAAAGCTATCAATGAAAGGAAGCACGTAGCAAAAGAAAACAGTATTTCTAATCACTCCAATCGTCAGAACGCTCAGAGTGGTGATTTCCATCCAACATAATCACATTCGATGTTTGAATAAACATAGCAGTCATGAAACGGAATCTCCCTGTTGAGAGAGAAGAAACATTTACCACAATTTGTGCAGCACATTGATTATTTTTAGTGAACATTGCAATAAGATTTTTAAAAATTTAAATCAATTGATGGAGATACGAAAACAAGAATATTTATCAATTTCCTAACATTTGTTATTCAGTAAAATGCAAGTGGTGTCCAAGCTGCACTAAAAATCCTCTGAATGGAGAATCTGTTTCTGGTCATACAACCAGATGACCCTTCTCTAAACAAAAAACATTTACACACATTTGACGATTCAAATACATTACTCCACTGCGAAACAGATGAATGTAAGTTATAAGGTTAACAATCAAAAGAAGCACCTAGGAAAAGAAAGAGTTCTTTCCTAATAACTCCAATACTCAGCATGCTTGGGGTGGTAGTTCCCATCCAACAAAATCACACTACATGTTAGAACAAACAAAGGAGTCATGAAACAGAATCTAACTATTGAGAGGGAAGAAACATATACCACAATTTGGGCAGCACATTGATTATTTTTAGTGACCATTGGAATAAGATTTTTAAAAATACAAAGCAAATGAAGGAGATACCTAATAAAGAAGATTTATCAAACTCCGAACATTCGTTATTCAGTAAAGTGCATGTGGTGTCCAATCTGCACCAAAAGACCATTGAATAGAGAATCTGCTTTCTGGCCTTACAACCAGAAGACCCTGCTGTAATCAACAAACATTTACCCACATTTGACTAATCAAATATATTACTCCACTGTGAAATTGATGAATATATGTGGTGAGGGTAACAATCAAAACAAGGACTCAGCAAAAGAAAGAAATCTTTCCTAATAACTCCAATTGTCAGAATGCTTGAAGTAGTGCTTCCCATAAAACAAAATCACACACAAATGTAGAACGAACATAGAGTGCATTAAACAGAATCTCCCTGTTGAGAGGGAAGAAACATGTACCACAATTTGTGCAGCACATTGATTATTTTTAGTGACAATTGCTATAATATTTTTAAAAATATAAAGCAAATGAAGGAGATACCTCAACAAGAGGATTTATCAAATTTGGAACTTTTGTTATTCAGTAAAGTGCATGTGGTGTCCGATCTGCACCAAAAGACCAGTGAAGAGAGAATCTTGCTTCCTGGCCATACAACCAGATGACCCTGCTGTAAACAACAAACATTTTCCCACAGTTCACGAATCAAATACATTACTCCACTGTGAAATTGACGAATATAAGTGATAAAGGTATCAATCAAAGGAAGCACCTAGCAAAAGAAAACAGTATTACTAATAACTCCATTTGTCAGAACGCTTGGAGTGGAGATTTCCATCCAACATAATCACACTCGATGTTTGAATAACCATAGCAGTCATGAAACGGAATCTCCCTGTTGAGAGAGAAGAAACATGTACCACAATTTGTGCAGCACATTGATTATTTTTAGTGACCATTGCAATAAGATTTTTAAAAATTTAAAGCAATTGAAGGGGTTGCGAACAAGAATATTTATCAAATTCCTAACATTTGTTATTAAGTAAAATGCAAGTGGTGTCCAATCTGCACTAAAAACCCATTGAATGGAGAATCTGCTTTCTGGTCATACAACCAGATGACCCTGCTCTAAACAAAAAACATTTCCACACATTTAACGATTCAAATACATTACTCCACTGCGAAAAAGATGAATATAAGTTATAAGGGTAACAATCAAAAGAAGCACCTAGGAAAAGAAAGAGTTCTTTCCTAATAACTCCAATACTCAGGATTCTTGGAGTGGTAGTTCCCATCCAACAAAATCACACCCCATTTTTGAACAAACATAGCAGTCATCAAACACAATCACCCTATTGAGAGGCAAGAAACATGTACCACAATTTGTGCATGTGGTGTCAAATATGCACCAAAAGACGATTGAATGGGGAATCTGCTTTCTGGCCATTCAGCCAGATGACCCTGCTGCAACCAACAAACATTTACCCACATTTCACGATTCAAATATATTACTCCAATTTGAAATTGACGAATATATGTGATGAGGGTAACAATCAAAACAGGGACTCAGCAAAAGAATGAAGTCTTTCCTAATAACTCCAATTGTCAGAATGCTCGAAGTAGTGCTTCCCATCCAACAAAATCACACTCAAATGTAGAATGAACATAGCAGGCATTAAACGGAATCTCCCTGTTGAGACGGAAGAAACATTTACCACAATTTTTGCAGACATTGATTATTATTAGTGACCATTGCAATAAGATTTGTAAAAATAAAAAGCAAATGAAGGAGATACCTAAAAAAGAAGATTTATCAAATTCCGAACATTCCTTATTCAGTAAAGTACATGTGGTGTCCAATCTGCACCAAAAGACCATTGAATAGAGAATCTGCTTTCTGGCCATACAACCAGATGACCCTGCTGTAATCAACAAACATTTACCCACATTTCACGATTCAAATATATCATTCCACTGTGAAATTGATAAATATCTGTGATGAGGGGAACAAACAAAACAAGGACTCAGCAAAAGAAAGAAGTCTTTCCTAATAAATACAATTGTCAGAATGCTCGGAGTAGTGCTTCCCATCCAACAAAATCACACTCAAATGTAGAACGAACATAGCAGGCATTAAACGGAATCTCCCTGTTGAGAGGGAAGAAACATGTACCACAATTTGTGCAGCTCATTGATTATTTTTAGTGACTATTGCAATAAGATTTTTAAAAATTTAAAGCAATTAAAGGAGATACGAAAACAAGAATAATTATCAAATTCCTAACATTTGTTATTCAGTAAAATGCAAGTGGTGTCCAATCTGCACTAAAAACCCATTGAATGGAGAATCTAACAAAAAACATTTACACTCATTTAACAATTCAAATACATTACTCCACTGCAAAACAGATGAATTAAAGTTATAAGGAAAACACTCAAAAGAAGCACCTAGGAAAAGAAAGAGGTCTTTCCTAATAACTCCAATACTCAGCATGCTTGGGGTGCTAGTTCCCATCCAACAAAATCACACTCCATGACTGAATAAACATAGCAGTCATGAAACAGAATCTCCCTGTTGAGAGGCAAGACACATGTACCACAATTTGTGCATGTGGTGTCAAATATGCACCAAAAGACCATTGAAAGGGGAATCTGCTTTCTGGTCATACAACCAGATGACCCTGCTCTAAACAAAAAACATTTACACACATTTGACGAATAAAATACATTACTCCACAGCGAAACAGATGAATATAAGGTATAAGGGTAACAATCAACAGAAGCACCTAGGAAAAGAAAGAGTTCTTTCCTAATAACTAAAATACTCAGGATGCTTGGAGTGGTAGTTCCCATCCAACAAAATCACACTCGATGTTTGAACCAACATAGCAGTCATGAAACAAAATCTCCCTGTTGAGAGGCAAGAAACATGTACCACAATTTGTGCATGTGGTGTCAAATATGCACCGAAAGACGATTGAATGGGGAATCTGCTTTCTGGCCATACAACCAGGTGACCCTGCTGTAAACAACAAACATATACCCACATTTAACGATTCAAAAACATTACTCCACTGCGAAAAAGATGAATATAAGTTATAAGGCTACCAATCAAAAGAAGCACCTAGGATAAGAAAGAGTTCTTTCCTAATAACTCCAATACTCAGGATGCTTGGAGTGGTAGTTCCCATCCAACAAAATCACACCCCATTTTTGAACAAACATAGCAGTCACGAAACAGAATCTCCCTGTTGAGAGGCAAGAAACATGTACCACAATTTGTGCATGTGGTGTCAAATTTGCACCAAAAGACGATTGAATGGGGAATCTGCTTTCTGGCCATACAACCAGTTGACACTGCTGTAATCAACAAACATTTACCCACATTTCACGATTCAAATATATTACTCCACTGTGAAATTGATGAATATATGTGATGAGGGTAACAATCAAAACAAGGTCTCAGCGAAAGAAAGAAGTCTTTCCTAATAACTCCAATTGTCAGAATGCTCGAAGTAGTGCTTCCCATCCAACAAAATCACACTCAAATGTAGAACGAACATAGCAGGCATTAAACGGAATCTCCCTGTTGAGAGAAAAGAAACATGTACCACAATTTGTGCCGACATTGATTATTTTTAGTGACCAGTGCAATAAGATTTGTAAAAATAAAAAGCAAATGAAGGAGATACCTAAACAAGAAGATTTATCAAATTCCGAACATTCGATATTCAGTAAAGTGCATGTGGTGTCCAATCTGCACCAAAAGACCATTGAATAGAGAATCTGCTTTCTGGCCATACAACCAGATGACCCTGCTGTAAACAACAAACTTTTACCCACTTTTCATGAATCAAATACATTACTCCACTGTGAAATTGACGAATATAACTGATAAAGCTATCAATGAAAGGAAGCACGTAGCAAAAGAAAACAGTATTTCTAATCACTCCAATCGTCAGAACGCTCAGAGTGGTGATTTCCATCCAACATAATCACATTCGATGTTTGAATAAACATAGCAGTCATGAAACGGAATATCCCTGTTGAGAGAGAAGAAACATTTACCACAATTTGTGCAGCACATTGATTATTTTTAGTGAACATTGCAATAAGATTTTTAAAAATTTAAAGCAATTGAAGGAGATACGAAAACAAGAATGTTGATCAAATTCCTAACATTTGTTATTCAGTAAAATGCAAGTGGTGTCCAATCTGCACTAAAAACCCATTGAATGGAGAATCTAACAAAAAACATTTACACTCATTTAACAATTCAAATACATTACTCCACTGCAAAACAGATGAATTAAAGTTATAAGGGTAACACTCAAAAGAAGCACCTAGGAAAAGAAAGAGGTCTTTCCTAATAACTCCAATACTCAGCATGCTTGGGGTGCTAGTTCCCATCCAACAAAATCACACTCCATGACTGAATAAACGTAGCAGTCATGAAACAGAATCTCCCTGTTGAGAGGCAAGACACATGTACCACAATTTGTGCATGTGGTGTCAAATATGCACCAAAAGACCATTGAAAGGGGAATCTGCTTTCTGGTCATACAACCAGATGACCCTGCTCTAAACAAAAAACATTTACACACATTTGACGAATCAAATACATTACTCCACAGCGAAACAGATGAATATAAGGTATAAGGGTAACAATCAACAGAAGCACCTAGGAAAAGAAAGAGTTCTTTCCTAATAACTAAAATACTCAGGATGCTTGGAGTGGTAGTTCCCATCCAACAAAATCACACTCGATGTTTGAACCAACATAGCAGTCATAAAACAAAATCTCCCTGTTGAGAGGCAAGAAACATGTACCACAATTTGTGCATGTGGTGTCAAATATGCACCGAAAGACGATTGAATGGGGAATCTGCTTTCTGGCCATACAACCAGGTGACCCTGCTGTAAACAACAAACATTTACCCACATTTAACGATTCAAATACATTACTCCACTGTGAAAAAGATGAATATAAGTTATAAGGCTAACAATCAAAAGAAGCACCTACGAAAAGAAAGAGTTCTTTCCTAATAACTCCAATACTCAGGATGCTTGGAGTGGTAGTTCCCATCCAACAAAATCACACCCCATTTTTGAACAAACATAGCAGTCACGAAACAGAATCTCCCTGTTGAGAGGCAAGAAACATGTACCACAATTTGTGCATGTGGTGTCAAATTTGCACCAAAAGACGATTGAATGGGGAATCTGCTTTCTGGCCATACAACCAGATGACACTGCTGTAATCAACAAACATTTACCCACATTTCACGATTCTAATATATTACTCCACTGTGAAATTGATGAATATATGTGATGAGGGTAATAATCAAAACAAGGTCTCAGCGAAAGAAAGAAGTCTTTCCTAATAACTCCAATTGTCAGAAAGCTCGAAGTAGTGCTTCCCATCCAACAAAATCACACTCAAATGTAGAACGAACATAGCAGGCATTAAACGGAATCTCCCTGTTGAGAGAAAAGAAACATGTACCACAATTTGTGCCGACATTGATTATTTTTAGTGACCAGTGCAATAAGATTTGTAAAAATAAAAAGCAAATGAAGGAGATACCTAAACAAGAAGATTTATCAAATTCGGAACATTCGATATCCAGTAAAGTGCATGTGGTGTCCAATCTGCACCAAAAGACCATTGAATAGAGAATCTGCTTTCTGGCCATACAACCAGATGACCCTGCTGTAAACAACAAACTTTTACCCACTTTTCATGAATCAAATACATTACTCCACTGTGAAATTGACGAATATAACTGATAAAGCTATCAATGAAAGGAAGCACGTAGCAAAAGAAAACAGTATTTCTAATCACTCCAATCGTCAGAACGCTCGGAATGGTGATTTCCATCAAACATAATCACATTCGATGTTTGAATAAACATAGCAGTCATGAAACGGAATCTCCCTGTTGAGAGAGAAGAAACATTTACCACAATTTGTGCAGCACATTGATTATTTTTAGTGAACATTGCAATAAGATTTTTAAAAATTTAAATCAATTGATGGAGATACAAAAAAAAAAATGTTGATCAAATTCCTAACATTTGTTATTCAGTAAAATGCAAGTGGTGTCCAATCTGCACTAAAAACCCATTAAATGGAGAATCTGCTTTCTGGCCATACAACCAGATGACCCTGCTGTAAACAACGAACATTTACCCACATTTCACCATACAAATAAATTATTCCACTGTGAAAATGTTGAATATATGTAATAAAAGTATCAATCAAAGGAAGCACCTAGCAAAAGAAAAAGTATTTCTAATAAATCCAATAGACAGAATGCTCGGAGTGGTGATTTCCATCCAACATAATCACACCCAATGATTGAATAAACATAGCAGTCATGAAGCGGAATCTCCCTGTTGAGAGACAAGAAACATGTACCACAATTTGTGCAGCACATTGATTATTTTTAGTGACCATTCCAATAAGATTTTTAAAAATTTAAAGCAATTGAAGGAGATACGAAAACAAGAATAATTATCAAATTCCTAACATTTGTTATTCAGTAAAATGCAAGTGGTGTCCAATCTGCACTAAAAACCCATTGAATGGAGAATCTGCTTTCTGATCATACAACCAGATGACCCTGCTCTAAACAAAAAACATTAACACATTTAACGATTCAAATACATTACTCCACTGCGAAACAGATGAATATAAGTTATAAGGGTAACAATCAATAGAAGCACCTAGCAAAAGAAACAGATCTTTCCTAATAACTCCAATACTCAGGATGCTTGGAGTGGTAGTTCCCATCCAACAAAATCACACCCCATTTTTGAACAAACATAGCAGTCATCAAACACAATCACCCTATTGAGAGGCAAGAAACATGTACCACAATTTGTGCATGTTGTGTCAAATATGCACCAAAAGACGATTGAATGTGGAATCTGCTTTCTGGCCATACAACCAGATGACCTTGCTGTAATCAACAATCATTTACCCACATTTCACGATTCAAATATATTATTCCACTGTGAAATTGATGAATATATGTGATGAGGGTAACAATCAAAACAAGGACTCAGAAAAAGAAAGATGTCTTTCCTAATAACTACAATTGTCAGAATGCTCGGAGTAGTGCTTCCCATCCAACAAAATCACACTCAAATGTAGAACGAACATAGCAGGCATTAAACGGAATCTCCCTGTTGAGCGAAAAGAAACATGTACCACAATTTGTGCAGACATTTATTATTTTTAGTGACCATAGGAATAAGATTTGTAAAAATAAAAAGCAAATGAAAGAGATACCTAAACAAGAAGATTTATGAAATTCCGAACATTCGTTATACAGTAAAGTGCAAGTGGAGTCCAATCTGCACCAAAAGACCATTGAATAGAGAATCTGCTTTCTGGCCATACAACCAGATGACCCTGCTGTAAACAAGAAACATTTACCCAAATTTCACGAATCAAATACATTGCTCCACTGTGAAATTACCGAATATGTGATAAAGGTATCAATCTAAGGAAGCATCTAGCAAAAGAAAACAGTATTTCTGATAACTCCAATCGTCACAACGCTCGGAGTGGTGATTTCCATCCAACATAATCACACTTGATGTTTGAATAAACATAGCAGTCATGAAACGGAATCTCCCTGTTGAGAGGGAAGAAACATGTACCACAATTTGTGCAGCACATTTATTATTTTTAGTGACCATTGCAATAATATTTTTAAAAATATAAAGCAAATGAAGGAGATACCTCAACAAGAAGATTTATCAAATTCCAAACATTCGTTATTTAGTAAAGTGCATGTGGTGTCCAATCTGCACCAAAAGACCATTGAATAGAGAATCTGCTTTCTGGCCATACAACCAGATGACCCTGCTGTAAACATTTCATGAATCAAATACATTACTCCATTATGAAATTGACGAATATAAGTGATAAAGGTATCAATCAAAGGAAACACCTAGCAAAAGAAAACAGTATTTCTAATAACTCCAAACGTCAGAACGCTCGGAGTGGTGATTTCCATCCAACATAATCACACTCGATGTTTGAATAAACATAGCAGTGTGAAACGGAATCTCCCTGTTGAGAGAGAAGAATCATGTACCAAAATTTGTGCAGCACTTTGATTATTTTTAGTGACCGTTGCAATAAGATTTTTAAAAATTTAAAGCAATTGAAGGAGATACGAAAACAAGAATATTTATCAAATTCCTAACATTTGTTACTCAGTAAAATGCAAGTGGTGTCCAATCTGCACTAAAAACCGTATGAATGGAATATCTGTTTCTGGTCATACAACCAGATGACACTGCTCTAAATAAAAACATTTACACACATTTAACGATTCAAATACATTACTCCACTGTGAAACAGATGTATATAAGTTATAAGGGTAACAATCAAAAGAAGCACCTAGGAAAAGAAAGAGGTCTTTCCTAATAACTCCAATACTCAGGATGCTTGGGGTGGTAGTTCCCATCCAACAAAATCACACTCGATGTTGGAACAAACATAGCAGTCATGAAACAAAATCTCCCTGTTGAGAGGGAAGAAACATGTACCACAATTTGTGCAGCACATTGATTCTTTTTAGTGACCATTTCAATAATATTTTTAAAAATATAAAGCAAATGAAGGAGATACATAAACAAGAAGATTTATCAAATTCCAAATATTCGTTATTTAGTAAAGTGCCATGTGGTGTCCAATCTGCACTAAAAGACCATTAAATAGAGAATCTGCTTTCTGGCCATACAACCAGATAACCCTGCTGTAAACAACAAACATTTACCCACATTTCACGAATCAAGTACATTACTCCACTATGAAATTGACGAATATAAGTGATAAAGGTATCAATCAAAGGAAGCACCTAGCAAAAGAAAACAGTATTTCTAATCACTCCAATCGTCAGAACTCTCGGAGTGGTGATTTCCATCCAACATAATCACACTTGATGTTTGAATAAACATAGCGGTCATGAAACGGAATCTCCCTGTTGAGAGAGAAGAAACATGTACCACAATTTGTGCAGCACATTGATTATTTTTAGTGACAATTGCAATAAGATTTTTAAAAATTGAAAGCAACTGAAGGAGATACAAGAACAAGAATAATTAACAAAATTCCTAACATTTGTTATTCAGTAAAATGCAAGTGGTGTCCAATCTGCACTAAAAACCCATTGAATAGAGAATCTGCTTTCTGGTCATACAACCAGATGACCCTGCTCTAAACAAAAAACATTTTCACACATTTAACGATTCAAATACATTACTCCACTGCGAAACAGATGAATATAAGTTATAAGGGTAAAAATCAAAACAAGCACCTAAGAAGAGAAAGAGCTCTTTCCCAATAACTCCTATAATCAGGATGCTTGGAGTGGTAGTTCCCATCCAACAAAATCACACATCATGTTTGAACAAACATAGCAGTCATGAAACAGAATCTCCCTGTTGAGAGGCAAGAAACATGTACCACAATTTGTGCATGTGGTGTCAAATATGCACCAAAAGACGATTGAATGGGGAATCTGCTTTCTGGCCATACAACCAGATGACCCTGCTGAAATCAACAAATATTTACCAACATTTCACGATTCAAATATATTATTCCACTGTGAAGTTGATGAATATATGTGATGAGGGTAACAATCAAAACAAGGACTCAGCAAAAGGCAGAAGTCTTTCCTAATAACTCCAATTGTCAGAATGCTCGGAGTAGTGCTTCCATCCAACAAAATTACACTCGAAAGTAGAACATAGCAGGCATTAAACGGAATCTCCCTGTTGAGAGGGAAGAAACATGTACCACAATTTGTGCAGCACATTTATTATTTTTAGTGACCATTGCAATAATATTTTAAAAAATATAAAGCAAATGAAGGAGATACCTCAACAAGAAGATTTATCAAATTCCGAACATTTGTTATTCAGTAAGGTGCATGTGGTGTCCAATCTGCACCAAAAGACCATTGAATAGAGAATCTCCCTGTTGAGAGGCAAGAAACATGTACCACAATTTGTGCATGTGGTGTCAAATATGCACCAAAAGACGATTGAATGGGGAATCTGCTTTCTGGCCATACAACCAGATGACCCTGCTGTAAACAACAAACATTTACCCACATTTCACGAATCAAATACATTACTCCACTGTGAAATTGACGAATATAAGTGATAAAGGTATCAATCAAAGGAAGCACCTAGCAAAAGAAAACAGTATTTCTAATAACTCCAATCGTCAGAACGCTCGGAGTGGTGATTTCCATCCAACATAGTCACACTTGATGTTTGAATAAACATAGCAGTCATGAAACGGAATCTCCCTGTTGAGAGAGAAGAAACATGTACTACAATTTGTGCAGCACATTGATTATTTTTAGTGTCCACTGGAATATTATTCTTAATAATTTAAAGCAATTGAAGGAGATACGAAATCAAGAATAATTATCAAATTCGTAACATTTGTTATTCAGTAAAATGCAAGTGGTGTCCGATCTGCACTAAAAACCCATTCAATGGAGAATCTGCTTTCTGGTCATACAACCAGATGACCCTGCTCTAAACAAAAAACATTTACACACATTCAACGATTCAAATACATTACTCCACTGCGAAACAGATGAATATAAGTTATAAGGGTAACAATCAAAAGAACCATCTAGGAAAAGAAAGAGGTCTTTCCTAATAACTCCAATACTCAGGATGCTTGGAGTGGTAGTTCCCATCCAACATAATCACACTCGATGTTTGAATAAACATAGCAGTCATGAAACGGAATTTCCCTGTTGAGAGAGAAGAAACATGTACCACAATTTGTGCAGCACATTGATTATTTTTAATGACCATTGCAATAAGATTTTTAAAAATAAAAAACAAATGAAGGAGATAAATAAACAAGAAGATTTATCAAATTCCGAACATTCGTTATTCAGTAAAGTGCATGTGGTGTCCTATCTGCACCAAAAGACCATTGAATAGAGAATCTGCTTTCTGGCCATACAACCAGATGACCCTGCTGTAAACAACAAACATTTACCCACATTTCAGGAATCAAATACATTACTCCACTGTGAAATTGACGAATATAACTGATAAAGGTATCAATCAAAGGAAGCACCTAGCAAAAGAAACCAGTATTTCTAATAACTCCAATCATCAGAACGCTCGGTGTGGTGATTTTCATCCAACATAATCACACTCGATGTTTGAATAAACATAGCAGTCATGAAACGGAATCTCCTTGTTGAGAGAGAAGAAACATGTACCACAATTTGTGCAGCACATTGATTATTTTTAGTGTCCATTGGAATATTATTCTTAATAATTTAAAGCAATTGAAGGAGATACGAAAACAAGAATAATTATCAAATTCCTAACACTTGTTATTCAGTACAATGCAAGTGGTGTCCAATCTGCACTAAAAACCCATTCAATGGAGAATCTGCTTTCTGGTCATACAACCAGATGACCCTGCTCTAAACAAAAAACATTTACACACATTTAACGATTCAAATACATTACTCCACTGCGAAACAGATGAATATAAGTTATAAGAGTAACAATCAAAAGAAGCACCTAGGAAAAGAAAGAGGTCTTTCCTAATAACTCCAATACTCAGGATGGTTGGAGTGGTAGTTCCCATCCAACAAAATCACACTCCATGTTTGAACAAACATAGCAGTCATGAAATAGAATCTCCCTGTTGAGAGGCAAGAAACATGTACCACAATTTGTGCATGTGGTGTCAAATATGCACCAAAAGACAATTGAATAGGGGAATCTGCTTTCTGGCCATACAACCAAATGACCCTGCTGTAATCAACAAATATTTAAACACATTTCATTATTCAACTATATTATTCCACTGTGAAATTGATGAATATATGTGATGAGGGTAACAATCAAAACAAGGACTCAGCAAAAGAAAGAAGTCTTTCCTAATAACTCCAATTGTCAGAATGCTCGGAGTAGTGCTTCCATCCAACAAAATTACACTCGAAAGTAGAACATAGCAGGCATTAAACAGAATCTCCCTGTTGAGAGGGAAGAAACACGTACCACAATTTGTGCAGCACATTTATTATTCTTAGTGACCATTGCAATAATATTTTAAAAAATATAAAGCAAATGAAGGAGATACCTCAACAAGAAGATTTATCAAATTCCGAATATTTGTTATTCAGTAAGGTGCATGTGGTGTCCAATCTGCACCAAAAGACCATTGAATAGAGTATCTGCTTTCTGGCCATACAACCAGATGACCCTGCTGTAAACAACAAACATTTACCCACATTTCACGAATCAAATACATTACTCCACTGTGAAATTGACAAATATAAGTGATAAAGGTATCAATCAAAGGAAGCACCTAGCAAAAGAAAGCAGTATTTCTAATAACTCCAAACGTCAGAACGCTCGGAGTGGTGATTTCCATCCAACATAATCACACTTGATGTTTGAATAAACATAGCAGTCATGAAACGGAATCTCCCTGTTGAGAGAGAAGAAACATGTACCACAATTTGTGCAGCACATTTATTATTTTTAGTGTCCATTGGAATATTATTCTTAATAATTTAAAGCAATTGAAGGAGATACGAAAACAAGAATAATTATCCAATTTCTAACATTTGTTATTCAGTAAAATGCAAGTGGTGTCCAATCTGCACTAAAAACCCTTTCAATGGAGAATCTCCTTTCTGGTCATACAACCAGATGACACTGCTCTAAACAACAAACATTTACCTACATTTCACGAATCAGATACATTACCCCAATGTGAAATTGACGAATATAAGTGATAAAGGTATCAATCAAAGGAAGCACCTAGCAAAAGAAAACAGTATTTCTAATAACTACAATCGTCAGAACGCTCGGAGTGGTGATTTCCATCCAACATAATCACACTTGATGTTTGAATAAACATAGCAGTCATGAAACGGAATCTCCCTGTTGAGAGGGAAGTAACATGTACCACAATTTGTGCAGCACATTGATTATTTTTAGTGACCATTGCAATAAGATTTTTAAAAATTTAAAGCAATTGAAGGAGATACGAAAACAAGAATAATTATCAAATTCGTAACATTTGTTATTCAGTAAAATGCAAGTGGTGTCCGATCTGCACTAAAAACCCATTCAATGGAGAATCTGCTTTCTGGTCATACAACCAGATGACCCTGCTCTAAACAAAAAACATTTACACACATTCAACGATTCGAATACATTACTCCACTGTGAAACAGATGAATATAAGTTATAAGGGTAACAATCAAAAGAACCACCTAGGAAAAGAAAGAGGTCTTTCCTAATAACTCCAATACTCAGGATGCTTGGAGTGGTAGTTCCCATCCAACATAATCACACTCGATGTTTGAATAAACATAGCAGTCATGAAACGGAATCTCCTTGTTGAGAGAGAAGAAACATGTACCACAATTTGTGCATGTGGTGTCAAATATGCACCAAAAGACGATTGAATGGGGAATCTGCTTTCTGGCCATACAACCAGATGGCCCTGCTGTAATCAACAAACATTTAAACACATTTCATTATTCAACTATATTATTCCACTGTGAAATTGATGAATAAATGTGATGAGGGTAACAATCAAAACAAGGACTCAGCAAAAGACAGAAGTCTTTCCTAATAACTCCAATTGTCAGAATGCTCGGAGTAGTGCTTCCATCCAACAAAATTACACTCGAAAATAGAACATAGCAGGCATTAAACCGAATCTCCCTGTTGAGAGGGAAGAAACATGTACCACAATTTGTGCAGCACATTTATTATTTTTAGTGACCATTGCAATAATATTTTAAAAAATATAAAGCAAATGAAGGAGATACCTCAACAAGAAGATTTATCAAATTTCGAACATTTGTTATTCAGTAAGGTGCATGTGGTGTCCAATCTGCACCAAAAGACCATTGAATAGAGAATCTGGTTTCTGGCCATACAACCAGGTGACCCTGCTCTAAACAACATACATTTACCCACATTTCACGAATCAAATACATTACTCCACTGTGAAATTGACAAATATAAGTGATAAAGGTATCAATCAAAGGAAGCACCAAGCAAAAGAAAACAGTACTTCTAATAACTCCAATCGTCAGAACGCTCGGAGTGGTGATTTCCATCAAACATAGTCACACTTGATGTTTGAATAAACATAGCAGTCATGAAACGGAATCTCCCTGTTGAGAGAGAGGAAACATGTACCACAATTTGTGCAGCACATTGATTATTTTTAGTGTCCATTGGAATATTATTCTTAATAATTTAAAGCAATTGAAGCAGATACGAAAACAAGAATAATTATCAAATTCCTAACATTTGTTATTCAGTAAAATGCAAGTGGTGTTCACTCTGCAGTAAAAACCCATTCAATGGAGAATCTGCTTTCTCGTCATACAACCAGATGACCCTGCTCTAAACAAAAAACATTTACACACATTTAACGATTCAAATACATTACTCCACTGCAAAACAGATGAGTATAAGTTATAAGGGTAAAAATCAAAAGAAGCAACTAGGAAAAGAAGGAGGCCTTTCCCAATAACTCCTATACTCATGATGCTTGGAGTGGTAGTTCCCATCCAACAAAATCACACTCCATGTTTGAACAAACATAGCAGTCATGAAACAGAATCTCCCTGTTGAGAGGCAAGAAATATGTACCACAATTTGTGCATGTTGTGTCAAATATGCACCAAAAGATGACTGAATGGGGAATCTGCTTTCTGGCCATACAACCAGATGACCCTGCTGTAATCAACAAATATTTACCCACATTTCACGATTCAAATATATTATTCCACTGTGAAATTGATGAATATATGTGATGAGGGTAACAATCAAAACAAGGACTCAGCAAAAGAAAGAAGTCATTGCTAATAACTCCAATTGTCAGAATGCTCGAAGTAGTACTTCCTATCCAACAAAATCACACTCAAAGGTAGAACAAACATAGCAGGCATTAAACAGAATTTCCCTCTTGAGAGGGAAGAAACATGTTCCACAATTTGTGCAGCACATTGATTATTTTTAGTGACCATTGCATTAATATTTTAAAAATATAAAGCAAATGAAGGAGATACCTCAACAAGAAGATTTATCAAATTCCAAACATTTGCTATTCAGTAAGGTGCATGTGGTGTCCAATATGCACCAAAAGACCATTGAATAGAGAATCTGCTTTCTGGCCATACAACCAGATGACCCTGCTCTAAACAACAAACATTTACCCACATTTCACGAATCAAATACATTACTCCACTGTGAAATTGACGAATATAAGTGATAAAGGTATCAATCAAAGGAAGCACCAAGCAAAAGAAAACAGTGCTTCTAATAACTCCAATCGTCAGAACGCTCGGAGTGGTGATTTCCATCCAACATAGTCACACTTGATGTTTGAATAAACATAGCAGTCATGAAACGGAATCTCCCTGTTGACAGAGAAGAAACATGTACCACAATTTGTGCAGCACATTGATTATTTTTAGTGTCCATTGGAATATTATTCTTAATAATTTAAAGCAATTGAAGGAGATACGAAAACAAGAATAATTATCAAATTCCTAACACTTGTTATTCAGTAAAATGCAAGTGGTGTCCAATCTGCACTAAAAACCCATTCAATGGAGAATCTGCTTTCTGGTCATACAACCAAATGACCGTGCACTAAACAAAAAACATTTACACACATTTAACGATTCAAATACATTACTCCACTGCGAAACAGATGAATATAAGTTATAAGGGTACCAATCAAAAGAAGCACCTAGGAAAAGAAAGAGGTCTTTCCTAATAACTCCAATACTCAGGATGCTTGGAGTGGTAAGTTCCCATCCAACAAAATCACACTCCATGTTTGAACAAACATAGCAGTCATGAAATAGAATCTCCCTGTTGAGAGGCAAGAAACATGTACCACAATTTGTGCATGTGGCGTCAAATATGCACCAAAAGACGATTGAATGGGGAATCTGCTTTCTGGCCATACAACCAGATGACCCTGTTGTAATCAATAAATATTTAAACACATTTCATTATTCAACTGTATTATTCCACTGTGAAATTGATGAATATATGTGATGAGGGTAACAATCAAAACAAGGACTCAGCAAAAGGCAGAAGTCTTTCCTAATAACTCCAATTGTCAGAATGCTCGGAGTAGTGCTTCCATCCAACAAAATTACACTCGAAAGTAGAACATAGCAGGCATTAAACGGAATCTCCCTGTTGAGAGGGAAGAAACATGTACCACAATTTGTGCAGCACATTTATTATTTTTAGTGACCATTACAATAATATTTTAAAAAATATAAAGCAAATGAAGGAGATACCTCAACAAGAAGATTTATCAAATTCCGAACATTTGTTATTCAGTAAGGTGCATGTGGTGTCCAATCTGCACCAAAAGACCATTGAATAGAGAATCTGCTTTCTGGCCATACAACCAGATGACCCTGCTCTATACAACAAACATTTACCCACATTTCACTAATCAAATACATTACTCCACTGTGAAATTGACGAATATAAGTGATAAAGGTATCAATCAAAGGAAGCACCAAGCAAAAAAAAAAAGAGTACTTCTAATAACTCCAATCGTCAGAACGCTCGGAGTGGTGATTTCCATCCAACATAATCACACTTGATGTTTGAATAAACATAGCAGTCATGAAACGGAATCTCCCTGTTGAGAGAGAAGAAACATGTACCACAATTTGTGCAGCACATTGATTATTTTTAGTGTCCACTGGAATATTATTCTTAATAATTTAAAGCAATTGAAGGAGATACGAAATCAAGAATAATTATCCAATTCCTAACATTTGTTATTCAGTAAAATGCAAGTGGTGTCCAATCTGCACTAAAAACCCATTCAATGGAGAATCTGCTTTCTGGTCGTACAACCAGATGACCCTGCTCTAAACAAAAAACATTTAAACACATTTAACGATTCTAATACATTACTCCACTGCGAAACAGATGAGTATAAGTTATAAGGGTAAAAATCAAAAGAAGCACCTAGGAAAAGAAGGAGGTCTTTCCCAATAACTCCTATACTCAGGATGCTTGGAGTGGTAGTTCCCATCCAACAAAATCACACTCCATGTTTGAACAAACATAGCAGTCATGAAACAGAATCTCCCTGTTGAGAGGCAAGAAACATGTACCACAATTTGTGCATGTGGTGTCAAACATGCACCATAAGACGATTGAATGGGGAATCTGATTTCTGGCCATACAACCAGATGACCCTGCTGTAATCAACAAACATTTACCCACATTTCACGATTCAAATATCATATTCCACTGTGAAATTGATAAATATATGTGATGAGGGTAACAATCAAAACAAGGACTCAGCAAAAGAAAGATGTCTTTCCTAATAACTACAATTGTCAGAATGCTCGGAGTAGTGCTTCACATCCAACAAAATCACACTCGAAATTAGAACATAGCAGTCATTAAACGGAATCTCCCTGTTGAGAGGGAAGAAACATGCTCCACAATTTGTGTAGCACATTTATTGTTTTAGTGACCATTGCAATAAGATTATTAAAAATTTAAAGCAATTGAAGGAGATACGAAAACAAGAATAATTATCAAATTCCTAACATTTGTTATTCAGTAAAGTGCATGTGGTGTCCAATCTGCACCAAAAGACCATTGAATAGAGAATCTGCTTTCTGGCCATACAACCAGATGACCCTGCTCTAAACAACAAACATTTACCTACATTTCACGAATCAAATACATTACTCCACTGTGAAATTGACGAATATAAGTGATAAAGGTATCAATCAAAGGAAGCACCTAGCAAAAGAAAACAGAATATCTAATAACTCCAATCGTCACAACGCTCGGAGTGGTGATTTCCATCCAACATAATCACACTCGATGTTTGAATAAACATAGCAGTCATGAAACGGAATCTCCCTGTTGAGAGAGAAGAAACATGTACCACAATTTGTGCAGCACATTGATTATTTTTAGTGTCCACTGGAATATTATTCTTAATAATTTAAAGCAATTGAAGGAGATACGAAAACAAGAATAATTATCCAATTCCTAAGATTTGTTATTCAGTAAAATGCAAGTGGTGTCCAATCTGCACTAAAAACCCATTCAATGGAGAATCTGCTTTCTGGTCATACAACCAGATGACCCTGCTCTAAACCAAAAACATTTACACACATCTAACGATTCAAATACATTACTCCACTGCGAAACAGATGAATATAAGTTATAAGGGTAACAATCAAAAGAACCACCTAGGAAAAGAAAGAGGTCTTTCCTAATAACTCCAATACTCAGGATGCTTGGAGTGGTAGTTCCCATCCAACAAAATCACACTCCATGTTTGAACAAACATAGCAGTCATGAAACAGAATCTCCCTGTTGAGAGGCAAGAAACATGTACCACAATTTGTGCATGTGGTGTCAAATATGCACCAAAAGACGATTGAATGGGGAATCTGCTTTCTGGCCATACAACCAGATGACCCTGCTGAAATCAACAAATATTTACCAACATTTCACGATTCAAATATATTATTCCACTGTGAAGTTGATGAATATATGTGATGAGGGTAACAATCAAAACAAGGACTCAGCAAAAGGCAGAAGTCTTTCCTAATAACTCCAATTGTCAGAATGCTCGGAGTAGTGCTTCCATCCAACAAAATTACACTCGAAAGTAGAACATAGCAGGCATTAAACGGAATCTCCCTGTTGAGAGGGAAGAAACATGTACCACAATTTGTGCAGCACATTTATTATTTTTAGTGACCATTGCAATAATATTTTAAAAAATATAAAGCAAATGAAGGAGATACCTCAACAAGAAGATTTATCAAATTCCGAACATTTGTTATTCAGTAAGGTGCATGTGGTGTCCAATCTGCACCAAAAGACCATTGAATATAGAATCTCCCTGTTGAGAGGCAAGAAACATGTACCACAATTTGAGCATGTGGTGTCAAATATGCACCAAAAGACGATTGAATGGGGAATCTGCTTTATGGCTATACAACCAGATGACCCTGCTGTAAACAACAAACATTTACCCACATTTCACGAATCAAATACATTACTCCACTGTGAAATTGACGAATATAAGTGATAAAGGTATCAATCAAAGGAAGCACCTAGCAAAAGAAAACAGTATTTCTAATAACTCCAATCGTCAGAACGCTCGGAGTGGTGATTTCCATCCAACATAGTCACACTTGATGTTTGAATAAACATAGCAGTCATGAAACGGAATCTCCCTGTTGAGAGAGAAGAAACATGTACTACAATTTGTGCAGCACATTGATTATTTTTAGTGTCCACTGGAATATTATTCTTAATAATTTAAAGCAATTGAAGGAGATACGAAAACAAGAATAATTATCAAATTCCTAACATTTGTTATTCAGTAAAATGCAAGTGGTGTCCAATCTGCAGTAAAAACCCATTCAATGGAGAATCTGCTTTCTCGTCATACAACCAGATGACCCTGCTCTAAACAAAAAACATTTACACACACTTAACGATTCAAATACATTTACTCCACTGCAAAACAGATGAATATAAGTTATAAGGGTAACAATCAAAAGAAGCACCTAGGAAAAGAAAGAGGTCTTTCCTAATAACTCCAATACTCAGGATGCTTGGAGTGGTAGTTCCCATCCAACAAAATCACACTCCATGTTTGAACAAACATAGCAGTCATGAAACAGAATCTCCCTGTTGAGAGGCAAGAAACATGTACCACAATTTGTGCATGTGGTGTCAAATATGCACCAAAAGACGATTGAATGGGGAATCTGCTTTCTGGCTATACAACCAGATGACCCTGCTGTAATCAAGAAATATTTACCAACATTTCACGATTCAAATATATTATTCCACTGTGAAATTGATGAATATATGTGATGAGGGTAACAATCAAAACAAGGACTCAGCAAAAGAAAGAAGTCTTTCCTAATAACTCCAATTGTCAGAATGCTCGGAGTAGTGCTTCCCATTCAACAAAATTACACTCAAAAGTAGAACAAACATTGCACCCATTAAACAGTATCTCCATGTTGAGAGGGAAGAAACATGTACCACAATTTGTGCAGCACATTTATTATTTTTAGTGACCATTGCAATAAGAGTTTTAAAAATAAAAAACAAATGACGGAGATACCTCAATAAGAAGATTTATCAAATTCCGAACATTTGTTATTCAGTAAGGTGCATGTGGTGTCCAATCTGCACCAAAAGACCATTGAATAGAGAATCTGCTTTCTGGCCATACAACCAGATGACCCTGCTGTAAACAACAAACATTTACCCACATTTCACGAATCAAATACATTACTCCACTGTGAAATTGACAAATATAAGTGATAAAGGTATCAATCAAAGGAAGCACCTAGCAAAAGAAAACAGTATTTCTAATAACTCCAATCGTCAGAACGCTCGGAGTGGTGATTTCCATCCAACATAATCACACTTGATGTTTGAATAAACATAGCAGTCATGAAACGGAATCTCCCTGTTGAGAGAGAAGAAACATGTACCACAATTTGTGCAGCACATTTATTATTTTTAGTGTCTATTGGAATATTATTCTTAATAATTTAAAGCAATTGAAGGAGATACGAAATCAAGAATAATTATCAAATTCGTAACATTTGTTATTCAGTAAAATGCAAGTGGTGTCCGATCTGCACTAAAAACCCATTCAATGGAGAATCTGCTTTCTGGTCATACAACCAGATGACCCTGCTCTAAACAAAAAACATTTACACACATTCAACGATTCAAATACATTACTCCACTGCGAAACAGATGAATATAAGTTATAAGGGTAACAATCAAAAGAACCATCTAGGAAAAGAAAGAGGTCTTTCCTAATAACTCCAATACTCAGGATGCTTGGAGTGGTAGTTCCCATCCAACATAATCACACTCGATGTTTGAATAAACATAGCAGTCATGAAACGGAATTTCCCTGTTGAGAGAGAAGAAACATGTACCACAATTTGTGCAGCACATTGATTATTTTTAATGACCATTGCAATAAGATTTTTAAAAATAAAAAACAAATGAAGGAGATAAATAAACAAGAAGATTTATCAAATTCCGAACATTCGTTATTCAGTAAAGTGCATGTGGTGTCCTATCTGCACCAAAAGACCATTGAATAGAGAATCTGCTTTCTGGCCATACAACCAGATGACCCTGCTGTAAACAACAAACATTTACCCACATTTCAGGAATCAAATACATTACTCCACTGTGAAATTGACGAATATAACTGATAAAGGTATCAATCAAAGGAAGCACCTAGCAAAAGAAACCAGTATTTCTAATAACTCCAATCATCAGAACGCTCGGTGTGGTGATTTTCATCCAACATAATCACACTCGATGTTTGAATAAACATAGCAGTCATGAAACGGAATCTCCTTGTTGAGAGAGAAGAAACATGTACCACAATTTGTGCATGTGTTGTCAAATATGCACCAAAAGACGATTGAATGAGGAATCTGCTTTCTGGCCATACAACCAGATGACCCTGCTCTAAACAACAAACATTTACCCACATTTCACTAATCAAATACATTACTCCACTGTGAAATTGACGAATATAAGTGATAAAGGTATCAATCAAAGGAAGCACCAAGCAAAAGAAAACAGTACTTCTAATAACTCCAATCGTCAGAACGCTCGGAGTGGTGATTTCCATCCAACATAGTCACACTTGATGTTTGAATAAACATAGCAGTCATGAAACGGAATCTCCCTGTTGACAGAGAAGAAACATGTACCACAATTTGTGCAGCACATTGATTATTTTTAGTGTCCATTGGAATATTATTCTTAATAATTTAAAGCAATTGAAGGAGATACGAAAACAAGAATAATTATCAAATTCCTAACACTTGTTATTCAGTACAATGCAAGTGGTGTCCAATCTGCACTAAAAACCCATTCAATGGAGAATCTGCTTTCTGGTCATACAACCAGATGACCCTGCTCTAAACAAAAAACATTTACACACATTTAACGATTCAAATACATTACTCCACTGCGAAACAGATGAATATAAGTTATAAGAGTAACAATCAAAAGAAGCACCTAGGAAAAGAAAGAGGTCTTTCCTAATAACTCCAATACTCAGGATGGTTGGAGTGGTAGTTCCCATCCAACAAAATCACACTCCATGTTTGAACAAACATAGCAGTCATGAAATAGAATCTCCCTGTTGAGAGGCAAGAAACATGTACCACAATTTGTGCATGTGGTGTCAAATATGCACCAAAAGACAATTGAATAGGGGAATCTGCTTTCTGGCCATACAACCAAATGACCCTGCTGTAATCAACAAATATTTAAACACATTTCATTATTCAACTATATTATTCCACTGTGAAATTGATGAATATATGTGATGAGGGTAACAATCAAAACAAGGACTCAGCAAAAGAAAGAAGTCTTTCCTAATAACTCCAATTGTCAGAATGCTCGGAGTAGTGCTTCCATCCAACAAAATTACACTCGAAAGTAGAACATAGCAGGCATTAAACAGAATCTCCCTGTTGAGAGGGAAGAAACACGTACCACAATTTGTGCAGCACATTTATTATTCTTAGTGACCATTGCAATAATATTTTAAAAAATATAAAGCAAATGAAGGAGATACCTCAACAAGAAGATTTATCAAATTCCGAATATTTGTTATTCAGTAAGGTGCATGTGGTGTCCAATCTGCACCAAAAGACCATTGAATAGAGTATCTGCTTTCTGGCCATACAACCAGATGACCCTGCTGTAAACAACAAACATTTACCCACATTTCACGAATCAAATACATTACTCCACTGTGAAATTGACAAATATAAGTGATAAAGGTATCAATCAAAGGAAGCACCTAGCAAAAGAAAGCAGTATTTCTAATAACTCCAATCGTCAGAACGCTCGGAGTGGTGATTTCCATCCAACATAATCACACTTGATGTTTGAATAAACATAGCAGTCATGAAACGGAATCTCCCTGTTGAGAGAGAAGAAACATGTACCACAATTTGTGCAGCACATTTATTATTTTTAGTGTCCATTGGAATATTATTCTTAATAATTTAAAGCAATTGAAGGAGATACGAAAACAAGAATAATTATCCAATTTCTAACATTTGTTATTCAGTAAAATGCAAGTGGTGTCCAATCTGCACTAAAAACCCTTTCAATGGAGAATCTCCTTTCTGGTCATACAACCAGATGACACTGCTCTAAACAACAAACATTTACCTACATTTCACGAATCAGATACATTACCCCAATGTGAAATTGACGAATATAAGTGATAAAGGTATCAATCAAAGGAAGCACCTAGCAAAAGAAAACAGTATTTCTAATAACTACAATCGTCAGAACGCTCGGAGTGGTGATTTCCATCCAACATAATCACACTTGATGTTTGAATAAACATAGCAGTCATGAAACGGAATCTCCCTGTTGAGAGGGAAGTAACATGTACCACAATTTGTGCAGCACATTGATTATTTTTAGTGACCATTGCAATAAGATTTTTAAAAATTTAAAGCAATTGAAGGAGATACGAAAACAAGAATAATTATCAAATTCGTAACATTTGTTATTCAGTAAAATGCAAGTGGTGTCCTCTCTGCACTAAAAACCCATTCAATGGAGAATCTGCTTTCTGGTCATACAACCAGATGACCCTGCTCTAAACAAAAAACATTTACACACATTCAACGATTCGAATACATTACTCCACTGTGAAACAGATGAATATAAGTTATAAGGGTAACAATCAAAAGAACCACCTAGGAAAAGAAAGAGGTCTTTCCTAATAACTCCAATACTCAGGATGCTTGGAGTGGTAGTTCCCATCCAACATAATCACACTCGATGTTTGAATAAACATAGCAGTCATGAAACGGAATCTCCTTGTTGAGAGAGAAGAAACATGTACCACAATTTGTGCATGTGGTGTCAAATATGCACCAAAAGACGATTGAATGGGGAATCTGCTTTCTGGCCATACAACCAGATGGCCCTGCTGTAATCAACAAACATTTAAACACATTTCATTATTCAACTATATTATTCCACTGTGAAATTGATGAATAAATGTGATGAGGGTAACAATCAAAACAAGGACTCAGCAAAAGACAGAAGTCTTTCCTAATAACTCCAATTGTCAGAATGCTCGGAGTAGTGCTTCCATCCAACAAAATTACACTCGAAAATAGAACATAGCAGGCATTAAACCGAATCTCCCTGTTGAGAGGGAAGAAACATGTACCACAATTTGTGCAGCACATTTATTATTTTTAGTGACCATTGCAATAATATTTTAAAAAATATAAAGCAAATGAAGGAGATACCTCAACAAGAAGATTTATCAAATTTCGAACATTTGTTATTCAGTAAGGTGCATGTGGTGTCCAATCTGCACCAAAAGACCATTGAATAGAGAATCTGGTTTCTGGCCATACAACCAGGTGACCCTGCTCTAAACAACATACATTTACCCACATTTCACGAATCAAATACATTACTCCACTGTGAAATTGACAAATATAAGTGATAAAGGTATCAATCAAAGGAAGCACCAAGCAAAAGAAAACAGTACTTCTAATAACTCCAATCGTCAGAACGCTCGGAGTGGTGATTTCCATCAAACATAGTCACACTTGATGTTTGAATAAACATAGCAGTCATGAAACGGAATCTCCCTGTTGAGAGAGAGGAAACATGTACCACAATTTGTGCAGCACATTGATTATTTTTAGTGTCCATTGGAATATTATTCTTAATAATTTAAAGCAATTGAAGCAGATACGAAAACAAGAATAATTATCAAATTCCTAACATTTGTTATTCAGTAAAATGCAAGTGGTGTTCACTCTGCAGTAAAAACCCATTCAATGGAGAATCTGCTTTCTCGTCATACAACCAGATGACCCTGCTCTAAACAAAAAACATTTACACACATTTAACGATTCAAATACATTACTCCACTGCAAAACAGATGAGTATAAGTTATAAGGGTAAAAATCAAAAGAAGCAACTAGGAAAAGAAGGAGGCCTTTCCCAATAACTCCTATACTCATGATGCTTGGAGTGGTAGTTCCCATCCAACAAAATCACACTCCATGTTTGAACAAACATAGCAGTCATGAAACAGAATCTCCCTGTTGAGAGGCAAGAAATATGTACCACAATTTGTGCATGTTGTGTCAAATATGCACCAAAAGATGACTGAATGGGGAATCTGCTTTCTGGCCATACAACCAGATGACCCTGCTGTAATCAACAAATATTTACCCACATTTCACGATTCAAATATATTATTCCACTGTGAAATTGATGAATATATGTGATGAGGGTAACAATCAAAACAAGGACTCAGCAAAAGAAAGAAGTCATTGCTAATAACTCCAATTGTCAGAATGCTCGAAGTAGTACTTCCTATCCAACAAAATCACACTCAAAGGTAGAACAAACATAGCAGGCATTAAACAGAATTTCCCTCTTGAGAGGGAAGAAACATGTTCCACAATTTGTGCAGCACATTGATTATTTTTAGTGACCATTGCATTAATATTTTAAAAATATAAAGCAAATGAAGGAGATACCTCAACAAGAAGATTTATCAAATTCCAAACATTTGCTATTCAGTAAGGTGCATGTGGTGTCCAATCTGCACCAAAAGACCATTGAATAGAGAATCTGCTTTCTGGCCATACAACCAGATGACCCTGCTCTAAACAACAAACATTTACCCACATTTCACGAATCAAATACATTACTCCACTGTGAAATTGACGAATATAAGTGATAAAGGTATCAATCAAAGGAAGCACCAAGCAAAAGAAAACAGTGCTTCTAATAACTCCAATCGTCAGAACGCTCGGAGTGGTGATTTCCATCCAACATAGTCACACTTGATGTTTGAATAAACATAGCAGTCATGAAACGGAATCTCCCTGTTGACAGAGAAGAAACATGTACCACAATTTGTGCAGCACATTGATTATTTTTAGTGTCCATTGGAATATTATTCTTAATAATTTAAAGCAATTGAAGGAGATACGAAAACAAGAATAATTATCAAATTCCTAACACTTGTTATTCAGTAAAATGCAAGTGGTGTCCAATCTGCACTAAAAACCCATTCAATGGAGAATCTGCTTTCTGGTCATACAACCAAATGACCGTGCACTAAACAAAAAACATTTACACACATTTAACGATTCAAATACATTACTCCACTGCGAAACAGATGAATATAAGTTATAAGGGTACCAATCAAAAGAAGCACCTAGGAAAAGAAAGAGGTCTTTCCTAATAACTCCAATACTCAGGATGCTTGGAGTGGTAAGTTCCCATCCAACAAAATCACACTCCATGTTTGAACAAACATAGCAGTCATGAAATAGAATCTCCCTGTTGAGAGGCAAGAAACATGTACCACAATTTGTGCATGTGGCGTCAAATATGCACCAAAAGACGATTGAATGGGGAATCTGCTTTCTGGCCATACAACCAGATGACCCTGTTGTAATCAATAAATATTTAAACACATTTCATTATTCAACTGTATTATTCCACTGTGAAATTGATGAATATATGTGATGAGGGTAACAATCAAAACAAGGACTCAGCAAAAGAAAGAAGTCTTTCCTAATAACTCCAATTGTCAGAATGCTCGGAGTAGTGCTTCCCATTCAACAAAATCACACTCAAAAGTAGAACAAACATTGCACCCATTAAACAGAATCTCCCTGTTGAGAGGGAAGAAACATGTACCACAATTTGTGCAGCACATTTATTATTTTTAGTGACCATTGCAATAAGGGTTTTAAAAATAAAAAACAAATAAAGGAGATACCTAAACAAGAAGATTTATCAAATTCCGAACATTCGTTATTCAGTAAAGTGCATGTGGTGTCCTATCTGCACCAAAAGACCATTGAATAGAGAATCTGCTTTCTGGCCATACAACCAGATGACCCTGCTGTAAACAACAAACATTTACCCACATTTCACGAATCAAAAACATTACTCCACTGTGAAATTGACAGAATATAAGTGATAAAGGTATCAATCAAAGGAAGCACCTAGCAAAAGAAAACAGTATTTCTAATAACACCAATCATCAGAACGCTCGGAGTGGTGATTTCCATCCAACATAATCACACTTGATGTTTGAATAAACATAGCAGTCATGAAACGGAATCTCCCTGTTGAGAGAGAAGAAACATGTACCACAATTTGTGCAGCACATTGATTATTTTTAGTGACCATTGCAATAAGATTTTCAAAAATTTAAAGCAATTGAAGGAGATACGAAAACAAGAATAATTATCAAATTCCTAACACTTGTTATTCTGTAAAATGCAAGTGGTGTCCAAACTGCACCAAAAACCCATTGAATGGATAATCTGCTTTCTGGCCATACAACCAGATGACCTTGCTGTAATCAACAATCATTTACCCACATTTCACGATTCAAATATATTATTCCACTGTGAAATTGATGAATATATGTGATGAGGGTAACAATCAAAACAAGGACTCAGCAAAAGAAAGAAGTCATTGCTAATAACTATAATTGTCAGAATGCTCGAAGTAGTACTTCCTATCCAACAAAATCACACTCAAAGGTAGAACAAACTTAGCAGGCATTAAACAGAATTTCCCTGTTGAGAGGGAAGAAACATGTTCCACAATTTGTGCAGCACATTGATTATTTTTAGTGACCATTGCATTAATATTTTTAAAAATAAAAAGCAAATGAAGGAGATACCTCAACAAGAAGACTTATCAAATTCCGAACATTCGTTATTCAGTAATGTGCATGTGGTGTCCAATCTGCACCAAAACACCATTGAATAGAGAATCTGCATTCTTGCCATAAAACCAGATGACCCTGCTGTAAACAACAAACATTTACCCACATTTCACGAATCAAATACATTACTCCACTGTGAAATTGACGAATATAAGTGATAAAGGTATCAATCAAAGGAAGCACCTAGCAAAAGAAAACAGGATTTCTAATAACTCAAATTGACAGAATGCTCGGAGTGGTGATTTCCATCCAACATAATCACACTCGATGTTTGAATAAACATAGCAGTCATGAAACGGAATCTCCCTGTTGAGAGAGAAGAAACATGTACCACAATTTGTGCAGCACATTGATTATTTTTAGTGACCATTGCAATAAGATTTTTAAAAATTTAAAGCAATTGAAGGAGATACGAAAACAAGAATAATTATCAAATTCCTAACATTTGTTATTCAGTAAAATGCAGGTGGTGTCCAATCTGCACCAAAAACCCATTGAATGGAGAATCTGCTTTCAGGTCATACAACCAGATGACCCTGCTCTAAACAAAAAACTTTTACACACATTTAACGATTCATAAACGTTACTCCACTGCAAAACAGATGAATATAAGTTATAACGGTAACAATCAAAAGAACCACCTAGGAAAAGAAAGAGGTCTTTCCTAATAACACCAATACTCAGGACGAATGGAGTGGTAGTTCCCATCCAACAAAATCACTCTCCATGTTTGAACAAACATAGCAGTCATGAAACGGAATCTCCTTGTTGAGAGAGAAGAAACATGTACCACAATTTGTGCATGTGGTGTCAAATATGCACCAAAAGACGATTGAATGGGGAATCTGCTTTGTGGCCATACAACCAGATGACCCTGCAGTAATCAACAAACATTTAAACACATTTCATTATTCAACTATATTATTCCACTGCGAAATTGATGAATATATGTGATGAGGGTAACAATCAAAACAAGGACTCATCAAAAGACAGAAGTCTTTCCTAATAACTCCAATTGTCAGAATGCTCGGAGTAGTGCTTCCATCCAACAAAATTACACTCGAAAGTAGAACATAGCAGGCATTAAACGGAATCTCCCTGTTGAGAGGGAAGTAACATGTACCACAATTTGTGCAGCACATTTATTATTTTTAGTGACCATTGCAATAATATTTTAAAAAATATAAAGCAAATGAAGGAGATACCTCAACAAGAAGATTTATCAAATTCCGAACATTTGTTATTCAGTAAGGTGCATGTGGTGTCCAATCTGCACCAAAAGACCATTGAATACAGAATCTGCTTTCTGGCCATACAACCAGATGACCCTGCTCTAAACAACAAAAATTTACCCACATTTCACGAATCAAATACTTTACTCCACTGTGAAATTGACGAATATAAGTGATAAAGGTATCAATCAAAGGAAGCACCAAGCAAAAGAAAACAGTACTTCTAATAACTCCAATCGTCGGAACGCTCGGAGTGGTGATTTCCATCCAACATAGTCACACTTGATGTTTGAATAAACATAGCAGTCATGAAACGGAATCTCCCTGTTGAGAGAGAAGAAACATGTACCACAATTTGTGCAGCACATTGATTATTTTTAGTGTCCATTGGAATATTATTCTTAATAATTTAAAGCAATTGAACGAGATACGAAAACAAGTATAATTATCAAATTCCTAACATTTGTTATTCAGTAAAATGCAAGTGGTGTCCAATCTGCACTAAAAACCCATTCAATGGAGAATCTGCTTTCTGGTCATACAACCAGATGACCCTCCTCTAAACAAAAAACATTTACACACATTTAACGATTCAAATACATTACTCCACTGCGAAACAGATGAGTATAAGTTATAAGGGTAAAAATTAAAAGAAGCACCTAGGATAAGAAGGAGGTCTTTCCCAATAACTCCTATACTCAGGATGCTTGGAGTGGTAGTTCCCATCCAACAAAATCACACTCCATGTTTGAACAAACATAGCAGTCATGAAACAGAATCTCCCTGTTGAGAGGCAAGAAACATGTACCACAATTTGTGCATGTGGTGACAAATATGCATCAAAAGACGATTGAATGGGGAATCTGCTTTCAGGGCATACAACCAGATGACCTTGCTGTAATCAACAATCATTTACCCATATTTCGGGATTCAAATATATTATTCCACTGTCAAACTGATGAATATATGTGATGAGGGTAACAATCAAAACTAGGACTTTGCAAAACAAAGAAGTCTTTCCTAATAACTCCAATTGTCAGAATGCTCGGAGTAGTGCTTCCATCCAACAAAATTACACTCGAAAGTAGAACATAGCAGGCATTAAACGGAATCTCCCTGTTGAGAGGGAAGTAACATGTACCACAATTTGTGCAGCACATTTATTATTTTTAGTGACCATTGCAATAATATTTTAAAAAATATAAAGCAAATGAAGGAGATACCACAACAAGAAGATTTATCAAATTCCGAACATTTGTTATTCAGTAAGGTGCATGTGGTGTCCAATCTCCACCAAAAGACCATTGAATAAAGAATCTGCTTTCTGGCCATCCAACCAGATGACCCTGCTCTAAACAACAAACATTTACCCACATTTCACGAATCAAATACATTACTCCACTGTGAAATTGACGAATATAAGTGATAAAGGTATCAATCAAAGGAAGCACCAAGCAAAAGAAAACAGTACTTCTAATAACTCCAATCGTCGGAATGCTCGGAGTGGTGATTTCCATCCAACATAATCACACTTGATGTTTGAATAAACATAGCAGTCATGAAACGGAATCTCCCTGTTGACAGAGAAGAAACATGTACCACAATTTGTGCAGCACATTGATTATTTTTAGTGTCCATTGGAATATTATTCTTAATAATTTAAAGTAATTGAAGGAGATACGAAAACAAGAATAATTATCAAATTCCTAACACTTGTTATTCAGTGAAATGCAAGTGGTGTCCAATCTGCACTAAAAACCCATTCAATGGAGAATCTGCTTTCTGGTCATACAATCAAATGACCGTGCTCTAAACAAAAAACTTTTACACACATTTAACGATTCAAATACATTACTCCACCGCGAAACAGATGAATATAAGTTATAAGGGTAACAATCAAAAGAAGCACCTAGGAAAAGAAAGAGGTCTTTCCTAATAACTCCAATACTCATGATGCTTGGAGTGGTGGTTCCCATCCAACAAAATCACACTCCATGTTTGAACAAACATAGCAGTCATGAAATAGAATCTCCCTGTTGAGTGGCCAGAAACATGTACCACAATTTGTGCAGCACATTTATTATTTTTAGTGACCATTGCAATAAAATTTTTAAAAATAAAAAGCAAATGAAAGAGATACCTAAACAAGAAGATTTATCAAATTCCGAACATTCGTTATTCAGTAATGTGCATGTGGGGTCCAATCTGCATCAAAAGACCATTGAATAGAGAACCTGCTTTCTGGCCATACAACCACATGACCCTGCTGTAAACAACAAACATTTTCCCACATTTCACGAATCAAATCCATTACTCCACTGTGAAATTGACGAATATAACTGATAAAGGTATCAATCAAAGGAAGCACCTAGCAAAAGAAAACAGTATTTCTAATAACTCCAATCGTCAGAACGCTCGGAGTGGTGATTTCCATCCAACATAATCACCCTCGATGTTTGAATAAACAGAGCAGTCATGAAACGGAATCTCCTAGTAGAGAGAGAAGAAACATGGACCACAATTTGTGCAGCACACTGATTATTTTTAGTGACCATTGCAATAAGATTTTTAAACATTTAAAGCAATTGAAAGAGATACGAAAACAAGAATAATTATCAAATTCCTAACACTTGTTATTCAGTAAAATGCAAGTGGAGTCCAATCTGCACTAAAAACCCATTCAATGGAGAATCTGCTTTCTGGTCATACAACCAAATGACCGTGCTCTAAACAAAAAACATTTACACACATTTAACGATTCAAATACATTACTCCACTGCGAAACAGATGAATATAAGTTATAAGGGTAACAATCAAAAGAAGCACCTAGGAAAAGAAAGAGTTCTTTCCTAATAACTCCAATACTCAGGATGCTTGGAGTGGTAGTTCCCACCCAACAAAATCACACTCCATGTTTGAACAAACATAGCAGTCATGATATAGAATCTCCCTGTTGAGAGGCAAGAAACATGTACCACAATTTGTGAATGTGGTGTCAAATATGCACCAAAAGACGATTGAATGGGGAATCTGCTTTCTGGCCATACAACCAGATGACCCTGCTGTAATCAACAAATATTTAAACACATTTCTTTATTCAACTGTATTATTCCACTGTGAAATTGATGAATATATGTGATGAGGGTAACAATCAAAACAAGGACTCAGCAAAAGAAAGAAGTCTTTCCTAATAACTCCAATTGTCAGAATGCTCGGAGTAGTGCTTCCATTAAACAAAAATCCACTCGAAAGTAGAACATAGCATGCATTAAACGGAATCTCCCTGTTGAGAGGGAAGAAACATGTACCACAATTTGTGCAGCACATTTATTATTTTTAGTGACCATTGCAATAATATTTTAAAAAATATAAAACAAATGAAGGAGATACCTCCACAAGAAGATTTATCAAATTCCGAACATTTGTTATTCAGTAAGGTGCATGTGGTGTCCAATCTGCCCCGAAAGACCATTGAATAGAGAATCTGCTTTCTGGCCATACAACCAGATGACCCTGCTGTAAACAACAAACATTTACCCACATTTCACAAATCAAATACATTACTCTACTGTGAAATTGACGAATATAAGTGATAAAGGTATCAATCAAAGGAAGCACCTAGCAAAAGAAAACAAAATTTCTAATAACTCCAATCGTCAGAACGCTCGGAGTGGTGATTTCCATCCAACATAATCACACTTGATGTTTGAATAAACATAGCAGTCATGAAACGGAATCTCCCGGTTCAGAGAGAAGAAACATGTACCACAATTTGTGCAGCACATTGATTATTCTTAGTGTCCATTGGAATATTATTCTTAATAATTTAAAGCAATTGAAGGAGATACGAAAACAAGAATAATTATCCAATTCCTAACATTTGTTATTCAGTAAAATGCAAGTGGTGTCCAATCTGCACTAAAAACCCATTCAATGGAGAATCTGCTTTATGGTCGTACTACCAGATGACCCTGCTCTAAACAAAAAACATTTACACACATTTAACGATTCTAATACATTACTCCACTGGGAAATAGATGAGTATAAGTTATAAGGGTAAAAATCAAAGAAGCACCTAGGAAAAGAAGGAGGTCTTTACCAATAACTCCTATACTCAGGTTGCTTGGAGTGGTAGTTCCCATCCAGCAAAATCACACTCCATGTTTGAACAAACATAGCAGTCATGAAAGAGAATCTCCCTGTTGAGAGGCAAGAAACATGTACCACAATTTGTGCATGTGCTGTCAAATATGCACCATAAGACGATTGAATGGGGAATCTGATTTATGGCCATACAACCAGATGACCCTGCTGTAATCAACAAACATTTACCCACATTTCACGATTCAAATATATTATTCTACTGTGAAATTGATAAATATATGTGATGAGGGTAACAATCAAAACAAGGACTCAGCAAAAGAAAGATGTCTTTCCTAATAACTACAATTGTCAGAATGCTCGGAGTAGTGCTTCCCATCCTACAAAATCACACTCGAAATTAGAACAAGCAGTCATTAAACGGAATCTCCCTGTTGAGAGGGAAGAAACATGTACCGGAACTTGTGCAGCACATTTATTGTTTTAGTGACCATTGCAATAAGATTTTTAAAAATTTAAAGCAATTGAAGGAGATACGAAAACAAGAATAATTATCAAATCCCTAACATTTGTTATTCAGTAAAGTGCATGTGGTGTCCAATCTGCACCAAAAGACCATTGAATAGAGAATCTTATTTCTGTCCATACAACCAGATGACCCTGCTGTAAACAACAAACATATACCCACATTTCACGAAACAAATACATTACTCCACTGTGAAATTGACAAATATAAGTGATAAAGGTATCAATCAAAGGAAGCACCTAGCAAAAGAAAACAGGATTTCTAATAACTATAATCGTCAGAACGCTCGGAGTGGTGATTTCCATCCAACATAATCACACTTGATGTTTGAATAAACATAGCAGTCATGAAACGGAATCTCCCTGTTGAGAGAGTAGAAACATGTACCACAATTTGTGCAGCACATTGATTATTTTTAGTGACCATTGCAATAAGATTTTTAAAAATTTAAAGCTATTGAAGGAGATACGAAAACAAGAATAATTATCAAATTCCTAACATTTGTTATTCAGTAAAAGGCAAGTGGTGTCCAATCTGCTCTAAAAACCCATTCAATGGAGAATCTGCTTTCTGGTCATACAACCAGATGACCCTGCTCTAAACAAAAAACATTTACACACATTTAACGATTCAAATACATTACTCCACTGCAAAACAGATGAATATAAGTTATAAGGGTAACAATCAAAAGAACCACCTAGGAAAAGAAAGAGGTCTTTCCTAATAACTCCAATACTCAGGATGCTTGGAGTGGTAGTTCCCATCCAACAAAATCACACTCCATGTTTGAACAAACATAGCAGTCATGAAACAAAATCTCCCTGTTGAGAGGCAAGAAACATGTACCACAATTTGTGCATGTGGTGTCAAATATGCACCAAAAGACGATTGAATGGGGAATCTGCTTTCTGGCCATACAACCAGATGACCCAGCTGTAATCAACAAATATTTAAACACATTTCACGATTCAAATATATTATTCCACTGTGAAATTGATGAATATATCTGATGAGGGTAACAATCAAAAGAAGTACTCAGCAAAAGAAAGAAGTCTTTCCTAATAACTCCAATTGTCAGAATGCTCGGAGTAGTGCCTCCATCCAACAAAATTACACTCGAAAGTAGAACATAGCAGGCATTAAACGGAATCTCCCTGTTGAGAGGGAAGAAACATGTACCACAATTTGTGCAGCACATTGATTATTTTTAGTGCCCATTGCAATAATATTTTAAAAAATATAAAGCAAATGAAGGAGATACCTCAACAAGAAAATTTATCAAATTCCGAACATTCGTTATTCAGTAAGGTGCATGTCGTGTCCAATCTGCACGAAAAGACCATTGAATAGAGAATCTGCTTTCTGGCCATACAACCACATGCCCGTGCAGTAAACAACAAACATATACCCACATTTCACGTACCAAAAACATTACTCCACTGTGAAATTGACGAATATAAAAGATAAAGGTATCAATCAAAGGAAGCACCTAGCAAAAGAAAGCAGTATTTCTAATAACTCCAATCGTCAGAACGCTCGGAGTGGTGATTTCCATCCAACATAATCACACTCAATGTTCTAATAAACATAGCAGTCATAAAACGGAATCTCCCTGTTGAGAGAGAAAAAACATGGACCACAATTTGTGCAGCACATTGATTATTTTTAGTGACCACTGCAATAAGATTTTTAAAAATTTAAAGCAATTGAAGTAGATACGAAAACAAGACTATTCATCAAATTCCTAACATTTGTTATTCGGTAAAATTCAAGTGGTGTCCAATCTGCACTAAAAACTCATTGAACGGAGAATCTGCTTTCTGGTCATACAACCAGATGACCCTGCTCTAAACAAAAAACATTTACACACATTTAACAATGTAAATACATTACTGCCCTGCGAAACAGATGAATATAAGTTATAAGGGTAACAATCAAAAGAAGCACCTAGGAAGAGAAAGAGGTCTTTCCTAATAACTCCAATACTCAGGGTGCTTGGAGTGGTAGTTCCCATCCAACAAAATCACAATCCTTGTTTGAACAAACATAGCAGTCATGAAACAGAATCTCCCTGTTGAGAGGCAAGAAACATGTACCACAATTTGTGCATGTGGTGACAAATATGCATCAAAAGACGACTGATTGGGGAATCTGCTTTCTGGCCATACAACCATATGACCTTGCTGTAATCAACAATCATTTACCCATATTTCACGATTCAAATATATTATTCCACTGTGAAACTGATGAATATATGTGACGAGGGTAACAATCAAAACTAGGACTTAGCAAAAGAAAGAAGTCTTTCCTAATAACTCCAATTGTCAGAATGCTCGGAGTAGTGCTTCCATCCAACAAAATTACACTCGAAAGTAGAACATAGCAGGCATTAAACGGAATCTCCCTGTTGAGAGGGAAGAAACATGTACCACAATTTGCGCAGCACATTGATTATTTTTAGTGACCATTGCAATAATATTTTAAAAAATATAAAGCAAATGAAGGAGATACCTCCACAAGAAGATTTATCAAATTCCGAACATTTGTTATTCAGTTAGGTGCATGTGGTGTCCAATCTGAACCAAAAGACCATTGAATAGAGAATCTGCTTTCTGGCCACACAACCAGATGACCCTGCTCTAAACAACAAACATTTACCCACATTTCACTAATCAAATACATTACTCCACTGTGAAATTGACGAATATAAGTGATAAAGGTATCAATCAAAGGAAGCACCTAGCAAAAGAAAACAGTATTTCAATAACTCCAATCGTCAGAACCCTCGGAGTGGTGATTTCCATCCAACATAGTCACACTTGATGTTTGAATAAACATAGCAGTCATGAAACGGAATCTCCCTGTTGAGAGAGAAGAAACATGTACCACAATTTGTGCAGCACATTGATTATTTTTAGTGTCCATTGGAATATTATTCTTAATAATTTAAAGCAATTGAACGAGGTACGAAAACAAGTATAATTATCAAATTCCTAACATTTGTTATTCAGTAAAATGCAAGTGGTGTCCAATCTGCACTAAAAACCCATTCAATGGAGAATCTGCTTTCTGGTCATACAACCAGATGACCCTCCTCTAAACAAAAAACATTTACACACATTTAACGATTCAAATACATTACTCCACTGCGAAACAGATGAGTATAAGTTATAAGGGTAAAAATTAAAAGAAGCACCTAGGAAAAGAAGGAGGTCTTTCCCAATAACTCCTATACTCAGGATGCTTGGAGTGGTAGTTCCCATCCAACAAAATCACACTCCATGTTTGAACAAACATAGCAGTCATGAAACAGAATCTCCCTGTTGAGAGGCAAGAAACATGTACCACAATTTGTGCATGTGGTGACAAATATGCATCAAAAGACGATTGAATGGGGAATCTGCTTTCTGGGCATACAACCAGATGACCTTGCTGTAATCAACAATCATTTACCCATATTTCGGGATTCAAATATATTATTCCACTGTCAAACTGATGAATATATGTGATGAGGGTAACAATCAAAACTAGGACTTTGCAAAACAAAGAAGTCTTTCCTAATAACTACAATTGTCAGAATTCTCGGAGTAGTGCTTCCATCCAACAAAATTACACTCGAATGTAGAACATAGCAGGCATTAAACGGAATCTCCCTGTTGAGAGGGAAGCAACATGTACCACAATTTGTGCAGCACATTTATTATTTTTAGTGACCATTACAATAATATTTTAAAAAATATAAAGCAAATGAAGGAGATACCTCAACAAGAAGATTTATCAAATTCCGAACATTTGTTATTCAGTAAGGTGCATGTGGTGTCCAATCTGCACCAAAAGACCATTGAATAAAGAATCTGCTTTCTGGCCATACAACCAGATGACCCTGCTCTAAACAACAAACATTTACCCACATTTCACGAATCAAATACATTACTCCACTGTGAAATTGACGAATATAAGTGATAAAGGTATCAATCAAAGGAAGCACCAAGCAAAAGAAAACAGTACTTCTAATAACTCCAATCGTCGGAACGCTCGGAGTGGTGATTTCCATCCAACATAATCACACTTGATGTTTGAATAAACATAGCAGACATGAAACGGAATCTCCCTGTAGAGAGAGAAGAAATATGTACCACAATTTGTGCAGCACATTGATTATTTTTAGTGACCATTGCAATAAGATTTTTAAACATTTAAAGCAATTGAAGGAGATACAGAAACAAGAATATTTATCAAATTCCTAACATTTGTTATACAGTAAAATGCAAGTGGTGCCCAATATGCACTAAAAACCCTTTGAATTAAGAATCTGTTTCTGGTCATACAACCAGATGACCCTGCTCTAAACAAAAAACATTTACACACAATTAACGATTCAAATACATTACCCAACTGCGAAAGAGATTAATATAAGTTATAAGGGTAACAATCAAAAGAAGCACCTAGGAAAAGAAAGAGGTCTTTCCTAATAACTCCAATACTCAGGATGCTTGGAGTGGTAGTACCCATCCTACAAAATCACACTCGATGTTTGAACAAACATAGCAGTCATAAAACAGAATCTCCCTGTTGAGAGGCAACAAACATGTACCACAATTTGTGCAGCACATTTATTATTTTTAGTGACCATTGCAATAATATTTTTAAAAATATAAAGCAAATGAAGGAGATACCTAAACAAGAAGATTTATCAAATTCCGAACATTCGTTATTCAGTAACGTGCATGTGGTGTCCAATCTGGACAAAAGACCATTGAATAGAGAATCTGCTTTCTGGCCATACAACCAGATGAGCTTGCTGTAATCAACAATCATTTACACACATTTCACGATTCAAAGATATTATTCCACTGTGAAACTGATGAATATATGTGACGAGGGTAACAATCAAAACTAGGACTTAGCAAAAGAAAGATGTCTTTCCTAATAACTCCAATTGTCAGAATGCTCGGAGTAGTGCTTCCATCCAACAAAATTACACTCGAAAGTAGAACATAGCAGGCATGAAACAGAATTTCCCTGTTGAGGGGGAAGAAACATGTACCACAATTTGTGCAGCACATTGATTATTTTTAATGTCCATTGGAATATTATTCTTAATAATTTAAAGCAATTGAACGAGATATGAAAACAAGAATAATTATCAAATTCCTAACATTTGTTATTCAGTAAAATGCAAGTGGTGTCCAATCTGCACTAAAAACCCATTCAAAGGAAAATCTGCTTTCTGGTCATACAACCAGATGACCCTGCTCTAAACAAAAAATATTTACACACACTTAACGATTCAAAATCATTACTCCACTGCGAAACAGATGAGTATAAGTTATATGGGTAACAATCAAAAGAAGCACCTAGGCAAAGAATGAGGTCTTTCCCAATAACTCCAATACTCAGGATGCTTGGAGTTGTAGTTCCCATCCAACAAAATCACACTCCATGTTTGAACAAACATAGCAGTCATGAAAGAGAATCTCCCTGTTGAGAGGCAAGAAACATGTACCACAATTTGTGCATGTGGTGTCAAATATGCACCAAAAGACGATACAATGGGGAATCTGCTTTATGCCCATACAACCAGATGACCCAGCTGTAATCAACAATCATTTACCCACATTTCACGATTCAAATATATTATTCCACTGTGAAATTGATGAATATATGTGATGAGGGTAACAATCAAAACCAGGACACAGCAAAAGAAAGAAGTCTTTCCTAATAACTATAATTGTCAGAATGCTCGGATTAGTGCTTCCATCCAAGAAAATTACACTCGAAAGTAGAACATAGCAGGCATTAAACGGAATCTACCTGTTGAGAGGGAAGAAACATGTACCACAATTTATGCAGCACATTTATTATTTTTAGTAACCATTGAAATAATATTTTTTAAAATATAAAGCAAATGAAGGACATACCTCAACAAGAAGATATATCATATTCCAAACATTCGTTATTCAGTAAAGTGCATGTGGTGTCCAACCTGCACCAAAAGACCATTGAATAGAGAATCTGCTTTCTGGCCATACAACCAGATGACCCTGCTGTAAACAACAAACATTTACCCACATTTCACGAATCAAATACATTACTCCACTGTGAAATTGAATAATATAAGTGATGAAGGTATCAATCAAAAGAAACACCTAGAAAAAGAAAACAGTATTTCTAATAACTCCAATCGTCAGAACGCACGGAGTGGTGATTTCCATCCAACATAATCACACTCGATGTTTGGATAAACATAGCAGTCATGAAACGGAATCTCCCTGTAGAGAGAGAAGAAACATGTACCACAATTTGTGCAGCACATTGATAATTTTTAGTGACCATTGCAATAAGATTTTTAAAAATTTAAAGCAATTGAAGGAGATACGAAAATAAGAATAATTATCAAATTCCTAACATTTGTTATTCAGTAAAATGCAAGTGGTGTCCAATCTGCACTAAAAACCCATTGAACGGAGAATCTGCTTTCTGGTCATACAACCAGATGACCCTGCTCTAAACAAAAATCATTTACACACATTTAACGATTCAAATACATTACTCCACAGCGAAACAGATGAATATAAGTTATAAGGGTAAAAATCAAAAGAAGCACCTAGGAAAAGAAGGAGGTCTTTCCCAATAACACATATACTCAGGATGCTTGGAGTGGTAGTTCCCATCCAACAAAATCACACTCCATGTTTGAACAAACATAGCAGTCATGAAAATTAATTTCCCTGTTGAGAGGCAAGAAACATGTACCACAATCTGTGCATGTGGTGTCAAATATGCACCAAAAGACGATTGAATGGGGAATCTGCTTTCTGGCCATACAACCAGATGACCCTGCTGTAATTAACAAACATTTACAAACATTTCACGATTCAAATATATTATTCCACTATGAAATTGATGATTATATGTGATGAGGGTAACAATCAAAACAAGGACTTAGCAAAAGAAATATGTCTTTCCTAATAACTACAATTGTCAGAATGCTCGGAGTAGTGCTTCCCATCCAAAATCACACTCGAAATTAGAACATAGCAGGCATTAAACGGAATCTCACTGTTGAGAGGGAAGAAACATGTACCACAATTTGTGCAGCACATTTATTATTTTTAGTGACCATTGCAATAATATTTTAAAAAATACAAAGCAAATGAAGGAGATACCAAAACAAGAAGATTTATCAAATTCCGAACATTCGTTATTCAGTAAAGTGCATGTGGTGTCCAATCTGCACCAAAGGACCATTGAATAGCGAATCTGCTTTTTGGCCATACAACCAGATGACCCTGCTGTAAACAACAAACATTTACCCACATTTCACGAATCAAATACATTACTCCACTGTGAAATTGACGAATATAAAAGATAAAGGTACGAATCAAAGGAAACACCTAGCAAATGAAAGCAGTATTTCTAATAACTCTGATCGTCAGAACGCTCGGAGTGGTGAATTCCATCCAACATAATCACACTCGATGTTTGAATAAACATAGGAGTCATGAAACGGAATCTCCCTGTTGAGAGAGAAGAACCATGTACCACAATTTGTGCAGCACACTGATTATTTTTAGTGACCATTGCAATAAGATTTTTAAAAATTTAAAGCAATTGAAGGAGATACGAAATCAAGAATATTTATCAATTTCCTAACATTTGTTATTCAGTAAAATGCAAGTGGTGTCCAATCTGCACTAAAAACCCTTTGAATGGAGAATCTGTTTCTGGTCATACAACCAGATGACCCTGCTATAAACAAAAAACATTTACACACATTTAACGGTTCAAATACATTACTCCACTGCGAAACAGATGAATATAAGTTATAAGGGTAACAATCAAAAGAAGCAGCTAGGAAAAGAAACAGGTCCTTCCTAATAACTCCAATACTCAGGATGCTTGGAGTGGTAGTTGCCATCAGACAAAATCACACTCGATGTTTGAACAAACATAGCAGTCATGAAACAGAACCTCCCAGTTGAGAGGCAAGAAAGATGTACCACAATTTGTGCATGTGGTGTCAAATATGCATCAAAAGACGACTGAATCGGGAATCTGCTTTCTAGCCATACAACCAGATGACCCTGCTGTAATCAACAAACATTTACCCACATTTCACAATTCAAATATATTATTCCACTGCGAAATTATTGAATATATGTGATGAGGGTAACAATCAAAACAAGGATTCAGCAAAAGAAAGAGGTCTTTCCTAATAACTCCAATTTTCAGAATGCTCGGAGTAGTGCTCGCCATCCAACAAAATCACACTCAAAAGTAGAACAAACATAGCAGGCATTAAACGGAAACTCCCTGTTGAGAGGGAAGGAACATGTACCACAATTTGTGCATGTGGAGTCAAATATCCACCAAAAGACGATTGAATGGGGAATCTGCCTTCTGGCCATACAACCAGATGACCCTGCTGTAACCAACCAACATTTACCCACATTTCACGAATCAAATACATTACTCCACTGTGAAATTGATGAATATAAGTGATAAAGGTATCAATCAAAGGAAGCACCTAGCAAAAGAAAACAAAATTTCTAATAACTCCAATCGTCAGAAGGCTGGGAGTGGTGATTTCCATTCAACATAATCACACTCGATGTTTGAATAAACATAGCAGTCATGAAACGGAATCTCCCTGCTGAGAGGAAATAAACATGTCCCACAATTTGTGCAGCACATTTATTAACTTTTGGGACCATTGGAATAAAATTTTTAAAAATATAAAGCAAATGAAGGAGATACCTAAACAAGAAGATTTATCAAATTCCGTATAGCCGTTATTCAGTAAGCTGCATGTAGTGTCCAATCTGCACCAGAAACCGATTGAATGCAGAATCTGCATTTTGGCCATACAACCAGATGACCCTGCTGTAAACAACAAACACTTACACACATTTCACGATTCAAATACATAACTCCACTGTGAAATTTATGAATATAAGGGATAAAGGTACCAATCAATGGAATCACCTAGCAATACAATGAAGTCTTTCCCAATAACTCGAATGGTCAGAATGCTCAGAATGGTAGTTCCCATCCAACACAATGACACTCAATGGTAGAACAAACGTAGTCATGAAACGAAATCTCCCTATTGAGAGCGGGGAAACGTACCACAATTTGTGCAGCACATTGATTATTTTTTGTGACCATTGCAAGAAGATTTGTAAAAATTTAAAGTAATTGAAGGAGATACGAAAACAAGAAGATTCATCAAATTCCGAAGATTCGTTATTCAGTGAAATGCATGTGGTGTCCAATCTGCACCAAAAACCCACTGAATGGAGATTCTGCTTTCTGGCCATACAACCAGATGACCCTGCTCCAAAAAACAAACATTTACACACATTTAACTATTCAAATACATTACTCCACTGTAAATTTGATGAATATAAGTGATAAAGGTATCAAAGGAAGCACCTAGCAGAAGAAAAAAGATTTTCTAATAACTCCCATCGACAGAACGCTCGGAGTGGTGATCCCCATCCAACAAAATCACACTCGATGTTTGAACAAACATAGCAGCCATGAAACGGAATCTCTCTTTTGAGAGGGAAGAAACATGTACTACAATTTGTGCAGCACATTGTCTATTTTTAGTGACGATTGAAATAAGATTTTTAAAAATATAAATCAAATCAAGGAGCTAGCTAAACTAGAAGATTTATCAAATTGTGAACATCCGGTGTTCAGTAAGGAGCATATGGTGTCCAATCTGCACCAAAAACCGATTGAATGCAGAATCTGCTTTCTGGCCATACAAACAGATAACCCTGCTGTAAACAAATAACCCATAACCGCATTTCACGATTCAAATATATTATTCCACTGTGAAATTGATGAATATATGTGATAAGGGTAACAAAAAAACAAGCACCTAACAAAACAATGAAGTCTTTCCTAATAAAACTCCAATACTCAGGATCCTCGGCGTGGTGGTTCCCATCCAACAAAATCACACTCGATGGTAGAACAACCTTAGCAGTCATGAAACGGAATCTCCATGTTGGGAGGGAAGAAACATATACCACAATTTGTGCAGCACATTGATTGTTTTTAGTGACCATTGAAATAAGATATTTAAAAATATAAAGCAAATGAAGGTGATGCCTAAACAAGAAGATTTATCAAATTCTTAACAATAGATATTCAGTAAAGTGCATGTGGTGTCCAACCTGAACCAAAAACCCATTGAATGGAGAATCTGCTTTCTGCCCATACAACCAGATGAGCCTGCTGTAATCGACAAATATTTACCCACATTTCACGATTCAAATATATTATTCCACTGTGAAATTGATGAATATATGTGATAAGTTGAAGAATAAAAATAAGCACCTAGCAAAACAATGAAGCCTTACTAAAAACTAATACTCAGGATGCTTGGAGTGATACTTCCCATCGAACAAAATCACACTCGATGGAAGAACAAGCATAGCAGTCACGAAACGAATCTCCTTGCTGAGAGGGAATAAACATGTCCCACAATTTGTGCAGCACATTGATTACTTTTTGGGACCATTGGAATAACATTTTTACAAATATAAAGCAAATGAAGGAGATACCTAAACAAGAAGATTTATCAAATTCCGTACAGCCATTATTCAGTAAGGTGTAAGTGGTCTCCAATCTGCAACAAAAACCCACTGAGTGGAAAATCTGCTTTCTGGCCAAACAACCAGATGATGCTGCTGTAAACAACAAACACATAACCACATTTCAAGATTCAAATATATTAACCCACGGTGAAATTTATGAATATATGTCATAAGGGTAACAATCAAAACAAGCACCTAGCAAAACAATGAAATCTTTCTTAATAACTCCAATACTCAGGATGCTCGGAGTGGTGGTTCAAATCCAACAAAATCACACTCGATGTTTGAACAAACATAGCAGTCCTGAAACAGAATGTCCCTGTTGAGAGGGAAGAAACATGTACCACAATGTGTGCAGCACATTGATAATTTTTAGTGACCATTGCAACAAGATTTTTAAAAATATAAAGCAAATGAAGCAGATACCTAAAAACGAAGATATATCAAAATCCGAACATTCGTTATTCAGTAAAGTACATGTGGTGTCCAATCTGCACCAACAGACCATTGAATAGAGAATCTGCTTTCTGGCCATACAACCAGATGACCCTGCTGTAAACAACAAACATTTACGAACATTTAACGAAAAAAATACATTACTCCACTGTGAAACTGATGAATATAAGTGATAAAGGTATCTATGGAAGCACCTAGCAAAAGAAAAAAGTCTTTCTAATAACTCCAATCGTCAGAACGCTCCGAGTGGTGATTCCCATCCAACAAAATCACACTTGATGTTTGAACAAACATAGCAGTCATGAAATGGAATCTCCCTGATGAGAAGTACGAAACATGTACTACAATTTGTGCAGCACATTGTCTATTTTTAGTGACCATTGATATAAGATTTTTAAAAATTTAAAGCAATTGAAGGAGATACCTAAAAACGAAGATATATCAAAATCCGAACATTCGTTTTTCAGTAAAGTGCATGTGGTGTCCAATCTGCACCAAAAGACCATTGAATAGAGAATCAGCTTTCTGGCCATACAATCAGATGACCCTGCTGTAAACAACAAACATTTAAAGAACCAAATACATCACTCCACTAAGAAATTGATGAATATAAGTGATAAAGGTATCAAAGGAAGCACCTAGCAAAAGAAAAAAGTCTTTCTAATGACTCCAATAGTCAGAATGCTCGGAGTTGTGGTTCCCATCCTACACAATCACACTCGATGGTGGAACAAACATAGCAGTCATTAAACGGAATCACCCTGTTGAGAGGGAAGGAACATGTAACACAATTTGTGCAGCACCTTGATTATTTTTTGTGACCATCGAATAACTTTTTTAAAAATATAAAGCAAACGAAGGAACTACCTCAATTGTGATATTCTGAACAATCGTTATTCAGTAAAGAGTATGTCGTGTCCAATATGCAGCAATAACCCATTGAATGGAGAAACTGCTTTCTGGCCATACAACCAGATGACCATGCTGTAAACAACAAACTCTTAACCACATTTCACTATTCAAATTCATTACTCCACTGTGAAATTGATGAATATAAAGTAACAATCAAAAGAAGCACTAGCATAACAATTAAGTATTTCCCTATAACTCCAATAGTCAAAATCATCGGAGTGGTGATCCCATCCAACAAAATCACACTCAATGGTTAAACAAACATAGCACTCATGAAACAGAATCTCCCTGCTGAGAGGGAAGAATCATTTACCACAATTTGTGCAGCACATTGATTATTTTTCGTGACCATGGAGTAACATTTTTAAAAACATAACACACATGAAAGAGATACCAAAATAAGAAGATTTATCAAATTCCTAACATTCGGTGGTCAGTAATGTGCATGTGGTACTCACTCTGCACCAAAACAAGAAGATTTATCAAATTCTGAACATTCGGTGTTCAGTAAGGTGCATGTGTTGTCCAATGTGCACCAAAAATGCATTGAATGCAGAATCTGCTTTATGGCCATACAACCAGATGACCCTGCTGTAAACAACAAACACATAACCACATTTAATGATTCAAATATATTAACCCATTGTGCAATTGATGAATATATGTGATAAGGGTAGCAATCAAAAGAAGCACCTAGCAAAACAATGAAGTCATTCCTCATAATTCCAACACTCAAGATGCTCGGAGTGGTGGTTCCCATCCAAAAAAATCACACTCGATGGTTGAACAAACATAGCAGTCATGAAAAGGAATCTCCCTGTTGAGAGGGAACAAACATGTACCACAATTTGTGCAGCACATTGATTATTTTTAGTGAACATTGGAATAAGATTTTTAAAAATATAAAGCAAATGAAGGGGACACCTAAACAAGAAGATTTATCAAATTCTGAACAGCCGTTATTCAGTAAGGTGCATGTGGTATCCAATCTGCACCAAAAACACATTTAATGGAGAATCTGCTTTGTGGCCATACAACCAGATGACCCTGCTGTAAACAACAAATACGTAACCTCATGTCACAATTCTAATACATTAATCCATAGTGGAATTGGTGAATATAAGTGATATGGGTAACAATCAAAGAAGCACCTAGCAAAACAATGAAGTCATTCCTAATAACTCCAATACTCAGGATGCTAAGAGTGGTGGTTCCCATCCAACAAAATCACACTCGATGCTAGAACAAACATAGCAGTCTTGAAACGGAATCTCCCTGCAGAGAAGGAAGAACCATGTACCACAAGTTGTGCAGCACTCCGATTACTTTTAGTGACCATGGAATAATTTTTTTTTTTTAAATATACAGCAAATGAAGGAGATACCAAAACAAAAACATTTATCAAATTCCGAACATTCGATGTTCAGTAAGGTGCATGTGGTGTCCAATCTGCAGCAAAAATCAATTGAATGTAGACTCTGCTTTCTGGCCATACAACCAGATGACCCTGCGGTAAACAACAAACACATAACCACATTTAATGATTCAAGTATATTAACCCACTGTGAAATTGATGAATGTATGTGATAAGGGTAACAATCATAAGAAGCACCTAGCAAAACAATGAAGTTTTTCGTAATAACTCCAACACTCAAGATGCTCGGAGTGGAGGTTCCCATTCAACAAAATCACACTCGATGTTTGAACAAACATAGCAGTCATGAAACGGAATCTCCCTGTAGAGAGGGAACAAACATGTACCACAATTTGTGCAGCACATTGATTATTTTTAGTGAACATTGGAATAAGATTTTTTAAAATATAAAGCAAATGAAGGAGATACCTAAACAAGAAGATTTATCAAATTCTAGACATTAGTTATTCAGTAAAGAGCATGTGGTGTCCAATTTGCACCAAAAACCCATTGAATGGAGAATCTGCATTCTGGCCATACAACCAGATGACCCTGCTGTAAACAACAAACTCTTAAGCACATTTCACGATTCAAATACATAACTCCACTGTGAAATTGATGAATGTAAGTGAGAAGGGTAACAATGAAAAGAAGCAATTAGCATATCGTCGGATTGTAGATTATTCAAACTTATTTGTTCATAGACTTTCCATTTGGCGTTTGTTTACTTTCAGGTAACGATTGTTTAAATTCACGTAGCTCGTTAGATTACATCCATTGTAGGTTCATTATCTTACTGATTTAAGAATATAGTTTGTTGTATTAAGAGATCATTGTTTAAATTTTATTACTGTACATTGCCATGAGTACTAAGTGTGGAAGCTGCCGTAAGAAGATAGAATCGGGTGTGGTATGTGGAGGATGTGGGGGTGTTTTTCATTGGGGCTCATGTAGCGGGAAATTTGACGAGATTATGCTTTTGGCTCTTCCATGGAACTGTAGGTTCTGTAGTATAGAAAAAAGATTCGTACAACAGGAGGAAAAGATGTGTGCCCTTCAGGCTGAACTAGATTCGGTAAAAACTGAATTAACTAAGTTAAAGGGGGAAAAAGCCTGCAGGAAATGAGAATTGGTAACAAGGAAATCGCAAAAAGGGACCAGCCATGTAGATGTTGTCGAAGTTCCAGTTATGAATAAATTCTCCTTGTTACCTGGAGTAGGAAGGGAGGAGCCAAAAACAGGAGTAGTTGAAAGTAGGGTGCAGCAGACTACTAAAATTGGTAACAGCAAATCTAGTAATAGGAAAAGAAAAGTCTTGCTGCCATGGAGCAGTCATGGGAGGGGTGTAGGCCAACTAGTGCAGGAGAAATTAGGAGCAGATTACCAGGTCACGAGTTTGTTTAAGCCAAGTGCTAGGCTTAGCCAGGTGATAGCAGAAATAGGACCACTCTGTAGGGACTTTGACAAGAATGATGAGGTGATAGTAATAGGTGGGGCAGGAAACAGCCTGGCTAAGGATAGGAATTATGATATTAAGAGTGACCTGGATAAAATATGAGCTGCAACAGGATGTGCGAATGTGGGTTTTGTTGAGGTATTGCAGCGTTACGATCAGCACTCGGTTAACCCTTCTGTGTGGCGAGTTAACAGAGAGTTGTGCGAGCAGCTGCTGGACGGTGCAAAAACACACATTTATACAGTGCCTGTTGGTAGCATTGGGAGATGGGGATACACTCGACATGGCCTGCACCTAAATAGTCTAGGGAAGGATAGATTAGCTGATTTAATTGTAGGTCGTCTAAAGGGGGCCACTAGCACTCAAGGCAAAACCCCTGTGACCCAAAAGGGCATAGGAGCACCTTTTTTTAGGTTGAACAAAATGTCCAGACGGGCAGCTCTTAAAGGTAAAAAAAATAAATGGTTCGAATAAAGGTAGAGGAAACAGTTATGTTAATATATTTCACCAAAATAATCGGTGGATTAAGGAACAAAACAGACGAACTAATAATTTGTTTTGAGAATATTAAAAATACAACAGAAGTTGATGTACTGTGCCTGTCTGAACATCATATAACTACACAAATGGAAAATGGAAATATTAATGGGTATAAACTAGCAACTTATTTTTGTAGAGACAATATGGAGAAAGGAGGAGCTGCCATTTATGTTAAGGGGGAACATAGTTTTAAAAACAGAGAAACCGCAAAATTCTGTGTAGAACAGCACATTGAAGTATGCGCTTGTGAGCTTAAATTGGACAGTGGTAAATTCATAATTGTGACTGTGTATAGGTCCCCACTTGGAAATTTTCAAATGTTTCTTAAAAACCTAGATCTCTTGCTGTGTTATCTGTCAGAAAAGGGAAAACACATTATCATTTGTGGAGATTTTAACGTAGATTTTCTTAAACACTCAAGCAAGAAGAACGACCTTGAACTATTACTTTGCTCTTACAATCTGACATCAGTCATTGATCTTCCTACTTGTATTGTACAAGACAGTAGCACCCTGATAGATAACATTTTCATAGACCAAGATAAATTAAAAGAAGTAAGCACCTATCCTATTAAGAACGGGCTTTCTGATCACGATGCACAGCTACTTTCAATTCATGACTTTGCTCCATACAGTAATGTGAAAACAAACAAACAAAATAATACGCCCAATTAACCATATAACAATTCAACAATTTAAGGAAAGCTTGAAAAGGGTAGACTGGGAGGATGTTTATCGGGAACCTGATGCAAATGTTAAATTTAACTTATTCCATGATAAACTTGTGGGCATATTTGAAAACAGTTTTCCTAAGAAATTAGTGAATCATAATTCAAATAAACTTGATAAAAAACCATGGCTGACTAAAGGGATTAAAATTTCTTGTAGCCGGAAATGGGAACTATACCAAGACACTAGAATAAGTCGAGATGAAGAAAAGCTCAACCATTATAAGAAATATTGTAATATATTAAGGAAAGTTATAAAAAAATCCAGAAGTATGTGTATCAAGTCTGAGATTAGCACCTCTGATGACAAAACAATATGGAATATAGTTAAAAGGGAAACAGAGCAACCAAGGTCACAGGACAACAGTATTACTGTTAAGCACAATGAAAAGCTTATAAATGAAAAATCACTGGTTGAAAATATTTTTAATAATCATTTTATAAATGTAGTGGAAAATATAGGCAACAGCTGCTCACCAGATAGGGCAGAATTTCATATGAAAGAGGCATTCCCGGTGCAAACAAATGAAATTGAAATCCTACCCACCTCACCGTCTGAAATTAAGAAAAAAATAAATTCACTTAAGAATAAAAACTCACATAGAACTGATGGTATCTCCAATAGAATACTAAAATCTCGTCCACACCTGATAAGTCGAGTTCTTAGCCACATATGTAATAGCTCATTGAATCAGGGAATATTTCCTGACAGATTGAAATAGGCCATAGTTAAACCCTTGTATAAAAAAGGTGACAAGACAGATGTCAACAATTATCGTCCTATTTCGCTTCTGACATCCTTCTCAAAAGTGTTTGGAAAAGTAATGTACTCAAGAGTAACTTTACACATTAGTGGGAATAACGTTTCAACAAAATGTCAGTTCGGTTTTCAGAAAGGTGTTTCAACAGATAGTGCTATACACACTTTCACTGATCAAATTTTAAATGCTCTGGATAGTAGAACATCACCAATTGGGATTTTCTGTGATCTCTCTAAGGCTTTTGATTGTGTGGGTCATGAAATCCTCTTAGATAAGCTGAAGTACTATGGAATGAATGGTTCAGTACACAGACGGTTCACTTCATATTTAACTGGTAGAATGCAGAAGGTTGAAACAGTAAACCCACATAGTACACAAAGGGCAGCAGATTATTCAGACTGGGGATGTATCAAGAATGGGGTACCACAGGGTTCTGTCTTGGGGAATTTATTGTTTTTAATATATGTTAATGACTTGCCTAATTATATTCATGAAGATGCAAACTTGGTCCTCTTTGCAGATGACACAAGTATTGTAATCAAGCCTAAAAAGCAAGAATCAGCTGAGGAAAATGCAAATAATGTTTTTCAAAGAGTTATTAGGTGGTTTTCCGCAAATGGACTTTCATTGAACTTTGGAAAAACACTGTACATACAGTTCAGTACAGGGAAAGGCATACCACCGGAAATAAATATAGAGTGTGGGGGAAAATCTTTAGCTAAAGCAGATCGTTCAAAATTTCTGGGTGTCTGTATTGATCAGAATTTAAAGTGGAAGACACACATTGACAATCTACTGAAACGATTGAGCTCAGCTACCTATGCTATTAGTGTCATTGCAAATTTTGGAGACAAGCGCATCAGTAAGTTAGCTTACCACGCATATTTTCATTCGTTGCTTTCTTACAGAATCATCTTTTGGGGCAATTCATCACTAAGAAAGAAGGTATTTATTGCACAAAAACACGTGTTATCAGAATAATGTCTGGGGCTCATCCAAGATCATCTCGTAGACAATTATTTAAAGAATTAGGGATATTGCCAGTAGCTTCACAATATATACACAGCCTAATGAAATTTGTTGTTAGTATCCCAGATCACTTCAGAATTAATAGCACACTCCACAGCTACAATACTAGGAGACAGGGTGACCTTCACTACAGTTCATTGAATTTGACATTGGCACAAAAGGGGGTCAATTCTACTGCCACAAAGATTTTTGGTCAATTGCTAAACAATATCAAAAGTCTGACAGACAAACAATCGGCATTCAAAAGTAAGTTAAGAGAATTCCTGAATGACAACTCCTTCTCCTCCATAGATGAATTTTTTGACATAGGCCAAAGAAATACAGTAAGCTTTAACAATTGTACCGTATATAAGACTAACAATGATTACTTGGGATAAATGAATCTTGTGTACCTTGACACGTTCCACATCATTACGAAAGAATCGTGTTCATGACCCATGGAACAAGTAATATAACTAACTAAAACAGAATCTCCCTGATGAGAGGTACGAAACATGTACCACAATTTCTGCACCACATTGATTATTTTTAAACACCATTGAAATAAGGTATTTCAAAATATAAAGCAAACGAAGGAGCTAGCTAAACAAAAACATTTATCAAATTCCGAACATTCGGTGTTCAGTAAGGTGCATGTGGTGTCCAATCTGCACCAAAAATCCATTGAATGTAGAATCTGCTTTCTGGCCATACAACCAGATGACCCTGCGGTAAACAACAAACACATAACCACATTTAATGATTCAAGTATATTAACCCACTGTGAAATTGATGAATGTATGTGATAAGGGTAACAATCAAAAGAAGCACCTATCAAAACAATGAAGTTTTTCGTAATAACTCCAACACTCAAGATGCTCGGAATGGAGGTTCCCATTCAACAAAATCACACTCGATGTTTGAACAAACATAGCAGTCATGAAACGGAATCTCCCTGTAGAGAGGGAACAAACATGTACCACAATTTGTGCAGCACATTGATTATTTTTAGTGAACATTGGAATAAGATTTTTTAAAATATAAAGCAAATGAAGGAGATACCTAAACAAGAAGATTTATCAAATTCTAGACATTAGTTATTCAGTAAAGAGCATGTGGTGTCCAATTTGCACCAAAAACCCATTGAATGGAGAATCTGCATTCTGGCCATACAACCAGATGACCCTGCTGTAAACAACAAACTCTCAACCACATTTCATGATTCAAATACATTACTCCACTGTGAAATTGATGAATGTAAGTGAGAAGGGTAACAATCAAAAGAAGCAATTAGCATATCGTCGGATTGTAGATTATTCAAACTTATTTGTTCATAGACTTTCCATTTGGCATTTGTTTACTTTCAGGTAACGATTGTTTAAATTCACGTAGCTCGTTAGATTACATCCATTGTAGGTTCATTATCTTACTGATTTAAGAATATAGTTTGTTGTATTAAGAGATCATTGTTTAAATTTTATTACTGTACATTGCCATGAGTACTAAGTGTGGAAGCTGCCGTAAGGAGATAGAATCGGGTGTGGTATGTGGAGGATGTGGGGGTGTTTTTCATTGGGGCTCATGTAGCGGGAAATTTGACGAGATTATGCTTTTGGCTCTTCCATGGAACTGTAGGTTCTGTAGTATAGAAAAAAGATTCGTACAACAGGAGGAAAAGATGTGTGCCCTTCAGGCTGAACTAGATTCGGTAAAAACTGAATTAACTAAGTTAAAGGGGGAAAAAGCCTGCGGGAAATGGGAATTGGTAACAAGGAAATCGCAAAAAGGGACCAGCCATGTAGATGTTGTCGAAGTTCCAGTTATGAATAAATTCTCCTTGTTACCTGGAGTAGGAAGGGAGGAGCCAAAAACAGGAGTAGTTGAAAGTAGGGTGCAGCAGACTACTAAAATTGGTAACAGCATTAGGTCGGGAAAATCTAGTAATAGGAAAAGAAAAGTCTTGCTGCCATGGAGCAGTCATGGGAGGGGTGTAGGCCAACTGGTGCAGGAGAAATTAGGAGCAGATTACCAGGTCACGAGTTTGTTTAAGCCAAGTGCTAGGCTTAGCCAGGTGATAGCAGAAATAGGACCACTCTGTAGGGACTTTGACAAGAATGATGAGGTGATAGTAATAGGTGGGGCAGGAAACAGCCTGGCTAAGGATAGGAATTATGATATTAAGAGTGACCTGGATAAAATATGAGCTGCAACAGGATGTGCAAATGTGGGTTTTGTTGAGGTATTGCAGCGTTACGATCAGCACTCGGTTAACCCTTCTGTGTGGCGAGTTAACAGAGAGTTGTGCGAGCAGCTGCTGGACGGTGCAAAAACACACATTTATACAGTGCCTGTTGGTAGCATTGGGAGATGGGGATACACTCAACATGGCCTGCACCTAAATAGTCTAGGGAAGGATAGATTAGCTGATTTAATTGTAGGTCGTCTAAAGGGAGCCACTAGCACTCAAGGCAAAACCCCTGTGACCCAAAAGGGCATAGGAGCACCTTTTTTTAGGTTGAACAAAATGTCCAGACGGGCAGCTCTTAAAGGTAAAAAAAATAAATGGTTCGAATAAAGGTAGAGGAAACAGTTATGTTAATATATTTCACCAAAATATCAGGGGATTAAGGAACAAAACAGACGAACTAATAATTTGTTTTGAGAATATTAAAAATACAACAGAAGTTGATGTACTGTGCCTGTCTGAACATCATATAACTACACAAATGGAAAATGGAAATATTAATGGGTATAAATTAGCAACTTATTTTTGTAGAGACAATATGGAGAAAGGAGGAGCTGCCATTTATGTTAAGGGGGAACATAGTTTTAAAAACAGAGAAACCGCAAAATTCTGTGTAGAACAGCACATTGAAGTATGCGCTTGTGAGCTTAAATTGGACAGTGGTAAATTCATAATTGTGACTGTGTATAGGTCCCCACTTGGAAATTTTCAAATGTTTCTTAAAAACCTAGATCTCTTGCTGTGTTATCTGTCAGAAAAGGGAAAACACATTATCATTTGTGGAGATTTTAACGTAGATTTTCTTAAACACTCAAGCAAGAAGAACGACCTTGAACTATTACTTTGCTCTTACAATCTGACATCAGTCACTGATCTTCCTACTCGTATTGTACAAGACAGTAGCACCCTGATAGATAACATTTTCATAGACCAAGATAAATTAAAAGAAGTAAGCACCTATCCTATTAAGAACGGGCTTTCTGATCACGATGCACAGCTACTTTCAATTCATGACTTTGCTCCATACAGTAATGTGAAAACAAACAAACAAAATAATACGCCCAATTAACCATATAACAATTCAACAATTTAAGGAAAGCTTGAAAAGGGTAGACTGGGAGGATGTTTATCGGGAACCTGATGCAAATGTTAAATTTAACTTATTCCATGATAAACTTGTGGGCATATTTGAAAACAGTTTTCCTAAGAAATTAGTGAATCATAATTCAAATAAACTTGATAAAAAACCATGGCTGACTAAAGGGATTAAAATTTCTTGTAGCCGGAAATGGGAACTATACCAAGACACTAGAATAAGTCGAGATGAAGAAAAGCTCAACCATTATAAGAAATATTGTAATATATTAAGGAAAGTTATAAAAAAATCCAGAAGTATGTGTATCAAGTCTGAGATTAGCACCTCTGATGACAAAACAATATGGAATATAGTTAAAAGGGAAACAGAGCAACCAAGGTCACAGGACAACAGTATTACTGTTAAGCACAATGAAAAGCTTATAAATGAAAAATCACTGGTTGAAAATATTTTTAATAATCATTTTATAAATGTAGTGGAAAATATAGGCACCAGCTGCTCACCAGATAGGGCAGAACTCCATATGAAAGAGGCATTCCCGGTGCAAACAAATGAAATTGAAATCCTACCCACCTCACCGTCTGAAATTAAGAAAAAAATAAATTCACTTAAGAATAAAAACTCACATAGAACTGATGGTATCTCCAATAGAATACTAAAATCTTGTCCACACCTGATAAGTCGAGTTCTTAGCCACATATGTAATAGCTCATTGAATCAGGGAATATTTCCTGACAGATTGAAATAGGCCATAGTTAAACCCTTGTATAAAAAAGGTGACAAGACAGACGTCAACAATTATCGTCCTATTTCGCTTCTGACATCCTTCTCAAAAGTGTTTGGAAAAGTAATGTACTCAAGAGTAACTTTACACATTAGTGGGAATAACGTTTCAACAAAATGTCAGTTCGGTTTTCAGAAAGGTGTTTCAACAGATAGTGCTATACACGCTTTCACTGATCAAATTTTAAATGCTCTGGATAGTAGAACATCACCAATTGGGATTTTCTGTGATCTCTCTAAGGCTTTTGATTGTGTGGGTCATGAAATCCTCTTAGATAAGCTAAAGTACTATGGAATGAATGGTTCAGTACACAGACGGTTCACTTCATATTTAACTGGTAGAATGCAGAAGGTTGAAACAGTAAACCCACATAGTACACAAAGGGCAGCAGATTATTCAGACTGGGGATGTATCAAGAATGGGGTACCACAGGGTTCTGTCTTGGGGAATTTATTGTTTTTAATATATGTTAATGACTTGCCTAATTATATTCATGAAGATGCAAACTTGGTCCTCTTTGCAGATGACACAAGTATTGTAATCAAGCCTAAAAAGCAAGAATCAGCTGAGGAAAATTCAAATAATGTTTTTCAAAGAGTTATTAGGTGGTTTTCCGCAAATGGACTTTCATTGAACTTTGGAAAAACACTGTACATACAGTTCAGCACAGGGAAAGGCATACCACCGGAAATAAATGTAGAGTGTGGGGGAAAATCTTTAGCTAAAGCAGATCGTTCAAAATTTCTGGGTGTCTGTATTGATCAGAATTTAAAGTGGAAGACACACATTGACAATCTACTGAAACGATTGAGCTCAGCTACCTATGCTATTAGTGTCATTGCAAATTTTGGAGACAAGCACATCAGTAAGTTAGCTTACCACGCATATTTTCATTCGTTGCTTTCTTACAGAATCATCTTTTGGGGCAATTCATCACTAAGAAAGAAGGTATTTATTGCACAAAAACACGTGTTATCAGAATAATGTCTGGGGCTCATCCAAGATCATCTCGTAGACAATTATTTAAAGAATTAGGGATATTGCCAGTAGCTTCACAATATATATACAGCCTAATGAAATTTGTTGTTAGTAACCCAGATCACTTCAGAATTAATAGCACACTCCACAGCTACAATACTAGGAGACAGGGTGACCTTCACTACCGTTCACTGAATTTGACATTGGCACAAAAGGGGGTCAATTCTACTGCCACAAAGATTTTTGGTCAATTGCTAAACAATATCAAAAGTCTGACAGACAAACAATCGGCATTCAAAAGTAAGTTAAGAGAATTCCTGAATGACAACTCCTTCTCCTCCATAGATGAATTTTTTGACATAGGCCCAAGAAATACAGTAAGCTTTAACAATTGTACCGTATATAAGACTAACAATGATTACTTGGGATAAATGAATCTTGTGTACCTTGACACGTTCCATATCATTACGAAAGAATCGTGTTCATGACCCATGGAACACGTAATATAACTAACTAAAATAGTATCTCCCTGATGAGTGGTATGAAACATGTACCACAATTTCTGCACCACATTGATTATTTTTAAACACCATTGAAATAAGGTATTTCAAAACATAAAGCAAACGAAGGAGCTAGCTAAACAAAAACATTTATCAAATTCCGAACATTCGGTGTTCAGTAAGGTGCATGTGGTGTCCATCTACACCAAAAATCCATTGAATGTAGAATCTGCTTTCTGGCCATACAACCAGATGACCCTGCGGTAAACAACAAACACATAACCACATTTAATGATTCAAGTATATTAACCCACTGTGAAATTGATGAATGTATGTGTTAAGGGTAACAATCAAAAGAAGCACCCAGCAAAACAATGAAGTTTTTCGTAATAACTCCAACACTCAAGATGCTCGGAGTGGAGGTTCCCATTCAACAAAATCACACTCGATGTTTGAACAAACATAGCAGTCATGAAACGGAATCTCCCTGTAGAGAGGGAACAAACATGTACCACAATTTGTGCAGCACATTGATTATTTTTAGTGAACATTGGAATAAGATTTTTTAAAATATAAAGCAAATGAAGGAGATACCTAAACAAGAAGATTTATCAAATTCTTAACAATAGATATTCAGTAAAGTGCATGTGGTGTCCAACCTGAACCAAAAACCCATTGAATGGAGAATCTGCTTTCTGGCCATACGACCAGATGACCCTGCTGTAATCGACAAATATTTACCCACATTTCACGATTCAAATATATTATTCCACTGTGAAATTGATGAATATATGTGATAAGTTGAAGAATAAAAATAAGCACCTAGCAAAACAATGAAGCCTTACTAAAAACTAATACTCAGGATGCTTGGAGTGATACTTCCCATCGAACAAAATCACACTCGATGGAAGAACAAGCATAGCAGTCACGAAACGAATCTCCTTGCTGAGAGGGAATAAACATGTCCCACAATTTGTGCAGCACATTGATTACTTTTTGGGACCATTGGAATAACATTTTTACAAATATAAAGCAAATGAAGGAGATACCTAAACAAGAAGATTTATCAAATTCCGTACAGCCATTATTCAGTAAGGCGTAAGTGGTCTCCAATCTGCAACAAAAACCCACTGAGTGGTAAATCTGCTTTCTGGCCATACAACCAGATGATGCTGCTGTAAACAACAAACACATAACCACATTTCAAGATTCAAATATATTAACCCACTGTGAAATTTATGAATATATGTCATAAGGGTAACAATCAAAACAAGCACCTAGCAAAACATTGAAATCTTTCTTAATAACTCCAATACTCAGGATGCTCGGAGTGGTGGTTCAAATCCAACAAAATCACACTCGATGTTTGAACAAACATAGCAGTCCTGAAACAGAATGTCCCTGTTGAGAGGGAAGAAACATGTACCACAATGTGTGCAGCACATTGATAATTTTTAGTGACCATTGCAACAAGATTTTTAAAAATATAAAGCAAATGAAGCAGATACCTAAAAACGAAGATATATCAAAATCCGAACATTCGTTATTCAGTAAAGTACATGTGGTGTCCAATCTGCACCAACAGACCATTGAATAGAGAATCTGCTTTCTGGCCATACAACCAGATGACCCTGCTGTAAACAACAAACATTTACGAACATTTCACGAAAGAAATACATTACTCCACTGTGAAACTGATGAATATAAGTGATAAAGGTATCTATGGAAGCACCTAGCAAAAGAAAAAAGTCTTTCTAATAACTCCAATCGTCAGAACGCTACGAGTGGTGATTCCCATCCAACAAAATCACACTTGATGTTCTAACAAACATAGCAGTCATGAAATGGAATCTCCCTGATGAGAAGTACGAAACATGTACTACAATTTGTGCAGCACATTGTCTATTTTTAGTGACCATTGAAATAAGATTTTTAAAAATTTAAAGCAATTGAAGGAGATACCTAAAAACGAAGATATATCAAAATCCGAACATTCGTTTTTCAGTAAAGTGCATGTGGTGTCCAATCTGCACCAAAAGACCATTGAATAGAGAATCAGCTTTCTGGCCATACAATCAGATGACCCTGCTGTAAACAACAAACATTTAAAGAACCAAATACATCACTCCACTGTGAAATTGATGAATATAAGTGATAAAGGTATCAAAGGAAGCACCTAGCAAAAGAAAAAAGTCTTTCTAATGACTCCAATAGTCAGAATGCTCGGAGTTGTGGTTCCCATCCTACACAATCACACTCGATGGTGGAACAAACATAGCAGTCATTAAACGGAATCTCCCTGTTGAGAGGGAAGGAACATGTACCACAATTTGTGCAGCACCTTGATTATTTTTTGTGACCATCGAATAACATTTTTAAAAATATAAAGCAAACGAAGGAGATACCTCAATTGTGATATTCTGAACAATCGTTACTCAGTAAAGAGTATGTCGTGTCCAATATGCAGCAATAACCCATTGAATGGAGAAACTGCTTTCTGGCCATACAACCAGATGACCATGCTGTAAACAACAAACTCTTAACCACATTTCACTATTCAAATTCATTACTCCACTGTGAAATTGATGAATATAAAGTAACAATCAAAAGAAGCACTAGCATAACAATTAAGTATTTCCCTATAACTCCAATAGTCAAAATCATCGGAGTGGTGATCCCATCCAACAAAATCACACTCAATGGTTAAACAAACATAGCACTCATGAAACAGAATCTCCCTGCTGAGAGGGAAGAATCATTTACCACAATTTGTGCAGCACATTGATTATTTTTCGTGACCATGGAGTAACATTTTTAAAAACATAACACACATGAAAGAGATACCAAAATAAGAAGATTTATCAAATTCCTAACATTCGGTGGTCAGTAATGTGCATGTGGTACTCACTCTGCACCAAAACAAGAAGATTTATCAAATTCTGAACATTCGGTGTTCAGTAAGGTGCATGTGTTGTCCAATGTGCACCAAAAATGCATTGAATGCAGAATCTGCTTTATGGCCATACAACCAGATGACCCTGCTGTAAACAACAAACACATAACCACATTTAATGATTCAAATATATTAACCCATTGTGCAATTGATGAATATATGTGATAAGGGTAGCAATCAAAAGAAGCACCTAGCAAAACAATGAAGTCATTCCTCATAATTCCAACACTCAAGATGCTCGGAGTGGTGGTTCCCATCCAAAAAAATCACACTCGATGGTTGAACAAACATAGCAGTCATGAAAAGGAATCTCCCTGTTGAGAGGGAACAAACATGTACCACAATTTGTGCAGCACATTGATTATTTTTAGTGAACATTGGAATAAGATTTTTAAAAATATAAAGCAAATGAAGGGGACACCTAAACAAGAAGATTTATCAAATTCTGAACAGCCATTATTCAGTAAGGTGCATGTGGTATCCAATCTGCACCAAAAACACATTTAATGGAGAATCTGCTTTGTGGCCATACAACCAGATGACCCTGCTGTAAACAACAAATACGTAACCTCATGTCACAATTCTAATACATTAATCCATAGTGGAATTGGTGAATATAAGTGATATGGGTAACAATCAAAGAAGCACCTAGCAAAACAATGAAGTCATTCCTAATAACTCCAATACTCAGGATGCTCAGAGTGGTGGTTCCCATCCAACAAAATCACACTCGATGCTAGAACAAACATAGCAGTCTTGAAACGGAATCTCCCTGCAGAGAAGGAAGAACCATGTACCACAAGTTGTGCAGCACTCCGATTACTTTTAGTGACCATGGAATAATTTTTTTTTTTTTAAATATACAGCAAATGAAGGAGATACCAAAACAAAAACATTTATCAAATTCCGAACATTCGATGTTCAGTAAGGTGCATGTGGTGTCCAATCTGCAGCAAAAATCAATTGAATGTAGACTCTGCTTTCTGGCCATACAACCAGATGACCCTGCGGTAAACAACAAACACATAACCACATTTAATGATTCAAGTATATTAACCCACTGTGAAATTGATGAATGTATGTGATAAGGGTAACAATCATAAGAAGCACCTAGCACAACAATGAAGTTTTTCGTAATAACTCCAACACTCAAGATGCTCGGAGTGGAGGTTCCCATTCAACAAAATCACACTCGATGTTTGAACAAACATAGCAGTCATGAAACGGAATCTCCCTGTAGAGAGGGAACAAACATGTACCACAATTTGTGCAGCACATTGATTATTTTTAGTGAACATTGGAATAAGATTTTTTAAAATATAAAGCAAATGAAGGAGATACCTAAACAAGAAGATTTATCAAATTCTAGACATTAGTTATTCAGTAAAGAGCATGTGGTGTCCAATTTGCACCAAAAACCCATTGAATGGAGAATCTGCATTCTGGCCATACAACCAGATGACCCTGCTGTAAACAACAAACTCTTAAGCACATTTCACGATTCAAATACATAACTCCACTGTGAAATTGATGAATGTAAGTGAGAAGGGTAACAATGAAAAGAAGCAATTAGCATATCGTCGGATTGTAGATTATTCAAACTTATTTGTTCATAGACTTTCCATTTGGCGTTTGTTTACTTTCAGGTAACGATTGCTTAAATTCACGTAGCTCGTTAGATTACATCCATTGTAGGTTCATTATCTTACTGATTTAAGAATATAGTTTGTTGTATTAAGAGATCATTGTTTAAATTTTATTACTGTACATTGCCATGAGTACTAAGTGTGGAAGCTGCCGTAAGAAGATAGAATCGGGTGTGGTATGTGGAGGATGTGGGGGTGTTTTTCATTGGGGCTCATGTAGCGGGAAATTTGACGAGATTATGCTTTTGGCTCTTCCATGGAACTGTAGGTTCTGTAGTATAGAAAAAAGATTCGTACAACAGGAGGAAAAGATGTGTGCCCTTCAGGCTGAACTAGATTCGGTAAAAACTGAATTAACTAAGTTAAAGGGGGAAAAAGCCTGCGGGAAATGAGAATTGGTAACAAGGAAATCGCAAAAAGGGACCAGCCATGTAGATGTTGTCGAAGTTCCAGTTATGAATAAATTCTCCTTGTTACCTGGAGTAGGAAGGGAGGAGCCAAAAACAGGAGTAGTTGAAAGTAGGGTGCAGCAGACTACTAAAATTGGTAACAGCAAATCTAGTAATAGGAAAAGAAAAGTCTTGCTGCCATGGAGCAGTCATGGGAGGGGTGTAGGCCAACTAGTGCAGGAGAAATTAGGAGCAGATTACCAGGTCACGAGTTTGTTTAAGCCAAGTGCTAGGCTTAGCCAGGTGATAGCAGAAATAGGACCACTCTGTAGGGACTTTGACAAGAATGATGAGGTGATAGTAATAGGTGGGGCAGGAAACAGCCTGGCTAAGGATAGGAATTATGATATTAAGAGTGACCTGGATAAAATATGAGCTGCAACAGGATGTGCGAATGTGGGTTTTGTTGAGGTATTGCAGCGTTACGATCAGCACTCGGTTAACCCTTCTGTGTGGCGAGTTAACAGAGAGTTGTGCGAGCAGCTGCTGGACGGTGCAAAAACACACATTTATACAGTGCCTGTTGGTAGCATTGGGAGATGGGGATACACTCGACATGGCCTGCACCTAAATAGTCTAGGGAAGGATAGATTAGCTGATTTAATTGTAGGTCGTCTAAAGGGGGCCACTAGCACTCAAGGCAAAACCCCTGTGACCCAAAAGGGCATAGGAGCACCTTTTTTTAGGTTGAACAAAATGTCCAGACGGGCAGCTCTTAAAGGTAAAAAAAATAAATGGTTCGAATAAAGGTAGAGGAAACAGTTATGTTAATATATTTCACCAAAATATCAGGGGATTAAGGAACAAAACAGACGAACTAATAATTTGTTTTGAGAATATTAAAAATACAACAGAAGTTGATGTACTGTGCCTGTCTGAACATCATATAACTACACAAATGGACAATGGAAATATTAATGGGTATAAACTAGCAACTTATTTTTGTAGAGACAATATGGAGAAAGGAGGAGCTGCCATTTATGTTAAGGGGGAACATAGTTTTAAAAACAGAGAAACCGCAAAATTCTGTGTAGAACAGCACATTGAAGTATGCGCTTGTGAGCTTAAATTGGACAGTGGTAAATTCATAATTGTGACTGTGTATAGGTCCCCACTTGGAAATTTTCAAATGTTTCTTAAAAACCTAGATCTCTTGCTGTGTTATCTGTCAGAAAAGGGAAAACACATTATCACTTGTGGAGATTTTAACGTAGATTTTCTTAAACACTCAAGCAAGAAGAACGACCTTGAACTATTACTTTGCTCTTACAATCTGACATCAGTCATTGATCTTCCTACTCGTATTGTACAAGACAGTAGCACCCTGATAGATAACATTTTCATAGACCAAGATAAATTAAAAGAAGTAAGCACCTATCCTATTAAGAACGGGCTTTCTGATCACGATGTACAGCTACTTTCAATTCATGACTTTGCTCCATACAGTAATGTGAAAACAAACAAACAAAATAATACGCCCAATTAACCATATAACAATTCAACAATTTAAGGAAAGCTTGAAAAGGGTAGACTGGGAGGATGTTTATCGGGAACCTGATGCAAATGTTAAATTTAACTTATTCCATGATAAACTTGTGGGCATATTTGAAAACAGTTTTCCTAAGAAATTAGTGAATCATAATTCAAATAAACTTGATAAAAAACCATGGCTGACTAAAGGGATTAAAATTTCTTGTAGCCGGAAATGGGAACTATACCAAGACACTAGAATAAGTCGAGATGAAGAAAAGCTCAACCATTATAAGAAATATTGTAATATATTAAGGAAAGTTATAAAAAAATCCAGAAGTATGTGTATCAAGTCTGAGATTAGCACCTCTGATGACAAAACAATATGGAATATAGTTAAAAGGGAAACAGAGCAACCAAGGTCACAGGACAACAGTATTACTGTTAAGCACAATGAAAAGCTTATAAATGAAAAATCACTGGTTGAAAATATTTTTAATAATCATTTTATAAATGTAGTGGAAAATATAGGCACCAGCTGCTCACCAGATAGGGCAGAACTCCATATGAAAGAGGCATTCCCGGTGCAAACAAATGAAATTGAAATCCTACCCACCTCACCGTCTGAAATTAAGAAAAAAATAAATTCACTTAAGAATAAAAACTCACATAGAACTGATGGTATCTCCAATAGAATACTAAAATCTTGTCCACACCTGATAAGTCGAGTTCTTAGCCACATATGTAATAGCTCATTGAATCAGGGAATATTTCCTGACAGATTGAAATAGGCCATAGTTAAACCCTTGTATAAAAAAGGTGACAAGACAGACGTCAACAATTATCGTCCTATTTCGCTTCTGACATCCTTCTCAAAAGTGTTTGGAAAAGTAATGTACTCAAGAGTAACTTTACACATTAGTGGGAATAACGTTTCAACAAAATGTCAGTTCGGTTTTCAGAAAGGTGTTTCAACAGATAGTGCTATACACACTTTCACTGATCAAATTTTAAATGCTCTGGATAGTAGAACATCACCAATTGGGATTTTCTGTGATCTCTCTAAGGCTTTTGATTGTGTGGGTCATGAAATCCTCTTAGATAAGCTGAAGTACTATGGAATGAATGGTTCAGTACACAGACGGTTCACTTCATATTTAACTGGTAGAATGCAGAAGGTTGAAACAGTAAACCCACATAGTACACAAAGGGCAGCAGATTATTCAGACTGGGGATGTATCAAGAATGGGGTACCACAGGGTTCTGTCTTGGGGAATTTATTGTTTTTAATATATGTTAATGACTTGCCTAATTATATTCATGAAGATGCAAACTTGGTCCTCTTTGCAGATGACACAAGTATTGTAATCAAGCCTAAAAAGCAAGAATCAGCTGAGGAAAATGCAAATAATGTTTTTCAAAGAGTTATTAGGTGGTTTTCCGCAAATGGACTTTCATTGAACTTTGGAAAAACACTGTACATACAGTTCAGTACAGGGAAAGGCATACCACCGGAAATAAATATAGAGTGTGGGGGAAAATCTTTAGCTAAAGCAGATCGTTCAAAATTTCTGGGTGTCTGTATTGATCAGAATTTAAAGTGGAAGACACACATTGACAATCTACTGAAACGATTGAGCTCAGCTACCTATGCTATTAGTGTCATTGCAAATTTTGGAGACAAGCACATCAGTAAGTTAGCTTACCACGCATATTTTCATTCGTTGCTTTCTTACAGAATCATCTTTTGGGGCAATTCATCACTAAGAAAGAAGGTATTTATTGCACAAAAACACGTGTTATCAGAATAATGTCTGGGGCTCATCCAAGATCATCTCGTAGACAATTATTTAAAGAATTAGGGATATTGCCAGTAGCTTCACAATATATATACAGCCTAATGAAATTTGTTGTTAGTAACCCAGATCACTTCAGAATTAATAGCACACTCCACAGCTACAATACTAGGGGACAGGGTGACCTTCACTACCGTTCATTGAATTTGACATTGGCACAAAAGGGGGTCAATTCTACTGCCACAAAGATTTTTGGTCAATTGCTAAACAATATCAAAAGTCTGACAGACAAACAATCGGCATTCAAAAGTAAGTTAAGAGAATTCCTGAATGACAACTCCTTCTCCTCCATAGATGAATTTTTTGACATAGGCCCAAGAAATACAGTAAGCTTTAACAATTGTACCGTATATAAGACTAACAATGATTACTTGGGATAAATGAATCTTGTGTACCTTGACACGTTCCACATCATTACGAAAGAATCGTGTTCATGACCCATGGAACACGTAATATAACTAACTAAAACAGAATCTCCCTGATGAGTGGTATGAAACATGTACCACAATTTCTGCACCACATTGATTATTTTTAAACACCATTGAAATCAGGTATTTCAAAATATAAAGCAAACGAAGGAGCTAGCTAAACAAAAAACATTTATCAAATTCCGAACATTCGGTGTTCAGTAAGGTGCATGTGGTGTCCAATCTGCACCAAAAATCCATTGAATGTAGAATCTGCTTTCTGGCCATACAACCAGATGAACCTGTGGTAAACAACAAACACATAACCACATTTAATGATTCAAGTATATTAACCCACTGTGAAATTGATGAATGTATGTGATAAGGGTAACAATCAAAAGAAGCACCTAGCAAAACAATGAAGTTTTTCGTAATAACTCCAACACTCAAGATGCTCGGAGTGGAGGTTCCCATTCAACAAAATCACACTCGATGTTTGAACAAACATAGCAGTCATGAAACGGAATCTCCCTGTAGAGAAGGAACAAACATGTACCACAATTTGTGCAGCACATTGATTATTTTTAGTGAACATTGGAATAAGATTTTGTAAAATATAAAGCAAATGAAGGAGATACCTAAAGAAGAAGATTTATCAAATTCTTAACAATAGATATTCAGTAAAGTGCATGTGGTGTCCAACCTGAACCAAAAACCCATTGAATGGAGAATCTGCTTTCTGGCCATACGACCAGATGACCCTGCTGTAATCGACAAATATTTACCCACATTTCACGATTCAAATATATTATTCCACTGTGAAATTGATGAATATATGTGATAAGTTGAAGAATAAAAATAAGCACCTAGCAAAACAATGAAGCCTTACTAAAAACTAATACTCAGGATGCTTGGAGTGATACTGCTCATCGAACAAAATCACACTCGATGGAAGAACAAGCATAGCAGTAACGAAACGAATCTCCTTGCTGAGAGGGAATAAACATGTCCCACAATTTGTGCAGCACATTGATTACTTTTTGGGACCATTGGAATAACATTTTTACAAATATAAAGCAAATGAAGGAGATACCTAAACAAGAAGATTTATCAAATTCCGTACAGCCATTATTCAGTAAGGTGTAAGTGGTCTCCAATCTGCAACAAAAACCCACTGAGTGGAAAATCTGCTTTCTGGCCATACAACCAAATGATGCTGCTGTAAACAACAAACACATAACCACATTTCAAGATTAGAATATATTAACCCACTGTGAAATTTATGAATATATGTCATAAGGGTAACAATCAAAACAAGCACCTAGCAAAACAATGAAATCTTTCTTAATAACTCCAATACTCAGGATGCTCGGAGTGGTGGTTCAAATACAACAAAATCACACTCGATGTTTGAACAAACATAGCAGTCCTGAAACAGAATGTCACTGTTGAGAGGGAAGAAACATGTACCACAATGTGTGCAGCACCTTGATTATTTTTTGTGACCATCGAATAACATTTTTAAAAATATAAAGCAAACGAAGGAGCTACCTCAATTGTGATATTCTGAACAATCGTTATTCAGTAAAGAGTATGTCGTGTCCAATATGCAGCAATAACCCATTGAATGGAGAAACTGCTTTCTGGCCATACAACCAGATGACCATGCTGTAAACAACAAACTCTTAACCACATTTCACTATTCAAATTCATTACTCCACTGTGAAATTGATGAATATAAAGTAACAATCAAAAGAAGCACTAGCATAACAATTAAGTATTTCCCTATAACTCCAATAGTCAAAATCATCGGAGTGGTGATCCCATCCAACAAAATCACACTCAATGGTTAAGCAAACATAGCACTCATGAAACAGAATCTCCCTGCTGAGAGGGAAGAATCATGTACCACAATTTGTGCAGCACATTGATTATTTTTCGTTACCATGGAGTAACATTTTTAAAAACATAACACACATGAAAGAGATACCAAAATAAGAAGATTTATCAAATTCCTAACATTCGGTGGTCAGTAATGTGCATGTGGTACTCACTCTGCAGCAAAACAAGAAGATTTATCAAATTCTGAACATTCGGTGTTCAGTAAGGTGCATGTGTTGTCCAATGTGCACCAAAAATGCATTGAATGCAGAATCTGCTTTATGGCCATACAACCAGATGACCCTGCTGTAAACAACAAACACATAACCACATTTAATGATTCAAATATATTAACCCACTGTGCAATTGATGAATATATGTGATAAGGGTAGCAATCAAAAGAAGCACCTAGCAAAACAATGAAGTCATTCCTAATAATTCCAACACTCAAGACGCTCGGAGTGGTGGTTCCCATCCAAAAAAATCACACTCGATGGTTGAACAAACATAGCAGTCATGAAAAGGAATCTCCCTGTTGAGAGGGAACAAACATGTACCACAATTTGTGCAGCACATTGATTATTTTTAGTGAACATTGGAATAAGATTTTTAAAAATATAAAGCAAATGAAGGGGACACCTAAACAAGAAGATTTATCAAATTCTGAACAGCCGTTATTCAGTAACGTGCATGTGGTATCCAATCTGCACCAAAAACACATTTAATGGAGAATCTGCTTTGTGGCCATACAACCAGATGACCCTGCTGTAAACAACAAATACGTAACCTCATGTCACAATTCTAATACATTAATCCATAGTGGAATTAGTGAATATAAGTGATATGGGTAACAATCAAAGAAGCACCTAGCAAAACAATGAAGTCATTCCTAATAACTCCAATACTCAGGATGCTCAGAGTGGTGGTTCCCATCCAACAAAATCACACTCGATGCTAGAACAAACATAGCAGTCTTGAAACGGAATCTCCCTGCAGAGAAGGAAGAACCATGTACCACAAGTTGTGCAGCACTCCGATTACTTTTAGTGACCATGGAATAATTTTTTTTAAAATATACAGCAAATGAAGGAGATACCAAAACAAAAACATTTATCAAATTCCGAACATTCGATGTTCAGTAAGGTGCATGTGGTGTCCAATCTGCAGCAAAAATCAATTGAATGTAGACTCTGCTTTCTGGCCATACAACCAGATGACCCTGCGGTAAACAACAAACACATAACCACATTTAATGATTCAAGTATATTAACCCACTGTGAAATTGATGAATGTATGTGATAAGGGTACCAATCATAAGAAGCACCTAGCAAAACAATGAAGTTTTTCGTAATAACTCCAACACTCAAGATGCTCGGAGTGGAGGTTCCCATTCAACAAAATCACACTCGATGTTTGAACAAACATAGCAGTCATGAAACGGAATCTCCCTGTAGAGAGGGAACAAACATGTACCACAATTTGTGCAGCACATTGATTATTTTTAGTGAACATTGGAATAAGATTTTTTAAAATATAAAGCAAATGAAGGAGATACCTAAACAAGAAGATTTATCAAATTCTAGACATTAGTTATTCAGTAAAGAGCATGTGGTGTCCAATTTGCACCAAAAACCCATTGAATGGAGAATCTGCATTCTGGCCATACAACCAGATGACCCTGCTGTAAACAACAAACTCTTAAGCACATTTCACGATTCAAATACATAACTCCACTGTGAAATTGATGAATGTAAGTGAGAAGGTAACAATGAAAAGAAGCAATTAGCATATCGTCGGATTGAAGATTATTCAAACTTATTTGTTCATAGACTTTCCATTTGGCGTTTGTTTACTTTCAGGTAACGATTGTTTAAATTCACGTAGCTCGTTAGATTACATCCATTGTAGGTTCATTATCTTACTGATTTAAGAATATAGTTTGTTGTATTAAGAGATCATTGTTTAAATTTTATTACTGTACAATGCCATGAGTACTAAGTGTGGAAGCTGCCGTAAGGAGATAGAATCGGGTGTGGTATGTGGAGGATGTAGGGGTGCTTTTCATTGGGGCTCATGTAGCGGGAAATTTGACGAGATTATGCTTTTGGCTCTTCCATGGAACTGTAGGTTCTGTAGTATAGAAAAAAGATTCGTACAACAGGAGGAAAAGATGTGTGCCCTTCAGGCTGAACTAGATTCGGTAAAAACTGAATTAACTAAGTTAAAGGGGGAAAAAGCCTGCGGGAAATGGGAATTGGTAACAAGGAAATCGCAAAAAGGGACCAGCCATGTAGATGTTGTCGAAGTTCCAGTTATGAATAAATTCTCCTTGTTACCTGGAGTAGGAAGGGAGGAGCCAAAAACAGGAGTAGTTGAAAGTAGGGTGCAGCAGACTACTAAAATTGGTAACAGCATTAGGTCGGGAAAATCTAGTAATAGGAAAAGAAAAGTCTTGCTGCCATGGAGCAGTCATGGGAGGGGTGTAGGCCAACTAGTGCAGGAGAAATTAGGAGCAGATTACCAGGTCACGAGTTTGTTTAAGCCAAGTGCTAGGCTTAGCCAGGTGATAGCAGAAATAGGACCACTCTGTAGGGACTTTGACAAGAATGATGAGGTGATAGTAATAGGTGGGGCAGGAAACAGCCTGGCTAAGGATAGGAATTATGATATTAAGAGTGACCTGGATAAAATATGAGCTGCAACAGGATGTGCGAATGTGGGTTTTGTTGAGGTATTGCAGCGTTACGATCAGCACTCGGTTAACCCTTCTGTGTGGCGAGTTAACAGAGAGTTGTGCGAGCAGCTGCTGGACGGTGCAAAAACACACATTTATACAGTGCCTGTTGGTAGCATTGGGAGATGGGGATACACTCGACATGGCCTGCACCTAAATAGTCTAGGGAAGGATAGATTAGCTGATTTAATTGTAGGTCGTCTAAAGGGGGCCACTAGCACTCAAGGCAAAACCCCTGTGACCCAAAAGGGCATAGGAGCACCTTTTTTTAGGTTGAACAAAATGTCCAGACAGGCAGCTCTTAAAGGTAAAAAAAATAAATGGTTCGAATAAAGGTAGAGGAAACAGTTATGTTAATATATTTCACCAAAATATCAGGGGATTAAGGAACAAAACAGACGAACTAATAATTTGTTTTGAGAATATTAAAAATACAACAGAAGTTGATGTACTGTGCCTGTCTGAACATCATATAACTACACAAATGGAAAATGGAAATATTAATGGGTATAAACTAGCAACTTATTTTTGTAGAGACAATATGGAGAAAGGAGGAGCTGCCATTTATGTTAAGGGGGAACATAGTTTTAAAAACAGAGAAACCGCAAAATTCTGTGTAGAACAGCACATTGAAGTATGCGCTTGTGAGCTTAAATTGGACAGTGGTAAATTCATAATTGTGACTGTGTATAGGTCCCCACTTGGAAATTTTCAAATGTTTCTTAAAAACCTAGATCTCTTGCTGTGTTATCTGTCAGAAAAGGGAAAACACATTATCATTTGTGGAGATTTTAACGTAGATTTTCTTAAACACTCAAGCAAGAAGAACGACCTTGAACTATTACTTTGCTCTTACAATCTGACATCAGTCATTGATCTTCCTACTCGTATTGTACAAGACAGTAGCACCCTGATAGATAACATTTTCATAGACCAAGATAAATTAAAAGAAGTAAGCACCTATCCTATTAAGAACGGGCTTTCTGATCACGATGCACAGCTACTTTCAATTCATGACTTTGCTCCATACAGTAATGTGAAAAAAAACAAACAAAATAATACGCCCAATTAACCATATAACAATTCAACAATTTAAGGAAAGCTTGAAAAGGGTAGACTGGGAGGATGTTTATCGGGAACCTGATGCAAATGTTAAATTTAACTTATTCCATGATAAACTTGTGGACATATTTGAAAACAGTTTTCCTAAGAAATTAGTGAATCATAATTCAAATAAACTTGATAAAAAACCATGGCTGACTAAAGGGATTAAAATTTCTTGTAGCCGGAAATGGGAACTATACCAAGACACTAGAATAAGTCGAGATGAAGAAAAGCTCAACCATTATAAGAAATATTGTAATATATTAAGGAAAGTTATAAAAAAATCCAGAAGTATGTGTATCAAGTCTGAGATTAGCACCTCTGATGACAAAACAATATGGAATATAGTTAAAAGGGAAACAGAGCAACCAAGGTCACAGGACAACAGTATTACTGTTAAGCACAATGAAAAGCTTATAAATGAAAAATCACTGGTTGAAAATATTTTTAATAATCATTTTATAAATGTAGTGGAAAATATAGGCACCAGCTGCTCACCAGATAGGGCAGAACTCCATATGAAAGAGGCATTCCCGGTGCAAACAAATGAAATTGAAATCCTACCCACCTCACCGTCTGAAATTAAGAAAAAAATAAATTCACTTAAGAATAAAAACTCACATAGAACTGATGGTATCTCCAATAGAATACTAAAATCTTGTCCACACCTGATAAGTCGAGTTCTTAGCCACATATGTAATAGCTCATTGAATCAGGGAATATTTCCTGACAGATTGAAATAGGCCATAGTTAAACCCTTGTATAAAAAAGGTGACAAGACAGACGTCAACAATTATCGTCCTATTTCGCTTCTGACATCCTTCTCAAAAGTGTTTGGAAAAGTAATGTACTCAAGAGTAACTTTACACATTAGTGGGAATAACGTTTCAACAAAATGTCAGTTCGGTTTTCAGAAAGGTGTTTCAACAGATAGTGCTATACACGCTTTCACTGATCAAATTTTAAATGCTCTGGATAGTAGAACATCACCAATTGGGATTTTCTGTGATCTCTCTAAGGCTTTTGATTGTGTGGGTCATGAAATCCTCTTAGATAAGCTGAAGTACTATGGAATGAATGGTTCAGTACACAGACGGTTCACTTCATATTTAACTGGTAGAATGCAGAAGGTTGAAACAGTAAACCCACATAGTACACAAAGGGCAGCAGATTATTCAGACTGGGGATGTATCAAGAATGGGGTACCACAGGGTTCTGTCTTGGGGAATTTATTGTTTTTAATATATGTTAATGACTTGCCTAATTATATTCATGAAGATGCAAACTTGGTCCTCTTTGCAGATGACACAAGTATTGTAATCAAGCATAAAAAGCAAGAATCAGCTGAGGAAAATGCAAATAATGTTTTTCAAAGAGTTATTAGGTGGTTTTCCGCAAATGGACTTTCATTGAACTTTGGAAAAACACTGTACATACAGTTCAGTACAGGGAAAGGCATACCACCGGAAATAAATATAGAGTGTGGGGGAAAATCTTTAGCTAAAGCAGATCGTTCAAAATTTCTGGGTGTCTGTATTGATCAGAATTTAAAGTGGAAGACACACATTGACAATCTACTGAAACGATTGAGCTCAGCTACCTATGCTATTAGTGTCATTGCAAATTTTGGAGACAAGCACATCAGTAAGTTAGCTTACCACGCATATTTTCATTCGTTGCTTTCTTACAGAATCATCTTTTGGGGCAATTCATCACTAAGAAAGAAGGTATTTATTGCACAAAAACACGTGTTATCAGAATAATGTCTGGGGCTCATCCAAGATCATCTCGTAGACAATTATTTAAAGAATTAGGGATATTGCCAGTAGCTTCACAATATATATACAGCCTAATGAAATTTGTTGTTAGTAACCCAGATCACTTCAGAATTAATAGCACACTCCACAGCTACAATACTAGGAGACAGGGTGACCTTCACTACCGTTCATTGAATTTGACATTGGCACAAAAGGGGGTCAATTCTACTGCCACAAAGATTTTTGGTCAATTGCTAAACAATATCAAAAGTCTGACAGACAAACAATCGGCATTCAAAAGTAAGATAAGAGAATTCCTGAATGACAACTCCTTCTCCTCCATAGATGAATTTTTTGACATAGGCCAAAGAAATACAGTAAGCTTTAACAATTGTACCGTATATAAGACTAACAATGATTACTTGGGATAAATGAATCTTGTGTACCTTGACACGTTCCACATCATTATGAAAGAATCGTGTTCATGACCCATGGAACACATAATATAACTAACTAAAACAGAATCTCCCTGATGAGTGGTATGAAACATGTACCACAATTTCTGCACCACATTGATTATTTTTAAACACCATTGAAATAAGGTATTTCAAAACATAAAGCAAACGAAGGAGCTAGCTAAACAAAAACATTTATCAAATTCCGAACATTCGGTGTTCAGTAAGGTGCATGTGGTGTCCAATCTGCACCAAAAATCCATTGAATGTAGAATCTGCTTTCTGGCCATACAACCAGATGACCCTGCGGTAAACAACAAACACATAACCACATTTAATGATTCAAGTATATTAACCCACTGTGAAATTGATGAATGTATGTGATAAGGGTAACAATCAAAAGAAGCACCCAGCAAAACAATGAAGTTTTTCGTAATAACTCCAACACTCAAGATGCTCGGAGTGGAGGTTCCCGTTCAACAAAATCACACTCGATGTTTGAACAAACATAGCAGTCATGAAACGGAATCTCCCTGTAGAGAGGGAACAAACATGTACCACAATTTGTGCAGCACATTGATTATTTTTAGTGAACATTGGAATAAGATTTTTTAAAATATAAAGCAAATGAAGGAGATACCTAAACAAGAAGATTTATCAAATTCTAGACATTAGTTATTCAGTAAAGAGCATGTGGTGTCCAATTTGCACCAAAAACCCATTGAATGGAGAATCTGCATTCTGGCCATACAACCAGATGACCCTGCTGTAAACAACAAACTCTTAACCACATTTCATGATTCAAATACATTACTCCACTGTGAAATTGATGAATGTAAGTGAGAAGGGTAACAATCAAAAGAAGCAATTAGCATATCGTCGGATTGTAGATTATTCAAACTTATTTGTTCATAGACTTTCCATTTGGCATTTGTTTACTTTCTGGTAACGATTGTTTAAATTCACTTAACTCGTTAGATTACATCCATTGTAGGTTCATTATCTTACTGATTTAAGAATATAGTTTGTTGTATTAAGAGATCATTGTTTAAATTTTATTACTGTACATTGCCATGAGTACTAAGTGTGGAAGCTGCCGTAAGGAGATAGAATCGGGTGTGGTATGTGGAGGATGTGGGGGTGTTTTTCATTGGGGCTCATGTAGCGGGAAATTTGACGAGATTATGCTTTTGGCTCTTCCATGGAACTGTAGGTTCTGTAGTATAGAAAAAAGATTCGTACAACAGGAGGAAAAGATGTGTGCCCTTCAGGCTGAACTAGATTCGGTAAAAACTGAATTAACTAAGTTAAAGGGGGAAAAAGCCTGCGGGAAATGGGAATTGGTAACAAGGAAATCGCAAAAAGGGACCAGCCATGTAGATGTTGTCGAAGTTCCAGTTATGAATAAATTCTCCTTGTTACCTGGAGTAGGAAGGGAGGAGCCAAAAACAGGAGTAGTTGAAAGTAGGGTGCAGCAGACTACTAAAATTGGTAACAGCATTAGGTCGGGAAAATCTAGTAATAGGAAAAGAAAAGTCTTGCTGCCAGTGAGGGGTGTAGGCCAACTAGTGCAGGAGAAATTAGGAGCAGATTACCAGGTCACGAGTTTGTTTAAGCCAAGTGCTAGGCTTAGCCAGGTGATAGCAGAAATAGGACCACTCTGTAGGGACTTTGACAAGAATGATGAGGTGATAGTAATAGGTGGGGCAGGAAACAGCCTGGCTAAGGATAGGAATTATGATATTAAGAGTGACCTGGATAAAATATGAGCTGCAACAGGATGTGCGAATGTGGGTTTTGTTGAGGTATTGCAGCGTTACGATCAGCACTCGGTTAACCCTTCTGTGTGGCGAGTTAACAGAGAGTTGTGCGAGCAGCTGCTGGACGGTGCAAAAACACACATTTATACAGTGCCTGTTGGTAGCATTGGGAGATGGGGATACACTCAACATGGCCTGCACCTAAATAGTCTAGGGAAGGATAGATTAGCTGATTTAATTGTAGGTCGTCTAAAGGGGGCCACTAGCACTCAAGGCAAAACCCCTGTGACCCAAAAGGGCATAGGAGCACCTTTTTTTAGGTTGAACAAAATGTCCAGACGGGCAGCTCTTAAAGGTAAAAAAAATAAATGGTTCGAATAAAGGTAGAGGAAACAGTTATGTTAATATATTTCACCAAAATATCAGGGGATTAAGGAACAAAACAGACGAACTAATAATTTGTTTTGAGAATATTAAAAATACAACAGAAGTTGATGTACTGTGCCTGTCTGAACATCATATAACTACACAAATGGAAAATGGAAATATTAATGGGTATAAATTAGCAACTTATTTTTGTAGAGACAATATGGAGAAAGGAGGAGCTGCCATTTATGTTAAGGGGGAACATAGTTTTAAAAACAGAGAAACCGCAAAATTCTGTGTAGAACAGCACATTGAAGTATGCGCTTGTGAGCTTAAATTGGACAGTGGTAAATTCATAATTGTGACTGTGTATAGGTCCCCACTTGGAAATTTTCAAATGTTTCTTAAAAACCTAGATCTCTTGCTGTGTTATCTGTCAGAAAAGGGAAAACACATTATCATTTGTGGAGATTTTAACGTAGATTTTCTTAAACACTCAAGCAAGAAGAACGACCTTGAACTATTACTTTGCTCTTACAATCTGACATCAGTCATTGATCTTCCTACTCGTATTGTACAAGACAGTAGCACCCTGATAGATAACATTTTCATAGACCAAGATAAATTAAAAGAAGTAAGCACCTATCCTATTAAGAACGGGCTTTCTGATCACGATGCACAGCTACTTTCAATTCATGACTTTGCTCCATACAGTAATGTGAAAACAAACAAACAAAATAATACGCCCAATTAACCATATAACAATTCAACAATTTAAGGAAAGCTTGAAAAGGGTAGACTGGGAGGATGTTTATCGGGAACCTGATGCAAATGTTAAATTTAACTTATTCCATGATAAACTTGTGGGCATATTTGAAAACAGTTTTCCTAAGAAATTAGTGAATCATAATTCAAATAAACTTGATAAAAAACCATGGCTGACTAAAGGGATTAAAATTTCTTGTAGCCGGAAATGGGAACTATACCAAGACACTAGAATAAGTCGAGATGAAGAAAAGCTCAACCATTATAAGAAATATTGTAATATATTAAGGAAAGTTATAAAAAAATCCAGAAGTATGTGTATCAAGTCTGAGATTAGCACCTCTGATGACAAAACAATATGGAATATAGTTAAAAGGGAAACAGAGCAACCAAGGTCACAGGACAACAGTATTACTGTTAAGCACAATGAAAAGCTTATAAATGAAAAATCACTGGTTGAAAATATTTTTAATAATCATTTTATAAATGTAGTGGAAAATATAGGCAACAGCTGCTCACCAGATAGGGCAGAACTCCATATGAAAGAGGCATTCCCGGTGCAAACAAATGAAATTGAAATCCTACCCACCTCACCGTCTGAAATTAAGAAAAAAATAAATTCACTTAAGAATAAAAACTCACATAGAACTGATGGTATCTCCAATAGAATACTAAAATCTTGTCCACACCTGATAAGTCGATTTCTTAGCCACATATGTAATAGCTCATTGAATCAGGGAATATTTCCTGACAGATTGAAATAGGCCATAGTTAAACCCTTGTATAAAAAAGGTGACAAGACAGACGTCAACAATTATCGTCCTATTTCGCTTCTGACATCCTTCTCAAAAGTGTTTGGAAAAGTAATGTACTCAAGAGTAACTTTACACATTAGTGGGAATAACGTTTCAACAAAATGTCAGTTCGGTTTTCAGAAAGGTGTTTCAACAGATAGTGCTATACACGCTTTCACTGATCAAATTTTAAATGCTCTGGATAGTAGAACATCACCAATTGGGATTTTCTGTGATCTCTCTAAGGCTTTTGATTGTGTGGGTCATGAAATCCTCTTAGATAAGCTAAAGTACTATGGAATGAATGGTTCAGTACACAGACGGTTCACTTCATATTTAACTGGTAGAATGCAGAAGGTTGAAACAGTAAACCCACATAGTACACAAAGGGCAGCAGATTATTCAGACTGGGGATGTATCAAGAATGGGGTACCACAGGGTTCTGTCTTGGGGAATTTATTGTTTTTAATATATGTTAATGACTTGCCTAATTATATTCATGAAGATGCAAACTTGGTCCTCTTTGCAGATGACACAAGTATTGTAATCAAGCCTAAAAAGCAAGAATCAGCTGAGGAAAATTCAAATAATGTTTTTCAAAGAGTTATTAGGTGGTTTTCCGCAAATGGACTTTCATTGAACTTTGGAAAAACACTGTACATACAGTTCAGCACAGGGAAAGGCATACCACCGGAAATAAATATAGAGTGTGGGGGAAAATCTTTAGCTAAAGCAGATCGTTCAAAATTTCTGGGTGTCTGTATTGATCAGAATTTAAAGTGGAAGACACACATTGACAATCTACTGAAACGATTGAGCTCAGCTACCTATGCTATTAGTGTCATTGCAAATTTTGGAGACAAGCACATCAGTAAGTTAGCTTACCACGCATATTTTCATTCGTTGCTTTCTTACAGAATCATCTTTTGGGGCAATTCATCACTAAGAAAGAAGGTATTTATTGCACAAAAACACGTGTTATCAGAATAATGTCTGGGGCTCATCCAAGATCATCTCGTAGACAATTATTTAAAGAATTAGGGATATTGCCAGTAGCTTCACAATATATATACAGCCTAATGAAATTTGTTGTTAGTAACCCAGATCACTTCAGAATTAATAGCACACTCCACAGCTACAATACTAGGAGACAGGGTGACCTTCACTACCGTTCATTGAATTTGACATTGGCACAAAAGGGGGTCAATTCTACTGCCACAAAGATTTTTGGTCAATTGCTAAACAATATCAAAAGTCTGACAGACAAACAATCGGCATTCAAAAGTAAGTTAAGAGAATTCCTGAATGACAACTCCTTCTCCTCCATAGATGAATTTTTTGACATAGGCCCAAGAAATACAGTAAGCTTTAACAATTGTACCGTATATAAGACTAACAATGATTACTTGGGATAAATGAATCTTGTGTACCTTGACACGTTCCACATCATTACGAAAGAATCGTGTTCATGACCCATGGAACACGTAATATAACTAACTAAAATAGTATCTCCCTGATGAGTGGTATGAAACATGTACCACAATTTCTGCACCACATTGATTATTTTTAAACACCATTGAAATAAGGTATTTCAAAACATAAAGCAAACGAAGGAGCTAGCTAAACAAAAACATTTATCAAATTCCGAACATTCGGTGTTCAGTAAGGTGCATGTGGTGTCCATCTACACCAAAAATCCATTGAATGTAGAATCTGCTTTCTGGCCATACAACCAGATGACCCTGCGGTAAACAACAAACACATAACCACATTTAATGATTCAAGTATATTAACCCACTGTGAAATTGATGAATGTATGTGATAAGGGTAACAATCAAAAGAAGCACCCAGCAAAACAATGAAGTTTTTCGTAATAACTCCAACACTCAAGATGCTCGGAGTGGAGGTTCCCATTCAACAAAATCACACTCGATGTTTGAACAAACATAGCAGTCATGAAACGGAATCTCCCTGTAGAGAGGGAACAAACATGTACCACAATTTGTGCAGCACATTGATTATTTTTAGTGAACATTGGAATAAGATTTTTTAAAATATAAAGCAAATGAAGGAGATACCTAAACAAGAAGATTTATCAAATTCTAGACATTAGTTATTCAGTAAAGAGCATGTGGTGTCCAATTTGCACCAAAAACCCATTGAATGGAGAATCTGCATTCTGGCCATACAACCAGATGACCCTGCTGTAAACAACAAACTCTTAACCACATTTCATGATTCAAATACATTACTCCACTGTGAAATTGATGAATGTAAGTGAGAAGGGTAACAATCAAAAGAAGCAATTAGCATATCGTCGGATTGTAGATTATTCAAACTTATTTGTTCATAGACTTTCCATTTGGCATTTGTTTACTTTCTGGTAACGATTGTTTAAATTCACTTAACTCGTTAGATTACATCCATTGTAGGTTCATTATCTTACTGATTTAAGAATATAGTTTGTTGTATTAAGAGATCATTGTTTAAATTTTATTACTGTACATTGCCATGAGTACTAAGTGTGGAAGCTGCCGTAAGGAGATAGAATCGGGTGTGGTATGTGGAGGATGTGGGGGTGTTTTTCATTGGGGCTCATGTAGCGGGAAATTTGACGAGATTATGCTTTTGGCTCTTCCATGGAACTGTAGGTTCTGTAGTATAGAAAAAAGATTCGTACAACAGGAGGAAAAGATGTGTGCCCTTCAGGCTGAACTAGATTCGGTAAAAACTGAATTAACTAAGTTAAAGGGGGAAAAAGCCTGCGGGAAATGGGAATTGGTAACAAGGAAATCGCAAAAAGGGACCAGCCATGTAGATGTTGTCGAAGTTCCAGTTATGAATAAATTCTCCTTGTTACCTGGAGTAGGAAGGGAGGAGCCAAAAACAGGAGTAGTTGAAAGTAGGGTGCAGCAGACTACTAAAATTGGTAACAGCATTAGGTCGGGAAAATCTAGTAATAGGAAAAGAAAAGTCTTGCTGCCAGTGAGGGGTGTAGGCCAACTAGTGCAGGAGAAATTAGGAGCAGATTACCAGGTCACGAGTTTGTTTAAGCCAAGTGCTAGGCTTAGCCAGGTGATAGCAGAAATAGGACCACTCTGTAGGGACTTTGACAAGAATGATGAGGTGATAGTAATAGGTGGGGCAGGAAACAGCCTGGCTAAGGATAGGAATTATGATATTAAGAGTGACCTGGATAAAATATGAGCTGCAACAGGATGTGCGAATGTGGGTTTTGTTGAGGTATTGCAGCGTTACGATCAGCACTCGGTTAACCCTTCTGTGTGGCGAGTTAACAGAGAGTTGTGCGAGCAGCTGCTGGACGGTGCAAAAACACACATTTATACAGTGCCTGTTGGTAGCATTGGGAGATGGGGATACACTCAACATGGCCTGCACCTAAATAGTCTAGGGAAGGATAGATTAGCTGATTTAATTGTAGGTCGTCTAAAGGGGGCCACTAGCACTCAAGGCAAAACCCCTGTGACCCAAAAGGGCATAGGAGCACCTTTTTTTAGGTTGAACAAAATGTCCAGACGGGCAGCTCTTAAAGGTAAAAAAAATAAATGGTTCGAATAAAGGTAGAGGAAACAGTTATGTTAATATATTTCACCAAAATATCAGGGGATTAAGGAACAAAACAGACGAACTAATAATTTGTTTTGAGAATATTAAAAATACAACAGAAGTTGATGTACTGTGCCTGTCTGAACATCATATAACTACACAAATGGAAAATGGAAATATTAATGGGTATAAATTAGCAACTTATTTTTGTAGAGACAATATGGAGAAAGGAGGAGCTGCCATTTATGTTAAGGGGGAACATAGTTTTAAAAACAGAGAAACCGCAAAATTCTGTGTAGAACAGCACATTGAAGTATGCGCTTGTGAGCTTAAATTGGACAGTGGTAAATTCATAATTGTGACTGTGTATAGGTCCCCACTTGGAAATTTTCAAATGTTTCTTAAAAACCTAGATCTCTTGCTGTGTTATCTGTCAGAAAAGGGAAAACACATTATCATTTGTGGAGATTTTAACGTAGATTTTCTTAAACACTCAAGCAAGAAGAACGACCTTGAACTATTACTTTGCTCTTACAATCTGACATCAGTCATTGATCTTCCTACTCGTATTGTACAAGACAGTAGCACCCTGATAGATAACATTTTCATAGACCAAGATAAATTAAAAGAAGTAAGCACCTATCCTATTAAGAACGGGCTTTCTGATCACGATGCACAGCTACTTTCAATTCATGACTTTGCTCCATACAGTAATGTGAAAACAAACAAACAAAATAATACGCCCAATTAACCATATAACAATTCAACAATTTAAGGAAAGCTTGAAAAGGGTAGACTGGGAGGATGTTTATCGGGAACCTGATGCAAATGTTAAATTTAACTTATTCCATGATAAACTTGTGGGCATATTTGAAAACAGTTTTCCTAAGAAATTAGTGAATCATAATTCAAATAAACTTGATAAAAAACCATGGCTGACTAAAGGGATTAAAATTTCTTGTAGCCGGAAATGGGAACTATACCAAGACACTAGAATAAGTCGAGATGAAGAAAAGCTCAACCATTATAAGAAATATTGTAATATATTAAGGAAAGTTATAAAAAAATCCAGAAGTATGTGTATCAAGTCTGAGATTAGCACCTCTGATGACAAAACAATATGGAATATAGTTAAAAGGGAAACAGAGCAACCAAGGTCACAGGACAACAGTATTACTGTTAAGCACAATGAAAAGCTTATAAATGAAAAATCACTGGTTGAAAATATTTTTAATAATCATTTTATAAATGTAGTGGAAAATATAGGCAACAGCTGCTCACCAGATAGGGCAGAACTCCATATGAAAGAGGCATTCCCGGTGCAAACAAATGAAATTGAAATCCTACCCACCTCACCGTCTGAAATTAAGAAAAAAATAAATTCACTTAAGAATAAAAACTCACATAGAACTGATGGTATCTCCAATAGAATACTAAAATCTTGTCCACACCTGATAAGTCGATTTCTTAGCCACATATGTAATAGCTCATTGAATCAGGGAATATTTCCTGACAGATTGAAATAGGCCATAGTTAAACCCTTGTATAAAAAAGGTGACAAGACAGACGTCAACAATTATCGTCCTATTTCGCTTCTGACATCCTTCTCAAAAGTGTTTGGAAAAGTAATGTACTCAAGAGTAACTTTACACATTAGTGGGAATAACGTTTCAACAAAATGTCAGTTCGGTTTTCAGAAAGGTGTTTCAACAGATAGTGCTATACACGCTTTCACTGATCAAATTTTAAATGCTCTGGATAGTAGAACATCACCAATTGGGATTTTCTGTGATCTCTCTAAGGCTTTTGATTGTGTGGGTCATGAAATCCTCTTAGATAAGCTAAAGTACTATGGAATGAATGGTTCAGTACACAGACGGTTCACTTCATATTTAACTGGTAGAATGCAGAAGGTTGAAACAGTAAACCCACATAGTACACAAAGGGCAGCAGATTATTCAGACTGGGGATGTATCAAGAATGGGGTACCACAGGGTTCTGTCTTGGGGAATTTATTGTTTTTAATATATGTTAATGACTTGCCTAATTATATTCATGAAGATGCAAACTTGGTCCTCTTTGCAGATGACACAAGTATTGTAATCAAGCCTAAAAAGCAAGAATCAGCTGAGGAAAATTCAAATAATGTTTTTCAAAGAGTTATTAGGTGGTTTTCCGCAAATGGACTTTCATTGAACTTTGGAAAAACACTGTACATACAGTTCAGCACAGGGAAAGGCATACCACCGGAAATAAATATAGAGTGTGGGGGAAAATCTTTAGCTAAAGCAGATCGTTCAAAATTTCTGGGTGTCTGTATTGATCAGAATTTAAAGTGGAAGACACACATTGACAATCTACTGAAACGATTGAGCTCAGCTACCTATGCTATTAGTGTCATTGCAAATTTTGGAGACAAGCACATCAGTAAGTTAGCTTACCACGCATATTTTCATTCGTTGCTTTCTTACAGAATCATCTTTTGGGGCAATTCATCACTAAGAAAGAAGGTATTTATTGCACAAAAACACGTGTTATCAGAATAATGTCTGGGGCTCATCCAAGATCATCTCGTAGACAATTATTTAAAGAATTAGGGATATTGCCAGTAGCTTCACAATATATATACAGCCTAATGAAATTTGTTGTTAGTAACCCAGATCACTTCAGAATTAATAGCACACTCCACAGCTACAATACTAGGAGACAGGGTGACCTTCACTACCGTTCATTGAATTTGACATTGGCACAAAAGGGGGTCAATTCTACTGCCACAAAGATTTTTGGTCAATTGCTAAACAATATCAAAAGTCTGACAGACAAACAATCGGCATTCAAAAGTAAGTTAAGAGAATTCCTGAATGACAACTCCTTCTCCTCCATAGATGAATTTTTTGACATAGGCCCAAGAAATACAGTAAGCTTTAACAATTGTACCGTATATAAGACTAACAATGATTACTTGGGATAAATGAATCTTGTGTACCTTGACACGTTCCACATCATTACGAAAGAATCGTGTTCATGACCCATGGAACACGTAATATAACTAACTAAAATAGTATCTCCCTGATGAGTGGTATGAAACATGTACCACAATTTCTGCACCACATTGATTATTTTTAAACACCATTGAAATAAGGTATTTCAAAACATAAAGCAAACGAAGGAGCTAGCTAAACAAAAACATTTATCAAATTCCGAACATTCGGTGTTCAGTAAGGTGCATGTGGTGTCCATCTACACCAAAAATCCATTGAATGTAGAATCTGCTTTCTGGCCATACAACCAGATGACCCTGCGGTAAACAACAAACACATAACCACATTTAATGATTCAAGTATATTAACCCACTGTGAAATTGATGAATGTATGTGATAAGGGTAACAATCAAAAGAAGCACCCAGCAAAACAATGAAGTTTTTCGTAATAACTCCAACACTCAAGATGCTCGGAGTGGAGGTTCCCATTCAACAAAATCACACTCGATGTTTGAACAAACATAGCAGTCATGAAACGGAATCTCCCTGTAGAGAAGGAACAAACATGTACCACAATTTGTGCAGCACATTGATTATTTTTAGTGAACATTGGAATAAGATTTTTTAAAATATAAAGCAAATGAAGGAGATACCTAAACAAGAAGATTTATCAAATTCTTAACAATAGATATTCAGTAAAGTGCATGTGGTGTCCAACCTGAACCAAAAACCCATTGAATGGAGAATCTGCTTTCTGGCCATACGACCAGATGACCCTGCTGTAATCGACAAATATTTACCCACATTTCACGATTCAAATATATTATTCCACTGTGAAATTGATGAATATATGTGATAAGTTGAAGAATAAAAATAAGCACCTAGCAAAACAATGAAGCCTTACTAAAAACTAATACTCAGGATGCTTGGAGTGATACTTCTCATCGAACAAAATCACACTCGATGGAAGAACAAGCATAGCAGTAACGAAACGAATCTCCTTGCTGAGAGGGAATAAACATGTCCCACAATTTGTGCAGCACATTGATTACTTTTTGGGACCATTGGAATAACATTTTTACAAATATAAAGCAAATGAAGGAGATACCTAAACAAGAAGATTTATCAAATTCCGTACAGCCATTATTCAGTAAGGCGTAAGTGGTCTCCAATCTGCAACAAAAACCCACTGAGTGGTAAATCTGCTTTCTGGCCATACAACCAGATGATGCTGCTGTAAACAACAAACACATAACCACATTTCAAGATTCAAATATATTAACCCACTGTGAAATTTATGAATATATGTCATAAGGGTAACAATCAAAACAAGCACCTAGCAAAACATTGAAATCTTTCTTAATAACTCCAATACTCAGGATGCTCGGAGTGGTGGTTCAAATCCAACAAAATCACACTCGATGTTTGAACAAACATAGCAGTCCTGAAACAGAATGTCCCTGTTGAGAGGGAAGAAACATGTACCACAATGTGTGCAGCACATTGATAATTTTTAGTGACCATTGCAACAAGATTTTTAAAAATATAAAGCAAATGAAGCAGATACCTAAAAACGAAGATATATCAAAATCCGAACATTCGTTATTCAGTAAAGTACATGTGGTGTCCAATCTGCACCAACAGACCATTGAATAGAGAATCTGCTTTCTGGCCATACAACCAGATGACCCTGCTGTAAACAACAAACATTTACGAACATTTCACGAAAGAAATACATTACTCCACTGTGAAACTGATGAATATAAGTGATAAAGGTATCTATGGAAGCACCTAGCAAAAGAAAAAAGTCTTTCTAATAACTCCAATCGTCAGAACGCTACGAGTGGTGATTCCCATCCAACAAAATCACACTTGATGTTCTAACAAACATAGCAGTCATGAAATGGAATCTCCCTGATGAGAAGTACGAAACATGTACTACAATTTGTGCAGCACATTGTCTATTTTTAGTGACCATTGAAATAAGATTTTTAAAAATTTAAAGCAATTGAAGGAGATACCTAAAAACGAAGATATATCAAAATCCGAACATTCGTTTTTCAGTAAAGTGCATGTGGTGTCCAATCTGCACCAAAAGACCATTGAATAGAGAATCAGCTTTCTGGCCATACAATCAGATGACCCTGCTGTAAACAACAAACATTTAAAGAACCAAATACATCACTCCACTGTGAAATTGATGAATATAAGTGATAAAGGTATCAAAGGAAGCACCTAGCAAAAGAAAAAAGTCTTTCTAATGACTCCAATAGTCAGAATGCTCGGAGTTGTGGTTCCCATCCTACACAATCACACTCGATGGTGGAACAAACATGGCAGTCATTAAGCGGAATCTCCCTGTTGAGAGGGAAGGAACATGTACCACAATTTGTGCAGCACCTTGATTATTTTTTGTGACCATCGAATAACATTTTTAAAAATATAAAGCAAACGAAGGAACTACCTCAATTGTGATATTCTGAACAATCGTTATTCAGTAAAGAGTATGTCGTGTCCAATATGCAGCAATAACCCATTGAATGGAGAAACTGCTTTCTGGCCATACAACCAGATGACCATGCTGTAAACAACAAACTCTTAACCACATTTCACTATTCAAATTCATTACTCCACTGTGAAATTGATGAATATAAAGTAACAATCAAAAGAAGCACTAGCATAACAATTAAGTATTTCCCTATAACTCCAATAGTCAAAATCATCGGAGTGGTGATCCCATCCAACAAAATCACACTCAATGGTTAAACAAACATAGCACTCATGAAACAGAATCTCCCTGCTGAGAGGGAAGAATCATTTACCACAATTTGTGCAGCACATTGATTATTTTTCGTGACCATGGAGTAACATTTTTAAAAACATAACACACATGAAAGAGATACCAAAATAAGAAGATTTATCAAATTCCTAACATTCGGTGGTCAGTAATGTGCATGTGGTACTCACTCTGCACCAAAACAAGAAGATTTATCAAATTCTGAACATTCGGTGTTCAGTAAGGTGCATGTGTTGTCCAATGTGCACCAAAAATGCATTGAATGCAGAATCTGCTTTATGGCCATACAACCAGATGACCCTGCTGTAAACAACAAACACATAACCACATTTAATGATTCAAATATATTAACCCATTGTGCAATTGATGAATATATGTGATAAGGGTAGCAATCAAAAGAAGCACCTAGCAAAACAATGAAGTCATTCCTCATAATTCCAACACTCAAGATGCTCGGAGTGGTGGTTCCCATCCAAAAAAATCACACTCGATGGTTGAACAAACATAGCAGTCATGAAAAGGAATCTCCCTGTTGAGAGGGAACAAACATGTACCACAATTTGTGCAGCACATTGATTATTTTTAGTGAACATTGGAATAAGATTTTTAAAAATATAAAGCAAATGAAGGGGACACCTAACCAAGAAGATTTATCAAATTCTGAACAGCCATTATTCAGTAAGGTGCATGTGGTATCCAATCTGCACCAAAAACACATTTAATGGAGAATCTGCTTTGTGGCCATACAACCAGATGACCCTGCTGTAAACAACAAATACGTAACCTCATGTCACAATTCTAATACATTAATCCATAGTGGAATTAGTGAATATAAGTGATATGGGTAACAATCAAAGAAGCACCTAGCAAAACAATGAAGTCATTCCTAATAACTCCAATACTCAGGATGCTCAGAGTGGTGGTTCCCATCCAACAAAATCACACTCGATGCTAGAACAAACATAGCAGTCTTGAAACGGAATCTCCCTGCAGAGAAGGAAGAACCATGTACCACAAGTTGTGCAGCACTCCGATTACTTTTAGTGACCTTGGAATAATTTTTTTTTTTTTAAATATACAGCAAATGAAGGAGATACCAAAACAAAAACATTTATCAAATTCCGAACATTCGATGTTCAGTAAGGTGCATGTGGTATCCAATCTGCAGCAAAAATCAATTGAATGTAGACTCTGCTTTCTGGCCATACAACCAGATGACCCTGCGGTAAACAACAAACACATAACCACATTTAATGATTCAAGTATATTAACCCACTGTGAAATTGATGAATGTATGTGATAAGGGTAACAATCATAAGAAGCACCTAGCACAACAATGAAGTTTTTCGTAATAACTCCAACACTCAAGATGCTCGGAGTGGAGGTTCCCATTCAACAAAATCACACTCGATGTTTGAACAAACATAGCAGTCATGAAACGGAATCTCCCTGTAGAGAGGGAACAAACATGTACCACAATTTGTGCAGCACATTGATTATTTTTAGTGAACATTGGAATAAGATTTTTTTAAATATAAAGCAAATGAAGGAGATACCTAAACAAGAAGATTTATCAAATTCTAGACATTAGTTATTCAGTAAAGAGCATGTGGTGTCCAATTTGCACCAAAAACCCATTGAATGGAGAATCTGCATTCTGGCCATACAACCAGATGACCCTGCTGTAAACAACAAACTCTTAAGCACATTTCACGATTCAAATACATAACTCCACTGTGAAATTGATGAATGTAAGTGAGAAGGGTAACAATGAAAAGAAGCAATTAGCATATCGTCGGATTGTAGATTATTCAAACTTATTTGTTCATAGACTTTCCATTTGGCGTTTGTTTACTTTCAGGTAACGATTGCTTAAATTCACGTAGCCGGTTAGATTACATCCATTGTAGGTTCATTATCTTACTGATTTAAGAATATAGTTTGTTGTATTAAGAGATCATTGTTTAAATTTTATTACTGTACATTGCCATGAGTACTAAGTGTGGAAGCTGCCGTAAGAAGATAGAATCGGGTGTGGTATGTGGAGGATGTGGGGGTGTTTTTCATTGGGGCTCATGTAGCGGGAAATTTGACGAGATTATGCTTTTGGCTCTTCCATGGAACTGTAGGTTCTGTAGTATAGAAAAAAGATTCGTACAACAGGAGGAAAAGATGTGTGCCCTTCAGGCTGAACTAGATTCGGTAAAAACTGAATTAACTAAGTTAAAGGGGGAAAAAGCCTGCGGGAAATGAGAATTGGTAACAAGGAAATCGCAAAAAGGGACCAGCCATGTAGATGTTGTCGAAGTTCCAGTTATGAATAAATTCTCCTTGTTACCTGGAGTAGGAAGGGAGGAGCCAAAAACAGGAGTAGTTGAAAGTAGGGTGCAGCAGACTACTAAAATTGGTAACAGCAAATCTAGTAATAGGAAAAGAAAAGTCTTGCTGCCATGGAGCAGTCATGGGAGGGGTGTAGGCCAACTAGTGCAGGAGAAATTAGGAGCAGATTACCAGGTCACGAGTTTGTTTAAGCCAAGTGCTAGGCTTAGCCAGGTGATAGCAGAAATAGGACCACTCTGTAGGGACTTTGACAAGAATGATGAGGTGATAGTAATAGGTGGGGCAGGAAACAGCCTGGCTAAGGATAGGAATTATGATATTAAGAGTGACCTGGATAAAATATGAGCTGCAACAGGATGTGCGAATGTGGGTTTTGTTGAGGTATTGCAGCGTTACGATCAGCACTCGGTTAACCCTTCTGTGTGGCGAGTTAACAGAGAGTTGTGCGAGCAGCTGCTGGACGGTGCAAAAACACACATTTATACAGTGCCTGTTGGTAGCATTGGGAGATGGGGATACACTCGACATGGCCTGCACCTAAATAGTCTAGGGAAGGATAGATTAGCTGATTTAATTGTAGGTCGTCTAAAGGGGGCCACTAGCACTCAAGGCAAAACCCCTGTGACCCAAAAGGGCATAGGAGCACCTTTTTTTAGGTTGAACAAAATGTCCAGACGGGCAGCTCTTAAAGGTAAAAAAAATAAATGGTTCGAATAAAGGTAGAGGAAACAGTTATGTTAATATATTTCACCAAAATATCAGGGGATTAAGGAACAAAACAGACGAACTAATAATTTGTTTTGAGAATATTAAAAATACAACAGAAGTTGATGTACTGTGCCTGTCTGAACATCATATAACTACACAAATGGAAAATGGAAATATTAATGGGTATAAACTAGCAACTTATTTTTGTAGAGACAATATGGAGAAAGGAGGAGCTGCCATTTATGTTAAGGGGGAACATAGTTTTAAAAACAGAGAAACCGCAAAATTCTGTGTAGAACAGCACATTGAAGTATGCGCTTGTGAGCTTAAATTGGACAGTGGTAAATTCATAATTGTGACTGTGTATAGGTCCCCACTTGGAAATTTTCAAATGTTTCTTAAAAACCTAGATCTCTTGCTGTGTTATCTGTCAGAAAAGGGAAAACACATTATCATTTGTGGAGATTTTAACGTAGATTTTCTTAAACACTCAAGCAAGAAGAACGACCTTGAACTATTACTTTGCTCTTACAATCTGACATCAGTCATTGATCTTCCTACTCGTATTGTACAAGACAGTAGCACCCTGATAGATAACATTTTCATAGACCAAGATAAATTAAAAGAAGTAAGCACCTATCCTATTAAGAACGGGCTTTCTGATCACGATGTACAGCTACTTTCAATTCATGACTTTGCTCCATACAGTAATGTGAAAACAAACAAACAAAATAATACGCCCAATTAACCATATAACAATTCAACAATTTAAGGAAAGCTTGAAAAGGGTAGACTGGGAGGATGTTTATCGGGAACCTGATGCAAATGTTAAATTTAACTTATTCCATGATAAACTTGTGGGCATATTTGAAAACAGTTTTCCTAAGAAATTAGTGAATCATAATTCAAATAAACTTGATAAAAAACCATGGCTGACTAAAGGGATTAAAATTTCTTGTAGCCGGAAATGGGAACTATACCAAGACACTAGAATAAGTCGAGATGAAGAAAGCTCAACCATTATAAGAAATATTGTAATATATTAAGGAAAGTTATAAAAAAATCCAGAAGTATGTGTATCAAGTCTGAGATTAGCACCTCTGATGACAAAACAATATGGAATATAGTTAAAAGGGAAACAGAGCAACCAAGGTCACAGGACAACAGTATTACTGTTAAGCACAATGAAAAGCTTATAAATGAAAAATCACTGGTTGAAAATATTTTTAATAATCATTTTATAAATGTAGTGGAAAATATAGGCACCAGCTGCTCACCAGATAGGGCAGAACTCCATATGAAAGAGGCATTCCCGGTGCAAACAAATGAAATTGAAATCCTACCCACCTCACCGTCTGAAATTAAGAAAAAAATAAATTCACTTAAGAATAAAAACTCACATAGAACTGATGGTATCTCCAATAGAATACTAAAATCTTGTCCACACCTGATAAGTCGAGTTCTTAGCCACATATGTAATAGCTCATTGAATCAGGGAATATTTCCTGACAGATTGAAATAGGAAATAGTTAGACCCTTGTATAAAAAAGGTGACAAGACAGACGTCAACAATTATCGTCCTATTTCGCTTCTGACATCCTTCTCAAAAGTGTTTGGAAAAGTAATGTACTCAAGAGTAACTTTACACATTAGTGGGAATAACGTTTCAACAAAATGTCAGTTCGGTTTTCAGAAAGGTGTTTCAACAGATAGTGCTATACACACTTTCACTGATCAAATTTTAAATGCTCTGGATAGTAGAACATCACCAATTGGGATTTTCTGTGATCTCTCTAAGGCTTTTGATTGTGTGGGTCATGAAATCCTCTTAGATAAGCTGAAGTACTATGGAATGAATGGTTCAGTACACAGACGGTTCACTTCATATTTAACTGGTAGAATGCAGAAGGTTGAAACAGTAAACCCACATAGTACACAAAGGGCAGCAGATTATTCAGACTGGGGATGTATCAAGAATGGGGTACCACAGGGTTCTGTCTTGGGGAATTTATTGTTTTTAATATATGTTAATGACTTGCCTAATTATATTCATGAAGATGCAAACTTGGTCCTCTTTGCAGATGACACAAGTATTGTAATCAAGCCTAAAAAGCAAGAATCAGCTGAGGAAAATGCAAATAATGTTTTTCAAAGAGTTATTAGGTGGTTTTCCGCAAATGGACTTTCATTGAACTTTGGAAAAACACTGTACATACAGTTCAGTACAGGGAAAGGCATACCACCGGAAATAAATATAGAGTGTGGGGGAAAATCTTTAGCTAAAGCAGATCGTTCAAAATTTCTGGGTGTCTGTATTGATCAGAATTTAAAGTGGAAGACACACATTGACAATCTACTGAAACGATTGAGCTCAGCTACCTATGCTATTAGTGTCATTGCAAATTTTGGAGACAAGCACATCAGTAAGTTAGCTTACCACGCATATTTTCATTCGTTGCTTTCTTACAGAATCATCTTTTGGGGCAATTCATCACTAAGAAAGAAGGTATTTATTGCACAAAAACACGTGTTATCAGAATAATGTCTGGGGCTCATCCAAGATCATCTCGTAGACAATTATTTAAAGAATTAGGGATATTGCCAGTAGCTTCACAATATATATACAGCCTAATGAAATTTGTTGTTAGTAACCCAGATCACTTCAGAATTAATAGCACACTCCACAGCTACAATACTAGGGGACAGGGTGACCTTCACTACCGTTCATTGAATTTGACATTGGCACAAAAGGGGGTCAATTCTACTGCCACAAAGATTTTTGGTCAATTGCTAAACAATATCAAAAGTCTGACAGACAAACAATCGGCATTCAAAAGTAAGTTAAGAGAATTCCTGAATGACAACTCCTTCTCCTCCATAGATGAATTTTTTGACATAGGCCCAAGAAATACAGTAAGCTTTAACAATTGTACCGTATATAAGACTAACAATGATTACTTGGGATAAATGAATCTTGTGTACCTTGACACGTTCCACATCATTACGAAAGAATCGTGTTCATGACCCATGGAACACGTAATATAACTAACTAAAACAGAATCTCCCTGATGAGTGGTATGAAACATGTACCACAATTTCTGCACCACATTGATTATTTTTAAACACCATTGAAATCAGGTATTTCAAAATATAAAGCAAACGAAGGAGCTAGCTAAACAAAAAACATTTATCAAATTCCGAACATTCGGTGTTCAGTAAGGTGCATGTGGTGTCCAATCTGCACCAAAAATCCATTGAATGTAGAATCTGCTTTCTGGCCATACAACCAGATGAACCTGTGGTAAACAACAAACACATAACCACATTTAATGATTCAAGTATATTAACCCACTGTGAAATTGATGAATGTATGTGATAAGGGTAACAATCAAAAGAAGCACCTAGCAAAACAATGAAGTTTTTCGTAATAACTCCAACACTCAAGATGCTCGGAGTGGAGGTTCCCATTCAACAAAATCACACTCGATGTTTGAACAAACATAGCAGTCATGAAACGGAATCTCCCTGTAGAGAGGGAACAAACATGTACCACAATTTGTGCAGCACATTGATTATTTTTAGTGAACATTGGAATAAGATTTTGTAAAATATAAAGCAAATGAAGGAGATACCTAAACAAGAAGATTTATCAAATTCTTAACAATAGATATTCAGTAAAGTGCATGTGGTGTCCAACCTGAACCAAAAACCCATTGAATGGAGAATCTGCTTTCTGGCCATACGACCAGATGACCCTGCTGTAATCGACAAATATTTACCCACATTTCACGATTCAAATATATTATTCCACTGTGAAATTGATGAATATATGTGATAAGTTGAAGAATAAAAATAAGCACCTAGCAAAACAATGAAGCCTTACTAAAAACTAATACTCAGGATGCTTGGAGTGATACTGCTCATCGAACAAAATCACACTCGATGGAAGAACAAGCATAGCAGTAACGAAACGAATCTCCTTGCTGAGAGGGAATAAACATGTCCCACAATTTGTGCAGCACATTGATTACTTTTTGGGACCATTGGAATAACATTTTTACAAATATAAAGCAAATGAAGGAGATACCTAAACAAGAAGATTTATCAAATTCCGTACAGCCATTATTCAGTAAGGTGTAAGTGGTCTCCAATCTGCAACAAAAACCCACTGAGTGGAAAATCTGCTTTCTGGCCATACAACCAAATGATGCTGCTGTAAACAACAAACACATAACCACATTTCAAGATTAGAATATATTAACCCACTGTGAAATTTATGAATATATGTCATAAGGGTAACAATCAAAACAAGCACCTAGCAAAACAATGAAATCTTTCTTAATAACTCCAATACTCAGGATGCTCGGAGTGGTGGTTCAAATACAACAAAATCACACTCGATGTTTGAACAAACATAGCAGTCCTGAAACAGAATGTCACTGTTGAGAGGGAAGAAACATGTACCACAATGTGTGCAGCACCTTGATTATTTTTTGTGACCATCGAATAACATTTTTAAAAATATAAAGCAAACGAAGGAGCTACCTCAATTGTGATATTCTGAACAATCGTTATTCAGTAAAGAGTATGTCGTGTCCAATATGCAGCAATAACCCATTGAATGGAGAAACTGCTTTCTGGCCATACAACCAGATGACCATGCTGTAAACAACAAACTCTTAACCACATTTCACTATTCAAATTCATTACTCCACTGTGAAATTGATGAATATAAAGTAACAATCAAAAGAAGCACTAGCATAACAATTAAGTATTTCCCTATAACTCCAATAGTCAAAATCATCGGAGTGGTGATCCCATCCAACAAAATCACACTCAATGGTTAAACAAACATAGCACTCATGAAACAGAATCTCCCTGCTGAGAGGGAAGAATCATGTACCACAATTTGTGCAGCACATTGATTATTTTTCGTTACCATGGAGTAACATTTTTAAAAACATAACACACATGAAAGAGATACCAAAATAAGAAGATTTATCAAATTCCTAACATTCGGTGGTCAGTAATGTGCATGTGGTACTCACTCTGCAGCAAAACAAGAAGATTTATCAAATTCTGAACATTCGGTGTTCAGTAAGGTGCATGTGTTGTCCAATGTGCACCAAAAATGCATTGAATGCAGAATCTGCTTTATGGCCATACAACCAGATGACCCTGCTGTAAACAACAAACACATAACCACATTTAATGATTCAAATATATTAACCCACTGTGCAATTGATGAATATATGTGATAAGGGTAGCAATCAAAAGAAGCACCTAGCAAAACAATGAAGTCATTCCTAATAATTCCAACACTCAAGACGCTCGGAGTGGTGGTTCCCATCCAAAAAAATCACACTCGATGGTTGAACAAACATAGCAGTCATGAAAAGGAATCTCCCTGTTGAGAGGGAACAAACATGTACCACAATTTGTGCAGCACATTGATTATTTTTAGTGAACATTGGAATAAGATTTTTAAAAATATAAAGCAAATGAAGGGGACACCTAAACAAGAAGATTTATCAAATTCTGAACAGCCGTTATTCAGTAACGTGCATGTGGTATCCAATCTGCACCAAAAACACATTTAATGGAGAATCTGCTTTGTGGCCATACAACCAGATGACCCTGCTGTAAACAACAAATACGTAACCTCATGTCACAATTCTAATACATTAATCCATAGTGGAATTAGTGAATATAAGTGATATGGGTAACAATCAAAGAAGCACCTAGCAAAACAATGAAGTCATTCCTAATAACTCCAATACTCAGGATGCTCAGAGTGGTGGTTCCCATCCAACAAAATCACACTCGATGCTAGAACAAACATAGCAGTCTTGAAACGGAATCTCCCTGCAGAGAAGGAAGAACCATGTACCACAAGTTGTGCAGCACTCCGATTACTTTTAGTGACCATGGAATAATTTTTTTTTAAATATACAGCAAATGAAGGAGATACCAAAACAAAAACATTTATCAAATTCCGAACATTCGATGTTCAGTAAGGTGCATGTGGTGTCCAATCTGCAGCAAAAATCAATTGAATGTAGACTCTGCTTTCTGGCCATACAACCAGATGACCCTGCGGTAAACAACAAACACATAACCACATTTAATGATTCAAGTATATTAACCCACTGTGAAATTGATGAATGTATGTGATAAGGGTACCAATCATAAGAAGCACCTAGCAAAACAATGAAGTTTTTCGTAATAACTCCAACACTCAAGATGCTCGGAGTGGAGGTTCCCATTCAACAAAATCACACTCGATGTTTGAACAAACATAGCAGTCATGAAACGGAATCTCCCTGTAGAGAGGGAACAAACATGTACCACAATTTGTGCAGCACATTGATTATTTTTAGTGAACATTGGAATAAGATTTTTTTAAATATAAAGCAAATGAAGGAGATACCTAAACAAGAAGATTTATCAAATTCTAGACATTAGTTATTCAGTAAAGAGCATGTGGTGTCCAATTTGCACCAAAAACCCATTGAATGGAGAATCTGCATTCTGGCCATACAACCAGATGACCCTGCTGTAAACAACAAACTCTTAAGCACATTTCACGATTCAAATACATAACTCCACTGTGAAATTGATGAATGTAAGTGAGAAGGTAACAATGAAAAGAAGCAATTAGCATATCGTCGGATTGAAGATTATTCAAACTTATTTGTTCATAGACTTTCCATTTGGCGTTTGTTTACTTTCAGGTAACGATTGTTTAAATTCACGTAGCTCGTTAGATTACATCCATTGTAGGTTCATTATCTTACTGATTTAAGAATATAGTTTGTTGTATTAAGAGATCATTGTTTAAATTTTATTACTGTACAATGCCATGAGTACTAAGTGTGGAAGCTGCCGTAAGGAGATAGAATCGGGTGTGGTATGTGGAGGATGTGGGGGTGTTTTTCATTGGGGCTCATGTAGCGGGAAATTTGACGAGATTATGCTTTTGGCTCTTCCATGGAACTGTAGGTTCTGTAGTATAGAAAAAAGATTCGTACAACAGGAGGAAAAGATGTGTGCCCTTCAGGCTGAACTAGATTCGGTAAAAACTGAATTAACTAAGTTAAAGGGGGAAAAAGCCTGCGGGAAATGGGAATTGGTAACAAGGAAATCGCAAAAAGGGACCAGCCATGTAGATGTTGTCGAAGTTCCAGTTATGAATAAATTCTCCTTGTTACCTGGAGTAGGAAGGGAGGAGCCAAAAACAGGAGTAGTTGAAAGTAGGGTGCAGCAGACTACTAAAATTGGTAACAGCATTAGGTCGGGAAAATCTAGTAATAGGAAAAGAAAAGTCTTGCTGCCAGTGAGGGGTGTAGGCCAACTAGTGCAGGAGAAATTAGGAGCAGATTACCAGGTCACGAGTTTGTTTAAGCCAAGTGCTAGGCTTAGCCAGGTGATAGCAGAAATAGGACCACTCTGTAGGGACTTTGACAAGAATGATGAGGTGATAGTAATAGGTGGGGCAGGAAACAGCCTGGCTAAGGATAGGAATTATGATATTAAGAGTGACCTGGATAAAATATGAGCTGCAACAGGATGTGCGAATGTGGGTTTTGTTGAGGTATTGCAGCGTTACGATCAGCACTCGGTTAACCCTTCTGTGTGGCGAGTTAACAGAGAGTTGTGCGAGCAGCTGCTGGACGGTGCAAAAACACACATTTATACAGTGCCTGTTGGTAGCATTGGGAGATGGGGATACACTCAACATGGCCTGCACCTAAATAGTCTAGGGAAGGATAGATTAGCTGATTTAATTGTAGGTCGTCTAAAGGGGGCCACTAGCACTCAAGGCAAAACCCCTGTGACCCAAAAGGGCATAGGAGCACCTTTTTTTAGGTTGAACAAAATGTCCAGACGGGCAGCTCTTAAAGGTAAAAAAAATAAATGGTTCGAATAAAGGTAGAGGAAACAGTTATGTTAATATATTTCACCAAAATATCAGGGGATTAAGGAACAAAACAGACGAACTAATAATTTGTTTTGAGAATATTAAAAATACAACAGAAGTTGATGTACTGTGCCTGTCTGAACATCATATAACTACACAAATGGAAAATGGAAATATTAATGGGTATAAACTAGCAACTTATTTTTGTAGAGACAATATGGAGAAAGGAGGAGCTGCCATTTATGTTAAGGGGGAACATAGTTTTAAAAACAGAGAAACCGCAAAATTCTGTGTAGAACAGCACATTGAAGTATGCGCTTGTGAGCTTAAATTGGACAGTGGTAAATTCATAATTGTGACTGTGTATAGGTCCCCACTTGGAAATTTTCAAATGTTTCTTAAAAACCTAGATCTCTTGCTGTGTTATCTGTCAGAAAAGGGAAAACACATTATCATTTGTGGAGATTTTAACGTAGATTTTCTTAAACACTCAAGCAAGAAGAACGACCTTGAACTATTACTTTGCTCTTACAATCTGACATCAGTCATTGATCTTCCTACTCGTATTGTACAAGACAGTAGCACCCTGATAGATAACATTTTCATAGACCAAGATAAATTAAAAGAAGTAAGCACCTATCCTATTAAGAACGGGCTTTCTGATCACGATGCACAGCTACTTTCAATTCATGACTTTGCTCCATACAGTAATGTGAAAAAAAACAAACAAAATAATACGCCCAATTAACCATATAACAATTCAACAATTTAAGGAAAGCTTGAAAAGGGTAGACTGGGAGGATGTTTATCGGGAACCTGATGCAAATGTTAAATTTAACTTATTCCATGATAAACTTGTGGACATATTTGAAAACAGTTTTCCTAAGAAATTAGTGAATCATAATTCAAATAAACTTGATAAAAAACCATGGCTGACTAAAGGGATTAAAATTTCTTGTAGCCGGAAATGGGAACTATACCAAGACACTAGAATAAGTCGAGATGAAGAAAAGCTCAACCATTATAAGAAATATTGTAATATATTAAGGAAAGTTATAAAAAAATCCAGAAGTATGTGTATCAAGTCTGAGATTAGCACCTCTGATGACAAAACAATATGGAATATAGTTAAAAGGGAAACAGAGCAACCAAGGTCACAGGACAACAGTATTACTGTTAAGCACAATGAAAAGCTTATAAATGAAAAATCACTGGTTGAAAATATTTTTAATAATCATTTTATAAATGTAGTGGAAAATATAGGCACCAGCTGCTCACCAGATAGGGCAGAACTCCATATGAAAGAGGCATTCCCGGTGCAAACAAATGAAATTGAAATCCTACCCACCTCACCGTCTGAAATTAAGAAAAAAATAAATTCACTTAAGAATAAAAACTCACATAGAACTGATGGTATCTCCAATAGAATACTAAAATCTTGTCCACACCTGATAAGTCGGGTTCTTAGCCACATATGTAATAGCTCATTGAATCAGGGAATATTTCCTGACAGATTGAAATAGGCCATAGTTAAACCCTTGTATAAAAAAGGTGACAAGACAGACGTCAACAATTATCGTCCTATTTCGCTTCTGACATCCTTCTCAAAAGTGTTTGGAAAAGTAATGTACTCAAGAGTAACTTTACACATTAGTGGGAATAACGTTTCAACAAAATGTCAGTTCGGTTTTCAGAAAGGTGTTTCAACAGATAGTGCTATACACGCTTTCACTGATCAAATTTTAAATGCTCTGGATAGTAGAACATCACCAATTGGGATTTTCTGTGATCTCTCTAAGGCTTTTGATTGTGTGGGTCATGAAATCCTCTTAGATAAGCTGAAGTACTATGGAATGAATGGTTCAGTACACAGACGGTTCACTTCATATTTAACTGGTAGAATGCAGAAGGTTGAAACAGTAAACCCACATAGTACACAAAGGGCAGCAGATTATTCAGACTGGGGATGTATCAAGAATGGGGTACCACAGGGTTCTGTCTTGGGGAATTTATTGTTTTTAATATATGTTAATGACTTGCCTAATTATATTCATGAAGATGCAAACTTGGTCCTCTTTGCAGATGACACAAGTATTGTAATCAAGCCTAAAAAGCAAGAATCAGCTGAGGAAAATGCAAATAATGTTTTTCAAAGAGTTATTAGGTGGTTTTCCGCAAATGGACTTTCATTGAACTTTGGAAAAACACTGTACATACAGTTCAGTACAGGGAAAGGCATACCACCGGAAATAAATATAGAGTGTGGGGGAAAATCTTTAGCTAAAGCAGATCGTTCAAAATTTCTGGGTGTCTGTATTGATCAGAATTTAAAGTGGAAGACACACATTGACAATCTACTGAAACGATTGAGCTCAGCTACCTATGCTATTAGTGTCATTGCAAATTTTGGAGACAAGCACATCAGTAAGTTAGCTTACCACGCATATTTTCATTCGTTGCTTTCTTACAGAATCATCTTTTGGGGCAATTCATCACTAAGAAAGAAGGTATTTATTGCACAAAAACACGTGTTATCAGAATAATGTCTGGGGCTCATCCAAGATCATCTCGTAGACAATTATTTAAAGAATTAGGGATATTGCCAGTAGCTTCACAATATATATACAGCCTAATGAAATTTGTTGTTAGTAACCCAGATCACTTCAGAATTAATAGCACACTCCACAGCTACAATACTAGGAGACAGGGTGACCTTCACTACCGTTCATTGAATTTGACATTGGCACAAAAGGGGGTCAATTCTACTGCCACAAAGATTTTTGGTCAATTGCTAAACAATATCAAAAGTCTGTAAATAAAACAGAAAGAAACTTCCACATGGGAAAAATATATTAAAAATAAAGATTCCAAGACTTACCAAGCGGGAAAGCGCCGGCAGACAGGCACATGAACAAAACACACAAACACACACACAGAATTACTAGCTTTCGCAACCGATGGTTGCTTCTTCAGGAAGGAGAGGGAAAGACGAAAGGATGTGGGTTTTAAAACCCACATCCTTTCGTCTTTCCCTCTCCTTCCTGAAGAAGCAACCATCGGTTGCGAAAGCTAGTAATTCTGTGTGTGTGTTTGTGTGTTTTGTTCATGTGCCTGTCTGCCGGCGCTTTCCCGCTTGGTAAGTCTTGGAATCTTTATTTTTAATATCAAAAGTCTGACAGACAAACAATCGGCATTCAAAAGTAAGATAAGAGAATTCCTGAATGACAACTCCTTCTCCTCCATAGATGAATTTTTTGACATAGGCCAAAGAAATACAGTAAGCTTTAACAATTGTACCGTATATAAGACTAACAATGATTACTTGGGATAAATGAATCTTGTGTACCTTGACACGTTCCACATCATTACGAAAGAATCGTGTTCATGACCCATGGAACACATAATATAACTAACTAAAACAGAATCTCCCTGATGAGTGGTATGAAACATGTACCACAATTTCTGCACCACATTGATTATTTTTAAACACCATTGAAATAAGGTATTTCAAAACATAAAGCAAACGAAGGAGCTAGCTAAACAAAAACATTTATCAAATTCCGAACATTCGGTGTTCAGTAAGGTGCATGTGGTGTCCAATCTGCACCAAAAATCCATTGAATGTAGAATCTGCTTTCTGGCCATACAACCAGATGACCCTGCGGTAAACAACAAACACATAACCACATTTAATGATTCAAGTATATTAACCCACTGTGAAATTGATGAATGTATGTGATAAGGGTAACAATCAAAAGAAGCACCTAGCAAAACAATGAAGTTTTTCGTAATAACTCCAACACTCAAGATGCTCGGAGTGGAGGTTCCCGTTCAACAAAATCACACTCGATGTTTGAACAAACATAGCAGTCATGAAACGGAATCTCCCTGTAGAGAGGGAACAAACATGTACCACAATTTGTGCAGCACATTGATTATTTTTAGTGAACATTGGAATAAGATTTTTTTAAATATAAAGCAAATGAAGGAGATACCTAAACAAGAAGATTTATCAAATTCTAGACATTAGTTATTCAGTAAAGAGCATGTGGTGTCCAATTTGCACCAAAAACCCATTGAATGGAGAATCTGCATTCTGGCCATACAACCAGATGACCCTGCTGTAAACAACAAACTCTTAACCACATTTCATGATTCAAATACATTACTCCACTGTGAAATTGATGAATGTAAGTGAGAAGGGTAACAATCAAAAGAAGCAATTAGCATATCGTCGGATTGTAGATTATTCAAACTTATTTGTTCATAGACTTTCCATTTGGCATTTGTTTACTTTCTGGTAACGATTGTTTAAATTCACTTAACTCGTTAGATTACATCCATTGTAGGTTCATTATCTTACTGATTTAAGAATATAGTTTGTTGTATTAAGAGATCATTGTTTAAATTTTATTACTGTACATTGCCATGAGTACTAAGTGTGGAAGCTGCCGTAAGGAGATAGAATCGGGTGTGGTATGTGGAGGATGTGGGGGTGTTTTTCATTGGGGCTCATGTAGCGGGAAATTTGACGAGATTATGCTTTTGGCTCTTCCATGGAACTGTAGGTTCTGTAGTATAGAAAAAAGATTCGTACAACAGGAGGAAAAGATGTGTGCCCTTCAGGCTGAACTAGATTCGGTAAAAACTGAATTAACTAAGTTAAAGGGGGAAAAAGCCTGCGGGAAATGGGAATTGGTAACAAGGAAATCGCAAAAAGGGACCAGCCATGTAGATGTTGTCGAAGTTCCAGTTATGAATAAATTCTCCTTGTTACCTGGAGTAGGAAGGGAGGAGCCAAAAACAGGAGTAGTTGAAAGTAGGGTGCAGCAGACTACTAAAATTGGTAACAGCATTAGGTCGGGAAAATCTAGTAATAGGAAAAGAAAAGTCTTGCTGCCAGTGAGGGGTGTAGGCCAACTAGTGCAGGAGAAATTAGGAGCAGATTACCAGGTCACGAGTTTGTTTAAGCCAAGTGCTAGGCTTAGCCAGGTGATAGCAGAAATAGGACCACTCTGTAGGGACTTTGACAAGAATGATGAGGTGATAGTAATAGGTGGGGCAGGAAACAGCCTGGCTAAGGATAGGAATTATGATATTAAGAGTGACCTGGATAAAATATGAGCTGCAACAGGATGTGCGAATGTGGGTTTTGTTGAGGTATTGCAGCGTTATGATCAGCACTCGGTTAACCCTTCTGTGTGGCGAGTTAACAGAGAGTTGTGCGAGCAGCTGCTGGACGGTGCAAAAACACACATTTATACAGTGCCTGTTGGTAGCATTGGGAGATGGGGATACACTCAACATGGCCTGCACCTAAATAGTCTAGGGAAGGATAGATTAGCTGATTTAATTGTAGGTCGTCTAAAGGGGGCCACTAGCACTCAAGGCAAAACCCCTGTGACCCAAAAGGGCATAGGAGCACCTTTTTTTAGGTTGAACAAAATGTCCAGACAGGCAGCTCTTAAAGGTAAAAAAAATAAATGGTTCGAATAAAGGTAGAGGAAACAGTTATGTTAATATATTTCACCAAAATATCAGGGGATTAAGGAACAAAACAGACGAACTAATAATTTGTTTTGAGAATATTAAAAATACAACAGAAGTTGATGTACTGTGCCTGTCTGAACATCATATAACTACACAAATGGAAAATGGAAATATTAATGGGTATAAACTAGCAACTTATTTTTGTAGAGACAATATGGAGAAAGGAGGAGCTGCCATTTATGTTAAGGGGGAACATAGTTTTAAAAACAGAGAAACCGCAAAATTCTGTGTAGAACAGCACATTGAAGTATGCGCTTGTGAGCTTAAATTGGACAGTGGTAAATTCATAATTGTGACTGTGTATAGGTCCCCACTTGGAAATTTTCAAATGTTTCTTAAAAACCTAGATCTCTTGCTGTGTTATCTGTCAGAAAAGGGAAAACACATTATCATTTGTGGAGATTTTAACGTAGATTTTCTTAAACACTCAAGCAAGAAGAACGACCTTGAACTATTACTTTGCTCTTACAATCTGACATCAGTCATTGATCTTCCTACTCGTATTGTACAAGACAGTAGCACCCTGATAGATAACATTTTCATAGACCAAGATAAATTAAAAGAAGTAAGCACCTATCCTATTAAGAACGGGCTTTCTGATCACGATGCACAGCTACTTTCAATTCATGACTTTGCTCCATACAGTAATGTGAAAAAAAAAAAACAAAATAATACGCCCAATTAACCATATAACAATTCAACAATTTAAGGAAAGCTTGAAAAGGGTAGACTGGGAGGATGTTTATCGGGAACCTGATGCAAATGTTAAATTTAACTTATTCCATGATAAACTTGTGGGCATATTTGAAAACAGTTTTCCTAAGAAATTAGTGAATCATAATTCAAATAAACTTGATAAAAAACCATGGCTGACTAAAGGGATTAAAATGTCTTGTAGCTGGAAATGGGAACTATACCAAGACACTAGAATAAGTCGAGATGAAGAAAAGCTCAACCATTATAAGAAATATTGTAATATATTAAGGAAAGTTATAAAAAAATCCAGAAGTATGTGTATCAAGTCTGAGATTAGCACCTCTGATGACAAAACAATATGGAATATAGTTAAAAGGGAAACAGAGCAACCAAGGTCACAGGACAACAGTATTACTGTTAAGCACAATGAAAAGCTTATAAATGAAAAATCACTGGTTGAAAATATTTTTAATAATCATTTTATAAATGTAGTGGAAAATATAGGCACCAGCTGCTCACCAGATAGGGCAGAACTCCATATGAAAGAGGCATTCCCGGTGCAAACAAATGAAATTGAAATCCTACCCACCTCACCGTCTGAAATTAAGAAAAAAATAAATTCACTTAAGAATAAAAACTCACATAGAACTGATGGTATCTCCAATAGAATACTAAAATCTTGTCCACACCTGATAAGTCGAGTTCTTAGCCACATATGTAATAGCTCATTGAATCAGGGAATATTTCCTGACAGATTGAAATAGGCCATAGTTAAACCCTTGTATAAAAAAGGTGACAAGACAGACGTCAACAATTATCGTCCTATTTCGCTTCTGACATCCTTCTCAAAAGTGTTTGGAAAAGTAATGTACTCAAGAGTAACTTTACACATTAGTGGGAATAACGTTTCAACAAAATGTCAGTTCGGTTTTCAGAAAGGTGTTTCAACAGATAGTGCTATACACGCTTTCACTGATCAAATTTTAAATGCTCTGGATAGTAGAACATCACCAATTGGGATTTTCTGTGATCTCTCTAAGGCTTTTGATTGTGTGGGTCATGAAATCCTCTTAGATAAGCTAAAGTACTATGGAATGAATGGTTCAGTACACAGACGGTTCACTTCATATTTAACTGGTAGAATGCAGAAGGTTGAAACAGTAAACCCACATAGTACACAAAGGGCAGCAGATTATTCAGACTGGGGATGTATCAAGAATGGGGTACCACAGGGTTCTGTCTTGGGGAATTTATTGTTTTTAATATATGTTAATGACTTGCCTAATTATATTCATGAAGATGCAAACTTGGTCCTCTTTGCAGATGACACAAGTATTGTAATCAAGCCTAAAAAGCAAGAATCAGCTGAGGAAAATGCAAATAATGTTTTTCAAAGAGTTATTAGGTGGTTTTCCGCAAATGGACTTTCATTGAACTTTGGAAAAACACTGTACATACAGTTCAGTACAGGGAAAGGCATACCACCGGAAATAAATATAGAGTGTGGGGGAAAATCTTTAGCTAAAGCAGATCGTTCAAAATTTCTGGGTGTCTGTATTGAACAGAATTTAAAGTGGAAGACACACATTGACAATCTACTGAAACGATTGAGCTCAGCTACCTATGCTATTAGTGTCATTGCAAATTTTGGAGACAAGCACATCAGTAAGTTAGCTTACCACGCATATTTTCATTCGTTGCTTTCTTACAGAATCATCTTTTGGGGCAATTCATCACTAAGAAAGAAGGTATTTATTGCACAAAAACACGTGTTATCAGAATAATGTCTGGGGCTCATCCAAGATCATCTCGTAGACAATTATTTAAAGAATTAGGGATATTGCCAGTAGCTTCACAATATATATACAGCCTAATGAAATTTGTTGTTAGTAACCCAGATCACTTCAGAATTAATAGCACACTCCACAGCTACAATACTAGGAGACAGGGTGACCTTCACTACCGTTCATTGAATTTGACATTGGCACAAAAGGGGGTCAATTCTACTGCCACAAAGATTTTTGGTCAATTGCTAAACAATATCAAAAGTCTGACAGACAAACAATCGGCATTCAAAAGTAAGTTAAGAGAATTCCTGAATGACAACTCCTTCTCCTCCATAGATGAATTTTTTGACATAGGCCAAAGAAATACAGTAAGCTTTAACAATTGTACCGTATATAAGACTAACAATGATTACTTGGGATAAATGAATCTTGTGTACCTTGACACGTTCCACATCATTACGAAAGAATCGTGTTCATGACCCATGGAACACGTAATATAACTAACTAAAACAGAATCTCCCTGATGAGTGGTATGAAACATGTACCACAATTTCTGCACCACATTGATTATTTTTAAACACCATTGAAATAAGGTATTTCAAAATATAAAGCAAACGAAGGAGCTAGCTAAACAAAAACATTTATCAAATTCCGAACATTCGGTGTTCAGTAAGGTGCATGTGGTGTCCAATCTGCACCAAAAATCCATTGAATGTAGAATCTGCTTTCTGGCCATACAACCAGATGACCCTGCGGTAAACAACAAACACATAACCACATTTAATGATTCAAGTATATTAACCCACTGTGAAATTGATGAATGTATGTGATAAGGGTAACAATCAAAAGAAGCACCTAGCAAAACAATGAAGTTTTTCGTAATAACTCCAACACTCAAGATGCTCGGAGTGGAGGTTCCCATTCAACAAAATCACACTCGATGTTTGAACAAACATAGCAGTCATGAAACGGAATCTCCCTGTAGAGAGGGAACAAACATGTACCACAATTTGTGCAGCACATTGATTATTTTTAGTGAACATTGGAATAAGATTTTTTAAAATATAAAGCAAATGAAGGAGATACCTAAACAAGAAGATTTATCAAATTCTAGACATTAGTTATTCAGTAAAGAGCATGTGGTGTCCAATTTGCACCAAAAACCCATTGAATGGAGAATCTGCATTCTGGCCATACAACCAGATGACCCTGCTGTAAACAACAAACTCTTAACCACATTTCATGATTCAAATACATTACTCCACTGTGAAATTGATGAATGTAAGTGAGAAGGGTAACAATCAAAAGAAGCAATTAGCATATCGTCGGATTGTAGATTATTCAAACTTATTTGTTCATAGACTTTCCATTTAGCATTTGTTTACTTTCAGGTAACGATTGTTTAAATTCACGTAGCTCGTTAGATTACATCCATTGTAGGTTCATTATCTTACTGATTTAAGAATATAGTTTGTTGTATTAAGAGATCATTGTTTAAATTTTATTACTGTACAATGCCATGAGTACTAAGTGTGGAAGCTGCCGTAAGGAGATAGAATCGGGTGTGGTATGTGGAGGATGTGGGGGTGTTTTTCATTGGGGCTCATGTAGCGGGAAATTTGACGAGATTATGCTTTTGGCTCTTCCATGGAACTGTAGGTTCTGTAGTATAGAAAAAAGATTCGTACAACAGGAGGAAAAGATGTGTGCCCTTCAGGCTGAACTAGATTCGGTAAAAACTGAATTAACTAAGTTAAAGGGGGAAAAAGCCTGCGGGAAATGGGAATTGGTAACAAGGAAATCGCAAAAAGGGACCAGCCATGTAGATGTTGTCGAAGTTCCAGTTATGAATAAATTCTCCTTGTTACCTGGAGTAGGAAGGGAGGAGCCAAAAACAGGAGTAGTTGAAAGTAGGGTGCAGCAGACTACTAAAATTGGTAACAGCATTAGGTCGGGAAAATCTAGTAATAGGAAAAGAAAAGTCTTGCTGCCAGTGAGGGGTGTAGGCCAACTAGTGCAGGAGAAATTAGGAGCAGATTACCAGGTCACGAGTTTGTTTAAGCCAAGTGCTAGGCTTAGCCAGGTGATAGCAGAAATAGGACCACTCTGTAGGGACTTTGACAAGAATGATGAGGTGATAGTAATAGGTGGGGCAGGAAACAGCCTGGCTAAGGATAGGAATTATGATATTAAGAGTGACCTGGATAAAATATGAGCTGCAACAGGATGTGCGAATGTGGGTTTTGTTGAGGTATTGCAGCGTTATGATCAGCACTCGGTTAACCCTTCTGTGTGGCGAGTTAACAGAGAGTTGTGCGAGCAGCTGCTGGACGGTGCAAAAACACACATTTATACAGTGCCTGTTGGTAGCATTGGGAGATGGGGATACACTCAACATGGCCTGCACCTAAATAGTCTAGGGAAGGATAGATTAGCTGATTTAATTGTAGGTCGTCTAAAGGGGGCCACTAGCACTCAAGGCAAAACCCCTGTGACCCAAAAGGGCATAGGAGCACCTTTTTTTAGGTTGAACAAAATGTCCAGACGGGCAGCTCTTAAAGGTAAAAAAAATAAATGGTTCGAATAAAGGTAGAGGAAACAGTTATGTTAATATATTTCACCAAAATATCAGGGGATTAAGGAACAAAACAGACGAACTAATAATTTGTTTTGAGAATATTAAAAATACAACAGAAGTTGATGTACTGTGCCTGTCTGAACATCATATAACTACACAAATGGAAAATGGAAATATTAATGGGTATAAACTAGCAACTTATTTTTGTAGAGACAATATGGAGAAAGGAGGAGCTGCCATTTATGTTAAGGGGGAACATAGTTTTAAAAACAGAGAAACCGCAAAATTCTGTGTAGAACAGCACATTGAAGTATGCGCTTGTGAGCTTAAATTGGACAGTGGTAAATTCATAATTGTGACTGTGTATAGGTCCCCACTTGGAAATTTTCAAATGTTTCTTAAAAACCTAGATCTCTTGCTGTGTTATCTGTCAGAAAAGGGAAAACACATTATCATTTGTGGAGATTTTAACGTAGATTTTCTTAAACACTCAAGCAAGAAGAACGACCTTGAACTATTACTTTGCTCTTACAATCTGACATCAGTCATTGATCTTCCTACTCGTATTGTACAAGACAGTAGCACCCTGATAGATAACATTTTCATAGACCAAGATAAATTAAAAGAAGTAAGCACCTATCCTATTAAGAACGGGCTTTCTGATCACGATGCACAGCTACTTTCAATTCATGACTTTGCTCCATACAGTAATGTGAAAAAAAACAAACAAAATAATACGCCCAATTAACCATATAACAATTCAACAATTTAAGGAAAGCTTGAAAAGGGTAGACTGGGAGGATGTTTATCGGGAACCTGATGCAAATGTTAAATTTAACTTATTCCATGATAAACTTGTGGACATATTTGAAAACAGTTTTCCTAAGAAATTAGTGAATCATAATTCAAATAAACTTGATAAAAAACCATGGCTGACTAAAGGGATTAAAATTTCTTGTAGCCGGAAATGGGAACTATACCAAGACACTAGAATAAGTCGAGATGAAGAAAAGCTCAACCATTATAAGAAATATTGTAATATATTAAGGAAAGTTATAAAAAAATCCAGAAGTATGTGTATCAAGTCTGAGATTAGCACCTCTGATGACAAAACAATATGGAATATAGTTAAAAGGGAAACAGAGCATTCAAGGTCACAGGACAACAGTATTACTGTTAAGCACAAAGAAAAGCTTATAAATGAAAAATCACTGGTTGAAAATATTTTTAATAATCATTTTATAAATGTAGTGGAAAATATAGGCACCAGCTGCTCACCAGATAGGGCAGAACTCCATATGAAAGAGGCATTCCCGGTGCAAACAAATGAAATTGAAATCCTACCCACCTCACCGTCTGAAATTAAGAAAAAAATAAATTCACTTAAGAATAAAAACTCACATAGAACTGATGGTATCTCCAATAGAATACTAAAATCTCGTCCACACCTGATAAGTCGAGTTCTTAGCCACATATGTAATAGCTCATTGAATCAGGGAATATTTCCTGACAGATTGAAATAGGCCATAGTTAAACCCTTGTATAAAAAAGGTGACAAGACAGATGTCAACAATTATCGTCCTATTTCGCTTCTGACATCCTTCTCAAAAGTGTTTGGAAAAGTAATGTACTCAAGAGTAACTTTACACATTAGTGGGAATAACGTTTCAACAAAATGTCAGTTCGGTTTTCAGAAAGGTGTTTCAACAGATAGTGCTATACACGCTTTCACTGATCAAATTTTAAATGCTCTGGATAGTAGAACATCACCAATTGGGATTTTCTGTGATCTCTCTAAGGCTTTTGATTGTGTGGGACATGAAATCCTCTTAGATAAGCTAAAGTACTATGGAATGAATGGTTCAGTACACAGACGGTTCACTTCATATTTAACTGGTAGAATGCAGAAGGTTGAAACAGTAAACCCACATAGTACACAAAGGGCAGCAGATTATTCAGACTGGGGATGTATCAAGAATGGGGTACCACAGGGTTCTGTCTTGGGGAATTTATTGTTTTTAATATATGTTAATGACTTGCCTAATTATATTCATGAAGATGCAAACTTGGTCCTCTTTGCAGATGACACAAGTATTGTAATCAAGCCTAAAAAGCAAGAATCAGCTGAGGAAAATGCAAATAATGTTTTTCAAAGAGTTATTAGGTGGTTTTCCGCAAATGGACTTTCATTGAACTTTGGAAAAACACTGTACATACAGTTCAGTACAGGGAAAGGCATACCACCGGAAATAAATATAGAGTGTGGGGGAAAATCTTTAGCTAAAGCAGATCGTTCAAAATTTCTGGGTGTCTGTATTGATCAGAATTTAAAGTGGAAGACACACATTGACAATCTACTGAAACGATTGAGCTCAGCTACCTATGCTATTAGTGTCATTGCAAATTTTGGAGACAAGCACATCAGTAAGTTAGCTTACCACGCATATTTTCATTCGTTGCTTTCTTACAGAATCATCTTTTGGGGCAATTCATCACTAAGAAAGAAGGTATTTATTGCACAAAAACACGTGTTATCAGAATAATGTCTGGGGCTCATCCAAGATCATCTCGTAGACAATTATTTAAAGAATTAGGGATATTGCCAGTAGCTTCACAATATATATACAGCCTAATGAAATTTGTTGTTAGTAACCCAGATCACTTCAGAATTAATAGCACACTCCACAGCTACAATACTAGGGGACAGGGTGACCTTCACTACCGTTCATTGAATTTGACATTGGCACAAAAGGGGGTCAATTCTACTGCCACAAAGATTTTTGGTCAATTGCTAAACAATATCAAAAGTCTGACAGACAAACAATCGGCATTCAAAAGTAAGTTAAGAGAATTCCTGAATGACAACTCTTTCTCCTCCATAGATGAATTTTTTGACATAGGCCAAAGAAATACAGTAAGCTTTAACAATTGTACCGTATATAAGACTAACAATGATTACTTGGGATAAATGAATCTTGTGTACCTTGACACGTTCCACATCATTACGAAAGAATCGTGTTCATGACCCATGGAACACGTAATATAACTAACTAAAACAGAATCTCCCTGATGAGTGGTATGAAACATGTACCACAATTTCTGCACCACATTGATTATTTTTAAACACCATTGAAATAAGGTATTTCAAAACATAAAGCAAACGAAGGAGCTAGCTAAACAAAAACATTTATCAAATTCCGAACATTCGGTGTTCAGTAAGGTGCATGTGGTGTCCAATCTGCACCAAAAATCCATTGAATGTAGAATCTGCTTTCTGGCCATACAACCAGATGACCCTGCGGTAAACAACAAACACATAACCACATTTAATGATTCAAGTATATTAACCCACTGTGAAATTGATGAATGTATGTGATAAGGGTAACAATCAAAAGAAGCACCTAGCAAAACAATGAAGTTTTTCGTAATAACTCCAACACTCAAGATGCTCGGAGTGGAGGTTCCCATTCAACAAAATCACACTCGATGTTTGAACAAACATAGCAGTCATGAAACGGAATCTCCCTGTAGAGAGGGAACAAACATGTACCACAATTTGTGCAGCACATTGATTATTTTTAGTGAACATTGGAATAAGATTTTTTAAAATATAAAGCAAATGAAGGAGATACCTAAACAAGAAGATTTATCAAATTCTAGACATTAGTTATTCAGTAAAGAGCATGTGGTGTCCAATTTGCACCAAAAACCCATTGAATGGAGAATCTGCATTCTGGCCATACAACCAGATGACCCTGCTGTAAACAACAAACTCTTAACCACATTTCATGATTCAAATACATTACTCCACTGTGAAATTGATGAATGTAAGTGAGAAGGGTAACAATCAAAAGAAGCAATTAGCATATCGTCGGATTGTAGATTATTCAAACTTATTTGTTCATAGACTTTCCATTTAGCATTTGTTTACTTTCAGGTAACGATTGTTTAAATTCACGTAGCTCGTTAGATTACATCCATTGTAGGTTCATTATCTTACTGATTTAAGAATATAGTTTGTTGTATTAAGAGATCATTGTTTAAATTTTATTACTGTACAATGCCATGAGTACTAAGTGTGGAAGCTGCCGTAAGGAGATAGAATCGGGTGTGGTATGTGGAGGATGTGGGGGTGTTTTTCATTGGGGCTCATGTAGCGGGAAATTTGACGAGATTATGCTTTTGGCTCTTCCATGGAACTGTAGGTTCTGTAGTATAGAAAAAAGATTCGTACAACAGGAGGAAAAGATGTGTGCCCTTCAGGCTGAACTAGATTCGGTAAAAACTGAATTAACTAAGTTAAAGGGGGAAAAAGCCTGCGGGAAATGGGAATTGGTAACAAGGAAATCGCAAAAAGGGACCAGCCATGTAGATGTTGTCGAAGTTCCAGTTATGAATAAATTCTCCTTGTTACCTGGAGTAGGAAGGGAGGAGCCAAAAACAGGAGTAGTTGAAAGTAGGGTGCAGCAGACTACTAAAATTGGTAACAGCATTAGGTCGGGAAAATCTAGTAATAGGAAAAGAAAAGTCTTGCTGCCAGTGAGGGGTGTAGGCCAACTAGTGCAGGAGAAATTAGGAGCAGATTACCAGGTCACGAGTTTGTTTAAGCCAAGTGCTAGGCTTAGCCAGGTGATAGCAGAAATAGGACCACTCTGTAGGGACTTTGACAAGAATGATGAGGTGATAGTAATAGGTGGGGCAGGAAACAGCCTGGCTAAGGATAGGAATTATGATATTAAGAGTGACCTGGATAAAATATGAGCTGCAACAGGATGTGCGAATGTGGGTTTTGTTGAGGTATTGCAGCGTTACGATCAGCACTCGGTTAACCCTTCTGTGTGGCGAGTTAACAGAGAGTTGTGCGAGCAGCTGCTGGACGGTGCAAAAACACACATTTATACAGTGCCTGTTGGTAGCATTGGGAGATGGGGATACACTCAACATGGCCTGCACCTAAATAGTCTAGGGAAGGATAGATTAGCTGATTTAATTGTAGGTCGTCTAAAGGGGGCCACTAGCACTCAAGGCAAAACCCCTGTGACCCAAAAGGGCATAGGAGCACCTTTTTTTAGGTTGAACAAAATGTCCAGACAGGCAGCTCTTAAAGGTAAAAAAAATAAATGGTTCGAATAAAGGTAGAGGAAACAGTTATGTTAATATATTTCACCAAAATATCAGGGGATTAAGGAACAAAACAGACGAACTAATAATTTGTTTTGAGAATATTAAAAATACAACAGAAGTTGATGTACTGTGCCTGTCTGAACATCATATAACTACACAAATGGAAAATGGAAATATTAATGGGTATAAACTAGCAACTTATTTTTGTAGAGACAATATGGAGAAAGGAGGAGCTGCCATTTATGTTAAGGGGGAACATAGTTTTAAAAACAGAGAAACCGCAAAATTCTGTGTAGAACAGCACATTGAAGTATGCGCTTGTGAGCTTAAATTGGACAGTGGTAAATTCATAATTGTGACTGTGTATAGGTCCCCACTTGGAAATTTTCAAATGTTTCTTAAAAACCTAGATCTCTTGCTGTGTTATCTGTCAGAAAAGGGAAAACACATTATCATTTGTGGAGATTTTAACGTAGATTTTCTTAAACACTCAAGCAAGAAGAACGACCTTGAACTATTACTTTGCTCTTACAATCTGACATCAGTCATTGATCTTCCTACTCGTATTGTACAAGACAGTAGCACCCTGATAGATAACATTTTCATAGACCAAGATAAATTAAAAGAAGTAAGCACCTATCCTATTAAGAACGGGCTTTCTGATCACGATGCACAGCTACTTTCAATTCATGACTTTGCTCCATACAGTAATGTGAAAAAAAACAAACAAAATAATACGCCCAATTAACCATATAACAATTCAACAATTTAAGGAAAGCTTGAAAAGGGTAGACTGGGAGGATGTTTATCGGGAACCTGATGCAAATGTTAAATTTAACTTATTCCATGATAAACTTGTGGGCATATTTGAAAACAGTTTTCCTAAGAAATTAGTGAATCATAATTCAAATAAACTTGATAAAAAACCATGGCTGACTAAAGGGATTAAAATGTCTTGTAGCCGGAAATGGGAACTATACCAAGACACTAGAATAAGTCGAGATGAAGAAAAGCTCAACCATTATAAGAAATATTGTAATATATTAAGGAAAGTTATAAAAAAATCCAGAAGTATGTGTATCAAGTCTGAGATTAGCACCTCTGATGACAAAACAATATGGAATATAGTTAAAAGGGAAACAGAGCAACCAAGGTCACAGGACAACAGTATTACTGTTAAGCACAATGAAAAGCTTATAAATGAAAAATCACTGGTTGAAAATATTTTTAATAATCATTTTATAAATGTAGTGGAAAATATAGGCACCAGCTGCTCACCAGATAGGGCAGAACTCCATATGAAAGAGGCATTCCCGGTGCAAACAAATGAAATTGAAATCCTACCCACCTCACCGTCTGAAATTAAGAAAAAAATAAATTCACTTAAGAATAAAAACTCACATAGAACTGATGGTATCTCCAATAGAATACTAAAATCTTGTCCACACCTGATAAGTCGAGTTCTTAGCCACATATGTAATAGCTCATTGAATCAGGGAATATTTCCTGACAGATTGAAATAGGCCATAGTTAAACCCTTGTATAAAAAAGGTGACAAGACAGATGTCAACAATTATCGTCCTATTTCGCTTCTGACATCCTTCTCAAAAGTGTTTGGAAAAGTAATGTACTCAAGAGTAACTTTACACATTAGTGGGAATAACGTTTCAACAAAATGTCAGTTCGGTTTTCAGAAAGGTGTTTCAACAGATAGTGCTATACACGCTTTCACTGATCAAATTTTAAATGCTCTGGATAGTAGAACATCACCAATTGGGATTTTCTGTGATCTCTCTAAGGCTTTTGATTGTGTGGGTCATGAAATCCTCTTAGATAAGCTAAAGTACTATGGAATGAATGGTTCAGTACACAGACGGTTCACTTCATATTTAACTGGTAGAATGCAGAAGGTTGAAACAGTAAACCCACATAGTACACAAAGGGCAGCAGATTATTCAGACTGGGGATGTATCAAGAATGGGGTACCACAGGGTTCTGTCTTGGGGAATTAATTGTTTTTAATATATGTTAATGACTTGCCTAATTATATTCATGAAGATGCAAACTTGGTCCTCTTTGCAGATGACACAAGTATTGTAATCAAGCCTAAAAAGCAAGAATCAGCTGAGGAAAATGCAAATAATGTTTTTCAAAGAGTTATTAGGTGGTTTTCCGCAAATGGACTTTCATTGAACTTTGGAAAAACACTGTACATACAGTTCAGTACAGGGAAAGGCATACCACCGGAAATAAATATAGAGTGTGGGGGAAAATCTTTAGCTAAAGCAGATCGTTCAAAATTTCTGGGTGTCTGTATTGAACAGAATTTAAAGTGGAAGACACACATTGACAATCTACTGAAACGATTGAGCTCAGCTACCTATGCTATTAGTGTCATTGCAAATTTTGGAGACAAGCACATCAGTAAGTTAGCTTACCACGCATATTTTCATTCGTTGCTTTCTTACAGAATCATCTTTTGGGGCAATTCATCACTAAGAAAGAAGGTATTTATTGCACAAAAACACGTGTTATCAGAATAATGTCTGGGGCTCATCCAAGATCATCTCGTAGACAATTATTTAAAGAATTAGGGATATTGCCAGTAGCTTCACAATATATATACAGCCTAATGAAATTTGTTGTTAGTAACCCAGATCACTTCAGAATTAATAGCACACTCCACAGCTACAATACTAGGAGACAGGGTGACCTTCACTACCGTTCATTGAATTTGACATTGGCACAAAAGGGGGTCAATTCTACTGCCACAAAGATTTTTGGTCAATTGCTAAACAATATCAAAAGTCTGACAGACAAACAATCGGCATTCAAAAGTAAGTTAAGAGAATTCCTGAATGACAACTCCTTCTCCTCCATAGATGAATTTTTTGACATAGGCCAAAGAAATACAGTAAGCTTTAACAATTGTACCGTATATAAGACTAACAATGATTACTTGGGATAAATGAATCTTGTGTACCTTGACACGTTCCACATCATTACGAAAGAATCGTGTTCATGACCCATGGAACACGTAATATAACTAACTAAAACAGAATCTCCCTGATGAGTGGTATGAAACATGTACCACAATTTCTGCACCACATTGATTATTTTTAAACACCATTGAAATAAGGTATTTCAAAATATAAAGCAAACGAAGGAGCTAGCTAAACAAAAACATTTATCAAATTCCGAACATTCGGTGTTCAGTAAGGTGCATGTGGTGTCCAATCTGCACCAAAAATCCATTGAATGTAGAATCTGCTTTCTGGCCATACAACCAGATGACCCTGCGGTAAACAACAAACACATAACCACATTTAATGATTCAAGTATATTAACCCACTGTGAAATTGATGAATGTATGTGATAAGGGTAACAATCAAAAGAAGCACCTAGCAAAACAATGAAGTTTTTCGTAATAACTCCAACACTCAAGATGCTCGGAGTGGAGGTTCCCATTCAACAAAATCACACTCGATGTTTGAACAAACATAGCAGTCATGAAACGGAATCTCCCTGTAGAGAGGGAACAAACATGTACCACAATTTGTGCAGCACATTGATTATTTTTAGTGAACATTGGAATAAGATTTTTTAAAATATAAAGCAAATGAAGGAGATACCTAAACAAGAAGATTTATCAAATTCTAGACATTAGTTATTCAGTAAAGAGCATGTGGTGTCCAATTTGCACCAAAAACCCATTGAATGGAGAATCTGCATTCTGGCCATACAACCAGATGACCCTGCTGTAAACAACAAACTCTTAACCACATTTCATGATTCAAATACATTACTCCACTGTGAAATTGATGAATGTAAGTGAGAAGGGTAACAATCAAAAGAAGCAATTAGCATATCGTCGGATTGTAGATTATTCAAACTTATTTGTTCATAGACTTTCCATTTAGCATTTGTTTACTTTCAGGTAACGATTGTTTAAATTCACGTAGCTCGTTAGATTACATCCATTGTAGGTTCATTATCTTACTGATTTAAGAATATAGTTTGTTGTATTAAGAGATCATTGTTTAAATTTTATTACTGTACAATGCCATGAGTACTAAGTGTGGAAGCTGCCGTAAGGAGATAGAATCGGGTGTGGTATGTGGAGGATGTGGGGGTGTTTTTCATTGGGGCTCATGTAGCGGGAAATTTGACGAGATTATGCTTTTGGCTCTTCCATGGAACTGTAGGTTCTGTAGTATAGAAAAAAGATTCGTACAACAGGAGGAAAAGATGTGTGCCCTTCAGGCTGAACTAGATTCGGTAAAAACTGAATTAACTAAGTTAAAGGGGGAAAAAGCCTGCGGGAAATGGGAATTGGTAACAAGGAAATCGCAAAAAGGGACCAGCCATGTAGATGTTGTCGAAGTTCCAGTTATGAATAAATTCTCCTTGTTACCTGGAGTAGGAAGGGAGGAGCCAAAAACAGGAGTAGTTGAAAGTAGGGTGCAGCAGACTACTAAAATTGGTAACAGCATTAGGTCGGGAAAATCTAGTAATAGGAAAAGAAAAGTCTTGCTGCCAGTGAGGGGTGTAGGCCAACTAGTGCAGGAGAAATTAGGAGCAGATTACCAGGTCACGAGTTTGTTTAAGCCAAGTGCTAGGCTTAGCCAGGTGATAGCAGAAATAGGACCACTCTGTAGGGACTTTGACAAGAATGATGAGGTGATAGTAATAGGTGGGGCAGGAAACAGCCTGGCTAAGGATAGGAATTATGATATTAAGAGTGACCTGGATAAAATATGAGCTGCAACAGGATGTGCGAATGTGGGTTTTGTTGAGGTATTGCAGCGTTACGATCAGCACTCGGTTAACCCTTCTGTGTGGCGAGTTAACAGAGAGTTGTGCGAGCAGCTGCTGGACGGTGCAAAAACACACATTTATACAGTGCCTGTTGGTAGCATTGGGAGATGGGGATACACTCAACATGGCCTGCACCTAAATAGTCTAGGGAAGGATAGATTAGCTGATTTAATTGTAGGTCGTCTAAAGGGGGCCACTAGCACTCAAGGCAAAACCCCTGTGACCCAAAAGGGCATAGGAGCACCTTTTTTTAGGTTGAACAAAATGTCCAGACAGGCAGCTCTTAAAGGTAAAAAAAATAAATGGTTCGAATAAAGGTAGAGGAAACAGTTATGTTAATATATTTCACCAAAATATCAGGGGATTAAGGAACAAAACAGACGAACTAATAATTTGTTTTGAGAATATTAAAAATACAACAGAAGTTGATGTACTGTGCCTGTCTGAACATCATATAACTACACAAATGGAAAATGGAAATATTAATGGGTATAAACTAGCAACTTATTTTTGTAGAGACAATATGGAGAAAGGAGGAGCTGCCATTTATGTTAAGGGGGAACATAGTTTTAAAAACAGAGAAACCGCAAAATTCTGTGTAGAACAGCACATTGAAGTATGCGCTTGTGAGCTTAAATTGGACAGTGGTAAATTCATAATTGTGACTGTGTATAGGTCCCCACTTGGAAATTTTCAAATGTTTCTTAAAAACCTAGATCTCTTGCTGTGTTATCTGTCAGAAAAGGGAAAACACATTATCATTTGTGGAGATTTTAACGTAGATTTTCTTAAACACTCAAGCAAGAAGAACGACCTTGAACTATTACTTTGCTCTTACAATCTGACATCAGTCATTGATCTTCCTACTCGTATTGTACAAGACAGTAGCACCCTGATAGATAACATTTTCATAGACCAAGATAAATTAAAAGAAGTAAGCACCTATCCTATTAAGAACGGGCTTTCTGATCACGATGTACAGCTACTTTCAATTCATGACTTTGCTCCATACAGTAATGTGAAAACAAACAAACAAAATAATACGCCCAATTAACCATATAACAATTCAACAATTTAAGGAAAGCTTGAAAAGGGTAGACTGGGAGGATGTTTATCGGGAACCTGATGCAAATGTTAAATTTAACTTATTCCATGATAAACTTGTGGGCATATTTGAAAACAGTTTTCCTAAGAAATTAGTGAATCATAATTCAAATAAACTTGATAAAAAACCATGGCTGACTAAAGGGATTAAAATTTCTTGTAGCCGGAAATGGGAACTATACCAAGACACTAGAATAAGTCGAGATGAAGAAAAGCTCAACCATTATAAGAAATATTGTAATATATTAAGGAAAGTTATAAAAAAATCCAGAAGTATGTGTATCAAGTCTGAGATTAGCACCTCTGATGACAAAACAATATGGAATATAGTTAAAAGGGAAACAGAGCAACCAAGGTCACAGGACAACAGTATTACTGTTAAGCACAATGAAAAGCTTATAAATGAAAAATCACTGGTTGAAAATATTTTTAATAATCATTTTATAAATGTAGTGGAAAATATAGGCACCAGCTGCTCACCAGATAGGGCAGAACTCCATATGAAAGAGGCATTCCCGGTGCAAACAAATGAAATTGAAATCCTACCCACCTCACCGTCTGAAATTAAGAAAAAAATAAATTCACTTAAGAATAAAAACTCACATAGAACTGATGGTATCTCCAATAGAATACTAAAATCTTGTCCACACCTGATAAGTCGAGTTCTTAGCCACATATGTAATAGCTCATTGAATCAGGGAATATTTCCTGACAGATTGAAATAGGAAATAGTTAGACCCTTGTATAAAAAAGGTGACAAGACAGACGTCAACAATTATCGTCCTATTTCGCTTCTGACATCCTTCTCAAAAGTGTTTGGAAAAGTAATGTACTCAAGAGTAACTTTACACATTAGTGGGAATAACGTTTCAACAAAATGTCAGTTCGGTTTTCAGAAAGGTGTTTCAACAGATAGTGCTATACACACTTTCACTGATCAAATTTTAAATGCTCTGGATAGTAGAACATCACCAATTGGGATTTTCTGTGATCTCTCTAAGGCTTTTGATTGTGTGGGTCATGAAATCCTCTTAGATAAGCTGAAGTACTATGGAATGAATGGTTCAGTACACAGACGGTTCACTTCATATTTAACTGGTAGAATGCAGAAGGTTGAAACAGTAAACCCACATAGTACACAAAGGGCAGCAGATTATTCAGACTGGGGATGTATCAAGAATGGGGTACCACAGGGTTCTGTCTTGGGGAATTTATTGTTTTTAATATATGTTAATGACTTGCCTAATTATATTCATGAAGATGCAAACTTGGTCCTCTTTGCAGATGACACAAGTATTGTAATCAAGCCTAAAAAGCAAGAATCAGCTGAGGAAAATGCAAATAATGTTTTTCAAAGAGTTATTAGGTGGTTTTCCGCAAATGGACTTTCATTGAACTTTGGAAAAACACTGTACATACAGTTCAGTACAGGGAAAGGCATACCACCGGAAATAAATATAGAGTGTGGGGGAAAATCTTTAGCTAAAGCAGATCGTTCAAAATTTCTGGGTGTCTGTATTGAACAGAATTTAAAGTGGAAGACACACATTGACAATCTACTGAAACGATTGAGCTCAGCTACCTATGCTATTAGTGTCATTGCAAATTTTGGAGACAAGCACATCAGTAAGTTAGCTTACCACGCATATTTTCATTCGTTGCTTTCTTACAGAATCATCTTTTGGGGCAATTCATCACTAAGAAAGAAGGTATTTATTGCACAAAAACACGTGTTATCAGAATAATGTCTGGGGCTCATCCAAGATCATCTCGTAGACAATTATTTAAAGAATTAGGGATATTGCCAGTAGCTTCACAATATATATACAGCCTAATGAAATTTGTTGTTAGTAACCCAGATCACTTCAGAATTAATAGCACACTCCACAGCTACAATACTAGGAGACAGGGTGACCTTCACTACCGTTCATTGAATTTGACATTGGCACAAAAGGGGGTCAATTCTACTGCCACAAAGATTTTTGGTCAATTGCTAAACAATATCAAAAGTCTGACAGACAAACAATCGGCATTCAAAAGTAAGTTAAGAGAATTCCTGAATGACAACTCCTTCTCCTCCATAGATGAATTTTTTGACATAGGCCAAAGAAATACAGTAAGCTTTAACAATTGTACCGTATATAAGACTAACAATGATTACTTGGGATAAATGAATCTTGTGTACCTTGACACGTTCCACATCATTACGAAAGAATCGTGTTCATGACCCATGGAACACGTAATATAACTAACTAAAACAGAATCTCCCTGATGAGTGGTATGAAACATGTACCACAATTTCTGCACCACATTGATTATTTTTAAACACCATTGAAATAAGGTATTTCAAAATATAAAGCAAACGAAGGAGCTAGCTAAACAAAAACATTTATCAAATTCCGAACATTCGGTGTTCAGTAAGGTGCATGTGGTGTCCAATCTGCACCAAAAATCCATTGAATGTAGAATCTGCTTTCTGGCCATACAACCAGATGACCCTGCGGTAAACAACAAACACATAACCACATTTAATGATTCAAGTATATTAACCCACTGTGAAATTGATGAATGTATGTGATAAGGGTAACAATCAAAAGAAGCACCTAGCAAAACAATGAAGTTTTTCGTAATAACTCCAACACTCAAGATGCTCGGAGTGGAGGTTCCCATTCAACAAAATCACACTCGATGTTTGAACAAACATAGCAGTCATGAAACGGAATCTCCCTGTAGAGAGGGAACAAACATGTACCACAATTTGTGCAGCACATTGATTATTTTTAGTGAACATTGGAATAAGATTTTTTAAAATATAAAGCAAATGAAGGAGATACCTAAACAAGAAGATTTATCAAATTCTAGACATTAGTTATTCAGTAAAGAGCATGTGGTGTCCAATTTGCACCAAAAACCCATTGAATGGAGAATCTGCATTCTGGCCATACAACCAGATGACCCTGCTGTAAACAACAAACTCTTAACCACATTTCATGATTCAAATACATTACTCCACTGTGAAATTGATGAATGTAAGTGAGAAGGGTAACAATCAAAAGAAGCAATTAGCATATCGTCGGATTGTAGATTATTCAAACTTATTTGTTCATAGACTTTCCATTTAGCATTTGTTTACTTTCAGGTAACGATTGTTTAAATTCACGTAGCTCGTTAGATTACATCCATTGTAGGTTCATTATCTTACTGATTTAAGAATATAGTTTGTTGTATTAAGAGATCATTGTTTAAATTTTATTACTGTACAATGCCATGAGTACTAAGTGTGGAAGCTGCCGTAAGGAGATAGAATCGGGTGTGGTATGTGGAGGATGTGGGGGTGTTTTTCATTGGGGCTCATGTAGCGGGAAATTTGACGAGATTATGCTTTTGGCTCTTCCATGGAACTGTAGGTTCTGTAGTATAGAAAAAAGATTCGTACAACAGGAGGAAAAGATGTGTGCCCTTCAGGCTGAACTAGATTCGGTAAAAACTGAATTAACTAAGTTAAAGGGGGAAAAAGCCTGCGGGAAATGGGAATTGGTAACAAGGAAATCGCAAAAAGGGACCAGCCATGTAGATGTTGTCGAAGTTCCAGTTATGAATAAATTCTCCTTGTTACCTGGAGTAGGAAGGGAGGAGCCAAAAACAGGAGTAGTTGAAAGTAGGGTGCAGCAGACTACTAAAATTGGTAACAGCATTAGGTCGGGAAAATCTAGTAATAGGAAAAGAAAAGTCTTGCTGCCAGTGAGGGGTGTAGGCCAACTAGTGCAGGAGAAATTAGGAGCAGATTACCAGGTCACGAGTTTGTTTAAGCCAAGTGCTAGGCTTAGCCAGGTGATAGCAGAAATAGGACCACTCTGTAGGGACTTTGACAAGAATGATGAGGTGATAGTAATAGGTGGGGCAGGAAACAGCCTGGCTAAGGATAGGAATTATGATATTAAGAGTGACCTGGATAAAATATGAGCTGCAACAGGATGTGCGAATGTGGGTTTTGTTGAGGTATTGCAGCGTTACGATCAGCACTCGGTTAACCCTTCTGTGTGGCGAGTTAACAGAGAGTTGTGCGAGCAGCTGCTGGACGGTGCAAAAACACACATTTATACAGTGCCTGTTGGTAGCATTGGGAGATGGGGATACACTCAACATGGCCTGCACCTAAATAGTCTAGGGAAGGATAGATTAGCTGATTTAATTGTAGGTCGTCTAAAGGGGGCCACTAGCACTCAAGGCAAAACCCCTGTGACCCAAAAGGGCATAGGAGCACCTTTTTTTAGGTTGAACAAAATGTCCAGACGGGCAGCTCTTAAAGGTAAAAAAAATAAATGGTTCGAATAAAGGTAGAGGAAACAGTTATGTTAATATATTTCACCAAAATATCAGGGGATTAAGGAACAAAACAGACGAACTAATAATTTGTTTTGAGAATATTAAAAATACAACAGAAGTTGATGTACTGTGCCTGTCTGAACATCATATAACTACACAAATGGAAAATGGAAATATTAATGGGTATAAACTAGCAACTTATTTTTGTAGAGACAATATGGAGAAAGGAGGAGCTGCCATTTATGTTAAGGGGGAACATAGTTTTAAAAACAGAGAAACCGCAAAATTCTGTGTAGAACAGCACATTGAAGTATGCGCTTGTGAGCTTAAATTGGACAGTGGTAAATTCATAATTGTGACTGTGTATAGGTCCCCACTTGGAAATTTTCAAATGTTTCTTAAAAACCTAGATCTCTTGCTGTGTTATCTGTCAGAAAAGGGAAAACACATTATCATTTGTGGAGATTTTAACGTAGATTTTCTTAAACACTCAAGCAAGAAGAACGACCTTGAACTATTACTTTGCTCTTACAATCTGACATCAGTCATTGATCTTCCTACTCGTATTGTACAAGACAGTAGCACCCTGATAGATAACATTTTCATAGACCAAGATAAATTAAAAGAAGTAAGCACCTATCCTATTAAGAACGGGCTTTCTGATCACGATGCACAGCTACTTTCAATTCATGACTTTGCTCCATACAGTAATGTGAAAAAAAACAAACAAAATAATACGCCCAATTAACCATATAACAATTCAACAATTTAAGGAAAGCTTGAAAAGGGTAGACTGGGAGGATGTTTATCGGGAACCTGATGCAAATGTTAAATTTAACTTATTCCATGATAAACTTGTGGACATATTTGAAAACAGTTTTCCTAAGAAATTAGTGAATCATAATTCAAATAAACTTGATAAAAAACCATGGCTGACTAAAGGGATTAAAATGTCTTGTAGCTGGAAATGGGAACTATACCAAGACACTAGAATAAGTCGAGATGAAGAAAAGCTCAACCATTATAAGAAATATTGTAATATATTAAGGAAAGTTATAAAAAAATCCAGAAGTATGTGTATCAAGTCTGAGATTAGCACCTCTGATGACAAAACAATATGGAATATAGTTAAAAGGGAAACAGAGCAACCAAGGTCACAGGACAACAGTATTACTGTTAAGCACAATGAAAAGCTTATAAATGAAAAATCACTGGTTGAAAATATTTTTAATAATCATTTTATAAATGTAGTGGAAAATATAGGCACCAGCTGCTCACCAGATAGGGCAGAACTCCATATGAAAGAGGCATTCCCGGTGCAAACAAATGAAATTGAAATCCTACCCACCTCACCGTCTGAAATTAAGAAAAAAATAAATTCACTTAAGAATAAAAACTCACATAGAACTGATGGTATCTCCAATAGAATACTAAAATCTTGTCCACACCTGATAAGTCGAGTTCTTAGCCACATATGTAATAGCTCATTGAATCAGGGAATATTTCCTGACAGATTGAAATAGGCCATAGTTAAACCCTTGTATAAAAAAGGTGACAAGACAGACGTCAACAATTATCGTCCTATTTCGCTTCTGACATCCTTCTCAAAAGTGTTTGGAAAAGTAATGTACTCAAGAGTAACTTTACACATTAGTGGGAATAACGTTTCAACAAAATGTCAGTTCGGTTTTCAGAAAGGTGTTTCAACAGATAGTGCTATACACGCTTTCACTGATCAAATTTTAAATGCTCTGGATAGTAGAACATCACCAATTGGGATTTTCTGTGATCTCTCTAAGGCTTTTGATTGTGTGGGTCATGAAATCCTCTTAGATAAGCTAAAGTACTATGGAATGAATGGTTCAGTACACAGACGGTTCACTTCATATTTAACTGGTAGAATGCAGAAGGTTGAAACAGTAAACCCACATAGTACACAAAGGGCAGCAGATTATTCAGACTGGGGATGTATCAAGAATGGGGTACCACAGGGTTCTGTCTTGGGGAATTTATTGTTTTTAATATATGTTAATGACTTGCCTAATTATATTCATGAAGATGCAAACTTGGTCCTCTTTGCAGATGACACAAGTATTGTAATCAAGCCTAAAAAGCAAGAATCAGCTGAGGAAAATGCAAATAATGTTTTTCAAAGAGTTATTAGGTGGTTTTCCGCAAATGGACTTTCATTGAACTTTGGAAAAACACTGTACATACAGTTCAGTACAGGGAAAGGCATACCACCGGAAATAAATATAGAGTGTGGGGGAAAATCTTTAGCTAAAGCAGATCGTTCAAAATTTCTGGGTGTCTGTATTGAACAGAATTTAAAGTGGAAGACACACATTGACAATCTACTGAAACGATTGAGCTCAGCTACCTATGCTATTAGTGTCATTGCAAATTTTGGAGACAAGCACATCAGTAAGTTAGCTTACCACGCATATTTTCATTCGTTGCTTTCTTACAGAATCATCTTTTGGGGCAATTCATCACTAAGAAAGAAGGTATTTATTGCACAAAAACACGTGTTATCAGAATAATGTCTGGGGCTCATCCAAGATCATCTCGTAGACAATTATTTAAAGAATTAGGGATATTGCCAGTAGCTTCACAATATATATACAGCCTAATGAAATTTGTTGTTAGTAACCCAGATCACTTCAGAATTAATAGCACACTCCACAGCTACAATACTAGGAGACAGGGTGACCTTCACTACCGTTCATTGAATTTGACATTGGCACAAAAGGGGGTCAATTCTACTGCCACAAAGATTTTTGGTCAATTGCTAAACAATATCAAAAGTCTGACAGACAAACAATCGGCATTCAAAAGTAAGTTAAGAGAATTCCTGAATGACAACTCCTTCTCCTCCATAGATGAATTTTTTGACATAGGCCAAAGAAATACAGTAAGCTTTAACAATTGTACCGTATATAAGACTAACAATGATTACTTGGGATAAATGAATCTTGTGTACCTTGACACGTTCCACATCATTACGAAAGAATCGTGTTCATGACCCATGGAACACGTAATATAACTAACTAAAACAGAATCTCCCTGATGAGTGGTATGAAACATGTACCACAATTTCTGCACCACATTGATTATTTTTAAACACCATTGAAATAAGGTATTTCAAAATATAAAGCAAACGAAGGAGCTAGCTAAACAAAAACATTTATCAAATTCCGAACATTCGGTGTTCAGTAAGGTGCATGTGGTGTCCAATCTGCACCAAAAATCCATTGAATGTAGAATCTGCTTTCTGGCCATACAACCAGATGACCCTGCGGTAAACAACAAACACATAACCACATTTAATGATTCAAGTATATTAACCCACTGTGAAATTGATGAATGTATGTGATAAGGGTAACAATCAAAAGAAGCACCTAGCAAAACAATGAAGTTTTTCGTAATAACTCCAACACTCAAGATGCTCGGAGTGGAGGTTCCCATTCAACAAAATCACACTCGATGTTTGAACAAACATAGCAGTCATGAAACGGAATCTCCCTGTAGAGAGGGAACAAACATGTACCACAATTTGTGCAGCACATTGATTATTTTTAGTGAACATTGGAATAAGATTTTTTAAAATATAAAGCAAATGAAGGAGATACCTAAACAAGAAGATTTATCAAATTCTAGACATTAGTTATTCAGTAAAGAGCATGTGGTGTCCAATTTGCACCAAAAACCCATTGAATGGAGAATCTGCATTCTGGCCATACAACCAGATGACCCTGCTGTAAACAACAAACTCTTAACCACATTTCATGATTCAAATACATTACTCCACTGTGAAATTGATGAATGTAAGTGAGAAGGGTAACAATCAAAAGAAGCAATTAGCATATCGTCGGATTGTAGATTATTCAAACTTATTTGTTCATAGACTTTCCATTTAGCATTTGTTTACTTTCAGGTAACGATTGTTTAAATTCACGTAGCTCGTTAGATTACATCCATTGTAGGTTCATTATCTTACTGATTTAAGAATATAGTTTGTTGTATTAAGAGATCATTGTTTAAATTTTATTACTGTACAATGCCATGAGTACTAAGTGTGGAAGCTGCCGTAAGGAGATAGAATCGGGTGTGGTATGTGGAGGATGTGGGGGTGTTTTTCATTGGGGCTCATGTAGCGGGAAATTTGACGAGATTATGCTTTTGGCTCTTCCATGGAACTGTAGGTTCTGTAGTATAGAAAAAAGATTCGTACAACAGGAGGAAAAGATGTGTGCCCTTCAGGCTGAACTAGATTCGGTAAAAACTGAATTAACTAAGTTAAAGGGGGAAAAAGCCTGCGGGAAATGGGAATTGGTAACAAGGAAATCGCAAAAAGGGACCAGCCATGTAGATGTTGTCGAAGTTCCAGTTATGAATAAATTCTCCTTGTTACCTGGAGTAGGAAGGGAGGAGCCAAAAACAGGAGTAGTTGAAAGTAGGGTGCAGCAGACTACTAAAATTGGTAACAGCATTAGGTCGGGAAAATCTAGTAATAGGAAAAGAAAAGTCTTGCTGCCAGTGAGGGGTGTAGGCCAACTAGTGCAGGAGAAATTAGGAGCAGATTACCAGGTCACGAGTTTGTTTAAGCCAAGTGCTAGGCTTAGCCAGGTGATAGCAGAAATAGGACCACTCTGTAGGGACTTTGACAAGAATGATGAGGTGATAGTAATAGGTGGGGCAGGAAACAGCCTGGCTAAGGATAGGAATTATGATATTAAGAGTGACCTGGATAAAATATGAGCTGCAACAGGATGTGCGAATGTGGGTTTTGTTGAGGTATTGCAGCGTTACGATCAGCACTCGGTTAACCCTTCTGTGTGGCGAGTTAACAGAGAGTTGTGCGAGCAGCTGCTGGACGGTGCAAAAACACACATTTATACAGTGCCTGTTGGTAGCATTGGGAGATGGGGATACACTCAACATGGCCTGCACCTAAATAGTCTAGGGAAGGATAGATTAGCTGATTTAATTGTAGGTCGTCTAAAGGGGGCCACTAGCACTCAAGGCAAAACCCCTGTGACCCAAAAGGGCATAGGAGCACCTTTTTTTAGGTTGAACAAAATGTCCAGACGGGCAGCTCTTAAAGGTAAAAAAAATAAATGGTTCGAATAAAGGTAGAGGAAACAGTTATGTTAATATATTTCACCAAAATATCAGGGGATTAAGGAACAAAACAGACGAACTAATAATTTGTTTTGAGAATATTAAAAATACAACAGAAGTTGATGTACTGTGCCTGTCTGAACATCATATAACTACACAAATGGAAAATGGAAATATTAATGGGTATAAACTAGCAACTTATTTTTGTAGAGACAATATGGAGAAAGGAGGAGCTGCCATTTATGTTAAGGGGGAACATAGTTTTAAAAACAGAGAAACCGCAAAATTCTGTGTAGAACAGCACATTGAAGTATGCGCTTGTGAGCTTAAATTGGACAGTGGTAAATTCATAATTGTGACTGTGTATAGGTCCCCACTTGGAAATTTTCAAATGTTTCTTAAAAACCTAGATCTCTTGCTGTGTTATCTGTCAGAAAAGGGAAAACACATTATCATTTGTGGAGATTTTAACGTAGATTTTCTTAAACACTCAAGCAAGAAGAACGACCTTGAACTATTACTTTGCTCTTACAATCTGACATCAGTCATTGATCTTCCTACTCGTATTGTACAAGACAGTAGCACCCTGATAGATAACATTTTCATAGACCAAGATAAATTAAAAGAAGTAAGCACCTATCCTATTAAGAACGGGCTTTCTGATCACGATGCACAGCTACTTTCAATTCATGACTTTGCTCCATACAGTAATGTGAAAAAAAACAAACAAAATAATACGCCCAATTAACCATATAACAATTCAACAATTTAAGGAAAGCTTGAAAAGGGTAGACTGGGAGGATGTTTATCGGGAACCTGATGCAAATGTTAAATTTAACTTATTCCATGATAAACTTGTGGACATATTTGAAAACAGTTTTCCTAAGAAATTAGTGAATCATAATTCAAATAAACTTGATAAAAAACCATGGCTGACTAAAGGGATTAAAATTTCTTGTAGCCGGAAATGGGAACTATACCAAGACACTAGAATAAGTCGAGATGAAGAAAAGCTCAACCATTATAAGAAATATTGTAATATATTAAGGAAAGTTATAAAAAAATCCAGAAGTATGTGTATCAAGTCTGAGATTAGCACCTCTGATGACAAAACAATATGGAATATAGTTAAAAGGGAAACAGAGCAACCAAGGTCACAGGACAACAGTATTACTGTTAAGCACAATGAAAAGCTTATAAATGAAAAATCACTGGTTGAAAATATTTTTAATAATCATTTTATAAATGTAGTGGAAAATATAGGCACCAGCTGCTCACCAGATAGGGCAGAACTCCATATGAAAGAGGCATTCCCGGTGCAAACAAATGAAATTGAAATCCTACCCACCTCACCGTCTGAAATTAAGAAAAAAATAAATTCACTTAAGAATAAAAACTCACATAGAACTGATGGTATCTCCAATAGAATACTAAAATCTTGTCCACACCTGATAAGTCGAGTTCTTAGCCACATATGTAATAGCTCATTGAATCAGGGAATATTTCCTGACAGATTGAAATAGGCCATAGTTAAACCCTTGTATAAAAAAGGTGACAAGACAGACGTCAACAATTATCGTCCTATTTCGCTTCTGACATCCTTCTCAAAAGTGTTTGGAAAAGTAATGTACTCAAGAGTAACTTTACACATTAGTGGGAATAACGTTTCAACAAAATGTCAGTTCGGTTTTCAGAAAGGTGTTTCAACAGATAGTGCTATACACGCTTTCACTGATCAAATTTTAAATGCTCTGGATAGTAGAACATCACCAATTGGGATTTTCTGTGATCTCTCTAAGGCTTTTGATTGTGTGGGTCATGAAATCCTCTTAGATAAGCTAAAGTACTATGGAATGAATGGTTCAGTACACAGACGGTTCACTTCATATTTAACTGGTAGAATGCAGAAGGTTGAAACAGTAAACCCACATAGTACACAAAGGGCAGCAGATTATTCAGACTGGGGATGTATCAAGAATGGGGTACCACAGGGTTCTGTCTTGGGGAATTTATTGTTTTTAATATATGTTAATGACTTGCCTAATTATATTCATGAAGATGCAAACTTGGTCCTCTTTGCAGATGACACAAGTATTGTAATCAAGCCTAAAAAGCAAGAATCAGCTGAGGAAAATGCAAATAATGTTTTTCAAAGAGTTATTAGGTGGTTTTCCGCAAATGGACTTTCATTGAACTTTGGAAAAACACTGTACATACAGTTCAGTACAGGGAAAGGCATACCACCGGAAATAAATATAGAGTGTGGGGGAAAATCTTTAGCTAAAGCAGATCGTTCAAAATTTCTGGGTGTCTGTATTGAACAGAATTTAAAGTGGAAGACACACATTGACAATCTACTGAAACGATTGAGCTCAGCTACCTATGCTATTAGTGTCATTGCAAATTTTGGAGACAAGCACATCAGTAAGTTAGCTTACCACGCATATTTTCATTCGTTGCTTTCTTACAGAATCATCTTTTGGGGCAATTCATCACTAAGAAAGAAGGTATTTATTGCACAAAAACACGTGTTATCAGAATAATGTCTGGGGCTCATCCAAGATCATCTCGTAGACAATTATTTAAAGAATTAGGGATATTGCCAGTAGCTTCACAATATATATACAGCCTAATGAAATTTGTTGTTAGTAACCCAGATCACTTCAGAATTAATAGCACACTCCACAGCTACAATACTAGGAGACAGGGTGACCTTCACTACCGTTCATTGAATTTGACATTGGCACAAAAGGGGGTCAATTCTACTGCCACAAAGATTTTTGGTCAATTGCTAAACAATATCAAAAGTCTGACAGACAAACAATCGGCATTCAAAAGTAAGTTAAGAGAATTCCTGAATGACAACTCCTTCTCCTCCATAGATGAATTTTTTGACATAGGCCAAAGAAATACAGTAAGCTTTAACAATTGTACCGTATATAAGACTAACAATGATTACTTGGGATAAATGAATCTTGTGTACCTTGACACGTTCCACATCATTACGAAAGAATCGTGTTCATGATCCATGGAACAAGTAATATAACTAACTAAAACAGAATCTCCCTGATGAGAGGTACGAAACATGTACCACAATTTCTGCACCACATTGATTATTTTTAAACACCATACAAATAAGATATTTAAAAATATAAAGCAAATGAAGGAGCTAGCTAAACAAGAACATTTATCAAAGTCCGAACATTCGTTATTCAGTAAAATGCATGTGGTGTCCAATCTGCACCAAAAACCCATTAATGGAGAATCTGTTTTCTGGCCATACAACAAGATGACCCTGCTCTATACAACAAACATTTACACACATTTAACGATTCAAATACATTACCCCACTGCGAAATACATGAATATAAGTTATAAGGGTAACAATCCAATGAAGGTCCTAGCAAAAGAAACAGGACTTTCCTAATAACTCCGATACTCAGGATGCTCTGAGTGGTGGTTCCCATCCAACAAAATCACACTCGATGTTTGAACAAACATAGCAGTCACGAAACAGAATCTCTCTGCTGAGAGGGAAGAAACATGTACTACAATTTGTGCAGCACATTGATTATTTTTAATGACCACTGCAATAAGATTTTTGAAAATATAAAGCAAATTAAGGAGATACCTAAAAACTAAGATATATCAAATTCCGAACATCTGTTATTGAGTAAAGTGCATGTGTTGTCTAATCTGCACCAAAAACCCATTTAATGGAGAATCTGCTTTCTGGCCTTACAACCAGATGACCCTGCTGTAAACAACAAACATTTACCCACATTTCACGATTCAAATAAATTACTCCACTGTGAAATCAATGAATATAGGTGATAAAAGTATCAATCAAAGGAAGCACCTAGCAAAACAATGAAGTCTTTCCTAATAATTCGATGGTCAAAATACTCGGAGTGGTGGTTCCCATCCAACAAAATCACACTTGATGTTTGAACAAACATAGCAGTCATGAAACGGAATATCCCTGATGAGAGGTACGAAACATGTACTACAATTTGTGCAGCGCAATGTTTATTTTTAGTGACCATTGAAATAAGATTTTTAAAAATATAAAGCAAATGAAGGAGATACCAAAACAAGAAGATTTATCAAATTCCGAATATTCGGTGTTCAGTAAGGTGCATGTGGTGTAAAATATCACCAAAAACCCATTGAATGGACAATCTGCTTTCTGGCCATACAACCAGATGACCCTGCTGTAAACAACAACCATTTACCCACATTTCACGATTCAAATAAATTACTCCACTGTGAAATTGATGAATATAAGTGATAAAGGTATTAATCAAAGGAAGAAACTAGCAAAAGAAAAAAAGTCTTTCTAATAACTCCAATCGTCAGAACGTTCGGAGATGTGATTCACATCCAACAAAATCACACTCGATGTTTGAACAAACGTAGCAGTCATGAAACGGAATCTCCCTGATGAGAGGGAATAAACATGTACTACAATTTGTGCAGCACATTGTCTACTTTTTGTGACCATTGAAATAAGATTTTTAAAAATATAAAGCAAATGAAGGAAATATCAAAACGACAAGATTTATCAAATTCTCAACATCCGGTGTCCAGTAAGGTGCATGTGGTGTCCAATATGCACCATGACCCTGCTGTAAACAAAAAACACATAACCTCATTTCACGATTCAAATATATTATTCCACTGTGAAATTGATGAATATATGTGATAAGGGGAAGAATCAAAATAAGCACCTAGCAAAACAATGAAGTCTGACTAAAAGCACTAATACTCAGGATGCTCGGAGTGATACTTCCCATCAAACAAAATCACACTCTATGGAAGAACAAGCATAGCAGTCATGAAACGAATCTCCTTGCTGAGAGGGAATAAACATGTCCCACAATTTGTGCAGCACATTGATTACTTTTTGGGACCATTGGAATAGCATTTTTACAAATATAAAGAAAATGAAGGAGATACCTAAACAAGAAGATTTATCAAATTCCGTACAGCCATTATTCAGTAAGGTGCATGTGGTGTCCAATCTGCAAAAAAAACCCATTGAGTGGAAAATCTGCTTTCTAGCCATACAACCAGATGATGCTGCTGTAAACAACAAACACATAACCACATTTCACGATTCAAATATATTAATCCACTGTGAAATTTATGAATATATGTCATATAGGTAACAATCAAAACAAGCACCTAGCAAAACAATGAAATCGTTCCTAATAACTCCAATACTCGGGATGTTCGGAGTGGTGGTTCAAATCCAACAAAATCACACTCGATTTTTTAACAAACACAGCAGTCCTGAAACAGAATGTCCCTGTTGAGAGGGAAGAAACATGTACCACAATGTGTGCAGCACATTGATAATTTTTAGTGACCATTGCAATAAGATTTTTAAAAATATAAAGGAAATGAAGAAGATACCTAAAAACGAAGATATATCAAAATCCGAACATTCGTTATCCAGTAAAGTGCATGTGGAGTCCAATCAGCACCAATAGACCATTCAATAGAGAATCTGCTTTCTGGCCATACAACCAGATGACCCTGCTGTAAACAACAAACATTTACGAACATTTCACGAAAGAAATACATTACTCCACTGTGAAATTGATGAATATAAGTGATAAAGGTAACAATCAAAAGAAGCAATTAGCATAACAATTAAGTCTTTCCTAATAACACCAATAGTCAGAATGCTCGGAGTGCTGGTTCCCATCCAACAAATTCACACTCAATGTTTGAACAAACATAGCAGTCATAAAACAGATTCTCCCTGTTGAGAGGGAAGAAACATGTATCATAAGTTGTGCAGCACATTGATTATTTTTAGTGACCATTGCAATACGATTTTTACAAATATAAAGCAAATGAAGGAGATACCTAAACAAGAAGATTTATCAAATTCAGAACATTAGATATTCAGTAAAGTGCACGTGGTGTCCAATCTGCAGCAAAAACGCATTGAATGGAGAATCTGCTTTCTGGCCATGCAACCAGATGACCCTACTGTAAACACCAAACTCTTAACCACATTTCACGATTCAAATACATTACTCAACAGTGAAATCGATGAATATAAGTGATAAGGGTAACAATGCAAACCAGCACCTAGTAAAAAGAAGTCTTTCCTAATAAATCCAATACTCAGGATGCTCGGAGTGGTTGTTCGCATCCAACAAAATCACACTCGATGGTAAAACAAACATAGCAATCATGAAACGGAATCTCCCTGTTGAGAGGGAAGAAACTTGTACTACAATTTGTGCAGCACATTGTATATTTTTAGGGACCATTGAAATAAGATTTTTTAAAATATAAAGTAAATGAAGGAAATACCAAAACAAGGAGATTTATCAAATTCCGAACAGCCATTACTCAGTAAGGTGCATGTTGTGTCCAATCTGCACCAAAACACATAGAATGGAGAATCTGCTTTGTGGCCATACAACCAGATGACCCTGCTGTAAACAAAAAGCACATAACTACATTTAATGATTCTAATATATTAACATACTGTGAAATTGATGAATATAAGTGATAAGGATGACAATCAAGAGAAGCACCTAGCAAAATAATGAAGTCGTTCCTATTAACTGCAACACTCAAGATGCTCGGAGTGGTGGTTTCCATCCAATAAATATCACACTCGATGCTAGAACAAACATTAGCAGTCATTAAACGGAATCACACTACTGAGACGGAAGGAACATGTACCACAATTTGTGCAGGACATTGATTATTTTTAGTGACCATTGCAATACGATTTTTAAAAATATAAAGCAAATCAAAGAGCTACCTAAACAAGAGGATTTATCAAATTCTGAACATTTGTTATTCATTAAAGAGCATGTGGTGTCCAATCTGCACCAAAAACCAACTGAATTGAGAATTCTGCTTTCTGGCCAAACAACCAGTTGATGCTGATGTAAACAACAATCACTGAACCACATTTCATTAATCAAATACAATACTCCACTGTGAAATTGATGAATATAAGTGTTAAAGATAACAATCAAAAGAAGCATCTAGCAAAAGAACAAACTCTTCCCTAATAACTCAAATAGTCAGAATGCTCGGAGAGGTGGTTCCCATCCAACAATATCACACAGTAAGGTAGAACAAACACAGCAGTCATTAAACTGAATCTTCCTGTTGAGAGGGAAGAAACATGTACCACAATTTGAGCAGCACGTTGAATATTTCTAATGACCATTGCAAGAAGATTTTTAAAAATTTAAAGCAGTTGAAGGAGATACCAAAACAAGAAGATTTATTAATCTGCGAACATTCGTTATTCAGTAAAATGCATGTGTTGTGCAATCTGCACCAAAAACACATTGAATGGAGAATCTGCTTTCTGGCCATACAACCAGATGACCCTGCTGTAAACAACAAACTTTTACCCACATTTCACAATGCAAATACATTACTCCACTGTGAAATTGATGAATATAAGTGATAAGAATAACAATTAAAAGAAATACCTAGCAAAAAAAAAAAAAGGCTTTCCTAATAACTCCAATACTCAAGATCTCAGAGTGGTGGTTCCCATCCTACAAAAACACACTCGATGGCAGAACAAGGATAGCAGTCATGAAACGGAATCTCCCAGCTGAGAGGAAAGAAACATGTACCACAATTTATGCAGCATCATTGATTACTTTCAGTGACCATAGAATAACATTTTTTAAAATATAAAGGAAATAAAGGAAATACCGAAACTAGACGATTTATCAAATTCCGAACATTCATTATTCAGTAAGGGGCATATGGTTTCCAATCTGCACGAAAAACCCATTGAATGGAGAATTTGCTTTCTGGCCATACAAGCTGATGATGCTGATGTAAAGAACTACTTAACCACATTCCATGATTCAAATACGTTACTCCACTGTGAATTTTATGATTATAAATGTTAAGGGTAACAATCAAAAGCAGCACCTACCAGAAGAAAGAAGTCTTTCCTTATAACTCCAATAGTCAAAATGCTCGCAGTGGTGGTTCCCATCCAACAAAATCACACTTAATGGTTGAACAAACATAGCACTCATGAAACGGAATCTCCCTGCCCGGAGGGAAGAAACATGTACCACAATATGTGCAACACATTGATTACTTTTAGTGACCACTGGAATAAGATTTTTTAAAACATAAAGCAAATTAAGGAGATACCAAAACAAGAAGATTTATAAAATTCCGAACAACCCTTATTCAAAAAAGTGGATGTGGTGTCCCATCGGCACAAAAACCCATTGATAGTATAAAATGCTTTCTGGCAATACCACTAGATGACCCTGCTGTAATGAAGAAACTCTTAACCACATTTCACGATTCAAATACATTACTCCACTGTGAAATTGATGAATGTAAGTGATAAGGGTATCAATCAAAAGAAGCACCTAGCAAAAGAAAGAAGTCTTTCCTTATAACTACAATCTTCAAGATGCTCGGAGTGGTGGTTCCCATTCAATGAAATCACACTCGATGGTTGAACAAACATAGCAGTCATGAAACGGAATCTCCCTAATGAGAGGGAAGAAACATGTACTGCAATTTGTGCAGCACATTGATTATTTTTTGTGACCATTGAAATAAGATATTTAAAAATACAAAGCAAATGAAGGAGATACGAAAACAAGGAGATTTATCAAATTCCGAACATTCGGTGTTCAGTAAGGTGCATGTGGTGTCCAATGTGCACCAAAAACCCATTGAATGCAGAATCTGCTTTCTGACCATACAACCAAATGACTCTGCTCTAAACAACAAACTCTTAACCACATATCACAATTCAAATACATTACTCTACTGTGAAATTGATGAATATAAGTGATAAGGGTAACAATCAAAAGAAGCACCTAGCAAAAGAATGAAGTCTTTCCTTATAACTCCAATAGTCAAATTGCTCGCAGTGGTGGTTCCCATCCACCAAAATCACACTTGATGGTGGAACAAACATAGCAATCATGAAACGGAATCTCCCTCCAGAGAGGGAAGAACCTTGTACCACATCTTGACCAGCATTTTGATTATTTTAGCTACCATGGAATAAAATTTTTAAAAATATACAGCAAATGAAGGAGATACCAAAAAAGAAGATTTATCAAATTCCAAACATTCGGTGTTCAGTAAAATGCAAGTGGTGTCCAATCTGCACCAAAAACCCATTGAATGAAGAATCTGCTTTCTGGCCATACAAGCAGATGATGCTGATGTAAGGAACTACTTAACCACATTCCATGATTCAAATACATTACTTCACTGTGAATTTAATGATTATAAGTGTTAAGGGTAACAATCAAAAGAAGCACCCAGCAAAAGAAAGAAGTCTTTCCTTGTAACTCCAATATTCAAGATGCTTGGAGTGGTGGGTCCCATCCAACAAAATCACACTCAATGGTTGAACAAACATAGCACTCATGAAACGGAATCTCCCTGCTGAGAGGGTAGGACCATGTGGCACAAATTGTGCAGCAAATTGATTATTTATAATGAACATGGAATAATATTTTAAAAAAATAAATTAAATGAAGGAGATACCTAAACACGAAGATTTATCAAATTCCGAACATTCGTTAATCAGTAAGGGGCATGTGGTGTCCAATCTGCACCAAAAACCCATTGAATGGAGAATCTGCTTTCTGGCCATAAAACCAGATGACCCTGCTTTAAACAAAAAATACTTAACCATATATTGCAATTTAAATAAATTCTTCCACTGTGAATGTGATGAATTAAACTGATAAGAATTTCAATAAAAAGAAGCACCTACTGCTCTACCATCAACAGCCTCTTCCTCAGAATCCTTCAATACCTCAACACATGACTCAAGTTCCCTAACGTCATCCACTTCAACATTATCTCTCACATCATGAGCACAACCTCCTGCCTTGAATTCTACAACTCTATTATGCAGTATTTTTTTCTCATTCTCACTGACAGAAGCCTCCACATCATTCAGATGTCAATTTACTACAATTTTATCACAATACATTAATTCCATAAGTATCACAGGTGTCATTAGTATTATTAACATAGCAACAGCCCCCCACATCACCTCTTATAACATTTTCTTCCTCCGTAAACAAATTCTTCATTACATCTCCACAGATTCCTGAATACTAATGTGTCTACAATTATCTTTGCTTGTCCCCCTTCACTTATTTGTGCCAAAATTGTTTATCAAATGGTCTCTTACAACTTCCGGTGCCCTACTTGTATAATCATGACAGTAATAAACCTATATATTTATTATGTTTTAATCTACGCAAAAAAGAACTTACCTAAAGTATAACGCAGAGCAAATATACATTGTTACAGCACTAGGACAAACAGCTCTATCTATATGCCCTACCACAGACTGTCAAAATCAGTTAACAGTTATGAACTTATGGGCCACAAATTATTTAACAAACTTCCACAAGCTACACAAAATTTATCATAGCAACATTACAAACAAACACTTTGTGACTTGTTAGTTGTAAGCCCATTTTACAATATAAAGGATTTCATGACCTGTGATATAAACACTGTAACGTTCTTAACAATTCTGTTCTTTTAAAGCATTTACTGTCATGTATTGTATTATGTGTATGACTTTGTCTATTGCTGTAATGGCTTAAAGACAATAAAATTATATTATTATTATTAACCACCTGTCTTTTTCCATAATTAGTATGTAGATGGCGTCAGTTACGGAAGTATTGAATATAGGAGTTCGCAAAAATAGTGTTATACAGTGTCAATCTTGCAAAAAGTGCACGAGACCTGTTAAAAGTGGCTTCGTCTGTGTCCAGTGTAACCATAACTTTAATTTTCGTTGGGGAAAGGTTGACCCTTCCCTGAGATGCGACGATAATTGTGCGACTATGTGGAACTGTGCAGATTGTAAACAAAAGGCTGTGTCCCTTAATGATCAAGAAATGTGTATGTGTGATGCAGCAAGGAAGACCGACAGTATCAAAAAGGAAAACCTATCATATATTACAATTATTGGACTCTTACAGGACGAATTAAAAAAACAGTACGAGAAATATGAATTAAATCCACACAAGTCAGAGCAATGCCGTGGTAAAACAAAAATCAAAGATGTGAAAATCGAGGCTTCATCCTCCGAAAATGATCTGTTGTTAATTATTGCTGAGCTATGAGAGGACACAAAAATCCTGAGTGATGAAAACAGAAGACTCAAGCTTAAATTGGAAGAGAGTGGTCATCAGGTATGTCTTCATATCTCTAAACCTATGGAAGGATTGCCTGAAAGTGAAGCTATGACTAAAACGGCTTACAACAGGCCTAGTAGTAGATGGGTAACTGTAAAATCGAAGGGGAGCGCTTACAAACATATTAACAATAAACATAGGCAGGACTTTGTGTTACCATTAAATAACAAATATAATTCGCTTCAAAACACAGATGACATAGAAATGGTATCAGCACACTCATCTGATAAGGTGGTGCATGACTCTCACAACTTAGCGAACAGCCAAGTAAGGTATAAGAAAAAATGCAAAATCAAGATTTATTCAGACAGTTACGCCAGAGGACTGGCAGCTATGTTAACAGAAAGCGGACCTCGTGTGATTAACGAGTTCGAAATAGAAGGTACCGTTAAATCAGGAGCTGGTTTACGAGATGTTTCAACATCAATCGAGAAAGAAAGCACAGTCCTCTCGGACAGAGACTTTGTAGTGGTAATGGCCGGAGCGAACGACGTCAGCACAAATGAAAGGAAGATTGCTACTTCGACACTGAAGGAGACTCTCGGAATGTTAACCCACACCAACGTGATTGTTGTTAATGTGCCACATTGACATGATTTGCCCCAGTGGTCATGTGTGAATAAGGAAGTGGAGCAGACAAACAAGGAGTACAAAGCTATCTGTAAGCACTTTTAAGAATGTTTCCTTAATTAACACCAGTAGTTGTAGCAGAGAATGGCATACCAAGCATGGTCAACATTTCTGTTATCTAGGTAAACGTGTTTTAAGTGATACAATTATCGGAATAGTATTGGATAAGCTAGAGAAGGAAAAAAGACCAGTAATGTGTTTGGATTATGTTTCAACTGAGATGACAAAAAACTTGTATGCATAGACCAGGTTGGGTGTCCTAGTGACATAAGGACACAATCTGGTCAACTTTCATGCAGTAACAGTACGTCATGTCAACTAAGAGAATATGCAAAAAAAGAAATGCCTAAAGTAGAGTTCAAAATATGCTACCTCAATATTCAGGGCATGGCAGACAAAAACTTAATTGTCAACAAATTTTCAAATGAAAACGTGATAGACGTTCTATGTTTAAGTCAATATTGGTGTAAAGAGGATGAGCTTGGGTACAAAGTATTGGATGATTACACAGTACTTAGTTGCTGTTGCAGAAAACAGCACTTACGTGGTGGTGTAGGAATATATGCAAAAACACCTCTTGCACCAAACTGAGGCAGGATAGATCTCAATACCCTTTGTAATGAAATGCATTTTGAAATATCAGGTCTAGTAATTGAGAGCCTTAAGGTAATGGTAGTAGTAGCGTACAGGCCACCTAGTGGTGACCCCCATATCTTTCTGGAGGAACTTGAGGAACTCTTAATGTACATATGTATACCGAAATGGAAACAGTACAATGTTGTCATTGAGGGGATATCAATTCAAGTTTTGATGTCCTGCAGGACAGAAAAACTGTGACAGAGCTCAAAAATGTGATTCGACAATTTAACCTGTACTGTGTTAACTGCAAACCTACCAGAGGCTCATCCTGTCTAGACAATATATTTACAAATATTAAGAGAACTTGTATGTCCACTGATGTAATTAGTGTGGTGTCACCGCCAGACACCACACTTGCTGGGTGGTAGCCTTTAAATCGGCCGCGGTCCATTAGTATACGTCGGACACGCATGTCGCCACTATCAGTGATTGCAGACCGAGCGCCGCCACACGGCAGGTCTAGAGAGACTCCCTAGCACTCGCCCCAGTCGGCAGCCGACTTTGCTAGCAATGGATCACTGACTTGTACGCTCTCATTTGCCGAGACGATAGTTAGCATAGCCTTCAGCTACGTCATTTGCTACGATCTAGCAAGGCGCCAGTATCCGTACTATTGATATTGTGAATCATGTACCATAAAGAGTGATGTTCGTCATTAATGGATTAAAGTTAAGTATTCCACCAGCTACATCGGTTTTTCTCAATTCTAATTCCCTTGTCATGTTCCAGACCTCACGGCAGCCTGCGTGAGCTGAGACGAGTGCATTTCGGCCTGCTTTAGCAATACGGTGTTGGCTCTCCTGCCAACCACAACAATTAGTTTCCCTTTCTCAGACCACGATGCAGTATATCTTAGTCTTAATAATGTAACTTCGGACTGCACCAAACCAGAATCTACAACTGTGATTAGTAGACCAGTGAGCAGAGACAGGATGGATAGGATTAATCAGGCCCTCACTTATTTCAGTTGGGACACATGTTTTATTAGGCTTCAACACTGTTCAGCTGATATTGTATTCACAAAGTTTTTCTCTGTCTTTTTAAATGTATTTGAAAATAACATCCCTCTAAAAAAATGTACTGTGAATATTAGTAGTAATTACAAGAAAAGGAAAACGAAGGAATGGTATACTCCACAGTTAGGGCAACTGAAAAATACTGTTATGCTGTATTCTAGTCTATACAAAACTGGTAAATCAGAACTGTATAAAGAACTGTATGATAAAGCTAAATGCAAGTATAGGAAGACAATAAATGAAGCAAAGAAACTGCATAACATAGTACACATTGAAAAATCTAACAATAAATGCAAGAAGGCCTGGAGGGTAATAAACTCCATTGCACACGCTAAACACAAAGAGGAAATTGCCATTACTCCAGAAGAATTTAATAAATATTGCAGTCAGTCCATTGAAGAAATTAGTAGTTCAATAATCAAACCACCTGAAAATGCACTTAGTATTATGGACAGCTGGTTTAAAAAGCTTCCCTCAGGCACCCTCACTTTCACAGGAGCCCAAATAACATCCTAAAAATAGTGAAAAATTTCAAACCTTCAGTTAGTGTTGATTTCTATGCTATGTCATGAAATTTGTTGAAAGATGTTATTGATTGTGTGATTTATCCTTTAACCTTTTGTGTTAACAAATGCCTAGTTGAAAGTTCCCCGACATACTAAAAATTTCTAGAGTTGTGCCCATATACAAAAAAGGGGAAAAGAACTGTCCCGCTAGTTACAGACCTATATCCATAACCACAGTTTTAAAAAAAATAATTTAGAAATGATTATGTATGAACAAGTTAGTGCCTACTTGGGTAAACTAAATATAATTAGTGATAAACAGTTTGGATTTAGGAAAGGTAAATCCACAACGGATTCAATGGACTCCCTCGTAAAATTAGTCCTAGATGTGTTCGAGGCTAGGGACTATACCCAGGCTACATTTTGTGACCTGATCAGACCCTTTGACTGTGTATAGCACGACACTGTGCTCAATAAGCTAGTTTGCTATGGTTTCGATGACAACAGTATAAATATGTTCAGGTCTTTTCTAGAGAACCGTCAACAAGTTGTGTGCATTGGTAGGGAGAAATCAAATTTGGTTAATGTTAGGTACGGAGTGCCCCAAGGGTCGGTGCTTGGACCTTTACTGTTTGTACTAATGATTATTGACCTGCCATAATTCATAAATTCTCATACAATATTGTATGCTGATGACACAACTTTTCTACATAAAAGCTCTGATCTAGGTACACTGAAAACACTGACCGAAAATACCCTTGCTCAGTCCTCATTATGGTTCAAAGATAATGGCTTCTTCATAAATGAAAACAAAACCCAGACACTTTACTTTAGCCTCAAAGAGATTCCCAACTACCAGGAATTAGAAACTGTTAAATTTTTAGGTGTTACTACTGACAATAAATTGACGTGGGAAGCACACATTAAAAATATACTGGCTAGGCTTTCAAGAGTTATTTATCTAATTAGAAATTTACAAAGACATGTACCCAATGACTATGTGAGATCAGCATATTTTGCCTTCTTCCAAAGCATCATCTCTTATGGAATTTTACTGTGGGGTAGTAGCTGTCATGTAAATGACATTTTACTTTTACAGAAGAAAATAACAACAGATTCTGATAAAACAGAACATTGTAAACCTCTGTTTATTAAATTGCAATGTCTTACAGTAGTAAACTTATTCATCTACAATGTTTTAATGTACATGAGAAACAATGTGTCTAATTTTGAGTTGAGAAATGATATTCATAGCCATAATACTAGAAACAGAACATCTGTAGACGTATCATATCATAGATTATCAAAACCGCATAACTCTTACCTAGTTCTTGAACTAAGGATGTTTAATAGATTAAGTGCTGACTTTAAAGAACTGCCTGTTAATATCTTTAAAGCTAAATTATACAAGCTACTAGTGAACAATCCATTTTATACCATTTATGAATTCTTTGAAGATGAAAATACTGTATTCTAACGTGTACCTATTTTATGTTAACCAAATTACATCAATATAGTAGTTTATATAGAAATATATGCTCTTGACTTTGCTATTGCTGTAATCAGCCGAACGACAATAAAATTATTATTATTATATGCCTACTTTGGTTTCTAATAGCCGGATTTCTGAAGTTATATCTGTTCGTCCCAAACTGACGGGCCCTCATCGGAATGGCTCGTAGTTTAACCACCCTTGCACAATCCCATCTTGTCTTCTCTCTGAATTTTCCCATTGTCTATTCCCGTTCCACCCATAATTATTTCTTGCCCTGTTCTCATTTCGTCTCCAGTTGCCCTTGTTTTCAGTATTGGAATTTCCCTGGCAGTTATAATGTTGATTTTGCTGATAATTTTGATTGTTCCCATTATAATTACTTCGATAATTTCCACTCTTTCATTTCATACCAAAATTGTCACTACTATTCACAATCAAGTCAACCGGGTGTAATTTTTCGACCCTGGAAAATTACGCACGTCAACACCTGGCCAAAATCCGCTAAAAGGAGTCACCACCGATTTCATTGCTACATTATCCCGAATCTCAGTTGTTTCTGTAATCGTGCTACCTCATTCTCATTGTCTTTAATTACGGCGTGACAACACTCTACATGATTCCCGACAGTCTTTACTTTTTCCACAACATTGTTTTCAAGTATTGACAATTTGCCATAGAAATTTTTCGTATCCAACTCCATTCTGGTAACCATTTCCCCCTCTGTAAGTTTAGAAATTTTTCGTATGCAACTCAATTCCGGTAATCATTACCCCCCTATCTAATTTTCCTTTAATTTGCAAATACTTCGAAATTTTTTACGGTTTCTTCCGCTTACCGTTTGATCGTTAGTTTGACTATATTGAGCGTAACTTCTACGTCGACACCCTATCTTCAATCTTATTTGCACGTTATTCTAAATTAATTTTCATTAATTCCATGTCAGATCTGATACCTTCACTTCCTTTAACGAATTGCTGAGCCACTTGGCTATTTTCTTTCGAAAGTTTTACTTCTACACGTTTTGCATTTGCTAACAATTCGAGACACTTTTATTTTCAATTACGTTCTTCAATTCAGATTTTTTTTAAAAAAAGTAATCGCAACATCGTGGATGTATCTAATTCTTCAACAACATTTTTTGATAACTCTATTCCTGTACTGGTACTAACCTCGCCACTTGCATTCGAATTTGCCTACCCAATCCCACCCAGCAACAAGATAGTATGTCATATCCTCCGTTAACGTCATTTTAAAGCAAGAAATTTTTAAACTTATTAACCCACAAAATACGCCTAAAAACAGCCAACAATATGAACAAATCAATATATGCACTTACCTTGTTTTTCGCGTGGTCTTGCCGTTAAGTGTAGGCCTAATTTTGTTGTTTCTTAATTGCTTCCGTACTTTAATACATGTTATTTGCCTTCGTCATTGGATTCCTTTTCCTCTTCCCCTTTATTGGCTGATTTACTGTTACTGTACCTATTATTATCTGTGAACATAGAACAAGTATCAGTTCGAACAATTCAATTTGAATCCCGGACAGGAAGTTCCCATATGTATTGTACCTCTCTCGTCCGGGGAAGAAATATTGAATATCATCAATTATTTTATATCAAATTATGACAAGTGTTCAAAAACCTGTGAGGTCTTCCTGGTTTCAATAGTGGACCACAAGTCCCCGTCAGTCTGTTCACTCTATTAACAGAGCATAAGAGACTTAAAGAGAAGGTAACTTCACAGTACGAACATGAAATAATTTAATTACCTCACCATGAATACTCGTTGTCTACGGGTAACTTCTGGATTTGCTGTAATTGTTACTACAATGGGTCCTTGGGTTTGTAATATGCTACGTAACTGATGCTGTTTAAAGGCTTCTATATTATATATTTTCGTAATATCATCTTCATAACAATCAGTACTTCACCAAAATAAGCTTTCCCAACATAAGTCGTTGTCTCAAAATGTTCAACAACACGAATTTTCTCAAAATTTTCCATTTCTCACGACTTCTCATGACACTGCCTCTTGGACTTAGTATAACGTAATTGCTTCTGCCTCAACAATCCACGACCTTACAAAGTACGCAGGTGTGCCAACATGAAATGAGCATACATAATTTTTACATCGCACGTATACACCTATGAAAACAGTGCGAAAATTGAATAGAGTTCTCAAATAGTTCTGCAGCCATACTTAATATTATTGTCCTGCAAATTATTAGTTTTTATAATAGAGCGATAATATATCTGTCTATGTTGACATAATTAAAGTTCACTGTAATTTTATATATAATTGTTCTTTCATGTCGATTCACAGCAACGCGTAGCTACCCTGTGGATTGTATCGATAGTTTCAGTCGTTCATTAAGCCGGGTTCACACACGCAACGAAAGTACCGCTACAAGTCAAGTCATTCTCGAGTGGCGCATTGAGTTACCGTTCACACAGGAAGCCACAAATTATTCGTAATTGCGCAGTTCGCAAAATGGCGTCACCTGTCTCGGCTGATTAAACGGCTGTACATATTACTAAATAAGATGTTTTGGAAACTTAATAAATATAAAATATTACTTACCAAAGTGTTTCTCATCTCTCTTCTCTCGACTACACGTTTTAAGAACCGGTCTGCAGCTTCAAACCAAGCAAGGCTGGGTTTATAAATACCGTCTGTAGAAGCACCACTCTTAAGTGATTTCAGTACTTCTTTATGTTCATTCATGTAAGCATTTCGAATTTTTAATTTTGTTGTAGCTACATCAATTCCAGGTACATATTCACGCATACTGTTTACTATTTCAATTAAAGCAGCATCTCTCAAAGTGATTTCAGTACTTCTGTATGTTCATTCATGTAAGCATTTCGAATTTTTAATTTTGTTGTAGCTACATCAATTCCAGGTACATATTCACGCATACTGTTTACTATTTCAATTAAAGCAGCATCTCTCAAATTTCTGTCTTTGTATGATTCGCTTTTGTGGTTCCAAAGGCATTCTTGTTCTTGATACACTTCCAAGAATCTCATAATTGTCGCTGTTGACCACTTTTTCGGCATATTAATAGCAAACTCCCAAACAAAAGCACTATCTACGAACGAATACGCACTAGAATGGTTTGAATCCAGCCGCGAGGTAGCAATGGAATGACGTTATTCGACTGTGGAGAAGGCAAAATGGTGCAACAAAGTAGAACCAACTTAAACTTTTTGTGGCGTGACAAAAGTTGCGCTTCTTAAATGGCGTCACCGAAAACTAAGAGTTCACACATGCAACTACAAAGCAGCAGCAGTTCGCCCATAGCAGTGGCGATACTTTTGTTGCCTGTTTGAACATTACAACTTTGTGACACATTTGCACAAAAACACGTTGAATGGAGAATAATTTTTGTAGTAACTCAAACAAGTATATTTATTACAATCTGAAGATCTGTTAGTTGGTAGGTGCACGTTGAGGCTCATTTGCACCCAAAACACATTGAATGGAGAGTAACCTTTGTAGCCACACAACCACATCACCCTGCTGTCTTTTTTTTTTTTTTTAACTTTACAACATTTCGCAATTCGAACAAACTATTCAGCTGTGAACTTGAGAAATAAGAATCTGATAAGAATAAAATTTAAAATAAGGGCAAACGAAAAGGATGAAGGCTTTCTAGTATCTCCCATATTCAGTATGCTGCAAGTGGTGGTTCCCTTCCACCAGATTTCAGGATGTATGCTAGCTTCCTACATCTGCAGAGTAGATATGGATGGAGGAGGAGTTGCCACATTCATTAAAAACTGCCATAAATTCAAGAATACTGACATTAATAAATTCTGTTTAGAGCAGCATCTAGAAGCATGTGCAACAGATGTAGAGTTCCATAACAGATCCTATATAATAGTGACTATTTACCAAGCACCTGCAGGAAATTATAATCTATTCATATCAACAAAGTTAATTATGGCAAATTCTTGTGAGCTTAGTACAATTCGAAATTACTTGTGTAACCAGTCTATTATAACTGGGACATTTCCTGATTGGCTAAAATATGCAGATGTTAAGCCTCTATTCAAAAGTGGGGATAAAGAGATAACATCAAACTACAGACTGATTTCACTTTTGCCAGCATTCTCAAAAATTTTAGAAAAAGTAATGTATAGGCAGCTTCTCAACCATCTGACCACAAATAACATATAAGCAAGAACACACTTTGGATTTCTGAAGGGTTCTGATATCGAGATGGCTATTTACACCTACATTGAAAATGTCCTTAATTCATTAAATAACAAATTATAAGCAGCAGGTATTTTCTGTGATTTGTCAAAGGCATTTGACTGTGTGAACCACAACATCCTTTTAAATGAATTAGAATTCTATGTTGTCACGGCAGTGCTGCAAAATGGTTGAAGTCATACCTTGGTAACAGGAAACAAAGGGTGTCAGTGCAAGGGACTAGTGAATTAAGTCATCAGTCATCAGAATGGGAAGAAATTACATGTGATATCCCACAAGGATTCATCTTAGGGCCATTGCTTTTTCCTGTGCACATTAATGATCTCTCATCAGTTACACTGCCAGAAGCAGAGTTCATTTTGTTTGCAGATAACACAAGTACTGCAATAAATAGTATGTTGAGTGTAGTTCTAGAAAGATCTGTTAATGATATTCTCATGGATAATAATAAATGGTTTAAAGCCAACATTAAACTTCGAAAAGACTCACTATATCCAATTCAGAACCTGTAAGAGGTTTCCACCCAGTATATGCATAAAGTATGAAGAAGAGCAGACAGAAGATGTTGACAGTCTTAAAATCCTGGGATTACAACTTGATAATAAATTCAGTTGGGAGGAGCACACCACAGAACTGCAATAACACCTCAATAAATCTGTGGTTGTCATTCGAGTGGTAGCAGACATAGGTTACATAAAAATGAAAGAGCTTCAAGTCAAACAAAAGTTTTTAGAGTACAAAAGCATGTAATATGTATTATTTGTGGAGTAAATTCATGGACGTCCTGTACATACCTCTTCAGAGAACTGGGTACACTAACTACTGCCTCTCTGTATATTTATCCTTAATGAAATTTGTCTTAAGTAATATATATCTTTTTCCAACAAACAGCTCAGTTCATACATACAATACCAAGAACAAAAATGATCTGCACAAAGTCTTAAAAGCAATTACTTTAGATCAAAAAGGGGGTCAACTACTCAGGAAGACTTATCTTCAATAATTTGCCAGCAAAAATAAAAAAAATTTAGTTACAAATGAGAATCAGTTTTTAAACGAGCCTGAAAGACTTACTAGTGGCCAACTCTTTCAATTCCATTGACAAATTTTTTAATAGAAACAAATGATGTTTCGTATATACTCACACTATTAGCATTGTTATTTCAGCTTAAGAATAGGATGTATTGTATATACTCATGCTATTATTATTGTTATTACAGCTTTAAATAAAATAAAAATATAAAAAAAAATAATTGACATGTTCCACATCCATGAGGATCTCCTCAGCATGGATCTATGGATTGGAAAACTAATCTAATCTAAGATTTCCAGTTGATGGGAAAATAAACATTGCATCTGTACAATGGAATCTCCCTGCTGTAAGGAAATAAAGCTTTACTACTTATTGAAATGTACATTGATTGTTCCTAGTAAATCATTTTTATATGGTTTGTAAATATATAGAGTAAATGAAGGACATACTAGTCCCACCCATGAACCATGGACCTAGCCGTTAGTGGGGAGGCTTGCATGCCTCAATGCCTCAGTGATGCAGATGGCCATACCGTAGGTGCAACCACAATGGAAGGGTATATATTGAGAGGCCAGACATACGTGTGGTTCCTCAAGAGGGGCAGCAGACTTTTCAGTAGTTGCAGGGGCAACAGTCTGTATGATTGACTGAACTGGCCTTGTAACATTAACCAAAACGGCCTTGCTGTTCTGCTACTGCAAATGGCAGAAAGCAAGGGGAAACTACAGCAATAATTTTTCCTGCGGACGTGCAGCTGTACTGTATGGTTAAATGATGATGGCGTCCTCCTGGGTAAAATATTCCAGAGGTAAAATAGTCCCATATTTGGGTCTCTAAATGGGGACTACTCAAGAGGACGTCATTATCAGGAGAAATAAAACTGGCATTCTATGGATCGGAGCTTCGAATGTCAGATCCCTTAACCGGGCAGATAGGTTAGAAAATTTAAAGAGGGAAATGGATAGGTTAAAGTTAGATATGGTGGGAATTAGTGAAGTTCGGTGGCAGGAGGAACAACACTTTTGGTCAGGTGAATACGGGGCTGTAAATACAAAGTGAAATAGTGGTAATGCAGGAGTAGGTTTACTAATAAATAAAAAAAATAGGAGTGTGGGTAAGCTACTACAAACAGCATAGTAAACACATTATTGTGGCCAAGATAGATATGAAAGACCACACCTACAACAGTAGTACAAGTTTATATGCCAACTTGCTCTGCAGATGATGAAGAAATTGATGAAATGTATAATGAGATAAAAGATATTATTCAACTAGCGAAGGGGCGAAAATTTAATAGTCATGGGTGACTGGAATTGGACAGCAGGAAAAGGAAGAGAAGGAAACATAGTGGGTGAATATGGATTGGGGGTGAGAAGTGAAAGAGGAAGCCGTCTGGTAGAATTTTGCACAGATCATAACTTAATCATAGCTAACACTTGGTTCAAGAATCATTAAAGAAGGTTGTATACATGGAAGAATCCTGGAGATACTATAAGGTTTCAGATAGCTTATATAATGGTAAGACAGAGATTTAGGAACCAGGTTTGAAATTGTAAGACATTTCTAGAGGCAGATGTGGACACTGACCACAATCTATTAGTTATGAACTGTAGATTAAAACTGAAGAAACTGCAAAAAGGTGAGAATTTAAGGAGATGGGACCTGGATAAACTGACTAAACCAAGGGTTTTAAGTTTCAGGGAAAGCATAAGGGAACAATTGACAGGAATGGAGGAAAGAAATACAGTAGATGAAGAATGTGTAGCTCTGAGGGATGAAGTAGTGAAGGCAGCAGAGGATCAACTAGGAAAAAAGATGAGGGCTAGTAGAAATCCTTGGGTAACAGAAGAAATATTGAATTTAATTGATAAAAGTAGAAAATATAATAACGCAGTAAATGAAACAGGCAAAAAGGAATACAAACGTCTCAAAAATGAGATCGACAGGAAGTGCAAAATGGCTAAAAAGAATGGCTAGAGGAAAAATGTAAGGATGTAGAGGCTTATCTCACTACGGGAAAATTAAAGACACCTTTGGATAAAGGAGAGCCACTTGTATGAATATCAAGAGCTCAGATGCAAACCCAGTCTTAAGCAAAGAAGGGATAGCAGAAAGGTGGAAGGAGTATATAGAGGGCAATGTACTTGAGGACAATATTATGGAAATGGAAGAGGATGAAGATGAAGATGAAATGGGAGATATGATACTGCGTGAAGAGTTTGACAGAGCACTGAAAGACCTGAGTCGTAACAAGGCCCCAAGAGTAGACAACATTCCATTGAAACTACTGACAGCCTTGGGAGAGCCAGTCCTGACAAAACTCTACCATCTGGTGACCAAGATGTATGAGACAGGCGAGATAACCTCAGACTTCAAGAAGAATGTAATAGTTCCAATCCCAAAGAAAGCAGATGTTGACAGATGTGAAAATTACTGAACTATCAGTTTAATAAGTCACAGCTTCAAAATACTAACACGAATTCTCTACAGACAAATGGAAAAACGGGTAGAAGCTGACCTTGGGGTCAGTTTGGATTCCGTAGGAATGTTGGAACACGTGAGGCAATACTAACCCTACGACGTATCTTAGAAGAAAGAGTAAGGAAAGGCTAACCTGTGTTTATAGCATGTGTGGACATAGAGAAAGCTTTTAACGATGTTGACTGGCATACTCTCTTTCAAATTTTAAAGGTGGCAGGGTAAAAAAAAAAGGAAGCGAAAGGCTATTTACAATTTGTACAAAAAGCAGATGGTAGTTATAACAGTTAGGGGCATGAAAGGGAAGTAGTGGTTGGGAAGGGAGTGAGGCAGGGTGGTAACCTTTATCTGATGTTATTCAATCTGCATTTTGAGCAAGCAGTAAAGGAAACAAAAGAAAAATTCGGAGTAGTCATTAAAATCCATGGAGAGGAAATAAAAACATTGAGGTTCGCCGATGACATTGTAATTCTGTCAGAGACAGCAAAGGACTTGGAAGAGGAGTTGAACAGAATGGACAGTGTCTTGAAAGGAGGGTATAAGATGAACATCAACAAAAGAAAAACAAGGATAATGGAATGTAGTCGAATTAAGTCAGGTGATGATGAGGGAATTAGATTAGGAAATGAGACACTTAAAGTAGTGAAGGAGTTTTGCTATTTGGGGATCAAAATAACTGATGATGGTTGAAGTAGAGAGGATATGAAGTGTAGACTGGCAATGGCAAGTAAAGCACTTCTGAAGGAGAGAAATTTGTTAACATCGAGTATAGATTTTAGTGTCAGGAAGTTGTTCTTGAAAGCATTTGTATGGAGTGTAGCCATGTATGGAAGTGAAACGTGGACGATAAATAGTTTGGACAAGAAGAGAATAGAAGCTTTCGAAATGTGGTGCTACAGAAGAATGCTGAAGATTAGATGGGTAGATCACATAACTAATGTGGAGGTATTGAATAGAATTGGGGAGAAGAGGAGTTTGTGGCACAACTTGACAAGAAGAAGGGACCAGTTGGTAGGACATGTCCTGAGGCATCAAGGGATCACAAATTTGGTATTGGGGGGCAGCGTGGAGGGTAAACATCGTAGAGGGAGACCAAGAGATGAATACACTAAGCAGATTCAGAAGGATGTAGGTTGCAGTAGGTACTGGGAGGTGAAGAAGCTTTCACAGGATAGAGTAGCATGGAGAGCTGCATCAAACCAGTCTCAGGACTGAAGACCACAACAAAAACAACAACAATACAACAACTTAAAAAAGTATATTTATTAAGATCAAAAAATCTGTTAGTTGCTAAGGTGCACATTGTGACTCATTTGCACCAAATACAAATTGAATGGAAAATAATCTTCGTAGCAACACAACCACATCACTCCGCTGTAATGAATAAATTATTTAAATGTGAACTTGAGACATATATATCCAATTAGAATAAAATTTAAAAGAGTGTCACACCAAAAGAAAGAAGGCATTCTAGTGTCTCCCATAACCAGTATTCTGCATGTGGTGGTTCCCTCCCACCAGATTCCCAGTCGATGGGAAGTTAAACATGCACACCATGTCTCACTTGCATAAAACATTATTGAATGGAGAACAATATTTGTAACAAAACAAGCACAAGAATAAAATTTAATAGAAGGGCATACCAAAAGAAATAAGGCTTTCTAGTATCTCCCATAGTCAGTATGGTGCATATTTTAGTTCCCTTCCACCAGATTGCCAGACGATGGTAAAATAAACATACCAGTACAGTGGAATCTCCCTGTTGTGAGGAAAGTTAGACATACAACATTTTTTAGATATACAACATTTTGTAATGTACATTGACCATTCTGACATGATTTTTAAATATATAAAGTAAATGAAAGACATATCTAAAAAAATATATTTATTAAGATCCAAAGATCTGTAAGTTGGTAAGATGCAGGTTTTGTCTCATTTGCACCAAAAACACATTGAATGGAGAATAATCTTTGTAGCATCACAACCACATCACCCTGCTGTAAAGAACAAAATCTTTACTACATTTTGCAATTAGAATAAATTACTTAACTGAGAACATGAGAAATATATCTGATAAGAATAAAATTTAAAAGAAGGGCATACTAAACAAAACAAGGATTTCTAGTTTGTCCCATAGTCAGTATGATGCATGTGGCTGTTCCATTCCACAAGGTACCCAGTCAATGGGAAAATAAACATTGCACTCGTACAATGGAATCTCCATGCTGGGAGAAATAAAGATTTGCTACATATTGTAATGTACATTGATTGTTCATAGTGACCATTGGGATATGATTTTTAAATATTTAAAGTAAATGAAGGACATTCCTAAAAAATGTATTTATTAAGATCCGAGAATCTGTTAATTGGTAAGGTGCACATTATGTCTTATTTGAACCGAAAACACATTGAATGGAGAATAAACTTTCTTGCCACACAACATGATAACTCTGCTGTAAATAACAAAACCTTCCCACATTTCACAATTCAAATAAATTATTACACTGTGAACTTGATGAATATAACTGATATGATTATAATTCAAAAGAAGGACATACCAAAAAAGAAGACTTTCCCAGTATCTCCCATGTTCAGTATGCTGGATGTGGTGGTTCCCTTTCACCAAAATCCCATTCTATGGTATAATAAACATTGCAACCATGCAATGTAATCTCGCTTCTGTGAGGAGAGATAGATTTACTCCAGCATCTCAAGCAAATAAATTTTTCTTTGTGAACATACTGATACAACATCTAACAATATAAAGCAATAGAAGGACATACATAATTAAGAAGATTTAGAAGTTTGGAATATCTGTTGGTTAATATTGTACATGCGGTGTCTCATTATAAAGATATACCAAAAGAAAGAAGATTTTCCTAGTTACTCCCATAGGATTTGGTGGTTCCCTTCCACCAAAAACCCAGTCGATGGAAAAAAAAAATTGCAGACATACAATGTAATTTCCCTGCTCCGAGGAGAGAAATATTTTCTTCTTAGTGAATATTGGGATATGAATATGTAAAATATAATGCAAAGGAAGGACATTCTTAAACAAAGCACAGTCTTTCTTGGTGTATTCCACTGACGCATGCTTCTTGCGTTATCACCTGAGTGGTGGCGTTGTCTTGTCGCAATGTTTCAATGAGTTTCATACCCATCATTTTCTGGTGAAGTGTTGGGATGCTTTGTTCTGCATATCTATATGTCGAGGAAGCCACATGTGGACTCCCGCTGAGATCATCCGAGGAAGTGAGGAGGGAGACCAGCAGGGTACTCGAGAAAGCAAGAATGCCTGAGAACAACATTACAGCAGAAGAGCACAAGGCACTGATGAACCTTCACGACGACAGGGGTATAGCGGTCTTAGCAGCAGACAAAAGCAATGCGACAGTCCTACTGAAGTCGGAAGATTACTGGTAGAAGATCTACATCTTACTGCAAGGTCCAGCATACAAAGAAGTGGGGAAAGACACAATTGCTTCTGTTACAGGCAAGACCATCAATCTTCTCAATAGCACAGGACTTGACAGAAACACCATCAGGAAGCTTTACCCTTGGGCACCGGTTCCACCACAACAGTATGCGCTCCCAAAGAACCTTAAGGAGAATGTCCCACTACATCCTATATTGAACACCATAAATTCTCTGATGTATGGTGTAGCCAAGCACCTAGCACACCTGTTAATACCACTCGTGGGTCATTGCCCTCCCCATGTCAAGAACTCGACCGAATTTGTTAAGGTACTCCAAGGGTTACACCTGGACGAGAAGGATCTACTAGCTGGCTTTGATGTCACTTCTGTTTTCACCCGTGTGCCTCTGGATGATTCCGTAGCTCTACTTGAAGATCACTTCGATGAGGACACACTCAGACTCTTTTGTCTTGTGTTAACCACAATGTACTTCAAATGTGGTGGGAAATCAACAAATAGATGGTGTTACCATGGGTTCCCCTCTGGCCCCAGGTATGCCAACTTGTGCATGGAGCACTTTGAAAATGTGGCATTGAACACTATCTGCCATAAACCAAAGGTGTTCTACAGATACATAGATGACACTTTTGTAGTGTGGCCCCATGGTATGAAAAAACTATAGGAGTTCCTACACCATCTCAATGATGTACATGATAGCATCAAATTTAGCATGGAGGTAGAAGAGAATGGCTGCCTTCCCTTCTTGGATATTTTGACCAGGAAAAATCCAGACAGTACAATGGGACATTTGGTCTACAGCAAGAAGATGCACACGGACTTATATCTCAATGCTTGGAGTTGCCACCATCGAGCAAAATGTAACACAGTAATGAACACCTTAGTACAAAGAACCTGGTCAATCTGTGACAGCGAGAGTTTGCCATGTGAGTTAGCACATCTCTGGGAAACCTTCTTTAAGAGCTACACTGTGACACAAATAAGATACGCCTTGCATGCAGACAAGGAGAAACAAGAAGAAGATGAAGCAAAACGTGTGGCGTTTCTGCCATGTGCTGGACTGCCAACAGCCAAGATCATAAAAATATTAAAGAAACAAAATAACGACCATCTTTTGTGCACCAAAAAAGTCAAAGATATTCTTGGCTCAACCAAAGACCAGCTGGGGTTGCAGACACTGCACATTTACAGTATTGAGTGCGAATGTGGGATGGAATATATCAGGTAGATACAATGATACATCAGAAACGTATGACTAGGACAGACAAACAAGTCTGCGGTAGCAAAACATAGCATTATCAAGGGACAATCAGGTAGATACAATGATACATCAGAAATGTATGACTAGGACAGACAAACAAGTCTGCGGTAGCAAAACATAGCATTATCAAGGGACACATCTTCGAAGAAGCTGTGCAGCATCAACAGTTTCTGGGGCTCGATCTTCAAAGAGGCAGTGGAGATATGTCTGCACAACAATTTAGTAAACAGCGGTAGCGGTTTTCAGCTCAGTGCAGCTTGGAATTCCACAATTGACATAATACATCAGGAACACTCTGATCTGAAGGCAGTGGCATCCGCAGACAGATTGGATAGCCACCTGGTCTAGATACTGGGCAGTGCCGCAGCCCCTGCCCCCACTAATACCCACACGGTACTCCCTGAAACGTTGTGACAAGATGACACCACCACTCAGCTGATAACCAGAGAATAATTCATCAGAGCTTGTTTATCAAACTCTGATAATCTGTTAGTTAGTAAGGTGAATCTGGTATGTCATTTCCACCACAAAACCCATTCAAGGGATAATAATCAACTTAGCCACACAACCACATCACCCAGCTGTAAAGTAAAAAAAATTGAACATTTCACAAATCAAATACATTTTTCCACTGTGGACTGGAAGAATGTAACTGATAAGAATGCAAAGCAAAAGAACATACCAGAAGAAAGAAGATTTTTCCAATTATCTCCAGTAGTCAGTATGGTGGATGTGGTGGTTCCCTTCACCAAAACACAGTCGATGAGAAAATAAACATTGCACCCATGCAATGAAATCTCCCTGCTGTGAGGAAAGAACCATTTACTATGTTTTGTATTGCAAATAGATTGTTCTTGGTAAACATAGGGATATGACTATCAAAAATACAATACAAAGTAAGGACATACCTAAACAAAGCCGATTTATCAATTTTAAAAAATCTGTTAGTATGGTACATGTGGTGTCTCATTTCCACTGAAAACCTGTTGAAGTGAGAATAAACATTGTAGCCAAACAACAACATTACCCAGCTGTAAAGGATAAAAAATTTACAACATTTCAAAGAACAAATAAATTATTCTACTGTGAAATTGATGAATATAACTGATAAGAATGTAGGTAAATGAGAACATACAAGAAGAAAGAAGAATTTCCCAGTCTCTCCAGTAGTCAGTATGCTGGATGTGATAGTTCCCTTACACCAAACACCCAGTGGATGTGAAAATAAACATTGCCACCTGTTGTAACCTCTACAGGAATGCCACGGATTACCGCTAACCAAAATGTGGTGGTATCGACTGGAGCAGCTGTGAACAAACAAGAATGGAATGGAAGGACAGTCAAGATGACAGACAACCAAGCAAGGTACCAAGATCAACAACAAAGTATTAAGCAACAGGGTCATAAGAGATAACCTCGCGAAATCAAACTATGCCCCCTCGTAAACGGGAAGCAAGCACACACAATGTGAACACGATGTCTGTAAGCGAGATGTCTACTGACTCAATGCAAGCACCAGGCTGCCTCACTGAGTGAGAGGCAGGGTATTTTGCTACTGTCCACTGGGCCACATGCTCCACAGTGGCGCCCCCACATTAGACTCAGGGTCAGTAGCACATGCAGCCACAGCATTCGGGGTGATTGCTCCAGAGACCTCTAGTGGTCATCAAGTTCCATGCGGTCTCCTGTGGATTTGAAACTCATGGAGCTTGGTACCAGATCCTTCTCCCCCCCTGCATTGGGGTGAAAATGCCCCTGTCTGTGCTGCGGTGTTCGGCAGATGGGAGAAGACCCAGGCTTGTCAACTGCCATTGTCGGGGAGGAAGGGACACCCGAGGTGTCCATGTCAGCCAAGCCAGAAGCCAGGGTGTTGCAAGGAGCTTCCGATCCAGCTCAGGATGGGAATGGTTGGCGGTAGGCTTGCGGGGATGTAGCAACCGAGGGCAGTGACAACGACTCAATGACCATGTCTGTACCTGAAGGAGGTAGTGTAGGAGGAGGTGGCAGCGGTAGTCCGACAGGGGTACATGGATGGAGCTGGTTATGATGGTGGGGCTAGAATCCTTTCGACACGTGCACTGACGTCACACACTGACCATGGGCCATGACGACCATGGCAGACGCACAGCCCACCTTGCTCCCTTACATGCGGGCCCACAAGGCCATGCTCGGGGTGTAACGCTGAGATGGCTAAGAGTGGGGTGGGAAGTTGACAGCTTCAGCAAATGGAGCAGGGTCTGCAACTGTCGCCCAAGGAGGAGCTCTGTCAGACTATGTCCGTCAGTTGGTGTGTTGGGATATGTGCTCAAGAACAGGGTGAGGGCTGATGTGGTTAGAGATGTTTCCACTACCTTTGTCAACTGTTGTTTAAATGTGCTGTTCTGAGCCATTGGTATTCCGATGTGTGAGGGCTGCCCCAGTGCCGTAGGCCGACGCATCCACCACCACAACCAAGGTGCGATCTAGAGATGAGGGAGTAACTCAAGGGGCACACTTCAGCATCGCCTTTAAATGAAGAAAAGCCTGGTCACAGGCAGGAGTCCTATCAAAAGGTACCCCTTTGTGATGCAAGTGATTGAAGGGTTGAGCAACAGAGGCAGCTTGGGGCAAGAACTTTAAGTAATAAGTAACCTTGCCCAAAAACACCTGGAGTTCAGATAAGTCCTTGAGATGAGGAAGGGCCTCAATGGCCATGACATTTCAATCTGAAGGGTGAATGCCATCTTTGCTAAGCCAGTGGCCTAAGTATTCCACTTCTAGTTGAAAAAAAAACAACACTCGTCCAGGTGACAGCGTATACCCACTGATTGCAGAGCGTGAAACAAGGTGCTGAGGTTGTGCAAATGTTCCTGGCAGGAACGCCCGGTGACTGATATGTCATCTAGATAATTAACGTAGGCTGGGATAGGCTGTGGCATAAGCTGCTCCAGGAACCATTTTCAAATTAGCTGGCACTGAAGAGACACCAAATGGAAGGCGCTTGTACTTGTATAAGCCAAAAGGTGTGTTGATAACCAAGATGTTCAAGGAATTGGAATCCAAAGGTAACTGGTGGTATGCCTCAGCCAGGTTGATCTTAGAAAAGTACTCGTCCCCACAAGCTTGGCGGGAAGGTCTTCCTGTCAGGAAATGGGGTAAGTGTCTACTAAGGACTGAGCACTGACAGTAGCACTGAAGTCCCAAAACAGCTTAAGGGACCCATTGGGTTTCCATATAACCACCAATGGTGTCACCCAAGCACTGTATGTCACAGACTTGAGGACGCCAGCAGCCTGGAGCCGATGAAGTTCCTGCATGACTGCTAGCTGTGAGGCCACCAGAATGGGTCTGGCCTGGAAAAAGCAAGGCTGCACATCTGGCTGAAGTGTGATGTGTGCCTCAAAATGTGAAGCACACCCGAGATATGTCACAAACAATGATGCAAAACCCGAGCACAGATCGTCCAGGTTCTGAAAAGGAACAGCCATGGAAATGACCATAACTTCATCGGAAATTGAAAAGCCAAACAGTTGAAATGCATCTAGTCCAAAAATATTTGAAGCCGACGGATGGTCGATGACAAATAGGGTAAAGAGGCAGGGAACATGTTCGTAGGTGGACTGTTCACAAAGGGGAACGGAACTGTCGCCACAGGCAACCAAACATCAAGAGGGCGGCAACAATGCAGGAGAGTCCAGGCGACTATACAATGCAATATTTATCCGGGAGATGGTGGCCCCAGTGCCAACCAGAAAACTGACATCCTCAGTAAAAAGGCGGAGCGTGAGGAATAGCCTCCGTACTGATGGGTCCCCCAGTGGGACGACTGATTGCAGAGCATGTACTGTATCCTGAGGCCCATTAGGGGAAGGACAGGGGTGAGTCGAACGAGTATGAGAAACAGATCACATGTGGCCCTCCTTCTTACACAGCATGCACGTTTTCCAGCAATGGGGGCAATCAGCTCGAGCATGTGCGGTAAAGCACTGTGGGCAAGATGGAAGCTGGCCACACGACTAGCTCTGATACCATAGAGACATCAGACAAAGAGGAGTCCCAATGCCACTGGCCTCTGTTGGCTGGGCCACATCGACATTGCAAGGGTGGAACCCACAGAGATGCGTCGATCGCCGCCACTTGCAGCTGAGCCTTGAGACACTCATTAGCCACCTCAGCAATTTCAGATGAGTGGGCAATTCAGAGAATCTCTTCCAATGAGGGATTATTGAGTTTCAATGCCTCAGTGTGGACCTCAGTATCGGGAGCCAGCTGAACCACCACATCCTGGACCAGGAAGTCCACATACGAAGCGTTACATTGCTGATTGGTGCATTTAAAATCACATTGATGGCTGAGATCCTGCAAGTCCATGGCCCAGGAACGATATGATTGTCCAGGCTGTTTATGGCACTGGTGGAACTCCTGCTGAGGGACGACCACATAGTAGCACTAGGAATAATAGTTTGACAGCAAAAGGCATATCTCCTGGAAGAGCTACAGGATCAGACAAGGGTGCCAACTTGCAGAGAAGAAAGAATGTGTCTGGGGTGGCCCAAGACAAAAACAATGGCCACTGCAGTAGGTCATCCGTGATTTGAAAAGCCGTGAAATGTTGTTTCACACTATGTAAGTATGTTTTACAGTCTTCTTTAGCGTCATCAAAAGTTGGGAATGACAGCGGATGTGGGGAAAGCATCGGACACCCGAGGACTTGAAGCTGTTGTGGTAATGCGTCCCGGGCATCAACTGTACCCATTAGCAACCACATCGACTTTTGTAATTTGTCTAACTGGAGGCTGCTGCTGCTGCACGAGCTGCTGTTGTTGTTATTGCAACAGACAGACCAACTTAGCCTCCATGCGAACAACTATCACCGTTTACCTTGTCACCAAAATGTTGTAACGACGGCAGGAACGGTCGGGGGATTGCCACTAACGAAAATGCGGCGGGACCGAATGGTAGCGGCCGGCGAACAAACAAGTCAGACGAATGGGAATGGAAGGACAAGCACAATGACAGACAACCAAGAAGACACCAAGATCAACAAGAAAGTATTAAACAATGGGGTCCCAAGAGAGAACCTCAAGAAATTAAAACAACATCCCCTCATAAACAGGAAGAAAGCACACGCAATGTAAACATGATGTCTGTAAGCGAGATATCAACCAACTCAATGCGAACACCAGACTGCCTCACCATTTTTTTTTTCTTTATTGTTATTTTAACACTTCATACAAAAGGTGGGCTGGCAGCGGCAATATTACGCCGCTCTTCGGTCACAGATAGTACAAATAGAAACAAGAATGATACAGAAAAACAAAATATAATGGTGGACAAAAAACAGTAGACACATGAGTAAAAAACATGGAGCCATTTACAGGTGTAGCAAAATAAAAAACGTTTAGCACTTGTACACAAACACTGATGACTGAAATGACACACGTGAACGATGGAGCATGGGCGGTGAAAACACTGAGGAACTAACACGACGGTACACACAAAGAACTGATGGTAATGATCTCCAGTGCGCGAATGTTCACTTGACGTGTACGGGTCCGGGGACCTGCCAAAAGGGGAAAAGGTGGGGGAGGAAGGGGAGGGGAGGGTGTAGATGCCAGTGGCAGAGGATATGGAAGGTGGAGGAAAGAAGGTACGGGGGGGGCGGTAGGGGAAGCCCAGGGGGAGGAGGGGGGAAGGAAGGGAGGAGGAAGAGAAGGCAGAGAGGGTGCCCTAAGGAAAAAACACAGGATGTGGAAGGGGAGGATCAAAATTGGTAGGAGGGGGAGATGGAGGGGAGAAGGACATCATCAGGGAGGGGAAGTTGGTGGAAGCCACTATGGGTGAGGGTATGGAGAATGGAGAGATGGAGAGCAGGTGGAAGGTGGGAATACAGGCGCGGCAGCGGACGGGGGTGGGAGACAAGCGAGTGAGGGGGATCAAGTTTACGGGAGTTGTAAAGGATCTGCATCCGTAGCTAGCCGAGTGAGAGGCAGGTGCATAAATAGACGACAGCATATGTCGCCAATGGCCGCTGGGACCACGTGCTTCACAGTGGCGTCCTCACGTTAGACTCGAGGCCAGGAGCTCACGCAGCCACAGCTTATGGCGCGACTGCTACAGAGACCTCTAGTGGTCATCGAGTTCCATGCCGTCTGATGCGGATTCGAAACCCACAGCACTCGGTACCAGACACCCATACAATGGAATCTCTCTACTATGAGGAAAGTAAGATTTACATTTTGTAAAGCAAATAGATCGTTCCTAGTGTCCTTAGGAATATGACTTTTAAAAATATAAAGCAAACTTAGGAGATTCCTAAACAAAGCAGATTTATCTAGTTCAGAAAATCTATTATTGAGTGTGGTGCGTGTGGTGTCTTATTTCCAGCAAAAACACACTGAAGGGAGAATAAACATTCTACACCTACATCTACATGGTTACTCTGCATTTCACACTTAAGTGCCTGACAGAGGGTTCATTGAACCATTTTCATACTACTTCCCTACCCTTCCACTCTCGAATGGCGCATGGGAAAAAGGAACACCTAAATCTTTCCGTTCGAGCGCTAATTTCTCTTATTTTATTATGATGATCATTTCTCTCTAGACAAGTGGGTGTCAACAAAATATTTTCGCATTCGGAAGAGAAAGTTGGTGATTGAAATTTCGTAAATAGATCTCGCCGCAATGAAAACTGCCTTTGTTTCAGTGACTGCTACCCCAACTCGCGTATCATATCAGTGACACTCTCACCCCTATTGCGCGGTAACACGAAACGCGCTGCCCTTCTTTGCACTTTTTCGATGTTCACCTGATGATGGCGACATGTTTGATCGCCGAAATATTGTGCCCGTTGAACACTATAGACCGGCAGTACACCCGTGGATAGTTTGATTGGTGATTCATAATGTTCGAGTACCGTACATGCTCCAAAATCCTACTGCAAATTGAGGTCAGTGATATGGGTCTGTAATTCAATGGGTTACTCCTATTTCATTTTTTGAATATCGCTGTGATCTGTGCTACTTTCCAGTCTTTAGGAACAGACCTTTCATCAAGTGAGCAGTTGTATAGGATTGCTAGGAAAGGCGCTCTTGTGTCTGCATACGCTGAAAGGAACCTGAATGGTTATCATCTGGGCCAAGAAGACTTGCCTTTCTTAAGCAATCTGAGTTCTTTCGCAACACCTAAGACATCTACTTTTATGTCACTCATGCTAACAGCTGTTCTGGTTCCGAATTGTGGAATATTTCCTTCGTCTTCTTACGTGAAGGGATTATGGAAAACTGTGTTTAGTAACTCCGCTTTAGTAGCACCATCTTTGCGACTGGTGTACTTTACATACATCCAGAATCTCTTCGGGTTTTCTACCATATTTTGAGACAATGTTTCATTGTGGAAACTATTAAAAGCATCTCGCATTGACGTCCACACTAAATTTCAAGGTTCCGTGAAACTTAGCCAGTCATGAGGATTTTTCGTGCTTCTGAATTTGGCATGCTTTTTTCGTTGCTTCTGCAACAGTGTTCTGACGCGTTTTGTGTACCATGGTGGATCACTCCCGTCTCTTATTAACTTATGCGGTATGAATCTATCTCTTGCTGTCGATTCTGTACCTTTGAATTTGGGTCATATCTGGTCTATACTTACATAATTAGCTTGGAAAGAATGGAGACTTTTTCATGTGGGCTCATGAAGTAATTGTTCAAAGTAATTCTCAGAGAAAGCATTTAGTACAATTTCGGAAGATGTTTTCTGTCTGCCACTGGCTTTGAACATGTATTTTCGCCAACCAATTATAACTGTATGAGTGGGGTACTTACTTGTAATGTGATTCAAGTTTTCCTAGATCCATTCAGCTATTATATCGTCTGACTCGGGGGCGTCGTTAGAAGAAGCCAATTATTTATTTTGGCATGGCTGTTGAGTATAACCTTTACCCATAGTAATTTGCAGGAACTACTTATTTCAGCTTCATTACAAGATAAACTACTACAAACAGGCACAAACAGACCACCACCTACTTTATTTAATCTATCCTTTCTGAGCACACTTTGCGCCTCTGTAAAAATTTTGGCAGAATTTATCTCCGGCTTTAGCCAGCTTTCTGTTCCTATAACGATTTCAGCTTCAGTGCTTTCTATCAGCACTTGAAACGCTGGTACTTTTCCTACACAGCTACGACAATTTACAGCTACAATACCGACTGTTGCTTGGTCAATTCTTGTCGTTCCTTTGCCCTGTACCCTTTGAGTCTGGAGCCCTTTTTGATCTTTCCCGAGACGGTCTAACTTAAAAAAACCGCCCTGTCCCTGCCACACAGCCCGTGCTACACGTGTAGCCGCCTCCTGTGTGTAGTGGACACCTGACCTATTTAGCGGAACCTGAAACCCCACCACCCTATGGCGCAAGTCGAGGATTCTACAGCCTACATGGTCGCAGAACCGTCTGAGCCTCTGATTCAGACCCTCCACTCGGCTCTGTACCAAAGGTCCACAAGTGGTCCTGACGACGATGCTGCAGATGATGGTGAGCTCTGCCTTCATCTCGCTATCAATACTGGCAGTCTTTACCAACTCAGATAGCCGCCGGAAACCAGAGAAAATCTCTTCCGATCCATAGCGACACACTTCATTAATGCCGACATGAGCCACCATCCACAGTTGGCTGCGCCCTGTACCCTTCATGGCATCCGGAAGGACCCTTTCCACATCTTGGATGACTCCCCGCAGTATGCACACAGAGTGCACATTGGCTCTCTTCCCGTCCTTAGCTGCCATATCCCTGAGGGGCTCCATCACTCGCCCCTTCCCCATGACAAGCAATCCGACCCTCTGCACTTGTCCGGACCTCTCAGGAAGACAGGCTACTGACTCAGCAGGTGTGGCCGCCCTTGCTGGCTCGGAAGTACTTTCAGCACTGGGCAGAACCTCAAACCTGTCACGGAGGCATAAGCGTACAGCCTTGCGACCAGCACCAACTTTCGCCTTCCGCCCAGGTATCCGTGACCCCGCCACGGTTCGCCAATCACCGTCAGGCAAGTGTCGACCTGCAGGGCGCAGTGGCATCAGAGATTCCAGGCAATGCTACAGGTTCCACAAGCGCCAAAGCGCTCGCCTTGGTTGTCCTAATGTCACCACGGCCCAAAGCAACAGCCTGGAACCTGTCGACCATGGCCAACACATCTTCCAGCTGTTTACAGACGGTGGACAATACCCCTGAATCCGTACGCAACAGGCGCAGTCCCTATCCATCATTAACATCTTTTTTCCTCTCTTTTATCTCACAAGCTGTTTAAAACAAACAGATGACTGGCGATTACGCGAATTTACACTACACAGGTACTAAAATGTGATGCTACAACTCTAAAATACTATAATACACACGAAAATTACGACTTAAACTATGTAAGCACACAAAAACACGCAAAGAAATTAAGAATTAAACTATAAAACAAATAAGTGAGCTAAGAGTATGACTTGCTGCTGGCTGCTGCTTATCCATTGGCGGCAGGGTAGCAACACAACCAGATAACCCTGCTGTAAAGGACAAAACATTTACATTTCACATATTAAATAAATTATTCCACTGTTAACTTGATGAATGTAACTATAAGAATATATAACAAAAGATGGACGTACCAAAAGAAAGTCCCTTTGCCCATACACTCCTGTAGTCAGTATGCTGGATGTGGTGGTTCCCTTCCAACAAAAACTGTCAATGCCAATAGCGAGTTCTTAGTGAACACAGGGATATAGCTATGAAAAATATAAAGCAAAGGAAGGACATACCTAAACTAACCAGATTTATCAAGATCCAAAAACCAGTTAGTTAGAGTGGTAAATGTGGTGTCTCATTTCCACCAAAAACCCGTTGAAGGGAGAATAAATATTACACCCACAAAACCGGGTGACCCTACTGTAAAGGACAAGAAATTTAGTACATTTCGCAAGTCAAATAAATTATTCCACAGTGAACTTGATTAATATAACTGATAAGAACGTAAGGCAAAAGAAGGATATACCAAAAGAAAGAAGATTTTCCCAGTGTCTCCTGTAGTCAGTACGTTGGACGTGGTGGTTCCCTTCCACCAAAAACCCAGTCGATGAGAAAATAAACATTGCACCAATAAACATTGCACCAATAAAATGGGATCTCCCTGCTGTGTGGAAACAACGACTTCCTACATTTTGTAATCTAAATAGATTGTAGAATGAGATTTTCACTCTGCAGCAGAGTGTGCGCTGATATGAAACTTCCTGGCAGATTAAAACTGTGTGCCCGACGGAGACTCGAACTCTTTTCTTTCAGGGGTGCTAGTTCTGCCCACCAGTATGTGGACCACATCGACAGAGAGGTGGGTCCTCGTAGCGCAATAAATATCTGTGTGTCAGCCAAGTGTGGGCAATGCGAAGGCAGCAGAGGACCACAGAGACCCTGTGAGAAGCCCGCAGAGAAGACGACCACTCATTTGATCTCTCCATGATGGCGCGGATTTTATTGGGCGTAACTAAGCTGTGTCATTCAGCATCCCGAATCTTGAGAACTTTGTGGCATAACACTGATTGGAGGTCAGATTCGGGTACTCCAATCTCCAGAAGTGGTTTACGAGTGGCCTGTTTGGCCAGCCTGTCAACGAGCTCATTTCCCGGGATTCGAACGTGCCCTGGGGTCCATAGAATGACCACTGGACGACCAGATCATTTGAGGGCTTAAACTGACTCCTGGATACTTGCTATCAGAGGATGGCGTGGGTAGCACTGATCAATGGCCTGTAAACCATTCAGAGAATCACTGCGGACCAGGTAGGACACAATGGGCAAGAACGAATATGCTCAAGGGCGCGAGAGGTGGCCACCAGCTCGGCAGTGAAGACACTGCAGCCATCCAGTATGGAGTGCTGTTCGATATGCTCTGAGTGAGCATAGGCAAAGCCTACGCGACCATCAACCAGCGAGATGTCGGGATAAATGACTTGAGAATCGTGGGATTCGTCAAGGATCGATAAGAATTGACTGTGGAGTGCCTCAGGAGGATTGGAGTCCTTATAGAAATGCGATAGGTCCAGCCATAGTTTCGGCTGAAGCATACACCATTGAGGTGTATGTGATGGACCCACACCAGACGCTGTAAGGGAAAGGAATCGAGTTCAAACAATAGGAAACGGATACGTACAGCGATCGTTATCCCTGACTGAGGCCGCCATTCTGGGAGATGAATCACTGCATTCAGGAACAAAAGACAGCTATGGACGTGCGATGCATATTGGGCAAGCAGTTGGCGGCGCCTGATGTGCAATGGAGGGACTCCAGCCTCCACTAGTAGACTGGCCACTGGACTCGTTCGAAAAGCGCCCATCCCCAGATGGACCCTGCAGTGGTGCACAGGATCAAACAACTTCAATGCTGAAGGCACTGACGAACCATACACTTCACTCCCATCGTCAAGTCGTGACTGAACTAGGGCTTTCTAGAGGTGCAGTAATGTAGGGCGATCTGCTCCCCCTCCCCACCCCCCTTTCCAGTGGTGTTTCTCAGGCAGCGGATTGCGTTAAGATACCGTCAGCACTTTCGCTTAAGCTGGCGAATGTGGGGGAGCCATCTTAGCTGGGCGTCGAAAACCAGTGCTAAAAAGCGATACGTTTCGACTACCTGTAGTGGATGGCCATCAAGAAAAAGTGCAGGGTCAGGATGGACTGCCTGTCGCCGACAGAAGTGCAAAACGCAAGTCTTGTCGGCAGAGAAGTGAAACCCATGGGAGAGAGCCCAAGACTGTTCATTCTGAATGGCTCCCTGTAGTTGGCTTTCAGCAACACCGATGGTTGAGAAACTGAAGCAAAGGCAGAAATCGTCAGCAAATATGGAGGGCGACACTGACGGTCCTAAAGCTGCTGCTAGGCCATTTATAGCGATTGAAAACAGGGGAACGCTCAACAGATAGCCATGTGGGACCCCCTTCTCTTGGATATGGGAGGAACTAAAGGAGCCTCCGACTTGAACACGGAAGGTAAAAAGGGAGAGAAAGTTCCATATAAAAATCGGCAGTGTGGCAAGGATGTGGTGGCGCCAGGTCGTGTCGTAGGCCCCCCGCAAATCAAAAATGACGACTACCAGATGTTGACAACTGGAAAAAGATGTTTGGATGGCAGACTCAAGGCACACCAAAGTATGTGTCGTTGAGCGGCGTCGGCGGGAACGACCCTGGGATGGAGCCAGATGCCCCCGAGACTCCAGGAGCCAACACAACCTCCGGCTTACCATTCATTCGAATAATTTGCAGAGAACGTTGATGAGGCTAATGAGATGGTAGCTGTCCAATGCTGCATGGTTCTTCCCAGTTTTCAAGACTGGGAAGATGATGCTATTTTCTCACTGGGACGGGAACACTTCCTCACCCCAGGTGCAATTCAAGATAGACATAATCTGACACAGTGAGGCCAGAGACAGATGTTTGAGAAATTGGGAGTGAATTCGGTTAGCTGTGTCAGGACAATGGGCAAGGGCACTGAGGAATTCCCACTCAGTAAAAGTAGCATATTATGGCTCAGGGCGGGGCGATGTAAAAGACAAATGTTGTCGTTCTGCCATCTCTTTCAAGGAACAAAAAGCTGGGTGATAATTGGCAGGTGCACAACTTGGAGCAAAATGCTCAGAAAAATGCTCGGTGATTTCACATGAGTCGTTGCACACTGCCCCATTGACTGAAACCCCATGTACCCCCAGCGGGGTCAGGTAACCATAAATGTGGCGAATCTGAGTCCACACCCGGGAGGCAGGGGTACGAGAACCAATGGAGAAAACATATCGTTCCCAGCACTCTTGCTTCCGTCATTGTATCAGGTGGCAGGCATGGGCACAGAGCTGCTTAAAAAAAATGAGAGTCTCCAATGATGGATGCCGCTTGTGTAGTTGGAGGGCCCGCCTACGCACTTTGATGGCCTCAGCGATTTCCAGCGACCACCAAGGCACAGTTTTACGCCGAGGGCACCCAGAAGGAAGAGGAACCGTGCGTTCTGCAGCTGATACGATCTACGCAGTGACCTGCTCGACCACCACATTAATAGCGCCATGAGTGGGAGTGTCAACAGTGACAGCAGATTTGAAAGCCAGCCAATTGGCCCTATTAAGGGCCCATCGCAGAAGACGTCCAGAACTGTGACGCTGGGGTAGTGACAGGAAGATCGGAAAGTGGTCACGACCACACAAGTTGCTGTGAACCCTCCAATGGATGGATGGTGAAAATCCTAGGCTGCAAAGCGAGAGATCAATGGTCGTATTTGTGCCACGAACCACACTGAAGTGTGTGGGGTCTCCATTATTTAAGAGGCACAGGTCGAGCTGAGAGAGAAGATTCTCAACATCTCTAACCCGGCCAGTAATCACGGCCCCACCTTCCAAGGGTTTATAGGCATTGAAGTCCTCCAAAAGTAGGAATGGTGGAGGGAGTTGGGAAATCATAAGAGCCAATTCATTAAGAGGTACTTCACCATCTGGAGGAAGGTAGACATTGCAGACGGTAATATCCAAGATTGTCCTTATCCTCTAAAGCCTCTAAAGCCTCTAAAGCTGTGTGAAGAGGCACTGATTCAGAGTAAACAGAGATAAGGACACACAGACATATGCCACCTGACGCCCTGTTACAGTCAGTCTGATTTTTATAAAAACCCCGATAGCCACAAAGGGCATGGGTCTGCATTGCTGGGAACCAGGTTTCTTGGAGGGAAATACAGAGAGCAGGCGTTGAGCTCAAAATCTGTCTTAGTTCAGCCAAGTGGTTGAAAAAAAAAAACACTGAAATTCCACTGGAGGATGATGTCATGATTAGGCTGGAAAGACAGGAAGCGCTCAAGGAGGCAGGTCACGACTCAGGGTCACTTGCTGCCATCGATTGAGTACCTGTGAGAGTGACATCCATTGTGTCTGAGGGTCCAGCGAGATCTAGGTCCTCAGCAGACGCCAGAATCTCCACTTCTTCCTCAGATGCAGAGCTTGTAGGGAGCAGTGGAATGGGTGCCACCGCAAGGTCAGGATTCCTGTTGGCCTTCTTCTTGTCTCCTGCTGGTCCTTCGACAGATCCTGCTGAGAGGGCTTCACTGGGTCAGTCTCAGGGAATGGGGAGGACCGTGAAACTCTATGACCAGCCACCTGTGTGTGGTTGCTTCAGCCACTGGTGGGCATCCACTTTTCCACTGGTCAGAACTCAGGAAGGGAGTGACCCAAGGGACCCCTTCCTGGTGAGAAGAGCCAAAGAAGACGCACGCTTCTCTGAGTGAGAAGTGGGGACTGGTGTCCCCGATGATTGGGGAAGGGGGCGTTGCTCCTAAAGTATGTGGTGCAGGAGCAACAGGGAGGGAAATGTCCCCCACCATCAAAGGGGTGGGGGGAGTCTGACAGCTCTGAGAGCCAACTGTACACAATGAAATGGGAGATGGTAGAACCACTGTCGCAACAGCAGTGTAGGTTGATGTCATATGCACAGGATGGAGTCTTTCGTATTTCAGTTTAGCCTCAGTGTATCAGTGTAGGTCAGGCGATCCAGAGTCTTATATTCCATAATCCTCCATTCTTTCTGTAAAATCCGATAGTCCAGAGAGCAAGGGGAACGGTGTTCTCCGCTGTTAATACAGATGGGAGGCGGGACACAGGGGGTATTGGGAAGCAAAGGACGTCCACAATATCAACACGTGACGCTGGAAGTACACCAGGATGACATATGCCCAAACTTCCAGTGTGGTGTCACCGCCAGACACCACACTTGCTAGGTGGTAGCCTTTAAATCGGCTGCGGTCCGGTAGTATACGTCGGACCCGCGTGTCGCCACTATCAGTGATTGCAGACCGAGCGCCGCCAATCGGCAGATCTAGACAGACTCCCTAGCACTCGCCCCAGTTGTACAGCCGACTTTGCTAGCGATGGTTCACTGACAAAATACGCTCTCATTTGCCGAGATGATAGTTAGCATAGCCTTCAGCTACGTTATTTGCTACGACCTAGCAAGGCGCCATTATCAGTTACGATTGATACTGTGAATCATATAATGTCAAGAGCGAAGTTCGTCATTAATGGATTAAAGTTAAGTATTCCACCAGGTACGTCCGTTTTTCTCAATTCTAATTCCCTTGTCATGTTCTAGACCTCACGCCAGCCTGCGTGAGCTAAAACACGTGCATTTCGGCCTCCTGTAGTAACGGTGTTGGCTCTCCTGCCAACCACAACATTGGCGACGAGAGTAAAAGTGTTCTTACCGATATTGCCCTGATTTACTTGCGTAATGGCTTCGCCACAATCTCCAGATGTACTGTCCCAATTTCATCGCTTACAGAATCAGCAGACGCAGGCATTACTTGGTGCCTCTGGACAGCTCGTCCAGGGTCAACGTGCGATGCAAAACTATGCGGCAGCAGCCGCTTCACCGCTAACTTAGCTACAACACGCTGTTGCACCGACTTTTGGACCTTTTGATGCTGCACTGGAAAGCTGGACGGAGTGGTCACGCCAATTTGGATTCCATCTCGCCGCCTACAGAATTCAAGGTAACGAGCGGCAGCCTTTTTTGTTATCTTCCGTCGGGGTGACCATGTACCGTGTGATAGTCAAATTATTTCCCCGACGCAACGTAGCAACTCTGTCCTACGAAGAAATGTTGTCTGCATTAGGTGCATATGTCAAAGAATCAGTCAATGTAGTTGCAAAAAGGTATACCTTCTTTCGTACAAAACGCACGGCAGGTCAGACTAATCGTGAGTGGTTTGCAACCTCGCAAGGCCTTACTAGGGATTGTGCTTATGAGTATCAATGTGGACTCCCTTATTCAGATACTATGGTGCGTGATGCAATTGCACAGAAGTTTCTGATGTTCGTATAAGGGAACAGATTTTGAAACTAGTAAATCCCTCCCTTCAACAAGTGATGGTCATATTGGATCGGCAGGACACACTTGTCTTTGCTCAGGAATCATCTGAAACTTCGCGAGCAGTGTGTCAGGTTAACCGGCCCGCCGGGCGAGCTGCACGGAGCAGTAAACAGCCCTCGCGCCCGGCCGCGCTGCTGCCGCCAGGCTCTCAGCCACGTGTGCCGCGCAGGCAGTGATCAAATCATGCCCGCGGTGTGCTACTAAACATTCGCGTGAGAATTGCGCGTCACGCCAAGCTATTTGCTTTTATTGTAATAAAAAAGGACATGTTCAGAGTGTTTGCCAGAAATAGCACAGATCGGAAGCTCAAAACCGTTCCAGGCCCTTTGCTTCGCGCCGGAATCGGAATCGAACCATGGATACTCAGGCTCGCGAAACTTCGCCCATGGAAATTCATGTAGTTCATTCCACTCAGCCCAGTGCCACTCTCTCTAACAGTGACTGTGTTCGTCCCAAAAATAGTGTGCGTCGTCATCGCCGGAATTCCCGTCAAGTCGCAAGTGATTATGTACCAGTGTCAGTTCACGTTGCACGAGACAGTCGCTCTTGTCGTCAGCAGGACAATAAACTTTTTGTAGACTTGGACATTAACGCAAAGTGATACCATTCCAGCTCAATACCGGAGCTGCAGTTTCACTGGTCAATCAAGACACTTACAAACTGCTGGGCACACCTCCTTTGCGTGCCGCAAATGTTAAGTTAACTAGCTATTCAGGGCAAGGTATCCCTGTGTTCGGACAGTGCAGCCTTCTTGCAACATACAAAGGACAAACAAAACTTGTGTCATTTTACATCCTTCGTTCTTCTTCTGCAGTGAACTTGTTTGGTTTCGATTTATTTCAGTTGTTTTACCTGTCTATAGTAAATCAGGTCCTATCAGTGAACCAGACTGTGCCTTCAGACAGTGTTTCTCGTCTATGTGAAGAATTTGCAGACATTTTTGCACCGGGCCTCGGTGGCGCTAAGAACTATAAAGCACATTTGGAACTGAAAGTAAACGCGAAACCGAAATTTTTCAGAGCGTGCAATGTTCCCCACGCATTGCGTGATGAGGTCGCAAAAAAATTACACGATTTGGAATCGCCAGGTGTAATTGAACGTGTGCAGGCTTCTCTCTGGGCATCACCCTTAGTAATTTTGCCAAAACCTTCCAGAAAGTTGAGACTTTGTGTGGACTTCAAGGCAACGGTGAATCTACAACTAGTGATTGCAACTTTTCCTTTACCCCGCCCGGAAGATCTTTTTGACAAACTGTGCCCGGGGAAATATTTTTCGAAGTTGGACCTCGCAGATGCGTACTTGCAAATACCGGTGGACAAGAATCCCAGCGCGTTTTGGTGGTTAACACGCATCTTGGTTTGTATCGATTTAAACGACTGCCATTCGGGTGTGCATCCGCCCCTGCATTGTTTCAGCAATATCTACAAACTGTTTGTGCGTCGGTCCCTACTGCAGCAAATTATCTGGACGATATTGTGAACCGGCCGTGGTGGTCTAGCGGTTCAGGCGCTCAGTCCGGAACCGCGCGACTGCTACGGTCGCAGGTTCGAATCCTGCCTCGGGCATGGATGTGTGTGATGTCCTTAGGTTAGTTAGGTTTAATTAGTTCTGTTCTAGGGGACTGATGACCACAGATGTTAAGTCCCATAGTGCTCAGAGCCATTTTTCGATATTGTGATCTCCGGAAAAACGGAAGAAGAACATTTGGCCAATCTCCGAACATTATTTCAGGTCTTGCGACAAAATGGTCTTCGCTTGCGGAAGGACAAATGTGTATTTTTTACTCGGGACTTGCCATACTTGGGACATGTACTCAATGCCCAAGGCATACATCCCTGTTCCACACACCTTCGTGCCATACAAGACTTGCCATCGCCGCAGAATTTGAAGCAGCTACAGAGTGTGCTGGGAAAAATTAATTATTATCACCGTTATATACCGCATGCCTCTTCTATTTCAGCTCCGCTTCATCGCTTACGCCGTAAGGGTGTTCCGTTCGTCTGGACGACGGAATGCGAATGCGCCTTTCGCTAGTTGAAATCGGGGTTGCTTTCCAATACTTGCCTTAGGCCATTCGACAACCGGCAGCCCATTTTGTTGATGGTGGATGCATCGGATTTCGGGATCGGTGCTGTGTTTGCGCACAAAGATGGATCGCACGATCGCCCTATTGCCTTTGCGTCCAAATTGCTCTCGTCTGCGCAAAGAAATTATTCACAGATCGAGAAAGAAGCATTGGCTATCGTATTTGGTGTTACAAAGTTTCATGATTTCTTGTATGGTCGTCACTTTACCATAATCACAGACCATAAACCTTTGACATCGCTTTTTCATCATCCGACCAAGCCTGTACCTCCACGTACAGCGCAGAAATTCATTCGCTGGTCTATTTTCCTCTCGCAGTACCGCTACGATATCTTGCATCGGTCCACTGCTATGCACGGAAACGCCGATGCGTTGTCCCGCTTGCCTGTTGCTGAGGATAGGGCATTCGATTCCTCCGAACTTGCTTGCATATTCATTGAAGCGGAAACCGATGTCGTGGTCGAATCGTTTCAGATTGATTTTCGTCGTGTAGCTACAGCCACAGCTGCCGACCCTGTCCTTGCTACCGTTCTGCGTTTTGTTGCTACGCAATGTCCCTTGTCAAATTCACGGATCGGGGACCCGTTCGTTCGCCGATTTTTTGCTCACAAGGAGAGACTTTTTGTACGACGTGGTGTTTTGCTGTTGCGTTCTGATAATGATCAGTCCAGGGTCGTGGTACCACGTTCGTTACAGTCCTCTGTCTTACAGCTTCTCCACCAAGGACATTGGGGTATAGTGAGAACGCAACAACTTGCTCGTCAGCGCTGTACTTGGTTCGGAATCGATGCCGCGATTACGAATATGTGCTCTTCTTGCAGGGTGTGTGCCGAACAACAATCAGCACCACCGCGGGAGTTCTTTGCATGGCCAAAAGCCACATCCCCTTGGCAACGCTTACACATCGATTTTGCTGATCCATTCTGGAATGCTCGATGGTTGGTTGTGGTAGATTTATTCAGTAATCTTCCTTTTGTTGTCCGGATGTCTTCCACGACGACATCTGCCACCATCCAAGTGTTATCCGCTATCTTTTGCATTGAAGGTCTTCCACAGACAATTGTTTCCGACAATGGCCCACAATTCATGTCCGCGGAATTTCAGTCATTCTGCAAGGCCAATGGTATTCAACATCTGACGTCCGCGCCGTTTTCGCCACAGTCAAACGGTGCAGCTGAACGATTGGTCAGGACTTTCAAGCCACAGATGTTGAAGTTGAAAGAGCCGCATTCTCGGGAAGACGCGTTATTGCTCTTTTTGTCCTCGTGTCGCTCTCAGCCCCGAGATGGTCGCTCGCCGGCTGAGTTGCTTCACGGTCGCCCTCATCAAACCTTGATGTCTTTGCTACATCCGCCGCATCAAGTTCCTGTGCAGCGACAGACACCTGCTTTTGCTCCAGGCGACGTTGTCTACTATCGCCACTACCAAGGTTCACGGCGTTGGCTCGAAGGGCGCATTCTTCGCTGCCTCGAACGCGCTACGTATCTGGTTTTGGGGGCCTCTGGTGAGGTGCGTCGGCATCTCAATCAGCTGCGCCTCTGTCGTCGCACGGGATCTGTCGCTCGCCGTCTGCTTTCAGCGACGGTGCCGCCCGGTCGGCGCCCCGGGGACCCCTCTACTGGCTCGCCTCAGCCCCAGGTGTTACCGACGCTGCCTTCCATTTTGCCCCATGGCGACGCGCCGCCGACGCGGCCGCCAACGCGGCCGCCGCCGCCTGTTCTCCCGCCGACGACGCCCGCAGTGGTCGCGTCGCTGCAACCGCCGGGCGCCTCCCTGAGTCACGTGCCGCCGATCGCTTCCCGTGACCAGTTGTCCTCCGCCATGGAACTCTTGCCCGCTCCGGACCATATGTCGTCTTCGCCCGTCGGGTGCCCCGGCCCGATGGAGGTCGACCCTTCGGCCCCTCCTGTCTCTCTACGGGCGCATACACCGCATATTGGCGTACACCCTGGAGCAGGTTTTCAGGCGTTTCCTAGCTCCCCGCGCTCCGAATAGCAGGATGCGGGTGGCACAGCCTCGCCTGTTGTATCCCCACCTCGTCGCCTACGTCAACATGGAATCCTCCCCACGGTGGGCGGAAGCCTTATGCCACAACCGTACGCCGATTTGCGGGGGAGGAATGTGGTGTCACCGCCAGACACCACACTTGCTAGATGGTAGCCTATAAATCGGCCGCGGTCCGGTAGTATACGTCGGACCCGCGTGTCGCCACTATCAGTGATTGCAGACCGAGCGCCGCCACTCGGCAGGTCTAGACAGACTTCCTAGCACTCGCCCCAGTTGTACAGCCGACTTTGCTACCGATAGTTCACTGACAAAATACGCTCTCATTTGCCGAGACAATAGTTAGCATAGCCTTCAGCTACGTTATTTGCTACGACCTAGCAAGGCGCCATTATCAGTTACGATTGATACTGTGAATCATGTAATGTCAAGAGCGACGTTCGTCATTAATGGATTAAAGTTAAGTATTCCACCAGGTACGTCCGTTTTTCTCAATTCTAATTCCCTTGTCATGTTCCAGACCTCACGCCAGCCTGCGTGAGTTAAAACACGTGCATTTCGGCCTCCTGTAGTAACGGTGTTGGCTCTCCTGCCAACCACAACCTCCAGCATTTAAAACACCGCATCGGGGGAGAGATATACGCTTCACAACACAGCAGTAAACCATCACCTTGACCTTTTCGGGTAATGCATCATCCTCGAAGGCCAAGATGAAGACAGTGGTGACTTCCTGATTATCCCTCAGATCTCAATGGATGCGCCAGAGAAAGTGAACACCTTATTGTTCTAGCTTGGTGGGAGTTCATTGTCAGACTGCAAAAGAAGATCCTTGTGGAATATAATGCCCTAGACCATATTTAAACTCTTATGGGGCGCTATGGTAACTGAAACATCCCCCAACTTTACACAAGCAAGTAACCGTCATGACTGGACAAAGGATGCTGTTTCTTTCAAAACTGCTCCAGAGCACATTTTCGACAAGCCCTCACCTCGCTCCACAAAAAACTGAGGCTTTGTTGATATTAATGATTGCCCATCAACTTATGTACAGGTGAGGTATTGGGGTGAATAACCTTCGCTGCCATCTTTAGCCATTTGTTCCTCTGATGGAGTGGCCAGGGAAGGGAACGCTCTTGGGTCGTATTTTCTTCGGCTGAGGTTTGACCTAGATCGCTTAGAGACTGCTGCTGGAGACAACCTACTGAGAGATGATATACCACGCTTCATTGCATGTCTTCCGCCCTGATGCAACCCACTCCAACCAAGGGCCCTCCCCATGGGCGCCACCCAGCCTCAGTAAGGGCCACCTGGCAGGATGGCCATTGCTGGGAGTTCCGATGCCCCAGGGAGATAGGCATCTACTACTTGGCATATGTGGGGAGTTAACGGCTCAGGCATCAGCAGAGCAATCCCTGTGTTGCAGGGCCACTGTGCTGGATATTAGGTACCAGGAAGTCCATGATCATCAGATCTGCACAAAGTGACACTGCACAGTGCATGGCGGAAACCAAACCCAGGAATGTATCCACGCCCAAGAGATGGAGAACGAGTGGGACTGCAATGCAACGATGAGTAAGCAGGCAAAATTTCTCAATGCACGAGGGACACAATCCACCATGTAAGGTGCCCTTCCGTAATTGGCTCGCTCTTTTGAAAAATGTTTGAATATGGAGGTAAAACCCGAGGGGGGACCATCACACAAAGGTCGAAATGTGTGAGACTCATTTTAGTCACCTCTTATGGCAGACAGGTATACCACAGGCATATTCTAACCCCTGGACCCACATGGGGGGAGGGGGGAGGAACCCAGTTGGTGGGAAAGTAAATATTGCACGCATACAATGGAATCTCCCACCTGTGAGGAAAGAATGATTCACTACATTTTGTAAAGCAAATATACCATTCTTAGAAACCATAAGAATGTAATCCAAAAGAAGGACACTGTGTGGAAAGGCAGTAGAACGTTGTGTGTCTCAGAAAATGGGGATCTTGGTTTCACTGCCCACATCGCAAAGATGAAATAAACCTTTATAAAAAAAAAGCAATCTCAAGGTGTGCTGCATACTAAGGAGATGCATGAGTGTTGAGATGGAACAGTCATTAGCAGGCAAACTCTGAGGAATCTGCCGCACCTCAGTTGTATAAGGCTTACTCAGGCACATGGGACTCTGTCTGAGAGGACGCTTATTTCCCTAGCTATTCGTGGGACCGAGATGGAACCCTCAAAATCTTCTTCCCTTCACTGGAAAGGGTGTACTGCCTGGGAGTTCTCACGCTCCTTCATCAAAAATAATGCAGGAGGCTAGTCATTGTGATAATCAACTTGTTATCAGTAACGGGCCTCAAGGAGTCATGAATTATAATGGCTTTGTAGTGATCAAGAGGAAAGTGGGGACGTTTTAAAAAATGTCTCCCTCCTATATACATAAAGGCTTAGAACGACTGGCTGGTACCCTAAAGTCTGTTAAGCAGTTGCAAATTGGCTCCTTTCTTGTCGAGACTAACTGTGCAAAGCAGGTGGAACTTCTTATTAAGTCACAGAAATTGGGTGAGTACAACATTATTGTAGAGTTGCATAACTCCCAGAACTCCAGCAAAAGTGTGGCAACCTGCCGTTGTATTATGGACATTGACGTTGCTGAACTGAGACAAGAATGGACACCACAGGGGATCATAGATGTGGAAAAAAAAGGACACACAAGACCAATGGACAGACTGAGAAGGACGCCACTTTTGTTGTGGCTTTCAATTCTCCAACACTACCTGAACACATTATGGCAGGTTCCCTCCGACTTAGGGCTCTGCCCTATGTACCTAACCCTATTTGATGCTTCAAATGCCAGCATTTTGGCCATGTGACTCTAAGTTGCGGAGGTGAAGCGGATTGCGGGAAGTGTGGAAAGGCAGGCAGTGAAGTTGAGACTGACTGTCCATCTCCAGCAGTCTGCATTAGCTGCTCTGAAAGCCATCCAATCTGGAGCTGAGCCTGCCCTGTTTTTGCAGAGGATCGCAGAATTCAAGAAATCGAAGTGACCAAGCGGATCCCCTATGCAGAAGCCAAAAAGGAGTATCAGGATATGAAACGCGCCGTCTTTGCCACTTCTTATGCTTCCTTGGTGCAATAACCTGTCATTAAGATTGACGCTTTGAGTCAGACGATGTCCAGTGAGCCATTCTTTACTACTAGCACCTGTACTTGCACCTGCATGTGCCAAAGCCGATTGAAAGACATAGCACACCAGCCAGCTTCGATGGAAGACGCCAATAATGCTTCTGCAGCTTACAGCCCAAAGGCACCCAAAAGCAGAGTGCCTCTCAACACCAACTTTCTTCAAAGACAGGTGGCTCTCACTGCCCTCATTCTGCCTCATCCTTGCTGGGAAAGGGAGCAGGAAAAGAAACTCAACATTCGTATCGAAAGCTGACCCAGGTACCATAAGACGTCATTCTGGCACGTCTGACTGATGATGAGGACATCCTGGATTTTTATGCCTCGTCACCAGACCCAGTCAGCCCCACCACTATGCCTTGCTCTACAAGCGCCTCACCACTTTGGTGCAAAGACAGGGCTAAATCGAGACCACATTGATGAAATGGCTACCATACTCCAATGGAATATCAATGGATACAGAACTCATCTGGAGGAATTGAGAGTCCTTGTACTGGAGAGAGCGTTTTGCCTTTGCCGTTTTGCCTTTGCCTACAAGGGACATACGTGTACTTGGAGGCTATCACCTTTACAGAAAAGATGATCTTACTGGTGATACGGCAAAAGGTGGGGTTTCAGTGTTCATAAAGGACACTTTTCACTCCTCACTCCTTAAAAACAACACTACAAACAGTTGCTGTTCGGATAGTGGCCCACGTTGACTTCACAGTGTGCTCTTTGTACCTACCACTTCATGAGCCTCTTAAAAGTGCGGTTCACACTCATCCTTTTGACGAACTCCCCTGTCCCTTCCTCCTTTTGGTGGACTTCAATGCACACAGCGCACTATGGTGTTCTCACACCACTCACCCCAAGTGTCGGGTGCTTGCGGATCTACTGCACACAACAGATCTCATACTATTGAACATGGGTCAAGCTGCTAAAATGTCAGGTTTGTCTACCACCATAGATCTCTCCTTCAGCTCGCCTGCTATTGGGGACACTGCTCAGTGGCTAGTGGACGATGACCTTCATGGTAGTGACCATTTTCCTATATGGATCCATCTGCCTGATCGAACAGATCCTGAAATAAAGGCACCGAGATGGTTGTTCAAAAAGGTTAACTGGATACTTTACAGGCGGTTAGTTGTTTTCTAGCAATGTGATGCCATCCACGACTGGGTGGATCACATTACAGCTGTGATTCACCATGCCACTGATGCATCATCCCAAAGTCTGTGGAAATACCTAGGAACCGACCTGTCCCTTGGTGGAACGATGAGTGTCGTTTTGCAATCAGGAACAGGATAGCAGCAATGCGCAGATTCAGTCGATGCCATGCAGATGAGGATCTTGCAAACTTTTGAATGGCATGTGCAAAGGTGAAGAGAATAATTTGGCAGAGTATGCAGAGGTCTTTGCAAGGGTTCCTGAAATCCATCAATAAATTGACACCCACACGTAAAGTATGGGAAGCCTTAAGAAGGCTCTCAAGGCACAACTCTCGACCACCAATAGCAGCTGTACGAATACAGGGGTCTCTTGTAACATCGACGAGGGATATAGCTCAGAAATGGCTGAATCATATAAATCCATTATGGCCGATTCCAGCCAGGATACCAGCTTCTGTCAATATCGGGAGGAACAGGAGAATGCTCATCTTGGTTTCTGTTCCACCAACATCGATGAATACAAACAGCCTTTCTGTCTGTGGGAGCTGGATTCTGCATTGCCATTTGCTTGTGATACGTCCCCTGGAAATGACCTTACAACCTACATCATGCTGCAACAGTTGGACTGACAGCCAAAGGAAGTCCTCATTCAGCTCTTCAACAAAATTTGGATAACTGCCAGCTTTCCCAAGTCATGGAAGTATTCTATGTTAATCCCAATTTTAAAATCAGGACCCTGGTAGTTATAGTATTAGCCTGACAAGCTACGTAGACGTATGGTCAATTGGCGCATAGTGTGGGTACTGGAAACCAGGTCCCTACTCAGTCGCTACCACTGCGAGTTCAGGAGGTACCACTCCACTCCCGATAACTTGACCCTGCTCGAGGCTGCAGTTCAACAAGCTTTCCTTCGTAAGCAACACCTTATCGGTGTTTTCTCCGATTTGGAATAGGCCTATGACACTACCTGGGGGCATAATATTTTGTTGCAGCTCCATCAGTGGGGATTCCGTGGACGTCTACTGACCATCATACAGTCCTTTCTCTTGGACATATATTTTAGACAAAGGGTTGGGAATGTCCTGTCTCACCATTTTAAGCAGGAGAATGGTGTCCCTGAATGGAGTGTTTTAAGTGCCACCACTGCAAGCAGTAGTGTTGCAACCACGATGCCCAGTACTATGTTCCTTGTCTGTGGATGATTTCTCCACCTTCCGTTCATCCTCCAGCCTCACCACAGCTACTCGGCAACTGCAGCTGACGATCAGGTGGTTGGAGGATTGATCTTGTACCACAGGTTTTAAATTCTCATCAGAGAAAACAGTTTGTGTCGATTTTAATCATTCCCGCTGTCTGTTTAATTTCCCCATTTTAAAACTAGGGGACACTGTCCTCACTTTTAAGGAAATGGTGAAGTATCTGGGTCTTATATTTGATGAGACGTTACAATGGTTGTCACACATTAAAGAAGTGAAACAGAGATGTCTCGAGGTCTTAAACACCCTTAAATGTGTCAGTTGAAGGTCTCGGGGAGCTGACAGAGTACGTCTGCTCCAACTTTATAAGCCCTTTGTGTGACACCGGCTTGAATACGGATGCCAGATTTATGGGTCAGCAAGGCCTTAATACCTTAAAATGCTGGATGCAGTTCACCTGAAGCGTATTTGGGTGTCAACAGTGGCCTATCGCACGAACCCTGTTGCTAGTTTGTGTGTGCAGGCTGGTGAGACTCCACTGTCTATTCGACGTCTTCTTCTCGTGGTACGCCAAGCATATAGAGCATTCTCCATTCCTATATCACTAGCATCCAGTTACAGTATTCAGCCACCACTGTAATGGCTGTTCGATCATCGACCACAAGCAACATGGCCATTTGGGATCCGTGCAAAAGAGAGCTTTGGGTTATTACAGGTGGTCCAAAGCCAGGAGTGGAGTAGGGCACACCCTGGCAACTACCAAGGCCCAGATCGCTTTCAGAACTGACTGCTCACAAGAAGCATTGTGCCCCAGACTCTGTTTTTAATATTAAATTTAATGAAATTTTACGTAGCCACCCAGATTTTCTTTATGTCTACACGGATGATTCTAAGCAGGGATATGTTTTCGGTTGTTCCATCGTGTTCCCCGACATTGTCCTCAAAATGCTGTTTTCAGTGTATTTCATGGAACTGTCTGCTATCCTGAGGGCAATGGAGCAGGTGATATGGTGTTGTGACAAAAAAATTATCGTCTGCTCCGACTCTCAAAGTGGCCTTCTCTCTGTTGGACAGATGTATGATGGTGCAACAAGTGCAGGATGCTCTCCTACTCTTGTGAAGGCAAAACAACGAAGTCATTTTTGGCTGGGTTCCACGACACACAAGACACCCAGGGAAACAAACTCGCTGCTGCTGCTGCTAAGGAGGCTCGCTCCCTTCCTCCTCCTGCCCACTGATCAGTCCCTCTACGGGCTGCCACTTCATTTGTGACTAGCAGGACCCATATGTTGGCGGGAGTCCCAGTGGCTGGAGCTGAGGAACAACAAACTACGTTCCACCAAGACTTAAGTGCGACCATGGATCACCTCCTTCGACTCGCAATGGCGTGAAGAAGCAGCCCTTACTCGGCTTAGAGTGGGACATCGTCCATTGAGGCATGGCTTCCTTTCATGTCGCGAGGAGCCCCCAGTATGTCAAAGATGCAGGATATAGCTGCCAGTGTGACATCTTTTAAATGAACGTGTTGTATATGTAGGCATGAGAGTTGAACTGGACCTCCCACAGGATCTTCCCTCTATTTTAACTAATAACGAGGCGAATGTTATTCATGTCTTAAAATTTTTTGTGTTGTCTGGAGTTCTTCCCAAAAAAACTTGCTGTAAGATCTTAATGTGTCACAGAGTGGCTGGGTCATGAATTATTTGTAAGTTTTCATCCAGCCATGGTTATTTGTCCCTTTTTAACATCATCTTTACAGGTATTTTCTACATGATTTTATTTAGTTATCCCGCTGTGTCTCACTGGGGTTTTATTATGGGCTTTCCTGGACCTCATCTTTTTGGGGTTGCTTTATTTTTCCTGTGGTGGGATCAAACGTAGTATTCCAGTTTATTGATCTCCTTCCACTGACTGTGAAAATCTTCTCCAGTAAAACATTAAAAGGCAATGATGACCTAGCAGTTTATCACCCTATGCCATAAACCACCATCATCATCAATTCCACCAAAAAGCAGTCAAAAGGAGAACAAACATTGCAGCCGCAACACCCAGGTCACCATGCTGTAAAGGACAAGAAATTTAGTACCTTTCGCAAGTCAAATAAATTATTCCACTGTGAACTTGATGAATATAACTGGTAAGAATGTAAGGCAAAAGAAGGATATACCAAATTAAAGAAGATTTTCCCAGCAACTCCTGTAGTCAGTATGTTGGATGTGGTGGTTGCCTTCCACCAAAAACCCAGTCGATGGAAAAATAAACATTGCACACATACAGTGGAGTCTCGCTGCTGTGAGGAAGAAAAGAGTCATTACATTTTATAAATCAAATAGATCATTCTTAGTGACCATAGGAATACGACTTCTAAAACTTTAATGCAAACGAAGGAAACACCTAAACAAATTAATTGTTCTTAGTAAACATACGGATCTGACAATCAAAAATAAAAGACAAAGGAAGGACATAACTAAACAAAGCAGATTTATCAAGTTCCAAAAATCTGTTGGTTAGTATGGTGCATATGGCGTCTCTTGTCCACCAAAATCCCACTGAAGGGAGAATAAACATTGTAGCATACCATCAGAACACTCCGTTGTAAAGGGCAAGCCGGCCGCGATGGTCTAGCGGTTCTAGGCGCTCAGTCCGGAACCGTGCGACTGCTACAGTCGCAGGTTCGAATCCTGCCTCGCGTATGGATGTGTGTGATGTCCTTAGGTTAGTTAGGTTTAAGTAGTTCTAAGTTCTAGGGGACTAATGACCACAGCAGTTGAGTCCCATAGTGCTCAGAGCCATTTTTTTGTAAAGGGCAAAAACTTTACAACATTTCGCAAATCAAGTCAATTACTTCACTGTTAACTTGATACATATAATTGATAAGAATGTAAAGCAAAATACATACATAATAAAATATAGAAGATGGGCTGGTAGTCAATATGAGGGAGGTGGTGGTTCCCTTCCATCTAAAACCCAGTTGATGGATGAGTGATCTGTGAGGGGTTGAAGGAAACAGATTACAAAGGCCATCGTTTCCTTGTTTCAGGACCATAAAAGTCTACAAGGAATAAAAAAAGAAGATTGTTCTTAGTGAACTTACGGATATGACTTTTAAGAATATAAAGCAAAAGAAGGGCATACCAAAAGAAAGAACATTTATCAAAGATCTCCCATAGTCAGTATGGTGGATGAAGTGTCTCTGTTCCACCAAAAATCCAGTCGATTGGAGAATAAACATTGCAGTCCTTTAACCTGATCACCCTGGTGTAGAGGACAAATTATTTACTACATTTCGTAAATGAAAGATCATTCTTCGTTGAACCCTGAGGATGTACTTTTAAAAATAATAGTACGGAGGAAGGATGTTGTTGTTGTTGTGGTCTTCAGTCCTGAGACTGGTATGATGCAGCTCTCCATGCTACTCGATCCTGTGCAAGCCTCTTCGTCTCCCAGTAGCTACTGCAACCTACATCCTTCTGAATCTGCTTAGTGTATTCATCTCTTGGTCTCCCTCTACGATTTTTACCCTCCACGCTGTCCTCCAATGCTAAATTTGTGATCCCTTGATGTCTCAGAACATGTCCTACCAACCGGTCCCTTCTTCATGTCAAGTTATGCCACAAGCTCCTCTTCTCTCCAGATATATTCAATACCTCCTCATTAGATATGTGATCTACCCATCTAATCTTCAAAACCCTTCTGTAGCACCACATTTCGAAAGCTTCTATTCTCTTCTTGTCCAAACTATTTATCGTCCACGTTTCACTTCCATACATGGCTACACTCCATACAAATACTTTGAGAAGCGACTTCCTGACACTTAAATCAATATTCGATGTTAACAAATTTCTCTTCTTCAGAAACGCTTTCCTTGCCGTTGCCAGTCTACATTTTATATCCTCTCTACTTCGACCATCATCAGTTATTTTGCTCCCCAAATAGCAAAACTCCTTTACCACTTTAAGTGTCTCATTTCCTAATCTAATTCCCTCAGCATCACCGAACTTAATTCGACTACATTCCATTATCCTCGTTTTGCTTTTGTTGATGTTCATCTTATACCCTCCTTTCAAGGCACTGTCCATTCCGCTCAACTGCTCTTCCAAGCCCTTTGTTGTCTCTGACAGAATTACAATATCATCGGCGAACCACAAAGATTTTATTTCTTTTCCATGGGTTTTAATACCCACTCAGAATTTTTCTTTTGTTTCCTTTACTGCTTGCTCAATATACAGATTGAATAACATCGGGAAGAGGCTACAAGCCTGTCTTACTCCCTTCCCAACCACTGCTTCCCTTTCATGTCCCTCGACTCCTATAACTGCCATCTGCTTTCTGTACAAATTGTAAATAGCCTTTCGCTCCCTGTGTTTTACCCATGCCGCCTTCAGAATTTGAAAGAGACTATTCCAGTCAACATTGTCAAAAGCTTTCTCTAAGTCTACAAATGCTAGAAACGTAGGTTTGCCTTTCCTTAATCTTTATTCTAAGATAAGTCGTAGGGTTAGTATTGTCTCACGTGTTACAACATATCTACGGAATCCAAACTGATCTTCCCCAAGGTCGACCTCTACCAGTTTTTCCATTCGTCTGTAAAGAATTCGCTTTAGTATTTTGCAGCTGTGACTTTCAAAGCTGATAGTTGGGTAATTTCACATCTGTCAACACCTGCTTTCTTTGGGATTGGAACTATTACATTCTTCTTAAACTCTGAGGGAATTTCGCCTGTCTCATACATCTTACTTATCAGATGGTAGAGTGTGGTAGGACTGGCTCTCCCAAGGCTGTCAGTCGGTCTAATGGAATGTTGTCTACTCCAGGGGCCTTGTTTCGACTTAGGGTTTTCAGTGCTCTCTCAAACTCTTCACGCAGTTCCATTTCATCTTCATCTACCTCCTCTTCCATTTCCATAATATTTTCCTCAAGAACATCGCCCCTGTGTAGACCCTCTATATACTCCTTCAACCTTCCTGCTTTCCCTTCTTTGCATAGAACTGGGTTTCCATCTGAGCTCTTGATATTCATGCAAGTGGTTCTCTTTTCTTCAAAGGTCTCTTTAATTCTCCTGTAAGCAGTATCTATCTTACCCCTCGTGAGATAACCCTCTACATCCCTACATTTGTCCTCTAGCCATCCCTGCTTATCCATTTTGCACTTCCTGTCGATCTCATTTTTGAGACGTTTGTATTCCTTTTTGCCTGCTTCATTTACTGTATTTTTATATTTTCTCCTTTCATCAATTAAATTCAATATTTCTTCTGTTACCCAAGGATTTCTATTAGCCCTCATCTTTTTACCTACTTGATTCTCTGCTGCATTCACTATTTCATTTTTCAAAGCTACCCATTCTTCTTCTACTGTATTTCGTTCCCCCATTCCTGTCAATTGTTCTCTTATGCTCTTCTTGAAACTCTGTACAACCTCTGGTTTAGTCAGCTTATCCAGGTCCCATCTCCTTAAATTCCAACTTTTTTGCAGTTTCTACAGTTTTAATCTACAATTCATAACCAATAGATTGTGGCCAGAGTCCACATCTACCACTAGAAATGTCTTACAATTTAAAATCTGGTTCCTAAATCTCTGTCTTACCATTATATAATCTATCTGAAACTTTTATTATCTCCAGGGTTCTTCCATGTATACAACCTTCCTTCATGAATCTTGAACCAAGTGTTAGCTATGGTTAAGTTCTGCTCTGTGCAAAATTCTACCAGGTGGTTTCCTCTTTCATTTCTTAGCCCCAATCCATATTCACCTACTATGTTTGCTTCTCTTCCTGTTTCCTTCTCTTCTTTTTCCTCCTGTCGAATTCCAGTCACCCATGACTATTAAACTTTCGTCTCCCTTCACTACCTAAATAATTTCTTTTATCTCATTACACATTTCATCAATTTCTTCATCATCTGCAGAGCTAGTTGGCATATAAACTTGTACTACTGTAGTAGGTTTGGGCTTCGTGCCTATCTTGGCCACAATAATGCGTTTACTATGCTGTTTGTAGTAGCTTACCCACACTCCTATTTTTTATTCATTATTAAACCTACTCCTGCATTACCCCTATTTGATTTTGTATTTATAACCCTGTATTCACCTGACCAAAAGTCTTGTTCCTCCTGCCACCGAACTTCACCAATTCCCACTATATCTAACTTTGACCTATCCATTTCCCTTTTTAAATTTTCTAACCTACCTGCCCAATTAAGGGGTCTGACATTCCACGCTCCGACCCGTAGAACGCCAGTTTTCTTTCTTCTGATAATGACAACCTCTTGAATAATCCCTGCCCAGAGATCCTAATGGGGAACTGTTTTACCTTCGGCATATTTTACCCAAGAGGACGCCATCGTCATTTAATCATACAGTAAAGGTGCATGCCCTCGGGAAAAATTATGGCAGTAGTTTTTCCTTGCTTTCAGCCATTCACAATACCACAACAGCAAGGCCGTTTTGGTTAGTGTTACAAGGCCAGATCAGTCAATCATCCAAACTGTTTTGCCCCTCCAACTACTGAAAAGGCTGCTGCCCCTCTTCAGGAACCACACGTTTGTCTGGCCTCTCAACAGATATCCCTCCATTGTGGTTGCACCTACGGTACGGCTATTTGTATCGTTGCGACACGCAAGCGTCCCCACCAATGGCAAGGTCCATGGTTATTGGGGAGGGGGGGGGGGGAGGGTGGCCTTCCTCTTCGTGTTGTATATTAATGATCTTGCAGACAATATTAATACACTACTGGCCATTAAAATTGCTACACCAAGAAGAAATGCAGATGTTAAACGGGTATTCATTGGACATATATATTACACTAGAACTGACATGTGATTACATTTTCACGCAATTTGGGTGCATAGATCCTGAGAAATCAGTACCCAGAACAAACACCTGTGGCTGTAATAGCGGCCTTGATACCCCTGGGCATTGAGCCGAACAGAGCTTGGATGGCGTGTACAGGTACAGCTGCCCATGCAGTTTCAACACGATACCACAGTTCATCAAGAGTAGTGACTGGCGTATTGTGACGAAACAGTTGCTCGGCCGCCATTCACCAGACGTTTTCAATAGGTGAGAGATCTGGAGAATGTGGTGGCCAGGGCAGCAGTCAAACATTTTCTGTATCCTGAAAGGCCCGTACAGGACCTGCAACATGCGGTAGTGTATTATCCTGCTGAAACGTAGGGTTTTGCAGGGATCGAATGAAGGGTAGGGCCACGGTCGTAACACCTCTGAAATGTAACGTCCACTGTTCAAAGTGCCGTCAATGCGAACAAGAGGTGACCGAGACGTGTAACCAATGGCACCCCATACCATGACGCCGGGTGATACGCCAGCATGGCGAAGACGAATACACGCTTCCAATGTTCGTTCACCGCGCTGTCGTCAAACACGGATGCGACCATCATGATGCTGTAAAGAGAGCCGGGATTCATCCGAAAAAATGACTTTTTGCCATTCGTGCACCCAGGTTCGTCGTTGAGTACACCATCGCAGGCACTCCTGCCTGTGATGCAGCGTCAAGGGTAACCGCAGCCACGGTCTCCAAGCTGATAGTCCGTGCTGCTGGAAACGTCGTCGAACTGTTCGTGCGGATGATTGTTGTCTTGCAAACGTCCCCATCTGTTGGCTCAGGCATCGAGACGTGGCTGCACGATCTGTTACAGCCGTGCGGATAAGATGCCTGTTATCTCGAGTGCTAGTGATACGAGGCCGTTGGGATCCAGCACGGCGTTCCGTATTACCCTCCTGAACCCATCGATTCCATATTCTGGTAACAGTCATTGGATCTCGACCGACGCGAGCAGCAATGTTGTGATACGGTAAACCGCAATCGTGATAGGCTACAATCCGACCTTTACCAAAGTCGGAAACGTAATGGAATGCATTCCTCCTCTGTACACGAAGCATCACCAGACAACGCCGGTCAACTGCTGTTTGTGTATGAGAAATCGGTTGGAAACTTTCCTCATGTCAGCACATTGTAGGTGTCGGCACCGGCGCCAACCTCGTGTGAATGTTCTGGAAAGCTTATCATTTGCATATCACAGCATCCTCTTCCTGTCGGTTAATTTGGCGCCTGTAGCATTTTATCTTCGTGGTGTAGCAATGTTAACGGCCAGTAGTGTAGCAGCATAAGGCTCTTTGCAGCTGATGCACTTATCTATATGAAGTACTATCTGAAAGAAGCTGGATAAATATTCAGTCAGATCTTAATAAAATTTCAATGTCTGCAGAGATTGGAAACTTGCTTTAAATGTTCAGAAACGTAAAATTGTGCACTTCATAAAACAAAAACAAATGTCTATGACTATAATATCAATGATTCATTGCTGGAATAGGTCAGCTCATACAGATACCTGGGTGTGACACTTTGCAAGGACGTGGAACGATCAAATTGGCTCAGCCGTGTTTACAGCAGACGGTAGACTTCGGTTTATTGGCAGAACACTGGAGAAGTGCAATCAGTCTGCAAAGGAGATGGCTTACAAACCACTCGTACGACCAGCCTGCGAATACTGCCGAAGTGTGTGGGACTCGTACCAGATGGGAATAAGAGGGGATATTGAACGTATACAGAGAAGGGTAGTACGAATGTTCACAGTTTTGTTCAATCCGTGGGAGAGTGTCACAGAAATACTGAACGAATTGGAATAAAAAGACTCTTGAAGGTAGACGTAAACTATTCCGAGAACGTCTATTAACAAAGTTTCAGGAACCGGTTTTAAACGATGACTCTAGGTATATACTAAAGTCTTGTACGTTTAGCTGACATAGGAATCGTGAGGATAAGAAGAGAATAATTACTGCACACACAGAGGCATCAAACAATCATTCTTCCCCCACTCGATACGTCAATGATGCGGGAAGAAACACTAATAATTGGTAAAATGGGACGTACCCCCTGCCATGCATCTCACGTGGTTTACAGAGTGTAGATGTAGAATTAGCTGTAGAAATCCGAGAAAATTATCATTAAATGAAAATGTTATATTGTTATGAAAGTGCATTCTTATGTTTAAAATGTTAATTAAAACAGTCTTTCACCAGTTTTCTGTCGTATTTGTTAAGAAATGGTGCCTCTTGTTCCTGCTATCTGTTTCAAATGGTTGAAATGGCTCTGAGCACTATGGGACTTAACATCTGAGGTCATCAGTCCCCTAGACTTAGAACTACTTAAACCTAACTAACCTAAGGACATCACACACATCCATGCCCGAGGCAGGGTTCGAACCTGCGAGAGTAGCAGCAGCGCGGTTCCGGACTGAAGCGCCTAGAACCGCTCTGCCGCAATGGCCGGCCTCCCTGTTTCTTGAGACTAACATGACTCCCTTCCAGTCTAGCTCAGGTCCTTGGTGCGGCTATGCATGTGGTATTGATGGCGACAAACCGTGAGGATCGGATCACAATTTTGTAAGACCCACTCATCGTGACAAAGCAAAATGAGTGAAATAATTTGGCGCATAAGGTTTTCACAGTGCTCGGTAGCAAACACTGGCCATGCAACAGTACGTTTCAGTAACTTTTATATCATTCACTCTAGAGTTTACAATTTTACCCCGAATAGAGCAGCACTCTTCGAGACGTACATTTACCCTAAGACAAGGAAATCGACTGTTTTTCCGAAGGTCATGTCGGTCTTACACCTGTAAATTTCGGTGGTTTCTGTGGGCTAGGGACAGGATCTGGTCGGTCAAGGATCATTTAATGCTTTTTAAATGTCCAACACTCAGCTGACAACCATCAAAAACTTTTATGCGTAGAGGAGACTGGGACACAGTGAGCAGTGGGGCACACTGACCAATTGATTATGTAAAATCTGTGGCTGTGAGGATACCATCATAGCTCTGCACATGTAGCCTACACCCTCTTAGCATCTAGAAGACTGTGAAAACTAGATGGCTGAATTTTGCCGGAGTGTTGAAGTTGTGAGAGTCTAGTGGTTTACTATCTTGCTCTGCAAATTTTTCCACGACTGTAGCAATTATTTGTACTTCCTCATACTATAGAAACCAAATATCAAGACGGTAAGCTGTTACCACAGATATTGTCTCTTCATACTAAATTACATACAGAATTATAACATCTGCATGTGACTGAATAAATATGTTCAGTTGAAGGGGTATGGGACATAGTGAGCAATTTTTTCTGCGTCACAGTGAGCGTACACTGATGAGCCAACACATTATGACCACCTGCTTAATAAATTGTTAGTCCGTCTTTGGAACGAAATACATCACTGATTCCACATATCATGGATCCGACAGTTTGTTGGTAGGTTTTTGGAGGTATGTGGCATTATAAATAACAGGCCGCTGATAAGCGTATGTGGTGATGGCACCCGATAGAGACCCTATGGGTTGCATAGGATTTACATCTGGTGAATCTAGTCGTCGAGACATCAACCTGGTTTGAGATAATGCTCCTCAAACCACTCTGGCTCCCAGGTATGGGCAATTATACTGCTGAAAGATGACATCGCCGTTTGGGAAGGCATCAAGTATGTACGGACGCACATAGTTCACAGCTGTCAGCGTATCTTCGATACGTACCTCAGATCCCATGTAAGCGCAGGAGAATGTCTCCCGTAGCGTAATGTTGCTCCCACCAGCCTGAGTCCGTGCCGCGCTGCACTTTCAAGCCGCCGCTCACCTCGATGACGTCGTTTGAGGAGGCGCCTATCGACCGAGTGTAGCAAAAATGTAATTCAGCCAAAGAGCCGACACGTTTCCATCGATCGACTGTCGAGTCGCGATGGTCCCGAGCCCGTTGGAATCGTAATTGACGATGTCGTTGGGTCAAGATGAGAACACGCAGGTGTGGTCTGTTACGAAGCTGCATGTTCACCAATGCTCGATGAACGGTGTGCTCCAAAACAATTGTGCATGCACCAGAATTGTGCTCTCTCGGCAGAGATGCCACAGACCACTTCTGTCCCACTTTAGAGAGCAGGCAAGCCTCCAAACACCATGTTCTGTGGAGGATCGTTGACGTCCGACCATTTAGCGTCTAGTTGTATTTTCACTGTCCTACATCTTTCCATAAATGCTCACGACAGTAGGAAGTGAACATTCGACCAGCTTCACTGTGTTTGAGATACTCGTTCACAGGGTCTGTGCACTAATAATATGCCCTTTGTCAACGTCGCTTGTCTCACTGGATTTCCGCACTAGCAGCCCATGCCTTCGCTAGGTTGATCCCCCGTCCGTGCCTGCTCCGCATATGTACTTTTGTTACCGCGTCACGCGCCACCGATGCCACCAGGCGGCATCCAGCGTTGCAGTGGGAAGTGATCATACTGTTTTGGCTTACCAGTGTACATGATGGAAATAAAAATGGTTTCCTACAGAGTGAGAAAAACTACTTTTGGTTTAGTACCTGCTGAAGAAATGATGAAGACTGTGAATAGTGTAATTCAAGCAGGCACGATAGTTCTGTCAGCAGCAAAACAATACAACACTCCTCGTCAGACTCTTGAAAGGTTAGTTATCCTCGTACTGTGACAGTAAAAAAGGTGCAGTAGTTGCAAATCTACCGGTAAATACTGATAATGACAGCAACAGGACACACAAAACAGATACCAGCAACAAGCACCACTCCAGATGTAAGTCTGTCTGCGAATAGTAGCTGTTTATATACACACATAAAGAAAAAGTTTTGCATCACCCTGGTCTCCAGCACTCCTGAAGATAGACGTTGACTGTGGATATTGGATAATGTATTACAGACACAGTAGCCTTGAGTGTTCAGAGATGTCACTAAACCTGCCCAAAGATGTAAACAACCATGCATGAGTAGCGCCTATTAAGCCGAGGGGTTCCGACAACCGATCAGTTCTAGTCATTCCACAAGGAAGGAGGTACATGGCTTGTGTTGTACGTAGTTCAACCATGCCTAGACGGTCAATACCGCAGTTCAATTGCGTCCGCATTGTTACTTTGATCCAGGAAGGGCTCTCAACAAGAGAAAGCATATAGGAGTGAACAAAAGCGATGTTTTTCGGACATGGAGGAGATACAGAGAAAGAGGAACTGTAGATGACATGCATCGCTCAGGCCACCCAAGGGCTACTATTGCAGTAGATGACAGCTACCTACGGATTATTGCTCGGAGAAATCCTGACAGCAACGCCACCATGTTGCATAATTCCTTTTGTGCAGCTACAGGACGTCGTGATACGACTCAAACTGTGCGCAATAGGCTGCACGATGCACAACTTCACTCCAAACGTCCATGGCGAGGTCCATTTTTGCAACCACGACACCATGCAATGCGGTGCCAGCCGAGCGGTTCTAGGCGCTAAAGTCGGGGACCGCGTGACCGCTACGGTCGCAGGTTCGAATCCTGCCTCGGGCATGGTTGTGTGATGTCCTTAGGTTAGTTTGGTCTAAGTAGTTCTAAGTTCTAGGGGACTGATGACCTCAGAAGTTAAGTCCTATAGTGCTCAGAGCCATTTGAACCATTATTATTATTATTATTATTATTATTATTATTATTATTTTGCAATGCAGTACAGATGGGCCCAACAACGTGCCGAATGAACCGCTCAGGATTGGCATCACGTTCTGTTTACCAATGAGTGTTTCCTATGCGTTCAACCAGATTATCATTGGAGACATCTACATCTACATGACTACTCTGCAATTCACAGTTAAGTGCTTGGCAGAGGGTTCATCGAACGACAATCATACTATCTCTCTACTATTCCACTCCCGAACAGCAAGCGGGTAAAACGAACACCTAAACCTTTCTGTTCGAGCTCTGATTTCTCTTATTTTATTTTGATGATCATTCCTACCTATGTAGGTTGGGCTCAACAAAATATTTTCGCATTCGGAAGAGAAAGTTGGTGACTGAAATTTCGTAAAAAGGTCTCGCCGCGACGAAAAACGTCTATGCTGTAATGAATTCCATCCCAACTCGTGTATCATATCTGCCACACTCTCTCCCCTATAACGTGATAATACAAAACGAGCTGCCCTTTTTTGCACCCTTTCGATGTCCTCCGTCAATCCCACCTGGTAGGGATCCCACACCGAGCAGCAATATTCTAACAGAGGACGAACGAGTGTAGTGTAAGCTGTCTCTTTAGTGGACTTGTTGCATCTTCTAAGTGTCCTGCCAATGAAACGCAACCTTTGGCTCGCCTTCCCGACAATATTATCTAAGTGGTCCTTCCAACTGAAGTTGTTCGTAATTTTAACACCCAGGTACTTAGTTGAATTGACAGCCTTGAGAATTGTACTATTTATCGAGTAATCGAATTCCAACGGATTTCTTTTGGAACTCATGTGGATCATCTCACACTTTACGTTATTTAGCGTCAACTGCCACCTGACACACCATACAGCTATCTTTTCTAAATCGCTTTGCAACTGATACTGGTCTTCGGATGACCTTACTAGACGGTAAATCACAGCATCATCTGCGAACAATCTAAGAGAACTGCTCAGATTGTCACCCAGGTCATTTATATAGATCAGGAACAGCAGAGGTCCCAGGACGCTTCCCTGGGGAACACCTGATATCACTTCCGTTTTACTCGATGATTTGCCGTCTATTACTACGAACTGCGACCTTCCTGACAGGAAATCACGAATCCACTCGCACAACTGAGACGATACCCCATAGCTCCGCAGCTTGATTAGAAGTCGCTTGTGAGGAACGGTGTCAAAAGCTTTCCGGAAATCTAGAAATACGGAATCAACTTGAGATCCCCTGTCGATAGCGGCCATTACTTCGTGCGAATAAAGAGCTAGCTGCGTTGCACAAGAGCGATGTTTTCTGAAGCCATGCTGATTACGTGTCAATAGATCGTTCCCTTCGAGGTGATTCATAATGTTTGAATACAGTATATGCTCCAAAACCCTACTGCAAACCGACGTCAATGATATAGGTCTGTAGTTAAATGTATTACTCCTACTACCCTTCTTGAACACCGGTGCGACCTGCGCAATTTTACAATCTGTAGGTACAGATCTATCGGTGAGCGAGCGGTTGTATATGAGTGCTAAGTAGGGAGCTATAGTATCAGCGTAATCTGAAAGGAACCTAATCGGTATACAATCTGGACCTGAAGACTTGCCCGTATCAAGCGATTTGAGTTGTTTCGCAACCCCTAAGATATCTACTTCTAAGAAACTCATGCTAGCAGATGTTCGTGTTTCAAATTCTGGAATATTCCATTCCTCTTCCCTGGTGAAGGAATTTCGGAAAACTGCGTTCAATAACTCCGCTTTAGCGGCACAGTCGTCGGTAACAGTACCATCGGCACTGCGCAGCGAAGGTATTGACTGCGTCTTGCCGCTTGTGTACTTTACATACGACCAGAATTTCTTCGGATTTTCTACCAAATTTCGAGACAATGTTTCGTTGTGGAACCTATTAAAGGCATCTCGCATTGAAGTACGTGCCAAATTTCGCGCGTCTGTAAATTTTAGCCCATCTTCGGGATTTCGCGTTCTTCTGAACTTCGCATGCTTTTTCCGTTGCCTCTGCAACAGCGTCCGGACCTTTTTTGTGTACCACGGGGGATCCGTTCCATCTCTTACCAGTTTATGAGGTATGAATATCTCAATTGCTGTTGCTACTATATCTTTGAATTTGAGCCACATCTCGTCTACATTCGCATAGTCAGTTCGGAAGGAATGGAAATTGTCTTTTAGGAAGGCTTCTAGTGACACTTTATCCGCTTTTTTAAATAAAATTATTTTGCGTTTGTTTCTGATGGATTTGGAAGAAATGGTATTGAGCTTGGTTACAACGACCTTGTGATCACTAATCAATGTATCAGTCATGGTGCTCTCTATCAGCTCTGGATTGTTTGTGGCCAAGAGGTCAAGTGTGTTTTCGCAACCATTTACAATTCGCGTGGGTTCGTGGACTAACTGCTCGAAATAATTTTCGGAGAAAGCATCTAGGACAATCTCGGAAGACGTTTTCTGCCTACCACTGGTTTTGAACAAGTATTTTTGCCAACATACCGAGGGTAGGTTGAAGTCCCCACCAACTATAACCGTATGAGTGGGGTATTTATTTGTTACGAGACTCAAACTTTCTCTGAACTGTTCCGCAACTGTATCATCGGAGTCTGGGGGTCGGTAGGAGCCAATTATTAACTTAATTCGGCTGTTAAGTATAACCTCCACCCATACCAATTCGCACGGAGTATCTGCTTCGACTTCACTACGAGATAAACCACTACTGACAGACACAAACACTCCACCACCAATTCTGCGTAATCTATCTTTCCTGAACACCGCCTGAGACTTCGTAAAAATTTCTGCAGAACTTATTTCAGGCTTTAGCCAGCTTTCTGTACCTATAACGATATCAGCTTCTGTGCTTTCTATTAGCGCTTGAAGCTCAGGGACTTTTCCAGCGCAACTACAACAATTTACAGCTATAATTCCGACTGTTCCTTGATTCAAGCACGTCCTGTAATTTCCAAGCACCCTTTGACATTGCAGCCCACCCCGTACTTTCCCGAGGCCTTCTAACCTAAAAAACCGCCCAGTCCACGCCACACAGCCTCCGCTACCCGTGTAGCCGCCAGCTGAGTGTAGTGAACTCCTGACCTATTCAGCGGAACCCGAAACCCCACCACCCTATGGCGCAAGTCAAGGAATCTGCAGCCAACACGGTCGCAGAACCGTCTGAGCCTCTGATTCAGACCCTCCACCCGGCTCTGCACCAAAGGTCCGCAGTCGGTTCTGTCGACGATGCTGCAGATAGTGAGCTCTGCCTTCATCTCGTAAGCAAGACCGGCAGCCTTCACCAAATCAGATAGCCGCTGGAATCTAGAGAGAATTTCCTCAGATCCAAAGTGACACACGTCATTAGTGCCGACATGTGCCACCACCTGCAGCTGGCTGCACCCTGTGCTCTTCATGGCATCCGGAAGGACCCTTTCCACATCAGGAATGACTCCTCCCGGAATGCACACGGAGTGCACACTGGATTTCTTCCCCTCCTTAGCCGCCGTATCCCTAAGGGGCCCCATTACGCGCCTTACATTGGAGCTCCCAACTACCAATAAGCCCACCCTCTGCGATTGCCCGAACCTTGAAGGCTGAGAATGATCCTCTGAAACAGGGCAGGCAGCTGCATCTGGCTCAGCCAGAGACAGTGCCTGAAACCGGTTTGTCAGACGCACCGGGGAGGCTTTCTGATCAGCCTCCGGGGACGCCTTTCGCTGCCTGCCACGCCTTGGAACGACCTCCCAATCAACCACAGGCGAGGGCTCAGCCCCACTGCGGGCAGCAACCCGGGGCAACCACAGCGGCAGACCGATCTGGGGACAGACGGGACGAGGTTGACATCCCCGTGATACCCAAGTCCGGCTCCCCACAGTGGTGCCCATTGGCAACAGCCTCAAGCTGCGCGACCGAAGTCAGCGCCGATTGCAGCTGTGAGCGAAGGGATGCCAAGTCAGCCCTCATCCGAACACAGCAATCGCAGTCCCTGTCCATTCTAATCGATGTTGAACAACAGTTACTGAAACACGAGTCCGTGCCTAGATAACGCAAGCGAAACACGCCTAGAATGTATCAACTAACCTGTACAAATGCCTAACGACTGCGCTACAATCTGCTGAATTTACGATTACAGTAACTAAAACTCGAAATTGCACCTCCAATACGAAACTCACACGCAATTTAAATAAGAACCTACCAAGTAAACACTAAAGCGCGATGCTACAACTGTCAAATACTAAAATACCCCCGAAATATATGAATTAAACAATGCAAGTACCCAAAAACACGCAAAGAAATTAATTAAACTATCTAACAAATAAGTAAGCTAGGGTTATACGACTTGCTGCTGGAGCTGCTTATCCAACGGCGGCAGGGAGCACACTGACTGACCAACCGACACCGGCCGTTCACAACAAAAACAGAAGACAGACGACTACGCGAATTTGCACTATTCAGGCACTAAGGCGCGATGCTACAACCATCAAATACTATAATACGCCCGAAATACATGAATTAAACAATGCAAGTACCCAAAGACACGCAAAGAAATTAATTAAACTATCTAACAAATAACTAAGCTAGGGTTATACGACTTGCTGCTGCAGCTGCTTATCCAACGGCGGCAGGGAGCACCTGTTTGGAGGCATCCTGGTCAAGCTGAACGCCTTAGACACACAGTCCAGCGAGTGCAGCAAGGTGGAGGTTCGCTTATCTTTTGGGGTGGTGTTACGTGGGGCCGAGGTACGCCACGGGTTGTCATGGAAGACGCCGTAACGACTGTACGATACATGAATGCCATCCTCCAACTGATAGTGCAACCATATCGGCAGCATACTGGCGAGGCATTCGTCTTCGTGGACGACAATTCGCGCTCCCATCGTGCACATCTTTTGAATGAGATCCTTCAGGATGACGACATCGCTCGACTAGAGTGACCAGCATCTTCTCCAGACATGAACCGTATCGAACATGCCTGGGATACACTGAAAAGAGCGTTTTAAGGTCGTTGCCCACCAACCACCCTGCGGGATCTACGCTGAATCGCCTTTGAGGAGTGGGACAATGTGAACCAACAGTGCTTTGAACTTGTGGATAGTATGCCACGAAGAATGCAGGACTTGCTACTGGGTATTAGAGGTACCGGTGTGGACAACAATGTCGACTACCACCTCTGAATGTCTTGCTGTATGTATGGTTTTCATGAGCAATAAAAAGGGAGGAAATGGCATGTATGTTGATCTCCATTCCAATTTTATGTACAGGTTCCAGAGCTCTAGGAACCGAGGTGATGCAAAACGTTTTTTTGATGTATGTAGCTCAATACATTTGGTAACACTGAAGGAATTTCCACATTTTCCAAAAGCAAAAACCTGTAAGACAAGAGCTCATTTATCGAATAAAAAGAGAAAGAACAAGAATTCTTAATGACAGCTCTAAGAAGCAGGAGTTTCTAGAGCGTACAAATGGGAAGAAAATGAACTTTCAAACTCTCAAAATTAAGCAACGCGTCTATTTCTAAACGTGTCAGAAGGCAAATTCAGCCAGAGAGCAGCTCAAGAAGGCTCTGCGATTCTTCTGATGGGTGACAGAGGTGATAATCTGAGTTTTCGCTATAAGGCATAATTAAAGATCAAAGGCGATGTTGAAAAGAAAGGACTAAGTTACACTGCAGTTGTGACTTACCTGCAGAACTCATGAAAGTTTGACAGATATTCAGATATTTTTCGTTTGCTGCAGGTACAGAAGCACATGAAATTAGTTTCACAGATGTCATTTGTAGGCAGACTACCGGAGACTTACACAGTCAGCGGCACAAAAGAAACTGTAGTGATGCTTGTATTCCCTACTGACATGGATACTTACAATGCCATTGATTTTACTATGCGCAAATTCAATGTATCACATGTTTACCAAGAAAAATAAATGTTTCCAGTGTGTCTGTGGACTTTGTTTCTGTTGCTCACTGCGGCCGACGCCAACACTCAGTGTGCGCCACGATGGGGGTGCTATCAATAATTCCGTGTGTAAACTTTTTGTCACATCAAAACGTATGAATAAATATGGAGATTAGATGGTATAGGCTTCCTAAATGATCCGAAATAATTCACAAATATTATCAAATTTCGTCACAAACTGTTCTAAAACAAAAGCCGTGCCCACTGTGTCGCAGTCTGCCCTATTGAATTAACAGTGTTTCAGCATTTACTTCCGCTTCCATTCTTTTTAATTTTATCTCCTACTTTGGATGGTCAGGATCAGTCGCTCTGCCTCCACCGTTTCCCTTACCGTCCGGATCCCTGTAACAAAGTCCGTCACCCCAGCCTCGACGAGTTTCGAAACTGGAGAACCAAAGTCGGTGTCTGGGTTAGACCTGTGTTACTGCTACAGTTTAGTGTTGAAAAGGACTGAGAAGGTCAGCTAAGCTTATCATTAACTTTCAACGACTTATCTCTTTTTTCTTAAAAAAAAAGAAAACCAAACAAACAATCATTCACATTTATTATTAATTTTCAAGGTTGCTGTGTACTCGTGTGCTGTTTAAAGTACTTTATACAGGAAGCGTCTAACGTGTATGTAACAGTGTAATCCACTAGCAGTTATGGATTGACGAGTATCGAAGTCGACGTATAAGCAATCACCATCAAAATACACTGAAGAGCCAAAGAAACTGGTACACCTGCCTAATATTATGCACGGCCCGTGCGAACGCACAGAAGTGCAGCAACATGATGTGGCGTGGACTCGATTAATGTCTGACGTAGTGCTGGAGGGAACTGCCACCATGAATCCCGTATAGCTGTCCATCAATCGATAAGAGTACAAGGGGGTGGAGATCTCTTCTGAACAGCATGCTGCAAGGCACCTCAGATATGCTCAATAATCTTCATGTCTGGGGAGTTTGGTGGCCAGCGGAAGTATTTAAACTCAGAAGACTGTTGCTGGAGCCACTCTGTGGCAGTTCTGGACGTGTGGGGCACCGCATTGTCCTGCTAGAATTGCTCGTGTCCGTCGGAATACATAATGGACATGAGTGGATGCATGTGATCAGACAGGACGCTTATGTACGTGTCACCTGTCAGAGACGTATCAGGGGTCCCCTATCACTCCAACGAACAGTCCCTGCTGACATGCAGAGTCAGTGGATTCATGAGGTTGTCTCCATACCCGTACATGTCCATCCGCTCGATACAATCTGAAACGAGACTCGTCCGACCAGGCAACATGTTTCCATTCATCAACAGTTCAATGGGTGTTGATGGGCCCAGGCGAGGCGTAAAGTTTGTGTCAAGCTGTCATCAAAACTACACGAGTGGGCCTTCGGCTCCGAAAGCCCATGTCGATGATGTTCCATTGAATGGGTCGCACGCTGACACTTGTTGATGTCCCAGCACTGAAATCTGCAGCAACCTGCGGAAGGGTCGCAGTTCTGTCACGCTGAACGAACCTTTTCAGTCGTCATTGGTCCCTATCTTGCAGGATCTTTCTCCGGCTGCAGCGACGTCTGAGATTTGATGTTTTACCGGATTCCTGATATTCACGGTACACTCGTGAAATGGTGGCACGGGAAAATCCCCACGTCATCACTGTTTCGGCGATGCTGTGTCCCATCGCTCGTGCGCCGACTATAGCACCACGTTCAGACTCACTTAAATCTTGATAACCTACCATTGTTTCAGCAGTAGCCGATCTAATAACTGCGCCAGGCACTTGTTGTCTTATGTAGGCGTTGCCTACCGCAACGCCGTATTCTGCTTGTTTACGTATCTCTTTATTTGAATACACATGCCTATACCACTTCAGAGTAGTTGACTGTTGCACCACTCCCCATTTGGTATAGAGTCCCGTCCGCAGTACCAGTGCGTTAGCATCTTTGTTCATGTAATTTGTCTCAGCTGTGTCTACTCAGAATATGTAGACACACACACAACAGGGAAAGAAAGTACAACCCAATAACTAGTATGTGTACGTGAAAATGTTTTGCGTTGAGTGCGGGGTGGTAGACCGAACAGTGTGAGAAACTTATTGTAAATGTACTTAACGTCATCCATAGCAACCTAACAAAACATGGTAACATACATGTACCAAATTTTGTCTTAGTGAGACTGACAGTATGTCCAAATACAGGTTCGATTTTCGAATGTTTTTCATCATAAGAGACCAAACCACAGTAACTGGTTAAAAGTGGAGGACCCTTTCTGTAAATATAATGGATGAAGAGAGCTAATACAGCCGACGGAGTTGTTTTCAAATCGATAGTTCAATTATTTTGGTCCATCTTATTTCTGATTATGATAAAATCATATGAATTTTTAAGTCGATGTAATCGACACCGATGATTGACAGTAAATACTTAATGACAGCTCTCTTTTTACAGACGCCGCCCCCTTATGTCAATTCCGGCATTGTCCTCTACCCGAGGAAGAAAGACTACGCCGTCATGTGCATCAGAGGTCGAGCGATTCATTATTTATTTGGAGGTATAGAACTCATGGATTCTTGGAACTGTTTAAACGATCCTCATTGCGCTATTGTGAAGAACCCTAAGTACAGTCAACACTTCTCGAAGTTGTTGCAGAGCATCTTCCACGATCCGCCCCATGGTTGGATTATTCATCGCAGGAGATAATGTGATTCATTCACACAAGCAGATGAACAGATAACGGTATGTACACGACATTACAAGAAGACATGCCATGAAAAATGAGCGCCGGCGTCCGTAGAGTATCGACGCCGTGTGTGCGTGTTACAGAAGTGTTACCTTGCGTTTGTTTTTCTTTCTTTTAGAGACAGATCGGGAGAAATGTGGATTATATTTTGTCAAAAAACAAATGAATAATTTCCTGTGGCCATTTGCCCGTTCCATAAGTTCCCGTTTGTGGAGGCAGACATCATGTGCAGACCTCGTACAATGACCCCTGCTCACTTCGCCCCCAGACCATTCCTTCTATTCCTTGACCCTACATAAAAAAGTGGCGGGGTGTTGGACTATCAAGCAGGCGAGCTGTGTTCAAACCTCCTGTGTGCCAAAAACTTTTTTTTTACCGTTCGCCGTATTCAAATTCGTGTCTGTATCGTGGTGTAACGTCCGTTTGCAACACTGAGGTGTAAGGAAGGGACCTATAATGACAGTAGATTCTGCTCAACTACTCTATTAGCAGCCGAAAGGAAGTGGCTCTCGATTGGGAAGCACAAGCGTTTGATGACAAAGAGACAAGTCAATCGAATCCTCCAACGGAAAACATATCTAGTGTGTCAGACACGGCATTACTGACATAATGTGTGTCATATGACACGAATCTCATACGGACACACCTAATTTGTACGCCTGGTGAGTGAGTGAGATACGCCTCCTTGCCCGATTTAGGTGTTCGTATGAATTTGAACCTGGTCACTCCCAAGGAAATGACGAAAACATATACGAGGGCAGTTCAATACAGAATTACCATAATTTCTTACGGTCGTAATTTCTAACGCTAAAATTTACTCTTATGATATTCTGTTAGCTTAATGTGCAGCAAACAGCCCGTAGTAGTTTCAATGTTGGGACTCCTGGTTCCCGCCTGTGAGAGGCAGGCAAGGTCAGACATGTTCAGTGTCGCCTTCCGCTGCAATGCAGGTAACACGCAAGGAATAACACGCAAGGAACAATATGCGGATTTGAAATTCTGCTTTCGTCTCAACAAATCTTCAACTGAGGCCTCTACAATGTTACAGGAGGCCTATGGAGAGTCTGTTCTTCCCTATAGCACAGCTCGAAGGTTGTTTAAAGTGTTTAACGAGTGGAGACAATCAATGTCAAAGGAAGGTGGGCCCGGTGCTCCAGTTACTGCTCTTACGGAAGAAAACATGAACACTGCTGCCGTCATTGTGAGAGAGCATCGACGAGTTACCTTAAGATCACTTTCTGAAATACTCTACATTTCATTGGGTGCCACCCACACGTTGCTGACAGAAAAATTACACATGACACGTGTTTGTGCGCGATGGGTTCCGAGACTGTTGATTCCCAAACAAAAGGACATTCGCGTGCAGGTCTGCATGCAGTTAAAATTGATGTTAGAGGAAGATCCTGAGTGTCTTTCAAATGTAATCACTGCTGATGAAACTTGGCTACATCATTTTGATCCTGAGAGCAAACAGCAAAGCTCTGTGTGGAATTCTCCTTCATCACCAACCCCCCCACACCGCAAAAGAAAAGCAAAAGTGGTTGCTTCTGCTGAGAAAGTGCCGGCCGGAGTGGCCGAGCGGTTCTAGGCGCTACAGTGTGGAACCGCGCGACCGCTACGGTCGCAGGTTCGAATCCTGCCTCGCGCATGGATGTGTGTGATGTCCTTAGGTTAGTTAGGTTTAAGTAGTTCTAAGTTCTAAGGGACTGATGACCACAGCAATTAAGTCGCATAGTGCTCAGAGCCATTTGAACCATTTTTTTTTGCTGAGAAAGTTATGGTCATCTCATTCTCTGATATTCATGGAGTGGTTTATCAGCATGTTGTACCTGTACACACATCAGTAACTGGAAAATACTACAGGAGTGTCCTAAGAACATTACAAGTCTGTATCAGGCGCCAAAGACCAGATTTCCGTGAAGCAGGCTGGAAGCTGCACCATGATAATGCGTGACCGCATGTTGCTAATGTGGTTGCTGAATATCTTGCAAAAATCAACGTGAAGTGCATCCCTCACCCTCCCTATAGTTCGGAGTTAGACCCAAGTGACTTTTTTCTATTCCCTAACATGAAGAAACGCCTTTGTGGGAGGCATTATCAATCATCAGAATCAGTGGCGAAGCTGCGGAAGCGATTTTGAAGGATGTCTCAAAAAATGGTTTCCAGCATGTATTTGAAGAGTGGCAGAAACTCTAGTACAAGTGCATCGGATTCATGGGAGACTACTTTGAGAAGGAGCATCAAAATTATGAGAATGATCAAGGTATGTTGTCAAAAAAATTATGATCATTCTTTATTGAACAGCCCTCGTAGTTTGCTACATGAGGTGCAAAAAATGAACGCAACAGTTTCACAATCACATACTTTCACTGTGTTCTGTGAAAACATATGTTCTTAACGGTTTTGAAGTTGCGTTCCTCTTTGGAAGTTTTAACTCTCGAACTCCTTTGTTGTATCGTAGTTCACACCGGTTTACTTGTTTTCATTTATGTGAGACATCTATATGGTACGTCGCCTGCTCTCACTATTCACGACGTTTACCTGCAACGGTAACGCATTCATGACTCATATTCTCTAACCAGTCTATAGCATAACAAGTGCCAAGATTATGGAAAGACAACAAACATTTCAATGACCGAACGGACAGTTCATAATGTTGTGAAGAAAATAAAAATAAGTACCACCAGAGAGTTTCGAACCTGGCTCGTCAGTCTTAGTCAAATGCCGTACACACTTTCCCATGACTCCCCAGCTGTTCACTTGCGCTCAGCACTACACTTGCTAAGCTTCAATCGCTCACTTATAATTTTTACTTTTTTCTCACAGCTCAGTACACCTTCCTCCTTTTTTCATGCTTGATCTGTGTTCAGTTTGTGACGGGATATCCACTGGGCCATCATACCACTAAATCTGAGCTTGCTAGCTGTGTGTTTTGGTTTGAAGAATCAAAGTCGGCGGACACAGTTCAAAATAATTTCCGTACCAAGTACGCAAAAATCTTCCTAGTAGGCCTACAGTGTATGAGTGGCATAAATGTTTTGTAGAAACAGGGTACTGTGTAAAACATGGGAAATCATCAGGTCGTCCAAGCACATCTGACGACGTCATTGAGCGAGTGAGACAACTTTTTGTCAACAGCTTTACGAAATCGACGTAGCCTGCATCTCGCGAACTGCAAACCCCACATATGACCATTTGGAGAGTGTTGAGAAACCGTTTGTATTTGAAACCGTGCAGATTGACGATTGTACAAGCAATAAAACACACTGATAAAATTTCTCGCAAGAACTTCTTTGCGGATATGTTAAATCGATTACATGAGGATGAAAATTTCTTCGACAAAATCATCTTTTCTGACGAGTCGAATTTTCACTTAAGTGACAAGGTTGACATATATAACTGTAGGATTTGAGGCAGTGAAAATCAGCATCAAATATTGCATCGTGTTCGTGATAGCCTTCAACTGAACACATTTTGTGTATTGAGCAAGAACAAAGGGTACGGCCCCTTTGTCCGTGAGAGAGCCATCAATGAGACAGCGTACCTAGATATGTTGCAATTTTTGACACCACAGCTTGAAATGTTTACTTCATACAAGATGGTACACCAGCCCACTACCGGGCTGACACCAGGGATTTTCTCAGTGACCACTTACTACCAGGTCAATTGATTGGCCGCGATGCACCAATTGCATGGTCCGCACATTTCCCAAACCTGACACCGGTCGAATTTCTTATGGGGATTCATCAACGATATTGTGCTTTGTACCTCCTGTGGCAGCTTCTCTACCTGAACTTGAGCAAGAATTTATGCCGCCACTAAGCAAGTTACACTTGCAACGCTACAAAGAGTTGAGAAGAAATTGACTCTGATGGAATGTGTGCAGGATAAGCAACGGAAGCAACATACAACATCTTTAGTTTAAGGTAAAAAAAACTTGATGTGTTTCCCTACAAAATAACATTAAATCCAGGTCTATATCTTCTTTCAATAAATGTATATGAATTTTTAAAGTTATAAAGTGCTTTTTGAAACACCCTGTATATGAACGATTGCGAAAAGCTGTATCAGTGCTCACTGGCTACACTGACCCCCATTTCTCCATAAAATCTGAAAGCTCTTAGGGTAATGCCCCACCATAAAATTATGCTCCATGGTTTCAGTATTCCAATTTGTAAAATGGACGTTGAGGATTTTAGAACATTTAAGAGTGTTATCGACCTCTCTATCACACCTAAAACTGGTGTTCATCGTAACAATGTACTTTTAAGAAATTTTGAAATTATAAAATTTTCAATGGATTTCCGCGAACATTGTTTAAAGCAACGTATTCTTGATTGGAATAGTGGGAGGCCACCATTTTCTTCAAGTCACATCGAGGGAGACCACAATTTGCTATTTCTCCACAGTGTGTAGATGCCTCGCAAATCCTAGTGCCCAATAGGTGGAAGGCAAATACCAACCTCGAAACACGAACTCTTAACAAAGTACTATATCAATCTTTAAACAAATAGACTTAACAAAACTACTACAACTCATGCCTAAAGTGAACAAACAGTTTCGTCTTAGCCTCAAGCCAGAGAACGTGCTTAATGAAAATGATGACAACGAGGAATATGACGTGTTGGAAAAGGTCACAACTATATGTGTGGTGCATTAAGTGTCTGTTACTTATGTCCTGATTCTAGTTTTACGTTAATTACAAACTATACTACAATTAAAAGAAACTATTGTCTCTAGCCTATATACAAAAATTTTGTAAGTTGACAATAAGAATAACAACAATAATAATAACAATAATAAATATTACATGGTTTTTATAGGAAGGATGTTAAAAAAGATACAAGTCAAACCTATGAGACTGGTGGTTTCCCTGCAAATTTGATTTTCACAAGTATCTGTTTTTCCGTAAACTTAACATATGTGCTTTGGGCCCTTCAGGTTCTCAGCACCTGAATTATTATTATAGCTTACGCTAGGAAGTGAAATAACCACAGACATTCTTAAAAGTTCACTGCAACATCACGTATAGTAAACTCGTAATATTGTGGAATGGCGGTAAGTCTTAATAAGAAGTATTGAATCTTAGGAGGGTGGAGTTTTGAACGGAGGGGTGGAGTTTTGAACGGGCACAAACTAAAATCTAACACAAGAACTGCAAAATGAAATAAATAGCAACTCAAAGAAAACGTAAGCAGGACATTATCGGGAAATAAGAAGAAAGCGACACAGAATTTCTAAGAGAAAAGTCACTACACACGTAACAAAAAAATAACAAATCTTGGAATGGATAACCTAAGGCGCTGCAGTCATGGACTGTGCGGCTGGTCCCGGCGGAAGTTCGAGTCCTCCCTCGGGCATCGGTGTGTGTGTTTGTCCTTAGGATACTTTAGGTTAAGTAGTGTGTAAGCTTAGGGACTGATGACCTTAGCAGTTAAGTCCCACAAGATTTCACACACATTTGAACAATCGATAACCAGAAGTGGGCTGTATAGGTCAGTTCTAGTTGTCGATTCGAAGGTTTGCTCTTAATCGCTTTTTTGCATTAGTACAGGAAGCGATACCATACAGGTAAATCCTAAAGGAATTTGGGAGCCACCCCTAATGAAAATGACATAATAATGGAACGTGCAGTTACAAATTTCAGCGGTATCACGCATGAAAATCTAAAAGACTTGACAGTTATACGATTTCTGTTTCCATGTTACTCTCTGTACAACTGATGTTGCAGGTGTGTACTGCACATTCTTTGAGAATTGTCATGAACGGTATCACTCTAATTTTTGATTCCATGTTCCGTTATTTTCATGATTTCTATTGGCTGTTAGTTATTTCGTCAAACGTCTAATTTTTTCGTATCATTCGTTATGCTACTGGAAGAACGGGAAACATAACTAACGTTGGAATCGACAATGTGATTTGACCTACGGTATATAGACACAAAAAGTAAATAAATAAACAAATAATCCTAAAAGGAATAACAACAAACAATGAAAAACCACGATAAATAACGAACTGTGGGATGAAGGACTATAATGACGTATATAACTGTCCTCTTTGGGTTTCTGCGTAATCTCACCCTCGGCAGTGATGGCACATTCGGAGGAAAACAACCAAATGTTTGTGAGAAGCAGGATTATATATACCGGTAATTGCAGATAGTCGCAGCTGTGCTCTTAAGTTTCTGGCCAACCCCACCTTTGTAAATGGTGCCGTATTCGGAAAAAATAGTCATATATATTTATGAGAACTAAGATTATAAACAAGATTGCTACTTGATTCACGAGCAGCAACTTAAGCTGTGCACTTAGGTTCTTGCCTACCCCACAACCTGGGATATCGCGATATATTTGTAATAAACAGCATAGTTTACGGCACAGACAACCACAGATGAAATTTAATAACAAGCCAGTTCCATCCTTCGCATCGTAAACTCATGGCGTCCTTCACTCGGGGTGTCATTGGTCAAAGCTGTATGTGGAATCGGACGCTGGATTTGACTCAAAATAGAGCTTAATGCCTGACATTTATTTAAAATACGTTAGAAAGTATATTATTTCTTACGACAGGGGGATGGAAAACGTGTGTTTCACGGCAGCATCGCGATGTACTAAGCTTGTCGAGCGTTATCTACGCGAGCGAATACGGTAAGCACGTGGCATGTGCATCTCCGTAGGAACACGTATAATTTGTAGTATTTCGATCTTACTCTAATTGCAAGATTAATGAGGTTAATGGTTCTCCAACACAAACTGCTTTAGGCGAACTGTGATAAACGGTCTCGACGACGGATTTGGAAAATTAAATTACCTCGAATATAACGGCTGTGTTCAAGATCTCCGTATTCATTCAATATATGTGATGTGAGAATTAATGTTACGCGTGTGCAGAAAGATGCAATCGATTTAAGGCCTTTGTGTCAGCTGCCAGGGATTGTCGGAAATCAGATGCTAATTAATGACTTACCAGAGACCACTATCGTCCGAGCCCCTACTGCATTTCACTATTTCTTCAGATTCGCTGAATGCGGACAGCGCCATTCACGTTGCTCTACATTCCACTCGACTCAGACTGTTGCTAAGAAACGACACGGGACGTCGAAGAACCCCCTGTATTGTTGAAAAATGCGTCATGTCACCGTCGCCTTTGTTTACTCTATGAGGATATGAGCACAATTATGGTCGTATAATTAAACGATCTGTACACCGAGAATAGTAGTAGCATAAATGGTTTGTGTTGTCCGGGACAGATCCGCCGAGAACAACACCGTCACAGCGGCAGTATCTCATCGAATACAATGAAGAGCCAAAGAAACTGGTACACCTGCACAGTAAGGTGTAGGGCCCCCGCGAGGGCGGAAGTACCGCAACACGATGTGGCATGGACTCAACTAATGTCTGAAGTAGTGTTGGACGGAATTGACACCATGAATCCCGCATGGCTGTCCCTAAGTTCGTGAAAGTACGAGCGTGTTGAAATCTCTTCTGAACAGCACGACATACTCAAGACATACTCAATAATGTCATGCCTGGGTAGTTTAGTGGTCGGAGGAAGTGTGTAAACTCAGAAGAGTGCGCCTGGAGCCACTTTGTTTGCAATTCTGGACTTGTGAGGTGTCGCAATGTCCTGCTGGAATTGCCCAAGTCCGTCATAATGCACAATGGACATGAATGGGTGCTGGTGATCACACAGGGCGCTTACGTATGTATCAGCTCTCAGAGTTGTATCTAGATGTATCAGGGGTCCCATATGACTCCAACTGTACATGCCCGATACCATTACAGAGCCTCCACCAGCTAGACTCCAACTGTACATGCCCCATACCATTACAAAGCCTCCACCAGCTAGAACAGTCCCCTGTTGACATGCAGGACCCACGGATTCACGAGGTTACCCATGAACGTCCATCATCTCAATACAATTAGAAACGAGACTCGTCCGACCAGGCAATGTGTTTCCATCATCATCAACAGTCCATTGTCGGTGTTGATGGGCCCAGGCGAAGCGTTAAGCTTTGTGTCGTGCAGTCATCGAGGCTACACGAGTGGGCCTTTGGTTCCGAAAGCCCGTATCGCTGATGTGTCGTTGAATGGTTTGCAAGCTGACAGTTGTTGATGTCCCAGCATCGAAATCTGCAGCAACATGCAGAAAAGTTGCACTTCTACCATGCTGAACGATTCTCTTCAGTTGTCGTAGGTCCCGTTCTTGCTAGATCTTTTCCCGGCTGCAGCGATGTTGGTGATCTGATGTTTTACCGCATTCCTGATGTTCACAGTACACTCCTGAAATAGTCGTGCAGGAAAATCTCCATCACTACCTCGGAAATGCTGTATCCCAGCCGGTCTAGTGGACGAGCGGTTCTAGGCGCTACAGTCTGGAACTGCGGGACCGCTACGGTCGCAGGTTCGAATCCTGCCTTGGGCATGGAAGTGTGTGATGTCCTTAGGTTAGTTAGGTTTAAGTAGTTCTTAGTTCTAGGGGACTGATGACCTGAGAAGCTAAGTCCCATAGCAGTCAGAGCCATTTTTGCTGTATCCCAAAACTCGTGCGCCGACTGTAATACCACTTTCAAACTCACTTAAATCTTGATAACCTGGCATTGTGGAAGTAGTAACCGATCTAACAACTGCACCAGACACTTGTTGTCTTATACGGGCGTTGCTGACAGCAGCACTGAATTCTGCCTGTTTACATATCTCCGTATTTGAATACGCATGGCTATAGCAATTTTCTTTCGGGCTTCAGTGAACATTCCAAACCACACAGTTCTGCTGCGAAACTTCCGAGGCCTGGACTCCTGGAAGAAAGGATGTTGCGGGGACGTGGTATAGTCCCTGGCTGTAGCCAAGCAATGAGTCCGCAAACTTCTTTCTTCTAGGAATGCCGGTCTTGCATGATTCGCAGGAGAGCTTATGTGAAATTTGGAAGATAGAAGACGAGGTTCTGGAAGAGGTAAGGTTGTGAGGACAGGTCGCGAGTCATACTTGGGTAACTTAGCTGGTAGAACACCTGCCCGCAAACGGTGAAGGTCGCGAGTTCGATTCTCGTTCACACACTTTTAACCTGCCAGGAATTTCATAACAATGGAAAATAAAAATTTCGCTTTGGAAAGTAATTTATTTATTTTTATTTTATTTTATATGCCTTGTTCATTAGGATCAAATTGACTATCAGATCTCCGTGATCGTGGAACGAGGAAGTACATGAATTTAACATGAAAAACGTTAACAACAGATAACATTTACACAGATCGTATGCAAATTACAAGTTGAAGACCAAAATCTAGTACAATCAACTATATAACACACGAATTTCTTTCTTTCTTCCACAGTAGTGGGTCGAGGTTTAGTGACACTAGATATTACGTGTCAGTGACAGAGCAGACCAAAGGTCATTTTTTGTCAGGGATGGCGGGAGGGAGAACGACACTGTGTGGGCGGTGCAGTGGGCTCTTTCCTTGGCTTAGAGGGTGAGGTGTGAGAGAAACATTGGTGGTTTCACTAGCAGTCGTTTATTGAAACAAAAGACCCTTCGAACAAACAGAGTAATACAATGTTTTTTAACTCGCTGAGTTCCTCGCGGCGGAGTCATAGAGTGAAGGTTCCGGTGACGGCTGATGCCACGACGGCTCGTGTTGCAGCGGTGCGCCGGCGGTTTGTTCTCCAGTTCAGCACTGTGCTCGTGACTCACTGCGGCAGCGGCGCGGTCTTCTCCTTGTGAATTCGCTCGTTGTGTATTAACAAGCGACTACGGTGAGGCGCCGAGTGCTGCGTTCTGAAATCGAACCAGCGACCCTCAGGTTCGGCGTCTTCTGTGGGAGTTCATCAATCCCTAGCTTCACACGCGATCCATTTGGTGAGGTCACAGTCCTCACCAGGCACCTGAGTAATTACCACGCAGTCCGTAAAACTTATGCCAGGGCCTTTCCCGCCCGGAATTGTCTTTGCTTTCTTTGGTGGCTGAGAATCGGCATGTTTCCACTGCTCTGACTGTTGATTTGTCTCTGGGGTATAATAGTGCACCCTAGTTTCATCTGTGGTCACAAACCAGTGCAAAAAATCTTGTTCGTTTCTCCTAAAACGAGCCCAACATTGTTCAGATATGCCCATTCTCATGCTTTTTTGATCCAGTGTAGAGTCGCGGCACTCATCTTGCAGATAATTTTTTTCATTTCTAATTCTTCAGTTAAAATAGGATATACCCTTTCACATCAACCTGGCAAACACGAGCAGTTTCACGCACTTTCAATCGGCGATCCTCTGTGAACAATTTGTGCACTTTCGCTATGATTTCTGGAGTAGTGACACATCTTGGCTGACCAATGCACGGATCATCATCTAAACTCTCCCAAACAAATTTAAATTCGTTTGTCCACTTGGCGACTGTTGAATATGAAGGAGCAAAGTCCCCCAGTGTATTCTGGAAATCGACACGAATGTCCTCTGTTTTCATGCATTTCTTTACAAAGTACTTAATCACTGCTCGAATCTAGATTTTTTTCCTTCTTCGCAAATCACTTCGCAGGAGCAACAACAGAGCCACGTCACCACCACAGCTCTCTTCCAAGAGCACTGACGTGGCACGTGTTTACAGGCAAGAGTCCAATGAATATCACGTGAACAACCCGTTGCGCTAGTGCTGACCTCTCGTGGTGATTCCAAGAACTTTTCATATCACCCTCGTACTACAGGCCATCTGCCGACATCTTTCCAAGGCAATAATGCTGCCCTCAGGAATTGCTTCGCCATTAGTTGGGTGCTGCGATATTGCATATGCCTCGAGGACATTCTTTGAGTCATTCTGCTAGTGTATATCCATAATACTTAAACCAGAATTTGGTTATGGTCACCACATGGCGCCGATCCTGGGTGTCCAGTAGTCTGTAGCTCATGCATCACTGCTGGTTTACTGCAATAATCGCATCGTCACATTGATGATGGGACACAGAAATTGCTTTCCCATTGCATACTACAGGCTCTCTACCGCCATCCCTCGAAGACACAATTATTGCCCTCGAGAATTGCCTCACCATTAAACGTGTGGTGCGCAGAAGGAGAGGACATAGTCGAGGCTTCTTCTGCTAGAGTATATCTACGATACTCGCACTGGCATTTTGGTAAGGACACTGCATGGAACCTCTCCTGGGTGTCCAGTAGCTTCCACCCATTGCACTGCTACTGGTTTACTGTAACCCTCACATCCTCATATTGACGGTAGGATACAGAATTTGATTTGCTAGTGCATACTACACGCTCTGTGCTGACGTCTCTCCAAGACACTAATGCTGCCGTCAAGAGCTGAATCTCCATCAGACGGATGCTGCGCTATTTCATATGCCTCGAGGACATTGTCAGAGTCATTATGATAGAGTTCAAATCTAGACATGACCTCAGTACAGTAAGTGAAGACAAACACATTGAAATATCAGCTATTGAATTATCAGGGCTCGATATCACCAAGAAATTAATCATTTTGTGTGTGTATAGATCTCCCAGTGGTAGTGTGGACACTTTTTTCAATAAATTAACAGAAGTTCTAGATAAAGTCTCAAGTACAAAGGTCAACACAATTCTGTGTGGGGACATAAACATCAACACTAATATCATAAATGAATCCAGCAGCACCTTCATAAACATCCTTCAAAGTTTTGGCATGTTCCTATTGGTCAATAGTGCAACAAGGGTTACTACAATGACTGCATCAGTAATTGACCATGTGGCCACAAATATAGACAGGGAAAAATGTGATGTAGCTGTAAAAGATCTCGGACTATCAGACCATCTCTGTCAAATAACAACAGTAAAATCAGGCATCGAATCATTCCCTAGACTACAAGCCTATAAACGACATCTATCAGAAATCAAAATAAAAGATTTTTCAAAAGAACTAGAAAAACAAAGCTGGGATGAAGTGTATAAGGAAACCAATGTGAATATGAAATTCTCCAAATTCTCCACATTGTTTAAATTGAACTTTGAAACAGCATTTCCAAAAGTATGCATGACTGTATCAACATCTCACAAAAACAGATGGATAACAGCAGGTATTAAGAAGTCCTCCCAAACACTTAAACACCTCAGTTCCATGAAAAAGATTCACAATGATCCAGAATTCTTAAATTTCTATCATAGATACAAAAAGATTTATAGGAAGGTGCTGATTGCTGCAAAAAAGTCATTTAATGACAAAATAATATATAATGCAGAGAATAAAAGCAAAGCACTCTGGGATGTTATAAAAAAGGAAACGGGGAGAGGCAAACAAACGCAGAATAACATACTGCTAAGGGAGGGGGATAAGGTAATAAATGATCCACAACACTTAGCAAACTATGTAAACGAGCATTTTTCAAGTATTGCAGAGAAGTTACAGCAAAAATTCCCCAAAACAAATATAACACCTGCAAAAATTGTTGCACTAGATACAATGATGTTACTTCCAACCACAGAGAATGAAGTCAATAAAACTGTTCAAAAGCTAAAAAATAAAAAGTCAGAAGGCTTAGATGATGTACCAATGTGTGTACTGAAACAATGCATAGGGATTATACAAGGCCCATTAACAAATATAATAAATGAATCCTTCACATCAGGGACATTTCCAGAGCAGCTAAAACAGGCAAGAGTTGTACCTTTGCTTAAGAAAGGTAATGCAGAAGACATAGAAAACTACCGGCCCATTTCCCTGCTGTCAGCATTCTCAAAAATAATAGAAGCAATTATGAAAGACAGATTAATGAATTATCTGAATAAATACAATCTTTTAAGCAAATCACAGTTTGGTTTTCGAAGTGGCAAAAATACGGAGTCAGCCATAGTAGAATTCACAAAAGTTGTACTTAATGCTCTTGATAAAGATGAGTGTGTCACAGGCATATTTTTGGATCTTTCTAAGGCTTTTGATACAGTCGACCACAAGATTCTATTAAATAAATTAGAAGCATTAGGAATAAGAGGGGTAGCTAATGACTGGTTTCGATCATACCTAACAGATAGGGTACAAAGAGTAGAGATAACACATACTTCAAATAGATCTAAACATTTAGTAAAATACTTATCAGAACCAAAACATATTAATATAGGGGTTCCACAAGGTAGCATATTAGGACCAATACTATTCCTGATATACATCAATAACTTTCCCAGTAGTGTTACTCATGGTGAGAAAATTCTCTTCGCTGATGACAGCAATATTATAGTCACTGAGAGAACAAGAGAACTCCTTACCGAGAAAGCAAATGAAACTCTCAAGGAAGTTTACGATTGGTCAATAAGCAACAAATTGACATTAAACATAAAGAAAACTAATGCCATGAACTTCAGTTTGAAGAGGAAAAATGGCAATGTTAAATTAAATGTAGATGGCACCTCTATAGACTGTGTAACAAATGCAAAATTTATAGGAATGAATATTGACTCTCAGCTGAAGTGGTGCGAACACACAAAGGTACTTGCAAACAGAATGTCATCAGCATGTTATGCCCTTAGAATTCTATCATCTGTGTGTAACATGCAGTGTCTTTTAGTTACATATTATTCATATATACACTCAATTCTTAGCTATGGCATTCTTTTTTGGGGAACAAATTCACAAAATATGAACACAATTTTCAAACTCCAGAAAAGAGCCATAAGAATAATAACCAGAAATAGTAGTCGAACTCATTGTAAAGATCTGTTCAAAACACTGGGAATTTTAACTGCTCAATCTGAACACATTTACCAGTCAGTTGTACACATCAAAAGTAACATTGGCAATTACTGCACAAACAGCTCTGTCCATGACCATGCAACAAAAGATAGACTCAACTTACATTTACCAAGAAAAAATAAACATAAAACTCAAAACAGCATTTTCTACCAAGGAATAAAACTGTACAATAAATTACCAAAAGAGATTAAAGAAATTTCAAAAATACACTTATTTAAGAAGGCAGCTAAAAAGTACCTGTTATGCAATACATTTTATACATTGAAGGATTACTTAGATAAAGCAGAGTAGGGGTTTGATAAAAAAATGTTATACAAACAAATAAAAATAATAATGATGATTATAAAACATCCAATACTCCACATAACACCTTCACTTTATTATTTTTCTTCTTTTTTCCTTTCTAGAGACACTCTCCCCTCAAGCTATGCATAGCACAATACTAACACCTCTTCCTCTTTCTGAGCTCAACATCTCACTCATTATGAAGGGATGCTGACTCAGTTTTTCAGGATAGCAAATGGGAACTTGCAGTACAGAAAATGGCCCAAGGATCACCTGTGTGTGTGTGTGTGTGTGTGTGTGTGTGTGTGTGTGTGTGTGTGTGTGTGTGTGTATGTAGTGAGTGAAGTGTTATGAAACAATGTGTGTATAGTGTGTGCAGTGACTGATAGTGAAATATGAGTGAATAGTGTGGCATTACATTATTTAATGAGTTATTTGTAAATAAATTATTGTATACCATGAGTAAAATCTAATGATTGTCTCTAACTAGAAGTCTGTAAATATATGTGTATACGAATTAGCTTATTGTAAATTGATCTAAGCTTGTAAATACTTTGACATGTCCTATATCCTTGTAAAAAGAGATCTACGGATGAATAAAACTACTACTACTACTACTACTACTACTAGTATATGAATGATACTGGAGCCTCTCCTGGATGTCCAATAGCTTGTAACCGATGCACTACTGCCGGTTTACTTTAACCTCGCAACCCTGACATTTGTGATGGGATGTAGAAATACACAAATCAAAAAAGTTTTGCATCACCCCAGTTCCCAGAACTCTTGAAGATAGACATTGACTGTGGATAGTATATCATCGCATTGTTTCTTTGTGCCAGGAAGGGCTCTCACCAAGGGAACTGTGTCTCTGAGTGAACCAAAACGATGTTTGGACATGGAGGAGATACAGAGAGACAAGAACTGTCGATGACATGCCTTGCTCAGGCCGCCCAAGTGTCACTACTGCAGTGGGTGACCGTTACCTAAGGATTATGGCTCAGAGGAACGCTGACAGCAACGCAACCATGTTGAACAATGCTTTTTATGCAGCCACAGGACGTTGTGTTACGACTCAAATTGTGCACAACGTCACTCCCGACGCCCATGGCGAGGTCCATCTTTGTAAACCATGACACTAAGCAGTACAGTACAGATATAGCCCAACAACATGCCGAATGGACCACTCAGGATTGGCATCATGTTCTCCTCACTGATGAGTGTTGCAGATGCCTTCAACCAGACAATAATCGGAGACGGTTTTGGAGGCAACCCGCTCAGGCTGAACGCCTTAGACACACTGTCCAGCGAGTGCAGCAAGATGTAGGTTCCTTGCTGTTTTAGGGTAGCAGCATGTGGGGCCAGCATACGCCACTGGTGGTCACTGAAGGCGCTGTAATGGCTGTACGATATGTGAATGCCATCCTCCAACTGATAGTGCAATCACATCAGCAGAATATTGGCGAGGCATCTTCATGGACGATAATTTGCGCATCCATCGTGGTCCGCAGCTCGTGGTCGTGCGGTAGCATTCTCGCTTCTCGCGCCCAGGTTCCAGGGTTCGATTCCCGGCGGGTCAGGGTTTTCTCTGCCTCGTGATGACTGGGTGTTGTGTGCTGTCCTTAGGTTAGTTATGTTTAAGTAGTTCTAAGTTCTAGGGGACTGATGACCATAGATGTTAAGTCCCATAGTGCTCAGAGCCATTTGAACTATCCATCGTGCACATCTTCTTAATGACTTTCTTCAGGATAACGACATCGCTCGTTAGAATGGCCAGCATGTTATCCAGACATGAACCCTGTCAGCCATCCCAGGATAGATTGATAAAAGCTCTTTATGGACGACGTGACCCACCAACCACTCTCAGGGATCTATGTCGAATCGCCAGTGAGGAGTGGGACATTATGGACCAACAGTGCCTTGTTGAACTTGTGGATAGTATGCCACGACGAATACAGGTATGCATCAATGGAAGAGAACGTGCTACTGGGTATTAGAGGTACTGGTGTGTACAGCATTCTGGACCACCACCTCTGAAGGTCTCGTTATATGGTGGTACAATATGCAGTGTGTCGTTTCCATGAGCAGTAAAAAGTGTGGAAATAATGTTTATGTGGATCTCTATTCCAATTTTCTGTACAGGTTCCAGAACTTTCGTAACCGAGTAGATGCAAAACTTTTTTTGATGTGTGTAATTTCACCATTACATACTACAGCGTCTTCAAGACACTAACACGGGCTCAGTAATTGCAATTCTCCGCTACTGGCGCTGACATTCTTCTACGATCACTGAATGGAACCTCTTCTGGGTGTCCAGCAACTTGTAACCAATGCTCTGCTGCTGGTTTACTGTAATTCTCACACAGTCACGTTGACAATGGGACACACAAATTACTTCTCCATTGCATACTACAGGCTCCCTTCCCATGTCTGCTAAAAACACTAATGCTGCCCTCAGAAACTGCATTTCCATCACATGGGTTCTGTGCTAAAGCATATGCCTCGAGGACATTGTCGGTATCATTCTGAATGTCTATATCTATGATAATGGCGCTCGCAGTTGGGTATGGTCACTGATAGAACCTCTCCTGGGTGTCCAATAGCTTGTAACTGAAGCACTGCTGCCAGTTTACTGTAATCCTCACACCTTCACATGGACGACAGGACACAGAAATTGCTTCGCTATTGCATATTACAGGCTCCATTCTGACCTCTCTCCTAGACACTGACGCTGACTTCAGGAATTTTTTCTCTATCAGAAAGGTGCTGCGCTACTGCATATGCCTCAAGGAGACTGTCGGAGACATTTTGGTAGTGCATATCTGTGATACTGGCGCCAACATGCGGCTACTGTAACACATGGAACCTTTTCTGGGTGTCCAGTAACTTTTCACCAATGCACCGCTGATCTTATACTGTAATTCTCACATACTCACATTGACATTGGAACACAAAAATTGCTTCACCATTGCATACTACAGGCTCTCTGCCAACGCCTCTCCAAGACATTATAGGTAACCTCAGGAATGGCATCTCCATCAGATAGGAGCTACTCTACTGCAAATGCTTCGATGAGATTGTCAGAGTCATTTGGGTGGTGCATACATATGATACTGGCACCAGCATTCGGCCATGGTCACTGCATGGAGCCTCTCCTGGGTGCCCAGCAGTATGTAGCTGATGAACCACTGCCAGGTTATTGTAAGCCTCGCAGCCTCACCTTGACATTGGTTTGCCACTGTATACTACAGGCTCTCATCTGACATTTCTCCAAGAATCTAATGCTGCCCTCAGCAACTGCCTCTTCATCATACAGGTGCTGTGCTATTGCATATGACTCGAGGACACTGTCAGAATCATTTTGCTAATGTAGTCTATGATACTGGCACTGGCTTTTGGCTACGGTCACAACTCGGAACCTCTCACCTTGTTGTCCAGTAGCTTGCAACCGATGCTCCACTGCCAGTTTACTGTAACACTTGCACCCTCAGAATGACAACTGGATAAAGCAATTGCTCCACCATTGCACACTACAGGTTCTGAGCTGACGTCTCTTCAAGACACTATTGCTGCCCTCATGAACTGGATCTCCATCAGACGGCTGCTTCACTATTGCATTTGCCTCGTGGACATTGTCAGAGTCATTCTGCTAGTGTATATCTATGATAATGGCACTGGCATTCGGCTATGGTCACCGCATGGAACCTCTGGTGGGTGTCCTACAGTTTTGTAACTAATGTACCAGTGATGGTCTACTGTAACCTTCACACACTCATGTTGATGATGGGACGCAGAAACTGATACGCCATTTCATACTACAGGCTCTCTGACGATGTCTCTCCAACACACTAAAGCTGTCCTCGGGAATTGCCTTGCCATTTGACTGGTGCTGCGATATTGCATACACTGTGAGGACACTGTTGGAGTCTTTCTGCTAGTGTGTATCTATGATACTTGCTTCGAGCCGGCCGCGGTGGTCTCGCGGTTCTAGGCGCGCAGTCCGCAACCGTGCGACTGCTACGGTCGCAGGTTCAAATCGTGCTTCGGGCATGGATGTGTGTGATGTCCTTAGGTTAGTTAGGTTTAAGTAGTTCTAAGTTCTAGGGGACTAATGACCACAGCAGTTGAGTCCCATAGGGCTCAGAGCCACTTTTTTTTTTGCTTCGACATTCGGCTGTGGTCACTGCATGGGAATCTGCTGGGTGTCTAGTAGCAAGTAACTGATGCACCACTGCAAGTTTACTGTAACGCTCCGACATTCTTATTGACGATGGGACACAGAAATGCTTCGCCATTCCGTACTACAGGCTCTCTGCCTACGTCTTTCCAAGGCACTAATGCTGCCTTTCGAAATTGCCTTGCAGTAGGGCAGGTGCCAAGAAATTTCCTATGGCACGAGGAGGTTGTCAGGATTATTCTGCTAGTGTATATCTATGTTACTGGTGCTGACATTCAGCTACAGTCATTGCTATGAAACTCTTCTTGGTGTTTAGTAGCTTGTAGCCGGTGCACCACTGCCTGTTTACTGTAATCCTCGCACCCACACATTGATGGGAGGACACAAATATTGCTTCGCAGTTGCATACTACATGCTCTCTCCCAGCATTTCTCCAAGACACAAATGGCAAGGCTATACCTGAAGACGGAATTAGACAGGTGCTGCAACATTGCACATGCCTCGAGGACAATTTTGGAGTAATTGTGCTAGTGTATAGCTATGATACTGGCGCTGGCATTCGTCTATGATCAGTGCATGAAACCTCTCCTGAGTGTCCAGTAGTTTGCGACTGATGTACTTCTGCGGCTCACTGTACCTCTCGCACCCTCACATTGACAATGGGACGGAAACTGATTCGCCAAAGCTCTATACCGCCGTCTGTCCAAGATACTAATGCTGCTCTCAGGAATTGCATCCCCACTAAACTGTTGCTGCACTACTGCATATGCCTCGAGTACATTGTCAGAATCATTCTGCTATCGTATATCTGTGGTACTGGTGGTAGATTTTCGCTATGTCATTGCATGTAACCCCTCCCAGTTGTCCCATAGTTTGTAAGAGATGCACTGCTGGTGATTTACTGTAACCCTCGTACCCTCACATTGACCATGGATCACAGAAATTGCTTCGCCATTGCATACTGTGGGGTGATGCCCATTCGTTGCTTACAGGGTGTCTAAATGATGGTTTGTCCTCAGAATGCTTTACGACAATTCTAACTAATAACATTAGTAGCTTTATTTCTATAAAACAGATATGACAGTACTTAAGTTTGGAATTACATCGGTATCGCAAGTAACATGCAAACAATAATAGTTATCGCTATAGTCGATGTCCGGACAAATAACTGATAACAATCACAACTAGCTTTTCTTGTAGCACGCTCTGCAAATATGTTCCACTAATGTCAGTACTGTGAGGCGATCTGAGCGGCCTTAGCCAACAGTAGCGGCGCTTATATTCACTTCTTCCAGGTGTCACTCTTGGCACAGCTCGGTAAAATTCAACGCATCATTTTCGGACGTTTTCTCACCACCTTCTCTGGTTTGCATTCTGCATCTCCGTTCCTTTGCTTACGGTTATGAAAGAACACATTCTACTGGCTCAATGCCGTTGTCTCTAGAAGACATTAATGATGGGCCTAGGAAGTTCATCTCCACCAGACGACTGCTAACCTGTAGCATATGCCTCGAAGACATTGTTGGACTAATACGTTAGTGTACATCTATAAAACCGGCGTTGGCATTTGGCTACTGACTCCGCATGCAGCCTCTCCTGGGTGTCCAGCAGTTTGTGACTGGTGCACACCTGCCGGTTTAGCATACCCCACACACGCACTCTCTCATTGACGATGAGACACAAATATTCCTTCGCCTTTTCACACTACAGGCTCCCAGCTGACATCTCTCCAAGACAATAACGCTGCCCTCGGAATTGTAACTCCGCCAGACAGGTGCTCCGCCATTGCATATGCCTCGAGGACATTTGGCTGAGGTAATCACATGGAACCTGTCCTGCATGTCCAGTACCTGGTAATGGATGCACCGCTACAGGTTTACTGCACCCCTTGCACCCTCACATTGATAACAGGACACAGAAATTGCTTCACCATTTCGTATTACTGGCTCTCTGCCGACGTCTCTTCAAGACACTTACACTGCCCTCAGGGATAGCATCTCCACAGTACGGGTCTGCGCTATCTCATATGACTCTAGGATATTGTCGGAGTTATTTTGCTGGTGTATGTCTATGATACTGTGGCTCGCATTTGGCTACGATCACCGTATGGAACGTCTCTTGGAGGTCCAGTAGGTTGTAACCGGTGCACTGCTGCCAGTTTACTATAATCCTAGCACAAGCAGTTAGACCATGGGACACAGAAATTTCTTCATAATTACATATTAGAGGCTCTCTACCGACATGTCTCCAAGACACTAATGCGGCCCTGGCCATTGACTCACCATTAGACAGGTGCTGCAGTATTGCACATGACTCGAAAACATTGTCACAGTCATTCTGTTAACGTATATCTATGACACTTGCGATGGACTGGGACTACCGTTACTGCATGGAACCTCTGTTGGGTGTCCAGTAGCTTGTAACTGATGCAGCGCTGCCAGTTAACTGTAACCCTTGCACCCTCACATTGACGATATGACACACAAATTGTTTTGCCATTGCATGCTACAAACTCTGTGCCAACGTCTCTCGAAGACACTAATGCTGCTATAAGGAACTGCATTTCCATGAGAAGTATGATGCGCTATTGCATATGCCTGAAGACATTGTTACAGTCTTTCTGATAGTATGTATCAATGATAAAGGCGCTGGAATTCGGCTATGGAAATTACATATAATCTCTCCTGCTCGTCCAGTAGCTTGTAACTGATGCACTGCTGCTGGTTTTCTGTTACAGTACGATGGGACACAGAAATTGCTTCGCCATTGCAAATTACATCTCTCCAAGACACTAACGCTGCCCTCAAGAATTGCATATCACCAGACTGGTCCTGCGGCATTGCATACGCCTTTAGGACATGACGGAGTCATTCTGCGAGTGTATATCTATGATACCACATGGAACCTCTCCTGTGTGTCCAGTAGCTTGTAACCGATGCATTGCTGGTGTTCTGCTGTAGGTCTTGCTACCGCACATTCATCATGGGGGACAGAAATCCTTCGGCATTCCATACCATAGGCTCTCTGCTGACGTCTCCCATAAACACTAATCCTGCGCTTGAGAACTGCCTCGCCATTAGATGGGTGCTGCACTATTGCATATGCCTAGGGGACATTGTTGAGATCATTTTTTAGTGTATATCTATGATACTGGCGCTGGCACTACGCTTGCCACATGGAACCTCTCCTGGGTGTCCAGGAGCTTGTGACTGTTCAGCCACTGCCTTTTACTGTAACCCTCGCACCCTCTCATTGACGATGGGTCGCAGAAATTGCTTCGCTCATTGCGTACTACAGACTCTCTCTCGTCATCTCTCCAAGACATTAATGCTGCCCTCAATAACTGCATCTTCATCAGATAGATTCTGACCTATTACATATGCCTCAAGGACATTGTCCGAGTCATTCTGCTAATGTATCTCTATGATACCGGAGCTGGCATTGTGCTAAGGAACAACATGGAATCTCTCCTGCGTGTCCAGTAGCTCGTACTCGATGCACTGCTGCAGGTTTACTGTAAGCCTCGCAGCCTCACATGGACGATGTAACACACAATTTGCTTCGGCATTGCATACTACATAATCTCTGCCAATGTGTCTCCAAGGCACTAACACAATACTTAGGACTTGCATCTCTACCACGTGGGTACTGCGCCATTGCAGATGCCTCAATGACATTGTCGGAGTTTTTTGCTAGTAAATATCTATGATATTCGCTTTGGGATTCGGCTACTGTTACTGTATGGAACCTCTCCTGGATGTCCAGTGGGTTGTAACCAATAGTCTGCTGGTGGTTTACTGTAACCCACGCAGATTCACATTGACGATGGGGCACAGAAATTTCTTTGCCATTGCATACTTCAATCTCTTCGCTGACGTCTCTCCAAGACACTAACGCTGCGTTCAGGAACTGCATTGCCATTAGATGGATACTGCGCTATTGCATATGGCTTGAGGACTTTGCTGGAGTCTTTCTGCTAGTGCGTGTCTATGATACTGGCGCTATCATTCAGCTACAGCCACAGTATGGAACTTCTCCTGCGTGTGCAGTAGCTTGTAACTGATGCTCCTCTGCCAGTTTACTGTAACCCTCGCCCTCTCACACTGACAATGGGAAACTGAATTTATTCACCCTCGCATACTACAGACTCTCAGCTGACATCTCTCCAAGACACTAACGAGTCATGGAAACTCTTGTAGTAGTCTAGCAGCCATGTCGTTGGGAGGGGGGGGGGAGCAATAACATAAAGGCAGTGGGAGTGTCTTATTCAGTCGGCTGCAGAATGAGTATTATATTTCAATAGCGAAGCAATTACTGTGTTCCAGAACCAAGGTGGGAGAGTTACAGCAAGCAATCTGTTTTGTCTTGTGGAAAGACTGTTGGACACCCAGAGGAATATCCACAGTGAGACCCTAGTAGGATGCCAGCAGGAGTCTCAGCAAAACGATCTTGTCTAATGACTCCAACTGTGTCATAGAGACACTTGGTGCAGCCCAGCAGACATGTAAAAGAGAGGCGATTCCTGAAGGGTGTCATAACTGGGTGAGTTGATGGTCGATGGAGGATTTTGTGAAGATACTCATAAGGAAGGTGGGGTTGAAGTCACTGCAAATGCGGCAGGCAGAATGGGTTTCAAGTGCAGGTTGTGTTTTCAGTTTGGCCAACACCACTACCTCCCTGACCATGGGGCTAAGCTTCATGATTATTGTGGTGAGGGTTGGAGGATAGAAAGGAGGTTGCGCCTGGCAGGGAGAGTAGGAGATAAGGAAAAGTGTAAGTGTGGCATAGGGCCAATGGAGGTAGGGCCTGGCAGGGAGAGTAGGAGGTAAGGAAAAGTGTAAGTGTGGCATAGGGCCAATGGTGACACAAGAGACCATTTGAGGAGTTCATTGTTGAGTGAGGGATTGGTTGATTTGATGTCCTTGCAAGTAATGAGAAATAGGGGCATTGGGGAAGAATTTGCAGATTTCTAAGCTGAGGGAGTGGGCATCAAGGAACTTTGAGTTGGGGTGGGAGAGGATGAAGGTGTGCATCGTGGGGGTTGGCATGTGCGGATAGGGTGGTATTCATGAGGGATCAGAAGGGGTGGGTGGTTGTTTTTTGGTGGAGGAGTAGGAGCAGTGTCAACACAAGGTAGTTTAGGGGTTTTCTGCTTAGTGCGACCTGGGAAGAAGGATGGGTTAGAGCTAATAGGAGGCAGGCCTTTCTGGAGGTGCAGAGATGTACACATGTGGTGGTGTCAGTGTATTGTCTGGAGTGGCTACTGTGGCCCAGAGGGCTAGGACCCAGACAGGTGAAGGATGTGCTGGGGTTGTAGGGCAACTGGGGAGAGGGAAACTCTTGAGGGTGAGAGTGAGTGGGAGTGGACTGATATATGTGGGGATACAATATGGTGGAGGAGATCGGAGACGAAACCGTAATGAGGTGCAGCTGGACATAAGGATGGGGCTGGAGGAGGAACTCCAGGAAATGATGGTGGGGACATGGGAAAGGAAGGTTCGGATAACAGTGGTGGTTGGGGTGTTCATGTTTAAATGGACAAGTGCCTATTGACGACAGGTGGCGCCAAGTAAGGAAACGAAAATGTTGAGGGGGGGGGGGGGTGATGAAGACGAAGGCGAAGCAAAAGCATAGGAACAGCGACGGCGACAGCGATGGCGAACTACAGAGGCAGCGGCAAGCAGCCGGCAGCGGACCCAGGAGGCGACAACAGTGGCGGCAGGCAGGCTACAGCTACAGAGAGCTTGCAACCGGCGAATAGATACTGAGAGTAGCCTAGTCGACAAATTCTTCCGTAAGGAAGGAGGGATTCCAACCCCCTGGATGCTACACTTCAACTCTAACAGCCTATCCTATGTAGAGGATCTGTAGCAGCGTCATTGGAGAATGAAATACGTTTATACCCACTTACGAGTTGCAAGGCACATCCTAATCAACAGAAATATTTTTTACGAATGTTGTGGTTGTTGCGGTCTTTAGTCTAAAGACTATTTTGATACAGTACTCCGTGCTACTCTATCCTGTGCAAGCCTCTTCATCTTTGAATAACTACTGCAACCTATGTCCTTCTGTATTTCCTTAATGTATTCATCTCTTGGTGATCCTCTACGACTTTTACCATCCACACTTCCCTCCAATGCTAAATTTGTGATCCCTTGAAGCATCACAATGTGTCCCACCAACCGATCCAGTCTTCTAGTCAAGTTGTGCCGCAAATTCATCTTCTCCCCAATTCAGTTCAGTGCTTCCACATTAGTTATGTGATCTACCCATCTAATCTTCAGCTTTCTTAGGTAGCACCACATTACGAAAGCTTCTACTCTCTTCTTGTCTAAAAATGTATCATCCATGTTTCACATCGATACATGGCTACACTCCATACAGATACTTTCAGGAAAGATTTCCTGACACTTAAATCTACACCGGATGCTAACAAATTTGTCTTCTTCATAAATGCTAGCCTACATATTATATCCTCTCTACTTCGACCATCATCAGCCATTTTGCTCCCCAAATAGTAAAACTCATCTACCACTTCAAGTGTCTCATTTCCTAATCTAATTCCCTCAGCATCTCCTGATATAATTCAACAACATTCCTCGTTTTCGTTTTGTTGATGTTCATCTTATATCCTCCTTTCAAGATACTGTCCATTTCATTAAGATACTCTTCCAGGTCCTTTTGCTGTCTCAGACAGAATTAAAATGTCGTCGGCGAACCTCAAAGTTTTAATCCCTAATCCAAATTTTTCTTTTGTTTCTTTTGCTGTTCGCTCAGTATACAGATTGAATAACATCAGCGATAGGCTACAACCCTGTCTCACTCCCTTCTCAGTCACTGATTCCATTCCATACCCCTCGACTTTTACAGCTGCCACCTGGTTTCTATACAAATTCGCCCCCCGTGTTTTACATCTGCCACCTTCAGAATTTGAAAGATAATATTCCAGTCAACACGGTCAAAAGTTTTTTCTAAGTCTACAAATGCTAGAAACGTAGGTTTGCCTTTCCTTAACCTATCTTGTAAGTCGAGTCATAAGGTCAATATTGCGTCTAGTGTTCCAACACTTGTCTGCAACTCGTGGTCATGCAGTAGCGTTCTCGCTTCCCACGCCCGGATTCCCGGGTTCGATTTCCGATGGGGTCAGGGATTTTCTCTGCCTCGTGATGATTGAGTGTTGTGTGATGTCCATTTGTTAGTTAGGTTTAAGTAGTTCTAAATTCTAGGGGACTGATGACCATAGATGTTAAGTCCCATAGTGCTCAGAGACATTTGAACCATTTTTTCCCCAACACTTCTACGGAATCCAAATTGATCTTCCCCGAGGTCGGCTTCTACCAGTTTTCCCATTCGTTTGTAAAGAATACATGTTAGTTTTTTGCGCCCATAACTTATTAAATTGATAGTTCGGTAATTTTCACACCTGTCAAGACATGCTTTATTTGGAATTGTTATATTCTTCTTGAAGTCAGAGGGTATTTCGCCTGCCTCATACATCTTGCTCATCAGATGGAAGAGACATATCACGGCTGGGTCTCCGAAGGCGATAGTTCTAACGGAATACTGTCTTCTTCTGGGGCCTTGTTTCAATTTAAGTCTTTCAGTGCTCTCTCAAATTTTTCACTGAATATCTAATGTTCCATTTCATCTTCAAGTACGTCCTCTTTTATTTCCATAATATTGCCCTCAAGTCCATCGCCATTTATAGACCCTCTATATACTCCTTCCACCTTTCTGCTTTCCCTTTCCATTTGAATTCTTGGTATCCATACAGGTGGATCTCTTTTCTCCAAAGGTCTCTTTAATTTTCTCGTAGGTAGTACGTATCTTAGCCATAGTGATCTACGTGTACATTTACATCTATGATATATACTATGTGATGAAAAATATCTGGACACCTGGCTGAATATGACTTACAAGTTCGTGGCACCCTCCATCGCTAATGTTGGAATGCAAAATTGTGTTGGCCCACCCTTACCCTCGATGACAGCTTCCACTCCCGCACGCGTATGTTGCATTAGGTGCTGGAAGATTTCTTGGGGAATGGCAGACCATTCTTCACAGAGTGCTGCACTGAGGAGAGGTTTCGATGTCGGTCGCTGAGGCCTGGCACGAAGTCGGCGTTCCAAAACATCCCAAAAGTGTCCTACAGGATTAAGGTCAGGACTCTGTGCAGGCCAGTCCATTACAGGGTGTTATTGTTGTCTAACCACTCCACCACAGGCCTTGCATTATCAACAGGTGCTCGATCGTGTTGAAGGATCCAAACACCATCCCCAAATTGCTCTTCAACTGTGGGAAGCAAGAAGGCACTTAAAGTATCTGTGTAAGACTGTGCTGTGGCAGTGCCACGCAAAACAACAAGGGCGGCAAGCGCCCTTCATGAAAATCACGACCACAACATAACACCACCGCCTCCGAATTTTACTGTTTGGACTACACACGCATGCAGATGACGTCCACCGGGCATTCGCCATACTCACACCCTGCCATCAGGTCGCCACATTTTGTACCGTGATTCATCACTCAACACAACGTTTTTCCACTCTTCAATCGGCCAATGTTTACGCTCGTTACACCAAGTGAAGCGTCGTTAGGCATTTACCGCGTGATATGTGGCTTATGAGCAGCCACTCGAGCATGAAATCCAAGATTTCTCACGTCCCACCTAACTGTCATAGTACTTGAAATGGATATTGATGCAGCTTGGAATTCCTTTGTGATAGCCTGGATAGATGTCTGCCTATTACACATTACGACCCTCTCTAACTGTCGGTGGCCTATGTCAGCCAACAGATGAGATTGGCCTGTACGCTTTTGTGCTGTGCCTGTCTCTTCACGTTTCCACTTCATTATCACGCCGGAAACAGTGGACCTATGGATGATTAGGAGTGTGGAAATCTCGCGTACAGAGTATGACACAAGTGACACCCAATCATATGATCACGTTCGAAATCCGTGAGTTTTGCGGAGCGCCCCATTCTGCTGTCTCACGACGTGTAATGACTACTGAGGTCGCTAATATGGAGAACATGGTAGTAGGTTGCAGCACAATGCACCTAAAATGAAAAACGTACGTTTTCGGTGGTGTCCAGACCCTATTGATCACATAGTGTATGCCTCTACGTCCTTACAGTTGTCCTCTAGGCATCCTTGCTTAGTCATTTTGCACTTCCTGTCGATCTCATTTTTGAGACGTTTGTATTCCTTTTCGCAGGCATCATTTACTACATTTTTATATTTTCTTCTTTCATCAATTAAACTTAATATCTCTTCTGTTACCTGAGGATTTCTACTAGCCCTCATCTTTTTACCGACTTGATTCTCTGCTACCTTCGCTATTTCATCTCTCGAAGCTACCCATTCTTATTCTACTATATTTCTTTCCCCTGTTCTCGTCAACGCTTCTCTAATTTTCTCTTTGGAACTCTCTACAACCTCTGGTTTTTTCCGTTTATCGAGGTCCAATCTCCTTAAATCCCTACCTTTTTGTGGTTACTTCAGCTTTAATGTACAGTTCATAACCAATAAATTGTGGTCAGAGTCCACATCTTCCCCTGGAAATGTCTTACAGTTTAAAACTCGGTTCCTAAATCTCTGTCTTACTATTATATAATCTATCTGAAAGCTTCTTCGTTGTATAAAACCTTCTATCATGATTTTTAAACCAAGTGTTAGCTATGATTAAGTTGTGATTTGTGCAAAATTCTACCAAGAGGCTTCCTCTTTCATCCCTTTCCCCCAGTACATATTCACCTACTACTTTTCCTTCGTACAATTTAATTCCAGTCCCTCATAACTATTAAATTTTGGGCTCCATCCTTTTATCACATCATACATTTCGACAATCTCTTCGTCATCAGCGGAGCTAGTTGGCATATAAACTTGTAATATTGTGGTAGGTGTGGGCTTCGCGTCTACCTTGGCTACAATAATGCGTTCACTATGCTGTTCACAATAGCTTGTTTGTATTCCAATTTTTTACAAGTCATTATTAAACCTACTCCTGTATTAGTTAAGTTTGAATTTATAAACCTGTTTTCACCTGACGAGAAGTCTTGTTCTTTCTGCTACCAAACTTCACTAATTCCCACTATACATAACTTTAAACTATCCATTTCCCTTTTTAAATTTTCTAACCTACCTGCCCGATTAAGGGATCTGACATTTCCCCGTTCCGATCCGTAGAACGCCAGTTTTGTTTCCGCTGATAACGAATGCAGTGCACATTATCACACCTGCACGCGGTATCTCAAGACGAAACTGAAAACTGGCCCGTCACCTCCAGTCTGGCCCAGCGCCACCTACCAGGTGTATTGTGTACCTGACGTGGCGGCCAGCCGGGGAACCATGGCTGGAAGTGGCTGAGGCTGGGTACTTCCCTGCTTCCACTCCCACCGCCAGCTGCGTTACAATGCGGCGCCAGTCCGTCCAACTGCAGCCACATCCCTGACACAGACTCCTCACTTTAAAAGGTCCCAAACGGGAATGTTCTTCTGTCGAAATACCTCAAATTTCTCTCGTGAATTCCTCCCATTTATAAGAGTTATTTTCGAACACTGAAAAAGTCGGACCACAGATGAGTTTCCATATCGCTAAAGTATCGTTACTTCTTGAGAAAATGTTGTGCATCACTGTGGCATAGGCTTCATTTCTTCTAAGTATTCCCTCTTCCGGCAGAACAATATCTGTTGCTATCTGTTACGTCCTGCATCACTGGGCTAGAATATTAAACTCATTTTTGTCTCGTGATGGAGTACCAAGAGCACTCTCTACCTCTGTCACTGGATGCCTCCTCACTTGCGAACTGTCTCTTCAAGTAACCAAATGTTTTACAACATGTGAAGTCTCTTAAAGTAACAGCTTAGAGAACTTGTACATATGAGATTTAGACTACACGACACTTTATAATTTCGATAATACAATAATTTCATTACGATTATCATCTCACGTTTTACAGGTTCTGTTTAAAAATCCCACTGCACCTAATGTTGTTGTTGTTGTGGTCTTCAGTCATGAGACTGGTTTGATGCAGCTCTCCATACTACTCTATCCTGTGCAAGCTTCATCATCTCCCAGTACCTACTGCAACCTACATCCTTCTGAATCTGCTTAGTGTATTCATCTCTTGGTCTCCCACTGCGATTTTTACCCTCCACGCTGCCCTCCAATACTAAACTGGTGATCCCTTGATGCCTCAGAACATGTCCTACCAACCGATCCCTTCTTCTAGTCAAGTTGTGCCACTAACTTCTCTTCTCCCCAATCCTATTCAACACTTCCTCATTAGTTATGTGATCAACCCATCTAATCGTCAGCATTCTTCTGTAGCACCACATTTCGAAAGATTCCATTCTCTTCTTGTCCAAAATATTTATCGTCCATGTTTCACTTCCATACATGGCTACACTCCATACAAGTACTTTCAGAAACGACTTCCTGACACTTAAATCTATACTCAATGTTAACAAATTTCTCTTCTTCAGAAATGCTTTCCTTGCCATTGCCAGTCTATATTTTATACCCTCTCTACTTCGACCATCATCAGTTATTTTGCTCCCCAAATAGCAAAACTCCTTTTCCTAAATTAATTCCCTTAGCATCACCTGACTTAATTCGACATCCATTCCGTTCAACTGCTCTTTCAAGTCCTTTGCTGTCTCTGACAGAATTATAATGTCATTGGCGAACCTCAACGTTTTTATTTCTTCTCCATGGATTTTAATACCTACTCCGAATTTTTCTTTTATTTCATTTATTACTTGCTCAATATATAGATTGAATAACATCGGGGAGAGGCTAAGACCCTGTCTCACTCCCTTCGTAACCGCTGTTTCCATTTGATGTCCCTCGACTCTTATAACTGCCATCTGGTTTCTGTATGAATTGTAAATAGCTTTTCGCTCCCCGTATTTTACTCCTGCCACCTTCAGAATTTGAAAGAGAGTATTCCAGTCAACATTGTCAAAAGCTTTCTCTAAGTCTACAAATGCTATAAACGTAGGTTTGCCTTTCCTTAATCTTTCTTCTAAGATCAGATGTAGGGTCAGTATTGGCCTGTTCCAACATTTCTAAGGAATCCAAACTGATCTTACCTGAGGTCGGCTTCTAGTTTTTCCATTCGTCTGTAAAGAATCAGAGTTATTATTATGCAGCCATGACTTATTAAACTGATAGTTCGGTAATTTTCTCATCTGTCAATGTCTACTTTCTTTGGGATTGGAATTATTATATTCTTGTTGAAGTCTGAGGGTATTTCGTCTGTCTCATACATCTTGCTCACCAGATAGTAGAGTTTTGTCAGGACTGGCTCTCTCAAGGCTGTCAGTAGTTCTAATGGAATGTTGTCTACTCCTGGGGCTTTGTTTTGACTCAGGTCTTTCAGTGCTCTGTCGAACCCTTCACGCAGTATCGTATCTCCCATTTCATCTCCATCTACATCCTCTTTCATTTCCATAATATTGTCCTCAACTACATCGCCCCTATATAGACCCTCTATATACTCCTTCCTCCTTTCTGCTTTCCCTTCTTTCCTTAGAACTGGGTTTCCATCTGAGCTTTTGATATTCATACAAGTGGTTCTCTTTTCTCCATAGGTCTCTTTAATTTTTCTGTAGGCAGTATCTATCTGACCCCTAGTGAGATAAGCCTCTACATCCTTACATTTGTCCTCTAGCCATCCCTGCTTAGCCATTTTGTACTTCCTGTCAATCTCATTTTTGAGACGTATGTGTTCCTTTTTGCCTGCTTTATTTACTGCATTTTTATATTTTCTCCTTTCAACAATTAAATTCAATATTTCTTCTGCTACACAAGGATTTCTACTAGCCCTCGTCTTTTTACCTACCACTAGCCACTTTATAAATTCGACAATATAGTTGATTTTATTAAGATGATTATCTCGCCCTGTGGAGGTTCCATTAAAAAATTTCATCACAATGGAAAAACGCTTGATCAACGCTCCAACTCCCGAATCATATGCTTGGTACTCTCAGTCTTGCATGCACACGCTAAGCGACACGTCGTCCATATCAAATTGAAAGGCTAATTAATTAATTTGATCATGAGAATTCCTTTTTCCTGCAATCAAATTACACTCGCCAGGTACCTATTACAGAGTCTTGCCTGATGTCTCTGGAGGCTTCCCACAGGCTAGGTAAACACTTCCTCTGATACGAGTGCGGCTGGTAACGGCTGTAATAGATGACGACATCCATCGCTATTTGGATTCTGTCTCTCTGTTTTCTTGACATGCTGGTGCAAGCAAGTCACTTAGCATTCTGGTATTCTGTTCTGAAATTAATTCTGCTGAGATCTGTCGGTCTATGGGGGGCAGTACGATGTTTCACTCTCTTCTCCATCCCTAGATTGCTTACGAAGAGCTGTCACCAGGGCGCGAACCTCCTCCTGAGCGTCAAGGCTGTACGCTCGGCGTGCCGGATAGCTGTTAATGATTCCAGACCCTCAAAAGTTGTCCTGTCCTTCCCAGAAGAACTCGCTGCATAAATGTCGATGGGGTAAATACTGGGACGTTGAAAAATATGCTTCCCCTCATCCCTCCAGTAAACCGAAACATTCTGAGATTTGTTTTGGAATATACCGGGAAGGCTGACACATGAGCAATAAAAAAATACCTGTCTACTCCGGGAAGGCTGACTCATGAGCAATAAAGAAATACCTGTCTACTGGCCGCCACATCCCAGACGTGTAAGAGTCTGCAGATCTGTGTTTCCCTCACAGTACAGTTCTATAGAAGTGTTCCTATTGCCTCCCGCAAATTAGTGGGCGGGTGATCCGAGAACTCTAATCGGAATCCCTGGAGGGAACTCTATTGAGAACTGACATTTAAAGCTGACCGTACAAGGATTCTACTGCCACCAACGTACATTTCGCATAAGGCCCACGAAGATAAGATCCGTGAAGTTAGCGCTCACAGGGAACATGTAGGCATTCTTTTTCCCTCGCGTTATTAACATTTGGAATAGGAACGGGAATGAAAAGCAGTGGTACAGCATGCACCACGTGATCGCTTGCCAAGGAACCATATGGATGTAAATCTAGTCTACCTATTAAGATGTCACGCAATCCAGCTATTCGCTCACACAACTCACAGAGGAATGTTAGCTCTTATTTATCGAGGAAACAAAAGACAGAACTACTGCTGCTGATTGTCCCTCTGTAGAAACCACCGTTTAGCCCCTAATCCTCTCATTGCAGTCAGTTCTCGAGACGTATATAAGAGGTTGTGATATTTTTGCCAAATGTACTTAGAAGAAACGGTACAGGGCTCACTTCTCAACTACCCCAGTCACCAAGGTGTGTTTTACCTGCTGTATTCTCACGAATCTACCTGCTTCCATACATATAAAATTTGAATCCACCTGATTTCAGTGAGTAAGCCAACTTACGGACCCTTGCTAATTATCTCGAAATCCCATCATGTTCTGACAGCAATATTCCGCCAGTTAGAAGGCTAACAGGTAGAGAGCTATCGCAATGAGAAAAATAGCTCACAAAAGCACAGGAGGGAATTAAAACCATGTAGGGCATGCATGGGCTGCACAAAGAAATTCCGAAGCATAACACCTTCAGTTAATCTATGTCGAATGACTGACTATAAATATCCCTGCTGTACATGACCTAATCTCGTTTATAGTATTTCTGTGACTACCACGCTAGAAATACGACAGTGTGTTGGTGTCCAAGTATTTGTTGAGAGCACAATGCCTCTCTCCTCGTTATTTTTGTAAACATAACTGAATACAACTATGAACTACGAAAGCTTTGCTAACATCACCTGGTAGAGAATTCTATAAGGTATTACTGCTTCCCTCTCCTCTGATATCTAGTGAAACACCGTCTGCATGCTGACATCGACCATATGTGGCGATGCTATCAAGTATACAGGTATTACTCCACTGGAACAACTGGCCAGTGATCGAAATTGCTGGCACAGACTAGTGTAAAGTTTCGTCCTCTATACTGTAGGAGGACCACATTCCACAGACTACCCATCACAGGAGAGGGTCACTGTGTTGTTCTTTCATAAGCAGTTTGGTACATTGTTCTTTCTGCTGTAACACACCAAAGCAGTGTGTGACTGCAGCTTTGTACACCACCATACGTTTTGTCATCCCTCCACGACTTCCGGGTCTGTGTCAGATGCTAAATCACATTAACATGTTTTGATCTACTGGCTCTCACAAAAAGCTGAACATCACATGGTATAAACTACGCTCCATCCACAACACACAGGGTGGTTGAAATAAGAGAGGTGGTGTTTCTTAGTGACATAAAGTTTGGAAGACTTCACAACATATAGAAACTGGAAGAGTTTGAAGCTTTTTCAAACGGCTTTCTGAAGATGATGACCTCTTAATTTAATTTTATCTTCCGCAGTGATGAAGTGGCTGATGTCTCGTTCTTCTGTTTCTATTGATTCCTTATATCGCACCTTGTACAGGATCACTTTCCAGTGATGACCAACAATGAAAGATGTTGCTCCCACCAAGGCTCTCTCCATCTCAAACAAGTAGTATCAGTCAATTATTATGTCATAATCAACGTGTACTAGTGGACAGATGGGATGGAAAAGACACAGCTGATACGGGACAATGAACTGTAATAGGCGCTACTGTTGATAGTGCAATCAATTTTAGCAATTTTACCAGTGTTTCCGAAATTCCAACGCCGACCAACGACATGACAGCATGCTCCTCAATTTCTGTATCATCGCTAAAATACCTTTGCTGCATACTAGATTAAGAGAATAGATAGATGACTGGGAAGTACATCCATTCATGATTAATTCTCGCATTCTCAGGATAAAGTTGGAGACTGAATGATGGTATTTGACCTACCCTTCCTACAACTCTGTCACCTATTTAATTTGCAGGTGACTAGAAGTAGGAGGCCGCTACATTCCAGAAGTCTCGAGAAGGAACAGAGCCACCTGAGTCTGTAGCTACTGTTCAGTGAAAACTGTTCCACATCAATCTTACTCATTACACCAATCAGAGTGTAGAAGATCTCTCCAGATGCGCGCATGTCGAGGAGGTTAGCACTCGTTATTGGTACACAGTAGACCTGAGAGTGCTGTGACAATATAACAGGCGGATTATGCATGTGGAGCTCCACATGGATGGAGTTTGAAGCATTTTACGTAACTCAACTGCCTTATAAATTCTTAAGTGTTGTTCTTGTATCTGCAATCAGTACCAAAAACTTACTGAGAGAAATTATTGTAGAACATAAACACTTACCCTCCTAAGGATACATAGTTCTGCACTTAAACACGCTATAATGTTAAAACCAAGCGGTTTCCAAGATATTAGTCATGAGGAATGCAATGCTCTTAATGCCGTAATGCAGGACATATATGTCCAACATCTGACCGACATCCTCCCTGCAAGTTATCCATCCCACTCACTATGGTGACAAACGTTAAGACGATAGAACTATTTCCTTATAAAAAAAACAGACTCTTTGCGATACAGGTGAATATCTATTTTCTCAAGGTGATGGTTGGTTGGTTGGTTGGTTTGTGGGATTAAAGGGACCAGACTACTATGGTCATCGGTCCCTTTTTCTAAAAAAACTAAAACCACCCAAAGAGAATGAAAAACGAACAACAGGAAAGACAGCAGACGAAACAGGACATGAAATACTCTGACAGAGACCAGACAAAACAAATTAAAACACACAGGGTGACGGTGGTTGGCCGACCATAGAGAAAAAAAAGGAAAAGCCGACCACCAAGAACACATTAAAACTCAGTTTAAAATCATAGGCTAAAAGCCGGAATCAACACTAAAAAACAAACACTCAGATTAAAGGATAAAAACCCCCTGCCCGAATAAAACGCAAAACCAAGTCCAACATGGCAGAGTCATCTAATAAAAGAGCAGAGAGCGTGTCAGGCAGCGCAAGCGTCTGCCTGAGCACAGATAAAAGTGGACAGTCCAACAAAATGTGGACCACTGCAACGCCAAGCCGCAGCGGCATAGAGGGGGGTCCACATGGCGCAATAAGTGGCCGTGGGTCATCCGTGTGTGCCCAATGCACAGTCGGCAGGAGTCTTTGCAGGAGAAAATTGAAATCCATGGGCTAGGGCCCACGCCTGCGCCTTGCGTATGGCTCCCTGCAACCTATGTTCTGCAAACACTAATGGTGGAGCAGCTGAAAAAGATGCAGAAATCGTCAGCATATAACGTGGGTGCAACGGACAACCCTACTGCTGCTGCAAGGCCATTAATGACTACAAGGAAAAGGGGCCCGCTAAATACAGAGCCCTGTGGAACGCCGTTGTCCTGGATGTGAAGTAAACTATGGGCTGTGCCAATTAAAACGCGGAATGTCCGAACAGATAAAAAATTCTGAATATAAGAGCGGAGAGAGCCCCGGAGACAACACCCGTGCAACGTGACGAGAATATGGTGCTGCCACGTCGTGTCATATGCTCTGGAGAGATCGAAAAAGATGGAGATGAGGTGCTGGCGCCTGGAAAAAGCAGTGCGGATTGCAGACTCAGGGAAGACCAAAGTATCGGCGGTGGAACGGCCCTGACGGAAGCCGCTCTGGCATGGAGCCAGAAGACCCCGAGACTCGAGCAGCCAACACAGCTGTCGACTCACCATACGTTCCAGTAGCTTGCGCAGAGTATTTGTCAAGCTGATGAGCCGATAGCTATCCACATTAAGCGGGTCCTTACCAGGTATCAGCACTGGAATGATGGTACTTTCTCGCCACTGCGACGGAAAGACACCATCGTCCCATATACTGTTGAAGATGGCAAGAACACATCGCTGACAGTCCGGGGACAGGTGTTTCAGCATCTGATTGTGAACGCCATCTGGCCCAGAGGCTGTATCGGGGCACTGTGCCAGGGTTCTGTGGAGTTCCCACGAACTAAATGGGGCGTTATACGCCTCAGGGTGGCGAGAAGCAAAAGAAAGCCGTTTGCCTTCCGTCCGGCGTTTTAGAGCGCGAAACGCATGCGGGTAATTCCCCAATGCAGAGGCACAAACATAGTGCTGTGCAAAATGCTCGGCGATTGCATCGGCATCGGTGGATAGCGCCCCGTTGATGGTAAGCCCTGGGACACTTGTAGAGTGCTGCAATCCAAACATGCGCCGTATCTTCATCCACACCTGGGAGTGTGAAGTACGGGAACCAATGTTGGAAACGTACCGCTCCCAGCACTCCTGTTTCCGCCTCTTGATGAGCCGTCGGGCCTGAGCACGGAGACGTTTGAATAAAATGAGGCTGTCCAAAAACGGGTACCGCTTATGTCGCTGAAGAGCCCGCCGACAGCGACCTCCGGAGATCACCAAGGCACTGTCTTTCGCCGGGGCACCCTAACGAACGAGGAATGGCACGTTCCGCAGCGGAAACAATCGCTTCAGTCAGTGCCCCAACCGCCACATAGATGGTACCGCGGAGGAGAGGTTCAACAGTGGCAGCAGAGGAGAACGTGACCCGGTTTGCCTTGCTAAACGCCCATCTAGGCAAGCGTTCATGGGAGCGACGCTGGGGTAGTGAAAGGAAGATGGGGAAATGGTCACTACCACACAAGTCGTCATGGACCCTCCAGTGGACCGATGGTACAATCCCTGGGCTGCACAACGACAGATCTATGGCCGAGAACGTGCCATGCGCCACACTGAAATGTGTGGCGGCGCCAGTGTTTAACAGGCAGAGGTCGAGTTGGAAGAGGAGATTCTCGACCTCTCTGCCTCGGCCAGTAAACTTCGTTCACCCCACAGGGGATTGTGGGCGTTAAAATTACCCAGGAGAAGAAAAGGCGTGGGGAGTTGGGTGACAAGTGCAGCCAATTCGGTCAGGGAGACTATACCACCTGGAGGGAGATAGACACTGTAGATGTTTATGTCCTGGGTAGTCCTTACTCTGACAGCCACAGCTTCCAATGATGTGTGAAGGGGCACAGGAGCACTGTATACAGAGTTAAGGACATACACGCAGGCTCCACCTGACACACTGTTGTAAACACTATGGTTACAGTAACAGCCTCTATAACCATGAAGGACAGGGTCCGCATTGCTGAGAACCAGGTTTCCTGGTGGGCAATGCAGAAAGCAGGTCTCATGCTTAGAAGCTGTCGTAGCTCAGGGAGACAGCTAAAATAACCACCACAATTCCACTGGAGGATTGTACAAAGCGTGTCCTGTAGGGGCATGAAGGCAGTGAAGATTCAGGTCATCAGGGGACCCAAAGAGCTCGACCTCATCCTCAGGAAGCGGAGGCGCGGAACCACTGGGTCCTTATTCTTCTTAGAGAGCTTCCTCTTCTCTCTCTTGTCTTTGGGAGGAGGTTTTGCATGCTGGGAGGGCTTTCTTGACGTATTGCCAGGAACAGAGGTAGAGCGTGAAGCCCTTCGACCAGCAGGTGGTGTCTTCTTGAGACACTGGCTAGTGAGACACTGGTAAAGTCCTTGGAAGGGACTGTCCTAAGGCACCACTTCTGAATCAGTGAGGCTGGAGGAGGCTGTTGCCTCTCCAGCTGATCAGCCGGAGAAGGCTGGCGCCTTTCCAGCTGAGAGGTGGGGATGGATGTCCCCAGTTGTTCGGGGTCCACTGCTCCCAAACCGGGTGTTTTGGGATTAGTGGAAGAGAGAGTGGCCCCTACCAGTGGTGGGGCAGGCGTAACTTTACTGTTCTGTGGGCCAACTGACAAGGGAGTCTTTGCAGGAACTGGTGGCGGCAGAGTTACAGCAGCATAACTCCTCAACATAGATGTGGGGCTGTTCTAGCTTCTTCATGGCCTCTTGGTAAGTTAAACGGTCCAGGGTCTTAATTTCTTGTATCTTCCGCTCTCGTTAGTAGACTGCACAGTCTGGTGACCAGGGAGAATGATGCTCTCCACAGTTAACGCAGGTGGGAGGTGGAGCACATGGAGCATTAGGATGTGAAGGTCGTCCACAATCACGACACATGGGGCTGGCAGTTCATCTGGAGGACATGTGTCCAAACTTCGAGCACTGGAAGCATCGCATAGGGGGCGGGGCATAGGGCTTGACATCGCACCGTTAGATCATGACCTTGACCTTCTCGGGCAAGCAGTCTCCCTCAAAGGCCAGGATGAAAGCACCAGTAACGACCCTATTATCCTTCGGCCCCCTAAAGACACGACGGACAAAGTGTATGCCTCGTCGCGCCAGGTTCTCCCTTAGCTCGTAATCAGACTGCAACAGGAAGATAATCCCCTGGACCAAATTTAAGGACTTATGGGGAGTGATGCTAATGGGGATGTCACCGAGCTTCTCACAGGCGAGTAATGCCCATGACTGTGCAGATGAAGCTGCTTGTATCAGATTGGCCCCGCTCCTCATTTTGGAAAGAGACGTCACTTCTCCAAACGTATCTTCAAGTTTGTGAACAAAGAAGAGAGGCTTAGCCCCCAAAAACGAATCCCCATCAGTTCTGCAGCACACAAGGTATCGCGGCGAATATGGCTCCTGTATGTCCGCATCCCTATGTTCCTCCCATGGCGTGGCTAGGGAAGGGATCGATTTGGGGTTATATGTCACAGCATTAATTTCTACCTTACCGCGCTTAGAAACGTTGGTGGTCGTGCGACCAACGGATTGAGACGTCACCCGCTTCTTTGCAGGGCATCCGCCCCGATGCCACCGACTCCGACCAGGGGCTCTCCCCACAGGCGCCACCCAGCACAGCAAAGGCCACCTGGCAGGATGGCCATTGCCAGGAGTCCCGATGCCCCAGAGAGACGAGCATCTACTACTTGGCTTACGTGGGGAGGTGTCAGCTCAGACATGGCAGTACGATCGCTGTGTTGTCAGGGGGCTACAACCTAGAGGCTACATGACGAACCCACCACAACGAGCTGGCTACCATTCTGGATTTTGGGTGCCATGGGAAGTCCATAGGTATCGTGGATGCAGATGGTGACGCACTAATGGTGAACGTACACAACCCATCAGGTGTGAATGCCCAAAATGAGTGATGGAGGGTGCAGTTACGACGCCAAGACGATAAAGAGTGCCAAGGCCTTAGGGCACAGAGGGCCGATGGGGCACCACGTAAGTTGTCCTTCCCCAAAAGGCTCGTACTTCTGTTGCATTTGGAAAAATGGAGGTCAAACCCCGATGGGGACCATCACATTAAAGGCCAAAACAGTTGAGACTCCTTTCAGTCGCCTCTTACGACAGGCAGGAATACCACGGGCCTATTCTTACCCCTGGACCCGCAGGGGGGATCGAGCAAGAGAGATGGTGCTCTCTGCAGTTGACACAGATGGGAGGCAGGGCACATGGAGTATCAGGATGGGATTTACGTCCACAATCGCGACATATAAGGCTGGAAGCACAGCAGGAAGACATATGGTCGAACTTCCAACACTTGAAGCACTGCATCAGGGGATGGATATATGGCTTGATATCACAGTGGTAGACTATCACCTTGACCTTCTCAGGTAATGTGTCACTCTCGAAGGCCAATATGAAGGCACCAGTGGCAACTTGATGACTCCTCGTACCCTGTCGGACGTGCCGGACGAAATGGTTACCTCATCACACTAAGTTGATACGCAACGCGTTATCGGATTGTAAAAGAACATCGCTGTGGAAAATAATGCCCTGGACCATATTTAAGCTTTTATGCAGGGTGATAGTAACAGAAACATCCCCCACCTTTGTACAAGAGAGCAAGGCTCGTGACCGGGCAGAGGATGCTGTTTTTATTAAGACTGACAATGACCACACTTTGGACAAACCCTCCACCTTCCCGAACTTGTCCTCTAAATGTTTTACAAAGAAGTGAGGCTTTGCAGGCACTCTGGTACAGACGAGATACTGGGGCGAATGCCTTTCGCTGTCATTCATAGCCTTTCGTTCCTCCCATGGTGTGGCCAGGGAGGGGAACGATTTGGGGTCATACATATGAGCCTTAAAGTGAGCTTTGGAACGCTTGGAGACTGCTGGCGGCTGGTCGCCAGCGAGAGGTGAAGTACCACGCTTCATTGCGGGTCATCCTACCTGATGCCACCTACTGTGACCAAGGGCGCCACCCGGCAGCAGCAGTAGCCACCTGGCAGGATGACCATTGCCGGGAGTCCTGATGCCCCAGGGAGACCGGCATCTACTACTTGGCATACGTGGGGAGTTAACGGCGCAGGCATCAGTAGAGTGATCCCTGTGTTGTCAGGGGGCTACAACTAACAGGGGACATGGCGGCCCCACCACAATGGACTGACTACCATGCTGCATGTTAGGTGACATGTGGTCCATGGTCGTCGTCAGTGCAGATGGTGACACTGCACAGTGCAAGGTGGAAAGTGCACGCAGGAACGTATCCATGCCCAAAAGATGGTGAGCGGGCAGCACTGCAATGCAACAACAAACAAGCTGGCGAAAGGTCTGGTCGCAAGTTGGACACAATGCACCGAGTAAGGCGCCCTTCCCCAATCGGCTCGCTCTTCAGAAGAATTTTGAGATATGGAGGTCAAACCCAACAGGGGACCATCACATAAGGCCGAAACGTTTGAGACTCCTTTTAGTCGCCTCTTACGGCAGGCAGGAATACCGCAGGCCTATTTTTACCCCCGAACCCGCAGGGGGTCTCCACTTGTCTTTGGTTTCCTGAGTTGGAGTGGACTCGCTGGCTTCCAACAGCGTCAGTACATGGCGATGTACTGTGTCTTAATACACCGTGATGGGGAAACAATTTTTTATTGTGATTATTTGCTTGTTTCATTGGTCTCAGCTTGAACCCACCTGCAACAGTCTAGCATCCTGTAGATTCTTCGCTTAATATTGGTTCTTTGGGAATTTTGTAATACCGCTTATCTGGGATAATTGGTGTATAGCTCTTAAGAGTCTTCCAACGATTCCCTGACGTCCTCGAGTCAAAGATAGCTGTTAGACAATACTAATTGTAACCTCAGGCATTTTGCAGATGACACAATGTGTAACCAAATGCTGTTGAAAAGAGGTGCACAGATGTTTTGTCAGAAATTGATAACATTTGATATTGTTCAGAAATGTAAAACTGTGCACGTCATAAAATTCATAAAACGGGTATTCTGTGACTAGAATGTCACTCAGTGAAAACTAGACTCTTTCACCCCATACAAATACGTGATTGCAGGAGGTATGAAATGCAAAACCCCATTGTGAAAGAAAAGGATGAGTTTATGAAACACTCATGCGACCCAGAGTAAAATATTGTTGAAGTATGCGGGACCCATACCAGACAGGACCCACAGGGGATGCTGAAACACACAAAGAAGTGTCACCGAGGTGATGATGAAACTGGTCTCGTAAAGTAGAGGTCAACAGTTACCCCTCAACCTAATCTCGATGGAAGTAGAGGACGAGGTATTAATTGTCCACGCTGAATTAAATGAAATCTCTTTGAACAGTTCCATGAAGCTCTCCAGGATGACCGCCGCCCGACACCCACTAGGTGGTGGAGAGACTGAAGACGCCCTCTTGGCCCTGCTGGCGGAATTCTGAACCTCCGTTGAATCTCAGGGGGGGGGGGGGGGGGGAGGAGGTGTCCCACAGAACCTGCTGGTGAGACCTGACCTTGGCTGAAACTGCAACAAGCCACAGCAGGACTTCTGAAACTGCGACCTCAGTTACTACTTTCTTCAAGCAATTAACTAAATACGCGGTGCCAGAAACAACAACGAGAAATTTAAAGTTCCTTTAACATAGACACAGGGGTTTAATGTTCAATAAACAGATAATTGACCTATTCTTAAGGCCTCTGGTATGCGGTACCAACATCAGGAACACAACAACTTAACAATATGTGCTTGTCTCTTATAATATAATATAATATAATATAATATAATATAATGATAATATAGTAGGATAAGGAATGAATAATAATAAAATGTTGGAATGTGTGGCCTTTTTTAAATGGATGAATTAAAGAGATTAATTCTTTGGCATGAAGGACAAGCACAGTAAGCTAGACATTGCCTGTAACGGGATAGGAAACATTTGAGTTTATATTTATATAAATAAATCGTCTTCATAGTATTTTATGCGTACAATTATTAATATTATGTCCGATCGCCGTCTCCTTGACTGTGGCCGTGTTGTTATATTCGAATCTTCGTAAATTTTCCGAAGTACACAGGTGGGCTTCCGTTCTTCTTATTGCATTACTAAATGAAATAATAATAGCCCTCACAAATATTCTGTTAATAAAACACTACTATATTTCTGTTCGATGCACATAGAAAATACACACAATGGCGGTCTGCAATTACTCGGTAAAAATGGCGGTTCTCACTCGTTCACTCCCTGAGCGAAACCTACCTTCCTTCCAACAACTCGTAAAAGGAACAAAAACTGCTCTGTCTCTTAACATCTGAAAGTCAAAAATACCTGACGGTAGGCACAGGCTCTACGCTGGGCTTCTACCGCCTCATCATTTCTCTTTGCTTTTAAAGAGGATGAAAACATAAAAGTAAGGAATGCAAAAGGTATATCACAGCTAGGACATTAAGATTGTGCATGAAAGGAGGACTAGCAGCCGCGTTGAACGGGAGAATGTGAAAAGTGTTCATATGTAGTAAAAACCTGAGAAACCAGTCCGTTTTCGTCATTTGTTATCGAATCGACTTAAAGTCAGATCGTCATGTTGGCCGCTCTTCTCTCTGAAACGGTTACACTATCGTCTGCAAAGCTACGTCGCGTGCTGCGTCTGCGGAGACACTAAAAGCACCATAGTAGAACACAGAACAAGCTTGCAAGTTGATGTAATAGCCAGTAAGAAGCAATATAATTCAAGTTTTAGGTATAGATTATTGACTTTTTACCCTCCTTTGGTGCCTTGAACATTAGCCAGGACCTTAAGATTTTGAATGAAAGGAGGACTAGCACCCGCGTTGCACGGGAGAATGTGAAGAGTGTTCATATATAGTAAAATCATGAGAAATCAGTCCGTTTTCGTCATTTGTTATCGAATCGACTTAAAGCCAGATCGTCACATTGGCCGCTCTTCTCTCTGAAACGGTTACATTTATCGTCTGAAAAGCTACGTCGCGTGCTGCGGAATGCGGAGACAATAAAAGCAACATAGTAGAACACAGAAGAAGCTTCTTAATTGATTTAATAGCCAGTAAGAAGCAGTACAATTCAAGTCTTAGTTATCGTTTATTGCCATTTTACCCTTCTTTGGTGCCGTGGACTTGAGCTGAGACCTTAAGATTTTGCATGAAAGGAGGACTAGCTGCCGTGTTACACGGGAGAATGTGGAAAGTGTTCATATGTAGTAAAAACTTGTGAAATCCGTCCGTTTTCGTCAATTGTTATCGAATCGACTTAAAGCCAGATCGTCACATTGGACACTCTTCTCTCTGAAACGGTTACATTTATCGTCTGCAAAGCTATATCGCGTGCTGCGGTATGCGGAGACACTAAAAGCAACATAGTAGAACACAGAAGAAACTTCTAAGTTGATGTAATAGCCAGTAAGAAGCAGTACAATTCAAGTTTTAGTTATGGATTGTTGACTTCTTACCCCTCTTTGGTGCCTTGCAGATGAGGTAGAACCTTAAGATTTTGCATGAAAGGACGACTAGCAGCCGTGTTACACGGGAGAATGTGGACAGTGTTCATATGTAGTAAAAACTTGTGAAATCCGTCAGTTTTCGTCATTTGTTATCGAATTTACTTAAAGCCAGATCGTCACATTGGACACTCTTCTCTCTGAAACGGTTACATTTATCGTCTGAAAAAGCTATATCGCGTGCTGCGGTATGCGGAGACACTAAAAGCAACATAGTAGAACAAAGAAGCGGCTTCTAAGTTGATGTAATAGCCAGTAAGAAGTAGTACAATTCAAGTTTTAGTTATCGTTTATTGACTTTTTACCCCTCTTTGGTGCCTTGGACATGAGCTGGGACCTTAAGATTTTGCATGAAAGGAGGACTACCTGCCGCGTTCATATGTATTAAAAAGTTGAGAAATCCGTCCGTTTTTGTCATTTGTTATCGAATTGGCTTAATGCCAGCTCGTCACATTGGCCGCTCTTCTCTCTGAGACGGTTACATTTATCTTCTCTTCAAAGCTATGTCGCGTGCTGCAGAATGCGGAGACACTAAAAGCACCATAGTAGAACACAGAAGAAGCTTCTAAATTGATGTAATAGCCAATAAGAAGCTGTACAATTCAAGTATTAGTTATCGATTATTGACTTTTTACTCTTCTTTGGTACCTTCGACATGAGCTAGGTCCTTAAGATTTTGCATGAAAAGAGGACTGGCAACCGCGTTGCACGAGAGAATGTGAAAAGTGTTCATATGTAGTAAAAACCTCAGAAACCCGTCCGGTTTCGTCATTTGTTATCGAATCAACTTAAAGCCAGATCGCCATGTTGGCCGCTCTTCTCTCTAAAGCGGTTACATTTATCGTCTGCAAAAATATGTCGCGTGCTGCGGTATGCGGAGACACTAAAAGCACCATAGTAGAACACAGAAGAAGCATCTAAGTTGATGTAATAGCCAATAAGAAGCAGTACAATTCAAGTTTTAGTTATCGATTATTAACATTGTACTCTTCTTTGGTACCTTCGACATGAGCTAGGATCTTAAGATTTTGCATGAAAAGAGGACTGGCACCCACGTTGCACGAGAGAATGTGAAAAGTGTTTATATCTAGTAAAAACCTGAGAAACCCGTCCGTTTTCGTCATTTGTTATCGAATCGACTTAAAGGCAGATCGTCACATTGGCCGCTCTTCTCTCTGAAACGGTTACATTTATCGTCTGCAAAAATATGTCGCGTGCTGGGGTATGCGGAGACAATAAAAGCATCATAGTAGAACACAGGAGAAACTTCTAAGTTGATGTAATAGCCAGTAAGAAGCAGTACAAATCAAGTTTTAGGTATCGATTATTGACTTTTTACAGTTCTTTGGTGCCTTGGATTGACCTGGGACCTTAAGATTTTGCATGAAAGGAGGACTGGCAGCCGTGTAGCACGGGAGAATGTGAAAAGTTTTCACATGTTGTAAAAACCTGAGAAATCCTTCCGTTTTCGTCATTTGTTATCGAATCGACTTAAAGCCAGATCGTCACATTGGCCGCTCTTCTCTCTGAAACGATTACATTTATCGTCTGCAAAGCTATGTCGCGTGCTGCGGTATGCGGAGACACTAAAAGCACCATAGTAGAACACAGAAGAAGCTTCTAAGTTGATGTAATAGCCAATAAGAAGCAGTACAATTCAAGTTTTAGTAATCGATTATTGACTTTTTATTCTTCTTTGGTACCTTCGACATGAGCTAGGATCTTAAGATTTGGCATGAAAAGAGGACTGGCACCCACGTTGCACGAGAGAATGTGAAAAGTGTTCATATCTAGTAAAAACCTGAGAAACCCGTCCGTTTTCGTCATTTGTTATCGAATCGAATTAAGGCCAGATCGTCATATTGGCCGCTCTTCTCTCTGAAACGGTTACATTTATCTTCTGCAAAGCTACGTCGCGTGCTGCGGAATGCGGAGACAATAAAAGCAACATAGTAGAACACAGAAGAAGCTTCTTAATTGATTTAATAGCCAGTAAGAAGCAGTACAATTCAAGTCTTAGTTATCGATTATTGACTTTTTACCCTTCTTTGGTGCCGTGGACCTGAGCTGGGACCTTAAGATTTTGTATGAAAGGAGGACTAGCACCCACGTTGCACGGGAGAATGTGGAAAGTGTTCATATGTAGTAAAAACCTGAGAAATCCGTCCTTTTTTCTCATTTGTTATCGAATCAACATAAAGCCAGATCGTCACATTGGCCGCTCCTCTCTCTGAATCGGTTACATTTATCGTCGGCAAAGCTACGTCGCATGCTGTGGTATACGGAGACACTAAAAGCACCATAGTACAACACAGAAGAAACTTCTAAGTTGATGTAATAGCCAGTAAGAAGCAGTACAATTCAAGTTTTAGTTATGGATTATTGACTTTTTACCCCTCTTTGGTGCCTTGCAGATGAGGTAGGACCTTAAGATTTTGCAAGGAGGACTAGCTGCCGTGTTACACGGGAGAAAGTGGAAAGTGTTCATATGTAGTAAAAACTTGTGAAATCCGTCCGTTTTCGTCATTTGTTATCGAATCGACTTATAGCCAGATCGTCACATTGGACACTCTTCTCTCTGAAACGGTTACATTTATCGTCTGCAAAGCTATATCGCGTGCTGCGGTATGCGGAGACACTAAAAGCAACATAGTAGAACACAGAAGAAACTTCTAAGTTGATGTAATAGCCAGTAAGAAGCAGTACAATTCAAGTTTTAGTTATGGATTATTGACTTCTTACCCCTCTTGGGTGCCTTGCAGATGAGGTAGGATCTTAAGATTTTGCTTGAAAGGAGGACTAGCAGCCGTGTTACACGGGAGAATGTTGAAAGTGTTCATATGTAGTAAAAAGTTGAAAAATCCGTCCGTTTTTGTCATTTGTTATCGAATTGGCTTAAAGCCAGCTCGTCACATTGGCCGCTCTTCTCTCTGAGACGGTTACATTTATCTTCTCTTCAAAGCTATGTCGCGTGCTGCAGAATGCGGAGACACTAAAAGCACCATAGTAGAACACAGAAGAAGCTTCTAAATTGATGTAATAGCCAATAAGAAGCTGTACAATTCAAGTATTAGTTATCGATTATTGACTTTGTACTCTTCTTTGGTACATTCGACATGAGCTAGGTCCTTAAGATTTTGCATGAAAAGAGGACTGGCAACCGCGTTGCACGAGAGAATGTGAAAAATGTTCATATGTAGTAAAAACCTCAGAAACCCGTCCGGTTTCGTCATTTGTTATCGAATCGACTTAAAGCCAGATCGCCATGTTGGCCGCTCTTCTCTCTGAAGCGTTTACATTTATCGTCTGCAAAACTATATCGCGAGCTGCGGTATGCGGATACACTAAAAGCAACAATAGTAGAACACCGAAGAAACTACTAAATTGATGTAATAGCCAATAAGAAGCAGTACAATTCAAGTTTTGGTTATCGTTTATTGACTTTTTACTCTTCTTTGGTACATTCGACATGAGCTAGGTTCTTAAGATTTTGCATGAAAAGAGGACTGGCAACCGCGTTGCACGAGAGAATGTGAAAAGTGTTCATATGTAGTAAAAACCGGAAAAACCCGTCCGTTTTCGTCATTTGTTGTCTAATCGACTTAAAGCCAGATCGTCATGTTGGCCGCTCTTCTCTGTTAAACGGTTACACTATCGTCTGCAAAGCTATGTCGCGTGCTGCGTTATAAAGGAGACACTAAAAGCACCATAGTAGAACACAGAAGAAGCTGGAAGTTGATGTAATAGCCAGTAAGAAGCAGTACAATTCAAGTGTTTGCTATCGCTTATTGCCTTTTTACCCTTCTTTGGTGCCGTGGACTTGAGCTGAGACCTTAAGATTTTGCATGAAAGGAGGACTAGCACCCACGTTGCACGGGATAATGTGAAAAGTGTTCATATATAGTAAAAACCTGAGAAATCCGTCCGTTTTTCTCATTCGTTATCGAATCAACTTGAAGCCATATCGACACATTGGCCGCTCTTCTCTCTGAAACGAATACATTTATCGTCTGCAAAGCTATGTCGCGTGCTGCGGTATGCGGAGACACTAAACGCACCATAGTACAACACAGATGAAACTTCTAAGTTGATGTAATAGCCAGTAAGAAGCAGTACAATTCAAGTTTTAAATATCAATTATTGACTTTGTACCCTTCTTTGGTGCCTTGGACATGAGCTGGGACCTTAAGATTTTGCATGAAAGGAGGACTGGCAGCCGTGTAGCACGGGAAAATGTGAAAAGTGTTCATATGTTGTAAAAACATGAAAAATCCTTCCCTTTTCGTCTTTTGTTATCGAATCGACTTAAAGCCATATCGTCACATTTTACACTCATCTCTCTCAAACGGTTACATTTATCGTCTGCAAAGCTATGTCGCGTGCTGCGGCATGCGGAGACACTAAAAGCACCATAGTAGAACACAGAAGAAGCTTCTAAGTTGATGTAATAGCCAGTAAGAAGCAGTACAATTCAAGTTTTAGTTACCGACTATTGACTTTTTACCCTCCTTTGGTGCCTTGGGCATGAGCTAAAATCTTAAGATTTTGCATGAAAGGCAGACTAGCACCCACGTTGAACGGGAGAAAGTGAAAAGTGTTCATATGTAGTAAAAACCTGAGAAATCAGTCCGTTTTCGTCATTTGTTATGGAATCGACCTAAAGCCATATCGTCACATTGGACACTCATCTCTCTGAAACGGTTACATTTATCGTCTGCAAAGCTATGTCGCGTGCTGCGGTATGCGGAGACACTAAAAGCACCATAGTAGAACACAGAAGAAGCTGTAAGTTGATGCAATAACCAGTAAGAAGCAGTACAATTCAAGTTTTAGGTATCGATTATTGACTTTTTACCATTCCTTGGTGCCTTGGACATGAGCTAGGACCTTAAGATTTTCCGTGAAAAGAGGACTGGCACCCGCGTTGCACGGGAGAATGTGAAAAGTGTTCATATGTAGTAAAAACCTCAGAAACCCGTCCGGTTTCGTCATTTGTTATCGAATCGTCTTAAAGCCAGATCGTCATGTTGGCCGCTCTTCTCTCTGAAACGGTTACACTATCGTCTGCAAAGCTATGTCGCTTGCTGCGTATGCGGAGACTCTAAAAGGACCATAGTAGAACACAGAAGAAGCTTCTAATTTGATGTAATAGCCGATAAGAAGCAGTACAATTCAAGTTTTAGTTATCGATTATTGACTTTTTACCCTTCTTTGGTGCCTTGGGCATGAGCAAGGATCTTAAGATTTTGCATGAAAGGAAGACTAGCACCCACGTTGCACGGGAGAATATGAAAAGTGTTCATATGTAGTAAAAACCTGAAAAACCCGTCCGGTTTCGTCATTTGTAATCGAATCGACTTAAAGCCAGATCGTCATGTTGGCCGCTCTTCTCTCTGAAACGGTTACACTATCGTCTGCAAAGCTATGTCGCGTGCTGCGTATGCTGATACACTAAAAGCACCATTGTAGAACACAGAAGAAGCTTCTAAGTTGATGTAATAGCCAGTAAGATGCAGTACAATTCACGTTTTAGCTATCGATTATTGACTTCTTACCCTTCTTTGGTGCCTTGGGCATCAGCTAGGATCTTAAGATTTTGCATGAAAGGAAGACTAGCACCCACGTTGCACGGGAGAAAGTGAAAAGTGTTCATATGTATTAAAAACCTGAGAAATCCGTCCGTTTTTCTCATTCGTTATCGAATCAACTTGAAGCCAGATCGACACATTGGCCGCTCTTCTCTCTGAAACGGTTACATTTATCGTCTGCAAAGCTATGTCGCGTGCTGCGGTATGCGGAGACACTAAACGCACCATAGTACAACACAGATGAAACTTCTAAGTTGATGTAATAGCCAGTAAGAAGCAGTACAATTCAAGTTTTAAATATCCATTATTGACTTTTTACCCTTCTTTGGTGCCTTGGACACGAGCTAGGAAATTAAGATTTTGCATGAAAGGTGGACTGGCAGCCGTGTAGCTCGGGAGAATGTGAAATGTGTTTATATGTCGTAAAAACCTGAAAAATCCTTCCCTTTTCGTCATTTGTTATCGAATCGACTTAAATCCATATCGTCACATTTTACACTCATCTCTTTGCAACGGTTACATCTGTCGTCTGCAAAGCTATGTCGCGTGCTGCGTATGCGGAGACTCCAAAAGCACCATAGTAGAACACAGAAGAAGCTGTAAATAGATGTAATAACCAGTAAGAAGCAGTACAATTCATGCTTTAGGTATCGATTATTGACTTTTTACCATTCTTTGGTGCCTTGGACATGAGCTAGGACCTTAAGATTTTGCGTGAAAAGAGGACTGGCACCCGCGTTGCACGGGAGAATATGAAAAGTTTTCATATGTAGTAAAAACCTCAGTAACCCGTCCGGTTTCGTCATTTGTTATCGAATCGACTTAAAGCCATATCGTCACAATGGACATTCATCTCTCTGAAACGGTTACATTTATCGTCTGCAAAGCTATGTCGCGTGCTGCGGTATGCGGAGACACTAAAAGCACCATAGTAGAACACAGAAGAAGCTGTAAGTTGATGCAATATCCAGTAAGAAGCAGTACAATTCAAGTTTTAGGTATCGATTATTGACTTTTTACCATTCCTTGGTGCCTTGGACATGAGCTTGGACCTTAAGATTTTGCGTGAAAAGAGGACTGGCACCCGCGTTGCACGGGAGAATGTGAAAAGTGTTCATATGTAGTAAAAACCTCAGAAACCCGTCCGGTATCGTCATTTGTTATCGAATCGTCTTAAAGCCAGATCGTCATGTTGGCCGCTCTTCTCTCTGAAACGGTTACACTATCGTCTGCAAAGCTATGTCGCGTGCTGCGTATGCGGATACCCTAAAAGCACCATTGTAGAACACAGAAGAAGCTTCTAAGTTGATGTAATAGCCAGTAAGATGCAGTACATTTCAAGTTTTAGTTATCGATTATTGACTTTTTACCCTTCTTTGGTGCCTTGGGTATGAGCTAGGATCTTAAGATTTTACATGAAAGGAAGACTAGCACCCACGTTGCACGGGAGAAAGTGAAAAGTGTTCATATGTAGTAAAAACCTGTGAAATCCGTCCGTTTTTCTCATTTGTTATCGAATCAACTTAAAGCCAGATCGTCACATTGGGTGCTCTTCTCTCTGAAACGGTTACATTTGTCGTCTGCAAAGCTATGTCGCGTGCTGCGGTATGCGGAGACACTAAAAGCACCATAGTAGAACACAGAAGAAGCTTCTAAGTTGTTGTAATAGCCATTAAGAAGCAGTACAATTCTAGTGTTAGGTATCGTTAATGGCCTTTTTACCCCTCTTTGGTGCTTTGGACATAAGCTGGGACCTTAAGATTTTGCATGAAAGGAAAGCTATCTGCCGCGTGAAAGGTGGATTATCTGCCGCGTTGCGCGGGAAAATGTGAAAAGTGATCATATGTTGTGAAAAGTTGAGAAATCCGTCCGTTTTCGTCATTTGTTATCGAATCGGTTTAAAGCCAGATCGTCACATTGGCCGCATTTCTCTCTGAAACGGTTACATTTATCGTCTGCAAAGCTATGTAGCGTGCTGCGGTATGTGGAGACACTAAAATCACGATAGTAGAACACAGAAGAAGCTTCTAAGTTGATGTAATAGCCAGTAAGAAGCAGTACAATTCAAGTGTTAGCTATCGTTTATTGTCTTTTTACCCTTCTTTTGTGCCTTGGACATGAGCTAGGACGTTAAGATTTTGCATGAAAGGAGGACCAGCAGCCGCGTTGCACGGGAGAATGTGAAAAGTGTTCATATGTAGTAAAAACCTGAGAAATCCTTCCGTTCTCGTCATTTGTTATCGAATCGACATACAGCCAGACCGTCAGATTGGCCGCTCTTTTCTCTGAAACGGTTACATTTATCTTCTGCAAAGCTATGTCGCGTGCTGCGGTATGCGGAGACACTAAAAGCACCATAGTAGAACACAGAATAAGCTTCTAAATTGATGTAACAGACAGTAAGAAGCAGTACAATTCAAGTCTTAGTTATCGATTATTGTCTTTTTACCCGTCTTTGGTGCCTTGGACATGAGCTGGGACCTTAAGATTTTGCATGAAAGGAGGACTGGCAGCCGTGTAGCTCGGGAGAATGTGAAAAGTGTTCATATGTTGTAAAAACCTGAGAACTCCTTCCGAATTCGTCATTTGTTATCGAATCGACAATAAAGCCAGATCGTCACATTGGCTGCTCTTCTCTCTGAAACAGTTACATTTATCGTCTGCAAAGGTATTTCGCGTGCTACGGTATGCGGAGACACTAAAAGCACCATTGTAGAACACAGAAGAAACTTCTAAGTTGATGTAATAGCAAGTAAGAAGCAGTACAATTCAGATTTTAGATATCGATAATTGACTTTTTACCCCTCTTTGGTGCCTTGGACATGAGCTAGGTAATTACGTTTTTGCATGAATGGAGGACTAGCAGCCGCGTTGCACGGGAGAATGCGAAAAGTGTTCATATGTAGTAAAAACCTGAGAAATCCGTCCGTTTTCCTCATTTGTTCTCGAATCAACTTAAAGCCAGATCGTCACATTGGCCGCTCTACTCTCTGCAACGATTACATTTATCGTCTGCAAAGCTATGTCGCGTGCTGCGGTATGCGGAGACACTAAAAGCACCATAGTAGAACACAGAATAAGCTTCTAAATTGATGTAACAGACAGTAAGAAGCAGTACAATTCAAGTTTAAGTTATCGTTTATTGACTTTTTACCCTTCATTGGTGCCTTGGACATGAGCTAGGACCTTACGATTTTGCATGAAAGGAGGATCAGCAGCCGCGTTGCACGGGAGAATGTGAAAAGTGTTCATATGTAGTAAAAACCTGAGAAATCCGTCCGTTTTCGTCATTTGTTATCGAATCAACTTAAAGCCAGATCGGCACACTGGCCGCTCTACTCTCTGCAACGGTTACATTTATCGTCTGCAAAGCTATTTCGCGTGCTACGGTATGCGGAGACACTAAAAGCACCATTGTAGCACACAGAAGAAACTTCTAAGCTGATGTACTAGCCAGTAAGAAGCAGTAATATTCAAGTTTTAGTTATCGATCATTGACTTTTAACCCTTCTTTGGTGCCTTGCAGATGAGGTAGGACCTTAAGGTTTTGCATGAAAGGAGGACTAGCAGAACTGTTACACGGGAGAATGTGAAAAGTGTTCATATGTAGTAAAAACATGAGAGATCCGTCCGATTTCTTCATTTGTTATCGAATCGACTTAAAGCCAGATCTTCACATTGGACACTCTTCTCTCTGAAACGGTTACATTTATCGTCTGCAAAGCTATGTCGCGTGCTGCGGTATGCGGAGACACTAAAAGCACCATTGTAGAACACAGAATAAGCTTCTAAATTGATGTAATAGCCAGTAAGAAACAGTACAATTCAAGTTTTAGGTATCGATTATTGATTTTTTCCACTTCTTTGGTACCTTCGACATGAGCTAGGACCTTAAGATCTTGCATGAAAAAAGGACTGGCAACCGCGTTGCACGAGTGAATGTGAAAAGCGTTCATATGTAGCAAAAACCTGAGAAACCCGTCCGTTTATGTAATTTGTTATCGAAACGATTTAAGGCCATATCGGCATGTTGGCCGCTCTTCTCTCTGAAACGGTTGCATCAATGGTCTGTAAAGCTATGTCGCGTGCTGCGTATGCGGAGACACTAAAAGCACCATAGTAGCACACAGAAGAAGCTTCTAAGTTGATGTAATAGCCAGTAAGAAGCAGTACAATTCAAGTTTTAGTTATCGATTATTGACTTTTTACCCTTCTTTGGTGCCTTGGGCATGAGCTAGGACCTTAAAATTTTGCATGAAAGGAGGACTAGCAGCCGCATTGCACGGGAGAATGCGAAAAGTGTTCATATGTAGTAAAAACCTGAGAAATCCGTAGGTTTACGTCATTTGTTATCGAATCGACATACAGCCAGATCGTCACATTGGCCGCTCTTCTCTCTGAAACGGTTACATTTATCGTCTGCAAAGGTATGTCGCGTGCTGCGGTATAAGGAGACACTAAAAACAACATAGTAGAACACAGAAGAAGTTTCTAAGTTGATGTAATAGCCAGTAAGAAGCAGTACAATTCAAGTTTTAGTTATAGTTTATTGACTTTTACCCCTATTTGGTGCCTTGGACATGAGCTTTGACCTTACGATTTTGCATGAAAGGAGGACTAGCTGCCGCGTTGCGCGGGAAAATGTGAAAAGTGTTCATATGTAGTAAAAAGTTGAGAAATCTGTCCGTTTTCGTCATTTGATCTCGAATCAACTGAAAGCCAGATCGTCACATTGGCCGCCCTTCTCTCTGAAACGGTTACATTTAACGTCTGCAAATATATGTCGCGTGCTGCGGTATGCGGTGACACTAAAAGCACCATAGTAGAACACAGAAAAAGCTTCTAAGTTGATGTAATAGCCAGTAAGAAGCAGTACAATTCAAGTTTAAGTTATCGAATATTGACTTTTTACGCTTCTTTGGTGCCTTGGACATGAGCTAGGCCCTTAAGATTTTGCATGAAAGGAGGACTTGTAGCCGCGTTGCACGGGAGAATGTGAAAAGTGTTCATATGCAGTAGAAACCTGAGAAATTTGTCCGTTTTCGTCATTTGTTATCGAATCGACTTAAAGCCAGATCGTCACATTGGCCGCTCTTCTCTCTGAAACGGTTACAATTATCGTCTGCAAAGCTATATCGCTTGCTGCGGTATGCGGAGACACTAAAGGCAACACAGTAGAACACAGAAGAGGTTTCTAAGTTCATGTAATAGCCAGTAAGAAGCAGTACAAGCCAAGTTTTAGGTATCGATTATTGACTTCTTACCCTTCTTTAGTGCATTGGACATGAGCTAGGACCTTAAGATTTTGCATGAAAGGAGGACTAGCAGCCGTGTTGCGCGGGAGAATGTGAAAAGTGTTCATATGCACTAAAAACCTGAGAAATCCGTCCGTTTTCCTCATTTGTTATCGAATCAATTTAAAGCCAGATCGTCACATTGGCCGCTCTTCTCTCTGAAACAGTTACATTTAACGTCTGCAAAGCTATGTCGAATGCTGCGGTATAAGGGGACACTAAAAGTAACATAGTAGAACACAGAAGAAGTTTCTAAGTTGATGTAATAGCCAGTAAGAAGCAGTACAATTCAAGTTTTAGTTATAGATTAATGACTTTTTACCCGTCTTTGGTGCTTTGGACATGAGCTGGGACCTTAAGATTTTGAATGAAAGGAGGATTGGCAGCCGTGTAGCACGGGAGAATGTGAATAGTGTTCATATGTATTAAAAACCTGAGAAAATCGTCCGTTTTCGTCATTTGTTATCAAATCGACTTAAAGCCAGATCGTCACATTGGCCGCTCTTCTCTCTGAAACGGTTACATTTATCTTCTGCAAAGCTATGTCGCGTGCTGCGGTATGCGGAGACACTAAAAGCTCCATTGTAGAACACAGTAGAAGCTTCTAAGTTGATGTCATAGCAAGTAAGAAGCAGTACAATTCAAGTTTTAGTTATCGATTATTGACTTTTTACCCTTCTTTGGTGCCTTGGACATGAGCTTGGAACTTAAGATTCTGTATGAAAGGAGGACTAGCAACCGCGTTGCAAGGGAGAATGTAAAATGTGTTCATATGTATCAAAAACCTGAGAAATCCGTCCCTTTTTGTCATTTGTTATCGAATCGACTTAAAGCCAGATCGTCACATTGGCCGCTCATCTCTCAGAAACGGTTACATTTATCGTCTGCAAAGCTATGTCGCGTGCTGCGGTATGCGGAGACACTAAAAGCACCATTGTAGAACACAGAAGAAGCTTCTAAGTTGATGTAATAGCCAGTAAGAAGCAGTACAATTCAAGTTTTAGTTATCGATAATTGACTTTTTAAACTTCTTTGGTGCATTGGACAAGAGCTTGACCTTAAGATTTTGCATGAAAGGAGGACTAGCTGCCGCGTTGCACGTTAGAATGTGAAATGTGTTCATATGTATTAAAAACCTGAGAAAATCGTCCGTTTTCGTCATTTGTTATCGAATCGACTTAAAGCCAGATCGTCACATTGGCCGCTCTTCTCTCTGAAACGGTTACATTTATCGTCTGCAGAGCTATGTCGCGTGCTGCTGTATGCGGAGACACTAAAAGCACCATAGTAGAACACAGAAGAAGCTGTAATTTGATGTAATAGCCAGTAAGAAGCAGTAAAATTCAAGTTTTAGGTATCGATTATTGACTTCTTACCCTTCTTTGGTGCATTGGACATGAGCTAGGACCTTAAGATTTTGCATGAAAGGAGGACTGGCAGCCGTGTAGCACGGGAGAATGTGAAAAGTGTTCATATGTTGCAAAAACCTGAGAAATCCCTCCCTTTTTGTCATTTGTTATCGAATCAACTGAAAGCCAGATCGTCACATTGGCCGCTCTTCTGTCTGAAACGGTTACATTTAACGTCTGCAAAGATATGTCGCGTGCTGCGGTATGCGGAGACACTAAAAGCACCATAGTAGAACACAGAAGAAACTTCTAAGTTGATGTAATAGCCAGTAAGAAGCAGTACAATTCAAGTTTTAGTTATCGATTATTGACTTTTTAGCCTTCTTTGGTGCCTTGGACATGAGCTAGGACGTTAAGATTTGGCATGAAAGGAGGACCAGCAGCCGCGTTGCACGGGAGAATGTGAAAAGTGTTCATATGTAGTAAAAACCGGAGAAATCCGTCCGTCTTTGTCATTTGTTATCGAATCGAGTTAAAGCCAGATCGTCACATTGGCCGCTCTACTCTCTGCAACGGTTACATTTATCGTCTGCAAAGCTATGTCGCGTGCTGCTGTATGCGGAGACACTAAAAGCACCATAGTAGAACACAGAAGAAGCTTTAATTTGATGTAATAGCCAGTAAGAAGCAGTACAATTCAAGTTTTAGGTATCGATTATTGACTTCTTACCCTTCTTTGGTGCATTGGACATGAGCTAGGACATAAGATTTTGCATGAAAGGAGGACTAGCAGCCGCGTTGCACGGGAGAATTTGGAAAGTGTTCATATGTAGTAAATACCTGAGAAATCCGTCGGTTTTCGTGATTTGTTATCGAATCGACTTAATGCCAGATCGTCACATTGGCCGCTCATCTGTCTGAAACGGTTACATTTATCGTCTGCAAAGCTAATTCGCGTGCTGCTGTATGCGGAGACACTAAAAGCACCATAGTACAACACAGAAGAAGCTTCTAAATTGATGTAATAGCCAGTAAGAAGTAGTACAATTCAAGTTTTAGTTATCGATTATTGACCATTTATCCGTCTTTGGTGCCTTGGACATGAGCTGGGACCTTAAGATTTTGCATGAAAGGAGGACTGGCAGCCGTGTAGCACGGGAGAATGTGAATCGTGCTTTAATGCAGTAAAAACCTGAGAAATCCTTTCGTTCTCGTCATTTGTTATCGAATCGACTTAAAGCCAGATCGTCATATTGGCTGCTCGTCTCTCTGAAACGGTTACATTTATCGTCTGCAAAGCTATGTCGCGTGCTGCTGTATGCGGAGACACTAAAAGCACCATAGTAGAACACAGAAGAAGCTGTAATTTGATGTAATAGCCAGTAAGAAGCAGTAAAATTCAAGTTTTAGGTATCGATTATTGACTTCTTGCCCTTCTTTGGTGCATTGGACATGAGCTAGGTCCGTAAGATTTTGCATGAAAGGAGGACTAGCAGCCGTGTTGCGCGGGAGAATGTGAAAAGTGTTCATATGCAGATAAAACCTGAGAAATACGTCCGTTTTCGTCATTTGTTATCGAATCAACTTAAAGCCAGATCGTCACATTGGCCGCTCTACTCTCTGCAACGGTTACATTTAAAGTCTGCAAAGCTATGTCGCGTGCTGCGGTATAAGGAGACACTAAAAGCAACATAGTAGAACACAGAAGAAGTTTCTAAGTTGATGTAATAGCCAGTAAGAAGCGGTACAATTCAAGTTTTAGTTATCGTTTATCGACTTTTTACCCCTATTTGGTGCCTTGGACATGAGCTTTGACCTTAAGATTTTGCATGAAAGGAGGACTAGCTGCCGCGTTGCGCGGGAGAATGTGAAAAGTGTTCATATGTAGTAAAAAGTTGAGAAATCCGTCCGTTTTCGTCATTTGATCTCGAATCAACTGAAAGCCAGATCGTCACATTGGCCGCTCTTCTCTCTGAAACGGTTACATTTAACGTCTGCAAATATATGTCGCGTGCTGCGGTATGCGGAGACACTAAAAGCACCATAGTAGAACACAGAAGAAGCTTCTAAGTTGATGTAATAGCCAGTAAGAAGCAGTACAATTCAAGTTTAAGTTATCGAATATTGACTTTTTACCCTTCTTTGGTGCCTTGGACATGAGCTAGGCCCTTATGATTTTGCATGAAAGGAGGACTAGCAGCCGCGTTGCACGGGAGAATGTGAAAAGTGTTCATATGTAGTAAAAACCTGAGAAATCCATCCGTTTTCGTCATTTTTTATCGAATCAACTTAAAGCCAGATCGTCACATTGCCCGCTCTACTCTCTGTAACGGTTACATTTATCGTCTGCAAAGCTATGTCGCGTGCTGCTGTATGCGGAGACACTAAAAGCACCATAGTAGAACACAGAAGAAGCTTTAATTTGATGTAACAGCCAGAAAGTAGCAGTACAATTCAAGTTTTAGGTATCGATTATTGACTTTTTACCCTTCTTTGGTGCCTTGGACATGAGCTAGGAACTTAAGATTCTGTATGAAAGGAGGACTAGCAACCGCGTTGCAAGGGAGAATGTAAAATGTGTTCATATGTTTCAAAAACCTGAGAAATCCGTCCCTTTTTGTCATTTGTTATCGAATCGACTTAAAGCCAGATCGTCACATTGGCCGCTCATCTCTCAGAAACGGTTACATTTATCGTCTGCAAAGCTATGTCGTGTGCTGCGGTATGCGGAGACACTAAAAGCACCATTGTAGAACACAGAAGAAGCTTCTAAGTTGATGTAATAGCAAGTAAGAAGCAGTACAATTCAAGTTTTAGTTATCGATAATTGACTTTTTAACCTTCTTTGGTGCCTTGGACATGAGCTAGGACCTTAAAATTTTGCATGAAAGGAGGACTAGCAGCCGCGTATCACGGGAGAATGTGCAAAGTGTTCATATGTAGTAAAAACCTGAGAAATCCGTCCGTTTACGTCATTTGTTATCGAATCGAGTTAAAGCCAGATCGTCACATTGGCCGCTCTACTCTCTGCAACGGTTACATTTATCGTCTGCAAAGCTATGTTGCGTGCTGCTGCATGCGGAGACACTAAAAGCACCATAGTGGAACACAGAAGAAGCTTTAATTTGATGTAATAGCCAGTAAGAAGCAGTACAATTCAAGTTTTAGTTATCGTTTATTGACTTTTTACCCCTATTTTGTGCCTTGGACATGAGCTTTGACATTAAGATTTTGCATGAAAGGAGGACTAGCTGCCGCGTTGCGCGGGAAAATGTGAAAAGTGTTCATATGTAGTAAAAAGTTGAGAAATTCGTCCGTTTTCGTCATTTGATCTCGAATCAACTGAAAGCCAGATCGCCACATTGGCCGCTCTTCTCTCTGAAACGGTTACATTTATCGTCTGCAAAGCTATGTCGCGTGCTGCGGTATGCGGAGACACTAAAAGTACCATTGTAGAACACAGAAGAAGCTTCTAAGTTGATGTAATAGCAAGTAAGAAGCAGTACAATTCAAGTTTTAGTTATCGATTATTGACTTTTTACCCTTCTTTGGTGCCTTGGACATGAGCTAGGACCTTAAAATTTTGCATGAAAGGAGGACTAGCAGCCGCGTATCACGGGAGAATGTGCAAAGTGTTCATATGTAGTAAAAAGCGGAGAAATCCGTCCGTTTACGTCATTTGTTATCGAATCGAGTTAAAGCCAGATCGTCACATTGGCCGCTCTTCTCTCAGAAACGGTTACATTTATCGTCTGCAAAGCTATGTTGCGTGCTGCGGTATAAGGAGTCACTAAAAGCAACATAGTAGAACACAGAAGAAGTTTCTAAGTTGATGTAATAGCCAGTAAGAAGCAGTACTATTCAAGTTTTAGTTATCGATTAATGACTTCCGTCTTTGGTGCTTTGGACATGAGCTGGGACCTTAAGATTTTGAATGATAGGAGGATTGGCAGCCGTGTACCACGGGAGAATGTGAATAGTGTTCATATGTAGTAAAAACCTGAGAAATCCTTCCGTTCTCGTCATTTCTTATCGAATCGACTTAAAGCCAGATCGTCACATTGGCCGCTCATCTCTCAGAAACGGTTACATTTATCGTCTGCAAAGCTATGTCGTGTGCTGCGGTATGCGGAGACACTAAAAGCACCATTGTAGAACACAGAAGAAGCTTCTAAGTTGATGTAATAGCAAGTAAGAAGCAGTACAATTCAAGTTTTAGTTTTCGATAATTGACTTTTTAACCTTCTTTGGTGCATTGGACAAGAGCTTGACCTTAAGATTTTGCATGAAAGGAGGACTAGCTGCCGCGTTGCACGTTAGAATGTGAAATGTGTTCATATGTATTAAAAACCTGAGAAAATCGTCCGTTTTCCTCATTTGTTATCGAATCGACTTAAAGCCAGATCGTCACATTGGCCGCTCTACTCTCTGCAACGGTTACATTTATCGTCTGCAAAGCTATGTCGCGTGCTGCTGTATGCGGAGACACTAATAGCACCATAGTAGAACACAGAAGAAGCTTTAATTTGATGTAATAGCCAGTAAGAAGCAGTACAATTCAAGTTTTAGGTATCGATTACTGACTTCTTACCCTTCTTTGGTGCATTGGACATGAGCTAGGACCTTAAGATTTTGCATGAAAGGAGAACTAGCAGCCGCGTTGCACGGGAGAATATGGAAAGTGTTCATATGTAGTAAATACCTGAGAAATCCGTCGGTTTTCGTCATTTGTTATCGAATCGACTTAATGCCAGATCGTCACATTGGCCGCTCATCTGTCTGAAACGGTTAAATTTATCGTCTGCAAAGCTAAGTCGCGTGCTGCAGTATGCGGAGACACTAAAAGCACCATAGTACAACACAGAAGAAGCTTCTAAATTGATGTAATAGCCAGTAAGAAGCAGTACAATTCAAGTTTTAGGTATCGATTATTGACTTCTTACCCTTCTTTGGTGCATTGGACATGAGCTAGGACCTTAAGATTTTGCATGAAAGGAGGACTAGCAGCCGTGTTGCGCGGGAGAATGTGAAAAGTGTTCATATGCAGTAAAAACCTGAGAAATACGTCCGTTTTCGTCATTTGTTATCGAATCAACTTAAAGCCAGATCGTCACATTGGCCGCTCTACTCTCTGCAACGGTTACATTTAAAGTCTGCAAAGCTATGTCGCGTGCTGCGGTATAAGGAGACACTAAAAGCAACATAGTAGAACACAGAAGAAGTTTCTAAGTTGATGTAATAGGCAGTAAGAAGCAGTACAATTCAAGTTTTAGTTATCGTTTATTGACTTTTTACCCCTATTTGGTGCCTTGGACATGAGCTTTGACCTTACGATTTTGCATGAAAGGAGGACTAGCAGCCGCGTTTCGCGGGAGAATGTGAAAAGTGTTCATATGTAGTAAAAACCGGAGAAATCCGTCCGTTTTTGTCATTTGTTATCGAATCGAGTTAAAGCCAGATCGTCACATTGGCCGCTCTACTCTCTGCAACGGTTACATTTATCGTCTGCAAAGCTATGTCGAATGCTGCGGTATAAGGGGACACTAAAAGTAACATAGTAGAACACAGAAGAAGTTTCGAAGTTGATGTAATAGCCAGTAAGAAGCAGTACTATTCAAGTTTTAGTTATCGATTAATGACTTCCGTCTTTGGTGCTTTGGACATGAGCTGGGACCTTAAGATTTTGAATGAAAGGAGTATTGGCAGCCGTGTAGCACGGGAGAATGTGAATAGTGTTCATATGTAAGAAAAACCTGAGAAATCCTTCCGTTCTCGTCATTTGTTATCGAATCGACTTAAAGCCAGATCGTCACATTGGCCGCTCATCTCTCAGAAACGGTTACATTTATCGTCTGCAAAGCTATGTCGCGTGCTGCGGTATGCGGAGACACTAAAAGCACCATTGTAGAACACAGAAGAAGCTTCTAAGTTGATGTAATAGCACGTAAGAAGCAGTACAATTCAAGTTTTAGTTATCGATTATTGACTTTTTACCCTTCTTTGGTGCCTTGGACATGAGCTAGGACCTTAAAATTTTGCATGAAAGGAGGACTAGCAGCCGCGTATCACGGGAGAATGTGCAAAGCGTTCATATGTAGTAAAAACCTGAGAAATCCGTCCGTTACCGTCATTTGTTATCGAATCGAGTTAAAGCCAGATCGTCACATTGGCCGCTCTACTCTCTGCAACGGTTACATTTATCGTCTGCAAAGCTATGTTGCGTGCTGCAGCATGCGGAGACACTAAAAGCACCATAGTGGAACACAGAAGAAGCTTTAATTTGATGTAATAGCCAGTAAGAAGCAGTACAATTCAAGTTTTAGTTATCGTTTATTGACTTTTTACCCCTATTTTGTGCCTTGGACATGAGCTTTGACATTAAGATTTTGCATGAAAGGAGGACTAGCTGCCGCGTTGCGCGGGAAAATGTAAAAAGTGTTCATATGTAGTAAAAAGTTGAGAAATCCGTCCGTTTTCGTCATTTGATCTCGAATCAACTGAAAGCCAGATCGTCACATTGGCCGCTCTTCTCTCTGAAACGGTTACATTTATCGTCTGCAAAGCTATGTCGCGTGCTGCGGTATGCGGAGACACTAAAAGCACCATAGTAGAACACAGAAGAAGCTTCTAAGTTGATGTAATAGCAAGTAAGAAGCAGTACAATTCAAGTTTTAGTTTTCGATAATTGACTTTTTAACCTTCTTTGGTGCATTGGACAAGAGCTTGACCTTAAGATTTTGCATGAAAGGAGGACTAGCTGCCGCGTTGCACGTTAGAATGTGAAATGTGTTCATATGTATTAAAAACCTGAGAAAATCGTCCGTTTTCGTCATTTGTTATCGAATCGACTTAAAGCCAGATCGTCACATTGGCCGCTCTTCTCTCTGAAACGGTTACATTTATCGTCTGCAAAGCTATGTCGCGTGCTGCGGTATGCGGAGACACTAAAAGCACCATTGTAGAACACAGAAGAAGCTTCTAAGTTGATGTAATAGCAAGTAAGAAGCAGTACAATTCAAGTTTTAGTTATCGATTATATACTTTTTACTCTTCTTTGGTGCCTTGGACATGAGCTAGGACCTTACAATTTTGCATGAAAGGAGGACTAGCAGCCGCGTATCACGGGAGAATGTGCAAAGTGTTCATATGTAGTAAAAACCTGAGAAATCCGTCCGTTTACGTCATTTGTTATCGAATCAACTTAAAGCCAGATCGTCATATTGCCCGCTCTACTCTCTGCAACGGTTACATTTATCGTCTGCAAAGCTATGTCGCGTGCTGCTGTATGCGGAGACACTAAAAGCACCATAGTAGAACACAGAAGAAGCTTTAATTTGATGTAACAGCCAGAAAGTAGCAGTACAATTCAAGTTTTAGGTATCGATTATAGACTTCTTACCCTTCTTTGGTGCATTGGACATGAGCTAGGACCTTAAGATTTTGCATGAAAGGAGGACTAGCAGCCGCGTTGCACGGGAGAATTTGGAAAGTGTTCATATGTAGTAAATACCTGAGAAATCCGTCGGTTTTCGTCATTTGTTATCGAATCGACTTAATGCCAGATCGTCACATTGGCCGCACTTCTGTCCGAAACGGTTACATTCATCGTCTACAAAGCTATGTCGCGTGCTGCGGTATGTGGAGACACTAAAAGCACCATAGTAGAACACAGATGAAGCTAATAAGTTGATGTAATAGCTAGTAAGAAGTAGTACAATTCAAGTTTTAGGTATCGATTATTGACTTTTTACCCTTCTTTGGTGACTTGGACATGAGCTAGGAACTTAAGATTCTGTATGAAAGGAGGACTAGCAACTGCGTTGCAAGGGAGAATGTAAAATGTGTTCATATGTTGCAAAAACCTGAGAAATCCGTCCCTTTTTGTCATTTGTTATCGAATCGACTTAAAGCCAGATCGTCACATTGGCCGCTCATCTCTCAGAAACGGTTACATTTATCGTCTGCAAAGCTATGTCGTGTGCTGCGGTATGCGGAGACACTAAAAGCACCATTGTAGAACACAGAAGAAGCTTCTAAGTTGATGTAATAGCAAGTAAGAAGCAGTACAATTCAAGTTTTAGTTTTCGATAATTGACTTTTTAACCTTCTTTGGTGCATTGGACAAGAGCTTGACCTTAAGATTTTGCATGAAAGGAGGACTAGCTGCCGCGTTGCACGTTAGAATGTGAAATGTGTTCATATGTATTAAAAACCTGAGAAAATCGTCCGTTTTCCTCATTTGTTATCGAATCGACTTAAAGCCAGATCGTCACATTGGCCGCTCTACTCTCTGCAACGGTTACATTTATCGTCTGCAAAGCTATGTCGCGTGCTGCTGTATGCGGAGACACTAATAGCACCATAGTAGAACACAGAAGAAGCTTTAATTTGATGTAATAGCCAGTAAGAAGCAGTACAATTCAAGTTTTAGGTATCGATTATTGACTTCTTACCCTTCTTTGGTGCATTGGACATGAGCTAGGACCTTAAGATTTTGCATGAAAGGAGAACTAGCAGCCGCGTTGCACGGGAGAATTTGGAAAGTGTTCATATGTAGTAAATACCTGAGAAATCCGTCGGTTTTCGTCATTTGTTATCGAATCGACTTAATGCCAGATCGTCACATTGGCCGCTCATCTGTCTGAAACGGTTACATTTATCGTCTGCAAAGCTAAGTCGCGTGCTGCAGTATGCGGAGACACTAAAAGCACCATAGTACAACACAGAAGAAGCTTCTAAATTGATGTAATAGCCAGTAAGAAGCAGTACAATTCAAGTTTTAGTTATCGATTATTGACCTTTTATCCGTCTTTGGTGCCTTGGACATGAGCTGGGACCTTAAGATTTTGCATGAAAGGAGGACTGGCAGCCGTGTAGCACGGGAGAATGTGAATAGTGCTTATATGCAGTAGAAACCTGAGAAATCCTCGATCGACTTAAAGCCAGATCGTCACATTGGCCGCTCTTCTCTCTGAAACGGTTACATTTATCGTCTGCAAAGCTATGTCGCGTGCTGCTGTATGCGGAGACACTAAAAGCACCATAGTAGAACACAGAAGAAGCTGTAATTTGATGTAATAGCCAGTAAGAAGCAGTAAAATTCAAGTTTTAGGTATCGATTATTGACTTCTTACCCTTCTTTGGTGCATTGGACATGAATTAGGACCTTAAGATTTTGCATGAAAGGAGGACTAGCAGCCGTGTTGCGCGGGAGAATGTGAAAAGTGTTCATATGCAGTAAAAACCTGAGAAATACGTCCGTTTTCGTCATTTGTTATCGAATCAACTTAAAGCCAGATCGTCACATTGGCCGCTCTACTCTCTGCAACGGTTACATTTAAAGTCTGCAAAGCTATGTCGCGTGCTGCGGTATAAGGAGACACTAAAAGCAACATAGTAGAACACAGAAGAAGTTTCTAAGTTGATGTAATAGCCAGTAAGAAGCAGTACAATTCAAGTTTTAGTTATCGTTTATTGATTTTTTAGCCTTCTTTGGTGCCTTGGACATGAGCTAGGACGTTAAGATTTGGTATGAAAGGAGGACCAGCAGCCGCGTTGCACGGGAAAATGTGAAAAGTGTTCATATGTAGTAAAAACCGGAGAAATCCGTCCGTTTTTGTCATTTGTTATCGAATCGAGTTAAAGCCAGATCGTCACATTGGCCGCTCTACTCTCTGCAACGGTTACATTTATCGTCTGCAAAGCTATGTCGAATGCTGCGGTATAAGGGGACACTAAAAGTAACATAGTAGAACACAGAAGTAGTTTCGAAGTTGATGTAATAGCCAGTAAGATGCAGTACTATTCAAGTTTTAGTTATCGATTAATGACTTCCGTCTTTGGTGCTTTGGACATGAGCTGGGACCTTAAGATTTTGAATGAAAGGAGGATTGGCAGCCGTGTAGCACGGGAGAATGTGAATAGTGTTCATATGTAAGAAAAACCTGAGAAATCCTTCCGTTCTCGTCATTTGTTATCGAATCGAGTTAAAGCCAGATCGTCACATTGGCCGCTCTACTCTCTGCAACGGTTACATTTATCGTCTGCAAAGCTATGTTGCGTGCTGCTGCATGCGGAGAAACTAAAAGCACCATAGTGGAACACAGAAGAAGCTTTAATTTGATGTAATAGCCAGTAAGAAGCAGTACAATTCAAGTTTTAGTTATCGTTTATTGACTTTTTACCCCTATTTTGTGCCTTGGACATGAGCTTTGACATTAAGATTTTGCATGAAAGGAGGACTAGCTGCCGCGTTGCGCGGGAAAATGTGAAAAGTGTTCATATGTAGTAAAAACCGGAGAAATCCGTCCTTTTTCGTCATTTGATCTCGAATCAACTGAAAGCCAGATCGTCACATTGGCCGCTCTTCTCTCTGAAACGGTTACATTTATCGTCTGCAAAGCTATGTCGCGTGCTGCGGTATGCGGAGACACTAAAAGCACCATAGTAGAACACAGATGAAGCTTCTAAGTTGATGTAATAGCAAGTAAGAAGCAGTACAATTCAAGTTTTAGTTTTCGATAATTGACTTTTTAACCTTCTTTGGTGCATTGGACAAGAGCTTGACCTTAAGATTTTGCATGAAAGGAGGACTAGCTGCCGCGTTGCACGTTAGAATGTGAAATGTGTTCATATGTATTAAAAACCTGAGAAAATCGTCCGTTTTCGTCATTTGTTATCAAATCGACTTAAAGCCAGATCGTCACATTGGCCGCTCTTCTCTCTGAAACGGTAACATTTATCGTCTGCAAAGCTATGTCGCGTGCTGCGGTATGCGGAGACACTAAAAGCACCATTGTAGAACACAGAAGAAGCTTCTAAGTTGATGTAATAGCAAGTAAGAAGCAGTACAATTCAAGTTTTAGTTATCGATTATTGACTTTTTACTCTTCTTTGGTGCCTTGGACATGAGCTAGGACCTTAAAATTTTGCATGAAAGGAGGACTAGCAGCCGCGTATCACGGGAGAATGTGCAAAGTGTTCATATGTAGTAAAAACCTGAGAAATCCGTCCGTTTACGTCATTTGTTATCGAATCAACTTAAAGCCAGATCGTCACATTGCCCGCTCTACTCTCTGCAACGGTTACATTTATCGTCTGCAAAGCTATGTCGCGTGCTGCTGTATGCGGAGACACTAAAAGCACCATAGTAGAACACAGAAGAGGCTTTAATTTGATGTAATAGCCAGTAAGAAGCAGTACAATTCAAGTTATAGGTATCGATTATTGACTTCTTACCCTTCTTTGGTGCATTGGACATGAGCTGGGACCTTAAGATTTTGCATGAAAGGAGAACTAGCAGCCGCGTTGCACGGGAGAATTTGGAAAGTGTTCATATGTAGTAAATACCTGAGAAATCCGTCGGTTTTCGTCATTTGTTATCGAATCGACTTAATGCCAGATCGTCACATTGGCCGCTCATCTGTCTGAAACGGTTACATTTATCGTCTGCAAAGCTAAGTCGCGTGCTGCAGTATGCGGAGACACTAAAAGCACCATAGTACAACACAGAAGAAGCTTCTAAATTGATGTAATAGCCAGTAAGAAGCAGTACAATTCAAGTTTTAGTTATCGATTATTGACCTTTTATCCGTTTTTGGTGCCTTGGACATGAGCTGGGACCTTAAGATTTTGCATGAAAGGAGGACTGGCAGCCGTGTAGCACGGGAGAATGTGAATAGTGCTTATATGCAGTAGAAACCTGAGAAATCCATTCGTTCTCGTCATTTGTTATCGAATCGACTTAAAGCCAGATCGTCACATTGGCCGCTCTTCTCTCTGAAACGGTTACATTTATCGTCTGCAAAGCTATGTCGCGTGCTGCTGTATGCGGAGACACTAAAAGCACCATAGTAGAACACAGAAGAAGCTGTAATTTGATGTAATAGCCAGTAAGAAGCAATAAAATTCAAGTTTTAGGTATCGATTATTGACTTCTTACCCTTCTTTGGTGCATTGGACATGAGCTAGGACCTTAAGATTTTGCATGAAAGGAGGACTAGCAGCCGTGTTGCGCGGGAGAATGTGAAAAGTGTTCATATGCAGTAGAAACCTGAGAAATCCTTTCGTTCTCGTCATTTGTTATCGAATCAACTTAAAGCCAGATCGTCACATTGGCCGCTCTACTCTCTGCAACGGTTACATTTAAAGTCTGCAAAGCTATGTCGCGTGCTGCGGTATAAGGAGACACTAAAAGCAACATAGTAGAACACAGAAGAAGTTTCTAAGTTGATGTAATAGCTAGTAAGAAGCAGTACAATTCAAGTTTTAGTTATCGTTTATTGACTTTTTACCCCTATTTGGTGCCTTGGACATGAGCTTTGACCTTAAGATTTTGCATGAAAGGAGGACTAGCTGCCGCGTTTCGCGGGAGAATGTGAAAAGTGTTCATATGTAGTAAAAAGTTGAGAAATCCGTCCGTTTTCGTCATTTGATCTCGAATCAACTGAAAGCCAGATCGTCACATTAGCCGCTCTTCTCTCTGAAACGGTTACATTTAACGTCTGCAAAGCTATATCGCTTGCTGCGGTATGCGGAGGCACTAAAGGCAACACAGTAGAACACAGAAGAGGTTTCTAAGTTCATGTAATAGCCAGTAAGAAGCAGTACTATTCAAGTTTTAGTTATCGATTAATGACTTCCGACTTTGGTGCTTTGGACATGAGCTGGGACCTTAAGATTTTGAATGAAAGGAGGATTGGCAGCCGTGTAGCACGGGAGAATGTGAATAGTGTTCATATGTAGTAAAAACCTGAGAAATCCTTCCGTTCTCGTCATTTGTTATCGAATCGACTTAAAGCCAGATCGTCACATTGGCCGCTCATCTCTCAGAAACGGTTACATTTATCGTCTGCAAAGCTATGTCGCGTGCTGCGGTATGCGGAGACACTAAAAGCACCATTGTAGAACACAGAAGAAGCTTCTGAGTTGATGTAATAGCAAGTAAGAAGCAATACAATTCAAGTTTTAGTTATCGATAATTGAATTTTTAACCTTCTTTGGTACATTGGACAAGAGCTTGACCTTAAGATTTTGCATGAAAGGAGGACTAGCTGCCGCGTTGCATGTTAGAATGTGAAATGTGTTCATATGTATTAAAAACCTGAGAAAATTGTCCGTTTTCGTCATTTGTTATCGAATCGACTTAAAGCCAGATCGTCACATTGGCCACTCTTCTCTCTGAAACGGTTCCATTTATCGTCTGCAAAGCTGTGTCGTGTGCTGCTGTATGCGGAGACACTAAAAGCACCATAGTAGAACACAGACGAAGCTGTAATTTGATGTAATAGCCAGTAAGAAGCAGTACAATTCAAGTTTTAGGTATCGATTATTGACTTCTTACCCTTCTTTAGTGCATTGGACATGAGCTAGGACCTTAAGATTTTGCATGAAAGGAGGACTAGCAGCCGTGTTGCGCGGGAGAATGTGAAAAGTGTTCATATGTAGTAAAAACCTGAGAAATACGTCCGTTTTCGCCATTTGTTATCGAATCAACTTAAAGCCAGATCGTCACATTGGCCGCTCTACTCTCTGCAACGGTTACATTTATCGTCTGCAAAGCTATGTTGTGTGCTGCGGTATAAGGAGTCACTAAAAGCAACATAGTAGAACACAGAAGATGTTTCGAAGTTGATGTAATAGCCAGTAAGAAGCAGTACTATTCAAGTTTTAGTTATCGATTAATGACTTCCGTCTTTGGTGCTTTGGACATGAGCTGGGACCTTAAGATTTTGAATGAAAGGAGGATTGGCAGCCGTGTAGCACGGGAGAATGTGAATAGTGTTCATATGTAAGAAAAACCTGAGAAATCCTTCCGTTCTCGTCATTTGTTATCGAATCGACTTAAAGCCAGATCGTCACATTGGCCGCTCATCTCTCAGAAACGGTTACATTTATCGTCTGCAAAGCTATGTTGTGTGCTGCGGTATGCGGAGACACTAAAAGCACCATTGTAGAACACAGAAGAAGCTTCTAAGTTGATGTAATAGCAAGTAAGAAGCAGTACAATTTAAGTTTTAGTTATCGATTATTGACTTTTTACCCTTCTTTGGTGCCTTGGACATGAGCTAGGACCTTAAAATTTTGCATGAAAGGAGGACTAGCAGCCGCGTATCACGGGAGAATGTGCAACGTGTTCATATGTAGTAAAAACCTGAGAAATCCGTCCGTTGACGTCATTTGTTATCGAATCAACTTAAAGCCAGATCGTCACATTGCCCGCTCTACTCTCTGCAACGGTTACATTTATCGTCTGCAAAGCTATGTCGCGTGCTGCTGTATGCGGAGACACTAAAAGCACCATTGTAGAACACAGAAGAAGCTTCTAAGTTGATGTAATAGCCAGTAAGAAGCAGTACAATTCAAGTTTAAGTTATCGAATATTGACTTTTTACCCTTCTTTGGTGCCTTGGACATGAGCTAGGCCCTTAAGATTTTGCATGAAAGGAGGACTTGCAGCCGCGTTGCACGGGAGAATGTGAAAAGTGTTCATATGTAGTAAAAACCTGAGAAATCCATCCGTTTTCGTCATTTGTTATCGAATCGACTTAAAGCCAGATCGTCACATTGGCCGCTCTTGTCTCTGAAACGGTTCCAATTATCGTCTGCAAAGCTATATCGCTTGCTGCGGTATGCGGAGACACTAAAGGCAACACAGTAGAACACAGAAGAGGTTTCTAAGTTCATGTAATAGCCAGTAAGAAGCAGTACTATTCATTCTGGAGTACTATTCAAGTTTTAGTTATCGATAAATGACTTCCGTCTTTGGTGTTTTGGACATGAGCTGGGACCTTAAGATTTTGAATGAAAGGAGGATTGGCAGCCGTGTAGCACGGGAGAATGTGAATAGTGTTCATATGTAGTAAAAACCTGAGAAATCCTTCCGTTCTCGTCATTTGTTATCGAATCGACTTAAAGCCAGATCGTCACATTGGCCGCTCATCTCTCAGAAACGGTTACATTTATCGTCTGCAAAGCTATGTCGCGTGCTGCGGTATGCGGAGACACTAAAAGCACCATTGTAGAACACAGAAGAAGCTTCTGAGTTGATGTAATAGCAAGTAAGAAGCAATACAATTCAAGTTTTAGTTATCGATAATTGACTTTTTAACCTTCTTTGGTACATTGGACAAGGGCTTGACCTTAAGATTTTGCATGAAAGGAGGACTAGCTGCCACGTTGCATGTTAGAATGTGAAATGTGTTCATATGTATTAAAAACCTGAGAAAATTGTCCGTTTTCGTCATTTGTTATCGAATCGACTTAAAGCAAGATCGTCACATTGGCCGCTCTTCTCTCTGAAACGGTTCCATTTATCGTCTGCAAAGCTGTGTCGCGTGCTGCTGTATGCGGAGACACTAAAAGCACCATAGTAGAACACAGACGAAGCTGTAATTTGATGTAATAGCCAGTAAGAAGCAGTACAATTCAAGTTTTAGGTATCGATTATTGACTTTTTACCCTTCTTTGGTGCCTTGGACATGAGCTAGGAACTTAAGATTCTGTATGAAAGGAGGACTAGCAACCGCGTTGCAAGGGAGAATGTAAAATGTGTTCATATGTAGCAAAAACCTGAGAAATCCGTCCCTTTTTGTCATTTGTTATCGAATCGACTTAAAGCCAGATCGTCACATTGGCCGCTCATCTCTCAGAAACGGTTACATTTATCGTCTGCAAAGCTATGTCGTGTGCTGCGGTATGCGGACACACTAAAAGCACCATTGTAGAACACAGAAGAAGCTTCTAAGTTGATGTAATAGCAAGTAAGAAGCAGTACAATTCAAGTTTTAGTTATCGATAATTGACTTTTTAACTTTCTTTGGTGCATTGGACAAGAGCTTGACCTTAAGATTTTGCATGAAAGGAGGACTAGTTGCCGCGTTGCACGTTAGAATGTGAAATGTGTTCATATGTATTAAAAACTTGAGAAAATTGTCCGTTTTCGTCATTTGTTATCGAATCGACTTAAAGCCAGATCGTCACATTGGCCGCTCTTCTCTCTCAAACGGTTACATTTATCGTCTGCAAAGCTATGTCGCGTGCTGCGGTATGCGGAGACACTAAAAGCACCATTATAGAACACAGAAGAAGCTTCTAAGTTGATGTAATAGCAAGTAAGAAGCAGTACAATTCAAGTTTTAGTTATCGATTATTGACTTTTTACCCTTCTTTGGTGCCTTGGACATGAGCTAGGACCTTAAAATTTTGCATGAAAGGAGGACTAGCAGCCGCGTATCACGGGAGAATGTGCAAAGTGTTCATATGTAGTAAAAACCGGAGAAATCCGTCCGTTTTTGTCATTTGTTATCGAATCGAGTTAAAGCCAGATCGTCACATTGGCCGCTCTACTCTCTGCAACGGTTACATTTATCGTCTGCAAAGCTATGTCGAATGCTGCGCTATAAGGGGACACTAAAAGTAACATAGTAGAACACAGAAGAAGTTTCTAAGTTGATGTAATAGCCAGTAAGAAGCAGTACTATTCAAGTTTTAGTTATCGATTAATGACTTCCGTCTTTGGTGCTTTGGACATGAGCTGGGACCTTAAGATTTTGAATGAAAAGAGGATTGGCAGCCGTGTAGCACGGGAGAATGTGAATAGTGTTCATATGTAGTAAAAACCTGAGAAATCCTTCCGTTCTCGTCATTTGTTATCGAATCGACTTAATGCCAGATCGTCACATTAGCCGCACTTCTGTCCGAAACAGTTACATTCATCGTCTGCAAAGCTATGGCGCGTGCTGCGGTATGCGGAGGCACTAAAAGCACCATAGTAGAACACAGATGAAGCATCTAAGTTTATGTAATAGCCAGTAAGAAGTAGTAGAATTCAAGTTTCAGTTATCGATTATTGACTTATTACCCTTCTTTGGTGGCTTGGACATGAGCTAGGACCTTAAGATTCTGCATGAAAGGAGTACTAGCAGCCGAGTTGCACGGGAGAATGTGAAAAGTGTTCATATGTAGTAAAAAGTTGAGAAATCCGTCCCTCTTTGTCATTTGTTATCGGAGCGACTTAAAGCCAGATCGTCACATTGGCCGCTCTATTCTCTGAAACGGTTGTACTTATCGTCTGCAAAGCTATGTCGCGTGCTGCGGTATGCGGAGACACTAAAAGCACCATAGTAGAACACAGATGAAGCTTCTAAGTTGAAGTAATGGCGTATAAGATGTAGTACAATTCAAGTTTTAGGTATCGATTATTGATTTTTTACCCTTCTTTGGTGAATTGACATGAGCTAGGAACTTAAGATTTTGCATGAAAGGAAGACCAGCAGCCGCGTTGCATTGGAGAATGTGAAAAGTGTTCATATGTAATATAAACCGGAGAAATCCGTTCGTTTTCGTCATTTGTTATCGAATCGACGTAAAGCCAGAAAGTCACATTGGCCGCACTTCTGTCTGAAACGGTTACATTTATCGTCTGCAAAGCTATGTCGCGTGCTGTGGTATGTGGAGACACTAAAAGCACCATAGTAGAACACAGATTAAGCTTCTAAGTTGATGTAATAGGCAGTAAGATGTAGTACAATTCAAGTTTTAGTTATCGATTATTGACTTTTTACCCTTTTTTGGCGCCTTGGACATGAGCTAGTAGCTTAAGATTTTAATGAAAGGAGGACTAGCAGCCGCGCTGCTCGGGAGAATGTGAAAAGTGTTCATATGTAGTAAAAACCTGAGAAATCTGTCCGTTTTCGTCATTTGTTATCGAATCGACTTAAAGCCAGATCGTCACATTGGCCGCTCTTCTCTCTGAAACGGTTGTACTTATCGGCTGCAAAGCTATGTCGCGTGCTGCGGTATGCGGAGGCAATAAAAGCACCATAGTAGAACTTAGATGAAGCATCTAAGTTTATGTAATAGCCAGTAAGAAGTAGTACAATTCAAGTTTCAGTTATCGATTATCGACTTATTACCCTTCTTTGGTGGCTTGGACATGAGCTAGGACCTTGAGATTCTGCATGAAAGGAGTACTAGCAGCCGAGTTGCACGGGAGAATGTGAAAAGTGTTCATATGTAGTAAAAACCAGAGAAATCCGTCCCTTTTTGTCATTTGTTATCGGAGCGACTTAAAGCCAGATCGTCACATTGGCCGCTCTATTCTCTGAAACGGTTGTACTTATCGTCTGCAAAGCTATGTCGCGTGCTGCGGTATGCGGAGACACTAAAAGCACCATAGTAGAACACAGATGAAGCTTCTAATTTGATGTAATAGCCAGTAAGAAGTAGTACATTTCAAGTTTTAGTTATCGATTATTGACTTATTAACCATCTTTGGTGGCTAGGACATGAGCTAGGACCCTAAGATTCTGCATGAAAGGAGGACTAGCAGCCGAGTTGCACGAGAGAATGTGAAAAGTGTTCATATGTAGTAAAAACCTGAGAAATCCGTCCGTTTTCGTCATTTGTTATAGAATCGACTTAAAGCCAGATCCTCAAATTGGCTTCTCTTCTCTCTGAAAGGGTTGTACTTATCGTCTGCAAAGCTATGTCGCGTGCTGCGGTATGCGGAGACACTAAAAGCACCATAGTAGAACAGAGATGAAGCTTCTATGTTGATGTAATAGCCAGTAAGAAGTAGTACAATTGAAGTTTAAGGTATTGATTATTGACTTTTAAGCTGGCTTTGGTGCCTTTGACATGAGTTAGGACCTTAAGATTCTGCATGAAAGGAGGGCTAGCAGCCGAGTTTCACGGGAGAATGTGAAAAGTGTCCATATGTAGTAAAAACCTGAGAAATCCGTCCGTTTTCGTCATTTGTTATCGAATCGACTTAAAGCCAGATCGTCAGACTGGCCGCACTTCCGAATGAAACGGTTACATTTATCGTCTGCAAAGCTATGTCGCGTGCTGCGGTATGCGGAGACACTAAAAGCACCATAGTAGAACACAGATAAGTCTTCTAAGTTTATGTAGTAGCCAGTAAGAAGTAGTACAATTCAAGTTTTAGGTATCGATTCTTTAGATTTTACCCTTCTTTGGTGCCTTGGACATGAGCTAGGAACTTAAGATTTTGCGTGAAACGAGGACTAGCAGCCGCGTTGCACGGGAGAATGTGATAAATGTTCATATGTAGTAGAAACCTGAGAAATCTCACCGTTTTCGTCATTTGTTATCAAATCGACTTAATGCGAGATTGTCACATTGGCCGCTCTTCCCTCTGAAACGGTTACATTTATCGTGTGCAAAGCTATGTCGCGTGCTGCGATATGCGGAGACACTAAAAACACCATAGTAGAACACAGATGAAGCTTCTAAGATGATGTAATAGTCAGTAAGAAGTAGTACAATTCAAATTTTAGGTATCGATTATTGACTTTTTACCCTTCTTTGGTGTCTTGGACATGAGCTAGGAACTTAAGATTTTGCATGAAAGGAGGACTAGCAGCCACGTTGCAAGGGAGAATGTGAAAAGTGTTTATATGTGGTAAAAACCTGAGAAATCCGTCCCTTTTTGTCATTTTTTATCGAATCGACTTAAAGCCAGATCGTCACATTGGCCGCCCTTTTCTCTGAAACGGTTGAACTTATCGTCTGCAAAGCTATGTCGCGTGCTTCGGTATGCGGAGACACTAAAAGCACCATAGTAGAACACAGATGAAGATTCTACGTTGATGTAATAGCCAGTAAGATGTAGTACAATTCAAGTTTTATGTATCGATTATTGACTTTTTACCCTTCTTTGGTGCCTTGGATATGAGCTAGGAACTTAAGATTTTGGTTGAAAGGAGGACTTGCAACCGTGTTGCACGGGAGAATGTGAAAAATGTTCATATGTAGTAAAAACCTTAGAAATCCGACCGTTATCGTCATTTGTTAACAAATCGACTTGAAGCGAGATCGTCACATTGGCCGCTCTTCTCTCTGAAACGGTTACATTTATCGTGTGCAAAGCTATGTCGCGTGCTGCGATATGCGGAGACACTACAAGCACCATAGTAGAACACAGATGAAGCTTCTAAGTTGATGTAATAGCCAGTAAGAAGTAGTACAATTCAAGTTTTAGGTAACGTTTATTGACTTTTTGCCCTTCTTTGGTGCCTTGGACATGACCTAGGACATTAAGGTTCTGTATGAAAAGAGGACAAGCAACCGCGTTGCAAGGGAGAATGTCAAATGTGTTCATATGTAGCAAAAACCTGAGAAATCCGTCCCTTTTTGTCATTTGTTATCGAATCGACTTAAAGCCAGATCGTCACATTGGCCGCTCTTCTCTCTGAAACGGTTGTACTTATCGTCTGCAAAGCTATGTCGCGTGCTGCGGTATGCGGAGACACTAAAAGCACCATAGTAGAACACAGATGAAGCTTCTAAGTTGATGTAATAGCCAGTAAGATGTAGTACAATTCCAGTTTTAGATAGCGATTATTGACTTTTAAGCTGGCTTTGGTGCCTTGGACATGAGATAGGACCTTAAGATTCTGCATGAAAGAAGGACTAGCAGCCGCGTTGCACGGGAGAATGTGAAAAGTGTTCATATGTAGTATAATCCGGAGAAATCCATTCGTTTTCGACATTTGTTATCAAATCGACGTAACGCCAGAAAGTCACATTGGCCGCACTTCTGTCTGAAACGGTTACATTTATCGTCTGCAAACCTATGTCGCGTGCTGTGGTATGCGGAGACACTAAAAGCACCATAGTAGAACACAGATAAAGCATCTAAGTTTATGTAATAGCCAGTAAGAAGTAGTACAATTCAAGTTTCAGTTATCGATTATTGACTTATTACCCTTCTTTGGTGGCTTGGACATGAGCTAGGACCTTAAGATTCAGCATGAAAGAAGGACTAGCAGCCGCGTTGCACGGGAGAATGTGAAAAGTGTTCATATGTAGTAAAAACCTGAGAAATCCGTCCGTTTTCTTCATTTGTTATCAAATCTACTTAAAGCGAGATCGTCACATTGGCCGCTCTTCCCTCTGAAACGCTTACATTTATCGTGTGCAAAGCTATGTCGCGTGCTGCGATATGCGGAGACACTAAAAGCACCATAGTAGAACACAGATGAAGCTTCTAAGTTGATTTAATAGCCAGTAAGAAGTAGTACAATTCAAGTTTTAGGTATCGATTATTGACTATTTACCCTTCTTTGGTGCCTTGGACATGAGCTAGGCACTTAAGATTTTGCATGAAAGGAGGACTAGCAGCCGCGTTGCACTGGAGAATGTGAGAAGTGTTCATATGTAGTAAAAACCTGAGAAATCCGTCCGTTTTCGTCATTTGTTATCGAATTGACTTAAAGCCAGATCGTCACATTGGCCGCTCTTCTCTCTGAAACGGTTGTAATTATCGTCTGCAAAGCTATGTCGCGTGCTGCGGTATGCGGAGACACTAAAAGCACCATAGTAGAACACAGATGAAGCTTCTAAGTTGAAGTAAAAGCCAATAAGATGTAGTTCAATTCAAGTTTTAGGTATCGATTATTGATTTTTTACCCTTCTTTGGTGAATTGACATGAGCTAGGAACTTAAGATTTTGCATGAAAGGAGGACTAGCAGCCGCGTTGCACGGAAGAATGTGAAAAGTGTTCATATGTTGTAAAAACCTGAGACATCCGTCCGTTTTCGTCATTTGTTATCGAATCGACTTAAAGCCAGATCTTCACATTGGCCGCTCTTCTCTCTGAAACGGTTGTTCTTATCGTCTGCAAAGCTATGTCGCGTGCTGCGGTATGAGGAGACACTAAAAGAAGCATAGTAGAACACAGATGAAGCTTCTAATTTGATGTAATAGCCAGTAAGAAGTAGTACATTTCAAGTTTTAGTTATGGATTATTGACTTATTAACCATCTTTGGTGGCTAGGACATGAGCTACTACCCTAAGATTCTGCATGAAAGGAGGACTACCAGCCGAGTTGCACGAGAGAATGTGAAAAGTGTTCATATGTAGTAAAAACCTGAGAAATCCGTCCGTTTTCGTCATTTGTTATAGAATCGACTTAAAGCCAGATCGTCAAATTGGCCGCTCTTCTCTCTGAAAGGGTTGTACTTATCGTCTGCAAAGCTATGTCGCGTGCTGCGGTATGCGGAGACACTAAAAGCACCATAGTGGAACACAGATGAAGCATCTAAGTTGATGTAATAGCCAGTAAGAAGTAGTACAATTGAAGTTTTAGGTATCGATTATTGACTTTTTACCCTTCTTTGGTGCCTTGGACATGTGCTAGGAACTTAAGATTTTGCATGAAAGGCGAACTAGCTGCCGCGTTGCACGGGAGAATGTGAAAGGTGTTCATATGTAGTAAAAACCTGAGAATTCCGTCTGTTTTCATCTTTTGTTATCGAATCGACTCAAAGCCAGATCGTCACATTGGCCGCACTTCTGTCGGAAACGGTTACATTCATCGTCTACAAAGCTATGTCGCGTGCTGCGGTATGTGGAGACACTAAAAGCACCATAGTAGAACACAGATGAAGCTTCTATGTTGATGTAATAGCCAGTAAGAAGTAGTACAATTCAAGTTTTAGGTAACGATTATTGACTTTCTGCCCTTCTTTGGTGCCTTGGACATGAGCTAGGAACTTAAGATTTTGCATGAAAGGAGGACTAGCAGCCACGTTGCAAGGGAGAATGTCAAATGTGTTCATATGTAGCAAAAACATGAGAAATCCGTCCATTTTTGTCATTTGTTATCGAATCGACTTGAAGCGAGATCGTCACATTGGCCGCTCTTGCCTCTGAAACGCTTACATTTATCGTGTGCAAAGCTATGTCGCGTGCTGCGATATGCGGAGACACTAAAAGCACCATAGTAGAACACAGATGAAGCTTCTAAGTTAATTTAATAGCCAGTAAGAAGTAGTACAATTCAAGTTTTAGGTATCGATTATTGACTATTTACCCTTCTTTGGTGCCTTGGACATGAGCTAGGAACTTAAGATTTTGCATGAAAGGAGGACTAGCAGCCGCGTTGCACTGGAGAATGTGAGAAGTGTTCATATGTAGTAAAAACCTGAGAAATCCGTCCGTTTTCGTCATTTGTTATCGAATTGACTTAAAGCCAGATCGTCACATTGGCCGCTCTTCTCTCTGAAACGGTTGTAATTATCGTCTGCAAAGCTATGTCGCGTGCTGCGGTATGCGGAGACACTAAAAGCACCATAGTACAACACAGATGAAGCTTCTAATTTGATGTAATAGCCAGTAAGAAGTAGTACATTTCAAGTTTTAGTTATCGATTATTGACTTATTAACCATCTTTGATGGCTAGGACATGAACTACTACCCTAAGATTCTGCATGAAAGGAGGACTAGCAGCCGAGTTGCACGAGAGAATGTGAAAAGTGTTCATATGTAGTAAAAACCTGAGAAATCCGTCCGTTTTCGTCATTTGTTATATAATCGACTTTAAGCCAGATCGTCAAATTGGCCGCTCTTCTCTCTGAAAGGGTTGTACTTATCGTCTGCAAAGCTATGTCGCGTGCTGCGGTATACGGAGACACTAAAAGCACCATAGTAGAACACAGATGAAGCATCGAAGTTGATGTAATAGCCAGTAAGAAGTAGTACAACTGAAGTTTTAGGGTATCGATTCTTTACATTTTACCCTTCTTTGGTGCCTTGGACAGGAGCTAGGAACTTACGATTTTGCGTGAAACGAGGACTAGCAGCCGCGTTGCACGGGAGAATGTGAAAAGTGTCCATATGTAGTAAAAACCTGAGAAATCCGTCCGTTTTCGTCATTTGTTATCGATTCGACTTAAATCCAGATCGTCACACTGGCCGCACTTCCGAATGAAACGGTTACATTTATCGTCTGCAAAGCTATGTCGCGTGCTGCGGTATGCGGAGACACTAAAAGCACCATAGTAGAACACAGATAAGTCTTCTAAGTTTATGTAGTAGCCAGTAAGTAGTAGTACAATTCAAGTTTTAGGTATCGATTCTTTACATTTTACCCTTCTTTGGTGCCTTGGACATGAGCTAGGAACTTACGATTTTGCGTGAAACGAGGACTAGCAGCCGCGTTGCACGGGAGAATGTGAAAAATGTTCATATGTAGTAAAAACCTGAGAAATCTAACCGTTTTCGTCATTTGTTATCAAATCGACTTAATGCGAGATCGTCACATTGGCCGCTCTTCCCTCTGAAACGGTTACATTTATCGTGTGCAAAGCTATGTCGCGGGCTGCGATATGCGGAGACACTAAAAGCACCATAGTAGAACACAGATGAAGATTCTACGTTGATGTAATAGCCAGTAAGATGTAGTACAATTCAAGTTTTATGTATCGATTATTGACTTTTTACCCTTCTTTGGTGCCTTGGACATGAGCTAGGAACTTAAGATTTTGCATGAAAGGAGGACTAGCAGCCACGTTGCAAGGGAGAATGTCAAATGTGTTCATATGTAGCAAAAACATGAGAAATCCGTCCATTTTTGTCATTTGTTATCGAATCGACTTAAAGCCAGATCGTCACATTGGCCGCTCTTCTCTCTGTAACGGTTGTACTTATCGTCTGCAAAGCTATGTCGCGTGCTGAAGTATGCGGAGAAACTAAAAGCACCATAGAAGAAAACAGATGAAGCTTCTAAGTTGATGTAATAGCCAGTAAGAAGTAGTACAATTCAAGTTTTAGTTATCGATTATTGACTTTTTAGCTGGCACTGGTGCGTTGGACATGAGCTGGGAACTTAAGATTTTGCATGAAAGGAGGACTTGCAACCGTGTTGCACGGGAGAATGTGAAAAATGTTCATATGTAGTAAAAACCTTAGAAATCCGACCGTTATCGTCATTTGTTATCAAATCGACTTGAAGCGAGATCGTCACATTGGTCGCTCTTGCCTTTGAAACGGTTACATTTATCGTGTGCAAAGCTATGTCGCGTGCTGCGGTATGCGGAGACACTAAAAGCACCATAGTAGAACACAGATAAAGCTTCTAAGTTTATGGAGTAGCCAGTAACAAGTAGTACAATTCAAGTTTTCGGTATCGATTATTGACTTTTTACCCTTCTTTTGGGCCTTGGACATGAGCTAGGAACTTAAGATTTTGCATGAAAGGAGGACTAGCAGCCGCGTTGCACGGGAGAATGTGAAAAGTGTTCAAATGTAGTAAAAACCTGAGAAATCCATCCGTTTTCGTCATTTGTCATCGAATCGACTTAAAGCCAGATCGTCACATTAGCCGCTCTTCTCTCTGAAACGGTTGTACTTATCGTCTGCAAAGCTATGTCGCGTGCAGCGGTATGCGGAGACACTGAAAGCACCATAGTAGAACACAGATGAAGCTTCTAAGTTGATGTAATAGCAAGTAAGAAGTAGTACAATTCAAGTTTTAGGTATCGATTATTGACTTTTAAGCTGGCTTCTGTGCCTTGGACTTGAGATAGGACCTTAAGATTCTGCATGAAAGGAGGACTAGTAGCCGTGTTGCACGGGAGAATGTGAAAAATGTTCATATGTAGTAAAAACCTGTGAAATCCGACCGTTTTGGTCATTTGTTATCAAATCGACTTAAAGCGAGATCGTCACATTGGCCGCTCTTCCCTCTGAAACGGTTACATTTATCGTGTGCAAAGCTATGTCGCGTGCTGCGATATGCGGAGACACTAAAAGCACCTTAGTAGAACACAGATGAAGCTTCTAAGATGATGTAATAGCCAGTAAGAAGTAGTGCAATTCAAGTTTTAGGTATCGGTTATTGATTTTTACACTTCTCTGGTGCCTTGGACATGAGCTAGGAACTTAAGATTTTGCATGAAAGGAGGAATAGCAGCCACGTTGCAAGGGAGAATGTGAAAAGTGTTTATATGTAGTAAAAACCTGAGAAATCCGTCCCTTTTTGTCATTTTTTATCGAATCGACTTAAAGCCAGATCGTCACATTGGCCACTCTTCTCTCTGAAACGGTTGTACTTATCGTCTGCAAAGCTATGTCGCGTGTTGCGGTATGCGGACACACTAAAAGCACCATAGCAGAACACAGATGAAGCTTCTAAGTTGATGTAATAGCCAGTAAGAAGTAGTACAATTCAAGTTTTAGGTATCGATTGTTGACATTTAAGCTGGCTTTGGTGACTTGGACATGGGATAGGAATTTAAGATTTTGCATGAAAGGAGGACTAGCAGCCGCGTTGCACGGGAGAATTTGGAAAGAGTTCATATGAGGTAAATACCTGAGAAATCCGTCGGTTTTCGTCATTTGTTATCGAATCGACTTAAAGCCAGATCGTCACATTGGCCGCTCTTCTCTCTGAAACGGTTGTACTTGTCGTCTGCAAAGCTATGTCGCGTGCTGCGGTATGCGGAGACACTATAAGCACCATAGTAGAACACTGATGAAGCTTCTAAGTTGATTTAATAGCCAGTAAGAAGTAGTACCATTCAAGTTTTAGGTATCGATTATTGACTATTTACCCTACTTTGGTGGCTTGGACATGAGCTAGGAACTTAAGATTTTGCATGAAAGGAGGACTAGCAGCCGCATTGCACGGGAGAATGTGGAAAGTGTTAATATGTAGTAAAAACCTGAGAAATCCGTCCGTTTTCGTCATTTGTTATCGAATTGACTTAAAGCCAGATCGTAACATAGGCCGCTCTTCTCTCTGAAACCGTTGTACTTATCGTCTGCAAAGCTATGTCGCGTGCTGCAGTATGCGGAGGCACTAAAAGCACCATAGTAGAACACAGATGAAGCTTCTAAGTTAATGTAATAGCCAGTAAGAAGTAGTAGAATTCAAGTTTCAGTTATCGATTATTGACTTAATACCCTTCTTTGGTGGCTTGGACATGAGCTAGGACCTTAAGATTCTGCATGAAAGGAGTACTAGCAGCCGAGTTGCACGGGAGAATGTGAAAAGTGTTCATATGTAGTAAAAACCTGAGAAATCCGTCCCTTTTTGTCATTTGTTATCGGAGCGACTTAAAGCCAGATCGTCAAATTGGCCGCTCTATTCTCTGAAACGGTTGTACTTATCGTCTGCAAAGCTATGTCGCGTGCTGCGGTATGCGGAGACACTAAAAGCACCATAGTAGAACACAGATGAAGCTTCTAAGTTGATGTAATAGCCAGTAAGAAGTAGTACAATTGAAGTTTTAGGTATCGATTATTGACTTTTTACCCTTCTTTGGTGCCTTGGACATGTGCTAGGAACTTAAGATTTTGCATGAAAGGCGAACTAGCTGCCGCGTTGCACGGGAGAATGTGAAAGGTGTTCATATGTAGTAAAAACCTGAGAATTCCGTCTGTTTTCATCTTTTGTTATCGAATCGACTCAAAGCCAGATCGTCACATTGGCCGCACTTCTGTCGGAAACGGTTACATTCATCGTCTACAAAGCTATGTCGCGTGCTGCGGTATGTGGAGACACTAAAAGCACCATAGTAGAACATAGATGAAGCTTCTATGTTGATGTAATAGCCAGTAAGAAGTAGTACAATTCAAGTTTTAGGTAACGATTATTGACTTTTTGCCCTTCTTTGGTGCCTTGGACATGAGCTAGGAACTTAAGATTTTGCATGAAAGGAGGACTAGCAGCCACGTTGCAAGGGAGAATGTCAAATGTGTTCATATGTAGCAAAAACATGAGAAATCCGTCCATTTTTGTCATTTGTTATCGAATCGACTTGAAGCGAGATCGTCACATTGGCCGCTCTTGCCTCTGAAACGCTTACATTTATCGTGTGCAAAGCTATGTCGCGTGCTGCGATATGCGGAGACACTAAAAGCACCATAGTAGAACACAGATGAAGCTTCTAAGTTAATTTAATAGCCAGTAAGAAGTAGTACAATTCAAGTTTTAGGTATCGATTATTGACTATTTACCCTTCTTTGGTGCCTTGGACATGAGCTAGGAACTTAAGATTTTGCATGAAAGGAGGACTAGCAGCCGCGTTGCACTGGAGAATGTGAGAAGTGTTCATATGTAGTAAAAACCTGAGAAATCCGTCCGTTTTCGTCATTTGTTATCGAATTGACTTAAAGCCAGATCGTCACATTGGCCGCTCTTCTCTCTGAAACGGTTGTAATTATCGTCTGCAAAGCTATGTCGCGTGCTGCGGTATGCGGAGACACTAAAAGCACCATAGTAGAACACAGATGAAGCTTCTAAGTTGAAGTAATAGCCAATAAGATGTAGTTCAATTCAAGTTTTAGGTATCGATTATTGATTTTTTACCCTTCTTTGGTGAATTGACATGAGCTAGGAACTTAAGATTTTGCATGAAAGGAGGACTAGCAGCCGCGTTGCACGGGAGAATGTGAAAAGTGTTCATATGTTGTAAAAACCTGAGACATCCGCCTGTTTTCGTCATTTGTTATCGAATCGACTTAAAGCCAGATCTTCACATTGACCGCTCTTCTCTCTGAAACGGTTGTTCTTATCGTCTGCAAAGCTATGTCGCGTGCTGCGGTATGAGGAGACACTAAAAGCAGCATAGTAGAACACAGATGAAGCTTCTAATTTGATGTAATAGCCAGTAAGAAGTAGTACATTTCAAGTTTTAGTTATCGATTATTGACTTATTAACCATCTTTGATGGCTAGGACATGAACTACTACCCTAAGATTCTGCATGAAAGGAGGACTAGCAGCCGAGTTGCACGAGAGAATGTGAAAAGTGTTCATATGTAGTAAAAACCTGAGAAATCCGTCCGTTTTCGTCATTTGTTATAGAATCGACTTTAAGCCAGATCGTCAAATTGGCCGCTCTTCTCTCTGAAAGGGTTGTACTTATCGTCTGCAAAGCTATGTCGCGTGCTGCGGTATGCGGAGACACTAAAAGCACCATAGTAGAACACAGATGAAGCATCGAAGTTGATGTAATAGCCAGTAAGAAGTAGTACAACTGAAGTTTTAGGGTATCGATTCTTTACATTTTACCCTTCTTTGGTGCCTTGGACATGAGCTAGGAACTTACGATTTTGCGTGAAACGAGGACTAGCAGCCGCGTTGCACGGGAGAATGTGAAAAGTGTCCATATGTAGTAAAAACCTGAGAAATCCGTCCGTTTTCGTCATTTGTTATCGATTCGACTTAATGCCAGATCGTCACACTGGCCGCACTTCCGAATGAAACGGTTACATTTATCATCTGCAAAGCTATGTCGCGTGCTGCGGTATGCGGAGACACTAAAAGCACCATAGTAGAACACAGATAAGTCTTCTAAATTTATGTAGTAGCCAGTAAGTAGTAGTACAATTCAAGTTTTAGGTATCGATTGTTTACATTTTACCCTTCTTTGGTGCCTTGGACATGAGCTAGGAACTTACGATTTTGCGTGAAACGAGGACTAGCAGCCGCGTTGCACGGGAGAATGTGAAAAATGTTCATATGTAGTAAAAACCTGAGAAATCTAACCGTTTTCGTCATTTGTTATCAAATCGACTTAATGCGAGATCGTCACATTGGCCGCTCTTCCCTCTGAAACGGTTACATTTATCGTGTGCAAAGCTATGTCGCGGGCTGCGATATGCGGAGACACTAAAAGCACCATAGTAGAACACAGATGAAGATTCTACGTTGATGTAATAGCCAGTAAGATGTAGTACAATTCAAGTTTTATGTATCGATTATTGACTTTTTACCCTTCTTTGGTGCCTTGGACATGAGCTAGGAACTTAAGATTTTGCATGAAAGGAGGACTAGCAGCCACGTTGCAAGGGAGAATGTCAAATGTGTTCATATGTAGCAAAAACATGAGAAATCCGTCCATTTTTGTCATTTGTTATCGAATCGACTTAAAGCCAGATCGTCACATTGGCCGCTCTTCTCTCTGTAACGGTTGTACTTATCGTCTGCAAAGCTATGTCGCGTGCTGAAGTATGCGGAGAAACTAAAAGCACCATAGAAGAAAACAGATGAAGCTTCTAAGTTGATGTAATAGCCAGTAAGAAGTAGTACAATTCAAGTTTTAGTTATCGATTATTGACTTTTTAGCTGGCACTGGTGCGTTGGACATGAGCTAGGAACTTAAGATTTTGCATGAAAGGAGGACTTGCAACCGTGTTGCACGGGAGAATGTGAAAAATGTTCATATGTAGTAAAAACCTTAGAAATCCGACCGTTATCGTCATTTGTTATCAAATCGACTTGAAGCGAGATCGTCACATTGGTCGCTCTTGCCTTTGAAACGGTTACATTTATCGTGTGCAAAGCTATGTCGCGTGCTGCGGTATGCGGAGACACTAAAAGCACCATAGTAGAACACAGATAAAGCTTCTAAGTTTATGGAGTAGCCAGTAACAAGTAGTACAATTCAAGTTTTCGGTATCGATTATTGACTTTTTACCCTTCTTTTGGGCCTTGGACATGAGCTAGGAACTTAAGATTTTGCATGAAAGGAGGACTAGCAGCCGCGTTGCACGGGAGAATGTGAAAAGTGTTCATATGTAGTAAAAACCTGAGAAATCCATCCGTTTTCGTCATTTGTCATCGAATCGACTTAAAGCCAGATCGTCACATTAGCCGCTCTTCTCTCTGAAACGGTTGTACTTATCGTCTGCAAAGCTATGTCGCGTGCAGCGGTATGCGGAGACACTGAAAGCACCATAGTAGAACACAGATGAAGCTTCTAAGTTGATGTAATAGCAAGTAAGAAGTAGTACAATTCAAGTTTTAGGTATCGATTATTGACTTTTAAGCTGGCTTCTGTGCCTTGGACTTGAGATAGGACCTTAAGATTCTGCATGAAAGGAGGACTAGTAGCCGTGTTGCACGGGAGAATGTGAAAAATGTTCATATGTAGTAAAAACCTGTGAAATCCGACCGTTTTGGTCATTTGTTATCAAATCGACTTAAAGCGAGATCGTCACATTGGCCGCTCTTCCCTCTGAAACGGTTACATTTATCGTGTGCAAAGCTATGTCGCGTGCTGCGATATGCGGAGACACTAAAAGCACCATAGTAGAACACAGATGAAGCTTCTAAGATGATGTAATAGCCAGTAAGAAGTAGTGCAATTCAAGTTTTAGGTATCGGTTATTGACTTTTTACACTTCATTGGTGCCTTGGACATGAGCTAGGAACTTAAGATTTTGCATGAAAGGAGGACTAGCAGCCACGTTGCAAGGGAGAATGTGAAAAGTGTTTATATGTAGTAAAAACCTGAGAAATCCGTCCCTTTTTGTCATTTTTTATCGAATCGACTTAAAGCCAGATCGTCACATTGGCCACTCTTCTCTCTGAAACGGTTGTACTTATCGTCTGCAAAGCTATGTCGCGTGCTGCGGTATGCGGAGACACTAAAAGCACCATAGCAGAACACAGATGAAGCTTCTAAGTTGATGTAATAGCCAGTAAGAAGTAGTACAATTCAAGTTTTAGGTATCGATTGTTGACATTTAAGCTGGCTTTGGTGACTTGGACATGGGATAGGAATTTAAGATTTTGCATGAAAGGAGGACTAGCAGCCGCGTTGCACGGGAGAATTTGGAAAGAGTTCATATGAGGTAAATACCTGAGAAATCCGTCGGTTTTCGTCATTTGTTATCGAATCGACTTAAAGCCAGATCGTCACATTGGCCGCTCTTCTCTCTGAAACGGTTGTACTTGTCGTCTGCAAAGCTATGTCGCGTGCTTCGGTATGCGGAGACACTAAAAGCACCATAGTAGAACACAGATGAAGCTTCTAAGTTGATTTAATAGCCAGTAAGAAGTAGTACCATTCAAGTTTTAGGTATCGATTATTGACTATTTACCCTACTTTGGTGGCTTGGACATGAGCTAGGAACTTAAGATTTTGCATGAAAGGAGGACTAGCAGCCGCATTGCACGGGAGAATGTGGAAAGTGTTAATATGTAGTAAAAACCTGAGAAATCCGTCCGTTTTCGTCATTTGTTATCGAATTGACTTATAGCCAGATAGTCACATTGGCCGATCATCTCTCTGAAACGGTTGTACGTATCGTCTGCAAAGCTATGTCGAATGCTGCGGTATGCGGAGACACTAAAAGCACCATAGTAGAACACAGATGAAGCTTCTAAGTTGATGTAATAGCCAGTAAGATGAAGTACAATTCAAGTTTTAGTTATCGATTGTTGACTTTTTAGCTGGCTCTGGTGCCTTGGACATGAGCTACGACCTTAACATTTTGCATGAAAGGAGGACTAGCAGCCGCGTTGCACGGGAGAATGTGAAAGGTGTTCATATGCAGTAAAAACCTGAGAAATCCGTCCGTATTCGTCATTTGTTATCGAATCGACTTAAAACCAGATTGTCACATTGGCCGCTCTTCTCTCTGAAACGGTTGTACTTATCGTCTGCAAAGCTATGTCGCGTGCTGCGGTATGTGGAGACACTAAAAGCACCATAGTAGAACACAGATGAAGCTTATAAGTTGATGTAATAGCCAGTAAGAAGCAGTACAATTCAAGTTTTATTTATCGATTATTGAATTTTAGCTGGCTTTGGTGCCTTTGACATGAGCTAGGACCTTAAGATTCTGCATGAAACGAGGACTAGCAGCCGAGTTGCATGGGAGAATGTTAAAAGTGTTCATATGTAGTAAAACCTGAGAAATCCGCCGGTATTCGTCATTTGTTATCGAATCGACTTAAGGCCAGATGGTCACATTGGCCGCTCTTCTCTCTGAAATGGTTGTACTTTTCGTCTACAAAGCTATGTCGCGTGCTGCGGTATGTGGAGACACTAAAAGCATCATAGTAGAACACAGATGAAGCTTCTAAGTTGATGTAATAGCCAGTAAGAAGTAGTACAATTCAAGTTTTAGTTATCGATTATTGACTTTTTAGCTGGCTTTTGTGCATTGGACATGAGCTAGGACCTTAATATTTTGCATGAAAGGAGGACTAGCAGCCGAGTTGCACGGGAGAATGTGAAAAGTGTTCATATGTAGTAAAAACCTGAGAAATCCGTTCGTTTTCATCATTTGTTATCGAATCGACTTAAAGCCAGATTGTCACATTGGCCGCTCTTCTCTCTGAAACGGTTGTACTTATCGTCTATAAAGCTATGTTGCGTGCTGCGGTATGTGGAGACACTAAAAGCACCATAGTAGAACACAGTTGAAGTTTCTAAGTTGATGTAAAAGCCAGTAAGAAGTAGTACAATTCAAGTTTTAGGTATCGATTATTGACTTTTTACCCTTCTTTGGTGCCTTGGACATGAGCTAGGAACTTATATTTTGCATGAAAGGAGGACTAGCAGCCGCGATGCGCGGGAGAATGTGAAAAGTGTTCATACGTAGTAAAAACCTGAGAAAACCGTACATTTCGTCATTTGTTATCGAATCGACTTAAAGCCATATCGTCACATTGTCCGCTCTTCTCTCTGAAACGGTTGTACTTATCGTCTGCAAAGCTATGTCGCGTACTGCGGTATGCGGAGACACTAAAAGCACCATAGTAGAACACAGATGAAGCATCTAAGTTGATGTAATAGCCAGTAAGAAGTAGTACAATTCAAGTTTTAGGTACCGATTGTTGAATTTTAGCTGGCTTTGGTGCCTTGGACATGAGCTAAGACCTTAAGATTCTGCATGAAAAGAGGTCTAGCAGCTGCGTTGCACGGGAGAATGTGAAAAGTGTTCATATGTAGTAAAAACCTGAGAAATCGGTCCGTTTTCGTCATTTGTTTTCGAATCGACTAAAAGCCAGATCGTCACATTGGCCGCAGTTCTGTCTTAACTGTTACATTTATCGACTGCAAAGCTATGTCGCGTGCTGCCGTATGCAGAGACACTAAAAGCGCCATAGTAGAACACAGATGAAGCTTCTAAGTTGATGTAATAGCCAGTATGAAGTAGTACAATTCAAGTTTTGTTATCGATTATGGACTTTTTACACTTCTTTGGTGCCTTGGACATGAGCTAGGAACTTAACATTTTGCAAGAAAGGAGGACTAGCAGCCGAGTTGCACGGGAGAATGTGAAAAGTGTTCATTCGTAGTAAAAACCTGAGAAATCCCTCTGTTTTCGTCATTTGTTATCGAATCGACTTAAAGCCAAATCGCCTCATTGGCCACTTTTCTCTCAGAAAAGGTTACATTTATCGTCTGCAAAGGTATGTCGCGTGCGCGGTATGTGGAGACACTAAAAGCACCATAGTAGAACACAGATGAAGCTTTTAAGTTGATGTAAAAGCCAGTAAGAAGTAGTACAATACAAGTTTCAGGTATCGATTATTGACTTTTTACCCTTCTTTTGGTGCTTTGGACATGAGCTAGGAACTTAAGATTTTGCATGAAAGGAGGACTAGCAGCCGCGATGCGCGGGAGAATGTGAAAAGTGTTTATATGTGGTACAAACCTGAGAAATCCGTCCGTTTTCGTCATTTGTTATCGAATCGACTGAAAGCCAGATTGTCACATTGGTCGCAGTTCTGTCTGAAACGGTTACATTTATCGTCTGCAAAGCTATGTCGCGTGTTGCGGTATGCAGAGACACTAAAAGCACCATAGTAGAACACAGATGAAGCTTCTAAGTTGATGTAAAAGCCAGTAAGAAGTAGTACAATACAAGTTTTAGGTATCGATTATTGACTTTTTACCCTTTTTGGGTGCCTTGGACATGAGCTAGGAAATTAAGATTTTGCATGAAAGGAGGACTAGCAGCCGCGATGCGCGGGAGAATGTGAAAAGTGTTCATATGTAGTAAAAACCTGAGAAATCAGCCCGTTCTCGTCATTTGTTATCGAATCGACTTAACGCCAGATCGTCAGATTGGCCGCTCTTCTCTCTGAAACGGTTGTACTTATCGTCTGCAAAGCTATGAGGCGTGCTGCGGTATGCGGAGACACTAAAAGCACCATGGTGGATCACAGATGAAGCATCTAAGTTGATGTAATAGAAAGTAAGAATTAGTGCTATTCAAGTTTTAGGTATCGATTACTGACTTTTTAGCTGGCTTTGGTGCCTTGGACATGAGCTAGGACCTTAAGATTCTGCATGAAAGGAGGACTAGCTGCCGAGTTGCACGGGAGAATGTGAAAAGTGTTCATACGTAGTAAAAACCTGAGTAATCCGTCCATTTTCGTCATTTGTTATCGAATCGACTTAAAGCCAGATCGTCACATTGGCCGCAGTTGTATATTAAACGGTTACATTTATCGTCTGCAAAGCTATGTCGCGTGCTGCGGTATGCGGAGACACTAAAAGCCCCATAGTAGAACACAGATAAAGCTTCTAAGTTGATGTAATAGCTAGTAAGAAGTAGTACAATTCAAGTTTTAGTTATCGATTATTGACTTTTTAGCTGGCTCTGGTGCCATGGACATGAGCTAGGACTTTAAAATTTTGCATGAAAGGAGGACAAGCAGCCGAGTTGCACGGCAGATTGTGAAAAGTGTTCATATGTAGTAAAAACCTGAGAAATCCGTCCGTTTTCGTCATTTGTTATCGAAACGACTTAAAGCCAGATCGTCACATTGGCCGCAGTTCTGTCTTAACTGTTACATTTATCGTCTGCAAAGCTATGTCGCGTGCTGCCGTATGCAGAGACACTAAAAGCACCATAGTAGAACACAGATGAAGCTTCTAAGTTGATGTAATAGCCAGTATGAAGTAGTACAATTCAAGTTTTGTTATCGATTATTGACTTTTTACACTTCTTTGGTGCCTTGGACATGAGCTAGGAACTTAACATTTTGCAAGAAAGGAGGACTAGCAGCCGAGTTGCACGGGAGAATGTGAAAAGTGTTCATTCGTAGTAAAAACCTGAGAAATCCCTCTGTTTTCGTCATTTGTTATCGAATCGACTGAAAGCCAAATCGCCTCATTGGCCACTTTTCTCTCAGAAAAGGTTACATTTATCGTCTGCAAAGGTATGTCGCGTGCGCGGTATGTGGAGACACTAAAAGCACCATAGTAGAACACAGATGAAGCTTTTAAGTTGATGTAAAAGCCAGGAAGAAGTAGTACAATACAAGTTTCAGGTATCGATTATTGACTTTTTACCCTTCTTTGGTGCCTTGGACATGAGCTAGGAACTTAAGATTTTGCATGAAAGGGGGACTAGCAGCCGCGATGCGCGGGATAATGTGAAAAGTGTTTATATGTAGAACAAACCTGAGAAATCCGTCCGTTTTCGTCATTTGTTATCGAATCGACTGAAAGCCAGATTGTCACATTGGTCGCAGTTCTGTCTGAAACGGTTACATTTATCGTCTGCAATGCTATGTCGCGTGCTGCGGTATGCGGAGACACTAAAAGCACCATGGTGGATCACAGATGAAGCATCTAAGTTGATGTAATAGAAAGTAAGAATTAGTGCTATTCAAGTTTTAGGTATCGATTACTGATTTTTAGCTGGCTTTGGTGCCTTGGACATGAGCTAGGACCTTAAGATTCTGCATGAAAGGAGGACAAGCAGCCGAGTTGCACGGCAGATTGTGAAAAGTGTTCATATGTAGTAAAAACCTGAGAAATCCGTCCGTTTTCGTCATTTGTTATCGAATCGAATTAAAGATAGATCGTCACATTGGCCACTTTTCTCCCTGAAACGGTTACTTTTATCGTCTGCAAAGCTACGTCGCGTGCTGTGGCATGTGGAGACACCAAAAGCACCATAGTTGAACACAGATGAAGCTTCTAAGTTGATGTAAAAGCCAGTAAGAAGTAGTACAATTCAAGTTTTAATTATCGATTATTGATTTTTACCCTTATTTGGTGCCTTGGACATGAGCTAGGACCTTAACATTCTGCATGAAAGGAGGACTAGCAGCCGAGTTGCACGGGAGAATGTGAAAAGTGTTCATATGTAGTAAAAACCTGAGAAATCCGAACGTTTTCGTCATTTGTTATCGAATCGACTTCAAGCCAGTTCGTCACATTGTCCGCTCTTCTGTCTGAAACGTTTACATTTATCGTCTGCAAAGCTATGTCGCGTGCTGCGGTATGTGGAGACACTATAAGCACCATAGTAAAACACAGATGAAGCTTCTAAGTTGTTGTAATAGCCAGTAAAAAGTAGTACAATTCAACTTTTAGGTATCGATTATTGACGTTTTACCCTTCTTTGGTGCCTTGGACATGAGCTATGAACTTAAGATTTTGCATGAAAGGAGGACTAGCTGCCGCGTTGCACGGGAGAATGTGAAAGGTGTTCATATGTAGCAGAAACCTGAGAAATCCGTCCGTATTCGTCATTTGTTATCGAATCGACTTAAAGCCAGATCGTCACATTGGCCGCTCTTCTCTCTGAAATGTTTGTACTTATCGTCTGCAAAGCTATGTCGCGTGCTGCGGTATGCGGAGACACTAAAAGCACCGTAGTAGAACACAGATGGAGTTTCTAAGTTGATGTAATAGCCAGTAAGAAGTAATACAATTCAAGTTTTAGGTATCGATTATTGACTTTTTAGCTGGCTTCGGTGCCATGGACATGAGCTAGGACCTTAAGTTTCTGCATGAAACGAGGACTAGCAGCCGAATTGCACGCGAGAATGTGAAAAGTGTTCATATGTAGTAAAAACCTGAGAAATCCGCCCGTTTTCGTCATTTGATATCAAATTGACTTAAAGCCAGATCGTCACATTGGCCGCTGTTCTCTCTGAAACGATTGTACTTATAGTGTGCAAAGCTATGTCGCGTGCTGCGGTATGTGGAAACACTAAAAGCATAATAGTGGAACACAGATTAAGCTTCTAAGTTGATGTAATAGCCATAAGAAGTAGTACAATTCAAGTTTTAGGTATCGATTATTGACTTTTTAGCTGGCTTTGGTGCCTTGGACATGAGCTACGACCTTAAGATTCTGCATGAAAGGATTACTAGCACACGATTTACACTGGAGAATATGAAAAGTGTTCATATGTAGTACAAACCTGAGAAATCCGTCCGTTTTCGTCATTTGTTATCGAATCGACTTGAAGCCAGATCGTCACATTGGCCGCTCTTCTCTCTGAAACGGTTACATTCATCGTCTGCAAAGCTATGTCGCGTGCTGCGGTATGCGAAGACACTAAAAGCAGCATAGTAGAACACAGATGAAGCTTGTAAGTTGATGTAATAGCCAGTAAGAAGTAGTACAATTCAAGTTTTAGTTATCGATTAATGACTTTTTAACTGGCTTCAGTGCCTTGGACATGAGCTAGAACCTAAACATTTAGCATGAAAGGAGGACTAGCAGCTGAGTTGCACGACAGAATGTGAAAAGTGTTCATATGTAGTAAAAAACTGAGAAATCCGTCCATTTTCGTCATTTGTTATCGAATCGACTTAAAGCGAGATCGTCACATTGGCCGCTCTTTTGTCTGAAACGGTTACATTTATTGTCTGCAAAGCTATGTCGCGTGCTGCGGTATGCGGAGACACTAAAAGCACCATAGTGGAAAACAGATGAAGCATCTAAGTTGATGTAATAGCCAGTAAGAAGTAGTACAATTCAAGTTTTAGGTAATGATTATTGACTTTTTAGCTGGCTTTGGTGCCTTTGACATGAGATAGGACCTTAACATTTTGCATGAAAAGAGGACTAGCAGCCGAGTTGCACGGGAGAATGTGGAAAGTGTTCATTTGTAGTAAAAACCTGAGAAATCCGCCCGTTTTCGTCATTTGTTACCGAATCGACTTAAAGCCAGATCGTCATATTGGCCACTTTTCTCTCTGAAACGGTTACATTTATCGTCTGCAAAGCTATGTCGCGTGTTGCGGTATGTGGAGACACTATAAGCACCATAGTAGAACACAGACGAAGCTTCTAAGTTGATGTAATAGCCAGTATGAAGTAGTACAATTCAAGTTCTTGTTATCGATTATTGACTCTTTACCCTTCTTTGGTGCCTTGGACATGAGATAGGAACTTAAGATTTTGCATGAAAGGAAATCTAGCAGCGGCGTTGCACAGGGGAATGTGAAAAGTGTTCATATGTAGTACAAACCTAAGAAATCCGTCCGGTTTCCTCATTTGTTATTGAATCGACTTAAAGCCAGATCGTCACATTGGCCGCTCTTCTTTCTGAAACGGTTACATTTATCGTCTGCAGAGCTATGTCGCATGCTGCGGTATGCAGAGACACTAAAAGCACCATAGTAGAACACAGATGAAGCTTCTAAGTTGATGTAACAGCCAGTATGAAGTAGTACAATTCAAGTTTTTGTTATCGATTATTGACTCTTTACCCTTCTTTGGTGCCTTGGACATGAGCTAGGAACTTCAGATTTTGCATGAAAGGCGACTAGCATCCGCGTTGCAAGGGAGAATATGAAAAGTGTTCATATGTAGTAAAAACCTGAGAAATCCGTCCGTTTTCGTCATTTGTTATCGAATCGACTTAAAGCCAGATCGTCACATTGGCCGCTCTTCTGTCTGAAACGGTTACATTTATCGTCTGCAGAGCTATGTCGCATGCTGCGGTATGCAGAGACACTAAAAGCACCATAGTAGAACACAGATGAAGCTTCTAAGTTGATGTAATAGCCAGTATGAAGTAGTACAATTCAAGTTCTTGTTATCGATTATTGACTCTTTACCCTTCTTTGGTGCCTTGGACAGGAGCTAGGAACTTCAGATTTTGCATGAAAGGGCGACTAGCAGCCGCGTTGCAAGGGAGAATATGAAAAGTGTTCATATGTAGTAAAAACCTGAGAAATCCGTCCATTTTCGTCATTTGTTATCGAATCGACTTAAAGCCAGATCGTCACATTGGCCGCTCTTCTGTCTGAAACGGTTACATTTATCGTCTGCAAAGCTATGTAGCGTGCTGCGCTATGCGGAGACACTAAAAGCACCATAGTGGAAAACAGATGAAGCATTTAAGTTGATGTAATAGCCAGTAAGAAGTAGTATAATTCAAGTTTTATCTATCGTTTATTGACTTTTTAGCTGGCTTCGGTGCCTTGGACATGAGATAGGACCTTAACATTTTGCACGAAAAGAGGACTAGCAGCCGAATTGCACGGGAGAATGTGGAAAGTGTTCATATGTAGTAAAAACCTTAGAAATCTGTCCGTTTTCGTCATTTGTTTTCCAATCGACTTAAAGCCAGATCGTCACATTGGCGGCTCCTATCTCTGAAACGGTTAAATTTATCGTCTGCAAAGCTATGTCGCTTGCTGCGGTATGCGGAGACACTAAAAGCACCATAGTGGAACACAGAAGAAGCTTCTAAGTTAATGTAATAGAAAGCACGATGCAGTACAATTCAAGTTTTAGTAATCGATTATAGACTTTTTACCATTCTTTGGTGCCTTGGACATGAGCTAGGACATTAAGATTATGCATCAAAGGAGGACTAGTACCCGCGTTGCACGGGAGAATGTGAAAAGTGTTCAAATGTGAGAAATCCGACCGTTTTCGTAATTTGTTATCGAATCGACTTAAAGCCAGATCATCACATTGGCCGCTCTTCTCTCTGAAACGGTTACATTTATCGTCTGCAACGCTATATCGCGTGCTGCAGTATGCCAAAGCACTAAAAGTACCATAGCAGAACAGAGAAAAAGGTTCTAGGTTGATGTAATAGCCAGTAAGAAGCAGTACAAATAAAGGTTTATTTATCGAATATTGACTTTTACTATTCTTTGGGCCTTGGACATGAGCTAGGACCTTAAGATTTTGCTTCAAAGGAGGACTAGCACCCGCGATGCACGGGAGAATGTGAAAAGTGTTCATATGTAGTAAAAATCTGAGAAATCTGTCCGTTATCGTCATTTGTTATCGAATCGACTTAAAGCCAGATTGTGACTTTGGCCGTTCTTATCCCTTAAACGGTGACATTTATAGTCTGCAAAGCTATGTCGCGTGCTGCGGTATGCCAAAGCACTAAAAGCACAATAGTAGAACACCGAAGAAGCTTCTAGGTTGTGTAATAGCCAGTAAGAAGCAATACAATTCAAGTTTTAGTTATCGATTGTAGAATTTTTACCATTCTTTGGTGCCTTGGACATGAGCAAGGACTTAAGATTTGCATCAAACGATGACTGGCAGCCGCGTTTCACGGGAGAATGTGAAAAGTGTTCATATGTAGTAAAAACCTGAGAAATCAGACCGTATTGGTCATTTGTTTTCGAATCGACTTAAAGCGAGATCGTCACATTGGCCGCTCGTCTCTCTGAAACGGTTACATTTATCGTCTGCATAGCTGTGTCGCGTGCTGCGGTATGCGGAGACACTAAAAGCACCACAGTAGAACACAGAAGAAGGTTCTAGGTTGATGTAATAGCCAGTAAGAGGCAGTACAATTCAAGTTTTAGATATCGATTATTGACTTTTTACCCTTCGTTGCTGGCTTGGACATGACCTAGGACCGTAAGATTTTGCATGAAATAAGGACTAGCAGCCGCGTCGCACGGGAGAATGTGGAAAGTGTTCATATGTAGTAAAAACCTCAGAAATCAGTCAGTTATCGTCATTTTTTGTCGAATCGATTTAAAGCCAGATCGTCACTTTGGCCGTTCTTCTCTCTGAAACGATTACATTTATCGTCTGCAAAGCTATGTCGCGTGCTGCGGTATGCGGAGACACTAAAAGCAACACAGTGGAACACAGAAGAAGCTTCTAAGTTGATGTAATAGCCAGTAAGAAGCAGTTCAATTCAAGATTTAGTTATCGATTATTGACTTTTTACCCTTCTTTGGTGCCTTGGACATGAGCTAGGAAATTAAGATTTTGCATGAAAGGCGGACTGGCAGCCGCGTTGCACAGGAGAATGTGAAAAGTATTCATATGTAGTAAAAACCTGAGAAATCAGTCCGTTATCGTCATTTGTTGTCGAATCGACTTAAAGCCAGATCGTCACTCTGGCCGATCTTCTCTCTGAAACGGTTACATTTATCGTCTGCAAAGGTATGTCGCATGCTGCGGTATGCGGAGACACTAAAAGGACCTCAGTAGAACACAGAAGAAGCTTCTAGGTTGATGTAATAGCCAGTAAGAAGCAGTACAAATAAAGTTTTATTTATCGATTATAGACTTTTACTATTCTTTGGTGCCTTGGACATGAGCTAGGACCTTAAGATTTTCATGAAAGGAGGAGTAGCACCCGCGTTGCACGGGAGAATGTGAAAAGTGTTCATATGTAGTAAAAACCTGAGAAATCCGTCCATTTTCGTCATTTGTTATCGAATCGACTTAAAGCCAGATCGTAACATTGGCCGGTCTTCTCTCTGAAACGGTTACATTTGTCGTCTGCAAAGTTGTGTCGCGTGCTGCGGTATGCCAAAGCACTAAAAGGACCATAGTAGAACACAGAAAAAGCTTATAGGTTGATGTAATAGCCAGTAAGAAGCAGTACAATTCAAGTTTTAGTTATCTATTATAGAATTTTTACCAATCTTTGGTGGCTTGGACATGAGCTGGGACCTTAAGATTTTGCTTCAAAGGAGGACTAGCACCCGCGATGCACGGGAGAATGTGAAAAGTGTTCATATGTAGTAAAAACCTGAGAAATCAGACCGTATTGGTCATTTGTTTTCGAATCGACTTAAAGCGAGATCGTCACATTGGCCGCTCGTCTCTCTGAAACGGTTACATTTATCGTCTGCATAGCTGTGTCGCGTGCTGCGGTACGCCGAGACACTAAAGGCCCCATAGTAGAAAACAGAAGAAGCTTCTAGGTTGATGTAATAGCCAGTAAGAAGCAGTACAATTCAAGTTTTAATTATCGATTATTGACTTTTTACCCTTCTTTAGTGCATTGGACATGAGCTAGGACCTTAAGATTTTTTATGAAAGGAGGACTAGCAACCGCGTTGCACGGGAGAATGTGAAAAGTGTTCATATGTAGTAAAATCCTGAGAAATCCGTCCGTTTTCGTCATTTGTTATCGAATCGACTTAAAGCCAGATCGTAACATTGGCCGCACTTCTCTCTGAAACGGTTATATTTATCGTGTGCAAAGGTGTGTCGAGTGCTGCGGTATGCGAAGACACTAAAAGCACAATAGTAGAACACAGAAGAAGCTTCTAAGTTGATGTAATAGCCAGTAAGAAGCAGTACAAAGCAAGTTTTAGTTATCGATTATTCACTTTTTACCCTTCTTCGGTGCCTTGGACATGAGCTGGGACCTTAAGATTTTGCATCAAAGGAGGACTAGCAACCGCGTTGCACAGGAGAATGTGAAGAGTGTTCATATGTAGTAAAACCCTGAGAAATCAGTCCGTTTTAGTCATTTGTTATCGAATCGACTTAAAGCCAGATCGTCACATTTGCCGCTACTCTCTCTGAAACGGTTACATTTATCGCCTGCAGAGCTATGTGGCGTGCTGCGGTATGCGGAGACACTAAAAGCACCATAGTAGCACACAGAAGAAGCTTCTAAGTTGATGTAATAGCCAGTAGGAAGCGGTACAAAGCAAGTTTTAGTTATCGATTATTGATTTTAACCCTTCTTTGGTGCCTTGGACATGAGCTAGGACCTTACGATTTTGCGTGAAAGGAGGACTGGCAACCGCGTTGCATTGGAGAATGTGAAAAGTGTTCTTATGTAGTAAAAACCTGAGAATTCAGTCCGTTTTCGTCATTTGTTATCGAATCGACTTAAAGGCAGATCGTCATATGGGCCGCTCTTCTCTCTGAAACGGTTACATTTATCGTCTGCAAAGGTATGTCGCGTGCTGCGGTATGCGGAGACACTAAAAGCACCACAGTAGAACACAAAAGAAGCATCTAAGTTGATGTAATAGCCAGTAAGAAGCAGTACAATTCAATATTTAGTTTTCGATTATTGACTTTTTACCCTTCTTTGGTGCCTTGGACATGAGCTAGGACCTTAACATTTTGCATGAAAGGAGGACAAGCACCCACGTTGCACGGAGAATATGAAAAGTGTTCATATGTGGTAAAATCCTGAGAAATCCGTCCGTTTTTTTCACTTGTTATCGAATCGCTTTAAAGCCAGATCGTCAAATTGGCAGGTCTTCTCTCTGAAACTGTGACATTTATCGTCTGCAAAGGAATGTCGAGTGCTGCGGTATGCGGAGACACTAAAAGCACCATAGTAGAACACAGAAGAAGCTTCTAAGTTGATGTAATAGCCAGTAGGAAGCAGTTAAATTCAAGATTAATTTATCGATTATTGACTTTTTACCCTTCTTTTGTGCCTTGGAGATGACCTAGGACTTTAAGATTTTGCATGAAAGGAGGACTGGCAGCCGCGTTGCACGGGAGAATGTGAAAAGTGTTCTTATGTAGTAAAAACCTGAGAAATCAGTCCGTTTTAGTCATTTGTTATCGAATCGACTTAAAGCCAGATCGTCACATTTGCCGCTACTCTCTCTGAAACGGTTACATTTATCGCATGCAGAGCTATGTGGCGTGCTGCGGTATGCGGAGACACTAAAAGCACCATAGTAGCACACAGAAGAAGCTTCTAAGTTGATGTAATAGCCAGTAGCAAGCAGTTCAATTCAAGATTAAGTTATCGATTATTGACTTTTTAACCTTCTTTGGTGCCTTGGACATGTGCTAGGACCTTACGATTTTGCATGAAAGAAGAACTGGCAGCAGTGTTGCACGGGAGAATGTTAAAAGGGTTCATATGTAGTAAAAATTTGAGAAATCCGTCCGTTTTCGTCATTTGTTTTCGAATCGATTTAAAGCCAGATCGTTACATTGGCCGCACTTCTCTCTGAAACGGTTACATTTATCGTCTGCAAAGCTAAGTCGCGTGCTGCGGTATGTGGAGACACTAAAAACACCATAGTAGAACACAGAAGAAGCTTCTGAGTTGATGCAATAGCCAGTAAGAAGCAGTACAATTCAAGATTTAGTTATCGATTATTGACTTTTTACCCTTCTTTGGTGATTTGGACAGGAGCTAGGACCCTAAGATTTTGCATGAAAAGAGGACTAGCAGCCGCGTTGCACGGGAGAATCTGAAAAGTGTTCATATGTGAGAAATCCGAACGTTTTCGTAATTTGTTATCGAATCGACTTAAAGCCAGATCATCACATTGGCCGCTCTTTCTCTGAAACGGTTACATTTATCGTCTGCAACGCTATGTCCCGTACTGCGGTATGCCAAAGCACTAAAAGTACCATAGTAGAACACTGGAGAAGCTTCTAAGGTTGATGTAATAGCCAATAGGAAGCAGTACAAATCAAGTTTTATCAATCGATTATAGACTTTTACTATTCTTTGGTGCCTTGGACATGAGCTAGGACCTTAAGATTTTTATGAAAGAGGAGTAGCACCCGCATTGCACCGGAGAATGCCAAAAGTTTTTATATGTATTAAAACCTGAGAAATCAGTCCGTTTTCGTCATTTGTTATCGAATCAACTTAAAGCCAGATCGTCATATTGGCCGCTCTTCTCTCTGAAACGGTTACATTTATCGTCTGCAAAGGAATGTCGAGTGCTGCGTTATGCGAAGACACTAAAAGCACCACAGTAGAACACAGAAGAAGCTTCTAGCTTGATGTAATAGCCAGTAAGAAGCAGTACAATTAAAGTTTTAGATATCGATTATAGAATTTTTACCATTCTTTGGTGCCTTGGACATGAGCTAGGACCTTAAGATTTTGCTTCAAAGGAGGACTAGCACCCGCGTTGAACGGGAGAATGTGAAATGTGTTCATATGTAGTAAAAATCTGAGAAATCAGTCCGTTATCGTCATCTGTTATCGAATCGACTTAAAGCCAGATCATCACTTTGGCCGTTCTTCTCCCTGAAACGGAGACATTTATCGTCTGCAAAGCTATGTCGCGTGCTGCGGTATGCCGAGACACTAAAAGCACCATAGTAGAACACAGAAGAAGCTTCTAAGTTGATTTAATAGCCAGTAAGAAGCAATTCAATTCAAGATTTAGTTATCGATTATTGACTATTTACCCTTCTTTGATGCCTTGCACATGAGTTAGGGCCTTAAGTTTTTGCATGAAAGGAGGACTGGCACCCGCGTTGCACGGGAGAATGTGAAAAGTGTTCATATGTAGTAAAAACCTGCGAAATCCGTCCGTTTTTTTCATTTGTTATCGAATCTACTTAAAGCCAGATCGTAACATTGGCCGCACTTCTCCCTGAAACGGTTACATTTATCGTCTGCAAAGGTATGTTGAGTGCTGCGGTATGCAGAGACACTAATAGCACCATAGTAGAAAACAGAAGCTGCTTCTAAGTTGATGTAATAGCCAGTAGCAAGCAGTTCAATTGAAGATTAAGTTATCGATTATTGACTTTTTAACCTCCTTTGGTGCTTTGGACATGTGCTAGGACCTTACGATTTTGCACGAAAGGAGAACTGGCAGAAGCGTTGCACGGGAGAATGCGAAAAGGGTTCATATGTAGTAAAAATTTGAGAAATCTGTCCGTTTTCGTCATTTGTTATCGAATCGCTTTAAAGCCAGATCGTCACATTGGCCGCTCTTCTCTCTGAAACGGTTACATTTATCGTCTGCAAAGCTATGTCGCGTGCTGCGGTGTGCGGAGACACTAAAAGCAACACAGTGGAACACAGAAGAAGCTTCTAAGTTGATGTAATAGCCAGTAAGAAGCAGTTCAATTCAAGATTTAGTTATAGATTATTGAATTTTTACCCATCTTTGGTGCATTGGACGTGAGGTAGGACATTCAGATTTTGCATGAAAGGAGGACTGGCAGCCGCGTTGCACGGGAGAATGTGAAAAGTGTTCATATGTAGTAAAAATCTGAGAAATCCGTCCGTTTTCGTCATTTGTTTTAGAATCGACTTAAAGCCAGATCGTCACATTGGCCGCACTTCTCTCTGAAACGGTAACATTTATCGTCTGCAAAGCTATGTCGCGTGCTGCGGTATGCGGATTCACTAAAAGCACCATAGTAGAACACAGAAGAAGATTCTAAGTTGATGTAATAGCCAGTAAGAAGCAGTACAATTCAAGTTTTGGTTATCGATTATTGACTTTTTACCCTTCTTTGGTGCCTTGCACATGAGTTAGGACCTTAAGTTTTTGCATGAAAGGAGGACTGGTACCCGCTTGGCACGGGAGAATGTGAAATGTGTTCATATGTAGTAAAAACCTGAGAAATCAGTCCGTGTTTTTCATTTGTTATCGAATCGTCTTAAAGCCAGATCGTAACATTGGCCGCACTTCTCTCTGAAACGGTTACATTTATCGTCTGCAAAGGTATGTTGAGTGCTGCGGTATGGGGAGACACTAAAAGCACCATAGTAGAACACGGAAGATGCTTCTAAATTGATGTAATAGCCAGTAGGAAGCAGTTCAATTCAAGATTAAGTTATCGATTATTGACTTTTTAACCTTCTTTGGTGCCTTTGACATGAGCTAGGACCTTAAGATTTTGCATGAAAGAAGGACAAGCAGAATCTGAAAAGTATTCATATGTAGTAAAATCCTGAGAAATCCGTCCGTTTTCGTCATTTGTTATCGAATCTACTTAAAGCCAGATCGTCACATTGGCCGCACTTCTCTCTGAAACGGTTACATTTATCTTCTGCAAAGCTATGTCGTGTGCTGCGGTATGCGGAGACACTAAAAGCACCATAGTAGAACAAAGAAGAAGCTTCTAAGTTGATGTAATGGCCAGTAAGAAGCAGTACAATTCATGTTTCAGTTATCGATTAATGACTTTTTACCCTTCTTTGGTGCCTTGGACATGAGCTAGGACCTTAAGATTTTGCATGAATGGCTGACTAGCACCCGCGATGCACGGGAGAATGTGAAAAGTGTTCATATGTAGTAAACACCTGAGAAATCCGTCCGTTTTCGTCATTTGTAATCGAATCGACTCAAAGCCAGATCGTCACATTTGCCGCTATTCTCTCTGAAACGGTTACACTTATCGTCTGCAAAGCTATGTCGCGTGCTGCGGTATGCGGAGACACTAAAAGCACCATAGTAGAACACAGAAGAAGCTTCTAAGTTGATGTATTATCCAGTAGGAAGCAGTACAAAGCAAGTTTTAGTTATCGATTATTGACTTTTTACCCTTATTTGGTGCCTTGGACATGAGTTAGGACCTTAAGATTTTGCGTGAAAGGAGGACTGGCAGCCGCGTTGCACGGGAGAATGTGAAAAGTGTTCTTATGTAGTAAAAACCTGAGAAATCCGTCCGTTTTTTTCATTTGTTATCGAATCTACTTAAAGCCAGATCGTAACATTGGCCGCACTTCTCTCTGAAACGGTTACATTTATCGTCTGCAAAGGTATGTTGAGTGCTGCGGTATGCGGAGACACTAGAAGCACCATAGTAGAACACAGAAAGAAGCTTCTAAGTTGTCGTAATAGCCAGTAAGAAGCTGTACAATTCAAGATTTAGGTATCGATTATTGACTATTTACCCTTCTTTGGTGCCTTGGACATGAGTTAGGACCTTAAGTTTTTGCATGAAAGGAGGACTGGTACCCGCGTTGCACGGGAGAATGTGAAAAGTGTTCATATGTGGTTAAAACCTGAGAAATCCGTCCGTTTTTTTCACTTGTTATCGAATCGTTTTAAAGCCAGATCGTCACATTGGCCGCTCTTCTCTCTGAAACGGTTACATTTATCGTCTGCAAAGCTATGTCGCGTGCTGCGGTGTGCGGAGACACTAAAAGCAACACAGTGGAACACAGAAGAAGCTTCTAAGTTGATGTAATAGCAAGTAAGAAGCAGTTCAATTCAAGATTTAGTTATCGATTATTGATTTTTTTACCCATCTTTGGTGCATAGGACGTGAGGTAGGACATTAAGATTTTGCATGAAAGGAGGACTGGCAGCCGCGTTGCACGGGAGAATGTGAAAAGTGTTCATATGTAGTAAAAATCTGAGAAATCCGTCCGTTTTCGTCATTTGTTTTCTAATCGACTTAAAGCCAGACCGTCACATTGGCCGCTCGTCTCTCTGAAACGGTTACCTTTATCGTCTGCAAAGCTATGTCGCGTGCTGCGGTATGCGGATTCACTAAAAGCACCATAGTAGAACACAGAAGAAGATTCTAAGTTGATGTAATAGCCAGTAAGAAGCAGTACAATTCAAGTTTCAGTTATCGATTATTGACTTTTTACCCTTGTTTGGTGCCTTGGACAGGAGCTAGGACCCTAAGGTTTTGCGTGAAAAGAGGACTAGCAGCCGCGTTGCACGGGAGAATCTGAAAAGTGTTCATATGTTAGAAATCCGACCGTTTTCGTAATTTGTTATCCAATCGACTTAAAGCCAGATCATCACATTGGCCGCTCTTTCTCTGAAACGGTTACATTTATCGTCTGCAACGCTATGTCACGTGCTGCGGTATGCCAAAGCACTAAAAGTACCATAGTATAACACAGAAGAAGCTTCTAGGTTGATGTAATAGCAAATAAGAAGCAGTACACATCAAGTTTTATCAATCGATTATAGACTTTTACTATTCTTTGGTGCCTTGGACATGAGCTAGGAGCTTAAGATTTTGCTTCAAAGGAGGACTAGCACCCGCGTTGCACGGGAGAATGTGAAAAGTGTTCATATGTAGTAAAAATCTGAGAAATCAGTCCGTTATCGTCATTTGTTATCAAATCGACTTAAAGGCAGATTGTCACTTTGCCGTTCTTCTCCCTGAAACGGAGACATTTATCGTCTGCAAAGCTATGTCGCGTGCTGCGGTATGCGGAGACACTAAAAGCACAATAGTAGTACACAGAAGAAGCTTCTAAGTTGATTTAATAGCCAGTAAGAAGCAGTTCAATTCAAGATTTAGTTATCGATTATTGACTATTTACCCTTCTTTGGTGCCTTGCACATGAGTTAGAACCTTAAGTTTTTGCATGAAAGGAAGACTGGCACCCGCGTTGCACGGGAGAATGTGAAAAGTGTTCTTATGTAGTAAAAACCTGAGAAATCCGTCCGGTTTTTTCATTTGTTATCGAATCGACTTAATGCCAGATCGTAACATTGGCCACACTTCTCTCTGAAACGGTTACATTTATCGTCTGCAAAAGTATGTTGAGTGCTGCGGTATGCGGAGACACTAAAAGCACCATAGTAAAACACAGAAGATGCTTGTAAGTTAATGTAATAGCCAGTAAGAATCAGTTCAATTCAAGATTTAATTATCGATTATTGACTATTTACCCTTCTTTGGTGCCTTGCACATGAGTTAGGACCTTAAGATTTTGCATGAAAGGAGGACTGGCACTCGCTTGGCACAGGAGAATGTGAAATGTGTTCATATGTAGTAAAAACCTGAGAAATCCGTCCGTTTTTTTCATTTGTTATCGACTCGACTTAAAGCCAGATCGTAACATTGGCCGCACATCTCTCTGAAACGGTTACATTTATCGTCTGCAAAGGTATGTTGAGTGCTGCGGTATGCTGAGACACTAAAAGCACCATAGTAGAACACAGAAGATGCTTCTAAGTTGATGTAATAGCCAGTAGCAAGCAGTTCAATTCAAGATTAAGTTATCGATTATTGACTTTTTAAACTTCTTTGGAGCTTTGGACATGTGCTAGGACCTTACGATTTTGCATGAAAGGAAAACTGGCAGCAGCGTTGCACGGGAGAATGTGAAAAGGGTTCATATGTAGTAAAAATTTGAGAAATCCGTCCGTTTGCGTCATTTGTTATCGAATCGACTTAAAGCAAGATCGACATATGGGCCGCTCTTCTCTCTGAAACGGTCATATTTATCGTCTGCAAAGCTATGTCGCGTGCTGCGGTATGCGGATTCACTAAAAGCACCATAGTAGAACTCAGAAGAAGATTCTAAGTAGATGTAATAGCCAGAAAGAAGCAGTACAATTCAAGTTTTAGTTATCGATTATTGACTTTTTACCCTTCTTTGGTGCCTTGGACAGGAGCTAGTACCCTAAGATTTTGCATGAAAAGAGGACTAGCAGCCGCGTTGCACGGAAGAATCTGAGAAGTGTTCATATGTGAGAAATCCGACCGTTTTCGTAATTTGTTATCGAATCGACTTAAAGCCAGATCATCACATTGCCCGCTCTTCTCTGTGAAATGGTTACATTTATCTTCTGCAACGCTATGTCGCTTGCTGCGGTATGCCAAAGCACTAAAAGTACCATAGTAGAACACAGAAGAAGCTTCTAGGTTGATGTAATAGCCAGTAAGATGCAGTACAAATCAAGTTTTATCAATCGATTATAGACTTTTACTATTCTTTGGTGCCTTGGACATGAGCTAGGACCTTAAGATTTTGCTTCAAAGGAGGACCAGCAACCGCGTTGCACGGGAGAATGTGAAAAGTGTTCATATGTACTAAAAACCTGAGTAATCCGTCCGTATTGGTCATTTGATTTCGAATCGAGTTAAAGCGAGATCGTCACATTGGCCGCTCTTCTCTCTGAAGCGGTTACATTTATCGTCTGCAAAGCTATATCGCGTGCTGCGGTATGCGAAGACACTAAAAGCACCATAGTAGAACACAGAAGAAGCTTCTAAGTTGATTTAATAGCCAGTAAGAAGCAGTTAAATTCACGATTTAGTTATCGATTAGTGACTATTTACCCTTCCTTGGTGCCTTGGACATGAGTTAGGACCTTAAGTTTTTGCATGAAAGGAGGACTGGCACCTGCGTTGCACGGGAGAATGTGAAAAGTGTTCATATGTAGTAAAAACCTGAGAAATCCGTCCGTTATTTTCATTTGTTATCGAATCGACTTAAAGCCAGATCGTAACATTGGCCGCACTTCTCTCTGAAACGGTTACATTTATCGTCTGCAAAGGTATGTTGAGTGCTGCGTTATGCGGAGACACTAAAAGCACCATAGTAGAACACAGAAGATGCTTCTAAGTTGATGTAATAGCCAGTAGCAAGCAGTTCAATTCAAGATTAAGTTATCGATTATGGACTTTTTAATCTTCTTTGGTGCCTTGTACATGAGCTAGGACCTTAAGATTTTGCGTGAAAGGAGGACTGGCAACCGCGTTGCACGATAGAATGTGAAAAGTGTTCATATGTAGTAAAAACCTGAGAAATCAGAACGTTTTCGTCATTTGTTATCGAATCAACTTAAAGCGATATCGTCGTATGGGCTGCTCTTCTCTCTGAAACGGTCACATTTATCGTCTGCAAAGGTATGTCGCGTGCTGCGGTATGCGGAGACACTAAAAGAACCACAGTAGAATACAAAAGAAGCATGTAAGTTTATGTAACAGCCAGTAAGAAGCAGTACAATTCACTATTTAGTTTTCGATTATTGACTTTTTACCCTTCTTTGGTTCCTTGGACATGAGCTAGGACCTTAAAATTTTGCATGAAAGGAGGACTAGCACCCGCGTTGCACGGGAGAATGTGAAAAGTGTACATATGTCGTAAAAACCTGAGAAATCCGTCCGTATTGGTCATATGTTTTCGAATCGACTTAAAGCGAGATCGTCACATTGGCCGGTCTTCTCTCTGAAACGGTTACATTTATCGTCTGCAAAGCTATGTCGCGTGCTGCGGTGTGCGAAGACACTAAAAGCACCATAGTATAACACAGAAGAAGCTTCTAAGTTGGTTTAATAGCCAGTAAGAAGCAGTTCAATTCTAGATTTAGTTATCGATGATTGACCTTTACCCTTCTTCGGTGCCTTGGACAGGAGCTAAGACCCTAAGATTTTGCATGAAAAGAGGACTAGCAGCCGCGTTGCACGGTAGAATGTGATAAGTGTTGATATGTGAGAAATCCGACTGTTTTCGTCATTTGTGTTTCGAATCGACTTAAAGCCAGATCATCACGTTGGCCGCTCTTCTCTCTGAAACGGTTACATTTATCGTCTGCAACGCTATGTCGCGTGCTGCGGTATGCCAAAGCACTAAAAGTACCATAGTAGAACACAGAAGAAGCCTGTAGGTTGATGTAATAGCCAGTAAGAAGCAGTACAAATCAAGTTTTATTTATCGATTATAGACTTTTACTATTCTTTGGTGCCTTGGACATGAGGTAGGACCTTAAGATTTTTATGAAAGGAGGAGTAGCACCCACGTTGCACTGGAGAATGTGAAAAGTTTTCATATGTAGTAAAAACCTGAGAAATCAGTCCGTTTTCGTCATTTGTTATCGAATCAACTTAAAGCCAGATCGTCATATTGGCCGCTCTTCTCTCTGAAACGGTTACATTTATCGTCTGCAAAGCTATGTCGCGTGCTGCGGTATGCGGAGACAATAAGAGCACCACAGTAGAACACAAAAGAAGCATCTAAGTTGATGTAATAGCTAGTAAGAAGAGTTTCAATTCAAGATTTAGTTATCGATTATTGACTATTTACCCTTCTTTGGTGCCTTGGACATGAGTTAGGACCTTAAGTTTTTGCATGAAAGGAGGACTGGCAACCGCGTTGCACGGGAGAATCTGGAAAGTGTTCATATGTGAGAAATCCGACTGTTTTAGTAATTTGTTATCGAATCTACTTAAAGCCAGATCATCACATTGGCCGCTCTACTCTCTGAAACGGTTACATTTATCGTCTGCAACGCTATGTCGCGTGCTGCGGTATGCCAAAGCACTAAAAGTACCATAGTAGAACACAGAAGAAGCTTCTAGGTTGATGTAATAGCCAGTAAGAAGCAGTACAAATCAAGATTTATCAATCGATTATAGACTTTTACTATTCTTTGGTGCCTTGGACATGAGCTAGGACCTTACGATTTTGCATGAAAGGAGGACTGGCAGCCTCGATGCACGGGAGAAAGTGGAAAGTATTGATATGTAGTAAAAATTTGAGAAATCCGACCGTTTTCGTCATTTGTTATCGAATCGAAATAAAGCCAGATCGTCACATTGGCCGGTCTTCTCTCTGAAACGGTTACATTTGTCGTCTGCAAAGGTATGACGCGTGCTGCGGTATGCCAAAGCACTAAAAGCACGATAGTAGAACACAGAAGAAGCTTCTAAAATGATGTAATAGCCAGTAAGAAGCAGTATAATTCAAGTTTTAGTTATTGAATATAGAAATTTTACCATTCTTTCGTGCCTTGGACATGAGCTAGGACCATAAGACTTAGCATGAAAGGAGGACTAGCACCCGCGTTGCACGGGAGAATGTGAAAAGTGTTCATATGTAGTAAAAACTTGAGAAATCAGTCCGTTTTCGTTATTTGTTATCGAATCGACTTAAAGCCAGATCGTCACATTGGCCGCTCGTCTCTCTGAAACGGTTACATTTATTGCCTGCAAAGCTATGTCGCGTGCTGCGGTATGCGGAGACACTAAAAGCATGATAGTAGAACACAGAAGAAGCTTCTAAGTTGATGTAATATCCAGTAAGAAGCTGTACAATTCAAGATTTAGTTATCGATTATTGACTCTTTACCTTTCTTTGGGGCCTTGGACATGAGCTAGGACCTTAAGATTTTGCATGAAAGGAGACTAGCAGCCGCGTTGCGCGGGAGAATGTGAAAACTGTTCATATGTAGCAAAAACATGAGAAATCCGTCCGTTTTCGTCATTTGTTATCCAATCAACTTAAAGCCAGATCGTCAAATTGGACGTTCTTCTCTCTGAAACGGTTACATTTATCGTCTGTAAAGCTATGTCGCATGCTGCGGTATGTGGAGACACTAAAAGCTCCATAGTGGAACACAGAAGCAGCTTCTAAGTTGATGTAATAGCCAGTAAGAAGCAGTACAATTCAAGTTTTAGTTATCGATTATAGAATTTTTACCATTCTTTGGTGCCTTGGACATGAGCTAGGACCTTACGATTTTGCGTGAAAGGAGGACTGGCAACCGCGTTGCACGGGAGAATGTGAAAAGTGTTCATATGTAGTAAAAACCTGAGAAATCCGTCCGTTTTCGTCATTTGTTATCGAATCGACTTAAAACCAGATCGTAACATTGGCCGCTCTTCTTTCTGAAACGGTTACATTTACTGTCTGCAAAGATATGTCGCGTGCTGCGGTATGCGGAGACACTAAAAGCACCATAGTGGAACACAGAAGAAGCTTCTAAGTTGATGTAATAGCCAGTAAGAAGCAGTACAATTAAAGTTTTAGTTATCGATTTTAGAATTTTTACCATTCTTTGGTGAATTGGACACGAGCTAGGACCTTAAGCTTTTGCATCAAAGGAGGACTAGTACCCGCGTTGCACGGGCGAATGTCGAAAAGTGTTCACATGTAGCAAAAACCTGAGAAATCAGTGCGTTTTCGTCATTTGTTATCGAATCGACTTAAAGCGAGATCGTCATATGGGCCGCTCTTCTCTCTGAAACGGTCACATTTATCGTCTGCAAAGGTATGTCGCGTGCTGCGGTATGCGGAGACACTAAAAGCACCACAGTAGAACACAATCGAAGCATGTAAGTTGATGTAACAGCCAGTAAGAAGCACTACAATTCACTATTTAGTTTTCGATTATTGACTTTTTACCCTTCTTTGGTGCCTTGGACATGAGCTAGGACCTTAAAATTTTGCATGAAAGGAGGACTAGCACCCGCGTTGCACGGGAGAATGTGAAAAGTGCTCATATGATGTAAGAACCTGAGAAATCCGTCCGTTATCGTCATTGGTTATCGAATCGACTTAAAGCCAGATCGTGACATTGGCCGCTCTTCTCTCTGAAACGGTTAAATTTATCGTCTGCAAAGCTATGTCGCGTGCTGCGGTATGCGGATTCACTAAAAGCACCATAGTAGAACACAGAAGAGGATTCTAAGTTGATGTAATAGCCAGTAAGAAGCAGTACAATTCAAGTTTTAGTTATCGACTACTGACCTTTTACCCTTCTTTGATGCCTTGGACAGGAGCTAAGACCCTAAGATTTTGCATGAAAAGAGGACTGGCAGCCGCGTTGCACGGGAGAATGTGAAAAGTGTTCATATATGAGAAATCCGACCGTTTTCGTCATTTGTTATCGAATCGACTTCAAGCCAGATCATCACATTGGCCGCTCTTCTCTCTGAAACGGTTACATTTATCGTCTGCAACGCTATGTCGCGTGCTGCGGTATGCCAAAGCATTAAAAGTACCATAGTAGAACACAGAAGAAGCTTGTAGGTTGATGTAATAGCCAGTAAGAAGCAGTACAAATCAAGTTTTATTTATCGATTATAGACTTTTAGTATTCTTTGGTGCCTTGGATATGAGCTGGGACCTTAAGATTTTCATGAAAGGAGGAGTAGCACCCGCGTTGCACGGGAGAATGTGAAAAGTTTTCATATGTAGTAAAAACCTGAGAAATCAGTCCGTTTTCGTCATTTGATATCGAATCAACTTAAAGCCAGATCGTCATATTGGCCGCTCTTCTCTCTGAAACGGTTACATTTATCGTCTGCAAAATTATGTCGCGTGCTGCGGTATGCGGAGACACTAAGAGCACCACAGTAGAACACAAAAGCAGCATCTAAGTTGGTGTAATAGCCAGTAAGAAGCAGCACAATTTAATATTTAGTTTTCGATTATTGACTTTTTACCTTTCTTTGGTGCCTTGGACATGAGCTAGGCCTTAAGATTTTGCAAGAAAGGAGGACTAGCACCCGCGTTGCACGGGAGAATGTGAAAGGTGTTCATATGTAGTAAAAACATGAGAAATCCGTAATTTTTCGTCATTTGTTATCGAATCGACTTAAAGCCAGATCGTCACAGTGGCCGCTTTTCTCTCTGAAACGGTGACATTTAACGTCTCCAAAGCTATGTCGCGTGCTGCGGTACGCGGAGACACTAAAAGCACCATAGTAGAACACAGAAGAAGCTTCTAAGTTGATGTAATAGCAAGTAAGAAGCAGTACAATTCAAGTTTTAGTTATCGATTATTGACTTTTTACCCTTCTTTGGTGCCTTGGACAGGAACTAGGACCCTAAGATTTTGCATGAAAAGAGGACTAGCAGCCGCGTTGCACGGGAGAATCTGAAAAGTGTTCATATGTGAGAAATCCGACCGTTTTCGTAAATTGTTATCGAATCGACAAAGCCAGATCATCACATTGGCCGCTCTATTCTCTGAAACGGTTACATTTATCGTCTGCAACGCTATGTCGCGTGCTGCGGTATGCCAAAGCATTAAAAGTACCATCGTAGAACACAGAAGAAGCTTGTAGGTTGATGTAATACCCAGTAAGAAGCAGTACAAATCAAGTTTTATTTATCGATTATAGACTTTTAGTATTCTTTGGTGCCTTGGATATGAGCTGGGACCTTAAGATTTTCATGAAAGGAGGAGTAGCACCCGCGTTGCACGGGAGAATGTGAAAAGTTTTCATATGTAGTAAAAACCTGAGAAATACTTCCGTTTTCGTCATTTGTTATCGAATCGACCTAAAGCCAGATCGTCACATTAGCCGCTCTTCCCTATGAAACGGAGACATTTACCGTCTGCAAAGCTATGTCGCGTGCTGCGGCATGCGTAGACACCAAAATCACCATAGTAGAACACAGAAGATCCTTCTAAGTTGATGTAATAGCCAGTAAGGTGCAGTACAATTCAAGGTTTAGTTATCGATTATTGACTATTTACCCTTCTTTGTGCCTTGGACATGAGCTAGGCCTTAAGATTTTGCAAGAAAGGAGGACTAGCACCCGCGTTGCACGGGAGAATGTGAAAAGTGTTCATATGTAGTAAAAACCTGAGAAATCCGTCATTTTTAGTCATTTGTTTTCGAATCGACTTAAAGCCAGATCGTCACAGTGGCCGCTCTTCTCCCTGAAACGGTGACATTTAACGTCTGCAAAGCTATGTCGCGTGCTGCGGTATGCCAAAGCATTAAAAGTAGCATAGTAGAACACAGAAGAAGCTTCTAGGTTGATGTAAAAGCCAGTAAGAAGCAGTACAATTCACGTTTTAGTTATCGATTGTTGAATTTTACCCTTCTTTTTGACTTGGACATGAGCTACGACCTTAAGATTTTTCATAAAAAGAAGGTCTAGAGATGCGTTGCACGGGAGAATGTGAAAAGTGTTCATATGTAGTAAAAACCTGTGAAATCAGTCCGTTTTCGTCATTTGTTATCGAATCGACTTAAAGCCAGATCGTCACATTGGCCGCTCTTCTCTCTGAAACGGTTACATTTGTCGTCTCTAAAGCTATGTCGCGTGCTGCGGAATGCCAAAGCACTAAAGGCACCATAGTAGAACACAGAAGAAGCTTCTAGGTTGATGTAATAGCCAGTAAGAAGCAGTACAATTCAACTTTTAGTTATCGATTATTGACTTTTTGCCCTTCTTTGGTACCTTGAACATGAGCTAGGACCTTAAGATTTTGCATGAAAAGAGGACTAGCAGCCGCCTTGCACGGGAGAATGTGAAAAGTAATCATATGTTCTAAAAACCTGAGAAATCCGTCCGTTTTCGTCATTTTTATTATCGAATCGACTTAAAGCCAGATCGTAACATTGGCCGCTCTTCCCCCTGATACGGTTACACTTATCGTCTGCAAAGCTATGTCGCGTGCAGCGGTATGCGGAGACACTAAACGTACCATAGTAGAACACAGAAGAAGCTTCTAGGTTGATGTAATAGCCAGTAAGTAGCAGTACAATTAAAGTTTTAGTTATCGATTATATAATTTTTACCATTCTTTGGTGCCTTGGACATGAGCTAGGACCTTAACATATTTCATCAAAGGAGGACTAGTACCTGCGTCGCACGGGAGAATGTGAAAAGTGTTCATATGTAGTAAAAACCTGAGAAATCAGTCCGTCTTCGTCATTTGTTATCGGATCGACTTAAAGCCAGATCGTCATATGGGCCGCTCTTCTCTCTGAAACGTTTACATTTTTCGTCTGCAAAGGTATGTCGCGTGCTGCGGTATGCGGAGACACTAAACGCACCTTAGTAGAACACAGAAGAAGCTTCTAAGTTGATGTAATAGTCAGTAAGAAGCAGTACAATTCAAGTTTTAGTTATCGATTTTAGACTTTTTACCATTCTTTTGTGCCTTGGATATGAGCTAGGACCTTCAGATTTTGGATGAAAAGAGGACTAGCAGCCGCGTTGCACGGGAGAATATGAAAAGTGTTCATATGTTGTAAAAACCTGATAAATCCGTCCGGTTTCGTCATTTGTTATCGAATCGACTTAAAGCCAGATCGTCACATTGGCCGCTCTTCTCTCTGAAACGGTTACATTTATCGTCTCTAAAGCTATGTCGCGTGCTGCGGAATGCCAAAGCACTAAAGGCACCATAGTAGAACACAGAAGAAGCTTCTAGGTTGATGTAATAGCCAGTAAGATGCAGTACAATTCAACTTTTAGTTATCGATTATTGACTTTTTGCCCTTCTTTGGTACCTTGAACATGAGCTAGGACCTTAATATTTTGCATGAAAAGAGGACTAGTGGCGCATTGCACGGGAGAACGTGAAAAGTGTTCATATGTAGTAAAAACCTGCGAAATCTGTCTGTTTTCGTCATTTGTTAACGAATCGACTTAAAGCCAGATCGTAACATTGGCCGCTCTTCTCTGAGAAACGGTTACATTTCTCGTCTGCAAAGCTATGTCGCGTGCTGCGTTATACGAAGACACTAAAAGCACCATAGCAGAACACAGAAGAAGCTTTTAAGTTGATGTAATAGCCAGTAAGAAGCAGTACAATTCAAGTTTTAGTTATCGATTATTGACTTTTTACCCTTATTTCGTGCCTTGGACATTAGCTAGGACCTTAAGATTTTGCGTGAAAGGAGGACTGGCAGCCGCGTTGCACGGGAGATTTTTAAAGTGTTCATATGTGATAAAAACCTGAGAAATCCGTCCGTTTTAGTCATTTGTTATCGAATCGATTTAAAGCCAGATCGTCATATGGGCCGCTCTTATCTCTGAAACGGTTACATTTATCGTCTGCAAAGCTATGTCGCGTGCTGCGGTCTGCCAAACACTAAAAGCACCACAGTAGAGCACAGAAGATTCTTCTAGGTTGATGTAATAGCCAGTAAGAAGAAGTACAATTCAAGTTTTCGTTATCGATTATTGACTTTTTACCCTTCTTTGGTTCCTTGGACATGAGCTAGGACATTAAGATTTTGCATGAATGGAAGACTAGCAGCCACGTTGCACGGGAGAATTTGAATAGTGTTCATATGTAGTAAAAACCTGAGAAATTCGTCCGTTATCGTCATTTGTTATCGAATCGACTTAAAGCCAGATCGTCACAATGGCAGATCTTCTCTCTGAAACGGTTACATTTATCGTCTGCAAAGCTATGTGGCGTGCTGCGGTATGCGGAGACACTAAAAGCACCACAGTAGAACACAAAAGAAGCTTCTAAGTTGATGTAATAGGCAGTATGAAGCAGTACAATTCAAGAGTTAGTTATCGATCCATCATTTTTTCCCTTCTTTGGTGCCTTGGACATGAGCTAGGATCTTAATATTTTGCATGAAAAGAGGACTAGTGGCGCATTGCACGGGAGAACGTGAAAAGTGTTCATATGTAGTAAAAACATGAGAAATCCGTCCGTTTTCGTCATTTGTTATCGAATCGACTTAAAGCCAGATCGTCACATTTGCCGCTCTTCTCTCTGAAACGGTTACATTTATCGTCTGAAAAGCTATGTCGCGTGCTGCGGTATGCCGAAGCACTAAACCCACCATAGCAAAACACAGAAGAAGTTTCTAGTTTGATGTAACAGCCAGTAAGTAGCAGTACGATTAAAGTTTTAGTTATCGATTATAGTATTTTACCATTCTTTGGTGCCTTGGACATGAGCTAGGACCTTACGATATTTCATCAAAGGAGGACTAGTACCCGCGTTGCACGTGAGAATGTGAAAAGTGTTCATATGTAGGAAAAACCTGAGATATCCGTCTTTCTTCGTCATTTGTTATCGAATCGACTTAAAGCGAGATCGTCACATTGGCCGCTCTTCTCTCTGAAACGGTTACATTTATCGTCTGCATAGCTATGTCGCGAGCTGCTGTATGCGGAGACACTAAAAGCACCATAGTAGAACACAGAAGAAGCTTCTAAGTTGATGTAATAGCAAGTAAGAAGCAGTACAATCAAGTTTTAGCTATCGAATATAGACTTTTTTACATTCTTTGGTGCCTTGGATATAAGCTAGGACCTTAAGGTTTTGTATGAAAGGAGGACTAGCAGCCGCGTTGCACGGGAGATTTTGAAAAGTGTTCGTATGTAGTAAAAACCTGAGAAATCCGTTATTTTTCGTCATTTGTTGTCGAATCGACTCAAAGCCAGATCGTCACATTGGCTGCTCTTCTCTCTGAAACACTGACATTTAACGTCTGCAAAGCTATGTCGCGTGCTGCGGTATGCGGAGACACTAAAAACACCTTAGTAGAACACAGAAGAAGCTTCTAAGTTGATGTAATAACAAGTAAGAAGCAGTACAATTGAAGTTTTAGATATCGATTATTGACTTTTTACCCTTCTTTGGTGCCGTGGACATGAGCTAGGACCTTAAGAATTTGCATGAAAGGGGGACTAGCACCCGCATTGCACGGGAGAATGTGAAAAGTGTACATATGTTGTAAAAACCTGAGAAATCCGTCCGTTTTCCTCATTTGTTATCGAATCGACTTAAAGCCAGAACGTCACATTTGCGCTCTTTTCTCTGAAACGGTTACATTTATCGTCTGCAAAGCTATGTCGCGTGCTGCGGTCTGCCAAACACTAAAAGCACCACAGTAGAGCACAGAAGAATCTTCTAGGTTGATGTAATAGCCAGTAAGAAGCAGTACAATTCAAGTTTTCGTTATCGATTATTGACTTTTTACCCTTCTATGGTTCCTTGGACATGAGCTAGGACCTTAAGATTTTGCATGAATGGAAGACTAGCACCCACGTTGCACGGGGGAATTTGGATAGTGTTCATATGTAGTAAAAACCTGAGAAATTCGTCCGTTATCGTCATTTGTTATCGAATCGACTTAAAGCCAGATCGTCACATCGGCAGCTCTTCCCTCTGAAACGGTTACATTTATCGTCTGCAAAGCTATGAGGCGTGCTGCGGTATGCGGAGACACTAAAAGCACCACAGTAGAACACAAAAGAAGCTTCTAAGTTAATGTAATAGGCAGTATGAAGCAGTAAAATTCAATATTTAGTTATCGATATTGACTTTTTACCCTACTTTGGTGCCTTGTACAGGAGCAAGGACCTTAAGATTTTGCATGAAAGGAAAACTAGCAGCCGCGTTACACGGGAGATTTGGAAAAGTGTTCATATGTTCTAAAAACCTGAGAAATCCGTCCGTTCTCGTCATTTGTTATCGAATCGACTTAAAGCCAGATCATAACATTGGCCGCTTTTCTCCTTGATACGGTTACACTTATCGTCTGCAAAGCTATGTCGCGTGCAGCGGTATGCCGAGACACTAAACGTACCATAGCAGAACACAGGAGAAGCTTCTAAGTTGAAGTAATAGCCAGTAAGAAGCAGTACAATTCAGGATTTAGTTATCGATAGTTGACTTTTTACCCTACTTTGGTGCCTTGGTCATGAGCTAGGACCTTAAGATTTTGCATGAAAGGAGGACTAGCAACCGCGTTGCACGGGAGAATGTGAAAAGTGTTCATATGTAGGAAAAACCTGAGATATCCGTCTTTCTTCGTCATTTGTTATCGAATGGACTTAAAGCGAGATCGTCACATTGGCCGCTCTTCTCTCTGAAACGGTTACATTTATCGTCTGCAAAGCTATGTCGCGAGCTGCTGTATGCGGAGACACTAAAAGCAACATAGTAGAACATAGAAGAAACTTCTAAGTTGATGTAATATCCAGTAAGAAGCAGTACAATTCAAGTTTTAGTTATCGATTTTAGACTTTTTACCATTCTTTTGTGCCTTGGACATGAGCTAGGACCTTCAGATTTTGGATGAAAAGAGGACTAGCAGCCGCGTTGCACGGGAGAATATGAAAAGTGTTCATAAGTTGTAAAAACCTGATAAATCCGTCCGGTTTCGTCATTTGTTATCGAATCGACTTAAAGCCAGATCGTCACATTGGCCGCTCTTCTCTCTGAAACGGTTTCATTTATCGTCTGCAAAACTATATCGCGTGCTGCGGTATGCGGAGACACTAAACGCACCTTAGTAGAACACAGAAGAAGCTTCTAAGTTGATGTAATAGTCAGTAAGAAGCAGTACAATTCAAGTTTTAGTTATCGATTTTAGACTTTTTACCATTCTTTTGTGCCTTGGATATGAGCTAGGACCTTCAGATTTTGGATGAAAAGAGGACTAGCAGCCGCGTTGCACGGGAGAATATGAAAAGTGTTCATAAGTTGTAAAAACCTGATAAATCCGTCCGGTTTCGTCATTTGTTATCGAATCGACTTAAAGCCAGATCGTCACAATGGCCGCTCTTCTCTCTGAAACGCTTACATTTATCGTCTCTAAAGCTTGTCGCGTGCTGCGGAATGCCAAAGCACTAAAGGCACCATAGTAGAACACAGAAGAAGCTTCTAGGTTGATGTAATAGCCAGTAAGAAGCAGTACAATTCAACTTTTAGTTATCGATTATTGACTTTTTGCCCTTCTTTGGTACCTTGAACATGAGCTAGGACCTTAAGATTTTGCATGAAAAGAGGACTAGCAGCCGCGTTGCACGGGAGAAAGTGAAAAGTGTTCATATGTAGTAAAAACCTGAGAAATCCGTCTTTTATCGTCATTTTTTTCGAATCGACTTAAAGCCAGATCGTCACATTGGCAGCTCTTCTCTCTGAAACGGTTACATTTAACGTCTGCAAAGCTAAGTCGCGTGCTGCGGTATGCGGAGACACTAAAAGCACCACAGTAGAACACAAAAGAAGCTTCTAAGTTGATGTAATAGAAAGTATGAAGGAGTAAAATTCAATATTAGTTATCGACTATTGTTTTTTTACCCTACTTTGGTGCCTTGGACTTGAGCTAGGACCTTAAGATTTTGCATGAGAGGAGGACTAGCAGCCGCGTTGCACGGGAGAATGTGAAAAGTATTCATATGTTCTAAAAACCTGAGAAATCCGTCCGTTTTCGTCATTTTTATTATCGAATCGACTTAAAGCCAGATCGTAACATTGGCCGCTCTTCCCCTGATACGGTTACACTTATCGTCTGCAAAGCTATGTCGCGTGCAGCGGTATGCGGAGACACTAAACGTACCATAGTAGAACACAGAAGAAGCTTCTAGGTTGATGTAATAGCCAGTAAGTAGTAGTACAATTAAAGTTTTAGTTATCGATTATAGAATTTTTACCATTCTTTGGTGCCTTGGACATGAGCTAGGACCTTAACATATTTCATCAAAGGAGGACTAGTACCTGCGTTGCACGGGAGAATGTGAAAAGTGTTCATATGTAGTAAAAACATGAGAAATCCGTCCTTATATTTATCGTCTGCAAAGCTATGTTTCGTGCTGCGGTATGCGTAGACACTAAAAGCACCATAGTAGAAGTCAGAAGAAGCTTCCGAGTTGATGTAATAGCCAGTAAGAAGCAGTACAATTCAAGTTTTAGTTATCGATTATTGACTTTTTACCCTTATTTCGTGCCTTGGACATGAGCTAGGACCTTAAGATTTTGCGTGAAAGGAGGACTGGCAGCCGCGTTGCACGGGAGATTTTTAAAGTGTTCATATGTGGTAAAAACCTGAGAAATCCGTCCGTTTTAGTCATTTGTTATCAAATCGATTTAAAGCCAGATCGTCATATGGGCCGCCCTTATCTCTGAAACGGTTACATTTATCGTCTGCAAAGCTATGTCGCGTGCTGCCGTCTGCCAAACACTAAAAGCACCACAGTAGGGCACAGAAGAATCTTCTAGGTTGATGTAATAGCCAGTAAGAAGCATTACAATTCAAGTTTTCGTTATCGATTATTGACTTTTTACCCTTCTTTGGTTCCTTGGACATGAGCTAGGACCTTAAGATTTTGCATGAATGGAAGACTAGCAGCCACGTTGCACGGGAGAATTTGAATAGTGTTCATATGTAGTAAAAACCTGAGAAATTCGTCCGTTATCGTCATTTGTTATCGAATCGACTTAAAGCCAGATCGTCACATTGGCAGATCTTCTCTCTGAAACGGTTACATTTATCGTCTGCAAAGCTATGTGGCGTGCTGCGGTATGCGGAGACACTAAAAGCACCACAGTAGAACACAAAAGAAGCTTCTAAGTTGATGTAATAGGCAGTATGAAGCAGTACAATTCAAGTGTTAGTTATCGATCCATCATTTTTTCCCTTCTTTGGTGCCTTGGACATGAGCTAGGACCTTAATATTTTGCATGAAAAGAGGACTAGTGGCGCATTGCACGGGAGAACGTGAAAAGTGTTCATATGTAGTAAAAACATGAGAAATCCGTCCGTTTTCGTCATTTGTTATCGAATCGACTTAAAGCCAGATCGTCACATTTGCCGCTCTTCTCTCTGAAACGGTTACATTTATCGTCTGCAAAGCTATGTTTCGTGCTGCGGTATGCGTAGACACAAAAAGCACAATAGTAGAAGTCAGAAGAAGCTTCCGAGTTGATGTAATAGCCAGTTAGAAGCAGTACAATTCAATTTTTAGTTATCGATTATAGACTTTTTACCCTTCTTTGGTGCCTTGTACAAGAGCTAGAATCTTATGATTTTGCATGAAAGGAGGACTAGCAGCCGCGTTGCACGGGAGAATGTGAAAAGTGTTCATACGTAGTAAAAACCTGAGAAAACCGTCCGTTTTCGTCTTTTGTTATCGAATCGGCTTAAAGTCAGACTGTCACATTGACCGCTCTTCTCTCTGAAACTGTGACATTTAACGTCTGCAAAGCTATGTCGAGTGCTGCGGTATGCAGAGACACTAAAAGCACCATAGTAGAACACTGAAGAAGCTTCTAAGTTGATGTAATAGCAAGTAAGAAGCAGTACAATTCAAGTTTTAGTTATCGATTATTGACTTTTTACCCTTCTTTTGTGCCTTGGACTTGAGCTAGGACCTTACGATTTTGCGTGAAAAGAGGACTAGCAGCCGCGTTGCATGGGAGAATGTGAAAAGTGTTCATATGTAGTAAAAACATCAGAAATCCGTCAGTCTTCGTCATTTGTTATCGAATCGACTTAAAGCCAGATCGTCACACTGGCCGCTCTTCTCTCTGAAACGGTTACATTTATCGTCTGAAAAGCTATGTCGCGTGCTGCGGTATGCCGAAGCACTAAACCCACCATAGTAGAACACAGAAGAAGTTTCTAGGTTGATGTAATAGCCAGTAAGTAGCAGTACGATTAAAGTTTTAGTTATCGATTATAGTATTTTACCATTCTTTGGTGCCTTGGACATGAGCTAGGACCTTACGATATTTCATCAAAGGAGGACTAGTACCCGCGTAGCACGGGAGAATGTGAAAAGTGTTCATATATAGTAAAAACCTGAGAAATCAGTCCGTTTTCTACAATTGTTATAGAATCGACTTAAAGCCAGGACGTCACATTGGCCGCTTTTCTCTCTGAAACGGTTACATTTATCGTCTGCAAAGCGATGTCGCGTGCTGCGGTATGCGGAGACACTAAAAGCACCATAGTAGAACACAGAAAAAGCCAGTAAGAAGCAGTACAATTCAAATTTTGGTTATCGATTATAAACTTTTTACCATTCTATGGAGCCTTGGACATGAGTTAGGACCTTAAGATTTGCATTAAAGGAGGACTAGCACCCGCGTTGCACGGGAGAATGTGAAAAGAGTTCATATGTAGGAAAAACCTGAGATATCCGTCTTTCTTCGTCATTTGTTATCGAATCGACATAAAGCGAGATCGTCACATTGGCCGCTCTTCTCTCTGAAACGGTTACATTTATCGTCTGCATAGCTATGTCGCGAGCTGCTGTATGCGGAGACACTAAAAGCAACATAGTAGAACATAGAAGAAGCTTCTAAGTTGATGTAATATCCAGTAAGAAGCAGTACAATTCAAGTTTTAGTTAACGATTATTGACTTTATACCCTTCTTAGGTGCCTTGGACATGAGCTAGGACATTAAGATTTTGCATGATAGGAGGACTAGCAGCCGCGTTGCACGGGAGACTGTGGAAAGTGTTCATATATAGAAAAAACCTGAGAAATGCGTCCGATTTCGTCAGTTGTTATCGTATCGACTTGAAGCCAGATCGTCACATTGGCCGCACTTCAGTCTGAAACGGTTGTACTTATCGTGTGCAAAGCTATGTCGGGTGCTGCAGTATGCGGAGACACTAAAAGCACCATAGTAGAACACAGAAGAAGCTTCTAAGTTGATGTAATAGCAAGTAAGAAGCAGTACAATCAAGTTTTAGCTATCGAATATAGACTTTTTTTACATTCTTTGGTGCCTTGGATATAAGCTAGGACCTTAAGATTTTGCATGATAGGAGGACTAGCAGCCGCGTTGCACGGGAGAATTTGAAAAGTGTTCATATGTAGTAAAAACCTGAGAAATCCGTCATTTTTCGTCATTTGTTGTCGAATCGACTCAAAGCCAGATCGTCACATTGTCTGCTCTTCTCTCTGAAACACTGACATTTAACGTCTGCAAAGCTATGTCGCGTGCTGCGGTATGCGGAGACACTAAAAACACCTTAGTAGAACACAGAAGAAGCTTCTAAGTTGATGTAATAACAAGTAAGAAGCAGTACAATTGAAGTTTTAGATATCGATTATTGACTTTTTACCCTTCTTTGGTGCCGTGGACATGAGCTAGGACCTTAAGAATTTGCATGAAAGGGGGACTAGCAACCGCGTTGCACGGGAGAATGTGAAAAGTGTACATATGTTGTAAAAACCTGAGAAATCCGTCCGTTTTCCTCATTTGTTATTGAATCGACTTAAAGCCAGAACGTCACATTTGCGCTCTTTTCTCTGAAACGGTTACATTTATCGTCTGCAAAGCTATGTCGCGTGCTGCGGTCTGCCAAACACTAAAAGCACCAGAGTAGAGCACAGAAGAATCTTCTAGGTTGATGTAATAGCCAGTAAGAAGCAGTACAATTCAAGTTTTCGTTATCGATTATTGACTTTTTACCCTTCTATGGTTCCTTGGACATGAGCAAGGACCTTAAGATTTTGCATGAAAGGAGGACTAGCAGCCGCGTTACACGGGAGATTTGGAAAAGTGTTCATATGTTCTAAAAACCTGAGAAATCCGTCCGTTTTCGTCATTTGTTATCGAATCGACTTAAAGCCAGATCGTAACATTGGCCGCTTTTCTCCTTGATACGGTTACACTTATCGTCTGCAAAGCTATGTCGCGTGCAGCGGTATGCGGAGACACTAAACGTACCATAGCAGAACACAGAAGCAGCTTCTAAGTTGATGTAATAGCCAGTAAGAAGCAGTACAACTCAGGATTTAGTTATCGATAGTTGACTTTTTACCCTATTTTGGTGCCTTGGTCATGAGCTAGGACCTTTAGATTTTGCATGAAAGGAGGATTAGCACCCGCGTTGCATGGGAGATTGTGAAAAGTGTTCATATGTAATACAAACCTGAGAAATACGTCTTTTTTGTCAGTTCTTATTGATTCGACTTAAAACCAGATCGTCAAATTTGCCGCTCTACTCTCTGAAACGTTTACATTTATCGTCCGCAAAGCTATGTCGCGGGCTAAGGTGTGCGGAGACCCTAAAAGCACCATAGTAGAACACATACATGCTTCTAAATTTATGTAACAGCCAATAAGAAGCAGTACAATTCAAGTTTTAGTTATCGATTATTGACTTTTTACCCTTCTTTGGTGCCTTGGACATGAGCTAATACCTTAAGATTTTGCATGATAGGACGACTAGCAGCCGCGTTGCACGATAGAATGTGAAAAGTGTCATATGTTCTAAAAACCTGAGAAATCCGTCCGGTTTCGTCATTTGTTATCGAATCGACTTAAAGCCAGATTGCAACATTGGCCGCACTTCTCTCTAATACGGTTACACTTATTCTCTGCAAAGTTATGTCGCCGTCTGCGGTATGCGTAGACACTAAACGTAACATAGTAGAACACAATAGAAGCTTCTAAGTTGATGTAATAGCCAGTAAGAAGCAGTACAATTCAAGATTTAGTTATCGATTATTGACTTTTTACCCTTCTTTGGTGCCTTGTACATGAACTAGGAAATTAAGATTTTGCATGAAAGGAGGACTAGCACCGGCGTTGCACGGGAGAATGTGAAAAGTCTTCATATGTAGTAAAAACCTGAGAAAACCGTCCGTTTTCGTCATTTGTTATCGAATCGTCTTGAAGCCAGATCGTTACATTGGCAGCTCTTCTCTCTGAAACGGTTACATTTATCGCCTGCAAAGCTATGTCGCAAGCTGCGGTATGCGGAGACGCTAAAAGCACCACAGTAGAACACAAAAGAAGCTTCTAAGTTGATGTAATAGCCAGTAAAAAGCAGTACAATTCAAGATTTAGTTATCGATTATTGACATTTTACCGTTCTTTGGTGCCTTGGACATGAACTAGGACCTTAAGATTTTGCATGAAAGGAGACTAGCACCGGCGTTGCACGGGAGAATGCGAAAAGTGTTCATATGTAGTAAAAAGCTGAGAAATCCGTCCGTTTTCGTCATTTGTTATTGAATCGACTTAAAGCGAGATCGTCACATTGGCCGCTCTGCTCTCTGAAACGGTTACATTTATCGTCTGCAAAGCTATGTCGCGAGCTGCTGTATGCGGAGACACTAAAAGCAACATAGTAGAACATAGAAGAAGCTTCTAAGTTGATGTAATAGCCAGTAAGAGGCAGTACAATTCAAGTTTTAGTTATCGATTATTGACTTTTTAACCTTCTTTGGTGACTTGGACAAGAGCTGGGACCTTAAGATTTTTCATTGAAAGGAGGAGTAGCAGCCGCGTTACACGAGCGCGTTTGAAAAGTGTTCATATGTAGTAAAAACCTGAGAAATTTATTCGTTTTACACATTTTTTTCGAATCGACATTAAGCCAGACCGTCACATTTGCCGCTCTTCTCTCTGAAACGGTTACATTTATCGTCTGCAAAGCTATGTCGCATGCTGCCGTATGCGGAGACACTAAAAGTACTATACTAGAGCACAGATGAAGCTTCTAAGTTGATGTAATAGAAAGCAAGAAGTAGTACAATTCAAGTTTTAGCTACCGATTATTGAATTTTTTGCTGGCTTTGGTTTCATGGACATGAGCTCGTACCTTAGGATTTTGCATGAATGGGGACTAGCAGCCGCGTTGCAAGGGAGAATGTGAAAAGTGTTGATATGTAGTAAAAACCTGAGATATTCGTCCGTTTTCGTCATTTTTTTTTGTCGAATCGACTTAAAGCCAGATCGTCACATTGTATGCTCTTTTCTCTGAAACGGTAACATTTATCGTCTGCAAAGCTTTGTCGCGTGCCGCGGTATGCGGAGACACTAAAAGGACCACAGCAGAACACAGACGAAGCTTCTAAGTTGATGTAATAGCCAGTAAGAAGCAGTAATATTCATGTTTTAGTTATCGAATATTGACTTTTTACCCCTCTTTGGTGCCTTGGACATGCGCTAGGACCTTAAAATTTTGCATGAAAGAGGACTAGCAGCCGCGTTGCACCGGAGAATGTGAAGAGTGTTCATATGTAGTAAAAACCTGAGAAATTCGCCCGTTTTCGTCATTTGTTATCGAATCGACTTGAAGCCAGTTCGTCAAATTGGCCGCTCTTCTCTCTGATACGGTTACATTTATCTTCTGCAAAGCTATGTCTGGTACTACGGTATGCGGAGACACTAAGAGCACCATTGTAGAACAAAGAAGAAGCTTATAAGTTGATGTAATAGCCATTAAGAAACAGTACAATTCAAGTTTTAGTTATCGACTGTTGACTTTTTAACCGGCTTTGGTGCCTTGGACATGAGCTGAGACCTTAAGATTTTTCATGAAAGGAAGACTAGCAGCCGCGTTGCACGGGAGATTGTGAAAAGTGTTCAGATGTAGTAAAAACCTGAGTTATCCGTCCGTTGTCGTCATTTGTTATCGAACCGAATTAAAGCCAGTTCGCCAAATTTGCCGCTCTTATCTCTGAAACGGTTACATTTATCGTCTGCAAAGCTATGTCGCGTGCTGCGGTATGCGGAGACACTAAAAGCACCATAGTAGAACACAGACAAAGCTTCTAAGTTGATGTAATAGCCAGTTAGAAGTAGTACAATTCAAGTTTTAGTTATCGATTATAGACTTTTTACCCGGCTTCTGTGCCTTGGACATGGGCTAGGACCTTAAGATTTTGCATGAAAAGAGGACTAGCAGCCGCGTTGCACGGTAGAATGTGAAATGTGTTCATATGTAGTAAAAACCTAATAAATTCATCCGTTTTCGTCATATTTTTTTTCTAATCGACTTAAAACCAGATCGTCAGACTGGCCGCTCTTCTCTCTGAAACGGTTACATTTATCGTCTGCAAAGCTATGTCGCGTGCTGCGGTATGCGGAGACACTAAAAGGACCATACTAGAACGCAGATGAAGCTTCTAATCTTGTGTAATACAAAGTAAGGAGTAGTACAATTCAAGTTTTAGTTATCAATTATTGAATTTTTAGCCGGCTTTGGTGCCATGGACATGAGCTGGTTCCTTCAGATTTTTGCATGAATGGGGACTAGCAGCCGCTTTGCACGGGAGAATGTGAAAAGTGTACATATATAGTAAAAACCTGAAAAATCCGTCCGTTTTTGACCATTTGAAATCGAATCGACTTAAAGCCAGATCGTCTTATTGGCCGCTCTTCTCTCTGAAACGGTTTCATTTATCGTCTCCAAAGCTATGTAGCGTGCTGCGGTATGCGGAGACACTAAAAGCACCATAGCTGAACATAGAAGAAGCTTATAAGTTGATGTAATGGCCAGTAAGAAGTAGTACAATTCATGTCTTAGTTATCGATTATTGACTTTTTAGCCTTCTTTGCGGCCTTGGACATGACCTAGGACCTTAAGATTTTGCATGAAAGGAGGGCTAGCAGCCGCGTTGCATGGGAGAATGTGAAATGTGTTGATATGTAGTACAAACCTAAGAAATTCGTCTGTTTTCATAACTTTTTATCGAATCGACTTAAAGCCAGATCGTCACATTGGCCGCTTTTCCCTCTGAAACGGTTACATTTATCGTCTGCAAAGCTATGTCGCGTGATGCGATATGTGGAGACACTAAATGCACCATAGTAGAAAACATAAGAATCTTTAAGTTGATGTAAGTGCCAGTAAGAATCAGTACAATTCAAGTTATAGTTATCGATTATTGATTTTTTACCCTATTCCGGTGCCTTGGACATGAGCTAGAAAATAAAGATTTTGCATGAAAGCAGTACTATTCAAGTTTTATATATCGGGTATTCACTAATTTGCGGCTTTCGTGCATTGGACATGAGCTAGAACCTTAAGATTTTGCATGAAAGTACGTCTGTACGCCACGTTGCACGGGAGAATGTTATAAGTGTTCATATGTAGTAACAACATGAGAAATCCACCCGTTTTCTACATTTGCCATTGAATCGACTTTTTGCCAGATCGTCATATTGGCCACTTCTCTCTTTGAAACGGTTACATTTATCGTCTGTAAAGTTATGTCGCGTGTTTCGGTATGCGAAACAAACTGAAAGCATTATATTAGAACACAGAAAAAGCTTCTAAGAAGATGTAATCGCCAATAAGAATCAGTACTATTCAAGATTTAGCTATCAGTAATTCACTTATTTGCCGGCTTTGGTACATTGGACATGACCGACGACCTAAAGATTTCGCATGAAACGACGTCTGTAAATCACATTGCGTGGGGGAATATGAAAACTGTTCATATGTAGTAAAAACTTGAGAGATCCGCTCGCTTTCGTCATTTGCCATCGAATCGACTTGATGCCAGATCGTCACATTGGCCGCTTTTCTCTCTGAAACGGTTACATTCATCATCTGCAAAGATATGTCGCTTTCCGCGGTATGTGGAGACACTAAAAGCACCATAGTATAACACAGAAGCAGATTCTAAGAAGATATAATCGCCAGTAAGAAGTAGTACTATTCATGTTTTAGTTATCGGTTATTCACTTATTTGCCAGCTTTGGTGCATTGGACGTGAGCTGGAACCTTAAGATTTTGCATTAAAGTACGTCTGTACGCCACGTTGCACGGAAGAATGTGAAAGGTTTCATATGTAGTAACCACATGAGATATCCACCCGTTATCGACATTTGCCACCGAATCGACTTAATGCCAGATCGTCACATTGGCCGGTTTTCTCTCTGAAACGGTTACATTCATCGTCTGCAAAGATATGTCGCTTGCCGCGGTATGTGGAGACACTAAAAGCAACATAGTATAACACAGAAGCACTTTCTAAGAAGATGTAATCGCCAATAAGAAGCAGTACTATTCAAGTTTTAGTTATCGGTTATTCACTTATTTGCCGCCTTTGATACATTGGACATGACCGACGACCTAAAGATTTTGCATGAAACGACGTCTGGAAACCACATTACACGGGGGAATGTGGAAAGTGTTCATATGTATTAAAATCCTCAAAAAATCCGCCCGCTTTCGTCATTTGCTACTGAATCGAATTATTTGCCAGATCTTCACATTGGCCGATTTTCTCTCTGAAACGGTTACATTTATCGTCTGGAAATTTGTGTCACGTTTCTGCAATATGTGGAAAAAACTAAAAACATCATAATAGAACGCAGAAAAAGCTTCCAAGAAGATGTAATCCAAAGTAGGAAGCAGTACTATTCAAGTTTAAGCGATCGGTTATTCACTTATTTGCGGCTTTATTGCATTGGACATGAGCTAGGACCTTAGGATTTAGCTTGAAAGTACGTCTGTACGCCACGTAGCAAGGGAGAATGTAGAAAGTGTTCATATGTAGTAAAAACCTGAGAAATCCGATCGCTTTCGTCATTTGCTACCGAATCGAATGTATTGCCAGATCTTCACATTGGCCGCTTTTCTCTTTGAAACAATTACATTTATCGTTTGGAAATGTATGTCGCGTATTGCAATATGCGGAAAATACTGAAAACATCATATTAGAACACAAAAAAAGCTTCTAAGAAGATGTAAACGAAAGTAGCAAGCAGAACTATACTATTGACTTATTTTCCGGCTTTGGTGCATTGGGCATGAGCTAGAACCTTAAGATTTTGCATAATATTACGTCCGTACGCCACGTTGCACGCGAGAATGTGGAAAGTGTTCATATGTAGTAAAAACCTCATAAATCCGAGCGCTTTCGTCATTTGCTATCGAATCGAATTAATTGCCAGATCTTCACATTGGCCGCTTTTCTCTCTGAAACGGTTACATTTATCGTCTGGAAATTTGTGTCAAGTGTTTGCAATATGCGGAAAAAACTGAAAACATCATGATAGAACACAGAAAAAGCTTCTAAGAAGATGTAATCGAAAGTAGGAAGCAGTACTATTCAAGTTTAAGCGATCGGTTATTCACTTATTTGCGGCTTTATTGCATTGGACATGAGCTAGGACCTTAGGATTTAGCTTGAAAGTTCGTCTGTACGCCACGTAGCAAGGGAGAATGTAGAAAGTGTTCATATGTAGTAAAAACCTGAGAAATCCGATCGCTTTCGTCATTTGCTACCGAATCGAATGTATTGCCAGATCTTCACATTGGCCGCTTTTCTCTTTGAAACAATTACATTTATCGTTTGGAAATGTATGTCGCGTATTGCAATATGCGGAAAATACTGAAAACATCATATTAGAACACAAAAAAAGCTTCTAAGAAGATGTAATCGAAAGTAGCAAGCAGAACTATACTATTGACTTATTTTCCGGCTTTGGTGCATTGGGCATGAGCTAGAACCTTAAGATTTTGCATAATATTACGTCCGTACGCCACGTTGCACGCGAGAATGTGGAAAGTGTTCATATGTAGTAAAAACCTCATAAATCCGAGCGCTTTCGTCATTTGCTATCGAATCGAATTAATTGCCAGATCTTCACATTGGCCGCTTTTCTCTCTGAAACGGTTACATTTATCGTCTGGAAATTTGTGTCAAGTGTTTGCAATATGCGGAAAAAACTGAAAACATCATGATAGAACACAGAAAAAGCTTCTAAGAAGATGTAATCGAAAGTAGGAAGCAGTACTATTCAAGTTGTAGCTATCGGTTATTCACTAATTTGCCGACTTTGGTGCATTGGACATCAGTTCAAATGGCTCTGAGCACAATGGGACTCAACTGCTGAGGTCAATAGTCCCCTAGAACTTAGAACTACTTAAACCTAACTCACCTAAGGAGATCACACACATCCATGCCCCAGGCAGGATTCGAACTTGCGACCTTAGCAGTCGCACGGTTGGACATGAGCTAGGACCTTAAGATTTTGCATGAAAGTACGTCTGTTCGCCACGTTGCACGGGAGAATGTGAAAAGTGTTAATATGTACTAACAACATGAGAAATCCGCCCGTTTTCGACATTTGCCATTGAATCGACTTATTGCCGCATCTTCACATTGGCCGCTTTTCTTTCTGAAACGGTTACATTTATCGTCTGCAAAATTATGTCGCGGTTTGTGGTATGCGGAAAAAGCTGAAAACATTATATTAGAACACAGAAATAGCTTCTAAGAAGATGTAATCGAAAGTAGGAAGCAGTACTATTCAAGTTTTAGTTATCGGTTATTCACTTATTTGCCGGCTTTGGTTCATTGGACATGACCGACGACTTTAATATTTTGCATGAAAGTACGTCTGTACACCACGTTGCACGGAAGAATGTGAAAGGTTTCATATGTAGTAACCACATGAGATATCCGCCCGTTATCGACATTTGCCACCGATTCGACTTAATGCCAGATCGTCATATTGCCCGCCTTTCTTTCTGAAAACGTTACATTTATCGTCTGCAAAATTAAGTCGCGTGTTGCGGTATGCGGAAAAAACTGAAAACATCATATTAGAACACAGAAATAGCTTCTAAGAAGATGTAATAGCCAGTAAGAAGCAGTACTATTCAAGTTTTAGTTATCGGTTATTCCCTTATTTGCCGGCTTTGGTGCATTGGACAAGAGCTAGGACCTTACGATTTTGCATAAAAGTACGTCTGTACGCCAGAATACAGCATTTTCAGTTGTCAAACGGGTTCTAAAACCGAACTGTTCATTTGACAGCAAATTGTGTGATATAAAATGATCAATTAACCTTACATGCACAGCCTTTTCCGTAACTTTTGCAACACTGATGGAATAGAAGTAGGTCTAAAATTATCTACATTATCCCTTTCTCCCTTTTCATAAAGCGGCTTTACTGCTGAGTACTTTAATCGCTCAGGAAACTGACCAATTCTAAAGGAAAAATGCAAATATGGCTAAATACAGGGCTAACATGTGCAGCACAGTACTTAAATATTCTACTAGGCACTCCATCATATCCATGAGAGTCCTTAGTCTTCAGTGATATAGTTATTGACTCAATCTCTCTCTTGTTTGTATCACAGAGGAGTATTTCAGACGCCAATCTCAGAAAAGTATTTGCTAAGAAATTTGTATGATTTCCTGTTGAAACTAAATTTTTATTTAGCTTGATTGTGACTACTTCTAACATTTTGATATAATTCGCGCTATGTTCTACATGAAATCATTATCCCACTAGTCAGCCAACTGTGCTGTCTATTACTGCTAGTACCCCATTCAGAATGTTCTAATGGAAAACAACTCTCAAAGAGCATGAGAAATGTGCCATGGAAAGCATTGTATTTATCATCTGTATTATTGGCACTATAAACATCTTGCCACTCCTGTTCCTTGACAAGTTTTAAAAAACACTCTATTGCTGTTGGATTGACTTTCCTACGTTCTTTGTAACTAAATATGACATTGGGTTGAGTACAAAAACCTTTTAGTGTTAAAAATTTGTGCATTATGGTCTGAAAGGCCATTCCCTTTTCTACTAACAGGATGCCCATCTAGTATTGAAGAACGAATAAAAATATTGTCTATGACTGTGCTACTATTCGCCTGCACCCTAGTTTGAAAAAAAAAAAAAAAAACCACAGTTGGCATCAGATCATATGAATTTAGGAGATCTACCAACATCATTTTTCTTGGGACCGAGCGAGGTGGCGCAGTGGTTAAGGCACTGGACTCACATTCGGGAGGACGACGGTTCAGTCCCGCGTTCAGCCATCTTCATTCAGGTTTTCCGTGATTTCCCTAAATCACTCCCGGCAAATTCTGGGTTAGTTCCTCTCAAAGGGCATGGCCGACTTCCTTCCCCATCGTTCCCTAATCCGATGAGACCAATGACATCGCTGTCTGGTCTCCTTCCCCAAACAACCCAACCCCCCTTTTTCTTGCACAATCATATACAAAATTAATATTGAAGTCCCCACATATAACTACTTTCTGGTACTTCCTACAAAGTGAATCAAGAACCCTCTCTAGCTTAAGCAAAAATGCTCTGAAGTTTGAGTTAGAGGCCCTATAAACACCAGCAATTAGAAGTTGAGTTTCACTAAATTCAACAAATGCTGCACAACTTTCAAATATCTGTTCAGTGTAGTGTCGTGATAAGTCTATTGACTCAAATAACGTACTGTTTTTTATGTACGGAGACACCTCCCCACCCCGCAAGGAACTCCTTGAGAAACAGCCAGGTAATATGTAGCCTGGTAAAGGAAGCCTATAAATTATCAATTTATTGAAGTGGTGCTCTGATATACAAATAATTTCAGCGTTAACATCTGTTAGCAGTTCACTAACTTTATCTCTAATAACTCTTATATTCTGGAGGAGAGCCCTTAGAGGCACGCCGGCCGCGGTGGTCTTGCGGTTCTAAGCGCTCAGTTCGGAACCGCACGACTGCTACGGTCGCAGGTTCGAATCCTGCCTCGGGCATGGATGTGTGTGACGTCCTTAGGTTAGTTAGGTTTAATTAGTTCTAAGTTCTAGGCGACTGATGACCCCATATGTTAATTTGCATAGTGCTCAGAGCCATTAGAACCATTTTTGAACCTTAGAGGCACTTCCTTTAAGCTGGTATACCAATCAGCTGACTTCAGTATTAAAAATGTGCAGCTCTAACACCAAATACTACAGGAATTTTTCCATGAGTGACACCACTACCGCCACCACCACCCACTACACTGTCACCTATAAGCTTAGGTAGCCTCTCCTTCGCATACCTATTGAGGTGCAGGCCATGCCTAGTGAAACCCCATCTACTGATAGACCCAACTGGCACCACTGAGATGTGATCCATGCCCTCTCCCATCACTGCACTCCCCAGCCCCACAATTACGCCCCCAACAGCCGCATTAAGGTGTGGCCGATCATTATGCTGAAACAGTTGCACGAAAAGCACATTAGTGCCACCAGTTTGAGTAGCTATCTTAACCAAGTCACCACTGACATCATACCCCCTGTCCCTATTGCGACTGCTCCCAGCACCACCCACTATCACTACCTGATCCTCCTTTGTAAAATTCTTAAATAACTCCCCTATGCTTTCAGCCACCTGAGCCAACCCTGCATTAGGCTTCACAATGCTTGTGACCTGGTACTCACTCCACAAAACTTCTTGCAAATGCTGGCCCACACCTCTACCCGGTAACTACCTAGCAGCAGAACCTAGGCCTCCTAATTGCTGAGGACGGCTGCAAGTTACCTCCATATACAGCTACACGAGGCTCCTCTCCGCTCAACTTTGACAGTTTGTCGTATCTATTGCATGTATGCAAAGTAAAACTGTCTGACTACCTCCTTTTCCTATCTATCTTCTTGTCAACTGCCAGTTCCCATTCCCCAGTACCCTTCACCCTCCTCAACTTATCTAGTTCCTCCTTTGCACATTGTAACTGCACCTGAAGGGCACAGATCTTACGCTCCTGCTCCTCTATTAACTTGTTTCTATTACAGATTCTACATTCCCAGGACAGGATCACCCTCAAATGACCACTGGCTTCCCCACCGCATTCCCCCCAATGAAAATACTTTGAACAAATCCCACAGCTTAATCCACTACTCACAAACCTACGACATAGCAATCACTTCTCACTCACGATAAAATTTTACAGTTACTAAAAAAAACTATACGTCTACGTTACCAAAGTTCAGTTACAAAAGCAGCACTATTTAAGAACTAACAACTATGGTCTCGAAATTCTCTGCCTACTAAGAAAGCAGCTACTTGTATTAATACTACTACAACACAGCCGATACCAATACCAGCAAAACTTCACAAAATTATTGGCTAAAACCAAAAAATTTAAACTAAACGCCAGTTGAAAACTAAAGCACGAAATTTACTAAACGACTTCAACACACTGAAAACTCTATAAACACAGCGAGCGAACGATTACAAGAGTTTATTAAGTCATTATTTCGCCAAAAATGGCAAGCAACACCACTGCAATCTATTCAGTTTAATAACGTATTACAGAGCACAAACAAGTTCGTCAGTACTTAGCTTATAACCGCTGCAGATGCAGTGCACGCCGCAAAATGTAAACACGCTGATGAGGGGCGAGGCTTAGACGAACCATGGAAGCACACTTACACATAATAGACCACTCGAGTCAATACCACAGGAAGAAACACTGAGATAAATGAATATCCACTAATAATTTGCTTTTACGGCAAAAATAATAACACAAAAAAACTTTAAAATACGTAAATGAAGTCTAAAATTTATAAAACATTAACAAGCTATTTCAACAGCAGTGCAGCTCACGTGACGTCACACCCATGATGATCTGCCCCCCCCCCCCCTGGGAAGGTGGCTATCTACCCCACCTTGAAATATGCCTATCTATCCCCCTCAGAAGATATCTACCGAGCTACCCATCCATGGAAGATCTCTGTCAACCTGCCCGCCCCTCCCCCCTCAGATGATGTCTGTGTACCTACCCACACCCTTGGAATATGTCTGTCTACCTAAATCCCCCCCCCCCCCTTAGAATATGTATGACTACCTACCCCTCCCCACAGAATATGAATGTCTACCTACCCCACCCCTCGGGAGATGTCTGTGTACCTACCCCTCTCAGATGATATCTACCTACACCTCCCACATCGGAAGATTTCATACTACCTCTACCCCATCGAAAGCTGTCTGTCTCTCATCGCCCCACCACCTAATATGTAATTCTACCTACTTGCTCCTTATAAAATGTCAGTCTACGTAACTCCCCACAGGAGATGTCTGTCTACCTGCCCCCTCGGCAAATGTCTGCCTACCTCACCCCCCTAAGGAAGATGTTTGTCCACCTACCTCACCCTGTGAAGATGTCTATCTATACCCCCACAAAAACTCTCTCCCCACCTCGTAAGATGTCTATCACCCTGAAAGATGTCTCTCAACACCCCCCCCCCCCCCACACTAAGGAGAAGTCTATCTACCTACCTGCCCTCTCGGAATTTGTCTGTCTACCTATCCCAACCCCTACTCAGCCCCCCCACTCGGAAGTTGTTTACCTCTGTCTCGGAAGATGTCTAGAGACCCCCAAACTTTGGAAGGTGTCTTCCAGCCCCTCAGGCGATGTCTGTCTACCCCCCCCCCCCCCTCAGAAGATGTCTGTCAGCATACCAACCACCCTGGAATTAGTCTGTCTACCTACCAACTGCCTCGGAATATATCTGTCTACCTCCCACCTCGGAAAATGTCTTCCAAACACAGTCTCAGAAAAGCCCAGTCTACCAACTGCCAAATCTCAACCCCCGGAAGATTTCTATCCAACCCCCCCACTCGGAATATGTCTATCTACCTCCACTCTCGGTAGCTATCTACACCTCCCTCTCAGAGAATCTCTAACCCCACTCTCATAGGATGGCTGTCTACCTACCCTCACCACCCCTTGGAGGAAGTCTACTCCACCTGGAATATGTCTGTTTACCCACGTTGGATGATGCCTGTCTATCTACTCAGCCCCCCTGGGAAGATGTCTGTTAAACTACCATCCCTTGGAATTTGTTTATCTATCATTACCTGCACAAAATATGTCCATCAACCTACAATCTCCTTCTGAAGATGTCTGTCTACCTACAGCTCCCGCTTGGAAGATGTCTGTCTACCTACAACCCCTCAGAAGACGTCTGTCTACCTATCTCCACATCAGAAAATGTATCTCATCTCCCCACCCTTAGAATATGTCTGTCTACCTACACTCCCCATCGGAAATGTCTGTCTACCTAAGCTCCCTCAAACCATGTCCGATTAGCTGTCCACCCCGGAAGATGTCTGTCTACCTACCCAACCATCAGAAGATGTCTGTCTACCTCCCCCTCCCCCTCGGAAAATGTCTGTCTCTCATCCCCCTACCCTGAGTATATGTCTGTCTACTTACCTGCCCCCCCTTGGAAAGATCTCTGTATACCTAAACCCAGCCCTCAGAAGATGTATGACTACCTACCCCTTCCATTGGAAGATGTATGTTTTCCAACCCTCCCTTCGGAATATTTCTGCCTACCTACCATCTATCACAAAGGATGTCTGTCAGCCTACAATTCCTTACTGGTGTCTGTCTACATACCCACCCACACTCGGAAGAAGTTTGTCTACCTGCCACTCCTTAGCAAATGTTGGTCTACCAAACCCCTTAGAAGATGTCTGTCTACCTATACACTTCTGATAAGACTGTCTACCTAACCCCCTCTGTAGATGCCTGTCTACCTACCCCCTTGGAATATGTCCGTCCTCCTACAACTCTTCAGAATATGTCTGCCTAACTACCCCCTCTCGTAAGATATCTGTCTACATATCCCCCCCCCCCCCCCGCATGATCTGTCTACCTACCCCCTTCCCCTGTCATAAGATGAATGTCTACCTAAACCCCTCAGAAGATGTATGCCTATCTACCCCCTTCAAATGATTCGATTTTATCCCTCCTGTGGGAGATATCTGTCCCCCTACCCCTACCTCTGAGGATATCTGTCTGCCTACCCAACCCCCCCCCCCTCTCGGAAGTTGTTAAACTACCACTCCTCTGGGAAGATATCTACTCCCACATCAGAGAATGTCCACACCCCTCTTGGAGGATGTCTGTATACCAAAACGCATACTTTGGAAGATGTCTCCCCCCCTTTGAAAGATGTCTGTCTACCATGAACACCCCTCAGAAGATGTCTGAGTACTGAACTCACCCTCAGAATATATCTCCTCCTTACCTACCCCCCCCTCCCTTGGAATATGTCTGTCTACCTACCCATTTCCCATAAGAGGATGACTGTCTACCTTATTCCCCTCAGAAGGTGTATGTCTACATGCCACACCTCGGAACATGTCTGCCTACCTAAAACCCTCGGAAGAGGTCCATCTACCTCGCATCTTGGAAGATATTTATTTACACCCCTCTTGGAAGATATCTACCCCTGTGTTGGAGGATGACTACCTCCCTCTCGGATGATGTCTACCCTCTCTCTGAAATGTCTGTCTACATACCCTCCTCTCGAAAGATATTTCTCCTCCCTCAGATGATGTAAGTCTATCAACCCTCAAATGGAAAATGTGTCCTCCTAATCCCCCTCGGAAGATGTCTGTATACCTACCCACCTGTCTGTCTACGTACCCCCACTCCCATGATGTCTGTCTACCTCCCCCTTAGGTATATGTCTGTATACCTACACCCGTTCGGAAGATGTCTGTATACCAAACACTCCTCCGAAGATGACTATCTACCTACCCTGCCTCAGAAGGTGTCAGTCTACCTAACCCCTCGTTGGAAGATGTCTGTCTACAAAACTTCACTGGGAAGATGTCTGCCTACCTAACCCTGTCCATGATAATTGTCTGTTTACCAACACCTCTGCTTCGGAAGATGTCTGCCTACCTACAAATCCCACAACAGAAGAGGTCTGTCTACCTACTTACACCCCTTGGAAGATGTCTCTCTACATCCCTCCTGTCATAAAGTATTGTCTACCAACCCATACTTCTGAATATGTCTGTCAGCCTACCCCAGAAGATGATTGTCTAATTACCCCCTCATCTGAAGATGTCTGTCTACCTAGACCCCACGTGGAAAATGTATGTCTATGTACACCCCTCGGAAAATGTCTGTCTCCCTACACCCCCTCAGAAGATGTGTGTCTACCTACATGAACTTTTGTATGATATCTGTCTACGACGCCCGCACTTGGAAGATGTTTGTCTACCTACCGCACCCATTGGAATATGTCTGTCTATGTACCCACCAACCATCGGAAGATGTATGTCCACCTACACATCCCCCTCGGAAGATGTCTGTCTACCTACACTCATCAGAAGATGTTGTCTACTTTCCACCATCGGAAAATGTCTCTCTACCTACCCCTCTTGGCAAATGTCATTCTACGCAACCCCTCTGAAGAGGTCAGTTTACCTACAACCCCCCAGAAGAAGTCTGTCTAACTACCCCCCCTCTCGAAAAATGTCTATAGTCACCCTGCCTCGGACAATGTCTCTCTGCCTACGCCCCATCATGGAAGATGTCAGTCTACCCACCCACCCATCAGAAGAAGGCTGTCTAAACCATCCCCTCACATGATATGTCTGCCTACCAACCCCCTACTGGAAGATGTCTGGCTACCTACCCCACCCCACATCTGAAGATGTCTGTCTACCAACCCTCCACTTGGAAGATATCTGTCCTCCTACAACCCCTCAGAAGATGCCAGTCTACATAAACCCTCTCAGACATTATCTGCCTAAATACCCCTCCTCGGATGGTTTCTGTCTACCTACACCCACAACCCGTCATAATATGAATGTTTACCTAAACCCCTCAGAATCTGTATATTTATCTACCACACCTTGAATGATTTGTCTCTATCTTATCCCTATCTCGGAAGATGTCTGTCTCCCAACCCACCCCCTCTGAGGATGTCTGTATACCTACCCCCCTTCTTGAAAGTTGTCTGTGTACATTCACCACACATTTAAACATGTCTATCTATGTACCTCCTCTCGGAAGATATCTATCTATTGCCGCCATGGAAGAAAAGTATCTCCCCCCTCTCGGAAGATGTCAATCTACCACTCCTCTCAGAAGATATACACTCCCCATCTGAGAATGTCTACATCCTCTCTCGTAGGATGTCTGTCTACCAAACTGCATCCTTTAGAAGGTGCTTCCCACCCCTTGGAAGATGTCTGTCTTCCAACACCCCCCTCCACCCCTTGGAAGATGTCTTTCTACCGCACCCAGGCTCAGAAGATGTCTCCATACCTAACACTCCTCGGAAGATGTCTTTCTACCTACCCCCCCCCCCCCCAATCAGAAGATGACTGTCGACATTATCCCCCTCACAGAATGTCTAGACCCCTCTCGGAGGATACTGCTTACCAAACTGCATCCTTTAGAAGACGTTTCCCATCCCTTGAAAAATATCTGTCTTCCAACACCCCCCCTTGGAAGTTGCCTGTCTACCGAATCCAGCCTCAGAAGATGTCTCCATACCTACCACCACTCGGAAGATGTCTGTCTACCCACCCACCCCGATCAGAAGATGACTGTCGACGTTATCCCCCTCAGAAGATGTCTGTCTACATACCCTCCCTCAGAAGATGTCTGCCTAGCTAAGACCAGTGGAAGATGTACAACTGCCTCCCATCTCGGAAGACATCTACTCCCCCTCTCGGAGGATGATTATCTCCCTCTCCGAGGATGACTACCTCCTCACTGAAGATGTCCGTCTATGTACCCTCCCCTCAAAAGATGTCTCTCCCCCCTCAGATGATTTATGTCTACCAACCCCCACATGGAAAATGTCTGTCCTTCTAACCTCCTTGGATGATTTCTGTGTACCTACCCAACTGGAAGATGGCTGTCTACCTACCACCACTCGGGACATGTCTGTCTACCTTCCCCCTAGGTATATGTCTGTATACCTACACCCCTTCGGAAAATGTCTGTCTACCTACCCCATCACTTCAGAAGATGTAATTCTACTTACCACACATCGGAAAGTGTCAGTCTACCTATGCCCCACCCTCAGAAACTATATGTCTACCTTGCCCCTTTGGAAGATGTCAGTTTACCAACCCCACTCAAAAGATGTCTGCTTACCTACTCTCCCATCGAAAGATGTCTTTCTACCTACCCCCTCTTTGAAGATTTTGTCTACCCCCTCTCTGAGATGTCATTCTACACCCACTTGGAAGATGCCTATCTAAACCCCTGGGAAGAAATCCCTCCCTCTAAAAATGCCTACCTAAACCCTTCCACATCGGAAGATGCCAATCTAGCCCCCTTCAGCTGATGCCTACCAACACCCACCTCATAAGATTATCTATCCATACCTTCCTCGGAAGAGGTGTATCTACCCCCTCAGAGATGTGTATCTGCCCCCCATCCTTGGAAAATGTCTATCTACCCCCCTCAGAAGCTGTCTCTCTACCCCCCCCTTGGAAGACGTCTACCCCCCTTCAGAAGATTATCTACCCAGCCCAGGCGGAAAATATCTGTATCCCTCCACTAGGAAGGTGACTATCAACCAACACCTCAGAAGATGTCTATCTACCCCACCCACAGATATCTACACCCACTGGAAGATACCTATCCCCACCTCAGAAGATGTCTATCCCCCAGGCGGATGTCTATAACTCACCTCATGAAAGATGCCTGTCTATCAACCCCCTCCTCTCAGAATATGTCTGACTACCTACCCCACCCCTGTTAAGATTTCCATCTAGCTCCTCCTCTCAGAGAACATTTATCCTAGACTCAGAAGATTTCTACAGCCTCCCTTCATTTGGAATGTGTCTACTGCCCATTCTGAATATGTTTGTCTACCTCCAAATTCTAGGAAGATGTCTGTATGTCTGTCTACCTCACAAACTCGGGACAAGTCTATCTATCCCCACTATGGAAGAAATCTATCTAACCCCCTCTCGGAATATGTCTATCTACCCTCCTTGCCAAAGACATCTACACCCCATCTTCGAGGAGCTCTATCCCCCCATCATGAAAGATGCCTGTTTATCTACCCGAACCCATCAGAAGATGTAAGTGTACATACCATCACTTCCCACAGAAGATGTCTGTCTACTTACCGACATTTCTTGGAAGATGTCCTGTCTACCGACCCCCCCCCCCCCCCCAAACTTTGAAGATGTCTGACAACTCACCTCCCCCCATGGAAGAATACTATCTCCCCCCTCCCAGAAGATGTCAATCTACTCTTCCCCTCGAAAATATCTCCCCCCCCCCCCCCCGGAAAATGTCTACCTCCCTCTCAAAGGATATCTGTTTACCTATTTGGCCCCAATCGAAAAATGTCTCCCCCCCTGGAAACTGTCGGTCTACCAATCCTCCCCCTTGAAGACGTCTGACTAAGAAACAACCACTCAGAAGATGACTGTCTAACTACCCCTCCTTGGAATTGTTTGTCTACCATTATCACCACAGAAGATGTCTCCCCCCCCTCTTGGAGGATGTCTGTCTACCTACCACCCTTCAGAAGATGTCTGACCATGTACCCTGCTTTGGAATATGTCTGTCTACCTACCCCTCGCGGAAGATGTGTGTCTTCCTACCTCCCCACAGAAGATGTAGGTAAACAGATATCTTTCAAGAGGGAGTAGGTACACAGACATCTTGCAACGGAGTGGTATGTAGACAGAAATTACCAAGGGGTGGGGAATAATTAGACAGACTTCTTCCGAGGGGGGGGGGTAGGTATACATACATTTACTGAGTGTTCGTAGGTAGACAATCTTCTGAGGGGGTAGGCACAAAGGCACCTTTCGAGGGGGTTGGTAGACAGACATCTCCCATTGGTGGATTGGTAGACAGCCATCTTCTGAGGGGCGTACGTAGACAGACATCATCTAGAGGGGTAAGTAGACCAACATCTTCCAAGGGGGGGTAGGTAGACCGACATCTTCTGAGGGTGTAGGAAGACAGACATCCTCGGAGGATGGGGGGCAGGGGGTAGGTAGATTAGACATCATCTGTGGAGGTGTGGATAAACAGACATCTTCTGAGGGGTAGGTAGACAGACATTTACCGAGTTCTGTTGTAGGTAGACACATATCTCCCAAAGGGGGGGGGGAGGGATAGGTAGACAGAGACTTTCCTGGTGGGTGGTTTGAGAATCTCCTGAAGGGGGGTTGGTAAACAGACTTCTTCTTAAGGGGGTAGGTACACAGACATCTACTGTTGGTGCGGGACAAATAGACATAATTCTTCTGAGGCTGGGGATGATAGACATCTTCCGAAGGAGGGCACGTAGACAGACATTTTCCAAGTTGGGCAGACTGACAGACATCTTCCGGGGAGTAGAAAGACATAGATGTTCCAAGGGTGGTAGGTAGACAGACATCTTCTGTGGGGGAGTAGATTGCCAGACATCATCTTAGTTTGGGTATGTAGACAGACATCTTCCAAGGGGAGGGAGTATATAGGAAGATACCTTCTGAGGGGGATGATAGACATCTTATGGGAGTAGGTAAACAGACATAGTTGATAGACATATACATTCAGAGGGGGTAGTTAGACAGACATCTTCTGAGTGGTGGAAAATAGACCACTTACAAGGGGGAGGTAGGCATCTTCCTAAGTGAGCGGGCAGGTTGCCTGACATCTTCCATGGGGTAGGTAGCCAATCAAGATGGGTTGGGTAGACAGATATATTCAAGGGGGGGTAGGTAGACAGACATCTTCTGAGATGGTAGTAGATAGACATTTCTGAGTTGGGGTAGAAAGGCATTGTCCAAAGTGGGTAGATAGGAATCTTCCGTGTGTGGATGGGGTAGGTAGACAGACATTTACTGAAAGGGGTGCATCTTCTGTATGGGGGTAGGTAGACAATCATCTTCTGAGGGGAAGATGGGTACAGAGACATTTTACTGGGGGTAGGTAGACAGACATCTTCAAGGGGGTAGGTAGACAGAAAACTGGGGGGGGGGGGGGTTGTTAGACAGACATGTTCTGAGGGTTTTTTAAGTAGACAGACATCTTCTGAGCAGGGGTAGTAGACATACAGCTTCAGAGGATGAGGGATATGTAGACAGATATCTTCTAAGGTAGCTTAGGTAGAGAGACAATTAGTGAGGGGGTAGGTAGACAGACATTATCCGAGGCTGGGTTGTAGGTAGACAGAAATAATCTGAGGGGTGTAGTTAGACAAGTATTTTCTGAGGCTAGGGGTATGTAGACAGACATTGTCCATGGGGATAGTTAGACACACCTTCTGAGGTATGGGGAGTAGGAAGACTGACATTTCCTGAGGATGGTAGGTAGGGTGTCACTTTCGAAGGGGGGGGGGGGTAGTGAGAGAGACTTCATAAGAGGTGGGGGATGTTGGTAGATAGACATGTTCTGAGGGAGGTAGGTAGATAGACATGTTCAGAGGGAGGGGTGGTAGAAAGCAATATTCCGAATGAGTGTAGGTAGACATACATATTCCGAGGGGTGGTTGGTAGGCAGACATCTTTTGAGGTGGGGTAGGTAGGCAGTCGTTTTCTGAATTTGGGTCCGTTGACAGACATCTTCCAAGAGAAGTGGGTATGAAGGCAGATATCTTCGTGGGGGGGAGCTAGGTAGCCAGACGTCTACCGAGGGTGTTGGGTATGTAGGCATACATCTTCAAGGGCAGTTGGTAGACCAATATTTTCCAATGGGGGTAGGTAGACACACATACTACGAGTGGTGGTAGGTAAACACATGTTCCATGGGGTAGGTAGACAAACATCTTCCGAGGTGGGGTTGGTAGACATTCATTATCTGGGGTGTAGGTAGACTAACATTTTCGAGAGGGGTAGGACAGATATCTTCTGAGGGTGGTGTATTGGACAGACATCTTCCGAGGGGGTGTAGATAGACAACTTATGTAGGTGGTGGACAGACAACTGCTGACTGGGAGGGGGGGTAGGTAGACATGTTCCAAGGGTACGGTAGATAGATATACTACTTCTGAGGGGGGTGGTAGGTAGACAGACATCTTCTGAGAGGGGGCTGGTAGACAGATATTTTCCGTGAGGTGTTATAGGTAGACAGAAATCTTCCAAGGGGGGGTAGGTCGACTGACATTTTCTGAGGGGGCAGGTAGACAGACAACTTCTGGGGGGTAGATAGACATACATGTTCAGTTTGTGTGCATAAACAGAGACCTTCTGAGGTGGGTTAAGTTGGCAGCTATCTTATTAGTTTTGGCATGTAGAGAGAAGAGTATTGGTAGACAGGTATCTTCCGAGGGGGGTATGTAGACTGACATTGTCTAAGGGAGTTAGGTAGACATACACATTCCACAGGCAGATAGATAGACAGACATCTTCTGAGGGGGGTTAGGTAGCCATACATCTTCCGACAGGAGAGTTGGTGGACAGACACCTTCCAAGGATGGGGGGTAGGTAGACAGATATTTTCCAAGCGAGATTTAGGTAGACAGGCATTTTCCAAGGAGGGGTAGGTAGACAAACATCTTCCGAGGATGGTTGGGGTAGGAAGACAGACAGTGTGGGGTGGGTAGACAGACATCTTATTAGAGGGTGTATGTAGACAGACAGTATCCGAGGGCAGGTTGTAGGTAGACAGATATCTTACAGGGGGTGGGGTAGGTAGGCACGTATTTTCCAAGGCTGAGAGTATGTAGATAGACATAGTCCCGGTGGGCAATTAGACCGATATCTCCTGAGGGAGGGTAGGTACACAGACATCTTCAGAGTGGGAGGACAGGTAGACAGACACCTTCTAAGAGTGGGATGATAGACATCTTTCCAACTGGGAAAGATAGACATTTTACGAGGGAGGGGGAGTAGACATACATCCTCCATGAGGTGGTAGACACACATATTATGAGGGGGGGGGGGTAGGTAGAAAGATTTCTTATAAGGTGGGGTAGGTTGGTAGACATCTTCTGAGGTTGAGTATGTAGGCACCAAGGGTAGAGGATATGAAGACATATATCTTCCGAGGGGGGGGGGGGCAAGGTAGACAGAAATTCTCTAACAGAGGGATGATAGACTTCTTCCGAGGGGGTAGGTATGCAGACATCGTATGAGGGGGTGTAGGAAGACATACATATACCAAGGCAGGGTAGGTAGACAAAAATCTTCTGAGGGGGGTTGGAAGATAGACCTCTTCTGAGGGGCGAATGGAATACATACATCTTCCGGGGGGGTAGGAAGACAAAGTCCTCCAAGGGGGGGGGGGAGACGAACAGACATCCACCAAGGGGGTTAGATGGATGGTCATCTTCTGTTGTAGTGGGAGGGGGCAGGTAGGCTTCCATCTTCTGGGTGGTCAGTAGACAATCATCTTCTGAGTTGTGGTTCAGTAGGCAATCATGTTCAGAGGGGGGTAGGTAGACAGACATCTTCCGAGGTGGGATGATAGACATCTTCCAAAGGGGTGGAAAGTAGACAGGCATTTTACAAAGTGTGGTGCAGGTGGACTGACATCTCCCATGCATTAGGTGGAAAATCATATTAAGAGGTCGGGTTCGATATACAGACATATTCCGAGGGAGGTGGTAGGTAGACAGCCATCTTCCGAGTGGGGATAGGTAGACATACTTTTCCCGAGAGGGGGTTGGGTAGACAGGCATTTACCGAGGGGATGGGGGGTAGGTAGATAGACATCTTCTGAAGGGGGGTAGGTAGACAGACATCTCCCGAGGAGGGGTGGTAGACATACAACTTTCGAGGGGCGGTAGGTAGACAGACATTTTCTGTTGGAGGGGTTGATTGACAGGCATCTTTCAGAAGTGAGGGGGTGCAGGTAGACTGAAATCTTCCGGGGGTAGGTAGACAATCATCTTCTGAGGGGGTGTTGGGTAGACAGACATCCTCCGGGTTTTGGTAGACATAAATATTCCAAGGTGGGCAGGTAGACAGACATTTTCTGAGGGAGGGCCAGGTTGACAGACATCTTCAAATGGCGGGTTGGTAGACACACAACTTATGAGTGGGGGCGTAGGTAGAGAGACATGTCCGGAGGTGGGGTAGGTAGACATACATGTTCCGAGGGGAGTGGTGGCTAGTCATACATATTCCGAGTGTGTGTTTATGTGGGCAGACATCTTCCAAGAGGGGCTAGGTAGACAAACATCTTCCAAGGGGGGGGGGGGGGTAAGTAGACAGACATCTTCCATGTGGGGTATGTAGACAGACATATTCTGACAGGGTGAGGCAGGCATATACCGTGGTTCGGTAGATAGACAGGCATCTTCGAGGGGGTGCTAGGTAGACATACACCTTCCGAGGGTAGTGGTAGGAAGTCATACATCTTCCAAAGCGGTTTTTTCGGTTGTCAAATGTCTTCCAAGAGGGGGGTCTGCACACATACATCCTCCAGGGATGGGAGGAGGGTTTGACAGAGATCTTCGGAGGTGGGGTAGTCAGTTACACATCTTTTGAAGTGGGTGTAGGTAGGCAGACACCTTCTAAATGGCGGTACCTAGGAAGATAGGCAGACATCTTCGGGGGGGGGGGGGGAGGTAGGTAGACAGACAGTTTCTGATTGTGAGAATGGTGGTGGTGGTGGTTAGTGTTTAATGTCTCGTCAACAACGAGGTCATTAGAGACGGAGCGCAAGCTCGGGTTAGGGAAGGATTGGGAAAGAAATTAGCCGTGCCCTTTCAGAGGAACCATCCCGGCATTTGCCTGAAACGATTTAGGGTAATCACGAAAAACCTAAATCAGGATGGCCGGAGACGGGATTGAACCGTCGTCCTCCCGAATGCGAGTCCAGTGTGCTAACCACTGTACCACCTCTCTCGATGTGTGAGAATGGTAGACAGACAGATAGGGTGGGAGATCAGAGACAGTCATATTCTGAGGGTGGGGTATGTAGACAGCCATCTTCTGAGGGGGTAGATAAGAGTCTTCTGAAGGTGATGGAGAGATAGTCATCTTCCAAGTGCAGGTAGATAGGAATCTTCTGAGTTGGGGTAGCTTCCGAGCTAGGCGATAGATAGGCATCTTCACAGGGGGGGATGTTAGATTGGCATGTTATGGGGTGGGGGGGGGCGAGTAGACAAACATCACCCGATAGGTGGTATGTATAGAGACATCTTCCATGGAGTAGAAGGTAGGCAGACATCTTCTGAAGGGTGGGGTAGGGAGACAGACATCATCAGAGCAGTAGTAGGTAGACAGACATTTTCCGAAGGGGGTGTATGTAGACAAATATTTTCTTAGATGGAGGGTAGCTGGGCAGACATCTTCCAAGGGGTGGGGAGGGGTAGGTAGACAGGCCTCTTCCAAAGGTGTGTAGGTAGACAGACATCTTCCAAGAAGGGGTATGTAGGCAAACATCTTCTGAAGGGTGGGTTAGGGAGACAGGCATCATCCACGTGCGGAGTAGGTAGAGGTAGGTAGAGAGTGATCTTCTGAGGGGGGTGGGGGATGTAGATAGAAAGACATATTTTGAGAGGCTGGTAGGTAGGCAGACATGCTCCAAACGAGGGGGGGGGGGGGGGGGGGTTAAGTAGACAGGTATCTTCCGAGGGTGTGTAGGTAGACAGTCATCTTCTGAGGGGGGAGGGGATGGGAAAACTGACGTTTTCCGGTTGGGGGGATAAGTAGAGAGTCATCTTCTGAGGGGGAAGTGGGTAGACACACATTTTCAGAAGGCGTGAGTAGGTAGGCAGACATATTACGAGGGGGGGGGGGGGTGGCGGGTGTACGTAGACAGTCATCTTACGAGGGGGGAGGGGGGTAAAAAGACAGGCATGTTCCAAGGTCCTCTATCAACTGCAAGACACCAGAACCGGCCTACAGTTGAATTTTCGATACCTAAAACTTGAGTAGTACTACTTCTTACCTGCCGATTGCATCAAATGAGAAGCTCCTATTTTGTTGTTTGTGGTGCGACCGCATACCTCAGCACATGACGTAAGTTTCCAGATGTATATGTAAACAGTTCCGTGAGCAAAGCTGCCACTGCGACGATCTGGCATTACGATTAGGCGCGTGAGTGCGTGTGAAATCGCTCTCTAAGTTTTCATACATTTATAGGTTTCAGATACATATTTTAACGGTTTTTGTGATAATATTTACTATATAAGATACTTATTAATGGTTTCTTCATTCACCTCCGCCTTTCTTGGGTTGTGACCTGATATTTGCGAGTGTTTCGTATCGAGCAACTTAACTTCTTACCTGTGTTTACATTCCGCGCTGACCAGTTGCAGCTGTAGCGGCGCATCCAAAGCTAAGTACTAATTAGTTGTTTGTGTATAGTGGTTTATTTTGGAACTTTAGTAGTCTTCAATCGGTGTTCTTATTGTTTCCTGGTGAAATAATTTCAGAAGAAATTGTCGCGAACTGTTTTCAGTTTCGTTACTGTGCCATTAGACGTTTGATAATCTTTCTGTTTTACCTTTTGTTTTATTTGCTGTTGATAAATACTGTTAATAATAGTAGCTACTTCCCTTGTACTGCAAGATTATGATTATTGTAGTCAGTATTTTAACAGATTCTTATTGTACTAAAGGAACTTAAATAAATGCGAAAGGTTTTCTTAGGTTTTTAATATATATTAGCACGTTTCACATTTCCCCGTGCAACGTGACGTTCAGACCTCGTTTGATGCAAAAGCTTGAGGTCCTCGATCATGTCCAAGGCACCAAAGCCGGCTAATAAGTCAGTAATCTATAACTAAAACTTGAATTGTACTGCTTCTTACTGGCCGAATACATCTTCTTAACACCTTCTTCTGTCTTCTACTGTGGTGCTTTTAGTGTCTCCGCAAACCGCAGCAGGCGACATAAGTTTGCAGACTATAAATTTAACCGTCTCAGAGCGTAAAGCGGCCGATGTGACGATCTGCCAATAAGTCGATTCGACAGCAAATGAAGAAAACGGTCGGATTTGTCAGGTTTTTACTACAAATGGACACTTTTCACATCATCCCGTGCAACGTGGCGTCCAGACCGCGTTTCATGCAAAATCTTAAGGCCCTAGCTCATGTCCAAGGTACCAAAGCAGGCTAATAAGTCAATAAATGATAACTAACATTTGAATTGTACAACTTATTACTGGTTCTTTCTCGCTGATTACACCAACAGAGAAGCTTCATCTGTGTTCTACTGTGATGCTTTGACTGTCTCCGCATAACGCAGCACGCGACATAAGCTTGCAGATCTGGCAATTAGTCGATTAAATAGAAAATGACGAAAACGGGAGGATTTCTCAGGTTTTTACTACATATGAACACTTTTCACATTCTCCCGCGCAACGTGGCAGACAGACCTCGTTTCATGAACAATCTCAAGGTCATAGCTCATGTACAAATAACCAAAGCCGGTTAATAAGTCAATAATAGATAAGTAAAATGTGAATTGTAATGCTTCGTACTGGCCGATTACATCTTCTGAGAGTCTTCTTCTGTGTTCTACTATGGTTCTTTTAGTGTCTAAGCATAGCGAAGGACACGATATAGTTTTGCAGAAGATAAATATAACCATTGCAGAGAGAAAAGCGGCCAATATGACGATCTGGCATTAAGTCGATTCGATATCAAATGACGAAAACGGCCGAATTTGTCAGGTTTTCACTACATATGAACACATTTCACATTCAACCGTGCAACGCGGCTGCTCGACCTCCCTTCATGCCAAATCTTAAGGTCCTAGCTCATGTCCAAGGCACCAAAGCCGGCTAAAAAGTCAATAATCGATAACTAAAACTTGAATTGTACTACTTCTTACTGGCTATTACATCAACATAGAACCTTCTTCTGTGTTCTATTATGGTGCTTTTATTGTCCCCGCATACCGCAGCACGCGACTTAGCTTTGCAGACGATAAATGTAACCGTTTCAGAGAAAAGAGCGGCCAATATGACGATCTGGCAAAGGTCGATTCGATAGCAAATGACGATCTCACTTTAAGTCGATTTGATAACAAATGACGAAAACGGACGGATTTCCAGGTTTTTACTACTTGTGAACACAGTCTCCCTTGTACCGCGGCTGCTAGTTCTTCTGTGGTGCAAAATTGTAAGGTCCTAGCTCAAGTCCTACGCACCAAAGAAGGGTAAAAAGTCAATAATCGATAACTAAAACTTGAATTGTACTACTTCTTACTGCCTATTACATCAACTTAGAAGCCTCTTATGTGTTCTGCTATGCTGCATTTAGTGTCTCCGCATACCGCAGCACGCGACATAGATTTGCAGTCCATAAATGTAACCGTTTCAGAGAGAAGACCGGCCAATGTGACGATCTAGCTAAAAGCCGATTCGATAACAAATGACGAAAACGGACTGATTTCTCTGTTTTTTACTACAAATTAACACTTTTCACATTCTCTCGTGCAACGCGGCTGCTAGACCTCCCATCATGCAAAATCGTAAGGTCCTAGCTCATGTCAAAGGCACCAAAGGCTAAAAACACAATAATCGATATCTAAAACTTGTATTGTATTACTTCTTACTGGCTATTACATCAACTTAGAAGCTTCTTCAGTGTTCCACTATGGTGCATTTAGTGTCTCCGCGTACCGCAGCACGCGACATAGCTTTACAGACGATAAATGTAACCGTTTTAGAGAGAAAAGCGGCCAATGTGACGATTAGACTTTAACTCGAATCGATAACAAATGACGATAACGGACGGATTGCTCAGGTTTTCACTACATATGAACACATTTCACATTCCCCCGTGCAACACGGCTGCTCGACCTCCCTTCATGCCAAATCTTAAGGTCCTAGCTCATGTCCAAGGCACCAAAGCCGGCTAAAAAGTCAATAATCGATAACTAAAACTTGAATTGTACTACTTCTTACTGGCTATTACATCAACATAGAACCTTCTTCTGTGTTCTATTATGGTGCTTTTATTGTCCCCGCATACCGCAGCACGCGACTTAGCTTTGCAGACGATAAATGTAACCGTTTCAGAGAAAAGAACGGCCAATATGACGATCTGGCAAAAGTCGATTCGATAGCAAATGACGATCTCACTTTAAGTCGATTTGATAACAAATGACGAAAACGGACGGATTTCCAGGTTTTTACTACTTGTGAACACAGTCTGCATTGTACCGCGGCTGCTAGTTCTTCTGTGGTGCAAAATTGTAAGGTCCTAGCTCAAGTCCTACGCACCAAAGAAGGGTAAAAAGTCAATAATCGATAACTAAAACTTGAATTGTACTACTTCTTACTGCCTATTACATCAACTTAGAAGCCTCTTATGTGTTCTGCTATGCTGCATTTAGTGTCTCCGCATACCGCAGCACGCGACATAGATTTGCAGTCCATAAATGTAACCGTTTCAGAGAGAAGACCGGCCAATGTGACGATCTAGCTAAAAGCCGATTCGATAACAAATGACGAAAACGGACTGATTTCTCTGTTTTTTACTACAAATTAACACTTTTCACATTCTCTCGTGCAACGCGGCTGCTAGACCTCCCATCATGCAAAATCGTAAGGTCCTAGCTCATGTCAAAGGCACCAAAGGCTAAAAACACAATAATCGATATCTAAAACTTGTATTGTATTACTTCTTACTGGCTATTACATCAACTTAGAAGCTTCTTCAGTGTTCCACTATGGTGCATTTAGTGTCTCCGCGTACCGCAGCACGCGACATAGCTTTACTGACGATAAATGTAACCGTTTTAGAGAGAAAAGCGGCCAATGTGACGATTAGACTTTAACTCGAATCGATAACAAATGACGATAACGGACGGATTGCTCAGGTTTTTACTACATATGAACACTTTTCACATTCTCCCGTGCAATGCGGCTGCTAGGCCTCCTTTCATGCAAAATCTTGAGGTCCTAGCTCATGTCTAAGGCACCAAAGATGGGTAAAAAGTCAATAATCGATAACTAAAACTTGAATTGTACTGGTTCTTACTGGCTATTACATCATTTTAGAAGCTTCATCTGTGTTCTACTATGGTGCTTTTAGTATCCCCGCATACGCAGCACGCGCCATAGCTTTGCAGACGATAAATTTAACCGTATCAGAGAGAAGAGCGTCTAATCTGACGATCTGGCATAAGTCGATTCGATAGCAAATGACGAAAACGGGCGGGTTTCTCAGGTTTTCACTACATATGAACACTTTTGCACATTCCCCCGAGCAACGCGGCTACTAGAGCTCCCTTCATGCAAAATCTGAAGGTCTTAGTTCATGCCCAACGCAACAAAGCCGTCTATAAAATCAATAATCGATAACTAAATTTGAATTGTACTGCTTCGTACTAGCTATCACATGAACTTAGAAGCTTCTTCTGTATTCTATTATGGTGCTTTTAGTATCTCCGCATACCGCAGCACGCGACATAGCTTTGCACACGATAAATATAACGGTTTCAGAGAGAACAGCGGGCAATATGATGATCTGGCATCAAGTCGATTCGATAGCAAATGAGGAAAACGGGCGGATTTCTCAAGTTTTCACTACATATAAACACATTTCACATTCCCCCATGCAACGCGGCTGCTAGACCTCCCTTCATGCAAAATCTTAAGGTCCTAGCTCATGTCCAAGGCACCAAAGCCGTCTAAAAATTCAATAATCGATAACTGAAACTTGAATTGTACTGCTTCTAACTGGCTATCACATCAACTTAGAAGCTTCTTCTGTGATCTATAATGGGGCTTTTAGTGTCTCCGCATACCGCAGCACGCTACATAGCTTTGCACACGATAAATGTAACTGTTTCAGAGAGATAACCGGCCAATATGACGATTTGGCATTAAGTCGATTCGATAGCAAATGACGAAAACGGGCGGAATTCTCATGTTTTCACTACATATGAACACTTTTCACATTCCCCCGTGCAACGCGGCTGCTAGACCTTACTTCATGCAAGGTCGTAAAGTCCTAGCTCATGTTCAAGGCACCAAAATCGTCTAAAAATTAAATAATCGATAACTAAATCTTGAATAGTACTGCTTCGTACTGGCTATCACATCAACTTAGAAGCTTTTTCTGTTTTACATTATTGTGCTTCTAGTGTCTCTGCATACCGCAGCACGCGACATAGCTTTGCACACGATGAATGTAACCGTTTCAGAGACAAGTGCGGCCAGTATGACGATCTGGCATTAAGCTGATACGATAGCATATGACGAAAACGGGCGGATTTCTCAGGTTTTCACTACATATGAACACTTTTCACATTCCCCCGTGCAACGCGGTTGCTAGACCTCGCTTCATGCAAAATCTTAAGGTCCTTGATCATGTCTAGGGCACCGAAGCCGTCTAACAAGTTATTAATCGATAACTAAAACTTGAATTGTACTGCTACGTAATGACTTTCACAGCAACTTAGAAGCTTCATCTATGTTCTATTATGGTGCTTTTAGTGACTCCGCATACCGCAGCACGCGACATAGCTTTGCAAATCATAAATGTAACCGTTTCAGAGAGAAGAGCCGCCAATATGACGATCTGGCAAATGTCGATTCGATAGCCATGAGGAGAACGGGCGGATTTTCCAGGTTTCCACTGCATATGAACACTTCCCACATTCCCCTGTCAAACGCGGATGCTAGACCTCCCTCATGCAAAATCTTAAGGAACTACCTAATGTCCAAGCCACGAAAGCCGTGTAAAAAGTCAATTATCGATAGTTAAAACTTGAATTGGACTGCTTCTTACTGGCTATCACATCAGCTTAGAAGCTTCTTCTGTGATCCATTATGGTGCTTTTAGTGTCTCCACATACCGCAGCACGCGAAATATCTTTGCACACGATAAATGTAACTGTTTCAGAGAGAATAGCGGGCAATATGACGATCTGAAATTAAGTCGATTCGATAGCAAATGACGAAAACGCTCGGATATCTCAGGTTTTCTCTACATATGAACACTTTTCACATTCCCACGTGCAACGCTTCTCTTAGACATCCCTTTATGCAATATCTTAAGGTCCTAGCTCATCTCAAAGGAACCAAAGCCATTTAAAAAGTCAATAATCGATAACTAAAACTTGAATTGTACTGCTTCGTACAGGTTATCACATCAACTTAGAAGCTTCTTCTGTGTTCTATTATGGTGATTTTAGTGTCTACGCATACCGCAGCATACTACATAACTTTGCACACGATAAATGTAACGGTTCCAGAGAGAAAAGCGGGCTATATGACGATCTGGCATTAAGCTGATTCGATAGCAAATGACGAAAACGGGCGGATTTCTCAGGTTTTCACTACATATGAACACTTTTCACATTCCCCAGTGCAACACAGCTCCTAGACCTCCCTTCATGCAATACCTTAAGGTCCTAGCTCATGTCAAAGGCACCAAAGACGTGTAAAAAGTCATTAATCGATAACTAAAACAAAAATTGTAATGCTTAGTACAGGCTATCACATCATCTTTGAAGCTACTTCTCTGACCTATTAAGGTGCTATTATTGTCTCTGCATACCTCAGCACGCGACATAGCTTTGCACACGATAATTGTAACCGTTTCATTGAGAAGAGCGGCCAATATGACACTCTGGCAAAAGTCGAATCGATAGCAAATGACGAAAACGGGCGGATTTCTCCGGTTTTCACTACATATGAACACTTTTCACATTCCCCCGTCCAACGCGGCTGCTACACCTCCCTTCATGCAAAATCTTAAGGTCCTAGCTCATGTCCAAGGCACCAAAGCCGTCAAAAAAATCAGTAATCGATAACTTAAACTAGAATTGTACTGCTTCCTTTAGGGTATCACACCAACTTAGAAACTTCTTCTGTGTCCTATTATAATGCTTTTAGTGTCCCCGCATACTGCAGCACGCGACATAGCTTTCCACACGATAAATGTAACCGTTTCGAAGAGAAGAGCGGCCAATATGGCGATCTGGCAAAAATCGTTTCGATAGCAAATGAAGTAATCGGCGGATTTATCAGGTTTTTACTACATATGAACACTTTGCACATTCCCATGTGCAACGCGGCTGCTAGAACTCCCTCATGCAAAATCTTAAGGTCCTAGCTCATGTCCAGGGCACCAAAGACGTCTAAAAAGTCAGTAATCGATAACTAAAACTTGAATTTTACTGCTCCTTACTGGCTATCACATCAACTTAGAAACTTCTTCTGTGTTCTATTATGGTGCTTTTAGTGTCTACGAATACCGCAGCACGCAACATAGCTTTGCACACGATAAATATAACGGTTCCAGAGAGAACAGCGGGCAATATGATGATCTGGCATCAAGTCGATTCGATAGCATATGACGAAAACGGGTGGATTTCTCAGGCTTTCAATACATATGAACACTTTTCACATTCCCCCATGCAACGCGGCTGCTAGACGTCCCTTCATGAAAAATCTTAAGGTCCGAGCTCATGTCGAAGGCACCAAAGCCGTATAAAAAGTCAATAATCGATAACAAAAACTTGAATAGTCCTGCTACGTACTGGCTGTCACATCAACTTAGAAGCTTCTTCTGTGTTCTATGATGGTGCTTTGAGGGTCCCCGCGTACCGCAGCACGCTACATAGCTTTGCACACGATAAATGTAACCGTTTCAGAGAGAAGACCAGTTATAAGACGAACTGGCAAAAGTCGATTCGATAGCAAATGACGAAATGGCGGATTTCTAAGGTTTTCACTACATATGAACACTTTTCACATTACCCCGTGCAACGCGGCTGCTAGACGTCCCTTCATGGAAAATCTTAAGGTCCTAGCTCATGTCCAAGGCACCAAAGCCGTCTAAGAGGTCAATATCGATAACTAAAACTTGATTTGTACTGCTTCTTACTGGCTATCACTTCAACTTAGAAGCTTCTTCTGTGATCCATTATGGTGCTTTTAGTGTCTCCGCATAACGCAGCACGCGACATGGCTTTGCACACGAATAATGTAACCGTTTCAGAGAGAGGAGCGCGAAATATGACGATCTGGCATTAGGTCGATTCGATGGCAAATGACGAAAACGGGCGGATTCCTCAGGTTTTCACTACATATGAACACTTTTCACATTCCCCAGTGCATGACGGCTGCTAGACCTCCCTTCATGCAAAATCTTATGGTCCTACCTCGCGTCAGAGGCAACAAAGCCGTCTAAAAAGTCAATACTCAAAAATTAAAACTTGAATTGTACTGCGTCGTAGTGGCTATCACATCAACTTAGAAGCTTCTTCTTTGATCTATTATGGTGCTTTTAGTGACTCTGCATATAGCACCACGTGACATAGCTTCGCACACTATAAATGTAACCGTTTCAGAGAGAAGTACGTCCAATATGACGATCTGGCATTAAGTCGATTCGATAGCAAATGAAGAAAACGGGCGGGTTTATCAGGTTTTCACTACATATGAACACTTTTCACATTACCCCGTGTAACGCGGCTGCTGGATCTCCCTTCATGCAAAATTTTAAGGTCCTAGCTCATGTCAAAGGCACCTAAGCCGTCTAAAAAGTCAATAATCGATAGCTAAAACTGGAATTGTACTGCATCTAACTGGCTATCACATCAACTTAGAAGCTTCTTCTGTGTTCTATTATGGAGGTTTTAGTGTCTCCGCATACCGCAGCACGCGACATAGCTTTGCACACGATAAATGTAACCGTTTCAGTGAGAAGAGCCGCCAATACGACGATGTTTCAAACGTCGATTCGATAGCAAATGAGGAGAACGGGCGGATTTCCCAGGTTTTCACTACATATGAACACTTCTCACATTCCCCCGTCAAACGGGGCTGCTAGACCTCCCTAATGCAAAATCTTAAGGACCTACCTCATGTCCAAGCCACGAAAGCCGTCTAAAAAGTCAATAATCGATAGTTAAAACTTGAATTGGACTGCTTCGAACTGGATATCACATCAACTTAGAAGCTTCTTCTTTGATCTATTATGGTGCTTTTAGTGACTCCGCATACCGCAGCACGTGACATAGCTTTCCTAACGATAAATGTAACCTTCTCAGGGTGAAAACCGGCCAATAAGACGATCTGGCAAAACTCGAATCGACAGAAAATGACGAAGACGGGCGGATTTCTCAGGTTTTCGCTACATAAGAACACTTTTCACATTCCCCCGTGCAACGCGGCTGCTAGATCTCCATTCATGCAAAACTTTAAGGTCCTAGCTCATGTCGAAGGCACCAACGCCGTCTAAAAGTCAATAATCGATAGGTAAAACTTAAATTGTACTGCTTCGTTTTGGCTATCACATCAACTTAGAAGCTTAATCTGTGTTCTTTTATGGTGCTTTTAGTGTCTCCGCATACCGCAGCACGCGATATGGCTTTGCACACGATAAATGTAACCGTTTCAGAGAGAAGAGCGGCCAATATGACGATCTGGCATTAATTCGATTCGATAGAAAATGACGAAAACGGCGTATTTCTAGTTTTTCACTACATATGAACAGTTTTCACAATCTCCCGTACAACGTGGCTGCTAGACCTCGGTTCATGCCAAATCTTAAGTTCCTGGATCATGTCCAAGACACCGAAGCCGTCTAAAAAGTTAATAATCGATAACTAGAACTTGAATTGTACTGCATCGTACTGATTATCACATTAACTTAGAAGCTTCATCTGTGTTCTATTATGGTGCATTTAGTGTCTCCACATACCGCAGCACGCCATATAGCTTTGCACACGATAAATGTAACAGTTTCAGAGCGATGAGCGGCCAATACGAAGATCTGGCATTAAGTCGATTCGATAGCAAATGACGAAAACGGGCGGATTTCTCCGGTTTCCACTACATATGAACACTTTTCAAATTCCGTCGTGCAACGCGGCTGCTAGACCTCCATTCATGCAAATTCTCAAGGTCCTAGCTCATGTCCAAGGCACCAAAGCTGTCTAAAATTCAATAATCGATAACTAAAACTTGAATTGTACTGCTTCGTACTGGCTACCACATCAACTTCGAAGATTCTTCTGTGTACTATTATGGTGTTTATTGTGTCTCCGCATACCGCAGCACGCGTCATAGCTTTGCACACGGTAAATGTAACCGTTTCAGAGAGAAGTGCGGCCAATATGACGATCTGGCAAATGTCGATTCGATAGCAAATGACGAAAACATACGGATTTCTCAGGTCTTCACTACATATGAACACTTTTCACATTCACCCGTGCAACGCGGCTGCTAGACCTCCCTTGACGGAAAATCTTACGGTGCTAGCTGATACCCAAGGCACCAAAGCTGTCTACAAAGTCAATAATCGATAGCTAAAACTTGAATTGTACTACTTGGTACTGGCTGTCACATCAACTTAGAATAATCTTCTGTGTTCCATTATGGTGCTTTTAGTATCTCTGCATTTCGCAGCACGTTACATAGCTTTGCACACGATAAATGTAACCGTTTCAGAGAGATTACTGGCCAATATGACGATCTGGCATTAAGTCGATTCGATAGCAGATTACGAAAACGGAAGGATTTATCAGGTTTTCACTACATATGAACTCTTTTCACATTCCCCGTGCAATGCGGTTGCTACAACTCCCTTCATGCAAAATCTTAAGGTCCTAGCTCATGTCCAAGGCACCAAAGCCGTATAAACAGTCAATAATCGATAACTAAAACTTGAATTGTACTGCTACGTACTGGCTATCACATCAACTTAGAAGCTTCTTCTGTGTTCTATTATGGTGTTTTTAGTGTCTCCGCATACCGCAACACGCTACTTAGCTTTGCACACGATAAATGTAACCGTTTCAGAGAAAAGAGCGGCCAATATGACGATCTGGCAAAAGTCGATTCCATAGCAAATGACGAAAACGGGCGGATTTCTAGGGTTTCACAACATATGAACACTTTTCACATTCCCCCGTGCAATGCGGCTGCTAGACCTCCCTTCATGCAAAATCTTAAGGTCCTATCTCATGTCCAAGGCACAAAAGCCGTCTAAGTAGTCAATAATCGATAACTAAAACCTGAATTGCACTGATTCTTACTGGCTATCACATCAACTTAGAAGCATCTTCTGTGTTCTATTATGGTGCTTTTAGTGTCTCTCTATACCGCAGCACGCGACATAGCTTTGTACACGATAAATGTGACGGTTTCAGAGAGAATAGCGGGCAATATGACGATCTGAAATTAAGTGGATTCGATAACAAATTACGAAAACGCTCGGATATCTCAGGTTTTCTCTACATATGAACAATTTTCACATTCACCCGTGCATCGCTTCTCTTAGTCATCCCTTTATGCAATATCTTAAGGTCCTAGCTCATCTCAAAGGAACCAAAGCCGTCTAAAAAGTCAATAATCGATAACTAAAACTTGAATTGTACTGCTTCGTACTGGCTATTACATCAACTTAGAAACTTCTTCTGTGTTCTATTATGTTGCTTTTAGTGTCTACGCATACCGCAGCACGCGACATAGCTTTGAACACGATAAATGTAACCGTTTCAGAGAGAAGAGCGGCCAATATGACGATCTGGCATTAAGTCGAATCGATAGCAACGAAAACGGGCGGATTTCACAATTTTTCACTACATATCAACACTTTTCACTTTCTCCCATGCAACGCGGCTGCTAGACCTCCCTTCCTGCAAAATCTGAAGGTCGTAGCTCATGTCCAAGGCACCAAAGCCGTCTAAAAAGTCAATAATCGATAACTGAAACTTGAATTGCACTGCTTCGTACTGGCTATCACATCAACTTAGTAGTTTCTTGTGTGTTCTATTATGCAGTTTTTAGTGTCTCCGCATACCGCAGCACGCGACATAGCTTTGCACACGATAAATGTAACCATTTCAGAGAGAACAGCGGCCAAGATGACGATCTGGCATTAAGTCGAATCGATAGCAACGAAAACGGGCGGATTTCACAATTTTTCACTACATATCAACACTTTTCACTTTCTCCCATGCAACGCGGCTGCTAGACCTCCCTTCCTGCAAAATCTGAAGGTCGTAGCTCATGTCCAAGGCACCAAAGCCGTCTAAAAATTCAATAATCGATAACTAAAACTTGAAATGTACGGCTTCGTACTGGCTATCACATCAACTTAGATGCTTCTCCTATGTTCCATTATGGTGCTTTTAGTGTCTAGGCACTCCGCAGCAGGCGAGATAGCTTTGCACACGATAAATGTAACCGTTCAAGAGAGAAGAGCGGCCAATATGAAGATCTGGCATTAGGTCGATTCGATAGCAAATAACGAAAACGGGCGGATTTCTCAGCTTTTCACTACATACGAAACTTTTCACATCACCCCGTGCAACGTGGCTGCTAGAATTCCCTTCATGCCAAATCGTAAGGTCTTAGATCATGTTCGATTCACCATAGCCGTCTAAAAACTCAATAATCGATAACCAAAACTTGAATTGTACTGCTACGTGCTGGCTTTCACATCAACTTAGAAGCTTCTTCTGTGTTCTATCACATCAACTTAGAAATTTCTTCTGTGTTCTGTTATGGTGCTTTTAGTGTCTCCTCATACCGCAGCACGCGACATAGCTTTGCACACGATAAATGTAACCGTTTCAGAGAGAAAAGCGGCCAATATGACGATCTGGCATTAAGTCGATTCTATAGCAAATGACGAAAGCAGGCGGATTTCTCCGGTTTTCACTACATATGAACACTTTTCACATTCCCCCATGCAACGCGGCGGCTAGACCTCCCTCCCTGCAAAATCTTAGGGTCCTAGCTCATGCCCACGGCACCAAAGCCGTGTAAAAAAGGCAATAATCGATAACTGAAACTTGAATTGTACTGCTTCGTACTGGCTATCACATTAACTTAGATGCTTCTCCTATGTTCCATTATGGTGCTTTTAGTGTCTAGTCATTCTGCAGCAGGCGAGATAGCTTTGCACACGATAAATGTAACCGTTCAAGAGAGAAGAGCGGCCAATATGAAGATCTGGCATTAGGTCGATTCGATAGCAAATAACGAAAACGGGCGGATTTCGCAGCTTTTCACTACATACGAAACTTTTCACATCACCCCGTGCAACGTGGCTGTTAGAATTCCCTTCATGCCAAATCTTAAGGTCTTAGATCATGTTCCATTCACCAAAGCCGTCTAAAAACTCAATAATCGATAACCAAAACTTGAATTGTACTGCTACGTGCTGGCTTTCACATCAACTTAGAAGCTTCTTCTGTGTTCTATCACATCAACTTAGAAATTTCATCTTTGTTCTGTTATGGTGCTTTTAGTGTCTCCTCATACCGCAGCACGCGACATAGCTTTGCACACGATAAATGTAACCGTTTCAGAGAGAAAAGCGGCCAATATGACGATCTGGCATTAAGTCGATTCTATAGCAAATGACGAAAGCAGGCGGGTTTCTCCGGTTTTCACTACATATGAACACTTTTAACATTCCCCCATGCAACGCGGCGGCTAGACCTCCCTCCCTGCAAAATCTTAAGGTCCTAGCTCATGCCCACGGCACCAAAGCCGTCTAAAAAGTCAATATTCGATAACAAAAACTTGAATTGCACTGCTTCGTACTGGCTATCACATCAACTTAGTAGTTTCTTGTGTGTTCTATTATGCAGTTTTTAGTGTCTCCGCATACCGCAGCACGCGACATAGCTTTGCACAAGACAGTTACATCAACTTAGAATGTTCTTCTGTGTTCTATTATTGTGCTTTTAGTTTCTAGGCATTCCGCAGCTCGCGACATAGGTTTGCACACGATAAATGTAACCGTTTCAGAGAGAAGAGCGGCCAATTTGACAATATGGCATTAAGTTGATTCGATAGCAAATGACGAAAAGGAGGATTTCTCAGGTTTTCACTACATATGACCACTTTTCACATTCCACCGTGCAATGCGGCTGCTAGACCTCCCTTCATGCAAAATCTGAAGGTCCTAGCTCATGTCCAAGGGACCAAATCCGTCTAAAAAGTCAATAATCGATAACTAAAACTTGAAATGTACGGCTTCGTACTGGCTGTCACATCATCTTAGATGCTTGTCCTATGTTCTATTATGGTGCTTTTAGTGTCTAGGCATTCCGCAGCAGGCGAGATAGCTTTGCACACGATAAATGTAACTGTTTAAGAGAGAAGAGCGGCCAATATGAAGATCTGGCATTAGGTCGATTCGACAGCAAATAACGAAAACGGGCGGATTTCTCAGGTTTTTACAACATATGAACACTTTTCACATTCTCTCGGTCAACGTGGCCGTTAGACCTACCTTCATGCAAAATCTTAAGGTCCTAGCTCATGTCCAAGGCACCAAAGCCGTCTATAAAGACAATAATCGATAACTAAAACTTGAATTGCACTGCTTCGTACTGGCTATCACATCAACTTAGTAGTTTCTTGTGTGTTCTATTATGCAGTTTTTAGTGTCTCCGCATACCGCAGCACGCGACATAGCATTGCACATGACAGTCACATCAACTTAGAATGTTCTTCTGTGTTCTATTATTGTGCTTTTAGTGTCTAGGCATTCCGCAGCTCGCGACATAGGTTTGCACACGATAAATGTAACCGTTTCAGAGAGAAGGGCGGCCACTTTGACGATATGGCATTAAGTCGATTCGATAGCAAATGACGAAAACGGGTGGATTTCTCAGGTTTTTACAACATATGAACACTTTTCACATTCTGTCGTGCAACGTGGCTGCTAGACCTCCCTTCATGCAAAATCTTAAGGTCCTAACTCATGTCCAATGCACCAAAGCCGTCTAAAAAGTCAATAATCGATAACTAAAACTTGAATTACACTTCTTCGAACTGGCTATCAGATCAACATAGAAGCTTCTTGTTTGTTCTATTAAGCTGTTTTTAGTGTCTCCGCATACCGCAGCACGCGACATAGCTTTGCACATGACAAATGTAACCGTTTCAGAGAGAAGAGCGGCCAATTTGACGATCTGGCATTAAGTCGATTCATTAGCATATGACGAAAACGGGCGGATTTCTCCGGTTTTCACTACATATGAACACTTTTCACATTCCCCCATGCAACGCGGCAGCTATACTTCCCTCCCTGCAAAATCTCAAGCTCCGAGCTCATGTCCATTCACCAAAGCCGTCTAAAAAGGCAATAATCGATAACTAAAACTTAAATTGTACTGCTACGTGCTGGCTTTCACGTCAACTTAGATGCTTCTTCTGTGTTCTAACACATCAACTTAGAAATTTCTTCTGTGTTCTGTTATGGTGCTTTTAGTGTCTTCTCATACCGCAGCACGCGACATAGCTTTGCACACGATAAATGTGACCGTTTCAGAGAGAAAAGCGGCCAATATGACGATATGGCATTAAGTCGATTCTATAGCAAAATGACGAAAGCAGGCGGATTTCTCCGGTTTTCACTACATATGAACACTTTTCACACTCCCCCATGCAACGCGGCGGCTAGACCTCCCTCCCTGGAAAATCTTAAGGTCCTAGCTCATGCCCACGGCACCAAAGCCGTCTAAAAAGTCAATAATCGATAACTGAAACTTGAATTGCACTGCTTCGTACTGGCTATCACATCAACTTAGTAGTTTCTTGTGTGTTCTATTATGCAGTTTTTAGTGTCTCCGCATACCGCAGCACGCGACATAGCTTTGCACATGACAGTCACATCAACTTAGAATGTTCTTCTGTGTTCTATTATTGTGCTTTTAGTGTCTAGGCATTCCGCAGCTCGCGACATAGGTTTGCACACGATAAATGTGACCATTTCAGAGAGAACAGCGGCCAAGATGACGATCTGGTATTAAGTCGAATCGATAGCAAATAACGATAAAGGGCGGATTTCACAAGTTTTCACTACATATCAACACTTTTCACATTCTCCCATGCAACGCGGCTGCTAGACCTCCCTTCCTGCAAAATGTTAAAGTCTTAGCTCATGTCCAAGGCACCAAAGCCGTCTATAAAGACAATAATCGATAACTAAAACTTGAATTGCACTGTCTGGTACTGGCAGTCACATCATTTTAGGAGCTTCTTCTGTGTTCTATTATTGTGCTTTTAGTGTCTAGGCATTCCGCAGCTCGCGACATAGGTTTGCACACGATAAATGTGACCATTTCAGAGAGAAGAGCGGCCAATTTGACAATATGGCATGAAGTTGATTCGATAGCAAATGACGAAAAGGAGGATTTCTCAGGTTTGCACTACATATGAACACTTTTCACATTCCACCGTGCAATGCGGCTGCTAGACCTCCCTTCATGCAAAATCTGAAGGTCCTAGCTCATGTCCAAGGCACCAAATCCGTCTAAAAAGTCAATAATCGATAACTAAAACTTGAAATGTACGGCTTCGTACTGGCTGTCACATCATCTTAGATGCTTGTCCTATGTTCTATTATGGTGCTTTTAGTGTCTAGGCATTCCGCAGCAGGCGAGATAGCTTTGCACACGATAAATGTAACCGTTTAAGAGAGAAGAGCGGCCAATATGAAGATCTGGCATTAGGTCGATTCGACAGCAAATAACGAAAACGGGCGGATTTCTCAGGTTTTTACAACATATGAACACTTTTCACATTCCCCCGTGCAACGCGTCTGCGAGACCTCCATTCCTGCAAAATCTGAATTTCTTTGCTCATGTCCAAGGCACCAATGCCGTGTGAAGAGTCAATAATCGATAAGTAAAACTTGAATTGTACTGCTTCGTACTGGCTATCACATCCACTTAGAAGCTTCATCTGTGTTCTATTATTGTGCTTTTGGTGTCTAGACATTCCGCAGCTCGCGACATAGTTTTTTACACGATAAATGTAGACGTTTCAGGGAGAAGAGCGGCCGGTATGACGATCTGGCATTACGTCGATTCCATAGCAAATGACGAAAACGGTCGGATTTCTCAGGTTTTTACTACATATGAATACTTTTTACATTCTCTCGTGCAACGTGGCTGCTAGACCTCCCTTCATGCAAAATCTTAAGGTCACAGCTCTTGTTCAAGGCACCAAAGCTGTCTGACAAGTCAGTAATCGATAACTAAAACTTGAATTGTACTGCTTCGTACTGGTATCACATCAACTTAGAAGCTTCTTGTGTGTTCTATTACGCTGTTTTAAGTGTCTCCGCATACCGCAGCACGCGATATGGCTTTGCACACGACAAATGTAACAGTTTCAGAGAGAAGAGCGGACAATATGACGATCTGGCATTAAGTCGATTCGATAGCAAATGACGAAAACGGGCGGATTTCTCAGGTAGTCACTACATATGAACACTTTTCACATTCCCCCGTGCAACGCGGCTGCGAGACCTCCATTCCTGCAAAATCTTAAAGTCCTAGCTCATGTCCACGGGACCAAAGCTCTCTGACAAGTCAATAATCGATACGTAAAACTTGAATAGTACTGCTTCGTACTGGCTATCACATCAACTTAGATGCTTCTTTTGTATTATATCATGGTGCTTTTAGTGTTACCACATACCGCAGCACGCGACATAGCTTTGCACACGATAAATGTAACCATTTCAGAGAGAAGAACGGCCAATATGTCGATCTGGCATTAGGTCGATTCGATAGCAAATAACGAAAACCGGCGGATTTCTCAGGTTTTTACAACATATGAACACTTTTCACATTCTCTCTTGCAACGTGGCTGCTAGACCTCCGTTCATGCAAAATCTTAAGGTCCCAGCTCATGTCAAAGGCACCAAAGCCGTCTAAAAAGGTAATAATCGATAACTAAAACTTGAAATGTACGGCTAAGTACTTTCTATCACATCAACTTAGAAATTTCTTCTGTGTTCTGTTATGGTGCTTTTAGTGTCTCCTCATACCGCAGCACGCGACATAGCTTTGCACACGATAAATGTAACCGTTTCAGAGAGAAAAGCGGCCAATATGACGATCTGGCATTAAGTCGATTCTATAGCAAATGACGAAAGCAGGCGGATTTCTCCGGTTTTCACTACATATGAACACTTTTCACATTCCCCCATGCAACGCGGCGGCTAGACCTCCCTCCCTGCAAAATCTTAAGGTCCTAGCTCATGCCCACGGCACCAAAGCCGTGTAAAAAAGGCAATAATCGATAACTGAAACTTGAATTGTACTGCTTCGTACTGGCTATCACATTAACTTAGATGCTTCTCCTATGTTCCATTATGGTGCTTTTAGTGTCTAGTCATTCTGCAGCAGGCGAGATAGCTTTGCACACGATAAATGTAACCGTTCAAGAGAGAAGAGCGGCCAATATGAAGATCTGGCATTAGGTCGATTCGATAGCAAATAACGAAAACGGGCGGATTTCGCAGCTTTTCACTACATACGAAACTTTTCACATCACCCCGTGCAACGTGGCTGCTAGAATTCCCTTCATGCCAAATCGTAAGGTCTTAGATCATGTTCGATTCACCAAAGCCGTCTAAAAACTCAATAATCGATAACCAAAACTTGAATTGTACTGCTACGTGCTGGCTTTCACATCAACTTAGAAGCTTCTTCTGTGTTCTATCACATCAACTTAGAAATTTCATCTTTGTTCTGTTATGGTGCTTTTAGTGTCTCCTCATACCGCAGCACGCGACATAGCTTTGCACACGATAAATGTAACCGTTTCAGAGAGAAAAGCGGCCAATATGACGATCTGGCATTGAGTCGATTCTATAGCAAATGACGAAAGCAGGCGGGTTTCTCCGGTTTTCACTACATATGAACACTTTTAACATTCCCCCATGCAACGCGGCGGCTAGACCTCCCTCCCTGCAAAATCTTAAGGTCCTAGCTCATGCCCACGGCACCAAAGCCGTCTAAAAAGTCAATATTCGATAACAAAAACTTGAATTGCACTGCTTCGTACTGGCTATCACATCAACTTAGTAGTTTCTTGTGTGTTCTATTATGCAGTTTTTAGTGTCTCCGCATACCGCAGCACGCGACATAGCTTTGCACATGACAGTTACATCAACTTAGAATGTTCTTCTGTGTTCTATTATTGTGCTTTTAGTGTCTAGGCATTCCGCAGCTCGCGACATAGGTTTGCACACGATAAATGTAACCGTTTCAGAGAGAAGAGCGGCCAATTTGACAATATGGCATTAAGTTGATTCGATAGCAAATGACGAAAAGGAGGATTTCTCAGGTTTTCACTACATATGACCACTTTTCACATTCCACCGTGCAATGCGGCTGCTAGACCTCCCTTCATGCAAAATCTGAAGGTCCTAGCTCATGTCCAAGGCACCACATCCGTCTAAAAAGTCAATAATCGATAACTAAAACTTGAAATGTACGGCTTCGTACTGGCTGTCACATCATCTTAGATGCTTCTCCTATGTTCTATTATGGTGCTTTTAGTGTCTAGGCATTCCGCAGCAGGCGAGATAGCTTTGCACACGATAAATGTAACTGTTTAAGAGAGAAGAGCGGCCAATATGAAGATCTGGCATTAGGTCGATTCGACAGCAAATAACGAAAACGGGCGTATTTCTCAGGTTTTTACAACATATGAACACTTTTCACATTCTCTCGGTCAACGTGGCCGTTAGACCTACCTTCATGCAAAATCTTAAGGTCCTAGCTCATGTCCAAGGCACCAAAGCCGTCTATAAAGACAATAATCGATAACTAAAACTTGAATTGCACTGCTTCGTACTGGCTATCACATCAACTTAGTAGTTTCTTGTGTGTTCTATTATGCAGTTTTTAGTGTCTCCGCATACCGCAGCACGCGACATAGCTTTGCACATGACAGTCACATCAACTTAGAATGTTCTTCTGTGTTCTATTATTGTGCTTTTAGTGTCTAGGCATTCCGCAGCTCGCGACATAGGTTTGCACACGATAAATGTAACCGTTTCAGAGAGAAGGGCGGCCACTTTGACGATATGGCATTAAGTCGATTCGATAGCAAATGACGAAAACGGGCGGATTTCTCAGGTTTTTACAACATATGAACACTTTTCACATTCTGTCGTGCAACGTGGCTGCTAGACCTCCCTTCATGCAAAATCTTAAGGTCCTAACTCATGTCCAATGCACCAAAGCCGTCTAAAAAGTCAATAATCGATAACTAAAACTTGAATTACACTTCTTCGAACTGGCTATCAGATCAACATAGAAGCTTCTTGTGTGTTCTATTAAGCTGTTTTTAGTGTCTCCGCATACCGCAGCACGCGACATAGCTTTGCACATGACAAATGTAACCGTTTCAGAGAGAAGAGCGGCCAATTTGACGGTCTGGCATTAAGTCGATTCATTAGCATATGACGAAAACGGACGGATTTCTCCGGTTTTCACTACATATGAACACTTTTCACATTCCCCCATGCAACGCGGCAGCTATACTTCCCTCCCTGCAAAATCTCAAGCTCCGAGCTCATGTCCATTCACCAAAGCCGTCTAAAAAGGCAATAATCGATAACTAAAACTTAAATTGTACTGCTACGTGCTGGCTTTCACGTCAACTTAGATGCTTCTTCTGTGTTCTAACACATCAACTTAGAAATTTCTTCTGTGTTCTGTTATGGTGCTTTTAGTGTCTTCTCATACCGCAGCACGCGACATAGCTTTGCACACGATAAATGTGACCGTTTCAGAGAGAAAAGCGGCCAATATGACGATATGGCATTAAGTCGATTCTATAGCAAAATGACGAAAGCAAGCGGATTTCTCCGGTTTTCACTACATATGAACACTTTTCACACTCCCCCATGCAACGCGGCGGCTAGACCTCCCTCCCTGGAAAATCGTAAGGTCCTAGCTCATGCCCACGGCACCAAAGCCGTCTAAAAAGTCAATAATCGATAACTAAAACTTGAATTGCACTGCTTCGTACTGGCTATCACATCAACTTAGTAGTTTCTTGTGTGTTCTATTATGCAGTTTTTAGTGTCTCCGCATACCGCAGCACGCGACATAGCTTTGCACATGACAGTCACATCAACTTAGAATGTTCTTCTGTGTTCTATTATTGTGCTTTTAGTGTCTAGGCATTCCGCAGCTCGCGACATAGGTTTGCACACGATAAATGTGACCATTTCAGAGAGAACAGCGGCCAAGATGACGATCTGGTATTAAGTCGAATCGATAGCAAATAACGATAAAGGGCGGATTTCACAAGTTTTCACTACATATCAACACTTTTCACATTCTCCCATGCAACGCGGCTGCTAGACCTCCCTTCCTGCAAAATGTTAAAGTCTTAGCTCATGTCCAAGGCACCAAAGCCGTCTATAAAGACAATAATCGATAACTAAAACTTGAATTGCACTGTCTGGTACTGGCAGTCACATCATTTTAGGAGCTTCTTCTGTGTTCTATTATTGTGCTTTTAGTGTCTAGGCATTCCGCAGCTCGCGACATAGGTTTGCACACGATAAATGTGACCATTTCAGAGAGAAGAGCGGCCAATTTGACAATATGGCATGAAGTTGATTCGATAGCAAATGACGAAAAGGAGGATTTCTCAGGTTTTCACTACATATGAACACTTTTCACATTCCACCGTGCAATGCGGCTGCTAGACCTCCCTTCATGCAAAATCTGAAGGTCCTAGCTCATGTCCAAGGCACCAAAGCCGTCTAAAAAAGGCAATAATCGATAACTAAAACTTGAATTGTACTGCTTCGTACTTTCTATCACATCAACTTAGATGCTTCTTTTGTATTATATTATGGTGCTTTTCGTGTCTCCACATACCGCAGCACGCGACATAGCATTGCACACGATAAATGTAACCATTTCAGAGAGAAGAACCGTCAATATGACGATCTGGCATTAAGTCGATTCGATAGAAAATGACGAAAACGGGCAGATTTCTCAGGTTTTCACTACATATGAATCCCTTTTCACATTCCCCTGTGCAACGCGGCTGCTATACCTATCTTGATGGAAAATCTTAAGGTACTAGCTCATGTCCAAGGCGCCAAATCCGTCTAAAAAGTCAATAATCGATAACTAAAACTTGAAATGTACGGCTTCGTACTGGCTGTCACATCATCTTAGATGCTTGTCCTATGTTCTATTATGGTGCTTTTAGTGTCTAGGCATTCCGCAGCAGGCGAGATAGCTTTGCACACGATAAATGTAACCGTTTAAGAGAGAAGAGCGGCCAATATGAAGATCTGGCATTAGGTCGATTCGACAGCAAATAACGAAAACGGGCGGATTTCTCAGGTTTTTACAACATATGAACACTTTTCACATTCCCCCGTGCAACGCGTCTGCGAGACCTCCATTCCTGCAAAATCTGAATTTCTTTGCTCATGTCCAAGGCACCAATGCCGTGTGAAGAGTCAATAATCGATAAGTAAAACTTGAATTGTACTGCTTCGTACTGGCTATCACATCCACTTAGAAGCTTCATCTGTGTTCTATTATTGTGCTTTTGGTGTCTAGACATTCCGCAGCTCGCGACATAGTTTTTTACACGATAAATGTAGACGTTTCAGGGAGAAGAGCGGCCGGTATGACGATCTGGCATTACGTCGATTCCATAGCAAATGACGAAAACGGTCGGATTTCTCAGGTTTTTACTACATATGAATACTTTTTACATTCTCTCGTGCAACGTGGCTGCTAGACCTCCCTTCATGCAAAATCTTAAGGTCACAACTCTTGTTCAAGGCACCAAAGCTGTCTGACAAGTCAGTAATCGATAACTAAAACTTGAATTGTACTGCTTCGTACTGGTATCACATCAACTTAGAAGCTTCTTGTGTGTTCTATTACGCTGTTTTAAGTGTCTCCGCATACCGCAGCACGCGATATGGCTTTGCACACGACAAATGTAACAGTTTCAGAGAGAAGAGCGGACAATATGACGATCTGGCATTAAGTCGATTCGATAGCAAATGACGAAAACGGGCGGATTTCTCAGGTAGTCACTACATATGAACACTTTTCACATTCCCCCGTGCAACGCGGCTGCGAGACCTCCATTCCTGCAAAATCTTAAAGTCCTAGCTCATGTCCACGGGACCAAAGCCCTCTGACAAGTCAATAATCGATACGTAAAACTTGAATAGTACTGCTTCGTACTGGCTATCACATCAACTTAGATGCTTCTTTTGTATTATATCATGGTGCTTTTAGTGTTACCACATACCGCAGCACGCGACATAGCTTTGCACACGATAAATGTAACCGTTTCAGAGAGAAAAGCGGCCAATATGACGATCTGGCATTAAGTCGATTCTATAGCAAATGACGAAAGCAGGCGGATTTCTCCGGTTTTCACTACATATGAACACTTTTCACATTCCCCCATGCAACGCGGCGGCTAGACCTCCCTCCCTGCAAAATCTTAAGGTCCTAGCTCATGCCCACGGCACCAAAGCCGTGTAAAAAAGGCAATAATCGATAACTGAAACTTGAATTGTACTGCTTCGTACTGGCTATCACATTAACTTAGATGCTTCTCCTATGTTCCATTATGGTGCTTTTAGTGTCTAGTCATTCTGCAGCAGGCGAGATAGCTTTGCACACGATAAATGTAACCGTTCAAGAGAGAAGAGCGGCCAATATGAAGATCTGGCATTATGTCGATTCGATAGCAAATAACGAAAACGGGCGGATTTCGCAGCTTTTCACTACATACGAAACTTTTCACATCACCCCGTGCAACGTGGCTGCTAGAATTCCCTTCATGCCAAATCTTAAGGTCTTAGATCATGTTCGATTCACCAAAGCCGTCTAAAAACTCAATAATCGATAACCAAAGCTTGAATTGTACTGCTACGTGCTGGCTTTCACATCAACTTAGAAGCTTCTTCTGTGTTCTATCACATCAACTTAGAAATTTCATCTTTGTTCTGTTATGGTGCTTTTAGTGTCTCCTCATACCGCAGCACGCGACATAGCTTTGCACACGATAAATGTAACCGTTTCAGAGAGAAAAGCGGCCAATATGACGATCTGGCATTGAGTCGATTCTATAGCAAATGACGAAAGCAGGCGGGTTTCTCCGGTTTTCACTACATATGAACACTTTTAACATTCCCCCATGCAACGCGGCGGCTAGACCTCCCTCCCTGCAAAATCTTAAGGTCCTAGCTCATGCCCACGGCACCAAAGCCGTCTAAAAAGTCAATATTCGATAACAAAAACTTGAATTGCACTGCTTCGTACTGGCTATCACATCAACTTAGTAGTTTCTTGTGTGTTCTATTATGCAGTTTTTAGTGTCTCCGCATACCGCAGCACGCGACATAGCTTTGCACATGACAGTTACATCAACTTAGAATGTTCTTCTGTGTTCTATTATTGTGCTTTTAGTGTCTAGGCATTCCGCAGCTCGCGACATAGGTTTGCACACGATAAATGTAACCGTTTCAGAGAGAAGAGCGGCCAATTTGACAATATGGCATTAAGTTGATTCGATAGCAAATGACGAAAAGGAGGATTTCTCAGGTTTTCACTACATATGAACACTTTTCACATTCCACCGTGCAATGCGGCTGCTAGACCTCCCTTCATGCAAAATCTGAAGGTCCTAGCTCATGTCCAAGGCACCAAATCCGTCTAAAAAGTCAATAATCGATAACTAAAACTTGAAATGTACGGCTTCGTACTGGCTGTCACATCATCTTAGATGCTTCTCCTATGTTCCATAATGGTGCTTTTAGTGTCTAGGCATTCCGCAGCAGGCGAGATAGCTTTGCACACGATAAATGTAACTGTTTAAGAGAGAAGAGCGGCCAATATGAAGATCTGGCATTAGGTCGATTCGACAGCAAATAACGAAAACGGGCGGATTTCTCAGGTTTTTACAACATATGAACACTTTTCACATTCTCTCGGTCAACGTGGCCGTTAGACCTACCTTCATGCAAAATCTTAAGGTCCTAGCTCATGTCCAAGGCACCAAAGCCGTCTATAAAGTCAATAATCGATAACTAAAACTTGAATTGCACTGCTTCGTACTGGCTATCACATCAACTTAGTAGTTTCTTGTGTGTTCTATTATGCAGTTTTTAGTGTCTCCGCATACCGCAGCACGCGACATAGCTTTGCACATGACAGTCACATCAACTTAGAATGTTCTTCTGTGTTCTATTATTGTGCTTTTAGTGTCTAGGCATTCCGCAGCTCGCGACATAGGTTTGCACACGATAAATGTAACCGTTTCAGAGAGAAGGGCGGCCACTTTGACGATATGGCATTAAGTCGATTCGATAGCAAATGACGAAAACGGGTGGATTTCTCAGGTTTTTACAACATATGAACACTTTTCACATTCTGTCGTGCAACGTGGCTGCTAGACCTCCCTTCATGCAAAATCTTAAGGTCCTAACTCATGTCCAATGCACCAAAGCCGTCTAAAAAGTCAATAATCGATAACTAAAACTTGAATTACACTTCTTCGAACTGGCTATCAGATCAACATAGAAGCTTCTTGTGTGTTCTATTAAGCTGTTTTTAGTGTCTCCGCATACCGCAGCACGCGACATAGCTTTGCACATGACAAATGTAACCGTTTCAGAGGGAAGAGCGGCCAATTTGACGATCTGGCATTAAGTCGATTCATTAGCATATGACGAAAACGGGCAGATTTCTCCGGTTTTCACTACATATGAACACTTTTCACATTCCCCCATGCAACGCGGCAGCTATACTTCCCTCCCTGCAAAATCTCAAGCTCCGAGCTCATGTCCATTCACCAAAGCCGTCTAAAAAGGCAATAATCGATAACTAAAACTTAAATTGTACTGCTACGTGCTGGCTTTCACGTCAACTTAGATGCTTCTTCTGTGTTCTAACACATCAACTTAGAAATTTCTTCTGTGTTCTGTTATGGTGCTTTTAGTGTCTTCTCATACCGCAGCACGCGACATAGCTTTGCACACGATAAATGTGACCGTTTCAGAGAGAAAAGCGGCCAATATGACGATATGGCATTAAGTCGATTCTATAGCAAAATGACGAAAGCAAGCGGATTTCTCCGGTTTTCACTACATATGAACACTTTTCACACTCCCCCATGCAACGCGGCGGCTAGACCTCCCTCCCTGGAAAATCGTAAGGTCCTAGCTCATGCCCACGGCACCAAAGCCGTCTAAAAAGTCAATAATCGATAACTAAAACTTGAATTGCACTGCTTCGTACTGGCTATCACATCAACTTAGTAGTTTCTTGTGTGTTCTATTATGCAGTTTTTAGTGTCTCCGCATACCGCAGCACGCGACATAGCTTTGCACATGACAGTCACATCAACTTAGAATGTTCTTCTGTGTTCTATTATTGTGCTTTTAGTGTCTAGGCATTCCGCAGCTCGCGACATAGGTTTGCACACGATAAATGTGACCATTTCAGAGAGAACAGCGGCCAAGATGACGATCTGGTATTAAGTCGAATCGATAGCAAATAACGATAAAGGGCGGATTTCACAAGTTTTCACTACATATCAACACTTTTCACATTCTCCCATGCAACGCGGCTGCTAGACCTCCCTTCCTGCAAAATGTTAAAGTCTTAGCTCATGTCCAAGGCACCAAAGCCGTCTATAAAGACAATAATCGATAACTAAAACTTGAATTGCACTGTCTGGTACTGGCAGTCACATCATTTTAGGAGCTTCTTCTGTGTTCTATTATTGTGCTTTTAGTGTCTAGGCATTCCGCAGCTCGCGACATAGGTTTGCACACGATAAATGTGACCATTTCAGAGAGAAGAGCGGCCAATTTGACAATATGGCATGAAGTTGATTCGATAGCAAATGACGAAAAGGAGGATTTCTCAGGTTTTCACTACATATGAACACTTTTCACATTCCACCGTGCAATGCGGCTGCTAGACCTCCCTTCATGCAAAATCTGAAGGTCCTAGCTCATGTCCAAGGCACCAAAGCCGTCTAAAAAAGGCAATAATCGATAACTAAAACTTGAATTGTACTGCTTCGTACTTTCTATCACATCAACTTAGTAGTTTCTTGTGTGTTCTATTATGCAGTTTTTAGTGTCTCCGCATAACGCAGCACGCGACATAGCTTTGCACATGACAAATGTAACCGTTTCAGAGAGAAGAGCGGCCAATTTGACGATCTGGCATTAAGTCGATTCATTAGCATATGACGAAAACGGGCGGATTTCTCCGGTTTTCACTACATATGAACACTTTTCACATTCCCCCATGCAACGCGGCAGCTATACTTCCCTCCCTGCAAAATCTCAAGCTCCGAGCTCATGTCCATTCACCAAAGCCGTCTAAAAAGGCAATAATCGATAACTAAAACTTAAATTGTACTGCTACGTGCTGGCTTTCACATCAACTTAGATGCTTCTTCTGTGTTCTAACACATCAACTTAGAAATTTCTTCTGTGTTCTGTTATGGTGCTTTTAGTGTCTCCTCATACCGCAGCTCGCGACATAGGTTTGCACACGATAAATGGAACCGTTTCAGAGGAAAGAGCGGCCAATATGACAATCTGACATTAAGTTGATTCGATAGCAAAAGACGAAACGGGCTGATTTCTCAAGTTTTCACTACATATGAACACGTTTCACATTCCCCCATGAAACGTGGCTGCTAGACCTCCCTTCATGCAAAATCGTAAGGTCCTAGCACATATCCAAGGCACCAAAGAAGGGTAAAAAGTCAATAATCGATAACTAAAGCTTGAATTGTACTACTTCTTACTGGCTATTACATCAACTTAGAAGCTTCATCAGTGTTCTACTACGGTGCTTCTAGTGTCTCCGCATACCGCAGCACGCGACATAGCTTTGCAGACGATAAATGTAACTGTTTCAGACAGAAGAGCGGACAATGTGACAATCTAGCTTTAAGTCGATTCGATAACAAATGACAAAAACGGACGGATTTCTCAGGCTTTTACTACATATGAACACTTTTCACATTCTCCCGTGCAACGCGGCTGCTAGTCCTCCTTTCATGCAAAATCTTAAGTTCCTAGCTCATGTCCAGGGCACCAAAGAAGGTTAAAAAGTCAATAATCCATAACTAAAACTTGAATTGTACTACTTCTTACTGGCTATTACATCAGTTGAGAAGCTTCATCTGTGTTCTACTATGGTGCTTTTAGTGTCTCGCATACCGAAGCACGCGACATAGCTTTGCAGACGATAAGTACAACCGTTTCAGAGAGAAGAGCGGCCAATGTGACGATCTGGCTTTAAGTCGATTCGATAACAAATGACGAAAACGGACTGATTTCTCAGGTTTTTACTACATATGAACACTATTTACATTCTCCAGTGCAACTCGGCTGCTAGTCCTCCTTTCATGCAAAATGTTAAGGTCCTAGCTCATGACCAAGTCACAAAAGCCAGCTAAAAAGTCAATAATCTATAACTAAAACTTGAATTGTACTACTTCTTACTGGCTATTACATCAACTTAGAAGCTTCATCTGTGTTCTACTATGGTGCTTCTAGTGTCTCCGCATACCGCAGCACGCGACATAGCTTTGCAGACGATAAATGTAACCGTTTCAGATAGAAGAGCGGCCAATGTGACAATCTGGCTTTAAATCGATTCGATAACAAATGACGAAAACCGGACGGATTTCTCAGGTTTTTACTACATATGAATACTTTTCACATTCTCCCGTGCAACTCGGCTGCTGGTCCTCCTTCCATGCAAAATGTTAAGGTCCTAGCTCATGTCCAAGGCACCAAAGCCAGCTAAAAATTCAATAATCTATAACTAAAACTTGAATTGTACTACTTCTCACTTGCTATTACATCAACTTAGAACCTTCATCTGTGTTCTACTATGGTGCTTTTAGTGTCTCCGCATACCGCAGCACGCGACATAGGTTTGCACACGATAAATGTGACCATTTCAGAGAGAACAGCGGCCAAGATGACGATCTGGTATTAAGTCGAATCGATAGCAAATAACGATAAAGGGCGGATTTCACAAGTTTTCACTACATATGAACACTTTTCACATTCTCCCATGCAACGCGGCTGCTAGACCTCCCTTCCTGCAAAATGTTAAAGTCTTAGCTCATGTCCAAGGCACCAAAGCCGTCTATAAAGACAATAATCGATAACTAAAACTTGAATTGCACTGTCTGGTACTGGCAGTCACATCATTTTAGGAGCTTCTTCTGTGTTCTATTATTGTGCTTTTAGTGTCTAGGCATTCCGCAGCTCGCGACATAGGTTTGCACACGATAAATGTGACCATTTCAGAGAGAAGAGCGGCCAATTTGACAATATGGCATGAAGTTGATTCGATAGCAAATGACGAAAAGGAGGATTTCTCAGGTTTTCACTACATATGAACACTTTTCACATTCCACCGTGCAATGCGGCTGCTAGACCTCCCTTCATGCAAAATCTGAAGGTCCTAGCTCATGTCCAAGGCACCAAAGCCGTCTAAAAAAGGCAATAATCGATAACTAAAACTTGAATTGTACTGCTTCGTACTTTCTATCACATCAACTTAGATGCTTCTTTTGTATTATATTATGGTGCTTTTCGTGTCTCCACATACCGCAGCACGCGACATAGCATTGCACACGATAAATGTAACCATTTCAGAGAGAAGAACCGTCAATATGACGATCTGGCATTAAGTCGATTCGATAGCAAATGACGAAAACGGGCAGATTTCTCAGGTTTTCACTACATATGAACCCCTTTTCACATTCCCCTGTGCAACGCGGCTGCTATACCTATCTTGATGGAAAATCTTAAGGTACTAGCTCATGTCCAAGGCGCCAAATCCGTCTAAAAAGTCAATAATCGATAACTAAAACTTGAAATGTACGGCTTCGTACTGGCTGTCACATCATCTTAGATGCCTGTCCTATGTTCTATTATGGTGCTTTTAGTGTCTAGGCATTCCGCAGCAGGCGAGATAGCTTTGCACACGATAAATGTAACCGTTTAAGAGAGAAGAGCGGCCAATATGAAGATCTGGCATTAGGTCGATTGGACAGCAAATAACGAAAACGGGCGGATTTCTCAGGTTTTTACAACATGTGAACACTTTTCACATTCTGTCGTGCAACGTGGCTGCTAGACCTCCCTTCATGCAAAATCTTACTGTCCTAACTCATGTCCAATGCACCAAAGCCGTCTAAAAAGTCAATAATCGATAACTAAAACTTGAATTACACTTCTTCGAACTGGCTATCAGATCAACATAGAAGCTTCTTGTGTGTTCTATTAAGCTGTTTTTAGTGTCTCCGCATACCGCAGCACGCGATATGGCTTTGCACACGACAAATGTAACAGTTTCAGAGAGAAGAGCGGCCAATATGACGATCTGGCATTAAGTCGATTCCATAGCAAATGACGAAAACGGGCGGATTTCTCAGGTTTTCAATACATATGAACACTTTTCACATTCCCCCGTGCAACGCGGCTGCGAGACCTCCATTCCTGCAAAATCTTAAAGTCCTAGCTCATGTCCACGGCACCAAAGCCGTCTGACAAGTCAATAATCGGTAAGTAAAACTTGAATTGTACTTCTTCGTACTGGCTATCACATCAACTTAGTAGTTTCTTGTGTGTTCTATTATGCAGTTTTTAGTGTCTCCGCATAACGCAGCACGCGACATAGCTTTGCACATGACAAATGTAACCGTTTCAGAGAGAAGAGCGGCCAATTTGACGATCTGGCATTAAGTCGATTCATTAGCATATGACGAAAACGGGCGGATTTCTCCGGTTTTCACTACATATGAACACTTTTCACATTCCCCCATGCAACGCGGCAGCTATACTTCCCTCCCTGCAAAATCTCAAGCTCCGAGCTCATGTCCATTCACCAAAGCCGTCTAAAAAGGCAATAATCGATAACTAAAACTTAAATTGTACTGCTACGTGCTGGCTTTCACATCAACTTAGATGCTTCTTCTGTGTTCTAACACATCAACTTAGAAATTTCTTCTGTGTTCTGTTATGGTGCTTTTAGTGTCTCCTCATACCGCAGCTCGAGACATAGGTTTGCACACGATAAATGGAACCGTTTCAGAGGAAAGAGCGGCCAATATGACAATCTGACATTAAGTTGATTCGATAGCAAAAGACGAAACGGGCTGATTTCTCAAGTTTTCACTACATATGAACACGTTTCACATTCCCCCATGAAACGTGGCTGCTAGACCTCCCTTCATGCAAAATCGTAAGGTCCTAGCACATATCCAAGGCACCAAAGAAGGGTAAAAAGTCAATAATCGATAACTAAAGCTTGAATTGTACTACTTCTTACTGGCTATTACATCAACGTAGAAGCTTCATCAGTGTTCTACTACGGTGCTTCTAGTGTCTCCGCATACCGCAGCACGCGACATAGCTTTGCAGACGATAAATGTAACTGTTTCAGACAGAAGAGCGGACAATGTGACAATCTAGCTTTAAGTCGATTCGATAACAAATGACAAAAACGGACGGATTTCTCAGGCTTTTACTACATATGAACACTTTTCACATTCTCCCGTGCAACGCGGCTGCTAGTCCTCCTTTCATGCAAAATCTTAAGTTCCTAGCTCATGTCCAGGGCACCAAAGAAGGTTAAAAAGTCAATAATCCATAACTAAAACTTGAATTGTACTACTTCTTACTGGCTATTACATCAGTTGAGAAGCTTCATCTGTGTTCTACTATGGTGCTTTTAGTGTCTCGCATATCGAAGCACGCGACATAGCTTTGCAGACGATAAGTACAACCGTTTCAGAGAGAAGAGCGGCCAATGTGACGATCTGGCTTTAAGTCGATTCGATAACAAATGACGAATACGGACGGATTTCTCAGGTTTTTACTACATATGAACACTATTTACATTCTCCAGTGCAACTCGGCTGCTAGTCCTCCTTTCATGCAAAATGTTAAGGTCCTAGCTCATGACCAAGTCACAAAAGCCAGCTAAAAAGTCAATAATCTATAACTAAAACTTGAATTGTACTACTTCTTATTGGCTATTACATCAACTTAGAAGCTTCATCTGTGTTCTACTATGGTGCTTCTAGTGTCTCCGCATACCGCAGCACGCGACATAGCTTTGCAGACGATAAATGTAACCGTTTCAGATAGAAGAGCGGCCAATGTGACAATCTGGCTTTAAATCGATTCGATAACAAATGACGAAAACCGGACGGATTTTTCAGGTTTTTACTACATATGAATACTTTTCACATTCTCCCGTGCAACTCGGCTGCTGGTCCTCCTTCCATGCAAAATGTTAAGGTCCTAGCTCATGTCCAAGGCACCAAAGCCAGCTAAAAATTCAATAATCTATAACTAAAACTTGAATTGTACTACTTCTCACTTGCTATTACATCAACTTAGAACCTTCATCTGTGTTCTACTATGGTGCTTTTAGTGTCTCCGCATACCGCAGCACGCGACATAGCTTTGCAGACGATAAGTACAATCGATTCAGAGAGAAGAGCGACCAATGTGACGATCTGGCTTTAAGTCGATTCGATAACAAATGACGAATACGGACGGATTTCTCAGGTTTTTACTACATATGAACACTTTTCACATTCTCCCGTGCATCTCGGCTGCCAGTCCTCCTTTCATGCAGATTCTTAAGTTCCTAGCTCATGTCCAAGGCGCCAAAGCCAGCTAAAAAGTCCATAATCGATACCTAAAACTTGAATTGTACTACTTCTTACAGTCTATTACATTTAATTAGATGCTTCATCTGTGTTTTACTATGGTGGTTTTAGTGTCTCCGCATACCGCAGCACACGTCATAGTATTGCAGACGATAAGTACAACCATTTCAGAGAGAAGAGCGACCAATGTGACGATCTGGCTTTAAGTCGATTCGATAACAAATGACGAATACGGACGGATTTCTCAGGTTTTTACTACATATGAACACTTTTCACATTCTCCCGTGCAACTCGGCTCCCAGTCCTCCTTTCATGCAGATTCTTAAGGTCCTAGCTCATGTCCAAGGCGCCAAAGCCAGCTAAAAAGTCCATAAGCGATACCTAAAACTTGAATTGCACTACTTCTTACAGGCTATTACATTTAATTAGATGCTTCATCTGTGTTTTACTATGGTGGTTTTAGTGTCTCCACATACCGCAGCACGCGACATAGCTTTGCAGACGATAAGTACAACCGTTTCAGAGAGAAGAGAGGCCAATGTGACGATTTGGCTTTAAGTCGATTCGATAACAAATGACGAAAACAGACGGATTTCTCAGGTTTTTACTACATATGAACACTTCTCACATTCTCCCGTGCAACTCGGCTGCTAGTTCTCCTTACATGCAGAATCTTAAGGTCCTAGCTCATGTCCAAGGAACCAAAGCCAGCTAAAAAGTCAAAAATCGATACCTAAAACTTGAATTGTACTACTTCTTACTGGCTATTACATCAACTTAGAACCTTCATCTGTGTTCTACTATGGTGCTATAGTGTCTCCGCATACCGCAGCACGCGATATAGCTTTGCAGACGATAAGTACAACCGTTTTAGACAGAAATGCGGCCAATGTGACGATCTGGCTTTAAGTCGATTCGATAACAAATGACGAAAACGGACGGATAACTAGGTTTTTACTACATATGAACAGTTTTCACATTCTCCCGTGCAACTCGGCAGCTAGTCCTCCTTTCATGCAGAATCTTAAGGTCCTAGCTCATGTCCAAGGAACCAAAGCCAGCTAAAAAGTCAATAATCGATACCTAAAACTTGAATTGTACTACTTCTTACTGGCTATTACATCAACTTAGAACCTTCATCTGTGTTCTACTATGGTGCTATAGTGTCTCCGCATACTGCAGCACGCGACATAGCTTTGCAGACGATAAGTACAATCGTTTCAGAGAGAAGAGCGACCAATGTGACGATCTGGCTTTAAGTCGATTCGATAACAAATGACGAAAACGGACCGATTTCTAAGGTTTTTACTACATATGAACACTTCTCACATTCTCCCGTGCAACTCGGCTGCTGGTCCTCCTTTCATGCAAAATGTTAAGGTCCTAGCTCATATCCAAGGCACCAAAGAAGTGTAAAAAGTCAATAATCGATACCTCAAACGTGAATTGTACTACTTCTCACTTGCTATTACTTCAACATAGAAGCTTCATCTGTGTTCTAGTATGGTGCTTTTAGTGTCCCTGCATACCGCAGCACGCGACATAGCTTTGCAGACGATAAATGTAACTGTTTCAGACAGAAGAGCGGACAATGTGACAATCTAGCTTTAAGTCGATTCGATAACAAATGACAAAAACGGACGGATTTCTCAGGCTTTTACTACATATGAACACTTTTCACATTCTCCCGTGCAACGCGGCTGCTAGTCCTCCTTTCATGCAAAATCTTAAGTTCCTAGCTCATGTCCAGGGCACCAAAGAAGGTTAAAAAGTCAATAATCCATAACTAAAACTTGAATTGTACTACTTCTTACTGGCTATTACATCAGTTGAGAAGCTTCATCTGTGTTCTACTATGGTGCTTTTAGTGTCTCGCATACCGAAGCACGCGACATAGCTTTGCAGACGATAAGTACAACCGTTTCAGAGAGAAGAGCGGCCAATGTGACGATCTGGCTTTAAGTCGATTCGATAACAAATGACGAAAACGGACGGATTTCTCAGGTTTTTACTACATATGAACACTATTTACATTCTCCAGTGCAACTCGGCTGCTAGTCCTCCTTTCATGGAAAATGTTAAGGTCCTAGCTCATGACCAAGTCACAAAAGCCAGCTAAAAAGTCAATAATCTATAACTAAAACTTGAATTGTACTACTTCTTACTGGCTATTACATCAACTTAGAAGCTTCATCTGTGTTCTACTATGGTGCTTCTAGTGTCTCCGCATACCGCAGCACGCGACATAGCTTTGCAGACGATAAATGTAACCGTTTCAGATAGAAGAGCGGCCAATGTGACAATCTGGCTTTAAATCGATTCGATAACAAATGACGAAAACCGGACGGATTTCTCAGGTTTTTACTACATATGAATACTTTTCACATTCTCCCGTGCAACTCGGCTGCTGGTCCTCCTTCCATGCAAAATATTAAGGTCCTAGCTCATGTCCAAGGCACCAAAGCCAGCTAAAAATTCAATAATCTATAACTAAAACTTGAATTGTACTACTTCTCACTTGCTATTACATCAACTTAGAACCTTCATCTGTGTTCTACTATGGTGCTTTTAGTGTCTCCGCATACCGCAGCACGCGACATAGGTTTGCACACGATAAATGTGACCATTTCAGAGAGAACAGCGGCCAAGATGACGATCTGGTATTAAGTCGAATCGATAGCAAATAACGATAAAGGGCGGATTTCACAAGTTTTCACTACATATGAACACTTTTCACATTCTCCCATGCAACGCGGCTGCTAGACCTCCCTTCCTGCAAAATGTTAAAGTCTTAGCTCATGTCCAAGGCACCAAAGCCGTCTATAAAGACAATAATCGATAACTAAAACTTGAATTGCACTGTCTGGTACTGGCAGTCACATCATTTTAGGAGCTTCTTCTGTGTTCTATTATTGTGCTTTTAGTGTCTAGGCATTCCGCAGCTCGCGACATAGGTTTGCACACGATAAATGTGACCATTTCAGAGAGAAGAGCGGCCAATTTGACAATATGGCATGAAGTTGATTCGATAGCAAATGACGAAAAGGAGGATTTCTCAGGTTTTCACTACATATGAACACTTTTCACATTCCACCGTGCAATGCGGCTGCTAGACCTCCCTTCATGCAAAATCTGAAGGTCCTAGCTCATGTCCAAGGCACCAAAGCCGTCTAAAAAAGGCAATAATCGATAACTAAAACTTGAATTGTACTGCTTCGTACTTTCTATCACATCAACTTAGATGCTTCTTTTGTATTATATTATGGTGCTTTTCGTGTCTCCACATACCGCAGCACGCGACATAGCATTGCACACGATAAATGTAACCATTTCAGAGAGAAGAACCGTCAATATGACGATCTGGCATTAAGTCGATTCGATAGCAAATGACGAAAACGGGCAGATTTCTCAGGTTTTCACTACATATGAACCCCTTTTCACATTCCCCTGTGCAACGCGGCTGCTATACCTATCTTGATGGAAAATCTTAAGGTACTAGCTCATGTCCAAGGCGCCAAATCCGTCTAAAAAGTCAATAATCGATAACTAAAACTTGAAATGTACGGCTTCGTACTGGCTGTCACATCATCTTAGATGCCTGTCCTATGTTCTATTATGGTGCTTTTAGTGTCTAGGCATTCCGCAGCAGGCGAGATAGCTTTGCACACGATAAATGTAACCGTTTAAGAGAGAAGAGCGGCCAATATGAAGATCTGGCATTAGGTCGATTGGACAGCAAATAACGAAAACGGGCGGATTTCTCAGGTTTTTACAACATGTGAACACTTTTCACATTCTGTCGTGCAACGTGGCTGCTAGACCTCCCTTCATGCAAAATCTTACTGTCCTAACTCATGTCCAATGCACCAAAGCCGTCTAAAAAGTCAATAATCGATAACTAAAACTTGAATTACACTTCTTCGAACTGGCTATCAGATCAACATAGAAGCTTCTTGTGTGTTCTATTAAGCTGTTTTTAGTGTCTCCGCATACCGCAGCACGCGATATGGCTTTGCACACGACAAATGTAACAGTTTCAGAGAGAAGAGCGGCCAATATGACGATCTGGCATTAAGTCGATTCCATAGCAAATGACGAAAACGGGCGGATTTCTCAGGTTTTCAATACATATGAACACTTTTCACATTCCCCCGTGCAACGCGGCTGCGAGACCTCCATTCCTGCAAAATCTTAAAGTCCTAGCTCATGTCCACGGCACCAAAGCCGTCTGACAAGTCAATAATCGGTAAGTAAAACTTGAATTGTACTTCTTCGTACTGGCTATCACATCAACTTAGTAGTTTCTTGTGTGTTCTATTATGCAGTTTTTAGTGTCTCCGCATAACGCAGCACGCGACATAGCTTTGCACATGACAAATGTAACCGTTTCAGAGAGAAGAGCGGCCAATTTGACGATCTGGCATTAAGTCGATTCATTAGCATATGACGAAAACGGGCGGATTTCTCCGGTTTTCACTACATATGAACACTTTTCACATTCCCCCATGCAACGCGGCAGCTATACTTCCCTCCCTGCAAAATCTCAAGCTCCGAGCTCATGTCCATTCACCAAAGCCGTCTAAAAAGGCAATAATCGATAACTAAAACTTAAATTGTACTGCTACGTGCTGGCTTTCACATCAACTTAGATGCTTCTTCTGTGTTCTAACACATCAACTTAGAAATTTCTTCTGTGTTCTGTTATGGTGCTTTTAGTGTCTCCTCATACCGCAGCTCGCGACATAGGTTTGCACACGATAAATGGAACCGTTTCAGAGGAAAGAGCGGCCAATATGACAATCTGACATTAAGTTGATTCGATAGCAAAAGACGAAACGGGCTGATTTCTCAAGTTTTCACTACATATGAACACCTTTCACATTCCCCCATGAAACGTGGCTGCTAGACCTCCCTTCATGCAAAATCGTAAGGTCCTAGCACATATCCAAGGCACCAAAGAAGGGTAAAAAGTCAATAATCGATAACTAAAGCTTGAATTGTACTACTTCTTACTGGCTATTACATCAACGTAGAAGCTTCATCAGTGTTCTACTACGGTGCTTCTAGTGTCTCCGCATACCGCAGCACGCGACATAGCTTTGCAGACGATAAATGTAACTGTTTCAGACAGAAGAGCGGACAATGTGACAATCTAGCTTTAAGTCGATTCGATAACAAATGACAAAAACGGACGGATTTCTCAGGCTTTTACTACATATGAACACTTTTCACATTCTCCCGTGCAACGCGGCTGCTAGTCCTCCTTTCATGCAAAATCTTAAGTTCCTAGCTCATGTCCAGGGCACCAAAGAAGGTTAAAAAGTCAATAATCCATAACTAAAACTTGAATTGTACTACTTCTTACTGGCTATTACATCAGTTGAGAAGCTTCATCTGTGTTCTACTATGGTGCTTTTAGTGTCTCGCATATCGAAGCACGCGACATAGCTTTGCAGACGATAAGTACAACCGTTTCAGAGAGAAGAGCGGCCAATGTGACGATCTGGCTTTAAGTCGATTCGATAACAAATGACGAATACGGACGGATTTCTCAGGTTTTTACTACATATGAACACTTTTCACATTCTCCCGTGCATCTCGGCTGCCAGTCCTCCTTTCATGCAGATTCTTAAGTTCCTAGCTCATGTCCAAGGCGCCAAAGCCAGCTAAAAAGTCCATAATCGATACCTAAAACTTGAATTGTACTACTTCTTACAGTCTATTACATTTAATTAGATGCTTCATCTGTGTTTTACTATGGTGGTTTTAGTGTCTCCGCATACCGCAGCACACGTCATAGTATTGCAGACGATAAGTACAACCATTTCAGAGAGAAGAGCGACCAATGTGTCGATCTGGCTTTAAGTCGATTCGATAACAAATGACGAATACGGACGGATATCTCAGGTTTTTACTACATATGAACACTTTTCACATTCTCCCGTGCAACTCGGCTCCCAGTCCTCCTTTCATGCAGATTCTTAAGGTCCTAGCTCATGTCCAAGGCGCCAAAGCCAGCTAAAAAGTCCATAATCGATACCTAAAACTTGAATTGCACTACTTCTTACAGGCTATTACATTTAATTAGATGCTTCATCTGTGTTTTACTATGGTGGTTTTAGTGTCTCCACATACCGCAGCACGCGACATAGCTTTGCAGACGATAAGTACAACCGTTTCAGAGAGAAGAGAGGCCAATGTGACGATTTGGCTTTAAGTCGATTCGATAACAAATGACGAAAACGGACGGACTTCTCAGGTTTTTACTACATATGAACACTTCTCACATTCTCCCGTGCAACTCGGCTGCTAGTTCTCCTTACATGCAGAATCTTAAGGTCCTAGCTCATGTCCAAGGAACCAAAGCCAGCTAAAAAGTCAAAAATCGATACCTAAAACTTGAATTGTACTACTTCTTACTGGCTATTACATCAACTTAGAACCTTCATCTGTGTTCTACTATGGTGCTATAGTGTCTCCGCATACCGCAGCACGCGATATAGCTTTGCAGACGATAAGTACAACCGTTTTAGACAGAAATGCGGCCAATGTGACGATCTGGCTTTAAGTCGATTCGATAACAAATGACGAAAACGGACGGATAACTAGGTTTTTACTACATATGAACACTTTTCACATTCTCCCGTGCAACGCGGCTGCTAGTCCTCCTTTCATGCAATATCTTAAGGTCCTACCTCATGTCCAGGGCACCAAAGAAGGTTAAAAAGTCAATAATCGATAACAAGAACTTGAATTGTACTACTTCTTACTGGCTATTACATCAACTTAGAAGCTTCATATGTGTTCCACTATGGTGCTTTTAGTGTCTCAGCATACCGCAGCACGCGACATAGCTTTGCAAACGATAAGTACAACCGTTTCAGACAGAAGGGCGACAACGTGACGATTTGGCTTTAAGTCGATACGAAAACAAATGACGAAAACGGACGGATTTCTCAGGTTTTTAATACATATGAACACTTTTCACATTCTCCCGTGCAACTCGGCTGCTAGTCCTCCTTTCATGCAAAATCTTAAGTTCCTAGCTCATGTCGAAGGCAACAAAGCCAGCTAAAAAGTCAATAATCGATAAATAAAACTTTAATTGGACTACTTCTTACTGGCTATTACATCAACTTAGAACCTTCATCTGTGTTCTACTATGATGCTTTTAGTGTCTCCGCATACCGCAGCACGCGACATAGCTTTGCAGACGATAAGTACAATCGTTTCAGAGAGAAGAGCGACCAATGTGGCGATCTGGTTTAAAGTCGATTCGATAACAAATGACGAATACGGACGGATTTCTCAGGTTTTTACTACATATGAACACTTTTCATATTCTCCCGTGCAACTCGGCTGCCAGTCCTCCTTTCATGGAGATTCTTAAGGTCCTAGCTCATGTCCAAGGCGCCAAAGCCAGCTAAAAAGTCCATAATCGATACCTAAAACTTGTATTGTACTACTTCATACAGGATATTACATTTAATTAGATGCTTCATCTGTGTTTTACTATGTTGTTTTTAGAGTCTCCGCAAACCACAGCACACGTCATAGCATTGCAGACGATAAGTACAACCATTTCAGAGAGAAGAGCGGCCAATGTGACGATCTGGCTTTAAGTCGATTCGATAACAAATTACGATAACGAACGGATTTTTCGGGTTTTTACTGCATATGAACACTTTTCACATTCTCCCGTGCAACTCAGCTGCTAGTCCTCCTTTCATGCAGAATCTTTAGGTCCTAGCTCATGTCCAAGGCACCAAAGCCACCTAAAAAGTAAATAATCGATACCTAAAACTTGAATAGTACTACTTCTTACTGGCTATTACATCAACATAGAAGCTTCATCTGTGTTCTACTATGGTGCTTTTAGTTCTCCACATACCGCAGCACGCGACATAGCTTTGCAGACGATAAGTACAACCGTTTCAGAGAGAAGAGAGGCCAATGTGACGATTTGGCTTTAAGTCGATTCGATAACAAATGACGAAAACGGACGGATTTCTCAGGTTTTTACTACATATGAACACTTTTCACATTCTCCCGTGCACCTCGGCTGCTAGTTCTCCTTACATGCAGAATCTTAAGGTCCTAGCTCATGTCCAAGGCACCAAAGCCAGCTAAAAAGTCAATAATCGATACCTAAAACTTGAATTGTACTACTTCTTACTGGCTATTACATCAACTTAGAAGCTTCATCTGTGTTCTACTATGGTGCTTTAAGTGTCTCCGCATACCGCAGCACGCGACATAGCTATGCAGACGATAAGTACAACCGTTTTAGACAGAAATGCGGCCAATGTGACGATCTGGCTTTAAGTCGATTCGATAACAAATGACGAAAACGGACGGATTTCTAGGTTTTTACTACATATGAACACTTTTCACATTCTCCCGTGCACCTCGGCTGCTAGTCCTCCTTTCATGCAGAATCTTAAGGTCCTAGCTCATGTCCAAGGAACCAAAGCCAGCTAAAAAGTCAATAATCGATACCTAAAACTTGAATTGTACTACTTCTTACTGGCTATTACATCAACTTAGAACCTTCATCTGTGTTCTACTATGGTGCTTTTAGTGTCTCCGCATACCGCAGCACGCGACATAGCTTTGCAGACGATAAGTACAATCGTTTCAGAGAGAAGAGCGACCAATGTGACGATCTGGCTTTAAGTCGATTCGATAACAAATGACGAATACGGACGGATTTCTCATTTTTTTACTACATATGAACACTCTTCACATTCTCCCGTGCAACTCGGCTGCTGGTCCTCCTTTCATGCAGATTCTTAAGGTCCTAGCTCATGTCCAAGGCACCAAAGCCAGCTAAAAAGTCCATTATCGATACCTAAAACTTGAATTGTACTACTTCTTACTAGCTATTACAATAAATTAGATGCTTCATCTGTGTTTTACTATGGTGGTTTTAGTGTCTCCGCATACCGCTGCACACGTCTTAGCTTTGCAGACGATAAGTACAACCGTTTCAGAGAGGAGAGTGGCCAGTGTGACATTCTGGCTTTAGGTCGATTCGATAACAAATGACGAAAACGGACGGATTTCTCAGGTTTTTACTACATATGAACACTTTTCACATACTCCCGTGCAACTCGGCTGCTAGTTCTCCTTTCATGCAGAATCTTAAGGTCCTAGCTCATGTCCAAGGCACCAAAGCCAGCTAAAAAGTCAATTATCGATACCTAAAACTTGAATTGTACTACTTCTTACTGGCTATTACATCAACTTAGAAGCTTCATCTGCGTTCTACTATGGTGCTTTTAGTGTCTCCGCATACCGCAGCACGCGATATAGCGATGCAGTCGATAAGTACAATCGTTTCAGAGAGAAGAGCGACCAATGTGACGATCTGGCTTTAAGTCGATTCGATAACAAATGACGATAACGAACGGATTTTTCGGGTTTTTCCTGCATATGAACACTTTTCACATTCTCCCGTGCAACTCAGCTGCTAGTCCTCCTTTCATGCAGAATCTTAAGGTCCTAGCTCATGTCCAAGGCACCAAAGCCAGCTAAGAAATTAATAATCGATACCTAAAACTTGAATTGGACTACTTCTTACTGGCTATTACATTAAATTAGATGCTTCATCTGTGTTTTACTATTGTGGTTTTTGTGTCTCCGCATACCGCAGCACACGTCATAGCTTTGCAGACGATAAGAACAACCGTTTCAGAGAGAAGAGCGGCCAATGTGACATTCTGGCTGTAAGTCGATTCGATAACAAATGACGAAAAAGGACGGATTTCTCAGGTTTTTACTACATATGAACACTTCTAACATTCTCCCGTGCAACGCGGCTGCTAGTCCTCCTTTCATGCAGAATCTTAACGTCCTAGCTCATGTCCAAGGCACCAAAGCCAGCTAAAAAGTCAATAATCGATACCTAAAACTTGAATTGGTCTACTTCTTACTGGCTATTACATCAACTTGGAACCTTCATCTGTGTTCTACTATGGTGCTTTTAGTGTCTCCGCATACCGCAGCACGCGACATAGCTTTGCATACGATAAGTACAATCGTTTTAGACATAAATGCGGCCAATGTGACGATCTGGCTTTAAGTCGATTCGATAACAAATGACGAAAACGGACGGATTTCTCAGGTTTTTACTACATGTGAACACTTTTCACATTCTCCCGTGCAACTCGGCAGCTAGTCCTCCTTTCATGCAGAATCTTAAGGTCCTAGCTCATGTCCAAGGCACCAAAGCCAGCTAAAAAGTCAATAATCGAAACCTAAAACTTGAATTGTACTATATCTTACTGGCTATTACATCAACTTAGAAGATTCATCTGTTTTCTACTATGGTGCTTTTATTGTCTCCGCATACTTGAGCACGAGACATAGCTTTGCAGACGATAATTAGGACCGTTTCAGAGAGAAGAGCGGCCAATGTGAAGATCTGGCTTTAAGTCGAGTCGATAACAAATGACGAAAACGGACGGATTTCTCAGGTTTTTACTACATATGAACACTTTTCACATTCTCCCGTGCAACTCGGCAGCTAGTCCTCCTTTCATGCAGAATCTTAAGGTCCTAGCTCATGTCCAAGGAACCAAAGCCAGCTAAAAAGTCAATAATCGATACCTAAAACTTGAATTGGTCTACTTCTTACTGGCTATTACATCAACGTAGAACCTTCATCTGTGTCCTACTATGGTGCTTTTAGTGTCTCCGCATACCGCAGCACGCGACATAGCTTTGCAGACGATAAGTACAATCGTTTCAGAGAGAAGAGCGACCAATGTGACGATCTGGCTTTAAGTCGATTCGATAACAAATGACGAAAACGGACGGATTTGTAGGTTTTTACTACATATGAACACTTTTCACATTGTCTCGTGCAACTCTGCTGCTAGTCCTCCTTTCATGCAGAATCTTAAGGTGCTAGCTCATGTCCAAGGCACCAAAGCCAGTTAAAAAGTCAATAATCGATACCTGAAACTTGAATTGGACTACTTCTTACTGGCTATTACATCAACTTAGAACCTTCATCTGTGTTCTACTATGGTGCTTTTAGTGTCTCCGGATACCGCAGCACGCGACAGAGCTTTGCAGTCGATAAGTACAATCGTTTCAGAGAGAAGAGCGACCAATGTGACGATCTGGCTTTAATTCGATTCGGTAACAAATGACGAATACGGACGGATTTCTCTGGTTTTTACTACATATGAACACTTTTCACATTCTCCCGTGCAACTCGGCTGCTAGTCCTCCTTTCATGCAGATTCTTAAGGTCCTAGCTCATGTCCAAGGCACCAAAGCCAGCTAAAAAATCCATAATCGATACCTAAAACTTGAATTGTACTACTTCTTACTGGCTATTACATTAAATTAGATGCTTCATCTGTGTTTTACTATGGTGCTTTTAGTGTCTCCGCATACCGCAGCACGCGACATAGCTTTGCAGACGATAAGTACAACCGTTTCAGAGAGAAGAGCGGCCAATGTGACGATCTGGCTTTAAGTCGATTCGGTAACAAATGACGAAAACGGACGGATTTCTAATGTTTTTGCTACATGTGAACACTTTTCACATTCACCCGTGCAACTCGGCTGCTAGTCCTCCTTTCATGCAGAATATCAAGGTCCTAGCTCATGTCCAAGGCACAAAAGCAAGCTAAAAAGTCAATTATCGATACCTAAAACTTGAGTGGTACTACTTCTTACTGGCTATTACATCAACTTAGAAGCTTCATCTGTTTTTTACTATGGTGCTTCTAGTGTCTGCGAATACCGTAGCACGCGACATAGCTTTGCAGACGATAAGTACAACCGTTTCAGAGAGAAGAGCGGCCTATGTGACGATCTGGCTTTAAGTCGATTCGATAACAAATGACGAAAACGGAAGGATTTTCAGGTTTTTACTACATATGAACACATTCCACATTCTCCCGTGCAACTCGGCTGCTAGTCCTCCTTTCATGCAGAATCTTAAGGTCCTAGCTCATGTCCAAGGCACCAAAGCCAGCTAAAAAGTCAATTATCGATACCTAAAACTTGAATTGTACTATATCTTTCTGGCTATTACATCAACTTAGAAGCTTCATCTGTTTTCAACTATGGTGCTTTTAGTGTCTCCGCATACTGGAGCACGAGACATAGCTTTGCAGACGATAATTACGACCGTTTCAGAGAGAAGAGCGGCCAATGTGATGATCTGGCTTTAAGTTGAGTCGATAACAAATGACGAAAACGGACGGATTTCTCAGGTTTTTACTACATATGAACACTTTTCACATTCTCCCGTGCAACTCGGCTGCTAGTCCTCCTTTCATGCAGAATCTTAACGTCCTAGCTCATGTCGAAGGCACCAAAGCCAGATAAAAAGTCAATAATCACTACCTAAAACTTGAATTGTACTACTTCTTACTGGCTATTACATCAACTTAGAAGCTTCATCTGTGTTCTACTATAGTGCTTTGAGAGTCTCCGCATACCGCAGCATGCGACATAGCTTTGCAGACGATAAGTACAACCGTTTCAGAGAGAAGAGCGGCCAATGTGACGATCTGGCTTTTAAGTCGATTCGATAACAAATGACGAAAACGGACGGATTACTCAGGTTTTTGCTACATATGAACACTTTTCACATTGTCCCGTGCAACTCAGCTGCTATTCCTCCTTTCATGCAGAATCTTAACGTCCTAGCTCATGTCCAAGGCACCAAAGCCAGATAAAAAGTCAATAATCACTACCTAAAACTTGAATTGTACTACTTCTTACGGGCTATTACATCAACTTAGAAGCTTCATCTGTGTTCTACTGTGGTGCTTTTAGTGTCTCCGCATACCGCAGCACGCGACATAGCTTTGCAGACGATAAGTACAACCGTTTCAGAGAGAAGAGCGACCAATGTGACGATCTGGCTTTAAGTCGATTCGGTAACAAATGACGAAAACGGACGGATTTCTAGGTTTTTACTACATATGAACACATTCCACATTCTCCCATGCAACTCTGCTGCTAGTCCTCCTTTCATGCAGAATCTTAAGGTCCTAGCTCATGTCCAAGGCACCAAAGCCAGCTAAAAAGTCAATAATCGATACCTAAAACTTGAATTGGTCTACTTCTTACTGGCTATTACATCAACTTAGAAGCTTCATCTGTGTTCTACTATGGTGCTTTTAGTGTCTCCGCATTCTGGAGCACGAGACATAGCTTTGCAGACGATAATTACGACCGTTTCAGAGAGAAGAGCGGCCAATGTGATGATCTGGCTTTAAGTTGAGTCGATAACAAATGACGAAAACGGACGGATTTCTCAGGTTTTTACTACATATGAACACTTTTCACATTCTCCCGTGACACTCCGGTGCTAGTTCTCCTTTCATGCAGAATCTTAAGGTCCTAGCTCATGTCCAAGGCACCAAAGCCAGCTAAAAAGTCAATAATCGATACCTAAAACTTGAATTGTACTACTTCTTACTAGCTATTACAATAAATTAGATGCTTCATCTGTGTTTTACTATGGTGGTTTTAGTGTCTCCGCATACCGCTGCACACGTCTTAGCTTTGCAGACGATAAGTACAACCGTTTCAGAGAGGAGAGCGGCCAGTGTGACATTCTGGCTTTAGGTCGATTCGATAACAAATGACGAAAACGGACGGATTTCTCAGGTTTTTACTACATATGAACACTTTTCACATACTCCCGTGCAACTCGGCTGCTAGTTCTCCTTTCATGCAGAATCTTAAGGTCCTAGCTCATGTCCAAGGCACCAAAGCCAGCTAAAAAGTCAATTATCGATACCTAAAACTTGAATTGTACTACTTCTTACTGGCTATTACATCAACTTAGAAGCTTCATCTGCGTTCTACTATGGTGCTTTTAGTGTCTCCGCATACCGCAGCACGCGATATAGCGATGCAGTCGATAAGTACAATCGTTTCAGAGAGAAGAGCGACCAATGTGACGATCTGGCTTTAAGTCGATCCGATAACAAATGACGATAACGAACGGATTTTTCGGGTTTTTCCTGCATATGAACACTTTTCACATTCTCCCGTGCAACTCAGCTGCTAGTCCTCCTTTCATGCAGAATCTTAAGGTCCTAGCTCATGTCCAAGGTACCAAAGCCAGCTAAGAAATTAATAATCGATACCTAAAACTTGAATTGGACTACTTCTTACTGGCTATTACATTAAATTAGATGCTTCATCTGGGTTTTACTATTGTGGTTTTTGTGTCTCCGCATACCGCAGCACACGTCATAGCTTTGCAGACGATAAGAACAACCGTTTCAGAGAGAAGAGCGGCCAATGTGACATTCTGGCTGTAAGTCGATTCGATAACAAATGACGAAAAAGGACGGATTTCTCAGGTTTTTACTACATATGAACACTTCTCACATTCTCCCGTGCAACGCGGCTGCTAGTCCTCCTTTCATGCAGAATCTTAACGTCCTAGCTCATGTCCAAGGCACCAAAGCCAGCTAAAAAGTCAATAATCGATACCTAAAACTTGAATTGGTCTACTTCTTACTGGCTATTACATCAACTTGGAACCTTCATCTGTGTTCTACTATGGTGCTTTTAGTGTCTCCGCATACCGCAGCACGCGACATAGCTTTGCATACGATAAGTACAATCGTTTTAGACATAAATGCGGCCAATGTGACGATCTGGCTTTAAGTCGATTCGATAACAAATGACGAAAACGGACGGATTTCTCAGGTTTTTACTACATGTGAACACTTTTCACATTCTCCCGTGGAACTCGGCAGCTAGTCCTCCTTTCATGCAGAATCTTAAGGTCCTAGATCATGTCCAAGGCACCAAAGCCAGCTAAAAAGTCAATAATCGAAACCTAAAACTTGAATTGTACTATATCTTACTGGCTATTACATCAACTTAGAAGATTCATCTGTTTTCTACTATGGTGCTTTTAGTGTCTCCGCATACCTGAGCACGAGACATAGCTTTGCAGACGATAATTAGGACCGTTTCAGAGAGAAGAGCGGCCAATGTGAAGATCTGGCTTTAAGTCGAGTCGATAACAAATGACGAAAACGGACGGATTTCTCAGGTTTTTACTACATATGAACACTTTTCACATTCTCCCGTGCAACTCGGCAGCTAGTCCTCCTTTCATGCAGAATCTTAAGGTCCTAGCTCATGTCCAAGGAACCAAAGCCAGCTAAAAAGTCAATAATCGATACCTAAAACTTGAATTGGTCTACTTCTTACTGGCTATTACATCAACTTAGAAGCTTCATCTGTGTCCTACTATGGTGCTTTTAGTGTCTCCGCATACCGCAGCATGCGACATAGCTTTGCAGACGATAAGTACAACCGTTTCAGAGAGAAGAGCGGCCAATGTGACGATCTGGCTTTTAAGTCGATTCGATAACAAATGACGAAAACGGACGGATTACTCAGGTTTTTGCTACATATGAACACTTTTCACATTGTCCCGTGCAACTCAGCTGCTATTCCTCCTTTCATGCAGAATCTTAACGTCCTAGCTCATGTCCAAGGCACCAAAGCCAGATAAAAAGTCAATAATCACTACCTAAAACTTGAATTGTACTACTTCTTACGGGCTATTACATCAACTTAGAAGCTTCATCTGTGTTCTACTGTGGTGCTTTTAGTGTCTCCGCATACCGCAGCACGCGACATAGCTTTGCAGACGATAAGTACAACCGTTTCAGAGAGAAGAGCGACCAATGTGACGATCTGGCTTTAAGTCGATTCGGTAACAAATGACGAAAACGGACGGATTTCTAGGTTTTTACTACATATGAACACATTCCACATTCTCCCATGCAACTCTGCTGCTAGTCCTCCTTTCATGCAGAATCTTAAGGTCCTAGCTCATGTCCAAGGCACCAAAGCCAGCTAAAAAGTCAATAATCGATACCTAAAACTTGAATTGGTCTACTTCTTACTGGCTATTACATCAACTTAGAAGCTTCATCTGTGTTCTACTATGGTGGTTTTAGTGTCTCCGCATTCTGGAGCACGAGACATAGCTTTGCAGACGATAATTACGACCGTTTCAGAGAGAAGAGCGGCCAATGTGATGATCTGGCTTTAAGTCGATTCGGTAACAAATGACGAAAACGGACGGATTTCTAGGTTTTTACTACATATGAACACATTCCACATTCTCCCATGCAACTCTGCTGCTAGTCCTCCTTTCATGCAGAATCTTAAGGTCCTAGCTCATGTCCAAGGCACCAAAGCCAGCTAAAAAGTCAATAATCGATACCTAAAACTTGAATTGGTCTACTTCTTACTGGCTATTACATCAACTTAGAAGCTTCATCTGTGTTCTACTATGGTGGTTTTAGTGTCTCCGCATTCTGGAGCACGAGACATAGCTTTGCAGACGATAATTACGACCGTTTCAGAGAGAAGAGCGGCCAATGTGATGATCTGGCTTTAAGTTGAGTCGATAACAAATGACGAAAACGGACGGATTTCTCAGGTTTTTACTACATATGAACACTTTTCACATTCTCCCGTGCAACTCGGCTGCTAGTCCTCCTTTCATGCAGAATCTTAACGTCCTAGCTCATGTCGAAGGCACCAAAGCCAGATAAAAAGTCAATAATCACTACCTAAAACTTGAATTGTACTACTTCTTACTGGCTATTACATCAACTTAGAAGCTTCATCTGTGTTCTGCTATAGTGCTTTGAGAGTCTCCGCATACCGCAGCATGCGACATAGCTTTGCAGACGATAAGTACAACCGTTTCAGAGAGAAGAGCGGCCAATGTGACGATCTGGCTTTTAAGTCGATTCGATAACAAATGACGAAAACGGACGGATTACTCAGGTTTTTGCTACATATGAACACTTTTCACATTGTCCCGTGCAACTCAGCTGCTATTCCTCCTTTCATGCAGAATCTTAACGTCCTAGCTCATGTCCAAGGCACCAAAGCCAGATAAAAAGTCAATAATCACTACCTAAAACTTGAATTGTACTACTTCTTACGGGCTATTACATCAACTTAGAAGCTTCATCTGTGTTCTACTGTGGTGCTTTTAGTGTCTCCGCATACCGCAGCACGCGACATAGCTTTGCAGACGATAAGTACAACCGTTTCAGAGAGAAGAGCGACCAATGTGACGATCTGGCTTTAAGTCGATTCGGTAACAAATGACGAAAACGGACGGATTTCTAGGTTTTTACTACATATGAACACATTCCACATTCTCCCATGCAACTCTGCTGCTAGTCCTCCTTTCATGCAGAATCTTAAGGTCCTAGCTCATGTCCAAGGCACCAAAGCCAGCTAAAAAGTCAATAATCGATACCTAAAACTTGAATTGGTCTACTTCTTACTGGCTATTACATCAACTTAGAAGCTTCATCTGTGTTCTACTATGGTGCTTTTAGTGTCTCCGCATTCTGGAGCACGAGACATAGCTTTGCAGACGATAATTACGACCGTTTCAGAGAGAAGAGCGGCCAATGTGATGATCTGGCTTTAAGTTGAGTCGATAACAAATGACGAAAACGGACGGATTTCTCAGGTTTTTACTACATATGAACACTTTTCACATTCTCCCGTGACACTCCGGTGCTAGTTCTCCTTTCATGCAGAATCTTAAGGTCCTAGCTCATGTCCAAGGCACCAAAGCCAGCTAAAAAGTCAATAATCGATACCTAAAACTTGAATTGTACTACTTCTTACTAGCTATTACAATAAATTAGATGCTTCATCTGTGTTTTACTATGGTGGTTTTAGTGTCTCCGCATACCGCTGCACACGTCTTAGCTTTGCAGACGATAAGTACAACCGTTTCAGAGAGGAGAGCGGCCAGTGTGACATTCTGGCTTTAGGTCGATTCGATAACAAATGACGAAAACGGACGGATTTCTCAGGTTTTTACTACATATGAACACTTTTCACATACTCCCGTGCAACTCGGCTGCTAGTTCTCCTTTCATGCAGAATCTTAAGGTCCTAGCTCATGTCCAAGGCACGAAAGCCAGCTAAAAAGTCAATTATCGATACCTAAAACTTGAATTGTACTACTTCTTACTGGCTATTACATCAACTTAGAAGCTTCATCTGCGTTCTACTATGGTGCTTTTAGTGTCTCCGCATACCGCAGCACGCGATATAGCGATGCAGTCGATAAGTACAATCGTTTCAGAGAGAAGAGCGACCAATGTGACGATCTGGCTTTAAGTCGATCCGATAACAAATGACGATAACGAACGGATTTTTCGGGTTTTTCCTGCATATGAACACTTTTCACATTCTCCCGTGCAACTCAGCTGCTAGTCCTCCTTTCATGCAGAATCTTAAGGTCCTAGCTCATGTCCAAGGTACCAAAGCCAGCTAAGAAATTAATAATCGATACCTAAAACTTGAATTGGACTACTTCTTACTGGCTATTACATTAAATTAGATGCTTCATCTGGGTTTTACTATTGTGGTTTTTGTGTCTCCGCATACCGCAGCACACGTCATAGCTTTGCAGACGATAAGAACAACCGTTTCAGAGAGAAGAGCGGCCAATGTGACATTCTGGCTGTAAGTCGATTCGATAACAAATGACGAAAAAGGACGGATTTCTCAGGTTTTTACTACATATGAACACTTCTCACATTCTCCCGTGCAACGCGGCTGCTAGTCCTCCTTTCATGCAGAATCTTAACGTCCTAGCTCATGTCCAAGGCACCAAAGCCAGCTAAAAAGTCAATAATCGATACCTAAAACTTGAATTGGTCTACTTCTTACTGGCTATTACATCAACTTGGAACCTTCATCTGTGTTCTACTATGGTGCTTTTAGTGTCTCCGCATACCGCAGCACGCGACATAGCTTTGCATACGATAAGTACAATCGTTTTAGACATAAATGCGGCCAATGTGACGATCTGGCTTTAAGTCGATTCGATAACAAATGACGAAAACGGACGGATTTCTCAGGTTTTTACTACATGTGAACACTTTTCACATTCTCCCGTGGAACTCGGCAGCTAGTCCTCCTTTCATGCAGAATCTTAAGGTCCTAGATCATGTCCAAGGCACCAAAGCCAGCTAAAAAGTCAATAATCGAAACCTAAAACTTGAATTGTACTATATCTTACTGGCTATTACATCAACTTAGAAGATTCATCTGTTTTCTACTATGGTGCTTTTAGTGTCTCCGCATACTTGAGCACGAGACATAGCTTTGCAGACGATAATTAGGACCGTTTCAGAGAGAAGAGCGGCCAATGTGAAGATCTGGCTTTAAGTCGAGTCGATAACAAATGACGAAAACGGACGGATTTCTCAGGTTTTTACTACATATGAACACTTTTCACATTCTCCCGTGCAACTCGGCAGCTAGTCCTCCTTTCATGCAGAATCTTAAGGTCCTAGCTCATGTCCAAGGAACCAAAGCCAGCTAAAAAGTCAATAATCGATACCTAAAACTTGAATTGGTCTACTTCTTACTGGCTATTACATCAACTTAGAAGCTTCATCTGTGTCCTACTATGGTGCATTTAGTGTCTCCGCATACCGCAGCATGCGACATAGCTTTGCAGACGATAAGTACAACCGTTTCAGAGAGAAGAGCGGCCAATGTGACGATCTGGCTTTTAAGTCGATTCGATAACAAATGACGAAAACGGACGGATTACTCAGGTTTTTGCTACATATGAACACTTTTCACATTGTCCCGTGCAACTCAGCTGCTATTCCTCCTTTCATGCAGAATCTTAACGTCCTAGCTCATGTCCAAGGCACCAAAGCCAGATAAAAAGTCAATAATCACTACCTAAAACTTGAATTGTACTACTTCTTACGGGCTATTACATCAACTTAGAAGCTTCATCTGTGTTCTACTGTGGTGCTTTTAGTGTCTCCGCATACCGCAGCACGCGACATAGCTTTGCAGACGATAAGTACAACCGTTTCAGAGAGAAGAGCGACCAATGTGACGATCTGGCTTTAAGTCGATTCGGTAACAAATGACGAAAACGGACGGATTTCTAGGTTTTTACTACATATGAACACATTCCACATTCTCCCATGCAACTCTGCTGCTAGTCCTCCTTTCATGCAGAATCTTAAGGTCCTAGCTCATGTCCAAGGCACCAAAGCCAGCTAAAAAGTCAATAATCGATACCTAAAACTTGAATTGGTCTACTTCTTACTGGCTATTACATCAACTTAGAAGCTTCATCTGTGTTCTACTATGGTGGTTTTAGTGTCTCCGCATTCTGGAGCACGAGACATAGCTTTGCAGACGATAATTACGACCGTTTCAGAGAGAAGAGCGGCCAATGTGATGATCTGGCTTTAAGTTGAGTCGATAACAAATGACGAAAACGGACGGATTTCTCAGGTTTTTACTACATATGAACACTTTTCACATTCTCCCGTGCAACTCCGGTGCTAGTTCTCCTTTCATGCAGAATCGTAAGGTCCTAGCTCATGTCCAAGGCACCAAAGCCAGCTAAAAAGTCAATAATCGATACCTAAAACTTGAATTGTACTACTTCTTACTAGCTATTACAATAAATTAGATGCTTCATCTGTGTTTTACTATGGTGGTTTTTGTGTCTCCGCATACCGCAGCACACGTCATAGCTTTGCAGACGATAAGAACAACCGTTTCAGAGAGAAGAGCGGCCAATGTGACGATCTGGCTTTAAGTCGATTCGGTAACAAATGACGAAAACGGACGGATTTCTAATGTTTTTGCTACATGTGAACACTTTTCACATTCACCCGTGCAACTCGGCTGATAGTCCCCCTTTCATGCAGAATATCAAGGTCCTAGCTCATGTCCAAGGCACAAAAGCAAGCTAAAAAGTCAATTATCGATACCTAAAACTTGAGTTGTACTACTTCTTACTGGCTATTACATCAACTTAGAAGCTTCATCTGTTTTTTACTATGGTGCTTCTAGTGTCTGCGTATACCGTAGCACGCGACATAGCTTTGCAGACGATAAGTACAACCGTTTCAGAGAGAAGAGCGGCCTATGTGACGATCTGGCTTTAAGTCGATTCGATAACAAATGACGAAAACGGAAGGATTTTTAGGTTTTTACTACATATGAACACATTCCACATTCTCCCGTGCAACTCGGCTGCTAGTCCTCCTTTCATGCAGAATCTTAAGGTCCTAGCTCATGTCCAAGGCACCAAAGCCAGCTAAAAAGTCAATAATCGATACCTAAAACTTGAATTGTACTATATCTTTCTGGCTATTACATCAACTTAGAAGCTTCATCTGTTTTCAACTATGGTGCTTTTAGTGTCTCCGCATACTGGAGCACGAGACATAGCTTTGCAGACGATAATTACGACCGTTTCAGAGAGAAGAGCGGCCAATGTGATGATCTGGCTTTAAGTTGAGTCGATAACAAATGACGAAAACGGACGGATTTCTCAGGTTTTTACTACATATGAACACTTTTCACATTCTCCCGTGCAACTCGGCTGCTAGTCCTCCTTTCATGCAGAATCTTAACGTCCTAGCTCATGTCGAAGGCACCAAAGCCAGATAAAAAGTCAATAATCACTACCTAAAACTTGAATTGTACTACTTCTTACTGGCTATTACATCAACTTAGAAGCTTCATCTGTGTTCTACTATAGTGCTTTGAGAGTCTCCGCATACCGCAGCATGCGACATAGCTTTGCAGACGATAAGTACAACCGTTTCAGAGAGAAGAGCGGCCAATGTGACGATCTGGCTTTTAAGTCGATTCGATAACAAATGACGAAAACGGACGGATTACTCAGGTTTTTGCTACATATGAACACTTTTCACATTGTCCCGTGCAACTCAGCTGCTATTCCTCCTTTCATGCAGAATCTTAACGTCCTAGCTCATGTCCAAGGCACCAAAGCCAGATAAAAAGTCAATAATCACTACCTAAAACTTGAATTGTACTACTTCTTACGGGCTATTACATCAACTTAGAAGCTTCATCTGTGTTCTACTGTGGTGCTTTTAGTGTCTCCGCATACCGCAGCACGCGACATAGCTTTGCAGACGATAAGTACAACCGTTTCAGAGAGAAGAGCGACCAATGTGACGATCTGGCTTTAAGTCGATTCGGTAACAAATGACGAAAACGGACGGATTTCTAGGTTTTTACTACATATGAACACATTCCACATTCTCCCATGCAACTCTGCTGCTAGTCCTCCTTTCATGCAGAATCTTAAGGTCCTAGCTCATGTCCAAGGCACCAAAGCCAGCTAAAAAGTCAATAATCGATACCTAAAACTTGAATTGGTCTACTTCTTACTGGCTATTACATCAACTTAGAAGCTTCATCTGTGTTCTACTATGGTGCTTTTAGTGTCTCAGCATTCTGGAGCACGAGACATAGCTTTGCAGACGATAATTACGACCGTTTCAGAGAGAAGAGCGGCCAATGTGATGATCTGGCTTTAAGTTGAGTCGATAACAAATGACGAAAACGGACGGATTTCTCAGGTTTTTACTACATATGAACACTTTTCACATTCTCCCGTGCAACTCCGGTGCTAGTTCTCCTTTCATGCAGAATCTTAAGGTCCTAGCTCATGTCCAAGGCACCAAAGCCAGCTAAAAAGTCAATAATCGATACCTAAAACTTAAATTGTACTACTTCTTACTGGCTATTACATCAACTTAGAAGCTTCATCTGTGTTCTACTATAGTGCTTTGAGAGTCTCCGCATACCGCAGCACGCGACATAGCTTTGCAGACGATATGTACAACCGTTTCAGAGAGAAGAGCGGCCAATGTGACGATCTGGCTTTTAAGTCGAATCGATAACAAATGACGAAAACGGACGGATTACTCAGGTTTTTACTACATATGAACACTTTTCACATTGTCCCGTGCAACTCGGCTGCTAGTCCTCCTTTCATGCAGAACTTAACGTCCCAGCTCATGTCCAAGGCACCAAAGCCAGATAAAAAGTCAATAACCACTACCTAAAACTTGAATTGTACTACTTCTTACTGGCTATTACATCAACTTAGAACCTTCATCTGTGTTCTACTATGGTGCATTTAGTGTCTCCGCATACCGCAGCACGCGACATAGCTTTGCAGTCGATAAGGACAATCGTTTCAGAGAGAAGAGCGACCAATGTGACGATCTGGCTTTAAGTCGATTCGGTAACAAATGCCGAATACGGACGGATTTCTCAGGTTTTTACTACATATGAACACTTTTCACATTCTCAAGTGCAACTCGGCTGCTAGTCCTCCTTTCATGCAGATTCTTAAGGTCCTAGCTCATGTCCAAGGCACCAAAGCCAGCTAAAAAGTCCATAATCGATACCTAAAACTTGAATTGTACTACTTCCTACTGGCTATTACATTAATATAAATGCTTCATCTGTGTTTTACTATGGTGGTTGTAGAGTCTCCGCATACCGCAGCACACGTCATATCTTTGCAGACGATAAGTACAAACATTTCAGAGAGAAGAGCGGCCAATGTGACGATCTGGCTTTAAGTCGATTCGGTAACAAATGACGAAAACGGACGGATTTATAGGTTTTTACTACATATGAACACATTCCACATTCTCCTGTGCAACTCGGCTGCTAGTCCTCCTTTCATGCAGAATCTTAAGGTCCTAGCTCATGTCCAAGGCACCAAAGCCAGCTAAAAAGTCAATAATCGAAACCTAAAACTTGAATTGTACTATATCTTACTGGCTATTACATCAACTTAGAAGCTTCATCTGTTTTCTACTATGGTGATTTTAGTGTCTCCGCATTCCGCAGCACGCGACATAGCTTTGCAGACGATAAGTACAACCGTTTCAGAGAGAAGAGCGGCCAATGTGACGATCTGGCTTTTAAGTCGATTCGATAACAAATGACGAAAACGGACGGATTACTCAGGTTTTTGCTACATATGAACACTTTTCACATTGTCCCGTGCAACTCAGCTGCTATTCCTCCTTTCATGCAGAATCTTAACGTCCTAGCTCATGTCCAAGGCACCAAAGCCAGATAAAAAGTCAATAATCACTACCTAAAACTTGAATTGTACTACTTCTTACGGGCTATTACATCAACTTAGAAGCTTCATCTGTGTTCTACTGTGGTGCTTTTAGTGTCTCCGCATACCGCAGCACGCGACATAGCTTTGCAGACGATAAGTACAACCGTTTCAGAGAGAAGAGCGACCAATGTGACGATCTGGCTTTAAGTCGATTCGGTAACAAATGACGAAAACGGACGGATTTCTAGGTTTTTACTACATATGAACACATTCCACATTCTCCCATGCAACTCTGCTGCTAGTCCTCCTTTCATGCAGAATCTTAAGGTCCTAGCTCATGTCCAAGGCACCAAAGCCAGCTAAAAAGTCAATAATCGATACCTAAAACTTGAATTGGTCTACTTCTTACTGGCTATTACATCAACTTAGAAGCTTCATCTGTGTTCTACTATGGTGGTTTTAGTGTCTCCGCATTCTGGAGCACGAGACATAGCTTTGCAGACGATAATTACGACCGTTTCAGAGAGAAGAGCGGCCAATGTGATGATCTGGCTTTAAGTTGAGTCGATAACAAATGACGAAAACGGACGGATTTCTCAGGTTTTTACTACATATGAACACTTTTCACATTCTCCCGTGCAACTCCGGTGCTAGTTCTCCTTTCATGCAGAATCGTAAGGTCCTAGCTCATGTCCAAGGCACCAAAGCCAGCTAAAAAGTCAATAATCGATACCTAAAACTTGAATTGTACTACTTCTTACTAGCTATTACAATAAATTAGATGCTTCATCTGTGTTTTACTATGGTGGTTTTTGTGTCTCCGCATACCGCAGCACACGTCATAGCTTTGCAGACGATAAGAACAACCGTTTCAGAGAGAAGAGCGGCCAATGTGACGATCTGGCTTTAAGTCGATTCGGTAACAAATGACGAAAACGGACGGATTTCTAATGTTTTTGCTACATGTGAACACTTTTCACATTCACCCGTGCAACTCGGCTGATAGTCCCCCTTTCATGCAGAATATCAAGGTCCTAGCTCATGTCCAAGGCACAAAAGCAAGCTAAAAAGTCAATTATCGATACCTAAAACTTGAGTTGTACTACTTCTTACTGGCTATTACATCAACTTAGAAGCTTCATCTGTTTTTTACTATGGTGCTTCTAGTGTCTGCGTATACCGTAGCACGCGACATAGCTTTGCAGACGATAAGTACAACCGTTTCACAGAGAAGAGCGGCCTATGTGACGATCTGGCTTTAAGTCGATTCGATAACAAATGACGAAAACGGAAGGATTTTTAGGTTTTTACTACATATGAACACATTCCACATTCTCCCGTGCAACTCGGCTGCTAGTCCTCCTTTCATGCAGAATCTTAAGGTCCTAGCTCATGTCCAAGGCACCAAAGCCAGCTAAAAAGTCAATAATCGATACCTAAAACTTGAATTGTACTATATCTTTCTGGCTATTACATCAACTTAGAAGCTTCATCTGTTTTCAACTATGGTGCTTTTAGTGTCTCCGCATACTGGAGCACGAGACATAGCTTTGCAGACGATAATTACGACCGTTTCAGAGAGAAGAGCGGCCAATGTGATGATCTGGCTTTAAGTTGAGTCGATAACAAATGACGAAAACGGACGGATTTCTCAGGTTTTTACTACATATGAACACTTTTCACATTCTCCCGTGCAACTCGGCTGCTAGTCCTCCTTTCATGCAGAATCTTAAGGTCCTAGCTCATGTCGAAGGCACCAAAGCCAGATAAAAAGTCAATAATCACTACCTAAAACTTGAATTGTACTACTTCTTACTGGCTATTACATCAACTTAGAAGCTTCATCTGTGTTCTACTATAGTGCTTTGAGAGTCTCCGCATACCGCAGCATGCGACATAGCTTTGCAGACGATAAGTACAACCGTTTCAGAGAGAAGAGCGGCCAATGTGACGATCTGGCTTTTAAGTCGATTCGATAACAAATGACGAAAACGGACGGATTACTCAGGTTTTTGCTACATATGAACACTTTTCACATTGTCCCGTGCAACTCAGCTGCTATTCCTCCTTTCATGCAGAATCTTAACGTCCTAGCTCATGTCCAAGGCACCAAAGCCAGATAAAAAGTCAATAATCACTACCTAAAACTTGAATTGTACTACTTCTTACGGGCTATTACATCAACTTAGAAGCTTCATCTGTGTTCTACTGTGGTGCTTTTAGTGTCTCCGCATACCGCAGCACGCGACATAGCTTTGCAGACGATAAGTACAACCGTTTCAGAGAGAAGAGCGACCAATGTGACGATCTGGCTTTAAGTCGATTCGGTAACAAATGACGAAAACGGACGGATTTCTAGGTTTTTACTACATATGAACACATTCCACATTCTCCCATGCAACTCTGCTGCTAGTCCTCCTTTCATGCAGAATCTTAAGGTCCTAGCTCATGTCCAAGGCACCAAAGCCAGCTAAAAAGTCAATAATCGATACCTAAAACTTGAATTGGTCTACTTCTTACTGGCTATTACATCAACTTAGAAGCTTCATCTGTGTTCTACTATGGTGCTTTTAGTGTCTCAGCATTCTGGAGCACGAGACATAGCTTTGCAGACGATAATTACGACCGTTTCAGAGAGAAGAGCGGCCAATGTGATGATCTGGCTTTAAGTTGAGTCGATAACAAATGACGAAAACGGACGGATTTCTCAGGTTTTTACTACATATGAACACTTTTCACATTCTCCCGTGCAACTCCGGTGCTAGTTCTCCTTTCATGCAGAATCTTAAGGTCCTAGCTCATGTCCAAGGCACCAAAGCCAGCTAAAAAGTCAATAATCGATACCTAAAACTTAAATTGTACTACTTCTTACTGGCTATTACATCAACTTAGAAGCTTCATCTGTGTTCTACTATAGTGCTTTGAGAGTCTCCGCATACCGCAGCACGCGACATAGCTTTGCAGACGATATGTACAACCGTTTCAGAGAGAAGAGCGGCCAATGTGACGATCTGGCTTTTAAGTCGAATCGATAACAAATGACGAAAACGGACGGATTACTCAGGTTTTTACTACATATGAACACTTTTCACATTGTCCCGTGCAACTCGGCTGCTAGTCCTCCTTTCATGCAGAACTTAACGTCCCAGCTCATGTCCAAGGCACCAAAGCCAGATAAAAAGTCAATAACCACTACCTAAAACTTGAATTGTACTACTTCTTACTGGCTATTACATCAACTTAGAACCTTCATCTGTGTTCTACTATGGTGCATTTAGTGTCTCCGCATACCGCAGCACGCGACATAGCTTTGCAGTCGATAAGGACAATCGTTTCAGAGAGAAGAGCGACCAATGTGACGATCTGGCTTTAAGTCGATTCGGTAACAAATGCCGAATACGGACGGATTTCTCAGGTTTTTACTACATATGAACACTTTTCACATTCTCAAGTGCAACTCGGCTGCTAGTCCTCCTTTCATGCAGATTCTTAAGGTCCTAGCTCATGTCCAAGGCACCAAAGCCAGCTAAAAAGTCCATAATCGATACCTAAAACTTGAATTGTACTACTTCCTACTGGCTATTACATTAATATAAATGCTTCATCTGTGTTTTACTATGGTGGTTGTAGAGTCTCCGCATACCGCAGCACACGTCATATCTTTGCAGACGATAAGTACAAACATTTCAGAGAGAAGAGCGGCCAATGTGACGATCTGGCTTTAAGTCGATTCGGTAACAAATGACGAAAACGGACGGATTTATAGGTTTTTACTACATATGAACACATTCCACATTCTCCTGTGCAACTCGGCTGCTAGTCCTCCTTTCATGCAGAATCTTAAGGTCCTAGCTCATGTCCAAGGCACCAAAGCCAGCTAAAAAGTCAATAATCGAAACCTAAAACTTGAATTGTACTATATCTTACTGGCTATTACATCAACTTAGAAGCTTCATCTGTTTTCTACTATGGTGATTTTAGTGTCTCCGCATTCCGCAGCACGCGACATAGCTTTGCAGACGATAAGTACAACCGTTTCAGAGAGAAGAGCGGCCAATGTGACGATCTGGCTTTATGTCGATTCGGTAACAAATGACGAAAACGGACGGATTTGTAGGTTTTTACTACATATGAACACTTTTCACATTCTCCCGTACAACTCTGCAGCTACGCCTCCTTTCATGCAGAATCTTAAGGTCCTAGCTCATGTCCAAGGAACCAAAGCCAGCTAAAAAGTCAATAATCGATACCTAAAACTTGAATTGGACTACTTCTTACTGGCTATTACATCAACTTAGAAGCTTCATCTGTGTTCTATTATGGTGCTTTTAGTGTCTCCACATACCGCAGCACGCTACATAGCTTTGCAGACGATAAGTACAACCGTTTCAGAGAGAAGAGCGGCCAATGTAACGATCTGGCTTTAAGTCGATTCGATAACAAATGACGAAAACGGACGGATTTCTAATGTTTTTGCTACATGTGAACACTTTTCACATTCGCCCGTGCAACGCGGCTGATAGTCCTCCTTTCATGCAGAATATCAAGGTCCTAGCTCATGTCCAAGGCACAAAAGCAAGCTAAAAAGTCAATTATCGATACCTAAAACTTGAGTTGTACTACTTCTTACTGGCTATTACATCAACTTAGAAGCTTCATCTGTTTTCTACTATGGTGCTTTTAGTGTCTGCGCATACCGCAGCACGCGACATAGCTTTGCAGACGATTAGTACAACCGTTTCAGAGAGAAGAGCGGCCAGTGTGACGATCTGGCTTTAAGTCGATTCGATAACAAATGACGAAAACGGACGGATTTCTCAGGTTTTTACTACATATGAACACTTTTCACATACTCCCGCGCAACTCGGCTGCTAGTCCTCCTTTCATGCAGAATCTTAAGGTCCTAGCTCATGTCCAAGGCACCAAAGCCAGCTAAAAAGTCAATAATCGATACCTAAAACTTGAATTGTACTATATCTTACTGGCTATTACATCAACTTAGAAGCTTCATCTGTTTTCTACTATGGTGCTTTTAGTGTCTCCGCATACTGGAGCACGAGACATAGCTTTGCAGACGATAATTACGACCGTTTCAGAGAGAAGAGCGGCCAATGTGATGATCTGGCTTTAAGTTGAGTCGATAACAAATGAGGAAAACGGACGGATTTCTCAGGTTTTTACTACATATGAAAACTTTTCACATTCTCCCGTGCAACTCGGCTGCTAGTCCTCCTTTCATGCAGAATCTTAAGGTCCTAGCTCATGTCCAAGGCACCAAAGCCAGCTAAAAAGTCAATAATCGATACCTAAAACTTAATTTGTACTACTTCTTACTGGCTATTACATCAACTTAGAAGCTTCATCTGTGTTCTTCTATGGTGCATTTAGTGTCTCCGCATACCGCAGCACGCGACATAGCTTTGCAGACGATAAGTACAACCGTTTCAGAGAGAAAAGCGGCCAATGTGACGATCTGGCTTTAAGTCGATTCGGTAACAAATGACGAAAATGGACGGATTTCTAGGTTTTTACTACATATGAACACATTCCACATTCTCCCATGCAACTCGGCTGCTAGTCCTCCTTTCATGCAGAATCTTAAGGTCCTAGCTCATGTCCAAGGAACCAAAGCCAGCTAAAAAGTCAATAATCGATACCTAAAACTTGAATTGGTCTACTTCTTACTGGCTATTACATCAACTTAGAACCTTCATCTGTGTTCTACAATGGTGCTTTTAGTGTCTCCGCATACCGCAGCACGCGACATAGCTTTGCAGACGATAAGTACAATCGTTTCAGAGAGAAGAGCGACCAATGTGACGATCTGGCTTTAAGTCGATTCGATAACAAATGACGAAAACGGACGGATTTCTAGGTTTTTACTACATATGAACACTTTTCACATTGTCCCGTGCAACTCTGCTGCTAGTCCTCCTTTCATGCAGAATCTTAAGGTCCTAGCTCATGTCCAAGGCACCAAAGCCAGCTAAAAAGTCAATAATCGATACCTAAAACTTGAATTGAACTACTTCTTACTGGCTATTACATTAAATTAGATGCTTCATCTGTGTTTTACTATGGATGTTGTAGTGTCTCCGCATACCGCAGCACACGTCATATCTTTGCAGACCATAAGTACAACCATTTCAGAGAGAAGAGCGGCCAATGTGACGATCTGGCCTTATGTCGATTCGATAAAAAATGACGATAACGTACGGATTTTTCGGGTTTTTACTGCATATGAACACTTATCACATTCTCCCGTCCAACTCGGCTGCTAGTCCTCCTTTCATGCAGATTCTTAAGGTCCTTGCTCTTGCCCAAGGCACCAAAGCCAGCTAAAAAGTCCATAATCGATACCGAAAACTTGAATTGTACTACTTCTTACTTTCTATTACATTAAATTAGATGCTTCATCTGTGTTTTACTATGGTGGTTTTAGTGTCTCCGCATACCGCAGCACGCGTCATAGCTTTGCAGACGATAAGTACAACCGTTTCAGAGAGAAGAGCGGCCAATGTGACGATTTGGCTTTAAGTCGATTCGATAACAAATGACGAAAACGGAAGGATTTCTAGGTTTTTACTACATATGAACACATTCCACATTCTCCCGTGCAACTCGGCTGCTAGTCCTCCTTTCATGCAGAATCTTAAGGTCCTAGCTCGTGTCCAAGGCACCAATGCCAGCTAAAAAGTCAATAATAGATACCTAAAACTTGAATTGTACTATATCTTACTGGCTATTACATCAACTTGGAAGCTTCATCTGTTTTCTACTATGGTGCTTTTAGTGTCTCCGCATACTGGAGCACGAGACATAGCTTTGCAGACGATAATTACGACCGTTTCAGAGAGAAGAGCGGCCAATGTGATAATCTGGCTTTAAGTTGAGTCGATAACAAATGACGAAAACGGACGGATTTCTCAGGTTTTTACTACATATGAACACTTTTCACATTCTCCCGTGCAACTCCGGTGCTAGTTCTCCTTTCATGCAGAATCTTAAGGTCCTAGCTCATGTCCAAGGCACCAAAGCCAGCTAAAAAGTCAATAATCGATACCTAAAACTTAAATTGTACTACTTCTTACTGGCTATTACATCAACTTAGAAGCTTCATCTGTTTTCCACTATGGTGCTTTTAGTGTCTGCGCATACCGCAGCACGCGACATCGCTTTGCAGACGATAAGTACAACCGTTTCAGAGAGAAGAGCGGCCAATGTGGCGATCTGGCTTTAAGTCGATTCGATAACAAATGACGAAAAAGGACGGATTTCTAAGGTTTTTACTACATATGAACACTTTTCACATTCTCCCGTGCAACGCGGCTGCTAGTCCTCCTTTCATGCAGAATCTTAAGGTCCTACCTCATGTCCAAGGCACCAAAGATAGCTACAAAGTCAATAATCGATACCTAAAACTTTAATTGTACTACTTCTTACTGTCTGTTACATCAACTTAGAAGCTTCATCTGTGTTCTACTATGATGCTTTTAGTGTCTCCGCATACCGCAGCACGCGACATAGCTTTGCAGTCGATAAGTACAACCGTTTTAGACATAAATGCGGCCAATATGACGATCAGGCTTTAAGTGGATTCGATAACAAATGACGAAAACGGACTTATTTCTAGGTTTTTACTACATATGAACACTTTTCAAATTCTCCGGTACAACTCGGCTGATAGTCCTCCTTTCATGCAGAATCTTAAGGTCCTAGCTCATGTCCAAGGCACCAAAGCCAGCTAAAAAGTCAATAATCGATACCTAAAACTTGAATTGTGCTACTTCTTACTGGCTATTACATAAACTTAGAAGCTTCATTTGTGTTCTACTATGGATCTTTTAGTGTCTCCGCATACCGCAGCACGCGACGTAGCTTTGCAGACGATAAGTACAACCGTTTCAGAGAGAAGAGCGGCCAATGTGACGATCTGGCTTAAGTCGATTCGATAACAAATGACGAAAACGGACGGATTTCTAGGTTTTTACTACATATGAACACATTCCACATTCTTCCGTGCAACTCGGCTGCTAGTCCTCCTTTCATGCAGAATCTTAAGGTACTAGCTCATGTCCAAGGCACCAAAGCCAGCTAAAAAGTCAATAATCGATACCTAAAACTTGAATTGTACTATATCTTACTGGCTATTACATCAACTTAGAACCTTCATCTGTGTTCTACTATGGTGCTTTTAGTGTCTCCGCATACCGCAGCACGCGACATAGCTTTGCAGACGATAAGTACAATCGTTTCAGCGAGAAGAGCGACCCATGTGACGATCTGGCTTTAAGTCGATTCGATAACAAATGACAAAAACGGACGGATTTCTAGGTTTTTACTACAAATGAACACTTTTCACATTCTCCCGTGCAACTCGGCTGCTAATCCTCCTTTCATGCAGAATCTTAAGGTCCTAGCTCATGTCCAAGGAACCAAAGCCAGCTAAAAAGTCAATAATCGATACCTAAAACTTGAATTGGACTACTTCTTACTGGCTATTACATCAACTTAGAACCTTCATCTGTGTCCTACTATGGTGCTTTTAGTGTCTCCGCATACCGCAGCACGCGACATAGCTTTGCAGACGATAAGTACAACCGTTTCAGAGAGAAGAGCGGCCAATGTGACGATCTGGCTTTAAGTCGATTCTATAACAAATGACGAAAACGGACGGATTTCTAGGTTTTTACTACATATGAACGCATTCCACATTCTTCCGTGCAACTCGGCTGCTAGTCCTCCTTTCATGCAGAATCTTAAGGTCCTAGCTCATGTCCAAGGCACCAAAGCCAGCTAAAAAGTCAATAATCGATACCTAAAGCTTGAATTGTACTATATCTTACTGGCTATTACATTAACTTAGAAGCTTCATCTGTTTTCTACTATGGTGCTTTTAGTGTCTCCACATACCGGAGCACGAGACATAGCTTTGCAGACGATAATTAGGACCGTTTCAGAGAGAAGAGCGGCCAATGTGGAGATCTGGCTTTAAGTCGAGTCGATAACAAATGACGAAAACGGACGGATTTCTCAGGTTTTTACTACATATGAACACTTTTCACATTCTCCCGTGCAACTCGGCAGCTAGTCCTCCTTTCATGCAGAATCTTAAGTTCCTAGCTCATGTCCAAGGAACCAAAGCCAGCTAAAAAGTCAATAATCAATACCAAAACTTGAATTGGTCTACTTCTTACTGGCTATTACATCAACTTAGAAGCTTCATCTGTGTTCTACTATGGTGCTTTTAGTGTCTCCGCATACCGCAGCACACGTCATATCTTTGCAGACGATAAGTACAACCATTTCAGAGAGAAGAGCGGCCAATGTGACGATCTGGCCTTATGTCGATTCGAAAAAAACTGACGATAACGAACGGATTTTTCGTGTTTTTACTGCATATGAACACTTTTCACATTCTCCCGTGCAACTCAGCTGCTAGTCCTCCTTTCATGCAGAATCTTAAGGTCCTAGCTCAAGTCCAAGGCCCCAAAGCCACCTAAAAAGTCAATAATCGATACCTAAAACTTGAATTGTACTACTTCTTACTGGCTATTACATCAACTTAGAAGCTTCATCTGTGTTCTACTATGGTGCTTTTAGTGTCTCCGCATACCGCAGCACGCGACATAGCTTTGCAGACGATAAGTACAACCGTTTCAGAGAGAAGAGCGGCCAATGTGACGATCTGGCTTTAAGTCGATTCGGTAACAAATGACGACAACGGACGGATTCCTAGGTTTTAACTACATATGAACACATTCCACATTCTCCCGTGCAACTCGGCTGCTAGTCCTCCTTTCATGCAGAATCTTAAGGTCCTAGCTCATGTCCAAGGCACCATAGCCAGCTAAAAAGTCAGTAATCGAAACCTGAAACTTGAATTGTACTATATCTTACTGGCTATTACATCAACTTAGAAGCTTCATCTGTTTTCTACTATGGTGCTTTTAGTGTCTCCGCATACCGGAGCACGAGACATAGCTTTGCAGACGATAATTAGGACCGTTTCAGACAGATGAGGGGCCAATGCGGCGATCTGGCTTTAAATCGAGTCGATAACAAATGACGAAAACGGACGAATTTCTCAGGTTTTTACTACATATGAACACTTTTCACATTCTCCCGTGCAAATCAGCTTCTAGTCCTCCTTTCATGCAGAATCTTAAGGTCCTAGCTCATGTCCAAGGCACCAAAGCCAGCTAAAAAGTCAATAATCGATACCTAAAACTTGAATTGTGCTACTTCTTACTGGCTATTACATCAACTTAGAAGCTTCATCTGTGTTCTACTATGGATCTTTTAGTGTCTCCGCATACCGCAGCACGCGACGTAGCTTTGCAGACGATAAGTACAACCGTTTCAGCGAGAAGAGCGGCCAATGTGACGATCTGGCTTAAGTCGATTCGATAACAAATGACGAAAACGGACAGATTTCTAGGTTTTTACTACATATGAACACATTCCACATTCTTCCGTGCAACTCGGCTGCTAGTCCTCCTTTCATGCAGAATCTTAAGGTCCTAGCTCATGTCCAAGGCACCAAAGCCAGCTAAAAAGTCAATAATCGATACCTAAAACTTGAATTGTACTATATCTTACTGCAACGCGGCTGCTAGTCGTCCTTTCATGCAGGATCTTAAGGTCCTAGCTCATGTCCAAGGAACCAAAGCCAGCTAAAAAGTCAATAATCGATACCTAAAACTTGAAGTGTACTACTTCTTACTGGCTATTACATCAACTTAGAAGCTTCATCTGTGTTTTACTATGGTGGTTTTAGTGTCTCCGCATACCGCAGCACACGTCATAGCTTTGCAGACGAAAAGTACAACCGTTTCAGAGAGAAGAGCGGCCAATGTGAAGATCTGGCTTTAAGTCGAGTCGATAACAAATGACGAAAACGGACGGATTTCTAGGTTTTTACTACATATGAACACCTTTCTCATTCTCCCGTGCAAATCAGCTGCTAGTCCTCCTTTCATGCAGAATCTTAAGGTCCTAGCTCATGTCCAAGGCACCAAAGATAGCTATAAAGTCAATAATCGATACCTAAAACTTGAAGTGTACTACTTCTTACTGGCTATTACATCAACTTAGAAGCTTCATCTGTGTTCTACTATGGTGCTTTTAGTGTCTCCGCATACCGCAGCACGCGACATAGCTTTGCAGACGATAAGTACAACCGTTTTAGACATAAATGCGGCCAATATGACGATCTGGCTTTAAGTGGATTCGATAACAAATGACGAAAACGGACGGATTTCTAGGTTTTTACTACATATGAACACTTTTCACATTCTCCTGTACAACTCGGCTGATAGTCCTCCTTTCATGCAGAATCTTAAGGTCGTAGCTCATGTCCAAGGCACCAAAGCCAGCTAAAAAGTCAATAATCGATACTTAAAACTTGAATTGTGCTACTTCTTACTGGCTATTACATCAACTTTCAAGCTTCATCTGTGTTATACTATGGATCTTTTAGTGTCTCCGCATATCGCACCACGCGACGTAGCTTTGCAGACGATAAGTACAACCGTTTCAGAGAGAAGAGCGGCCAATGCGACGATCTGGCTTTAAGTCGATTCTATAACAAATGACGAAAACGGACGGATTTCTAGGTTTTTACTACATATGAACACATTCCACATTCTTCCGTGCAACTCGGCTGCTAGTCCTCCTTTCATGCAGAATCTTAAGGTCCTAGCTCATGTCCAAGGCACCAAAGCCAGCTAAAAAGTCAATAATCGATACCTAAAACTTGATTTGTACTATATCTTACTGGCTATTACATAAACTTAGAAGCTTCATCTGTTTTCTACTATGGTGCTTTTAGTGTCTCCACATACCGGAGCACGAGACATAGCTTTGCAGACGATAATTAGGACCGTTTCAGAGAGAAGAGCGGCCAATGTAGAGATCTGGCTTTAAGTCGAGTCGATAACAAATGACGAAAACGGACGGATTTCTCAGGTTTTTACTACATATGAACACTTTTCATGTTCTCCCGTGCAACTCGGCTGCTAGTCCTCCTTTCATGCAGAATCTTAAGGTCCTAGCTCATATCCAAGGCACCAAACCCCGCTAAAAAGTCAATAATCGATACCTAAAACTTGAATTGGACTACTTCTTACTGGCTATTACATCAACTTAGAACCTTGATCTGTGTTCTACTGTGGTGCTTTTTTGTGTCCCCGCATACCGCAGCACGCGACATAGCTTTGCAGACGATAAGAACAACCGTTTCAGAGAGAAGAGCGGCCAATGTGACTTTCTGGCTTTAAGTCGATTCGATAACAAATGACGAAAACGGACGGATTTCTAAGGTTTTTACCTCATATGAACACTTCTCACATTCTCCCGTGCAACGCGGCTGCTAGTCCTCCTTTCATGCAGAATCTTAAGGTCCTAGCTCATGTCCAAGGAACCAAAGCCAGCTAAAAAGTCAATAATCGATACCTATAACTAGAATTGTACTATATCTTACTGGCTATTACATCAACTTAGAAGATTCATCTGTGTTTTACTATCGTGGTTTTAGTGTCTCCGCATACCGCAGCACACGTCATAGCTTTGCAGACGATAAGTACAACCGTTTCAGAGAGAAGAGCGGCCAATGTGAAGATCTGGCTTTAAGTCGACTCGATAACAAATGACGAAAACGGACGTATTATTCAGGTTTTTACTACATATGAACACTTTTCACATTCTCCCGTGCTAATCAGCTGCTAGTCCTCCTTTCATGCAGAATCTTAAGGTTCTAGCTCATGTCCAAGGCACCAAAGATAGCTATAAAGTCAATAATCGATACCTAAAACTTGAATTGTACTACTTCTTACTGTCTATTACATCAACTTAGAAGCTTCATCTGGGTTCTACTATGATGCTTTTAGTGTCCCCGCATACCGCAGCACGCGACATAGCTTTGCAGTCGATAAGTACAACCGTTTTAGACATAAATGCGGCCAATATGACGATCTGGCTTTAAGTGGATTCGATAACAAATGACGAAAACGGACGGATTTCTAGGTTTTTACTACATATGAATACATTTCACATTCTCCCGTACACGTCGGCTGATAGTCCTCCTTTCATGCAGAATCTTAAGGTCCTAGCTCATGTCCAAGGAACCAAAGCCAGCCAAAAAGTCAATAATCGATACATAAAACTTGAATTGTACTACTTCTTACTGGCTATTACATCAACTTAGAACCTTCATCTGTGTTCTACTATGGTGCTTTTAGTGTCTCCGCATACCGCAGCACGCGACATAGCTTTGCAGACGATAAGTACAACCGTTTCAGAGAGAAGAGCGGCCAGTGTGACATTCTGGCTTTAAGTCGATTCGATAACAAATGAAGAAAACAGACGGATTTCTCAGGTTTTTACTACATATGAACACTTCTCACTTTCTCCCGTGCAACGCGGCTGCTAGTCCTCCTTTCATGCAGAATCTTATGGTCCTAGCTCTGTCCAAGGCACCGAAGCCAGCTAATAAGTCAATAATCGATACCTAAAACTAGAATTTTACTATATCTTACTGGCTATTACATCAACTTAGAAGCTTCATCTGTTTTCTACTATGGTGCTTTTAGTGCCTCCGCATACCGGAGCACGAGACATAGCTTTGCAGACGATAATTAGGACCGTTTCAGAGAGAAGAGCGGCCAATGTGATGATCTGGCTTTAAGTCGAGTCGATAACAAATGACGAAAACGGACCGATTTCTCAGGTTTTTACTACATATGAACACTTTTCACATTCTCCCGTGCAACTCTGCAGCTAGGCCTCCTTTCATGCAGAATCTTAAGGTCCTAGCTCATGTCCAAGGAACCAAAGCCAGCTAAAAAATCAATATACGATACCTAAAACTTGAATTGGACTACTTCTTACTGGCTATTACATCAACTTAGAACCTTCATCTGTGTTCTACTATGATGCTTTTAGTGTCTCCGCATACCGCAGCACGCGACATAGCTTTGCAGTCGATAAGTACAACCGTTTTAGACATAAATGCGGCCAATATGACGATCTGGCTTTAAGTCGATTCGATAACAAATGACGAAAACGGACGGATTTCTCAGGTTTTTACTACATATGAACACTTCTCACATTCTCCCGTGCAACGCGGTTGCTAGTCCTCCTTTCATGCAGAATCTTAAGGTCCTAGCTCATGTCCAAGGCACCAAAGCCAGCTAATAAGTCAATAATCGATACCTAAAACTAGAATTGAACTATATCTTACTGGCTATTACATCAACTTAGAAGCTTCATCTGTGTTCTACTATGGTGCTTTTAGTGTCTCTGCATTCCGGAGCACGAGACATAGCTTTGCAGACGATAATTACGACGATTTCAGAGAGAAGAGCGGCCAATGTGATGATCTGGTTTTAAGTCGAGTCGATAACAAATGACGAAAACGGACGGATTTCTCAGGTTTTTACTACATATGAACACTTTTCATATTCTCCCGTGCAACTCGGCTGCTAGTCCTCCTGTCGTGCAGAATCGTAAGGTCCTAGCTCATGTCCAAGGCACCAAAGCCCGCTAAAAAGTCAATAATCGATACCTAAAACTTGAATTGGACTACTTCTTACTGGCTATTACATTAAATTAGATGCTTCATCTGTGTTTTACCATTGTGGTTTTAGTGTCTCCGCATACCGCAGCACACGTCATAGCTTTGCAGACGATAAGAACAACCGTTTCAGAGAGAAGAGCGGCCAATGTGACTTTCTGGCTTTAAGTCGATTCGATAACAAATGACGAAAACGGACGGATTTCTCAGGTTTTTACCTCATATGAACACTTCTCACATTCTCCCGTGCAACACGGCTGCTAGTCCTCCTTTCATGCAGAATCTTAAGGTCCTAGCTCATGTCCAAGGAACCAAAGCCAGCTAAAAAGTCAATAATCGATACCTATAACTAGAATTGTACTATATCTTACTGGCTATTACATCAACTTAGAAGCTTCATCTGTGTTTTACTATCGTGGTTTTAGTGTCTCCGCATACCGCAGCAGGCGACATAGCTTTGCAGACGATAAGTACAACCGTTTCAGAGAGAAGATCGGCCAATGTGAAGATCTGGCTTTAAGTCGAGTCGATAACAAATGACGAAAACGGACGTATTTCTCAGGTTTTTACTACATATGAACACTTTTCACATTCTCCCGTGCTAATCAGCTGCTAGTCCTCCTTTCATGCAGAATCTTAAGGTCCTAGCTCATGTCCAAGGCACCAAAGCCAGCTAAAAAGTCAATAATCGATACCTAAACTTGAATTGTGCTACTTCTTACTGGCTATTACATCAACTTAGAAGCTTCATCTGTGTTCTACTATGGATCTTTTAGAGTCTCCGCATACCGCAGCACGCGACGTAGCTTTGCAGACGATAAGTACAACCGTTTCAGAGAGAAGAGCGGCCAATGTGACGATCTGGCTTTAAGTCGATTCGATAACAAATGACGAAAACGGACGGATTTCTAGGTTTTTACTACATATGAACACATTCCACATTCTTCCGTGCAACTCGGCTGCTAGTCCTCCTTTCATGCAGAATCTTAAGGTCCTAGCTCATGTCCAAGGCACCAAAGCCAGCTAAAAAGTCAATAATCGATACCTAAAACTTGAATTGTACATTATCTTACTGGCTATTACATCAACTTAGAAGCTTCATCTGTTTTCTACTATGGTGCTTTTAGTGTCTCCGCATACCGCAGCACGCGACATAGCTTTGCAGTCGATAAGTACAATTGTTTCAGAGAGAAGAGCGACCAATGTGACGATCTGGCTTTAAGTCGATTCTGTAACAAATGACGAATACGGACGGATTTCTCAGGTTTTTACTACATATGAACACTTTTCACATTCTCCCGTGCAACTCGGCTGCTAGTCACCCTTTCATGCAGATTCTTAAGGTCCTAGCTCATGTCCAAGTCACCAAAGCCAGCTAAAAAGTCCATAATCGATACCTAAAACTTTAATTGTACTACTTCTTACTGGCTATTACATTAAATTAGATGCTTCATCTGTCTTTTACTGTGGTGGTTTTAGTGTCTCCGCATACCGCAGCACACGTAATGGCTTTGCAGACAATAAGTACAACCATTTCAGAGAGAAGAGCGGCCAATGTGACGATCTGGCTTTATGTCGATTCGATAAAAAAATGACGATAACGAACGGATTTTTCGGGTTTTTACTGCATATGAACACTTTTCACATTCTCCCGTGCAACTCAGCTGCTAGTCCTCCTTTCATGCAGAATCTTAAGGTCCTAGCTCATGTCCAAGGAACCAAAGCCAGCTAAAAAGTCAATAATCGATACCTAAAACTAGAATTGTACTATATCTTATTGGCTATTACATCAACTTAAAAGCTTCATCTGTGTTTTACTATGGTGGTTTTAGTGTCTCCGCATACCGCAGCACACGTCATAGCTTAGCACACGATAAGTACAACCGTTTCAGAGAGAAGAGCGGCCAATGTGACGATCTGGCTTTAAGTCGAGTCGATAACAAATGACGAAAACGGACGGATTTCTCAGGTTTTTACTACATATGAACACTTTTCACATTCTCCCGTGCAACTCGGCTGCTAGTCCTCCTTTCATGCAGAATCTTAAGTTCCTAGCTCATGTCCAAGGAACCAAAGCCAGCTAAAAAGTCAATAATCTATACCTAAAACTTGAATTGGTCTACTTCTTACTGGCTATTACATCAACTTAGAACCTTCATCTGTGTTCTACTATGGTGCTTTTAGTGTCTCCGCATATCTCAGCACGCGACATAGCTTTGCAGACGATAAGTACAATCGTTTCAGAGAGAAGAGCGACCAATGTGACGATCTGGCTTTAAGTCGATTCGATAACAAATGACGAAAGCGGTCGGATTTCTAGGTTTTTACTACATATGAACACTTTTCACATTCTCCCGTGCAACTCGGCTGCTAGTCCTCCTTTCATGCAGAATCTTAAGGTCCTAGCTCATGTCCAATGCACCAAAGCCAGCTAAAAAGTCCATAATCGATACCTAAAACTTGAATTGTACTACTTCTTACTGGCTATTACATTAAATTAGATGCTTCATCTGTGTTTTACTATGGTGGTTTTAGTGTCTCCGCATACCGCAGCACACGTCATAGCTTTGAAGACGATAAGTACAACCATTTCAGAGAGAAGAGCGGCCAATGTGACGATCTGGCTTTATGTCGATTCGATAAAAAAATGACGATAACGAACGGATTTTTCGGGTTTTTACTGCATATGAACACTTTTCACATTCTCCCGTGCAACTCAGCTGCTAGTCCTCCTTTCATGCAGAATCTTAAGGTCCTAGCTCAAGTCCAAGTCACGAAAGCAACCTAAAAATCAATAATCGATACCTAAAACTTGTATTGTACTACTTCTTACTGGCTATTACATCAACTTAGAAGCTTCATCTGTGTTCTACTATGGTGCTTTTAGTGTCTCCGCATACCGCAGCACGCGACATAGCTTTGCAGACGATAATTACAACCGTTTCAGAGAGAAGAGCGGTCAATGTGACGATCTGGCTTTAAGTCGATTCGGTAACAAATGACGAAAACGGACGGATTTCTAGGTTTTTACTACATATGAACACATTCCACATTCTCCCGTGCAACTCGGCTGCTAGTCCTCCTTTCATGCAGAATCTTAAGGTCCTAACTCATGTCCAAGGCTCCAGAGCCAGCTAGAAAGTCAATAATCGATACCTGAAACTTGAATTGTACTATATATTACTGGCTATTACATCAACGTAGAAGCTTCATCTGTTTTCTACTATGGTGCTTTTAGTGTCTCCGCATTCCGGAGCACGAGACATAGCTTTGCAGACGATAATTACGACGATTTCAGAGAGAAGAGCGGCCAATGTGGCGATCTGGCTTTAAGTCGATTCGATAACAAATGACGAAAACGGACGGATTTTTCGGGTTTTTACTGCATATGAACACTTTTCACATTCTCCCGTGCAACTCGACTGCTAGTCCTCCTTTCATGCAGAATCTTAAGATCCTAGCTCATGTCCAAGGCACCGAACCCAGCTAAAAAGTCAATAATCGATACCTAAAACTTGAATTGTACTACTTCTTATTGGCTTTTACATCAACTTAGAAGCTTCATCTGTGTTCTACTATGGTGCTTTTAGTGTCTCCGCATACCGCAGCACGCGACATAGCTTTGCAGACGATAAGTACAACCGTTTCAGAGAGAAGAGCGGCAAATGTGACGATCTGGCTTTAAGTCGATTTGATAACAAATGACGAAAACGGACGGATTTCTCAGGTTTTTACTCCATGTGAACACTTTTCACACTCTCCCGTGCAACTCGGCTGCTAGTCCTCCTTTCATGCAGAATCTTAAGGTCCTATCTCATGTCCAAGGCACCAAAGCCAGCTAAAAATTCAATAATCGATACCTAAAACTTGAATTGTACTACGTCTTACTGGCAATTACATCATCTTAGAGGCTTCATCTGTGTTCTACTATGGTCCTTTTAGTGTCTCCGCATACCGCAGCACGCGACATAGCTTTGCAGACGATAAGTACAACCGTTTCAGAGAGAAGAGCGGCCAATGTGACGATCTGGCTTTAAGTCGATTCGATAACAAATGACGAAAACGGACGGATTTCTCAGGTTTTTACTACATATGAACACTTTTCACATTGTCCCCTGCAACACTGCTGCTAGTCCTCCTTTCATGCAGAATCTTAAGGTCCTAGCTCATGTCCAAGGCACCAAAGCCAGCTAAAAAGTCAATAATCAGTACCAAAACATAGAATTGTACTACTTCTTACTTGCTATTACATCAACTTAGAAGCTTCATCTGTGTTCTACTATGGTGCTTTTAGTGTCTCCGCATACCGCAGCACGCGACATAGCTTTGCAGACGGTAAGTACAACCGTTTCAGAGAGAAGAGCGGCCAATGTGACGATCTGGCTTTAAGTCGATTCGATAACAAATGACGAAAACGGACGGATTTCTTAGGTTTTTAGTACGTATGAACACTTTCACATTCTCCCGTGCAACTCGGATGCTAGTCCTCCTTTCATGCAGAATTTGAAGGTCCTAGCTCATGTCCAAGGCACCAAATCCAGCTAAAAAGTCAATAATCACTAATTAAAACTTGAATTGGACTACTTCTTACTGGCTATTACATCATCTTAGAGGCTTCATCTGTGTTCTACTATGGTCCTTTTAGTGTCTCCGCATACCGCAGCACGCGATATAGGTTTGCAGACGATAAGTACAACCGTTTCAGAGAGCAGAGCGGCCAATGTGATGATCTGGCTTTAAGTTGAGTCGATAACAAATGACCAAAACGGACGGATTTCTCAGGTTTTTACTACATATGAGCACTTTTCACATTCTCCCGTGCAACTCGGCTGCTAGTCCTCCTTTCATGCAGAATCTTAACGTCCTAGCTCATGTAAAAGGCACCAAAGCCAGATAAAAAGTCAATAATCACTACCTAAAACTTGAATTGTACTACTTCTTACTGGCTATTACATCAACTTAGAAGCTTCATCTGTGTTCTACTATGGTGCATTTAGTGTCTCCGCATACCGCAGCACGCGACATAGCTTTGCAGACGATAAGTACAACCGTTCCAGAGGGAAGAGCGGCCAAGTGACGATCTGGCTTTAAGTCGATTCGATAACAAATGACGAAAACGGACGGATTTCTCAGGTTTTTACAACATATGATCACTTTTCACATTCTCCCGTGCAACTCGGCTGCTAGTCCTCCTTTCATGCAGATTCTTAAGGTCCTTGCTCATTTCCAAGTCACCAAAGAAGGGTAAAAAGTCAATAATCGATACCTAAAACTTGAACTGTACTATATCCTACTGGCTATTACATCAACTTAGAAGCTTCATCTGTTTTCTACTATGGTGCTTTTAGTGTCTCCGCATTCCGGAGCACGAGACATAGCTTTGCAGACGATAATTACGACGATTTCAGAGAGAAGAGCGGCCAATGTCATGATCTGGCTTTAAGTCGATTCGATAACAAATGACGAAAACGGACGGATTTGTCTGGTTTTTACTACATATGAACACTTTTCACATTCTCCCGTGCAACTCGGCTGCTAGTCCTCCTTTCATGCAGATTCTTAAGGTCGTAGCTCATGTCCAAGGCACCAAAGCCCGCTAAAAAGTCAATAATCGATACCTAAAACTTGAATTGTACTACTTCTCACTGGCTATCACATCAATTTAGGAGCTTCATCTGTGTTCTGCTATGGTGCTTTTAGTGACTCCGCATACCGCAGCACGCGACATAGCTTTGCAGACGATAAGTACAACCGTTTCAGAGAGAAGAGGGGCCAATGTGACGATCTGGCTTTAAGTCGATTCGATAACAAATGACGAAAACGGACGGATTTCTCAGGTTTTTACTACATATGAACACTTTTCACATTCTCCCGTGCAACTCGGCTGCTAGTCCTCCTTTCATGCAGATTCTTAAGGTCCTAGCTCATGCCCAAGGCACCAAAGCCAGCTAAAAAGTCCATAATCGATACCTAAAACTTGAATTGAACTACTTCTTACTTTCTATTACATTAAATTAGATGCTTCATCTGTGTTTTACTATGGTGGTTTTAGTGTCTCCGCATACCGCAGCACGCGACATAGCTATGCAGACGATAATACAGCCATTTCAGAGAGAAGAGCGACCAAGGTGGCGATCTGGCTTTAAGTCGATTCGATAACAAACGACGAAAACGGACGGATTTCTAAGGTTTTTACTACATATGAACACTTTTCACATTCTCCCGTTCAACGCGGCCGCTAGTTCTCCTTTCATGCAGCATCTTAAGGTCCTAGCTCATGTCCAAGGCGCCAAAGCCAGCTAAAAAGCCAATAATCGATACCTAAAACTTGAGTTGTACTACTTCTTACTGGCTATTACATCAACTTAGAAGCTTCATCTGTGTTCTACTATGGTGCTTTTAGTGTCTCCGCATACCGCAGCACGCGACATAGCTTTGCAGACGATAAGTACAACTGTTTCAGAGAGAAGAGCGGCCAATGTGACGATCTGGCTTTAAGTCGATTCGATAACAAATGACGAAAACGGACGGATTTTTCGGGTTTTTACTGCATATGAACACTTTTCACATTCTCCCGTGCAACTCGGCTGCTAGTCCTCCTTTCATGCAGAATCTTAAGGTCCTAGCTCATGTCCAAGGCACCAAATCCAGCTAAAAAGACAATAATCGATACCTAAAACTTGAATTGTACTACTTCTTACTGGCTATTACATCAACTTAGAAGCTTCATCTGTGTTCTACTATGGTGCTTTTAGTGTCTCCGCATACCGCAGCACGCGACATAGCTTTGCAGACGATAAGTACAATCGTTTCAGAGAAAAGAGCGGCAAATGTGACGATCTGGCTTTAAGTTGATTCGATAACAAATGACGAAAACGGACGGATTTCTCAGGTTTTTACTACATGTGAACACTTTTCACACTCTCCCGTGCAAGTCGGCTGCTAGTCCTCCTTTCATGCAGAATCTTAAGGTCCTAGCTCATGTCCAAGGCACCAAAGCCAGCTAAAAAGTCAATAATCGATACCTAAAACTTGAATTGTACTACTTCTTACTTTCTATTACATTAAATTAAATGCTTCATCTGTGTTTTACTATGGTGGCTTTAGTGTCTCCGCATACCGCAGCACACGTCATAGCTTTGAAGACGATAATTACAGCCATTTCAGAGAGAAGTGCGGCAAATGTGACGATCTGGCTTTAAGTCGATTCGGTAACAAATGACGAAATGGACGGCTTTTTCGGGTTTTTGCTGCATATGAACACTTTTCACATTCTCCCGTGTAACTCGGCTGCTAGTCCTCCTTTCATGCAGAATCTTAAGGTCCTAGCTCATGTCCAAGGCACCAAAGCCAGCTAAAAAGTCAAAAATCGATACCAAAAACTTGAATTGTACTACTTCTTACTGGCTATTACATCAACTTAGAAGCTTCATCTGTGTTCTACTATGGTGCTTTTAGTGTCTCCGCATACCGCAGCACGCGACATAGCTTTGCAGACGATAAGTACAACCGTTTCTGAGTGAAGAGCGGCAAATGTGACGATCTGGCTTTAAGTCGATTCGATAACAAATGACGAAAACGGACGGATTTCTCAGGTTTTTACTACATATGAACCCTTTTCAAATTCTCCCATGCAACTCGGCTGCTAGTTCTTCTTTCATGCAGAATCTTAAGGTCCTAGCTCATGTCTAAGGCTCCAGAGATAGCTAGAAAGTCAATAATCGATACCTGAAACTTGAATTGTACTATATATTACTGGCTATTACATCAACGTAGAAGCTTCATCTGTTGTCTACTATGGTGCTTTTAGTGTCTCCGCATTCCGGAGCACGAGACATAGTTTTGCAGACGATAATTACGACGATTTCAGAGAGAAGAGCGGCCAATGTGACGATCTGGCTTTAAGTCGATTCGATAACAAATGACGAAAACGGACGGATTTTTCGGGTTTTTACTGCATATGAACACTTTTCACATTCTCCCGTGCAACTCGACTGCTAGTCCTCCTTTCATGCTGAATCTTAAGATCCTAGCTCATGTCCAAGGCACCGAACCCAGCTAAAAAGTCAATAATCGATACCTAAAACTTGAATTGTACTACTTCTTATTGGCTTTTACATCAACTTAGAAGCTTCATCTGTGTTCTACTATGGTGCTTTTAGTGTCTCCGCATACCGCAGCACGCGACATAGCTTTGCAGACGATAAGTACAACCGTTTCAGAGAGAAGAGCGGCAAATGTGACGATCTGGCTTTAAGTCGATTCGATAACAAATGACGAAAACGGACGGATTTCTCAGGTTTTTACTCCATGTGAACACTTTTCACACTCTCCCGTGCAACTCGGCTGCTAGTCCTCCTTTCATGCAGAATCTTAAGGTCCTATCTCATGTCCAAGGCACCAAAGCCAGCTAAAAATTCAATAATCGATACCTAAAACGTGAATTGTACTACGTCTTACTGGCAATTACATCATCTTAGAGGCTTCATCTGTGTTCTACTATGGTCCTTTTAGTGTCTCCGCATACCGCAGCACGCGACATAGCTTTGCAGACGATAAGTACAACCGTTTCAGAGAGAAGAGCGGCCAATGTGACGATCTGGCTTTAAGTCGATTCGATAACAAATGACGAAAACGGACGGATTTCTCAGGTTTTTACTACATATGAACACTTTTCACATTGTCCCGTGCAACTCTGCTGCTAGTCCTCCTTTCATGCAGAATCTTAAGGTCCTAGCTCATGTCCAAGGCACCAAAGCCAGCTAAAAAGTCAATAATCAGTACCAAAACATAGAATTGTACTACTTCTTACTTGCTATTACATCAACTTAGAAGCTTCATCTGTGTTCTACTATGGTGCTTTTAGTGTCTCCGCATACCGCAGCACGCGACATAGCTTTGCAGACGGTAAGTACAACCGTTTCAGAGAGAAGAGCGGCCAATGTGACGATCTGGCTTTAAGTCGATTCGATAACAAATGACGAAAACGGACGGATTTCTTAGGTTTTTAGTACGTATGAACACTTTCACATTCTCCCGTGCAACTCGGCTGCTAGTCCTCCTTTCATGCAGAATCTGAAGGTCCTAGCTCATGTCCAAGGCACCAAATCCAGCTAAAAAGTCAATAATCACTAATTAAAACTTGAATTGGACTACTTCTTACTGGCTATTACATCATCTTAGAGGCTTCATCTGTGTTCTACTATGGTCCTTTTAGTGTCTCCGCATACCGCAGCACGCGACATAGGTTTGCAGACGATAAGTACAACCGTTTCAGAGAGCAGAGCGGCCAATGTGATGATCTGGCTTTAAGTTTAGTCGATAACAAATGACCAAAACGGACGGATTTCTCAGGTTTTTACTACATATGAACACTTTTCACATTCTCCCCGTGCAACTCGGCTGCTAGTCCTCCTTTCATGCAGAATCTTAACGTCCTAGCTCATGTAAAAGGCACCAAAGCCAGATAAAAAGTCAATAATCACTACCTAAAACTTGAATTGTACTACTTCTTACTGGCTATTACATCAACTTAGAAGCTTCATCTGTGTTCTACTATGGTGCATTTAGTGTCTCCGCATACCGCAGCACGCGACATAGCTTTGCAGACGATAAGTACAACCGTTCCAGAGGGAAGAGCGGCCAAGTGACGATCTGGCTTTAAGTCGATTCGATAACAAATGACGAAAACGGACGGATTTCTCAGGTTTTTACAACATATGATCACTTTTCACATTCTCCCGTGCAACTCGGCTGCTAGTCCTCCTTTCATGCAGATTCTTAAGGTCCTTGCTCATTTCCAAGTCACCAAAGAAGGGTAAAAAGTCAATAATCGATACCTAAAACTTGAACTGTACTATATCCTACTGGCTATTACATCAACTTAGAAGCTTCATCTGTTTTCTACTATGGTGCTTTTAGTGTCTCCGCATTCCGGAGCACGAGACATAGCTTTGCAGACGATAATTACGACGATTTCAGAGAGAAGAGCGGCCAATGTCATGATCTGGCTTTAAGTCGATTCGATAACAAATGACGAAAACGGACGGATTTGTCTGGTTTTTACTACATATGAACACTTTTCACATTCTCCCGTGCAACTCGGCTGCTAGTCCTCCTTTCATGCAGATTCTTAAGGTCGTAGCTCATGTCCAAGGCACCAAAGCCCGCTAAAAAGTCAATAATCGATACCTAAAACTTGAATTGTACTACTTCTCACTGGCTATCACATCAATTTAGGAGCTTCATCTGTGTTCTGCTATGGTGCTTTTAGTGACTCCGCATACCGCAGCACGCGACATAGCTTTGCAGACGATAAGTACAACCGTTTCAGAGAGAAGAGGGGCCAATGTGACGATCTGGCTTTAAGTCGATTCGATAACAAATGACGAAAATGGACGGATTTCTCAGGTTTTTACTACATATGAACACTTTTCACATTCTCCCGTGCAACTCGGCTGCTAGTCCTCCTTTCATGCAGATTCTTAAGGTCCTAGCTCATGCCCAAGGCACCAAAGCCAGCTAAAAAGTCCATAATCGATACCTAAAACTTGAATTGAACTACTTCTTACTGTCTATTACATTAAATTAGATGCTTCATCTGTGTTTTACTATGGTGGTTTTAGTGTCTCCGCATACCGCAGCACGCGACATAGCTATGCAGACGATAATACAGCCATTTCAGAGAGAAGAGCGACCAAGGTGGCGATCTGGCTTTAAGTCGATTCGATAACAAACGACGAAAACGGACGGATTTCTAAGGTTTTTACTACATATGAACACTTTTCACATTCTCCCGTTCAACGCGGCTGCTAGTTCTCCTTTCATGCAGCATCTTAAGGTCCTAGCTCATGTCCAAGGCGCCAAAGCCAGCTAAAAAGCCAATAATCGATACCTAAAACTTGAGTTGTACTACTTCTTACTGGCTATTACATCAACTTAGAAGCTTCATCTGTGTTCTACTATGGTGCTTTTAGTGTCTCCGCATACCGCAGCACGCGACATAGCTTTGCAGACGATAAGTACAACTGTTTCAGAGAGAAGAGCGGCCAATGTGACGATCTGGCTTTAAGTCGATTCGATAACAAATGACGAAAACGGACGGATTTCTCAGGTTTTTACAACATATGAACCCTTTTCAAATTCTCCCATGCAACTCGGCTGCTAGTTCTCCTTTCATGCAGAACCTTAAGGTCCTAGCTCATGTCCAAGGCTCCAGAGCCAGCTAGAAAGTCAATAATCGATACCTGAAACTTGAATTGTACTATATATTACTGGCTATTACATCAACGTAGAAGCTTCATCTGTTGTCTACTATGGTGCTTTTAGTGTCTCCGCATTCCGGAGCACGAGACATAGCTTTGCAGACGATAATTACGACGATTTCAGAGAGAAGAGCGGCCAATGTGACGATCTGGCTTTAAGTCGATTCGATAACAAATGACGAAAACGGACGGATTTTTCGGGTTTTTACTGCATATGAACACTTTTCACATTCTCCCGTGCAACTCGACTGCTAGTCCTCCTTTCATGCAGAATCTTAAGATCCTAGCTCATGTCCAAGGCACCGAACCCAGCTAAAAAGTCAATAATCGATACCTAAAACTTGAATTGTACTACTTCTTATTGGCTTTTACATCAACTTAGAAGCTTCATCTGTGTTCTACTATGGTGCTTTTAGTGTCTCCGCATACCGCAGCACGCGACATAGCTTTGCAGACGATAAGTACAACCGTTTCAGAGAGAAGAGCGGCAAATATGACGATCTGGCTTTAAGTCGATTCGATAACAAATGACGAAAACGGACGGATTTCTCAGGTTTTTACTCCATGTGAACACTTTTCACACTCTCCCGTGCAACTCGGCTGCTAGTCCTCCTTTCATGCAGAATCTTAAGGTCCTATCTCATGTCCAAGGCACCAAAGCCAGCTAAAAATTCAATAATCGATACCTAAAACGTGAATTGTACTACGTCTTACTGGCAATTACATCATCTTAGAGGCTTCATCTGTGTTCTACTATGGTCCTTTTAGTGTCTCCGCATACCGCAGCACGCGAAATAGCTTTGCAGACGATAAGTACAACCGTTTCAGAGAGAAGAGCGGCCAATGTGACGATCTGGCTTTAAGTCGATTCGATAACAAATGACGAAAACGGACGGATTTCTCAGGTTTTTACAACATATGAACACTTTTCACATTCTCCCGTGCAACTCGGCTGCTAGTCCTCCTTTCATGCAGATTCTTAAGGTCCTTGCTCATTTCCAAGTCACCAAAGAAGGGTAAAAAGTCAATAATCGATACCTAAAACTTGAACTGTACTATATCCTACTGGCTATTACATCAACTTAGAAGCTTCATCTGTTTTCTACTATGGTGCTTTTAGTGTCTCCGCATTCCGGAGCACGAGACATAGCTTTGCAGACGATAATTACGACGATTTCAGAGAGAAGAGCGGCCAATGTCATGATCTGGCTTTAAGTCGATTCGATAACAAATGACGAAAACGGATGGATTTGTCTGGTTTTTACTACATATGAACACTTTTCACATTCTCCCGTGCAACTCGGCTGCTAGTCCTCCTTTCATGCAGATTCTTAAGGTCGTAGCTCATGTCCAAGGCACCAAAGCCCGCTAAAAAGTCAATAATCGATACCTAAAACTTGAATTGTACTACTTATCACTGGCTATCACATCAATTTAGGAGCTTCATCTGTGTTCTGCTATGGTGCTTTTAGTGACTCCGCATACCGCAGCACGCGACATAGCTTTGCAGACGATAAGTACAACCGTTTCAGAGAGAAGAGGGGCCAATGTGACGATCTGGCTTTAAGTCGATTCGATAACAAATGACGAAAACGGACGGATTTCTCAGGTTTTTACTACATATGAACACTTTTCACATTCTCCCGTGCAACTCGGCTGCTAGTCCTCCTTTCATGCAGATTCTTAAGGTCCTAGCTCATGCCCAAGGCACCAAAGCCAGCTAAAAAGTCCATAATCGATACATAAAACTTGAATTGAACTACTTCTTACTGTCTATTACATTAAATTAGATGCTTCATCTGTGTTTTACTATGGTGGTTTTAGTGTCTCCGCATACCGCAGCACGCAACATAGCTATGCAGACGATAATACAGCCATTTCAGAGAGAAGAGCGACCAAGGTGGCGATCTGGCTTTAAGTCGATTCGATAACAAACGACGAGAACGGACGGATTTCTAAGGTTTTTACTACATATGAACACTTTTCACATTCTCCCGTTCAACGCGGCTGCTAGTTCTCCTTTCATGCAGCATCTTAAGGTCCTAGCTCATGTCCAAGGCGCCAAAGCCAGCTAAAAAGCCATTAATCGATACCTAAAACTTGAGTTGTACTATTTCTTACTGGCTATTACATCAACTTAGAAGCTTCATCTGTGTTCTACTATGGTGCTTTTAGTGTCTCCGCATACCGCAGCACGCGACATAGCTTTGCAGACGATAAGTACAACTGTTTCAGAGAGAAGAGCGGCCAATGTGACGATCTGGCTTTAAGTCGATTCGATAACAAATGACGAAAACGGACGGATTTTTCGGGTTTTTACTGCATATGAACACTTTTCACATTCTCCCGTGCAACTCGGCTGCTAGTCCTCCTTTCATGCAGAATCTTAAGGTCCTATCTCATGTCCAAGGCACCAAATCCAGCTAAAAAGTCAATAATCGATACCTAAAACTTGAATTGTACTACTTCTTACTGGCTATTACATCAACTTAGAAGCTTCATCTGTGTTCTACTATGGTGCTTTTAGTGTCTCCGCATACCGCAGCACGCGACATAGCTTTGCAGACGATAAGTACAATCGTTTCAGAGAAAAGAGCGGCAAATGTGACGATCTGGCTTTAAGTTGATTCGATAACAAATGACGAAAACGGACGGATTTCTCAGGTTTTTACTACATGTGAACACTTTTCACACTCTCCCGTGCAAGTCGGCTGCTAGTCCTCCTTTCATGCAGAATCTTAAGGTCGTAGCTCATGTCCAAGGCACCAAAGCCAGCTAAAAAGTCAATAATCGATACCTAAAACTTGAATTGTACTACTTCTTACTTTCTATTACATTAAATTAAATGCTTCATCTGTGTTTTACTATGGTGGCTTTAGTGTCTCCGCATACCGCAGCACACGTCATAGCTTTGAAGACGATAAGTACAGCCATTTCAGAGAGAAGTGCGGCAAATGTGACGATCTGGCTTTAAGTCGATTCGATAACAAATGACGAAATGGACGGCTTTTTCGGGTTTTTGCTGCATATGAACACTTTTCACATTCTCCCGTGTAACTCGGCTGCTAGTCCTCCTTTCATGCAGAATCTTAAAGTCCTAGCTCATGTCCAAGGCACCAAAGCCAGCTAAAAAGTCAAAAATCGATACCAAAAACTTGAATTGTACTACTTCTTACTGGCTATTACATCAACTTAGAAGCTTCATCTGTGTTCTACTATGGTGCTTTTAGTGTCTCCGCATACCGCAGCACGCGACATAGCTTTGCAGACGATAAGTACAACCGTTTCTGAGTGAAGAGCGGCAAATGTGACGATCTGGCTTTAAGTCGATTCGATAACAAATGACGAAAACGGACGGATTTCTCAGGTTTTTACTACATATGAACCCTTTTCAAATTCTCCCATGCAACTCGGCTGCTAGTTCTCCTTTCATGCAGAATCTTAAGGTCCTAGCTCATGTCCAAGGCACCAAAGCCAGCTAAAAACTCAATAATCAGTAACTAAACCTTGAATTGTACTACTTCTTACTGGCAATTACATCATCTTAGAAGCTTCATCTGTGTTCTACTATGGTCCTTTCAGCGTCTCAGAATACCGCAGCACACGTCATAGCTTTGCAGACGATAAGAACAACCGTTTCAGAGAGAAGAGCGGCCAATGTGAAGATCTGGCTTTAAGTCGATTCGATAACAAATGACGATAACGGGGGAATATCTAGGTTTTTACTACATATGAATTCATTCCACATTCTCCCGTGCAACTCGGCTGCTAGTCCTCCTTTCATGCAGAATCTTAAGGTCCTAGCTCATGTCCAAGGCACCAAAGCCATCTAAAAAGTCAATAATCGATACCTAAAACTTGAATTGTACTACTTCTTACTGGTTATTACATCAACTTAGAAGCTACATCTGTGTTCTACTATGGTGCTTTTAGTGTCTCCACATACCGCAGCACGCGACATAGCTTTGCAGACGATAAGTACAACCGTTTCAGAGATAAGAGCGGCCAATGTGACAATTTGGCTTTAAGTCGATTCAATAACAAATGTCGAAAACGGACGGATTTCTCACGTTTTTACTACATATGAACACTTTTCACATTCTCCCGTGCAACTCGGCAGCTAGCTCTCCTTTCATGCAGAATCTTAAGGTCCTAGCTCATGTCCAAGGAACCAAAGTAAGCTAAAATGTCAATAATCAATACCTAAAACTTGAATTGTACTACTTCTTACTGGCTATTACATCAACTTAGAAGCTTCATCTGTGTTCTACTATGGTGCTTTTAGTGTCTCCACATACCGCAGCACGCGACATAGCTTTGCAGACGATACGTACAACGGTTTCAGAGAGAAGAGCGGCCAATGTGACGATCTGGCTTTAAGTCGATTCGATAACAAATGACAACAACGGACGGATTTCTTAGGTTTTTACTACATATAAACACTTTTCACACTCTCCCGTGCAACTCGGCTGCTAGTTCTCCTTTCATGCAGAATCTTAAGGTCCTAGCTCATGACCAAGTCACCTAAGCCAGCTAAAAAGTCAATAATCAATACCTAAAACTTGAATTTTACTACTTCTTACTGGCTATTACATCAACTTAGAAGCTTCATCTGTGTTCTACTATGGTGCTTTTAGGGTCTCAGCATACCGCAGCACGCGACATAGCTTTGCAGACGATAAGAACAACCGTTTCAGAGAGAAGAGCGGCAAATGTGACGATCTGGCTTTAAGTCGATTCGATAACAAATGACGAAAACGGACGGATTTCTCAGGTTTTTACTACATATGAACCCTTTTCAAATTCTCCCATGCAACTCGGCTGCTAGTTCTCCTTTCATGCAGAATCTTAAGGTCCTAGCTCATGTTCAAGGCACCAAAGCCAGCTAAAAAGTCAATAATCAGTAACTAAAACTTGAATTGTTCTACTTCTTACTGGCAATTACATCATCTTAGAAGCTTCATCTGCGTTCTACTATGGTGCTTTTAGTGTCTCCACATACCGCAGCACGCGACATAGCTTTGCAGACGATAAGTACAACCGTTTCAGAGAGAAGAGCGGCCAATGTGACGATCAGCAGCTGTTGTGGCTCAGCACCTGAAGAATAATTTGGAAAATATTTCGAGTAGATTTCCCCACCATGTTATAGTTCTGGGTGGGGATTTTAATTTGCCGGATATAGACTGGGAGACTCAAACGTTCATAACGGGTGGCAGGGACAAAGAATCCAGTGAAATATTTTTAAGTGCTTTATCTGAAAACTACCTTGAGCAGTTAAACAGAAAACCGACTCGTGGCGATAATATATTAGACCTTCTGGTGACAAACAGACCCGAACTATTTGAATCAGTTAATGCAGAACAGGGAATCAGCGATCATAAAGCGGTTACTGCGTCGATGATTTCAGCCGTAAATAGAAATATTAAAAAAGGTAGGAAGATTTTTCTGTTTAGCAAAAGTGACAAAAAGCAGATTACAGAGTACCTGACGGCTCAACACAAAAGTTTTGTCTCAAGTGCAGATAGTGTTGAGGATCAGTGGACAAAGTTCAAAACCATGGTACAATATGCGTTAGATGAGTATGTGCCAAGCAAGATCGTAAGAGATGGAAAAGAGCCACCGTGGTACAACAACCGAGTTAGAAAACTGCTGCGGAAGCAAAGGGAACTTCACAGCAAACATAAACATAGCCAAAGCCTTGCAGACAAACAAAAATTACGCGAAGCGAAATGTAGTGTGAGGAGGGCTATGCGAGAGGCTTTCAATGAATTCGAAAGTAACGTTCTATGTACTGACTTGGCAGAAAATCCTAAGAAATTTTGGTCCTATGTCAAAGCGGTAGGTGGATCAAAACAAAATGTCCAGACACTCTGTGACCAAAATGGTACTGAAACAGAGGATGACAGACTAAAGGCCGAATTACTAAATGTCTTCTTCCAAAGCTGTTTCACAGAGGAAGACTGCACTGTGCTTCCTTCTCTAGATTGTCGCACAGTTGACAAAATGGTAGATATCGAAGTAGACGACAGAGGGATAGAGAAACAATTAAAATCGCTCAAAAGAGGAAAGGCCGCTGGTCCTGATGGGATACCAGTTCGATTTTACACAGAGTACGCGAAGGAACTTGCCCCCCTTCTTGCAGCGGTGTACCGTAGGTCTCTAGAAGAGCGAAGCGTTCCAAAGGATTGGAAAAGGGCACAGGTCATCCCCGTTCTCAAGAAGGGACGTCGAACAGATGTGCAGAACTATAGACCTATATCTCTAACGTCGATCAGTTGTAGAATTTTGGAACACGTATTATGTTCGAGTATAATGTCTTTTCTGGAGACTAGAAATCTACTCTGTAGGAATCAGCATGGGTTTCGAAAAAGACGATCGTGTGAAACCCAGCTCGCGCTATTCGTCCACGAGACTCAGAGGGCCTTAGACACGGGTTCACAGGTAGATGCCGTGTTTCTTGACTTCCGCAAGGCGTTTGACACAGTTCCCCATAGTCGTTTAATGAACAAAGTAAGAGCATACGGACTATCAGATCAATTGTGTGATTGGATTGAGGAGTTCCTAGATAACAGAACGCAGCACGTCATTCTCAATGGAGAGAAGTCTTCCGAAGTAAGAGTGATTTCAGGTGTGCCGCAGGGGAGTGTCATAGGACCGTTGCTATTCACAATATACATAAATGACCTGGTGGATGACATCGGAAGTTCACTGAGGCTTTTTGCGGATGATGCTGTGGTGTATCGAGAGGTTGCAACAATGGAAAATTGTACTGAAATGCAGGAGGATCTGCAGCGAATTGACGCATGGTGCACGGAATGGCAATTGAATCTCAATGTAGCGAAGTGTAATGTGATGCGAATACATAGAAAGATAGGTCCCTTATCATTTAGCTACAAAATAGCAGGTCAGCAACTGGAAGCAGTTAATTCCATAAATTATCTGGGAGTACGCATTAGGAGTGATTTAAAATGGAATGATCATATAAAGTTGATCGTCGGTAAAGCAGATGCCAGACTGAGATTCATTGGAAGAATCCTAAGGAAATGCAATCCGACAACAAAGGAAGTAGGTTACAGTACGCTTGTTCGCCCAATGCTTGAATACTGCTCAGCAGTGTGGGATCCGCACCAGGTAGGGTTGATAGAAGAGATAGAGAAGATCCAACGGAGAGCAGCGCGCTTCGTTACAGGATCATTTAGTAATTGCGAAAGCGTTACGGAGATGATAGATAAACTCCAGTGGAAGACTCTGCAGGAGAGACGCTCAGTAGCTCGGTACGGGCTTTTGTTGAAGTTTCTAGAACATACCTTCACCGAAGAGTCAAGCAGGAATATTGCTCCCTCCTACGTATATCTCGCGAAGAGACCATGAGGATAAAATCAGAGAGATTAGAGCCCACACAGAAGCATACCGACAATCCTTCTTTCCACGTACAATACGAGACTGGAATAGAAGGGAGAACCGATAGAGGTACTCAGGGTACCCTCCGCCACACACCGTCAGGTGGCTTGCGGAGTACGGATGTAGATGTAGATGTAGATGTAGATCTGGCTTTAAGTCGATTCGATAACAAATGACAACAACGGACGGATTTCTCAGGTTTTTACTACATATAAACACTTTTCACACTCTCCCGTGCAACTCGGCTGCTAGTTCTCCTTTCATGCAGAATCTTAAGGTCCTAGCTCATGTCCAAGGCACCAAAGCCAGCTAAAAAGTCAATAATCAATACCTAAAACTTGAATTGTATTACTTCTTACTGGCTATTACATCAACTTAGAAGCTTCATCTGTGTTCTACTATGGTGCTTTTAGGGTCTCCGCATACCGCAGCACGCGACATAGCTTTGCAGACGATAAGTACAACCGTTTCAGAGAGAAGAGCGGCAAATGTAACGATCTGGCTTTAAGTCGATTCGATAACAAATGACGAAAACGGACGAATTTCTCAGGTTTTTACTACATATGAACACTTTTGACATTCTCCCGTGCAACTCTGCTGCTAGTCCTCCTTTCATGCAGATTCTTAAGGTCCTAGCTCATGTCCAAGGCACCAAAGCCAGCTAAAAAGTCAATAATCAATACCTAAAACTTGAATTGTATTACTTCTTACTGGCTATTACATCAACTTAGAAGCTTCATCTGTGTTCTACTATGGTGCTTTTAGGGTCTCCGCATACCGCAGCACGCGACATAGCTTTGCAGACGATAAGTACAACCGTTTCAGAGAGAAGAGCGGCCAATGTGACGATCTGGCTTTAAGTCGATTCGATAACAAATGACGAAAACGGACGGATATCTCAGGTTTTTACTACATATGAACACTTTTCACATTGTCCCGTGCAACTCTGCTGCTAGTCCTCGTTTCATGCAGAATCTTAAGGTCCTAGCTCATGTCCAAGGCACCAAAGCCAGCTAAAAAGTCAATAATCAGTACCAAAACATAGAATTGTACTTCTTCTTACTTGCTATTACATCAACTTAGAACCTTCATCTGTGTTCTACTATGGTGCTTTTTGTGTCTCCGCATGCCGCAGCACGCGACATAGCTTTGCAGACGATAAGTACAACCGTTTCAGAGAGAAGAGCGGCCAATGTGACGATCTGGTTTTAAGTCGATTCGATAGCAAATGACGAAAACGGACGGATTTCTCAGGTTTTTACTACATATGAACACTTTTCACATTGTCCCGTGCAACTCGGCTGCTAGTCCTCCTTTCATGCACAATCTTAAGGTCTTAGCTCATGTCCAAGTCACCAAAGCCAGCTAAAAAGTCCATACTCGATACCTAAAACTTGAATTGTACTACTTCTTACTTTCTATTACATTAAATTAGATGCTTCATCTGTGTTTTACTATGGTGGCTTTAGTGTCTCCGCATACCGCAGCACACGTCATAGCTTTGCAGACGATAAGTACAGCCATTTCAGAGAGAAGTGCGGCCAATGTGACGATCTGGCTTTAAGTCGATTCGATAACAAATGACGAAATGGACGGCTTTTTCGGGTTTTTACTGCATATGAACACTTTTCACATTCTCCCGTGTAACTCGGCTGCTAGTCCTCCTTTCATGCAGAATCTTAAAGTCGTAGCTCATGTCCAAGGCACCAAAGCCAGCTAAAAAGTCAAAAATCGATACCAAAAACTTGAATTGTACTACTTCTTACTGGCTATTACATCAACTTAGAAGCTTCATCTGTGTTCTACTATGGTCCTTTTAGTGTCTCCGCATACCGCAGCACACGTCATAGCTTTGCAGACGATAAGAACAACCGTTTCAGAGAGAAGAGCGGCAAATGTGACGATCTGGCTTTAAGTCGATTCGATAACAAATGACGAAAACGGACGGATTTCTCAGGTTTTTACTACATATGAACTCTTTTCACATTCTCCCGTGCAACTCGGCTGCTAGTCCTCCTTTCATGCAGATTCTTAAGGTCCTAGCTCATGTCCAAGGCACCAAAGCCATCTAAAAAGTCAATAATCGATACCTATAACTTGAATTGTACTACTTCTTACTGGTTATTACATCAACTTAGAAGCTACATCTGTGTTCTACTATGGTGCTTTTAGTGTCTCCACATACCGCAGCACGCGACATAGCTTTGCAGACGATAAGTACAACCGTTTCAGAGATAAGAGCGGCCAATGTGACAATTTGGCTTTAAGTCGATTCAATAACAAATGTCGAAAACGGACGGATTTCTCAGGTTTTCACTACATATGAACACTTTTCACATTCTCCCGTGCAACTCGGCAGCTAGTTCTCCTTTCATGCAGAATCTTAAGGTCCTAGCTCATGTCCAAGGAACCAAAGTAAGCTAAAATGTCAATAATCAATACCTAAAACTTGAATTGTACTACTTCTTACTGGCTATTACATCAACTTAGAAGCTTCATCTGTGTTCTACTGTGGTGCTTTTAGTGTCTCCGCATACCGCATCACGCGACATAGCTTTGCAGACGATAAGTACAACCGTTTCAGAGAGAAGAGCGGCCAAGTACGATCTGGCTTTAAGTCGATTCGATAACAAATGACGAAAACGGACGGATTTCGCAGGTTTTTACTACATATGAACACTTTTCACATTCTCCCGTGCAACTCGGCTGCTAGTCCTCCTTTCATGCAGAATCTTAAGGTCCTAGCTCATTTCCAAGGCACCACAGCCAGCTAAGAAGTCAATAATCGATACCTAAAACTTGAATTGCACTACTTCCTACTTGCTATTACATCAACTTAGAAGCTTCATCTGTGTTCTACTATGGTGCTTTTAGTGTCTCCGCATACCGCAGCACGCGAAGTAGCTTTGCAGACGATAAGTACAACCGTTTCAGAGAGAAGAGCGGCCAATGTGACGATTTGGCTTTAAGTCGATTCGATAACAAATGTCGAAAACGGACGGATTTCTCAGGTTTTTACTCCATATGAACACTTTTCACATTCTCCCGTGCAACTCGGCTGCTAGTTCTCCTTTCATGCAGAATCTTAAGGTCCTAGCTCATGTCCAAGGAACCAAAGCCAGCTAAAATGTCAATAATCAATACCTAAAACTTGAATTGTACTACTTCTTACTGGCTATTACATCAACTTAGAAGCTTCATCTGTGTTCTACTATGGTGCTTTTAGTGTCTCCACATACCGCAGCACGCGACATAGCTTTGCAGACGATAAGTACAACCGTTTCAGAGAGAAGAACGGCCAATGTGACGATCTGGCTTTAAGTCGATTCGATAACAAATGACGAAAACGGACGGATTTCTCAGGTTTTTACTACATATAAACACTTTTCACGCTCTCCCGTGCAACTCGGCTGCTAGTCCTCCTTTTATGCAGAATCTGAAGGTCCTAGCTCATGTCCAAGGCACCAAATCCAGCTAAAAAGTCAATAATCACTAATTAAAACTTGAATTGGACTACTTCTTACTGGCTATTACATCAACTTAGAAGCTTCATCTGTGTTCTACTATGGTGGTTTTTGTGTCTCCGCATGCCGCAGCACGCGACATAGCTTTGCAGACGATAAGTACAACCGTTTCAGAGAGAAGAGCGGCCAATGTGACGATCTGGCTTTAAGTCGATTCGATAACAAATGACGAAAACGGACGGATTTCTCAGGTTTTTACTACATATGAACCCTTTTCAAATTCTCCCATGCAACTCGGCTGCTAGTTCTCCTTTCATGCAGAATCTTAAGGTCCTAGCTCATGTTCAAGGCACCAAAGCCAGCTAAAAAGTCAATAATCAGTAACTAAAACTTGAATTGTTCTACTTCTTACTGGCAATTACATCATCTTAGAAGCTTCATCTGCGTTCTACTATGGTGCTTTTAGTGTCTCCACATACCGCAGCACGCGACATAGCTTTGCAGACGATAAGTACAACCGTTTCAGAGAGAAGAGCGGCCAATGTGACGATCAGCAGCTGTTGTGGCTCAGCACCTGAAGAATAATTTGGAAAATATTTCGAGTAGATTTCCCCACCATGTTATAGTTCTGGGTGGGGATTTTAATTTGCCGGATATAGACTGGGAGACTCAAACGTTCATAACGGGTGGCAGGGACAAAGAATCCAGTGAAATATTTTTAAGTGCTTTATCTGAAAACTACCTTGAGCAGTTAAACAGAAAACCGACTCGTGGCGATAATATATTAGACCTTCTGGTGACAAACAGACCCGAACTATTTGAATCAGTTAATGCAGAACAGGGAATCAGCGATCATAAAGCGGTTACTGCGTCGATGATTTCAGCCGTAAATAGAAATATTAAAAAAGGTAGGAAGATTTTTCTGTTTAGCAAAAGTGACAAAAAGCAGATTACAGAGTACCTGACGGCTCAACACAAAAGTTTTGTCTCAAGTGCAGATAGTGTTGAGGATCAGTGGACAAAGTTCAAAACCATGGTACAATATGCGTTAGATGAGTATGTGCCAAGGAAGATCGTAAGAGATGGAAAAGAGCCACCGTGGTACAACAACCGAGTTAGAAAACTGTTGCGGAAGCAAAGGGAACTTCACAGCAAACATAAACATAGCCAAAGCCTTGCAGACAAACAAAAATTACGCGAAGCGAAATGTAGTGTGAGGAGGGCTATGCGAGAGGCTTTCAATGAATTCGAAAGTAACGTTCTATGTACTGACTTGGCAGAAAATCCTAAGAAATTTTGGTCCTATGTCAAAGCGGTAGGTGGATCAAAACAAAATGTCCAGACACTCTGTGACCAAAATGGTACTGAAACAGAGGATGACAGACTAAAGGCCGAATTACTAAATGTCTTCTTCCAAAGCTGTTTCACAGAGGAAGACTGCACTGTGCTTCCTTCTCTAGATTGTCGCACAGTTGACAAAATGGTAGATATCGAAGTAGACGACAGAGGGATAGAGAAACAATTAAAATCGCTCAAAAGAGGAAAGGCCGCTGGTCCTGATGGGATACCAGTTCGATTTTACACAGAGTACGCGAAGGAACTTGCCCCCCTTCTTGCAGCGGTGTACCGTAGGTCTCTAGAAGAGCGAAGCGTTCCAAAGGATTGGAAAAGGGCACAGGTCATCCCCGTTCTCAAGAAGGGACGTCGAACAGATGTGCAGAACTATAGACCTATATCTCTAACGTCGATCAGTTGTAGAATTTTGGAACACGTATTATGTTCGAGTATAATGTCTTTTCTGGAGACTAGAAATCTACTCTGTAGGAATCAGCATGGGTTTCGAAAAAGACGATCGTGTGAAACCCAGCTCGCGCTATTCGTCCACGAGACTCAGAGGGCCTTAGACACGGGTTCACAGGTAGATGCCGTGTTTCTTGACTTCCGCAAGGCGTTTGACACAGTTCCCCATAGTCGTTTAATGAACAAAGTAAGAGCATACGGACTATCAGATCAATTGTGTGATTGGATTGAGGAGTTCCTAGATAACAGAACGCAGCACGTCATTCTCAATGGAGAGAAGTCTTCCGAAGTAAGAGTGATTTCAGGTGTGCCGCAGGGGAGTGTCATAGGACCGTTGCTATTCACAATATACATAAATGACCTGGTGGATGACATCGGAAGTTCACTGAGGCTTTTTGCGGATGATGCTGTGGTGTATCGAGAGGTTGCAACAATGGAAAATTGTACTGAAATGCAGGAGGATCTGCAGCGAATTGACGCATGGTGCACGGAATGGCAATTGAATCTCAATGTAGCGAAGTGTAATGTGATGCGAATACATAGAAAGATAGGTCCCTTATCATTTAGCTACAAAATAGCAGGTCAGCAACTGGAAGCAGTTAATTCCATAAATTATCTGGGAGTACGCATTAGGAGTGATTTAAAATGGAATGATCATATAAAGTTGATCGTCGGTAAAGCAGATGCCAGACTGAGATTCATTGGAAGAATCCTAAGGAAATGCAATCCGACAACAAAGGAAGTAGGTTACAGTACGCTTGTTCGCCCAATGCTTGAATACTGCTCAGCAGTGTGGGATCCGCACCAGGTAGGGTTGATAGAAGAGATAGAGAAGATCCAACGGAGAGCAGCGCGCTTCGTTACAGGATCATTTAGTAATTGCGAAAGCGTTACGGAGATGATAGATAAACTCCAGTGGAAGACTCTGCAGGAGAGACGCTCAGTAGCTCGGTACGGGCTTTTGGTGAAGTTTCTAGAACATACCTTCACCGAAGAGTCAAGCAGGAATATTGCTCCCTCCTACGTATATCTCGCGAAGAGACCATGAGGATAAAATCAGAGAGATTAGAGCCCACACAGAAGCATACCGACAATCCTTCTTTCCACGTACAATACGAGACTGGAATAGAAGGGAGAACCGATAGAGGTACTCAGGGTACCCTCCGCCACACACCGTCAGGTGGCTTGCGGAGTACGGATGTAGATGTAGATGTAGATGTAGATCTGGCTTTAAGTCGATTCGATAACAAATGACAACAACGGACGGATTTCTCAGGTTTTTACTACATATAAACACTTTTCACACTCTCCCGTGCAACTCGGCTGCTAGTTCTCCTTTCATGCAGAATCTTAAGGTCCTAGCTCATGTCCAAGGCACCAAAGCCAGCTAAAAAGTCAATAATCAATACCTAAAACTTGAATTGTATTACTTCTTACTGGCTATTACATCAACTTAGAAGCTTCATCTGTGTTCTACTATGGTGCTTTTAGGGTCTCCGCATACCGCAGCACGCGACATAGCTTTGCAGACGATAAGTACAACCGTTTCAGAGAGAAGAGCGGCAAATGTAACGATCTGGCTTTAAGTCGATTCGATAACAAATGACGAAAACGGACGAATTTCTCAGGTTTTTACTACATATGAACACTTTTGACATTCTCCCGTGCAACTCTGCTGCTAGTCCTCCTTTCATGCAGATTCTTAAGGTCCTAGCTCATGTCCAAGGCACCAAAGCCAGCTAAAAAGTCAATAATCGATACCTAAAACTTGAATTGTACTACTTCTTAGTGGCTATTACGTCAACTTAGAATCTTCATCTGTGTTCTACTGTGGTGCTTTTAGTGTCTCCGCATACCGCAGCACGCGACATAGCTCTGCAGACGATAGGTACAACCGTTTCAGAGAGAAGAGCGGCCAATGTGACGATCTGGCTTTAAGTCGATTCGATAACAAATGACGAAATCGGACGGATTTCTCAGGTGTTTACTACATATGAACACTTTTCACATTCTCCCGTGCAACTCGGCTGCTAGTCCTCCTTTCATGCAGATTCTTAAGGTCCTAGCTCATGTCCAAGGCACCAAAGCCATCTAAAAAGTCAATAATCGATACCTAAAACTTGAATTGTACTACTTCTTACTGGTTATTATATCAACTTAGAAGCTACATCTGTGTTCTACTATGGTGCTATTAGTGTCTCCACATACCGCAGCACGCGACATAGCTTTGCAGACGATAAGTACAACCGTTTCAGAGATAAGAGCGGCCAATGTGACAATTTGGCTTTAAGTCGATTCAATAACAAATGTCGAAAACGGACGGATTTCTCAGGTTTTCACTACATATGAACACTTTTCACATTCTCCCGTGCAACTCGGCAGCTAGTTCTCCTTTCATGCAGAATCTTAAGGTCCTAGCTCATGTCCAAGGAACCAAAGCCAGCTAAAATGTCAATAATCAATACCTAAAACTTGAATTGTACTACTTCTTACTGGCTATTACATCAACTTAGAAGCTTCATCTGTGTTCTACTATGGTGCTTTTAGTGTCTCCACATACCGCAGCACGCGACATAGCTTTGCAGACGATAAGTACAACCGTTTCAGAGAGAAGAACGGCCAATGTGACGATCTGGCTTTAAGTCGATTCGATAACAAATGACGAAAACGGACGGATTTCTCAGGTTTTTACTACATATAAACACTTTTCACGCTCTCCCGTGCAACTCGGCTGCTAGTCCTCCTTTTATGCAGAATCTGAAGGTCCTAGCTCATGTCCAAGGCACCAAATCCAGCTAAAAAGTCAATAATCACTAATTAAAACTTGAATTGGACTACTTCTTACTGGCTATTACATCAACTTAGAAGCTTCATCTGTGTTCTACTATGGTGGTTTTTGTGTCTCCGCATGCCGCAGCACGCGACATAGCTTTGCAGACGATAAGTACAACCGTTTCAGAGAGAAGAGCGGCCAATGTGACGATCTGGCTTTAAGTCGATTCGATAACAAATGACGAAAACGGACGGATTTCTCAGGTTTTTACTACATATGAACCCTTTTCAAATCCTCCCATGCAACTCGGCTGCTAGTTCTCCTTTCATGCAGAATCTTAAGGTCCTAGCTCATGTTCAAGGCACCAAAGCCAGCTAAAAAGTCAATAATCAGTAACTAAAACTTGAATTGTTCTACTTCTTACTGGCAATTACATCATCTTAGAAGCTTCATCTGCGTTCTACTATGGTGCTTTTAGTGTCTCCACATACCGCAGCACGCGACATAGCTTTGCAGACGATAAGTACAACCGTTTCAGAGAGAAGAGCGGCCAATGTGACGATCAGCAGCTGTTGTGGCTCAGCACCTGAAGAATAATTTGGAAAATATTTCGAGTAGATTTCCCCACCATGTTATAGTTCTGGGTGGGGATTTTAATTTGCCGGATATAGACTGGGAGACTCAAACGTTCATAACGGGTGGCAGGGACAAAGAATCCAGTGAAATATTTTTAAGTGCTTTATCTGAAAACTACCTTGAGCAGTTAAACAGAAAACCGACTCGTGGCGATAATATATTAGACCTTCTGGTGACAAACAGACCCGAACTATTTGAATCAGTTAATGCAGAACAGGGAATCAGCGATCATAAAGCGGTTACTGCGTCGATGATTTCAGCCGTAAATAGAAATATTAAAAAAGGTAGGAAGATTTTTCTGTTTAGCAAAAGTGACAAAAAGCAGATTACAGAGTACCTGACGGCTCAACACAAAAGTTTTGTCTCAAGTGCAGATAGTGTTGAGGATCAGTGGACAAAGTTCAAAACCATGGTACAATATGCGTTAGATGAGTATGTGCCAAGCAAGATCGTAAGAGATGGAAAAGAGCCACCGTGGTACAACAACCGAGTTAGAAAACTGTTGCGGAAGCAAAGGGAACTTCACAGCAAACATAAACATAGCCAAAGCCTTGCAGACAAACAAAAATTACGCGAAGCGAAATGTAGTGTGAGGAGGGCTATGCGAGAGGCTTTCAATGAATTCGAAAGTAACGTTCTATGTACTGACTTGGCAGAAAATCCTAAGAAATTTTGGTCCTATGTCAAAGCGGTAGGTGGATCAAAACAAAATGTCCAGACACTCTGTGACCAAAATGGTACTGAAACAGAGGATGACAGACTAAAGGCCGAATTACTAAATGTCTTCTTCCAAAGCTGTTTCACAGAGGAAGACTGCACTGTGCTTCCTTCTCTAGATTGTCGCACAGTTGACAAAATGGTAGATATCGAAGTAGACGACAGAGGGATAGAGAAACAATTAAAATCGCTCAAAAGAGGAAAGGCCGCTGGTCCTGATGGGATACCAGTTCGATTTTACACAGAGTACGCGAAGGAACTTGCCCCCCTTCTTGCAGCGGTGTACCGTAGGTCTCTGGAAGAGCGAAGCGTTCCAAAGGATTGGAAAAGGGCACAGGTCATCCCCGTTCTCAAGAAGGGACGTCGAACAGATGTGCAGAACTATAGACCTATATCTCTAACGTCGATCAGTTGTAGAATTTTGGAACACGTATTATGTTCGAGTATAATGTCTTTTCTGGAGACTAGAAATCTACTCTGTAGGAATCAGCATGGGTTTCGAAAAAGACGATCGTGTGAAACCCAGCTCGCGCTATTCGTCCACGAGACTCAGAGGGCCTTAGACACGGGTTCACAGGTAGATGCCGTGTTTCTTGACTTCCGCAAGGCGTTTGACACAGTTCCCCATAGTCGTTTAATGAACAAAGTAAGAGCATACGGACTATCAGATCAATTGTGTGATTGGATTGAGGAGTTCCTAGATAACAGAACGCAGCACGTCATTCTCAATGGAGAGAAGTCTTCCGAAGTAAGAGTGATTTCAGGTGTGCCGCAGGGGAGTGTCATAGGACCGTTGCTATTCACAATATACATAAATGACCTGGTGGATGACATCGGAAGTTCACTGAGGCTTTTTGCGGATGATGCTGTGGTGTATCGAGAGGTTGCAACAATGGAAAATTGTACTGAAATGCAGGAGGATCTGCAGCGAATTGACGCATGGTGCACGGAATGGCAATTGAATCTCAATGTAGCGAAGTGTAATGTGATGCGAATACATAGAAAGATAGGTCCCTTATCATTTAGCTACAAAATAGCAGGTCAGCAACTGGAAGCAGTTAATTCCATAAATTATCTGGGAGTACGCATTAGGAGTGATTTAAAATGGAATGATCATATAAAGTTGATCGTCGGTAAAGCAGATGCCAGACTGAGATTCATTGGAAGAATCCTAAGGAAATGCAATCCGACAACAAAGGAAGTAGGTTACAGTACGCTTGTTCGCCCAATGCTTGAATACTGCTCAGCAGTGTGGGATCCGCACCAGGTAGGGTTGATAGAAGAGATAGAGAAGATCCAACGGAGAGCAGCGCGCTTCGTTACAGGATCATTTAGTAATTGCGAAAGCGTTACGGAGATGATAGATAAACTCCAGTGGAAGACTCTGCAGGAGAGACGCTCAGTAGCTCGGTACGGGCTTTTGGTGAAGTTTCTAGAACATACCTTCACCGAAGAGTCAAGCAGGAATATTGCTCCCTCCTACGTATATCTCGCGAAGAGACCATGAGGATAAAATCAGAGAGATTAGAGCCCACACAGAAGCATACCGACAATCCTTCTTTCCACGTACAATACGAGACTGGAATAGAAGGGAGAACCGATAGAGGTACTCAGGGTACCCTCCGCCACACACCGTCAGGTGGCTTGCGGAGTACGGATGTAGATGTAGATGTAGATGTAGATCTGGCTTTAAGTCGATTCGATAACAAATGACAACAACGGACGGATTTCTCAGGTTTTTACTACATATAAACACTTTTCACACTCTCCCGTGCAACTCGGCTGCTAGTTCTCCTTTCATGCAGAATCTTAAGGTCCTAGCTCATGTCCAAGGCACCAAAGCCAGCTAAAAAGTCAATAATCAATACCTAAAACTTGAATTGTATTACTTCTTACTGGCTATTACATCAACTTAGAAGCTTCATCTGTGTTCTACTATGGTGCTTTTAGGGTCTCCGCATACCGCAGCACGCGACATAGCTTTGCAGACGATAAGTACAACCGTTTCAGAGAGAAGAGCGGCAAATGTAACGATCTGGCTTTAAGTCGATTCGATAACAAATGACGAAAACGGACGAATTTCTCAGGTTTTTACTACATATGAACACTTTTGACATTCTCCCGTGCAACTCTGCTGCTAGTCCTCCTTTCATGCAGATTCTTAAGGTCCTAGCTCATGTCCAAGGCACCAAAGCCAGCTAAAAAGTCAATAATCGATACCTAAAACTTGAATTGTACTACTTCTTAGTGGCTATTACGTCAACTTAGAATCTTCATCTGTGTTCTACTGTGGTGCTTTTAGTGTCTCCGCATACCGCAGCACGCGACATAGCTCTGCAGACGATAGGTACAACCGTTTCAGAGAGAAGAGCGGCCAATGTGACGATCTGGCTTTAAGTCGATTCGATAACAAATGACGAAATCGGACGGATTTCTCAGGTGTTTACTACATATGAACAGTTTTCACATTCTCCCGTGCAACTCGGCTGCTAGTCCTCCTTTCATGCAGATTCTTAAGGTCCTAGCTCATGTCCAAGGCACCAAAGCCAGCTAAAAAGTCAATAATCAATACCTAAAACTTGAATTGTACTACTTCTTACTGGCTATTACATCAACTTAGAAGCTTCATCTGTGTTCTACTATGGTGCTTTTAGTGTCACCGCATACCGCAGCACGCGACATAGCTTTGCAGACGATAAGTACAACGGTTCCAGAGAGAATAGCGGCCAAGTACGATCTGGCTTTAAGTCGATTCGACAACAAATGACGAAAACGGACGGATTTCTCAGGTTTTTACTACATATGAACACTTTTCACATTCTCCCGTGCAACTCGGCTGCTAGTCCTCCTTTCATGCAGAATCTTAAGGTCCTAGCTCATTTCCAAGGCACCAAAGCCAGCTAAGAAGTCAATAATCGATACCTAAAACTTGAATTGCACTACTTCCTACTGGCTATTACATCAACTTAGAAGCTTCATCTGTGTTCTACTATGGTGCTTTTAGTGTCTCCACATACCGCAGCACGCGACATAGCTTTGCAGACGATAAGTACAACCGTTTCAGAGAGAAGAGCGGCCAATGTGACGATTTGGCTTTAAGTCGATTCGATAACAAATGTCGAAAACGGACGGATTTCTCAGGTTTTTACTACATATGAACACTTTTCACACTCTCCCGTGCAACTCGGCTGCTAGTTCTCCTTTCATGCAGAATCTTAAGGTCCTAGCTCATGTCCAAGGAACCAAAGCCAGCTAAAATGTCAATAATCAATACCTAAAACTTGAATTGTACTACTTCTTACTGGCTATTACATCAACTTAGAAGCTTCATCTGTGTTCGACTATGGTGCTTTTAGTGTCTCCACATACCGCAGCACGCGACATAGCTTTGCAGACGATAAGTACAACCGTTTCAGAGAGAAGAGCGGCCAATGTGAAGATCTGGCTTAAGTCGATTCGATAACAAATGAAAAAAACGGACGAATTTCTAGGTTTTTACTACATATGAACACATTCCACATTCTTCCGTGCAACTCGGCTGCTAGTCCTCCTTTCATGCAGAATCTTAAGATCCTAGCTCATGTCCAAGGCACCAAAGCCAGCCAAAAAGTCAATAATCGATACCTAAAACTTGAATTGTACTATACCTTACTGGCTATTACATCAACTTAGAAGCTTCATCTGTTTTCTACTATGGTGCTTTTAGTGTCTCCGCATACCGGAGCACGAAACATAGCTCTGCAGACGATAATTAGGACCGTTTCAGAGAGAAGAGCGGCCAATGTGAAGATCTGGCTTTAAGTCGAGTCGATAACAAATGACGTAAACGGACGGATTTCTCAGGTTTTTACTACATATGAACACTTTCCACACTCTCTTGTGCAACTCGGCTGCTAGTCCTCCTTTCATGCAGATTCTTAAGGTCCTAACTCATGTCTAAGGCACCAAAGCCAGCTAAAAAGTCAATAATCGATACCTAAACTCGAATTGTACTACTTCTTAGTGGCTATTACGTCAACTTAGAATCTTCATCTCTGTTCTACTGTGGTGCTTTTAGTGTCTCCGCATACCGCAGCACGAGACATAGCTCTGCAGACGACAAGTATAACCCTTTCAGAGAGAAGAGCGGCCAATGTGACGATCTGGCTTTAAGTCGATTCGATAACAAATGACGAAAACGGACGGATTTCTCAGGTTTTTACTACATATGAACACTTTTCACATTCTCCCGTGCAACTCGGCTGCTAGTCCTCCTTTCATGCAGAATCTTAAGGTCCCAGCTCAATTCCAAGGCACCAAATCCAGCTAAGAAGTCAATAATCGATACCTAAAACTTGAATTGCACTACTTCCTACTGGCTATTACATCAACTTAGAAGCTTCATCTGTGTTCTGCTATGGTGCTTTTAGTGTCTCCGCATAACGCAGCACGCGACATAGCATTGAGGACGATAAGTACAACCGTTTCAGAGAGAAGAGCGGCCAATGTGGCGATCTGGCTTTAAGTCGATTCGATAACAAATGACGAAAACGGACGGATTTCTCAGGTTTTTACTACATATGAACACTTTTCACATTTTCCCGTGCAACTCGGCTGCTAGTCCTCCTTTCATGCAGAATCTTAAGGTCCTAGCTCATGTCCAAGGCACCAAAGCCAGCTAAAAAGTCAATAATGGATACCTAAAACTTGAATTGTACTACTTCTTACTGGCTATTACATCATCTTAGAAGCTTCATCTGTATTCTACTACGGTGCCTTTAGTGTCTCCGCATACCGCAGCACGCGACATAGCTTTGCAGACGATAAGTACAACCGTTTCAGAGAGAAGAGCGGCCAATGTGACGATCTGGCTTTAAGTCGATTCGATAACAAATGACGAAAACGGACGGATTTCGCAGGTTTTTACTACATATGAACACTTTTCACATTCTACAGTGCAACTCGGCTGCTAGTCCTCCTTTCATGCAGAATCTTAATGTCCTATCTCATTTCCAAGGCACCAAAGCCAGCTAAGAAATCAATAATCGATACCTAAAACTTGAATTGCACTACTTCCTACAGGCTATTACATTAACTTAGAAGCTTCATCTGTGTTCTACTATGGTGCCTTTAGTGTCTCCGCATACCGCAGCACGCGACATAGCTTTGCAGACGATAAGTACAACCGTTTCAGAGAGAAGAGCGGCCAATGTGACGATCTGGCTTTAAGTCGATTCGATAACAAATAACGAAAACGGACGGATTTCTCAGGTTTTTACTACATATGAACAGTTTTCACATTGTCCCGTGCAACTCGGCTGCTAGTCCTCCTTTCATGCAGAATCTTAAGTTCTAGCTCATGTCCAAGGCACCAAAGCCAGCTAAAATTCAATAATCGATAAATAAAACTTGAATTGTACTACTTCTTACTGGCAATTACATCATCTTAGAGGCTTCGTCTGTGTTCTGCTATGGTGCTTTTAGAGTCTCCGCATACCGCAGCACGCGACATAGCTTTGCAGACGATAAGAACAACCGTTTCAGAGAGAGGAGCGGCCAATGTGACGATCTGGCTTTAAGTCGATTCGATAACAAATGACGAAAACGGACGGAGTTCTCAGGTTTTTACTACATATGAACACTTTTCACATTCTCCCGTGCAACTCGGCTGCTAGTCCTCCTTTTGATGCAGAATCTTAAGGTCCTAGCTCATGTCCAAGGCACGAAAGCCACCTAAAAATCAATAATCGATACCTAAAACTTGAAGTGTACTACTTCTTACTGGCTATTATATCAACTTAGAAGCTTCATCTGTGTTCTACTATGGTGATTTTATTGTCTCCGCATACCGCAGCACGCGACATAGCTTTGCAGACGATAAGTACAACCGTTTCAGAGAAAAGAGGGGCCAATTTGACGATCTGGTCTTTAAGTCGATTCGATAACAAATGACGAAAACGGACGAATTTCTCAGGTTTTTACTACATATGAACACTTTTCACATTCTCCCATGCAACTCGGCTGCTAGTTCTCCTTTCATGCAGAATCCTAAGGTCCTAGCTCATGTCCAAGGCACCAAAGCCAGCTAAAAAGTCAATAATCGATACCTGAAACTTGAATTGTACTACTTCTCACTGGCTATTACATCAACTTAGAAGCTTCATCAGTGTTGTACTATGGTGCTTTTAGTGTCTCCGCATACCGCAGCACGCGACATAGCTTTGCAGACGACACGTACAACCGTTTCAGAGGTAAGAGCGGCCAATGTGACGATCGGGCTTTAAGTCGATTCGATAACAAATTACGAAAACGGACGGATTTCTCAGGTTTCTACTACGTATGAACACATTTCACATTCTCCCGTTCAACGCGGCTGCTAGTCCTCCTTTAATGCAGAATCTTAAGGTCCTAGCTCATGTCCAAGGCACCAAAGCCAGCTAAATAGTCAATAATCGATACCTAAAACTTGAAGTGTACTACCTCTTACTGGCTATTATATCAACTTAGAAGCTTCATCTGTGTTCTACTATGGTGATTTTATTGTCTCCGCATACCGCAGCACGCGACATAGCTTTGCAGACGATAAGTACAACCGGTTCAGAGAAAAGAGGGGCCAATTTGACGATCTGGCTTTAAGTCGATTCGATATCAAATGACGAAAACGGACGGATTTCTCAGGTTTTTACTACATATGAACACCTTTCACATTCTCCCGTGCAACTCGGCTGCTAGTCCTCCTTTCATGCAGAATCTTAAGGTCCTAGGTCACGTCCAATGCACCGAAGCCAGCTAAAAAGTCAACAATCGATACCTAAAACTTGAATTGTACTATTTCTTACTTTCTATTACATCATCTTAGAAGCTTCATCTGTGTTCTACTATGGTGCTTTTAGTGTCTCCGAATACCGCAGTACGCGACATAGCTTTGCAGACGATAAGTACAACCGTTTCAGAGAGCAGAGCGGCCAATGTGACGATTTGGCTTGAAGTCGATTCGATAACAAATGACGAAAACGGACGGATTTCTCAGGTTTTTACTACATATGAACGCTTTTCACATTCTCCCGTGCAACTCGGCTGCTAGTCCTCCTTTTGATGCAGAATCTTAAGGTCCTAGCTCATGTCCAAGGCACCAAAGCCAGCTAAAAAGTCAATAATCGATACCTAAAACTTGAAGTGTACTACTTCTTACTGGCTATTACATCAACTTAGAAGCTTCATCTGTGTTCTACTATGGTGCTTTTAGTGTCTCCGCATACCGCAGCACGCGACATAGCTTTGCAGACGATAAGTACAACCGTTTCAGAGAGAAGAGCGGCCAATGTGACGATCTGGCTTTAAGTCGATTCGATAACAAATGACGAAAATGGACGCATTTCTCAGGTTTCTACTACATATGAACACATTTCACATTCTCCCGTGCAACGCGGCTGCTAGTCCTAACTTAATGCAGAATCTTAAGGTCCTAGCTCATGTCCAAGGCACCAAAGCCAGCTAAAAAGTCAATAATCGATACCTAAAACTTGAATTGTACTACTTCTTACTGGCTATTACATCATCTTAGAAGCTTCATCTGTGTTCTACTATGGTGATTTTATTGTCTCCGCATACCGCAGCACGCGACATAGCTTTGCAGACGATAAGTACAACCGTTTCAGAGAGAAGAGCGGCCAATGTGACGATCGGGCTTTAAGTCGATTCGATAACAAATGACGAGAACGGACGTATTTCTCAGGTTTCTACTACATATGAACACATTTCACATTCTCCCGTGCAACGCGGCTGCTAGTCCCCCTTTAATGCAGAATCTTAAGGTCCTAGCTCATGTCCAGATCACCAAAGCCAGCTAAAAAGTCAATAATCGATATCTAAAACTTGAATTGTACTACTTCTTACTGGCCATTACATCATATTAGAAGCTTCATCTGTGTTCTACTATGGTGCTTTTAGTGTCTCCGAATATCGCAGTACGCGACATAGCTTTGCAGACGATAAGTACAACCGTTTCAGAGAGCAGAGCGGCCAATGTGACGATTTGGCTTTAAGTCGATTCGATAACAAATGACGAAAACGGACGTATTTCTCAGGTTTCTACTACATATGAACACATTTCACATTCTCCCGTGCAACGCGGCTGCTAGTCCTCCTTTAATGCAGAATCTTAAGGTCCTAGCTCATGTCCAGAGCACCAAAGCCAGCTAAAAAGTCAATAATCGATACCTAAAACTTGAATTGTACTACTTCTTACTGGCTATTACATCAACTTAGAAGCTTCATCTGTGTTCTACTATGGTGATTTTATTGTCTCCGCATACCGCAGCACGCGACATAGCTTTGCAGACGATATGTACAACCGTTTCAGAGAAAAGAATGGCCAATTTGACGATCTGGCTTTAAGTCGATTCGATAACAAATGACGAAAACGGACGGATTTCTCAGGTTTTTACTACATAAGAACACTTTTCACATTCTCCCGTGCAACTCGGCTGCTAGTCCTCCTTTTGATGCAGAATCTTAAGGTCCTAGCTCATGTCCAGATCACCAAAGCCTGCTAAAAAGTCAATAATCGATACCTAAAACTTGAATTGTACTACTTCTTACTGGCTATTACATCATGTTAGAAGCTTCATCTGTGTTCTACTATGGTGATTTTATTGTCTCCGCATACCGCAGCACGCGACATAGCTTTGCAGACGATAAGTACAACCGTTTCAGAGAGAAGAGCGGCCAATGTGACGATCGGGCTTTAAGTCGATTCGATAACAAATGACGAAAACGGACGTATTTTTCAGGTTTCTACTACATATGAACACATTTCACATTCTCCCGTGCAACGCGGCTGCTAGTCCTCCTTTAATGCAGAATCTTAAGGTCCTAGCTCATGTCCAGAGCACCAAAGCCAGCTAAAAAGTCAATAATCGATACCTAAAACTTGAATTGTACTACTTCTTACTGGCTATTACATCAACTTAGAAGCTTCATCTGTGTTCTACTATGGTGCTTTTAGTGTCTCCGCATACCGCAGCACGCGACATAGCTTTCCAGACGATAAGTACAACCGTTTCAGAGAGAAGAGCGGCCAATGTGACGATCTGGCTTTAAGTCGATTCGATAACAAATGACGAAAACGGACGGATTTCTCAGGTTTTTACTACATATGAACACTTTTCACATTCTCCCATGCAACTCGGCTGCTAGTCCTCCTTTTGATGCAGAATCTTAAGGTCCTAGCTCATGTCCAAGGCACCAAAGCCAGCTAAAAAGTCAATAATCGATACCTAAAACTTTAAGTGTACTACTTCTTACTGGCTATTACATCATCTTAGAAGCTTCATCTGTGTTCTACTATGGTGATTTTATTGTCTCCGCATACCGCAGCACGCGACATAGCTTTGCAGACGATAAGTACAACCGTTTCAGAGAGAAGAGCGGCCAATGTGACGATCGGGCTTTAAGTCGATTCGATAACAAATGACGAAAACGGACGTATTTCTCAGGTTTCTACTACATATGAACACATTTCACATTCTCCCGTGCAACGCGGCTGCTAGTCCTCCTTTAATGCAGAATCTTAAGGTCCTAGCTCATGTCCAGATCACCAAAGCCAGCTAAAAAGTCAATAATCGATATCTAAAACTTGAATTGTACTACTTCTTACTGGCTATTACATCATATTAGAAGCTTCATCTGTGTTCTACTATGGTGCTTTTAGTGTCTCCGAATATCGCAGTACGCGACATAGCTTTGCAGACGATAAGTACAACCATTTCAGAGAGCAGAGCGGCCAATGTGACGATTTGGCTTTAAGTCGATTCGATAACAAATGACGAAAACGGACGTATTTCTCAGGTTTCTACTACATATGAACACATTTCACATTCTCCCGTGCAACGCGGCTGCTAGTCCTCCTTTAATGCAGAATCTTAAGGTCCTAGCTCATGTCCAGAGCACCAAAGCCAGCTAAAAAGTCAATAATCGATACCTAAAACTTGAATTGTACTACTTCTTACTGGCTATTACATCAACTTAGAAGCTTCATCTGTGTTCTACTATGGTGATTTTATTGTCTCCGCATACCGCAGCACGCGACATAGCTTTGCAGACGATATGTACAACCGTTTCAGAGAAAAGAATGGCCAATTTGACGATCTGGCTTTAAGTCGATTCGATAACAAATGACGAAAACGGACGGATTTCTCAGGTTTTTACTACATATGAACACTTTTCACATTCTCCCGTGCAACTCGGCTGCTAGTCCTCCTTTTGATGCAGAATCTTAAGGTCCTAGCTCATGTCCAGATCACCAAAGCCAGCTAAAAAGTCAATAATCGATACCTAAAACTTGAATTGTACTACTTCTTACTGGCTATTACATCATGTTAGAAGCTTCATCTGTGTTCTACTATGGTGATTTTATTGTCTCCGCATACCGCAGCACGCGACATAGCTTTGCAGACGATAAGTACAGCCGTTTCAGAGAGAAGAGCGGCCAATGTGACGATCGGGCTTTAAGTCGATTCGATAACAAATGACGAAAACGGACGTATTTCTCAGGTTTCTACTACATATGAACACATTTCACATTCTCCCGTGCAACGCGGCTGCTAGTCCTCCTTTAATGCAGAATCTTAAGGTCCTAGCTCATGTCCAGAGCACCAAAGCCAGCTAAAAAGTCAATAATCGATACCTAAAACTTGAATTGTACTACTTCTTACTGGCTATTACATCAACTTAGAAGCTTCATCTGTGTTCTACTATGGTGCTTTTAGTGTCTCCGCATACCGCAGCACGCGACATAGCTTTCCAGACGATAAGTACAACCGTTTCAGAGAGAAGAGCGGCCAATGTGACGATCTGGCTTTAAGTCGATTCGATAACAAATGACGAAAACGGACGGATTTCTCAGGTTTTTACTACATATGAACACTTTTCACATTCTCCCGTGCAACTCGGCTGCTAGTCCTCCTTTTGATGCAGAATCTTAAGGTCCTAGCTCATGTCCAAGGCACCAAAGCCAGCTAAAAAGTCAATAATCGATACCTAAAACTTTAAGTGTACTACTTCTTACTGGCTATTATATCAACTTAGAAGCTTCATCTGTGTTCTACTATGGTGATTTTATTGTCTCCGCATACCGCAGCACGCGACATAGTTTTGCAGACGATAAGTACAACCGTTTCAGAGAAAAGAGGGGCCTATTTGACGATCTGGCTTTAAGTCGATTCGATAACAAATGACGAAAACGGACAGATTTCTAAGGTTTTTACTACATATGAACACTTTTGACATCCTCCCGTGCAACTCGGCTGCTAGTCCTCCTTTTGATGCAGAATCTTAAGGTCCTAGCTCATGTCCAAGGCTCCAAAGCCAGCTAAAAAGTCAATAATCGATACTTAAAACTTGTATTGTACTACTTCTTACTGGCTATTATATCAACTTAGAAGCTTCATCTGTGTTCTACTATGGTGATTTTCTTGTCTCCGCATACCGCAGCACGCGACATAGCTTTGCAGACGATAAGTACAACCGTTTCAGAGAGAAGAGCGGCCAATGTGACGATCTGGCTTTAAGTCGATTCGATAACAAATGACGAAAACGGACGGATTTCTCAGGTTTCTACTACATATGAACACATTTCACATTCTCCCGTGCAACGCGGCTGCTAGTCCTCCTTTAATGCAGAATCTTAAGGTCCTAGCTCATGTCCAAGGCACCAAAGCCAGCTAAGAAGTCAATAATCGATACCTAAAACTTGAATTGTACTACTTCTTACTGGCTATTACATCAACTTAGAAGCTTCATCTGTGTTCTACTATGGTGCTTTTAGTGTCTCCGCATACCGCAGCACGCGACATAGCTTTAAGGACGATAAGTACAACCGTTTCAGAGAGAGGAGCGGCCAATGTGACGTTCTGGCATTAAGTCGATTCGATAACAAATGACGAAAACGGACGGATTTCTCAGGTTTTTACTACATCTGAACACTTTTCACATTCTCCCGTGCCACTCGGCTGCTAGTCCTCCTTTCATGCAGAATCTTAAGGTCCTAGCTCATGTCCAGATCACCAAAGCCAGCTAAAAAGTCAATAATCGATACCTAAAACTTGAATTGTACTACTTCTTACTGGGTATTACACCATCTTAGAAGCTTCATCTGTGTTCTACTATGGTGCTTTTAGTGTCTCCGCATACCGCAGCACGCGACATAGTTTTGCAGACGATAAGTACAACCGTTTCAGAGAAAAGAGGGGCCTATTTGACGATCTGGCTTTAAGTCGATTCGATAACAAATGACGAAAACGGACAGATTTCTAAGGTTTTTACTACATATGAACACTTTTGACATCCTCCCGTGCAACTCGGTTGCTAGTCCTCGTTTTGATGCAGAATCTTAAGGTCCTAGCTCATGTCCAAGGCACCAAAGCCAGGTAAAAAGTCAATAATCGATACCTAAAACTTGAAGTGTACTACTTCTTACTGGCTATTATATCAACTTAGAAGCTTCATCTGTGTTCTACTATGCTGATTTTATTGTCTCCGCATACCGCAGCACGCGACATAGCTTTGCAGACGATAAGTACAACCGTTTCAGAGACAAGAGGGGCCAATTTGACGATCTGGCTTTAAGTATATTCGATAACAAATGACGAAAACGGACGGATTTCTCAGGTTTTTACTACATATGAACACTTTTCACATTCTCCCGTGCCACTCGGCTGCTAGTCCTCCTTTTGATGCAGAATCTTAAGGGCCTAGCTCATGTCCAAGGCTCCAAAGCCAGCTAAAAAGTCAATAATCGATACCTAAAACTTGAATTGTACTACTTCTTACTGGGTATTACACCATCTTAGAAGCTTCATCTGTGTTCTACTATGGTGCTTTTAGTGTCTCCGCATACCGCAGCACGCGACATAGTTTTGCAGACGATAAGTACAACCGTTTCAGAGAAAAGAGGGGCCTATTTGACGATCTGGCTTTAAGTCGATTCGATAACAAATGACGAAAACGGACAGATTTCTAAGGTTTTTACTACATATGAACACTTTTGACATCCTCCCGTGCAACTCGGTTGCTAGTCCTCGTTTTGATGCAGAATCTTAAGGTCCTAGCTCATGTCCAAGGCACCAAAGCCAGGTAAAAAGTCAATAATCGATACCTAAAACTTGAAGTGTACTACTTCTTACTGGCTATTATATCAACTTAGAAGCTTCATCTGTGTTCTACTATGCTGATTTTATTGTCTCCGCATACCGCAGCACGCGACATAGCTTTGCAGACGATAAGTACAACCGTTTCAGAGACAAGAGGGGCCAATTTGACGATCTGGCTTTAAGTATATTCGATAACAAATGACGAAAACGGACGGATTTCTCAGGTTTTTACTACATATGAACACTTTTCACATTCTCCCGTGCCACTCGGCTGCTAGTCCTCCTTTTGATGCAGAATCTTAAGGGCCTAGCTCATGTCCAAGGCTCCAAAGCCAGCTAAAAAGTCAATAATCGATACCTAAAACTTGTATTGTACTACTTCTTACTGGCTATTATATCAACTTGGAAGCTTCATCTGTGTTCTACTATGGTGATTTTATTGTCTCCGCATACCGCAGCACGCGACATAGCTTTGCAGACGATAAGTACAACTGTTTCATAGAAAAGAGGGGCCTATTTGACGATCTGGCTTTAAGTCGATTTGATAACAAATGACGAAAACGGACAGATTTCTAAGGTTTTTACTACATATGAACACTTTTCACATTCTCCCGTGCAACTCGGCTGCTAGTCCTCCTTTTGATGCAGAATCTTAAGGTCCTAGCTCATGTCCAAGGCTCCAAAGCCAGCTAAAAAGTCAATAATCGATACCTAAAACTTGTATTGTACTACTTCTTACTGGCTATTATATCAACTTAGAAGCTTCATCTGTGTTCTACTATGGTGATTTTATTGTCTCCGCATACCGCAGCACGCGACATAGCTTTGCAGACGATAAGTACAACCGTTTCAGAGAGAAGAGCGGCCAATGTGACGATCTGGCTTTAAGTCGATTCGATAACAAATGACGAAAACGGACGGATTTCTCAGGTTTCTACTACATATGAACACATTTCACATTCTCCCGTGCAACGCGGCTGCTAGTCCTCCTTTAATGCCGAATCTAAAGGTCCTAGCTCATGTCCAAGGCACCAAAGCCAGCTAAAAAGTCAATAATCGATACCTAAAACTTGAATTGTACTACTTCTTACTGGCTATTACATCAACTTAGAAGCTTCATCTGTGTTCTACTATGGTGCTTTTAGTGTCTCCGCATACCGCAGCACGCGACTTAGCTTTAAGGACGATAAGTACAACCGTTTCAGAGAGAGGAGCGGCCAATGTGACGTTCTGGCATTAAGTCGATTCGATAACAAATGACGAAAACGGACGGATTTCTCAGGTTTTTACTACATCTGAACACTTTTCACATTCTCCCGTGCCACTCGGCTGCTAGTCCTCCTTTCATGCAGAATCTTAAGGTCCTAGCTCATGTCCAGATCACCAAAGCCAGCTAAAAAGTCAATAATCGATACCTAAAACTTGAATTGTACTACTTCTTACTGGCTATTACACCATCTTAGAAGCTTCATCTGTGTTCTACTATGGTGCTTTTAGTGTCTCCGCATACCGCAGCACGCGACATAGCTTTCCAGACGATAAGTACAACCGTTTCAGAGAGAAGAGCGGCCAATGTGACGATCTGGCTTTAAGTCGATTCGACAACAAATGACGAAAACGGACGGATTTCTCAGGTTTTTACTCCATATGAACACTTTTCACATTCTCCCGTGCAACTCGGTTGCTAGTCCTCCTTTTGATGCAGAATCTTAAGGTCCTAGCTCATGTCCAAGGCACCAAAGCCAGCTAAAATGTCAATAATCGATACCTAAAACTTGAAGTGTAGTACTTCTTACTGGCTATTATATCAACTTAGAAGCTTCATCTGTGTTCTACTATGGTGCTTTTAGTGTCTCCGCATACCGCAGCACGCGACATAGCTTTGAGGACGATAAGTACAACCGTTTCAGTTAGAGGAGGGGCTAATGTGACGTTCTGCAATTAGGTCGATTCGATAACAAATGACGAAAACGGACGGATTTCTCAGGTTTTTACTACATATGAACACTTTTCACATTCTCCCGTGCAACTCGGCTGCTAGTCCTCCTTTCATGCAGAATCTTAAGGTCCTAGCTCATGTCCAGATCACCAAAGCCAGCTAAAAAGTCAATAATCGATACCTAAAACTTGAATTGTACTACTTCTTACTGGCTATTACATCAACTTAGAAGCTTCATCTGTGTTCTACTATGGTGCTTTTAATGTCTCCGCATACCGCAGCACGCGACATAGCTTTCCAGACGATAAGTACTACCGTTTCAGAGAGAAGAGCGGCCAATGTGACGTTCAGCAATTAGGTCGATTCGATAACAAATGACGAAAACGGACGGATTTCTCAGGTTTTTACTACATATGAACAATTTTCACATTCTCCCGTGCAACTCGGCTGCTAGTCCTCCTTTCATGCAGAATCTTAAGGTCCTAGCTCATGTCCAGATCACCAAAGCCAGCTAAAAAGTCAATAATCGATACCTAAAACTTTAAGTGTACTACTTCTTACTGGCTATTATATCAACTTAGGAGCTTCATCTGTGTTCTACTATGGTGCTTTTAGTGTCTCCGCATACCGCAGCACGCGACATAGCTTTCCAAACGATAAGTACAACCGTTTCAGAGAGAAGAGCGGCCAATGTGACGATCTGGCTTTAAGTCGATTCGATAACAAATGACGAAAACGGACGGATTTCTCAGGTTTTTACTACATATGAACACTTTTCACATTCTCCCGTGCAGCTTGGCTGCTAGTCCTCCTTTCATGCAGAACTTTAAGGTCCTAGCTCATGTCCAAGGCACCAAAGCCAGCTAAAAAGTAATTAATCAGTACCTAAAAATTGAATTGTACTACTTCTTACTGGCTATTACATCAACTTAGAAGCTTCATCTGTGTTCTACTATGGTGCTTTTAGTGTCTCCACATACCGCAGCACGCGACATAGCTTTGCAGACGATAAGTACAACCGTTTCAGTTAGAGGAGCGGCCAATGTGACGTTCTGCAATTTGGTCGATTCGATAACAAATGACGAAAACGGACGGATTTCTCAGGTTTTTACTACATATGAACAATTTTCACATTCTCCCGTGCAACTCGGCTGCTAGTCCTCCTTTCATGCAGAATCTTAAGGTCCTAGCTCATGTCCAGATCACCAAAGCCAGCTAAAAAGTCAATAATCGATACCTAAAACTTGAATTGTACTACTTCTTACTGGATATTACATCAACTTAGAAGCTTCATCTGTGTTCTACTATGGTGCTTTTAGTGTCTCCGCATACCGCAGCACGCGACATAGCTTTCCAGACGATAAGTGCAACCGTTTCAGAGAGAAGAGCGGCCAATGTGACGATCTGGCTTTAAGTCGATTCGATAACAAATGACGAAAACGGACGGATTTCTCAGGTTTTTACTACATATGAACACTTTTCACATTCTCCCGTGCCACTCGGCTGCTAGTCCTCCTTTTGATGCAGAATCTTAAGGGCCTAGCTCATGTCCAAGGCTCCAAAGCCAGCTAAAAAGTCAATAATCGATACCTAAAACTTGTATTGTACTACTTCTTACTGGCTATTATATCAACTTAGAAGCTTCATCTGTGTTCTACTATGGTGATTTTATTGTCTCCGCATACCGCAGCACGCGACATAGCTTTGCAGACGATAAGTACAACCGTTTCATAGAAAAGAGGGGCCTATTTGACGATCTGGCTTTAAGTCGATTCGATAACAAATGACGAAAACGGACAGATTTCTAAGGTTTTTACTACATATGAACACTTTTCACATTCTCCCGTGCAACTCGGCTGCTAGTCCTCCTTTTGATGCAGAATCTTAAGGTCCTAGCTCATGTCCAAGGCTCCAAATCCAGCTAAAAAGTCAATAATCGATACCTAAAACTTGTATTGTACTACTTCTTACTGGCTATTATATCAACTTAGAAGCTTCATCTGTGTTCTACTATGGTGATTTTATTGTCTCCGCATACCGCAGCACGCGACATAGCTTTGCAGACGATAAGTACAACCGTTTCAGAGAGAAGAGCGGCCAATGTGACGATCTGGCTTTAAGTCGATTCGATAACAAATGACGAAAACGGACGGATTTCTCAGGTTTTTACTACATATGAACACATTTCACATTCTCCCGTGCAACGCGGCTGCTAGTCCTCCTTTAATGCAGAATCTTAAGGTCCTAGCTCATGTCCAAGGCACCAAAGCCAGCTAAAAAGTCAATAATCGATACCTAAAACTTGAATTGTACTACTTCTTACTGGCTATTACATCAACTTAGAAGCTTCATCTGTGTTCTACTATGGTGCTTTTAGTGTCTCCGCATACCGCAGCACGCGACATAGCTTTAAGGACGATAAGTACAACCGTTTCAGAGAGAGGAGCGGCCAATGTGACGTTCTGGCATTAAGTCGATTCGATAACAAATGACGAAAACGGACGGATTTCTCAGGTTTTTACTACATCTGAACACTTTTCACATTCTCCCGTGCCACTCGGCTGCTAGTCCTCCTTTCATGCAGAATCTTAAGGTCCTAGCTCATGTCCAGATCACCAAAGCCAGCTAAAAAGTCAATAATCGATACCTAAAACTTGAATTGTACTACTTCTTACTGGCTATTACACCATCTTAGAAGCTTCATCTGTGTTCTACTATGGTGCTTTTAGTGTCTCCGCATACCGCAGCACGCGACATAGCTTTGCAGACGATAAGTACAACCGTTTCAGAGACAAGAGGGGCCAATTTGACGATCTGGCTTTAAGTATATTCGATAACAAATGACGAAAACGGACGGATTTCTCAGGTTTTTACTACATATGAACACTTTTCACATTCTCCCGTGCCACTCGGCTGCTAGTCCTCCTTTTGATGCAGAATCTTAAGGTCCTAGCTCATGTCCAAGGCACCAAAGCCAGCTAAAAAGTCAATAATCGATACCTAAAACTTGAAGTGTACTACTTCTTACTGGCTATTATATCAACTTAGAAGCTTCATCTGTGTTCTACTATGCTGATTTTATTGTCTCCGCATACCGCAGCACGCGACATAGCTTTGCAGACGATAAGTACAACCGTTTCAGAGACAAGAGGGGCCAATTTGACGATCTGGCTTTAAGTATATTCGATAACAAATGACGAAAACGGACGGATTTCTCAGGTTTTTACTACATATGAACACTTTTCACATTCTCCCGTGCCACTCGGCTGCTAGTCCTCCTTTTGATGCAGAATCTTAAGGGCCTAGCTCATGTCCAAGGCTCCAAAGCCAGCTAAAAAGTCAATAATCGATACCTAAAACTTGTATTGTACTACTTCTTACTGGCTATTATATCAACTTGGAAGCTTCATCTGTGTTCTACTATGGTGATTTTATTGTCTCCGCATACCGCAGCACGCGACATAGCTTTGCAGACGATAAGTACAACTGTTTCATAGAAAAGAGGGGCCTATTTGACGATCTGGCTTTAAGTCGATTTGATAACAAATGACGAAAACGGACAGATTTCTAAGGTTTTTACTACATATGAACACTTTTCACATTCTCCCGTGCAACTCGGCTGCTAGTCCTCCTTTTGATGCAGAATCTTAAGGTCCTAGCTCATGTCCAAGGCTCCAAAGCCAGCTAAAAAGTCAATAATCGATACCTAAAACTTGTATTGTACTACTTCTTACTGGCTATTATATCAACTTAGAAGCTTCATCTGTGTTCTACTATGGTGATTTTATTGTCTCCGCATACCGCAGCACGCGACATAGCTTTGCAGACGATAAGTACAACCGTTTCAGAGAGAAGAGCGGCCAATGTGACGATCTGGCTTTAAGTCGATTCGATAACAAATGACGAAAACGGACGGATTTCTCAGGTTTCTACTACATATGAACACATTTCACATTCTCCCGTGCAACGCGGCTGCTAGTCCTCCTTTAATGCCGAATCTAAAGGTCCTAGCTCATGTCCAAGGCACCAAAGCCAGCTAAAAAGTCAATAATCGATACCTAAAACTTGAATTGTACTACTTCTTACTGGCTATTACATCAACTTAGAAGCTTCATCTGTGTTCTACTATGGTGCTTTTAGTGTCTCCGCATACCGCAGCACGCGACTTAGCTTTAAGGACGATAAGTACAACCGTTTCAGAGAGAGGAGCGGCCAATGTGACGTTCTGGCATTAAGTCGATTCGATAACAAATGACGAAAACGGACGGATTTCTCAGGTTTTTACTACATCTGAACACTTTTCACATTCTCCCGTGCCACTCGGCTGCTAGTCCTCCTTTCATGCAGAATCTTAAGGTCCTAGCTCATGTCCAGATCACCAAAGCCAGCTAAAAAGTCAATAATCGATACCTAAAACTTGAATTGTACTACTTCTTACTGGCTATTACACCATCTTAGAAGCTTCATCTGTGTTCTACTATGGTGCTTTTAGTGTCTCCGCATACCGCAGCACGCGACATAGCTTTCCAGACGATAAGTACAACCGTTTCAGAGAGAAGAGCGGCCAATGTGACGATCTGGCTTTAAGTCGATTCGACAACAAATGACGAAAACGGACGGATTTCTCAGGTTTTTACTCCATATGAACACTTTTCACATTCTCCCGTGCAACTCGGTTGCTAGTCCTCCTTTTGATGCAGAATCTTAAGGTCCTAGCTCATGTCCAAGGCACCAAAGCCAGCTAAAATGTCAATAATCGATACCTAAAACTTGAAGTGTAGTACTTCTTACTGGCTATTATATCAACTTAGAAGCTTCATCTGTGTTCTACTATGGTGCTTTTAGTGTCTCCGCATACCGCAGCACGCGACATAGCTTTGAGGACGATAAGTACAACCGTTTCAGTTAGAGGAGGGGCTAATGTGACGTTCTGCAATTAGGTCGATTCGATAACAAATGACGAAAACGGACGGATTTCTCAGGTTTTTACTACATATGAACACTTTTCACATTCTCCCGTGCAACTCGGCTGCTAGTCCTCCTTTCATGCAGAATCTTAAGGTCCTAGCTCATGTCCAGATCACCAAAGCCAGCTAAAAAGTCAATAATCGATACCTAAAACTTGAATTGTACTACTTCTTACTGGCTATTACATCAACTTAGAAGCTTCATCTGTGTTCTACTATGGTGCTTTTAATGTCTCCGCATACCGCAGCACGCGACATAGCTTTCCAGACGATAAGTACTACCGTTTCAGAGAGAAGAGCGGCCAATGTGACGTTCAGCAATTAGGTCGATTCGATAACAAATGACGAAAACGGACGGATTTCTCAGGTTTTTACTACATATGAACAATTTTCACATTCTCCCGTGCAACTCGGCTGCTAGTCCTCCTTTCATGCAGAATCTTAAGGTCCTAGCTCATGTCCAGATCACCAAAGCCAGCTAAAAAGTCAATAATCGATACCTAAAACTTTAAGTGTACTACTTCTTACTGGCTATTATATCAACTTAGGAGCTTCATCTGTGTTCTACTATGGTGCTTTTAGTGTCTCCGCATACCGCAGCACGCGACATAGCTTTCCAAACGATAAGTACAACCGTTTCAGAGAGAAGAGCGGCCAATGTGACGATCTGGCTTTAAGTCGATTCGATAACAAATGACGAAAACGGACGGATTTCTCAGGTTTTTACTACATATGAACACTTTTCACATTCTCCCGTGCAGCTTGGCTGCTAGTCCTCCTTTCATGCAGAACTTTAAGGTCCTAGCTCATGTCCAAGGCACCAAAGCCAGCTAAAAAGTAATTAATCAGTACCTAAAAATTGAATTGTACTACTTCTTACTGGCTATTACATCAACTTAGAAGCTTCATCTGTGTTCTACTATGGTGCTTTTAGTGTCTCCACATACCGCAGCACGCGACATAGCTTTGCAGACGATAAGTACAACCGTTTCAGTTAGAGGAGCGGCCAATGTGACGTTCTGCAATTAGGTCGATTCGATAACAAATGACGAAAACGGACGGATTTCTCAGGTTTTTACTACATATGAACAATTTTCACATTCTCCCGTGCAACTCGGCTGCTAGTCCTCCTTTCATGCAGAATCTTAAGGTCCTAGCTCATGTCCAGATCACCAAAGCCAGCTAAAAAGTCAATAATCGATACCTAAAACTTGAATTGTACTACTTCTTACTGGATATTACATCAACTTAGAAGCTTCATCTGTGTTCTACTATGGTGCTTTTAGTGTCTCCGCATACCGCAGCACGCGACATAGCTTTCCAGACGATAAGTGCAACCGTTTCAGAGAGAAGAGCGGCCAATGTGACGATCTGGCTTTAAGTCGATTCGATAACAAATGACGAAAACGGACGGATTTCTCAGGTTTTTACTACATATGAACACTTTTCACATTCTCCCGTGCCACTCGGCTGCTAGTCCTCCTTTTGATGCAGAATCTTAAGGGCCTAGCTCATGTCCAAGGCTCCAAAGCCAGCTAAAAATTCAATAATCGATACCTAAAACTTGTATTGTACTACTTCTTACTGGCTATTATATCAACTTAGAAGCTTCATCTGTGTTCTACTATGGTGATTTTATTGTCTCCGCATACCGCAGCACGCGACATAGCTTTGCAGACGATAAGTACAACCGTTTCATAGAAAAGAGGGGCCTATTTGACGATCTGGCTTTAAGTCGATTCGACAACAAATGACGAAAACGGACGGATTTCTCAGGTTTTTACTCCATATGAACACTTTTCACATTCTCCCGTGCAACTCGGTTGCTAGTCCTCCTTTTGATGCAGAATCTTAAGGTCCTAGCTCATGTCCAAGGCACCAAAGCCAGCTAAAATGTCAATAATCGATACCTAAAACTTGAAGTGTAGTACTTCTTACTGGCTATTATATCAACTTAGAAGCTTCATCTGTGTTCTACTATGGTGCTTTTAGTGTCTCCGCATACCGCAGCACGCGACATAGCTTTGAGGACGATAAGTACAACCGTTTCAGTTAGAGGAGGGGCTAATGTGACGTTCTGCAATTAGGTCGATTCGATAACAAATGACGAAAACGGACGGATTTCTCAGGTTTTTACTACATATGAACACTTTTCACATTCTCCCGTGCAACTCGGCTGCTAGTCCTCCTTTCATGCAGAATCTTAAGGTCCTAGCTCATGTCCAGATCACCAAAGCCAGCTAAAAAGTCAATAATCGATACCTAAAACTTGAATTGTACTACTTCTTACTGGCTATTACATCAACTTAGAAGCTTCATCTGTGTTCTACTATGGTGCTTTTAATGTCTCCGCATACCGCAGCACGCGACATAGCTTTCCAGACGATAAGTACTACCGTTTCAGAGAGAAGAGCGGCCAATGTGACGTTCAGCAATTAGGTCGATTCGATAACAAATGACGAAAACGGACGGATTTCTCAGGTTTTTACTACATATGAACAATTTTCACATTCTCCCGTGCAACTCGGCTGCTAGTCCTCCTTTCATGCAGAATCTTAAGGTCCTAGCTCATGTCCAGATCACCAAAGCCAGCTAAAAAGTCAATAATCGATACCTAAAACTTTAAGTGTACTACTTCTTACTGGCTATTATATCAACTTAGGAGCTTCATCTGTGTTCTACTATGGTGCTTTTAGTGTCTCCGCATACCGCAGCACGCGACATAGCTTTCCAAACGATAAGTACAACCGTTTCAGAGAGAAGAGCGGCCAATGTGACGATCTGGCTTTAAGTCGATTCGATAACAAATGACGAAAACGGACGGATTTCTCAGGTTTTTACTACATATGAACACTTTTCACATTCTCCCGTGCAGCTTGGCTGCTAGTCCTCCTTTCATGCAGAACTTTAAGGTCCTAGCTCATGTCCAAGGCACCAAAGCCAGCTAAAAAGTAATTAATCAGTACCTAAAAATTGAATTGTACTACTTCTTACTGGCTATTACATCAACTTAGAAGCTTCATCTGTGTTCTACTATGGTGCTTTTAGTGTCTCCACATACCGCAGCACGCGACATAGCTTTGCAGACGATAAGTACAACCGTTTCAGTTAGAGGAGCGGCCAATGTGACGTTCTGCAATTAGGTCGATTCGATAACAAATGACGAAAACGGACGGATTTCTCAGGTTTTTACTACATATGAACAATTTTCACATTCTCCCGTGCAACTCGGCTGCTAGTCCTCCTTTCATGCAGAATCTTAAGGTCCTAGCTCATGTCCAGATCACCAAAGCCAGCTAAAAAGTCAATAATCGATACCTAAAACTTGAATTGTACTACTTCTTACTGGATATTACATCAACTTAGAAGCTTCATCTGTGTTCTACTATGGTGCTTTTAGTGTCTCCGCATACCGCAGCACGCGACATAGCTTTCCAGACGATAAGTGCAACCGTTTCAGAGAGAAGAGCGGCCAATGTGACGATCTGGCTTTAAGTCGATTCGATAACAAATGACGAAAACGGACGGATTTCTCAGGTTTTTACTACATATGAACACTTTTCACATTCTCCCGTGCCACTCGGCTGCTAGTCCTCCTTTTGATGCAGAATCTTAAGGGCCTAGCTCATGTCCAAGGCTCCAAAGCCAGCTAAAAAGTCAATAATCGATACCTAAAACTTGTATTGTACTACTTCTTACTGGCTATTATATCAACTTAGAAGCTTCATCTGTGTTCTACTATGGTGATTTTATTGTCTCCGCATACCGCAGCACGCGACATAGCTTTGCAGACGATAAGTACAACCGTTTCATAGAAAAGAGGGGCCAATGTGACGATCTGGCTTTAAGTCGATTCGATAACAAATGACGAAAACGGACAGATTTCTAAGGTTTTTACTACATATGAACACTTTTCACATTCTCCCGTGCAACTCGGCTGCTAGTCCTCCTTTTGATGCAGAATCTTAAGGTCCTAGCTCATGTCCAAGGCTCCAAATCCAGCTAAAAAGTCAATAATCGATACCTAAAACTTGTATTGTACTACTTCTTACTGGCTATTATATCAACTTAGAAGCTTCATCTGTGTTCTACTATGGTGATTTTATTGTCTCCGCATACCGCAGCACGCGACATAGCTTTGCAGACGATAAGTACAACCGTTTCAGAGAGAAGAGCGGCCAATGTGACGATCTGGCTTTAAGTCGATTCGATAACAAATGACGAAAACGGACGGATTTCTCAGGTTTCTACTACATATGAACACATTTCACATTCTCCCGTGCAACGCGGCTGCTAGTCCTCCTTTAATGCAGAATCTTAAGGTCCTAGCTCATGTCCAAGGCACCAAAGCCAGCTAAAAAGTCAATAATCGATACCTAAAACTTGAATTGTACTACTTCTTACTGGCTATTACATCAACTTAGAAGCTTCATCTGTGTTCTACTATGGTGCTTTTAGTGTCTCCGCATACCGCAGCACGCGACATAGCTTTAAGGACGATAAGTACAACCGTTTCAGAGAGAGGAGCGGCCAATGTGACGTTCTGGCATTAAGTCGATTCGATAACAAATGACGAAAACGGACGGATTTCTCAGGTTTTTACTACATCTGAACACTTTTCACATTCTCCCGTGCCACTCCGCTGCTAGTCCTCCTTTCATGCAGAATCTTAAGGTCCTAGCTCATGTCCAGATCACCAAAGCCAGCTAAAAAGTCAATAATCGATACCTAAAACTTGAATTGTACTACTTCTTACTGGCTATTACACCATCTTAGAAGCTTCATCTGTGTTCTACTATGGTGCTTTTAGTGTCTCCGCATACCGCAGCACGCGACATAGCTTTCCAGACGATAAGTACAACCGTTTCAGAGAGAAGAGCGGCCAATGTGACGATCTGGCTTTAAGTCGATTCGATAACAAATGACGAAAACGGACGGATTTCTCAGGTTTTTACTCCATATGAACACTTTTCACATTCTCCCGTGCAACTCGGTTGCTAGTCCTCCTTTTGATGCAGAATCTTAAGGTCCTAGCTCATGTCCAAGGCACCAAAGCCAGCTAAAAAGTCAATAATCGATACCTAAAACTTGAAGTGTACTACTTCTTACTGGCTATTATATCAACTTAGAAGCTTCATCTGTGTTCTACTATGGTGCTTTTAGTGTCTCCGCATACCGCAGCACGCGACATAGCTTTGAGGACGATAAGTACAACCGTTTCAGTTAGAGGAGCGGCTAATGTGACTTTCTGCAATTAGGTCGATTCTATAACAAATGACGAAAACGGACGGATTTCTCAGGTTTTTACTACATATGAACACTTTTCACATTCTCAAGTGCAACTCGGCTGCTAGTCCTCCTTTCATGCAGAATCTTAAGGTCCTAGCTCATGTCCAGATCACCAAAGCCAGCTAAAAAGTCAATAATCGATACCTAAAACTTGAATTGTACTACTTCTTACTGGCTATTACATCAACTTAGAAGCTTCATCTGTGTTCTACTATGGTGCTTTTAATGTCTCCGCATACCGCAGCACGCGACATAGCTTTCCAGACGATAAGTACTACCGTTTCAGAGAGAAGAGCGGCCAATGTGACGTTCAGCAATTAGGTCGATTCGATAACAAATGACGAAAACGGACGGATTTCTCAGGTTTTTACTACATATGAACAATTTTCACATTCTCCCGTGCAACTCGGCTGCTAGTCCTCCTTTCATGCAGAATCTTAAGGTCCTAGCTCATGTCCAGATCACCAAAGCCAGCTAAAAAGTCAATAATCGATACCTAAAACTTTAAGTGTACTACTTCTTACTGGCTATTATATCAACTTAGGAGCTTCATCTGTGTTCTACTATGGTGCTTTTAGTGTCTCCGCATACCGCAGCACTCGACATAGCTTTCCAAACGATAAGTACAACCGTTTCAGAGAGAAGAGCGGGCAATGTGACGATCTGGCTTTAAGTCGATTCGATAACAAATGACGAAAACGGACGGATTTCTCAGGTTTTTACTACATATGAACACTTTTCACATTCTCCCGTGCAACTCGGCTGCTAGTCTTCCTTTTGATGCAGAATCTTAAGGTCCTAGCTCATGTCCAAGGCACCAAAGCCAGCTAAAAAGTCAATAATCGATACCTAAAACTTGTATTGTACTACTTCTTACTGGCTATTATATCAACTTAGGAGCTTCATCTGTGTTCTACTATGGTGATTTTATTGTCTCCGCATACCGCAGCACGCGACATAGCTTTGCAGACGATAAGTACAACCGTTTCAGAGAAAAGAGGGGCCTATTTGACGATCTGGCTTTAAGTCGATTCGATAACAAATGACGAAAACGGACAGATTTCTAAGGTTTTTACTACATATGAACACTTTTCACATTCTCCCGTGCAACTCGGCTGCTAGTCCTCCTTTTGATGCAGAATCTTAAGGTCCTAGATCATGTCCAAGGCTCCAAAGCCAGCTAAAAAGTCAATAATCGATACCTAAAACTTGTATTGTACTACTTCTTACTGGCTATTATATCAACTTAGAAGCTTCATCTGTGTTCTACTATGGTGATTTTATTGTCTCCGCATACCGCAGCACGCGACATAGCTTTGCAGACGATAAGTACAACCGTTTCAGAGAGAAGAGCGGCCAATGTGACGATCTGGCTTTAAGTCGATTCGATAACAAATGACGAAAACGGACGGATTTCTCAGGTTTCTACTACATATGAACACATTTCACATTCTCCCGTGCAACGCGGCTGCTAGTCCTCCTTTAATGCAGAATCTTAAGGTCCTAGCTCATGTCCAAGGCCCCAAAGCCAGCTAAAAAGTCAATAATCGATACCTAAAACTTGAATTGTACTACTTCTTACTGGCTATTACATCAACTTAGAAGCTTCATCTGTGTTCTACTATGGTGCTTTTAGTGTCTCCGCATACCGCAGCACGCGACATAGCTTTAAGGACGATAAGTACAACCGTTTCAGAGAGAGGAGCGGCCAATGTGACGTTCTGGCATTAAGTCGATTCGATAACAAATGACGAAAACGGACGGATTTCTCAGGTTTTTACTACATCTGAACACTTTTCACATTCTCCCGTGCAACTCGGCTGCTAGTCCTCCTTTAATGCAGAATCTTAAGGTCCTAGCTCATGTCCAAGGCAACAAGCCAGCTAAAAAGTCAATAATCGATACCTAAAACTTGAAGTGTACTACTTCTTAATGGCTATTATATCAACTTAGAAGCTTCATCTGTGTTCTACTATGGTGATTTTATTGTCTCCGCATACCGCAGCACGCGACATAGCTTTGCAGACGATAAGTACAACCGTTTCAGAGAAAAAAGGGGCCAATTTGACGATCTGGCTTTAAGTCGATTCGATAACAAATGACGAAAACGGACGGATTTCTCAGGTTTTTACTACATATGAACACTTTTCACATTCTCCCGTGCAGCTTGGCTGCTAGTCCTCCTTTCATGCAGAACTTTAAGGTCCGAGCTCATGTCCAAGGCACCAAAGCCAGCTAAAAAGTCAGTAATCGATACCTAAAACTTGAATTGTACTACTTCTTAATGGCTATTACATCAACTTAGAAGCTTCATTTGTGTTCTACTACGGTGCTTTTAGTGTCTCTGCATACCGCAGCACGCGACCTAGCTTTGAGGACGATAAGTGCAACCGTTTCAGAGAGAGGAGCGGCCAATGTGACGTTCTGGCATTAAATCGATTCGATAGCAAATGACGAAAACGGACGGATTTCTCAGGTTTTTTCTACATATGAACACTTTTCACATTCTCCCGTGCAACTCGGCTGCTAGTCCTCCTTTCATGCAGAATCTTAAGGTCCTAGCTCATGTCCAAGGCACCAAAGCCAGCTAAAAAGTCAATAATCGATACCTAAAACTTGAAGTGTACTACTTCTTACTGGCTATTATATCAACTTAGAAGCTTCATCTGTGTTCTACTATGGTGATTTTATTGTCTCCGCATACCGCAGCACGCGACATAGCTTTGCAGACGATAAGTACAACCGTTTCTGAGAGAAGAGCGGCCAATGTGACGATCGGGCTTTAAGTCGATTCGATAACAAATGACGAAAACGGACGGATTTCTCAGGTTTCTACTACATATGAACACATTTCACATTCTCCCGTGCAACGCGGCTGCTAGTCCTCCTTTAATGCAGAATCTTATGGTCCTAGCTCATGTCCAAGGCAACAAGCCAGCTAAAAAGTCAATAATCGATACCTAAAACTTGAAGTGTACTACTTCTTACTGGCTATTATATCAACTTAGAAGCTTCATCTGTGTTCTACTATGGTGATTTTATTGTCTCCGCATACCGCAGCACGCGACCTAGCTTTGAGGACGATAAGTGCAACCGTTTCAGAGAGAGGAGCGGCCAATGTGACGTTCAGCAATTAGGTCGATTCGATAACAAATGACGAAAACGGACGGATTTCTCAGGTTTTTACTACATCTGAACACTTTTCACATTCTCCCGTGCCACTCGGCTGCTAGTCCTCCTTTCATGCAGAATCTTAAGGTCCTAGCTCATGTCCAGATCACCAAAGCCAGCTAAAAAGTCAATAATCGATACCTAAAACTTGAATTGTACTACTTCTTACTGGGTATTACACCATCTTAGAAGCTTCATCTGTGTTCTACTATGGTGCTTTTAGTGTCTCCGCATACCGCAGCACGCGACATAGTTTTGCAGACGATAAGTACAACCGTTTCAGAGAAAAGAGGGGCCTATTTGACGATCTGGCTTTAAGTCGATTCGATAACAAATGACGAAAACGGACAGATTTCTAAGGTTTTTACTACATATGAACACTTTTGACATCCTCCCGTGCAACTCGGTTGCTAGTCCTCGTTTTGATGCAGAATCTTAAGGTCCTAGCTCATGTCCAAGGCACCAAAGCCAGCTAAAAAGTCAATAATCGATACCTAAAACTTGAAGTGTACTACTTCTTACTGGCTATTATATCAACTTAGAAGCTTCATCTGTGTTCTACTATGCTGATTTTATTGTCTCCGCATACCGCAGCACGCGACATAGCTTTGCAGACGATAAGTACAACCGTTTCAGAGACAAGAGGGGCCAATTTGACGATCTGGCTTTAAGTATATTCGATAACAAATGACGAAAACGGACGGATTTCTCAGGTTTTTACTACATATGAACACTTTTCACATTCTCCCGTGCCACTCGGCTGCTAGTCCTCCTTTTGATGCAGAATCTTAAGGGCCTAGCTCATGTCCAAGGCTCCAAAGCCAGCTAAAAAGTCAATAATCGATACCTAAAACTTGTATTGTACTACTTCTTACTGGCTATTATATCAACTTGGAAGCTTCATCTGTGTTCTACTATGGTGATTTTATTGTCTCCGCATACCGCAGCACGCGACATAGCTTTGCAGACGATAAGTACAACCGTTTCATAGAAAAGAGGGGCCTATTTGACGATCTGGCTTTAAGTCGATTTGATAACAAATGACGAAAACGGACAGATTTCTAAGGTTTTTACTACATATGAACACTTTTCACATTCTCCCGTGCAACTCGGCTGCTAGTCCTCCTTTTGATGCAGAATCTTAAGGTCCTAGCTCATGTCCAAGGCTCCAAAGCCAGCTAAAAAGTCAATAATCGATACCTAAAACTTGTATTGTACTACTTCTTACTGGCTATTATATCAACTTAGAAGCTTCATCTGTGTTCTACTATGGTGATTTTATTGTCTCCGCATACCGCAGCACGCGACATAGCTTTGCAGACGATAAGTACAACCGTTTCAGAGAGAAGAGCGGCCAATGTGACGATCTGGCTTTAAGTCGATTCGATAACAAATGACGAAAACGGACGGATTTCTCAGGTTTCTACTACATATGAACACATTTCACATTCTCCCGTGCAACGCGGCTGCTAGTCCTCCTTTAATGCCGAATCTAAAGGTCCTAGCTCATGTCCAAGGCACCAAAGCCAGCTAAAAAGTCAATAATCGATACCTAAAACTTGAATTGTACTACTTCTTACTGGCTATTACATCAACTTAGAAGCTTCATCTGTGTTCTACTATGGTGCTTTTAGTGTCTCCGCATACCGCAGCACGCGACTTAGCTTTAAGGACGATAAGTACAACCGTTTCAGAGAGAGGAGCGGCCAATGTGACGTTCTGGCATTAAGTCGATTCGATAACAAATGACGAAAACGGACGGATTTCTCAGGTTTTTACTACATCTGAACACTTTTCACATTCTCCCGTGCCACTCGGCTGCTAGTCCTCCTTTCATGCAGAATCTTAAGGTCCTAGCTCATGTCCAGATCACCAAAGCCAGCTAAAAAGTCAATAATCGATACCTAAAACTTGAATTGTACTACTTCTTACTGGCTATTACACCATCTTAGAAGCTTCATCTGTGTTCTACTATGGTGCTTTTAGTGTCTCCGCATACCGCAGCACGCGACATAGCTTTCCAGACGATAAGTACAACCGTTTCAGAGAGAAGAGCGGCCAATGTGACGATCTGGCTTTAAGTCGATTCGACAACAAATGACGAAAACGGACGGATTTCTCAGGTTTTTACTCCATATGAACACTTTTCACATTCTCCCGTGCAACTCGGTTGCTAGTCCTCCTTTTGATGCAGAATCTTAAGGTCCTAGCTCATGTCCAAGGCACCAAAGCTAGCTAAAATGTCAATAATCGATACCTAAAACTTGAAGTGTACTACTTCTTACTGGCTATTATATCAACTTAGAAGCTTCATCTGTGTTCTACTATGGTGCTTTTAGTGTCTCCGCATACCGCAGCACGCGACATAGCTTTGAGGACGATAAGTACAACCGTTTCAGTTAGAGGAGGGGCTAATGTGACGTTCTGCAATTAGGTCGATTCGATAACAAATGACGAAAACGGACGGATTTCTCAGGTTTTTACTACATATGAACACTTTTCACATTCTCCCGTGCAACTCGGCTGCTAGTCCTCCTTTCATGCAGAATCTTAAGGTCCTAGCTCATGTCCAGATCACCAAAGCCAGCTAAAAAGTCAATAATCGATACCTAAAACCTGAATTGTACTACTTCTTACTGGCTATTACATCAACTTAGAAGCTTCATCTGTGTTCTACTATGGTGCTTTTAATGTCTCCGCATACCGCAGCACGCGACATAGCTTTGCAGACGATAAGTACAACCGTTTCAGTTAGAGGAGCGGCCAATGTGACGTTCTGCAATTAGGTCGATTCGATAACAAATGACGAAAACGGACGGATTTCTCAGGTTTTTACTACATATGAACAATTTTCACATTCTCCCGTGCAACTCGGCTGCTAGTCCTCCTTTCATGCAGAATCTTAAGGTCCTAGCTCATGTCCAGATCACCAAAGCCAGCTAAAAAGTCAATAATCGATACCTAAAACTTGAATTGTACTACTTCTTACTGGATATTACATCAACTTAGAAGCTTCATCTGTGTTCTACTATGGTGCTTTTAGTGTCTCCGCATACCGCAGCACGCGACATAGCTTTCCAGACGATAAGTGCAACCGTTTCAGAGAGAAGAGCGGCCAATGTGACGATCTGGCTTTAAGTCGATTCGATAACAAATGACGAAAACGGACGGATTTCTCAGGTTTTTACTACATATGAACACTTTTCACATTCTCCCGTGCAACTCGGCTGCTAGTCCTCCTTTTGATGCAGAATCTTAAGGGCCTAGCTCATGTCCAAGGCTCCAAAGCCAGCTAAAAAGTCAATAATCGATACCTAAAACTTGTATTGTACTACTTCTTACTGGCTATTATATCAACTTAGAAGCTTCATCTGTGTTCTACTATGGTGATTTTATTGTCTCCGCATACCGCAGCACGCGACATAGCTTTGCAGACGATAAGTACAACCGTTTCATAGAAAAGAGGGGCCTATTTGACGATCTGGCTTTAAGTCGATTCGATAACAAATGACGAAAACGGACAGATTTCTAAGGTTTTTACTACATATGAACACTTTTCACATTCTCCCGTGCAACTCGGCTGCTAGTCCTCCTTTTGATGCAGAATCTTAAGGTCCTAGCTCATGTCCAAGGCTCCAAATCCAGCTAAAAAGTCAATAATCGATACCTAAAACTTGTATTGTACTACTTCTTACTGGCTATTATATCAACTTAGAAGCTTCATCTGTGTTCTACTATGGTGATTTTATTGTCTCCGCATACCGCAGCACGCGACATAGCTTTGCAGACGATAAGTACAACCGTTTCAGAGAGAAGAGCGGCCAATGTGACGATCTGGCTTTAAGTCGATTCGATAACAAATGACGAAAACGGACGGATTTCTCAGGTTTCTACTACATATGAACACATTTCACATTCTCCCGTGCAACGCGGCTGCTAGTCCACCTTTAATGCAGAATCTTAAGGTCCTAGCTCATGTCCAAGGCACCAAAGCCAGCTAAAAAGTCAATAATCGATACCTAAAACTTGAATTGTACTACTTCTTACTGGCTATTACATAAACTTAGAAGCTTCATCTGTGATCTACTGTGGTGGTTTTAGTGTCTCCGCATACCGCAGCATACGACATAGCTTTGCAAACGATAGGTACAACCGTTTCAGAGAGAAGAGCGGGCAATGTGACGATCGGGCTTTAAGTCGATTACATAACAAATGACGAAAACGGACGGATTTCTCAGGTTTCTACTACATATGAACACGTTTCATATTCTCCCGTGCAACGCGGCTTCTAGTCCTCCTTCTATGCAGAATCTTAAGGTCCTAGGTCATGTCCAAGCCACCAAATCCGGCCAAAAGGGAATAATCGATAACTAAAACTTGAATTGTACTACTTCTTACTGGCTATTACTTCAACTTAGAAGCTTCTTCTGTGTTCTACTATGGTGCTTTTAGTGTCTCCGCATACCGCAGCACGCGACATAGCTTTGCAGACGATAAGTACACCCGTTTCAGAGGGAAGAGCGGCTATTGTGACGATCGGGCTTTAAGTCGATTCGATAACAAATGACGAAAGCGGACGGATTTCTCAGGTTTTTACTACATATGAACACTTTTCGCATTGTCCCGTGCAACTCGGCTGCTAGTCCTCCTTTCATGCAGAATCTTAAGGTCCTAGCTCATGTCCAAGGCACCAAAGCCAGCTAAAAAGTCAATAATCAGTACCTAAAACTTGAATTTTACTACTTCTTACTTGCTATTACATTTACTTAAAAGCTTCATCTGTGTTCTACTATGGTGCTTTTCGTGTCTCCGCATACCGCAGCACGCGACATAGCTTTGCAGACGATAGGTACAACCGTTTCAGAGAGAAGAGCGGCCAATGTGACGATCTGGCTTTAAGTCGATTCGATAACAAATGACGAAAACGGACGGATTTCTCAGGTTTTTACTACATATGAACACTTTTCACATTCTCCCGTGCAACTCGGCTGCTAGTCCTCCTTTCATGCAGATTCTTAAGGTCCTAGCTCATTTCCAAGGCACCAAAACCAGCTAAAAAGTCAATAATCTATACCTAAAAATTGAATTGTACTACTTCTTACTGGCTATCACATCAACTTAGAAGCTTCATCTGTGTTCTACTGTGGTGGTTTTAGTGTCTCCACATACCGCAGCATACGACATAGCTTTGCAGACGATAAGTACAACCGTTTCAGAGAGAAGAGCTGCCATTGTGACGATCGGGCTTTAAGTCGATTCGATAACAAATGACGAAAACGGACGGATTTCTCAGGTTTTTACTACATATGAACACATTTCACATTCTTCCGTGAAACGCTGCTGCTAGTCCCCCATTCATGCAGAATCTTAAGGTCCTAGCTCATGTCCAAGGCAGCAAAGCCAGCTAAAAAGTAAATAATCAGTACCTAAAACTTGAATTGTACTACATCTTACTGGCTATTACATCAAATTAGAAGCTTCATCTGTGTTCTACTATGGTGCTTTTACAGTCTCCGCATACCGCAGCACGCGACATAGCTTTGCAGACGATAAGTACAACCGTTTCAGAGAGAAGAGCGGCCAATGTGACGATCTGGCTTTAAGTCGATTCGATAACAAATGACGAAAACGGACGGATTTCTCAGGTTTTAACTACATATGAACACTTTTCACATTCTCCCGTGCAACTCGGCTGCTAGTTCTCCTTTCATGCAGAATCTTAAGGTCCTAGGTCATGTCCAAGCCACCAAATCCGGCCAAAAGGGAATAATCGATAACTAAAACTTGAATTGTACTACTTATTACTGGCTATTACTTCAACTTAGAAGCTTCTTCTGTGTTCTACTATGGTGCTTTTAGAGTCTCCGCGTACCGCAGCACGCGAAATAGCTTTGCAGACGATAAGTACAACCGTTTCAGAGGGAAGAGCGGCTATTGTGACGATCGGGCTTTAAGTCGATTCGATAACAAATGACGAAAACGGACGGATTTCTCAGGTTTTTACTACATATGAACACTTTTCACATTGTCCCGTGCAACTCGGTAGCTAGTCCTCCTTTCATGCAGAATCTTAAGGTCCTAGCTCATGTCCAAGGCACCAAAGCCAGCTAAAAAGTCAATAATCAGTACCTAAAACTTGAATATTACTACTTCTTACTTGCTATTACATTTACTTAAAAGCTTCATCTGTGTTCTACTATGGTGCTTTTCGTGTCTCCGCATACCGCAGCACGCGACATAGCTTTGCAGACGATAGGTACAACCGTTTCAGAGAGAAGAGCGGCCAATGTGACGATCTGGCTTTAAGTCGATTCGATAACAAATGACGAAAACGGACGGATTTCTCAGGTTTTTACTACATATGAACACTTTTCACATTCTCCCGTGCAACTCGGCTGCTAGTCCTCCTTTCATGCAGATTCTTAAGGTCCTAGCTCATTTCCAAGGCACCAAAACCAGCTAAAAAGTCAATAATCTATACCTAAAAATTGAATTGTACTACTTCTTACTGGCTATCACATCAACTTAGAAGCTTCATCTGTGTTCTACTGTGGTGGTTTTAGTGTCTCCACATACCGCAGCATACGACATAGCTTTGCAGACGATAAGTACAACCGTTTCAGAGAGAAGAGCTGCCAATGTGACGATCGGGCTTTAAGTCGATTCGATAACAAATGACGAAAACGGACGGCTTTCTCAGGTTTTTACTACATATGAACACATTTCACATTCTCCCGTGAAACGCTGCTGCTAGTCCTCCATTCATGCAGAATCTTAAGGTCCTCGCTCATGTCCAAGGCAGCAAAGCCAGCTAAACAGTCAATAACCGATACCTAAAACTTGAATTGTACTACTTCTTACTGGCTATTACATCAACTTAGAAGCTTCATCTGTGTTCTACTATGGTGCTTTTAGTGTCTCCGCACACCGCAGCACGCGACATAGCTTTGCAGACGATAAGTACAACCGTTTCAGGGATAAGAGCGGCCAGGTGACGATCTGGCTTTAAGTCGATTCGATAACAAATGACGAAAACTGACAGATTTCTCAGGTTTTTACTACATATGAACACGTTTCACATTCTCCCGTGCAACTCGGCAGCTAGTCCTCCTTTCATGGAGAATCTGAAGGTCCTAGATCATGTCCAAGGCACCAAAGCCAGCTAAACAGTCAATAATCGATACCTAAAACTTGAATTGTACTACATCTTACTGGCTATTACATCAACTTAGAACCTTCATCTGTGTTCTACTATGGTGCTTTTAGTGTCTCCGCCTACCGCAGCACGTGACATAGCTTTGAAGACGATAAGTACAACCGCTTCAGGGATAAGAGCGGCCAAGTGACGATCTGGCTTTAAGTCGATTCGATAACAAATGACGAAAACTGACGGATTTCTCAGGTTTTTACTACATATGAACACGTTTCACATTCTCCCGTGCAACTCGGCTGCTAGTTCTCCTTTCATGCAGAATCTTAAGGTCCTAGGGCATGTCCAAGCCACCAAATCCGGCCAAAAGGGAATAATCGATAACTAAAACTTGAATTGTACTACTTCTTACTGGCTATTACTTCAACTCTGAAGCTTCTTCTATGTTCTACTATGGTGCTTTTAGTGTCTCCGCATACCGCAGCACGCGACATAGCTTTGCAGACGATAGGTACAACCGTTTCAGAGAGAAGAGCGGCCAATGTGACGATCTGGCTTTAAGTCGATTCGATAACAAATGACGATAACGGACGGATTTCTCAGGTTTTTACTACATATGAACACTTTTCACATTCTCCTGTGCAACTCGGCTGCTAGTCCTCCTTTCATGCACATTCTTAAGGTCCTAGCTCATTTCCAAGGCACCAAAACCAGCTAAAAAGTCAATAATCTATACCTAAAAATTGAATTGTACTACTTCTTACTGGCTATCACATCAACTTAGAAGCTTCATCTGTGTTCTACTGTGGTGGTTTTAGTGTCTCCACATACCGCAGCATACGACATAGCTTTGCAGACGATAAGTACAACCGTTTCAGAGAGAAGAGCTGCCAATGTGACGATCGGGCTTTAAGTCGATTCGATAACAAATGACGAAAACGGACGGATTTCTCAGGTTTTTACTACATATGAACACATTTCACATTCTCCCGTGCAACTCGGATGCTAGTCCTCCATTCATGCAGAATCTTAAGGTCCTAGCTCATGTCCAAGGCAGTAAAGCCAGCTAAAAAGTAAATAATCAGTACCTAAAACTTGAATTGTACTACATCTTACTGGCTATTACATCAACTTAGAACCTTCATCTGTGTTCTACTATGGTGCTTTTAGTGTCTCCGCATACCGCAGCACGTGACATAGCTTTGAAGACGATAAGTACAACCGCCTCAGGGATAAGAGCGGCCAAGTGACGATCTGGCTTTAAGTCGATTCGATAACAAATGACGAAAACTGACGGATTTCTTAGGTTTTTACTACATATGAACACGTTTCACATTCTCCCGTGCGACTCGGCTGCTAGTCAACCTTTCATGGAGAATCTTAATGTCCTAGATCATGTCCAAGGCACCAAAGCCAGCTAAACAGTCAATAATCGATACCTAAAACTTGAATTGTACTACTTCTTACTGGCTATTACATCAACTTAGAAGCTTCATCTGTGTTCTACTATGGTGCTTTTAGTGTCTCCGCACACCGCAGCACGCGACATAGCTTTGCAGACGATAAGTACAACCGTTTCAGGGATAAGAGCGGCCAGGTGACGATCTGGCTTTAAGTCGATTCGATAACAAATGACGAAAACTGACAGATTTCTCAGGTTTTTACTACATATGAACACGTTTCACATTCTCTCGTGCAACTCGGCAGCTAGTCCTCCTTTCATGGAGAATCTTAAGGTCCTAGATCATGTCCAAGGCACCAAAGCCAGCTAAACAGTCAATAATCGATACCTAAAACTTGAATTGTACTACTTCTTACTGGCTATTACATCAATTTAGAAGCTTCATCGTGTTCTACTATGGTGATTTTAGAGTCTCCGCGTACCGCAGCACGCGAAATAGTTTTGCAGACGATAAGTACAACCGTTTCAGAGAGAAGAGCGGCCAATGTTACGATCTGGCTTTAAGTCGATTCGATAACAAATGACGAAAACGGACGGATTTCTCAGGTTTTTACTACATATGAACACTTTTTACATTCTCCCGTGTAACTCGGCTGCTAGTCCTCCTTTCATGCAGATTCTTAAGGTCCTAGCTCATGTCCAAGGCGCCAAAGCCAGCTAAAAAGTCAATAATCAATACCTAAAACTTGAATTGTACTACTTCTTACTGGGTATTACATCAACTTAGAAGCTTCATCTGTGTTCTACTGTGGTGGTTTTAGTGTCTCCGCATACCGCAGCATACGACATAGCTTTGCAAACGATAAGTACAACCGTTTCAGAGAGATGAGCGGCCAATGTGTCGATCGGGCTTTAAGTCGATTCGATAACAAATGACGAAAACGGACGGATTTCTCAGGTTTTTACTACATATGAACACATTTCACATTCTCCCGTGCAACGCGGCTGCTAGTCCTCCTTCTATGCAGAATCTTAAGGTCGTAGCTCACGTCCAAGGCACCAAAGCCAGCTAAAAAGTCAATAATCAGTACCTACAACTTGAATTGTACTACTTCTTACTGGCTATTACATCAACTTAGAAGCTTCATCTGTGTTCTACTATGGTGCTTTTAGTGTCTCCGCATACCGCAGCATGCGACATAGCTTTGCAGACGATAAGTAGAACCGTTTCAGAGAGAAGAGCAGCCAAGTGACGATCTGGCTTTAAGTCGATTCGATAACAAATGACGAAAACGGACGGATTTCTCAGGTTTTTACTACATGTGAACACTTTTCACATTCTCCCGTGCAACCCGGCTGCTAGTCCTAATTTCATGCAGAATCTTAAGGTCCTAGCTCATGTCCAAGGCACCAAAGCCAGCTAAGAAGTCAATAATCAATACATAAAACTTGAATTGTATTACTTCTTACTGGCTATTACATCAACTTAGAAGCTTCATCTGTGTTCTACTATGGTGCTTTTACAGTCTCCCCATACCGCAGCACGCGACATAGCTTTGCAGACGATAAGTACAACCGTTTCAGAGAGAAGAGCGGCCAATGTGACGATCTGGCTTTAAGTCGATTCGATAACAAATGACGAAAACGGACGGATTTCTCAGGTTTTAACTACATATGAACACTTTTCACATTCTCCCGTGCAACTCGGCTGCTAGTTCTCCTTTCATGCAGAATCTTAAGGTCCTAGGTCATGTCCAAGCCACCAAATCCGGCCAAAAGGGAATAATCGATAAATAAAACTTGAATTGTACTACTTCTTACTGGCTATTACTTCAACTTAGAAGCTTCTTCTATGTTCTACTATGGTGCTTTTAGTGTCTCCGCATACCGCAGCACGCGACATAGCTTTGCAGACGATAAGTACAACCGTTTCAGAGGGAAGAGCGGCCAATGTGACGATCTGGCTTTAAGTCGATTCGATAACAAATGACGATAACGGACGGATTTCTCAGGTTTTTACTACATATGAACACTTTTCACATTCTCCCGTGCAACTCGGCTGCTAGTCCTCCTTTCATGCAGATTCTTAAGGTCCTAGCTCATTTCCAAGGCACCAAAACCAGCTAAAAAGTCAATAATCTATACCTAAAAATTGAATTGTACTACTTCTTACTGGCTATCACATCAACTTAGAAGCTTCATCTGTGTTCTACTGTGGTGATTTTAGTGTCTCCACATACCGCAGCATACGACATAGCTTTGCAGACGATAAGTACAACCGTTTCAGAGAGAAGAGCTGCCAATGTGACGATCGGGCTTTAAGTCGATTCGATAACAAATGACGAAAACGGACGGATTTCTCAGGTTTTTACTACATATGAACACATTTCACATTCTCCCGTGCAACTCGGATGCTAGTCCTCCATTCATGCAGAATCTTAAGGTCCTAGCTCATGTCCAAGGCAGTAAAGCCAGCTAAAAAGTAAATAATCAGTACCTAAAACTTGGATTGTACTACATCTTACTGGCTATTACATCAACTTAGAATCTTCATCTGTGTTCTACTATGGTGCTTTTAGTGTCTCCGCATACCGCAGCACGTGACATAGCTTTGAAGACGATAAGTACAACCGCTTCAGGGATAAGAGCGGCCAAGTGACGATCTGGCTTTAAGTCGATTCGATAACAAATGACGAAAACTGACGGATTTCTCAGGTTTTTACTACATATGAACACGTTTCACATTCTCCCGTGCGACTCGGCTGCTAGTCAACCTTTCATGGAGAATCTTAATGTCCTAGATCATGTCCAAGGCACCAAAGCCAGCTAAACAGTCAATAATCGATACCTAAAACTTGAATTGTACTACTTCTTACTGGCTATTGCATCAACTTAGAAGCTTCATCTGTGTTCTACTATGGTGCTTTTAGTGTCTCCGCACACCGCAGCACGCGACATAGCTTTGCAGACGATAAGTACAACCGTTTCAGGGATAAGAGCGGCCAGGTGACGATCTGGCTCTAAGTCGATTCGATAACAAATGACGAAAACTGACAGATTTCTCAGGTTTTTACTACATATGAACACGTTTCACATTCTCCCGTGAACTCGGCAGCTAGTCCTCCTTTCATGGAGAATCTTAAGGTCCTAGATCATGTCCAAGGCACCAAAGCCAGCTAAACAGTCAATAATCGATACCTAAAACTTGAATTGTACTACTTCTTACTGGCTATTACATCAATTTATAAGCTTCATCTGTGTTCTACTATGGTGCTTTTAGAGTCTCCGCGTACCGCAGCACGCGAAATAGCTTTGCAGACGATAAGTACAACCGTTTCAGAGAGAAGAGCGGCCAATGTTACGATCTGGCTTTAAGTCGATTCGATAACAAATGACGAAAACGGACGGATTTCTCAGGTTTTTACTACATATGAACACGTTTTACATTCTCCCGTGTAACTCGGCTGCTAGTCCTCCTTTCATGCAGAATGTTAAGGTCCTAGCTCATGTCCAAGGCGCCAAAGCCAGCTAAAAAGTCAATAATCAATATCTAAAACTTGAATTGTACTACTTCTTACTGGCTATTACATCAACTTAGAAGCTTCATCTGTGTTCTACTATGGTGCTTTTAGTGTCTCCGCACACCGCAGCACGCGACATAGCTTTGCAGACGATAGGTACAACCGTTTCAGAGAGAAGAGCGGCCAATGTGACGATCTGGCTTTAAGTCGATTCGATAACAAATGACGATAACGGACGGATTTCTCAGGTTTTTACTACATATGAACACTTTTCACATTCTCCCGTGCAACTCGGCTGCTAGTCCTCCTTTTGATGCAGAATCTTAAGGTCCTACCTCATGTCCAGATCACCAAAGCCAGCTAAAAAGTCAATAATCGATACCTAAAACTTGAATTGTACTATATATTACTGGCTATTACATCAACTTAGAAGCTTCATCTGTGTTCTACTATATTGCTTTTAGTGTCTCCGCATACCGCAGCACGCGACACAGCTTTGAAGACGATACGTACAACCGTTTCAGAGAGAAGAGCGGCCAATGTAACGATCTGGCTTTAGGTCGATTCGATAACAAATGATGAAAACGGACGGATTTCTCAGGTTTTTACTACATATGAACACTTTTCACATTCTCCCGTGCAACTCGGCTGCTAGTCCTCCTTTCATGCATAATCTTAAGGTCATAGCTCATGTCCCTATAACCAAAGCCAGCTAAAAAGTCAATAATCGATACCTAAAACTTGAATTGTACTACTTCTTACTGGCTATTACATCAACTTAGAAGCTTCATCTGTGTTCTACTATGGTGCTTTTAGTGTCTCCGCATACCGCAGCACGCGACATAGCTTTGAAGACGATACGTACAACCGTTTCAGAGAGAAGAGCGGCCAATGTGACGATCTGGCTTTAAGTCGATTCGATAACAAATGACGAAAACGGACGGATTTCTCAGGTTTTTACTATATATGAACACTTTTCACATTCTCCCGTGCAACTCGGCTGCTAGTCCTCCTTTCATGCATAATCTTAAGGTCATAGCTCATGTCCCTATAACCAAAGCCAGCTAAAAAGTCAATAATCGATACCTAAAACTTGAATTGTACTACTTCTTACTGGCTATTACATCGACTTAAAACTTCATCTGTGTTCTACTATGGTGATTTTATTGTCTCCACATACCGCAGCACGCGACATAGCTTTGCAGACGATAAGTACAACCGTTTCAGAGAGAAGAGCTTCCAATGTGGCGATCGGGCTTTAAGTCGATTCGATAACAAATGACGAAAACGGACGGATTTCTCAGGTTTCTACTACATATGAACACATTTCACATTCTCCCGTGCAACGCGGCTACTAGTCCTCCTTTCATGCAGAATCTTAAGGTCCTAGCTCATGTCCAAGGCACCAAAGCCAGCTAAAAAGTCAATAATCGATACCTAAAACTTGAATTGTACTACTTCTTACTGGCTCTTACATCAACTTAGAAGCTTCATCTGTGTTCTACTATTGTGCTTTTAGTGTCTCCGCACACCGCAGCACGCGACATAGCTTTGCAGACGAAAAGTACTACCGTTTCAGAGAAAAGAGGGGCCAATGTGACGATCTGGCTTTAAGTCGATTCGATAACAAATGACGAAAACGGACGGATTTCTCAGGTTTTTACTACATATGAACACTTTTCACATTCTCCCGTGCAACTCGGCTGCTAGTCCTCCTTTCATGTAGTATCTTAAGGTCCTAGCTCGTGTCCAAGGCACGAAAGCCAGCTAAAAAGTCAACAATCAATACCTAAATCTTGTATTGTACTACTTCTTACAGGCTATTACATCAACTTAGAAGCTTCATCCGTGTTCTACTATGGTGCTTTTAGTGTCTGCGCATACCGCAGCACGCGACATAGCTTTGCAGACGATAAGTACAACCGTTCCAGAGAGAAGAGCGGCCAATGTGACGAACTGGCTTTAAGTAAATTCGATCACAAATGACGAAAACGGACGGATTTCTCAGGTTTTTACTACATATGAACACTTTTCACATTCTCCCGTGCAACTCGGCTGCTAGTCCTCCTTTCATGCAGAATCTTAAGGTCCAAGCTCATGTCCAAGGCACCAAAGCCAGCTAAAAAGTCAATAATCAATACCTAAAACTTGAATTGTACTACTTCTTACTGGCTCTTACATCAACTTAGAAGCTTCATCTGTGTTCTACTATGGTGCTTTTAGTGTCTCCGCATACCGCAGCACGCGACATAGCTTTGAAGACGATAAGTACAACCGTTACGGAGAGAAGAGCGGCCAATGTGACGATCTGGCTTTAAGTCGATTCGATAACAAATGACGAAAACGGACGGATTTCTCAGGCTTTTACTACATATGAATACTTTTCACATTCTCCCGTGCAACTCAGATGCTAGTCCTCCTTTAAAGCAGAATCTTAAGGTCCTAGTTCATGTCCAAGGCACCAAAGCCAGCTAAAAAGTCAATAATCGATACCTAAAACTTGTATTGTACTACTTCTTACTGGCTATTACATCAACTTAGAAGCTTCATCTGTGTTCTACTATGGTGCTTTTAGAGTCTCCGCATACCGCAGCACGCGACATAGCTTTGCAGACGATAAGTACAACCGTTTCAGAGAGAAGAGCGGCCAATGTGACGATCTGGCTTTAAGTCGATTCGTTAACAAATGACGAAAACGGACGGATTTCTCAGGTTTTTACTACATATGAACACTTTTCACATTCTTCCCTGCAACTCGGCTGCTAGTCCTCCTTTCATGCAGATTCTTAAGGTCCTAGCTCATGTCCAAGGCATCAAAGCCAACTAAAAAGTCAATAATCGATACCTAAAACTTGAATTGTATTACTTCTTACTGGCTATTACATCAAATTAGAAGCTTCATCTGTGTTCTACTGTGGTGGTTTCAGTGTCTCCGCCTACCGCAGCATACGACATAGCTTTGCAGACGATAAGTACAACCGTTTCAGAGAGAAGACCGGCCAATGTGACGATCTGGCCATAAGTCGATTCGATAACAAATGACGAAAACGGATGGATTTCTCAGGTTTTTACTACATATGAACACTTTTTACATTCTCCCGTGCAACTCGGCTGCTAGTCCTCCTTTCATGCAGAATCTTAAGGTCCTAGCCCATGTCCAAGGCACCAAAGCCAGCTAAAAAGTCAATAATTGATACCTAAAACTTGAATTGTACTATTTCTTACTGGCTATTACATCAACTTAGAAGCTTCATCTGTGTTCTACTATGGTGCTTTTAGTGGCTCCGCATACCGCAGCACGCGACATAGCTTTGCAGACGATAAGTACAACCGTTTCAGAGAGAAGAGCGGCCAAGTGACGATCTGGCTTTAAGTCGATTCGATAATAAATGACGAAAACGGACGGATTTCTCAGGTTTCTACTACATATGAACACATTTCACATTCTCCCGTGCAACGCGGCTACTAGTCCTCCTATCATGCAGAATCTTAAGGTCCTAGCTCATGTCCAAGGCACCAAAGCCAGCTAAAAAGTCAATAATCGATACCTAAAACTTGAATTGTACTACTTCTTACTGGCTCTTACATCAACTTAGAAGCTTCATCTGTGTTCTACTATGGTGCTTTTAGTGTCTCCGCACACCGCAGCACGCGACATAGCTTTGCAGACGAAAAGTACTACCGTTTCAGAGAAAAGAGGGGCCAATGTGACGATCTGGCTTTAAGTCGATTCGATAACAAATGACGAAAACGGACGGATTTCTCTGGTTTTTACTACATATGAACACTTTTCACATTCTCCCGTGCAACTCGGCTGCTAGTCCTCCTTTTGATGCAGAATCTTAAGGTCCTAGCTCATGTCCAAGGCACCAAAGCCAGCTAAAAAATCAATAATCGAAACCTAAAACTTGAATTGTACTACTTCTTACTGGCTATTACATCAACTTAGAAGCTTCATCTGTGTTCTACTATGGTGCTTTTAGTGTCTCCGCACACCGCAGCACGCGACATAGCTTTGCAGACGATAAGTACAACCGTTTCAGAGAGAAGAGCAGCCAATGTGACGCTCTGGCTTTAAGTAGATTGGATAACAAATGACGAAAACGGACGGATTTCTCAGGCTTTTACTGCATATGAATACTTTTCACATTCTCCCGTGCAACTCGGCTGCTAGTCCTCCTTTTGATGCAGAATCTTAAGGTCCTAGCTCATGTCCAAGGCACCAAAGCCAGCTAAAAAATCAATAATCGATACCTAAAACTTGAATTGTACTACTTCTTACTGGCTATTACATCAACTTAGAAGTTTCATCTGTGTTCTACTATGGTGCTTTTAGTGTCTCCGCATACCGCAGCACGCGACATAGCTTTGAAGACGATACGTACAACCGTTTCAGAGAGAAGAGCGGCCAATGTGACGATCTGGCTTTAAGTCGATACGATAACAAATGACGAAAACGGACGGATTTCTCAGGTTTTTACTATATATGAACACTTTTCACATTCTCCCGTGCAACTCGGCTGCTAGTCCTACTTTCATGCATAATCTTAAGGTCATAGCTCATGTCCCTATAACCAAAGCCAGCTAAAAAGTCAATAATCGATACCTAAAACTTGAATTGTACTACTTCTTACTGGCTATTACATCGACTTAAAACTTCATCTGTGTTCTACTATGGTGATTTTATATTCTCCACATACCGCAGCACGCGACATAGCTTTGCAGACGATAAGTACAACCGTTTCAGAGAGAAGAGCTTCCAATGTGGCGATCGGGCTTTAAGTCGATTCGATAACAAATGACGAAAACGGACGGTTTTCTCAGGTTTCTACTACATATGAACACATTTCACATTCTCCCGTGCAACGCGGCTACTAGTCCTCCTTTCATGCAGAATCTTAAGGTCCTAGCTCATGTCCAAGGCACCAAAGCCAGCTAAAAAGTCAATAATCGATACCTAAAACTTGAATTGTACTACTTCTTACTGGCTCTTACATCAACTTAGAAGCTTCATCTGTGTTCTACTATGGTGCTTTTAGTGTCTCCGCACACCGCAGCACGCGACATAGCTTTGCAGACGAAAAGTACTACCGTTTCAGAGAAAAGAGGGGCCAATGTGACGATCTGGCTTTAAGTCGATTCGATAACAAATGACGAAAACGGACGGATTTCTCAGGTTTTTACTACATATGAACACTTTTCACATTCTCCCGTGCAACGCGGCTGCTAGTCCTCCTTTCATGTAGTATCTTAAGGTCCTAGCTCATGTCCAAGGCACGAAAGCCAGCTAAAAAGTCAATAATCGATACCTAAAACTTGTATTGTACTACTTCTTACAAGCTATTACATCAACTTAGAAGCTTCATCCGTGTTCTACTATGGTGCTTTTAGTGTCTACGCATACCGCAGCACGCGACATAGCTTTGCAGACGATAAGTACACCGTTCCAGAGAGAAGAGCGGCCAATGTGACGATCTGGCTTTAAGTCGATTCGATCACAAATGACGAAAACGGACGGATTTCTCAGGTTTTTACTACATATGAACACTTTTCACATTCTCCCGTGCAACTCGGCTGCTAGTCCTCCTTTCATGCAGAATCTTAAGGTCCAAGCTCATGTCCAAGGCACCAAAGCCAGCTAAAAAGTCAATAATCAATACCTAAAACTTGAATTGTACTACTTCTTACTGGCTCTTACATCAACTTAGAAGCTTCATCTGTGTTCTACTATGGTGCTTTTAGTGTCTCCGCATACCGCAGCACGCGACATAGCTTTGAAGACGATAAGTACAACCGTTACGGAGAGAAGAGCGGCCAATGTGACGATCTGGCTTTAAGTCGATTCGATAACAAATGACGAAAACGGACGGATTTCTCAGGTTTTTACTACATATGAACACTTTTCAGATTCTCCCGTGCAACTCGGCTGCTAGTCCTCCTTTCATGCAGAATCTTAAGGTCCTAGCTCATGCCCAAGGCACCAAAGCCAGCTAAAAAGTCAATAAGCAGTACCTAAAACTTGAATTGTACTACTTCTTACTGGCTATTACATCAACTTAGAAGCTTAATCTGTGTTCTACTATGGTGCTTTTAGTGTCTCCGCATACCACAGCACGCCACATAGCTTTGCAGTCGATAAGTACAGCCGTTTCAGAGAGAAGAGCGGCCAAGTGACGATCTGGCTTTAAGGCGATTCGATAACAAATGACGAAAACGGACGGATTTCTCAGGTTTTTACTACATATGAACACTTTTCAGATTCTCCCGTGCAACTCGGCTGCTAGTCCTCCTTTCATGCAGAATCTTAAGGTCCTAGCTCATGCCCAAGGCACCAAAGCCAGCTAAAAAGTCAATAATCCATACCTAAAACTTGAATTGTACTACTTCTTATTGTCTATTACATCATCTTAGAAGCTTCATCTGTGTTCTACTATGGTGATTTTAGTGTCTCCGCATACCGCAGCACGCGACATAGCTTTGCAGACGATAAGTACAACCGTTTCAGAGAGAAGAGCGGCCAATGTGACGATCTGGCTTTAAGTCGATTCGATAACAAATGACGAAAACGGACGGATTTCTCAGGTTTTTACTACATATGAACACCTTTCACATTCTTCCCTGCAACTCGGCTGCTAGTCCTCCTTTCATGCAGATTCTTAAGGTCCTAGCTAATGTCCAAGGCATCAAAGCAAGCTAAAAAGTCAATAATCGATACCTAAAACTTGAATTGTACTATTTCTTACTGGCTATTACATCAAATTAGAAGCTTCATCTGTGTTCTACTGTTGTGGTTTCAGTGTCTCCGCCTACCGCAGCATACGACATAGCTTTGCAGACGAAAAGTACAACCGTTTCAGAGAGAAGAGCGGCCAATGTGACGATCTGGCTTTAAGTCGATTCGATAACAAATGACGAAAACGGACGGATTTCTCAGATTTTTACTACATATGAACACTTTTCACATTCTCCCATCCAACGCGGCTGCTAGTCCTCCTTTCATGCAGAATCTTAAGGTCCTAGCTCATGTCCAAGGCACCAAAGCCAGCTAAAAAGTCAATAATCAGTACCTAAAACTTGAATTGTACTACTTCTTACTGGCTATTACATCAACTTAGAAGCTTAATCTGTGTTCTACTATGGTGCTTTTAGTGTCTCCGCATACCACAGCACGCCACATAGCTTTGCAGTCGATAAGTACAGCCGTTTCAGAGAGAAGAGCGACCAAGTGACGATCTGGCTTTAAGGCGATTCGATAACAAATGACGAAAACGGACGGATTTCTCAGGTTTTTACTACATATGAACACTTTTCATATTGTCCCGTGCAACTCGGCTGCTAGTCCTCCTTTCATGCAGAATCTTAAGGTCCTAGCTCATGTCCAAGGCACCAAATCCATCTAAGAAGTCAATAATCGATACCTAAAACTAGAATTGTACTACTTCTTACTGGCTATTACATCGACTTAGAAGCTTCATCTGTGTTCTACTATGGTGATTTTATTGTCTCCGCATACCGCAGCACGCGACTTAGCTTTGCAGACGATAAGTACAACCGTTTCAGAGAGAAGAGCGGCCAATGTGACGATCGGGCTTTAAGTCGATTCGATAACAAATGACGAAAACGGACGGATTTCTCAGGTTTCTACTACATATGAACACATTTCACATTCTCCCGTGCAACGCGGTTGCTAGTCCTCCTTTCATGCAGAATGTTAAGGTCCTAGCTCATGTCCAAGGCCCCAAAGCCAGCTAAAAAGTCAATAATCGATACCTAAAACTTGAACTGTACTACTTCTTACTGGCTATTACATCAACTTAGAAGCTTCATCTGTGTTCTACTATGGTGCTTTTAGTGTCTCCGCATACCGCAGCACGCGACATAGCTTTGCAGACGATAAGTACAACCGTTTCAGAGAGAAGAGCGGCCAATGTGACGATCGGGCTTTAAGTCGATTCGATAACAAATGACGAAAACGGACGGATTTCTCAGGTTCCTACTACATATGAACACATTTCACATTCTGCCGTGCAACGCGGCTGCTAGTCCTCCTATCATGCAGAATCTTAAGGTCCTAGCTCATGTCCAAGGCACCAAAGCCAGCTAAAAAGTCAATAATCGAGACCTAAAACTTCAGTTGTACTACTTCTTACTGGCTATTACATCAACTTAGAAGCTTCATCTGTTTTATACTATGGTGCTTTTAGTGTCTGCGCATACCGCAGCACGCGACATAGCTTTGCAGACGATAAGTACAACCGTTTCAGAGAGAAGAGCGGCCAATGTGACGATCTGGCTTTAAGTCGATACGATAACAAATGACGAAAACGGACGGATTTCTCAGGTTTTTACTACATATGAACACTTTTCTGATTCTCCCGTGCAACGCGGCGGCTAGTCCTAATTTCATGCAGAATGTTAAGGTCATAGCTCATGTCCAAGGCACCAAAGCCAGCTAAAAAGTCAATAATCGATACCTAAAACTTTAATTGTACTACTTCTTACTGGCTATTACATCATCATAGAAGCTTCATCTGTGTTCTACTATGGTGCTTTTAGTGTCTCCGCATACCGCAGCACGCGACATAGCTTTGCAGACGATAAGTACAACCGTTTCAGAGAGAAGAGCGGCCAATGTGACGATCTGGCTTTAAGTCGATTCGATAACAAATGAAGAAAACGGACGGATTTCTCAGGTTTTTACTACATATGAACATTTTTCACTTTCTCCCGTGCAACTCGGCTGCTAGTCCTCCTTTCATGCAGAATCTTAAGGTCCTAGCTCATGTCCAAGGCACCAAAGCCAGCTAAAAAGTCAATAATCGATACCTAAAACTTGAATTGTACTACTTCTTACTGGCTATTACATCAACTTAGAAGCTTCATCTGTGTTGTACTATGGTGCTTTTAGTGTCTCCGCATACCGCATCACGCGACATAGCTTTGCAGGCGATAAGTACAACCGTTTCAGAGAGAAGAGCGGCCAATGTGACGATCTGGCTTGAAGTCGATTCGATAACAAATGACGAAAACGGACGGATTTCTCAGGTTTTTACTACATTTGAATACTTTTCACATTCTCCCGTGCAACTCGGCTGCTAGTCCTCCTTTCATGCGGTATCTTAAGGTCCTAGCTCATGTCCAAGGCACCAAAGCCAGCTAAAAAGTCAATAATCCATACCTAAAACTTTAATTGTACTACTTCTTACTGGCTATTACATCATCATAGAAGCTTCATCTGTGTTCTACTATGGTGCTTTTAGTGTCTCCGCATACCGCATCACGCGACATAGCTTTGCAGGCGATAAGTACAACCGTTTCAGAGAGAAGAGCGGCCAATGTGACGATCTGGCTTTAAGTCAATTCGATAACAAATGACGAAAACGGACGGATTTCTCAGGTTTTTACTACGTATGAACACTTTTCACATTCTCCCATCGAACGCGGCTGCTAGTCCTCCTTTCATGCAGAATCTTAAGGTCCTAGCTCATGTCCAAGGCACCAAAGCCAGCTAAAAAGTCAATAATCGATACCTAAAACTTTAATTGTACTACTTCTTACTGGCTATTACATCATCATAGAAGCTTCATCTGTGTTCTACTATGGTGCTTTTAGTGTCTCCGCATACCGCATCACGCGACATAGCTTTGCAGGCGATAAGTACAACCGTTTCAGAGAGAAGAGCGGCCAATGTGACGATCTGGCTTTAAGTCGATTCGATAACAAATGACGAAAACGGACGGATTTCTCAGGTTTTTACTACATTTGAACACTTTTCACATTCTCCCATCCAACGCGGCTGCTAGTCCTCCTTTCATGCAGAATCTTAAGGTCCTAGCTCATGTCCAAGGCACCAAAGCCAGCTAAAAAGTCAATAATCGATACCTAAAACTTGTATTGTACTACTTCTTACTGGCTATTACATCGACTTAGAAGCTTCATCTGTGTTCTACTATGGTGATTTTATTGTCTCCGCATACCGCAGCACGCGACGTAGCTTTGCAGACGATGAGTACAAACGTTTCAGAGAGAAGAGCGGCCAATGTGACGATCGGGCTTTAAGTCGATTCGATAACAAATGACGAAAACGGACGGATTTCTCAGGTTTCTACTACATATGAACACATTTCACATTCTCCCGTGCAACTCGGCTGCTAGTCCTCCTTTCATGCAGAATCTTAAGGTCCTAGCTCATGTCCAAGGCACCAAAGCCAGATAAAAAGTCAATAATCGATACCTAAAGCTTGAGTTGTACTACTTCTTACTGGCTATTACATCAACTTAGAAGCTTCATCTGTTTTATACTATGGTGCTTTTAGTGTCTGCGCATACCGCAGCACGCGACATAGCTTTGCAGACGATAAGTACAACCGTTTCAGAGAGAAGAGCGGCCAATGTGACGATCAGGCTTTAAGTCGATTCGATAACAAATGACGAAAATGGACGGATTTCTCTGGTTTTTACTACATATGAAGACTTTTCACATTCTCCCGTGCAACTCGGCTGCTAGTCCTCCTTTCATGCAGAATCTTAAGGTCCTAGCTCATGCCCAAGGCACCAAAGCCAGCTAAAAAGTAAATAATCAGTACCTAAAACTTGAATTGTACTACTTCTTACTGGCTATTACATCAACTTAGAAGCTTCATCTGTGTTCTACTATGGTGCTTTTAGTGTCTCCTCATACCGCAGCACGCGACATAGCTTTGCAGACGATAAGTAGAACCGTTTCAGAGAGAAGAGCGGCCAATGTGACGATCTGGCTTTAAGTCGATTCGATAACAATTGACGAAAACGGACGGATTTCTCAGGTTTTTACTACATATGAACACTTTTCACATTCTCCCGTGCAACTCGGCTGCTAGTCCTCCTTTCATGCAGAATCTTAAGGTCCTAGCTCATGTCCAAGGCACCAAAGCCAGCTAAAAAGTCAATAATCGATACCTAATACTTGAATTGTACTACTTCTTACTGGCTATTACATCAACTTAGAAGCTTCATCTGTGTTCTACTATGGTGCTTTTAGTGTCTCCGCATACCGCAGCACGCGACATAGCTTTGAAGACGATAAGTACAACCGTTTCAGAGATAAGAGCGGCCAATGTGACGATCTGGCTTTAAGTCGATTCGATAACAAATGACGAAAACGGACGGATTTCTCAGGTTTTTACTACATTTGAATACTTTTCACATTCTCCCGTGCAACTCGGCTGCTAGTCCTCCTTTCATGCAGAATCTTAAGGTCCTAGCTCATGTCCAAGGCACCAAAGCCAGCTAAAAAGTCAATAATCGATACCTAAAACTTGAATTGTAATACTTCTTACTGGCTATTACATCAACTTAGAAGCTTCATCTGTGTTCTACTATGGTACTTTTAGTGTCTCCGCATACCGCATCACGCGACATAGCTTTGCAGGCGATAAGTACAACCGTTTCAGAGAGAAGAGCGGCCAATGTGACGATCTGGCTTTAAGTCGATTCGATAACAAATGACGAAAACGGACGGATTTCTCAGGTTTTTACTACATATGAACACTTTTCACATTCTCCCGTGCAACTCGGCTGCTAGTCCTCCTTTCATGCAGAATCTTAAGGTCCTAGCTCATGTCCAAGGCACCAAAGCCAGCTAAAAAGTCAATAATCGATATTTAAAACTTTAAATGTACTACTTCTTACTGGCTATTACATCATCATAGAAGCTTCATCTGTGTTCTACTATGGTGCTTTTAGTGTCTCCGCATACCGCATCACGCGACATAGCTTTGCAGGCGATAAGTACAACCGTTTCAGAGAGAAGAGCGGCCAATGTGACGATCTGGCTTTAAGTCGATTCGATAACAAATGACGAAAACGGACGGATTTCTCAGGTTTTTACTACATATGAACACTTTTCATATTGTCCCGTGCAACTCGGCTGCTAGTCCTCCTTTCATGCAGAATCTTAAGTTCCTAGCTCATGTCCAAGGCACCAAATCCATCTAAGAAGTCAATAATCGATACCTAAAACTTGAATTGTACTACTTCTTACTGGCTATTACATAGACTTAGAAGCTTCATCTGTGTTCTACTATGGTGATTTTATTGTCTCCGCATACCGCAGCACGCGACATAGCTTTGCAGACGATAAGTACAACCGTTTCAGAGAGAAGAGCGGCCAATGTGACGATCTGGCTTTAAGTCGATTCGATAACAAATGACGAAAACGGACGGATTTCTCAGGTTTTTACTACATATGAACACTTGTCACATTCTCCCATCCAACGCGGCTGCTAGTCCTCCTTTCATGCAGAATCTTAAGGTCCTAGCTCATGCCCAAGGCACCAAAGCCAGCTAAAAAGTCAATAATCGATACCTAAAACTTGAATTGTAATACTTCTTATTGGCTATTACATCAACTTAGAAGCTTCATCTGTGTTCTACTATGGTGCTTTTAGTGTCTCCGCATACCGCATCACGCGACATAGCTTTGCAGGCGATAAGTACAACCGTTTCAGAGAGAAGAGCGGCCAATGTGACGATCTGGCTTTAAGTCGATTCGATAACAAATGACGAAAACCGACGGATTTCTCAGGTTTTTACTACATATGAACACTTTTCACATTCTCCCATCCAACGCGGCTGCTAGTCCTCCTTTCATGCAGAATCTTAAGGTCCTAGCTCATGTCCAAGGCACCAAAGCCAGCTAAAAAGTCAATAATCGATACCTAAAACTTGAATTGTACTACTTCTTACTGGCTACTACATCAACTTAGAAGCTTCATCTGTGTTCTACTATGGTGCTTTTAGTGTCTCCGCATACCGCAGCACGCGACATAGCTTTGCAGACGATAAGTAGAACCGTTTCAGAGAGAAGAGCGGCCAAGTGACGATCTGGCTTTAAGTCGATTCGATAACAAATGACGAAAACGGACGGATTTCTCAGGTTTTTACTACATATGAACACTTTTCACATTCTCCCGTGCAACTCAAGTGCTAGTCCTCCTTTCATGCAGAATCTTAAGGTCCTAGCTCATGTCCAAGGCACCAAAGCCAGCTAAGAAGTCAATAATCGATACCTAAAACTTGAATTGTACTACTTCTTACTGGCTATTACATCAACTTAGAAGCTTAATCTGTGTTCTACTATGGTGCTTTTAGTGTCTCCGCATACCGCAGCACGCGACATAGCTTTGAAGACGATAAGTACAACCGTTTCAGAGAGAAGAGCGGCCAATGTGACGATCTGGCTTAAAGTCGATTCGATAACAAATGACGAAAACGGACGGATTTCTCAGGTTTTTACTACATATGAACACTTTTCACATTCTCCCGTGCAACTCGGCTGCTAGTCCTCCTTTCATGCAGAATCTTAAGGTCCTAGCTCATGTTCAAGGCACCAAAGCCAGCTAAAAAGTCAATAATCGATACCTAAAACTTGAATTGTACTACTTCTTACTGGCTATTACATCATCTTAGAAGCTTCATCTGTGTTCTACTATGGTGCTTTTAGTGTCTCCGCATACCGCAGCACGCGACTAAGCTTTCCAGACGATAAGTACAACCGTTTCAGAGAGAAGAGCAGCCAATGTGACGATCTGGCTTTAAGTCGATTCGATAACAAATGACGAAAACGGACGGATTTCTCAGGTTTTTACTACATATGAACACTTTTCACATTCTCCCATCCAACGCGGCTGCTAGTCCTCCTTTCATGCAGAATCTTAAGGTCCTAGCTCATGTCCAAGGCACCAAAGCCAGCTAAAAAGTCAATAATCGATACCTAAAACTTTAATTGTACTACTTCTTACTGGCTATTACATCATCATAGAAGCTTCATCTGTGTTCTACTATGGTGCTTTTAGTGTCTCCGCATACCGCATCACGCGACATAGCTTTGCAGGCGATAAGTACAACCGTTTCAGAGAGAAGAGCGGCCAATGTGACGATCTGGCTTTAAGTCGATTCGATCACAAATGACGAAAACGGACGGATTTCTCAGGTTTTTACTACATTTGAACACTTTTCACATTCTCCCATCCAACGCGGCTGCTAGTCCTACTTTCATGCAGAATCTTAAGGTCCTAGCTCATGTCCAAGGCACCAAAGCCAGCTAAAAAGTCAATAATCGATACCTAAAACTTGTATTGTACTACTTCTTACTGGCTATTACATCGACTTAGAAGCTTCATCTGTGTTCTACTATGGTGATTTTATTGTCTCCGCATACCGCAGCACGCGACGTAGCTTTGCAGACGATAAGTACAACCGTTTCAGAGAGAAGAGCGGCCAATGTGACGATCGGGCTTTAAGTCGATTCGATAACAAATGACGAAAACGGACGGATTTCTCAGGTTTCTACTACATATGAACACATTTCACATTCTCCCGAGCAACTCGGCTGCTAGTCCTCCTTTCATGCAGAATCTTAAGGTCCTAGCTCATGTCCAAGGCACCAAAGCCAGCTAAAAAGTAAATAATCAGTACCTAAAACTTGAATTGTACTACTTCTTACTGGCTATTACATCAACTTAGAAGCTTCATCTGTGTTCTACTATGGTGCTTTTAGTGTCTCCTCATACCGCAGCACGCGACATAGCTTTGCAGACGATAAGTAGAACCGTTTCAGAGAGAAGAGCGGCCAATGTGACGATCTGGCTTTAAGTCGATTCGATAACAATTGACGAAAACGGACGGATTTCTCAGGTTTTTACTACATATGAACACTTTTCACATTCTCCCGTGCAACTCGGCTGCTAGTCCTCCTTTCATGCAGAATCTTAAGGTCCTAGCTCATGTCCAAGGCACCAAAGCCAGCTAAAAAGTCAATAATCGATACCTAATACTTGAATTGTACTACTTCTTACTGGCTATTACATCAACTTAGAAGCTTCATCTGTGTTCTACTATGGTGCTTTTAGTGTCTCCGCATACCGCAGCACGCGACATAGCTTTGAAGACGATAAGTACAACCGTTTCAGAGATAAGAGCGGCCAATGTGACGATCTGGCTTTAAGTCTATTCGATAACAAATGACGAAAACGGACGGATTTCTCAGGTTTTTACTACATTTGAATACTTTTCACATTCTCCCGTGCAACTCGGCTGCTAGTCCTCCATTCATGCAGAATCTTAAGGTCCTAGCTCATGTCCAAGGCACCAAAGCCAGCTAAAAAGTCAATAATCGATACCTAAAACTTGAATTGTAATACTTCTTACTGGCTATTACATCAACTTAGAAGCTTCATCTGTGTTCTACTATGGTACTTTTAGTGTCTCCGCATACCGCATCACGCGACATAGCTTTGCAGGCGATAAGTACAACCGTTTCAGAGAGAAGAGCGGCCAATGTGACGATCTGGCTTTAAGTCGATTCGATAACAAATGACGAAAACGGACGGATTTCTCAGGTTTTTACTACATATGAACACTTTTCACATTCTCCCGTGCAACTCGGCTGCTAGTCCTCCTTTCATGCAGAATCTTAAGGTCCTAGCTCATGTCCAAGGCACCAAAGCCAGCTAAAAAGTCAATAATCGATATTTAAAACTTTAAATGTACTACTTCTTACTGGCTATTACATCATCATAGAAGCTTCATCTGTGTTCTACTATGGTGCTTTTAGTGTCTCCGCATACCGCATCACGCGACATAGCTTTGCAGGCGATAGGTACAACCGTTTCAGAGAGAAGAGCGGCCAATGTGACGATCTGGCTTTAAGTCGATTCGATAACAAATGACGAAAACGGACGGATTTCTCAGGTTTTTACTACATATGAACACTTTTCACATTCTCCTATCCAACGCGGCTGCTAGTCCTCCTTTCATGCAGAATCTTAAGTTCCTAGCTCATGTCCAAGGCACCAAATCCATCTAAGAAGTCAATAATCGATACCTAAAACTTGAATTGTACTACTTCTTACTGGCTATTACATAGACTTAGAAGCTTCATCTGTGTTCTACTATGGTGATTTTATTGTCTCCGCATACCGCAGCACGCGACGTACTTTGCAGACGATAAGTACAACCGTTTCAGAGAGAAGAGCGGCCAATGTGACGATCGGGCTTTAAGTCGATTCGATAACAAATGACGAAAACAGACGGATTTCTCAGGTTTCTACTACATATGAACACATTTCACATTCTCCCGTGCAACGCGGCTGCTAGTCCTCCTTTCATGCAGAATCTTAAGGTCCTAGCTCATGTCCAAGGCACCAAAGCCAACTAAAAAGTCAATAATCGATACCTAAAACTTGAGTTGTGCTACTTCTTACTGGCTAATACATCAACTTAGAAGCTTCATCTGTTTTATACTATGGTGCTTTTAGTGTCTGCGCATACCGCAGCACGCGACATAGCTTTGCAGACGATAAGTACAACCGTTTCAGAGAGAAGAGCGGCCAATGTGACGATCTGGCTTTAAGTCGATTCGATAACATATGACGAAAACGGACGGATTTCTCAGGTTTTTGCTACATATGAACACTTGTCACATTCTCCCATCCAACGCGGCTGCTAGTCCTCCTTTCATGCAGAATCTTAAGGTCCTAGCTCATGCCCAAGGCACCAAAGCCAGCTAAAAAGTCAATAATCGATACCTAAAACTTGAATTGTAATACTTCTTATTGGCTATTACATCAACTTAGAAGCTTCATCTGTGTTCTACTATGGTGCTTTTAGTGTCTCCGCATACCGCATCACGCGACATAGCTTTGCAGGCGATAAGTACAACCGTTTCAGAGAGAAGAGCGGCCAATGTGACGATCTGGCTTTAAGTCGATTCGATAACAAATGACGAAAACCGACGGATTTCTCAGGTTTTTACTACATATGAACACTTTTCACATTCTCCCATCCAACGCGGCTGCTAGTCCTCCTTTCATGCAGAATCTTAAGGTCCTAGCTCATGTCCAAGGCACCAAAGCCAGCTAAAAAGTCAATAATCGATACCTAAAACTTGAATTGTACTACTTCTTACTGGCTATTACATCAACTTAGAAGCTTCATCTGTGTTCTACTATGGTGCTTTTAGTGTCTCCGCATACCGCAGCACGCGACATAGCTTTGCAGACGATAAGTAGAACCGTTTCAGAGAGAAGAGCGGCCAAGTGACGATCTGGCTTTAAGTCGATTCGAAAACAAATGACGAAAACGGACGGATTTCTCAGGTTTTTACTACGTATGAACACTTTTCACATTCTCCCGTGCAACTCAAGTGCTAGTCCTCCTTTCATGCAGAATCTTAAGGTCCTAGCTCATGTCCAAGGCACCAAAGCCAGCTAAGAAGTCAATAATCGATACCTAAAACTTGAATTGTACTACTTCTTACTGGCTATTACATCAACTTAGAAGCTTCATCTGTGTTCTACTATGGTGCTTTTAGTGTCTCCGCATACCGCAGCACGCGACATAGCTTTGAAGACGATAAGTACAACCGTTTCAGAGAGAAGAGCGGCCAATGTGACGATCTGGCTTTAAGTCGATTCGATAACAAATGACGAAAATGGACGGATTTCTCAGGTTTTTACTACATATGAACACTTTTCACATTCTCCCGTGCAACTCGGCTCCCTAGTCCTCCTTTCATGCAGAATCTTAAGGTCCTAGCTCATGTTCAAGGCACCAAAGCCAGTTAAAAAGTCAATAATCGATACCTAAAACTTGAATTGTAATACTTCTTATTGGCTATTACATCAACTTAGAAGCTTCATCTGTGTTCTACTATGGTGCTTTTAGTGTCTCCGCATACCGCATCACGCGACATAGCTTTGCAGGCGATAAGTACAACCGTTTCAGAGAGAAGAGCGGCCAATGTAACGATCTGGCTTTAAGTCGATTCGATAACAAATGACGAAAAGGGACGGATTTCTCAGGTTTTTACTACATATGAACACTTTTCACATTCTCCCATCCAACGCGGCTGCTAGTCCTCCTTTCATGCAGAATCTTAAGGTCCTAGCTCATGTCCAAGGCACCAAAGCCAGATAAAAAGTCAATAATCGATACCTAAAACTTTAATTGTACTACTTCTTACTGGCTATTACATCATCATAGAAGCTTCATCTGTGTTCTACTATGGTGCTTTTAGTGTCTCCGCATACCGCATCACGCGACATAGCTTTGCAGGCGATAAGTACAACCGTTTCAGAGAGAAGAGCGGCCAATGTGACGATCTGGCTTTAAGTCGATTCGATAACAAATGACGAAAACGGACGGATTTCTCAGGTTTTTACTACATTTGAACACTTTTCACATTCTCCCATCCAACGCGGCTGCTAGTCCTACTTTCATGCAGAATCTTAAGGTCCTAGCTCATGTCCAAGGCACCAAAGCCAGCTAAAAAGTCAATAATCGATACCTAAAACTTGTATTGTACTACTTCTTACTGGCTATTACATCGACTTAGAAGCTTCATCTGTGTTCTACTATGGTGATTTTATTGTCTCCGCATACCGCAGGACGCGACGTAGCTTTGCAGACGATAAGTACAAACGTTTCAGAGAGAAGAGCGGCAGATGTGACGATCGGGCTTTAAGTCGATTCGATAACAAATGACGAAAACGGACGGATTTCTCAGGTTTCTACTACATATGAACACATTTCACATTCTCCCGTGCAACTCGGCTGCTAGTCCTCCTTTCATGCAGAATCTTAAGGTCCTAGCTCATGTCCAAGGCACCAAAGCCAGCTAAGAAGTCAATAATCGATACCTAAAACTTTAATTGTACTACTTCTTACTGGCTATTACATCAACTTAGAAGCTTCATCTGTGTTCTACTATGGTGCTTTTAGTGTCTCCGCATACCGCAGCACGCGACATAGCTTTGAAGACGATAAGTACAACCGTTTCAGAGAGAAGAGCGGCCAATGTGACGATCTGGCTTTAAGTCGATTCGATAACATATGACGAAAACGGACGGATTTCTCAGGTTTTTGCTACATATGAACACTTGTCACATTCTCCCATCCAACGCGGCTGCTAGTCCTCCTTTCATGCAGAATCTTAAGGTCCTAGCTCATGCCCAAGGCACCAAAGCCAGCTAAAAAGTCAATAATCGATACCTAAAACTTGAATTGTAATACTTCTTATTGGCTATTACATCAACTTAGAAGCTTCATCTGTGTTCTACTATGGTGCTTTTAGTGTCTCCGCATACCGCATCACGCGACATAGCTTTGCAGGCGATAAGTACAACCGTTTCAGAGAGAAGAGCGGCCAATGTGACGATCTGGCTTTAAGTCGATTCGATAACAAATGACGAAAACCGACGGATTTCTCAGGTTTTTACTACATATGAACACTTTTCACATTCTCCCATCCAACGCGGCTGCTAGTCCTCCTTTCATGCAGAATCTTAAGGTCCTAGCTCATGTCCAAGGCACCAAAGCCAGCTAAGAAGTCAATAATCGATACCTAAAACTTGAATTGTACTACTTCTTACTGGCTATTACATCAACTTAGAAGCTTCATCTGTGTTCTACTATGGTGCTTTTAGTGTCTCCGCATACCGCAGCACGCGACATAGCTTTGAAGACGATAAGTACAACCGTTTCAGAGAGAAGAGCGGCCAATGTGACGATCTGGCTTTAAGTCGATTCGATAACAAATGACGAAAATGGACGGATTTCTCAGGTTTTTACTACATATGAACACTTTTCACATTCTCCCGTGCAACTCGGCTCCCTAGTCCTCCTTTCATGCAGAATCTTAAGGTCCTAGCTCATGTTCAAGGCACCAAAGCCAGTTAAAAAGTCAATAATCGATACCTAAAACTTGAATTGTAATACTTCTTATTGACTATTACATCAACTTAGAAGCTTCATCTGTGTTCTACTATGGTGCTTTTAGTGTCTCCGCATACCGCATCACGCGACATAGCTTTGCAGGCGATAAGTACAACCGTTTCAGAGAGAAGAGCGGCCAATGTAACGATCTGGCTTTAAGTCGATTCGATAACAAATGACGAAAAGGGACGGATTTCTCAGGTTTTTACTACATATGAACACTTTTCACATTCTCCCATCCAACGCGGCTGCTAGTCCTCCTTTCATGCAGAATCTTAAGGTCCTAGCTCATGTCCAAGGCACCAAAGCCAGCTAAAAAGTCAATAATCGATACCTAAAACTTTAATTGTACTACTTCTTACTGGCTATTACATCATCATAGAAGCTTCATCTGTGTTCTACTATGGTGCTTTTAGTGTCTCCGCATACCGCATCACGCGACATAGCTTTGCAGGCGATAAGTACAACCGTTTCAGAGAGAAGAGCGGCCAATGTGACGATCTGGCTTTAAGTCGATTCGATAACAAATGACGAAAACGGACGGATTTCTCAGGTTTTTACTACATATGAACACTTTTCATATTGTCCCGTGCAACTCGGCGGCTAGTCCTCCTTTCATGCAGAATCTTAAGGTCCTAGCTCATGTCCAAGGCACCAAAGCCAGCTAAAAAGTCAATAATCGATACCTAAAACTTGTATTGTACTACTTCTTACTGGCTATTACATCGACTTAGAAGCTTCATCTGTGTTCTACTATGGTGATTTTATTGTCTCCGCATACCGCAGGACGCGACGTAGCTTTGCAGACGATAAGTACAAACGTTTCAGAGAGAAGAGCGGCCAATGTGACGATCGGGCTTTAAGTCGATTCGATAACAAATGACGAAAACGGACGGATTTCTCAGGTTTCTACTACATATGAACACATTTCACATTCTCCCGTGCAACTCGGCTGCTAGTCCTCCTTTCATGCAGAATCTTAAGGTCCTAGCTCATGTCCAAGGCACCAAAGCCAGATAAAAAGTCAATAATCGATACCTAAAACTTGAGTTGTACTACTTCTTACTGGCTATTACATCAACTTAGAAGCTTCATCTGTTTTATACTATGGTGCTTTTAGTGTCTGCGCATACCGCAGCACGCGACATAGCTTTGCAGACGATAAGTACAACCGTTTCAGAGAGAAGAGCGGCCAATGTGACGATCAGGCTTTAAGTCGATTCGATAACAAATGACGAAAATGGACGGATTTCTCAGGTTTTTACTACATATGAAGACTTTTCACATTCTCCCGTGCAACTCGGCTGCTAGTCCTCCTTTCATGCAGAATCTTAAGGTCCTAGCTCATGCCCAAGGCACCAAAGCCAGCTAAAAAGTAAATAATCAGTACCTAAAACTTGAATTGTCTACTTCTTACTGGCTATTACATCAACTTAGAAGCTTCATCTGTGTTCTACTATGGTGCTTTTAGTGTCTCCGCATACCGCAGCACGCGACATAGCTTTTCAGACGATAAGTAGAACCGTTTCAGAGAGAAGAGCGGCCAATGTGACGATCTGGCTTTAAGTCGATTCGATAACAATTGACGAAAACGGACGGATTTCTCAGGTTTTTACTACATATGAACACTTTTCACATTCTCCCGTGCAACTCGGCTGCTAGTCCTCCTTTCATGCAGAATCTTAAGGTCCTAGCTCATGTCCAAGGCACCAAAGCCAGCTAAAAAGTCAATAATCGATACCTAATACTTGAATTGTACTACTTCTTACTGGCTATTACATCAACTTAGAAGCTTCATCTGTGTTCTACTATGGTGCTTTTAGTGTCTCCGCATACCGCAGCACGCGACATAGCTTTGAAGACGATAAGTACAACCGTTTCAGAGATAAGAGCGGCCAATGTGACGATCTGGCTTTAAGTCGATTCGATAACAAATGACGAAAACGGACGGATTTCTCAGGTTTCTACTACATATGAACACATTTCACATTCTCCCGTGCAACTCGGCTGCTAGTCCTCCTTTCATGCAGAATCTTAAGGTCCTAGCTCATGTCCAAGGCACCAAAGCCAGCTAAAAAGTCAATAATCGATATTTAAAACTTTAAATGTACTACTTCTTACTGGCTATTACATCATCATAGAAGCTTCATCTGTGTTCTACTATGGTGCTTTTAGTGTCTCCGCATACCGCATCACGCGACATAGCTTTGCAGGCGATAAGTACAACCGTTTCAGAGAGAAGAGCGGCCAATGTGACGATCTGGCTTTAAGTCGATTCGATAACAAATGACGAAAACGGACGGATTTCTCAGGTTTTTACTACATATGAACACTTTTCACATTCTCCCGTGCAACTCGGCTGCTAGTCCTCCTTTCATGCAGAATCTTAAGGTCCTAGCTCATGTCCAAGGCACCAAAGCCAGCTAAAAAGTCAATAATCAGTACCTAAAACTTGAATAGTACTACTTCTTACTGGCTATTACATCAACTTAGAAGCTTAATCTGTGTTCTACTATGGTGCTTTTAGTGTCTCCGCATACCGCAGCACGCCACATAGCTTTGCAGACGATAAGTACTGCCGTTTCAGAGAGAAGAGCGGCCAAGTGACGATCTAGCTTTAAGGCGATTCGATAACAAATGACGAAAACGGACGGATTTCTCAGGTTTTTACTACATATGAACACTTTTCATATTGTCCCGTGCAACTCGGCGGCTAGTCCTCCTTTCATGCAGAATCTTAAGGTCCTAGCTCATGTCCAAGGCACCAAATCCATCTAAGAAGTCAATAATCGATACCTAAAACTTGAATTGTACTACTTCTTACTGGCTATTACATAGACTTAGAAGCTTCATCTGTGTTTTACTATGGTGATTTTATTGTCTCCGCATACCGCAGCACGCGACGTAGCTTTGCAGACGATAAGTACAAACGTTTCAGAGAGAAGAGCGGCCAATGTGACGATCGGGCTTTAAGTCGATTCGATAACAAATGACGAAAACGGACGGATTTCTCAGGTTTCTACTACATATGAACACATTTCACATTCTCCCGTGCAACGCGGCTGCTAGTCCTCCTTTCATGCAGAATCTTAAGGTCCTAGCTCATGTCCAAGGCACCAAAGCCAGCTAAAAAGTCAATAATCGATACCTAAAACTTGAGTTGTGCTACTTCTTACTGGCTAATACATCAACTTAGAAGCTTCATCTGTTTTATACTATGGTGCTTTTAGTGTCTGCGCATACCGCAGCACGCGACATAGCTTTGCAGACGATAAGTACATCCGTTTCAGAGAGAAGAGCGGCCAATGTGACGATATGGCTTTAAGTCGATTCGATAACAAATGACGAAAACGGACGGATTTCTCAGGTTTTTACTACATATGAACACTTGTCACATTCTCCCATCCAACGCGGCTGCTAGTCCTCCTTTCATGCAGAATCTTAAGGTCCTAGCTCATGCCCAAGGCACCAAAGCCAGCTAAAAAGTCAATAATCGATACCTAAAACTTGAATTGTAATACTTCTTATTGGCTATTACATCAACTTAGAAGCTTCATCTGTGTTCTACTATGGTGCTTTTAGTGTCTTCGCATACCGCATCACGCGACATAGCTTTGCAGGCGATAAGTACAACCGTTTCAGAGAGAAGAGCAGCCAATGTGACGATCTGGCTTTAAGTCGATTCGATAACAAATGACGAAAACGGACCGATTTCTCAGGTTTTTACTACATATGAACACTTTTCACATTCTCCCATCCAACGCGGCTGCTAGTCCTCCTTTCATGCAGAATCTTAAGGTCCTAGGTCATGTCCAAGGCACCAAAGCCAGCTAAAAAGTCAATAATCGATACCTAAAACTTGAATTGTACTACTTCTTACTGGCTATTACATCAACTTAGAAGCTTCATCTGTGTTCTACTATGGTGCTTTTAGTGTCTCCGCATACCGCAGCACGCGACATAGCTTTGCAGACGATAAGTAGAACCGTTTCAGAGAGAAGAGCGGCCAAGTGACGATCTGGCTTTAAGTCGATTCGGTAACAAATGACGAAAACGGACGGATATCTCAGGTTTTTACTACATATGAACACTTTTCACATTCTCCCGTGCAACTCAAGTGCTAGTCCTCCTTTCATGCAGAATCTTAAGGTCCTAGCTCATGTCCAAGGCACCAAAGCCAGCTAAGAAGTCAATAATCGATACCTAAAACTTGAATTGTACTACTTCTTACTGGCTATTACATCAACTTAGAAGCTTCATCTGTGTTCTACTATGGTGCTTTTAGTGTCTCCGCATACCGCAGCACGCCACATAGCTTTGAAGACGATAAGTACAACCGTTTCAGAGAGAAGAGCGGCCAATGTGACGATCTGGCTTTAAGTCTATTCGATAACAAATGACGAAAATGGACGGATTTCTCAGGTTTTTACTACATATGAACACTTTTCACATTCTCCCGTGCAACTCGGCTCCCTAGTCCTCCTTTCATGCAGAATCTTAAGGTCCTAGCTCATGTTCAAGGCACCAAGCCAGCTAAAAAGTCAATAATCGATACCTAAAACTTGAATTGTAATACTTCTTATTGGCTATTACATCAACTTAGAAGCTTCATCTGTGTTCTACTATGGTGCTTTTAGTGTCTCCGCATACCGCATCACGCGACATAGCTTTGCAGGCGATAAGTACAACCGTTACAGAGAGAAGAGCGGCCAATGTGACGATCTGGCTTTAAGTCGATTCGATAACAAATGACGAAAACGGACGGTTTTCTCAGGTTTTTACTACATATGAACACTTTTCACATTCTCCCATCCAACGCGGCTGCTAGTCCTCCTTTCATGCAGAATCTTAAGGTCCTAGCTCATGTCCAAGGCACCAAAGCCAGCTAAAAAGTCAATAATCGATACCTAAAACTTGAATTGTACTACTTCTTACTGGCTATTACATCATCTTAGAAGCTTCATCTGTGTTCTACTATGGTGCTTTTAGTGTCTCCGCATACTGCAGCACGCGACAAAGCTTTCCAGACGATAAGTACAACCGTTTCAGAGAGAAGAGCAGCCAATGTGACGATCTGGCTTTAAGTCGATTCGATAACAAATGACGAAAACGGACGGATTTCTCAGGTTTTTACTACATATGAACACTTTTCACATTCACCTATCCAACGCGGCTGCTAGTCCTCCTTTCATGCAGAATCTTAAGGTCCTAGCTCATGTCCAAGGCACCAAAGCCAGCTAAAAAGTCAATAATCGATACCTAAAACTTGAATTGTACTACCTCTTACTGGCTATTACATCATCATAGAAGCTTCATCTGTGTTCTACTATGGTGCTTTTAGTGTCTCCGCATACCGCAGCACGCGACATAGCTTTGCAGACGATAAGTACAACCGTTTCAGAGAGAAGAGCGGCCAATGTGACGATCTGGCTTTAAGTCGATTCGATAACAAATGACGAAAACGGACGGTTTTCTCAGGTTTTTACTACATATGAACACTTTTCACATTCTCCCATCCAACGCGGCTGCTAGTCCTCCTTTCATGCAGAATCTTAAGGTCCTAGCTCATGTCCAAGGCACCAAAGCCAGCTAAAAAGTCAATAATCGATACCTAAAACTTGAATTGTACTACTTCTTACTGGCTTTTACATCAAATTAGAAGCATCATCTGTGTTCAATTGTGGTGGTTTTAGTGTCTCCGCCTACCGCAGCATACGACATAGCTTTGCAGACGATAAGTACAACCGTTTCAGAGAGAAGAGCGGCCAATGTGACGATCTGGCTTCAAGTCGATTCGATAACAAATGACGAAAACGGACGGATTTCTCAGGTTTTTACTACATATGAACACTTTTCACATGCTCCCGTGCAACTCGGCTGCTAGTCCTCCTTTCATGCAGAATATTAAGGTCCTAGCTCATGTCCAAGGCACCAAAGCCAGCTAAAAAGTCAATAATCGATACCTAAAACTTGAATTGTACTACTTCTTACTGGCTATTACATCAACTTAGAAGCTTCATCTGTGTTCTACTATGGTGCTTTTAGTGTCTCCGCATACTGCAGCACGCGACAAAGCTTTCCAGACGATAAGTACAACCGTTTCAGAGAGAAGAGCGGCCAATGTGACGATCTGGCTTTAAGTCGATTCGATAACAAATGACGAAAACGGACGGATTTCTCAGGTTTTTACTACATATGAACACTTTTCACATTCTCCCGTGCAACTCGGCTGCTAGTCCTCCTTTCATGCAGAATCTTAAGGTCCTAGCTCATGTCCAAGGCACCAAAGCCAGCTAAAAAGTCAATAATCAGTACCTAAAACTTGAATTGTACTACTTCTTACTGGCTATTACATCAACTTAGAAGCTTAATCTGTGTTCTACTATGGTGCTTTTAGTGTCTCCGCATACCGCAGCACGCCACATAGCTTTGCAGACGATAAGTACTGCCGTTTCAGAGAGAAGAGCGGCCAAGTGACGATCTAGCTTTAAGGCGATTCGATAACAAATGACGAAAACGGACGGATTTCTCAGGTTTTTACTACATATGAACACTTTTCATATTGTCCCGTGCAACTCGGCGGCTAGTCCTCCTTTCATGCAGAATCTTAAGGTCCTAGCTCATGTCCAAGGCACCAAATCCATCTAAGAAGTCAATAATCGATACCTAAAACTTGAATTGTACTACTTCTTACTGGCTATTACATAGACTTAGAAGCTTCATCTGTGTTTTACTATGGTGATTTTATTGTCTCCGCATACCGCAGCACGCGACGTAGCTTTGCAGACGATAAGTACAAACGTTTCAGAGAGAAGAGCGGCCAATGTGACGATCGGGCTTTAAGTCGATTCGATAACAAATGACGAAAACGGACGGATTTCTCAGGTTTCTACTACATATGAACACATTTCACATTCTCCCGTGCAACGCGGCTGCTAGTCCTCCTTTCATGCAGAATCTTAAGGTCCTAGCTCATGTCCAAGGCACCAAAGCCAGCTAAAAAGTCAATAATCGATACCTAAAACTTGAGTTGTGCTACTTCTTACTGGCTAATACATCAACTTAGAAGCTTCATCTGTTTTATACTATGGTGCTTTTAGTGTCTGCGCATACCGCAGCACGCGACATAGCTTTGCAGACGATAAGTACATCCGTTTCAGAGAGAAGAGCGGCCAATGTGACGATATGGCTTTAAGTCGATTCGATAACAAATGACGAAAACGGACGGATTTCTCAGGTTTTTACTACATATGAACACTTGTCACATTCTCCCATCCAACGCGGCTGCTAGTCCTCCTTTCATGCAGAATCTTAAGGTCCTAGCTCATGCCCAAGGCACCAAAGCCAGCTAAAAAGTCAATAATCGATACCTAAAACTTGAATTGTAATACTTCTTATTGGCTATTACATCAACTTAGAAGCTTCATCTGTGTTCTACTATGGTGCTTTTAGTGTCTCCGCATACCGCATCACGCGACATAGCTTTGCAGGCGATAAGTACAACCGTTTCAGAGAGAAGAGCGGCCAATGTGACGATCTGGCTTTAAGTCGATTCGATAACAAATGACGAAAACGAACCGATTTCTCAGGTTTTTACTACATATGAACACTTTACACATTCTCCCATCCAACGCGGCTGCTAGTCCTCCTTTCATGCAGAATCTTAAGGTCCTAGCTCATGTCCAAGGCACCAAAGCCAGCTAAAAAGTCAATAATCGATACCTAAAACTTGAATTGTACTACTTCTTACTGGCTATTACATCAACTTAGAAGCTTCATCTGTGTTCTACTATGGTGCTTTTAGTGTCTCCGCATACCGCAGCACGCGACATAGCTTTGCAGACGATAAGTAGAACCGTTTCAGAGAGAAGAGCGGCCAAGTGACGATCTAGCTTTAAGGCGATTCGATAACAAATGACGAAAACGGACGGATTTCTCAGGTTTTTACTACATATGAACACTTTTCATATTGTCCCGTGCAACTCGGCGGCTAGTCCTCCTTTCATGCAGAATCTTAAGGTCCTAGCTCATGTCCAAGGCACCAAATCCATCTAAGAAGTCAATAATCGATACCTAAAACTTGAATTGTACTACTTCTTACTGGCTATTACATAGACTTAGAAGCTTCATCTGTGTTTTACTATGGTGATTTTATTGTCTCCGCATACCGCAGCACGCGACGTAGCTTTGCAGACGATAAGTAAAAACGTTTCAGAGAGAAGAGCGGCCAATGTGACGATCGGGCTTTAAGTCGATTCGATAACAAATGACGAAAACGGACGGATTTCTCAGGTTTCTACTACATATGAACACATTTCACATTCTCCCGTGCAACGCGGCTGCTAGTCCTCCTTTCATGCAGAATCTTAAGGTCCTAGCTCATGTCCAAGGCACCAAAGCCAGCTAAAAAGTCAATAATCGATACCTAAAACTTGAGTTGTGCTACTTCTTACTGGCTAATACATCAACTTAGAAGCTTCATCTGTTTTATACTATGGTGCTTTTAGTGTCTGCGCATACCGCAGCACGCGACATAGCTTTGCAGACGATAAGTACATCCGTTTCAGAGAGAAGAGCGGCCAATGTGACGATATGGCTTTAAGTCGATTCGATAACAAATGACGAAAACGGACGGATTTCTCAGGTTTTTACTACATATGGACACTTGTCACATTCTCCCATCCAACGCGGCTGCTAGTCCTCCTTTCATGCAGAATCTTAAGGTCCTAGCTCATGCCCAAGGCACCAAAGCCAGCTAAAAAGTCAATAATCGATACCTAAAACTTGAATTGTAATACTTCTTATTGGCTATTACATCAACTTAGAAGCTTCATCTGTGTTCTACTATGGTGCTTTTAGTGTCTCCGCATACCGCATCACGCGACATAGCTTTGCAGGCGATAAGTACAACCGTTTCAGAGAGAAGAGCGGCCAATGTGACGATCTGGCTTTAAGTCGATTCGATAACAAATGACGAAAACGAACCGATTTCTCAGGTTTATACTACATATGAACACTTTACACATTCTCCCATCCAACGCGGCTGCTAGTCCTCCTTTCATGCAGAATCTTAAGGTCCTAGCTCATGTCCAAGGCACCAAAGCCAGCTAAAAAGTCAATAATCGATACCTAAAACTTGAATTGTGCTACTTCTTACTGGCTATTACATCAACTTAGAAGCTTCATCTGTGTTCTACTATGGTGCTTTTAGTGTCTCCGCATACCGCAGCACGCGACATAGCTTTGCAGACGATAAGTAGAACCGTTTCAGAGAGAAGAGCGGCCAAGTGACGATCTGGCTTTAAGTCGATTCGGTAACAAATGACGAAAACGGACGGATATCTCAGGTTTTTACTACATATGAACACTTTTCACATTCTCCCGTGCAACTCAAGTGCTAGTCCTCCTTTCATGCAGAATCTTAAGGTCCTAGCTCATGTCCAAGGCACCAAAGCCAGCTAAGAAGTCAATAATCGATACCTAAAACTTGAATTGTACTACTTCTTACTGGCTATTACATCAACTTAGAAGCTTCATCTGTGTTCTACTATGGTGCTTTTAGTGTCTCCGCATACCGCAGCACGCCACATAGCTTTGAAGACGATAAGTACAACCGTTTCAGAGAGAAGAGCGGCCAATGTGACGATCTGGCTTTAAGTCTATTCGATAACAAATGACGAAAATGGACGGATTTCTCAGGTTTTTACTACATATGAACACTTTTCACATTCTCCCGTGCAACTCGGCTCCCTAGTCCTCCTTTCATGCAGAATCTTAAGGTCCTAGCTCATGTTCAAGGCACCAAAGCCAGCTAAAAAGTCAATAATCGATACCTAAAACTTGAATTGTAATACTTCTTATTGGCTATTACATCAACTTAGAAGCTTCATCTGTGTTCTACTATGGTGCTTTTAGTGTCTCCGCATACCGCATCACGCGACATAGCTTTGCAGGCGATAAGTACAACCGTTTCAGAGAGAAGAGCGGCCAATGTGACGATCTGGCTTTAAGTCGATTCGATAACAAATGACGAAAACGGACGGTTTTCTCAGGTTTGTACTACATATGAACACTTTTCACATTCTCCCATCCAACGCGGCTGCTAGTCCTCCTTTCATGCAGAATCTTAAGGTCCTAGCTCATGTCCAAGGCACCAAAGCCAGCTAAAAAGTCAATAATGGATACCTAAAACTTGAATTGTACTACTTCTTACTGGCTATTACATCGACTTAGAAGCTTCATCTGTGTTCTACTGTGGTGCTTTTAGTGTCTCCGCATACTGCAGCACGCGAGAAAGCTTTCCAGACGATAAGTACAACCGTTTCAGAGAGAAGAGCAGCCAATGTGACGATCTGGCTTTAAGTCGATTCGATAACAAATGACGAAAACGGACGGATTTCTCAGGTTTTTACTACATATGAACACTTTTCACATTCTCCTATCCAACGCGGCTGCTAGTCCTCCTTTCATGCAGAATCTTAAGGTCCTAGCTCATGTCCAAGGCACCAAAGCCATCTAAAAAGTCAATAATCGATACCTAAAACTTGAATTGTACTACCTCTTACTGGCTATTACATCATCATAGAAGCTTCATCTGTGTTCTACTATGGTGCTTTTAGTGTCTCCGCATACCGCAGCACGCGACATAGCTTTGCAGACGATAAGTACAACCGTTTCAGAGAGAAGAGCGGCCAATGTGACGATCTGGCTTTAAGTAGATTCGATAACAAATGACGAAAACGGACGGATTTCTCAGGTTTTTACTACATATGAACACTTTTCACATTCTCCCGTGCAACTCGGCTGCTAGTCCTCCTTTCATGCAGAATCTTAAGGTCCTAGCTCATGTCCAAGGCACCAAAGCCAGCTAAGAAGTCAATAATCAGTAGCTAAAACTTGAATTGTACTACTTCTTACTGGCTATTACATCGACTTAGAAGCTTCATCTGTGTTGTACTATGGTGATTTTATTGTCTCCGCATACCGCAGCACGCGACATAGCTTTGCAGACGATAGGTACAACCGTTTCAGAGAGAAGAGCGGCCAATGTGACGATCGGGCTTTAAGTCGATTCGATAACAAATGACGAAAACGGACGGATTTCTCAGGTTTCTACTACATATGAACACATTTCACATTCTCCCGTGCAACGCGGCTGCTAGTCCTCCTTTAATGCAGAATCTTATGGTCTTAGCTCATGTCCAAGTCACCAAAGCCAGCTAAAAAGTCAATAATCGGTACCTAAAACTTGAATTGTACTACTTCTTACTGGCTATTACATCAACTTAGAAGCTTCATCTGTGTTCTACCATGGTGCTTTTAGTGTCTCCGCATACCGCAGCACGCGACATAGCTTTGCAGACGATAAGTACAACCGTTTCAGAGAGAAGAGCGGCCAATGTGACGATCTGGCTTTAAGTCGATTCGATAACAAATGACGAAAACGGACGGATTTCTCAGGTTTCTACTACATATGAACACATTTCACATTCTCCCGTACAACGCGGCTGCTAGTCCTCCTTTCATGCAGAATCTTAAGGTCCTAGCTCATGTCCAAGGCACCAAAGCCAGCTAAAAAGTCAATAATCGATACCTAAAACTTCAGTTGTACTACTTCTTACTGGCTATTACATCAACTTAGAAGCTTCATCTGTTTTATACTATGGTGCTTTTAGTGTCTGCGCATACCGCAGCACGCGACATAGCTTTGCAGACGATAAGTACAACCGTTTCAGAGAGAAGAGCGGCCAATGTGACGATCTGGCATTAAGTCGATTCGATAACAAATGACGAAAACGGACGGATTTCTCAGGTTTTTACTACATATGAACACTTTTCACATTCTCCCGTGCAACTCGGGTGCTAGTCCTCCTTTCATGCAGAATTTTAAGGTCCTAGCTCATGTCCAAAGCACCAAAGCCAGCTAAAAAGTCAATAATCGATACCTAAAACTTGAGTTGTGCTACTTCTTACTGGCTATTACATCAACTTAGAAGCTTCATCTGTTTTATACTATGGTGCTTTTAGTGTCTGCGCATACCGCAGCACGCGACATAGCTTTGCAGACGATAAGTACAACCGTTTCAGAGAGAAGAGCGGCCAATGTGACGATCGGGCTTTAAGTCGATTCGATAACAAATGACGAAAACGGACGGATTTCTCAGGTTTTTACTACATTTGAATACTTTTCACATTCTCCCGTGCAACTCGGCTGCTAGTCCTCCTTTCATGCAGAATCTTAAGGTCCTAGCTCATGTCCAAGGCACCAAAGCCAGCTAAGAAGTCAATAATCGATACCTAAAACTTGAATTGTACTACTTCTTACTGGCTATTACATCAACTTAGAAGCTTCATCTGTGTTCTACTATGGTGCTTTTAGTGTCTCCGCATACCGCAGCACGCGACATAGCTTTGCAGACGATAAGTAGAACCGTTTCAGAGAGAAGAGCGGCCAAGTGACGATCTGGCTTTAAGTCGATTCGATAACAAATGACGAAAACGGACGGATTTCTCAGGTTTTTACTACATATGAACACTTTTCACATTCTCCCATCCAACGCGGCTGCTAGTCCTCCTTTCATGCAGAATCTTTAGGTCCTAGCTCATGTCCAAGGCACCAAAGCCAGCTAAAAAGTCAATAATCGATACCTAAAACTTGAATTGTACTACTTCTTACTGGCTATTACATCATCATAGAAGCTTCATCTGTGTTCTACTATGGTGCTTTTAGTGTCTCCGCATACCGCAGCACGCGACATAGCTTTGCAGACGATAAGTACAACCGTTTCAGAGAGAAGAGCGGCCAATGTGACGATCTGGCTTTAAGTAGATTCGATAACAAATGACGAAAACGGACGGATTTCTCAGGTTATTATTACATATGAACACTTTTCACATTCTCCCGTACAACTCGGCTGCTAGTCCTCCTTTCATGCAGAATCTTAAGGTCCTAGCTCATGTCCAAGGCACCAAAGCCAGCTAAGAAGTCAATAATCAGTAGCTAAAACTTGAATTGTACTACTTCTTACTGGCTATTACATCGACTTAGAAGCCTCATCTGTGTTCTACTATGGTGATTTTATTGTCTCCGCATACCGCAGCACGCGACATAGCTTTGCAGACGATAAGTACAACCGTTTCAGAGAGAAGAGCGGCCAATGTGACGATCGGGCTTTAAGTCGATTCGATAACAAATGACGAAAACGGACGGATTTCTCAGGTTTCTACTACATATGAACACATTTCACATTCTCCCGTGCAACGCGGCTGCTAGTCCTCCTTTAATGCAGATCTTAAGGTCCTAGCTCATGTCCAAGGCACCAAAGCCAGCTAAAAAGTCAATAATCGGTACCTAAAACTTGAATTGTACTACTTCTTACTGGCTATTACATCAAGTTAGAAGCTTCATCTGTGTTCTACCATGGTGCTTTTAGTGTCTCCGCACACCGCAGTACGCGACATGGCTTTGCAGACGATAAGTACAACCGTTTCAGAGAAATGAGGGGCCAATGTGACGATCTGGCTTTAAGTCGATTCGATAACAAATGACGAAAACGGACGGATTTCTCAGGTTTTTACTACATATGAACACTTTTCACATTCTCCCGTGCAACTCGGCTGCTAGTCCTCCTTTCATGCAGAATGTTAAGGTCCTAGCTCATGTCCAAGGCACCAAAGCCAGCTAAAAAGTCGATAATCGATACCTTAAACTTGAATTGTACTACTTCTTACTGGCTATTACATCATCATAGAAGCTTCATATGTGTTCTACTATGGTGCTTTTAGTGTCTCCGCATACCGCAGCACGCGACATAGCTTTGCAGACGATAAGTACAACCGTTTCAGAGAGAAGAGCGGCCAATGTGACGATCTGGCTTTAAGTCGATTCGATAACAAATGACGAAAACGGACGTATTTCTCAGGTTTTTACTACATATGAACACATTTCACATTCTCCCGTACAACGCGGCTGCTAGTCCTCCTTTCATGCAGAATCTTAAGGTCCTAGCTCATGTCCAAGGCACCAAAGCCAGCTAAAAAGTCAATAATCGGTACCTAAAACTTGAATTGTACTACTTCTTACTGGATATTACATCAACTTAGAAGCTTCATCTGTGTTCTACCATGGTGCTTTTAGTGTCTCCGCACACCGCAGTACGCGACATAGCTTTGCAGACGATAAGTACAACCGTTTCAGAGAAAAGAGGGGCCAATGTGACGATCTGGCTTTAAGTCGATTCGATAACAAATGACGAAAACGGACGGATTTCTCAGGTTTTTACTACATATGAACACTTTTCACATTCTCCCGTGCAACTCGGCTGCTAGTCCTCCTTTCATGCAGAATCTTAAGGTCCTAGCTCATGTCCAAGGCACCAAAGCCAGCTAAAAAGTCAATAATCGATACCTAAAACTTGAGTTGTGCTACTTCTTACTGGCTATTACATCAACTTAGAAGCTTCATCTGTTTTATACTATGGTGCTTTTAGTGTCTGCGCATACCGCAGCACGCGACATAGCTTTGCAGACGATAAGTACAACCGTTTCAGAGAGAAGAGCGGCCAATGTGACGATCGGGCTTTAAGTCGATTCGATAACAAATGACGAAAACGGACGGATTTCTCAGGTTTTTACTACATTTGAATACTTTTCACATTCTCCCGTGCAACTCGGCTGCTAGTCCTCCTTTCATGCAGAATCTTAAGGTCCTAGCTCATGTCCAAGGCACCAAAGCCAGCTAAAAAGTCAATAATCGATACCTAAAACTTGAATTGTAATACTTCTTACTGGCTATTACATCAACTTAGAAGCTTAATCTGTGTTCTACTATGGTGCTTTTAGTGTCTCCGCATACCGCATCACGCGACATAGCTTTGCAGGCGATAAGTACAACCGTTTCAGAGAGAAGAGCGGCCAATGTGACGATCTGGCTTTAAGTCGATTCGATAACAAATGACGAAAACGGACGTATTTCTCAGGTTTTTGCTACATATGAACACTTTTCACATTCTCCCATCCAACGCGGCTGCTAGTCCTCCTTTACTGCAGAATCTTAAGGTCCTAGCACATGTCCAAGCCACCAAAGCCAGCTAAAAAGTCAATAATCGATACCTAAAACTTGAATTGTACTACTTCTTACTGGCTATTACATCAACTTAGAAGCTTCATCTGTGTTCTACTATGGTGCTTTTAGTGTCTCCGCATACCGCAGCACGCGACATAGCTTTGCAGACGATAAGTAGAACCGTTTCAGAGAGAAGAGCGGCCAAGTGACGATCTGGCTTTAAGTCGATTCGATAACAAATGACGAAAACGGACGGATTTCTCAGGTTTTTACTACATATGAACACTTTTCACATTCTCCCATCCAACGCGGCTGCTAGTCCTCCTTTCATGCAGAATCTTAAGGTCCTAGCTCATGTCCAAGGCACCAAAGCCAGCTAAAAAGTCAATAATCGATACCTAAAACTTGAATTGTACTACTTCTTACTGGCTATTACATCATCATAGAAGCTTCATCTGTGTTCTACTATGGTGCTTTTAGTGTCTCCGCATACCGCAGCACGCGACATAGCTTTGCAGACGATAAGTACAACCGTTTCAGAGAGAAGAGCGGCCAATGTGACGATCTGGCTTTAAGTAGATTCGATAACAAATGACGAAAACGGACGGATTTCTCAGGTTATTACTACATATGAACACTTTTCACATTCTCCCGTACAACTCGGCTGCTAGTCCTCCTTTCATGCAGAATCTTAAGGTCCTAGCTCATGTCCAAGGCACCAAAGCCAGCTAAGAAGTCAATAATCAGTAGCTAAAACTTGAATTGTACTACTTCTTACTGGCTATTACATCGACTTAGAAGCCTCATCTGTGTTCTACTATGGTGATTTTATTGTCTCCGCATACCGCAGCACGCGACATAGCTTTGCAGACGATAAGTACAACCGTTTCAGAGAGAAGAGCGGCCAATGTGACGATCGGGCTTTAAGTCGATTCGATAACAAATGACGAAAACGGACGGATTTCTCAGGTTTCTACTACATATGAACACATTTCACATTCTCCCGTGCAACGCGGCTGCTAGTCCTCCTTTAATGCAGATCTTAAGGTCCTAGCTCATGTCCAAGGCACCAAAGCCAGCTAAAAAGTCAATAATCGGTACCTAAAACTTGAATTGTACTACTTCTTACTGGCTATTACATCAACTTAGAAGCTTCATCTGTGTTCTACCATGGTGCTTTTAGTGTCTCCGCACACCGCAGTACGCGACATGGCTTTGCAGACGATAAGTACAACCGTTTCAGAGAAATGAGGGGCCAATGTGACGATCTGGCTTTAAGTCGATTCGATAACAAATGACGAAAACGGACGGATTTCTCAGGTTTTTACTACATATGAACACTTTTCACATTCTCCCGTGCAACTCGGCTGCTAGTCCTCCTTTCATGCAGAATCTTAAGGTCCTAGCTCATGTCCAATGCACCAAAGCCAGCTAAAAAGTCGATAATCGATACCTTAAACTTGAATTGTACTACTTCTTACTGGCTATTACATCATCATAGAAGCTTCATATGTATTCTACTATGGTGCTTTTAGTGTCTCCGCATACCGCAGCACGCGACATAGCTTTGCAGACGATAAGTACAACCGTTTCAGAGAGAAGAGCTTCCAATGTGACGATCTGGCTTTAAGTCGATTCGATAACAAATGACGAAAACGGACGGATTTCTCAGGTTTTTACTACATATGAACACATTTCACATTCTCCCGTACAACGCGGCTGCTAGTCCTCCTTTCATGCAGAATCTTAAGGTCCTAGCTCATGTCCAAGGCACCAAAGCCAGCTAAAAAGTCAATAATCGATACCTAAAACTTGAATTGTACTACTTCTTACTGGCTATTACATCAACTTAGAAGCTTCATCTGTGTTCTACTATGGTGCTTTTAGTGTCTCCGCATACCGCAGCACGCGACATAGCTTTGAAGACGATAAGTACAACCGTTTCAGAGAGAAGAGCGGCCAATATGACGATCTGGCTTTAAGTCGATTCGATAACAAATGACGACAACGGACGGATTTCTCAGGTTTCTACTACATATGAACACTTTTCACATTCTCCCGTGCAACTCGGCTGCTAGTCCTCCTTTCATGTAGAATCTTAAGGTCCTAGCTCATGTCAAAGGCACCAAAGCCAGCTAAAAAGTCAATAATCGATACCTAAAACTTGAATTGTACTACTTCTTACTGGCTATTACATCAACTTAGAAGCTTAATCTGTGTTCTACTATGGTGCTTTTAGTGTCTCCGCATACCGCAGCACGCCACATAGCTTTGCAGACGATAAGTACAGCCGTTTCAGAGAGAAGAGCGGCCAAGTGACGATCGGGCTTTAAGTCGAATCGATAACAAATGACGAAAACGGACGGATTTCTCAGGTTTCTACTACATATGAACACATTTCACATTCTCCCGTGCAACGAGGCTGCTAGTCCTCCTTTCATGCAGAATCTTAAGGTCCTAGCTCATGGCCAAGGCACCAAAGCCAGCTAAAAAGTCAATAATCGATACCTAAAACTTGAATAGTACTACTTCTTACTGGCTATTACATCAACTTAGAAGCTTCATCTGTGTTCTACTATGGTGCTTTTAGTGTCTCCGCATACCGCAGCACACGACATAGCTTTGAAGACGATAAGTACAATCGTTTCAGAGAGAAGAGCGGCCAATGTGACGATCTGGCATTAAGTCGATTCGATAACAAATGACGAAAACGGACGGATTTCTCAGGTTTTTACTACATTTGAATACTTTTTACATTCTCCCGTGCAACTCGGCTGCTAGTCCTCCTTTCATGCAGAATCTTAAGGTCCTAGCTCATGTCCAAGGCACCAAAGCCAGCTAAAAAGTCAATAATCGATACCTAAAACTTGAATTGTAATACTTCTTACTGGCTATTACATCAACTTAGAAGCTTCATCTGTGTTCTACTATGGTGCTTTTAGTGTCTCCGCATACCGCATCACGCGACATAGCTTTGCAGGCGATAAGTACAACCGTTTCAGAGAGAAGAGCGGCCAATGTGACGATCTGGCTTTAAGTCGATTCGATAACAAATGACGAAAATGGACGGATTTCTCAGGTTTGTACTACATATGAACACTTTTCACATTCTCCCGTGCAACTCGGCTGCTAGTCCTCCTTTCATGCAGAATCTTAAGGTCCTAGCTCATGTCCAAGGCACCAAAGCCAGCTAAAAAGTCAATAATCGATACCTAAAACTTGAATTGTGCTACTTCTTACTGGCTATTACATCATCATAGAAGCTTCATCTGTGTTCTACTATGGTGCTTTTAGTGTCTCCGCATACCGCAGCACGCCACATAGCTTTGCAGACGATAAGTACAGCCGTTTCAGAGAGAAGAGCGGCCAAGTGACGATCGGGCTTTAAGTCGAATCGATAACAAATGACGAAAACGGACGGATTTCTCAGGTTTCTACTACATATGAACACATTTCACATTCTCCCGTGCAACGAGGCTGCTAGTCCTCCTTTCATGCAGAATCTTAAGGTCCTAGCTCATGGCCAAGGCACCAAAGCCAGCTAAAAAGTCAATAATCGATACCTAAAACTTGAATAGTACTACTTCTTACTGGCTATTACATCAACTTAGAAGCTTCATCTGTGTTCTACTATGGTGCTTTTAGTGTCTCCGCATACCGCAGCACACGACATAGCTTTGAAGACGATAAGTACAATCGTTTCAGAGAGAAGAGCGGCCAATGTGACGATCTGGCATTAAGTCGATTCGATAACAAATGACGAAAACGGACGGATTTCTCAGGTTTTTACTACATTTGAATACTTTTTACATTCTCCCGTGCAACTCGGCTGCTAGTCCTCCTTTCATGCAGAATCTTAAGGTCCTAGCTCATGTCCAAGGCACCAAAGCCAGCTAAAAAGTCAATAATCGATACCTAAAACTTGAATTGTAATACTTCTTACTGGCTATTACATCAACTTAGAAGCTTCATCTGTGTTCTACTATGGTGCTTTTAGTGTCTCCGCATACCGCATCACGCGACATAGCTTTGCAGGCGATAAGTACAACCGTTTCAGAGAGAAGAGCGGCCAATGTGACGATCTGGCTTTAAGTCGATTCGATAACAAATGACGAAAATGGACGGATTTCTCAGGTTTGTACTACATATGAACACTTTTCACATTCTCCCGTGCAACTCGGCTGCTAGTCCTCCTTTCATGCAGAATCTTAAGGTCCTAGCTCATGTCCAAGGCACCAAAGCCAGCTAAAAAGTCAATAATCGATACCTAAAACTTGAATTGTGCTACTTCTTACTGGCTATTACATCATCATAGAAGCTTCATCTGTGTTCTACTATGGTGCTTTTAGTGTCTCCGCATACCGCATCACGCGACATAGCTTTGCAGGCGATAAGTACAACCGTTTCAGAGAGAAGAGCGGCCAATGTGACGATCTGGCTTTAAGTCGATTCGATAACAATTGACGAAAACGGACGGATTTCTCAGGTTTCTACTACATATGAACACATTTCACATTCTCCCGTGCAACGCGGCTGCTAGTCCTCCTTTCATGCAGAATCTTAAGGTCCTAGCTCATGGCCAAGGCACCAAAGCCAGCTAAAAAGTCAATAATCGATACCTAAAACTTGAATAGTACTACTTCTTACTGGCTATTACATCAACTTAGAAGCTTCATCTGTGTTCTACTATGGTGCTTTTAGTGTCTCCGCATACCGCAGCACACGACATAGCTTTGAAGACGATAAGTACAATCGTTTCAGAGAGAAGAGCGGCCAATGTGACGATCTGGCATTAAGTCGATTCGATAACAAATGACGAAAACGGACGGATTTCTCAGGTTTTTACTACATTTGAATACTTTTTACATTCTCCCGTGCAACTCGGCTGCTAGTCCTCCTTTCATGCAGAATCTTAAGGTCCTAGCTCATGTCCAAGGCACCAAAGCCAGCTAAAAAGTCAATAATCGATACCTAAAACTTGAATTGTAATACTTCTTACTGGCTATTACATCAACTTAGAAGCTTCATCTGTGTTCTACTATGGTGCTTTTAGTGTCTCCGCATACCGCATCACGCGACATAGCTTTGCAGGCGATAAGTACAACCGTTTCAGAGAGAAGAGCGGCCAATGTGACGATCTGGCTTTAAGTCGATTCGATAACAAATGACGAAAATGGACGGATTTCTCAGGTTTGTACTACATATGAACACTTTTCACATTCTCCCGTGCAACTCGGCTGCTAGTCCTCCTTTCATGCAGAATCTTAAGGTCCTAGCTCATGTCCAAGGCACCAAAGCCAGCTAAAAAGTCAATAATCGATACCTAAAACTTGAATTGTGCTACTTCTTACTGGCTATTACATCATCATAGAAGCTTCATCTGTGTTCTACTATGGTGCTTTTAGTGTCTCCGCATACCGCAGCACGCGACATAGCTTTGCAGAGGATAAGTACAACCGTTTCAGAGAGAAGAGCGGCCAATGTGACGATCGGGCTTTAAGTCGATTCGATAACAAATGACGGAAACAGACGGATTTCTCAGGTTTTACTACATATGAACACATTTCACATTCTCCCGTGCAACGCGGCTGCTAGTCCTCCTATCATGCAGAATCTTAAGGTAATAGCTCATGTACAAGGCACCAAAGCCAGCTAAAAAGTAAATAATCAGTACCTAAAACTTGAATTGTACTACTTCTTACTGGCTATTACATCAACTTAGAAGCTTCATCTGTGTTCTACTATGGTGCTTTTAGTGTCTCCGCATACCGCAGCACGCGACATAGCTTTGCAGACGATAAGTAGAACCGTTTCAGAGAGAAGAGCGGCCAAGTGACGATCTGGCTTTAAGTCGATTCGATAACAAATGACGAAAACGGACGGATTTCTCAGGTTTTTACTACATATGAACACTTTTCACATTCTCCCGTGCAACTCAAGTGCTAGTCCTCCTTTCATGCAGAATCTTAAGGTCCTAGCTCATGTCCAAGGCACCAAAGCCAGCTAAGAAGTCAATAATCGATACCTAAAACTTGAATTGTACTACTTCTTACTGGCTATTACATCAACTTAGAAGCTTCATCTGTGTTCTACTATGGTGCTTTTAGTGTCTCCGCATACCGCAGCACGCGACATAGCTTTGAAGACGATAAGTACAACCGTTTCAGAGAGAAGAGCGGCCAATGTGACGATCTGGCTTTAAGTCGATTCGATAACAAATGACGAAAACGGACGGATTTCTCAGGTTTTTACTACATATGAACACTTTTCACATTCTCCCGTGCAACTCGGCTGCTAGTCCTCCTTTCATGCAGAATCTTAAGGTCCTAGCTCATGTTCAAGGCACCAAAGCCAGCTAAAAAGTCAATAATCGATACCTAAAACTTGAATTGTAATACTTCTTACTGGCTATTACATCATCTTAGAAGCTTCATCTGTGTTCTACTATGGTGCTTTTAGTGTCTCCGCATACCGCAGCACGCGACAAAGCTTTCCAGACGATAAGTACAACCGTTTCAGAGAAGAGCAGCCAATGTGACGATCTGGCTTTAAGTCGATTCGATAACAAATGACGAAAACGGACGGATTTCTCAGGTTTTTACTACATATGAACACTTTTCACATTCTCCTATCCAACGCGGCTGCTAGTCCTCCTTTCATGCAGAATCTTAAGGTCCTAGCTCATGTCCAAGGCACCAAAGCCAGCTAAAAAGTCAATAATCGATACCTAAAACTTGAATTGTACTACTTCTTACTGGCTATTACTTCATCATAGAAGCTTCATCTGTGTTCTACTATGGTGCTTTTAGTGTCTCCGCATACCGCAGCACGCGACATAGCTTTGCAGACGATAAGTACAACCGTTTCAGAGAGAAGAGCGGCCAATGTGACGATCTGGCTTTAAATAGATTCGATAACAAATGACGAAAACGGACGGATTTCTCAGGTTTTTACTACATATGAACACTTTTCACATTCTCCCGTGCAACTCGGCTGCTAGTCCTCCTTTCATGCAGAATCTTAAGGTCCTAGCTCATGTCCAAGGCACCAAAGCCAGCTAAGAAGTCATTAATCAGTAGCTAAAACTTGAATTGTACTACTTCTTACTGGCTATTACATCGACTTAGAAGTTTCATCTGTGTTCTACTATGGTGATTTTATTGTCTCCGCATACCGCAGCACGCGACATAGCTTTGCAGACGATAAGTAAAACCGCTTCAGAGAGAAGAGCGGCCAATGTGACGATCGGGCTTTAAGTCGATTCGATAACAAATGACGAAAACGGACGGATTTCTCAGGTTTTTACTACATATGAAAACATTTCACATTCTCTTGTGCAACGCGGCTGCTAGTCCTCCTTTTATGCAGAATCTTAAGGTCCTAGCTCATGTCCAAGGCACCAAAGCCAGCTAAAAAGTCAATAATCGGTACCTAAAACTTGAATTGTACTTCTTCTTACTGGCTATTACATCAACTTAGAAGCTTCATCTGTGTTCTACCATGGTGCTTTTAGTGTCTCCGCACACCGCAGTACGCGACATAGCTTTGCAGACGATAAGTACAACCGTTTCAGAGAAAAGAGGGGCCAATGTGACGATCTGGCTTTAAGTCGATTCGATAACAAATGACGAAAACGGACGGATTTCTCAGGTTTTTACTACATACGAACACTTTTCACATTCTCCCGTGCAACTCGGCTGCTAGTCCTCCTTTCATGGAGAATCTTAAGGTCCTAGCTCATGTCCAAGGCACCAAAGCCAGCTAAAAAGTCGATAATCGATACCTTAAACTTGAGTTGTACTACTTCTTAATGGCTATTACATCATCATAGAAGCTTCATATGTGTTCTACTATGGTGCTTTTAGTGTCTCCGCATACCGCAGCACGCGACATAGCTTTGCAGACGATAAGTACAACCGTTTCAGAGAGAAGAGCGGCCAATGTGACGATCTGGCTTTAAGTCGATTCGATAACAAATGACGAAAACGGACGTATTTCTCAGGTTTTTACTACATATGAACACATTTCACATTCTCCAGTACAACGCGGCTGCTAGTCCTCCTTTCATGCAGAATCTTAAGGCCCTAGCTCATGTCCAAGGCACAAAAGCCAGCTAAAAAGTCAATAATCGGTACCTAAAACTTGAATTGTACTACTTCTTACTGGCTATTACATCAACTTAGAAGCTACATCTGTGTTCTACTATGGTGCTTTTAGTGTCTCCGCATACCGCAGCACGCGACATAGCTTTGAAGACGATAAGTACAACCGTTTCAGAGAGAAGAGCGGCCAATGTGACGATCTGGCTTTAAGTCGATTCGATAACAAATGACGAAAACGGACGGATTTCTCAGGTTTTTACTACATATGAACACTTTTCACATTCTCCCGTGCAACTCGGCTGCTAGTCCTCCTTTCATGCAGAATCTTAAGGTCCTAGCTCATGTCCAAGGCACCAAAGCCAGCTAAAAAGTCAATAATCGATACCTAAAACTTGAATTGTACTACTTCTTACTGGCTATTACATCATCATAGAAGCTTCATCTGTGTTCTACTATGGTGCTTTTAGTGTCTCCGCATACCGCAGCACGCGACATAGCTTTGCAGAGGATAAGTACAACCGTTTCAGAGAGAAGAGCGGCCAATGTGACGATCGGGCTTTAAGTCGATTCGATAACAAATGACGGAAACAGACGGATTTCTCAGGTTTTACTACATATGAACACATTTCACATTCTCCCGTGCAACGCGGCTGCTAGTCCTCCTATCATGCAGAATCTTAAGGTTATAGCTCATGTACAAGGCACCAAAGCCAGCTAAAAAGTAAATAATCAGTACCTAAAACTTGAATTGTACTACTTCTTACTGGCTATTACATCAACTTAGAAGCTTCATCTGTGTTCTACTATGGTGCTTTTAGTGTCTCCGCATACCGCAGCACGCGACATAGCTTTGCAGACGATAAGTAGAACCGTTTCAGAGAGAAGAGCGGCCAAGTGACGATCTGGCTTTAAGTCGATTCGATAACAAATGACGAAAACGGACGGATTTCTCAGGTTTTTACTACATATGAACACTTTTCACATTCTCTCGTGCAACTCGGCTGCTAGTCCTCCTTTCATGCAGAATCTTAAGGTCCTAGCTCGTGTCCAAGGCACCAAAGCCAGCTAAGAAGTCATTAATCAGTAGCTAAAACTTGAATTGTACTACTTCTTACTGGCTATTACATCGACTTAGAAGCTTCATCTGTGTTCTACTATGGTGATTTTATTGTCTCCGCATACCGCAGCACGCGACATAGCTTTGCAGACGATAAGTAAAACCGTTTCAGAGAGAAGAGCGGCCAATGTGACGATCGGGCTTTAAGTCGATTCGATAACAAATGACGAAAACGGACGGATTTCTCAGGTTTTTACTACATATGAAAACATTTCACATTCTCTTGTGCAACGCGGCTGCTAGTCCTCCTTTTATGCAGAATCTTAAGGTCCTAGCTCATGTCCAAGGCACCAAAGCCAGCTAAAAAGTCAATAATCGGTACCTAAAACTTGAATTGTACTACTTCTTACTGGCTATTACATCAACTTAGAAGCTTCATCTGTGTTCTACCATGGTGCTTTTAGTGTCTCCGCACACCGCAGTACGCGACATAGCTTTGCAGACGATAAGTACAACCGTTTCAGAGAAAAGAGGGGCCAATGTGACGATCTGGCTTTAAGTCGATTCGATAACAAATGACGAAAACGGACGGATTTCTCAGGTTTTTACTACATACGAACACTTTTCACATTCTCCCGTGCAACTCGGCTGCTAGTCCTCCTTTCATGGAGAATCTTAAGGTCCTAGCTCATGTCCAAGGCACCAAAGCCAGCTAAAAAGTCGATAATCGATACCTTAAACTTGAGTTGTACTACTTCTTAATGGCTATTACATCATCATAGAAGCTTCATATGTGTTCTACTATGGTGCTTTTAGTGTCTCCGCATACCGCAGCACGCGACATAGCTTTGCAGACGATAAATACAACCGTTTCAGAGAGAAGAGCGGCCAATGTGACGATCTGGCTTTAAGTCGATTCGATAACAAATGACGAAAACGGACGTATTTCTCAGGTTTTTACTACATATGAACACATTTCACATTCTCCAGTACAACGCGGCTGCTAGTCCACCTTTCATGCAGAATCTTAAGGCCCTAGCTCATGTCCAAGGCACAAAAGCCAGCTAAAAAGTCAATAATCGGTACCTAAAACTTGAATTGTACTACTTCTTACTGGCTATTACATCAACTTAGAAGCTACATCTGTGTTCTACTATGGTGCTTTTAGTGTCTCCGCATACCGCAGCACGCGACATAGCTTTGAAGACGATAAGTACAACCGTTTCAGAGAGAAGAGCGGCCAATGTGACGATCTGGCTTTAAGTCGATTCGATAACAAATGACGAAAACGGACGGATTTCTCAGGTTTCTACTACATATGAACACATTTCACATTCTCCAGAGCAACTCGGCTGCTAGTCCTCCTTTCATGCAGAATCTTAAGGTCCTAGCTCATGGCCAAGGCACCAAAGCCAGCTAAAAAGTCAATAATCGATACCTAAAACTTGAATTGTACTACTTCTTACTGGCTATTACATCAACTTAGAAGCTTCATCTGTGTTCTACTATGGTGCTTTTAGTGTCTCCGCATACCGCAGCACTTGACATAGCTTTGAAGACGATAAGTACAATCGTTTCAGAGAGAAGAGCGGCCAATGTGACGATCTGGCTTTAAGTCGATTCGATAACAAATGACGAAAACGGACGGATTTCTCAGGTTTTTACTACATATGAACACTTTTCACATTCTCCCGTGCAACTCAAGTGCTAGTCCTCCTTTCATGCAGAATCTTAAGGTCCTAGCTCATGTCCAAGGCACCAAAGCCAGCTAAAAAGTCAATAATCGATACCTAAAACTTGAATTGTACTACTTCTTACTGGCTATTACATCATCATAGAAGCTTAATCTGTGTTCTACTATGGTGCTTTTAGTGTCTCCGCATACCGCAGCACGCGACATAGCTTTGCAGAGGATAAGTACAACCGTTTCAGAGAGAAGAGCGGCCAATGTGACGATCGGGCTTTAAGTCGATTCGATAACAAATGACGGAAACAGACGGATTTCTCAGGTTTTACTACATATGAACACATTTCACATTCTCCCATGCAACGCGGCTGCTAGTCCTCCTTTCATGCAGAATCTTAAGGTAATAGCTCATGTACAAGGCACCAAAGCCAGCTAAAAAGTCAATAATCAGTACCTAAAACTTGAATTGTACTACTTCTTACTGGCTATTACATCAACTTAGAAGCTTCATCTGTGTTCTACTATGGTGCTTTTAGTGTCTCCGCATACCGCAGCACGCGACATAGCTTTGCAGACGATAAGTAGAACCGTTTCAGAGAGAAGAGCGGCCAAGTGACGATCTGGCTTTAAGTCGATTCGATAACAAATGACGAAAACGGACGGATTTCTCAGGTTTTTACTACATATGAACACTTTTCACATTCTTCCGTGCAACGCGGCTGCTAGTCCTCCTTTCATGCAGAATCTTAAGGTCCTAGCTCATGTCCAAGGCAAAAAAGCCAGCTAAGAAGTCAATAATCGATACCTAAAACTTGAATTGTACTACTTCTTACTGGCTATTACATCAACTTAGAAGCTTAATCTGTGTTCTACTATGGTGCTTTTAGTGTCTCCGCATACCGCAGCACGCGACATAGCTTTGAAGACGATAAGTACAACCGTTTCAGAGAGAAGAGCGGCCAATGTGACGATCTGGCTTTAAGTCGATTCGATAACAAATGACGAAAACGGACGGTTTTCTCAGGTTTTTACTACATATGAACACTTTTCACATTCTCCCGTGCAACTCGGCTGCTAGTCCTCCTTTCATGCAGAATCTTAAGGTCCTAGCTCATGTTCAAGGCACCAAAGCCAGCTAAAAATGCCAATAATCGATACCTAAAACTTGAATTGTACTACTTCTTACTGGCTATTACATCATCTTAGAAGCTTCATCTGTGTTCTACTATGGTGCTTTTAGTGTCTCCGCATACCGCAGCACGCGACTAAGCTTTCCAGACGATAAGTACAACCGTTTCAGAGAGAAGAGCAGCCAATGTGACGATCTGGCTTTAAGTCGATTCGATAACAAATGACGAAAACGGACGGATTTCTCAGGTTTTTACTACATATGAACACTTTTTACATTCTCCTATCCAACGCGGCTGCTAGTCCTCCTTTCATGCAGAATCTTAAGGTCCTAGCTCATGTCCAAGGCACCAAAGCCAGCTAAAAAGTCGATAATCGATACCTTAAACTTGAATTGTACTACTTCTTACTGGCTATTACATCATCATAGAAGCTTCATATGTGTTCTACTATGGTGCTTTTAGTGTCTCCGCATACCGCAGCACGCGACATAGCTTTGCAGACGATAAGTACAACCGTTTCAGAGCGAAGAGCGGCCAATGTGACGATCTGGCTTTAAGTCGATTCGACAACAAATGACGAAAACGGACGTATTACTCAGGTTTTTACTACATATGAACACATTTCACATTCTCCAGTACAACGCGGCTGCTAGTCCTCCTTTCATGCAGAATCTTAAGGTCCTAGCTCATGTCCAAGGCACCAAAGCCAGCTAAAAAGTCAATAATCGGTACCTAAAACTTGAATTGTACTACTTCTTACTGGCTATTACATCATCATAGAAGCTTCATCTGTGTTCTACTATGGTGCTTTTAGTGTCTCCGCATACCGCAGCACGCGACATAGCTTTGCAGACGATAAGTACAACCGTTTCACAGAGAAGAGCGGCCAATGTGACGATCTGGCTTTAAGGCGATTCGATAACAAATGACGAAAACGGACTGATTTCTCAGGTTTTTACTACATATGAACACTTTTCACATTCTCCCGTGAACTCGGCTGCTAGTCCTCCTTTCATGCAGAATCTTAAGGTCCTAGCTCATGTCCAAGGCACCAAAGCCAGCTAAAAAGTCAATAATCGATACCTAAAACTTCAGTTGTACTACTTCTTACTGGCTATTACATCAACTTAGAAGCTTCATCTGTTTTATACTATGGTGCTTTTAGTGTCTGCGCATACCGCAGCACGCGACATAGCTTTGCAGACGATAAGTACAATCGTTTCAGAGAGAAGAGCGGCCAATGTGACGATCTGGCATTAAGTCGATTCGATAACAAATGACGAAAACGGACGGATTTCTCAGGTTTTTACTACATATGAACACTTTTCACATTCTCCCGAGCAACTCGGCTGCTAGTCCTCCTTTCATGCAGAATCTTAAGGTCCTAGCTCATGCCCAAGGCACAAAAGCCAGCTAAAAAGTGAATAATCAGTACCTAAAACTTGAATTGTACTACTTCTTACTGGCTATTACATCAACTTAGAAGCTTCATCTGTGTTCTACTATGGTGTTTTTAGTGTCTCCGCATACCGCAGCACGCGACATAGCTTTGAAGACGATATGTACAATCGTTTCAGAGAGAAGAGCGGCCAATGTGACGATCTGGCTTTAAGTCGATTCGATAACAAATGACGAAAACGGACGGATTTCTCAGGTTTTTACTACATTTGAATACTTTTTACATTCTCCCGTGCAACTCGGCTGCTAGTCCTCCTTTCATGCAGAATCTTAAGGTCCTAGCTCATGTCCAAGGCACCAAAGCCAGCTCAAAAGTCAATAATCGATACCTAAAACTTGAATTGTACTACTTCTTACTGGCTATTACATCAACATAGAAGCTTCATCTGTGTTCTACTATGGTGCTTTTAGTGTCTCCGCATACCGCAGCACGCGACATAGCTTTTCAGAGGATAAGTACAGCCGTTTCAGAGAGAAGAGCGGCCAATGTGACGATCGGGCTTTAAGTCGATTCGATAACAAATGACGGAAACAGACGGATTTCTCAGGTTTTACTACATATGAACACATTTCACATTCTCCCGTGCAACGCGGCTGCTAGTCCTCCTTTCATGCAGAATCTTAAGGTAATAGCTCATGTACAAGACACCAAAGCCAGCTAAAAAGTAAATAATCAGTACCTAAAACTTGAATTGTACTACTTCTTACTGGCTATTACATCAACTTAGAAGCTTCATCTGTGTTCTACTATGGTGCTTTTAGTGTCTCCGCATACCGCAGCACGCGACATAGCTTTGCAGACGATAAGTAGAACCGTTTCAGAGAGAAGAGCGGCCAAGTGACGATCTGGCTTTAAGTCGATTCGATAACAAATGACGAAAACGGACGGATTCCTCAGGTTTTTACTACATATGAACACTTTTCACATTCTTCCGTGCAACGCGGCTGCTAGTCCTCCTTTCATGCAGAATCTTAAGGTCCTAGCTCATGTCCAAGGCACCAAAGCCAGCTAAGAAGTCAATAATCGATACCTAAAACTTGAATTGTACTACTTCTTACTGGCTATTACATCAACTTAGAAGCTTAATCTGTGTTCTACTATGGTGCTTTTAGTGTCTCCGCATACCGCAGCACGCGACATAGCTTTGAAGACGATAAGTACAACCGTTTCAGAGAGAAGAGCGGCCAATGTGACGATCTGGCTTTAAGTCGATTCGATAACAAATGACGAAAACGGACGGATTTCTCAGGTTTTTACTACATATGAACACTTTTCACATTCTCCCGTGCAACTCGGCTGCTAGTCCTCCTTTCATGCAGAATCTTAAGGTCCTAGCTCATGTTCAAGGCACCAAAGCCAGCTAAAAAGTCAATAATCGATACCTAAAACTTGAATTGTACTACTTCTTACTGGCTATTACATCATCTTAGAAGTTTCATCTGTGTTCTACTATGGTGCTTTTAGTGTCTCCGCATACCGCAGCACGCGACAAAGCTTTCCAGACGATAAGTACAACCGTTTCAGAGAGAAGAGCAGCCAATGTGACGATCTGGCTTTAAGTCGATTCGATAACAAATGACGAAAACGGACGGATTTCTCAGGTTTTTACTACATATGAACACTTTTCACATTCTCCTATCCAACGCGGCTGCTAGTCCTCCTTTCATGCAGAATCTTAAGGTCCTAGCTCATGTCCAAGGCACCAAAGCCAGCTAAAAAGTCAATAATCGATACCTAAAACTTGAATTGTACTACTTCTTACTGGCTATTACATCATCATAGAAGCTTCATTTGTGTTCTACTATGGTGCTTTTAGTGTCTCCGCATACCGCAGCACGCGACATAGCTTTGCAGACGATAAGTACAACCGTTTCAGAGAGAAGAGCGGCCAATGTGACGATCTGGCTTTAAGTCGATTCGATAACAAATGACGAAAACGGACGGATTTCTCAGGTTTCTACTACATATGAACACATTTCACATTCTCCCGTGCAACGCGGCTGTTAGTCCTCCTTTCATGCAGAATCGTAAGGTCCTAGCTCATGTCCAAGGCACCAAAGCCAGCTAAAAAGTCAATAATCGATACCTAAAACTTGAATTGTACTACTTCTTACTGGCTATTACATCAACTTAGAAGCTTCATCTGTGTTCTACCATGGTGCTTTTAGTGTCTCCGCACACCGCAGTACGCGACATAGCTTTGCAGACGATAAGTACAACCGTTTCAGAGAAAAGAGGGGCCAATGTGACGATCTGGCTTTAAGTCGATTCGATAACAAATGACGAAAACGGACGGATTTCTCAGGTTTTTACTACATATGAACACTTTTCACATTCTCCCGTGAAACTCGGCTGCTAGTCCTCCTTTCATGCAGAATCTTAAGGTCCTAGCTCATGGCCAAGGCACCAAAGCCAGCTAAAAAGTCAATAATCGATACCTAAAACTTGAATTGTACTACTTCTTACTGGCTATTACATCAACTTAGAAGCTTAATCTGTGTTCTACTATGGTGCTTTTAGTGTCTCCGTATACCGCAGCACGCCACATAGCTTTGCAGACGATAAGTACAGCCGTTTCAGAGAGAAGAGCGGCCAAGTGACGATCTGGCTTTAAGGCGATTCGATAACAAATGACGAAAACGGATGTATTTCTCAGGTTTTTACTACATATGAACACATTTCACATTCTCCAGTACAACGCGGCTGCTAGTCCTCCTTTCATGCAGAATCTTAAGGTCCTAGCTCATGTCCAAGGCACCAAAGCCAGCTAAAAAGTCAATAATCGGTACCTAAAACTTGAATTGTACTACTTCTTACTGGCTATTACATCAACTTAGAAGCTACATCTGTGTTCTACTATGGTGCTTCTAGTGTCTCCGCATACCGCAGCACGCGACATAGCTTTGAAGACGATAAGTACAACCGTTTCAGAGAGAAGAGCGGCCAATGTGACGATCTGGCTTTAAGTCGATTCGATAACAATTGACGAAAACGGACGGATTTCTCAGGTTTCTACTACATATGAACACATTTCACATTCTCCCGTGCAACGCGGCTGCTAGTCCTCCTTTCATGCAGAATGTTAAGGTCCTAGCTCATGTCCAAGGCACCAAAGCCAGCTAAAAAGTCAATAATCGATACCTAAAACTTGAATTGTACTACTTCTTACTGGCTATTATATCAACTTAGAAGCTTCATCTGTGTTCTACCATGGTGCTTTTAGTGTCTCCGCATACCGCAGTACGCGACATAGCTTTGCAGACGATAAGTACAACCGTTTCAGAGAAAAGAGGGGCCAATGTGACGATCTGGCTTTAAGTCGATTCGATAACAAATGACGAAAACGGACGGATTTCTCAGGTTTTTACTACATATGAACACTTTTCACATTCTCCCGTGCAACTCGGCTGCTAGTCCTCCTTTCATGCAGAATCTTAAGGTCCTAGCTCATGGCCAAGGCACCAAAGCCAGCTAAAAAGTCAATAATCGATACCTAAAACTTGAATTGTACTACTTCTTACTGGCTATTACATCAACTTAGAAGCTTAATCTGTGTTCTACTATGGTTCTTTTAGTGTCTCCGCATACCGCAGCACGCCACATAGCTTTGCAGACGATAAGTACAGCCGTTTCAGAGAGAAGAGCGGCCAAGTGACGATCTGGCTTTAAGGCGATTCGATAACAACTGACGAAAACGGACGGATTTCTCAGGTTTTTACTACATATGAACCCTTTTCATATTGTCCCGTGCAACTCGGCTGCTAGTCCTCCTTTCATGCAGAATCTTAAGGTCCTAGCTCATGTCCAAGGCACCAAATCCATCTAAGAAGTCAATAATGGATACCTAAAACTTGAATTGTACTACTTCTTACTGGCTATTACATCGACTTAGAAGCTTCATCTGTGTTCTACTATGGTGATTTTATTGTCTCCGCATACCGCAGCACGCGACATAGCTTTGCAGACGATAAGTACAACCGTTTCAGAGAGAAGAGCGGCCAATGTGACGATCGGGCTTTAAGTCGATTCGATAACAAATGACGAAAACGGACGGATTTCTCAGGTTTCTACTACATATGAACACATTTCACATTCTCCCGTGCAACTCGGCTGCTAGTCCTCCTTTCATGCACAATCTTAAGGTCCTAGCTCATGTCCAAGGCACCAAAGCCAGCTAAAAAGTCAATAATCGATACCTACAACTTCAGTTGTACTACTTCTTACTGGCTATTACATCAACTTAGAGGCTTCATCTGTTTTATACTATGGTGCTTTTAGTGTCTGCGCATACCGCAGCATGCGACATAGCTTTGCAGACGATAAGTACAACCGTTTCAGAGAGAAGAGCGGCCAATGTGACGATCTGGCATTAAGTCGATTCGATAACAAATGACGAAAACGGACGGATTTCTCAGGTTTTTACTATATATGAACACTTTTCACATTCTCCCGAGCAACTCGGCTGCTAGTCCTTCTTTCATGCAGAATCTTAAGGTCCTAGCTCATGCCCAAGGCACAAAATCCAGCTAAAAAGTCAATAATCGATACCTACAACTTCAGTTGTACTACTTCTTACTGGCTATTACATCAACTTAGAGGCTTCATCTGTTTTATACTATGGTGCTTTTAGTGTCTGCGCATACCGCAGCATGCGACATAGCTTTGCAGACGATAAGTACAACCGTTTCAGAGAGAAGAGCGGCCAATGTGACGATCTGGCATTAAGTCGATTCGATAACAAATGACGAAAACGGACGGATTTCTCAGGTTTTTACTATATATGAACACTTTTCACATTCTCCCGAGCAACTCGGCTGCTAGTCCTTCTTTCATGCAGAATCTTAAGGTCCTAGCTCATGCCCAAGGCACAAAATCCAGCTAAAAAGTAAATAATCAGTACCTAAAACTTGAATTGTACTACTTCTTACTGGCTATTACATCAACTTAGAAGCTTCATCTGTGTTCGACTATGGTGCATTTAGTGTCTCCGCATACCGCAGCACGCGACATAGCTTTGCAGACGATAAGTAGAACCGTTTCAGAGAGAAGAGCGGCCAATGTGACGATCTGGCTTTAAGTCGATTCGATAACAAATGACGAAAACGGACGGATTTCTCAGGTTTTTACTACATATGAACACTTTTCACATACTCCCGTGCAACTCGGCTGCTAGTCCTCCTTTCATGCAGAATCTTAAGGTCCTAGCTCATGTCCAAGGCACCAAAGCCAGCTAAGAAGTCAATAATCGATACCTAAAACTTGAATTGTACTACTTCTTACTGGCTATTACATCAACTTAGAAGCTTCATCTGTGTTCTACTATGGTGCCTTTAGTGTCTCCGCATACCGCAGCACGCGACATAGCTTTGCAGACGATAAGTAGAACCGTTTCAGAGAGAAGAGCGGCCAATGTGACGATCTGGCTTTAAGTCGATTCGATAACAAATGACGAAAACGGACGGATTTCTCAGGTTTTTACTACATATGAACACTTTTCACATACTCCCGTGCAACTCGGCTGCTAGTCCTCCTTTCATGCAGAATCTTAAGGTCCTAGCTCATGTCCAAGGCACCAAAGCCAGCTAAGAAGTCAATAATCGATACCTAAAACTTGAATTGTACTACTTCTTACTGGCTATTACATCAACTTAGAAGCTTCATCTGTGTTCTACTATGGTGCTTTTAGTGTCTCCGCATACCGCAGCACGCGACATAGCTTTGAAGACGATAAGTACAACCGTTTCAGAGAGAAGAGCGGCCAATGTGACGATCTGGCTTTAAGTCGATTCGATAACAAATGACGAAAACGGACGGATTTCTCAGGTTTTTACTACATATGAACACTTTTCACATTCTCCCGTGCAACTCGGCTGCTAGTCCTCCTTTCATGCAGAATCTTAAGGTCCTAGCTCATGTCCAAGGCACCAAAGCCAGCTAAAAAGTCAATAATCGATACCTAAAACTTGAATTGTACTACTTCTTACTGGCTATTACATCATCTTAGAAGCTTCATCTGTGTTCTACTATGGTGCTTTTAGTGTCTCCGCATACCGCAGAACGCGACAAAGCTTTCCAGACGATAAGTACAACCGTTTCAAAGAGAAGAGCAGCCAATGTGACGATCTGGCTTTAAGTCGATTCGATAACAAATGACGAAAACGGACGGATTTCTCAGGTTTTTACTACATATGAACACTTTTCACATTCTCCCCTGCAACTCGGCTGCTAGTCCTCCTTTCATGCAGAATCTTAAGGTCCTAGCTCATGTCCAAGGCACCAAAGCCAGCTAAAAAGTCAATAATCGATACCTAAAACTTGAATTGTACTATTTCTTACTGGCTATTACATCAAATTAGAAGCTTCATCTGTGTTCTACTGTGGTGGTTTCAGTGTCTCCGCCTACCGCAGCATACGACATAGTTTTGCAGACGATAAGTACAACCGTTTCAGAGAGAAGATCGGCCAATGTGACGATCTGGCTTTAAGTCGATTCGATAACAAATGACGAAAACGGACGGATTTCTCAGGTTTCTAGTACATATGAACACATTTCACATTCTCCCGTGCAACGAGGCTGCTAGTCCTCCTTTCATGCAGAATCTTAAGGTCCTAGCTCATGTCCAAGGCACCAAATCCAGCTAAGAAGTCAATAATCGATACCTAAAACTTGAATTGTACTACTTCTTACTGGCTATTACATCAACTTAGAAGCTTCATCTGTGTTCTACTATGGTGCTTTTAGTGTCTCCGCATACCGCAGCACGCGACATAGCTTTGAAGACGATAAGTACAACCGTTTCAGAGAGAAGAGCGGCCAATGTGACGATCTGGCTTTAAGTCGATTCGATAACAAATGACGAAAACGGACGGATTTCTCAGGTTTTTACTACATATGAACACTTTTCACATTCTCCCCTGCAACTCGGCTGCTAGTCCTCCTTTCATGCAGAATCTTAAGGTCCTAGCTCATGTCCAAGGCACCAAAGCCAGCTAAAAAGTCAATAATCGATACCTAAAACTTGAATTGTACTACTTCTTACTGGCTATTACATCATCTTAGAAGCTTCATCTGTGTTCTACTATGGTGCTTTTAGTGTCTCCGCATACCGCAGAACGCGACAAAGCTTTCCAGACGATAAGTACAACCGTTTCAGAGAGAAGAGCAGCCAATGTGACGATCTGGCTTTAAGTCGATTCGATAACAAATGACGAAAACGGACGGATTTCTCAGGTTTTTACTACATATGAACACTTTTCACATTCTCCCCTGCAACTCGGCTGCTAGTCCTCCTTTCATGCAGAATCTTAAGGTCCTAGCTCATGTCCAAGGCACCAAAGCCAGCTAAAAAGTCAATAATCGATACCTAAAACTTCAGTTGTACTACTTCTTACTGGCTATTACATCAACTTAGAAGCTTCATCTGTTTTATACTATGGTGCTTTTAGTGTCTGCGCATACCGCAGCACGCGACATAGCTTTGCAGACGATAAGTACAACCGTTTCAGAGAGAAGAGCGGCCAATGTGACGATCTGGCTTTAAGTCGATTCGATAACAAATGAGGAAAACGGACGGATTTCTCAGGTTTTTACTACATATGAACACTTTTCACATTCTCCCGTGCAACTCGGCTGCTAGTCCTCCTTTCATGCAGAATCTTAAGGTCCTAGCTCATGTCCAAGGCACCAAATCCAGCTAAGAAGTCAATAATCGATACCTAAAACTTGAATTGTACTACTTCTTACTGGCTATTACATCAACTTAGAAGCTTCATCTGTGTTCTACTATGGTGCTTTTAGTGTCTCCGCATACCGCAGCACGCGACATAGCTTTGAAGACGATAAGTACAACCGTTTCAGAGAGAAGAGCGGCCAATGTGACGATCTGGCTTTAAGTCGATTCGATAACAAATGACGAAAACGGACGGATTTCTCAGGTTTTTACTACATATGAACACTTTTCACATTCTCCCCTGCAACTCGGCTGCTAGTCCTCCTTTCATGCAGAATCTTAAGGTCCTAGCTCATGTCCAAGGCACCAAAGCCAGCTAAAAAGTCAATAATCGATACCTAAAACTTGAATTGTACTACTTCTTACTGGCTATTACATCATCTTAGAAGATTCATCTGTGTTCTACTATGGTGCTTTTAGTGTCTCCGCATACCGCAGAACGCGACAAAGCTTTCCAGACGATAAGTACAACCGTTTCAGAGAGAAGAGCAGCCAATGTGACGATCTGGCTTTAAGTCGATTCGATAACAAATGACGAAAACGGACGGATTTCTCAGGTTTTTACTACATATGAACACTTTTCACATTCTCCCCTGCAACTCGGCTGCTAGTCCTCCTTTCATGCAGAATCTTAAGGTCCTAGCTCATGTCCAAGGCACCAAAGCCAGCTAAAAAGTCAATAATCGATACCTAAAACTTGAATTGTACTACTTCTTACTGGCTATTACATCAAATTAGAAGCTTCATCTGTGTTCTACTGTGGTGGTTTCAGTGTCTCCGCCTACCGCAGCATACGACATAGTTTTGCAGACGATAAGTACAACCGTTTCAGAGAGAAGAGCGGCCAATGTGACGATCTGGCTTTAAGTCGATTCGATAACAAATGACGAAAACGGACGGATTTCTCAGGTTTCTACTACATATGAACACATTTCACATTCTCCCGTGCAACGAGACTGCTTGTCCTCCTTTCATGCAGAATCTTAAGGTCCTAGCTCATGTCCAAGGCACCAAAGCCAGCTAAAAAGTCAATAATCGATACCTAAAACTTTAGTTGTACTACCTCTTACTGGCTATTACATCAACTTAGAAGCTTCATCTGTTTTATACTATGGTGCTTTTAGTGTCTGCGCATACCGCAGCACGCGACATAGCTTTGCAGACGATAAGTACAGCCGTTTCCGAGAGAAGAGCGGCCAAGTGACGATCTGGCTTTAAGGCGATTCGATAACAAATGACGAAAACGGACGGATTACCATTTTTTTACTACATATGAACACTTTTCATATTGTCCCGTGCAACTCCTCTGCTAGTCATCCTTTCATGCAGAATCTTAACTTCCTAGCTCATGTCCAAGGCACCAAATCCATCGAAGAAGTCAATAATCGATACCTAAACCTTGAATTGTACTACTTCTTACTGGCTATAACATCGACTTAGAAGCTTCATCTGTGTTCTACTATGGTGATTTTATTGTCTCCGCATACCGCAGAACGCGACATAGCTTTGCAGACGATAAGTACAACCGTTTCAGAGAGAAGAGCGGCCAATGTGACGATCTGGCTTTAAGTCGATTCGATAACAAATGACGAAAACGGACGGATTTCTCAGGTTTTTACTACATATGAACACTTTTCACATTCTCCCGTGCAACTCGGTTGCTAGTCCTCCTTTCATGCAGATTCTTAAGGTCCTAGCTCATGTCCAGGGCACCAAAGCCAGCTAAAAAGTAAATAATCAGTACCTAAAACTTGAATTGTTCTACTTCTTACTGGCTATTACATCAACTTAGAAGCTTCATCTGTCTTCTACTATGGTGCTTTTAGTGTCTCCGCATACCGCAGCACGCGACATAGCTTTGCAGACGATAAGTAGAACCGTTTCAGAGAGAAGAGCGGCCAATGTGACGATCTGGCTTTAAGTCGATTCGATAACAAATGACGAAAACGGACGGATTTCTCAGGTTTTTACTACATATGAACACTTTTCACATTCTCCCGTGCAACTCGGCTGCTAGTCCTCCTTTCATGCAGAATCTTAAGGTCCTAGCTCATGTCCAAGGCACCAAAGCCAGCTAAGAAGTCAATAATCGATACCTAAAACTTGATTTGTACTACTTCTTACTGGCTATTACATCATCTTATAAGCTTCTTCTGTGTTCTACTATGGTGCTTTTAGTGTCTCCGCATACCGCAGCACGCGACAAAGCTTTCCAGACGATAAGTACAACCGTTTCAGAGAGAATAGCAGCCAATGTGACGATCTGGCTTTAAGTCGATTCGATAACAAATGACGAAAACGGACGGATTTCTCAGGTTTTTACTACATATGAACACTTTTCACATTCTCCCGTGCAACTCGGCTGCTAGTCCTCCTTTCATGCAGATTCTTAAGGTCATAGCTCATGTCCAAGGCACCAAAGCCAGCTAAAAAGTCAATAATCGATACCTAAAACTTGAATTGTACTACTTCTTACTGGCTATTACATCAACTTAGAAGCTTCATCTGTGTTCTACCATGGTGCTTTTAGTGTCTCCGCACACCGCAGTACGCGACATAGCTTTGCAGACGATAAGTACAACCGTTTCAGAGAAAAGAGGGGCCAATGTGACGATCTGGCTTTAAGTCGATTCGATAACAAATTACGAAAACGGACGGATTTCTCAGGTTTTTACTACATATGAACACTTTTCACATTCTCCCGTGCAACTCGGCTGCTAGTCCTCCTTTCATGCAGAATCTTAAGGTCCTAGCTCATGGCCAAGGCACCAAAGCCAGCTAAAAAGTCAATAATCGATACCTAAAACTTGAATTGTACTACCTCTTACTGGCTATTACATCAACTTAGAAGCTTAATCTGTGTTCTACTATGGTTCTTTTAGTGTCTCCGCATACCGCAGCACGCCACATAGCTTTGCAGACGATAAGTACAGCCGTTTCAGAGAGAAGAGCGGCCAAGTGACGATCTGGCTTTAAGGCGATTCGATAACAACTGACGAAAACGGACGGATTTCTCAGGTTTTTACTACATATGAACCCTTTTCATATTGTCCCGTGCAACTCGGCTGCTAGTCCTCCTTTCATGCAGAATCTTAAGGTCCTAGCTCATGTCCAAGGCACCAAATCCATCTAAGAAGTCAATAATGGATACCTAAAACTTGAATTGTACTACTTCTTACTGGCTATTACATCGACTTAGAAGCTTCATCTGTGTTCTACTATGGTGATTTTATTGTCTCCGCATACCGCAGCACGCGACATAGCTTTGCAGACGATAAGTACAACCGTTTCAGAGAGAAGAGCGGCCAATGTGACGATCGGGCTTTAATTCGATTCGATAACAAATGACGAAAACGGACGGATTTCTCAGGTTTCTACTACATATGAACACATTTCACATTCTCCCGTGCAACGAGGCTGCTAGTCCTCCTTTCATGCAGAATCTTAAGGTCCTAGCTCATGTCCAAGGCACCAAAGCCAGCTAAAAAGTCAATAATCGATACCTACAACTTCAGTTGTACTACTTCTTACTGGCTATTACATCAACTTAGAAGCTTCATCTGTTTTATACTATGGTGCTTTTAGTGTCTGCGCATACCGCAGCATGCGACATAGCTTTGCAGACGATAAGTACAACCGTTTCAGAGAGAAGAGCGGCCAATGTGACGATCTGGCATTAAGTCGATTCGATAACAAATGACGAAAACGGACGGATTTCTCAGGTTTTTACTACATATGAACACTTTTCACATTCTCCCGAGCAACTCGGCTGCTAGTCCTCCTTTCATGCAGAATCTTAAGGTCCTAGCTCATGCCCAAGGCACAAAATCCAGCTAAAAAGTAAATAATCAGTACCTAAAACTTGAATTGTACTACTTCTTACTGGCTATTACATCAACTTAGAAGCTTCATCTGTGTTCTACTATAGTGCGTTTAGTGTCTCCGCATACCGCAGCACGCGACATAGCTTTGCAGACGATAAGTAGAACCGTTTCAGAGAGAAGAGCAGCCAATGTGACGATCTGGCTTTAAGTCGATTCGATAACAAATGACGAAAACGGACGGATTTCTCAGGTTTTTACTACATATGAACACTTTTCACATTCTCCTATCCAACGCGGCTGCTAGTCCTCCTTTCATGCAGAATCTTAAGGTCCTAGCTCATGTCCAAGGCACCAAAGCCAGCTAAGAAGTCAATAATCGATACCTAAAACTTGAATTGTACTACTTCTTACTGGCTATTACATCAACTTAGAAGCTTCATCTGTGTTCTACTATGGTGCCTTTAGTGTCTCCGCATACCGCAGCACGCGACATAACTTTGAAGACGATAAGTACAACCGTTTCAGAGAGAAGAGCGGCCAATGTGACGATCTGGCTCTAAGTCGATTCGATAACAAATGACGAAAACGGACGGATTTCTCAGGTTTTTACTACATATAAACACTTTTCACATTCTCCCCTGCAACTCGGCTGCTAGTCCTCCTTTCATGCAGAATCTTAAGGTCCTAGCTCATGTCTAAGGCACCAAAGCCAGCTAAAAAATCAATAATCGATACCTAAAACTTGAATTGTACTACTTCTTACTGGCTATTACATCATCATAGAAGCTTCATCTGTGTTCTACTATGGTGCTTTTAGTGTCTCCGCATACCGCAGCACGCGACATAGCTTTGCAGACGATAAGTACAACCGTTTCAGAGAGAAGAGCGGCCAATGTGACGATCTGGCTTTATGTCGATTCGATAACAAATGACGAAAAAGGACTGATTTCTCAGGTTTTTACTACATATGAACACTTTTCACATTCTCCCGTGCAACTCGGCTGCTAGTCCTCCTTTCATGCAGAATCTTAAGGTCCTAGCTCATGTACAAGGCACCAAATCCAGCTAAGAAGTCAATAATCGATACCTAAAACTTGAATTGTACTACTTCTTACTGGCTATTACATCAACTTAGAAGCTTCATCTGTGTTCTACTATGGTGCTTTTAGTGTCTCCGCATACCGCAGCACGCGACATAGCTTTGAAGACGATAAGTACAACCGTTTCAGAGAGAAGAGCGGCCAATGTGACGATCTGGCTTTAAGTCGATTCGATAACAAATGACGAAAACGGACGGATTTCTCAGGTTTTTACTACATATGAACACTTTTCACATTCTCCCCTGCAACTCGGCTGCTAGTCCTCCTTTCATGCAGAATCTTAAGGTCCTAGCTCATGTCCAAGGCACCAAAGCCAGCTAAAAAGTCAATAATCGATACCTAAAACTTGAATTGTACTACTTCCTACTGGCTATTACATCATCTTAGAAGCTTCATCTGTGTTCTACTATGGTGCTTTTAGTGTCTCCGCATACCGCAGAACGCGACAAAGCTTTCCAGACGATAAGTACAACCGTTTCAGAGAGAAGAGCAGCCAATGTGACGATCTGGCTTTAAGTCGATTCGATAACAAATGACGAAAACGGACGGATTTCTCAGGTATTTACTACATATGAACACTTTTCACATTCTCCTATCCAACGCGGCTGCTAGTCCTCCTTTCATGCAGAATCTCAAGGTCCTAGATCATGTCCAAGGCACCAAAGCCAGCTAAAAAGTCAATAATCGATACCTAAAACTTGAATTGTACTACTTCTTACTGGTTATTACATCATCTTAGAAGCTTCATCTGTGTTCTACTATGGTGCTTTTTGTTTCTCCGCATAACGCAGCACGCGACAAAGCTTTCCAGACGATAAGTACAACCGTTTCAGAGAGAAGAGCAGCCAATGTGACGATCTTGCTTTAAGTCGATTCGATAACAAATGAGGAAAACGGACGGATTTCTCAGGTTTTTACTACATATGAACACTTTTCACATTGCTCCGTGCAACTCGGCTGCTAGTCCTCCTTTTGATGCAGAATCTTAAGGTCCTAGCTCATGTCCAAGGCACCAAAGCCAGCTAAAAAATCAATAATCGATACCTAAAACTTGAATTGTACTACTTCTTACTGGCTATTACATTAAGTTAGAAGCTTCATCTGTGTTCTACTATGGTGCTTTTAGTGTCTCCGCATACCGCAGCACGCGACATAGCTTTGAAGACGATAAGTACAACCGTTTCAGAGAGAAGAGCGGCCAATGTGACGATCTGGCTTTAAGTCGATTCGATAGCAAATGAGGAAAACGGACGGATTTCTCAGGTTTTTACTGCATATGAACACTTTTCACATTCTCCCGTGCAACTCGGCTGCTAGTCCTTCTTTCATGCAGAATCTTAAGGTCCTAGCTCATGTCCAAGGCACCAAAGCCAGCTAAAAAGTCAATAATCAGTACCTAAAACTTGAATTGTACTACTTCTTACTGGCTATTACATCAACTTAGAAGCTTCATCTGTGTTCTACTATGGTGCTTTTAGTGTCTCCGCATACCGCAGCACGCGACATAGCTTTGCAGACGATAAGTACAGCCGTTTCAGAAGGAAGAGCGGCCAAGTGACGATCTGGCTTTAAGGCGATTCGATAACAAATGACGAAAACGGACTGATTTCTCAGGTTTTTACTACATATGAACACTTTTCACATTCTCCCGTGCAACTCGGCTGCTAGTCCTCCTTTCATGCAGAATCTTAAGGTCCTAGCTCATGTCCAAGGCACCAAAGCCAGCTAAAAAGTCAATAATCGATACCTAAAACTTGAATTGTACTACTTCTTACTGGCTATTACATCAACTTAGAAGCTTCATCTGTGTTCTACCATGGTGCTTTTAGTGTCTCCGCACACCGCAGTACGCGACATAGCTTTGCAGACGATAAGTACAACCGTTTCAGAGAAAAGAGGGGCCAATGTGACGATCTGGCTTTAAGTCGATTCGATAACAAATGACGAAAACGGACGGATTTCTCAGGTTTTTACTACATATCAACACATTTCACATTCTCCCGTGCAACTCAGCTGCTAGTCCTCCTTTCATGCAGAATCTTAAGGTCCTAGCTCATGTCCAAGGCTCCAAAGCCAGCTAAAAAGTAAATAATCAGTACCTAAAACTTGAATTGTACTACTCCTTACTGGCTATTACATCAACTTAGAAGCTTCATCTGTGTTCTACTATGGTGCTTTTAGAGTCTGCGCATACCGCAGCACGCGACATAGCTTTGCAGACGATAAGTACAACCGTTTCAGAGAGAAGAGCGGCCAATGTGACGATCTGGCTTTAAGTCGATTCGATAACAAATGACGAAAACGGACGGATTTCTCAGGTTTTTACTACATATGAACACTATTCACATTCTCCCATCCAACGCGGCTGCTAGTCCTCCTTTCATGCAGAATCTTAAGGTCCTAGCTCATGTCCAAGGCACCAAAGCCAGCTAAAAAGTCAATAATCGATTCCTAAAACTTGAATTGTACTACTTCTTACTGGCTATTACATCAACTTAGAAGCTTCAACTGTGTTCTACTATGGTGCGTTTAGTGTCTCCGCATACCGCAGCACGCGACATAGCTTTGCAGACGATAAGTACAGCCGTTTCAGAGAGAAGAGCGGCCAAGTGACGATCTGGCTTTAAGGCGATTCGATAACAAATGACGAAAACGGACGGATTTCCATTTTTTTACTACATATGAACACTTTTCATATTGTCCCGTGCAACTCCTCTGCTAGTCATCCTTTCATGCAGAATCTTAACTTCCTAGCTCATGTCCAAGGCACCAAATCCATCGAAGAAGTCAATAATCGATACCTAAACCTTGAATTGTACTACTTCTTACTGGCTATAACATCGACTTAGAAGCTTCATCTGTGTTCTACTATGGTGATTTTATTGTCTCCGCATACCGCAGCACGCGACATAGCTTTGCAGACGATAAGTACAACCGTTTCAGAGAGAAGAGCGGCCAATGTGACGATCTGGCTTTAAGTCGATTCGATAACAAATGACGAAAACGGACGGATTTCTCAGGTTTTTGCTACATATGAACACTTTTCACATTCTCCCGTGCAACTCGGCTGCTAGTCCTCCTTTCATGCAGAATCTTAAGGTCCTAGCTCATGTCCAGGGCACCAAAGCCAGCTAAAAAGTAAATAATCAGTACCTAAAACTTGAATTGTTCTACTTCTTACTGGCTATTACATCAACTTAGAAGCTTCATCTGTGTTCTACTATGGTGCTTTTAGTGTCTCCGCATACCGCAGCACGCGACATAGCTTTGCAGACGATAAGTAGAACCGTTTCAGAGAGAAGAGCGGCCAATGTGACGATCTGGCTTTAAGTCGATTCGATAACAAATGACGAAAACGGACGGATTTCTCAGGTTTTTACTACATATGAACACTTTTCACATTCTCCCGTGCAACTCGGCTGCTAGTCCTCCTTTGATGCAGAATCTTAAGGTCCTAGCTCATGTCCAAGGCACCAAAGCCAGCTAAGAAGTCAATAATCGATACCTAAAACTTGAATTGTACTACTTCTTACTGGCTATTACATTATCTTAGAAGCTTCTTCTGTGTTCTACTATGGTGCTTTTAGTGTCTCCGCATACCGCAGCACGCGACAAAGCTTTCCAGACGATAAGTACAACCGTTTCAGAGAGAATAGCAGCCAATGTGACGATCTGGCTTTAAGTCGATTCGATAACAAACGAGGAAAACGGACGGATTTCTCAGGTTTTTACTACATATGAACACTTTTCACATTCTCCCATCCAACGCGGCTGCTAGTCCTCCTTTCATGCAGAATCTTAAGGTCCTAGCTCATGTCCAAGGCACCAAAGCCAGCTAAAAAGTCAATAATCGATACCTAAAACTTGAATTGTACTACTTCTTACTGGCTATTACTTCATCATAGAAGATTCATCTGTGTTCTACTATGGTGCTTTTATTGTCTCCGCATACCGCAGCACGCGACATGGCTTTGCAGGCGATAAGTATAACCGTTTCAGAGAGAAGAGCGGCCAATGTGACGATCTGGCTTTAAGTCGATTCGTTAACAAATGACGAAAACTGACGGATTTCTCAGGTTTTTACTACATATGAACACTTTTCACATTCTCCCGTGCAACTCGGCTGCTAGTCCTCCTTTCATGCAGAATCTTAAGGTCCTAGCTCATGTCAAAGGCACCAAAGCCAGCTAAGAAGTCAATAATCGATACCTAAAACTTGAATTGTACTACTTCTTACTGGCTATTACATCAACTTAGAAGCTTCATCTGTGTTCTACTATGGTGCTTTTAGTGTCTCCGCATACCGCAGCACGTGACATAGCTTTGAAGACGATAAGTACAACCGTTTCAGAGAGAAGAGCGGCCAATGTGACGATCTGGCTTTAAGTCGATTCGATAACAAATGACGAAAACGGACGGATTTCTCAGGTTTTTACTACATATGAACACTTTTCACATTCTCCCCTGCAACTCGGCTGCTAGTCCTCCTTTCATGCAGAATCTTAAGGTCCTAGCTCATGTCCAAGGCACCAAAGCCAGCTAAAAAGTCAATAATCGATACCTAAAACTTGAATTGTACTACTTCTTACTGGCTATTACATCATCTTAGAAGCTTCATCTGTGTTCTACTATGGTGCTTTTAGTGTCTCCGCATTCCGCAGCACGCGACAAAGCTTTCCAGACGATAAGTACAACCGTTTCAGAGAGAAGAGCAGCCAATGCGACGATCTGGCTTTAAGTAGATTCGATAACAAATGACGAAAACGGACGGATTTCTCAGGTTTTTACTACATATGAACACCTTTCACATTCTCCCGTGCAACTCGGCTGCTAGTCCTCCTTTCATGCAGAATCTTAAGGTCCTAGCTCATGCCCAAGGCACCAAAGCCAGCTAAAAAGTCAATAATCCATACCTAAAACTTGAATTGTACTACTTCTTATTGTCTATTACATCAACTTAGAAGCTTCATCTGTGTTCTACTATGGTGATTTTAGTGTCTCCGCATACCGCAGCACGCGACATAGCTTTGCAGACGATAAGTACAACCGTTTCAGAGAGAAGAGCGGCCAATGTGACGATGTGGCTGTAAGTCGATTCGATAACAAATGACGAAAACGGACGGATTTCTCAGGTTTTTACTACATATCAACACATTTCACATTCTCCCGTGCAACTCAGCTGCTAGTCCTCCTTTCATGCAGAATCTTAAGGTCCTAGCTCATGTCCAAGGCTCCAAAGCCAGCTAAAAAGTAAATAATCAGTACCTAAAACTTGAATTGTACTACTCCTTACTGGCTATTACATCAACTTAGAAGCTTCATCTGTGTTCTACTATGGTGCTTTTAGAGTCTGCGCATACCGCAGCACGCGACATAGCTTTGCAGACGATAAGTACAACCGTTTCAGAGAGAAGAGCGGCCAATGTGACGATCTGGCTTTAAGTCGATTCGATAACAAATGACGAAAACGGACGGATTTCTCAGGTTTTTACTACATATGAACACTTTTCACATTCTCCCCTGCAACTCGGCTGCTAGTCCTCCTTTCATGCAGAATCTTAAGGTCCTAGCTCATGTCCAAGGCACCAAAGCCAGCTAAAAAGTCAATAATCGATACCTAAAACTTGAATTGTACTACTTCTTACTGGCTATTACATCATCTTAGAAGCTTCATCTGTGTTCTACTATGGTGCTTTTAGTGTCTCCGCATTCCGCAGCACGCGACAAAGCTTTCCAGACGATAAGTACAACCGTTTCAGAGAGAAGAGCAGCCAATGCGACGATCTGGCTTTAAGTAGATTCGATAACAAATGACGAAAACGGACGGATTTCTCAGGTTTTTACTACATATGAACACCTTTCACATTCTCCCGTGCAACTCGGATGCTAGTCCTCCTTTCATGCAGAATCTTAAGGTCCTAGCTCATGCCCAAGGCACCAAAGCCAGCTAAAAAGTCAATAATCCATACCTAAAACTTGAATTGTACTACTTCTTATTGTCTATTACATCAACTTAGAAGCTTCATCTGTGTTCTACTATGGTGATTTTAGTGTCTCCGCATACCGCAGCACGCGACATAGCTTTGCAGACGATAAGTACAACCGTTTCAGAGAGAAGAGCGGCCAATGTGACGATGTGGCTGTAAGTCGATTCGATAACAAATGACGAAAACGGACGGATTTCTCAGGTTTTTACTACTTATGAACACTTTTCACATTCTCCTATCCAACGCGGCTGCTAGTCCTCCTTTCATGCAGAATCTTAAGGTCCTAGCTCATGTCCAAGGCACCAAAGCCAGCTAAAAAGTCAATAATCGATACCTAAAACTTGAATTGTACTACTTCTTACTGGCTATTACATCATCTTAGAAACTTCATCTGTGTTCTACTATGGTGCTTTTTGTTTCTCCGCATAACGCAGCACGCGACAAAGCTTTCCAGACGATAAGTACAACCGTTTCAGAGAAAGGAGCAGCCAATGTGACGATCTTGCTTTAAGTCGAATCGATAACAAATGAGGAAAACGGACGGATTTCTCAGGTTTTTACTACATATGAACACTTTTCACATTGTTCCGTGCAACTCGGCTGCTAGTCCTCCTTTTGATGCAGAATCTTAAGGTCCTAGCTCATGTCCAAGGCACCAAAGCCAGCTAAAAAATCAATAATCGATACCTAAAACTTTAATTGTACTACTTCTTACTGGCTATTACATTAAGTTAGAAGCTTCATCTGTGTTCTACTATGGTGCTTTTAGTGTCTCCGCATACCGCAGCACGCGACATAGCTTTGAAGACGATAAGTACAACCGTTTCAGAGAGAAGAGCGGCCAATGTGACGATCTGGCTTTAAGTCGATTCGATAACAAATGACGAAAACGGACGGATTTCTCAGGTTTTTACTACATATGAATACTTTTCACATTCTCCCGTGCAACTCTGCTGCTAGTCCTCCTTTAATGCAGAATCTTAAGGTCCTAGCTCATGTCCAAGGCACCAAAGCCAGCTAAAAAGTCAATAATCGATACCTAAAACTTGAATTGTACTACATCTTACTGGCTATTACATCAACTTAGAAGCTTCATCTGTGTTCTACCATGGTGCTTTTAGTGTCTCCGCACACCGCAGTACGCGACATAGCTTTGCAGACGATAAGTACAACCGTTTCAGAGAAAAGAGGGGCCAATGTGACGATCTGGCTTTAAGTCGATTCGATAACAAATGACGAAAACGGACGGATTTCTTAGGTTTTTACTACATATGAACACTTTTCACATTCTCCCGTGCAACTCGGCTGCTAGTCCTCCTTTCATGCAGAATCTTAAGGTCCTAGCTCATGTCCAAGGCACCAAAGCCAGCTAAAAAGTCAATAATCAGTAACTAAAACTTGAATTGTACTACTTCTTACTGGCTATTACATCATCTTAGAAGCTTCATCTGAGTTCTACTATGGTGCTTTTAGTGTCTTCGCATACCGCAGCACGCGACAAAGCTTTCCAGACGATAAGTACAACCGTTTCAGAGAGAAGAGCAGCCAATGTGACGATCTGGCTTTAAGTCGATTCGATAACATATGACGAAAACGGACGTATTTCTCAGGTTTTACTACATATGAACACATTTCACATTCTCCCGTACAACGCGGCTGCTGGTCCTCCTTTCATGCAGAATCTTAAGGTCCTAGCTCATGTCCAAGGCACCAAAGCCAGCTAAAAAGTATATAATCGATACCTAAAACTTGAATTGTACTACTTCTTACTGGCTATTACATCAACTTAGAAGCTTCATCTGTGTTCTACTATGGTGCTTTTAGTGTCTCCGCATACCGCAGCACGCGACATAGCTTTGCAGGCGATAAGTACAACCGTTTCAGAGAGAAGAGCGGCCAATGTGACGATCTGGCTTTAAGTCGATTCGATAACAAATGACGAAAACGGACGGATTTCTCAGGTTTTTACTACATATGAACACTTTTCACATTCTCCCATCCAACGCGGCTGCTAGTCCTCCTTTAGTGCAGAATCTTAAGGTCCTAGCTCATGTACAAGGCACCAAAGCCAGATAAAAAGTCAATAATCGATACCTAAAACTTGAATTGTACTACTTCTTACTGGCTATTACATCATCATAGAAGCTTCATCTGTGTTCTACTATGGTGCTTTTAGTGTCTCCGCATACCGCAGCACGCATCATAGCTTTGCAGACGATAAGTAGAACCGTTTCAGAGAGAAGAGCGGCCAATGTGACGATCTAGCTTTAAGTCGATTCGATAACAAATGACGAAAACGGATGGATTTCTCAGGTTTTTACTACATATGAACACCTTTCACATTCTCCCGTGCAACTCGGCTGCTAGTCCTCCTTTCATGCAGAATCTTAAGGTCCTAGCTCATGCCCAAGGCACCAAAGCCAGCTATAAAGTCAATAATCCATACCTAAAACTTGAATTGTACTACTTCTTATTGTCTATTACATCAACTTAGAAGCTTCATCTGTGTTCTACTATGTTGATTTTAGTGTCTCCGCATACCGCAGCACGCGACATAGCTTTGCAGACGATAAGTACAACCGTTTCAGAGAGAAGAGCGGCCAATGTGACGATCTGGCTTTAAGTCGATTCGATAACAAATGACGAAAACGGACGGATTTCTCAGGTTTTTACTACATATGAACACTTTTCACATTCTCCCGTGCAACTCGGCTGCTAGTCCTCCTTTCATGCAGAATCTTAAGGTCCTAGCTCATGTCCAAGGCACCAAAGCCACCTAAAAAGTCAATAATCGATACCTAAAACTTGAATTGTACTACTTCTTACTGGCTATACATCAACATAGAAGTTTCATTTGTGTTCTACTATGGTGCTTTTAGTGTCTCCGCATACCGCATCACGCGACATAGCTTTGCAGGCGATAAGTACAACCGTTTCATAGAGAAGAGCGGCCAATGTGACGATCTGGCTTTAAGTCGATTCGATAACAAATGACGAAAACGGACGGATTTCTCAGGTTTTTACTACATATGAACACTTTTCACATTCTCCTATCCAACGCGGCTGCTAGTCCTCCTTTCATGCAGAATCTTAAGGTCCTAGCTCATGTCCAAGGCACCAAAGCCAGCTAAAAAGTCAACAATCGATACCTAAAACTTGAATTGTACTACTTCTTACTGGCTATTACATCATCATAGAAGCTTCATCTGTGTTCTACTATGGTGCTTTTAGTGTCTCCGCATACCGCAGCACGCGACATAGCTTTGCAGACGATAAGTACAACCGTTTCAGAGAGAAGAGCGGCCAATGTGACGATCTGGCTTTAAGTCGATTCGATAACAAATGACGAAAACGGACGGATTTCTCAGGTTTTTACTACATATGAACACTTTTCACATTCTCCCGTGCAACTCGGCTGCTCGTCCTCCTTTCATGCAGAATCTTAAGGTCCTAGCTCATGTCCAAGGCACCAAAGCCAGCTAAAAAGTCAATAATCAGTATCTAAAACTCGAATTGTACTACTTCTTACTGGCTATTACATCGACTTAGAAGCTTCATCTGTGTTCTACTATGGTGATTTTATTGTCTCCGCATACCGCAGCACGCGACATAGCTTTGAAGACGATAAGTACAACCGTTTCAGAGAGAAGAGCGGCCAATGTGACGATCGGGCTTTAAGTCAATTCGATAACAAATGACGAAAACGGACGGATTTCTCAGGTTTCTACTACATATGAACACATTTCACATTCTCCCGTGCAACGCGGCTGCTAGTCCTCCTTTCATGCAGAATCTTAAGGTCCTAGCTCATGTCCAAGGCACCAAAGCCAGCTAAAAAGTCAATAATCGATACCTAAAACTTGAATTGTACTACTTCTTCTGGCTATTACATCAACTTAGAAGCTTCATCTATGTTGTACCATAGTGCTTTTAGTGTCTCCGCACACCGCAGCACAGGACATAGCTTTGCAGACGATAAGTACAACCGTTTCAGAGAAAAGAGGGGCCAATATGACGATCTGGCTTTAAGTCGATTCGATAACAAATGACGAAAACGGACGGATTTCTCAGGTTTTTACTACATATGAACACTTTTCACATTCTCCCGTGCAACTCGGCTGCTAGTCCTCCTTTCATGCAGAATCTTAAGGTCCTAGCTCATGTCCAAGGCACCAAAGCCAGCTAAAAAGTCAATAATCGATACCTAAAACTGGAATTGTACTACTTCTTACTGGCTATCACATCAACTTAGAAGCTTCATCTGTGTTCTACTATGGTGCTTTTAGTGTCTCCGCATACCGCAGCACGCGACATAGCTTTGCAGACGATAAGTACAACCGTTTCAGACAGAAGAGCGGCCAATGTGACGATCTGGCTTTAAGTCGATTCGATAACAAATGACGAAAACGGACGGATTTCTCAGGTTTTTACTACATATGAACACTTTTCACGTTGTCCCTTGCAAATCGGCTGCTAGTCCTCCTTTTGATGCAGAATCTTAAGGTCGTAGCTCATGTCCAATGCACCAAAGAAAGCTAAAAAATCAATAATCGATACCTAAAACTTGAATTGAACTACTTCTTACTGGCTATTACATCAACTTAGAAGCTTCATCTGTGTTCTACTATGGTGCTTTTAGTGTCTCCGCATTCCGCAGCAAGCGACATAGCTTTGAAGACGATAAGTACAACCGTTTCAGAGAGAAGAGCGGCCAATGTGACGATCGGGCTTTAAGTCGATTCGATAACAAATGACGAAAACGGATGGATTTCTCAGGTTTCTACTACATATGAACACATTTCACATTCTCCCGTGCAACTCGGCTGCTAGTCCTCCTTTAATGCAGAATCTTAAGGTCCTAGCTCATGTCCAAGACACCAAAGCCAGCTAAAAAGTCAATAATCGATACCTAAAACTTGAACTGTACTACTTCTTACTGGCTATTACATCAACTTAGAAGCTTCATCTGTGTTCTACTACGGTGCTTTTAGTTTCTCCGCATACCGCAGGACGCGACATAGTTTTGCAGACGATAAGTACAACCGTTTCAGACAGAAGAGCGGCCAATGTGACGATCTGGCCTTAAGTCGATTCGATAACAAATGACGAAAACGGACGGATTTCTCAGGTTTTTACTACATATGAACACTTTTCACATTGTCCCGTGCAACTCGGCTGCTAGTCCTCCTTTTGATGCAGAATCTTAAGGTCGTAGCTCATGTCCAAGGCACCAAAGCCAGCTAAAAAATCAATAATCGATACCTAAAACTTGAATTGTACTACTTCTTACTGGCTATTACATCAACTTAGAAGCTTCATCTCTCTTCTACTGTGGTGCTTTTAGTGTCTCCGCATACCGTAGCACGCGACATAGCTTTGCAGACGATAAGTACAACCGTTTCAGAGAGAAGAGCGGCCAATGTGACGATCTGGCTTTAAGTCGATTCGATAACAAATGACGAAAACGGACGGATTTCTCAGGTTTCTACTACATATGAACACATTTCACATTCTCCCGTGCAACGCGGCTGCTAGTCCTCCTTTCATGCAGAATCTTAAGGTCCTAGCTCATGTCCAAGGCACCAAAGCCAGCTAAAAAGTCAATAATCGATACCTAAAACTTGAATTGTATTACTTCTTACTGGCTATTACATCAACTTAGAAGCTTCATCTGTGTTCTACCATGGTGCTCTTAGTGTCTCCGCACACCGCAGCACGCGACATAGCTTTGCAGACGATAAGTACAACCGTTTCAGAGAAAAGAGGGGCCAATGTGACGATCTGGCTTCAAGTCGATTCGATAACAAATGACGAAAACGGACGGATTTCTCAAGTTTTTACTACATATGAACACTTTTCACATTCTCCCCTGCAACTCGGCTGCTAGTCCTCCTTTCATGCAGAATCTTAAGGTCCTAGCTCATGTCCAAGGCACCAAAGCCAGCTAAAATGTCAATAATCAGTACCTAAAACTTGAATTGTACTACTTCTTACTGGCTATTACATCGACTTAGAAGCTTCATCTGTGTTCTACTATGGTGATTTTATTGTCTCCGCATACCGCAGCAGGCGACATAGCTTTGCAGACGATAAGTACAACCGTTTCAGAGAGAAGAGCGGCCAATGTGACGATCGGGCTTTAAGTCGATTCGATAACAAATGACGAAAACGGACGGATTTCTCAGGTTTCTACTACATATGAACACTTTTCACATTCTCCCGTGAAACTCGGCTGCTAGTCCTCCTTTCGTGCAGAATCTTAAGGTCGTAGCTCATGTCAAAGGCACCACAGCCAGCTAAAAAATCAATAATCGATATCTAAAACTTGAATTGTACTACTTCTTACTGGCTATTACATCAACTTAGAAGCTTCATCTGTGTTCTACTGTGGTGCTTTTAGTGTCTCCGCATACCGCAGCACGCGACATAGCTTTGAAGACGATAAGTACAACCGTTTCAGAGAGAAGAGCGGCCAATGTGGCGATCTGGCTTTAAGTCGATTCCATAACAAATGACGAAAACGGACGGATTTCTCAAGTTTTTACTACATATGAATACTTTTCACATTCTCCCGTGCAACTCGGCTGCTAGTCCTCCTTTCATGCAGAATCTTAAGGTCCTAGCTCATGTCCAAGGCACCAAAGCCAGCTAAAAAGTCAATAATCGATACCTAAAACTTGAATTGTACTACTTCTTACTGGCTATTACATCAAATTAGAAGCTTCATCTGTGTTCAATTGTGGTGGTGTTAGTGTCTCCGCCTACCGCAGCATACGACATAGCTTTACAGACGATAAGTACAACCGTTTCAGAGAGAAGAGCGGCCAATGTGACGATCTGGCTTTAAGTCGATTCGATAACAAATGACGAAAACGGACGGATTTCTCAGGTTTTTACTACATATGAACACTTTTCACATTGTCCCGTGCAACTCGGCTGCTAGTCCTCCTTTAGATGCAGAATCTTAAGGTCCTAGCTCATGTCCAAGGCACCAAAGCCAGCTAAAAAATCAATAATCGATACCTAAAACTCGAATTGTACTACTTCTTACTGGCTATTACATCAACTTAGAAGCTTCATCTGTGTTCTACTATGGTGCTTTTAGTGTCTCCGCCTACCGCAGCATACGACATAGCTTTGCAGACGATAAGTACAACCGTTTCAGAGAGAAGAGCGGCCAATGTGTCGATCTGGCTTTAAGTCGATTCGATAACAAATGACGAAAACGGACGGATTTCTCAGGTTTTTACTACATATGAACACTTTTCACATTCTCCCGTGCAACTCGGATGCTAGTCCTCCTTTCATGCAGAATCTTAAGGTCCTAGCTCATGTCCAAGGCACCAAAGCCAGCTAAAAAGTCAATAATCGATACCTAAAACTTGAATTGTACTACTTCTTACTGGCTATTACATCAACTTAGAAGCTTCATCTGTGTTCTACTATGGTGCTATTAGTGTCTCCGCATACCGCATCACGCGACATAGCTTTGCAGACGATAAGTACAACCGTTTCAGAGAAAAGAGGGGCCAATGTGACGATCTGGCTTTAAGTCGATTCCATAACAAATGACGAAAACGGACGGATTTCTCAGGTTTTTACTACATATGAACACATTTCACATTCTCCCGTACAACGCGGCTGCTAGTCCTCCTTTCATGCAGAATCTTAAGGTCCTAGCTCATGTCCATGGCACCAAAGCCAGCTAAAAAGTCAATAATCGATACCTAAAACTTGAATTGTACTACTTCTTACTGGCTATCACATCAACTTAGAAGCTTCATCTGTGTTCTACTATGGTGCTTTTAGTGTCTCCGCATACCGCAGCACGCGACATAGCTTTGCAGACGATAGGTACAACCGTTTCAGACAGAAGAGCGGCCAATGTGACGATCTGGCTTTAAGTCGATTCGATAACAAATGACGAAAACGGACGGATTTCTCAGGTTTTTATTACATATGAACACTTTTCACATTGTCCCGTGCAACTCGGCTGCTAGTCCTCCTTTTGATGCAGAATCGTAAGGTCGTAGCTCATGTCCAAGGCACCAAAGCCAGCTAAAAAATCAATAATCGATACCTAAAACTTGAATTGTACTACTTCTTTCTAGCTATTACATCAACTTAGAAGCTTCATCTGTGTTCTACTATGGTGCTTTTAGTGTCTCCGCATACCGCAGCACGCGACATAGCTTTGAAAACGATAAGTACAACCGTTTCAGAGAGAAGAGCGGTCAATGTGACGATCTGGCTTTAAGTCGATTCGATAACAAATGACGAAAACGGACGGATTTCTCAGGTTTTTACTACATATGAATACTTTTCACATTCTCCCGTGCAACTCGGCTGCTAGTCCTCCTTTAATGCAGAATCTTAAGGTCCTAGCTCATGTCCAAGGCACCAAAGCCAGCTAAAAAGTCAATAATCGATACCTAAAACTTGAATTGTACTACTTCTTACTGGCTTTTACATCAAATTAGAAGCATCATCTGTGTTCAATTGTGGTGGTTTTAGTGTCTCCGCCTACCGCAGCATACGACATAGCTTTGCAGACGATAAGTACAACCGTTTCAGAGAGAAGAGCGGCCAATGTGACGATCTGGCTTCAAGTCGATTCGATAACAAATGACGAAAACGGACGGATTTCTCAGGTTTTTACTACATATGAACACTTTTCACATGCTCCCGTGCAACTCGGCTGCTAGTCCTCCTTTCATGCAGAATATTAAGGTCCTAGCTCATGTCCAAGGCACCAAAGCCAGCTAAAAAGTCAATAATCGATACCTAAAACTTGAATTGTACTACTTCTTACTGGCTATTACATCAACTTAGAAGCTTCATCTGTGTTCTACTATGGTGCTTTTAGTGTCTCCGCATACCGCAGCACGTGACATAGCTTTGCAGACGATAAGTACAACCGTTTCAGAGAGAAGAGCGGCCAAGTGACGATCTGGCTTTAAGGCGATTCGATAACAAATGACGAAAACGGACGGATTTCTCAGGTTTTTACTACATATGAACACTTTTCATATTGTCCCGTGCAACTCGGCTGCTAGTCCTCCTTTCATGCAGAATCTTAAGGTCCTAGCTCATGTCCAAGGCACCAAATCCATCTAAGAAGTCAATAATCGATACCTAAAACTTGAATTGTACTACTTCTTACTGGCTATTACATCGACTTAGAAGCTTCATCTGTGTTCTAGTATGGTGATTTTATTGTCTCCGCATACCGCAGCACGCGACATAGCTTTGCAGACGATAAGTACAACCGTTGCAGAGAGAAGAGCGGCCAAAGTGACGATCGGGCTTTAAGTCGATTCGATAACAAATGACGAAAACGGACGGATTTCTCAGGTTTCTACTACATATGAACACATTTCACATTCTCCCATGCAACGCGGCTGCTAGTCGTCCTTTCATGCAGAATCTTAAGTTCCTAGCTCATGTCCAAGGCACCAAAGACAGCTAAAAAGTCAATAATCGATACCTAAAACTTGAATTGTACTACTTCTTACTGGCTATTACATCAACTTAGAAGCTTCATCTGTGTTCTACTATGGTGCTTTTAGTGTCTCCGCATACCGCAGCACGCGACATAGCTTTGAAGACGATAAGTACAACCGTTTCAGAGAGAAGAGCGGCCAATGTGACGATCTGGCTTTAAGTCGATTCGATAACAAATGACGATAACGGACGGATTTCTCAGGTTTTTACTACATATGAACACTTTTCACATTCTCCCCTGCAACTCGGCTGCTAGTCCTCCTTTCATGCAGAATCTTAAGGTCCTAGCTCATGTCCAAGGCACCAAAGCCAGCTAAAAAGTCAATAATCGATACTTAAAACTTGAATTGTACTACTTCTTACTGGCTACTACATCAACTTAGAAGCTTCATCTGTGTTCTACTATGGTGCTTTTAGTGTCTCCGCATACCGCAGCACGCGACATAGCTTTGAAGACGATAAGTACAACCGTTTCAGAGAGAAGAGCGGCCAATGTGACGATCTGGCTTTAAGTCGATTCGATAAAAATGACGAAAACGGACGGATTTCTCAGGTTTTTACTCTATTTGAACACTTTTCACATTCTCCCGTGCAACTCGGCTGCTAGTCCTCCTTTAATGCAGATTCTTAAGGTCCTAGCTCATGTCCAAGGCACCAAAGCCAGCTAAAAAGTCAATAATCGATACCTAAAACTTGAATTGTAGTACTTCTTACTGGCTATTACATCAACTTAGAAGCTTCATCTGTGTTCTACTATGGTGCTTTTAGAGTCTCCGCATACCGCAGCACGCGACATAGCTTTGCAGACGATAAGTACAACCGTTTAAGAGAGAAGAGCGGCCAATGTGACGATCTGGCTTTAAGTCGATTCGATAACAAATGACGAAAACGGACGGATTTCTCAGGTTTTTACTACATATGAACACTTTTCACATTCTCCCGTGCAACTCGGCTGCTAGTCCTCCTTTCATGCAGAATCTTAAGTTCCTAGCTCATGTCGAAGGCACCAAAGCCAGCTAAAAAGTCAATAATCGATACCTAAAACTTCAATTGTACTACTTCTTACTGGCTATTACATCATCTTAGAAGCTTCATCTGTGTTCTACTATGGTGCTTTTAGTGTCTCCGCATACCGCAGCACGCGACAAAGCTTTCCAGACGATAAGTACAACCGTTTCAGAGAGAAGAGCAGCCAATGTGACGATCTGGCTTTAAGTCGATTTGATAACAAATGACGAAAACGGACGGATTTCTCAGGTTTTTACTACATATGAACACTTTTCACATTCTCCCGTACAACGCGGCTGCTAGACCTCCTTTCATGCAGAATCTTAAGGTCCTAGCTCATGTCCAAGTTACCAAAGCCAGCTAAAAAGTCAATAATCAATACCTATAACTTGAATTGTACTACTTCTTACTGGCTATCACATCAACTTAGAAGCTTCATATGTGTTCCACTATGGTGCTTTTATTGTCTCCGCATACCGCAGCACGCGACATAGCTTTGAAGACGATAAGTACAACCGTTTCAGAGAGAAGAGCGGCCAATGTGACGATCTGGCTTTAAGTCGATTCGATAACAAATGACGAAAAGGGACGGATTTCTCAGGTTTTTACTACGTATGAACACTTTTCACATTGTCCCGTGCAACTCGGCTGCTAGTCCTCCTTTTGATGCAGAATCTTAAGATACTAGCTCATGTCCAAGGCACCAAAGCCAGCTAAAAAATCAATAATCGATACCTAAAACTTGAATTGTACTACTTCTTACTAGCTATTACATCAACTTGAAGCTTCATCTGTGATCTACTATGGTGCTTTTAGTGTCTCCGCATACCGCGGCACGCGACATAGCTTTGAAGACGATAAGTACAACCGTTTCAGAGAGAAGAGCGGCCAATGTGACGATCTGGCTTTAAGTCGATTCGATAACAAATGACGAAAACGGACGGATTTCTCAGGTTTTTACTACTTATGAACACTTTTCACATTCTCCTGGGCAACTCGGCTGCTAGTCCTCCTTTCATGCAGAATCTTAAGGTCCTAGCTCATGTCCAAGGCACCAAATCCATCTAAAAAGTCAATAATCGATACCTTAAACTTGAAGTGTACTACTTCTTACTGGCTATTACATCAACTTAGAAGCTTCATCTGTGTTCCAATATGGTGCTTTTAGTGTCTTCGCATACCGCAGCACGCGACATAGCTTTGCAGACGATAAGTACAACCGTTTCAGAGAGAAGAGCGGCCAATGTGCCAATCAGGCTTTAAGTCGATTCGATAACAAATGACGAAAACGAACGGATTTCTCAGGTTTTTACTACATATGAACACTTTTCACATTCTCCCGTGCAACTCGGCTGCTAGTCCTCCTGCATGTAAAATCTTAAGGTCCTAGCTCATGTCCAAGGCATCAAAGCCAGCTAAAAAGTCAATAATCAATACCTAAAACTTGAATTGTACTACTTCTTAATGGCTATTACATCAAATTAGAAGCTTCATCTGTGTTCTACTGTGGTGGTTTTAGTGTCTCCGCCTACCGCAGCATACGACATAGTTTAGCAGACGATAAGTACAACCGTTTCAGAGAGAAGAGCGGCCAATGTGACGATCTGGCTTTAAGTCGATTCGATAACAAATGACGAAAATGGACGGATTTCTCAGGTTTTTACTACATATGAACACTTTTCACATTCTCCCGTGCAACTCGGCTGCTAGTCCTAATTTCATGCAGAATCTTAAGGTCCTAGCTCATGTCCAAGGCACCAAATCCATTTAAGAAGTCAATAATCGATACCTTAAACTTGAAGTGTACTACTTCTTACTGGCTATTACATCAACTTAGAAGCTGCATCTGTGTTCTACTATGGTGCTTTTAGTGTCTCCGAATACCGGAGCAAGAGACATAGCTTTGCAGACGATAATTAGGACCATTTCAGAGAGAAGAGCGGCCAATGTGATGATCTGGCTTTAAGTCGAGTCGATAACAAATGACGAAAACGGACCGATGTCTCAGGTTTTTACTACATATGAACACTTTTCAAATTCTCCCGTGCAACTCGGCTGCTAGTCCTCCTTTCATGCAGAATCTTAAGGTCCTAGCTCATGTCCAAGGCATCAAAGCCAGCTAAAAAGTCAATAATCGATACCTAAAACTTGAATTGTACTAGTTCTTACTGGCTATTACATCTACTTAGAAGCTTCATCTGTGTTCCAATATGGTGCTTTTAGTGTCTCCGCATACCGCAGCACGCGACATAGCTTTGCAGACGATAAGTACAACCGTTTCAGAGAGGAGAGCGGCCAATGTGACGATCTGGCTTTAAGTCGATTCGATAACAAATGACGAAAACGGACAGATTTCTCAGGTTTTTACTACATATGAACACTTTTCACATTCTCCCGTGCAACTCGGCTGCTAGTCCTCCTTTCATGCAGAATCTTAAGGTAATAGCTCATGTCCAAGGCACCAAAGCCAACTAAAAAGTCAATAATCAGTAGCTAAAACTTGAATTGTACTACATCTTACTGGCTATTTCATCAACTTAGAAACTTCATCGGTGTTTTACTATGGTGCTTTTACTGTCTCCGCATACCGCAGCATGCGACATAGCTTTGCAGACGATAAGTACAACCGTTTCAGAGAGAAGAGTGGCCAGTGTGACGATCTGGCTTTAAGTCGATACGATAACAAATGACAAAAACGGACGGATTTCTCACGTTTTTACTACATATGAACACTTTTCACATTCTCCCGTGCAACTCGGCTGTTAGTCCTCCTTTCATGCAGAATCTTAAGGTCCTAGCTCATGTCCAAGGGACCAAAGCCAGCTAAAAAGTCAATAATCGATTCCTAAAACGTGAATTGTACTACTTCTTACTAGCTATTACATCAACTTAGAAGCTTCATCTGTGTTCTACTATGGTGCTTTTAGTTTCTCCGCATACCGCTGCACGCGACACAGCTTTGCAGACGATAAGTACAACCGTTTCAGAGAGAAGAGCGGCCAATGTGACAATCAGGCTTTAAGACGATTCGATAACAAATGACGTAAACGGACGGATTTCTCAGGTTTTTACTACATATGAACACTTTTCAAATTCTCCCGTGCAACTCGGATGCTAGTCCTCCTTTCATGCAGAATCTTAAGGTCCTAGCTGATGTCCAAGGCGTCAAAGCCAGCTAAAAAGTCAATAATCGATACCTAAAACTTGAATTGTACTACTTCTTACTGGCTATTACATTACCTTAGAAGCTTCATCTGTGTTCTACTATGGTGCTTTTAGTGTCTCCGAATACCGCAGTACGCGACATAGCTTTGCAGACGAGAAGTACAACCGTTTAAGAGAGCAGAGCGGCCAATGTGACGATTTGGCTTTAAGTCGATTCGATAAAAATGACGAAAATGGACGGATTTCTCAGGTTTTTACTACATATGAACACTTTACACATTCTCCCGTGCAACTAGTCTGCTAGTCCTCCTGCATGTAAAATCTTAAGTTCCTAGCTCATGTCCAAGGCACCAAACAAGGGTAAAAAGTCAATAACCGATTCCTAAAACTTGAATGGTACTATTTCTTACTGGCTATTACATCATCTTAGAAGCTACATCTGTGTTCTACTATGGTGCTTTTAGTGTCTCCGAATACCGCAGTACGCGACATAGCTTTGCAGACGAGAAGTACAACCGTTTAAGAGAGCAGAGCGGCCAATGTGACGATTTGGCTTTAAGTCGATTCGATAAAAATGACGAAAATGCACAGATTTCTCAGGTTTTTACTACATAAGAACACTTTTCACATTCTCCAGTGCAACTCGGCTGCTAGTCCTCCTTTCATGCAGAATCTTAAGGTCGTAGCTCATGTTCAAGGCACCAAATCCATCTAAGAAGTCAATAATCGATACCTTAAACTTGAAGTGTACTACTTCTTACTGGCTATTACATCAACTTAGAAGCTTCATCTGTGTTCTACTATGGTGCTTTTAGTGTCTCAGCATACCGGAGCAAGAGACATAGCTTTGCAGACGATAATTAGGACCATTTCAGAGAGAAGAGCGGCCAATGTGATGATCTGGCTTTAAGTCGAGTCGATAACAAATGACGAAAACGAACGGATTTCTCAGGTTTTTACTACATATGAACACTTTACACATTCACCCGTGCAACTCGGCTGCTAGTCCTCCTGCATGTAAAATCTTAAGGTCCTAGCTCATGTCCAAGGCATCAAAGCCAGCTAAAAAGTCAATAATCAATACCTAAAACTTGAATTGTACTACTTCTTACTGGCTATTACATCAACTTAGAAGCTTCATCTGTGTTCTACTATGGTGCTTTTAGTGTCTCAGAATACCGGAGCAAGAGACATAGCTTTGCAGACGATAATTAGGACCATTTCAGAGAGAAGATCGGCCAATGTGATGATCTGGCTTTAAGTCGAGTCGATAACAAATGACGAAAACGGACCGATTTCTCAGGTTTTTACTACATATGAACACTTTTCAAATTCTCCCGTGCAACTCGGCTGCTAGTCCTCCTTTCATGCAGAATCTTAAGGTCCTAGCTCATGTCCAAGGCATCAAAGCCAGCTAAAAAGTCAATAATCGATACCTAAAACTTGAATTGTACTAGTTCTTACTGGCTATTACATCTACTTAGAAGCTTCATCTGTGTTTCAATATGGTGCTTTTAGTGTCTCCGCATACCGCAGCACGCGACATAGCTTTGCAGACGATAAGTACAACCGTTTCAGAGAGGAGAGCGGCCAATGTGACGATCTGGCTTTAAGTCGATTCGATAACAAATGACGAAAACGGACAGATTTCTCAGGTTTTTACTACATATGAACACTTTTCACATTCTCCGGTGCAACTCGGCTGCTAGTCCTCCTTTCATGCAGAATCTTAAGGTAATAGCTCATGTCCAAGGCACCAAAGCCAGCTAAAAAGTCAATAATCAGAAGCTAAAACTTGAATTGTACTACATCTTACTGGCTATTACATCAACTTAGAAGCTTCATCGATGTTCTACTATGGTGCTTTTAGTGTCTCCGCATACCGCAGCATGCGACATAGCTTAGCAGACGATAAGTACAACCGTTTCGGAGGGAAGAGCGGCCAATGTGACGATCTGGCTTTAAGTCGATTCGATAACAAATGACGAAAACGGACGGATTTCTCAGGTTTTTACTACATATGAACACTTTTCACATTCTCCCGTGCAACTCGGCTGTTAGTCCTCCTTTCATGCAGAATCTTAAGGTCCTAGCTCATGTCCAAGGCACCAAAGCCAGCTAAAAAGTCAATAATCGATTCCTAAAACGTGAATTGTACTACTTCTTACTGGCTATTACATCAACTTAGAAGCTTCATCTGTGTTCTACTATGGTGCTTTTAGTTTCTCCGCATACCGCAGCACGCGACACAGCTTTGCAGACGATAAGTACAACCGTTTCAGAGAGAAGAGCGGCCAATGTGACAATCAGGCTTTAAGACGATTCGATAACAAATGACGTAAACGGACGGATTTCTCAGGTTTTTACTACATATGAACACTTTTCAAATTCTCCCGTGCAACTCGGATGCTAGTCCTCCATTCATGCAGAACCTTAAGGTCCTATCTGATGTCCAAGGCGTCAATGCCAGCTAAAAAGTCAATAATCGATACCTAAAACTTGAATTTTACTACTTCTTACTGGCTATTACATTAACTTAGAAGCTTCATCTGTGTTCCACTATGGTGCGTTTAGTGTCTCCGCATAGCGCAGCACGCGACATAGCTATGCAGACGATAAGCACAACCGTTTCTGAGAGAAGAGCGGCCAATGTGACGATCTGGCTTTAAGTCGATTCGATAACAAATGACGAAAACGGACGGATTTCTCGGGTTTTTACTACATATGAACACTTTTCAAATTCTCCCGTGCAACTTGGCTGCTAGTCCTCCTTTCATGCAGAATATTAAGGTCCTAGCTCATGTCCAAGGCATCAAAGCCAGCTAAAAAGTCAATAATCGATAACTAAAACTTGAATTGTACTACTTCTTACTGGCTATTACATCAACTTAGAAGCTTCATCTGTGTTCCACTATGGTGATTTTAGTGTCCCCGCATGCCGCAGCACGCGACATAGCTTTGCAGACGATAAGTACAACCGTTTCAGAGAGAAGAGCGGCCAATGTGACGATCTGGCTTTAAGTCGATTCGATAACAAATGACGAAAACGGACGGATTTCTCAGGTTTTTACTACATATGAACACTTTTCACATTCTCCCGTGCAACTCGGCTGCTAGTCCTCCTTTCATGCAGAATCTTAAGGTCCTAGCTCATGTCCAAGGCACCAAAGCCAGCTAAAAAGTCAATAATCGATACCTAAAACTTGAATTGTACTACTTCTTACTGGCTATTACATCAACTTAGAAGCTTCATCTATGTTCGACTATGGTGCTTTTAGTGTCTCCGCATACCGCATCACGCGACAAAGCTTTGCAGACGATAAGTACAACCGTTTCAGAGAGAAGAGCGGCCAATGTGACGATCTGGCTTCAAGTCGATTCGATAACAAATCACGAAAACGGACGGATTTCTCAGGATTTTACTACATATGAACACTTTTCACATTCTCCCGTGCAACTCGGCTGCTAGTCCTCCTTTCATGCAGAATCTTAAGGTAATAGCTCATGTCCAAGGCACCAAAGCCAGCTAAAAAGTCATTAATCGATACCTAAAACTTCAATTGTACGACTTCTTAGTGGCTATTACATCATCATAGAAGCTTCATCTGTGTTCTACTATGGTGCTTTTAGTGTCTCCGCATACCGCAGCACGAACCATAGCTTTGCAGACGATAAGTACAACCGTTTCAGAGAGAAGAGCGGCCAATGTGACGATCTGGCTTTAAGTCGATTCGATAACAAATGACGAAAACGGACGGATTTCTCAGGTTGGTTTTTACTACATATGAACACGTTTCACATTCTCCCGTGCAACGCGGCTGCTAGTCCTCCTTTCATGCAGAATCTTAAGGTCCTAGCTCATGTCCAAGGCACCAAAGCCAGCTAAAAAGTCAATAATCAATACCTAAAACTTGAATTGTACTACTTCTTACTGGCTATTACATCAACTTAGAAGCTTCATCTATGTTCGACTATGGTGCTTTTAGTGTCTCCGCATACCGCATCACGCGACATAGCTTTGCAGACGATAAGTACAACCGTTTCAGAGAGAAGAGCGGCCAATGTGACGATCTGGCTTTAAGTCGATTCGATAACAAATCACGAAAACGGACGGATTTCTCAGGATTTTACTACATATGAACACTTTTCACATTCTCCCGTGCAACTCGGCTGCTAGTCCTCCTTTCATGCAGAATCTTAAGGTCCTAGCTCATGTCCATGGTACCAAAGCCAACAAAAAAGTCAATAATCGATACCAAAATCTTGAATTCTACTACTTCTTACTGGCCATTACATCAACTTAGAAGCTTCATCGGTGTTCTACTATGGTGCTTTTAGTGTCTCCGCATACCGCAGCATGCGACATAGCTTTGCAGACGATAAGTACAACCGTTTCGGAGAGAAGAGCGGCCAATGTGACGATCTGGCTTTAAGTCGATTCGATAACAAATGACGAAAACGGACGGATTTCTCAGGTTTTTAGTACATATGAACACTTTTCACATGCTCCTGGGCAACTCGGCTGCTAGTCCTCCTTTCATGCAGAATCTTAAGGTCCTAGCTCATGTCCAAGGCACCAAAGCCAGCTAAAAAGTCAATAATCAGTAACTAAAACTTGAATTGTACTACTTCTTACTGGCTATTTCATCAACTTGGAAGTGTCATCTGTGTTCTACTATGGTGCTTTTAGTGTCTCTACATACCGCAGCACGCGACATAGCTTTGCAGACGATAAGTACAACCGTTTCAGAGAGAAGAGCGGCCAATGTGACGATCTGGCTTTAAGTCGATTCGATAACAAATGACGAAAACGGACGGATTTCTCAGGTTTTTACTACATATGAACACTTTTCACATTCTCCCGTGCAACTCGGCTGCTAGTCCTCCTTTCATGCAGAATCTTAAGGTCCTAGCTCATGTCCAAGGCACCAAACAAGGGTAAAAAGTTAATAACCGGTTCCTAAAACTTGAATTGTACTACTTCTTACTGGCTATTACATCAACTTGGAAGTGTCATCTGTGTTCTACTGTGGTGCATTTAGTGTCTCCGCATACCGCATCACGCGACATAGCTTTGCAGACGATAAGTACAACCGTTTCAGAGAGAAGAGCGGCCAATGTGACGATCTGGCTTTAAGTCGATTCGATAACAAATCACGAAAACGGACGGATTTCACAGGATTTTACTACATATGAACACTTTTCACATTCTCCCGTGCAACTCGGCTGCTAGTCCTCCTTTCATGCAGAATCTTAAGGTAATAGCTCATGTCCAAGGCACCAAAGCCAGCTAAAAAGTCATTAATCGATACCTAAAACTTGAATTGTACTACTTCTTACTGGCTATTACATCATCATAGAAGCTTCATCTGTGTTCTACTATGGTGCTTTTAGTGTCTCCGCATACCGCAGCACGAACCATAGCTTTGCAGACGATAAGTACAACCGTTTCAGAGAGAAGAGCGGCCAATGTGACGATCTGGCTTTAAGTCGATTCGATAACAAATGACCGAAACGGACGGCTTTCTCAGGTTGGTTTTTACTACATATGAACACTTTTCACATTCTCCCGTGCAACGCGGCTTCTAGTCCTCCTTTCATGCAGAATCGTAAGGTCCTAACTCATGTCCAAGGCACCAAAGCCAGCTAAAAAGTCAATAATCAATACCTAAAACTTGAATTGTACTACTTCTTACTGGCTATTACATCAACTTAGAAGCTTCATCTATGTTCGACTATGGTGCTTTTAGTGTCTCCGCATACCGCATCACGCGACATAGCTTTGCAGACGATAAGTACAACCGTTTCAGAGAGAAGAGCGGCCAATGTGACGATCTGGCTTTAAGTCGATTCGATAACAAATCACGAAAACGGACGGATTTCTCAGGATTTTACTACATATGAACACTTTTCACATTCTCCCGTGCAACTCGGCCGCTAGTCCTCCTTTCATGCAGAATCTTAAGGTAATAGCTCATGTCCAAGGCACCAAAGCCAGCTAAAAAGTCATTAATCGATACCTAAAACTTGAATTGTACTACCTCTTACTGGCTATTACATCATCATAGAAGCTTCATCTGTGTTCTACTATGGTGCTTTTAGTGTCTCCGCAGACCGCAGCACGAACCATAGCTTTGCAGACGATAAGTACAACCGTTTCAGAGAGAAGAGCGGCCAATGTGACGATCTGGCTTTAAGTCGATTCGATAACAAATGACGAAAACGGACGGATTTCTCAGGTTGGTTTTTACTACATATGAACACTTTTCACATTCTCCCGTGCAACGCGGCTGCTAGTCCTCCTTTCATGCAGAATCTTAAGGTCCTAGCTCATGTCCAAGGCACCAAAGCCAGCTAAAATGTCAATAATCAATACCTAAAACTTGAATTGTACTACTTCTTACTGGCTATTACATCAACTTAGAAGCTTCATCAGTGTTCTACTATGGTGCTTTTAGTTTCTCCGCATACCGCAACACGCGACACAGCTTTGCAGACGATAAGTACAACCGTTTCAGAGAGAAGGGCGGCCAATGTGACGATTTGGCTTTAAGTCGATTCGATAACAAATGACGAAAACGGACGGATTTCTCAGGTTTTTACTACATATGAACACATTTCACATTCTCCTGTGCAACTCGGCTGCTAGTCCTCCTTTCATGCAGAATCTTAAGGTCCTAGCTCATGTCCAAGGCTCTAAAGCCAGCTAAAAAGTCAATAATCAGAAGCTAAAACTTGAATTGTACTACATCTTACTGGCTATTACATCAACTTAGAAGCTTCTTCGGTGTTTTACTATGGTGCTTTTAGTGTCTCCGCATACCGCAGCATGCGACATAGCTTTGCAGACGATAAGTACAACCGTTTCAGAGAGAACAGTGGCCAGTGTGACGATCTGCCTTTAAGTCGATTCGATAACAAATGATAAAAACGGACGGATTTCTCACGTTTTTACTACATATGAACACTTTTCACATTCTCCCGTGCAACTCGGCTGCTAGTCCTCCTTTCATGCAGAATCTTAAGGTCCTAGCTCATGTCCTTGGTACCAAAGCCAACAAAAAAGTCAATAATCGATACCAAAAACTTGAATTCTACTACTTCTTACTGGCTATTACATCAACTTAGAAGCTTCATCGGTGTTCTACTATGGTGCTTTTAGTGTCTCCGCATACCGCAGCATGCGACATAGCTTTGCAGACGATAAGTACAACCGTTTCGGAGAGAAGAGCGGCCAATGTGACGATCTGGCTTTAAGTCGATTCGATAACAAATGACGAAAACGGACGGATTTCTCAGGTTTTTAGTACATATGAACACTTTTCACATGCTCCTGGGCAACTCGGCTGCTAGTCCTCCTTTCATGCAGAATCTTAATGTCCTAGCTCATGTCCAAGGCACCAAAGCCAGCTAAAAAGTCAATAATCAGTAACTAAAACTTGAATTGTACTACTTCTTACTGGCTATTACATCAACTTGGAAGTGTCATCTGTGTTCTACTATGGTGCTTTTAGTGTCTCTACATACCGCAGCACGCGACATAGCTCTGCAGACGATAAGTACAACCGTTTCAGAGAGAAGAGCGGCCAATGTGACGATCTGGCTCTAAGTCGATTCGATAACAAATGACGAAAACGAACGGATTTCTCAGGTTTTTACTACATATGAACACTTTACACATTCCCCCGTGCAACTCGGCTGCTAGTCCTCCTGCATGTAAAATCTTAAGTTCCTAGCTCATGTCCAAGGCACCAAAGCCAGCTAAAAAGTCAATAATCGATACCTAAAACTTGAATTGTACTACTTCTTACTGGCTATTACATCAACTTAGAAGCTTCATCTATGTTCGACTATGGTGCTTTTAGTGTCTCCGCATACCGCATCACGCGACATAGCTTTGCAGACGATAAGTACAACCGTTTCAGAGAGAAGAGCGGCCAATGTGACGATCTGGCTTTAAGTCGATTCGATAACAAATCACGAAAACGGACGGATTTCTCAGGATTTTACTACATATGAACACTTTTCACATTCTCCCGTGCAACTCGGCTGCTAGTCCTCCTTTCATGCAGAATCTTAAGGTAATAGCTCATGTCCAAGGCACCAAAGCTAGCTAAAAAGTCATTAATCGATACCTAAAACTTGAATTGTACTACTTCTTACTGGCTATTACATCATCATAGAAGCTTCATCTGTGTTCTACTATGGTGCTTTTAGTGTCTCCGCATACCGCAGCACGCGACATAGCTTTGCAGACGATAAGTACAACCGTTTCAGAGAGAAGAGCGGCCAATGTGACGATCTGGCTTTAAGTCGATTCGATAACAAATGACGAAAACGGACGGATTTCTCAGGTTGGTTTTTACTACATATGAACACTTTCACATTCTCCCGTGCAACGCGGCTGCTAGTCCTCCTTTCATGCAGAATCTTAAGGTCCTAGCTCATGTCCAAGGCACCAAAGCCAGCTAAAAAGTCAATAATCAATACATAAAACTTGAATTGTACTACTTCTTACTGGCTATTACATAAACTTAGAAGCTTCATCTGTGTTCTACTATGGTGCTTTTAGTTTCTCCGCATACCGCAACACGCGACACAGCTTTGCAGACGATAAGTACAACCGTTTCAGAGAGAAGAGCGGCCAATGTGACGATTTGGCTTTAAGTCGATTCGATAACAAATGACGAAAACGGACGGATTTCTCAGGTTTTTACTACATATGAACACATTTCACATTCTCCTGTGCAACTCGGCTGCTAGTCCTCCTTTCATGCAGAATCTTAAGGTCCTAGCTCATGTCCAAGGCTCTAAAGCCAGCTAAAAAGTCAATAATCAGTAGCTAAAACTTGAATTGTACTACATCTTACTGGCTATTACATCAACTTAGAAGCTTCATCGGTGTTCTACTATGGTGCTTTTAGTGTCTCCGCATACCGCAGCATGCGACATAGCTTTGCAGACGATAAGTACAACCGTTTCGGAGAGAAGAGCGGCCAATGTGACGATCTGGCTTTAAGTCGATTCGATAACAAATGACGACAACGGACGGATTTCTCAGGTTTTTAGTACATATGAACACTTTTCACATGCTCCTGGGCAACTCGGCTGCTAGTCCTCCTTTCATGCAGAATCTTAAGGTCCTAGCTCATGTCCAAGGCACCAAAGCCAGCTAAAAAGTCAATAATCAGTAACTAAAACTTAAATTGTACTACTTCTTACTGGCTATTACATCAACTTGGAAGTGTCATCTGTGTTCTACTATGGTGCTTTTAGTGTCTCTACATACCGCAGCACGCGACATAGCTCTGCAGACGATAAGTACAACCGTTTCAGAGAGAAGAGCGGCCAATGTGACGATCTGGCTCTAAGTCGATTCGATAACAAATGACGAAAACGAACGGATTTCTCAGGTTTTTACTACATATGAACACTTTACACATTCCCCCGTGCAACTCGGCTGCTAGTCCTCCTGCATGTAAAATCTTAAGTTCCTACCTCATGTCCAAGGCACCAAACAAGGGTAAAAAGTTAATAACCGGTTCCTAAAACTTGAATTGTACTACTTCTTACTGGCTATTACATCAACTTGGAAGTGTCATCTGTGTTCTACTGTGGTGCTTTTAGTGTCTCTGCATACCGCAGCACGCGACGTAGCTCTGCAGATGATAAGTACAACCGTTTCAGAGAGAAGAGCGGCCAATGTGACGATTTGGCTTTAAGTCGATTCGATAAAAATGACGAAAACTGACGGATTTCTCAGGTTTTTACTCTATTTGAACACTTTTCACATTCTCCCGTGCAACTCGGCTGCTAGTCCTCCTTTCATGCAGAATCTTAAGGTAATAGCTCATGTCCAAGGCACCAAAGCCAACTAAGAAGTCAATAATCGATACCTAAAACTTGAATTGTACTACTTCTTACTGGCTATTACATCAACTTAGAAGCTTCATCTGTGTTCTACTACGGAGATTTTAGTGTCTCCGCATACCGCAGCACGCGACATAGCATTGCAGACGATAAGTACAACCGTTTCAGAGAGAAAAGCGGCCAATGTGACGATCGGGCTTTAAGTCGATTCGATAACAAATGACGAAAACGGACGGATTTCTCAGGTTTTTACTACATATGAACACTTTTCACATTCTCCCGTGCAACTCGGCTGCTTGTCCTCCTTTCATGCAGAATCTTAAGGTAATAGCTCATGTCCAAGGCACCAAAGCCAACTAAGAAGTCAATAATCGATACATAAAACTTGAATTGTACTACATCTTACTGGCTATTACATCAACTTAGAAGCTTCATCTGTGTTCTACTATGGAGATTTTAGTGTCCCCGCATACCGCAGCACGCGACATAGCTTTGCAGACGATAAGTACAACCGTTTCAGAGAGAAGAGTGGCCAGTGTGACGATCTGCATTTAAGTCGATTCGATAACAAATGACAAAAACGGACGGATTTCTCACGTTTTTACTACATATGAACACTTTTCACATTCTCCCGTGTAACTCGGCTGCTAGTCCTCCTTTCATGCAGAATCTTAAGGTCCTAGTTCATGTCCAAGGCACCAAAGCCAGCTAAAAAGGCAATAATCAGTACATAAAAATTGAATTTTACTACTTCTTACTGGCTATTACATCAACTTGGAAGTGTCATCTGTGTTCTACTATGGTGCTTTTAGTGTCTCTGCATACCGCAGCACGGGACATAGCTCTGCAGACGATAAGTACAACCGTTTCAGAGAGAAGAGCGGCCAATGTGACGATCTGGCTCTAAGTCGATTCGATAACAAATGACGAAAACGAACGGATTTCTCAGGTTTTTACTACATATGAACACTTTACACATTCTCCCGTGCAACTCGGCTGCTAGTCCTCCTGCATGTAAAATCTTAAGTTCCTACCTCATGTCCAAGGCACCAAACAAGGGTAAAAAGTCAATAACCGGTTCCTAAATTTTGAATTGTACTACTTCTTACTGGCTATTACATCAACTTGGAAGTGTCATCTGTGTTCTACTATGGTGCTTTTAGTGTCTCTGCATACCGCAGCACGCGACGTAGCTCTGCAGATGATAAGTACAACCGTTTCAGAGAGAAGAGCGGCCAATGTGACCATCTGGCTTTAAGTCGATTCGATAACAAATGACGAAAACGAACGGATTTCTCAGGTTTTTACTACATATGAACACTTTACACATTCTCCCGTGCAACTCGGCTGCTAGTCCTCCTTTCATGCAGAATCTTAAGGTGCTAGCTTATGTCCAAGTCACCAAACAAGGGTAAAAAGTCAATAACCGATTCCTAAAACTTGAATTGTACTATTTCTTACTGCCTATTACATCATCTTAGAAGCTTCATCTGTGTTCTACTATGGTGCTTTTAGTGTCTCCGAATACCGCAGTACGCGACATAGCTTTGCAGACGATAAGTACAACCGTTTCAGAGAGAAGAGCGGCCAATGTGACGATTTGGCTTTAAGTCGATTCGATAACAAAGGACGAAAACGAACGGATTTCTCAGGTTTTTACTCTATATGAACACATTTCACATTCTCCCGTGCAATTAGGCTGCTAGTCCTCCTTTCATGCAGAATCTTAAGGTCCTAGCTCGTGTCAGAGGCTCCAAAGCCAGCTAAAAAGTCAATAATCAGTAGCTAAAACTTGAATTGTACTACATCATACTGGCTATTACATCAACTTAGAAGCTTCATCTGTGTTCTACTATGGAGATTTTAGTGTCTCTGCATACCGCAGCACGCGACATGGCATTGCAGACGATAAGTACAACCGTTTCAGAGAGAAGAGCGGCCAATGTGACGATCGGGCTTTAAGTCGATTCGATAACAAATGACGAAAACGGACGGATTTCTCAGGTTTTTACTACATATGAACACTTTTCACATTCTCCCGTGCAACTCGGCTGCTAGTCCTCCTTTCATGCAGAATCTTAAGGTAATAGATCATGTCCAAGGCACCAAAGCCAACTAAGAAGTCAATAATCGATACCTAAAATTTGAATTGTACTACTTCTTACTGGCTATTACATCAACTTAGAAGCTTCATCTGTGTTCTAGTATGGTGATTTTACTGTCCCCGCATACCGCAGCACGCGACATAGCTCTGCAGACGGTAAGTACAACCGTTTCAGAGAGAAGAGCGGCCAATGTGACCATCTGGCTTTAAGTCGATTCGATAACAAATGACGAAAACGAACGGATTTCTCAGGTTTTTACTCTATATTAACACTTTTCACATTCTCCCGTGCAATTAGGCAGCTAGTCCTCCTTTCATGCAGAATCTTAAGGTCCTGGCTCATGTCCAAGGCACCAAAGCCAGCTAAAAAGTCAATAATCGATACCTAAAACTTGAATTGTACTAGTTCTTACTGGCTATTACATCAACTTAGAAGCTTCATCTGTGTTCTACTATGATGATTTTCGTGTCTCCGCATACCGCAGCACGCGGAATAGTTTTGCAGACGATAAGTACAACCGTTTCAGAGAGAAGAGCGGCCAATGTGACGATCTGGCTTTAAGTCGATTCGATAACAAATGACGAAAACGGACGGATTTCTCAGGTTTTTACTACATTTGAACACTTTTACATTCTCCCGTGCAACTCGGCTGCTAGTCCTCCTTTCATGCAGAATCTTAAGGTCCTAGCTCATGTCCAAGTCACCAAAGCCAGTTAAAAAGTCAATAATCGATACCTAAAACTTGAATTGTACTACTTAATACTGGCTATTACTTCAACTTAGAAGCTTCATCTGTGTTCTACTATGGTGCTTTTAGTGTCTCCGCATAGCGCAGCACGCGACATAGCTTTGCAGACGATAAGTACAACCGTCTCAGGGAGAAGAGCGGCCAATGTGACGATCTGGCTTCAAGTCGATTCGATAACAAATGACGAAAACGGACGGATTTCTCAGGTTTTTACTACATATTAACACTTTTCACATTCTCCCGTGCAACTCGGCTGCTAGTCCTCCTTTCATGCAGAATCTTAAGATCATAGCTCATGTCCAAGGCACCAAAGCCAGCTAAAAAGTCAATAACTATACCTAAAACTTGAATTGTACTATTTCTTACTGGCTATTACATCAACTTAGAAGTTTCATCTGTGTTCTACTATGGTGCTTTTAGTGTCTCCGCATACCGCAGCACGCGACATAGCTTTGCAGACGATAAGTACAACGGTTTCAGAGAGAAGAGCGGCCAATGTGACGATCTGGCTTTAAGTCGATTCGATAACAAATGACGAAAAAGGACGGATGTCTCAGGTTTTTACTACATATGAACACTTTTCATATTCTCCCGTGCAACTGGGCTGCTAGTGCGACTTTTATGCAGAATCTTAAGGTCCTAGCTCATGTCCAAGGCACCAAAGCCAGCTAAAAAGTCAATAATCGATACCTAAAACATGAATTGGACTACTTCTTACTGGCTATTACATCAACTTAGAAGCTTCATCTGTGTTCTACTATGGTGCTTTTAGTGTCTACGCATACCGCAGCACGCGACATAGCTTTGCAGACGATAAGTACAACCGTTTCAGAGAGAAGAGCGGCCAATGTGACGATCTGGCTTTAAGTCGATTCGATAACAAATGACGAAAACGGACGGATTTCTCAGGTTTTTACTACATATGAACACTTTTCACATTCTCCCGTGCAACTCGGCTGCTAGTCCTCCTTTCATGCAGAATCTTAAGGTCATAGCTCATGTCCAAGGCACCAAAGCCAGCTAAAAAGTCAATAACGATACCTAAAACTTGAATTGTACTATTTCTTACTGGCTATTACATCAACTTAGAAGCTTCATCTGTGTTCTACTATGGTGCTTTTAGTGTCTCCGCATACCGCAGCACGCGACATAGCTTTGCAGACGATAAGTACAACGGTTTCAGAGAGAAGAGCGGCCAATGTGACGATCTGGCTTTAAGTCGATTCGATAACAAATGACGAAAACGGACGGATGTCTCAGGTTTTTACTACATATGAACACTTTTAACTTTCTCCCGTGCAACGCGGCTGCTATTCCTCCTATCATGCATAATATTAAGTTCCTAGCTCATGTCCAAGGCAACAAAGAAGGGTAAAAAGTCAATAATAGATACCTAAAACTATAATTGTACTACTTCTTACTGGCTATTACATCAACTTAGAAGCTTCATCTGTGTTCTACTATGGTGCTTTTAGTGTCTCCGCATACCGCAGCACGCGACATAGCTTTGCAGACGATAAGTACAACCGTTTCAGAGAGAAGAGCGGCCAATGTGACGATCTGGCTTTAAGTCGATTCGATAACAAATCACGAAAACGGACGGATTTCTCAGGTTTTTACTACATATGAACACTTTTCACATTCTCCCGTGCAACTCGGCTGCTAGTCCTCCTTTCATGCAGAATCTTAAGGTCCTAGCTCATGTCCAAGGCACCAAAGCCAGCTAAAAAGTCAATAATCAATACCTAAATCTTGAATTGTACAACTTATTACTTTCTATTACATCATCTTAGAAGCTTCATCTGTGTTCTACTATGGTGCTTTTAGTGCCTCCGCACACCGCAGCACGCGACATAGCTTTGCAGACGATAAGTACAACGGTTTCAGAGAGAAGAACGGCAAATGTGACGATCTGGCTTTAAGTCGATTAGATAACAAATGACGAAAATGGACGGATTTCTCAGGTTTTTACTACATATGAACACTTTTCACATTCTCCCGTGCAACTCGGGTGCTAGTCCTCCTTTCATGCAGAATCTTAAGGTCATAGCTCATGTCCAAGGCACCAAAGCCAGCTAAAAAGTCAATAAGTATACCTAAAACTTGAATTCTACTATTTCTTACTGGCTATTATATCATCTTAGAAGCTTCATCTGTGTTCTACTATGGTGCGTTTAGTGTCTCCGAATACAACAGTACGCGACATAGCTTTGCAGATGATAAGTACAACCGTTTCAGAGAGAAGAGCGGCCAATGTGACGATCGGGCTTTAAGTCGATTCGATAACAAATCACGAAAACGGACGGATTTCTCAGGTTTTTACTACATATGAACACTTTTCACATTCTCCCGTGCAACTCGGCTGCTAGTCCTCCTTTCATGCAGAATCTTAAGGTCATAGCTCATGTCCAAGGCACCAAAGCCAGCTAAAAAGTCAATAACGATACCTAAAACTTGAATTGTACTATTTCTTACTGGCTATTACATCACCTTAGAAGGTTCATCTGTGTTCTACTATGGTGCTTTTAGTGTCTCCGCATACCGCAGCACGCGACATAGCTTTGCAGACGATAAGTACAACGGTTTCAGAGAGAAGAGCGGCCAATGTGACGATCTGGCTTTAAGTCGATTCGATAACAAATGACGAAAACGGACGGATGTCTCAGGTTTTTACTACATATGAACACTTTTCACATTCTCCCGTGCAACTCGGCTGCTAGTCCTCCTTTCATGCAGAATCTTAAGGTAATAGCTCATGTCCAAGGCACCAAAGCCAACTAAGAAGTCAATAATCGATACCTAAAACTTGAATTGTACTACTTCTTACTGGCTATTACATCAACTTAAAAGCTTCAATTGTGTTCTAGTATGGTGATTTTAGTGTCCCCGCATACCGCAGCACGCGACATAGCTCTGCAGACGGTAAGTACAACCGTTTCAGAGAGAAGAGCGGTCAATGTGACCATCTGGCTTTAAGTCGATTCGATAACAAATGACGAAAACGAACGGATTTCTCAGGTTTTGACTCTATATTAACACTTTTCACATTCTCCCGTGCAATTAGGCAGCTAGTCCTCCTTTCATGCAGAATCTTAAGGTCCTAGCTCATGTCCAAGGCACCAAAGCCAGCTAAAAAGTCAATAATCGATACATAAAACTTGAATTGTACTACATCTTACTGGCTATTACATCAACTTAGAAGCTTCATCTGTGTTCTACTATGGAGATTTTAGTGTCCCCGCATACCGCAGCACGCGACATAGCTTTGCAGACGATAAGTACAACCGTTTCAGAGAGAAGAGTGGCCAGTGTGACGATCTGCATTTAAGTCGATTCGATAACAAATGACAAAAACGGACGGATTTCTCACGTTTTTACTACATATGAACACTTTTCACATTGTCCCGTGTAACTCGGCTGCTAGTCCTCCTTTCATGCAGAATCTTAAGGTCCTAGTTCATGTCCAAGGCACCAAAGCCAGCTAAAAAGGCAATAATCAGTACATAAAAATTGAATTTTACTACTTCTTACTGGCTATTACATCAACTTGGAAGTGTCATCTGTGTTCTACTATGGTGCTTTTAGTGTCTCTGCATACCGCAGCACGCGACATAGCTCTGCAGACGATAAGTACAACCGTTTCAGAGAGAAGAGCGGCCAATGTGACGATCTGGCTCTAAGTCGATTCGATAACAAATGACGAAAACGAACGGATTTCAAAGGTTTTTACTACATATGAACACTTTACACATTCTCCCGTGCAACTCGGCTGCTAGTCCTCCTGCATGTAAAATCTTAAGTTCCTACCTCATGTCCAAGGCACCAAACAAGGGTAAAAAGTCAATAACCGGTTCCTAAAACTTGAATTGTACTACTTCTTACTGGCTATTACATCAACTTGGAAGTGTCATCTGTGTTCTACTATGGTGCTTTTAGTGTCTCTGCATACCGCAGCACGCGACGTAGCTCTGCAGATGATAAGTACAACCGTTTCAGAGAGAAGAGCGGCCAATGTGACCATCTGGCTTTAAGTCGATTCGATAACAAATGACGAAAACGAACGGATTTCTCAGGTTTTTACTACATATGAACACTTTACACATTCTCCCGTGCAACTCGGCTGCTAGTCCTCCTTTCATGCAGAATCTTAAGGTGCTAGCTCATGTCCAAGTCACCAAACAAGGGTAAAAAGTCAATAACCGATTCTTAAAACTTGAATTGTACTATTTCTTACTGCCTATTACATCATCTTAGAAGCTTCATCTGTGTTCTACTATGGTGCTTTTAGTGTCTCCGAATACCGCAGTACGCGACATAGCTTTGCAGACGATAAGTACAACCGTTTCAGAGAGAAGAGCGGCCAATGTGACGATTTAACTTTAAGTCGATTCGATAACAAAGGACGAAAACGAACGGATTTCTCAGGTTTTTACTCTATATGAACACTTTTCACATTCTCCCGTACAATTAGGCTGCTAGTCCTCCTTTCATGCAGAATCTTAAGGTCCTAGCTCATGTCCAAGGCACCAAAGCCAGCTAAAAAGTCAATAATCAGTACCTAAAACTTGAATTTTACTACTTCTTACTGGCTATTACACCAACATGGAAGTATCATCTGTGTTCTACTATGGTGCTTTTAGTGTCTCTGCATACCGCAGCACGCGACATAGCTCTGCAGACGGTAAGTACAATTGTTTCAGAGAGAAGAGCGGCCAATGTGACCATCTGGCTTTAAGTCGATTCGATAACAAATGACGAAAACGAACGGATTTCTCAGGTTTTTACTACATATGAACACTTTACACATTCTCCCGTGCAACTCGCCTGCTAGTCCTCCTTTCATGCAGAATCTTAAGGTGCTAGCTCATGTCCAAGTCACCAAACAAGGGTAAAAAGACAATAACCGATTCCTAAAACTTGAATTGTACTATTTCTTACTGCCTATTACATCATCTTAGAAGCTTTATCTGTGTTCTACTATGGTGCTTTTAGTGTCTCCGAATACCGCAGTACGCGACATAGCTTTGCAGACGATAAGTACAACCGTTTCAGAGAGAAGAGCGGCCAATGTGACGATCTGGCTCTAACTCGATTCGATAACAAATGACGAAAACGAACGGATTTCTCAGGTTTTTACTACATATGAACACTTTACACATTCTCCCGTGCAACTCGGCTGCTAGTCCTCCTTTCATGCAGAATCTTAAGGTAATAGCTCATGTCCAAGGCACCAAAGCCAACTAAGAAGTCAATAATCGATACCTAAAACTTGAATTGAACTACTTCTTACTGGCTATTACATCAACTTAGAAGCTTCATCTGTGTTCTAGTATGGTGATTTTAGTGTCCCCGCATAATGCAGCACGCGACATAGCTTTGCAGACGATAAGTACAACCGTTTCAGAGAGAAGAGCGGCCAATGTGACGATTTGGCTTTAAGTCGATTCGATAACAAATGACGAAAACGGACGGATTTCTCAGGTTTTTACTACATATGAACACTTTTCACATTCTCCTGTGCAACTCGGCTGCTAGTCCTCCTGTCATGCAGAATCTTAAGGTAATAGCTCATGTCCAAGGCACCAAAGCCAACTAAGAAGTCAATAATCGATACCTAAAACTTGAATTGTACTACTTCTTACTGGCTATTACATCAACTTAAAAGCTTCAATTGTGTTCTAGTATGGTGATTTTAGTGTCCCCGCATACCGCAGCACGCGACACAGCTCTGCAGACGGTAAGTACAACCGTTTCAGAGAGAAGAGCGGCCAATGTGACCATCTGGCTTTAAGTCGATTCGATAACAAATGACGAAAACGAACGGATTTCTCAGGTTTTTACTCTATATTAACACTTTTCACATTCTCCCGTGCAATTAGGCAGCTAGTCCTCCTTTCATGCAGAATCTTAAGGTCCTAGCTCATGTCCAAGGCACCAAAGCCAGCTAAAAAGTCAATAATCGATACCTAAAACTTGAATTGTACTAGTTCTTACTGGCTATTACATCAACTTAGAAGCTTCATCTGTGTTCTACTATGATGATTTTCGTGTCTCCGCATACCGCAGCACGCGACATAGTTTTGCAGACGATAAGTACAACCGTTTCAGAGAGAAGAGCGGCCAATGTGACGATCTGGCTTTAAGTCGATTCGATAACAAATGACGAAAACGGACGGATTTCTCAGGTTTTTACTACATTTGAACACTTTTACATTCTCCCGTGCAACTCGGCTGCTAGTCCTCCTTTCATGCAGAATCTTAAGGTCCTAGCTCATGTCCAAGTCACCAAAGCCAGCTAAAAAGTCAATAACCGGTACCTAAAACTTGAATTCAACTACTTAATACTGGCTATTACTTCAACTTAGAAGCTTCATCTGTGTTCTACTATGGTGCTTTTAGTGTCTCCGCATAGCGCAGCACGCGACATAGCTTTGCAGACGATAAGTACAACCGTCTCAGGGAGAAGAGCGGCCAATGTGACGATCTGGCTTTAAGTCGATTCGATAACAAATGACGAAAACGGACGGATTTCTCAGGTTTTTACTACATATGAACACTTTTCACATTCTCCCGTGCAACTCGGCTGCTAGTCCTCCTTTCATGCAGAATCTTAAGGTCATAGCTCATGTCCAAGGCACCAAAGCCAGCTAAAAAGTCAATAACTATACCTAAAACTTGAATTGTACTATTTCTTACTGGCTATTACATCAACTTAGAAGCTTCATCTGTGTTCTACTATGGTGCTTTTAGTGTCTCCGCATACCGCAGCACGCGACATAGCTTTGCAGACGATAAGTACAACGGTTTCAGAGAGAAGAGCGGCCAATGTGACGATCTGGCTTTAAGTCGATTCGATAACAAATGACGAAAAAGGACGGATGTCTCAAGTTTTTACTACATATGAACACTTTTCATATTCTCCCGTGCAACTGGGCTGCTAGTCCTCCTTTTATGCAGAATCTTAAGGTCCTAGCTCATGTCCAAGGCACCAAAGCCAGCTAAAAAGTCAATAATCGATACCTAAAACTTGAATTGGACTACTTCTTACTGGCTATTACATCAACTTAGAAGCTTCATCTGTGTTCTACTATGGTGCTTTTAGTGTCTCCGCATACCGCAGCACGCGACATAGCTTTGCAGACGATAAGTACTACCGTTTCAGAGAGAAGAGCGGCCAATGTGACGATCTGGCTTTTAGTCGATTCGATAACAAATCACGAAAACGGACGGATTTCTCAGGTTTTTACTACATATGAACACTTTTCACATTCTCCCGTGCAACTCGGCTGCTACTCCTCCTTTCATGAAGTATCTTAAGGTCCTAGCTCATGTCCAAGGCACCAAAGCCAGCTAAAAAGTCAATAATCAATACCTAAAACTTGAATTGTACAACTTATTACTTTCTACTACATCATCTCAGAAGCTTCATCTGTGTTCTACTATGGTGCTTTTAGTGCCTCCGCACACCGCAGCACGCGACATAGCTTTGCAGACGATAAGTACAACGGTTTCAAGAGAAGAACGGCAAATGTGACGATCTGGCTTTAAGTCGATTAGATAACAAATGACGAAAATGGACGGATTTCTCAGGTTTTTACTACATATGAACACTTTTCACATTCTCCCGTGCAACTCGGGTGCTAGTCCTCCTTTCATGCAGAATCTTAAGGTCATAGCTCATGTCAAAGGCACCAAAGCCAGCTAAAAAGTCAATAAGTATACCTAAAACTTGAATTCTACTATTTCTTACTGGCTATTATATCATCTTAGAAGCTTCATCTGTGTTCTACTATGGTGCGTTTAGTGTCTCCGAATACAACAGTACGCGACATAGCTTTGCAGACGATAAGTACAACCGTTTCAGAGAGAAGAGCGGCCAATGTGACGATCGGGCTTTAAGTCGATTCGATAACAAATCACGAAAACGGACGGATTTCTTAGGTTTTTACTACATATGAACAATTTTCACATTCTCCCGTGCAACTCGGCTGCTAGTCCTCCTTTCATGCAGAATCTTAAGGTCATAGCTCATGTCCAAGGCACCAAAGCCAGCTAAAAAGTCAATAACGATACCTAAAACTTGAATTGTACTATTTCTTACTGGCTATTACATCAACTTAGAAGCTTCATCTGTGTTCTACTATGGTGCTTTTAGTGTCTCCGCATACCGCAGCACGCGACATAGCTTTGCAGACGATAAGTACAACGGTTTCAGAGAGAAGAGCGGCCAATGTGACGATCTGGCTTTAAGTCGATTCGATAACAAATGACGAAAACGGACGGATGTCTCAGGTTTTTACTACATATGAACACTTTTCATATTCTCCCGTGCAACTGGGCTGCTAGTCCTTCTTTTATGCAGAATCTTAAGGTCCTAGCTCATGTCCAAGGCACCAAAGCCATCTAAAAAGTCAATAATCGATACCTAAAACTTGAATTGGACTACTTCTTACTGGCTATTACATCAACTTAGAAGTTTCATCTGTGTTCTACTATGGTGCTTTTAGTGTCTCCGCATACCGCAGCACGCGACATAGCTTTGCAGACGATAAGTACAACCGTTTCAGAGAGAAGAGCGGCCAATGTGACGATCTGGCTTTAAGTCGATTCGATAACAAATGACGAAAACGGACGGATTTCTCAGGTTTTTACTACATATGAACACTTTTCACATTCTCCCGTGCAACTCGGCTGCTACTCCTCCTTTCATGAAGAATCTTAAGGTCCTAGCTCATGTCCAAGGCACCAAAGCCAGCTAAAAAGTCAATAATCAATACCTAAAACTTGAATAGTACAACTTATTACTTTCTATTACATCATCTTAGAAGCTTCATCTGTGTTCTACTATGGTGCTTTTAGTGCCTCCGCACACCGCAGCACGCGACATAGCTTTGCAGACGATAAGTACTACCGTTTCAGAGAGAAGAACGGCCAATGTGACGATCGGGCTTTAAGTCGATTCGATAACAAATGACGAAAACGGACGGATTTCTCAGGTTTTTACTACATATGAACACTTTTCACATTCTCCCGTGCAACTCGGGTGCTAGTCCTCCTTTCATGCAGAATCTTAAGGTCATAGCTCATGTCCAAGGCACCAAAGCCAGCTAATAAGTCAATAAGTATACCTAAAACTTGAATTCTACTATTTCTTACTGGCTATTATATCATGTTAGAAGCTTCATCTGTGTTCTACTATGGTGCGTTTAGTGTCTCCGAATACAACAGTACGCGACATAGCTTTGCAGACGATAAGTACAACCGTTTCAGAGAGAAGAGCGGCCAATGTGACGATCGGGCTTTAAGTCGATTCGATAACAAATGACGAAAACGGACGGATTTCTCAGGTTTTTACTACATATGAACACTTTTCACATTCTCCCGTGCAACTCGGCTGCTAGTCCTCCTTTCATGCCGAATCTCAAGGTCCTAGCTCATGTCCAAGGCACCAAAGCCAGCTAAAAAGTCAATAATCGATACCTAAAACTTGAATTGTACTATTTCTTAGTGGCTATTACATCAACTTAGAAGCTTCATCTGTGTTCTACTATGGTGCTTTTAGTGTCTACGCATACCGCAGCATGCGACATAGCTTTGCAGACGATAAGTACAACCGTTTCAGAGAGAAGAGCGGCCAATGTGACGATCTGGCTTTAAGTCGATTCGATAACAAATCACGAAAACGGACGGATTTCTCAGGTTTCTACTACATATGAACACTTTTCACATTCTCCCGTGCAACTCGGGTGCTAGTCCTCCTTTCATGCAGAATCTTAAGGTCATAGCTCATGTCCAAGGCACCAAAGCCAGCTAAAAAGTCAATAACGATACCTAAAACTTGAATTGTACTATTTCTTACTGGCTATTACATCAACTTAGAAGCTTCATCTGTGTTCTACTATGGTGCTTTTAGTTCCTCCGCATACCGCAGCACGCGACATAGCTTTGCAGACGATAAGTACAACGGTTTCAGAGAGAAGAGCGGCCAATGTGACGATCTGGCTTTAAGTCGATTCGATAACAAATGACGAAAACGGACGGATGTCTCAGGTTTTTACTACATATGAACACTTTTCATATTCTCCCGTGCAACTGGGCTGCTAGTCCTCCTTTTATGCAGAATCATAAGCTCCTAGCTCATGTCCAAGGCACCAAAGCCAGCTAAAAAGTCAATAATCGATACCTAAAACTTGAATTGGACTACTTCTTACTGGCTATTACATCAACTTAGAAGCTTCATCTGTGTTCTACTATGGTGCTTTTAGTGCCTCCGCATACCGCAGCACGCGACATAGCTTTGCAGACGATAAGTACAACCGTTTCAGAGAGAAGAGCGGCCAATGAGACGATCTGGCTTTAAGTCGACTCGATAACAAATCACGAAAACGAACGGATTTCTCAGGTTTTTACTACATATGAACACTTTTCACATTCTCGCGTGGAACTCGGCTGCTACTCCTCCTTTCATGAAGAATCTTAAGGTCCTAGCTCATGTCCAAGGCACCAAAGCCAGCTAAAAAGTCAATAATCAATACCTAAAACTTGAATTGTACAACTTATTACTTTCTATTACATCATCTTAGAAGCTTCATCTGTGTTCTACTATGGTGCTTTTAGTGCCTCCGCACACCGCAGCACGCGACATAGCTTTGCAGACGATAAGTACAACGGTTTCAGAGAGAAGAACGGCAAATGTGACGATCTGGCTTTAAGTCGATTAGATAACAAATGACGAAAATGGACGGATTTCTCAGGTTTTTACTACATATGAACACTTTTCACATTCTCCCGTGCAACTCGGGTGCTAGTCCTCCTTTCATGCAGAATCTTAAGGTCATAGCTCATGTCCAAGGCACCAAAGCCAGCTAAAAAGTCAATAAGTATACCTAAAACTTGAATTCTACTATTTCTTGCTGGCTATTATATCATCTTAGAAGCTTCATCTGTGTTCTACTATGGTGCGTTTAGTGTCTCCGAATACAACAGTACGCGACATAGCTTTGCAGACGATAAGTACAACCGTTTCAGAGAGAAGAGCGGCCAATGTGACGATCGGGCTTTAAGTCGATTCGATAACAAATCACGAAAACGGACGGATTTCTCAGGTTTTTACTACATATGAACACTTTTCACATTCTCCCGTGCAACTCGGCTGCTAGTCCTCCTTTCATGCAGAATCTTAAGGTCATAGCTCATGTCCAAGGCACCAAAGCCAGCTAAAAAGTCAATAACGATACCTAAAACTTGAATTGTACTATTTCTTACTGGCTATTACATCAACTTAGAAGCTTCATCTGTGTTCTACTATGGTGCTTTTAGTGTCTCCGCATACCGCAGCACGCGACATAGCTTTGCAGACGATAAGTACAACGGTTTCAGAGAGAAGAGCGGCCAATGTGACGATCTGGCTTTAAGTCGATTCGATTACAAATGACGAAAACGGACGGATGTCTCAGGTTTTTACTACATATGAACACTTTTCATATTCTCCCGTGCAACTGGGCTGCTAGTCCTCCTTTTATGCAGAATCTTAAGGTCCTAGCTCATGTCCAAGGCACCAAAGCCAGCTAAAAATTCAATAACCGATACCTAAAACTTGAATTGGACTACTTCTTACTGGCTATTACATCAACTTAGAAGTTTCATCTGTGTTCTACTATGGTGCTTTTAGTGTCTCCGCATACCGCAGCACGCGACAGAGCTTTGCAGACGATAAGTACAACCGTTTCAGAGAGAAGAGCGGCCAATGTGACGATCTGGCTTTAAGTCGATTCGATAACAAATGACGAAAACGGACGGATTTCTCAGGTTTTTACTACATATGAACACTTTTCACATTCTCCCGTGCAACTCGGCTGCTACTCCTCCTTTCATGAAGAATCTTAAGGTCCTAGCTCATGTCCAAGGCACCAAAGCCAGCTAAAAAGTCAATAATCAATACCTAAAACTTGAATTGTACAACTTATTACTTTCTATTACATCATCTTAGAAGCTTCATCTGTGTTCTACTATGGTGCTTTTAGTGCCTCCGCACAACGCAGCACGCGACATAGCTTTGCAGACGATAAGTACTACCGTTTCAGAGAGAAGAACGGCAAATGTGACGATCTGGCTTTAAGTCGATTAGATAACAAATGACGATAATGGACGGATCTCTCTGGTTTTTACTACATATGAACACTTTTCACATTCTCCCGTGCAACTCGGGTGCTAGTCCTCCTTTCATGCAGAATCTTAAGGTCATAGCTCATGTCCAAGGCACCAAAGCCAGCTAAAAAGTCAATAAGTATACCTAAAACTTGAATTCTACTATTTCTTACTGGCTATTATATCATCTTAGAAGCTTCATCTGTGTTCTACTATGGTGCGTTTAGTGTCTCCGAATACAACAGTACGCGACATAGCTTTGCAGACGATAAGTACAACCGTTTCAGAGAGAAGAGCGGCCAATGTGACGATCGGGCTTTAAGTCGATTCGATAACAAATGACGAAAACGGACGGATTTCTCAGGTTTTTACTACATATGAACACTTTTCACATTCTCCCGTGCAACTCGGCTGCTAGTCCTCCTTTCATGCCTAATCTCAAGGTCCTAGCTCATGTCCAAGGCACCAAAGCCAGCTAAAAAGTCAATAATCGATACCTAAAAGTTGAATTGTACTATTTCTTAGTGGCTATTACATCAACTTAGAAGCTTCATCTGTGTTCTACTATGGTGATTTTAGTGTCTCCACATACCGCAGCACGCGACATAGCGCTGCAGACGATAAGTACAACCGTTTAAGAGAGAAGAGCGGCCAATGTGTCCATCTGGCTTTAAGTCGATTCGATAACAAATGACGAAAACGGACGGATATCTCAGGTTTTTACTACATATGAACACTTTTCACATTCTCCCGTGCAACTCGGCTGCTAGTCCTCCTTTCATGCCGAATCTTAAGGTCCTAGCTCATGCCCAAGGCACCGGAGCCAGCTAAAAAGTCAATAATCGATACCTAAAACTTGATTTCTACTACTTCTTACTGGCTATTACATCATCTTAGAAGCTTCATATGTGTTCTACTATGGTGCTTTTAGTTCCTCCGCATACCGCAGCACGCGACATAGCTTTGCAGACGATAAGTACAACCGTTTCTGAGAGAAGAGCGGCCAATGTGACGATCTGGCTTTAAGTCGATTCGATAACAAATGACGAAAACGGACGGATTTCTCAGGTTGGTTTTTACTACATATGAACAGTTTTCACATTCTCCCGTGCAACTGGGCTGCTAGTCCTCCTTTCATACAGAATCTTAAGGTCCTAGCTCATGTTCAAGGCACCAAGCCAGCTAAAAATTCAATAACCGATACCTAAAACTTGAATTGTACTACTTCTTACTGGCTATTATATCATCTTAGAAGCTTCATCTGTGTTCTACTATGGTGTTTTTAGTGTCTCCCAATACCGCAGTACGCGACATAGTTTTGCAGACGATAAGTACAACCGTTTCAGAGATAAGAGCGGCCAATGTGATGATCTGGCTTTAAGTCGATTCGATAACAAATGACGAAAACGGACGGATTTCTCAGGTTTTTACTACATATGAACTCTTTTCACATTGTCCCGTGCAACTCGGCTGCTAGTCCTCCTTTCATGCAGAATCTCAAGGTCCTTGCTCATGTCCAAGGCACCAACGCCAGCTAAAAAGTCAATAATCGATACCTAGAACTTGAATTGTACTACTTCTTACTGGCTATTACATCAACTTAGAAGCTTCATCTGTGTTCTACTATGGTGATTTTTGTGTCTCCACATACCGCAGCACGCGACATAGCTTTGCAGACGATAAGTACAACCGTTTCAGAGAGAAGAGCGGCAAATGTGACCATCTGGCTTTAAATCGATTCGATAACAAATGACGAAAACGGACGGATTTCTCAGGTTGGTTTTTACTACATATGAACACTTTTCACATTCACCCGTGCAACTCGGCTGCTAGTCCTTCTTTCATGCAGAATCTTAAGGTCCTAGATCATGTCCAAGGCCCCAAAGCCAGCTAAAAAGTCAACAATCAATATCTAAAACTTGAATTGTACTACATCTTACTGGCTATTACATCAACTTAGAAGTTTCATCTGTGTTCTACTATGGTGCTTTTAGTGTCTCCGCATACCGCAGCACGCGACATAGCTTTGCAGACGATAAGTACAACGGTTTCAGAGAGAAGAGCGGCCAATGTGACGATCTGGCTTTAAGTCGATTCGATAACAAATGACGAAAACGGTCGGATTTCTGAGGTTTTTACTACATATGAACACTTTTCACATTCTCCCGTGCAACTCGAGTGCTAGTCCTCCTTTCAGGCAGAATCTTAAGGTCATAGCTCATGTCCAAGGCACCAAAGCCAGCTAAAAAGTCAATAACTATACCTAAAACTTGAATTGTACTATTTCTTACTGGCTATTATATCATCTTAGAAGCTTCATCTGTGTTCAACTATGGTGCGTTTAGTGTCTCCGAATACCGCAGTACGCGACGTAGCTTTGCAGACGATAAGTACAAACGTTTCAGAGAGCAGAGCGGCCAATGTGCCGATTTGGCTTTAAGTCGATTCGATAACAAATGACGAAAACGGACGGATTTCTCAGGTTTTTACTACATTTGAACACTTTTCACATTCTCCCGTGCAACTCGGCTGCTAGTCCTCCTTTCATGCCGAATCTCAAGGTCATAGCTCATGTCCAAGGCACCAAAGCCAGCTAAAAAGTCAATAATCGATACCTAAAACTTGAATTGTACTATTTCTTACTGGCTATTACATCAACTTAGAAGCTTCATCTTTGTTCTACTATGGTGATTTTAGTGTCTCCACATACCGCAGCACGCGACATAGCTCTGCAGACGATAAGTACAACCGTTTAAGAGAGAAGAGCGGCCAATGTGTCCATCTGGCCTTAAGTCGATTCGATAACAAATGACGAAAACGGACGGATTTCTCAGGTTTTTACTACATATGAACACTTTTCACATTCTCCCGAGCAACGCGGCTGCTAGTCCTCCTCTCATGCAGAATCTTAAGGTCCTAGCTCATGTCCAAGGCACCGAAGCCAGCTAAAAAGTCAATAATCGATACCTAAAACATGAATTGTACTAGTTCTTACTGGCTATTGCATCAACTTGGATGTGTCATCTGTGTTCTACTATGGTGCTTTTAGTGTCTCCGCATATCGCAGCACGCGACAGAGCTTTGCAGACGATAAGTACAACCGTTTCAGAGAGAATAGCGGCCAATGTGACGATCTGGCTTTAAGTCGATTCGATAACAAATGACGAAAACGGACGGATTTCTCAGGTTTTTACTACATATGAACACTTTTCACATTCTCCCGTGCAACTCGGCTGCTACTCCTCCTTTCATGAAGAATCTTAAGGTCCTAGCTCATGTCGAAGGCACCAAAGCCAGCTAAAAAGTCAATAATCAATACCTAAAACTTGAATTGTACAACTTATTACTTTCTATTACATCATCTTAGAAGCTTCATGTGTGTTCTACTATGGTGCTTTTAGTGCCTCCGCACACCGCAGCACGCGACATAGCTTTGCAGACGATAAGTATTACCGTTTCAGAGAGAAGAACGGCAAATGTGACGATCTGGCTTTAAGTCGATTAGATAACAAATGACGATAATGGACGGATCTCTCTGGTTTTTACTACATATGAACACTTTTCACATTCTCCCGTGCAACTCGGGTGCTAGTCCTCCTTTCATGCAGAATCTTAAGGTCATAGCTCATGTCCAAGGCACCAAAGCCAGCTAAAAAGTCAATAACTATACCTAAAACTTGAATTGTACTATTTCTTACTGGCTATTATATCATCTTAGAAGCTTCATCTGTGTTCAACTATGGTGCGTTTAGTGTCTCCGAATACCGCAGTACGCGACGTAGCTTTGCAGACGATAAGTACAAACGTTTCAGAGAGCAGAGCGGCCAATGTGCCGATTTGGCTTTAACTCGATTCGATAACAAATGACGAAAACGGACGGATTTCTCAGGTTTTTACTACATTTGAACACTTTTCACATTCTCCCGTGCAACTCGGCTGCTAGTCCTCCTTTCATGCCGAATCTCAAGGTCATAGCTCATGTCCAAGGCACCAAAGCCAGCTAAAAAGTCAATAATCGATACCTAAAACTTGATTTCTACTACTTCTTACTGGCTATTACATCAACTTAAAAGCTTCATCTGTGTTCTACTATGGTGCTTTTAGTGTCTCGGCATACCGCAGCACGCGACATAGCTTTGCAGACGATAAGTACAACGGTTTCAGAGAGAAGAGCGGCCAATGTGACGATCTGGCTTTAAGTCTATTCGATAACAAATGACGAAAACGGACGGATGTCTCAGGTTTTTACTACATATGAACACTTTTCACATTCTCCCGTGCAACTGGGCAGCTAGTCCTCCTTTTATGCAGAATCTTAAGGTCCTAGCTCATGTCCAAGGCACCGAAGCCAGCTAAAAATTCAATAATCGATACCTAAAACTTGAATTCTACTACTTCTTACTGGCTATTACATCAACTTAAAAGCTTCATCTGTGTTCTACTATGTTGCTTTTAGTGTCTCCGCATACCGCAGCACGCGACCTAGCTTTGCAGACGATAAGTACAACCGTTCCAGAGAGAGAAGAGCGGCCAATGTGACGATCTGGCTTTAAGTCGATTCGATAACAAATGACGAAAACGGACGGATTTCTCAGGTTTTTACTACATATGAACACTTTTCACATTCTCCCGAGCAACTCAGCTGCTACTCCTCCTTTCATGAAGAATCTTAAGGTCCTAGCTCATGTCGAAGGCACCAAAGCCAGCTAAAAAGTCAATAATCAATACCTAAAACTTGAATTGTACAACTTCTTACTGGCTATTACATCATCTTAGAAGCTTCATATGTGTTCTACTATGGTGCTTTTAGTTCCTCCGCATACCGCAGCACGCGACATAGCTTTGCAGACGATAAGTACAACCGTTTCTGAGAGAAGAGCGGCCAATGTGACGATCTGGCTTTAAGTCGATTCGATAACAAATGACGAAAACGGACGGATTTCTCAGGTTGGTTTTTACTACATATGAACAGTTTTCACATTCTCCCGTGCAACTGGGCTGCTAGTCCTCCTTTCATACAGAATCTTAAGGTCCTAGCTCATGTTCAAGGCACCAAGCCAGCTAAAAATTCAATAACCGATACCTAAAACTTGAATTGTACTACTTCTTACTGGCTATTATATCATCTTAGAAGCTTCATCTGTGTTCTACTATGGTGTTTTTAGTGTCTCCCAATACCGCAGTACGCGACATAGTTTTGCAGACGATAAGTACAACCGTTTCAGAGATAAGAGCGGCCAATGTGATGATCTGGCTTTAAGTCGATTCGATAACAAATGACGAAAACGGACGGATTTCTCAGGTTTTTACTACATATGAACTCTTTTCACATTGTCCCGTGCAACTCGGCTGCTAGTCCTCCTTTCATGCAGAATCTCAAGGTCCTTGCTCATGTCCAAGGCACCAACGCCAGCTAAAAAGTCAATAATCGATACCTAGAACTTGAATTGTACTACTTCTTACTGGCTATTACATCAACTTAGAAGCTTCATCTGTGTTCTACTATGGTGATTTTAGTGTCTCCACATACCGCAGCACGCGACATAGCTTTGCAGACGATAAGTACAACCGTTTCAGAGAGAAGAGCGGCAAATGTGACCATCTGGCTTTAAATCGATTCGATAACAAATGACGAAAACGGACGGATTTCTCAGGTTGGTTTTTACTACATATGAACACTTTTCACATTCACCCGTGCAACTCGGCTGCTAGTCCTTCTTTCATGCAGAATCTTAAGGTCCTAGATCATGTCCAAGGCCCCAAAGCCAGCTAAAAAGTCATCAATCAATATCTAAAACTTGAATTGTACTACTTCTTACTGGCTATTACATCAACTTAGAAGTTTCATCTGTGTTCTACTATGGTGCTTTTAGTGTCTCCGCATACCGCAGCACGCGACATAGCTTTGCAGACGATAAGTACAACGGTTTCAGAGAGAAGAGCGGCCAATGTGACGATCTGGCTTTAAGTCGATTCGATAACAAATGACGAAAACGGACGGATTTCTGAGGTTTTTACTACATATGAACACTTTTCACATTCTCCCGTGCAACTCGAGTGCTAGTCCTCCTTTCATGCAGAATCTTAAGGTCATAGCTCATGTCCAAGGCACCAAAGCCACCTAAAAAGTCAATAACTATACCTAAAACTTGAATTGTACTATTTCTTACTGGCTATTATATCATCTTAGAAGCTTCATCTGTGTTCAACTATGGTGCGTTTAGTGTCTCCGAATACCGCAGTACGCGACGTAGCTTTGCAGACGATAAGTACAACCGTTTAAGAGAGAAGAGCGGCCAATGTGTCCATCTGGCTTTAAGTCGATTCGATAACAAATGACGAAAACGGACGGATTTCTCAGGTTTTTACTACATATGAACACTTTTCACATTCTCCCGAGCAACGCGGCTGCTAGTCCTCCTCTCATGCAGAATCTTAAGGTCCTAGCTCATGTCCAAGGCACCAAAGCCAGCTAAAAAGTCAATAAGTATACCTAAAACTTGAATTCTACTATTTCTTACTGGCTATTATATCATCTTAGAAGCTTCATCTGTGTTCTACTATGGTGCGTTTAGTGTCTCCGAATACAACAGTACGCGACATAGCTTAGCAGACGATAAGTACAACCGTTTCAGAGAGAAGAGCGGCCAATGTGACGATCGGGCTTTAAGTCGATTCGATAACAAATCACGAAAACGGACGGATTTCTCAGGTTTTTACTACATATGAACACTTTTCACATTCTCCCGTGCAACTCGGCTGCTAGTCCTCCAATCATGCAGAATCTTAAGGTCATAGCTCATGTCCAAGGCACCAAAGCCAGCTAAAAAGTCAATAACGATACCTAAAACTTGAATTGTACTAATTCTTACTGGCTATTACATCAACTTAGAAGCTTCATCTGTGTTCTACTATGGTGCTTTTAGTGTCTCCGCATACCGCAGCACGCGACATAGCTTTGCAGGCGATAAGTACAACGGTTTCAGAGAGAAGAACGGCAAATGTGACGATCTGGCTTTAAGTCGATTAGATAACAAATGACGAAAATGGACGGATTTCTCAGGTTTTTACTACATATGAACACTTTTCACATTCTCCCGTGCAACTCGGGTGCTAGTCCTCCTTTCATGCAGAATCTTAAGGTCATAGCTCATGTCCAAGGCACCAAAGCCAGCGAAAAAGTCAATAAGTATACCTAAAACTTGAATTCTACTATTTCTTACTGGCTATTATATCTTCTTAGAAGCTTCATCTGTGTTCTACTATGGTGAGTTTAGTGTCTCCGAATACAACAGTACGCGACATAGCTTTGCAGACGATAAGTACAACCGTTTCAGAGAGAAGAGCGGCCAATGTGACGATCGGGCTTTAAGTCGATTCGATAACAAATGACGAAGACGGACGGATTTCTCAGGTTTTTAGTACATATGAACACTTTTCACATGCTCCTGGGCAACTCGGCTGCTAGTCCTCCTTTCATGCAGAATCTTAAGGTCCTAGCTCATGTCCAAGGCACTAAAGCCAGCTAAAAAGTCAATAATCAGTAACTAAAACTTGAATTGTACTACTTCTTACTGGCTATTACATCAACTTGGAAGTGTCATCTGTGTTCTACTATGGTGCTTTTAGTGTCTCTACATACCGCAGCACGCGACATAGCTCTGCAGACGATAAGTACAACCGTTTCAGAGAGAAGAGCGGCCAATGTGACGATCTGGCTCTAAGTCGATTCGATAACAAATGACGAAAACGAACGGATTTCTCAGGTTTTTACTACATATGAACACTTTACACATTCCCCCGTGCAACTCGGCTGCTAGTCCTCCTGCATGTAAAATCTTAAGTTCCTACCTCATGTCCAAGGCACCAAACAAGGGTAAAAAGTTAATAACCGGTTCCTAAAACTTGAATTGTACTACTTCTTACTGGCTATTACATCAACTTGGAAGTGTCATCTGTGTTCTACTGTGGTGCTTTTAGTGTCTCTGCATACCGCAGCACGCGACGTTGCTCTGCAGATGATAAGTACAACCGTTTCAGAGAGAAGAGCGGCCAATGTGACGATTTGGCTTTAAGTCGATTCGATAAAAATGACGAAAACGGACGGATTTCTCAGGTTTTTACTCTATTTGAACACTTTTCACATTCTCCCGTGCAACTCGGCTGCTAGTCCTCCTTTCATGCAGAATCTTAAGGTAATAGCTCATGTCCAAGGCACCAAAGCCAACTAAGAAGGCAATAATCGATACCTAAAACTTGAATTGTACTACTTCTTACTGGCTATTACATCAACTTAGAAGCTTCATCTGTGTTCTACTACGGAGATTTTAGTGTCTCCGCATACCGCAGCACGCGACATAGCATTGCAGATGATAAGTACAACCGTTTCAGAGAGAAGAGCGGCCAATGTGACGATCGGGCTTTAAGTCGATTCGATAACAAATGACGAAAACGGACGGATTTCTCAGGTTTTTACTACATATGAACACTTTACACATTCTCCCGTGCAACTCGGCTGCTAGTCCTCCTTTCATGCAGAATCTTAAGGTAATAGCTCATGTCCAAGGCACCAAAGCCAACTAAGAAGTCAATAATCGATACATAAAACTTGAATTGTACTACATCTTACTGGTTATTACATCAACTTAGAAGCTTCATCTGTGTTCTACTATGGAGATTTTAGTGTCCCCGCATACCGCAGCACGCGACATAGCTTTGCAGACGATAAGTACAACCGTTTCAGAGAGAAGAGTGGCCAGTGTGACGATCTGCATTTAAGTCGATTCGATAACAAATGACAAAAACGGACGGATTTCTCACGTTTTTACTACATATGAACACTTTTCACATTCTCCCGTGTAACTCGGCTGCTAGTCCTCCTTTCATGCAGAATCTTAAGGTCCTAGCTCATGTCCAAGGCACCAAAGCCAGCTAAAAAGGCAATAATCAGTACATAAAAATTGAATTTTACTACTTCTTACTGGCTATTACGTCAACTTGGAAGTGTCATCTGTGTTCTACTATGGTGCTTTTAGTGTCTCTGCATACCGCAGCACGCGACATAGCTCTGCAGACGATAAGTACAACCGTTTCAGAGAGAAGAGCGGCCAATGTGACGATCTGGCTCTAAGTCGATTCGATAACAAATGACGAAAACGAACGGATTTCTCAGGTTTTTACTACATATGAACACTTTACACATTCTCCCGTGCAACTCGGCTGCTAGTCCTCCTGCATGTAAAATCTTAAGTTCCTACCTCATGTCCAAGGCACCAAACAAGGGTAAAAAGTCAATAACCGGTTCCTAAAACTTGAATTGTACTACTTCTTACTGGCTATTACATCAACTAGGAAGTGTCATCTGTGTTCTACTATGGTGCTTTTAGTGTCTCTGCATACCGCAGCACGTGACGTAGCTCTGCAGATGATAAGTACAACCGTTTCAGAGAGAAGAGCGGCCAATGTGACCATCTGGCTTTAAGTCGATTCGATAACAAATGACGAAAACGAACGGATTTCTCAGGTTTTTACTACATATGAACACTTTACACATTCTCCCGTGCAACTCGGCTGCTAGTCCTCCTTTCATGCAGAATCTTAAGGTGCTAGCTCATGTCCAAGTCACCAAACAAGGGTAAAAAGTCAATAACCGATTCCTAAAACTTGAATTGTACTATTTCTTACTGCCTATTACATCATCTTAGAAGCTTCATCTGTGTTCTACTATGGTGCTTTTAGTGTCTCCGAATACCGCAGTACGCGACATAGCTTTGCAGACGATAAGTACAACCGTTTCAGAGAGAAGAGCGGCCAATGTGACGATTTGGCTTTAAGTCGTTTCGATAACAAAGGACGAAAACGAACGGATTTCTCAGGTTTTTACTCTATATGAACACATTTCACATTCTCCCGTGCAATTAGGCTGCTAGTCCTCCTTTCATGCAGAATCTTAAGGTCCTAGCTCGTGTCCAAGGCTCCAAAGCCAGCTAAAAAGTCAATAATCAGTAGCTAAAACTTGAATTGTACTACATCTTACTGGCTATTACATCAACTTAGAAGCTTCATCTGTGTTCTACTATGGAGATTTTAGTGTCTCTGCATACCGCAGCACGCGACATAGCATTGCAGACGATAAGTACAACCGTTTCAGAGAGAAGAGCGGCCAATGTGACGATCGGGCTTTATGTCGATTCGATAACAAATGACGAAAACGGACGGATTTCTCAGGTTTTTACTACATATGAACACTTTACACATTCTCCCGTGCAACTCGGCTGCTAGTCCTCCTTTCATGCAGAACCTTAAGGTAATAGCTCATGTCCAAGGCACCAAAGCCAACTAAGAAGTCAATAATCGATACCTAAAACTTGAATTGTACTACTTCTTACTGGCTATTACATCAACTTAGAAGCTTCATCTGTGTTCTAGTATGGTGATTTTAGTGTCCCCGCATACCGCAGCACGCGACATAGCTCTGCAGACGGTAAGTACAACCGTTTCAGAGAGAAGAGCGGCCAATGTGACCATCTGGCTTTAAGTGGATTCGATAACAAATGACGAAAACGAACGGATTTCTCAGGTTTTTACTGTATATTAACACTTTTCACATTCTCCCGTGCAATTAGGCAGCTAGTCCTCCTTTCATGCAGAATCTTAAGGTCCTAGCGCATGTCCAAGGCACCAAAGCCAGCTAAAAAGTCAATAATCGATACCTAAAACTTGAATTGTACTAGTTCTTACTGGCTATTACATCAACTTAGAAGCTTCATCTGTGTTCTACTATGATGATTTTCGTGTCTCCGCATACCGCAGCACGCGGCATAGTTTTGCAGACGATAAGTACAACCGTTTCAGAGAGAAGAGCGGCCAATGTGACGATCGGGCTTTAAGTCGATTCGATAACAAATGACGAAAACGGACGGATTTCTCAGGTTTTTACTACATTTGAACACTTTTACATTCTCCCGTGCAACTCGGCTGTTAGTCCTCCTTTCATGCAGAATCTTAAGGTCCTAGCTCATGTCCAAGGCACCAAAGCCAGCTAAAAATTCAATAATCGATACCTAAAACTTGAATTGTACTACTTAATACTGGCTATTACATCAACTTAGAAGCTTCATCTGTGTTCTACTATGGTGCTTTTAGTGTCTCCGCATAGCGCAGCACGCGACATAGCTTTGCAGACGATAAGTACAACCGTCTCAGGGAGAAGAGCGGCCAATGTGACGATCTGGCTTTAAGTCGATTCGATAACAAATGACGAAAACGGACGGATTTCTCAGGTTTTTACTACATATGAACACTTTTCACATTCTCCCGTGCAACTCGGCTGCTAGTCCTCCTTTCATGCAGAATCTTAAGATCATAGCTCATGTCCAAGGCACCAAAGCCAGCAAAAAAGTCAATAACTATACCTAAAACTTGAATTGTACTATTTCTTACTGGCTATTACATCAACTTAGAAGTTTCATCTCTGTTCTACTATGGTGCTTTTAGTGTCTCCGCATACCGCAGCACGCGACATAGCTTTGCAGACGATAAGTACAACGGTTTCAGAGAGAAGAGCGGCCAATGTGACGATCTGGCTTTAAGTCGATTCGATAACAAATGACGAAAAAGGACGGATGTCTCAGGTTTTTACTACATATGAACACTTTTCATATTCTCCCGTGCAACTGGGCTGCTAGTCCTTCTTTTATGCAGAATCTTAAGGTCCTAGCTCATGTCCAAGGCACCAAAGCCAGCTAAAAAGTCAATAATCGATACCTAAAACTTGAATTGGACTACTTCTTACTGGCTATTACATCAACATAGAAGCTTCATCTGTGTTCTACTATGGTGCTTTTAGTGTCTACGCATACCGCAGCACGCGACATAGCTTTGCAGACGATAAGTACAACCGTTTCAGAGAGAAGAGCGGCCAATGTGACGATCTGGCTTTAAGTCGATTCGATAACAAATCACGAAAACGGACGGATTTCTCAGGTTTTTACTACATATGAACACTTTTCACATTCTCCCGTGCAACTCGGCTGCTAGTCCTCCTTTCATGCAGAATCTTAAGGTCATAGCTCATGTCCAAGGCACCAAAGCCAGCTAAAAAGCCAATAACGATACCTAAAACTTGAATTGTACTATTTCTTACTGGCTATTACATCAACTTAGAAGCTTCATCTGTGTTCTACTATGGTGCTTTTAGTGTCTCCGCATACCGCAGCACGCGACATAGCTTTGCAGACGATAAGTACAACGGTTTCAGAGAGAAGAGCGGCCAATGTGACGATCTGGCTTTAAGTCGATTCGATAACAAATGACGAAAACGGACGGATGTCTCAGGTTTTTACTACATATGAACACTTTTAACTTTCTCCCGTGCAACGCGGCTGCTATTCCTCCTATCATGCAAAATATTAAGTTCCTAGCTCATGTCCAAGGCAACAAAGAAGGGTAAAAAGTCAATAATAGATACCTAAAACTATAATTGTACTACTTCTTACTGGCTATTACATCAACTTAGATGCTTCATCTGTGTTCTACTATGGTGCTTTTAGTGTCTCCGCATACCGCAGCACGCGACATAGCTTTGCAGACGATAAGTACAACCGTTTCAGAGAGAAGAGCGGCCAATGTGACGATCTGGCTTTAAGTCGATTCGATAACAAATCACGAAAACGGACGGATTTCTCAGGTTTTTACTACATATGAACACTTTTCACATTCTCCCGTGCAACTCGGCTGCTAGTCCTCCTTTCATGCAGAATCTTAAGGTCCTAGCTCATGTCCAAGGCACCAAAGCCAGCTAAAAAGTCAATAATCAATACCTAAAACTTGAATTGTACAACTTATTACTTTCTATTACATCATCTTAGAAGCTTCATCTGTGTTCTACTATGGTGCTTTTAGTGCCTCCGCACACCGCAGCACGCGACATAGCTTTGCAGACGATAAGTACAACGGTTTCAGAGAGAAGAGCGGCCAATGGGACGATCTGGCTTTAAGTCGATTCGATAACAAATGACGAAAACGGACGGATGTCTCAGGTTTTTACTACATATGAACACTTTTCACATTCTCCCGTGCAACTCGGCTGCTAGTCCTCCTTTCATGCAGAATCTTAAGGTGCTAGCTCATGTCCAAGTCACCAAACAAGGGTAAAAAGTCAATAACCGATTCTTAAAACTTGAATTGTACTATTTCTTACTGCCTATTACATCATCTTAGAAGCTTCATCTGTGTTCTACTATGGTGCTTTTAGTGTCTCCGAATACCGCAGTACGCGACATAGCTTTGCAGACGATAAGTACAACCGTTTCAGAGAGAAGAGCGGCCAATGTGACGATTTGGCTTTAAGTCGTTTCGATAACAAAGGACGAAAACGAACGGATTTCTCAGGTTTTTACTCTATATGAACACTTTTCACATTCTCCCGTGCAATTAGGCTGCTAGTCCTCCTTTCATGCAGAATCTTAAGGTCCTAGCTCATGTCCAAGGCACCAAAGCCAGCTAAAAAGTCAATAATCAGTACCTAAAACTTGAATTTTACTACTTCTTACTGGCTATTACACCAACATGGAAGTATCATCTGTGTTCTACTATGGTGCTTTTAGTGTCTCTGCATACCGCAGCACGCGACATAGCTCTGCAGACGGTAAGTACAATTGTTTCAGAGAGAAGAGCGGCCAATGTGACCATCTGGCTTTAAGTCGATTCGATAACAAATGACGAAAACGAACGGATTTCTCCGGTTTTTACTACATATGAACACTTTACACATTCTCCCGTGCAACTCGCCTGCTAGTGCTCCTTTCATGCAGAATCATAAGGTGCTAGCTCATGTCCAAGTCACCAAACAAGGGTAAAAAGACAATAACCGATTCCTAAAACTTGAATTGTACTATTTCTTACTGCCTATTACATCATCTTAGAAGCTTTATCTGTGTTCTACTATGGTGCTTTTAGTGTCTCCGAATACCGCAGTACGCGACATAGCTTTGCAGACGATAAGTACAACCGTTTCAGAGAGAAGAGCGGCCAATGTGACGATCTGGCTCTAAGTCGATTCGATAACAAATGACGAAAACGAACGGATTTCTCAGGTTTTTACTACATATGAACACTTTACACATTCTCCCGTGCAACTCGGCTGCTAGTCCTCCTTTCATGCAGAATCTTAAGGTAATAGCTCATGTCCAAGGCACCAAAGCCAACTAAGAAGTCAATAATCGATACCTAAAACTTGAATTGTAGTACTTCTTACTGGCTATTACATCAACTTAAAAGCTTCATCTGTGTTCTAGTATGGTGATTTTAGTGTCTCAGCATACCGCAGCACGCGACATAGCTCTGCAGACGGTAAGTACAACCGTTTCAGGGAGAAGAGCGGCCAATGTGACCATCTGGCTTTAAGTCGATTCGATAACAAATGACGAAAACGAACGGATTTCTCAGGTTTTGACTCTATATTAACACTTTTCACATTCTCCCGTGCAATTAGGCAGCTAGTCCTCCTTTCATGCAGAATCTTAAGGTCCTAGCTCATGTCCAAGGCACCAAAGCCAGCTAAAAAGTCAATAATCGATACCTAAAACTTGAATTGTACTAGTTCTTACTGGCTATTACATCAACTTAGAAGCTTCATCTGTGTTCTACTATGATGATTTTCGTGTCTCCGCATACCGCAGCACGCGACATAGTTTTGCAGACGATAAGTACAACCGTTTCAGAGAGAAGAGCGGCCAATGTGACGATCTGGCTTTAAGTCGATTCGATAACAAATGACGAAAACGGACGGATTTCTCAGGTTTTTACTACATTTGAACACTTTTACATTCTCCCGTGCAACTCGGGTGCTAGTCCTCCTTTCATGCAGAATCTTAAGGTCCTAGCTCATGTCCAAGTCACCAAAGCCAGCTAAAAAGTCAATAACCGGTACCTAAAACTTGAATTGTACTACTTAATACTGGCTATTACTTCAACTTAGAAGCTTCATCTGTGTTCTACTATGGTGCTTTTAGTGTCTCCGCATAGCGCAGCACGCGACATAGCTTTGCAGACAATAAGTACAACCGTCTCAGGGAGAAGAGCGGCCAATGTGACGATCTGGCTTTAAGTCGATTCGATAACAAATGACGAAAACGGACGGATTTCTCAGGTTTTTACTACATATGAACACTTTTCACATTCTCCCGTGCAACTCGGCTGCTAGTCCTCCTTTCATGCAGAATCTTAAGGTCATAGCTCATGTCCAAGGCACCAAAGCCAGCTTAAAAGTCAATAACTATACCTAAAACTTAAATTGTACTATTTCTTACTGGCTATTACATCAACTTAGAAGCTTCATCTGTGTTCTACTATGGTGCTTTTAGTGTCTCCGCATACCGCAGCACGCGACATAGCTTTGCAGACGATAAGTACAACGGTTTCAGAGAGAAGAGCGGCCAATGTGACGATCTGGCTTTAAGTCGATTCAATAACAAATGACGAAAAAGGACGGATGTCTCAGGTTTTTACTACATATGAACACTTTTCATATTCTCCCGTGCAACTGGGCTGCTAGTCCTCCTTTTATGCAGAATCTTAAGGTCCTAGCTCATGTCCAAGGCACCAAAGCCAGCTAAAAAGTCAATAATCGATACCTAAAACTTGAATTGGACTACTTCTTACTGGCTATTACATCAACTTAGAAGTTTCATCTGTGTTCTACTATGGTGCTTTTAGTGTCTCCGCATACCGCAGCACGCGACATAGCTTTGCAGACGATAAGTACTACCGTTTCAGAGAGAAGAGCGGCCAATGTGACGATCTGGCTTTTAGTCGATTCGATAACAAATCACGAAAACGGACGGATTTCTCAGGTTTTTACTACATATGAACACTTTTCACATTCTCCCGTGCAACTCGGCTGCTACCCCTCCTTTCATGAAGAATCTTAAGGTCCTAGCTCATGTCCAAGGCACCAAAGCCAGCTAAAAAGTCAATAATCAATACCTAAAATTTGAATTGTACAACTTATTACTTTCTACTACATCATCTTAGAAGCTTCATCTGTGTTCTACTATGGTGCTTTTAGTGCCTCCGCACACCGCAGCACGCGACATAGCTTTGCAGACGATAAGTACAATGGTTTCAGAGAGAAGAACGGCAAATGTGACGATCTGGCTTTAAGTCGTTTAGATAACAAATGACGAAAATGGACGGATTTCTCAGGTTTTTACTACATATGAACACTTTTCACATTCTCCCGTGCAACTCGGGTGCTAGTCCTCCTTTCATGCAGAATCTTAAGGTCATAGCTCATGTCCAAGGCACCAAAGCCAGCTAAAAAGTCAATAAGTATACCTAAAACTTGAATTCTACTATTTCTTACTGGCTATTATATCATCTTAGAAGCTTCATCTGTGTTCTACTATGGTGCGTTTAGTGTCTCCGAATACAACAGTACGCGACATAGCTTAGCAGACGATAAGTACAACCGTTTCAGAGAGAAGAGCGGCCAATGTGACGATCTGGCTTTAAGTCGATTCGATAACAAATCACGAAAACGGACGGATTTCTCAGGTTTTTACTACATATGAACACTTTTCACATTCTCCCGTGCAACTCGGCTGCTAGTCCTCCTTTCATGCAGAATCTTAAGGTCATAGCTCATGTCCAAGGCACCAAAGCCAGCTAAAAAGTCAATAACGATACCTAAAACTTGAATTGTACTATTTCTTACTGGCTATTACATCAACTTAGAAGCTTCATCTGTGTTCTACTATGGTGCTTTTAGTGTCTCCGCATACCGCAGCACGCGACATAGCTTTGCAGACGATAAGTACAACGGTTTCAGAGAGAAGAGCGGCCAATGTGACGATCTGGCTTTAAGTCGATTCGATAACAAATGACGAAAACGGACGGATGTCTCAGGTTTTTACTACATATGAACACTTTTCATATTCTCCCGTGCAACTGGGCTGCTAGTCCTTCTTTTATGCAGAATCTTAAGGTCCTAGCTCATGTCCAAGGCACCAAAGCCAGCTAAAAAGTCAATAATCGATACCTAAAACTTGAATTGGACTACTTCTTACTGGCTATTACATCAACTTAGAAGTGTCATCTGTGTTCTACTATGGTGCTTTTAGTGTCTCCGCATACCGCAGCACGCTACATAGCTTTGCAGACGATAAGTACAACCGTTTCAGAGATTAGAGCGGCCAATGTGACGATCTGGCTTTAAGTCGATTCGATAACAAATCACGAAAACGGACGGATTTCTCAGGTTTTTACTACATATGAACACTTTTCACATTCCCCCGTGCAACTTGGCTGCTACTCCTCCTTTCATGAAGAATCTTAAGGTCCTAGCTCATGTCCAAGGCACCAAAGCCAGCTAAAAAGTCAATAATCAATACCTAAAACTTGAATTGTACAACTTATTACTTTCTATTACATCATCTTAGAAGCTTCATCTGTGTTCTACTATGGTGCTTTTAGTGCCTCCGCACACCGCAGCACGCGACATAGCTTTGCAGACGATAAGTACAACGGTTTCAGAGAGAAGAACGGCAAATGTGACGATCTGGCTTTAAGTCGATTAGATAACAAATGACGAAAACGGACGGATGTCTCAGGTTTTTACTACATATGAACACTTTTCATATTCTCCCGTGCAACTGGGCTGCTAGTCCTCCTTTTATGCAGAATCTTAAGGTCCTAGCCCATGTCCAAGGCACGAAAGCCAGCTAAAAAGTGAATAATCGATACCTCAAACTTGAATTGGACTACTTCTTACTGGCTATTACATCAACTTAGAAGCTTCATCTGTGTTCTACTATGGTGCTTTTAGTGTCTCCGCATACCGCAGCACGCGACATAGCTTTGCAGACGATAAGTACAACCGTTTCAGAGAGAAGAGCGGCCAATGTGACGATCTGGCTTTAAGGCGATTCGATAACAAATGACGAAAACGGACGGATTTCTCAGGTTTTTACTACATATGAACACTTTTCACATTCTCCCGTGCAACTCGGCTGCTAGTCCTCCTTTCATGCCGAATCTTAAGGTCATAGCTCATGTCCAAGGCACCAAAGCCAGCTAAAAAGTCAATAACGATACATAAAACTTGAATTGTACTATTTCTTACTGGCTATTACATCAACTTAGAAGCTTCATCTGTGTTCTACTATGGTGCTTTTAGTGTCTCCGCATACCGCAGCACGCGACATAGCTTTGCAGACGATAAGTACAACGGTTTCAGAGAGAAGAGCGGCCAATGTGACGATCTGGCTTTAAGTCGATTCGATAACAAATGACGAAAACGGACGGATGTCTCAGGTTTTTACTACATATGAACACTTTTCATATCTCCCGTGCAACTGGGCTGCTAGTCCTCCTTTTATGCAGAATCTTAAGGTCCTAGCTCATGTCCAAGGCACCAAAGCCAGCTAAAAAGTCAATAATCGATACCTAAAACTTGAATTGGACTACTTCTTACTGGCTATTACATCAACTTAGAAGCTTCATCTGTGTTGTACTATGGTGCTTTTAGTGTCTCCGCATACCGCAGCACGCGACATAGCTTTGCAGACGATAAGTACAACCGTTTCAGAGAGAAGAGCGGCCAATGTGACGATCTGGCTTTAAGTCGATTCTATAACAAATCACGAAAACGGACGGATTTCTCAGGTTTTTACTACATATGAACACTTTTCACATTCTCCCGTGCAACTCGGCTGCTACTCCTCCTTTCATGAAGAATCTTAAGGTCCTAGCTCATGTCCAAGGCACCAAAGCCAGCTAAAAAGTCAATAATCAATACCTAAAACTTGAATTGTACAACTTATTACTTTCTATTACATCATCTTAGAAGCTTCATCTGTGTTCCACTATGGTGCTTTTAGTGCCTCCGGACACCGCAGCACGCGACATAGCTTTGCAGACGATAAGTACAACGGTTTCAGAGAGAAGAACGGCAAATGTGACGATCTGGCTTTAAGTCGATTAGATAACAAATGACGGAAATGGACGGATTTCTCAGGTTTTTACTACATATGAACACTTTTCACATTCTCCCGTGCAACTCGGGTGCTAGTCCTCCTTTCATGCAGAATCTTAAGGTCATAGCTCATGTCCAAGGCACCAAAGCCAGCTAATAAGTCAATAAGTATACCTAAAACTTGAATTCTACTATTTCTTACTGGCTATTATATCATCTTAGAAGCTTCATCTGTGTTCTACTATGGTGCGTTTAGTGTCTCCGAATACAACAGTACGCGACATAGCTTTGCAGAAGATAAGTACAACCGTTTCAGAGAGAAGAGCGGCCAATGTGACGATCGGGCTTTAAGTCGATTCGATAACAAATGACGAAAATGGACGGATTTCTCAGGTTTTTACTACATATGAACACTTTTCACATTCTCCCGTGCAACTCGGCTGCTAGTCCTCCTTTCATGCCGAATCTCAAGGTCCTAGCTCATGTCCAAGGCACCAAAGCCAGCTAAAAAGTCAATAATCGATACCTAAAACTTGAATTGTACTATTTCTTAGTGGCTATTACATCAACTTAGAAGCTTCATCTGTGTTCTACTATGGTGCTTTTAGTGTCTACGCATACCGCAGCACGCGACATAGCTTTGCAGACGATAAGTACAACCGTTTCAGAGAGAAGAGCGGCCAATGTGACGATCTGGCTTTAAGTCGATTCGATAACAAATCACGAAAACGGACGGATTTCTCAGGTTTCTACTACATATGAACACTTTTCACATTCTCCCGTGCAACTCGGCTGCTAGTCCTCCTTTCATGCAGAATCTTAAGGTCATAGCTCATGTCCAAGGCACCAAAGCCAGCTAAACAGTCAATAACGATACCTAAAACTTGCATTGTACTATTTCTTACTGGCTATTACATCAACTTAGAAGCTTCATCTGTGTTCTACTATGGTGCTTTTAGTGTCTCCGCATACCGCAGCACGCGACATAGCTTTGCAGACGATAAGTACAACGGTTTCAGAGAGAAGAGCGGCCAATGTGACATCTGGCTTTAAGTCGATTCGATAACAAATGACGAAAACGGACGGATGTCTCAGGTTTTTACTACATATGAACACTTTTCATATTCTCCCGTGCAACTGGGCTGCTAGTCCTCCTTTTATGCAGAATCATAAGGTCCTAGCTCATGTCCAAGGCACCAAAGCCAGCTAAAAAGTCAATAATCGATACCTAAAACTTGAATTGGACTACTTCTTACTGGCTATTACATCAACTTAGAAGCTTCATCTGTGTTTTACTATGGTGCTTTTAGTGCCTCTGCATACCGCAGCACGCGACATAGCTTTGCAGACGATAAGTACAACCGTTTCAGAGAGAAGAGCGGCCAATGTGACGATCTGGCTTTAAGTCGATTCGATAACAAATCACGAAAACGGACGGATTTCTCAGGTTTTTACTACATATGAACACTTTTCACATTCTCGCGTGCAACTCGGCTGCTACTCCTCCTTTCATGAAGAATCTTAAGGTCCTAGCTCATGTCCAAGGCACCAAAGCCAGCTAAAAAGTCAATAATCAATACCTAAAACTTGAATTGTACAACTTATTACTTTCTATTACATCATCTTAGAAGCTTCATCTGTGTTCTACTATGGTGCTTTTAGTGCCTCCGCACACCGCAGCACGCGACATAGCTTTGCAGACGATAAGTACAACGGTTTCAGAGAGAAGAACGGCAAATGTGACGATCTGGCTTTAAGTCGATTAGATAACAAATGACGAAAATGGACGGATTTCTCAGGTTTTTACTACATATGAACACTTTTCACATTCTCCCGTGCAACTCGTGTGCTAGTCCTCCTTTCATGCAGAATCTTAAGGTCATAGCTCATGTCCAAGGCACCAAAGCCAGCTAAAAAGTCAATAAGTATACCTAAAACTTGAATTCTACTATTTCTTGCTGGCTATTATATCATCTTAGAAGCTTCATCTGTGTTCTACTATGGTGCTTTTAGTGTCTCCGCATACCGCAGCACGCGACATAGCTTTGCAGACGATAAGTACAACGGTTTCAGAGAGAAGAGCGGCCAATGTGACGATCTGGCTTTAAGTCGATTCGATAACAAATGACGAAAACGGACGGATGTCTCAGGTTTTTACTACATATGAACACTTTTCATATTCTCCCGTGCAACTGGGCTGCTAGTCCTCCTTTTATGCAGAATCTTAAGGTCCTACCTCATGTCCAAGGCACCAAAGCCAGCTAAAAAGTCAATAATCGATACCTAAAACTTGAATTGGACTACTTCTTACTGGCTATTACATCAACTTAGAAGCTTCATCTGTGTTCTACTATGGTGCTTTTAGTGCCTCTGCATACCGCAGCACGCGACATAGCTTTGCAGACGATAAGTACAACCGTTTCAGAGAGAAGAGCGGCCAATGTGACGATCTGGCTTTAAGTCGATTCGATAACAAATCACGAAAACGGACGGATTTCTCAGGTTTTTACTACATATGAACACTTTTCACATTCTCGCGTGCAACTCGGCTGCTACTCCTCCTTTCATGAAGAATCTTAAGGTCCTAGCTCATGTCCAAGGCACCAAAGCCAGCTAAAAAGTCAATAATCAATACCTAAAACTTGAATTGTACAACTTATTACTTTCTATTACATCATCTTAGAAGCTTCATCTGTGTTCTACTATGGTGCTTTTAGTGCCTCCGCACACCGCAGCACGCGACATAGCTTTGCAGACGATAAGTACAACGGTTTCAGAGAGAAGAACGGCAAATGTGACGATCTGGCTTTAAGTCGATTAGATAACAAATGACGAAAATGGACGGATTTCTCAGGTTTTTACTACATATGAACACTTTTCACATTCTCCCGTGCAACTCGGGTGCTAGTCCTCCTTTCATGCAGAATCTTAAGGTCATAGCTCATGTCCAAGGCACCAAAGCCAGCTAAAAAGTCAATAAGTATACCTAAAACTTGAATTCTACTATTTCTTGCTGGCTATTATATCATCTTAGAAGCTTCATCTGTGTTCTACTATGGTGCGTTTAGTGTCTCCGAATACAACAGTACGCGACATAGCTTTGCAGACGATAAGTACAACCGTTTCAGAGAGAAGAGCGGCCAATGTGACGATCGGGCTTTAAGTCGATTCGATAACAAATCACGAAAACGGACGGATTTCTCAGGTTTTTACTACATATGAACACTTTTCACATTCTCCCGTGCAACTCGGCTGCTAGTCCTCCTTTCATGCAGAATCTTAAGGTTATAGCTCATGTCCAAGGCACCAAAGCCAGCTAAAAAGTCAATAACGATACCTAAAACTTGAATTGTACTATTTCTTACTGGCTATTACATCAACTTAGAAGCTTCATCTGTGTTCTACTATGGTGCTTTTAGTGTCTCCGCATACCGCAGCACGCGACATAGCTTTGCAGACGATAAGTACAACGTTTTCAGAGAGAAGAGCGGCCAATGTGACGATCTGGCTTTAAGTCGATTCGATAACAAATGACGAAAACGGACGGATGTCTCAGGTTTTTACTACATATGAACACTTTTCATATTCTCCCGTGCAACTGGGCTGCTAGTCCTCCTTTTATGCAGAATCTTAAGGTCCTAGCTCATGTTCAAGGCACCAAGCCAGCTAAAAATTCAATAACCGATACCTAAAACTTGAATTGGACTACTTCTTACTGGCTATTACATCAACTTAGAAGTTTCATCTGTGTTCTACTATGGTGCTTTTAGTGTCTCCGCATACCGCAGCACGCGACAGAGCTTTGCAGACGATAAGTACAACCGTTTCAGAGAGAAGAGCGGCCAATGTGACGATCTGGCTTTAAGTCGATTCGATAACAAATGACGAAAACGGACGGATTTCTCAGGTTTTTACTACATATGAACACTTTTCACATTCTCCCGTGCAACTCGGCTGCTACTCCTCCTTTCATGAAGAATCTTAAGGTCCTAGCTCATGTCCAAGGCACCAAAGCCAGCTAAAAAGTCAATAATCAATACCTAAAACTTGAATTGTACAACTTATTACTTTCTATTACATCATCTTAGAAGCTTCATCTGTGTTCTACTATGGTGCTTTTAGTGCCTCCGCACACCGCAGCACGCGACATAGCTTTGCAGACGATAAGTACTACCGTTTCAGAGAGAAGAACGGCAAATGTGACGATATGGCTTTAAGTCGATTAGATAACAAATGACGAAAATGGACGGATTTCTCAGGTTTTTACTACATATGAACACTTTTCACATTCTCCCGTGCAACTCGGGTGCTAGTCCTCCTTTCATGCAGAATCTTAAGGTCATAGCTCATGTCCAAGGCACCAAAGCCAGCTAAAAAGTCAATAAGTATACCTAAAACTTGAATTCTACTATTTCTTACTGGCTATTATATCATCTTAGAAGCTTCATCTGTGTTCTACTATGGTGCGTTTAGTGTCTTCGAATACAACAGTACGCGACATAGCTTTGCAGACGATAAGTACAACCGTTTCAGAGAGAAGAGCGGCCAATGTGACGATCGGGCTTTAAGTCGATTCGATAACGAATGACGAAAACGGACGGATTTCTCAGGTTTTTACTACATATGAACACTTTTCACATTCTCCCGTGCAACTCGGCTGCTAGTCCTCCTTTCATGCAGAATCTCAAGGTCCTAGCTCATGTCCAAGGCACCAAAGCCAGCTAAAAAGTCAATAATCGATACCTAAAACTTGAATTGTACTATTTCTTAGTGGCTATTACATCAACTTAGAAGCTTCATCTGTGTTCTACTATGGTGATATTAGTGTCTCCACATACCGCAGCACGCGACATAGCGCTGCAGACGATAAGTACAACCGTTTAAGAGAGAAGAGCGGACAATGTGTCCATCTGGCTTTAAGTCGATTCGATAACAAATGACGAAAACGGACGGATATCTCAGGTTTTTACTACATATGAACACTTTTCACATTCTCCCGTGCAACTCGGCTGCTAGTCCTCCTTTCATGCAGAATCTTAAGGTCCTAGCTCATGTCCAAGGCACCGAAGCCAGCTAAAAAGTCAATAATCGATACCTAAAACTTGAATTCTACTACTTCTTACTGGCTATTACATCAACTTAAAAGCTTCATCTGTGTTCTACTATGGTGCTTTTAGTGTCTCGACATACCGCAGCACGCGACATAGCTTTGCAGACGATAAGTACAACGGTTTCAGAGAGAAGAGCGGCCAATGTGACGATCTGGCTTTAAGTCTATTCGATAACAAATCACGAAAACGGACGGTTGTCTCAGGTTTTTACTACATATGAACACTTTTCACATTCTCCCGTGCAACTGGGCAGCTAGTCCTCCTTTTATGCAGAATCTTAAGGTCCTAGCTCATGTCCAAGGCACCGAAGCCAGCTAAAAAGTCAATAATCGATACCTAAATCTTGAATTCTACTACTTCTTACTGGCTATTACATCAACTTAAAAGCTTCATCTGTGTTCTACTATGGTGCTTTTAGTGTCTCCGCATACCGCAGCACGCGACCTAGCTTTGCAGACGATAAGTACAACCGTTCCAGAGAGAGAAGAGCGGCCAATGTGACGATCTGGCTTTAAGTCGATTCGATAACAAATGACGAAAACGGACGGATTTCTCAGGTTTTTACTACATATGAACACTTTTCACATTCTCCCGTGCAACTCGGCTGCTACTCCTCCTTTCATGAAGAATCTTAAGGTCCTAGCTCATGTCGAAGGCACCAAAGCCAGCTAAAAAGTCAATAATCAATACCTAAAACTTGAATTGTACAACTTCTTACTGGCTATTACATCATCTTAGAAGCTTCATATGTGTTCTACTATGGTGCTTTTAGTTCCTCCGCATACCGCAGCACGCGACACAGCTTTGCAGACGATAAGTACAACCGTTTCTGAGAGAAGAGCGTCCAATGTGACGATCTGGCTTTAAGTCGATTCGATAACAAATGACGAAAACGGACGGATTTCTCAGGTTGGTTTTTACTACATATGAACAGTTTTCACATTCTCCCGTGCAACTGGGCTGCTAGTCCTACTTTCATACAGAATCTTAAGGTCCTAGCTCATGTTCAAGGCACCAAGCCAGCTAAAAATTCAATAACCGATACCTAAAACTTGAATTGTACTACTTCTTACTGGCTATTATATCATCTTAGAAGCTTCATCTGTGTTCTACTATGGTGTTTTTAGTGTCTCCCAATACCGCAGTACGCGACATAGTTTTGCAGACGATAAGTACAACCGTTTCAGAGATAAGAGCGGCCAATGTGATGATCTGGCTTTAAGTCGATTCGATAACAAATGACGAAAACGGACGGATTTCTCAGGTTTTTACTACATATGAACTCTTTTCACATTGTCCCGTGCAACTCGGCTGCTAGTCCTCCTTTCATGCAGAATCTCAAGGTCCTTGCTCATGTCCAAGGCACCAACGCCAGCTAAAAAGTCAATAATCGATACCTAGAACTTGAATTGTACTACTTCTTACTGGCTATTACATCAACTTAGAAGCTTCATCTGTGTTCTACTATGGTGATTTTAGTGTCTCCACATACCGCAGCACGCGACATAGCTTTGCAGACGATAAGTACAACCGTTTCAGAGAGAAGAGCGGCAAATGTGACCATCTGGCTTTAAATCGATTCGATAACAAATGACGAAAACGGATGGATATCTCAGGTTTTTACTACATATGAACACTTTTCACATTCTCCCGTGAAACTCGGCTGCTAGTCCTCCTTTCATGCAGAATCTTAAGGTCCTAGCTCATGTCCAAGGCTCCAAAGCCAGCTAAAAAGTCAATAATCGATACCTAAAACTTGAATTCTACTACTTCTTACTGGCTATTACATCAACTTAGAAGCTTCATCTGTGTTCTACTATGGTGCTTTTAGTGTCTCCGAATACCGCAGTACGCGACATAGCTTTGCAGACGATAAGAACAACCGTTTCAGAGAGCAGAGCTGCCAATGTGATGATTTGGCTTTAAGTCGATTCGATAACAAATGACGAAAAGGGACGGATTTCTCAGGTTGGTTTTTGCTACATATGAACACTTTTCACATTCACCCGTGCAACTCGGCTGCTAGTCCTTCTTTCATGCAGAATCTTAAGGTCCTAGATCATGTCCAAGGCCCCAAAGCCAGCTAAAAAGTCAACAATCAATATCTAAAACTTGAATTGTACTACTTCTTACTGGCTATTACATCAACTTAGAAGTTTCATCTGTGTTCTACTATGGTGCTTTTAGTGTCTCCGCATACCGCAGCACGCGACATAGCTTTGCAGACGATAAGTACAACAGATTCAGAGAGAAGAACGGCAAATGTGACGATCTGGCTTTAAGTCGATTCGATAACAAATGACGAAAACGGACGGATTTCTGAGGTTTTTACTACATATGAACACTTTTCACATTCTCCCGTGCAACTCGAGTGCTAGTCCTCCTTTCATGCAGAATCTTAAGGTCATAGCTCATGTCCAAGGCACCAAAGCCAGCTAAGAAGTCAATAACTATACCTAAAACTTGAATTGTACTATTTCTTACTGGCTATTATATCATCTTAGAAGCTTCATCTGTGTTCTACTATGGTGCGTTTAGTGTCTCCGAATACCGCAGTACGCGACATAGCTTTGCAGACGATAAGTACAAACGTTTCAGAGAGCAGAGCGGCCAATGTGCCGATTTGGCTTTAAGTCGATTCGATAACAAATGACGAAAACGGACGGATTTCTCAGGCTTTTACTACATTTGAACACTTTTCACATTCTCCCGTGCAACTCGGCTGCTAGTCCTCCTTTCATGCCGAATCTCAAGGTCAGAGCTCATGTCCAAGGCAGCAAAGCCAGCTAAAAAGTCAATAATCGATACCTAAAACTTGAATTGTACTATTTCTTACTGGCTATTACATCAACTTAGAAGCTTCATCTTTGTTCTACTATGGTGATTTTAGTGTCTCCACATACCGCAGCACGCGACATAGCTTTGCAGACGATAAGTACAACCGTTTAAGAGAGAAGAGCGGCCAATGTGTCCATCTGGCTTTAAGTCGATTCGATAACAAATGACGAAAACGGACGGATTTCTCAGGTTTTTACTACATATGAACACTTTTCACATTCTCCCGAGCAACGCGGCTGCTAGTCCTCCTCTCATGCAGAATCTTAAGGTCCTAGCTCATGTCCAAGGCACCGAAGCCAGCTAAAAAGTCAATAATCGATACCTAAAACATGAATTGTACTACTTCTTACTGGCTATTGCATCAACCTAGAAGATTCATCTGTGTTCTACTACGGTGATTTTAGCGTCCCTGCATACCGCAGCACTCGACATAGCTTTGCAGACGATAAGTACAACCGTTTCAGAGAGAAGAGCGGCCAATGTGACGATCTGGCTATAAGTCGATTCGATAACAAATGACGAAAACGGACGGATTTCTTAGGTTTTTACTACATATGAACACTTTTCACATTCTCCCGTGCAACTCGGCTGCTAGTCCTCCTTTCATGCAGAATCTTAAGGTCATAGCTCATGTCCAAGGCACCAAAGCCAGCTAAAAAGTCAATAACTATACCTAAAACTTGAATTGTACTATTTCTTACTGGCTATTACATCAACTTAGAAGCTTCATCTGTGTTCTACTATGGTGCTTTTAGTGTCTCCGCATACCGCAGCACGCGACATAGCTTTGCAGACGATAAATACAACGGTTTCAGAGAGAAGAGCGGCCAATGTGACGATCTGGCTTTAAGTCGATTCTATAACAAATGACGAAAAAGGACGGATGTCTCAGGTTTTTACTACATATGAACACTTTTCATATTCTCCCGTGCAACTGGGCTGCTAGTCCTCCTTTTATGCAGAATCCTAAAGTCCTAGCTCATGTCCAAGGCACCAAAGCCAGCTAAAAAGTCAATAATCGATACCTAAAACTTGAATTGGACTACTTCTTACTGGCTATTACATCAACTTAGAAGCTTCATCTGTGTTCTACTATGGTGCTTTTAGTGTCTACGCATACCGCAGCACGCGACATAGCTTTGCAGACGATAAGTACAACCGTTTCAGAGAGAAGAGCGGCCAATGTGACGTTCTGGCTTTAAGTCGATTCGATAACAAATCACGAAAACGGACGGATTTCTCAGGTTTTTACTACATATGAACACTTTTCACATTCTCCCGTGCAACTCGGCTGCTAGTCCTCCAATCATGCAGAATCTTAAGGTCATAGCTCATGTCCAAGGCACCAAAGCCAGCTAAAAAGTCAATAACGATACCTAAAACTTGAATTGTACTATTTCTTACTGGCTATTACATCAACTTAGAAGCTTCATCTGTGTTCTACTATGGTGCTTTTAGTGTCTCCGCATACCGCAGCACGCGACATAGCTTTGCACACGATAAGTACAACGGTTTCAGAGAGGAGAGCGGCCAATGTGACGATCTGGCTTTAATCACGAAAACGGACGGATTTCTCAGGTTTTTACTACATATGAACACTTTTCATATTCTCCCGTGCAACTGGGCTGCTAGTCCTCCTTTTATGCAGAATCTTAAGGTCCTAGCTCATGTCCAAGGCACCAAAGCCAGCTAAAAAGTCAATAATCGATACCTAAAACTTGAATTGGACTACTTCTTACTGGCTATTACATCAACTTAGAAGCTTCATCTGTGTTCTACTATGGTGCTTTTAGTGTCTCCGCATACCGCAGCACGCGACATAGCTTTGCAGACGATAAGTACAACCGTTTCAGAGAGAAGAGCGGCCAATGTGACGATCTGGCTTTAAGTCGATTCGATAACAAATCACGAAAACGGACGGATTTCTCAGGTTTTTACTACATATGAACACTTTTCACATTCTCCCGTGCAACTCGGCTGCTACTCCTCCTTTCATGAAGAATCTTAAGGTCCTAGCTCATGTCCAAGGCACCAAAGCCAGCTAAAAAGTCAATAATCAATACCTAAAACTTGAATTGTACAACTTATTACTTTCTATTACATCATCTTAGAAGCTTCATCTGTGTTCTACTATGGTGCTTTTAGTGCCTCCGCACACCGCAGCACGCGACATAGCTTTGCAGACGATAAGTACAACGGTTTCAGAGAGAAGAACGGCAAATGTGACGATCTGGCTTTAAGTCGATTAGATAACAAATGACGAAAATGGACGGATTTCTCAGGTTTTTACTACATATGAACACTTTTCACATTCTCCCGTGCAACTCGGGTGCTAGTCCTCCTTTCATGCAGAATCTTAAGGTCATAGCTCATGTCCAAGGCACCAAAGCCAGCTAAAAAGTCAATAAGTATACCTAAAACTTGAAATCTACTATTTCTTACTGGCTATTATATCTTCTTAGAAGCTTCATCTGTGTTCTACTATGGTGCGTTTAGTGTCTCCGAATACAACAGTACGCGACATAGCTTTGCAGACGATAAGTACAACCGTTTCAGAGAGAAGAGCGACAATGTGACGATCGGGCTTTGAGTCGATTCGATAACAAATCACGAAACCGGACGGATTTCTCAGGTTTTTACTACATATGAACACTTTTCACATTCTCCCGTGCAACTCGGCTGCTAGTCCTCCTTTCATGCAGAATCTTAAGGTCATAGCTCATGTCCAAGGCACCAAAGCCAGCTAAAAAGTCAATAACGATACCTAAAACTTGAATTGTACTATTTCTTACTGGCTATTACATCAACTTAGAAGCTTCATCTGTGTTCTACTATGGTGCTTTTAGTGTCTCCGCATACCGCAGCACGCGACATAGCTTTGCAGACGATAAGTACAACGGTTTCAGAGCGAAGAGCGGCCAATGTGACGATCTGGCTTTAAGTCGATTCGATAACAAATGACGAAAACGGACGGATGTCTCAGGTTTTTACTACATATGAACACTTTTCATATTCTCCCGTGCAACTGGGCTGCTAGTCCTCCTTTTATGCAGAATCTTAAGGTCCTAGCTCATGTCCAAGGCACCAAAGCCAGCTAAAAAGTCAATAATCGATACCTAAAACTTGAATTGGACTACTTCTTACTGGCTATTACATCAACTTAGAAGTTTCATCTGTGTTCTACTATGGTGCTTTTAGTGTCTCCGCATACCGCAGCACGCGACATAGCTTTGCAGACGATAAGTACAACCGTTTCAGAGAGAAGAGCGGCCAATGTGACGATCTGGCTTTAAGTCGATTCGATAACAAATGACGAAAACGGACGGATTTCTCAGGTTTTTACTACATATGAACACTTTTCACATTCTCCCGTGCAACTCGGCTGCTACTCCTCCTTTCATGAAGAATCTTAAGGTACTAGCTCATGTCCAAGGTTCCAAAGCCAGCTAAAAAGTCAATAATCAATACCTAAAACTTGAATTGTACAACTTATTACTTTCTATTACATCATCTTAGAAGCTTCATCTGTGTTCTACTATGGTGCTTTTAGTGCCTCCGCACATCGCAGCACGCGACATAGCTTTGCAGACGATAAGTACAACGGTTTCAGAGAGAAGAACGGCAAATGTGACGATCTGGCTTTAAGTCGATTAGATAACAAATGACGAAAATGGACGGATTTCTCAGGTTTTTACTACATATGAACACTTTTCACATTCTCCCGTGCAACTCGGGTGCTAGTCCTCCTTTCATGCATAATCTTAAGGTCATAGCTCATGTCCAAGGCACCAAAGCCAGCTAAAAAGTCAATAAGTATACCTAAAACTTGAATTCTACTATTTCTTACTGGCTATTATATCATCTTAGAAGCTTCATCTGTGTTCTACTATGGTGCGTTTAGTGTCTCCGAATACAACAGTACGCGACATAGCTTTGCAGACGATAAGTACAACCGTTTCAGAGAGAAGAGCGGCCAATGTGACGATCGGGCTTTAAGTCGATTCGATAACAAATGACGAAAACGGACGGATTTCTCAGGTTTTAACTACATATGAACACTTTTCACATTCTCCCGTGCAACTCGGCTGCTAGTCCTCCTTTCATGCCGAATCTCAAGGTCCTAGCTCATGTCCAAGGCACCAAAGCCAGCTAAAAAGTCAATAACGATACCTAAAACTTGAATTGTACTATTTCTTAGTGGCTATTACATCAACTTAGAAGCTTCATCTGTGTTCTACTATGGTGATTTTAGTGTCTCCACATACCGCAGCACGCGACATAGCTCTGCAGACGATAAGTACAACCGTTTAAGAGAGTAGAGCGGACAATGTGTCCATCTGGCTTTAAGTCGATTCGTTAACAAATGACGAAAACGGACGGATGTCTCAGGTTTTTACTACATATGAACACTTTTCACATTCTCCCGTGCAACTGGGCAGCTAGTCCTCCTTTTATGCAGAATCTTAAGGTCCTAGCTCATGTCCAAGGCGCCAAAGCCAGCTAAAAAGTCAATAATCGATACCTAAAACTTGAATTGGATTACTTCTTACTGGCTATTACATCAACTTAGAAGCTTCATCTGTGTTCTACTATGGTGCTTTTAGTGTCTCCGCATACCGCAGCACGCGACCTAGCTTTGCAGACGATAAGTACAACCGTTCCAAAGAGAGAAGAGCGGCCAATGTGACGATCTGGCTTTAAGTCGATTCGATAACAAATGACGAAAACGGACGGATTTCTCAGGTTTTTACTACATATGAACACTTTTCACATTCTCCCGTGCAACTCAGCTGCTACTCCTCCTTTCATGAAGAATCTTAAGGTCCTAGCTCATGTCGAAGGCACCAAAGCCAGCTAAAAAGTCAATAATCAATACCTAAAACTTGAATTGTACAACTTCTTACTGGCTATTACATCATCTTAGAAGCTTCATATGTGTTCTACTATGGTGCTTTTAGTGCCTCCGCATACCGCAGCACGCGACATAGCTTTGCAGACGATAAGTACAACCGTTTCTGAGAGAAGAGCGGCCAATGTGACGATCTGGCTTTAAGTCGATTCGATAACAAATGACGAAAACGGACGGATTTCTCAGGTTGGTTTTTACTACATATGAACAGTTTTCACATTCTCCCGTGCAACTGGGCTGCTAGTCCTCCTTTCATACAGAATCTTAAGGTCCTAGCTCATGTTCAAGGCACCAAGCCAGCTAAAAATTCAATAACCGATACCTAAAACTTGAATTGTACTACTTCTTACTGGCTATTATATCATCTTAGAAGCTTCATCTATGTTCTACTATGGTGTTTTTAGTGTCTCCCAATACCGCAGTACGCGACATAGTTTTGCAGACGATAAGTACAACCGTTTCAGAGATAAGAGCGGCCAATGTGATGATCTGGCTTTAAGTCGATTCGATAACAAATGACGAAAACGGACGGATTTCTCAGGTTTTTACTACATATGAACTCTTTTCACATTGTCCCGTGCAACTCGGCTGCTAGTCCTCCTTTCATGCCGAATCTCAAGGTCATTGCTCATGTCCAAGGCACCAACGCCAGCTAAAAAGTCAATAATCGATACCTAGAACTTGAATTGTACTACTTCTTACTGGCTATTACATCAACTTAGAAGCTTCATCTGTGTTCTACTATGGTGATTTTAGTGTCTCCACATACCGCAGCACGCGACATAGCTTTGCAGACGATAAGTACAACCGTTTCAGAGAGAAGAGCGGCAAATGTGACCATCTGGCTTTAAGTCGATTCGATAACAAATGACGAAAACGGACGGATATCTCAGGTTTTTACTACATATGAACACTTTTCACATTCTCCCGTGAAACTCGGCTGCTAGTCCTCCTTTCATGCAGAATCTTAAGGTCCTAGCTCATGTCCAAGGCTCCAAAGCCACCTAAAAAGTCAATAATCGATACCTAAAACTTGAATTCTACTACTTCTTACTGGCTATTACATCAACTTAGAAGCTTCATCTGTGTTCTACTATGGTGCTTTTAGTGTCTCCGAATACCGCAGTACGCGACATAGCTTTGCAGACGATAAGAACAACCGTTTCAGAGAGCAGAGCTGCCAATGTGATGATTTGGCTTTAAGTCGATTCGATAACAAATGACGAAAACGGACGGATTTCTCAGGTTGGTTTTTACTACATATGAACACTTTTCACATTCACCCGTGCAACTCGGCTGCTAGTCCTTCTTTCATGCAGAATCTTAAGGTCCTAGATCATGTCCAAGGCCCCAAAGCCAGCTAAAAAGTCAATAATCAATATCTAAAACTTGAATTGTACTACTTCTTACTGGCTATTACATCAACTTAGAAGTTTCATCTGTGTTCTACTATGGTGCTTTTAGTGTCTCCGCATACCGCAGCACGCGACATAGCTTTGCAGACGATAAGTACAACAGATTCAGAGAGAAGAACGGCAAATGTGACGATCTGGCTTTAAGTCGATTCGATAACAAATGACGAAAACGGACGGATTTCTGAGGTTTTTACTACATATGAACACTTTTCACATTCTCCCGTGCAACTCGAGTGCTAGTCCTCCTTTCATGCAGAATCTTAAGGTCATAGCTCATGTCCAAGGCACCAAAGCCAGCTAAAAAGTCAATAACTATACCTAAAACTTGAATTGTACTATTTCTTACTGGCTATTATATCATTTAGAAGCTTCATCTGTGTTCTACTATGGTGCGTTTAGTGTCTCCGAATACCGCAGTACGTGACATAGCTTTGCAGACGATAAGTACAAACGTTTCAGAGAGCAGAGCGGCCAATGTGCCGATTTGGCTTTAAGTCGATTCGATAACAAATGACGAAAACGGACGGATTTCTCAGGTTTTTACTACATTTGAACACTTTTCACATTCTCCCGTGAGACTCGGCTGCTAGTCCTCCTTTCATGCCGAATCTCAAGGTCATAGCTCATGTCCAAGGCACCAAAGCCAGCTAAAAAGTCAATAATCGATACCTAAAACTTGAATTGTACTATTTCTTACAGGCTATTACATCAACTTAGAAGCTTCATCTTTGATCTACTATGGTGATTTTAGTGTCTCCACATACCGCAGCACGCGACATAGCTCTGCAGACGATAAGTACAACCGTTTAAGAGAGAAGAGCGGCCAATGTGTCCATCTGGCTTTAAGTCGATTCGATAACAAATGACGAAAACGGACGGATTTCTCAGGTTTTTACTACATATGAACACTTTTCACATTCTCCCGAGCAACGCGGCTGCTAGTCCTCCTCTCATGCAGAATCTTAAGGTCCTAGCTCATGTCCAAGGCACCGAAGCCAGCTAAAAAGTCAATAATCGATACCTAAAACATGAATTGTACTACTTCTTACTGGCTATTGCATCAACTTAGAAGCTTCATCTGTGTTCTACTATGGTGATTTTAGCGTCCCTGCATACCGCAGCACGCGACATAGCTTTGCAGACGATAAGTACAACCGTTTCAGAGAGAAGAGCGGCCAATGTGACGATCTGGCTATAAGTCGATTCGATAACAAATGACGAAAACGGACGGATTTCTCAGGTTTTTACTACATATGAACACTTTTCACATTCTCCCGTGCAACTCGGCTGCTAGTCCTCCTTTCATGCAGAATCTTAAGGTCACTGCTCATGTCCAAGGCACCAAAGCCAGCTAAAAAGTCAATAACTATACCTAAAACTTGAATTGTACTATTTCTTACTGGCTATTACATCAACTTAGAAGCTTCATCTGTGTTCTACTATGGTGCTTTTAGTGTCTCCGCATACCGCAGCACGCGACATAGCTTTGCAGACGATAAGTACAACGGTTTCAGAGAGAAGAGCGGCCAATGTGACGATCTGGCTTTAAGTCGATTCGATAACAAATGACGAAAAAGGACGGATGTCTCAGGTTTTTACTACGTATGAACACTTTTTATATTCTCCCGTGCAACTGGGCTGCTAGTCCTGCTTTCATGCAGAATCTTAAGGTCCTACCTCATGTCCAAGGCACCAAAGCCAGCTAAAAAGTCAATAATCGGTACCTAAAACTTGAATTGGACTACTTCTTACTGGCTATTACATCAACTTAGAAGCTTCATCTGTGTTCTACTATGGTGCTTTTAGTGTCTACGCATACCGCAGCACGCGACATAGCTTTGCAGACGATAAGTACAACCGTTTCAGAGAGAAGAGCGGCCAATGTGACGATCTGGCTTTAAGTCGATTCGATAACAAATCACGAAAACGGACGGATTTCTCAGGTTTTTACTATATATGAACACTTTTCACATTCTCCCGTGCAACTCGGCTGCTAGTCCTCCTTTCATGCAGAATCTTAAGGTCATAGCTCATGTCCAAGGCACCAAAGCCAGCTAAAAAGTCAATAACGATACCTAAAACTTGAATTGTACTATTTCTTACTGGCTATTACATCAACTTAGAAGCTTCATCTGTGTTCTACTATGGTGCTTTTAGTGTCTCCGCATACCGCAGCACGCGACATAGCTTTGCAGACGATAAGTACAACGGTTTCAGAGAGAAGAGCGGCCAATGTGACGATCTGGCTTTAATCACGAAAAAGGTCGGATTTCTCAGGTTTTTACTACATATGAACACTTTTCATATTCTCCCGTGCAACTGGGCTGCTAGTTCTCCTTTTATGCAGAATCTTAAGGTCCTAGCTCATGTCCAAGGCACCAAAGCCAGCTAAAAAGTCAATAATCGATACCTAAAACTTGAATTGGACTACTTCTTACTGGCTATTACATCAACTTAGAAGCTTCATCTGTGTTCTACTATGGTGCTTTTAGTGTCTCCACATACCGCAGCACGCGACATAGCTTTGCAGACGATAAGTACAACCGTTTCAGAGAGAAGAGCGGCCAATGTGACGATCTGGCTTTAAGTCGATTCGATAACAAATCACGAAAACGGACGGATTTCTCAGGTTTTTACTACATATGAACACTTTTCACATTCTCCCGTGCAACTCGGCTGCTACTCCTCCTTTCATGAAGAATCTTAAGGTCCTAGCTCATGTCCAAGGCACCAAAGCCAGCTAAAAAGTCAATAATCAATACCTAAAACTTGAATTGTACAACTTATTACTTTCTATTACATCATCTTAGAAGCTTCATCTGTGTTCTACTATGGTGCTTTTAGTGCCTCCGCACACCGCAGCACGCGACATAGCTTTGCAGACGATAAGTACAACGGTTTCAGAGAGAAGAACGGCAAATGTGACGATCTGGCTTTAAGTCGATTAGATAACAAATGACGAAAATGGACGGATTTCTCAGGTTTTTACTACATATGAACACTTTTCACATTCTCCCGTGCAACTCGGGTGCTAGTCCTCCTTTCATGCAGAATCTTAAGGTCATAGCTCATGTCCAAGGCACCAAAGCCAGCTAAAAAGTCAATAAGTATACCTAAAACTTGAATTCTACTATTTCTTACTGGCTATTATATCATCTTAGAAGCTTCATCTGTGTTCTACTATGGTGCGTTTAGTGTCTCCGAATACAACAGTACGCGACATAGCTTTGCAGACGATAAGTACAACCGTTTCAGAGAGAAGAGCGGCCAATGTGACGATCGGGCTTTAAGTCGATTCGATAACAAATGACGAAAACGGACGGATTTCTCAGGTTTTTACTACATATGAACACTTTTCACATTCTCCCGTGCAACTCGGCTGCTAGTCCTCCTTTCATGCCGAATCTCAAGGTCCTAGCTCATGTCCAAGGCACCAAAGCCAGCTAAAAAGTCAATAATCGATACCTAAATCTTGAATTGTACTATTTCTTACTGGCTATTACATCAACTTAGAAGCTTCATCTGTGTTCTACTATGGTGATTTTAGTGTCTCCACATACCGCAGCACGCGACATAGCTCTGCAGACGATAAGTACAACCGTTTAAGAGAGAAGAGCGGGCAATGTGTCCATCTGGCTTTAAGTCGATTCGATAACAAATGACGAAAACGGACGGATTTCTCAGGTTTTTACTACATATGAACACTTTTCACATTCTCCCGTGCAACCCGGCTGCTAGTCCTGCTTTCATGCAGAATCTTAAGGTCCTAGATCATGTCCAAGGCACCGAAGCCAGCTAAAAAGTCAATAATCGATATCTAAAACTTGAATTCTACTACTTCTTACTGGCTATTACATCAACTTAAAAGCTTCATCTGTGTTCTACTATGGTGCTTTTAGTGTCTCCGCATACCGCAGCACGCGACATAGCTTTGCAGACGATAAGTACAACGGTTTCAGAGAGAAGAGCGGCCAATGTGACGATCTGGCTTTAAGTCTATTCGATAACAAATGACGAAAACGGACGGATGTCTCAGGTTTTTACTACATATGAACACTTTTCACATTCTCCCGTGCAACTGGGCAGCTAGTCCTCCTTTTATGCAGAATCTTAAGGTCCTAGCTCATGTCCAAGGCACCAAAGCCAGCTAAAAAGTCAATAATCGATACCTAAAACTTGAATTGTACTACTTCTTACTGGCTATTATATCATCTTAGAAGCTTCATCTGTGTTCTACTATGGTGTTTTTAGTGTCTCCCAATACCGCAGTACGCGACATAGTTTTGCAGACGATAAGTACAACCGTTTCAGAGATAAGAGCGGCCGATGTGATGATCTGGCTTTAAGTCGATTGGATAACAAATGACGCAAACGGACGGATTTCTCAGGTTTTTACTACATATGAACTCTTTTCACATTGTCCCGTGCAACTCGGCTGCTAGTCCTCCTTTCATGCAGAATCTCAAGGTCCGTGCTCATGTCCAAGGCACCAACGCCAGCTAAAAAGTCAATAATCGATACCTAGAACTTGAATTGTACTACTTCTTACTGGCTATTACATCAACTTAGAAGCTTCATCTGTGTTCTACTATGGTGATTTTAGTGTCTCCACATACCGCAGCACGCGACATAGCTTTGCAGACGATAAGTACAACCGTTTCAGAGAGAAGAGCGGCAAATGTGACCATCTGGCTTTAAGTCGATTCGATAACAAATGACGAAAACGGACGGATATCTCAGGTTTTTACTACATATGAACACTTTTCACATTCTCCCGTGAAACTCGGCTGCTAGTCCTCCTTTCATGCAGAATCTTAAGGTCCTAGCTCATGTCCAAGGCACCAAAGCCAGCTAAAAAGTCAATAAGTATACCAAAAACTTGAATTCTACTATTTCTTACTGGCTATTATATCATCTTAGAAGCTTCATCTGTGTTCTACTATGGTGCGTTTAGTGTCTCCGAATACAACAGTACGCGACATAGCTTTGCAGACGATAAGTACAACCGTTTCAGAGAGAAGAGCGGCCAATGTGACGATCGGGCTTTAAGTCGATTCGATAACAAATCACGAAAACGGACGGATTTCTCAGGTTTTTACTACATTTGAACACTTTTCACATTCTCCCGTGCAACTCGGCTGCTAGTCCTCCTTTCATGCCGAATCTCAAGGTCATAGCTCATGTCCAAGGCACCGAAGCCAGCTAAAAATCAATAATCGATACCTAAAACTTGAATTGTACTATTTCTTACTGGCTATTACATCAACTTAGAAGCTTCATCTTTGTTCTACTATGGTGATTTTAGCGTCTCCACATACCGCAGCACGCGACATAGCTCTGCAGACGATAAGTACAACCGTATAAGAGAGAAGAGCGGCCAATGTGTCCATCTGGCTTTAAGTCGATTCGATAACAAATGACGAAAACGGACGGATTTCTCAGGTTTTTACTACATATGAACACTTTTCACATTCTCCCGTGCAACTCGGCTGCTAGTCCTAATTTCATGCAGAATCTTAAGGTCCTAGCTCATGTCCAAGGCACCGAAGCCAGCTAAAAATCAATAATCGATACCTAAAACTTTAATTCTACTACTTCTTACTGGCTATTACATCAACTTAAAAGCTTCATCTGTGTTCTACTATGGAGATTTTAGTGTCTCCGCATACCGCAGCACGCGACATAGCTTTGCAGACGATAAGTACAACCGTTTTAGAGAGAAGAGCGGCCAATGTTACGATCTGGCTTTAAGTCGATTCGATAACAAATGACGCAAACGGACGGATTTCTCAGGTTTTTACTAGATATGAACACTTTTCACATTCTCCCGTGCAACTCGGCTGCTAGTCCTCCTTTCATGCAGAATCTTAAGGTCCTAGCTCATGTCCAAGTCACCAAAGCCAGCTAAAAAGTCAATAATCGATACCTAAAACTTGAATTGGACTACTTCTTAGTGGCTATTACATCAACTTAGATGCTTCATCTGTGTTCTACTATGGTGATTTTAGTGTCTCCGCATACCGCAGCACGCGACATAGCTTTGCAGACGATAAGTACAACCGTTTTAGAGAGAAGAGCGGCCAATGTTACGATCTGGCTTTAAGTCGATTCGATAACAAATGACGAAAACGGACGGATTTCTCAGGTTTTTACTACATATGAACACTTTTCACATTCTCCCGTGCAACTCGGCAGCTAGTCCTCCTTTCATGCAGAATCTTAAGGTCCTAGCTCATGTCCAAGGCACCAAAGCCAGCTAAAAAGTCAATAATCGATACCTAAAACTTGAATTGGACTACTTCTTACTGGCTATTACATCAACTTAGAACCTTCATCAATGTTCTACTACGGTGCTTTTAGATTCTCCGCATACCGCAGCACGCGACACAGCTGTGCAGACGATAAGTACAACCGTTTCAGAGAGAAGAGCGGCCAATGTGACGATCTGGCTATAAGTCGATTCGATAACAAATGACGAAAACGGACGGATTTCTCAGGTTTTTACTACATGCGAACACTTTTTACATTCTCCCGTGCAACTCGGCTGCTAGTCGTCCTTTCATGCAGAATCTCAAGGTCCTAGCTCATGTCCAAGGCACCAAGGCAGCTAAAAGGTCAATAATCAATACTTAAAACTTGAATTGTACTACTTCTTACTGGCTATTACATCAACTTAGAAGCTTCATCTGTGTTCTACTATGGTGCTTTTAGTGTCTCCGCATACCGCAGCAGGCGACATAGCTTTGCAGACGATAAGTACAACCGTTTCAGAGAGAAGAGCGGTCAATGTGACGATCTGGCTTTAAGACGATTCGATAACAAATGACGAAAACGGACGGATTTCTTAGGTTTTTACTACATATGAACACTTTTCACATTCTCCCGTGCAACTCGGCAGCTAGTCCTCCTTTCATGCAGAATCTTAAGGTCCTAGCTCAAGTCCAAGTCACCAAATCCAGCTAAAAAGTCAATAACCGATACCTAAAACTTGAATTGTACTACTTCTTACTGGCTATTACATCAACTTAGAAGCTTCATCTGTGTTCTACTATGGTGCTTTTAGTGTCTCCGCATACCGCAGCACGCGACATAGCTTTGTAGACGATAATTACAACCGTTTCAGAGAGAAGAGCGGCCAATGTGACGATCTGGCTTTAAGTCGATTCGATAACAAATGACGAAAACGGACGGATTTCTCAGGGTTTTATTACATATGAACACTTTTCACATTCTACCGTGCAACTCGGTTGCTAGTCCTCCTTTCATATAGAACCTTAAGGTCCTAGCTCATGTCCAAGTCACCAAAGCCAGCTAAAAAGTCAATAATCGATACCTAAAACTTGAATTGGACTACTTCTTACTGGCTATTACATCAACTTAGATGCTTCATCTGTGTTCTACTATGGTGATTTTAGTGTCTCCGCATACCGCAGCACGCGACATAGCTTTGCAGACGATAAGTACAACCGTTTCAGAGAGAAGAGCGGCCAATGTGACGATCTGGCTATAAGTCGATTCGATAACAAATGACGAAAACGGACGAATTTCTCAGGTTTTTACTACATGCGAACACTTTTCACATTCTCCCGTGCAACTCGGCTGCTAGTCCTCCTTTCATGCAGAATCTCAAGGTCCTAGCTCATGTCCAAGGCACCAAGGCAGCTAAAAGGGCAATAATCAATACTTAAAACTTGAATTGTACTACTTCTTACTGGCTATTACATCAACTTAGAAGCTTCATCTGTGTTCTACTATGGTGCTTTTAATGTCTCCGCATACCGCAGCACGCGACATAGCTTTGCAGACGATAAGTACAACCGTTTCAGAGAGAAGAGCGGTCAATGTGACGATCTGGCTTTAAGACGATTCGATAACAAATGACGAAAACGGACGGATTTCTTGGGTTTTTACTACATATGAACACTTTTCACATTCTCCCGTGCAACTCGGCAGCTAGTCGTCCTTTCATGCAGACTCTTAAGGTCCTAGCTCATGTCCAAGGCACCAAAGCCAGCTAAAAAGTCAATAACCGATACCTAGAACTTGAATTGTACTACTTCTTACTGGCTATTACATCAACTTAGAAGCTTCATCTGTGTTCTACTATGGTGATTTTAGTGTCTCCACATACCGCAGCACGCGACATAGCTTTGCAGACGATAAGTACAACCGTTTCAGAGAGAAGAGCGGCAAATGTGACCATCTGGCTTTAAGTCGATTCGATAACAAATGACGAAAACGGACGGATATCTCAGGTTTTTACTACATATGAACACTTTTCACATTCTCCCGTGAAACTCGGCTGCTAGTCCTCCTTTCATGCAGAATCTTAAGGTCCTAGCTCATGTCCAAGGCACCAAAGCCAGCTAAAAAGTCAATAAGTATACCAAAAACTTGAATTCTACTATTTCTTACTGGCTATTATATCATCTTAGAAGCTTCATCTGTGTTCTACTATGGTGCGTTTAGTGTCTCCGAATACAACAGTACGCGACATAGCTTTGCAGACGATAAGTACAACCGTTTCAGAGAGAAGAGCGGCCAATGTGACGATCGGGCTTTAAGTCGATTCGATAACAAATCACGAAAACGGACGGATTTCTCAGGTTTTTACTACATTTGAACACTTTTCACATTCTCCCGTGCAACTCGGCTGCTAGTCCTCCTTTCATGCCGAATCTCAAGGTCATAGCTCATGTCCAAGGCACCGAAGCCAGCTAAAAATCAATAATCGATACCTAAAACTTGAATTGTACTATTTCTTACTGGCTATTACATCAACTTAGAAGCTTCATCTTTGTTCTACTATGGTGATTTTAGCGTCTCCACATACCGCAGCACGCGACATAGCTCTGCAGACGATAAGTACAACCGTATAAGAGAGAAGAGCGGCCAATGTGTCCATCTGGCTTTAAGTCGATTCGATAACAAATGACGAAAACGGACGGATTTCTCAGGTTTTTACTACATATGAACACTTTTCACATTCTCCCGTGCAACTCGGCTGCTAGTCCTAATTTCATGCAGAATCTTAAGGTCCTAGCTCATGTCCAAGGCACCGAAGCCAGCTAAAAATCAATAATCGATACCTAAAACTTTAATTCTACTACTTCTTACTGGCTATTACATCAACTTAAAAGCTTCATCTGTGTTCTACTATGGAGATTTTAGTGTCTCCGCATACCGCAGCACGCGACATAGCTTTGCAGACGATAAGTACAACCGTTTTAGAGAGAAGAGCGGCCAATGTTACGATCTGGCTTTAAGTCGATTCGATAACAAATGACGCAAACGGACGGATTTCTCAGGTTTTTACTAGATATGAACACTTTTCACATTCTCCCGTGCAACTCGGCTGCTAGTCCTCCTTTCATGCAGAATCTTAAGGTCCTAGCTCATGTCCAAGTCACCAAAGCCAGCTAAAAAGTCAATAATCGATACCTAAAACTTGAATTGGACTACTTCTTAGTGGCTATTACATCAACTTAGATGCTTCATCTGTGTTCTACTATGGTGATTTTAGTGTCTCCGCATACCGCAGCACGCGACATAGCTTTGCAGACGATAAGTACAACCGTTTTAGAGAGAAGAGCGGCCAATGTTACGATCTGGCTTTAAGTCGATTCGATAACAAATGACGAAAACGGACGGATTTCTCAGGTTTTTACTACATATGAACACTTTTCACATTCTCCCGTGCAACTCGGCAGCTAGTCCTCCTTTCATGCAGAATCTTAAGGTCCTAGCTCATGTCCAAGGCACCAAAGCCAGCTAAAAAGTCAATAATCGATACCTAAAACTTGAATTGGACTACTTCTTACTGGCTATTACATCAACTTAGAACCTTCATCAATGTTCTACTACGGTGCTTTTAGATTCTCCGCATACCGCAGCACGCGACACAGCTGTGCAGACGATAAGTACAACCGTTTCAGAGAGAAGAGCGGCCAATGTGACGATCTGGCTATAAGTCGATTCGATAACAAATGACGAAAACGGACGGATTTCTCAGGTTTTTACTACATGCGAACACTTTTTACATTCTCCCGTGCAACTCGGCTGCTAGTCGTCCTTTCATGCAGAATCTCAAGGTCCTAGCTCATGTCCAAGGCACCAAGGCAGCTAAAAGGTCAATAATCAATACTTAAAACTTGAATTGTACTACTTCTTACTGGCTATTACATCAACTTAGAAGCTTCATCTGTGTTCTACTATGGTGCTTTTAGTGTCTCCGCATACCGCAGCAGGCGACATAGCTTTGCAGACGATAAGTACAACCGTTTCAGAGAGAAGAGCGGTCAATGTGACGATCTGGCTTTAAGACGATTCGATAACAAATGACGAAAACGGACGGATTTCTTAGGTTTTTACTACATATGAACACTTTTCACATTCTCCCGTGCAACTCGGCAGCTAGTCCTCCTTTCATGCAGAATCTTAAGGTCCTAGCTCAAGTCCAATTCACCAAATCCAGCTAAAAAGTCAATAACCGATACCTAAAACTTGAATTGTACTACTTCTTACTGGCTATTACATCAACTTAGAAGCTTCATCTGTGTTCTACTATGGTGCTTTTAGTGTCTCCGCATACCGCAGCACGCGACATAGCTTTGTAGACGATAATTACAACCGTTTCAGAGAGAAGAGCGGCCAATGTGACGATCTGGCTTTAAGTCGATTCGATAACAAATGACGAAAACGGACGGATTTCTCAGGGTTTTATTACATATGAACACTTTTCACATTCTACCGTGCAACTCGGTTGCTAGTCCTCCTTTCATATAGAACCTTAAGGTCCTAGCTCATGTCCAAGTCACCAAAGCCAGCTAAAAAGTCAATAATCGATACCTAAAACTTGAATTGGACTACTTCTTACTGGCTATTACATCAACTTAGATGCTTCATCTGTGTTCTACTATGGTGATTTTAGTGTCTCCGCATACCGCAGCACGCGACATAGCTTTGCAGACGATAAGTACAACCGTTTCAGAGAGAAGAGCGGCCAATGTGACGATCTGGCTATAAGTCGATTCGATAACAAATGACGAAAACGGACGAATTTCTCAGGTTTTTACTACATGCGAACACTTTTCACATTCTCCCGTGCAACTCGGCTGCTAGTCCTCCTTTCATGCAGAATCTCAAGGTCCTAGCTCATGTCCAAGGCACCAAGGCAGCTAAAAGGGCAATAATCAATACTTAAAACTTGAATTGTACTACTTCTTACTGGCTATTACATCAACTTAGAAGCTTCATCTGTGTTCTACTATGGTGCTTTTAATGTCTCCGCATACCGCAGCACGCGACATAGCTTTGCAGACGATAAGTACAACCGTTTCAGAGAGAAGAGCGGTCAATGTGACGATCTGGCTTTAAGACGATTCGATAACAAATGACGAAAACGGACGGATTTCTTGGGTTTTTACTACATATGAACACTTTTCACATTCTCCCGTGCAACTCGGCAGCTAGTCGTCCTTTCATGCAGACTCTTAAGGTCCTAGCTCATGTCCAAGGCACCAAAGCCAGCTAAAAAGTCAATAACCGATACCTAAAACTTGAATTGTATTACTTGTTACTGGCTATTACATCAACTTAGAAGCTTCATCTGTGTCCTACTATGGTGCTTTTAGTGTCTCCGCATACCGCAGCACGCGACATAGCTTTGTAGACGATAAGTACAACCGTTTCAGAGAGAAGAGCGGCCAATGTGACGATCAGGCTTTAAGTCGATTCGATAACAAATGACGAAAACGGACTTATTTCTCAGGTTTTTATTACATATGAACACTTTTCACATTCTCCCGTGCAACTCGGCTGCTAGTCCTCCTTTCATGCAGAATCGTAAGGTCCTAGCTCATGTCCAAGGCACCAAAGCCAGCTAAAAAGTCAATAATCGATACCTAAAACTTGAATTGTACTAGTTCTTACTGGCTATTACATCAACTTAGAAGCTTTATCTGTGTTCTACTATGATCATTTTCGTGTCTCCGCATACCGCAGCACGCGACATAGCTTTGCAGACAATAAGTACAACCGTTTCATAGGGAAGAGTGACCAATGTGACGATCTGGCTTTAAGTCGATTCGATAACAAATGACGAAAACGGACGGATTTCTCAGGTTTTTACTACATATGAACACTTTTCACATTCTCCCGTGCAACTCTGCTCCTAGTCCTCCTTTCATGCAGAATCTTAAGGTCTTAGCTCATGTCCAAGGGACCAAAGCGAGCCAAAAAGTCAATAACCGATACCTAAAAATTGAATTGTACAACTTCTTACTGGCTATTACATCAACTTAGAAGCTTCATCTGTGTTCTACTATGGTGTTTTTGATGTCTCCGAATACCGCAGTACGTGACATAGCTTTGCAGACGATAAGTACAACCGTTTCAGAGAGAAGAGCGGCCAATGTGACCATCTGGCTTTAAGTCGATTCGATAACAAATGACGAAAACGGACGGATTTCTCAGGTTTTTACTACATATGAACACTTTCCACATTCTCCCGTGCAACTCGGCTGCTAGTCCTCCTTTCATGCAGAATCTTAAGGTCCTAGCTCATGTCCAAGGCACCGAAGCCAGCTAAAAAGTCAATAATCGATACATAAAACTTGAATTGGACTACTTCTTACTGGCTATTGCATCAAGTTAGAAGCTTCATCTGTGTTCTACTATGGTGCTTTTAGTGTCTCCGCATACCGCAGCACGCGACATAGCTTTGCAGACGATAAGTACAACCGTTTCAGAGAGAAGAGCGGCCAATGTGACGATCTGGCTTTAAGTCGATTCGATAACAAATGACGAAAACGGACGGATTTCTCAGGTTTTTACTACGTATGAACACTTCTCACATTCACCCGTGCAACTCCTCTGCTAGTCCTCCTTTCATGCAGAATCTTAAGGTCCTAGCTCATGTCCAAGGCATCAAAGCCAGCTAAAAAGTCAATTATCGATAACTAAAACTTGAATTGTACTACTTCTTACTGGCTATTATATCAACTTAGAAGCTTCATCTGTGTTCTACTATGAAGATTTTCTTGTCTCCGCATACCGCAGCACGCGACATAGCTTTGCAGACGATATGTACAACCGTTCAGAGAGAAGAGCGGCCAATGTGACGATCTGGCTTTAAGTCGATTCGATAACAAATGACGAAAACGGACGGATTTCTCAGGTTTTTACTACATATGAACACTTTTCACATTCTCCCGTGCAACTCGGCTGCTAGTCCTAATTTCATGCAGAATCTTAAGGTCCTAGCTCATGTCCAAGGCACCGAAGCCAGCTAAAAATCAATAATCGATACCTAAAACTTTAATTCTACTACTTCTTACTGGCTATTACATCAACTTAAAAGCTTCATCTGTGTTCTACTATGGAGATTTTAGTGTCTCCGCATACCGCAGCACGCGACATAGCTTTGCAGACGATAAGTACAACCGTTTTAGAGAGAAGAGCGGCCAATGTTACGATCTGGCTTTAAGTCGATTCGATAACAAATGACGCAAACGGACGGATTTCTCAGGTTTTTACTAGATATGAACACTTTTCACATTCTCCCGTGCAACTCGGCTGCTAGTCCTCCTTTCATGCAGAATCTTAAGGTCCTAGCTCATGTCCAAGTCACCAAAGCCAGCTAAAAAGTCAATAATCGATACCTAAAACTTGAATTGGACTACTTCTTAGTGGCTATTACATCAACTTAGATGCTTCATCTGTGTTCTACTATGGTGATTTTAGTGTCTCCGCATACCGCAGCACGCGACATAGCTTTGCAGACGATAAGTACAACCGTTTTAGAGAGAAGAGCGGCCAATGTTACGATCTGGCTTTAAGTCGATTCGATAACAAATGACGAAAACGGACGGATTTCTCAGGTTTTTACTACATATGAACACTTTTCACATTCTCCCGTGCAACTCGGCAGCTAGTCCTCCTTTCATGCAGAATCTTAAGGACCTAGCTCATGTCCAAGGCACCAAAGCCAGCTAAAAAGTCAATAATCGATACCTAAAACTTGAATTGGACTACTTCTTACTGGCTATTACATCAACTTAGAACCTTCATCAATGTTCTACTACGGTGCTTTTAGATTCTCCGCATACCGCAGCACGCGACATAGCTTTGTAGACGATAAGTACAACCGTTTCAGAGAGAAGAGCGGCCAATGTGACGATCAGGCTTTAAGTCGATTCGATAACAAATGACGAAAACGGACTTATTTCTCAGGTTTTTATTACATATGAACACTTTTCACATTCTCCCGTGCAACTCGGCTGCTAGTCCTCCTTTCATGCAGAATCGTAAGGTCCTAGCTCATGTCCAAGGCACCAAAGCCAGCTAAAAAGTCAATAATCGATACCTAAAACTTGAATTGTACTAGTTCTTACTGGCTATTACATCAACTTAGAAGCTTTATCTGTGTTCTACTATGATCATTTTCGTGTCTCCGCATACCGCAGCACGCGACATAGCTTTGCAGACAATAAGTACAACCGTTTCATAGGGAAGAGTGACCAATGTGACGATCTGGCTTTAAGTCGATTCGATAACAAATGACGAAAACGGACGGATTTCTCAGGTTTTTACTACATATGAACACTTTTCACATTCTCCCGTGCAACTCTGCTCCTAGTCCTCCTTTCATGCAGAATCTTAAGGTCTTAGCTCATGTCCAAGGGACCAAAGCGAGCCAAAAAGTCAATAACCGATACCTAAAAATTGAATTGTACAACTTCTTACTGGCTATTACATCAACTTAGAAGCTTCATCTGTGTTCTACTATGGTGTTTTTGATGTCTCCGAATACCGCAGTACGTGACATAGCTTTGCAGACGATAAGTACAACCGTTTCAGAGAGAAGAGCGGCCAATGTGACCATCTGGCTTTAAGTCGATTCGATAACAAATGACGAAAACGGACGGATTTCTCAGGTTTTTACTACATATGAACACTTTCCACATTCTCCCGTGCAACTCGGCTGCTAGTCCTCCTTTCATGCAGAATCTTAAGGTCCTAGCTCATGTCCAAGGCACCGAAGCCAGCTAAAAAGTCAATAATCGATACATAAAACTTGAATTGGACTACTTCTTACTGGCTATTGCATCAAGTTAGAAGCTTCATCTGTGTTCTACTATGGTGCTTTTAGTGTCTCCGCATACCGCAGCACGCGACATAGCTTTGCAGACGATAAGTACAACCGTTTCAGAGAGAAGAGCGGCCAATGTGACGATCTGGCTTTAAGTCGATTCGATAACAAATGACGAAAACGGACGGATTTCTCAGGTTTTTACTACGTATGAACACTTCTCACATTCACCCGTGCAACTCCTCTGCTAGTCCTCCTTTCATGCAGAATCTTAAGGTCCTAGCTCATGTCCAAGGCATCAAAGCCAGCTAAAAAGTCAATTATCGATAACTAAAACTTGAATTGTACTACTTCTTATTGGCTATTATATCAACTTAGAAGCTTCATCTGTGTTCTACTATGAAGATTTTCTTGTCTCCGCATACCGCAGCACGCGACATAGCTTTGCAGACGATATGTACAACCGTTCAGAGAGAAGAGCGGCCAATGTGACGATCTGGCTTTAAGTCGATTCGATAACAAATGACGAAAACGGACGGATTTCTCAGGTTTTTACTACATATGAACACTTTTCACATTCTCCCGTGCAACTCGGCTGCTAGTCCTAATTTCATGCAGAATCTTAAGGTCCTAGCTCATGTCCAAGGCACCGAAGCCAGCTAAAAATCAATAATCGATACCTAAAACTTTAATTCTACTACTTCTTACTGGCTATTACATCAACTTAAAAGCTTCATCTGTGTTCTACTATGGAGATTTTAGTGTCTCCGCATACCGCAGCACGCGACATAGCTTTGCAGACGATAAGTACAACCGTTTTAGAGAGAAGAGCGGCCAATGTTACGATCTGGCTTTAAGTCGATTCGATAACAAATGACGCAAACGGACGGATTTCTCAGGTTTTTACTAGATATGAACACTTTTCACATTCTCCCGTGCAACTCGGCTGCTAGTCCTCCTTTCATGCAGAATCTTAAGGTCCTAGCTCATGTCCAAGTCACCAAAGCCAGCTAAAAAGTCAATAATCGATACCTAAAACTTGAATTGGACTACTTCTTAGTGGCTATTACATCAACTTAGATGCTTCATCTGTGTTCTACTATGGTGATTTTAGTGTCTCCGCATACCGCAGCACGCGACATAGCTTTGCAGACGATAAGTACAACCGTTTTAGAGAGAAGAGCGGCCAATGTTACGATCTGGCTTTAAGTCGATTCGATAACAAATGACGAAAACGGACGGATTTCTCAGGTTTTTACTACATATGAACACTTTTCACATTCTCCCGTGCAACTCGGCAGCTAGTCCTCCTTTCATGCAGAATCTTAAGGTCCTAGCTCATGTCCAAGGCACCAAAGCCAGCTAAAAAGTCAATAATCGATACCTAAAACTTGAATTGGACTACTTCTTACTGGCTATTACATCAACTTAGAACCTTCATCAATGTTCTACTACGGTGCTTTTAGATTCTCCGCATACCGCAGCACGCGACACAGCTGTGCAGACGATAAGTACAACCGTTTCAGAGAGAAGAGCGGCCAATGTGACGATCTGGCTATAAGTCGATTCGATAACAAATGACGAAAACGGACGGATTTCTCAGGTTTTTACTACATGCGAACACTTTTTACATTCTCCCGTGCAACTCGGCTGCTAGTCGTCCTTTCATGCAGAATCTCAAGGTCCTAGCTCATGTCCAAGGCACCAAGGCAGCTAAAAGGTCAATAATCAATACTTAAAACTTGAATTGTACTACTTCTTACTGGCTATTACATCAACTTAGAAGCTTCATCTGTGTTCTACTATGGTGCTTTTAGTGTCTCCGCATACCGCAGCAGGCGACATAGCTTTGCAGACGATAAGTACAACCGTTTCAGAGAGAAGAGCGGTCAATGTGACGATCTGGCTTTAAGACGATTCGATAACAAATGACGAAAACGGACGGATTTCTTAGGTTTTTACTACATATGAACACTTTTCACATTCTCCCGTGCAACTCGGCAGCTAGTCCTCCTTTCATGCAGAATCTTAAGGTCCTAGCTCAAGTCCAAGTCACCAAATCCAGCTAAAAAGTCAATAACCGATACCTAAAACTTGAATTGTACTACTTCTTACTGGCTATTACATCAACTTAGAAGCTTCATCTGTGTTCTACTATGGTGCTTTTAGTGTCTCCGCATACCGCAGCACGCGACATAGCTTTGTAGACGATAATTACAACCGTTTCAGAGAGAAGAGCGGCCAATGTGACGATCTGGCTTTAAGTCGATTCGATAACAAATGACGAAAACGGACGGATTTCTCAGGGTTTTATTACATATGAACACTTTTCACATTCTACCGTGCAACTCGGTTGCTAGTCCTCCTTTCATATAGAACCTTAAGGTCCTAGCTCATGTCCAAGTCACCAAAGCCAGCTAAAAAGTCAATAATCGATACCTAAAACTTGAATTGGACTACTTCTTACTGGCTATTACATCAACTTAGATGCTTCATCTGTGTTCTACTATGGTGATTTTAGTGTCTCCGCATACCGCAGCACGCGACATAGCTTTGCAGACGATAAGTACAACCGTTTCAGAGAGAAGAGCGGCCAATGTGACGATCTGGCTATAAGTCGATTCGATAACAAATGACGAAAACGGACGAATTTCTCAGGTTTTTACTACATGCGAACACTTTTCACATTCTCCCGTGCAACTCGGCTGCTAGTCCTCCTTTCATGCAGAATCTCAAGGTCCTAGCTCATGTCCAAGGCACCAAGGCAGCTAAAAGGGCAATAATCAATACTTAAAACTTGAATTGTACTACTTCTTACTGGCTATTACATCAACTTAGAAGCTTCATCTGTGTTCTACTATGGTGCTTTTAATGTCTCCGCATACCGCAGCACGCGACATAGCTTTGCAGACGATAAGTACAACCGTTTCAGAGAGAAGAGCGGTCAATGTGACGATCTGGCTTTAAGACGATTCGATAACAAATGACGAAAACGGACGGATTTCTTGGGTTTTTACTACATATGAACACTTTTCACATTCTCCCGTGCAACTCGGCAGCTAGTCGTCCTTTCATGCAGACTCTTAAGGTCCTAGCTCATGTCCAAGGCACCAAAGCCAGCTAAAAAGTCAATAACCGATACCTAAAACTTGAATTGTATTACTTGTTACTGGCTATTACATCAACTTAGAAGCTTCATCTGTGTCCTACTATGGTGCTTTTAGTGTCTCCGCATACCGCAGCACGCGACATAGCTTTGTAGACGATAAGTACAACCGTTTCAGAGAGAAGAGCGGCCAATGTGACGATCAGGCTTTAAGTCGATTCGATAACAAATGACGAAAACGGACTTATTTCTCAGGTTTTTATTACATATGAACACTTTTCACATTCTCCCGTGCAACTCGGCTGCTAGTCCTCCTTTCATGCAGAATCGTAAGGTCCTAGCTCATGTCCAAGGCACCAAAGCCAGCTAAAAAGTCAATAATCGATACCTAAAACTTGAATTGTACTAGTTCTTACTGGCTATTACATCAACTTAGAAGCTTTATCTGTGTTCTACTATGATCATTTTCGTGTCTCCGCATACCGCAGCACGCGACATAGCTTTGCAGACAATAAGTACAACCGTTTCATAGGGAAGAGTGACCAATGTGACGATCTGGCTTTAAGTCGATTCGATAACAAATGACGAAAACGGACGGATTTCTCAGGTTTTTACTACATATGAACACTTTTCACATTCTCCCGTGCAACTCTGCTCCTAGTCCTCCTTTCATGCAGAATCTTAAGGTCTTAGCTCATGTCCAAGGGACCAAAGCGAGCCAAAAAGTCAATAACCGATACCTAAAAATTGAATTGTACAACTTCTTACTGGCTATTACATCAACTTAGAAGCTTCATCTGTGTTCTACTATGGTGTTTTTGATGTCTCCGAATACCGCAGTACGTGACATAGCTTTGCAGACGATAAGTACAACCGTTTCAGAGAGAAGAGCGGCCAATGTGACCATCTGGCTTTAAGTCGATTCGATAACAAATGACGAAAACGGACGGATTTCTCAGGTTTTTACTACATATGAACACTTTCCACATTCTCCCGTGCAACTCGGCTGCTAGTCCTCCTTTCATGCAGAATCTTAAGGTCCTAGCTCATGTCCAAGGCACCGAAGCCAGCTAAAAAGTCAATAATCGATACATAAAACTTGAATTGGACTACTTCTTACTGGCTATTGCATCAAGTTAGAAGCTTCATCTGTGTTCTACTATGGTGCTTTTAGTGTCTCCGCATACCGCAGCACGCGACATAGCTTTGCAGACGATAAGTACAACCGTTTCAGAGAGAAGAGCGGCCAATGTGACGATCTGGCTTTAAGTCGATTCGATAACAAATGACGAAAACGGACGGATTTCTCAGGTTTTTACTACGTATGAACACTTCTCACATTCACCCGTGCAACTCCTCTGCTAGTCCTCCTTTCATGCAGAATCTTAAGGTCCTAGCTCATGTCCAAGGCATCAAAGCCAGCTAAAAAGTCAATTATCGATAACTAAAACTTGAATTGTACTACTTCTTACTGGCTATTATATCAACTTAGAAGCTTCATCTGTGTTCTACTATGAAGATTTTCTTGTCTCCGCATACCGCAGCACGCGACATAGCTTTGCAGACGATATGTACAACCGTTCAGAGAGAAGAGCGGCCAATGTGACGATCTGGCTTTAAGTCGATTCGATAACAAATGACGAAAACGGACGGATTTCTCAGGTTTTTACTACATATGAACACTTTTCACATTCTCCCGTGCAACTCGGCTGCTAGTCCTCCTTTCATGCAGAATCTTAAGGTCCTAGCTCATGTCCAAGTCACCAAAGCCAGTTAAAAAGTCAATAATCGATACCTAAATTTGAATTGGACTACTTCTTACTGGCTATTACATCAACTTAGATGCTTCATCTGTGTTCTACTATGGTGATTTTAGTGTCTCCGCATACCGCAGCACGCGAAATAGCTTTGAAGACGATAAGTACAACAGTTTCAGAGAGAAGAGCGGCCAATGTGACGATCTGGCTTTAAGTCGATTCGATAACAAATGACGAAAACGGACGGATTTCTCAGGATTTTATTACATATGAACACTTTTCACATTCTCCCGTGCAACTCGGCTGCTAGTCCTCCTTTCATGCAGAATCTTAAGGTCCTAGCTCATGCCCAAGGCACCAAAGCCAGCTAAAAATCAATAATCAATACCTAAAACTTGAATTGTACTACTTCTTACTGGCTATTACATAAACTTAGAAGCTTCATCTCTGTTCTACTGTGGTGCTTTTAGTGTCTCCACATACCGCAGCACGCGACATAGCTTTGCAGAAGATAAGTACAACCATTTCAGAGAGAAGAGCGGCCAATGTGACGATCTGGCTAAAAGTCGATTCGATAACAAATGACGAAAACGAACGGATTTCTCAGGTTTTTACTACATATGAACACTTTTCACATTCTCCCGGGCAACTCGGCTGCTAGTCCTTCTTTCATGCAGAATCTTAAGGTCCTAGATCATGTCCAAGGCACCAAAGCCAGCTAAAAAGTCAATAATCAATATCTAAAACTTGAATTGTACTACTTCTTACTGGCTATTACATTAACTTAGAAGCTTCATCTGTGTTCTACTATGGTGCTTTTAGTGTCTCCGCATATCGCAGCACGCGACATAGCTTTGCAGACGATAGGTACAACCGTTTCATAGAGAAGAGCGGCCAATGTGACGATCTGGCTTTAAGCCGATTCGATAACAAATGACGAAAACGGACGGATTTCTCAGGTTGGTTTTTACTACATATGAACAGTTTTCACATTCTCCCGTGCAACTGGGCTGCTAGTCCTCCTTTCATACAGAATCTTAAGGTCATAGCTCATGTTCAAGGCACCAAAGCCAGCTAAAAATTCAATAACCGATACCTAAAACTTGAATTGTACTACTTCTTACTGGCTATTATATCATCTTAGAAGCTTCATCTGTGTTCTACTATGGTGCTTTTAGTGTCTCCGAATACCGCAGTACGCGACATAGCTTTGCAGACGATAAGTACAACCGTTTCAGAGAGCAGAGCCGCCAATGTGATGATTTGGCTTTAAGTCGGTTCGATAACAAATGACGAAAACGGACGGATTTCTCAGGTTGGTTTTTACTACATATGAACACTTTTCACATTCTCCCGTGCAACTCGGCTGCTAGTCCTTCTTTCATGCAGAATCTTAAGGTCCTAGATCATGTCCAAGGCACCAAAGCCAGCTAAAAAGTCAATAATCAATATCAAAAACTTGAATTGTACTACTTCTTACTGGCTATTACATCAACTTAGAAGCTTCATCTGTGTTCTACTATGGTGATTTTAGTGTCTCCACATACCGCAGCACGCGACATAGCTCTGCAGACGATAAGTACAACCGTTTAAGAGAGAAGAGCGGCCAATGTGTCCATCTGGCTTTAAGTCGATTCGATAACAAATGACGAAAACGGACGGATTTCTCAGGTTTTTACTACATATGAACACTTTTCACCATCTCCCGTGCAACTCGGCTGCTAGTCCTCCTCTCATGCAGAATCTTAAGGTCCTAGCTCATGTCCAAGGCACCGAAGCCAGCTAAAAAGTCAATAATCGATACCTAAAACATGAATTGCACTACTTCATACTGGCTATTGCATCAACTTAGAAGCTTCATCTGTGTTCTACTATGGTGATTTTAGCGTCCCTGCATACCGCAGCACGCGACATAGCTTTTCAGACGATAAGTACAACCGTTTCAGAGAGAAGAGCGGCCAATGTGACGATCTGGCTATAAGTCGATTCGATAACAAATGACGAAAACGGACGGATTTCTCAGGTTTTCACTACATATGAACACCTTTCACATTCTCCCGTGCAACTCGGCTGCTAGTCCTAATTTCATGCAGAATCTTAAGGTCCTAGCTCATGTCCAAGGCACCGAAGCCAGCTAAAAATCAATAATCGATACCTAATACTTGAATTCTACTACTTCTTACTGGCTATTACATCAACTTAAAAGCTTCATCTGTGTTCTACTATGGTGATTTTAGTGTCTCCGCATACCGCAGCACGCGACATAGCTTTGCAGACGATAAGTACAACCGTTCAGAGAGAAGAGCGGCCAATGTGACGATCTGGCTTTAAGTCGATTCGATAACAAATGACGAAAACGGACGGATTTCTCAGGTTTTTACTACATATGAACACTTTTCACATTCTCCCGTGCAACTCGGCTGCTAGTCCTCCTTTCATGCAGAATCTTAAGGTCCTAGCTCATGTCCAAGGCACCAAAGCCAGCTAAAAAGTCAATAATCGATACCTAAAACTTGAATTGGACTACTTCTTACTGGCTATTACATCAACTTAGAACCTTCATCAATGTTCTACTACGGTGCTTTTAGTTTCTCCGCATACCGCAGCACGCGACACAGCTTTGCAGACGATAAGTACAACCGTTTTAGAGAGAAGAGCGGCCAATGTTACGATCTGGCTTTAAGTCGATTCGATAACAAATGACGAAAACGGACGGATGTCTCAGGTTTTTACTACATATGAACACTTTTCACATTCTCCCGTGCAACTCGGCTGCTAGTCTTCCTTTTATGCAGAATCTTAAGGTCCTAGCTCATGTCCAAGGCACCAAAGCCAGCTAAAAAGTCAATAATCGATACCTAAAACTTGAATTGGACTACTTCTTACTGGCTATTACATCAACTTAGAACCTTCATCTATGTTCTACAACGGTGCTTTTAGTTTCTCCACATACCGCAGCACGCGACATAGTTTTGCAGACGATAAGTACAACCGTTCAGAGAGAAGAGCGGCCAATGTGACGATCTGGCTTTAAGTCGATTGGATAAAAAAATGACGAAAACGGACGGATTTCTAAGGTTTTTACTACATATGAACACTTTTCACATTCTCCCGTGCAACTCGGCTGCTAGTCCTCCTTTCATGCAGAATCGTAAGGTCCTAGCTCTTGTCCAAGGCACCAAAGCAAGCTAAAAAGTCAATAATCGATACCTAAAACTTGAATTGTACTAGTTCTTACTGGCTATTACATCAACTTAGAAGCTTTATCTGTGTTCTACTATGGTGTTTTTAGTGTCTCCGAATACCGCAGTACGTGACATAGCTTTGCAGACGATAAGTACAACCGTTTCAGAGAGAAGAGCGGCCAATGTGACCATCTGGCTTTAAGTCGATTCGATAACAAATGACGAAAACGGACGGATTTCTCAGGTTTTTACTACATATGAACACTTTTCACATTCTCCCGTGCAACTCGGCTTCTGGTCCTCCTTTCATGCAGAATCGTAAGGTCCTAGCTCATGTCCAAGTCACCAAAGCCATCTAAAAAGTCAATAATCGATACCTAAAACTTGAATTGGACTACTTCTTACTGGCTATTACATCAACTTAGATGCTTCATCTATGTTCTACTACGGCCCTCTTAGTTTCTCCGCATACCGCAGCACGCGACACAGCTTTGCAGACGATAAGTACAACCGTTTTAGAGAGAAGAGCGGCTAATTTTACGATCTGGCTTTAAGTCGATTCGATAACAAATGACGAAAACGGACGGATTTCTCAGGTTTTTACTACATATGAACACTTTTCACATTCTCCCGTGCAACTCGGCTGCTAGTCTTCCTTTCATGCAGAGTCTTAAGGTCCTAGCTCATGTCCAAGGCACCAAAGCCAGCTAAAAAGTCAATAATCGATACCTAAAACTTGAATTGGACTACTTCTTACTGGCTATTACATCAACTTAGATGCTTCATCTATGTTCTACTACGGTGCTTTTAGTTTCTCCGCATACCGCAGCACGCGACATAGTTTTGCAGACGATAAGTACAACCGTTGCAGAGAGAAGAGCGGCCAATGTGACGATCTGGCTTTAACTCGATTGGATAAAAAAATGACGAAAACGGACGGATTTCTCAGGTTTTTACTACATATGAACACTTTTCACATTCTCCCGGGCAACTCGGCTGCTAGTCCTTCTTTCATGCAGAATCTTAAGGTCCTAGATCATGTCCAAGGCACCAAAGCCAGCTAAAAAGTCAATAATCAATATCTAAAACTTGAATTGTACTACTTCTTACTGGCTATTACATCAACTTAGAAGCTTCATCTGTGTTCTACTATGGTGCTTTTAGTGTCTCCGCATATCGCAGCACGCGACATAGCTTTGCAGGCGATAAGTACAACCGTTCAGAGAGAAGAGCGGCCAATGTGACGATCTGGCTTTAAGTCGATTCGATAACAAATGACGAAAACGGACGGATTTCTCAGGTTTTTAGTAGATATGAACACTTTTCACACTCTCCCGTGCAACTCGGCTGCTAGTCCTCCTTTCATGCAGAATCTTAAGGTCATAGCCCATGTCCAAGGCACCAAAGCCAGCTAAAAAGTCAATAACGATATCTAAAACTTGAATTGTACTATTTCTTACTGGCTATTACATCATCTTAGAAGCTTCATCTGTGTTCTACTATGGTGCGTTTAGTGTCTCCGAATACCGCAGTACGCGACATAGCTTTGCAGACGATAAGTACAACCGTTTCAGAGAGCAGAGCGGCCAATGTGACGATCTGGCTTTAAGTCGATTCGATAACAAATGACGAAAACGGACGGATTTCTCAGGTTTTTACTACATATAAACACTTTTCACATTCTCCCGTGCAACTCGGCTGCTAGTCCTCCTTTCATGCAGAATCGTACGGTCCTAGCTCATGTCCAAGGCACCAAAGCCAGCTATAAAGTCAATAATCGATACCTAAAACTTGAATTGTACTAGTTCTTACTGGCTATTACATCAACTTAGAAGCTTTATCTGTGTTCTACTATGATGATTTTCGTGTCTCCGCATACCGCAGCACGCGACATAGCTTTGCAGACAATAAGTACAACCGCTTCAGAGAGAAGAGTGACCAATGTGACGATCTGGCTTTAAGTCGATTCGATAACAAATGACGAAAACGGACGGATTTCTCAGGTTTTTACTACATATGAACACTTTTCACAATCTCCCGTGCAACTCTGCTCCTAGTCCTCCTTTCATGCAGAATCTTAAGGTCCTAGCTCATGTCCAAGGGACCAAAGCGAGCCAAAAAGTCAATAACCGATACCTAAAAATTGAATTGTACAACTTCTTACTGGCTATTACATCATCTTAGATGCTTCATCTGTGTTCTACTATGGTGTTTTTTGTGTCTCCGAATACCGCAGTACGTGACATAGCTTTGCAGACGATAAGTACAACCGTTTCAGAGAGAAGAGCGGCCAATGTGACCATCTGGCTTTAAGTCGATTCGATAACAAATGACGAAAACGGACGGATTTCTCAGGTTTTTACTACATATGAACACTTTCCACATTCTCCCGTGCAACTCGGCTGCTAGTCCTCCTTTCATGCAGAATCTTAAGGTCCTAGCTCATGTCCAAGGCACCGAAGCCAGCTAAAAAGTCAATAATCGATACATAAAACTTGAATTGTACTACTTCTTACTGGCTATTGCATCAACTTAGAAGCTTCATCTGTGTTCTACTATGGTGCTTTTAGTGTCTCCGCATATCGCAGCACGCGACATAGCTTTGCAGACGATAAGTACAACCGTTCAGAGAGAAGAGCCGCCAATGTGACGATCTGGCTTTACGTCGATTCGACAACAAATGACGCAAACGGACGGATTTCTCAGGTTTTTAGTAGATATGAACACTTTTCACATTCTCCCGTGAAACTCGGCTGCTAGTCCTCCTTTCATGCAGAATCGTAAGGTCATAGCCCATGTCCAAGGCACCAAAGCCAGCTAAAAAGTCAATAACGATATCTAAAACTTGAATTGTACTATTTCTTACTGGCTATTACATCAACTTAGAAGCTTCATCTGTGTTCTACTATGGTGCGTTTAGTGTCTCCGAATACCGCAGTACGCGACATAGCTTTGCAGACGATAAGTACAACCGTTTCAGAGAGCAGAGCGGCCAATGTGACGATTTGGCTTTAAGTCGATTCGATAACAAATGACGAAAACGGACGGATTTCTCAGGTTTTTACTACATATAAACACTTTTCACATTCTCCCGTGCAACTCGGCTGCTAGTCCTCCTTTCATGCAGAATCGTAAGGTCCTAGCTCATGTCCAAGGCACCAAAGCCAGCTAAAAAGTCAATAATCGATACCTAAAACTTGAATTGTACTAGTTCTTACTGGCTATTACATCAACTTAGAAGCTTTATCTGTGTTCTACTATGATGATTTTCGTGTCTCCGCATACCGCAGCACGCGACATAGCTTTGCAGACAATAAGTACAACCGTTTCAGAGAGAAGAGTGACCAATGTGACGATCTGGCTTTAAGTCGATTCGATAACAAATGACGAAAACGGAAGGATTTCTCAGATTTTTACTACATATGAATACTTTTCACATTCTCCCGTGCAACTCTGCTCCTAGTCCTCCTTTCATGCAGAATCTTAAGGTCCTAGCTCATGTCCAAGGGACCAAAGAGGGCCAAAAAGTCAATAACCGATACCTAAAAATTGAATTGTACAACTTCTTACCGGCTATTCCATCATCTTAGAATCTCCATCTGTGTTCTACTATGGTGTTTTTAGTGTCTCCGAATACCGCAGTACGTGACATAGCTTTGCAGACGATAAGTACAACCGTTTCAGAGAGAAGAGCGGCCAATGTGACCATCTGGCTTTAAGTCGATTCGATAACAAATGACGAAAACGGACGGATTTCTCAGGTTTTTACTACATATGAACACTTTCCACATTCTCCCGTGCAACTCGGCTGCTAGTCCTCCTTTCATGCAGAATCTTAAGGTCCTAGCTCATGTCCAAGGCACCGAAGCCAGCTAAAAAGTCAATAATCGATAACTAAAACTTGAATTGTACTACTTCTTACTGGCTATTACATCAACTTAGAAGCTTCATCTGTGTTCTACTATGAAGATTTTCTTGTCTCCGCATACCGCAGCACGCGACATAGCTTTGCAGACGATATGTACAACCGTTCAGAGAGAAGAGCGGCCAATGTGACGATCTGGCTTTAAGTCGATTCGATAACAAATGACGAAAACGGACGGATGTGTCAGGTTTTTACTACGTATGAACACTTCTCACGTTCACCCGAGCAACTCCTCTGCTAGTCCTCCTTTCATGCAGAATCTTAAGGTCCTAGCTCATGTCCAAGGCATCAAAGCCAGCTAAAAAGTCAATAATCGATAACTAAAACTTGAATTGTACTACTTCTTACTGGCTATTACATCAACTTAGAAGCTTCATCTGTGTTCTACTATGAAGATTTTCTTGTCTCCGCATACCGCTGCACGCGACATAGCTTTGCAGACGATATGTACAACCGTTCAGAGAGAAGAGCAGCCAATGTGACGATCTGGCTTTAAGTCGATTTGATAACAAATGACGAAAACGGACGGATTTCTCAGGTTTTTACTACATATGAACACTTTTCACATTCTCCCGTGCAACTCGGCTGCTAGTCCTAATTTCATGCAGAAAATTTAAGGTCCTAGCTCATGTCCAAGTCACCAAAGCCAGCTAAAATGTCAATAATCGATACCAAAAACTTCAATTGGACTACTTCTTACTGGCTATTACATCAACTTAGATGCTTCATCTGTGTTCTACTACGGTGTTTTTAGTGTCTCCGAATACCGCAGTACGCGACATAGCTTTGCAGACGATAAGTACAACCGTTTCAGAGAGCAGAGCCGCCAATGTGATGATTTGGCTTTAAGTCGGTTCGATAACAAATGACGAAAACGGACGGATTTCTCAGGTTGGTTTTTACTACATATGAACACTTTTCACATTCTCCCGTGCAACTCGGCTGCTAGTCCTTCTTTCATGCAGAATCTTAAGGTCCTAGATCATGTCCAAGGCACCAAAGCCAGCTAAAAAGTCAATAATCAATATCAAAAACTTGAATTGTACTACTTCTTACTGGCTATTACATCGACTTAGAAGTTTCATCTGTGTTCTACTATGGTGCTTTTAGTATCTCCGCATACCGCAGCATGCGACATAGCTTTGCAGACGATAAGTACAACGGATTCAGAGAGAAGAACGGCAAATGTGACGATCTGGCTTTAAGTCGATTCGATAACAAATGACGAAAACGGACGGATTTCTGAGGTTTTTACTACATATGAACACTTTTCACATTCTCCCGTGCAACTCGAGTGCTAGTCCTCCTTTCATGCAGAATCTTAAGGTCATAGCTCATGTCCAAGGCACCAAAGCCAGCTAAAAAGTCAATAACTATACCTAAAACTTGAATTGTACTATTTCTTACTGGCTATTATATCATCTTAGAAGCTTTATCTGTGTTCTACTATGATGATTTTCGTGTCTCCGCATACCGCAGCACGCGACATAACTTTGCAGACAATAAGTACAACCGTTTTAGAGAGAAGAGTGGCCAATGTGACGATCTGGCTTTAAGTCGATTCGATAACAAATGACGAAAACGGACGGATTTTTCAGGTTTTTACTACATATGAACACTTTTCACATTCTCCCGTGCAACTCGGCTGCTAGACCTCCTTTCATGCAGAATTTTAAGGTCCTGGCTCATGTCCAAGGCACCAAAGCCAGCTAAAAAGTCAATAACCGATACCTAAAAATTGAATTGTACTACTTCTTACTGGCTATTACATCATCTTAAAAGCTTCATCTGTGTTCTACTATGGTGTTTTTAGTGTCTCCGAATATCGCAGTACGCGTCATAGCTTTGCAGACGATAAGTACAACCGTTTCAGAGAGAAGAGCGGCCAATGTGACGATCTGGCTTTAAGTCGATTCGATAACAAATGACGAAAACGGACGGATTTCTCAGGTTTTTACTACATATGAACACTTTTCACATTCTCCCGTGCAACTCGGCTGCTAGTCCTCCTTTCATGCCGAATCACAAGGTCCTAGCTCATGTCCAAGGCACCAAAGCCAGCTAAAAAGTCAATAATCGATACCTAAAACTTTAATTGTACTATTTCTTACTGGCTATTACATCAACTTAGAAGCTTCATCTGTGTTCTACTATGGTGATTTTAGTGTCTCCACATACCGCAGCACGCGACATAGCTCTGCAGACGATAAGTACAACCGTTTAAGAGAGAAGAGCGGCCAATGTGTCCATCTGGCTTTAAGTCGATTCGATAACAAATGACGAAAACGGACGGATTTCTCAGGTTTTTACTACATATGAACACTTTTCACAATCTCCCGTGCAACTCGGCTGCTAGTCCTCCTCTCATGCAGAATCTTAAGGTCCTAGCTCATGTCCAAGGCACCGAAGCCAGCTAAAAAGTCAATAATCGATACCTAAAACATGAATTGCACTACTTCATACTGGCTATTGCATCAACTTAGAAGCTTCATCTGTGTTCTACTATGGTGATTTTAGCGTCCCTGCATACCGCAGCACGCGACATAGCTTTTCAGACGATAAGTACAACCGTTTCAGAGAGAAGAGCGGCCAATGTGACGATCTGGCTATAAGTCGATTCGATAACAAATGACGAAAACGGACGGATTTCTCAGGTTTTCACTACATATGAACACCTTTCACATTCTCCCGTGCAACTCGGCTGCTAGTCCTAATTTCATGCAGAATCTTAAGGTCCTAACTCATGTCCAAGGCACCGAAGCCAGCTAAAAATCAATAATCGATACCTAATACTTGAATTCTACTACTTCTTACTGGCTATTACATCAACTTAAAAGCTTCATCTGTGTTCTACTATGGTGATTTTAGTGTCTCCGCATACCGCAGCACGCGACATAGCTTTGCAGACGATAAGTACAACCGTTCAGAGAGAAGAGCGGCCAATGTGACGATCTGGCTTTAAGTCGATTCGATAACAAATGACGAAAACGGACGGATTTCTCAGGTTTTTACTACATATGAACACTTTTCACATTCTCCCGTGCAACTCGGCTGCTAGTCCTCCTTTCATGCAGAATCTTAAGGTCCTAGCTCATGTCCAAGGCACCAAAGCCAGCTAAAAAGTCAATAATCGATACCTAAAACTTGAATTGGACTACTTCTTACTGGCTATTACATCAACTTAGAACCTTCATCAATGTTCTACTACGGTGCTTTTAGTTTCTCCGCATACCGCAGCACGCGACACAGCTTTGCAGACGATAAGTACAACCGTTTTAGAGAGAAGAGCGGCCAATGTTACGATCTGGCTTTAAGTCGATTCGATAACAAATGACGAAAACGGACGGATGTCTCAGGTTTTTACTACATATGAACACTTTTCACATTCTCCCGTGCAACTCGGCTGCTAGTCTTCCTTTTATGCAGAATCTTAAGGTCCTAGCTCATGTCCAAGGCACCAAAGCCAGCTAAAAAGTCAATAATCGATACCTAAAACTTGAATTGGACTACTTCTTACTGGCTATGACATCAACTTAGAACCTTCATCTATGTTCTACAACGGTGCTTTTAGTTTCTCCACATACCGCAGCACGCGACATAGTTTTGCAGACGATAAGTACAACCGTTCAGAGAGAAGAGCGGCCAATGTGACGATCTGGCTTTAAGTCGATTGGATAAAAAAATGACGAAAACGGACGGATTTCTAAGGTTTTTACTACATATGAACACTTTTCACATTCTCCCGGGCAACTCGGCTGCTAGTCCTTCTTTCATGCAGAATCTTAAGGTCCTAGATCATGTCCAAGGCACCAAAGCCAGCTAAAAAGTCAATAATCAATATCTAAAACTTGAATTGTACTACTTCTTACTGGCTATTACATCAACTTAGAAGCTTCATCTGTGTTCTACTATGGTGCGTTTAGTGTCTCCGAATACCGCAGTACGCGACATAGCTTTGCAGACGATAAGTACAACCGTTTCAGAGAGCAGAGCGGCCAATGTGACGATCTGGCTATAAGTCGATTCGATAACAAATGACGAAAACGGACGGATGTCTCAGGTTTTTACTACATATGAACACTTTTCACATTCTCCCGTGCAACTCGGCTGCTAGTCTTCCTTTTATGCAGAATCTTAAGGTCCTAGCTCATGTCCAAGGCACCAAAGCCAGCTAAAAAGTCAATAATCGATACCTAAAACTTGAATTGGACTACTTCTTACTGGCTATGACATCAACTTAGAACCTTCATCTATGTTCTACAACGGTGCTTTTAGTTTCTCCACATACCGCAGCACGCGACATAGTTTTGCAGACGATAAGTACAACCGTTCAGAGAGAAGAGCGGCCAATGTGACGATCTGGCTTTAAGTCGATTGGATAAAAAAATGACGAAAACGGACGGATTTCTCAGGTTTTTTCTACATATAAACACTTTTCACATTCTCCCGTGCAACTCGGCTGCTAGTCCTCCTTTCATGCAGAATCGTAAGGTCCTAGCTCTTGTCCAAGGCACCAAAGCAAGCTAAAAAGTCAATAATCGATACCTAAAACTTGAATTGTACTAGTTCTTACTGGCTATTACATCAACTTAGAAGCTTTATCTGTGTTCTACTATGGTGTTTTTAGTGTCTCCGAATACCGCAGTACGTGACATAGCTTTGCAGACGATAAGTACAACCGTTTCAGAGAGAAGAGCGGCCAATGTGACCATCTGGCTTTAAGTCGATTCGATAACAAATGACGAAAACGGACGGATTTCTCAGGTTTTTACTACATATGAACACTTTTCACATTCTCCCGTGCAACTCGGCTTCTGGTCCTCCTTTCATGCAGAATCGTAAGGTCCTAGCTCATGTCCAAGTCACCAAAGCCATCTAAAAAGTCAATAATCGATACCTAAAACTTGAATTGGACTACTTCTTACTGGCTATTACATCAACTTAGATGCTTCATCTATGTTCTACTACGGCCCTTTTAGTTTCTCCGCATACCGCAGCACGCGACACAGCTTTGCAGACGATAAGTACAACCGTTTTAGAGAGAAGAGCGGCTAATTTTACGATCTGGCTTTAAGTCGATTCGATAACAAATGACGAAAACGGACGGATTTCTCAGGTTTTTACTACATATGAACACTTTTCACATTCTCCCGTGCAACTCGGCTGCTAGTCTTCCTTTCATGCAGAGTCTTAAGGTCCTAGCTCATGTCCAAGGCACCAAAGCCAGCTAAAAAGTCAATAATCGATACCTAAAACTTGAATTGGACTACTTCTTACTGGCTATTACATCAACTTAGATGCTTCATCTATGTTCTACTACGGTGCTTTTAGTTTCTCCGCATACCGCAGCACGCGACATAGTTTTGCAGACGATAAGTACAACCGTTGCAGAGAGAAGAGCGGCCAATGTGACGATCTGGCTTTAACTCGATTGGATAAAAAAATGACGAAAACGGACGGATTTCTCAGGTTTTTACTACATATGAACACTTTTCACATTCTCCCGGGCAACTCGGCTGCTAGTCCTTCTTTCATGCAGAATCTTAAGGTCCTAGATCATGTCCAAGGCACCAAAGCCAGCTAAAAAGTCAATAATCAATATCTAAAACTTGAATTGTACTACTTCTTACTGGCTATTACATCAACTTAGAAGCTTCATCTGTGTTCTACTATGGTGCTTTTAGTGTCTCCGCATATCGCAGCACGCGACATAGCTTTGCAGACGATAAGTACAACCGTTCAGAGAGAAGAGCGGCCAATGTGACGATCTGGCTTTAAGTCGATTCGATAACAAATGACGAAAACGGACGGATTTCTCAGGTTTTTAGTAGATATGAACACTTTTCACACTCTCCCGTGCAACTCGGCTGCTAGTCCTCCTTTCATGCAGAATCTTAAGGTCATAGCCCATGTCCAAGGCACCAAAGCCAGCTAAAAAGTCAATAACGATATCTAAAACTTGAATTGTACTATTTCTTACTGGCTATTACATCATCTTAGAAGCTTCATCTGTGTTCTACTATGGTGCGTTTAGTGTCTCCGAATACCGCAGTACGCGACATAGCTTTGCAGACGATAAGTACAACCGTTTCAGAGAGCAGAGCGGCCAATGTGACGATCTGGCTTTAAGTCGATTCGATAACAAATGACGAAAACGGACGGATTTCTCAGGTTTTTACTACATATAAACACTTTTCACATTCTCCCGTGCAACTCGGCTGCTAGTCCTCCTTTCATGCAGAATCGTACGGTCCTAGCTCATGTCCAAGGCACCAAAGCCAGCTATAAAGTCAATAATCGATACCTAAAACTTGAATTGTACTAGTTCTTACTGGCTATTACATCAACTTAGAAGCTTTATCTGTGTTCTACTATGATGATTTTCGTGTCTCCGCATACCGCAGCACGCGACATAGCTTTGCAGACAATAAGTACAACCGCTTCAGAGAGAAGAGTGACCAATGTGACGATCTGGCTTTAAGTCGATTCGATAACAAATGACGAAAACGGACGGATTTCTCAGGTTTTTACTACATATGAACACTTTTCACAATCTCCCGTGCAACTCTGCTCCTAGTCCTCCTTTCATGCAGAATCTTAAGGTCCTAGCTCATGTCCAAGGGACCAAAGCGAGCCAAAAAGTCAATAACCGATACCTAAAAATTGAATTGTACAACTTCTTACTGGCTATTACATCATCTTAGATGCTTCATCTGTGTTCTACTATGGTGTTTTTTGTGTCTCCGAATACCGCAGTACGTGACATAGCTTTGCAGACGATAAGTACAACCGTTTCAGAGAGAAGAGCGGCCAATGTGACCATCTGGCTTTAAGTCGATTCGATAACAAATGACGAAAACGGACGGATTTCTCAGGTTTTTACTACATATGAACACTTTCCACATTCTCCCGTGCAACTCGGCTGCTAGTCCTCCTTTCATGCAGAATCTTAAGGTCCTAGCTCATGTCCAAGGCACCAAAGCCAGCTAAAAAGTCAATAATCGATATATAAAACTTGAATTGTACTACTTCTTACTGGCTATTGCATCAACTTAGAAGCTTCATCTGTGTTCTACTATGGTGCTTTTAGTGTCTCCGCATATCGCAGCACGCGACATAGCTTTGCAGACGATAAGTACAACCGTTCAGAGAGAAGAGCCGCCAATGTGACGATCTGGCTTTACGTCGATTCGACAACAAATGACGCAAACGGACGGATTTCTCAGGTTTTTAGTAGATATGAGCACTTTTCACATTCTCCCGTGAAACTCGGCTGCTAGTCCTCCTTTCATGCAGAATCGTAAGGTCATAGCCCATGTCCAAGGCACCAAAGCCAGCTAAAAAGTCAATAACGATATCTAAAACTTGAATTGTACTATTTCTTACTGGCTATTACATCAACTTAGAAGCTTCATCTGTGTTCTACTATGGTGCGTTTAGTGTCTCCGAATACCGCAGTACGCGACATAGCTTTGCAGACGATAAGTACAACCGTTTCAGAGAGCAGAGCGGCCAATGTGACGATTTGGCTTTAAGTCGATTCGATAACAAATGACGAAAACGGACGGATTTCTCAGGTTTTTACTACATATAAACACTTTTCACATTCTCCCGTGCAACTCGGCTGCTAGTCCTCCTTTCATGCAGAATCGTAAGGTCCTAGCTCATGTCCAAGGCACCAAAGCCAGCTAAAAAGTCAATAATCGATACCTAAAACTTGAATTGTACTAGTTCTTACTGGCTATTACATCAACTTAGAAGCTTTATCTGTGTTCTACTATGATGATTTTCGTGTCTCCGCATACCGCAGCACGCGACATAGCTTTGCAGACAATAAGTACAACCGTTTCAGAGAGAAGAGTGACCAATGTGACGATCTGGCTTTAAGTCGATTCGATAACAAATGACGAAAACGGAAGGATTTCTCAGATTTTTACTACATATGAATACTTTTCACATTCTCCCGTGCAACTCTGCTCCTAGTCCTCCTTTCATGCAGAATCTTAAGGTCCTAGCTCATGTCCAAGGGACCAAAGAGGGCCAAAAAGTCAATAACCGATACCTAAAAATTGAATTGTACAACTTCTTACCGGCTATTCCATCATCTTAGAATCTCCATCTGTGTTCTACAATGGTGTTTTTAGTGTCTCCGAATACCGCAGTACGTGACATAGCTTTGCAGACGATAAGTACAACCGTTTCAGAGAGAAGAGCGGCCAATGTGACCATCTGGCTTTAAGTCGATTCGATAACAAATGACGAAAACGGACGGATTTCTCAGGTTTTTACTACATATGAACACTTTCCACATTCTCCCGTGCAACTCGGCTGCTAGTCCTCCTTTCATGCAGAATCTTAAGGTCCTAGCTCATGTCCAAGGCACCGAAGCCAGCTAAAAAGTCAATAATCGATAACTAAAACTTGAATTGTACTACTTCTTAATGGCTATTACATCAACTTAGAAGCTTCATCTGTGTTCTACTATGAAGATTTTCTTGTCTCCGCATACCGCAGCACGCGACATAGCTTTGCAGACGATATGTACAACCGTTCAGAGAGAAGAGCGGCCAATGTGACGATCTGGCTTTAAGTCGATTCGATAACAAATGACGAAAACGGACGGATGTGTCAGGTTTTTACTACGTATGAACACTTCTCACGTTCACCCGAGCAACTCCTCTGCTAGTCCTCCTTTCATGCAGAATCTTAAGGTCCTAGCTCATGTCCAAGGCATCAAAGCCAGCTAAAAAGTCAATAATCGATAACTAAAACTTGAATTGTACTACTTCTTACTGGCTATTACATCAACTTAGAAGCTTCATCTGTGTTCTACTATGAAGATTTTCTTGTCTCCGCATACCGCAGCACGCGACATAGCTTTGCAGACGATATGTACAACCGTTCAGAGAGAAGAGCAGCCAATGTGACGATCTGGCTTTAAGTCGATTTGATAACAAATGACGAAAACGGACGGATTTCTCAGGTTTTTACTACATATGAACGCTTTTCACATTCTCCCGTGCAACTCGGCTGCTAGTCCTAATTTCATGCAGAAAATTTAAGGTCCTAGCTCATGTCCAAGTCACCAAAGCCAGCTAAAATGTCAATAATCGATACCAAAAACTTCAATTGGACTACTTCTTACTGGCTATTACATCAACTTAGATGCTTCATCTGTGTTCTACTATGGTGCTTTTAGTGTCTCCGCATACCGCAGCAGGCGACATAGCTTTGCAGACGATAAGTACAACCGTTTCAGAGAGAAGAGCGGTCAATGTGACGATCTGGCTTTAAGACGATTCGATAACAAATGACGAAAACGGACGGATTTCTTGGGTTTTTACTACATATGAACACTTTTCACATTCTCCCGTGCAACTCGGCAGCTAGTCCTCCTTTCATGCAGAGTCTTAAGGTCCTAGCTCATGTCCAAGGCACCAAAGCCAGCAAAAACGTCAATAATCGATACCTAAAACTTGCATTGGGCAACTTCTTACTGGCTATTACATCAACTTAGATGCTTCATCTGTGTTCTACTATGGTGAATTTAGTGTCTACGCATACCGCAGCACGCAACATAGCTTTGCAGACGATAAGTACAACCGTTTCAGAGAGAAGAGCGGCCAATGTGACGATCTGGCTATAAGTCGATTCGATAACAAATGACGAAAACGGACGGATTTCTTAGGTTTTTACTACATGCGAACACTTTTCACATTCTCCCGTGCAACTCGGCTGCTAGTCCTCCTTTCATGCAGAATCTCAAGGTCCTAGCTCATGTCCAAGGCACCAAGGCAGCTAAAAGGTCAATAATCAATACTTAAAACTTGAATTGTACTACTTCTTACTGGCTATTACATCAACTTAAAAGCTTCATCTCTGTTCTACTATGGTGCTTTTAGTGTCTTCACATACCGCAGCACGCGACATGGCTTTGCAGAAGATAAGTACAACCGTTTCAGAGAGAAGAGCGGCCAATGTGACGATCTGGCTAAAAGTCGATTCGATAACAAATGACGAAAACGGACGGATTTCTCAGGTTTTTACTACATATGAACACTTTTCGCATTCTCCCGGGCAACTCGGCTGCTAGTCCTTCTTTCATGCAGAATCTTAAGGTCCTAGATCATGTCCAAGGCACCAAAGCCAGATAAAAAGTCAATAATCAATATCTAAAACTTGAATTGTACTACTTCTTACTGGCTATTACATTAACTTAGAAGCTTCATCTTTGTTCTACTATGGTGCTTTTAGTGTCTCCGCATATCGCAGCACGCGACATAGCTTTGCAGACGATAAGTACAACGGTTTCAGAGAGAAGAGCGGACAATGTGACGATCTGGCTTTAAGTCGATTCGATAACAAATGACGAAAACGGACGGATTTCTCAGGTTTTTACTACGTATGAACACTTCTCACATTCACCCGTGCAACTCCTCTGCTAGTCCTCCTTTCATGCAGAAGCTTAAGGTCCTAGCTCATGTCCAAGGCATCAAAGCCAGCTAAAAAGTCAATAATCGATAACTAAAACTTGAATTGTACTACTTCTTACTGGCTATTACATCAACTTAGAAGCTTCATCTGTGTTCTACTATGAAGATTTTCTTGTCTCCGCATACCGCAGCACGCGACATAGCTTTGCAGACGATATGTACAACCGTTCAGAGAGAAGAGCGGCCAATGTGACGATCTGGCTTTAAGTCGATTCGATAACAAATGACGAAAACGGACGGATTTCTCAGGTTTTTACTACATATGAACACTTTTCACATTCTCCCGTGCAACTCGGCTGCTAGTCCTAATTTCATGCAGAAAATTTAAGGTCCTAGCTCATGTCCAAGTCACCAAAGCCAGCTAAAATGTCAATAATCGATACCAAAAACTTCAATTGGACTACTTCTTACTGGCTATTACATCAACTTAGATGCTTCATCTATGTTCTACTATGGTGCTTTTAGTGTCTCCGCATATCGCAGCACGCGACATAGCTTTGCAGACGATAAGTACAACCGTTCAGAGAGAAGAGCGGCCAATGTGACGATCTGGCTTTAAGTCGATTCGATAACAAATGACGCAAACGGACGGATTTCTCAGGTTTTTAGTAGATATGAACACTTTTCACACTCTCCCGTGCAACTCGGCTGCTAGTCCTCCTTTCATGCAGAATCTTAAGGTCATAGCCCATGTCCAAGGCACCAAAGCCAGCTAAAAAGTCAATAACGATATCTAAAACTTGAATTGTACTATTTCTTACTGGCTATTACGTCATCTTAGAAGCTTCATCTGTGTTCTACTATGGTGCGTTTAGTGTCTCCGAATACCGCAGTACGCGACATAGCTTTGCAGACGATAAGTACAACCGTTTCAGACAGCAGAGCGGCCAATGTGACGATCTGGCTTTAAGTCGATTCGATAACAAATGACGAAAACGGACGGATTTCTCAGGTTTTTACTACATATAAACACTTTTCACATTCTCCCGTGCAACTCGGCTGCTAGTCCTCCTTTCATGCAGAATCGTACGGTCCTAGCTCATGTCCAAGGCACCAAAGCCAGCTAAAAAGTCAATAATCGATACCTAAAACTTGAATTGTACTAGTTCTTACTGGCTATTACATCAACTTAGAAGCTTTATCTGTGTTCTACTATGATGATTTTCGTGTCTCCGCATACCGCAGCACGCGACATAGCTTTGCAGACAATAAGTACAACCGTTTCAGAGAGAAGAGTGACCAATGTGACGATCTGGCTTTAAGTCGATTCGATAACAAATGACGAAAACGGACGGATTTCTCAGGTTTTTACTACATATGAACACTTTTCACAATCTCCCGTGCAACTCTGCTCCTAGTCCTCCTTTCATGCAGAATCTTAAGGTCCTAGCTCATGTCCAAGGGACCAAAGCGAGCCAAAAAGTCAATAACTGATACCTAAAAATTGAATTGTACAACTTCTTACTGGCTATTACATCATCTTAGATGCTTCATCTGTGTTCTACTATGGTGTTTTTTGTGTCTCCGAATACCGCAGTACGTGACATAGCTTTGCAGACGATAAGTACAACCGTTTCAGAGAGAAGAGCGGCCAATGTGACCATCTAGCTTTAAGTCGATTCGATAACAAATGACGAAAACGGACGGATTTCTCAGGTTTTTACTACATATGAACACTTTCCACATTCTCCCGTGCAACTCGGCTGCTAGTCCTCCTTTCATGCAGAATCTTAAGGTCCTAGCTCATGTCCAAGGCACCGAAGCCAGCTAAAAAGTCAATAATCGATACATAAAACTTGAATTGTACTACTTCTTACTGGCTATTGCATCAACTTAGAAGCTTCATCTGTGTTCTACTATGGTGCTTTTAGTGTCTCCGCATATCGCAGCACGCGACATAGCTTTGCAGACGATAAGTACAACCGTTCAGAGAGAAGAGCGGCCAATGTGACGATCTGGCTTTAAGTCGATTCGATAACAAATGACGAAAACGGACGGATTTCTCAGGTTTTTACTACATATAAACACTTTTCACATTCTCCCGTGCAACTCGGCTGCTAGTCCTCCTTTCATGCAGAATCGTAAGGTCCTAGCTCATGTCCAAGGCACCAAAGCCAGCTAAAAAGTCAATAATCTATACCTAAAACTTGAATTTTACTAGTTCTTACTGGGTATTACATCAACTTAGAAGCTTTATCTGTGTTCTACTATGATGATTTTCGTGTCTCCGCATACCGCAGCACGCGACATAGCTTTGCAGACAATAAGTACAACCGTTTCAGAGAGAAGAGTGACCAATGTGACGATCTGGCTTTAAGTCGATTCGATAACAAATGACGAAAACGGAAGGATTTCTCAGGTTTTTACTACATATGAACACTTTTCACATTCTCCCGTGCAACTCTGCTCCTAGTCCTCCTTTCATGCAGAATCTTAAGGTCTTAGCTCATGTCCAAGGGACCAAAGCGAGCCAAAAAGTCAATAACCGATACCTAAAAATTGAATTGTACAACTTCTTACTGGCTATTACATCAACTTAGAAGCTTCATCTGTGTTCTACTATGGTGTTTTTGATGTCTCCGAATACCGCAGTACGTGACATAGCTTTGCAGACGATAAGTACAACCGTTTCAGAGAGAAGAGCGGCCAATGTGACCATCTGGCTTTAAGTCGATTCGATAACAAATGACGAAAACGGACGGATTTCTCAGGTTTTTACTACATATGAACACTTTCCACATTCTCCCGTGCAACTCGGCTGCTAGTCCTCCTTTCATGCAGAATCTTAAGGTCCTAGCTCATGTCCAAGGCACCGAAGCCAGCTAAAAAGTCAATAATCGATACATAAAACTTGAATTGGACTACTTCTTACTGGCTATTGCATCAAGTTAGAAGCTTCATCTGTGTTCTACTATGGTGCTTTTAGTGTCTCCGCATACCGCAGCACGCGACATAGCTTTGCAGACGATAAGTACAACCGTTTCAGAGAGAAGAGCGGCCAATGTGACGATCTGGCTTTAAGTCGATTCGATAACAAATGACGAAAACGGACGGATGTCTCAGGTTTTTACTACGTATGAACACTTCTCACGTTCACCCGAGCAACTCCTCTGCTAGTCCTCCTTTCATGCAGAATCTTAAGGTCCTAGCTCATGTCCAAGGCATCAAAGCCAGCTAAAAAGTCAATAATCGATAACTAAAACTTGAATTGTACTACTTCTTACTGGCTATTACATCAACTTAGAAGCTTCATCTGTGTTCTACTATGAAGATTTTCTTGTCTCCGCATACCGCAGCACGCGACATAGCTTTGCAGACGATATGTACAACCGTTCAGAGAGACGAGCAGCCAATGTGACGATCTGGCTTTAAGTCGATTTGATAACAAATGACGAAAACGGACGGATTTCACAGGTTTTTACTACATATGAACACTTTTCACATTCTCCCGTGCAACTCGGCTGCTAGTCCTAATTTCATGCAGAAAATTTAAGGTCCTAGCTCATGTCCAAGTCACTAAAGCCAGCTAAAATGTCAATAATCGATAACAAAAACTTCAATTGGACTACTTCTTACTGGCTATTACATCAACTTAGATGCTTCATCTGTGTTCTACTATGGTGCTTTTAGTGTCTCCGCATACCGCAGCAGGCGACATAGCTTTGCAGACGATAAGTACAACCGTTTCAGAGAGAAGAGCGGTCAATGTGACGATCTGGCTTTAAGACGATTCGATAACAAATGACGAAAACGGACGGATTTCTTGGGTTTTTACTACATATGAACACTTTTCACATTCTCCCGTGCAACTCGGCAGCTAGTCCTCCTTTCATGCAGAATCTTAAGGACCTAGCTCATGTCCAAGGCACCAAAGCCAGCAAAAACGTCAATAATCGATACCTAAAACTTGCATTGGGCAACTTCTTACTGGCTATTACATCAACTTAGATGCTTCATCTGTGTTCTACTATGGTGAATTTAGTGTCTCCGCATACCGCAGCAGGCGACATAGCTTTGCAGACGATAAGTACAACCGTTTCAGAGAGAAGAGCGGTCAATGTGACGATCTGGCTTTAAGACGATTCGATAACAAATGACGAAAACGGACGGATTTCGTGGGTTTTTACTACATATGAACACTTTTCACATTCTCCCGTGCAACTCGGCAGCTAGTCCTCCTTTCATGCAGAATCTTAAGGTCCTAGCTCATGTCCAAGGCACCAAAGCAAGCAAAAACGTCAATAATCGATACCTAAAACTTGCATTCGGCAATTTCTTACTGGCTATTACATCAACTTAGATGCTTCATCTGTGTTCTACTATGGTGAATTTAGTGTCTACGCATACCGCAGCACGCGACATAGCTTTGCAGACGATAAGTACAACCGTTTCAGAGAGAAGAGCGGCCAATGTGACGATCTGGCTATAAGTCGATTCGATAACAAATGACGAAAACGGACGGATTTCTTAGGTTTTTACTACATGCGAACACTTTTCACATTCTCCCGTGCAACTCGGCTGCTAGTCCTCCTTTCATGCAGAATCTCAAGGTCCTAGCTCATGTCCAAGGCACCAAGGCAGCTAAAAGGTCAATAATCAATACTTAAAACTTGAATTGTACTACTTCTTACTGGCTATTACATCAACTTAAAAGCTTCATCTCTGTTCTACTATGGTGCTTTTAGTGTCTTCACATACCGCAGCACGCGACATGGCTTTGCAGAAGATAAGTACAACCGTTTCAGAGAGAAGAGCGGCCAATGTGACGATCTGGCTATAAGTCGATTCGATAACAAATGACGAAAACGGACGGATTTCTTAGGTTTTTACTACATGCGAACACTTTTCACATTCTCCCGTGCAACTCGGCTGCTAGTCCTCCTTTCATGCAGAATCTCAAGGTCCTAGCTCATGTCCAAGGCACCAAGGCAGCTAAAAGGTCAATAATCAATACTTAAAACTTGAATTGTACTACTTCTTACTGGCTATTACATCAACTTAAAAGCTTCATCTCTGTTCTACTATGGTGCTTTTAGTGTCTTCACATACCGCAGCACGCGACATGGCTTTGCAGAAGATAAGTACAACCGTTTCAGAGAGAAGAGCGGCCAATGTGACGATCTGGCTAAAAGTCGATTCGATAACAAATGACGAAAACGGACGGATTTCTCAGGTTTTTACTACATATGAACACTTTTCGCATTCTCCCGGGCAACTCGGCTGCTAGTCCTTCTTTCATGCAGAATCTTAAGGTCCTAGATCATGTCCAAGGCACCAAAGCCAGATAAAAAGTCAATAATCAATATCTAAAACTTGAATTGTACTACTTCTTACTGGCTGTTACATTAACTTAGAAGCTTCATCTTTGTTCTACTATGGTGCTTTTAGTGTCTCCGCATATCGCAGCACGCGACATAGCTTTGCAGACGATAAGTACAACGGTTTCAGAGAGAAGAGCGGACAATGTGACGATCTGGCTTTAAGTCGATTCGATAACAAATGACGAAAACGGACGGATTTCTCAGGTTTTTACTACGTATGAAAACTTCTCACATTCACCCGTGCAACTCCTCTGCTAGTCCTCCTTTCATGCAGAAGCTTAAGGTCCTAGCTCATGTCCAAGGCATCAAAGCCAGCTAAAAAGTCAATAATCGATAACTAAAACTTGAATTGTACTACTTCTTACTGGCTATTACATCAACTTAGAAGCTTCATCTGTGTTCTACTATGAAGATTTTCGTGTCTCCGCATACCGCAGCACGCGACATAGCTTTGCAGACGATATGTACAACCGTTCAGAGAGAAGAGCGGCCAATGTGACGATCTGGCTTTAAGTCGATTCGATAACAAATGACGAAAACGGACGGATTTCTCAGGTTTTTACTACATATGAACACTTTTCACATTCTCCCGTGCAACTCGGCTGCTAGTCCTAATTTCATGCAGAAAATTTAAGGTCCTAGCTCATGTCCAAGTCACCAAAGCCAGCTAAAATGTCAATAATCGATACCAAAAACTTCAATTGGACTACTTCTTACTGGCTATTACATCAACTTAGATGCTTCATCTATGTTCTACTATGGTGCTTTTAGTGTCTCCGCATATCGCAGCACGCGACATAGCTTTGCAGACGATAAGTACAACCGTTCAGAGAGAAGAGCGGCCAATGTGACGATCTGGCTTTAAGTCGATTCGATAACAAATGACGCAAACGGAAGGATTTCTCAGGTTTTTAGTAGATATGAACACTTTTCACACTCTCCCGTGCAACTCGGCTGCTAGTCCTCCTTTCATGCAGAATCTTAAGGTCATAGCCCATGTCCAAGGCACCAAAGCCAGCTAAAAAGTCAATAACGATATCTAAAACTTGAATTGTACTATTTCTTACTGGCTATTACATCATCTTAGAAGCTTCATCTGTGTTCTACTATGGTGCGTTTAGTGTCTCCGAATACCGCAGTACGCGACATAGCTTTGCAGACGATAAGTACAACCGTTTCAGAGAGCAGAGCGGCCAATGTGACGATCTGGCTTTAAGTCGATTCGATAACAAATGACGAAAACGGACGGATTTCTCAGGTTTTTACTACATATAAACACTTTTCACATTCTCCCGTGCAACTCGGCTGCTAGTCCTCCTTTCATGCAGAATCGTACGGTCCTAGCTCATGTCCAAGGCACCAAAGCCAGCTAAAAAGTCAATAATCGATACCTAAAACTTGAATTGTACTAGTTCTTACTGGCTATTACATCAACTTAGAAGCTTTATCTGTGTTCTACTATGATGATTTTCGTGTCTCCGCATACCGCAGCACGCGACATAGCTTTGCAGACAATAAGTACAACCGTTTCAGAGAGAAGAGTGACCAATGTGACGATCTGGCTTTAAGTCGATTCGATAACAAATGACGAAAACGGACGGATTTCTCAGGTTTTTACTACATATGAACACTTTTCACAATCTCCCGTGCAACTCTGCTCCTAGTCCTCCTTTCATGCAGAATCTTAAGGTCCTAGCTCATGTCCAAGGGACCAAAGCGAGCCAAAAAGTCAATAACCGATACCTAAAAATTGAATTGTACAACTTCTTACTGGCTATTACATCATCTTAGATGCTTCATCTGTGTTCTACTATGGTGTTTTTTGTGTCTCCGAATACCGCAGTACGTGACATAGCTTTGCAGACGATAAGTACAACCGTTTCAGAGAGAAGAGCGGCCAATGTGACCATCTGGCTTTAAGTCGATTCGATAACAAATGACGAAAACGGACGGATTTCTCAGGTTTTTACTACATATGAACACTTTCCACATTCTCCCGTGCAACTCGGCTGCTAGTCCTCCTTTCATGCAGAATCTTAAGGTCCTAGCTCATGTCCAAGGCACCGAAGCCAGCTAAAAAGTCAATAATCGATACATAAAACTTGAATTGTACTACTTCTTACTGGCTATTGCATCAACTTAGAAGCTTCATCTGTGTTCTACTATGGTGCTTTTAGTGTCTCCGCATATCGCAGCACGCGACATAGCTTTGCAGACGATAATTACAACCGTTCAGAGAGAAGAGCGGCCAATGTGACGATCTGGCTTTAAGTCGATTCGACAACAAATGACGCAAACGGACGGATTTCTCAGGTTTTTAGTAGATATGAACACTTTTCACATTCTCCCGTGAAACTCGGCTGCTTGTCCTCCTTTCATGCAGAATCTTAAGGTCATAGCCCATGTCCAAGGCACCAAAGCCAGCTAAAAAGTCAATAACGATATCTAAAACTTGAATTGTACTATTTCTTACTGGCTATTACATCAACTTAGAAGCTTCATCTGTGTTCTACTATGGTGCGTTTAGTGTCTCCGAATACCGCAGTACGCGACATAGCTTTGCAGACGATAAGTACAACCGTTTCAGAGAGCAGAGCGGCCAATGTGACGATTTGGCTTTAAGTCGATTCGATAACAAATGACGAAAACGGACGGATTTCTCAGGTTTTTAGTAGATATAAACACTTTTCACATTCTCCCGTGCAACTCGGCTGCTAGTCCTCCTTTCATGCAGAATCGTAAGGTCCTAGCTCATGTCCAAGGCACCAAAGCCAGCTAAAAAGTCAATAATCGATACCTAAAACTTGAATTTTACTAGTTCTTACTGGGTATTACATCAACTTAGAAGCTTTATCTGTGTTCTACTATGATGATTTTCGTGTCTCCGCATACCGCAGCACGCGACATAGCTTTGCAGACAATAAGTACAACCGTTTCAGAGAGAAGAGTGACCAATGTGACGATCTGGCTTTAAGTCGATTCGATAACAAATCACGAAAACGGAAGGATTTCTCAGGTTTTTACTACATATGAACACTTTTCACATTCTCCCGTGCAACTCTGCTCCTAGTCCTCCTTTCATGCAGAATCTTAAGGTCCTAGCTCATGTCCAAGGGACCAAAGAGGGCCAAAAAGTCAATAACCGATACCTAAAAATTGAATTGTACAACTTCTTACCGGCTATTACATCATCTTAGAAGCTCCATCTGTGTTCTACTATGGTGTTTTTAGTGTCTCCGAATACCGCAGTACGTGACATAGCTTTGCAGACGATAAGTACAACCGTTTCAGAGAGAAGAGCGGCCAATGTGACCATCTGGCTTTAAGTCGATTCGATAACAAATGACGAAAACGGACGGATTTCTCAGGTTTTTACTACATATGAACACTTTCCACATTCTCCCGTGCAACTCGGCTGCTAGTCCTCCTTTCATGCAGAATCTTAAGGTCCTAGCTCATGTCCAAGGCACCGAAGCCAGCTAAAAAGTCAATAATCGATAACTAAAACTTGAATTGTACTACTTCTTACTGGCTATTACATCAACTTAGAAGCTTCATCTGTGTTCTACTATGAAGATTTTCTTGTCTCCGCATACCGCAGCACGCGACATAGCTTTGCAGACGATATGTACAACCGTTCAGAGAGAAGAGCGGCCAATGTGACGATCTGGCTTTAAGTCGATTCGATAACAAATGACGAAAACGGACGGATGTCTCAGGTTTTTACTACGTATGAACACTTCTCACGTTCACCCGAGCAACTCCTCTGCTAGTCCTCCTTTCATGCAGAATCTTAAGGTCCTAGCTCATGTCCAAGGCACCAAAGCCAGCAAAAACGTCAATAATCGATACCTAAAACTTGCATTGGGCAACTTCTTACTGGCTATTACATCAGCTTAGATGCTTCATCTGTGTTCTACTATGGTGAATTTAGTGTCTACGCATACCGCAGCACGCGACATAGCTTTGCAGACGATAAGTACAACCGTTTCAGAGAGAAGAGCGGCCAATGTGACGATCTGGCTATAAGTCGATTCGATAACAAATGACGAAAACGGACGGATTTCTTAGGTTTTTACTACATGCGAACACTTTTCACATTCTCCCGTGCAACTCGGCTGCTAGTCCTCCTTTCATGCAGAATCTCAAGGTCCTAGCTCATGTCCAAGGCACCAAGGCAGCTAAAAGGTCAATAATCAATACTTAAAACTTGAATTGTACTACTTCTTACTGGCTATTACATCAACTTAAAAGCTTCATCTCTGTTCTACTATGGTGCTTTTAGTGTCTTCACATACCGCAGCACGCGACATGGCTTTGCAGAAGATAAGTACAACCGTTTCAGAGAGAAGAGCGGCCAATGTGACGATCTGGCTAAAAGTCGATTCGATAACAAATGACGAAAACGGACGGATTTCTCTGGTTTTTACTACATATGAACACTTTTCGCATTCTCCCGGGCAACTCGGCTGCTAGTCCTTCTTTCATGCAGAATCTTAAGGTCCTAGATCATGTCCAAGGCACCAAAGCCAGCTAAAAAGTCAATAATCAATATCTAAACCTTGAATTGTACTACTTCTTACTGGCTATTGCATCAACTTAGAAGCTTCATCTCTGTTCTACTATGGTGATTTTAGTGTATCCGCATACCACAGCACGCGACATAGCTTTGCAGACGATAAGTACATCCGTTTCAGAGAGAAGAGCGGCCAATGTTACGATCTGGCTTTAAGACGATTCGATAACAAATGACGAAAACGGACGGATTTCTTGGGTTTTTACTACATATGAACACTTTTCACATTCTCCCGTGCAACTCGGCAGCTAGCCCTTTGATGCAGAATCTTAAGGTCCTAGCTCATGTCCAAGGCACCAAAGCCAGCTAAAAAGTCAATAACCGATACCTAAAACTTGAATTGTACTACTTCTTACTGGCTATTACATCAACTTAGAAGCTTCATCTGTGTTCTACTATGGTGCTTTTAGTGTCTCCGCATACCGCAGCACGCGACATAGCTTTGTAGACGATAAGTATAAATGACGAAATCGGACGGATTTCTCAGGTTTATACTACATGCGAACACTTTTCACATTCTCCCGTGCAACTAGGCTGCTAGTCCTCCTTTCATGCAGAATCTTAAGGTCCTAGCTCATGTCCAAGGCATCAAAGCCAGCTACAAAGTCAGTAATCGATAACTAAAACTTCAATTGTACTACTTCTTACTGGCTATTACATCAACTTAGAAGCTTCATCTGTGTTCTACTATGGTGCTTTTAGTGTCTCCGCATACCGCAGCACGCGACATAGATTTGCAGACGATAAGTACAACCGTTTCAGAGAGAAGAGCGGTCAATGTGACGATCTGGCTTTAAGACGATTCGATAACAAATGACGAAAACGGACGGATTTCTTGGGTTTTTACTACATATGAACACTTCTCACATTCTCCCGTGCAACTCGGCAGCTAGTCCTCCTTTCATGCAGAATCTTAAGGTCCTAGCTCATGTCCAAGGCACCAAAGCCAGCTAAAAAGTCAATAACCGATACCTAAAACTTGAATTGTACTACTTCTTACTGGCTATTACATCAACTTAGAAGCTTCATCTGTGTTCTACTATGGTGCTTTTAGTGTCTCCGCATACCGCAGCACGCGACATAGCTTTGTAGACGATAAGTACAACCGTTTCAGAGAGAAGAGCGGCCAATGTGACGATCTGGCTTTAAGTCGATTCGATAACAAATGACGAAAACGGACGGATTTCTCAGGTTTTTATTACATATGAACACTTTTCACATTCTCCCGTGCAACTCGGCTGCTGTTCCTCCTTTCATGCAGAATCTTAAGGTCCTAGCTAATGTCCAAGGCACCAAAGCCAGCAAAAAAGTCAATAATCAATACCTAAAACTTGAATTCTACTACTTCTTACTGGCTACTACATCAACTTAGAAGCTTCATCTCTGTTCTACTATGGTGCTTTTAGTGTCTCCACATAACGCAGCACGCAACATAGCTTTGCAGAAGATAAGTACAACCGTTTCAGAGAGAAGTGCGGCCAATGTGACGATCTGGCTTTAAGTCGATTCGATAACAAATGACGAAAACGGACGGATGTCTCAGGTTTTTACTACATGTGAACACTTTTCACATTCTCCCGTGCAACTGGACTGCTAGTCCTCCTTTTATGCAGAATCTTAAGGTCTTAGCTCATGTCCAAAGCACCAAAGCCAGCTAAAAAGTCAATAATCTATACCTAAAACTTGAATTGGACTACTTCTTACTGGCTATTACATCAACTAAGAAGCTTCATCTGTGTTCTACTACGGTGCTTTTAGTTTCTCCGCATACCGCAGCACGTGATATAGTTTTGCAGACGATAAGCACAACCGTTTCAGAGAGAAGAGCGGCCAATGTGACGATCTGGCTATAAGTCGATTCGATAACAAATGACGAAAACGGACGGATTTACAAGGATTTTACTACATATGAACACTTTTCACATTCTCCCATGCAACTCGGCTGCTAGTCCTCCTTTCATGCAGAACGTTAAGGTCCTAGCTCATGTCCAATGCACCAAAGCCAGCTAAAAAGTCAATAATCGATACCTAAAACTTGAACTGTACTACTTGTTACTGGCTATTACATCAACTTTGAAGCTTCATATGTGTTCTACCATGGTGCTTTTACTGTCTCCGCATACCGCAGCACGCGACATAGCTTTGCAGACGATAAGTACAACCGTTTCAGAGAGAAGAGCGGCCAATGTGACAATCTGGCTTTAGGTCGATTCGATAACAAATGACGAAAACGGACGGATTTCTCAGGTTTTTACTACATATGAGCACTTTTCACATTCTCCCGTGCAACTGGGCTGCTAGTCCTCCTTTTATGCAGAATCTTAAGGTCCTAGCTCATGTCCAAGGCACCAAAGCCAGCAAAAAAGTCAATAATCGATACCTAAAACTTGAATTGGACTACTTCTTACTGGCTATTACATCAACTTAGAAGCTTCATCTGTGTTCTACTATGGTGCTTTTAGTGTCTCCGCATACCGCAGCAGGCGACATAGCTTTGCAGACGATAAGTACAACCGTTTCAGAGAGGAGAGCGGCCAATGTGACGATCTGGCTTTAAGTCGATTCGATAACAAATGACGAAAACGGACGGATTTCTCAGGTTTTTACTACATATGAACACTTTTCACATTCTCCCGTGCAACTCGGCTGCTAGTCCTAATTTCATGCAGAAAATTTAAGGTCCTAGCTCATGTCCAAGTCACCAAAGCCAGCTAAAATGTCAATAATCGAAACCAAAAACTTCAATTGGACTACTTCTTACTGGCTATTACATCAACTTAGATGCTTCATCTGTGTTCTACTATGGTGCTTTTAGTGTCTCCGCATACCGCAGCAGGCGACATAGCTTTGCAGACGATAAGTACAACCGTTTCAGAGAGAAGAGCGGTCAATGTGACGATCTGGCTTTAAGACGATTCGATAACAAATGACGAAAACGGACGGATTTCTTGGGTTTTTACTACATATGAACACTTTTCACATTCTCCCGTGCAACTCGGCAGCTAGTCCTCCTTTCATGCAGAATCTTAAGGTCCTAGCTCATGTCTAAGTCACCAAAGCCAGCTAAAAAGTCAATAATCGATACCTAAAACTTGCATTGGGCAACTTCTTACTGGCTATTACATCAACTTAGATGCTTCATCTGTGTTCTACTATGGTGAATTTAGTGTCTACGCATACCGCAGCACGCGACATAGCTTTGCAGACGATAAGTACAACCGTTTCAGAGAGAAGAGCGGCCAATGTGACGATCTGGCTATAAGTCGATTCGATAACAAATGACGAAAACGGGCGGATTTCTTAGGTTTTTACTACATGCGAACACTTTTCACATTCTCCCGTGCAACTCGGCTGCTAGTCCTCCTTTCATGCAGAATCTCAAGGTCCTAGCTCATGTCCAAGGCACCAAGGCAGCTAAAAGGTCAATAATCAATACTTAAAACTTGAATTGTACTACTTCTTACTGGCTATTACATCAACTTAAAAGCTTCATCTCTGTTCTACTATGGTGCTTTTAGTGTCTTCACATACCGCAGCACGCGACATGGCTTTGCAGAAGATAAGTACAACCGTTTCAGAGAGAAGAGCGGCCAATGTGACGATCTGGCTAAAAGTCGATTCGATAACAAATGACGAAAACGGACGGATTTCTCAGGTTTTTACTACATATGAACACTTTTCGCATTCTCCCGGGCAACTCGGCTGCTAGTCCTTCTTTCATGCAGAATCTTAAGGTCCTAGATCATGTCCAAGGCACCAAAGCCAGATAAAAAGTCAATAATCAATATCTAAAACTTGAATTGTACTACTTCTTACTGGCTATTACATTAACTTAGAAGCTTCATCTTTGTTCTACTATGGTGCTTTTAGTGTCTCCACATAACGCAGCACGCAACATAGCTTTGCAGAAGATAAGTACAACCGTTTCAGAGAGAAGTGCGGCCAATGTGACGATCTGGCTTTAAGTCGATTCGATAACAAATGACGAAAACGGACGGATTTCTTAGGTTTTTACTACATGCGAACACTTTTCACATTCTCCCGTGCAACTCGGCTGCTAGTCCTCCTTTCATGCAGAATCTCAAGGTCCTAGCTCATGTCCAAGGCACCAAGGCAGCTAAAAGGTCAATAATCAATACTTAAAACTTGAATTGTACTACTTCTTACTGGCTATTACATCAACTTAAAAGCTTCATCTCTGTTCTACTATGGTGCTTTTAGTGTCTTCACATACCGCAGCACGCGACATGGGTTTGCAGAAGATAAGTACAACCGTTTCAGAGAGAAGAGCGGCCAATGTGACGATCTGGCTAAAAGTCGATTCGATAACAAATGACGAAAACGGACGGATTTCTCAGGTTTTTATTACATATGAACACTTTTCACATTCTCCCGTGCAACTCGGCTGCTGTTCCTCCTTTCATGCAGAATCTTAAGGTCCTAGCTAATGTCCAAGGCACCAAAGCCAGCTAAAAAGTCAATAATCAATACCTAAAACTTGAATTCTACTACTTCTTACTGGCTACTACATCAACTTAGAAGCTTCATCTCTGTTCTACTATGGTGCTTTTAGTGTCTCCACATAACGCAGCACGCAACATAGCTTTGCAGAAGATAAGTACAACCGTTTCAGAGAGAAGTGCGGCCAATGTGACGATCTGGCTTTAAGTCGATTCGATAACAAATGACGAAAACGGACGGATGTCTCAGGTTTTTACTACATGTGAACACTTTTCACATTCTCCCGTGCAACTGGACTGCTAGTCCTCCTTTTATGCAGAATCTTAAGGTCCTAGCTCATGTCCAAAGCACCAAAGCCAGCTAAAAAGTCAATAATCTATACCTAAAACTTGAATTGGACTACTTCTTACTGGCTATTACATCAACTAAGAAGCTTCATCTGTGTTCTACTACGGTGCTTTTAGTTTCTCCGCATACCGCAGCACGTGATATAGTTTTGCAGACGATAAGCACAACCGTTTCAGAGAGAAGAGCGGCCAATGTGACGATCTGGCTATAAGTCGATTCGATAACAAATGACGAAAACGGACGGATTTACAAGGATTTTACTACATATGAACACTTTTCACATTCTCCCATGCAACTCGGCTGCTAGTCCTCCTTTCATGCAGAACGTTAAGGTCCTAGCTCATGTCCAATGCACCAAAGCCAGCTAAAAAGTCAATAATCGATACCTAAAACTTGAACTGTACTACATGTTACTGGCTATTACATCAACTTTGAAGCTTCATATGTGTTCTACCATGGTGCTTTTACTGTCTCCGCATACCGCAGCACGCGACATAGCTTTGCAGACGATAAGTACAACCGTTTCAGAGAGAAGAGCGGCCAATGTGACGATCTGGCTTTAAGTCGATTCGATAACAAATGACGAAAACGGACGGATTTCTCAGGTTTTTACTACATATGAGCACTTTTCACATTCTCCCGTACAACTGGGCTGCTAGTCCTCCTTTTATGCAGAATCTTAAGGTCCTAGCTCATGTCCAAGGCACCAAAGCCAGCAAAAAAGTCAATAATCGATACCTAAAACTTGAATTGGACTACTTCTTACTGGCTATTACATCAACTTAGAAGCTTCATCTGTGTTCTACTATGGTGCTTTTAGTGTCTCCGCATACCGCAGCAGGCGACATAGCTTTGCAGACGATAAGTACAACCGTTTCAGAGAGGAGAGCGGCCAATGTGACGATCTGGCTTTAAGTCGATTCGATAACAAATGACGAAAACGGACGGATTTCTCAGGTTTTTACTACATATGAACACTTTTCACATTCTCCCGTGCAACTCGGCTGCTAGTCCTAATTTCATGCAGAAAATTTAAGGTCCTAGCTCATGTCCAAGTCACCAAAGCCAGCTAAAATGTCAATAATCGATACCAAAAACTTCAATTGGACTACTTCTTACTGGCTATTACATCAACTTAGATGCTTCATCTGTGTTCTACTATGGTGCTTTTAGTGTCTCCGCATACCGCAGCAGGCGACATAGCTTTGCAGACGATAAGTACAACCGTTTCAGAGAGAAGAGCGGTCAATGTGACGATCTGGCTTTAAGACGATTCGATAACAAATGACGAAAACGGACGGATTTCTTGGGTTTTTACTACATATGAACACTTTTCACATTCTCCCGTGCAACTCGGCAGCTAGTCCTCCTTTCATGCAGAATCTTAAGGTCCTAGCTCATGTCTAAGTCACCAAAGCCAGCTAAAAAGTCAATAATCGATACCTAAAACTTGCATTGGACTACTTCTTACTGGCTATTACATCAACTTAGATGCTTCATCTGTGTTCTACTATGGTGATTTTAGTGTCTCCGCATACCGCAGCACGCGACATAGCTTTGCAGACGATAAGTACAACCGTTTCAGAGAGAAGAGCGGCCAATGTGACGATCTGGCTATAAGTCGATTCGATAACAAATGACGAAAACGGACGGATTTCTTAGGTTTTTACTACATGCGAACACTTTTCACATTCTCCCGTGCAACTCGGCTGCTAGTCCTCCTTTCATGCAGAATCTCTAGGTCCTAGCTCATGTCCAAGGCACCAAGGAAGCTAAAAGGTCAATAATCAATACTTAAAACTTGAAATGTTCTACATCTTACTGGCTATTACATCAACTTAGAAGCTTCATCTTTGTTCGACTATGGTGCTTTTAGTGTCTTCACATACCGCAGCACGCGACATAGCTTTGCAGAAGATAAGTACAACCGTTTCAGAGAGAAGAGCGGCCAATGTGACGATCTGGCTAAAAGTCGATTCGATAACAAATGACGAAAACGGACGGATTTCTCAGGTTTTTACTACATATGAACACTTTCCACATTCTCCCGTGCAACTCGGCTGCTAGTCCTCCTTTCATGCAGAATCTTAAGGTCATAGCCCATGTCCAAGGCACCAAAGCCAGCTAAAAAGTCAATAACGATATCTAAAACTTGAATTGTACTATTTCTTACTGGCTATTACATCATCTTAGAAGCTTCATCTGTGTTCTACTATGGTGCTTTTAGTGTCTCCGCATACCGCAGCACGCGACATAGCTTTGCAGACGATAAGTACAACCGTTTCAGAGAGAAGACCGGTCAATGTGACAATCTGGCTTTAAGACGATTCGAAAACAAATGACGAAAACGGACGGATTTCTTGGGTTTTTACTACATATGAACACTTTTCACATTCTCCCGTGCAACTCGGCAGCTAGTCCTCCTTTCATGTAGTATCTTAAGGTCCTAGCTCATGTCCAAGGCACCAAAGCCAGCTAAAAAGTCATCAACCGATACCTAAAACTAGAATTGTACTACTTCTTACTGGCTATTACATCAACTTAGAAGCTTGATCTGTGTTGTACTATGGTGCTTTTAGTGTCTCAGCATACCGCAGCACGCGACATAGCTTTGCAGACGATAAGTACAACCGTTCAGAGAGAAGAGCGGCCAATGTGACGATCTGGCTTTAAGTCGATTCGATAACAAATGACGCAAACGGACGGATTTCTCAGGTTATTACTACATATGAACACTTTTCACATTCTCCCGTGCAACTCGGCTGCTAGCCCTCTTTTCATGCAGAATCTTAAGGTCCTAGCCCATTTCCAAGGCACCTAAGCCAGCTAAAAAGTCAATAATCTATACCTAAAACTTGAATTGTACTACTTCTTACTGGCTGTTGCATCAACTTAGAAGCTTCATCTCTGTTCTACTATGGTGATTTTAGTGTATCCGCATACCACAGCACGCGACATAGCTTTGCAGACGATAAGTACATCCGTTTCAGAGAGAAGAGCGGCCAATGTTACGATCTGGCTTTAAGACGATTCGATAACAAATGACGAAAACGGACGGATTTCTTGGGTTTTTACTACATATGAACACTTTTCACATTCTCCCGTGCAACTCGGCAGCTAGCCCTTTGATGCAGAATCTTAAGGACCTAGCTCATGTCCAAGGCACCAAAGCCAGCTAAAAAGTCAATAACCGATACCTAAAACTTGAATTGTACTACTTCTTACTGGCTATTACATCAACTTAGAAGCTTCATCTGTGTTCTACTATGGTGCTTTCAGTGTCTCCGCATACCGCAGCACGCGACATAGCTTTGTAGACGATAAGTATAAATGACGAAATCGGACGGATTTCTCAGGTTTTTACTACATGCGAACACTTTTCACATTCTCCCGTGCAACTAGGCTGCTAGTCCTCCTTTCATGCAGAATCTTAAGGTCCTAGCTCATGTCCAAGGCATCAAAGCCAGCTACAAAGTCAGTAATCGATAACTAAAACTTCAATTGTACTACTTCTTACTGGCTATTACATCAACTTAGAAGCTTCATCTGTGTTCTACTATGGTGCTTTTAGTGTCTCCGCATACCGCAGCACGCGACATAGATTTGCAGACGATAAGTACAACCGTTTCAGAGAGAAGAGCGGTCAATGTGACGATCTGGCTTTAAGACGATTCGATAACAAATGACGAAAACGGACGGATTTCTTGGGTTTTTACTACATATGAACACTTCTCACATTCTCCCGTGCAACTCGGCAGCTAGTCCTCCTTTCATGCAGAATCTTAAGGTCCTAGCTCATGTCCAAGGCACCAAAGCCAGATAAAAAGTCAATAACCGATACCTAAAACTTGAATTGTACTACTTCTTACTGGCTATTACATCAACTTAGAAGCTTCATCTGTGTTCTACTATGGTGCTTTTAGTGTCTCCGCATACCGCAGCACGCGACATAGCTTTGTAGACGATAAGTACAACCGTTTCAGAGAGAAGAGCGGCCAATGTGACAATCTGGCTTTAAGTCGATTCGATAACAAATGACGAAAACGGACGGATTTCTCAGGTTTTTATTACATATGAACACTTTTCACATTCTCCCGTGCAACTCGGCTGCTGGTCCTCCTTTCATGCAGAATCTTAAGGTCCTAGCTAATGTCCAAGGCACCAAAGCCAGCTAAAAAGTCAATAATCAATACCTAAAACTTGAATTCTACTACTTCTTACTGGCTACTACATCAACTTAGAAGCTTCATCTCTGTTCTACTATGGTGCTTTTAGTGTCTCCACATAACGCAGCACGCAACATAGCTTTGCAGAAGATAAGTACAACCGTTTCAGAGAGAAGTGCGGCCAATGTGACGATCTGGCTTTAAGTCGATTCGATAACAAATGACGAAAACGGACGGATGTCTCAGGTTTTTACTACATGTGAACACTTTTCACATTCTCCCGTGCAACTGGACTGCTAGTTCTCCTTTTATGCAGAATCTTAAGGTCCTAGCTCATGTCCAAAGCACCAAAGCCAGCTAAAAAGTCAATAATCTATACCTAAAACTTGAATTGGACTACTTCTTACTGGCTATTACATCAACTAAGAAGCTTCATCTGTGTTCTACTACGGTGCTTTTAGTTTCTCCGCATACCGCAGCACGTGATATAGTTTTGCAGACGATAAGCACAACCGTTTCAGAGAGAAGAGCGGCCAATGTGACGATCTGGCTATAAGTCGATTCGATAACAAATGACGAAAACGGACGGATTTACAAGGATTTTACTACATATGAACACTTTTCACATTCTCCCATGCAACTCGGCTGCTAGTCCTCCTTTCATGCAGGACGTTAAGGTCCTAGCTCATGTCCAATGCACCAAAGCCAGCTAAAAAGTCAATAATCGATACCTAAAACTTGAACTGTACTACTTGTTACTGGCTATTACATCAACTTTGAAGCTTCATATGTGTTCTACCATGGTGCTTTTACTGTCTCCGCATACCGCAGCACGCGACATAGCTTTGCAGACGATAAGTACAACCGTTTCAGAGAGAAGAGCGGCCAATGTGACGTTCTGGCTTTAAATCGATTCGATAACAAATGACGAAAACGGACGGATTTCTCAGGTTTTTACTACATATGAGCACTTTTCACATTCTCCCGTGCAACTGGGCTGCTAGTCCTCCTTTTATGCAGAATCTTAAGGTCCTAGCTCATGTCCAAGGCACCAAAGCCAGCAAAAAAGTCAATAATCGATACCTAAAACTTGAATTGGACTACTTCTTACTGGCTATTACATCAACTTAGAAGCTTCATCTGTGTTCTACTATGGTGCTTTTAGTGTCTCCGCATACCGCAGCACGCGACATAGCTTTGCAGACGATAAGTACAACCGTTTCAGAGAGGAGAGCGGCCAATGTGACGATCTGGCTTTAAGTCGATTCGATAACAAATGACGAAAACGGACGGATGTCTCAGGTTTTTACTACATGTGAACACTTTTCACATTCTCCCGTGCAACTGGACTGCTGGTCCTCCTTTTATGCAGAATCTTAAGGTTCTAGCTCATGTCCAAAGCACCAAAGCCAGCTAAAAAGTCAATAATCTATACCTAAAACTTGAATTGGACTACTTCTTACTGGCTATTACATCAACTAAGAAGCTTCATCTGTGTTCTACTACGGTGCTTTTAGTTTCTCCGCATACCGCAGCACGCGACATAGCTTTGCAGACGATAAGTACAACCGTTTCAGAGAGAAGAGCGGCCAATGTGACGATCTGGCTTTAAGTCGATTCGATAACAAATGACGAAACCGGACGGATTTCTCAGGTTTTTACTACATATGAACACTTTTCACATTCTCCCGAGCAACGCGGCTGCTAGTCCTCCTTTCATGCAGAATGTTAAGGTCCTAGCTCATGTCCAAGGCACCAAAGCCAGCTAAAAAGTCAATAATCGATACCTAACTTCTTACTGGCTATTACATCAACTTAGAAGCTTCATCTGTGTTCTACTATGGTGCTTTTAGTGTCTCCGCATACCGCAGCACGCGACATAGCTTTGCAGACGATAAGTACAACCGTTTCAGAGAGAAGAGCGGCCAATGTGACGATCTGGCTTTAAGTCGATTCGATAGCAAATGACGAAAACGGACGGATTTCTCAGGTTTTTACTACATATGAACACTTTCCAAATTCTCCCGTGCAACTCGGCTGTTAGTCCTACTTTCATGCAGAATCTTAAGGTAATAGCTCATGTCTAAGGCACCAAAGCCAGCTAAGAAGTCAATAATCGATACCTAAAACTTGAATTGTACTACTTCTTACTGGCTATTACATCAACTTAGAAGCTTCATCTGTGTTCTACTCTGGTGCTTTTAGTGTCTCCGCATACCGCAGTACGCGACATAGCTTTGTAGACGATAAGTACAACCGTTTCAGAGAGAAGAGCGGCCAAAGTGACGATCTGGCTTTAAGTCGATTCGATAACAAATGACGAAAACGGACGGATTTCTCAGGTTTTTATTACATATGAACACTTTTCACATTCTCCCGTGCAACTCGGTTGCTAGTCCTCCTTTCATGCAGAATCTTAAGGTCCTAGCTCATGTCCAAGGCACCAAAGCCAGCTAAAAAGTCAATAATCGATACCTAAAACTTGAATTGGACTACTTCTTACTGGCTATTACATCAACTTAGATGCTTCATCTGTGTTCTACTATGGTGCTTTTAGTGTCTCAGCATTCAGCAGCACGCGACATAGCTGTGCAGACGATAAGTACAACCGTTTCAGAGAGAAGAGCGGCCAATGTGACGATATGGCTTTAAGTCGATTCGATAACAAATGACGAAAACGGACGGATTTCTCAGGTTTTTACTACATATGAACACTTTTCACATCCTCCCGTGCAACTCGGCTACTAGTCCTCCTTTCATGCAGAATCTTAAGGTCCTAGCCCATGTCCAAGGCACAAAAGCCAGCTAAAAAGTCAATAATCGATACCTAAAACTTGAATTGTACTACTTCTTACTGGCTATTGCATCAACTTAGAAGCTTCATCTCTGTTCTACTATGGTGATTTTAGTGTATCCGCATACCGCAGCACGCGACATAGCTTTGCAGACGATAAGTACATCCGTTTCAGAGAGAAGAGCGGCCAATGTTACGATCTGGCTTTAAGACGATTCGATAACAAATGACGAAAACGGACGGATTTCTTGGGTTTTTACTACATATGAACACTTTTCACATTCTCCCGTGCAACTCGGCAGCTAGCCCTTTGATGCAGAATCTTAAGGTCCTAGCTCATGTCCAAGGCACCAAAGCCAGCTAAAAAGTCAATAACCGATACCTAAAACTTGAATTGGACTACTTCTTACTGGCTATTACATCAACTTAGAAGCTTCATCTGTGTTCTACTATGGTGCTTTTAGTGTCTCCGCATACCGCAGCTCGCGACATAGCTTTGTAGACGATAAGTATAAATGACGAAATCGGACGGATTTCTCAGGTTTTTACTACATGCGAACACTTTTCACATTCTCCCGTGCAACTCGGCTGCTAGTCCTCCTTTCATGAAGAATGTTAAGGTCCTAGCTCATGTCCAAGGGTCCAAAGCCAGCTAAAAAGTCAATAATCGATAACTTAAACTTGCATTGTACTACTTCTTACTGGGTATTACATCAACTTAGAAGCTTCATCTGTGTTCTACTATGGTGCTTTTAGTGTCTCCGCATACCGCAGCACGCGACATAGCTTTGTAGACGATAAGTACAACCGTTTCAGAGAGAAGAGCGGCCAATGTGACGATCTGGCTTTAAGTCGATTCGATAACAAATGACGAAAACGGACGGATTTCTCAGGTTTTTATTACATATGAATACTTTTCACATTCTCCCGTGCAACTCGGCTGCTGGTCCTCCTTTCATGCAGAATCTTAAGGTCCTAGCTAATGTCCAAGGCACCAAAGCCAGCTAAAAAGTCAATAATCAATACCTAAAACTTGAATTCTACTACTTCTTACTGGCTACTACATCAAATTAGAAGCTTCATCTCTGTTCTACTATGGTGCTTTTAGTGTCTCCACATAATGCAGCACGCAACATAGATTTGCAGAAGATAAGTACAACCGTTTCAGAGAGAAGTGCGGCCAATGTGACGATCTGGCTTTAAGTCGATTCGATAACAAATGACGAAAACGGACGGATTTCTCAGGTTTTTATTACATATGAACACTTTTCACATTCTCCCGTGCAACTCGGTTTCTAGTCCTATTTTCATGCAGAATCTTAAGGTCCTAGCTCATGTCCAAGTCACCAAAGCCAGCTAAAAAGTCAATAATCTATACCTAAAACTTGAATTGTACTACTTCTTACTGGCTATTACATCAACTTAGAAGCTTCATCTGTGTTCTACTACGGTGCTTTTAGTTTCTCCGCATACCGCAGCACGCGACATAGCTTTGTAGACGGTAAGTACAACCGTTTCACGGAGAAGAGTGGCCAATGTGACGATCTGGCTATAAGTCGATTCGATAACAAATGACGAAAACGGACGGATTTACAAGGATTTTACTACATATGAACACTTCTCACATTCTCCCATGCAACTCGGCTGCTAGTCCTCCTTTCATGCAGAACGTTAAGGTCCTAGCTCATGTCCAATGCACCAAAGCCAGCTAAAAAGTCAATAATCGATACCTAAAACTTGAACTGTACTACTTGTTACTGGCTATTACATCAACTTTGAAGCTTCATATGTGTTCTACTATGGTGCTTTTACTGTCTCCGCATACCGCAGCACGCGACATAGCTTTGCAGACGATAAGTACAACCGTTTCACAGAGAAGAGCGGCCAATGTGACGATCTGGCTTTAAGTCGATTCGATAACAAATGACGAAGACGGACGGATTTCTCAGGTTTTTACTGCATTTGAACAGTTTTCACATTCTCCCGTGCAACTCGGCTGCTAGTCCTCCTTTCATGCAGAATCTTAAGGTCCTAGCTCATGTCCAAGGCACCAAAGCCAGCTAAAAATTCAATATTCAGTACCTTATACTTGAATTTTACTACTTCTTACTGGCTATTACATCAGCTTAGAAGCTTCATCTGTGTTCTACTATGGTGCTTTTAGTGTCTCAGCATACCGCAGCACGCGACATAGCTTGGCAGACGATAAGTACAACCATTTCAGAGAGAAGAGCGGCCAATGTGACGATCTGGCTTTAAGTCGATTAGCTAACAAATGACGAAAAAGGACGGATTTCTAAGGTTATTACTACATATGAACACTTTTCACATTCTCCCGTGCAACTCGGCTGCTAGTCCTCCTTTCATGAAGAATGTTAAGGTCCTAGCTCATGTCCAAGGGTCCAAAGCCAGCTAAAAAGTCAATAATCGATAACTTAAACTTGCATTGTACTACTTCTTACTGGGTATTACATCAACTTAGAAGCTTCATCTGTGTTCTACTATGGTGCTTTTAGTGTCTCCGCATACCGCAGCACGCGACATAGTTTTGCAGACGATAAGTACAACCGTTTCAGAGAGAAGAGCGGCCAATGTGACGATCTGGCTTTAAGTCGATTCGATAACAAATGACGAAAACGGACGGATTTCTCAGGTTTTTACTACATATGAACACTTTTCACATTCTCCCGTGCAACTGGGCTGCTAGTCCTCCTTTTATGCAGAATGTTAAAGTCCTAGCTCATGTCCAAGGCACCAAAGCCAGCTAAAAAGTCAATAATCGATACCTAAATCTTGAATTGGACTACTTCTTACTGGGTATTACATCAACTTAGAAGCTTCATCTGTGTTCTACTATGGTGCTTTTCCTGCTTCCACCTACGGCAACACGCGACATAGCTTTGCAGACGATAAGCACAACCATTTCAGAGAGAAGAGCGGCCAATGTGACGATCTGGCTTTAAGTCGATTAGCTAACAAATGACGAAAAAGGACGGATTTCTAAGGTTATTACTACATATGAACACTTTTCACATTCTCCCGTGCAACTCGGCTGCTAGTCCTCCTTTCATGCAGAATCTTAAGGTCCTAGCTCATGTCCAAGGCACCAAAGCCAGCTAAAAGGTGCATATTCAATACCTAAAACTTGAATTGTACTACTTCTTACTGGCTATTACATCAACTTAGAAGCTTCATCTGTGTTCTACTATGGTGCTTTTAGTGTCTCAGCATGCCGCAGCACGCGACATAGCTTTTCAGACGATAAGTACAACCGTTTCAGAGAGAAGAGCGGCAAATGTGACGATATGTCTTTAAGTCGATTCGATAACAAATGACGAAAACGGACGGATTACTCAGGTTTTTACTACATATGAACACTTTTCACATTCTCCCGTGCAACTCGGCTGCTAGTCCTCCTTTCATGCAGAATGTCAAGGTCCTAGCTCATGGCCAATTCACCAAAGCCAGTTAAAAAGTCAATAATCGATACCTAAAACTTGAATTGTACTACTTCTTACTGGCTATTACATCAACTTAGAAGCTTCGTCTGTGTTCTACTATGGTGCTTTTCCTGTTTCCGCCTACGGCAACACGTGACATAGCTTTGCAGACGTTAAGTACAACCGTTTCAGAGAGAAGAGCGGCCAATGTGACGATCTGGCTTTAAGTCGATTCGATAACAAATGACGAAAACGGACGGATTTCTCAGGTTATTACTACTTATGAACACTTTTCACATTCTCCCGTGCAACTCGGCTGCTAGTCCTCCTTTCATGCAGAATCTTAAGGTCCTAGCTCATGTCCAAGGCACCAAAGCCAGCTAAAAAGTCAATAATCGATACGTAAAACTTGAATTGTACTACTTCTTACTGGCTATTACATCAACTTAGAAGCTTCATCTGTGTTCTACTACGGTGCTTTTAGTTTCTCCACATACCGCACCACGCGACATAGTTTTGCAGACGATAAGTACAACCGTTTCAGAGAGAGGAGCGGCCAATGTGACGATCTGGCTTTAAGTCGATTCGATAACAAATGACGAAAACGAACGGATTTCTCAGGTTTTTACTACATATGACCACTTTTCACATTCTCCCGTGCAACTCGGCTGCTAGTCCTCCTTTCATGCAGAATCTTAAGGTCCTAGCTCATGTCCAAGGCACAAAAGCCAGCTAAAAAGTCAATAATCAATACCTAAAACTTGAATTGTACTACTTCTTACTGGCTATTACATCAACTTAGAAGCTTCATCTGTGTTCTACTACGGAGCTTTCAGTTTCTCCGCATACCGCAGCACGCGACATAGTTTTGCAGACGATAAGTACAACCATTTCAGAGAGAAGAGCTGCCAAAGTGACGATCTGGCTTTAAGTCGATTCGATAACAAATGACGAAAAAGGACGGATTTCTCAGGTTATTACTACATATGAACACTTTTCACATTCTCCCGTGCAACTCGGCTGCTAGTCCTCCTATTATGCAGAATCTTAAAGTCCTAGCTCATGTCCGAGGCACCAAAGCCAGCTAAAAAGTCAATAATCGATACCTAAAACTTGAATTGTACTACTTCTTACTGGATATTACATCAACTTAGAAGCTTCATCTGTGTTCTACTGTGGTGATTTTAGTGTCTCCGCATACCGCAGCACGTGACATAGCTTTGCAGACGATAAGTACAACTGTTTCAGAGAGAAGAGCGGCCAATGTGACGATCTGGCTATAAGTCGATTCGATAACAAATGACGAAAACGGACGGATTTCTAAGGATTTTACTGCATATGAACACTTTTCACATTCTCCAGTGCAACTCGGCTGCTAGTCCTCCTTTCATGAAGAATGTTAAGGTCCTAGCTCATGTCCAAGGGTCCAAAGCCAGCTAAAATCTCAATAATCGATACCTTAAACTTGAATTGTACTACTTCTTACTGGGTATTACATCAACTTAGAAGCTTCATCTGTGTTCTACTATGGTGCTTTTAGTGTCTCCGCATACCGCAGCACGCGACATAGTTTTGCAGACGATAAGTACAACCGTTTCAGAGAGAAGAGCGGCCAATGTGACGATCTGGCTTTAAGTCGATTCGATAACAAATGACGAAAACGGACGGATTTCTCAGGTTTTTGCTACATATGAACACTTTTCACATTCTCCCGTGCAACTCGGCTGCTAGTCCTCCTTTCATGCAGAATCTTAAGGTCCTAGCTCATGTCCAAGGCACAAAAGCCAGCTAAAAAGTCAATAATCAATACCTAAAACTTGAATTGTACTACTTCTTACTGGCTATTACATCAACTTAGAAGCTTCATCTGTGTTCTACTACGGAGCTTTCAGTTTCTCCGCATACCGCAGCACGCGACATAGTTTTGCAGACGATAAGTACAACCATTTCAGAGAGAAGAGCTGCCAATGTGACGATCTGGCTTTAAGTCGAGTCGATAACAAATGACGAAAAAGGACGGATTTCTCAGGTTATTACTACATATGAACACTTTTCACATTCTCCAGTGCAACTCGGCTGCTAGTCCTCCTATTATGCAGAATCGTAAAGTCCTAGCTCATGTCCGAGGCACCAAAGCCAGCTAAAAAGTCAATAATCGATACCTAAAACTTGAATTGTACTACTTCTTACTGGATATTACATCAACTTAGAAGCTTCATCTGTGTTCTACTGTGGTGATTTTAGTGTCTCCGAATACCGCAGCACGTGACATAGCTTTGCAGACGATAAGTACAACTGTTTCAGAGAGAAGAGCGGCCAATGTGACGATCTGGCTATAAGTCGATTCGACAACAAATGACGAAAACGGACGTATTTCTAAGGTTTTTACTGCATATGAACACTTTTCACATTCTCCCGCGCAACTCGGCTGCTAGTCCTCCTTTCATGAAGAATGATAAGGTCCTAGCTCATGTCCAAGGGTCCAAAGCCAGCTAAAAAGTCAATAATCGATACCTTAAACTTGAATTGTATTACTTCTTACTGGGTATTACATCAACTTAGAAGCTTCATCTGTGTTCTACTATGGTGCTTTTAGTGTCTCCGCATACCGCAGCACGCGACATAGTTTTGCAGACGATAAGTACAACCGTTTCAGAGAGAAGAGCGGCCAATGTGACGATCTGGCTTTAAGTCGATTCGATAACAAATGACGAAAACGGACGGATTTCTCATGTTTTTACTACTTATGAACAGTTTTCACATTCTCCCGTGCAACTCGGCTGCTGGTCCTCCTTTCATGCAGAATCTTAAGGTCCTAGCTCATGTCCAAGGCACCAAAGCCAGCTAAAAAGTCAATAACCGATACCTAAAACTTGAATTGTACTACTTCTTACTGGCTATTTCATCATCTTAGGAGCTTCATCTGTGTTCTACTATGGTGCTTTTAGTGTCTCCGAATACCGCAGTACGCGACATAGCTTTGCAGACGATAAGTACAACCGTTTCAGAGAGAAGAGCGGCCAATGTGACGATCTGGCTTTAAGTCGATTCGATAACAAATGACGAAAACGAACGGATTTCTCAGGTTTTTACTACATATGACCACTTTTCACATTCTCCCGTGCAACTCGGCTGCTAGTCCTCCTTTCATGCAGAATCTTAAGGTCCTAGCTCATGTCCAAGGCACAAAAGCCAGCTAAAAAGTCAATAATCAATACCTAAAACTTGAATTGTACTACTTCTTACTGGCTATTACATCAACTTAGAAGCTTCATCTGTGTTCTACTACGGAGCTTTCAGTTTCTCCGCATACCGCAGCACGCGACATAGTTTTGCAGACGATAAGTACAACCATTTCAGAGAGAAGAGCTGCCAATGTGACGATCTGGCTTTAAGTCGATTCGATAACAAATGACGAAAAAGGACGGATTTCTCAGGTTATTACTACATATGAACACTTTTCACATTCTCCAGTGCAACTCGGCTGCTAGTCCTCCTATTATGCAGAATCGTAAAGTCCTAGCTCATGTCCGAGGCACCAAAGCCAGCTAAAAAGTCAATAATCGATACCTAAAACTTGAATTGTACTACTTCTTACTGGATATTACATCAACTTAGAAGCTTCATCTGTGTTCTACTGTGGTGATTTTAGTGTCTCCGAATACCGCAGCACGTGACATAGCTTTGCAGACGATAAGTACAACTGTTTCAGAGAGAAGAGCGGCCAATGTGACGATCTGGCTATAAGTCGATTCGACAACAAATGACGAAAACGGACGGATTTCTAAGGTTTTTACTGCATATGAACACTTTTCACATTCTCCCGTGCAACTCGGCTGCTAGTCCTCCTTTCATGAAGAATGTTAAGGTCCTAGCTCATGTCCAAGGGTCCAAAGCCAGCTAAAAAGTCAATAATCGATACCTTAAACTTGAATTGTACTACTTCTTACTGGGTATTACATCAACTTAGAAGCTTCATCTGTGTTCTACTATGGTGCTTTTAGTGTCTCCGCATACCGCCGCACGCGACATAGTTTTGCAGACGATAAGTACAACCGTTTCAGAGAGAAGAGCGGCCAATGTGACGATCTGGCTTTAAGTCGATTCGATAACAAATGACGAAAACGGACGGATTTCTCAGGTTTTTACTACATATGAACACTTTTCACATTCTCCCGTGCAACTGGGCTGCTAGTCCACCTTTCATGCAGAATCTTAAAGTCCTAGCTCATGTCCAAGGCACGAAAGCCAGCTAAAAAGTCAATAATCGATACCTAAATCTTGAATTGGACTACTTCTTACTGGCTATTACATCAACTAAGAAGCTTCATCTGTGTTCTACTATGGTGCTTTTCCTGTTTCCGCCTACGGCAACACGCGACATAGCTTTGCAGACGATAAGCACAACCGTTTCAGAGAGAAGAGCGGCCAATGTGACGATCTGGCTTTAAGTCGATTCGCTAACAAATGACGAAAAAGGACGGATTTCTAAGGTTATTACTACATATGAACACTTTTCACATTCTCCCGTGCAACTCGGCTGCTAGTCCTCCTTTCATGCAGAATCTTAAGGTCCTAGCTCATGTCCAAGGCACCAAAGCCAGCTAAAAGGTCCATATTCAATACCTAAAACTTGAATTGTACTACTCCTTACTGGCTATTACATCAACTTAGAAGCTTGATCTGTGTTCTACTATGGTGCTTTTAGTGTCTCAGCATGCCGCAGCACGCGACATAGCTTTTCAGACGATAAGTACAACCGTTTCAGAGAGAAGAGCGGCCAATGTGACGATCTGTCTTTAAGTCGATTCGATAACAAATGACGAAAACGGACGGATTACTCAGGTTTTTACTACATATGAACACATTTCACATTCTCCCGCGCAACTCGGCTGCTAGTCCTCCTTTCATGCAGAATCTTATAGCTCATGTCCAAGGCACCAAAGCCAGCTAAAAAGACAATAATCGATACCTAAAACTTGAATTGTTCTACTTCTTACTGGCTATTGCACCAACTTAGAAGCTTCACCTGTGTTCTACTATGGTGATTTTAGTGTCTCCGCATACCGCAGCACGCGACATAGCTTTGCAGACGATAAGTACAAACGTTTCAGAGAGAAGAGCGGCCAATGTGACCATCTGGCTTTAAGTCGATTCGATAACAAATGACGAAAACGGACGGATTTCTCAGGTTTTTACTACATATGAACACTTTTCACATTCTGACGGGCAACTCGGCTGCTAGTCCTCCTTTCATGCAGAATCTTAAGGTCCTAGCTCATGTCCAAGGTACCGAAGCCAGCTAAAAAGACAATAATCGATACCTAAAACTTGAATTGTTCTACTTCTTACTGGCTATTGCACCAACTTAGAAGCTTCACCTGTGTTCTACTATGGTGATTTTAGTGTCTCCGCATACCGCAGCACGCGACATAGCTTTGCAGACGATAAGTACAACCGTTTCAGAGAGAAGAGCGGCCAATGTGACGTTCTGGCTTTAAGTCGATTCGATAACAAATGACGAAAACGAACGGATTTCTCAGGTTTTTACTAAATATGACCACTTTTCACATTCTCCCGTGCAACTCGGCTGCTAGTCCTCCTTTCATGCAGAATGTCAAGGTCCTAGCTCATGGCCAAGGCACCAAAGCCAGTTAAAAAGTCAATAATCGATACCTAAAACTTGAATTGTACTACTTCTTCCTGGCTATTACATCAACTTAGAAGCTTCGTCTGTGTTCTACTATGTTGCTTTTCCTGTTTCCGCCTACGGCAACACGTGACATAGCTTTGCAGACGATAAGTACAACCGTTTCAGAGAGAAGAGCGGCCAATGTGACCATCTGGCTTTAAGTCGATTCGATAACAAATGACGAAAACGGACGGATTTCTCAGGTTTTTACTACATATGAACACTTTTCACATTCTCCCGTGCAACTCGGCTGCTAGTCCTCCTTTCATGCAGAATCTTAAGGTCCTAGCTCATGTCCAAGGCACCAAAGCCAGCTAAAAAGTCAATACTCGATACGTAAAACTTGAATTGTACTACTTCTTACTGGCTATTACATCAACTTAGAAGATTCATCTGTGTTCTACTACGGTGCTTTTAGTTTCTCCGCATACCGCAGCACGCGACATAGTTTTGCAGACGATAAGTACAACCGTTTCAGATAGAAGAGCGGCCAATGTGACGATCTGGCTTTAAGTCGATCCGATAACAAATGACCAAAACGGACGGATTTCTCAGGTTTTTTACTACATATGAACACTTTTCACATTCTCCCGTGCAACTCGGCTGCTAGTCCACCTTTAATGCAGAATCTTAAGGTCCTAGCGCATGTCCAATGCACCAAAGCCAGCTAAAAAGTCAATAATCGATACCTAAAACTTGAATTGTACTACTTCTTACTGGCTATTACATCAACTTAGAAGCTTCGTCTGTGTTCTACTATGGTGCTTTTAGTGTCTCCACATAGCGCAGCACGCGACATAGCTTTGCAGACGATAAGTACAACCGTTTCAGAGAGAAGAGCGGCCAATGTGACGATCTGGCTTTAAGTCGATCCGATAACAAATGACGAAAACGGACGGATTTCTCAGGTTTTTACTACATATGAACACTTTTCACATTCTCCCGTGCAACTCGGCTGCTAGTCCTCCTTTCATGCAGAATCTTAAGGTCCTAGCTCATGTCCAAGGCACCAAAGCCAGCTAAAAAGTCAATAACCGATACCTAAAACTTGAATTGTACTACTTCTTACTGGCTATTACATCATCTTAGGAGCTTCATCTGTGTTCTACTATGGTGCTTTTAGTGTCTCCGAATACCGCAGTACGCGACATAGCTTTGCAGACGATAAGTACAACCGTTTCAGAGAGAAGAGCGGCCAATGTGACGATCTGGCTTTAAGTCGATTCGATAACAAATGACGAACGGATTTCTCAGGTTTTTACTACATATGACCACTTTTCACATTCTCCCGTGCAACTCGGCTGCTAGTCCTCCTTTCATGCAGAATCTTAAGGTCCTAGCTCATGTCCAAGGCACCAAAGCCAGCTAAAAAGTCAATACTCGATACCTAAAACATGAATTGGACTACTTCTTACTGGGTATTACATCAACTTAGAAGCTTCATCTGTGTTCTATTATGGTGCTTTCCTGTTTCCGCCTACGGCAACTCGCGACATAGCTTTGCAGATGATAAGTACAACCGTTTCAGAGAGAAGAGCGGCCAATGTGACGATCTGGCTTTAAGTCGATTCGATAACAAATGACGAAAACGGATGGATTTCTAAGGTTTTTACTACATATGAACACTTTTCACATTCTCCCGTGCAACTCGGCTGCTAGTCCTCCTTTCATGAAGAATGTTAAGGTCCTAGCTCATGTCCAAGGGACCAAAGCCAGCTAAAAAGTCAATAATCGATACCTTAAACTTGATTGTACTACTTCTTACTGGGTATTACATCAACTTAGAAGCTTCATCTGTGTTCTACTATGGTGCTTTTAGTGTCTCCGCATACCGCAGCACGCGACATAGCTTTGCAGACGATAAGTACATCCGTTTCAAAGAGAAGAGCGGCCGATGTGACGATCTGGCTTTAAGTCGATTCGATAACAAATGACGAAAACGGACGGATTTCTCAGGTTTTTACTACATTTGAACAGTTTTCACATTCTCCCGTGCAACTCGGCTGCTAGTCCTCCTTTCATGCAGAATATTAAGGTCCTAGCTCATGTCCAAGGCACCAAAGCCAGCTAAAAATTCAATAATCAGTACCTTATACTTGAATTTTACTACTTCTTACTGGCTATTACATCAACTTAGAAGCTTGATCTGTGTTCTACTATGGTGCTTTTAGTGTCTCAGCATACCGCAGCACGCGACATTGCTTTGCAGACGATAAATACAACCGTTTCAGAGAGAAGAGCGGCCAATGTGACGATCTGGCTTTAAGTCGATTCGATAACAAATGACGAAAACGGACGGATTTCTAAGGTTTTTACTACATATGAACACTTTTCACATTCTCCCGTGCAACTCGGTTGCAAGTCCTCATTTCAATGAGAATCTTAAGGTCCTAGCTCATGTCCAAGGCACCAAAGCCAGCTAAAAGTTCCATATTCTATACCTAAAACTTGAATTGTACTACTTCTTACTGGCTATTACATCAACTTAGAAGCTTGATCTGTGTTCTACTATGGTGCTTTTAGTGTCTCAGCATTCCGCAGCACACGACATAGCTTTTCAGACGATAAGTACAACCGTTTCAGAGAGAAGAGCGGCCAATGTGACGATCTGGCTTTAAGTCGATTCGATAACAAACGACGAAAACGGACGGATTTCTCAGGTTTTTACTACATATGAACACTTTTCACATTCTCCTGTGCAACTGGGCTGCTGGTCCTCCTTTTATGCAGAATCATAAAGTCCTAGCTCATGTCCAAGGCACCAAAGCCAGCTAAAAAGTCAATAATCGATTCCCAAAACTTGATTTGTACTACTTCTTAATGGCTATTACATCAACTTAGATGCTTCATCTGTGTTCTACTATGGTGATTTTAGTGTCTCCACATACCGCTGCACGCGACATAGCTTTGCAGACGATATGTACAAACGTTTCAGAGAGAAGAGCGGCCAATGTGACCATCTGGCTTTAAGTCGATTCGATAACAAATGACAAAAACGGACGGATTTCTCAGGTTTTTACTACATATGAACACTTTTCACAATCTCCCGTGCAACTCGGCTGCTAGTCCTCCTTTCATGCAGAATCTCAAGGTCCTAGCTCGTGTTTAATGCACCAAAGCCAGCTAAAAAGTCAATAACCGATACCTAAAACTTGAATTGTACTTCTTCTTACTGGCTATTACATCATCTTAGAAGCTTCATCTGTGTTCTACTATGGTGCTTTTAGTGTCTCCGAATACCGCAGTACGCGACATAGTTTTGCAGACGATAAGTACAACCGTTTCAGAGAGAAGAGCGGCCAATGTGACGATCTGGCTTTAAGTCGATTCGATAACAAATGACGAAAACGGACGGATTTCTCAGGTTTTTACTACATATGAACACTTTTCACATTCTCCCGTGCAACTCGGCTGCTAGTCCTCCTTTCATGCAGAATCTTAATGTCCTAGCACATGTCCAAGGCACCAAAGTCAGCAAAAAGGTCAATATTCAATACCTAAAACTTGAATTGCACTACTTCTTACTGGCTATTACATCAACTTAGAAGCTTGATCTGTGTTCTACTATGGTGCTTTTAGTGTCTCAGCATACCGCAGCACGCGACATAGCTTTGCAGACGATAAATACAACCGTTTCAGAGAGAAGAGCGGCCAATGTGACGATCTGGCATTAAGTCGATTCGATAACAAATGACGAAAACGGACGGATTTCTCAGGTTTTTACTACATATGAACACTTTCACATTCTCCCGTGCAACTGGGCTGCTGGTCCTCCTTTTATGCAGAATCATAAAGTCCTAGCTCATGTCCAAGGCACCAAAGCCAGCTAAAAAGTCAATAATCGATTCCTAAAACTTGATTTGTACTACTTCTTACTGGCTATTACATCAACTTAGATGCTTCATCTGTGTTCTACTATGGTGATTTTAGTGTCTCCACATACCGCTGCACGCGACATAGCTTTGCAGACGATATGTACAAACGTTTCAGATAGAAGAGCGGCCAATGTGACGATCTGGCTTTAAGTCGATCCGATAACAAATGACGAAAACGGACGGATTTCTCAGGTTTTTTACTACATATGAACACTTTTCACATTCTCCCGTGCAACTCGGCTGCTAGTCCACCTTTCATGCAGAATCTTAAGGTCCTAGCTCATGTCCAATGTACCAAAGCCAGCTAAAAAGTCAATAATCGATACCTAAAACTTGAATTGTACTACTTCTTACTGGCTATTACATCAACTTAGAAGCTTCGTCTGTGTTCTACTATGGTGCTTTTAGTGTCTCCACATAGCGCAGCACGTGACATAGCTTTGCAGACGATAAGTACAACCGTTTCAGAGAGAAGAGCGGCCAATGTGACGATCTGGCTTTAAGTCGATCCGATAACAAATGACGAAAACGGACGGATTTCTCAAGTTTTTACTACATATGAACACTTTTCACATTCTCCCGTGCAACTCGGCTGCTAGTCCTCCTTTCATGCAGAATCTTAAGGTCCTAGCTCATGTCCAAGGCACCAAAGCCAGCTAAAAAGTCAATAACCGATACCTAAAACTTGAATTGTACTACTTCTTACTGGCTATTACATCATCTTAGGAGCTTCATCTGTGTTCTACTATGGTGCTTTTAGTGTCTCCGAATACCGCAGTACGCGACATAGCTTTGCAGACGATAAGTACAACCGTTTCAGAGAGAAGAGCGGCCAATGTGACGATCTGGCTTTAAGTCGATTCGATAACAAATGACGAAAACGAACGGATTTCTCAGGTTTTTACTACATATGACCACTTTTCACATTCTCCCGTGCAACTCGGCTGCTAGTCCTCCTTTCATGCAGAATCTTAAGGTCCTAGCTCATGTCCAAGGCACCAAAGCCAGCTAAAAAGTCAATACTCGATACCTAAAACATGAATTGGACTACTTCTTACTGGGTATTACATCAACTTAGAAGCTTCATCTGTGTTCTATTATGGTGCTTTCCTGTTTCCGCCTACGGCAACTCGCGACATAGCTTTGCAGATGATAAGTACAACCGTTTCAGAGAGAAGAGCGGCCAATGTGACGATCTGTCTTTAAGTCGATTCGATAACAAATGACGAAAACGGACGGATTACTCAGGTTTTTACTACATATGAACACATTTCACATTCTCCCGCGCAACTCGGCTGCTAGTCCTCCTTTCATGCAGAATCTTATAGCTCATGTCCAAGGCACCAAAGCCAGCTAAAAAGACAATAATCGATACCTAAAACTTGAATTGTTCTACTTCTTACTGGCTATTGCACCAACTTAGAAGCTTCACCTGTGTTCTACTATGGTGCTTTTAGTGTCTCCGCATACCGCAGCACGCGACATAGCTTTGCAGACGATAAGTACATCCGTTTCAAAGAGAAGAGCGGCCGATGTGACGATCTGGCTTTAAGTCGATTCGATAACAAATGACGAAAACGGACGGATTTCTCAGGTTTTTACTACATTTGAACAGTTTTCACATTCTCCCGTGCAACTCGGCTGCTAGTCCTCCTTTCATGCAGAATATTAGGGTCCTAGCTCATGTCCAAGGCACCAAAGCCAGCTAAAAATTCAATATTCAGTACCTTATACTTGAATTTTACTACTTCTTACTGGCTATTACATCAACTTAGAAGCTTGATCTGTGTTCTACTATGGTGCTTTTAGTGTCTCAGCATACCGCAGCACGCGACATAGCTTTGCAGACGATAAATACAACCGTTTCAGAGAGAAGAGCGGCCAATGTGACGATCTGGCTTTAAGTCGATTCGATAACAAATGACGAAAACGGACGGATTTCTAAGGTTTTTACTACATATGAACACTTTTCACATTCTCCCGTGCAACTCGGTTGCAAGTCCTCATTTCAATGAGAATCTTAAGGTCCTAGCTCATGTCCAAGGCACCAAAGCCAGCTAAAAGGTCCATATTCTATACCTAAAACTTGAATTGTACTACTTCTTACTGGCTATTACATCAACTTAGAAGCTTGATCTGTGTTCTACTATGGTGCTTTTAGTGTCTCAGCATTCCGCAGCACACGACATAGCTTTTCAGACGATAAGTACAACCGTTTCAGAGAGAAGAGCGGCCAATGTGACGATCTGGCTTTAAGTCGATTCGATAACAAATGACGAAAACGGACGGATTTCTCAGGTTTTTACTACATATGAACACTTTTCACATTCTCCTGTGCAACTGGGCTGCTGGTCCTCCTTTTATGCAGAATCATAAAGTCCTAGCTCATGTCCAAGGCACCAAAGCCAGCTAAAAAGTCAATAATCGATTCCCAAAACTTGATTTGTACTACTTCTTAATGGCTATTACATCAACTTAGATGCTTCATCTGTGTTCTACTATGGTGATTTTAGTGTCTCCACATACCGCTGCACGCGACATAGCTTTGCAGACGATATGTACAAACGTTTCAGAGAGAAGAGCGGCCAATGTGACCATCTGGCTTTAAGTCGATTCGATAACAAATGACGAAAACGGACGGATTTCTCAGGTTTTTACTACATATGAACACTTTTCACAATCTCCCGTGCAACTCGGCTGCTAGTCCTCCTTTCATGCAGAATCTCAAGGTCCTAGCTCATGTTTAATGCACCAAAGCCAGCTAAAAAGTCAATAACCGATACCTAAAACTTGAATTGTACTTCTTCTTACTGGCTATTACATCATCTTAGAAGCTTCATCTGTGTTCTACTATGGTGCTTTTAGTGTCTCCGAATACCGCAGTACGCGACATAGTTTTGCAGACGATAAGTACAACCGTTTCAGAGAGAAGAGCGGCCAATGTGACGATCTGGCTTTAAGTCGATTTGATAACAAATGACGAAAACGGACGGATTTCTCAGGTTTTTACTACATATGAACACTTTTCACATTCTCCCGTGCAACTCGGCTGCTAGTCCTCCTTTCATGCAGAATCTTAATGTCCTAGCACATGTCCAAGGCACCAAAGTCAGCAAAAAGGTCAATATTCAATACCTAAAACTTGAATTGTACTACTTCTTACTGGCTATTACATCAACTTAGAAGCTTGATCTGTGTTCTACTATGGTGCTTTTAGTGTCTCAGCATACCGAAGTACGCGACATAGCTTTGCAGACGATAAGTACAACCGTTTCAGAGAGAAGAGCGGCCAATGTGACGATCTGGCTTTAAGTCGATTCGATAACAAATGACGAAAACGGACGGATTTCTCAGGTTTTTACTACATATGAACACTTTTCAAATTCTCCCGTGCAACTCGGCTGCTAGTCCTCCTTTCATGCAGAATCTTAAGGTCCTAGCTCATGTCCAAGGCACCAAAGCCAGCTAAAAAGTCAATACTCGATACGTAAAACTTGAATTGTACTACTACTTACTGGCTATTACATCAACTTAGAAGATTCATCTGTGTTCTACTACGGTGCTTTTAGTTTCTCCGCATACCGCAGCACGCGACATAGTTTTGCAGACGATAAGTACAACCGTTTCAGATAGAAGAGCGGCCAATGTGACGATCTGGCTTTAAGTCGATTCGATAACAAATGACGAAAACGGACGGATTTCTCATGTTTTTACTACATATGAACACTTTTCACATTCTCCCGTGCAACTCGGCTGCTAGTCCTCCTTTCATGCAGAATCTTAAGGTCCTAGCTCATGTCCAAGGCACCAAAGCCAGCTAAAAAGTCAATAACCGATACCTAAAACTTGAATTGTGCTACTTCTTACTGGCTATTTCATCATCTTAGGAGCTTCATCTGTGTTCTACTATGGTGCTTTTTGTGTCTCCGAATACCGCAGTACGCGACATAGCTTTGCAGACGATAAGTACAACCGTTTCAGAGAGAAGAGCGGCCAATGTGACGATCTGGCTTTAAGTCGATTCGATAACAAATGACGAAAACGAACGGATTTCTCAGGTTTTTACTAAATATGACCACTTTTCACATTCTCCCGTGCAACTCGGCTGCTAGTCCTCCTTTCATGCAGAATGTCAAGGTCCTAGCTCATGGCCAAGGCACCAAAGCCAGTTAAAAAGTCAATAATCGATACCTAAAACTTGAATTGTACTACTTCTTACTGGCTATTACATCAACTTAGAAGCTTCGTCTGTGTTCTACTATGGTGCTTTTCCTGTTTCCGCCTACGGCAACACGTGACATAGCTTTGCAGACGATAAGTACAACCGTTTCAGAGAGAAGAGCGGCCAATGTGACGATCTGGCTTTAAGTCGATTCGATAACAAATGACGAAAACGGACGGATTTCTCAAGTTTTTACTACATATGAACACTTTTCACATTCTCCCGTGCAACTCGGCTGCTAGTCCTCCTTTCATGCAGAATCTTAAGGTCCTAGCTCATGTCCAAGGCACCAAAGCCAGCTAAAAAGTCAATACTCGATACGTAAAACTTGAATTGTACTACTTCTTACTTGCTATTACATCAACTTAGAAGATTCATCTGTGTTCTACTACGGTGCTTTTAGTTTCTCCGCATACCGCAGCACGCGACATAGTTTTGCAGACGATAAGTACAACCGTTTCAGATAGAAGAGCGGCCAATGTGACGATCTGGCTTTAAGTCGATCCGATAACAAATGACCAAAACGGACGGATTTCTCAGGTTTTTTACTACACATGAACACTTTTCACATTCTCCCGTGCAACTCGGCTGCTAGTCCACCTTTCATGCAGAATCTTAAGGTCCTAGCTCATGTCCAATGCACCAAAGCCAGCTAAAAAGTCAATAATCGATACCTAAAACTTGAATTGTACTACTTCTTACTGGCTATTACATCAACTTAGAAGCTTCGTCTGTGTTCTACTATGGTGCTTTTAGTGTCTCCACATAGCGCAGCACGCGACATAGCTTTGCAGACGATAAGTACAACCGTTTCAGAGAGAAGAGCGGCCAATGTGACGATCTGGCTTTAAGTCGATCCGATAACAAATGACGAAAACGGACGGATTTCTCAGGTTTTTACTACATATGAACACTTTTCACATTCTCCCGTGCAACTCAGCTGCTAGTGCTCCTTTCATGCAGAATCTTAAGGTCCTAGCTCATGTCCAAGGCACCAAAGCCAGCTAAAAAGTCAATACCCGATACCTAAAACTTGAATTGTACTACTTCTTACTGGCTATTACATCATCTTAGGAGCTTCAGCTGTGTTCTACTATGGTGCTTTTAGTGTCTCCGAATACCGCAGTACGCGACATAGCTTTGCAGACGATAAGTACAACCGTTTCAGAGAGAAGAGCGGCCAATGTGACGATCTGGCTTTAAGGCGATTCGATAACAAATGACGAAAACGAACGGATTTCCCAGGTTTTTACTACATATGACCACTTTTCACATTCTCCCGTGCAACTCGGCTGCTAGTCCTCCTTTCATGCAGAATCTTAAGGTCCTAGCTCATGTCCAAGGCACCAAAGCCAGCTAAAAAGTCAATACTCGATACCTAAAACATGAATTGGACTACTTCTTACTGGGTATTACATCAACTTAGAAGCTTCATCTGTGTTCTATTATGGTGCTTTCCTGTTTCCGCCTACGGCAACTCGCGACATAGCTTTGCAGATGATAAGTACAACCGTTTCAGAGAGAAGAGCGGCCAATGTGACGATCTGGCTTTAAGTCGATTCGATAACAAATGACGAAAACGGATGGATTTCTAAGGTTTTTACTACATATGAACACTTTTCACATTCTCCCGTGCAACTCGGCTGCTAGTCCTCCTTTCATGAAGAATGTTAAGGTCCTAGCTCATGTCCAAGGGACCAAAGCCAGCTAAAAAGTCAATAATCGATACCTTAAACTTGATTGTACTACTTCTTACTGGGTATTACATCAACTTAGAAGCTTCATCTGTGTTCTACTATGGTGCTTTTAGTGTCTCCGCATACCGCAGCACGCGACATAGCTTTGCAGACGATAAGTACATCCGTTTCAAAGAGAAGAGCGGCCGATGTGACGATCTGGCTTTAAGTCGATTCGATAACAAATGACGAAAACGGACGGATTTCTAAGGTTTTTACTACATATGAACACTTTTCACATTCTCCCGTGCAACTCGGTTGAGAGTCCTCATTTCAATGAGAATCTTAAGGTCCTAGCTCATGTCCAAGGCACCAAAGCCAGCTAAAAGGTCCATATTCTATACCTAAAACTTGAATTGTACTACTTCTTACTGGCTATTACATCAACTTAGAAGCTTGATCTGTGTTCTACTATGGTGCTTTTAGTGTCTCAGCATTCCGCAGCACACGACATAGCTTTTCAGACGATAAGTACAACCGTTTCAGAGAGAAGAGCGGCCAATGTGACGATCTGGCTTTAAGTCGATTCGATAACAAATGACGAAAACAGACGGATTTCTCAGGTTTTTACTACATATGAACACTTTTCACATTCTCCTGTGCAACTGGGCTGCTGGTCCTCCTTTTATGCAGAATCATAAGGTCCTAGCTCATGTCCAAGGCACCAAAGCCAGCTAAAAAGTCAATAATCGATTCCCAAAACTTGATTTGTACTACTTCTTAAAGGCTATTACATCAACTTAGATGCTTCATCTGTGTTCTACTATGGTGATTTTAGTGTCTCCACATACCGCTGCACGCGACATAGCTTTGCAGACGATATGTACAAACGTTTCAGAGAGAAGAGCGGCCAATGTGACCATCTGGCTTTAAGTCGATTCGATAACAAATGACGAAAACGGACGGATTTCTCAGGTTTTTACTACATATGAACACTTTTCACAATCTCCCGTGCAACTCGGCTGCTAGTCCTCCTTTCATGCAGAATCTCAAGGTCCTAGCACATGTTTAATGCACCAAAGCCAGCTAAAAAGTCAATAACCGATACCTAAAACTTGAATTGTACTTCTTCTTACTGGCTATTACATCATCTTAGAAGCTTCATCTGTGTTCTACTATGGTGCTTTTAGTGTCTCCGAATACCGCAGTACGCGACATAGTTTTGCAGACGATAAGTACAACCGTTTCAGAGAGAAGAGCGGCCAATGTGACGATCTGGCTTTAAGTCGATTCGATAACAAATGACGAAAACGGACGGATTTCTCAGGTTTTTACTACATATGAACACTTTTCACATTCTCCCGTGCAACTCGGCTGCTAGTCCTCCTTTCATGCAGAATCTTAATGTCCTAGCACATGTCCAAGGCACCAAAGTCAGCAAAAAGGTCAATATTCAATACCTAAAACTTGAATTGTACTACTTCTTACTGGCTATTACATCAACTTAGAAGCTTGATCTGTGTTCTACTATGGTGCTTTTAGTGTCTCAGCATACCGAAGTACGCGACATAGCTTTGCAGACGATAAGTACAACCGTTTCAGAGAGAAGAGCGGCCAATGTGACGATCTGACTTTAAGTCGATTCGATAACAAATGACGAAAACGGACGGATTTCTCAGGTTTTTACTACATTTGAACAGTTTTCACATTCTCCCGTGCAACTCGGCTGGTAGTCCTCCTTTCATGCAGAATATTAAGGTCCTAGCTCATGTCCAAGGCACCAAAGCCAGCTAAAAATTCAATATTCAGTACCTTATACTTGAATTTTACTACTTCTTACTGGCTATTACATCAACTTAGAAGCTTGATCTGTGTTCTACTATGGTGCTTTTAGTGTCTCAGCATACCGCAGCACGCGACATAGCTTTGCAGACGATAAATACAACCGTTTCAGAGAGAAGAGCGGCCAATGTGACGATCTGGCTTTAAGTCGATTCGATAACAAATGACGAAAACGGACGGATTTCTAAGGTTTTTACTACATATGAACACTTTTCACATTCTCCCGTGCAACTCGGTTGCAAGTCCTCATTTCAATGAGAATCTTAGGGTCCTAGCTCATGTCCAAGGCACCAAAGCTAGCTAAAAGGTCCATATTCTATACCTAAAACTTGAATTGTACTACTTCTTACTGGCTATTACATCAACTTAGAAGCTTGATCTGTGTTCTACTATGGTGCTTTTAGTGTCTCAGCATTCCGCAGCACGCGACATATCTTTTCAGACGATAAGTACAACCGTTTCAGAGAGAAGAGCGGCCAATGTGACGATCTGGCATTAAGTCGATTCGATAACAAATGACGAAAACGGACGGATTTCTCAGGTTTTTACTACATATGAACACTTTCACATTCTCCCGTGCAACTGGGCTGCTGGTCCTCCTTTTATGCAGAATCATAAAGTCCTAGCTCATGTCCAAGGCACCAAAGCCAGCTAAAAAGTCAATAATCGATTCCTAAAACTTGATTTGTACTACTTCTTACTGGCTATTACATCAACTTAGAAGCTTCATCTGTGTTCTACTATGGTGATTTTAGTGTCTCCACATACCGCTGCACGCGACATAGCTTTGCAGACGATATGTACAAACGTTTCAGATAGAAGAGCGGCCAATGTGACGATCTGGCTTTAAGTCGATCCGATAACAAATGACGAAAACGGACGGATTTCTCAGGTTTTTTACTACATATGAACACTTTTCACAATCTCCCGTGCAACTCGGCTGCTATTCCACCTTTCATGCAGAATATTAAGGTCCTAGCTCATGTCCAAGGCACCAAAGCCAGCTAAAAAGTCAATAATCGATACCTAAAACTTGAATTGTACTACTTCTTAATATATATTACATCAACTTAGAATATTCATCTGTGTTCTACTGTGGTGAATTTAGTGTCTCCGCATACCGCAGCACGGGACATAGCTTTGCACACGATAAGTACAACCGTTTCAGAGAGAAGAGCGGCCAATGTGACGATCTGGCTTTAAGTCGATTCGATAACAAATGACGAAAACGGATGGATTTCTAAGGTTTTTACTACATATGAACACTTTTCACATTCTCCCGTGCAACTCGGCTGCTAGTCCTCCTTTCATGAAGAATGTTAAGGTCTTAGCTCATGTCCAAGGGACCAAAGCCAGCTAAAAAGTCAATAATCGATACCTTAAACTTGATTGTACTACTTCTTACTGGGTATTACATCAACTTAGAAGCTTCATCTGTGTTCTACTATGGTGCTTTTAGTGTCTCCGCATACCGCAGCACGAGACATAGCTTTGCAGACGATAAGTACATCCGTTTCAAAGAGAAGAGCGGCCAATGTGACGATCTGGCTTTAAGTCGATTCGATAACAAATGACGAAAACGGACGGATTTCTCAGGTTTTTACTACATTTGAACAGTTTTCACATTCTCCCGTGCAACTCGGCTGGTAGTCCTCCTTTCATGCAGAATATTAAGGTCCTAGCTCATGTCCAAGGCACCAAAGCCAGCTAAAAATTCAATATTCAGTACCTTATACTTGAATTTTACTACTTCTTACTGGCTATTACATCAACTTAGAAGCTTGATCTGTGTTCTACTATGGTGCTTTTAGTGTCTCAGCATACCGCAGCACGCGACATAGCTTTGCAGACGATAAATACAACCGTTTCAGAGAGAAGAGCGGCCAATGTGACGATCTGGCTTTAAGTCGATTCGATAACAAATGACGAAAACGGACGGATTTCTAAGGTTTTTACTACATATGAACACTTTTCACATTCTCCCGTGCAACTCGGTTGCAAGTCCTCATTTCAATGAGAATCTTAGGGTCCTAGCTCATGTCCAAGGCACCAAAGCTAGCTAAAAGGTCCATATTCTATACCTAAAACTTGAATTGTACTACTTCTTACTGGCTATTACATCAACTTAGAAGCTTGATCTGTGTTCTACTATGGTGCTTTTAGTGTCTCAGCATTCCGCAGCACGCGACATATCTTTTCAGACGATAAGTACAACCGTTTCAGAGAGAAGAGCGGCCAATGTGACGATCTGGCATTAAGTCGATTCGATAACAAATGACGAAAACGGACGGATTTCTCAGGTTTTTACTACATATGAACACTTTCACATTCTCCCGTGCAACTGGGCTGCTGGTCCTCCTTTTATGCAGAATCATAAAGTCCTAGCTCATGTCCAAGGCACCAAAGCCAGCTAAAAAGTCAATAATCGATTCCTAAAACTTGAATTGTACTACTTCTTACTGGCTATTACATCAACTTAGAAGCTTCATCTGTGTTCTACTATGGTGATTTTAGTATCTCCACATACCGCTGCACGCGACATAGCTTTGCAGACGATATGTACAAACGTTTCAGATAGAAGAGCGGCCAATGTGACGATCTGGCTTTAAGTCGATCCGATAACAAATGACGAAAACGGACGGATTTCTCAGGTTTTTTACTACATATGAACACTTTTCACATTCTCCCGTGCAACTCGGCTGCTAGTCCACCTTTCATGCAGAATCTTAAGGTCCTAGCTCATGTCCAATGCACCAAAGCCAGCTAAAAAGTCAATAATCGATACCTAAAACTTGAATTGTACTACTTCTTACTGGCTATTACATCAACTTAGAAGCTTCGTCTGTGTTCTACTATGGTGCTTTTAGTGTCTCCACATAGCGCAGCACGCGACATAGCTTTGCAGACGATAAGTACAACCGTTTCAGAGAGAAGAGCGGCCAATGTGACGATCTGGCTTTAAGTCGATCCGATAACAAATGACGAAAACGGACGGATTTCTCAGGTTTTTACTACATATGAACACTTTTCACATTCTCCCGTGCAACTCGGCTGCTAGTCCTCCTTTCATGCAGAATCTTAAGGTCCTAGCTCATGTCCAAGGCACCAAAGCCAGCTAAAAAGTCAATAACCGATACCTAAAACTTGAATTGTACTACTTCTTACTGGCTATTACATCATCTTAGGAGCTTCATCTGTGTTCTACTATGGTGCTTTTAGTGTCTCCGAATACCGCAGTACGCGACATAGCTTTGCAGACGATAAGTACAACCGTTTCAGAGAGAAGAGCGGCCAATGTGACGATCTGGCTTTAAGTCGATTCGATAACAAATGACGAAAACGAACGGATTTCTCAGGTTTTTACTACATATGACCACTTTTCACATTCTCCCGTGCAACTCGGCTCTAGTCCTCCTTTCATGCAGAATCTTAAGGTCCTAGCTCATGTCCAAGGCACCAAAGCCAGCTAAAAAGTCAATACTCGATACCTAAAACATGAATTGGACTACTTCTTACTGGGTATTACATCAACTTAGAAGCTTCATCTGTGTTCTATTATGGTGCTTTCCTGTTTCCGCCTACGGCAACTCGCGACATAGCTTTGCAGATGATAAGTACAACTGTTTCAGAGAGAAGAGCGGCCAATGTGACGATCTGGCTTTAAGTCGATTCGATAACAAATGACGAAAACGGATGGATTTCTAAGGTTTTTACTACATATGAACACTTTTCACATTCTCCCGTGCAACTCGGCTGCTAGTCCTCCTTTCATGAAGAATGTTAAGGTCCTAGCTCATGTCCAAGGGACCAAAGCCAGCTAAAAAGTCAATAATCGATACCTTAAACTTGATTGTACTACTTCTTACTGGGTATTACATCAACTTAGAAGCTTCATCTGTGTTCTACTATGGTGCTTTTAGTGTCTCCGCATACCGCAGCACGCGACATAGCTTTGCAGACGATAAGTACATCCGTTTCAAAGAGAAGAGCGGCCGATGTGACGATCTGGCTTTAAGTCGATTCGATAACAAATGACGAAAACGGACGGATTTCTCAGGTTTTTACTACATTTGAACAGTTTTCACATTCTCCCGTGCAACTCGGCTGCTAGTCCTCCTTTCATGCAGAATATTAAGGTCCTAGCTCATGTCCAAGGCACCAAAGCCAGCTAAAAATTCAATATTCAGTACCTTATACTTGAATTTTACTACTTCTTACTGGCTATTACATCAACTTAGAAGCTTGATCTGTGTTCTACTATGGTGCTTTTAGAGTCTCAGCATACCGCAGCACGCGACATAGCTTTGCAGACGATAAATACAACCGTTTCAGAGAGAAGAGCGGCCAATGTGACGATCTGGCTTTAAGTCGATTCGATAACAAATGACGAAAACGGACGGATTTCTAAGGTTTTTACTACATATGAACACTTTTCACATTCTCCCGTGCAACTCGGTTGCAAGTCCTCATTTCAATGAGAATCTTAAGGTCCTAGCTCATGTCCAAGGCACCAAAACCAGCTAAAAGGTCCATATTCTATACCTAAAACTTGAATTGTACTACTTCTTACTGGCTATTACATCAACTTAGAAGCTTGATCTGTGTTCTACTATGGTGCTTTTAGTGTCTCAGCATTCCGCAGCACACGACATAGCTTTTCAGACGATAAGTACAACCGTTTCAGAGAGAAGAGCGGCCAATGTGACGATCTGGCTTTAAGTCGATTCGATAACAAATGACGAAAACGGACGGATTTCTCAGGTTTTTACTACATATGAACACTTTTCACATTCTCCTGTGCAACTGGGCTGCTGGTCCTCCTTTTATGCAGAATCATAAAGTCCTAGCTCATGTCCAAGGCACCAAAGCCAGCTAAAAAGTCAATAATCGATTCCCAAAACTTGATTTGTACTACTTCTTAATGGCTATTACATCAACTTAGATGCTTCATCTGTGTTCTACTATGGTGATTTTAGTGTCTCCACATACCGCTGCACGCGACATAGCTTTGCAGACGATATGTACAAACGTTTCAGAGAGAAGAGCGGCCAATGTGACCATCTGGCTTTAAGTCGATTCGATAACAAATGACGAAAACGGACGGATTTCTCAGGTTTTTACTACATATGAACACTTTTCACAATCTCCCGTGCAACTCGGCTGCTAGTCCTCCTTTCATGCAGAATCTCAAGGTCCTAGCTCATGTTTAATGCACCAAAGCCAGCTAAAAAGTCAATAACCGATACCTAAAACTTGAATTGTACTTCTTCTTACTGGCTATTACATCATCTTAGAAGCTTCATCTGTGTTCTACTATGGTGCTTTTAGTGTCTCCGAATACCGCAGTACGCGACATAGTTTTGCAGACTATAAGTACAACCGTTTCAGAGAGAAGAGCGGCCAATGTGACGATCTGGCTTTAAGTCGATTCGATAACAAATGACGAAAACGGACGGATTTCTCAGGTTTTTACTACATATGAACACTTTTCACATTCTCCCGTGCAACTCGGCTGCTAGTCCTCCTTTCATGCAGAATCTTAATGTCCTAGCACATGTCCAAGGCACCAAAGTCAGCAAAAAGGTCAATATTCAATACCTAAAACTTGAATTGTACTACTTCTTACTGGCTATTACATCAACTTAGAAGCTTGATCTGTGTTCTACTATGGTGCTTTTAGTGTCTCAGCATACCGAAGTACGCGACATAGCTTTGCAGACGATAAGTACAACCGTTTCAGAGAGAAGAGCGGCCAATGTGACGATCTGGCTTTAAGTCGATTCGATAACAAATGACGAAAACGGACGGATTTCTCAGGTTTTTGCTACATATGAACACTTTTCACATTCTCCCGTGCTACTCGGCTGCTAGTCCTCCTTTCATGCAGAATCTTAAGGTCCTAGCTCATGTCCAAGGCATCAAAGCTATTTAAAAAGTCAATAATCGATACCTAAAACTTGAATTGTACTACTTCTTACTGGCTATTACATCAACTTAGAAGGTTCATCTGTGTTCTACTATGGTGCTTTTAGTGCTTCCGCATACCGCAGCACGCGACATTGCTTTGTAGACGATAAGTACAACCGTTTCAGAGAGAAGAGCGGCCAATGTGACGATCTGGCTTTAAGTCGATTCGATAACAAATGACGAAAACGGACGGATTTCTCAGGTTTTTACTACATATGAACACTTTTCACATTCTCCCGTGCAACTCGGCTGCTAGTCCCCCTTTCATGCAGAATCTTAAGGTCCTAGCTCATGTCCAAGGCACCAAAGCCAGCTAAAAATTCAATATTCAGTACCTTATACTTGAATTTTACTACTTCTTACTGGCTATTACATCAACTTAGAAGCTTGATCTGTGTTCTACTATGGTGCTTTTAGTGTCTCAGCATACCGCAGCACGCGACATAGCTTTGCAGACGATAAATACAACCGTTTCAGAGAGATGAGCGGCCAATGTGACGATCTGGCTTTAAGTCGATTCGATAACAAATGACGAAAACGGACGGATTTCTAAGGTTTTTACTACATATGAACACTTTTCACATTCTCCCGTGCAACTCGGTTGCAAGTCCTCATTTCAATGAGAATCTTAAGGTCCTAGCTCATGTCCAAGGCACCAAAGCTAGCTAAAAGGTCCATATTCTATACCTAAAACTTGAATTGTACTACTTCTTACTGGCTATTACATCAACTTAGAAGCTTAATCTGTGTTCTACTATGGTGCTTTTAGTGTCTCAGCATTCCGCAGCACGCGACATAGCTTTTCAGACGATAAGTACAACCGTTTCAGAGAGAAGAGCGGCCAATGTGACGATCTGGCTTTAAGTCGATTCGATAACAAATGACGAAAACGGACGGATTTCTCAGGTTTTTACTACATATGAACACTTTCACATTCTCCCGTGCAACTGGGCTGCTGGTCCTCCTTTTATGCAGAATCATAAAGTCCTAGCTCATGTCCAAGGCACCAAAGCCAGCTAAAAAGTCAATAATCGATTCCTAAAACTTGATTTGTACTACTTCTTACTGGCTATTACATCAACTTAGATGCTTCATCTGTGTTCTACTATGGTGATTTTAGTGTCTCCACATACCGCTGCACGCGACATAGCTTTGCAGACGATATGTACAAACGTTTCAGAGAGAAGAGCGGCCAGTGTGACCATCTGGCTTTAAGTCGATTCGATAACAAATGACGAAAACGGACGGATTTCTCAGGTTTTTACTACATATGAACACTTTTCACATTCTGACGTGCAACTCGGCTGCTAGTCCTCCTTTCATGCAGAATCTTAAGGTCCTAGCTCATGTCCAAGGTACCGAAGCCAGCTAAAAAGACAATAATCGATACCTAAAACTTGAATTGTTCTACTTCTTACTGGCTATTGCATCAACTTAGAAGCTTCATCTGTGTTCTACTATGGTGCTTTTAGTTTCTCCGCATACCGCAGCACGCGACATAGCTTTGCAGACGATAAGTACAACCGTTTCAGAGAGAAGAGCGGCCAATGTGACGATCTGGCTTTAAGTCGATTCGATAACAAATGACGAAAACGGACGGATTTCTCAGGTTTTTACTACATATGAACACTTTTCACATTCTCCCGTGCAACTCGGTTGCAAGTCCTCATTTCAATGAGAATCTTAAGGTCCTAGCTCATGTCCAAGGCACCAAAGCTAGCTAAAAGGTCCATATTCTATACCTAAAACTTGAATTGTACTACTTCTTACTGGCTATTACATCAACTTAGAAGCTTCATCTGTGTTCTACTACGGTGCTTTTAGTTTCTCCGCATACCGCAGCACGCGACATAGTTTTGCAGACGATAAGTACAACCGTTTCAGAGAGAAGAGCGGCCAATGTGACCATCTGGCTTTAAGTCGATTCGATAACAAATGACGAAAACGGACGGATTTCTCAGGTTTTTACTACATATGAACACTTTTCACATTCTCCCGTGGAACTCGGCTGCTAGTCCACCTTTCATGCAGAATCTTAAGGTCCTAGCTCATGTCCAATGCACCAAAGCCAGCTAAAAAGTCAATAATCGATACCTACAACTTGAATTGCACTACTTCTTACTGGATTTTACATCAACTTAGAATCTTCATCTGTGTTCTATTGTGGTGATTTTATTGTCTCCGCATACCGCAGCACGTGACATAGTTTTGCAGACGATAAGTACAACCGTTTCAGAGAGAAGAGCGGCCAATGTGACGATCTGGCTTTAAGTCGATTCGATAACAAATGACGAAAACGGATGGATTTCTAAGGTTTTTACTACATATGAACACTTTTCACATTCTCCCGTGCAACTCGGCTGCTAGTCCTCCTTTCATGAAGAATGTTAAGGTCCTAGCTCATGTCCAAGGGACCAAAGCCAGCTAAAAAGTCAATAATCGATACCTTAAACTTGAATTGTACTATTTCTTACTGGGTATTACATCAACTTAGAAGCTTCATCTGTGTTCTACTATGGTGCTTTTAGTGTCTCCGCATACCGCAGCACGCGACGTAGCTTTGCAGACGATAAGTACATCCGTTTCAAAGAGAAGAGCGGCCAATGTGACGATCTGTCTTTAAGTCGATTCGATAACAAGTGACGAAAACGGACGGATTTCTCAGGTTTTTACTACATTTGAACAGTTTTCACATTCTCCCGTGCAACTCGGCTGCTAGTCCACCTTTCATGCAGAATATTAAGGTCCTAGCTCATGTCCAAGGCACCAAAGCCAGCTAAAAATTCAATATTCAGTACCTTATACTTGAATTTTACTACTTCTTACTGGCTATTACATCAACTGAGAAGCTTGATCTGTGTTCTACTATGGTGCTTTTAGTGTCTCAGCATACCGCAGCACGCGACATAGCTTTGCAGACGATAAATACAACCGTTTCAGAGAGAAGAGCGGCCAATGTGACGATCTGGCTTTAAGTCGATTCGATAACAAATGACGAAAACGGACGGATTTCTAAGGTTTTTACTACATATGAACACTTTTCACATTCTCCCGTGCAACTCGGCTGCTAGTCCTCCTTTCATGCAGAATCTTAATGTCCTAGCACATGTCCAAGGCACCAAAGTCAGCAAAAAGGTCAATATTCAATACCTAAAACTTGAATTGTACTACTTCTTACTGGCTATTACATCAACTTAGAAGCTTGATCTGTGTTCTACTATGGTGCTTTTAGTGTCTCAGCATACCGAAGTACGCGACATAGCTTTGCAGACGATAAGTACAACCGTTTCAGAGAGAAGAGCGGCCAATGTGACGATCTGGCTTTAAGTCGATTCGATAACAAATGACGAAAACGGACGGATTTCTCAGGTTTTTGCTACATATGAACACTTTTCACATTCTCCCGTGCAACTCGGCTGCTATTCCACCTTTCATGCAGAATATTAAGGTCCTAGCTCATGTCCAAGGCACCAAAGCCAGCTAAAAAGTCAATAATCCGTACCTAAAACTTGAATTGTACTACTTCTTACTGGATATTACATCAACTTAGAATATTCATCTGTGTTCTACTGTGGTGATTTTCGTGTCTCCGCATACCGCAGCACGTGACATAGCTTTGCAGACGATAAGTACAACCGTTTCAGAGAGAAGAGCGGCCAATGTGACGATCTGGCTTTAAGTCGATTCGATAACAAATGACGAAAACGGATGGATTTCTAAGGTTTTTACTACATATGAACACTTTTCACATACTCCCGTGCAACTCGGCTGCTAGTCCTCCTTTCATGAAGAATGTTAAGGTCCTAGCTCATGTCCAAGGGACCAAAGCCAGCTAAAAAGTCAATAATCGATACCTTAAACTTGATTGTACTACTTCTTACTGGGTATTACATCAACTTAGAAGCTTCATCTGTGTTCTACTATGGTGCTTTTAGTGTCTCCGCATACCGCAGCACGAGACATAGCTTTGCAGACGATAAGTACATCCGTTTCAAAGAGAAGAGCGGCCAATGTGACGATCTGGCTTTAAGTCGATTCGATAACAAATGACGAAAACGGACGGATTTCTCAGGTTTTTACTACATTTGAACAGTTTTCACATTCTCCCGTGCAACTCGGCTGCTAGTCCTCCTTTCATGCAGAATATTAAGGTCCTAGCTCATGTCCAAGGCACCAAAGCCAGCTAAAAATTCAATATTCAGTACCTTATACTTGAATTTTACTACTTCTTACTGGCTATTACATCAACTTAGAAGCTTGATCTGTGTTCTACTATGGTGCTTTTAGTGTCTCAGCATACCGCAGCACGCGACATAGCTTTGCAGACGATAAATACAACCGTTTCAGAGAGAAGAGCGGCCAATGTGACGATCTGGCTTTAAGTCGATTCGATAACAAATGACGAAAACGGACGGATTTCTAAGGTTTTTACTACATATGAACACTTTTCACATTCTCCCGTGCAACTCGGTTGCAAGTCCTCATTTCAATGAGAATCTTAAGGTCCTAGCTCATGTCCAAGGCACCAAAGCCAGCTAAAAGGTCCATATTCTATACCTAAAACTTGAATTGTACTACTTCTTACTGGCTATTACATCAACTTAGAAGCTTGATCTGTGTTCTACTATGGTGCTTTTAGTGTCTCAGCATTCCGCAGCACGCGACATAGCTTTTCAGACGATAAGTACAGCCGTTTCAGAGAGAAGAGCGGCCAATGTGACGATCTGGCTTTAAGTCGATTCGATAACAAATGACGAAAACGGACGGATTTCTCAGGTTTTTACTACATATGAACACTTTTCACATTCTCCCGTGCAACTGGGCTGCTGGTCCTCCTTTTATGCAGAATCATAAAGTCCTAGCTCATGTCCAAGGCACCAAAGCCAGCTAAAAAGTCAATAATCGATTCCTAAAACTTGATTTGTACTACTTCTTACTGGCTATTACATCAACTTAGATGCTTCATCTGTGTTCTACTATGGTGATTTTAGTGTCTCCACATACCGCTGCACGCGACATAGCTTTGCAGACGATATGTACAAACGTTTCAGAGAGAAGAGCGGCCAATGTGACGATCTGGCTTTAAGTCGATTCGATAACAAGTGACGAAAACGGACGGATTTCTCAGGTTTTTACTACATTTGAACAGTTTTCACATTCTCCCGTGCAACTCGGCTGCTAGTCCACCTTTCATGCAGAATATTAAGGTCCTAGCTCATGTCCAAGGCACCAAAGCCAGCTAAAAATTCAATATTCAGTACCTTATACTTGAATTTTACTACTTCTTACTGGCTATTACATCCACTTAGAAGCTTCATCTGTGTTCTACTACGGTGCTTTTAGTTTCTCCGCGTACCGCAGCACGCGACATAGTTTTGCAGACGATAAGTACAACCGTTTCAGAGAGAAGAGCGGCCAATGTGACGATCTGGCTTTAAGTCGATTCGATAACAAATGACGAAAACGGACGGATTTCTCAGGTTTTTACTACATATGAACACTTTTCACATTCTCCCGTGGAACTCGGCTGCTAGTCCACCTTTCATGCAGAATCTTAAGGTCCTAGCTCATGTCCAATGCACCAAAGCCAGCTAAAAAGTCAATAATCGATACCTAAAACTTGAATTGTACTACTTCTTACTGGATTTTACATCAACTTAGAATCTTCATCTGTGTTCTATTGTGGTGATTTTAGTGTCTCCGCATACCGCAGCACGTGAAATAGTTTTGCAGACGATAAGTACAACCGTTTCAGAGAGAAGAGCGGCCAATGTGACGATCTGGCATTAAGTCGATTCGATAACAAATGACGAAAACGGATGGATTTCTAAGGTTTTTACTACATATGAACACTTTTCACATTCTCCCGTGCAACTCGGCTGCTAGTCCTCCTTTCATGAAGAATGTTAAGGTCCTAGCTCATGTCCAAGGGACCAAAGCCAGCTAAAAAGTCAATAATCGATACCTTAAACTTGAATTGTACTATTTCTTACTGGGTATTACATCAACTTAGAAGCTTCATCTGTGTTCTACTATGGTGCTTTTAGTGTCTCCGCATACCGCAGCACGCGACGTAGCTTTGCAGACGATAAGTACATCCGTTTCAAAGAGAAGAGCGGCCAATGTGACGATCTGTCTTTAAGTCGATTCGATAACAAGTGACGAAAACGGACGGATTTCTCAGGTTTTTACTACATTTGAACAGTTTTCACATTCTCCCGTGCAACTCGGCTGCTAGTCCACCTTTCATGCAGAATATTAAGGTCCTAGCTCATGTCCAAGGCACCAAAGCCAGCTAAAAATTAAATATTCAGTACCTTATACTTGAATTTTACTACTTCTTACTGGCTATTACATCAACTGAGAAGCTTGATCTGTGTTCTACTATGGTGCTTTTAGTGTCTCAGCATACCGCAGCACGCGACATAGCTTTGCAGACGATAAATACAACCGTTTCAGAGAGAAGAGCGGCCAATGTGACGATCTGGCTTTAAGTCGATTCGATAACAAATGACGAAAACGGACGGATTTCTAAGGTTTTTACTACATATGAACACTTTTCACATTCTCCCGTGCAACTCGGCTGCTAGTCCTCCTTTCATGCAGAATCTTAATGTCCTAGCACATGTCCAAGGCACCAAAGTCAGCAAAAAGGTCAATATTCAATACCTAAAACTTGAATTGTACTACTTCTTACTGGCTATTACATCAACTTAGAAGCTTGATCTGTGTTCTACTATGGTGCTTTTAGTGTCTCAGCATACCGAAGTACGCGACATAGCTTTGCAGACGATAAGTACAACCGTTTCAGAGAGAAGAGCGGCCAATGTGACGATCTGGCTTTAAGTCGATTCGATAACAAATGACGAAAACGGACGGATTTCTCAGGTTTTTGCTACATATGAACACTTTTCACATTCTCCCGTGCAACTCGGCTGCTATTCCACCTTTCATGCAGAATATTAAGGTCCTAGCTCATGTCCAAGGCACCAAAGCCAGCTAAAAAGTCAATAATCGATACCTAAAACTTGAATTGTACTACTTCTTACTGGATATTACATCAACTTAGAATATTCATCTGTGTTCTACTGTGGTGATTTTCGTGTCTCCGCATACCGCAGCACGTGACATAGCTTTGCAGACGATAAGTACAACCGTTTCAGAGAGAAGAGCGGCCAATGTGACGATCTGGCTTTAAGTCGATTCGATAACAAATGACGAAAACGGATGGATTTCTAAGGTTTTTACTACATATGAACACTTTTCACATTCTCCCGTGCAACTCGGCTGCTAGTCCTCCTTTCATGAAGAATGTTAAGGTCCTAGCTCATGTCCAAGGGACCAAAGCCAGCTAAAAAGTCAATAATCGATACCTTAAACTTGATTGTACTACTTCTTACTGGGTATTACATCAACTTAGAAGCTTCATCTGTGTTCTACTATGGTGCTTTTAGTGTCTCCGCATACCGCAGCACGAGACATAGCTTTGCAGACGATAAGTACATCCGTTTCAAAGAGAAGAGCGGCCAATGTGACGATCTGGCTTTAAGTCGATTCGATAACAAATGACGAAAACGGACGGATTTCTCAGGTTTTTACTACATTTGAACAGTTTTCACATTCTCCCGTGCAACTCGGCTGCTAGTCCTCCTTTCATGCAGAATATTAAGGTCCTAGCTCATGTCCAAGGCACCAAAGCCAGCTAAAAATTCAATATTCAGTACCTTATACTTGAATTTTACTACTTCTTACTGGCTATTACATCAACTTAGAAGCTTGATCTGTGTTCTACTATGGTGCTTTTAGTGTCTCAGCATACCGCAACACGCGACATAGCTTTGCAGACGATAAATACAACCGTTTCAGAGAGATGAGCGGCCAATGTGACGATCTGGCTTTAAGTCGATTCGATAACAAATGACGAAAACGGACGGATTTCTAAGGTTTTTACTACATATGAACACTTTTCACATTCTCCCGTGCAACTCGGTTGCAAGTCCTCATTTCAATGAGAATCTTAAGGTCCTAGCTCATGTCCAAGGCACCAAAGCCAGCTAAAAGGTCCATATTCTATACCTAAAACTTGAATTGTACTACTTCTTACTGGCTATTACATCAACTTAGAAGCTTGATCTGTGTTCTACTATGGTGCTTTTAGTGTCTCAGCATTCCGCAGCACGCGACATAGCTTTTCAGACGATAAGTACAACCGTTTCAGAGAGAAGAGCGGCCAATGTGACGATCTGGCTTTAAGTCGATTCGATAACAAATGACGAAAACGGACGGATTTCTCAGGTTTTTACTACATATGAACACTTTTCACATTCTCCCGTGCAACTGGGCTGCTGGTCCTCCTTTTATGCAGAATCATAAAGTCCTAGCTCATGTCCAAGGCACCAAAGCCAGCTAAAAAGTCAATAATCGATTCCTAAAACTTGATTTGTACTACTTCTTACTGGCTATTACATCAACTTAGATGCTTCATCTGTGTTCTACTATGGTGATTTTAGTGTCTCCACATACCGCTGCACGCGACATAGCTTTGCAGACGATATGTACAAACGTTTCAGAGAGAAGAGCGGCCAATGTGACGATCTGGCTTTAAGTCGATTCGATAACAAATGACGAAAACGGACGGATTTCTCATGTTTTTACTACATATGAACACTTTTCACATTCTCCCGTGCAACTCGGCTGCTAGTCCTCCTTTCATGCAGAATCTTAAGGTCCTAGCTCATGTCCAAGGCATCAAAGCCAGCTAAAAAGTCAATAATCGATACGTAAAACTTGAATTGTACTACTTCTTACTGGCTATTACATCCACTTAGAAGCTTCATCTGTGTTCTACTACGGTGCTTTTAGTTTCTCCGCATACCGCAGCACGCGACATAGTTTTGCAGACGATAAGTACAACCGTTTCAGAGAGAAGAGCGGCCAATGTGACGATCTGGCTTTAAGTCGATTCGATAACAAATGACGAAAACGGACGGATTTCTCAGGTTTTTACTACATATGAACACTTTTCACATTCTCCCGTGGAACTCGGCTGCTAGTCCACCTTTCATGCAGAATCTTAAGGTCCTAGCTCATGTCCAATGCACCAAAGCCAGCTAAAAAGTCAATAATCGATACCTAAAACTTGAATTGTACTACTTCTTACTGGATTTTACATCAACTTAGAATCTTCATCTGTGTTCTATTGTGGTGATTTTTGTGTCTCCGCATACCGCAGCACGTGACATAGTTTTGCAGACGATAAGTACAACCGTTTCAGAGAGAAGAGCGGCCAATGTGACGATCTGGCCTTAAGTCGATTCGATAACAAATGACGAAAACGGATGGATTTCTAAGGTTTTTACTACATATGAACACTTTTCACATTCTCCCGTGCAACTCGGCTGCTAGTCCTCCTTTCATGAAGAATGTTATGGTCCTAGCTCATGTCCAAGGGACCAAAGCCAGCTAAAAAGTCAATAATCGATACCTTAAACTTGAATTGTACTATTTCTTACTGGGTATTACATCAACTTAGAAGCTTCATCTGTGTTCTACTATGGTGCTTTTAGTGTCTCCGCATACCGCAGCACGCGACGTAGCTTTGCAGACGATAAGTACATCCGTTTCAAAGAGAAGAGCGGCCAATGTGACGATCTGTCTTTAAGTCGATTCGATAACAAATGACGAAAACGGACGGATTTCTCAGGTTTTTACTACATTTGAACAGTTTTCACATTCTCCCGTGCAACTCGGCTGCTAGTCCACCTTTCATGCAGAATATTAAGGTCCTAGCTCATGTCCAAGGCACCAAAGCCAGCTAAAAATTTTATATTCAGTACCTTATACTTGAATTTTACTACTTCTTACTGGCTATTACATCAACTGAGAAGCTTGATCTGTGTTCTACTATGGTGCTTTTAATGTCTCAGCATACCGCAGCACGCGACATAGCTTTGCAGACGATAAATACAACCGTTTCAGAGAGAAGAGCGGCCAATGTGACGATCTGGCTTTAAGTCGATTCGATAACAAATGACGAAAACGGACGGATTTCTAAGGTTTTTACTACATATGAACACTTTTCACATTCTCCCGTGCAACTCGGTTGCAAGTCCTCCTTTCAATGAGAATCTTAAGGTCCTAGCTCATGTCCAGGGCACCAAAGCCAGCTAAAAGGTCCATATTCAATACCTAAAACTTGAATTGTACTACTTCTTACTGGCTATTACATCATCTTAGAAGCTTCATCTGTGTTCTACTATCGTGCTTTTAGTGTCTCCGAATGCCGCAGTACGCGACATGGCTTTGCAGACGATAAGTACAACCGTTTCAGAGAGAAGAGCGGCCAATGTGACGATCTGGCTTTAAGTCGATTCGATAACAAATGACGAAAACGGACGGATTTCTCAGGTTTTTACTACATATGAACACTTTTCACATTCTCCCGTGTAACGAGGCTGCTAGTCCTCCTTTCATGCAGAATCTTAAGGTCCTAGCTCATGTCCAAGGTACCGAAGCCAGCTAAAAAGACAATAATCGATACCTAAAACTTGAATTGTTCTACTTCTTACTGGCTATTGCATCAACTTAGAAGCTTCATCTGTGTTCTACTATGGTGATTTTAGTGTCTCCGCATACCGCAGCACGCGACATAGCTTTGCAGACGATAAGTACAACCGTTTCAGAGAGAAGAGCGGCCAATGTGACGATCTGGCTTTAAGTCGATTCGATAACAAATGACGAATACGGACGGATTTCTAAGGTTTTTACTACATATGAACACTTTTCACATTCTCCCGTGCAACTCGGCTGCTAGTCCTCCTTTCATGAAGAATGTTAAGGTCCTAGCTCATGTCCAAGGCACCAAAGCCAGCTAAAAAGTCAATAATCGATACCTTAAACTTGAAATGTACTACTACTTACTGGGTATTACATCAACTTAGAAGCTTCATCTGTGTTCTACTATGGTGCTTTTAGTGTCTCCGCATACCGCAACACGCGACATAGCTTTGCAGACGATAAGTACAACCGTTTCAGAGAGAAGAGCGGCCAATGTGACGATCTGGCTTTAAGTCGATTCGATAACAAATGACGAAAACGGACGGATTTCTCAGGTTTTTACTACATATGAACACTTTTCACATTCTCCCATGCAACTAGGCTGCTAGTCCTCCTTTTATGCAGAATCTTAAAGTCCTAGCTCATGTCCAAGGCACGAAAGCCAGCTAAAAAGTCAATAATCGATACCTAAATCTTGAATTGGACTACTTCTTACTGGCTATTACATCAACTTAGAAGCTTCATCTGTGTTCTACTATGGTGCTTTTCCTGTTTCCGCCTACGGCAACACGCGACATAGCTTTGCAGACTATAAGCACAACCGTTTCAGAGAGAAGAGCGGCCAATGTGTCGATCTGGCTTTAAGTCGATTCGCTAACAAATGACGAAAAAGGACGGATTTCTCAGGTTATTACTACATATGAACACTTTTCACATTCTCCCGTGCAACTCGGCTGCTAGTCCTCCTTTAATGCAGAATCTTAAGGTTCTAGCTCATGTCCAAGGCACCAAAGCCAGCTAAAAGGTCCATATTCAATACCTAAAACTTGAATTGCACTACTTCTTACTGGCTATTACATCAACTTAGAAGCTTGATCTGTGGTCTACTATGGTGCTTTTAGTGTCTCAGCATGCCGCAGCACGCGACATAGCTTTGCAGACGATAAGTACAACCGTTTCAGAGAGAAGAGCGGCCAATGTGACGATCTGGCTTTAAGTCGATTCGATAACAAATGACGAAAACGGACGGATTTCTCAGGTTTTTACTACATATGAACACTTTTCACATTCTCCCGTGCAACTCGGCTACTAGTCCTCCTTACATGCAGAATCTTAAAGTCCTAGCTCATGTCCAAGGCACCAAAGCCAGCTAAAAAGTCAATAATCGATTCCTAAAACTTGAATTGTACTACTTCTTACTGGCTATTACATCAACTTAGATGCTTCATCTGTGTTCTACTATGGTGATTTTAGTGTCTCCACATACCGCTGCACGCGACATAGCTTTGCAGACGATATGTACAAACGTTTCAGAGAGAAGAGCGTCCAATGTGACCATCTGGCTTTAAGTCGATTCGATAACAAATGACGAAAACGGACGGATTTCTCAGGTTTTTACTACATATGAACACTTTTCACATTCTGACGTGCAACTCGGCTGCTAGTCCTCCTTTCATGCAGAATCTTAAGGTCCTAGCTCATGTCCAAGGTACCGAAGCCAGCTAAAAAGTCAATAATCGATACCTAAAACTTGAATTGTTCTACTTCTTACTGGCTATTGCATCAACTTAGAAGCTTCATCTGTGTTCTACTATGGTGATTGTAGTGTCTCCGTATACCGCAGCACGCGACATAGCTTTGCAGACGGTAAGTACAACCGTTTCAGAGAGAAGAGCGGCCAATGTGACGATCTGGCTTTAGGTCGATTCGATAACAAATGACGAATACGGACGGATTTCTCAGGTTTTTACTACATATGAACACTTTTCACATTCTCCCGTGCATCTCGGCTGCTAGTCCTCCTTTCATGCAGAATCTTAAGGTCCTAGCTCATGTCCAAGGCACCAAAGCCAGCTAAAAAGTCAATAATCAATACCTAAAACTTGAATTGTACTACTTCTTACTGGCTATTACATCAACTTAGAAGATTCATCTGTGTTCTACTACGTTGCTTTTAGTTTCTCTGCATACCGCAGCACGCGAAATAGGTTTGCAGACGATAAGTACAAGTGTTTCAGACAGAAGAGCGGCCAATGTGACGATCTGGCTTTAAGTCGATTCGATAACAAATGACGAAAACGGACGGATTTCTCAGGTTTTTACTACATATGAACACTTTTCACATTCTCCCGTGCAACTCGGCTGCTAGTCCTCCTTTCATGAAGAATCTTAAGGTCCTAGCTCATGTTCAAGGCACCAAAGCCAGCTAAAAAGTCAATAATCAATACCTAAAACTTGAATTGTATTACTTCTTACTGGCTATTACATCAACTTAGAAGCTTCATCTGTGTTCTACTACGTTGCTTTTAGTTTCTCCGCATACCGCAGCACGCGACATAGGTTTGCAGACGATAAGTACAACCGTTTCAGAGAGAAGAGCGGCCAATGTGACGATCTGGCTTTAAGTCGATTCGATAACAAATGACGAAAACGGACGGATTTCTCAGGTTTTTACTACATATGAACACATTTCGCATTCTCCTGTGCAACTCGGCTGCTAGTCCACCTTTCATGCAGAATCTTAAGGTCCTAGCTCATGTCCAATGCACCAAAGCCAGCTGAAAAGTCAATAATCGATACCTAGAACTTGAATTGTACTACTTCTTACTGGATATTACATCATCTTAGAAGCTTCATCTGTGTTCTACTGCGGTGATTTTAGTGTCACCACATACCGCAGCACGTGACATAGCTTTGCAGACGATAAGTACAACCGTTTCAGAGAGAAGAGCGGCCAATGTGACGATCTGGCTTTAAGTCGATTCGATAACAAATGACGAAAACGGACGGATTTCTCAGGTTTTTACTACATATGAACACTTTTCACATTCTCCCGTGCAACTGGGCTGCTGTTCCTCCTTTTATGCAGAATCATAAAGTCCTAGCTCATGTCCAAGGCACCAAAGCCAGCTAAGAAGTCAATAATCGATTCCTAAAACTTGATTTGTACTACTTCTTACTGGCTATTACATTAACTTAGATGCTTCATCTGTGTTCTACTATGGTGATTTTAGTGTCTCCACATACCGCTGCACGCGACATAGCTTTGCAGACGATATGTACAAACGTTTCAGAGAGAAGAGCGGCCAATGTGACCATCTGGCTTTAAGTCGATTCGATAACAAATGACGAAAACGGACGGATTTCTCAGGTTTTTACTACATATGAACACTTTTCACATTCTGACGTGCAACTCGGCTGCTAGTCCTCCTTTCATGCAGAATCTTAAGGTCCTAGCTCATGTCCAAGGTACCGAAGCCAGCTAAAAAGTCAATAATCGATACCTAAAACTTGAATTGTTCTACTTCTTACTGGCTATTGCATCAACTTAGAAGCTTCATCTGTGTTCTACTATGGTGATTTTAGTGTCTCCGCATACCGCAGCACGCGACATAGCTTTGCATACGATAAGTACAACCGTTTCAGATAGAAGAGCGGCCAATGTGACGATCTGGCTTTAAGTCGATTCGATAACAAATGACGAAAACGGACGGATTTCTCAGGTTTTTACTACATATGAACACTTTTCACATTCTCCCGTGCAACTCGGCTGCTAGTCCTCCTTTCATGCAGAATCTTAAGGTCCTAGCTCATGTCCAATGCACCAAAGCCAGCTAAAAAGTCGATAATCGATACCTAAAACTTGAATTGTACTACTTCTTCCTGGATATTACATCAACTTAGAAGCTTCATCTGTGTTCTACTGCGGTGATTTTAGTGTCACCACATACTGCAGCACGTGACATAGCTTTGCAGACGATAAGTACAACCGTTTCAGAGAGAAGAGTGGCCAATGTGACGATCTGGCTTTACGTCGATTCGATAACAAATGACGAAAAAGGACGGATTTCTCAGGTTATTACTACATATGAACACTTTTCACATTCTCCCGTGCAACTCGGCTGCTAGTCCTCCTTTCATGCAGAATCTTAAGGTCCTAGCTCATGTCCAAGGTACCGAAGCCAGCTAAAAAGTCAATAATCGATACCTAAAACTTGAATTGTTCTACTTCTTACTGGCTATTGCATCAACTTAGAAGCTTCATCTGTGTTCTACTATGGTGATTGTAGTGTCTCCGTATACCGCAGCACGCGACATAGCTTTGCAGACGGTAAGTACAACCGTTTCAGAGAGAAGAGCGGCCAATGTGACGATCTGGCTTTAGGTCGATTCGATAACAAATGACGAATACGGACGGATTTCTCAGGTTTTTACTACATATGAACACTTTTCACATTCTCCCGTGCATCTCGGCTGCTAGTCCTCCTTTCATGCAGAATCTTAAGGTCCTAGCTCATGTCCAAGGCACCAAAGACAGCTAAAAAGTCAATAATCGATACCTAAAACTTGAATTGTACTACTTCTTACTGGATATTACATCAACTTAGAAGCTTGATCTGTGGTCTACTATGGTGCTTTTAGTGTCTCAGCATGCCGCAGCACGCGACATAGCTTTGCAGACGATAAGTACAACCGTTTCAGAGAGAAGAGCGGCCAATGTGACGATCTGGCTTTAAGTCGATTCGATAACAAATGACGAAAACGGACGGATTTCTCAGGTTTTTACTACATATGAACACTTTTCACATTCTCCCGTGCAACTCGGCTACTAGTCCTCCTTACATGCAGAATCTTAAAGTCCTAGCTCATGTCCAAGGCACCAAAGCCAGCTAAAAAGTCAATAATCGATTCCTAAAACTTGAATTGTACTACTTCTTACTGGCTATTACATCAACTTAGATGCTTCATCTGTGTTCTACTATGGTGATTTTAGTGTCTCCACATACCGCTGCACGCGACATAGCTTTGCAGACGATATGTACAAACGTTTCAGAGAGAAGAGCGTCCAATGTGACCATCTGGCTTTAAGTCGATTCGATAACAAATGACGAAAACGGACGGATTTCTCAGGTTTTTACTACATATGAACACTTTTCACATTCTGACGTGCAACTCGGCTGCTAGTCCTCCTTTCATGCAGAATCTTAAGGTCCTAGCTCATGTCCAAGGTACCGAAGCCAGCTAAAAAGTCAATAATCGATACCTAAAACTTGAATTGTTCTACTTCTTACTGGCTATTGCATCAACTTAGAAGCTTCATCTGTGTTCTACTATGGTGATTGTAGTGTCTCCGTATACCGCAGCACGCGACATAGCTTTGCAGACGGTAAGTACAACCGTTTCAGAGAGAAGAGCGGCCAATGTGACGATCTGGCTTTAGGTCGATTCGATAACAAATGACGAATACGGACGGATTTCTCAGGTTTTTACTACATATGAACACTTTTCACATTCTCCCGTGCATCTCGGCTGCTAGTCCTCCTTTCATGCAGAATCTTAAGGTCCTAGCTCATGTCCAAGGCACCAAAGCCAGCTAAAAAGTCAATAATCAATACCTAAAACTTGAATTGTACTACTTCTTACTGGCTATTACATCAACTTAGAAGATTCATCTGTGTTCTACTACGTTGCTTTTAGTTTCTCTGCATACCGCAGCACGCGAAATAGGTTTGCAGACGATAAGTACAAGTGTTTCAGACAGAAGAGCGGCCAATGTGACGATCTGGCTTTAAGTCGATTCGATAACAAATGACGAAAACGGACGGATTTCTCAGGTTTTTACTACATATGAACACTTTTCACATTCTCCCGTGCAACTCGGCTGCTAGTCCTCCTTTCATGAAGAATCTTAAGGTCCTAGCTCATGTTCAAGGCACCAAAGCCAGCTAAAAAGTCAATAATCAATACCTAAAACTTGAATTGTATTACTTCTTACTGGCTATTACATCAACTTAGAAGCTTCATCTGTGTTCTACTACGTTGCTTTTAGTTTCTCCGCATACCGCAGCACGCGACATAGGTTTGCAGACGATAAGTACAACCGTTTCAGAGAGAAGAGCGGCCAATGTGACGATCTGGCTTTAAGTCGATTCGATAACAAATGACGAAAACGGACGGATTTCTCAGGTTTTTACTACATATGAACACATTTCGCATTCTCCTGTGCAACTCGGCTGCTAGTCCACCTTTCATGCAGAATCTTAAGGTCCTAGCTCATGTCCAATGCACCAAAGCCAGCTGAAAAGTCAATAATCGATACCTAGAACTTGAATTGTACTACTTCTTACTGGATATTACATCATCTTAGAAGCTTCATCTGTGTTCTACTGCGGTGATTTTAGTGTCACCACATACCGCAGCACGTGACATAGCTTTGCAGACGATAAGTACAACCGTTTCAGAGAGAAGAGCGGCCAATGTGACGATCTGGCTTTAAGTCGATTCGATAACAAATGACGAAAACGGACGGATTTCTCAGGTTTTTACTACATATGAACACTTTTCACATTCTCCCGTGCAACTGGGCTGCTGTTCCTCCTTTTATGCAGAATCATAAAGTCCTAGCTCATGTCCAAGGCACCAAAGCCAGCTAAGAAGTCAATAATCGATTCCTAAAACTTGATTTGTACTACTTCTTACTGGCTATTACATTAACTTAGATGCTTCATCTGTGTTCTACTATGGTGATTTTAGTGTCTCCACATACCGCTGCACGCGACATAGCTTTGCAGACGATATGTACAAACGTTTCAGAGAGAAGAGCGGCCAATGTGACCATCTGGCTTTAAGTCGATTCGATAACAAATGACGAAAACGGACGGATTTCTCAGGTTTTTACTACATATGAACACTTTTCACATTCTGACGTGCAACTCGGCTGCTAGTCCTCCTTTCATGCAGAATCTTAAGGTCCTAGCTCATGTCCAAGGTACCGAAGCCAGCTAAAAAGTCAATAATCGATACCTAAAACTTGAATTGTTCTACTTCTTACTGGCTATTGCATCAACTTAGAAGCTTCATCTGTGTTCTACTATGGTGATTTTAGTGTCTCCGCATACCGCAGCACGCGACATAGCTTTGCATACGATAAGTACAACCGTTTCAGATAGAAGAGCGGCCAATGTGACGATCTGGCTTTAAGTCGATTCGATAACAAATGACGAAAACGGACGGATTTCTCAGGTTTTTACTACATATGAACACTTTTCACATTCTCCCGTGCAACTCGGCTGCTAGTCCTCCTTTCATGCAGAATCTTAAGGTCCTAGCTCATGTCCAATGCACCAAAGCCAGCTAAAAAGTCGATAATCGATACCTAAAACTTGAATTGTACTACTTCTTCCTGGATATTACATCAACTTAGAAGCTTCATCTGTGTTCTACTGCGGTGATTTTAGTGTCACCACATACTGCAGCACGTGACATAGCTTTGCAGACGATAAGTACAACCGTTTCAGAGAGAAGAGTGGCCAATGTGACGATCTGGCTTTACGTCGATTCGATAACAAATGACGAAAAAGGACGGATTTCTCAGGTTATTACTACATATGAACACTTTTCACATTCTCCCGTGCAACTCGGCTGCTAGTCCTCCTTTCATGCAGAATCTTAAGGTCCTAGCTCATGTCCAAGGCACCAAAGCCAGCTAAAAGGTCAATATTCAATATCTAATACTTGAATTGTACTACTTCTTACTGGCTATTACATCAACTTAGAAGCTTGATCTGTGTTCTACTATGGTGCTTTTAGTGTCTCAGCATACCGCAGTACGCGACATAGCTTTGCAGACGATAAGTACAACCGTTTCAGAGAGAAGAGCGGCCAATGTGACGATCTGGCTTTAAGTCGATTCGATAACAAATGACGAAAACGAACGGATTTCTCAGGTTTTTACTACATATGAACACTTTTCACATTCTCCCGTGCAACTCGGCTGCTAGTCCACCTTTCATGCAGAATATTAAGGTCCTAGCTCATGTCCAATGCACCAAAGACAGCTAAAAAGTCAATAATCGATACCTAAAACTTGAATTGTACTACTTCTTACTGGATATTACATCAACTTAGAAGCTTCATCTGTGTTCTGCTGTGGTGATTTTAGTGTCTCCGCATACCGCAGCACGTGACATAGCTTTGCAGACGATAAGTACAACCGTTTCAGAGAGAAGAGCGGCCAATGTGACGATCTGGCTTTAAGTCGATTCGATAACAAATGACGAAAACGGACGGATTTCTAAGGTTTTTACTACATATGAACACTTTTCACATTCTCCCGTGCAACTCGGCTGCTAGTCCTCCTTTCATGAAGAATGTTAAGGTCCTAGCTCATGTCCAAGGCACCAAAGCCAGCTAAAAAGTCAATAATCGATACCTTAAACTTGAAATGTACTACTTCTTACTGGGTATTACATCAACTTAGAAGCTTCATCTGTGTTCTACTATGGTGCTTTTAGTGTCTCCGCATACCGCAACACGCGACATAGCTTTGCAGGCGATAAGTACAACCGTTTCAGAAAGAAGAGCGGCCAATGTGACGATCTGGCTTTAAGTCGATTCGATAACAAATGACGAAAACGGACGGATTTCTCAGGTTTTTACTACATATGAACACTTTTCACATACTCCCGTGCAACTTGGCTGCTAGTCCTCCTTTTATGCAGAATCTTAAAGTGATAGCTCATCTCCAAGGCACGAAAGCCAGCTAAAAAGTCAATAATCGATACCTAAATCTTGAATTGGACTACTTCTTACTGGCTATTACATCAACTTAGAAGCTTCATCTGTGTTCTACTATGGTGCTGTTCCTGTTTCCGCCTACGGCAACACGCGACATAGCTTTGCAGACTATAAGCACAACCGTTTCAGAGAGAAGAGCGGCCAATGTGTCGATCTGGCTTTAAGTCGATTCGCTAACAAATGACGAAAAAGGACGGATTTCTCTGGTTATTACTACATATGAACACTTTTCACATTCTCCCGTGCAACTCGGCTGCTAGTCCTCCTTTCATGCAGAATCTTAAGGTCCTAGCTCATGTCCAAGGCACCAAAACCAGCTAAAAGGTCCATATTCAATACCTAAAACTTGAATTGTACTACTTCTTACTGGCTATTACATCAACTTAGAAGCTTGATCTGTGGTCTACTATGGTGCTTTTAGTGTCTCAGCATGCCGCAGCACGCGACATAGCTTTGCAGACGATAAGTACAACCGTTTCAGAGAGAAGAGCGGCCAATGTGACGATCTGGCTTTAAGTCGATTCGATAACAAATGACGAAAACGGACGGATTTCTCAGGTTTTTACTACATATGAACACTTTTCACATTCTGACGTGCAACTCGGCTGCTAGTCCTCCTTTCATGCAGAATCTTAAGGTCCTAGCTCATGTCCAAGGTACCGAAGCCAGCTAAAAAGTCAATAATCGATACCTAAAACTTGAATTGTTCTACTTCTTACTGGCTATTGCATCAACTTAGAAACTTCATCTGTGTTCTACTATGGTGATTTTAGTGTCTCCGTATACCGCAGAACGCGACATAGCTTTGCAGACGGTAAGTACAACCGTTTCAGAGAGAAGAGCGGCCAATGTGACGATCTGGCTTTAAGTCGATTCGATAACAAATGACGAATACGGACGGATTTCTCAGGTTTTTACTACATATGAACACTTTTCACATTCTCCCGTGCATCTCGGCTGCTAGTCCTCCTTTCATGCAGAATCTTAAGGTCCTAGCTCATGTCCAAGGCACCAAAGCCAGCTAAAAAGTCAATAATCAATACCTAAAACTTGAATTGTACTACTTCTTACTGGCTATTACATCAACTTAGAAGATTCATCTGTGTTCTACTACGTTGCTTTTAGTTTCTCTGCATACCGCAGCACGCGAAATAGGTTTGCAGACGATAAGTACAAGTGTTTCAGACAGAAGAGCGGCCAATGTGACGATCTGGCTTTAAGTCGATTCGATAACAAATGACGAAAACGGACGGATTTCTCAGGTTTTTACTACATATGAACACTTTTCACATTCTCCCGTGGAACTCGGCTGCTAGTCCACCTTTCATGCAGAATCTTAAGGTCCTAGCTCATGTCCAAGGCACCAAAGCCAGCTAAAAAGTCCATATTCAATACCTAAAACTTGAATTGTACTACTTCTTACTGGCTATTACATCAACTTAGAAGCTTGATCTGTGGTCTACTATGGTGCTTTTAGTGTCTCAGCATGCCGCAGCACGCGACATAGCTTTGCAGACGATAAGTACAACCGTTTCAGAGAGAAGAGCGGCCAATGTGTCGATCTGGCTTTAAGTCGATTCGATAACAAATGACGAAAACGGACGGATTTCTCAGGTTTTTACTACATATGAACACTTTTGACATTCTCCCGTGCAACTCGGCTACTAGTCCTCCTTACATGCAGAATCTTAAAGTCCTAGCTCATGTCCAAGGCACCAAAGCCAGCTAAAAAGTCAATAATCGATTCCTAAAACTTGAATTGTACTACTTCTTACTCGCTATTACATCAACTTAGAAGCTTCATCTGTGTTCTACTGTGGTGATTTTAGTGTCTCCGCATACCGCAGCACGCGACATAGCTTTGCAGACGATAAGTACAACCGTTTCAGAGAGAAGAGCGGCCAATGTGACGATCTGGCTTTAAGTCGATTCGATAACAAATGACGAAAACGGACGGATTCCTCAGGTTTTTACTACATATGAACACTTTTCACATTCTCCCGTGCAACTCGGCTGCTAGTCCTCCTTTCATGCAGAATCTTAAGGTCCTAGCTCATGTCCAATGCACCAAAGCCAGCTAAAAAGTCGATAATCGATACCTAAAACTTGAATTGTACTACTTCTTCCTGGATATTACATCAACTTAGAAGCTTCATCTGTGTTCTACTGCGGTGATTTTAGTGTCACCACATACTGCAGCACGTGACATAGCTTTGCAGACGATAAGTACAACCGTTTCAGAGAGAAGAGTGGCCAATGTGACGATCTGGCTTTAAGTCGATTCGATAACAAATGACGAAAAAGGACGGATTTCTCAGGTTATTACTACATATGAACACTTTTCACATTCTCCCGTGCAACTCGGCTGCTAGTCCTCCTTTCATGCAGAATCTTAAGGTCCTAGCTCATGTCCAAGGCACGAAAGCCAGCTAAAAGGTCAATATTCAATACCTAAAACTTGAATTGTACTACTTCTTACTGGCTATTACATCAACTTAGAAGCTTGATCTGTGTTCTACTATGGTGCTTTTAGTGTCTCAGCATACCGCAGTACGCGACATAGCTTTGCAGACGATAAGTACAACCGTTTCAGAGAGAAGAGCGGCCAATGTGACGATCTGGCTTTAAGTCGATTCGATAACAAATGACGAAAACGAACGGATTTTTCAGGTTTTACTACATATGAACACTTTTCACATTCTCCCGTGCAACTCGGCTGCTAGTCCACCTTTCATGCAGAATATTAAGGTCCTAGCTCATGTCCAATGCACCAAAGCCAGCTAAAAAGTCAATAATCGATACCTAAAACTTGAATTGTACTACTTCTTACTGGATATTACATCAACTTAGAAGCTTCATCTGTGTTCTGCTGTGGTGATTTTAGTGTCTCCGCATACCGCAGCACGCGACATAGCTTTGCAGACGATAAGTACAACCGTTTCAGAGAGAAGAGCGGCCAATGTGACGATCTGGCTTTAAGTCGATTCGATAACAAATGACGAAAACGGACGGATTTCTAAGGTTTTTACTACATATGAACACTTTTCACATTCTCCCGTGCAACTCGGCTGCTAGTCCTCCTTTCATGAAGAATGTTAAGGTCCTAGCTCATGTCCAAGGCACCAAAGCCAGCTAAAAAGTCAATAATCGATACCTTAAACTTGAAATGTACTACTTCTTACTGGGTATTACATCAACTTAGAAGCTTCATCTGTGTTCTACTATGGTGCTTTTAGTGTCTCCGCATACCGCAACACGCGACATAGCTTTGCAGACGATAAGTACAACCGTTTCAGAAAGAAGAGCGGCCAACGTGACGATCTGGCTTTAAGTCGATTCGATAACAAATGACGAAAACGGACGGATTTCTCAGGTTTTTACTACATATGAACACTTTTCACATACTCCCGTGCAACTTGGCTGCTAGTCCTCCTTTTATGCAGAATCTTAAAGTCATAGCTCATGTCCAAGGCACGAAAGCCAGCTAAAAAGTCAATAATCGATACCTAAATCTTGAATTGGACTACTTCTTACTGGCTATTACATCAACTTAGAAGCTTCACCTGTGTTCTACTATGGTGCTGTTCCTGTTTCCGCCTACGGCAACACGCGACATAGCTTTGCAGACTATAAGCACAACCGTTTCAGAGAGAAGAGCGGCCAATGTGTCGATCTGGCTTTAAGTCGATTCGCTAACAAATGACGAAAAAGGACGGATTTCTCAGGTTATTACTACATATGAACACTTTTCACATTCTCCCGTGCAACTCGGCTGCTAGTCCTCCTTTCATGCAGAATCTTAAGGTCCTAGCTCATGTCCAAGGCACCAAAGCCAGCTAAAAAGTCAATAATCAATACCTAAAACTTGAATTGTACTACTTCTTACTGGCTATTACATCAACTTAGAAGCTTCATCTGTGTTCTACTACGTTGCTTTTAGTTTCTCTGCATACCGCAGCACGCGAAATAGGATTGCAGACGATAAGTACAAGTGTTTCAGACAGAAGAGCGGCCAATGTGACGATCTGGCTTTAAGTCGATTCGATAACAAATGACGAAAACGGACGGATTTCTCAGGTTTTTACTACATATGAACACTTTTCACATTCTCCCGTGGAACTCGGCTGCTAGTCCACCTTTCATGCAGAATCTTAAGGTCCTAGCTCATGTCCAAGGCACCAAAGCCAGCTAAAAAGTCCATATTCAATACCTAAAACTTGAATTGTACTACTTCTTACTGGCTATTACATCAACTTAGAAGCTTGATCTGTGGTCTACTATGGTGCTTTTAGTGTCTCAGCATGCCGCAGCACGCGACATAGCTTTGCAGACGATAAGTACAACCGTTTCAGAGAGAAGAGCGGCCAATGTGTCGATCTGGCTTTAAGTCGATTCGATAACAAATGACGAAAACGGACGGATTTCTCAGGATTTTACTACATATGAACACTTTTGACATTCTCCCGTGCAACTCGGCTACTAGTCCTCCTTACATGCAGAATCTTAAAGTCCTAGCTCATGTCCAAGGCACCAAAGCCAGCTAAAAAGTCAATAATCGATACCTAAAACTTGAATTGTTCTACTTCTTACTGGCTATTGCATCAACTTAGAAGCTTCATCTGTGTTCTACTATGGTGATTTTAGTGTCTCCGTATACCGCAGCACGCGACATAGCTTTGCAGACGGTAAGTACAACCGTTTCAGAGAGAAGAGCGGCCAATGTGACGATCTGGCTTTAAGTCGATTCCATAACAAATGACGAAAACGGACGGATTTCTCAGGTTTTTACTACATATGAACACTGTTCACATTCTCCCGTGCAACTCGGCTGCTAGTCCTCCTTTCATGAAGAATCTTAAGGTCCTAGCTCATGTTCAAGGCACCAAAGCCAGCTAAAAAGTCAATAATCAATACCTAAAACTTGAATTGTATTACTTCTTACTGGCTATTACACCAACTTAGAAGCTTCATCTGTGTTCTACTACGTTGCTTTTAGTTTCTCCGCATACCGCAGCACGCGACATAGGTTTGCAGACGATAAGTACAACCGTTTCAGAGAGAAGAGCGGCCAATGTGACGATCTGGCTTTAAGTCGATTCGATAACAAATGACGAAAACGGACGGATTTCTCAGGTTTTTACTACATATGAACACATTTCACATTCTCCTGTGCAACTCGGCTGCTAGTCCACCTTTCATGCAGAATCTTAAGGTCCTAGCTCATGTCCAATGCACCAAAGCCAGCTGAAAAGTCAATAATCGATACCTAGAACTTGAATTGTACTACTTCTTACTGGATATTACATCATCTTAGAAGCTTCATCTGTGTTCTACTGCGGTGATTTTAGTGTCACAACATACCGCAGCACGTGACATAGCTTTGCAGACGATAAGTACAACCGTTTCAGAGAGAAGAGCGGCCAATGTGACGATCTGGCTTTAAGTCGATTCGATAACAAATGACGAAAACGGACGGATTTCTCAGGTTTTTACTACATATGAACACTTTTCACATTCTCCCGTGCAACTGGGCTGCTGGTCCTCCTTTTATGCAGAATCATAAAGTCCTAGCTCATGTCCAAGGCACCAAAGCCAGCTAAGAAGTCAATAATCGATTCCTAAAACTTGATTTGTACTACTTCTTACTGGCTATTACATCAACTTAGATGCTTCATCTGTGTTCTACTATGGTGATTTTAGTGTCTCCACATACCGCTGCACGCGACATAGCTTTGCAGACGATATGTACAAACGTTTCAGAGAGAAGAGCGGCCAATGTGACCATCTGGCTTTAAGTCGATTCGATAACAAATGACGAAAACGGACGGATTTCTCAGGTTTTTACTACATATGAACACTTTTCACATTCTGACGTGCAACTCGGCTGCTAGTCCTCCTTTCATGCAGAATCTTAAGGTCCTAGCTCATGTCCAAGGTACCGAAGCCAGCTAAAAAGTCAATAATCGATACCTAAAACTTGAATTGTTCTACTTCTTACTGGCTATTGCATCAACTTAGAAGCTTCATCTGTGTTCTACTATGGTGATTTTAGTGTCTCCGCATACCGCAGCACGCGACATAGCTTTGCAGACGATAAGTACAACCGTTTCAGAGAGAAGAGCGGCCAATGTGACGATCTGGCTTTAAGTCGATTCAATAACAAATGACGAAAACGGACGGACTTCTCAGGTTTTTACTACATATGAACACTTTTCACATTCTCCCGTGCAACTCGGCTGCTAGTCTTCCTTTCATGCAGAATCATAAGGTCCTAGCTCATGTCCAAGGTACCGAAGCCAGCTAAAAAGTCAATAATCGATACCTAAAACTTGAATTGTTCTACTTCTTACTGGCTATTGCATCAACTTAGAAGCTTCATCTGTGTTCTACTATGGTGATTTTAGTGTCTCCGCATACCGCAGCACGCGACATAGCTTTGCAGACGATAAGTACAACCGTTTCAGAGAGAAGAGCGGCCAATGTGACGATCTGGCTTTAAGTCGATTCAATAACAAATGACGAAAACGGACGGACTTCTCAGGTTTTTACTACATATGAACACTTTTCACATTCTCCCGTGCAACTCGGCTGCTAGTCCTCCTTTCATGCAGAATCTTAAGTTCCTAGCTCATGTCCAATGCACCAAAGCCAGCTAAAAAGTCGATAATCGATACCTAAAACTTGAATTGTACTACTTCTTCCTGGATATTACATCAACTTAGAAGCTTCATCTGTGTTCTACTGCGGTGATTTTAGTGTCACCACATACTGCAGCACGTGACTTAGCTTTGCAGACGATAAGTACAACCGTTTCAGAGAGAAGAGTGGCCAATGTGACGATCTGGCTTTAAGTCGATTCGATAACAAATGACGAAAAAGGACGGATTTCTCAGGTTATTACTACATATGAACACTTTTCACATTCTCCCGTGCAACTCGGCTGCTAGTCCTCCTTTCATGCAGAATCTTAAGGTCCTAGCTCATGTCCAAGGCACGAAAGCCAGCTAAAAGGTCAATATTCAATACCTAAAACTTGAATTGTACTACTTCTTACTGGCTATTACATCAACTTAGAAGCTTGATCTGTGTTCTACTATGGTGCTTTTATTGTCTCAGCATACCGCAGTACGCGACATAGCTTTGCAGACGATAAGTACAACCGTTTCAGAGAGAAGAGCGGCCAATGTGACGATCTGGCTTTAAGTCGATTCGATAACAAATGACGAAAACGAACGGATTTCTCAGGTTTTACTACATATGAACACTTTTCACATTCTCCCGTGCAACTCGGCTGCTAGTCCACCTTTCATGCAGAATATTAAGGTCCTAGCTCATGTCCAATGCACCAAAGCCAGCTAAAAAGTCAATAATCGATACCTAAAACTTGAATTGTACTACTTCTTACTGGATATTACATCAACTTAGAAGCTTCATCTGTGTTCTGCTGTGGTGATTTTAGTGTCTCCGCATACCGCAGCACGCGACATAGCTTTGCAGACGATAAGTACAACCGTTTCAGAGAGAAGAGCGGCCAATGTGACGATCTGGCTTTAAGTCGATTCGATAACAAATGACGAAAACGGAGGAATTTCTAAGGTTTTTACTACATATGAACACTTTTCACATTCTCCCGTGCAACTCGGCTGCTAGTCCTCCTTTCATGAAGAATGTTAAGGTCCTAGCTCATGTCCAAGGCACCAAAGCCAGCTAAAAAGTCAATAATCGATACCTTAAACTTGAAATGTACTACTTCTTACTGGGTATTACATCAACTTAGAAGCTTCATCTGTGTTCTACTATGGTGCTTTTAGTGTCTCCGCATACCGCAACACGCGACATAGCTTTGCAGACGATAAGTACAACCGTTTCAGAAAGAAGAGCGGCCAATGTGACGATCTGGCTTTAAGTCGATTCGCTAACAAATGACGAAAAAGGACGGATTTCTCAGGTTATTACTACATATGAACACTTTTCACATTCTCCCGTGCAACTCGGCTGCTAAGCCTCCTTTCATGCAGAATCTTAAGGTCCTAGCTCATGTCCAAGGCACCAAATCCAGCTAAAAGGTCCATATTCAATACCTAAAACTTGAATTGTACTACTTCTTACTGGCTATTACATCAACTTAGAAGCTTGATCTGTGGTCTACTATGGTGCGTTTAGTGTCTCAGCATGCCGCAGCACGCGACATAGGTTTGCAGACGATAAGTACAACCGTTTCAGAGAGAAGAGCGGCCAATGTGATAATCTGGCTTTAAGTCGATTCGATAACAAATGACGAAAACGGACGGATTTCTCAGGTTTTTACTACATATGAACCCTTTTCACATTCTCCCGTGGAACTCGGCTGCTAGTCCACCTTTCATGCAGAATCTTAAGGTCCTAGCTCATGTCCAAGGCACCAAAGCCAGCTAAAAGGTCCATATTCAATACCTAAAACTTGAATTGTACTACTTCTTACTGGCTATTACATCAACTTAGAAGCTTGATCTGTGGTCTACTATGGTGCTTTTAGTGTCTCAGCATGCCGCAGCACGCGACATAGCTTTGCAGACGATAAGTACAACCGTTTCAGAGAGAAGAGCGGCCAATGTGACGATCTGGCTTTAAGTCGATTCGATAACAAATGACGAAAAGGGACGGATTTCTCAGGTTTTTACTACATATGAACACTTTTCACATTCTGACGTGCAACTCGGCTGCTAGTCCTCCTTTCATGCAGAATCTTAAGGTCCTAGCTCATGTCCAAGGTACCGAAGCCAGCTAAAAAGTCAATAATCGATACCTAAAACTTGAATTGTTCTACATCTTACTGGCTATTGCATCAACTTAGAAGCTTCATCTGTGTTCTACTATGGTGATTTTAGTGTCTCCGTATACCGCAGCACGCGACATAGCTTTGCAGACGGTAAGTACAACCGTTTCAGAGAGAAGAGCGGCCAATGTGACGATCTGGCTTTAAGTCGATTCGATAACAAATGACGAAAACGGACGGATATCTCAGGTTTTTACTACATATGAACACTTTTCACATTCTCCCGTGCAACTCGGCTGCTAGTCCTCCTTTCATGCAGAATCTTAAGGTCCTAGCTCATGTCCAAGGCACCAAAGCCAGCTAAAAAGTCAATAATCGATACCTAAATCTTGAATTGTACTACTTCTTACTGGCTATTACATCAACTTAGAAGCTTCATCTGTGTTCTACTACGTTGCTTTTAGTTTCTCCGCATACCGCAGCACGCGACATAGGTTTGCAGACGATAAGTACAACCGTTTCAGAGAGAAGAGCGGCCAATGTGACGATCTGGCTTTAAGTCGATTCGATAACAAATGACGAAAAAGGACGGATTTATCAGGTTATTACTACATATGAACACTTTTCACATTCTCCCGTGCAACTCGGCTGCTAGTCCTCCTTTCATGCAGAATCTTAAGGTCCTAGCTCATGTCCAAGGCACGAAAGCCAGCTAAAAGGTCAATATTCAATACCTAAAACTTGAATTGTACTACTTCTTACTGGCTATTACATCAACTTAGAAGCTTGATCTGTGTTCTACTATGGTGCTTTTAGTGTCTCAGCATACCGCAGCACGTACATAGCTTTGCAGACGATAAGTACAACCGCTTCAGAGAGAAGAGCGGCCAATGTGACGATCTGGCTTTAAGTCGATTCGATAACAAATGACGATAAAGGACGGATTTCTCAGGTTATTACTACATATGAACACTTTTCACATTCTCCCGTGCAACTCGGCTGCTAGTCCTCCTTTCATGCAGAATCTTAAGGTCCTAGCTCATGTCCAAGGCACCAAAGCCAGCTAAAAAGTCAATATTCGATACCTAAAACTTGAATTGTACTACTTCTTATTGGGTATTACATCAACTTAGAAGCTTCATCTGTGTTCTATTAAGGTGCTTTTAGTGTCTCCACATACCGCAGCACGCGACATAGCTTTGCAGACGATAAGTAGAACCGTTTCAGAGAGAAGAGCGGCCAATGTGACGATCTGGCTTTAAGTCGATTCGATAACAAATGACGAAAAAGGACGGATTTCTCAGGTTATTACTACATATGAACACTTTTCACATTCTCCCGTGCAACTCGGCTGCTAGTCCTCCTTTCATGCAGAATCTTAAGGTCCTAGCTCATGTCCAAGGCACCAAAGCCAGCTAAAAAGTCAATAACCGTTACCTAAAACTTGAATTGTACTACTTCTTACTGGCTATTATATCATGTTAGGAGCTTCATCTGTGTTCTACTATGGTGCTTTTAGTGTTTCCGAATACCGCAGTACGCGACATAGCTTTGCAGACGATAAGTACAACCGTTTCAGAGAGAAGAGCGGCCAATGTGACGATCTGGCTTTAAGTCGATTCGATAACAAATGACGAAAACGGACGGTTTTCTCAGGTTTTTACTACATATGAACACTTTTCACATTCTCCCGTGCAACTCGGCTGCTAGTCCTCCTTTCATGCAGAATCTTAAGGTCCTAGCTCATGTCCAAGGCACCAAAGCCAGCTAAAAAGTCAATAATCAATACATAAAACTTGAATTGTACTACTTCTTACTGCCTATTACATCATCTTAGAAGCTTCATCTGTGTTCTACTACGTTGCTTTTAGTTTCTCCGCATACCGCAGCACGCGACATAGTTTTGCAGACGATAAGTACAACCGTTTCAGAGAGAAGAGCGGCCAATCCGACGATCTGGCTTTAAGTCGATTCGATAACAAATGACGAAAACGGACGGATTTCTCAGGTTTTTACTACATATGAACACTTTTCACATTCTCCCGTGGAACTCGGCTGCTAGTCCACCTTTCATGCAGAATCTTAAGGTCCTAGCTCATGTCCAATGCACCAAAGCCAACTGAAAAGTCAATAATCGATACCTAAAACTTGAATTGTACTACTTCTTACTGGATATTACATCATCTTAGAAGCTTCATCTGTGCTCTACTGCGGTGATTTTAGTGTCACCTCATACCGCAGCACGTGACATAGCTTTGCAGACGATAAGTACAACCGTTTCAGAGAGAAGAGCGGCCAATGTGACGATCTGGCTTTAAGTCGATTCGATAACAAATGACGAAAACGGACGGATTTCTCAGGTTATTACTACATATGAACACTTTTCACATTCTCCCGTGCAACTCCGCTGCTAGTCCTCCTTTCATGCAGAATCTTAAGAACCTAGCTCATGTCCAAGGCACCAAAGCCAGCTAAAAAGTCAATATTCGATACCTAAAACTTGAATTGTACTACTTCTTATTGGGTATTACATCAACTTAGAAGCTTCATCTGTGTTCTATTAAGGTGCTTTTAGTGTCTCCACATACCGCAGCACGCGACATAGCTTTGCAGACGATAAGTACAACCGTTTCAGAGAGAAGAGCGGCCAATGTGACGATCTGGCTTTAAGTCGATTCGATAACAAATGACGAAAAAGGACGGATTTCTCAGGTTATTACTACATATGAACACTTTTCACATTCTCCCGTGCAACTCGGCTGCTAGTCCTCCTTTCATGCAGAATCTTAAGGCCCTAGCTCATGTCCAAGGCACCAAAGCCAGCTAAAAAGTCAATAACCGTTACCTAAAACTTGAATTGTACTACTTCTTACTGGCTATTACATCATGTTAGGAGCTTCATCTGTGTTCTACTATGGTGCTTTTAGTGTTTCCGAATACCGCAGTACGCGACATAGCTTTGCAGACGATAAGTACAACCGTTTCAGAGAGAAGAGCGGCCAATGTGACGATGTGGCTTTAAGTCGATTCGATAACAAATGACGAAAACGGACGGTTTTCTCAGGTTTTTACTACATATGAACACTTTTCACATTCTCCCGTGCAACTCGGCTGCTAGTCCTCCTTTCATGCAGAATCTTAAGGTCCTAGCTCATGTCCAAGGCACCAAAGCCAGCTAAAAAGTCAATAATCAATACATAAAACTTGAATTGTACTACTTCTTACTGCCTATTACATCATCTTAGAAGCTTCATCTGTGTTCTACTACGTTGCTTTTAGTTTCTCCGCATACCGCAGCACGCGACATAGTTTTGCAGACGATAAGTACAACCGTTTCAGAGAGAAGAGCGGCCAATCCGACGATCTGGCTTTAAGTCGATTCGATAACAAATGACGAAAACGGACGGATTTCTCAGGTTTTTACTACATATGAACACTTTTCACATTCTCCCGTGGAACTCGGCTGCTACTCCACCTTTCATGCAGAATCTTAAGGTCCTAGCTCATGTCCAAGGCACGAAAGCCAGCTAAAAAGTCAATTATCGATACCTAAATCTTGAATTGGACTACTTCTTACTGGCTATTACATCAACTTAGAAGCTTCACCTGTGTTCTACTATGGTGCTGTTCCTGTTTCCGCCTACGGCAACACGCGACATAGCTTTGCAGACTATAAGCACAACCGTTTCAGAGAGAAGAGCGGCCAATGTGTCGATCTGGCTTTAAGTCGATTCGCTAACAAATGACGAAAAAGGACGGATTTCTCAGGTTATTACTACATATGAACACTTTTCACATTCTCCCGTGCAACTCGGCTGCTAGTCCTCCTTTCATGTAGAATCTTAAGGTCCTAGCTCATGTCCAAGGCACCAAAGCCAGCTAAAAAGTCAATATTCGATACCTTAAACTTGAAATGTACTACTTCTTACTGGGTATTACATCAACTTAGAAGCTTCATCTGTGTTCTACTATGGTGCTTTTAGTGTCTCCGCATACCGCAACACGCGACATAGCTTTGCAGACGATAAGTACAACCGTTTCAGAAAGAAGAGCGGCCAATGTGACGATCTGGCTTTAAGTCGATTCGATAACAAATGACGAAAACGGACGGATTTCTCAGGTTTTTACTACATATGAACACTTTTCACATACTCCCGTGCAACTTGGCTGCTAGTCCTCCTTTTATACAGAATCTTAAAGTCATAGCTCATGTCCAAGGCACGAAAGCCAGCTAAAAAGTCAATTATCGATACCTAAATCTTGAATTGGACTACTTCTTACTGGCTATTACATCAACTTAGAAGCTTCACCTGTGTTCTACTATGGTGCTGTTCCTGTTTCCGCCTACGGCAACACGCGACATAGCTTTGCAGACTATAAGCACAACCGTTTCAGAGAGAAGAGCGGCCAATGTGTCGATCTGGCTTTAAGTCGATTCGCTAACAAATGACGAAAAAGGACGGATTTCTCAGGTTATTACTACATATGAACACTTTTCACATTCTCCCGTGCAACTCGGCTGCTAATCCTCCTTTCATGCAGAATCTTAAGGTCCTAGCTCATGTCCAAGGCACCAAAACCAGCTAAAAGGTCCATATTCAATACCTAAAACTTGAATTGTACTACTTCTTACTGGCTATTACATCAACTTAGAAGCTTGATCTGTGGTCTACCATGGTGCGTTTAGTGTCTCAGCATGCCGCAGCACGCGACATAGGTTTGCAGACGATAAGTACAACCGTTTCAGAGAGAAGAGCGGCCAATGTGATAATCTGGCTTTAAGTCGATTCGATAACAAATGACGAAAACGGACGGATTTCTCAGGTTTTTACTACATATGAACCCTTTTCACATTCTCCCGTGGAACTCGGCTGCTAGTCCACCTTTCATGCAGAATCTTAAGGTCCTAGCTCATGTCCAAGGCACCAAAGCCAGCTAAAAGGTCCATATTCAATACCTAAAACTTGAATTGTACTACTTCTTACTGGCTATTACATCAACTTAGAAGCTTGATCTGTGGTCTACTATGGTGCTTTTAGTGTCTCAGCATGCCGCAGCACGCGACATAGCTTTGCAGACGATAAGTACAACCGTTTCAGAGAGAAGAGCGGCCAATGTGACCATCTGGCTTTAAGTCGATTCGATAACAAATGACGAAAACGGACGGATTTCTCAGGTTTTTACTACATATGAACACTTTTCACATTCTGACGTGCAACTCGGCTGCTAGTCCTCCTTTCATGCAGAATCTTAAGGTCCTAGCTCATGTCCAAGGTACCGAAGCCAGCTAAAAAGTCAATAATCGATACCTAAAACTTGAATTGTTCTACATCTTACTGGCTATTGCATCAACTTAGAAGCTTCATCTGTGTTCTACTATGGTGATTTTAGTGTCTCCGTATACCGCAGCACGCGACATAGCTTTGCAGACGGTAAGTACAACCGTTTCAGAGAGAAGAGCGGCCAATGTGACGATCTGGCTTTAAGTCGATTCGATAACAAATGACGAAAACGGACGGATATCTCAGGTTTTTACTACATATGAACACTTTTCACATTCTCCCGTGCAACTCGGCTGCTAGTCCTCCTTTCATGCAGAATCTTAAGGTCCTAGCTCATGTCCAAGGCACCAAAGCCAGCTAAAAAGTCAATAATCGATACCTAAATCTTGAATTGTACTACTTCTTACTGGCTATTACATCAACTTAGAAGCTTCATCTGTGTTCTACTACGTTGCTTTTAGTTTCTCCGCATACCGCAGCACGCGACATAGGTTTGCAGACGATAAGTACAACCGTTTCAGAGAGAAGAGCGGCCAATGTGACGATCTGGCTTTAAGTCGATTCGATAACAAATGACGAAAAAGGACGGATTTATCAGGTTATTACTACATATGAACACTTTTCACATTCTGCTAGTCCTCCTTTCATGCAGAATCTTAAGGTCCTAGCTCATGTCCAAGGCACGAAAGCCAGCTAAAAGGTCAATATTCAATACCTAAAACTTGAATTGTACTACTTCTTACTGGCTATTACATCAACTTAGAAGCTTGATCTGTGTTCTATTAAGGTGCTTTTAGTGTCTCAGCATACCGCAGCACGTACATAGCTTTGCAGACGATAAGTACAACCGTTTCAGAGAGAAGAGCGGCCAATGTGACGATCTGGCTTTAAGTCGATTCGATAACAAATGACGAAAAAGGACGGATTTCTCAGGTTATTACTACATATGAACACTTTTCACATTCTCCCGTGCTACTCGGCTGCTAGTCCTCCTTTCATGCAGAATCTTAAGGTCCTAGCTCATGTCCAAGGCACCAAAGCCAGCTAAAAAGTCAATAACCGTTACCTAAAACTTGAATTGTACTACTTCTTACTGGCTATTATATCATGTTAGGAGCTTCATCTGTGTTCTACTATGGTGCTTTTAGTGTTTCCGAATACCGCAGTACGCGACATAGCTTTGCAGACGATAAGTACAACCGTTTCAGAGAGAAGAGCGGCCAATGTGACGATCTGGCTTTAAGTCGATTCGATAACAAATGACGTAAACGGACGGTTTTCTCAGGTTTTTACTACATATGAACACTTTTCACATTCTCCCGTGCAACTCGGCTGCTAGTCCTCCTTTCATGCAGAATCTTAAGGTCCTAGCTCATGTCCAAGGCACCAAAGCCAGCTAAAAAGTCAATAATCAATACATAAAACTTGAATTGTACTACTTCTTACTGCCTATTACATCATCTTAGAAGCTTCATCTGTGTTCTACTACGTTGCTTTTAGTTTCTCCGCATACCGCAGCACGCGACATAGTTTTGCAGACGATAAGTACAACCGTTTCAGAGAGAAGAGCGGCCAATCCGACGATCTGGCTTTAAGTCGATTCGATAACAAATGACGAAAACGGACGGATTTCTCAGGTTTTTACTACATATGAACACTTTTCACATTCTCCCGTGGAACTCGGCTGCTAGTCCACCTTTCATGCAGAATCTTAAGGTCCTAGCTCATGTCCAATGCACCAAAGCCAACTGAAAAGTCAATAATCGATACCTAAAACTTGAATTGTACTACTTCTTACTGGATATTACATCATCTTAGAAGATTCATCTGTGCTCTACTGCGGTGATTTTAGTGTCACCTCATACCGCAGCACGTGACATAGCTTTGCAGACGATAAGTACAACCGTTTCAGAGAGAAGAGCGGCCAATGTGACGATCTGGCTTTAAGTCGATTCGATAACAAATGACGAAAACGGACGGATTTCTCAGGTTATTACTACATATGAACACTTTTCACATTCTCCCGTGCAACTCCGCTGCTAGTCCTCCTTTCATGCAGAATCTTAAGGTCCTAGCTCATGTCCAAGGCACCAAAGCCAGCTAAAAAGTCAATAATCGATACCTAAAACTTGAATTGTACTACTTCTTATTGGGTATTACATCAACTTAGAAGCTTCATCTGTGTTCTATTAAGGTGCTTTTAGTGTCTCCACATACCGCAGCACGCGACATAGCTTTGCAGACGATAAGTACAACCATTTCAGAGAGAAGAGCGGCCAATGTGACGATCTGGTTTTAAGTCGATTCGATAACAAATGACGAAAAAGGACGGATTTCTCAGGTTATTACTACATATGAACACTTTTCACATTCTCCCGTGCAACTCGGCTGCTAGTCCTCCTTTCATGCAGAATCTTAAGGTCCTAGCTCATGTCCAAGGCACCAAAGCCAGCTAAAAAGTCAATAACCGTTACCTAAAACTTGAATTGTACTACTTCTTACTGGCTATTACATCATGTTAGGAGCTTCATCTGTGTTCTACTATGGTGCTTTTAGTGTTTCCGAATACCGCAGTACGCGACATAGCTTTGCAGACGATAAGTACAACCGTTTCAGAGAGAAGAGCGGCCAATGTGACGATGTGGCTTTAAGTCGATTCGATAACAAATGACGAAAACGGACGGTTTTCTCAGGTTTTTACTACATATGAACACTTTTCACATTCTCCCGTGCAACTCGGCTGCTAGTCCTCCTTTCATGCAGAATCTTAAGGTCCTAGCTCATGTCCAAGGCACCAAAGCCAGCTAAAAAGTCAATAATCAATACATAAAACTTGAATTGTACTACTTCTTACTGCCTATTACATCATCTTAGAAGCTTCATCTGTGTTCTACTACGTTGCTTTTAGTTTCTCCGCATACCGCAGCACGCGACATAGTTTTGCAGACGATAAGTACAACCGTTTCAGAGAGAAGAGCGGCCAATCCGACGATCTGGCTTTAAGTCGATTCGATAACAAATGACGAAAACGGACGGATTTCTCAGGTTTTTACTACATATGAACACTTTTCACATTCTCCCGTGGAACTCGGCTGCTAGTCCACCTTTCATGCAGAATCTTAAGGTCCTAGCTCATGTCCAATGCACCAAAGCCAACTGAAAAGTCAATAATCGATACCTAAAACTTGAATTGTACTACTTCTTACTGGATATTACATCATCTTAGAAGCTTCATCTGTGTTCTACTGCGGTGATTTTAGTGTCACCTCATACCGCAGCACGTGACATAGCTTTGCAGACGATAAGTACAACCGTTTCAGAGAGAAGAGCGGCCAATGTGACGATCTGGCTTTAAGTCGATTCGATAACAAATGACGAAAACGGACGGATTTCTCAGGTTATTACTACATATGAACACTTTTCACATTCTCCCGTGCAACTCGGCTGCCAGTCCTCCTTTCATGTAGAATCTTAAGGTCCTAGCTCATGTCCAAGGCACCAAAGCCAGCTAAAAAGTCAATATTCGATACCTAAAACTTGAATTGTACTACTTCTTATTGGGTATTACATCAACTTAGAAGCTTCATCTGTGTTCTATTAAGGTGCTTTTAGTGTCTCCACATACCGCAACACGCGACATAGCTTTGCAGACGATAAGTACAACCGTTTCAGTGAGAAGAGCGGCCAATGTGATGATCTGGCTTTAAGTCAATTCGATAACAAATGACGAAAACGGACGGATTTCTCAGGTTTTTACTACATATGAACACTTTTCACATTCTCCCGTGCAGCTCGGCTGCTAGTCCTCCTTTCATGCAGAATCTTGAGGTCCTAGCTCATGTCCAAGGCACAAAAGTCAGCTAAAAGGTCAATATTCAATACCTAAAACTTGAATTGTATTACTTCTTACTGGCTATTACATCAACTTCGAAGCTTCATCTGTGTTCTTCTATGGTGATTTTAGTGTGTCAACATACCGCAGCACGCGACATAGCTTTGCAGACGATAAGTACAACCGTTTCAGAGAGAAGAGCGGCCAATGTGACGATCTGGCTTTAAGTCGATTCGACAACAAATGACGAAAACGGACGTATATCTCAGGTTTTACTACATATGAACACTTTTCACATTCTCCCGTTCAACTCGGCTGCTAGTCCTCCTTTCATGCAGAATCTTAAGGTCCTAGCTCATGTCCAAGGCACCAAAGCCAGCTAAAAAGTCAATAACCGATACCTAAAACTTGAATTGTACTTCTTCTTACTGCCTATTACATCATCTTAGAAGCTTCATCTGTGTTCTACTATCGTGCTTTTAGTGTCTCCGAATGCCGCAGTACGCGACATGGCTTTGCAGACGATAAGTACAACCGTTTCAGAGAGAAGAGCGGCCAATGTGACGATCTGGCTTTAAGTCGATTCGATAACAAATGACGAAAACGGACGGATTTCTCAGGTTTGTACTACATATGAACACTTTTCACATTCTCCCGTGCAACTCAGCTGCTAATCCTCCTTTCATGCAGAATCTTAAGGTCCTAGCTCATGTCCAAGGCACGAAAGCCAGCTAAAAGGTCAATATTCAATACCTAAAACTTGAATTGTACTACTTCTTACTTGCTATTACATCAACTTAGAAGCTTGATCTGTGTTCTACTATGGTGCTTTTAGTGTCTCAGCATACCGCAGCACGTACATAGCTTTGCAGACGATAAGTACAACCGTTTCAGAGAGAAGAGCGGCCAATGTGACGATCTGGCTTTAAGTCGATTCGATAACAAATGACGAAAAAGGACGGATTTCTCAGGTTATTACTACATATGAACACTTTTCACATTCTCCCGTGCAACTCGGCTGCTAGTCCTCCTTTCATGCAGAATCTTAAGGTCCTAGCTCATGTCCAAGGCACCAAAGCCAGCTAAAAAGTCAATATTCGATACCTAAAACTTGAATTGTACTACTTCTTATTGGGTATTACATCAACTTAGAAGCTTCATCTGTGTTCTATTAAGGTGCTTTTAGTGTCTCCACATAACGCAGCACGCGACATAGCTTTGCAGACGATAAGTAGAACCGTTTCAGAGAGAAGAGCGGCCAATGTGACGATCTGGCTTTAAGTCGATTCGATAACAAATGACGAAAAAGGACGGATTTCTCAGGTTATTACTACATATGAACACTTTTCACATTCTCCCGTGCAACTCGGCTGCTAGTCCTCCTTTCATGCAGAATCTTAAGGTCCTAGCTCATGTCCAAGGCACCAAAGCCAGCTAAAAAATCAATAACCGTTACCTAAAACTTGAATTGTACTACTTCTTACTGGCTATTACATCATGTTAGGAGCTTCATCTGTGTTCTACTATGGTGCTTTTAGTGTTTCCGAATACCGCAGTACGCGACATAGCTTTGCAGACGATAAGTACAACCGTTTCAGAGAGAAGAGCGGCCAATGTGACGATCTGGCTTTAAGTCGATTCGATAACAAATGACGAAAACGGACGGTTTTCTCAGGTTTTTACTACATATGAACACTTTTCACATTCTCCCGTGCAACTCGGCTGCTAGTCCTCCTTTCATGCAGAATCTTAAGGTCCTAGCTCATGTCCAAGGCACCAAAGCCAGCTAAAAAGTCAATAATCAATACATAAAACTTGAATTGTACTACTTCTTACTGCCTATTACATCATCTTAGAAGCTTCATCTGTGTTCTACTACGTTGCTTTTAGTTTCTCCGCATACCGCAGCACGCGACATAGTTTTGCAGACGATAAGTACAACCGTTTCAGAGAGAAGAGCGGCCAATCCGACGATCTGGCTTTAAGTCGATTCGATAACAAATGACGAAAACGGACGGATTTCTCAGGTTTTTACAACATATGAACACTTTTCACATTCTCCCGTGGAACTCGGCTGCTAGTCCACCTTTCATGCAGAATCTTAAGGTCCTAGCTCATGTCCAATGCACCAAAGCCAACTGAAAAGTCAATAATCGATACCTAAAACTTGAATTGTACTACTTCTTACTGGATATTACATCATCTTAGAAGCTTCATCTGTGCTCTACTGCGGTGATTTTAGTGTCACCTCATACCGCAGCACGTGACATAGCTTTGCAGACGATAAGTACAACCGTTTCAGAGAGAAGAGCGGCCAATGTGACGATCTGGCTTTAAGTCGATTCGATAACAAATGACGAAAACGGACGGATTTCTCAGGTTATTACTACATATGAACACTTTTCACATTCTCCCGTGCAACTCCGCTGCTAGTCCTCCTTTCATGCAGAATCTTAAGGTCCTAGCTCATGTCCAAGGCACCAAAGCCAGCTAAAAAGTCAATATTCGATACCTAAAACTTGAATTGTACTACTTCTTATTGGGTATTACATCAACTTAGAAGCTTCATCTGTGTTCTATTAAGGTGCTTTTAGTGTCTCCACATACCGCAGCACGCGACATAGGTTTGCAGACGATAAGTACAACCGTTTCAGAGAGAAGAGCGGCCAATGTGACGATCTGGCTTTAAGTCGATTCGATAACAAATGACGAAAAAGGACGGATTTCTCAGGTTATTACTACATATGAACACTTTTCACATTCTCCCGTGCAACTCGGCTGCTAGTCCTCTTTTCATGCAGAGTCTTAAGGTCCTAGCTCATGTCCAAGGCACCAAAGCCAGCTAAAAAGTCAATAACCGTTACCTAAAACTTGAATTGTACTACTTCTTACTGGCTATTACATCATGTTAGGAGCTTCATCTGTGTTCTACTATGGTGCTTTTAGTGTTTCCGAATACCGCAGTACGCGACATAGCTTTGCAGACGATAAGTACAACCGTTTCAGAGAGAAGAGCGGCCAATGTGACGATGTGGCTTTAAGTCGATTCGATAACAAATGACGAAAACGGACGGTTTTCTCAGGTTTTTACTACATATGAACACTTTTCACATTCTCCCGTGCAACTCGGCTGCTAGTCCTCCTTTCATGCAGAATCTTAAGGTCCTAGCTCATGTCCAAGGCACCAAAGCCAGCTAAAAAGTCAATAATCGATACCTAAAACTTGAATTTTACTACTTCTTACTGGCTATTACATCATTTTAGAAGCTTCACCTGTGTTCTACTATGTTGCTTTTAGTGTCTCCGAATACCGCAGTACACGACATAGCTTTGCAGACGATAAGTACATCCGTTTCAGAGAGAAGAGCGGCCAATGTGACGATCTGGCTTTAAGTCGATTCGATAACAAATGACGAAAACGGACGGATTTCTCAGGTTTTTACTACATATGAACACTTTTCACATTCTCCCGTGCAACTCGGCTTCTAGTCCTCCTTTCATGCAGAATCTTAAGGTCCTAGCTCATGTCCAAGGCACCAAAGCCAGCTAAAAAGTCAATAATCAATACCTAAAACTTGAAATGTTCTGCTTCTTACTGGCTATTGCATCAACTTAGAAGATTCATCTGTGTTCTACTACGTTGCTTTTAGTTTCTCCGCATACCGCAGCACGCGACATAGTTTTGCAGACGATAAGTACAACCGTTTCAGAGAGAAGAGCGGCCAATGTGACGATCTGGCTTTAAGTCGATTCGATAACAAATGACGAACACGGACGGATTTCTCAGGTTATTACTACATATGAACACTTTTCACATTCTCCCGTGCAACTCGGCTGCTAGTCCTCCTTTCATGTAGAATCTTAAGGTCCTAGCCCATGTCCAAGGCACCAAAGCCAGCTAAAAAGTCAATATTCGATACCTAAAACTTGAATTGTACTACTTCTTATTGGGTATTACATCAACTTAGAAGCTTCATCTGTGTTCTATTAAGGTGCTTTTAGTGTCTCCACATACCGCAGCACGCGACATAGCTTTGCAGACGATAAGTACAACCGTTTCAGTGAGAAGAGCGGCCAATGTGATGATCTGGCTTTAAGTCAATTCGATAACAAATGACGAAAACGGACGGATTTCTCAGGTTTTTACTACATATGAACACTTTTCACATTCTCCCGTGCAGCTCGGCTGCTAGTCCTCCTTTCATGCAGAATCTTGAGGTCCTAGCTCATGTCCAAGGCACAAAAGCCAGCTAAAAGGTCAATATTCAATACCTAAAACTTGAATTGTATTACTTCTTACTGGCTATTACATCAACTTCGAAGCTTCATCTGTGTTCTACTATGGTGATTTTAGTGTGTCAACATACCGCAGCACGCGACATAGCTTTGCAGACGATAAGTACAACCGTTTCAGAGAGAAGAGCGGCCAATGTGACGATCTGGCTTTAAGTCGATTCGACAACAAATGACGAAAACGGACGTATATCTCAGGTTTTACTACATATGAACACTTTTCACATTCTCCCGTTCAACTCGGCTGCTAGTCCTCCTTTCATGCAGAATCTTAAGGTCCTAGCTCATGTCCAAGGCACCAAAGCCAGCTAAAAAGTCAATAACCGATACCTAAAACTTGAATTGTACTTCTTCTTACTGCCTATTACATCATCTCAGAAGCTTCATCTGTGTTCTACTATCGTGCTTTTAGTGTCTCCGAATGCCGCAGTACGCGACATGGCTTTGCAGACGATAAGTACAACCGTTTCAGAGAGAAGAGCGGCCAATGTGACGATCTGGCTTTAAGTCGATTCGATAACAAATGACGAAAACGGACGGATTTCTCAGGTTTGTACTACATATGAACACTTTTCACATTCTCCCGTGCAACTCAGCTGCTAATCCTCCTTTCATGCAGAATCTTAAGGAACTAGCTCATGTCCAAGGCACCAAAACCAGCAAAAAGGTCAATATTCAATACCTAAAACTTGAATTGTACTCCTTCTTACTGGCTATTACATCAACTTAGAAGCTTCATCTGTGTTCTACTGTGGTGATTTTAGTGTCTCCGCATACCGCAGCACGTGACATAGCTTTGCAGACGATAAGTACAACCGTTTCAGAGAGAAGAGCGGCCAATGTGACGATGTGGCTTAAAGTCGATTCGATAACAAATGACGAAAACGGACGGATGTCTCATTTTTTTACTACATATGAACATTTTTCACATTCTCCCGTGCAACTCGGCTGCTAGTCCTCCTTTCATGCAGAATCTTACGGTCCTAGCTCATGTCCAAGGCACCAAAGCCAACTAAAAGGTCAATATTCAATACCAAAAACTTGGATTGTACTACTTCTTACTGGCTATTACATCAACTTAGAAGCTTGATCTGTATTCTACTATGGTGCTTTTAGTGTCTCAGCATATCGCAGCACGCGACATAGCTTTGCAGACGATAAGTACAACCGTTTCAGGGAGAAGAGCGGCCATTGTGACGATCTGGCTTTAAGTCGATTCGATAACAAATGAGGAAAACGGACCGATTTCTCAGGTTTTTACTACATATGAACACTTTTCACATTCTCCCGTGCAACTCGGCTGCTATCCTCCTTTCATGCAGAATCGTAAGGTCCTAGCTCATGTCCAAGGCACCAAAGCCAGCTAAAAAGTCAATAACCGATACCTAAAACTTGAATTGGACTACTTCTTACTGGCTATTACATCAACTTAGAAGCTTCATCTGTGTTCTGTTATGGTGCTTTTCCTGTTTCCGCCTACGGCAACACGCGACATAGCTTTGCAGACGATAAGTACAACCGTTTCAGAGAGAAGAGCGGCCAATGTGACGATCTGGCTTTAAGTCGATTCGATAACAAACGACGAAAACGGACGGATTTCTAAGGTTTTTACTACATATGAACACTTTTCACATTCTCCCGTGCAACTCGGCTGATAGTCCAGCTTTCATGCAGAATATTAAGGTCCTAGCTCACGTCCAATGCTCCAAAGCCAGCTAAAAAGTCAATAATCGATACCTAAAACTTGAATTGTACTACTTCTTACTGGATATTACATCAACTTAGAAGCTTCATCTGTGTTCTACTGTGGTGATTTTTGTGTCTCCGCATACCGCAGCACGTGACATAGCTTTGCAGACGATAAGTACAACCGTTTCAGAGAGAAGAGCGGCCAATGTGACGATCTGGCTTTAAGTCGATTGGCTAACAAATGACGAAAAAGGACGGATTTCTCAGGTTATTACTACATATGAACACTTTTCACATTCTCCCGTGCAACTCGGCTGCTAGTCCTCCTTTCATGCAGAATCTTAAGGTCCTAGCTCATGTCCAAGGCACCAAAGCCAGCTAAAAGGTCCATATTCAATACCTAAAACTTGAATTGTACTACTTCTTACTGGCTATTACATCAACTTAGAAGCTTGATCTGTGGTCTACTATGGCGCCTTTAGTGTCTCAGCATCCCGCAGCACGCGACATAGCTTTGCAGACGATAAGTACAACCGTTTCAGAGAGAAGAGCGGCCGATGTGACGATCTGGCTTTAAGTCGATTCGATAACAAATGACGAAAACGGACGGATTTCTCAGGTTTTTACTACATATGAACACTTTTCACATTCTCCCGTGCAACTCGGCTGCTAGTCCTCCTTACATGCAGAATCTTAAAGTCCTAGCTCATTTCCAAGGCACCAAAGCTAGCTAAAAAGTCAATAATTGATTCCTAAAACTTGAATTGTACTACTTCTTACTGGCTATTACATCAACTTAGATGCTTCATCTGTGTTCTACTATGGTGATTTTAGTGTCTCCACATACCGCTGCACGCGACATAGCTTTGCAGACGATATGTACAAACGTTTCAGAGAGAAGAGCGGCCAATGTGACCATCTAGCTTTAAGTCGATTCGATAACAAATGACGAAAACGGACGGATTTCTCAGGTTTTTAATACATATGAACACTTTTCACATCCTCCCGTGGAACTCGGCTGCTAGTCCACCTTTCATGCAGAATCTTAAGGTCCTAGCTCATGTCCAATGCACCAAAGCCAGCTGAAAAGTCAATAATCGATACCTAAAACTTGAATTGTACTACTTCTTACTGGATATTACATCATCTTAGAAGCTTCATCTGTGTTCTACTGCGGTGATTTTAGTGTCACCACATACCGCAGCACGTGACATAGCTTTGCAGACGATAAGTACAACCGCTTCAGAGAGAAGAGCGGCCAATGTGACGATCTGGCTTTAAGTCGATTCGCTAACAAATGACGAAAAAGGACGGATTTCTCAGGTTATTACTACATATGAACACTTTTCACATTCTCCCGTGCAACTCGGCTGCTAGTCCTCCTTTCATGCAGAATCTTAAGGTCCTAGCTCATGTCCAAGGCACCAAAGCCAGCTAAAAACTCAATATTCGATACCTAAAACTTGAATTGTACTACCTCTTATTGGGTATTACATCAACTTAGAAGCTTCATCTGTGTTCTATTAAGGTGCTTTTAGTGTCTCCACATACCGCAGCACGCGACATAGCTTTGCAGACGATACGTACAACCGTTACAGAGAGAAGAGCGGCCAATGTGTCGATATGGCTTTAAGTCGATGCGATAACAAATGACGAACACGGACGGATTTCTCAGGTTTTTACTACATATGAACACTTTCCACATTCTCCCGTGCAACTCGGCTGCTAGTCCTCCTTTCATGCAGAATCTTAAGGTCCTAGCTCATGTCCAAGGCACGAAAGCCAGCTAAAAGGTCAATATTCAATACCTAAAACTTGAATTGTACTACTTCTTACTGGCTATTACATCAACTTAGAAGTTTCATCTGTGTTCTACTATGGTGCTTTTACTGTCTCCGCATACCGCAGCACGCGACAGAGCTTTGCAGACGATACGTACAACCGTTACAGAGAGAAGAGCGGCCAATGTGTCGATATGGCTTTAAGTCGATGCGATAACAAATGACGAACACGGACGGATTTCTCAGGTTTTTACTACATATGAACACTTTCCACATTCTCCCGTGCAACGCGGCTGCTAGTCCTCCTTTCATGCAGAATCTTAAGGTCCTAGCTCATGTCCAAGGCACCAAAGCCAGCTAAAAAGTCAATAACCGATACATAAAACTTGAATTGGACTACTTCTTACTGGCTATTACATCAACTTAGAAGCTTCATCTGTGTTCTATTATGGTGTTTTTCCTGTTTCCGCCTACGGCAACACGCGACATAGCTTTGCAGACGATAAGTACAACCGTTTCAGAGAGAAGAGCGGCCAATGTGACGATCTGGCTTTAAGTCGATTCGATAACAAATGACGAACACGGACGGATTTCTCAGGTTATTACTACATATGAACACTTTTCACATTCTCCCGTGCAACTCGGCTGCTAGTCCTCCTTTCATGTAGAATCTTAAGGTCCTAGCCCATGTCCAAGGCACCAAAGCCAGCTAAAAAGTCAATATTCGATACCTAAAACTTGAATTGTACTACTTCTTATTGGGTATTACATCAACTTAGAAGCTTCATCTGTGTTCTATTAAGGTGCTTTTAGTGTCTCCACATACCGCAGCACGCGACATAGCTTTGCAGACGATAAGTACAACCGTTTCAGTGAGAAGAGCGGCCAATGTGATGATCTGGCTTTAAGTCAATTCGATAACAAATGACGAAAACGGACGGATTTCTCAGGTTTTTACTACATATGAACACTTTTCACATTCTCCCGTGCAGCTCGGCTGCTAGTCCTCCTTTCATGCAGAATCTTGAGGTCCTAGCTCATGTCCAAGGCACAAAAGCCAGCTAAAAGGTCAATATTCAATACCTAAAACTTGAATTGTATTACTTCTTACTGGCTATTACATCAACTTCGAAGCTTCATCTGTGTTCTACTATGGTGATTTTAGTGTGTCAACATACCGCAGCACGCGACATAGCTTTGCAGACGATAAGTACAACCGTTTCAGAGAGAAGAGCGGCCAATGTGACGATCTGGCTTTAAGTCGATTCGACAACAAATGACGAAAACGGACGTATATCTCAGGTTTTACTACATATGAACACTTTTCACATTCTCCCGTTCAACTCGGCTGCTAGTCCTCCTTTCATGCAGAATCTTAAGGTCCTAGCTCATGTCCAAGGCACCAAAGCCAGCTAAAAAGTCAATAACCGATACCTAAAACTTGAATTGTACTTCTTCTTACTGCCTATTACATCATCTCAGAAGCTTCATCTGTGTTCTACTATCGTGCTTTTAGTGTCTCCGAATGCCGCAGTACGCGACATGGCTTTGCAGACGATAAGTACAACCGTTTCAGAGAGAAGAGCGGCCAATGTGACGATCTGGCTTTAAGTCGATTCGATAACAAATGACGAAAACGGACGGATTTCTCAGGTTTGTACTACATATGAACACTTTTCACATTCTCCCGTGCAACTCAGCTGCTAATCCTCCTTTCATGCAGAATCTTAAGGAACTAGCTCATGTCCAAGGCACCAAAACCAGCAAAAAGGTCAATATTCAATACCTAAAACTTGAATTGTACTCCTTCTTACTGGCTATTACATCAACTTAGAAGCTTCATCTGTGTTCTACTGTGGTGATTTTAGTGTCTCCGCATACCGCAGCACGTGACATAGCTTTGCAGACGATAAGTACAACCGTTTCAGAGAGAAGAGCGGCCAATGTGACGATGTGGCTTAAAGTCGATTCGATAACAAATGACGAAAACGGACGGATGTCTCATTTTTTTACTACATATGAACATTTTTCACATTCTCCCGTGCAACTCGGCTGCTAGTCCTCCTTTCATGCAGAATCTTACGGTCCTAGCTCATGTCCAAGGCACCAAAGCCAACTAAAAGGTCAATATTCAATACCAAAAACTTGGATTGTACTACTTCTTACTGGCTATTACATCAACTTAGAAGCTTGATCTGTATTCTACTATGGTGCTTTTAGTGTCTCAGCATATCGCAGCACGCGACATAGCTTTGCAGACGATAAGTACAACCGTTTCAGGGAGAAGAGCGGCCATTGTGACGATCTGGCTTTAAGTCGATTCGATAACAAATGAGGAAAACGGACCGATTTCTCAGGTTTTTACTACATATGAACACTTTTCACATTCTCCCGTGCAACTCGGCTGCTATCCTCCTTTCATGCAGAATCGTAAGGTCCTAGCTCATGTCCAAGGCACCAAAGCCAGCTAAAAAGTCAATAACCGATACCTAAAACTTGAATTGGACTACTTCTTACTGGCTATTACATCAACTTAGAAGCTTCATCTGTGTTCTGTTATGGTGCTTTTCCTGTTTCCGCCTACGGCAACACGCGACATAGCTTTGCAGACGATAAGTACAACCGTTTCAGAGAGAAGAGCGGCCAATGTGACGATCTGGCTTTAAGTCGATTCGATAACAAACGACGAAAACGGACGGATTTCTAAGGTTTTTACTACATATGAACACTTTTCACATTCTCCCGTGCAACTCGGCTGATAGTCCAGCTTTCATGCAGAATATTAAGGTCCTAGCTCACGTCCAATGCTCCAAAGCCAGCTAAAAAGTCAATAATCGATACCTAAAACTTGAATTGTACTACTTCTTACTGGATATTACATCAACTTAGAAGCTTCATCTGTGTTCTACTGTGGTGATTTTTGTGTCTCCGCATACCGCAGCACGTGACATAGCTTTGCAGACGATAAGTACAACCGTTTCAGAGAGAAGAGCGGCCAATGTGACGATCTGGCTTTAAGTCGATTGGCTAACAAATGACGAAAAAGGACGGATTTCTCAGGTTATTACTACATATGAACACTTTTCACATTCTCCCGTGCAACTCGGCTGCTAGTCCTCCTTTCATGCAGAATCTTAAGGTCCTAGCTCATGTCCAAGGCACCAAAGCCAGCTAAAAGGTCCATATTCAATACCTAAAACTTGAATTGTACTACTTCTTACTGGCTATTACATCAACTTAGAAGCTTGATCTGTGGTCTACTATGGCGCCTTTAGTGTCTCAGCATCCCGCAGCACGCGACATAGCTTTGCAGACGATAAGTACAACCGTTTCAGAGAGAAGAGCGGCCGATGTGACGATCTGGCTTTAAGTCGATTCGATAACAAATGACGAAAACGGACGGATTTCTCAGGTTTTTACTACATATGAACACTTTTCACATTCTCCCGTGCAACTCGGCTGCTAGTCCTCCTTACATGCAGAATCTTAAAGTCCTAGCTCATTTCCAAGGCACCAAAGCTAGCTAAAAAGTCAATAATTGATTCCTAAAACTTGAATTGTACTACTTCTTACTGGCTATTACATCAACTTAGATGCTTCATCTGTGTTCTACTATGGTGATTTTAGTGTCTCCACATACCGCTGCACGCGACATAGCTTTGCAGACGATATGTACAAACGTTTCAGAGAGAAGAGCGGCCAATGTGACCATCTAGCTTTAAGTCGATTCGATAACAAATGACGAAAACGGACGGATTTCTCAGGTTTTTAATACATATGAACACTTTTCACATCCTCCCGTGGAACTCGGCTGCTAGTCCACCTTTCATGCAGAATCTTAAGGTCCTAGCTCATGTCCAATGCACCAAAGCCAGCTGAAAAGTCAATAATCGATACCTAAAACTTGAATTGTACTACTTCTTACTGGATATTACATCATCTTAGAAGCTTCATCTGTGTTCTACTGCGGTGATTTTAGTGTCACCACATACCGCAGCACGTGACATAGCTTTGCAGACGATAAGTACAACCGCTTCAGAGAGAAGAGCGGCCAATGTGACGATCTGGCTTTAAGTCGATTCGCTAACAAATGACGAAAAAGGACGGATTTCTCAGGTTATTACTACATATGAACACTTTTCACATTCTCCCGTGCAACTCGGCTGCTAGTCCTCCTTTCATGCAGAATCTTAAGGTCCTAGCTCATGTCCAAGGCACCAAAGCCAGCTAAAAACTCAATATTCGATACCTAAAACTTGAATTGTACTACCTCTTATTGGGTATTACATCAACTTAGAAGCTTCATCTGTGTTCTATTAAGGTGCTTTTAGTGTCTCCACATACCGCAGCACGCGACATAGCTTTGCAGACGATACGTACAACCGTTACAGAGAGAAGAGCGGCCAATGTGTCGATATGGCTTTAAGTCGATGCGATAACAAATGACGAACACGGACGGATTTCTCAGGTTTTTACTACATATGAACACTTTCCACATTCTCCCGTGCAACTCGGCTGCTAGTCCTCCTTTCATGCAGAATCTTAAGGTCCTAGCTCATGTCCAAGGCACGAAAGCCAGCTAAAAGGTCAATATTCAATACCTAAAACTTGAATTGTACTACTTCTTACTGGCTATTACATCAACTTAGAAGTTTCATCTGTGTTCTACTATGGTGCTTTTACTGTCTCCGCATACCGCAGCACGCGACAGAGCTTTGCAGACGATACGTACAACCGTTACAGAGAGAAGAGCGGCCAATGTGTCGATATGGCTTTAAGTCGATGCGATAACAAATGACGAACACGGACGGATTTCTCAGGTTTTTACTACATATGAACACTTTCCACATTCTCCCGTGCAACGCGGCTGCTAGTCCTCCTTTCATGCAGAATCTTAAGGTCCTAGCTCATGTCCAAGGCACCAAAGCCAGCTAAAAAGTCAATAACCGATACATAAAACTTGAATTGGACTACTTCTTACTGGCTATTACATCAACTTAGAAGCTTCATCTGTGTTCTATTATGGTGTTTTTCCTGTTTCCGCCTACGGCAACACGCGACATAGCTTTGCAGACGATAAGTACAACCGTTTCAGAGAGAAGAGCGGCCAATGTGACGATCTGGCTTTAAGTCGATTCGATAACAAATGACGAACACGGACGGATTTCTCAGGTTATTACTACATATGAACACTTTTCACATTCTCCCGTGCAACTCGGCTGCTAGTCCTCCTTTCATGTAGAATCTTAAGGTCCTAGCCCATGTCCAAGGCACCAAAGCCAGCTAAAAAGTCAATATTCGATACCTAAAACTTGAATTGTACTACTTCTTATTGGGTATTACATCAACTTAGAAGCTTCATCTGTGTTCTATTAAGGTGCTTTTAGTGTCTCCACATACCGCAGCACGCGACATAGCTTTGCAGACGATAAGTACAACCGTTTCAGTGAGAAGAGCGGCCAATGTGATGATCTGGCTTTAAGTCAATTCGATAACAAATGACGAAAACGGACGGATTTCTCAGGTTTTTACTACATATGAACACTTTTCACATTCTCCCGTGCAGCTCGGCTGCTAGTCCTCCTTTCATGCAGAATCTTAAGGTCCTAGCTCATGTCCAAGGCACGAAAGCCAGCTAAAAGGTCAATATTCAATACCTAAAACTTGAATTGTACTACTTCTTACTGGCTATTACATCAACTTAGAAGTTTCATCTGTGTTCTACTATGGTGCTTTTACTGTCTCCGCATACCGCAGCACGCGACAGAGCTTTGCAGACGATACGTACAACCGTTACAGAGAGAAGAGCGGCCAATGTGTCGATATGGCTTTAAGTCGATGCGATAACAAATGACGAACACGGACGGATTTCTCAGGTTTTTACTACATATGAACACTTTCCACATTCTCCCGTGCAACGCGGCTGCTAGTCCTCCTTTCATGCAGAATCTTAAGGTCCTAGCTCATGTCCAAGGCACCAAAGCCAGCTAAAAAGTCAATAACCGATACATAAAACTTGAATTGGACTACTTCTTACTGGCTATTACATCAACTTAGAAGCTTCATCTGTGTTCTATTATGGTGTTTTTCCTGTTTCCGCCTACGGCAACACGCGACATAGCTTTGCAGACGATAAGTACAACCGTTTCAGAGAGAAGAGCGGCCAATGTGACGATCTGGCTTTAAGTCGATTCGATAACAAATGACGAACACGGACGGATTTCTCAGGTTATTACTACATATGAACACTTTTCACATTCTCCCGTGCAACTCGGCTGCTAGTCCTCCTTTCATGTAGAATCTTAAGGTCCTAGCCCATGTCCAAGGCACCAAAGCCAGCTAAAAAGTCAATATTCGATACCTAAAACTTGAATTGTACTACTTCTTATTGGGTATTACATCAACTTAGAAGCTTCATCTGTGTTCTATTAAGGTGCTTTTAGTGTCTCCACATACCGCAGCACGCGACATAGCTTTGCAGACGATAAGTACAACCGTTTCAGTGAGAAGAGCGGCCAATGTGATGATCTGGCTTTAAGTCAATTCGATAACAAATGACGAAAACGGACGGATTTCTCAGGTTTTTACTACATATGAACACTTTTCACATTCTCCCGTGCAGCTCGGCTGCTAGTCCTCCTTTCATGCAGAATCTTGAGGTCCTAGCTCATGTCCAAGGCACAAAAGCCAGCTAAAAGGTCAATATTCAATACCTAAAACTTGAATTGTATTACTTCTTACTGGCTATTACATCAACTTCGAAGCTTCATCTGTGTTCTACTATGGTGATTTTAGTGTGTCAACATACCGCAGCACGCGACATAGCTTTGCAGACGATAAGTACAACCGTTTCAGAGAGAAGAGCGGCCAATGTGACGATCTGGCTTTAAGTCGATTCGACAACAAATGACGAAAACGGACGTATATCTCAGGTTTTACTACATATGAACACTTTTCACATTCTCCCGTGCAACTCGGCTGCTAGTCCTCCTTTCATGCAGAATCTTAAGGTCCTAGCTCATGTCCAAGGCACCAAAGCCAGCTAAAAAGTCAATAATCGATACCTAAAACTTGAATTGTACTACTTCTTACTGGCTATTACATTAACTTAGAAGCTTCATCTGTGTTCTACTATGGTGCTTTTAGTGTCTCCGCATACCACAGCTCGCGACATAGCTTTGCAGACGATAAGTACAACCGTTTCAGAGAGAAGAGCGGCCAATGTGACGATCTGGCTTTAAGTCTATTCGATAACAAATGACGAAAACGGACGGATTTCTCAGGTTTTTACTGCATATGAATACTTTTCACATTCTCCCGTGCAACTCGGCAGCTAGTCCTCCTTTCATGCAGAATCTTAAGGTCCTAGCACATGTCCAAGGCACCAAAGCCAGCAAAAAGGTCAATATCCAATACCTAAAACTTGAATTGTACTACTTCTTACTGGCTGTTACATCAACTTAGAAGCTTCATCTGTGTTCTACTGTGGTGATTTTAGTGTCTCCGCATAGCGCAGCACGCGACATAGCTTTGCAGACGATAAGTACAACCGTTTCAGAGAGAAGAGCGGCTAATGTGACGATCTGGCTTTAAGTCGATTCGATAACAAATGACGAAAACGGACGGATTTCTAAGGTTTTTACTACATATGAACACCTTTCACATTCTCCCGTGCAACTCGGCTGCTAGTCCTCCTTTCATGCAGAATATTAAGATCCTAGCTCATGTCCAAGGCTCCAAAGCCAGCTAAAAAGTCAATAATAAATACCTAAAACTTGAATTGTACTACTTCTTACTGGCTATTACATCAACTTAGAAGCTTCATCTGTGTTCTACGACGATGCTTTTAGTTTCTCCGCATACCGCAGCACGCGACATAGTTTTGCAGACGATAAGTACAACCGTTTCAGAGAGAAGAGCGGCCAATGTGACGATGTGGCTTTAAGTCGATTCGATAACAAATGACGAAAACGGACGGATGTCTCAATTTTTTACTACATATGAACACTTTTCACATTCTCCCGTGCAACTCGGCTGCTAGTCCTCCTTTCAAGCAGAATCTTAAGGTCCTAGCTCATGTCCAAGGCACCAAAGCCAGCTAAAAGGTCAATATTCAATACCTAAAACTTGAATTGTACTACTTCTAACTGGCTATTACATCAACTTAGAAGCTTCATCTGCGTTCTACTGTGGTGCTTTTAGTGTCTCCGAATACCGCAGTACGCGACATAGCTTTGCAGACGGTAAGTACAACCATTTCAGAGAGCAGAGCGGCCAATGTGACGATCTGGCTTTAAGTCGATTCGATAACAAATGACGAAAACGGACGGATTTCTAAGGTTTTTACTACATATGAACACTTTTCACATTCTCCCGTGCAACTCGGCTGCTAGTCCTCCTTTCATGCAGAATCTTAAGGTCCTAGCTCATGTCCAATGCACCAAAGCCAGCTAAAAAGTCAATAATTGATACCTAAAACTTGAATTGTACTACTTCTTACTGGCTATTACATCAACTTAGAAGCTTCATCTGTGTTCTACTGTGGTGCTTTTAGTGTCTCCGAATACCGCAGTACGCGACATAGCTTTGCAGACGGTAAGTACAACCATTTCAGAGAGAAGAGCGGCCAATGTGTCGATCTGGCTTTAAGTCGATTCGATAACAAATGACGAAAACGGACGGATTTCTCAGGTTTTTACTACATATGAACACTTTTCACATTCTCCCGTGCAACTCGGCTGCTAGTCCTCCTTTCATGCAGAATCTTAAGGTCCTAGCTCATGTCCAAGGCACCAAAGCCAGCTAAAAAGTCAATAATCAATACCTAAAACTTGAATTGTGCTACTTCTTACTGGCTATTACATCAACTTAGAAGCTTCATGTGTGTTCTCCTACGGTGGTTTTAGTTTCTCCACATACCGCAGCACGCGACATAGTTTTGCAGACGATAAGTACAACCGTTTAAGAGAGAAGAGCGGCCAATGTGACGATCTGGCTTTAAGTCGATTCGATAACAAATGACGAAAACGGACGGATGTCTCAGGTTTTTACTACATATGAACACTTTTCACATTCTCCCGTGCAACTCGGCTGCTAGTCCTCCTTTCATGCAGAATCTTAAGGTCCTAGCTCATGGTCAAGGCACCAAAGCCAGCTAAAAAGTCAATAACCGATACCTAAAACTTGAATTGGACTACTTCTTACTGGCTATTACATCAACTTAGAAGCTTCATCTGTGTTCTATTATGGTGCTTTTCCTGTTTCCGCCTACGGCAACACGCGACATAGCTTTGCAGACGATAAGTACAACCTTTTCAGAGAGAAGATCGGCCAATGTGACGGTCTGGCTTTAAGTCGATTTGGTAACAAATGACGAAAACGGACGGATTTCTCAGGTTTTTACTACATATGAACACTTTTCACATTCTCCCGTGCAACTCGGCTGCTAGTCCTCCTTTCATGCAGAATCTTAAGGTCCTAGCTCATGTCCAAGGCACCAAAGCCAGCTAAAAAGTCAATAATCGATACCTAAAACTTGAATTTTACTACTTCTTACTGGCTATTACATCATTTTAGAAGCTTCACCTGTGTTCTACTATGTTGCTTTTAGTGTCTCCGAATACCGCAGTACACGACATAGCTTTGCAGACGATAAGTACATCCGTTTCAGAGAGAAGAGCGGCCAATGTGACGATCTGGCTTTAAGTCGATTCGATAACAAATGACGAAAACGGACGGATTTCTCAGGTTTTTACTACATATGAACACTTTTCACATTCTCCCGTGCAACTCGGCTTCTAGTCCTCCTTTCATGCAGAATCTTAAGGTCCTAGCTCATGTCCAAGGCACCAAAGCCAGCTAACAAGTCAATAATCAATACCTAAAACTTGAAATGTACTGCTTCTTACTGGCTATTGCATCAACTTAGAAGATTCATCTGTGTTCTACTACGTTGCTTTTAGTTTCTCCGCATACCGCAGCACGCGACATAGTTTTGCAGACGATAAGTACAACCGTTTCAGAGAGAAGAGCGGCCAATGTGACGATCTGGCTTTAAGTCGATTCGATAACAAATGACGAAAACGGACGGATTTCTCAGGTTTTTACTACATATGAACACTTTTCACATTCTCCCGTGCAACTTGGCTGCTAGTCCTCCTTTCATGCAGAATCTTAAGGTCCTAGCTCATGTCCAAGGCACCAAAGCCAGCTAAAAAGCAATAATCAATACCTAAAACTTGAATTGTACTACTTCTTAGTGGCTAATACATCAACTTAGAAGCTCCATCTGTGTTCTACTACGGTGCTTTTAGTTTCTCCGCATACCGCAGCACGCGACATAGTTTTGTAGACGATAAGTACAACCGTTTCAGAGAGAAGAGCGGCCAATATGACGATCTGGCTTTAAGTCGATTCGATAACAAATGACGAAAACGGACGGATGTCTCAGGTTTTTACTACATATGAACACTTTTCACATTCTCCCGTGCAACTCGGCTGCTAGTCCTCCTTTCATGCAGAATCTTAAGGTCCTAGCTCATGTCCAAGGCACCAAAGCCAGCTAAAAGGTCAATATTCAATACCTAAAACTTGAATTGTACTACTTCTTACTGGCTATTACATCAACTTAGAAGCTTGATCTGTGTTCTACTATGGTGCTTTTAGTGTCTCAGCATACCGCAGCACGCGACATAGCTTTGCAGACGATAAGTACATCCGTTTCAGAGAGAAGAGCGGCCAATGTGACGATCTGGCTTTATGTCGATTCGATAACAAATGACGAAAACGGACGGATTTCTCAGGTTTTTACTACATATGAACACTTTTCACATTCTCCCGTGCAACTCGGCTGCTAGTCCTCCTTTCATGCAGAATCTTAAGGTCCTAGCTCATGTCCAAGGCACCAAAGCCAGCTAAAAAGTCAATAATCGATACTTAAAACTTGAATTGGACTACTTCTTACTGGCTATTACATCAACTTAGAAGCTTCATCTGTGTTCTACTATGGTGCTTTTAGTGTCTCCACATACCGCACCACGCGACATAGCTTTGCAGACGATAAGTACAACCGTTTCAGAGAGAAGAGCGGCCAATGTGACGATCTGGCTTTAAGTCGATTCGATAACAAATGACCAAAACGGACGGATTTCTCAGGTTTTTACTGCATATGAACCCTTTTCACATTCTCGCGTGCAACTCGGCTGCTAGTCCTCCTTTCATGCAGAATCTTAAGGTCCTAGCTCATGTCCAAGGCACCAAAGCCAGCTAAAAAGTCAATAATCGATACCTAAAACTTGAATTGTACTACTTCTTACTGGCTATTACATCAACTTCGAAGCTTCATCTGTGTTCTACTATGGTGCTTTTAGTGTCTCCGCATACCGCAGCACGCGACATAGCTTTGCAGACGATAAGTACTACCGTTTCAGAGAGAAGAGCGGCCAATGTAACGATCTGGCTTTAAGTCGATTCGATAACAAATGACGAAAACAGACGGATGTCTCAGGTTTTTACTACATTTGAACACTTTTCACATTCTCCCGTGCAACTCGGCTGCTAGTCCTCCTTTCATGCAGAATCTTAAGCTCTTAGCTCATGTCCAAGGCACCAAAGCCAGCTAAAAAGTCAATAATCGATACCCAAAACTTGAATTGGATTACTTCTTACTGGCTATTACATCAACTTAGATGCTTCATCTGTTCCTACTATGGTGATTTTAGTGTCTCCGCATACCACAGCTCGCGACATAGCTTTGCAGACGATAAGTACAACCGTTTCAGAGAGAAGAGCGGCTAATGTGACGATCTGGCTTTAAGTCGATTCGATAACAAATGAGGAAAATGGACGGATTTCTCAGGTTTTTACTACATATGAACACTTTTCACATCCTCCCGTGCAACTCGGCTGCTAGTCCTCCTTTCATGCAGAATCTTAAGGTCCTAGCTCATGTCCACGGCACCAAAGCCAGCTAAAAAGTCAATAATCGATACCTAAAACTTGAATTCTACTATATCTTACTGGCTATTACATCAACTTAGAAGGTACATCTGTGTTCTACTACGGTGCTTTTAGTTTCTCCGCATACCGCAGCACGCGACATGGTTTTGCAGACGATAAGTACAACCGTTTCAGAGAGAAGAGCGGCCAATCTGACGATCTGGCTTTAAGTCGATTCGATAACAAATGACGAAAACGGACGGATTTGTCAGGTTTTTACTGCATATGAACACTTTTCACATTCTCCCGTGCAACTTGGCTGCTAGTCCTCCTTTCATGCAGAATCTTATGGCCCTAGCTCATGTCCAAGGCACCAAAGCCAGCTAAAAAGTCAATAATCAATACCTAAAACTTGAATTGTACTACTTCTTACTGGCTAATACATCAACTTATAAGCTTCATCTGTGTTCTACTACGGTGCTTATAGTGTCTCAGCATACCGCAGCACGCGACATAGTTTTGCAGACGATAAGTACAACCGTTTCAAAGAGAAGAGCGGCCAATCTGACGATCTGGCTTTAAGTCGATTCGATAACAAATGACGAAAACGGACGGATTTCTCTGGTTTTTACTACATATGAACACTTTTCACATTCTCCCGTGCAACTCGGCTGCTAGTCCTCCTTTCATGCAGAATCTTAAGGTCCTACCTCATGTCCAAGGCACCAAAGCCAGCTAAAAAGTCAATAATCGATACCTAAAACTTGAATTGTACTACTTCTTACTGGCTATTACATCAACTTAGAAGCTTCATCTGTGTTCTACTATGGTGCTTTTAGTGTCTCCGCATAACGCAGCACGCGACATAGCTTTGTAGACGATAAGTACAACCGTTTCAGAGAGAAGAGCGGCCAATGTGTCGATCTGGCTCTAAGTCGATTCGATAACAAATGACGAAAACGGACGGATTTCTCAGGTTTTTACTACATATTAACACTTTTCACATTCTCCCGTGCAACTCGGCTGCTAGTCCTCCTTTCATGCAGAATCTTAAGGTCCTAGCTCATGTCCAAGGCACCAAAGACAGCTAAAAAGTCAATAATCAAAACCTAAAACTTGAATTGTACTACTTCTTACTGGCTAGTACATTAAGTTAGAAGCTTCATCTGTGTTCTACTATGGTGCTTTTAGTGTCTCCGCATACCGCAGCACGCGACATAGCTTTGTAGACGATAAGTACAACCGTTTCAGAGAGAAGAGCGGCCAATGTGACGATCTGGTTTTAAGTCGATTCGATAACAAATGACGAAAACGCACGGATTTCTCAGGTTTTTATTACATATGAACACTTTTCACATTCTCCCGTGCAACTCGGCTGCTAGTCCTCCTTTCATGCAGAATCTTAAGCTCTTAGCTCATGTCCAAGGCACCAAAGCCAGCTAAAAAGTCAATAATCGATACCCAAAACTTGAATTGGATTACTTCTTACTGGCTATTACATCAACTTAGATGCTTCATCTGTTCCTACTATGGTGATTTTAGTGTCTCCGCATACCACAGCTCGCGACATACCTTTGCAGACGATAAGTACAACCGTTTCAGAGAGAAGAGCGGCTAATGTGACGATCTGGCTTTAAGTCGATTCGATAACAAATGACGATAATGGACGGATTTCACAGGTTTTTACTACATATGAACACTTTTCACATTCTCCCGTGCAACTCGGCTGCTAGTCCTCCTTTCATACAGAATCTTAAGGTCCTAGCTCATGTCCACGGCACCAAAGCCAGCTAAAAAGTCAATAATCGATACCTAAAACTTGAATTCTACTACATCTTACTGGCTATTACATCAACTTAGAAGGCTCATCTGTGTTCTACTACGGTGCTTTTAGTTTCTCCGCATACCGCAGCATGCGAAATGGTTTTGCAGACGATAAGTACAACCGTTTCAGAGAGAAGAGCGGCCAATCTGACGATCTGGCTTTAAGTCGATTCGATAACAAATGACGAAAACGGACGGATTTCTCAGGTTTTTACTACATATGAACACTTTTCACATTCTCCCGTGCAACTTGGCTGCTAGTCCTCCTTTCATGCAGAATCTTATGATCCTAGCTCATGTCCAAGGCACCAAAGCCAGCTAAAAAGTCAATAATCAATACCTAAAACTTGAAATGTACTACTTCTTACTGGCTAATACATCAACTTATAAGCTTCATCTGTGTTCTACTACGGTGCTTTTAGTTTCTCCGCATAACGCAGCACGCGACATAGTTTTGCAGACGATAAGTACAACCGTTTCAAAGAGAAGAGCGGCCAATGTGACGATGTGGCTTTAAGTCGATTCGATAACAAATGACGAAAACGGACGAATGTCTCAGGTTTTCACTACATATGAACACTTTTCACATTCTCCCGTGCAACTCGGCTGCTAGTCCTCCTTTCATGCAGAATCTTAAGGTCCTAGCTCATGTCCAAGGCACCAAAGCCAGCTAAAAAGTCAATAATCGATTCCTAAAACTTGAATTGTACTACTTCTTACTGGATATTACATCAACTTAGAAGCTTCATCTGTGTTCTACTGTGGTGCTTTTAGTGTCTCCGAATACCGCAGTACGCGACATCGCTTTGCAGACGATAAGTACAACCGTTTCAGAGAGCAGAGCGGCCAATGTGACGATCTGGCTTTAAGTCGATTCGATAACAAATGACGAAAACGGACGGATTTCTCAGGTTTTTACTACATATGAACACTTTTCACATTCTCCCGTGCAACTCGGCTGCTAGTCCTCCTTTCATGCAGAATCTTAAGGTCCTAGCTCATGTCCAAGGCACCAAAGCCAGCTAAGAAGTCAATAATCAATACCTAAAACTTGAATTGTACTACTTCTTACTGGCTATTACATCAACTTAGAAGCTTCATGTGTGTTCTACTACGGTGGTTTTAGTTTCTCCGCATACCGCAGCACGCGACATAGTTTTGCAGACGATAAGTACAAGCGTTTCAGAGAGAAGAGCGGCCAATGTGACGATCTGGCTTTAAGTCGATTCGATAACAAATGACGAAAACGGACGGATTTCTCAGGTTTTTACTACATATGAACACTTTTCACATTCTCCCGTGCAACTCGGCTGCTAGTCCTCCTTTCATGCAAAATCTTAAGGTCCTAGCTCATGTCCAAGGCACCAAAGCCAGCTATAAAGTCAATAATCGATACCTAAAACTTGAATTGTACTACCTCTTACTGGCTATTACATCAACTTAGAAGTTTCATCTGTGTTCTACTATGGTGCTTTTAGTGTCTCCGCATAACGCAGCACGCGACATAGCTTTGTAGACGATAAGTACAACCGTTTCAGAGAGAAGAGCGGCCAATGTGTCGATCTGGCTCTAAGTCGATTCGATAACAAATGACGAAAACGGACGGATTTCTCAGGTGTTTACTACATATGAACACTTTTCACATTCTCCCGTGCAACTCGGCTGCTAGTCCTCCTTTCATGCAGAATCTTAAGGTCGTAGCTCATGTCCAAGGCACCAAAGCCAGCTAAAAAGTCAATAATCAATACCTAAAACTTGAATTGTACTAATTCTTACTGGGTATTACATCAACTTAGAAGCTTCATCTGTGTTCTACTATGGTGCTTTTAGTGTCTCCGCATACCGCAGCACGCGACAAAGCTTTGCAGACGATAAGTACAACCGTTTCAGAGAGAAGAGCGGCCAATGTGACGATCTGGCTTTAAGTCGATTCGATAACAAATGACGAAAACAGACGTAATTCTCAGGTTTTTACTACATTTGAACACTTTTCACATTCTCTCATGCAACTCGGCTGCTAGTCCTCCTTTCATGCAGAATATTAAGGTCCTAGCTCATGTCCAAGGCACCAAAGCCAGCTAAAAATTCAATATTCAATACCTAAAACTTGAATTGTACTACTTCTTACTGGCTATTACATCAACTTAGAAGCTTCATCTGTGTTCTACTATGGTGCTTGTAGTGTCTCAGCATACCGCAGCAGGCGACATAGCTTTGCAGGCGATAAGTACAACCGTTTCAGAGAGAAGAGCGGCCAATGTGACGATCTGGCTTTAAGTCGATTCGATAACAAATGACGAAAACGGACGGATGTCTCAGGTTTTTACTGCATATGAACACTTTTCACATTCTCCCGTGCAACTCGGCTGCTAGTCCTCCTTTCATTCAGAATCTTAAGGTCCTAGCTCATGTCCAAGGCACCAAAGCCAGCTAAAAAGTCAATAATCGATACCTAAAACTTGAATTGTACTACTTCTTACTGGCTATTTCATTAACTTAGAAGCTTCATCTGTGTTCTATTATGGTGCTTTTAGTGTCTCCGCATACCGCAGCACGCGACATAGCTTTGCAGACGATAAGTACAACAGTTTCAGAGAGAAGAGCGGCCAATGTGACGATCTGGTTTTAAGACGATTCGATAACAAATGAGGAAAACGGACGGATTTCTCAGGTTTTTACTAAATATGAACACTTTTCACATCCTCCCGTGCAACTCGGCTGCTAGTCCTCCTTTCATGCAGAATCTTAAGGTCCTAGCTCATGTCCACGGGACCAAAGCCAGCTAAAAAGTCAATAATCGATACCTAAAACTTGAATTCTACTACTTCTTACTGGCTATTACATCAACTTAGAAGCTTCATCTGTGTTCTACTACGGTGCTTTTATGTTCTCCGCATACCGCAGCACGCGACATAGTTTTGCAGACGATAAGTACAACCGTTTCAGAGAGAAGAGCGGCCAATGTGACGATGTGGCTTTAAGTCGATACGATAACAAATGACGAAAACTGACGGATGTCTCAGGTTTTTACTACATATGAACACTTTTCACATTCTCCCGTGCAACTCGGCTGCTAGTCCTCCTTTCATGCAGAATCTTAAGGTCCTAGCTCATGTCCAAGGCACCAAAGCCAGCTAAAAGGTCAATATTCAATACCTAAAACTTGAATTGTACTACTTCTTACTGGCTATTACATCAACTTAGAAGCTTGATCTGTGTTCTACTATGGTGCTTTCAGTGTCTCCGCATACCGCAGCACGCGACATAGCTTTGCAGACGATTAGTACAACCGTTTCAGAGAGAAGAGCGGCCAATTTGACGATCTGGCTTTAAGTCGATTCGATAACAAATGACGAAAACCGACGGATTTCTCAGGTTTTTACTACATATGAACACTTTTCACATTCTCCCGTGCAACTCGGCTGCTAGTCCTCCTTTCATGCAGAAACTTAAGGTCCTAGCTCATGTCCAAGGCACCAAAGCCAGCTAAAAAGTCAATAATCGATACCTAAAACTAGAATTGTACTACTTCTTACTGGCTATTACATCAACTTAGAAGCTTCATGTGTGTTCTACTACGGTGGTTTTAGTTCCTCCGCATACCGCAGTACGCGAGATAGTTTTGCAGACGATAAGTACAACCGTTTCAGAGAGAAGAGCGGCCAATGTGAAGATCTGGCTTTAAGTCCATTCGATAACAAATGACGAAAACGGACGGATGTCTCAGGTTTTTACTACATATGAACACTTTTCATATTCTCCCGTGCAACTCGGCTGCTAGTCCTCCTTTCACGCAGAATCTTAAGGTCCTAGCTCATGTCCAAGGCACCAAAACCAGCTAAAAGATCAATATTCAGTACCTAAAACTTGAATTGTACTACCTCTTACTGGCTAGTACATCAACTTAGAAGCTTCATCTGTGTTCTACTATGGTGCTTGTAGTGTCTCAGCATACCGCAGCACGCGACATAGCTTTGCAGACGATAAGTACAACCGTTTCAGAGAGAAGAGCGGCCAATGTGTCGATCTGGCTTTAAGTCGATTCGATAACAAATGACGAAAACGGACGGATTTCTCAGGTTTTTACTACATATGAAAACTTATCACATTCTCCCGTGCAACTCGGCTGCTAGTCCTCCTTTCATGCAGAATCTTAAGGTCCTAGCTCATGTCCAAGGCACCAAAGCCAGCTAAAAAGTCAATAATCGATACCCAAAACTTGAATTGGATTACTTCTTACTGGCTATTACATCAACTTAGATGCTTCATCTGTTTCCTACTATGGTGCTTTTAGTGTCTCCACATACCGCAGCACGCAACATAGCTTGGCAGACGATAAGTACGACCGTTTCAGAGAGAAGAGCGGCCAATGTGACGATCTGGCTTTAAGGCGATTCGACAACAAATGACGAAAACGGACAGATTTCTAAGGTTTTTACTACATATGAACACTTTTCACATTCTCCCGTGCAACTCGGCTGCTAGTCCTCCTTTCATGCAGAATGTTAAGGTCCTAGCTCATGTCCAAGGCAACAAAGCCAGCTAAAAAGTCAATAATCGGTACCCAAAACTTGAATTGTACTACTTCTTACCTGCTATTACATGAACTTAGAAGCTTCATCTGTGTTCTACTATGGTGATTTTAGTGTCTCCGCATACCGCAGCACGCGACATAGCTTTGCAGACGATAAGTACAACCGTTTCAGAGAGAAGAGTGACCAATGTGACGATCTGGCTTTAAGTCGATTCGATAACAAATAACGAAAACGGACGGATATCTCAGGTTTTTACTACATATGAACACTTTTCACATTCTCCCGTGCCACTCGATTGCTAGTCCTCCTTTCATGCAGAATATTAAGGTCCTAGCTCATGTCCAAGGCACCAAAGCCAGCTAAAAAGTCAATAATCGATACCTAAAACTTGAATGCTACTACTTCTTACTGGCTATTACATCAACTTAGAAGCTTCATCTGTGTTCTACTATGGTGCTTTTAGTGTCTCCACATACCGCAGCACGCGACATAGCTTTGCAGACGATAAGTACAACCGTTTCAGAGAGAAGAGCGGCCAATGTGACGATCTGGCTTTAAGTCGATTGGATAACAAATGACGAAAACGGACGGATTTCTCGGGTTTTTACTACATATGAACACTTTTCACATTCTCCCATGCAAATCAGCTGCTAGTCCTCCTTTCATGAAAAATGTTAAGGTCCTAGCTCATGTCCAAGGCACCAAAGCCAGCTGAAAGGTCAATATTCAATACCTAAAACTTGCATTGTACTACTTCTTCCTGGCTAATACGTCAACTTAGAAGCTTCATCTGTGCTCTACTATGGTGCTTTTAGTGTCTCCGCATACAGCAGCGCTCGACATAGCTTTGCAGACGATAAGTACAACCGTTTCAGAGAGAAGAGCGGCCAATGTGACGATCTGGCTTTAAGTCGATTCGATAACAAATGACGAAAACGGACTGATTTCTCAGGATTTTACTACATATGAACATTTTTCACATTCTCCCGTGCAACTCGGCTGCTAACCCTCCTTTCATGCAGAATCTTAAGGTCCTAGCTCATGTCCAAGGCACCAAAGCCAGCTGAAAGGTCAATATTCAATACCTAAAACTTGCATTGTACTACTTCTTCCTGGCTATTACGTCAACTTAGAAGCTTCATCTGTGCTCTACTATGGTGCTTTTAGTGTCTCCGCATACCGCAGCACGCGACATAGCTTTGAAGACGATAAGTACAACCGTTTCCGAGAGCAGAGCGGGCAATGTGACGATCTGGCTTTAAGTCGATTCGATAACAAATGACGAAAACGGACGGATTTCTCAGGTTTTTACTACATATGAACGCTTTTCACATTCTCCCCTGCAACTCGGCTGCCAGTCCTCCTTTCATCCAGAATCGTAAGGTCCTAGCTCATGTCCAAGGCACCAAAGCCAGCTAAAAAGTCAATAATCGATACCTATAACTAGAATTGTACTACTTCTTACTGGCTATTACATCAACTTAGAAGCTTCATCTGTGTTCTACTATGGTGCTTTTAGTGTCTCCACATACCGCAGCACGCGACATAGCTTTGCAGACGATAAGTACAACCGTTTCAGAGAGAAGAGCGGCCAATGTGACGATCTGGCTTTAAGTCGATTCGATAACAAATGACGAAAACGGACGGATTTCTTTGGTTTTTACTACATATGAACACTTTTCACATTCTCCCGTGCAACTCGGCTGCTAGTCTTCCTTTCATGCAGAATCATAAGGTCCTAGCTCATGTACAAGGTACCAAAGCCAGCTAAAAAGTCAATAATCGATACCTATAACTTGAATTGTACTACTTCTTACTGGCTATTACATCAACTTAGAAGCTTCATCTGTGTTCTACTATGGTGCTATTAGTGTCTCCGCATACAGCAGCGCTCGACATAGCTTTGCAGACGATAAGTACAACCGTTTCAGAGAGAAGAGCGGCCAATGTGACGATCTGGCTTTAAGTCGATTCGATAACAAATGACGAAAACGGACTGATTTCTCAGGATTTTACTACGTATGAACACTTTTCACATTCTCCCGTGCAACTCGGCTGCTAGTCCTCCTTTCATGCAGAATCTTAAGGTCCTAGCTCATGTCCAAGGCACCAAAGCCAGCTAAAAAGTCAATAATCGATACCTAAAACTTGAATTGTACTACTTCTTACTGGCTATTACATCAACTTAGAAGCTTGAACTGTGTTCTACTATGGTGAGTGCTGTGTCTCCGGATACCGCAGCACGCAACATAGCTTTGCAGAGGATAAGTACAAGCGTTTCGGAGAGAAGAGCGGCCAATGTGACGATCTGGCTTTAAGTCGATTCGATAACAAATGACGAAAATGGACGGATTTCTAAAGTTTTTACTACATATGAACACTTTTCACATTCTCCCGTGCAACGCGGCTGCTAGTCCTCCTTTCATGCAGAAATTTAATATCCTAGCTCATGTCCAAGGCACCAAAGCCAGCTAAAAAGTCAATAATCGATACCTAAAACTTGAATTGTACTACTTCTTACTGGCAATTACATCGACTTAGAAGCTTCATCTGTGTTCTACTATGGTGCTTTTAGTATCTCCACATACCGCAGCACGCGACATAGCTTTGCAGACGATAAGTACAACCGTTTCAGAGAGAAGAGCGGTCAATGTGACGATCTGGCTGTAAGTCGATTGGATAACAAATGACGAAAACCGACGGATTTCTCAGGTTTTTACTACATATGAACACTTTTCACATTCTCCCGTGCAACTCGGCTGCTAGTCCTCCTTTCATGCAGAAACTTAAGGTCCTAGCTCATGTCCAAGGCACCAAAGCCAGCTAAAAAGTCAATAATCGATACCTACAACTAGAATTGTACTACTTCTTACTGGCTATTACATCAACTTAGAAGCTTCATGTGTGTTCTACTACGGTGGTTTTAGTTTCTCCGCATACCGCAGTACGCGAGATAGTTTTGCAGACGATAAGTACAACCGTTTCAGAGAGAAGAGCGGCCAATGTGAAGATCTGGCTTTAAGTCGATTCGATAACAAATGACGAAAACGGACGGATGTCTCAGGTTTTTACTACATATGAACACTTTTCATATTCTCCCGTGCAACTCGGCTGCTAGTCCTCCTTTCATGCAGAATCTTAAGGTCCTAGCTCATGTCCAAGGCACCAAAGCCAGCTAAAAAGTCAATAATCGATACCCAAAACTTGAATTGGATTAGTTCTTACTGGCTATTACATCAACTTAGATGCTTCATCTGTTTCCTACTATGGTGCTTTTAGTGTCTCCACATACCGCAGCACGCAACATAGCTTGGCAGACGATAAGTACGACCGTTTCAGAGAGAAGAGCGGCCAATGTGACGATCTGGCTTTAAGGCGATTCGACAACAAATGACGAAAACGGACAGATTTCTAAGGTTTTTACTGCATATGAACACTTTTCACATTCTCCCGTGCAACTCGGCTGCTAGTCCTCCTTTCATGCAGAATGTTAAGGTCCTAGCTCATGTCCAAGGCAACAAAGCCAGCTAAAAAGTCAATAATCGATACCCAAAACTTGAATTGTACTACTTCTTACCTGCTATTACATGAACTTAGAAGCTTCATCTGTGTTCTACTATGGTGATTTTAGTGTCTCCGCATACCGCAGCACGCGACATAGCTTTGCAGACGATAAGTACAACCGTTTCAGAGAGAAGAGCGGCCAATGTGACGATCTGGCTTTAAGTCGATTCGATAACAAATGACGAAAACGGACGGATTTCTCAGGTTTTTACTACATATGAACGCTTTTCACATTCTCCCCTGCAACTCGGCTGCCAGTCCTCCTTTCATGCAGAATCGTAAGGTCCTAGCTCATGTCCAAGGCACCAAAGCCAGCTAAAAAGTCAATAATCGATACCTATAACTAGAATTGTACTACTTCTTACTGGCTATTACATCAACTTAGAAGCTTCATCTGTGTTCTACTATGGTGCTTTTAGTGTCTCCACATACCGCAGCACGCGACATAGCTTTGCAGACGATAAGTACAACCGTTTCAGAGAGAAGAGCGGCCAATGTGACGATCTGGCTTTAAGTCGATTCGATAACAAATGACGAAAACGGACGGATTTCTTTGGTTTTTACTACATATGAACACTTTTCACATTCTCCCGTGCAACTCGGCTGCTAGTCTTCCTTTCATGCAGAATCATAAGGTCCTAGCTCATGTACAAGGTACCAAAGCCAGCTAAAAAGTCAATAATCGATACCTATAACTTGAATTGTACTACTTCTTACTGGCTATTACATCAACTTAGAAGCTTCATCTGTGTTCTACTATGGTGCTATTAGTGTCTCCGCATACAGCAGCGCTCGACATAGCTTTGCAGACGATAAGTACAACCGTTTCAGAGAGAAGAGCGGCCAATGTGACGATCTGGCTTTAAGTCGATTCGATAACAAATGACGAAAACGGACGGATTTCTCAGGATTTTACTACGTATGAACACTTTTCACATTCTCCCGTGCAACTCGGCTGCTAGTCCTCCTTTCATGCAGAATCTTAAGGTCCTAGCTCATGTCCAAGGCACCAAAGCCAGCTAAAAAGTCAATAATCGATACCTAAAACTTGAATTGTACTACTTCTTACTGGCTATTACATCAACTTAGAAGCTTGAACTGTGTTCTACTATGGTGAGTGCTGTGTCTCCGGATACCGCAGCACGCAACATAGCTTTGCAGAGGATAAGTACAAGCGTTTCGGAGAGAAGAGCGGCCAATGTGACGATCTGGCTTTAAGTCGATTCGATAACAAATGACGAAAATGGACGGATTTCTAAAGTTTTTACTACATATGAACACTTTTCACATTCTCCCGTGCAACGCGGCTGCTAGTCCTCCTTTCATGCAGAAATGTAATATCCTAGCTCATGTCCAAGGCACCAAAGCCAGCTAAAAAGTCAATAATCGATACCTAAAACTTGAATTGTACTACTTCTTACTGGCAATTACATCGACTTAGAAGCTTCATCTGTGTTCTACTATGGTGCTTTTAGTGTCTCCACATACCGCAGCACGCGACATAGCTTTGCAGACGATAAGTACAACCGTTTCAGAGAGAAGAGCGGTCAATGTGACGATCTGGCTGTAAGTCGATTGGATAACAAATGACGAAAACCGACGGATTTCTCAGGTTTTTACTACATATGAACACTTTTCACATTCTCCCGTGCAACTCGGCTGCTAGTCCTCCTTTCATGCAGAAACTTAAGGTCCTAGCTCATGTCCAAGGCACCAAAGCCAGCTAAAAAGTCAATAATCGATACCTACAACTAGAATTGTACTACTTCTTACTGGCTATTACATCAACTTAGAAGCTTCATGTGTGTTCTACTACGGTGGTTTTAGTTTCTCCGCATACCGCAGTACGCGAGATAGTTTTGCAGACGATAAGTACAACCGTTTCAGAGAGAAGAGCGGCCAATGTGAAGATCTGGCTTTAAGTCGATTCGATAACAAATGACGAAAACGGACGGATGTCTCAGGTTTTTACTACATATGAACACTTTTCATATTCTCCCGTGCAACTCGGCTGCTAGTCCTCCTTTCATGCAGAATCTTAAGGTCCTAGCTCATGTCCAAGGCACCAAAACCAGCTAAAAGATCAATATTCAGTACCTAAAACTTGAATTGTACTACCTCTTACTGGCTAGTACATCAACTTAGAAGCTTCATCTGTGTTCTACTATGGTGCTTGTAGTGTCTCAGCATACCGCAGCACGCGACATAGCTTTGCAGACGATAAGTACAACCGTTTCAGAGAGAAGAGCGGCCAATGTGTCGATCTGGCTTTAAGTCGATTCGATAACAAATGACGAAAACGGACGGATTTCTCAGGTTTTTACTACATATGAAAACTTATCACATTCTCCCGTGCAACTCGGCTGCTAGTCCTCCTTTCATGCAGAATCTTAAGGTCCTAGCTCATGTCCAAGGCACCAAAGCCAGCTAAAAAGTCAATAATCGATACCCAAAACTTGAATTGGATTACTTCTTACTGGCTATTACATCAACTTAGATGCTTCATCTGTTTCCTACTATGGTGCTTTTAGTGTCTCCACATACCGCAGCACGCAACATAGCTTGGCAGACGATAAGTACGACCGTTTCAGAGAGAAGAGCGGCCAATGTGACGATCTGGCTTTAAGGCGATTCGACAACAAATGACGAAAACGGACAGATTTCTAAGGTTTTTACTACATATGAACACTTTTCACATTCTCCCGTGCAACTCGGCTGCTAGTCCTCCTTTCATGCAGAATGTTAAGGTCCTAGCTCATGTCCAAGGCAACAAAGCCAGCTAAAAAGTCAATAATCGATACCCAAAACTTGAATTGTACTACTTCTTACCTGCTATTACATGAACTTAGAAGCTTCATCTGTGTTCTACTATGGTGATTTTAGTGTCTCCGCATACCGCAGCACGCGACATAGCTTTGCAGACGATAAGTACAACCGTTTCAGAGAGAAGAGCGGCCAATGTGACGATCTGGCTTTAAGTCGATTCGATAACAAATGACGAAAACGGACGGATTTCTCAGGTTTTTACTACATATGAACGCTTTTCACATTCTCCCCTGCAACTCGGCTGCCAGTCCTCCTTTCATGCAGAATCGTAAGGTCCTAGCTCATGTCCAAGGCACCAAAGCCAGCTAAAAAGTCAATAATCGATACCTATAACTAGAATTGTACTACTTCTTACTGGCTATTACATCAACTTAGAAGCTTCATCTGTGTTCTACTATGGTGCTTTTAGTGTCTCCACATACCGCAGCACGCGACATAGCTTTGCAGACGATAAGTACAACCGTTTCAGAGAGAAGAGCGGCCAATGTGACGATCTGGCTTTAAGTCGATTCGATAACAAATGACGAAAACGGACGGATTTCTTTGGTTTTTACTACATATGAACACTTTTCACATTCTCCCGTGCAACTCGGCTGCTAGTCTTCCTTTCATGCAGAATCATAAGGTCCTAGCTCATGTACAAGGTACCAAAGCCAGCTAAAAAGTCAATAATCGATACCTATAACTTGAATTGTACTACTTCTTACTGGCTATTACATCAACTTAGAAGCTTCATCTGTGTTCTACTATGGTGCTATTAGTGTCTCCGCATACAGCAGCGCTCGACATAGCTTTGCAGACGATAAGTACAACCGTTTCAGAGAGAAGAGCGGCCAATGTGACGATCTGGCTTTAAGTCGATTCGATAACAAATGACGAAAACGGACTGATTTCTCAGGATTTTACTACGTATGAACACTTTTCACATTCTCCCGTGCAACTCGGCTGCTAGTCCTCCTTTCATGCAGAATCTTAAGGTCCTAGCTCATGTCCAAGGCACCAAAGCCAGCTAAAAAGTCAATAATCGATACCTAAAACTTGAATTGTACTACTTCTTACTGGCTATTACATCAACTTAGAAGCTTGAACTGTGTTCTACTATGGTGAGTGCTGTGTCTCCGGATACCGCAGCACGCAACATAGCTTTGCAGAGGATAAGTACAAGCGTTTCGGAGAGAAGAGCGGCCAATGTGACGATCTGGCTTTAAGTCGATTCGATAACAAATGACGAAAATGGACGGATTTCTAAAGTTTTTACTACATATGAACACTTTTCACATTCTCCCGTGCAACGCGGCTGCTAGTCCTCCTTTCATGCAGAAATTTAATATCCTAGCTCATGTCCAAGGCACCAAAGCCAGCTAAAAAGTCAATAATCGATACCTAAAACTTGAATTGTACTACTTCTTACTGGCAATTACATCGACTTAGAAGCTTCATCTGTGTTCTACTATGGTGCTTTTAGTGTCTCCACATACCGCAGCACGCGACATAGCTTTGCAGACGATAAGTACAACCGTTTCAGAGAGAAGAGCGGTCAATGTGACGATCTGGCTGTAAGTCGATTGGATAACAAATGACGAAAACCGACGGATTTCTCAGGTTTTTACTACATATGAACACTTTTCACATTCTCCCGTGCAACTCGGCTGCTAGTCCTCCTTTCATGCAGAAACTTAAGGTCCTAGCTCATGTCCAAGGCACCAAAGCCAGCTAAAAAGTCAATAATCGATACCTACAACTAGAATTGTACTACTTCTTACTGGCTATTACATCAACTTAGAAGCTTCATGTGTGTTCTACTACGGTGGTTTTAGTTTCTCCGCATACCGCAGTACGCGAGATAGTTTTGCAGACGATAAGTACAACCGTTTCAGAGAGAAGAGCGGCCAATGTGAAGATCTGGCTTTAAGTCGATTCGATAACAAATGACGAAAACGGACGGATGTCTCAGGTTTTTACTACATATGAACACTTTTCATATTCTCCCGTGCAACTCGGCTGCTAGTCCTCCTTTCATGCAGAATCTTAAGGTCCTAGCTCATGTCCAAGGCACCAAAACCAGCTAAAAGATCAATATTCAGTACCTAAAACTTGAATTGTACTACCTCTTACTGGCTAGTACATCAACTTAGAAGCTTCATCTGTGTTCTACTATGGTGCTTGTAGTGTCTCAGCATACCGCAGCACGCGACATAGCTTTGCAGACGATAAGTACAACCGTTTCAGAGAGAAGAGCGGCCAATGTGTCGATCTGGCTTTAAGTCGATTCGATAACAAATGACGAAAACGGACGGATTTCTCAGGTTTTTACTACATATGAAAACTTATCACATTCTCCCGTGCAACTCGGCTGCTAGTCCTCCTTTCATGCAGAATCTTAAGGTCCTAGCTCATGTCCAAGGCACCAAAGCCAGCTAAAAAGTCAATAATCGATACCCAAAACTTGAATTGGATTACTTCTTACTGGCTATTACATCAACTTAGATGCTTCATCTGTTTCCTACTATGGTGCTTTTAGTGTCTCCACATACCGCAGCACGCAACATAGCTTGGCAGACGATAAGTACGACCGTTTCAGAGAGAAGAGCGGCCAATGTGACGATCTGGCTTTAAGGCGATTCGACAACAAATGACGAAAACGGACAGATTTCTAAGGTTTTTACTACATATGAACACTTTTCACATTCTCCCGTGCAACTCGGCTGCTAGTCCTCCTTTCATGCAGAATGTTAAGGTCCTAGCTCATGTCCAAGGCAACAAAGCCAGCTAAAAAGTCAATAATCGATACCCAAAACTTGAATTGTACTACTTCTTACCTGCTATTACATGAACTTAGAAGCTTCATCTGTGTTCTACTATGGTGATTTTAGTGTCTCCGCATACCGCAGCACGCGACATAGCTTTGCAGACGATAAGTACAACCGTTTCAGAGAGAAGAGCGGCCAATGTGACGATCTGGCTTTAAGTCGATTCGATAACAAATGACGAAAACGGACGGATTTCTCAGGTTTTTACTACATATGAACGCTTTTCACATTCTCCCCTGCAACTCGGCTGCCAGTCCTCCTTTCATGCAGAATCGTAAGGTCCTAGCTCATGTCCAAGGCACCAAAGCCAGCTAAAAAGTCAATAATCGATACCTATAACTAGAATTGTACTACTTCTTACTGGCTATTACATCAACTTAGAAGCTTCATCTGTGTTCTACTATGGTGCTTTTAGTGTCTCCACATACCGCAGCACGCGACATAGCTTTGCAGACGATAAGTACAACCGTTTCAGAGAGAAGAGCGGCCAATGTGACGATCTGGCTTTAAGTCGATTCGATAACAAATGACGAAAACGGACGGATTTCTTTGGTTTTTACTACATATGAACACTTTTCACATTCTCCCGTGCAACTCGGCTGCTAGTCTTCCTTTCATGCAGAATCATAAGGTCCTAGCTCATGTACAAGGTACCAAAGCCAGCTAAAAAGTCAATAATCGATACCTATAACTTGAATTGTACTACTTCTTACTGGCTATTACATCAACTTAGAAGCTTCATCTGTGTTCTACTATGGTGCTATTAGTGTCTCCGCATACAGCAGCGCTCGACATAGCTTTGCAGACGATAAGTACAACCGTTTCAGAGAGAAGAGCGGCCAATGTGACGATCTGGCTTTAAGTCGATTCGATAACAAATGACGAAAACGGACGGATTTCTCAGGATTTTACTACGTATGAACACTTTTCACATTCTCCCGTGCAACTCGGCTGCTAGTCCTCCTTTCATGCAGAATCTTAAGGTCCTAGCTCATGTCCAAGGCACCAAAGCCAGCTAAAAAGTCAATAATCGATACCTAAAACTTGAATTGTACTACTTCTTACTGGCTATTACATCAACTTAGAAGCTTGAACTGTGTTCTACTATGGTGAGTGCTGTGTCTCCGGATACCGCAGCACGCAACATAGCTTTGCAGAGGATAAGTACAAGCGTTTCGGAGAGAAGAGCGGCCAATGTGACGATCTGGCTTTAAGTCGATTCGATAACAAATGACGAAAATGGACGGATTTCTAAAGTTTTTACTACATATGAACACTTTTCACATTCTCCCGTGCAACGCGGCTGCTAGTCCTCCTTTCATGCAGAAATTTAATATCCTAGCTCATGTCCAAGGCACCAAAGCCAGCTAAAAAGTCAATAATCGATACCTAAAACTTGAATTGTACTACTTCTTACTGGCAATTACATCGACTTAGAAGCTTCATCTGTGTTCTACTATGGTGCTTTTAGTGTCTCCACATACCGCAGCACGCGACATAGCTTTGCAGACGATAAGTACAACCGTTTCAGAGAGAAGAGCGGCCAATGTGACGATCTGGCTTTAAGTCGATTCGATAACAAATGACGAAAACGGACTGATTTCTCAGGATTTTACTACGTATGAACACTTTTCACATTCTCCCGTGCAACTCGGCTGCTAGTCCTCCTTTCATGCAGAATCTTAAGGTCCTAGCTCATGTCCAAGGCACCAAAGCCAGCTAAAAAGTCAATAATCGATACCTAAAACTTGAATTGTACTACTTCTTACTGGCTATTACATCAACTTAGAAGCTTGAACTGTGTTCTACTATGGTGAGTGCTGTGTCTCCGGATACCGCAGCACGCAACATAGCTTTGCAGAGGATAAGTACAAGCGTTTCGGAGAGAAGAGCGGCCAATGTGACGATCTGGCTTTAAGTCGATTCGATAACAAATGACGAAAATGGACGGATTTCTAAAGTTTTTACTACATATGAACACTTTTCACATTCTCCCGTGCAACGCGGCTGCTAGTCCTCCTTTCATGCAGAAATTTAATATCCTAGCTCATGTCCAAGGCACCAAAGCCAGCTAAAAAGTCAATAATCGATACCTAAAACTTGAATTGTACTACTTCTTACTGGCAATTACATCGACTTAGAAGCTTCATCTGTGTTCTACTATGGTGCTTTTAGTGTCTCCACATACCGCAGCACGCGACATAGCTTTGCAGACGATAAGTACAACCGTTTCAGAGAGAAGAGCGGCCAATGTGACGATCTGGCTTTAAGTCGATTCGATAACAAATGACGAAAACGGACGGATTTCTTTGGTTTTTACTACATATGAACACTTTTCACATTCTCCCGTGCAACTCGGCTGCTAGTCTTCCTTTCATGCAGAATCATAAGGTCCTAGCTCATGTACAAGGTACCAAAGCCAGCTAAAAAGTCAATAATCGATACCTATAACTTGAATTGTACTACTTCTTACTGGCTATTACATCAACTTAGAAGCTTCATCTGTGTTCTACTATGGTGCTATTAGTGTCTCCGCATACAGCAGCGCTCGACATAGCTTTGCAGACGATAAGTACAACCGTTTCAGAGAAGAGCGGCCAATGTGACGATCTGGCTTTAAGTCGATTCGATAACAAATGACGAAAACGGACTGATTTCTCAGGATTTTACTACGTATGAACACTTTTCACATTCTCCCGTGCAACTCGGCTGCTAGTCCTCCTTTCATGCAGAATCTTAAGGTCCTAGCTCATGTCCAAGGCACCAAAGCCAGCTAAAAAGTCAATAATCGATACCTAAAACTTGAATTGTACTACTTCTTACTGGCTATTACATCAACTTAGAAGCTTGAACTGTGTTCTACTATGGTGAGTGCTGTGTCTCCGGATACCGCAGCACGCAACATAGCTTTGCAGAGGATAAGTACAAGCGTTTCGGAGAGAAGAGCGGCCAATGTGACGATCTGGCTTTAAGTCGATTCGATAACAAATGACGAAAATGGACGGATTTCTAAAGTTTTTACTACATATGAACACTTTTCACATTCTCCCGTGCAACGCGGCTGCTAGTCCTCCTTTCATGCAGAAATTTAATATCCTAGCTCATGTCCAAGGCACCAAAGCCAGCTAAAAAGTCAATAATCGATACCTAAAACTTGAATTGTACTACTTCTTACTGGCAATTACATCGACTTAGAAGCTTCATCTGTGTTCTACTATGGTGCTTTTAGTGTCTCCACATACCGCAGCACGCGACATAGCTTTGCAGACGATAAGTACAACCGTTTCAGAGAGAAGAGCGGCCAATGTGACGATCTGGCTTTAAGTCGATTCGATAACAAATGACGAAAACGGACGGATTTCTTTGGTTTTTACTACATATGAACACTTTTCACATTCTCCCGTGCAACTCGGCTGCTAGTCTTCCTTTCATGCAGAATCATAAGGTCCTAGCTCATGTACAAGGTACCAAAGCCAGCTAAAAAGTCAATAATCGATACCTATAACTTGAATTGTACTACTTCTTACTGGCTATTACATCAACTTAGAAGCTTCATCTGTGTTCTACTATGGTGCTATTAGTGTCTCCGCATACAGCAGCGCTCGACATAGCTTTGCAGACGATAAGTACAACCGTTTCAGAGAGAAGAGCGGCCAATGTGACGATCTGGCTTTAAGTCGATTCGATAACAAATGACGAAAACGGACTGATTTCTCAGGATTTTACTACGTATGAACACTTTTCACATTCTCCCGTGCAACTCGGCTGCTAGTCCTCCTTTCATGCAGAATCTTAAGGTCCTAGCTCATGTCCAAGGCACCAAAGCCAGCTAAAAAGTCAATAATCGATACCTGAAACTTGAATTGTACTACTTCTTACTGGCTATTACATCAACTTAGAAGCTTGAACTGTGTTCTACTATGGTGAGTGCTGTGTCTCCGGATACCGCAGCACGCAACATAGCTTTGCAGAGGATAAGTACAAGCGTTTCGGAGAGAAGAGCGGCCAATGTGACGATCTGGCTTTAAGTCGATTCGATAACAAATGACGAAAATGGACGGATTTCTAAAGTTTTTACTACATATGAACACTTTTCACATTCTCCCGTGCAACGCGGCTGCTAGTCCTCCTTTCATGCAGAAATTTAATATCCTAGCTCATGTCCAAGGCACCAAAGCCAGCTAAAAAGTCAATAATCGATACCTAACACTTGAATTGTACTACTTCTTACTGGCAATTACATCGACTTAGAAGCTTCATCTGTGTTCTACTATGGTGCTTTTAGTGTCTCCACATACCGCAGCACGCGACATAGCTTTGCAGACGATAAGTACAACCGTTTCAGAGAGAAGAGCGGTCAATGTGACGATCTGGCTGTAAGTCGATTGGATAACAAATGACGAAAACGGACTGATTTCTCAGGATTTTACTACATATGAACACTTTTCACATTCTCCCGTCCAACTCCGCTGCTAGTCCTCCTTTCGTGCAGAATCTTAAGGTCCTAGCTCATGTCCAAGGCACCAAAGCCAGCTAAAAAGTCAATAATCGATACCTAAAACTTGAATTGGATTACTTCTTACTGGCTATTACATCAACTTAGATGCTTCATCTGTGTTCTACTATGGTGATTTTAGTGTCTCCGCTTACCGCAGCACGCGACATAGCATTGCAGACGATAAGTACAACCGTTTCAGAGAGAAGAGCGGCCAATGTGACGATCTGGCTTTAAGTCAATTCGATAACAAATGACGAAAATGGACGGATTTCTAAGGTTTTTACTACATATGAACACTTTTCACATTCTCCCGTGCTACGCGGCAGCTAGTCCTCCCTTCATGCAGAATGTTAAGGTCCTTGCTCATGTCCAAGGCACCAAAGCCAGCTAAAAAGTCAATAATCGATACCTAAAACTTGAATTGGACTACCTCTTACTGGCTATTACATCAACTTAGAAGCTTCATCTGTGTTCTACTACGGTGGTTTTCCTTTTTCCGCCTACGGCAACACGCGACATAGCTTTGCAGACGATAAGTACAACCGTTTCCGAGAGCACAGCGGGCAATGTGACGATCTGGCTTTAAGTCGATTCGATAACAAATGACGAAAACTGACGGATTTCTCAGGTTTTTACTACACATTAACACTTTTCACATTCTCCCCTGCAACTCGGCTGCCAGACCTCCTTTCATGCAGAATCGTAAGGTCCTAGCTCATGTCCAAGGCACCAAAGCCAGCTAAAAAGTCAATAATCGATACCTAAAACTTGAATTCCACTACTTCTTACTGGCTATTACATCAACTTAGAAGCTTCATCTGTGTTCTACTATGGTGCTTTTAGTGTCTCCACATACCGCAGCACGCGACATAGCTTTGCAGACGATAAGTACAAGCGTTTCAGAGAGAAGAAAGGCCAATGTGACGATCTGGCTTTAAGTCGATTCGATAACAAATGACGAAAATGGACGGATTTCTAAGGTTTTTACTACATATGAACACTTTTCACATTCTCCCGTGCAACTCGGCCGCTAGTCCTCCTTTCATGCATAATCTTAAGGTCCTAGCTCATGTCCAAGGCAACAAAGCCAGCTAAAAAGTCAATAATCGATATCTAAAACTTGAATTGTACTATTTCTTACTGGCTATTACATCAACTTAAAAGCTTCATCTGTGTTCTACTATGGTGATTTTAGTGTCTCCGCATACCGCAGCACGCGACATAGCTTTGCAGACGATAAGTACAAGCGTTTCAGAGAGAAGAGCGGCCAATGTAACGATCTGGCTTTAAGTCGATTCGATAACAAATGACCAAAACGGACGGATTTCTCAGGTTTTTACTACATATGAACACTTTTCACATTCTACCCTGCAACTCGGCTGCTAGTCCTCCTTTCATGCAGAATCTTAAGGTCCTAGCTCATGTCCAAGGCACCAAAGCCAGCTAAAAAGTCAATAATCGATACCTAAAACTTGAATTGGACTACTTCTTACTAGCTATTACATCAACTTAGAAGATTCATCTGTGTTCTACTATGGTGCTATTCCTGTTTCCGCCTACGGCAACACGCGACATAGCTTTGCAGACGATAAGTACAACCGTTTCAGAGAGAAGAGCGGCCAATGTGACGATCTGGCTTTAAATCGATTCGATAACAAATGACGAAAACGGACGGATTTCTCAGGTATTTACTACATATGAACCCTTTTCACATTCTCCCCTGCAACTCGGCTGCTAGTCCTCCTTTCATGCAGAATCTTAAGGTCCTAGCTCATGTCCAAGGCACCAAAGCCAGCTAAAAAGTCAATAATCGATACCTAAAACTTGAATTCTACTACTTCTTACTGGCTATTACATCAACTTAGAAGCTTGAACTGTGTTCTACTATGGTGAGTGCAGTGTCTCCGGATACCGCAGCACGCGACATAGCTTTGCAGACGATAAGTACAAGCGTTTCGGAGAGAAGAGCGGCCAATGTGACGATCTGGCTTTAAGTCGATTCGATAACAAATGACGAAAATGGACGGATTTCTAAGGTTTTTACTACATATGAACACTTTTCACATTCTCCCGTGCAACTCGGCTGCTAGTCCTCCTTTCATGCAGAATGTTAAGGTCATAGCTCATGTCCAAGGCAACAAAGCCAGCTAAAAAGTCAATAATCGATACCTAAAACTTGAATTGTACTACTTCTTACTGGCTATTACATAAACTTAGAAGCTTCATCTGTGTTCTAATATGCTGCTTTTAGTGTCTCCACATACCGCAGCACGCGACATAGCTTTGCAGACGATAAGTACAAGCGTATCAGAGAGAAGAGCGGCCAATGTGACGATCTGGCTTTAAGTCGATTCGATAACAAATGACGAAAACGGACGGATTTATCAGGTTTTTACTACATATGAACACTTTTCACATTCTCCCGTGCAACTCGGCTGCTAGTCCTCCTTTCATGCTGAATCTTAAGGTACTAGCTCATGTCCAAGGCACCAAAGCCAGCTAAAAAGTCAATAATCGATACCTAAAACTTGATTTGGATTACTTCTTACTGGATATGACATCAACTTAGATGCTTCATCTGTGTTCTACTATGGTAATTTTAATGTCTCCACATACCGCAGCACGCGACATAGCTTTGCAGACGATAAGTACAAGCGTATCAGAGAGAAGAGCGGCCAATGTGACGATCTGGCTTTAAGTCGATTCGATAACAAATGACGAAAACGGACGGATTTATCAGGTTTTTACTACATATGAACACTTTTCACATTCTCCCGTGCAACTCGGCTGCTAGTCCTCCTTTCATGCTGAATCTTAAGGTACTAGCTCATGTCCAAGGCACCAAAGCCAGCTAAAAAGTCAATAATCGATACCTAAAACTTGATTTGGATTACTTCTTACTGGATATGACATCAACTTAGATGCTTCATCTGTGTTCTACTATGGTAATTTTAATGTCTCCACATACCGCAGCACGAGACATAGCTTTGCAGACGATAAATACAAGCGTTTCAGAGAGAAGAGCGGCCAATGTGACGATCTGGCTTTAAGTCGATTCGATAACAAATGACGAAAACGGACGAATTTCCCAGGTTTTTACTACATATGAACACTTTTCACATTCTCCCGTGCAACTCGGCTGCTAGTCCTCATTTCATGCACAATCTTAAGGTCCTAGCTCATGTCCAAGGCACCAAAGCCAGCTAAAAAGTCAATAATCGATACCTAAAACTTGAATTGTACTACTTCTTACTGGCTATTACATCAGCTTAGAAGGTTCATCTGTGTTCTACTATGGTGCTTTTAGTGTCTATACATACCGCAGTAAGCGACATAGCTTTGCAGACGATAAGTACAACCGTTTCAGAGAGAAGAGCGGCCAATGTGACGATCTGGCTTTAAGTCGATTCGATAACAAATGACGAAAACGGACGGATTTCTAAGGTTTTTACTACATATGAACACTTTTCACATTCTCCCGTGCTACTCGGCTGCTAGTCCTCCTTTCATGCAGAATCTTAAGGTCCTAGCTCATGTCCAAGGCACCAAAGCCAGCTAAAAAGTCAATAATCGATACCTAAAACATGAATTGTACTACTTTTTACTGGCTATTACATCAACTTAAAAGCTTCATCTGTGTTCTACTATGGTGATTTTAGTGTCTCCGCATACCGCAGCACGCGACATAGCTTTGCAGACGATAAGTACAAGCGTTTCAGAGAGAAGAGCGGCCAATGTGACGATCTGGCTTTAAGTCGATTCGATAACAAATGACGAAAACGGAAGGATTTCTAAGGTTTTTACTACATCTGAACACTTTTCACATTCTCCCGTGCAACGCGGCTGCTAGTCCTCCTTTCATGCAGAATCTTAAGGTCCTAGCTCATGTCCAAGGCACCAAAGCCAGCTAAAAAGTCAATAATCGATACCTAAAACTTGAATTGGACTACTTCTTAATGGCTATTACATCAACTTAGAAGCTTCATCTGTGTTCTACTATGGTGCTTTTAGTGTCTCCACATACCGCAGCACGCGACATAGCTTTGCAGACGATAAGTACAAGCGTATCAGAGAGAAGAGCGGCCAATGTGACGATCTGGCTTTAAGTCGATTCGATAACAAATGACGAAAACGGACGGATTTCTAAGGTTTTTACTACATATGAACACTTTTCACATTCTCCCGTGCAACTCGGCTGCTAGTCCTCCTTTCATGCTGAATCTTAAGGTACTAGCTCATGTCCAAGGCACCAAAGCCAGCTAAAAAGTCAATAATCGATACCTAAAACTTGATTTGGATTACTTCTTACTGGATATGACATCAACTTAGATGCTTCATCTGTGTTCTACTATGGTAATTTTAATGTCTCCACATACCGCAGCACGCGACATAGCTTTGCAGACGATAAGTACAAGCGTATCAGAGAGAAGAGCGGCCAATGTGACGATCTGGCTTTAAGTCGATTCGATAACAAATGACGAAAACGGACGGATTTATCAGGTTTTTACTACATATGAACACTTTTCACATTCTCCCGTGCAACTCGGCTGCTAGTCCTCCTTTCATGCTGAATCTTAAGGTACTAGCTCATGTCCAAGGCACCAAAGCCAGCTAAAAAGTCAATAATCGATACCTAAAACTTGATTTGGATTACTTCTTACTGGATATGACATCAACTTAGATGCTTCATCTGTGTTCTACTATGGTAATTTTAATGTCTCCACATACCGCAGCACGAGACATAGCTTTGCAGACGATAAATACAAGCGTTTCAGAGAGAAGAGCGGCCAATGTGACGATCTGGCTTTAAGTCGATTCGATAACAAATGACGAAAACGGACGAATTTCCCAGGTTTTTACTACATATGAACACTTTTCACATTCTCCCGTGCAACTCGGCTGCTAGTCCTCATTTCATGCACAATCTTAAGGTCCTAGCTCATGTCCAAGGCACCAAAGCCAGCTAAAAAGTCAATAATCGATACCTAAAACTTGAATTGTACTACTTCTTACTGGCTATTACATCAGCTTAGAAGGTTCATCTGTGTTCTACTATGGTGCTTTTAGTGTCTATACATACCGCAGTAAGCGACATAGCTTTGCAGACGATAAGTACAACCGTTTCAGAGAGAAGAGCGGCCAATGTGACGATCTGGCTTTAAGTCGATTCGATAACAAATGACGAAAACGGACGGATTTCTAAGGTTTTTACTACATATGAACACTTTTCACATTCTCCCGTGCTACTCGGCTGCTAGTCCTCCTTTCATGCAGAATCTTAAGGTCCTAGCTCATGTCCAAGGCACCAAAGCCAGCTAAAAAGTCAATAATCGATACCTAAAACATGAATTGTACTACTTTTTACTGGCTATTACATCAACTTAAAAGCTTCATCTGTGTTCTACTATGGTGATTTTAGTGTCTCCGCATACCGCAGCACGCGACATAGCTTTGCAGACGATAAGTACAAGCGTTTCAGAGAGAAGAGCGGCCAATGTGACGATCTGGCTTTAAGTCGATTCGATAACAAATGACGAAAACGGAAGGATTTCTAAGGTTTTTACTACATATGAACACTTTTCACATTCTCCCGTGCAACGCGGCTGCTAGTCCTCCTTTCATGCAGAATCTTAAGGTCCTAGCTCATGTCCAAGGCACCAAAGCCAGCTAAAAAGTCAATAATCGATACCTAAAACTTGAATTGGACTACTTCTTAATGGCTATTACATCAACTTAGAAGCTTCATCTGTGTTCTACTATGGTGCTTTTAGTGTCTCCACATACCGCAGCACGCGACATAGCTTTGCAGACGATAAGTACAAGCGTTTCAGAGAGAAGAGCGGCCAATGTGACGATCTGGCTTTAAGTCGATTCGATAACAAATGACCAAAACGGACGGATTTCTCAGGTTTTTACTACATATGAACACTTTTCACATTCTCCCCTGCAACTCGGCTGCTAGTCCTCCTTTCATGCAGAATCTTAAGGTCCTAGCTCATGTCCAAGGCACCAAAGCCAGCAAAAAAGTCAATAATCGATACGTAAAACTTGAATTGGACTACTTCTTACTAGCTATTACATCAACTTAGAAGCTTCATCTGTGTTCTACTATGGTGCTTTTCCTGTTTCCGCCTACGGCAACACGCGACATAGCTTTGCAGACGATAAGTACAACCGTTTCAGAGAGAAGAGCGGCCAATGTGACGATCTGGCTTTAAGTCGATTCGATAACAAATGACGAAAACGGACGGATTTCTCAGGTTTTTACTACATATGAACCCTTTTCACATTCTCCCCTGCAACTCGGCTGCTAGTCCTCCTTTCATGCAGAATGTTAAGGTCATAGCTCATGTCCAAGGCAACAAAGCCAGCTAAAAAGTCAATAATCGATACCTAAAACTTGAATTGTACTACTTCTTACTGGCTATTACATCAACTTAGAAGCTTCATCTGCGTTCTACTATGCTGCTTTTAGTTTCTCCACATACCGCAGCACGCGACATAGCTTTGCAGACGATAAGTACAAGCGTATCAGAGAGAAGAGCGGCCAATGTGACCATCTGGCTTTAAGTCGATTCGATAACAAATGACGAAAACGGACGGATTTATCAGGTTTTTACTACATATGAACACTTTTCACATTCTCCCGTGCAACTCGGCTGCTAGTCTTCCTTTCATGCTGAATCTTAAGGTACTAGCTCATGTCCAAGGCACCAAAGCCAGCTAAAAAGTCAATAATCGATACCTAAAACTTGATTTGGATTACTTCTTACTGGCTATTACATCAACTTAGATGCTTCATATGTGTTCTACTGTGGTAATTGTAGTGTCTCCACATACCGCAGCACGCGACATAGCTTTGCAGACGATAAATACAAGCGTTTCAGAGAGAAGAGCGGCCAATGTGACGATCTGGCTTTAAGTCGATTCGATAACAAATGACGAAAACGGACGAATTTCTCAGGTTTTTACTACATATGAACACTTTTCACATTCTCCCGTGCAACTCGGCTGCTAGTCCTCCTTTCATGCACAATCTTAAGGTCCTAGCTCATGTCCAAGGCACCAAAGCCAGCTAAAAAGTCAATAATCGATACCTAAAACTTGAATTGTACTACTTCTTACTGGCTATTACATCAGCTTAGAAGCTTCATCTGTGTTCTACTATGGTGCTTTTAGTGTCTATACATACCGCAGTAAGCGACAGTGCTTTGCAGACGATAAGTACAACCGTTTCAGAGAGAAGAGCGGCCAATGTGACGATCTGGCTTTAAGTCGATTCGATAACAAATGACGAAAATAGACGGATTTCTAAGGTTTTTGCTACATATGAACACTTTTCACATTCTCCCCTGCAACTCGGCTGCTAGTCCTCCTTTCATGCAAAATCTTAAGGTCCTAGCTCATGTCCAAGGCACCAAAGCCAGCGAAAAAGTCAATAATCGATACCTAAAACTTGAATTGTACTACTTCTTACTGGCTATTACATCTACTTAGAAAATTGAACTGTGTTCTACTATGGTGAGTGCAGTGTCTCCGGATACCGCAGCACGCGACATAGCTTTGCAGACGATAAGTACAAGCGTTTCGGAGAGAAGAGCGGCCAATGTGACGATCTGGCTTTAAGTCGATTCGATAACAAATGACGAAAATAGACGGATTTCTAAGGTTTTTGCTACATATGAACACTTTTTTCTCCCGTGCAACTCGGCTGCTAGTCCTCCTTTCATGCAGAATGTTAAGGTCATAGCTCATGTCCAAGGCACCAAAGCCAGCTAAAAAGTCAATAATCGATACCTAAAACTTGATTTGGATTACTTCTTACTGGCTATTACATCAACTTAGATGCTTCATCTATGTTCTACTATAGTAATTTTAGTGTCTCCACATACCGCAGCACGCGACATAGCTTTGCAGACGATAAGTACAACCGTTTCAGAGAGAAGAGCGGCCAATGTGACGATCTGGCTTTATGTCGATTCGATAACAAATGACGAAAACGGACGGATTTCTCTGGTTTTTAATACATATGAACACTTTTCACATTCTCCCGTGCAACTGGGCTGCTAGTCCTCCTTTTATGCAGAATCTTAAAGTCCTAGCTCATGTCCAAGGCACCAAAGCCAGCTAAAAAGTCAATAATCGATACCTAAATCTTGAATTGGACTTCTTCTTACTGGCTATTACATCAACTTAGAAGCATCATCTGTGTTCTACTATGGTGCTTTTAGTGTCTCCGCATATTGCAGCACGCGACATAGCTCTGTAGACGATAAGTACAACCGTTTCAGAGAGAAGAGCGGCCAATGTGACGATCTGGCTTTAAGTCGATTCGATAACAAATGACGAAAACGGACGGATTTCTCGGGTTTTTACTACATATGAACACTTTTCACATTCTCCCGTGCAACTCGGCTGCTAGGCCTCCTTCATGCAAAATCTTAATTTCCTAGCTCGTGTCCAAGGCACCAAAGAAGGGTAAAAAGTCATTAACCGATACCTAAAACTTTAATTGTACTACTTCTTACTGGCTATTACATCAACTTAGAAGCTTCATCTGTGTTCTACTATGGTGCTTTTAGTGTCTCCGCATACTGCAGCACGCGACATAGCTTTGCAGTCGATAAGTACAACTTTTTCAGAGAGAAGAGCGGCAAATGTGACGATCTGGCTTTAAGTCGATTCGATAACAAATGACGAAAGTGGACTGATTTCTCAGGTTTTTACTACATATGAACACTTTTCACATTCTCCCATGCAACTCGGCTGTTAGTCCTCCTTTCATGCAGAATATTAAGGTCCTAGCTCATGTCCAAGGCACCAAAGCCAGCTAAAAATTCAATATTCAATACCTAAAACTTGAATTGTACTACTTCTTACTGGCTATTACATCAACTTAGAAGCTTGATCTGTGTTCTACTATGGTGCTTATAGTGTCTCAGCATACCGCAGCACGCGACATAGCTTTGCAAACGACAAGTACAACCGTTTCAGAGAGAAGAGCGGCCAATGTGACGATCTGGCTTTAAGTCGATTCGATAACAAATGACGAAAACGGACGGATTTCTCGGGTTTTTACTACATATGAACACTTTTCACATTCTCCCATGCAAATCGGCTGCTAGTCCTCCTTTCATGCAAAATGTTAAGGTCCTAGCTCATGTCCAAGGCACCAAAGCCAGCTAAAAAGTCAATAATCGATACCTAAATCTTGAATTGTACTACTTCTTCCTGGCTATTACGTCAACTTAGAAGCTTCATCTGTGTTCTACTATGGTGCTTTTAGTGTCTCCGCATACCGCAACACGCGACATAGCTTTGCAATCGATAAGTACAACCGTTTCAGAGAGAAGAGCGGCTAATGTGACGATCTGGCTTTAAGTCGATTCGATAACAAATGACGAAAACTGACGGATTTCTCGGGTTTTTACTACATATGAATACTTTTCACATTCTCCCATGCAAATCGGCTGCTAGTCCTGCTTTCATGCAGAATGTTAAGGTCCTAGCTCATGTCCAAGGCACCAAAGCCAGCTAAAAAGTCAATAATCGATACCTAAAACTTGAATTGTACTACTTCTTCCTGGCTATTACGTCAACTTAGAAGCTTCATCTGTGTTCTACTATGGTGATTTTAGTGTCTCCGCATACCGCAGCACGCGACATAGCTTTGCAGACGATAAGTACAAGCGTTTCAGAGAGAAGAGCGGCCAATGTGACGATCTGGCTTTAAGTCGATTCGATATCAAATGACGAAAACGGACGAATTTCTCAGGTTTTTACTACATATGAACACTTTTCACATTCTCCCATGCTACTCGGCTGCTAGTCCTCCTTTCATGCAGAATCTTAAGGTCCTAGCTCATGTCCAAGGCAAAAAGCCAGCTAAAAAGTCAATAATCGATACCTAAAACTTGAATTCTGCTACTTCTTACTGATTATTACATCAACTTAGAAGCTTCATCTGTGTTCTACTATGCTGCTTGTAGTGTCTCAGCATACCGCAGCATGCGACATAGCTTTGCAGACGATAAGTACAACCGTTTCAGAGAGAAGAGCGACCAATGTGACGATCTGGCTTTAAGACGATTCGATAACAAATGACGAAAACGGACGGATTTCTCAGGTATTTTTTTACATATGAACACTTTTCACATTCTCCCGTGCAACTCGGCTGCTAGTCCTCCTATCATGCAGAATCTTAAGGTCCTAGCTCATGTCCAAGGCACCAAAGCCAGCTAAAAAGTCAATAATCAATACCTAAAACTTGAATTGGACTACTTCTTACTGGCTATTACATCACCTTAGATGCTTCATCTGTGTTCTACTATGGTGATTTTAGTGTCTCCGCATACCGCAGCAAGCGACATAGCTTTGCAGACGATAAGTACAACCGTTTCAGAGAGAAGAGCGGCCAATGTGACGATCTGGCTTTAAGTCGATTCGATAACAAATGACGAAAACGGACGGATTTCTCAGGTTTTTACTACATATGAACACTTTTCACATTCTCCCGTGCAACTCGGCTGATAGTCCTCCTTCATGCAAAATCTTAATTTCCTAGCTCGTGTCCAAGGCACCAAAGAAGGGTAAAAGTCATTAACCGATACCTAAAACTTTAATTGTACTACTTCTTACTGGCTATTAAATCAACTTAGAAGCTTCATCTGTGTTCTACTATGGTGCTTTTAGTGAGTCCGCATACCGCAGCACGCGACATAGCTTTGCAGACGATAAGTACAACTTTTTCAGAGAGAAGAGCGGCCAACGTGATGATCTGGCTTTAAGTCGATTCGATAACAAATGACGAAAACGGACGAATTTCTCAGGTTTTTACTACATATGAACACTTTTCACATTCTCCCGTGCAACTCGGCTGCTAGTCCTCCTTTCATGCACAATCTTAAGGTCCTAGCTCATGTCCAAGGCACCAAAGCCAGCTAAAAAGTCAATAATCGATACCTAAAACTTGAATTGTACTACTTCTTACTGGCTATTACATCAGCTTAGAAGCTTCATCTGTGTTCTACTATGGTGCTTTTAGTGTCTATACATACCGCAGTAAGCGACAGTGCTTTGCAGACGATAAGTACAACCGTTTCAGAGAGAAGAGCGGCCAATGTGACGATCTGGCTTTAAGTCGATTCGATAACAAATGACGAAAATAGACGGATTTCTAAGGTTTTTGCTACATATGAACACTTTTCACATTCTCCCCTGCAACTCGGCTGCTAGTCCTCCTTTCATGCAAAATCTTAAGGTCCTAGCTCATGTCCAAGGCACCAAAGCCAGCGAAAAAGTCAATAATCGATACCTAAAACTTGAATTGTACTACTTCTTACTGGCTATTACATCTACTTAGAAAATTGAACTGTGTTCTACTATGGTGAGTGCAGTGTCTCCGGATACCGCAGCACGCGACATAGCTTTGCAGACGATAAGTACAAGCGTTTCGGAGAGAAGAGCGGCCAATGTGACGATCTGGCTTTAAGTCGATTCGATAACAAATGACGAAAATAGACGGATTTCTAAGGTTTTTGCTACATATGAACACTTTTTTCTCCCGTGCAACTCGGCTGCTAGTCCTCCTTTCATGCAGAATGTTAAGGTCATAGCTCATGTCCAAGGCACCAAAGCCAGCTAAAAAGTCAATAATCGATACCTAAAACTTGATTTGGATTACTTCTTACTGGCTATTACATCAACTTAGATGCTTCATCTATGTTCTACTATAGTAATTTTAGTGTCTCCACATACCGCAGCACGCGACATAGCTTTGCAGACGATAAGTACAACCGTTTCAGAGAGAAGAGCGGCCAATGTGACGATCTGGCTTTATGTCGATTCGATAACAAATGACGAAAACGGACGGATTTCTCTGGTTTTTAATACATATGAACACTTTTCACATTCTCCCGTGCAACTGGGCTGCTAGTCCTCCTTTTATGCAGAATCTTAAAGTCCTAGCTCATGTCCAAGGCACCAAAGCCAGCTAAAAAGTCAATAATCGATACCTAAATCTTGAATTGGACTTCTTCTTACTGGCTATTACATCAACTTAGAAGCATCATCTGTGTTCTACTATGGTGCTTTTAGTGTCTCCGCATATTGCAGCACGCGACATAGCTCTGTAGACGATAAGTACAACCGTTTCAGAGAGAAGAGCGGCCAATGTGACGATCTGGCTTTAAGTCGATTCGATAACAAATGACGAAAACGGACGGATTTCTCGGGTTTTTACTACATATGAACACTTTTCACATTCTCCCGTGCAACTCGGCTGCTAGGCCTCCTTCATGCAAAATCTTAATTTCCTAGCTCGTGTCCAAGGCACCAAAGAAGGGTAAAAAGTCATTAACCGATACCTAAAACTTTAATTGTACTACTTCTTACTGGCTATTACATCAACTTAGAAGCTTCATCTGTGTTCTACTATGGTGCTTTTAGTGTCTCCGCATACTGCAGCACGCGACATAGCTTTGCAGTCGATAAGTACAACTTTTTCAGAGAGAAGAGCGGCAAATGTGACGATCTGGCTTTAAGTCGATTCGATAACAAATGACGAAAGTGGACTGATTTCTCAGGTTTTTACTACATATGAACACTTTTCACATTCTCCCATGCAACTCGGCTGTTAGTCCTCCTTTCATGCAGAATATTAAGGTCCTAGCTCATGTCCAAGGCACCAAAGCCAGCTAAAAATTCAATATTCAATACCTAAAACTTGAATTGTACTACTTCTTACTGGCTATTACATCAACTTAGAAGCTTGATCTGTGTTCTACTATGGTGCTTATAGTGTCTCAGCATACCGCAGCACGCGACATAGCTTTGCAAACGACAAGTACAACCGTTTCAGAGAGAAGAGCGGCCAATGTGACGATCTGGCTTTAAGTCGATTCGATAACAAATGACGAAAACGGACGGATTTCTCGGGTTTTTACTACATATGAACACTTTTCACATTCTCCCATGCAAATCGGCTGCTAGTCCTCCTTTCATGCAAAATGTTAAGGTCCTAGCTCATGTCCAAGGCACCAAAGCCAGCTAAAAAGTCAATAATCGATACCTAAATCTTGAATTGTACTACTTCTTCCTGGCTATTACGTCAACTTAGAAGCTTCATCTGTGTTCTACTATGGTGCTTTTAGTGTCTCCGCATACCGCAACACGCGACATAGCTTTGCAATCGATAAGTACAACCGTTTCAGAGAGAAGAGCGGCTAATGTGACGATCTGGCTTTAAGTCGATTCGATAACAAATGACGAAAACTGACGGATTTCTCGGGTTTTTACTACATATGAATACTTTTCACATTCTCCCATGCAAATCGGCTGCTAGTCCTGCTTTCATGCAGAATGTTAAGGTCCTAGCTCATGTCCAAGGCACCAAAGCCAGCTAAAAAGTCAATAATCGATACCTAAAACTTGAATTGTACTACTTCTTCCTGGCTATTACGTCAACTTAGAAGCTTCATCTGTGTTCTACTATGGTGATTTTAGTGTCTCCGCATACCGCAGCACGCGACATAGCTTTGCAGACGATAAGTACAAGCGTTTCAGAGAGAAGAGCGGCCAATGTGACGATCTGGCTTTAAGTCGATTCGATATCAAATGACGAAAACGGACGAATTTCTCAGGTTTTTACTACATATGAACACTTTTCACATTCTCCCATGCTACTCGGCTGCTAGTCCTCCTTTCATGCAGAATCTTAAGGTCCTAGCTCATGTCCAAGGCAAAAAGCCAGCTAAAAAGTCAATAATCGATACCTAAAACTTGAATTCTGCTACTTCTTACTGATTATTACATCAACTTAGAAGCTTCATCTGTGTTCTACTATGCTGCTTGTAGTGTCTCAGCATACCGCAGCATGCGACATAGCTTTGCAGACGATAAGTACAACCGTTTCAGAGAGAAGAGCGACCAATGTGACGATCTGGCTTTAAGACGATTCGATAACAAATGACGAAAACGGACGGATTTCTCAGGTATTTTTTTACATATGAACACTTTTCACATTCTCCCGTGCAACTCGGCTGCTAGTCCTCCTATCATGCAGAATCTTAAGGTCCTAGCTCATGTCCAAGGCACCAAAGCCAGCTAAAAAGTCAATAATCAATACCTAAAACTTGAATTGGACTACTTCTTACTGGCTATTACATCACCTTAGATGCTTCATCTGTGTTCTACTATGGTGATTTTAGTGTCTCCGCATACCGCAGCAAGCGACATAGCTTTGCAGACGATAAGTACAACCGTTTCAGAGAGAAGAGCGGCCAATGTGACGATCTGGCTTTAAGTCGATTCGATAACAAATGACGAAAACGGACGGATTTCTCAGGTTTTTACTACATATGAACACTTTTCACATTCTCCCGTGCAACTCGGCTGATAGTCCTCCTTCATGCAAAATCTTAATTTCCTAGCTCGTGTCCAAGGCACCAAAGAAGGGTAAAAGTCATTAACCGATACCTAAAACTTTAATTGTACTACTTCTTACTGGCTATTAAATCAACTTAGAAGCTTCATCTGTGTTCTACTATGGTGCTTTTAGTGAGTCCGCATACCGCAGCACGCGACATAGCTTTGCAGACGATAAGTACAACTTTTTCAGAGAGAAGAGCGGCCAACGTGATGATCTGGCTTTAAGTCGATTCGATAACAAATGACGAAAACGGACGGATTTCTCAGGTTTTTACTACATATGAACACTTTTCACATTCTCCCGTGCAACTCGGCCGCTAGTCCTCCTTTCATGCAGAATCTTAAGGTCCTAGCTCATGTCCAAGGTACCAAAGCCAGCTAAAAAGTCAATAATCGATACCTAAAACTTGAATTCTACTTCTTCCTACTGGCTATTGCATCAACTTAGAAGCTTCATCTGTGTTCTACTATGGTGCTTTTCCTGTTTCCGCCTACGGCAACACGCGACATAGCTTTGCAGACGATAAGTACAACCGTTTCAGAGAGCAGAGCGGCCAATGTGACGATCTGGCTTTAAGTCGATTCGATAACAAATTACGAAAACGGACGGATTTCTCACGTTTTTACTACATATGAACACTTTTCACATTCTCCCCTGCAACTCGGCTGCTAGTCCTCCTTTCATGCAGAATCTTAAGGTCCTAGCTCATGTCCAAGGCACCAAAGCCAGCTAAAAAGTCAATAATCGTTACCTAAAACTTGAATTGGATTACTTCTTACTGGCTATTACATCAACTTAGATGCTTCATCTGTGTTCTACTATGGTAATTTTAGTGTCTCCACATACCGCAGCACGCGACATAGCTTTGCAGTCGATAAGTTCACCCGTTTCAGAGAGAAGAGCGGCCAATGTGACGATCTGGCTTTAAGTCGATTCGATAACAAATGTCGAAAACGGACGGATTTCTCCGGTTTTTACTACATATGAACACTTTTCACATTCTCTCGTGCAACTCGGCTGCTAGTCCTCCTTTCATGCAGAATCTTAAGGTCCTAGCTCATGTCCAAGGCACCAAAGCCAGCTAAAAATTCAATAATCGATACCTAAAACTTGAATTGTACTATTTCTTACTGGCTATTACATCAACTTAGAAGGTTCATCTGTGTTCTACTATGGTGCTTTTAGTGTCTTCACATACCGCAGTACGCGACATAGCTTTGCAGACGATAAGTACTACCGTTTCAGAGAGAAGAGCGGCCAATGTGACGATCTGGCTTTAAGTCGATTCGATAACAAATGACGAAAACGGACGGATTTCTCAGGTTTTTACTACATATGAACACTTTTCACATTCTCCCGTGCAACTCGGCTGCTAGTCCTCCTTTCATGCAGAATCGTAAGGTCCTAGCTCATGTCCAAGGCACCTAAGCCAGCTTAAAAGTCAATAATCGATACCTAAAACTTGAATTGTACTACTTCTTACTGGCTATTACATTAACTTAGAAGCTTTATTTGTGTTCTACTATGGTGCTTTTAGTGTCTCCGCATACCGCAGAACGCGACATAGCTTAGTAGACGATAAGTACAACCGTTTCAGAGAGAAGAGCGGCCAATGTGACGATCTGGCTTTAAGTCGATTCGATAACAAATGACGAAAACGGACGGATTTCTCAGGTTTTTATTACATATGAACACTTTTCACATTCTCCCGTGCAACTCGGCTGCTAGTCCTCCTTTCATGCAGAATCTTAAGGTCCTAGCTCATGTCCAAGGCACCAAAGCCTGCTAAAAAGTCAATAATCGATACCCAAAACTTGAATTGGATTACTTCTTACTGGCTATTACATCAACTTAGATGCTTTATCTGTGTTCTACTATGGTAATTTTAGTGTCTCCACATACCGCAGCACGCGACATAGCTTTGCAGACGATAGGTACACCCGTTTCAGAGAGAAGAGCGGCCAATGTGACGATCTGGTTTTAAGTCGATTCGATAACAAATGACGAAAACGGACGGATTTCTCGGGTTTTTACTACATATGAACACTTTTCACATTCTCCCGTGCACCTCGGCTGTTAGTCCTCCTTTCATGCAGAATCTTAAGGTCCTAGCTCATGTCCAAGGCACCAAAGCCAGCTAAAAAGTCAATAATCGATACATAAAACTTGCATTGTACTATTTCTTACTGGCTATTACATCAACTTAGAAGGTTCATCTGTGTTCTAGTATGGTGCTTTTAGTGTCTCCACATACCGCAGTACGCGACATAGCTTTGCAGACAATAAGTACAACCGTTTCAGAGAGAAGAGCGGCCAATGTGATGATCTGGCTTTAAGTCGATTCGATAACAAATGACGATCATGGACGGATTTCTCAGGTTTTTACTACATATGAACACTTTTCACATTCTCCCGTGCAACTCGGCTGCTAATTCTCCTTTCATGGAGAATCGTAAGGTCCTAGCTAATGTCCAAGGCACCAAAGACAGCTAAAAAGTCAATAATCGATACCTAAAACTTGGATTGTACTACTTCTTACTGGCTATTACATTAACTTAGAAGCTTCATCTGTGTTCTACTATGGTGCTTTTAGTGTCTCCGCATACCGCAGCACGCGACATAGCTTAGTAGACGATAAGTACAACCGTTTCCGAGAGCAGAGCGGCTAATGTGACGATCTGTCTCTAAGTCGATTCGATTACAAATGACGAAAACAGACGGATTTCTCAGGTTTTTATTACATATGAACACTTTTCACATTCTCCCGTGCAACTCGGCTGCTAGTCCTCCTTTCATGCTGAATCTTAAGGTCCTAGCTCATGTCCAAGGCACCAAAGCCAGCTAAAAAGTCAATAATCGATACTCAAAACTTGAATTGGATTACTTCTTACTGGCTATTACATCAACTTAGATGCTTCATCTGTTTCCTACTATGGTGATTTTAGTGTCTCCGCATACCGCAGCTCGTGACATAGCCTTGCAGACGATAAATACAAGCGTTTCAGAGAGAAGAGCGGCCAATGTGACGATCTGGCTTTAAGTCGATTCGATAACAAATGACGAAAATGGACGGATTTCTAAGGTTTTTTCTACATATGAACACTTTTCACATTCTCCCGTGCAACTCGGCTGCTAGTCCTCCTTTCATGCAGAATCTTAAGGTCCTAGCTCATGTCCAAGGCAACAAAGCCAGCTAAAAAGTCAATAATCGATATCTAAAACTTGAATTGTACTACTTCTTACTGGCTATTACATCAACTTAGAAGCTTCATCTGTGTTCTACTATGGTGCTTTTAGTGTCTCCACATACCGCAGCACGCGACATAGCTTTGCAGACGATAAGTACAAGCGTTTCGGAGAGAAGAGCGGCCAATGTGACGATCTGGCTTTAAGTCGATTCGATAACAAATGACGAAAATAGACGGATTTCTAAGGTTTTTGCTACATATGAACACTTTTCACATTCTCCCCTGCAACTCGGCTGCTAGTCCTCCTTTCATGCAAAATCTTAAGGTCCTAGCTCATGTCCAAGGCACCAAAGCCAGCGAAAAAGTCAATAATCGATACCTAAAACTTGAATTGTACTACTTCTTACTGGCTATTACATCTACTTAGAAAATTGAACTGTGTTCTACTATGGTGAGTGCAGTGTCTCCGGATACCGCAGCACGCGACATAGCTTTGCAGACGATAAGTACAAGCGTTTCGGAGAGAAGAGCGGCCAATGTGACGATCTGGCTTTAAGTCGATTCGATAACAAATGACGAAAATAGACGGATTTCTAAGGTTTTTGCTACATATGAACACTTTTTTCTCCCGTGCAACTCGGCTGCTAGTCCTCCTTTCATGCAGAATGTTAAGGTCATAGCTCATGTCCAAGGCACCAAAGCCAGCTAAAAAGTCAATAATCGATACCTAAAACTTGATTTGGATTACTTCTTACTGGCTATTACATCAACTTAGATGCTTCATCTATGTTCTACTATAGTAATTTTAGTGTCTCCACATACCGCAGCACGCGACATAGCTTTGCAGACGATAAGTACAACCGTTTCAGAGAGAAGAGCGGCCAATGTGACGATCTGGCTTTATGTCGATTCGATAACAAATGACGAAAACGGACGGATTTCTCTGGTTTTTAATACATATGAACACTTTTCACATTCTCCCGTGCAACTGGGCTGCTAGTCCTCCTTTTATGCAGAATCTTAAAGTCCTAGCTCATGTCCAAGGCACCAAAGCCAGCTAAAAAGTCAATAATCGATACCTAAATCTTGAATTGGACTTCTTCTTACTGGCTATTACATCAACTTAGAAGCATCATCTGTGTTCTACTATGGTGCTTTTAGTGTCTCCGCATATTGCAGCACGCGACATAGCTCTGTAGACGATAAGTACAACCGTTTCAGAGAGAAGAGCGGCCAATGTGACGATCTGGCTTTAAGTCGATTCGATAACAAATGACGAAAATGGACGGATTTCTAAGGTTTTTTCTACATATGAACACTTTTCACATTCTCCCGTGCAACTCGGCTGCTAGTCCTCCTTTCATGCAGAATCTTAAGGTCCTAGCTCATGTCCAAGGCAACAAAGCCAGCTAAAAAGTCAATAATCGATATCTAAAACTTGAATTGTACTACTTCTTACTGGCTATTACATCAACTTAGAAGCTTCATCTGTGTTCTACTATGGTGCTTTTAGTGTCTCCACATACCGCAGCACGCGACATAGCTTTGCAGACGATAAGTACAAGCGTTTCGGAGAGAAGAGCGGCCAATGTGACGATCTGGCTTTAAGTCGATTCGATAACAAATGACGAAAATAGACGGATTTCTAAGGTTTTTGCTACATATGAACACTTTTCACATTCTCCCCTGCAACTCGGCTGCTAGTCCTCCTTTCATGCAAAATCTTAAGGTCCTAGCTCATGTCCAAGGCACCAAAGCCAGCGAAAAAGTCAATAATCGATACCTAAAACTTGAATTGTACTACTTCTTACTGGCTATTACATCTACTTAGAAAATTGAACTGTGTTCTACTATGGTGAGTGCAGTGTCTCCGGATACCGCAGCACGCGACATAGCTTTGCAGACGATAAGTACAAGCGTTTCGGAGAGAAGAGCGGCCAATGTGACGATCTGGCTTTAAGTCGATTCGATAACAAATGACGAAAATAGACGGATTTCTAAGGTTTTTGCTACATATGAACACTTTTTTCTCCCGTGCAACTCGGCTGCTAGTCCTCCTTTCATGCAGAATGTTAAGGTCATAGCTCATGTCCAAGGCACCAAAGCCAGCTAAAAAGTCAATAATCGATACCTAAAACTTGATTTGGATTACTTCTTACTGGCTATTACATCAACTTAGATGCTTCATCTATGTTCTACTATAGTAATTTTAGTGTCTCCACATACCGCAGCACGCGACATAGCTTTGCAGACGATAAGTACAACCGTTTCAGAGAGAAGAGCGGCCAATGTGACGATCTGGCTTTATGTCGATTCGATAACAAATGACGAAAACGGACGGATTTCTCTGGTTTTTAATACATATGAACACTTTTCACATTCTCCCGTGCAACTGGGCTGCTAGTCCTCCTTTTATGCAGAATCTTAAAGTCCTAGCTCATGTCCAAGGCACCAAAGCCAGCTAAAAAGTCAATAATCGATACCTAAATCTTGAATTGGACTTCTTCTTACTGGCTATTACATCAACTTAGAAGCATCATCTGTGTTCTACTATGGTGCTTTTAGTGTCTCCGCATATTGCAGCACGCGACATAGCTCTGTAGACGATAAGTACAACCGTTTCAGAGAGAAGAGCGGCCAATGTGACGATCTGGCTTTAAGTCGATTCGATAACAAATGACGAAAACGGACGGATTTCTCGGGTTTTTACTACATATGAACACTTTTCACATTCTCCCGTGCAACTCGGCTGCTAGGCCTCCTTCATGCAAAATCTTAATTTCCTAGCTCGTGTCCAAGGCACCAAAGAAGGGTAAAAAGTCATTAACCGATACCTAAAACTTTAATTGTACTACTTCTTACTGGCTATTACATCAACTTAGAAGCTTCATCTGTGTTCTACTATGGTGCTTTTAGTGTCTCCGCATACTGCAGCACGCGACATAGCTTTGCAGTCGATAAGTACAACTTTTTCAGAGAGAAGAGCGGCAAATGTGACGATCTGGCTTTAAGTCGATTCGATAACAAATGACGAAAGTGGACTGATTTCTCAGGTTTTTACTACATATGAACACTTTTCACATTCTCCCATGCAACTCGGCTGTTAGTCCTCCTTTCATGCAGAATATTAAGGTCCTAGCTCATGTCCAAGGCACCAAAGCCAGCTAAAAATTCAATATTCAATACCTAAAACTTGAATTGTACTACTTCTTACTGGCTATTACATCAACTTAGAAGCTTGATCTGTGTTCTACTATGGTGCTTATAGTGTCTCAGCATACCGCAGCACGCGACATAGCTTTGCAAACGACAAGTACAACCGTTTCAGAGAGAAGAGCGGCCAATGTGACGATCTGGCTTTAAGTCGATTCGATAACAAATGACGAAAACGGACGGATTTCTCGGGTTTTTACTACATATGAACACTTTTCACATTCTCCCATGCAAATCGGCTGCTAGTCCTCCTTTCATGCAAAATGTTAAGGTCCTAGCTCATGTCCAAGGCACCAAAGCCAGCTAAAAAGTCAATAATCGATACCTAAATCTTGAATTGTACTACTTCTTCCTGGCTATTACGTCAACTTAGAAGCTTCATCTGTGTTCTACTATGGTGCTTTTAGTGTCTCCGCATACCGCAACACGCGACATAGCTTTGCAATCGATAAGTACAACCGTTTCAGAGAGAAGAGCGGCTAATGTGACGATCTGGCTTTAAGTCGATTCGATAACAAATGACGAAAACTGACGGATTTCTCGGGTTTTTACTACATATGAATACTTTTCACATTCTCCCATACAAATCGGCTGCTAGTCCTGCTTTCATGCAGAATGTTAAGGTCCTAGCTCATGTCCAAGGCACCAAAGCCAGCTAAAAAGTCAATAATCGATACCTAAAACTTGAATTGTACTACTTCTTCCTGGCTATTACGTCAACTTAGAAGCTTCATCTGTGTTCTACTATGGTGATTTTAGTGTCTCCGCATACCGCAGCACGCGACATAGCTTTGCAGACGATAAGTACAAGCGTTTCAGAGAGAAGAGCGGCCAATGTGACGATCTGGCTTTAAGTCGATTCGATATCAAATGACGAAAACGGACGAATTTCTCAGGTTTTTACTACATATGAACACTTTTCACATTCTCCCATGCTACTCGGCTGCTAGTCCTCCTTTCATGCAGAATCTTAAGGTCCTAGCTCATGTCCAAGGCAAAAAGCCAGCTAAAAAGTCAATAATCGATACCTAAAACTTGAATTCTGCTACTTCTTACTGATTATTACATCAACTTAGAAGCTTCATCTGTGTTCTACTATGCTGCTTGTAGTGTCTCAGCATACCGCAGCATGCGACATAGCTTTGCAGACGATAAGTACAACCGTTTCAGAGAGAAGAGCGACCAATGTGACGATCTGGCTTTAAGACGATTCGATAACAAATGACGAAAACGGACGGATTTCTCAGGTATTTTTTTACATATGAACACTTTTCACATTCTCCCGTGCAACTCGGCTGCTAGTCCTCCTATCATGCAGAATCTTAAGGTCCTAGCTCATGTCCAAGGCACCAAAGCCAGCTAAAAAGTCAATAATCAATACCTAAAACTTGAATTGGACTACTTCTTACTGGCTATTACATCACCTTAGATGCTTCATCTGTGTTCTACTATGGTGATTTTAGTGTCTCCGCATACCGCAGCAAGCGACATAGCTTTGCAGACGATAAGTACAACCGTTTCAGAGAGAAGAGCGGCCAATGTGACGATCTGGCTTTAAGTCGATTCGATAACAAATGACGAAAACGGACGGATTTCTCAGGTTTTTACTACATATGAACACTTTTCACATTCTCCCGTGCAACTCGGCTGATAGTCCTCCTTCATGCAAAATCTTAATTTCCTAGCTCGTGTCCAAGGCACCAAAGAAGGGTAAAAGTCATTAACCGATACCTAAAACTTTAATTGTACTACTTCTTACTGGCTATTAAATCAACTTAGAAGCTTCATCTGTGTTCTACTATGGTGCTTTTAGTGAGTCCGCATACCGCAGCACGCGACATAGCTTTGCAGACGATAAGTACAACTTTTTCAGAGAGAAGAGCGGCCAACGTGATGATCTGGCTTTAAGTCGATTCGATAACAAATGACGAAAACGGACGGATTTCTCAGGTTTTTACTACATATGAACACTTTTCACATTCTCCCGTGCAACTCGGCCGCTAGTCCTCCTTTCATGCAGAATCTTAAGGTCCTAGCTCATGTCCAAGGTACCAAAGCCAGCTAAAAAGTCAATAATCGATACCTAAAACTTGAATTCTACTTCTTCCTACTGGCTATTGCATCAACTTAGAAGCTTCATCTGTGTTCTACTATGGTGCTTTTCCTGTTTCCGCCTACGGCAACACGCGACATAGCTTTGCAGACGATAAGTACAACCGTTTCAGAGAGCAGAGCGGCCAATGTGACGATCTGGCTTTAAGTCGATTCGATAACAAATTACGAAAACGGACGGATTTCTCACGTTTTTACTACATATGAACACTTTTCACATTCTCCCCTGCAACTCGGCTGCTAGTCCTCCTTTCATGCAGAATCTTAAGGTCCTAGCTCATGTCCAAGGCACCAAAGCCAGCTAAAAAGTCAATAATAGATACCTAAAACTTGAATTGTACTACTTCTTACAGGCTATTACATCAACTTAGAAGCTTGGTCTGTGTTCTACTATGGTTATTTTAGTGTCTCCGCATACCGCAGCACGCGACATAGCTTTGCAGTCGATAAGTTCACCCGTTTCAGAGAGAAGAGCGGCCAATGTAACGATCTGGCTTTAAGTCGATTCGATAACAAATGACGAAAACGGACGGATTTCTGAGGTTTTTATTACATATGAACACTTTTCACATTCTCCCGTGCAAGTCGGCTGCTAGTCCTCCTTTCATGCAGAATCTTAAGGTCCTAGCTCATGTCCAAGGCACCAAAGCCAGCTAAAAAGTCAATAATCGATACCTAAAACTTGAATTGGATTACTTCTTACTGGCTATTACATCAACTTAGATGCTTCATCTGTGTTCTACTATGGTAATTTTAGTGTCTCCACATACCGCAGCACGCGACATAGCTTTGCAGTCGATAAGTTCACCCGTTTCAGAGAGAAGAGCGGCCAATGTGACGATCTGGCTTTAAGTCGATTCGATAACAAATGTCGAAAACGGACGGATTTCTCCGGTTTTTACTACATATGAACACTTTTCACATTCTCTCGTGCAACTCGGCTGCTAGTCCTCCTTTCATGCAGAATCTTAAGGTCCTAGCTCATGTCCAAGGCACCAAAGCCAGCTAAAAATTCAATAATCGATACCTAAAACTTGAATTGTACTATTTCTTACTGGCTATTACATCAACTTAGAAGGTTCATCTGTGTTCTACTATGGTGCTTTTAGTGTCTTCACATACCGCAGTACGCGACATAGCTTTGCAGACGATAAGTACTACCGTTTCAGAGAGAAGAGCGGCCAATGTGACGATCTGGCTTTAAGTCGATTCGATAACAAATGACGAAAACGGACGGATTTCTCAGGTTTTTACTACATATGAACACTTTTCACATTCTCCCGTGCAACTCGGCTGCTAGTCCTCCTTTCATGCAGAATCGTAAGGTCCTAGCTCATGTCCAAGGCACCTAAGCCAGCTTAAAAGTCAATAATCGATACCTAAAACTTGAATTGTACTACTTCTTACTGGCTATTACATTAACTTAGAAGCTTTATTTGTGTTCTACTATGGTGCTTTTAGTGTCTCCGCATACCGCAGAACGCGACATAGCTTAGTAGACGATAAGTACAACCGTTTCAGAGAGAAGAGCGGCCAATGTGACGATCTGGCTTTAAGTCGATTCGATAACAAATGACGAAAACGGACGGATTTCTCAGGTTTTTATTACATATGAACACTTTTCACATTCTCCCGTGCAACTCGGCTGCTAGTCCTCCTTTCATGCAGAATCTTAAGGTCCTAGCTCATGTCCAAGGCACCAAAGCCTGCTAAAAAGTCAATAATCGATACCCAAAACTTGAATTGGATTACTTCTTACTGGCTATTACATCAACTTAGATGCTTTATCTGTGTTCTACTATGGTAATTTTAGTGTCTCCACATACCGCAGCACGCGACATAGCTTTGCACACGATAGGTACACCCGTTTCAGAGAGAAGAGCGGCCAATGTGACGATCTGGTTTTAAGTCGATTCGATAACAAATGACGAAAACGGACGGATTTCTCGGGTTTTTACTACATATGAACACTTTTCACATTCTCCCGTGCACCTCGGCTGTTAGTCCTCCTTTCATGCAGAATCTTAAGGTCCTAGCTCATGTCCAAGGCACCAAAGCCAGCTAAAAAGTCAATAATCGATACATAAAACTTGCATTGTACTATTTCTTACTGGCTATTACATCAACTTAGAAGGTTCATCTGTGTTCTAGTATGGTGCTTTTAGTGTCTCCACATACCGCAGTACGCGACATAGCTTTGCAGACAATAAGTACAACCGTTTCAGAGAGAAGAGCGGCCAATGTGATGATCTGGCTTTAAGTCGATTCGATAACAAATGACGATCATGGACGGATTTCTCAGGTTTTTACTACATATGAACACTTTTCACATTCTCCCGTGCAACTCGGCTGCTAATTCTCCTTTCATGGAGAATCGTAAGGTCCTAGCTAATGTCCAAGGCACCAAAGACAGCTAAAAAGTCAATAATCGATACCTAAAACTTGGATTGTACTACTTCTTACTGGCTATTACATTAACTTAGAAGCTTCATCTGTGTTCTACTATGGTGCTTTTAGTGTCTCCGCATACCGCAGCACGCGACATAGCTTAGTAGACGATAAGTACAACCGTTTCCGAGAGCAGAGCGGCTAATGTGACGATCTGTCTCTAAGTCGATTCGATAACAAATGACGAAAACAGACGGATTTCTCAGGTTTTTATTACATATGAACACTTTTCACATTCTCCCGTGCAACTCGGCTGCTAGTCCTCCTTTCATGCTGAATCTTAAGGTCCTAGCTCATGTCCAAGGCACCAAAGCCAGCTAAAAAGTCAATAATCGATACTCAAAACTTGAATTGGATTACTTCTTACTGGCTATTACATCAACTTAGATGCTTCATCTGTTTCCTACTATGGTGATTTTAGTGTCTCCGCATACCGCAGCTCGTGACATAGCCTTGCAGACGATAAATACAAGCGTTTCAGAGAGAAGAGCGGCCAATGTGACGATCTGGCTTTAAGTCGATTCGATAACAAATGACGAAAACGGACGAATTTCTCAGGTTTTTACTACATATGAACACTTTTCACATTCTCCCGTGCTACTCGGCTGCTAGTCCTCCTTTCATGCAGAATCTTAAGGTCCTAGCTCATGTCCAAGGCACCAAAGCTAGCTAAAAAGTCAATAATCGATACCTAAAACTTGAATTGTACTACATCTTACTGGCTATTACATCAACTTAGATGCTTCATCTGTGTTCTACTATGGTAATTTTAGTGTCTCCACATACCGCAGCACGCGACACAGCTTTGCAGTCGATAAGTACACCCGTTTCAGAGAGAAGAGCGGCCAATGTGACGATCTGGCTTTATGTCGATTCGATAACAAATGACGCAAACGGACGGATTTCTCAGGTTTTTACTACATATGAACACTTTTCACATTCTCCCGTGCAACTCGGCCGCTAGTCCTCCTTTCATGCAGAATCTTAAGGTCCTAGCTCATGTCCAAGGCACTAAAGCCAGCTAAAAAGTCAATAATCGATATCTAAAACTTGAATTGTACTATTTCTTACTGGCTATTACATCAACTTAGAAGGTTCATCTGTGTTCTACTATGGTGCTTTTAGTGTCTCCACATACCGCAGTACGCGACATAGCTTTGCAGACGATAAGTACAACCGTTTCAGAGAGAAGAGCGGACAATGTGATGATCTGGCTTTAAGTCGATTCGATAACAAATGACGAAAACGGACGGATTTCTCAGGTTTTTACTACATATGAAGACTTTTCACATTCTCCCGTGCAACTCGGCTGCTAGTCCTCCTTTCATGCAGAATCGTAAGGTCCTAGCTCATGTCCAAGGCACCAAAGCCAGCTAAAAAGTCAATAATCTATACCTAAAACTTGTACTACTTCTTACTGGCTATTACATTAACTTAGAAGCTTAATCTGTGTTCTACTATGGTGCTTTTAGTGTCTCCGCATATCGCAGAACGCGACATAGCTTAGTAGACGATAAGTACAACCGTTTCAGAGAGAAGAGCGGCCAATGTGACGATCTGGCTTTAAGTCGATTCGATAACAAATGACGAAAACGGACGGATTTCTCAGGTTTTTATTACATATGAACACTTTTCACATTCTCCCGTGCAACTCGGCTGCTAGTCCTCGTTTCATGCAGAATCTTAAGGTCCTAGCTCATTGCCAAGGCATCAAAGCCAGCTAAAAAGTCAATAATCGATAACCAAAACTTGAATTGGATTACTTCTTACTGGCTATTACATCAACTTAGATGATTCACCTGTGTTCTACTATGGTAATTTTAGTGTCTCCACATACCGCAGCACACGACATAGCTTTGCAGACGATAAGTACACCCGTTTCAGAGAGAAGAGCGGCCAATGTGACGATCTGGCTTTAAGTCGATTCGATAACAAATGACGAAAACGGACAGATTTCTCAGGTTTTTACTACATATGAACACTTTTCACATTCTCCCGTGCAACTCGGCTGCTAGTCCTCCTTTCATGCAGAATCTTAAGGTCCTAGCTCATGTCCAAGGCACCAAAGCCAGCTAAAAAGTCAATAATCGATACCTAAAACTTGAATTGTACTATTTCTTACTGGCTATTACATCAACTTCGAAGGTTCATCTGTGTTCTACTATGGTGCTTTTAGTGTCTCCACATACCGCAGTACGGGTCATAGCTTTGCAGACAATAAGTACAACCGTTTCAGGGAGAAGAGCGGCCAGTGTGATGATATGGCTTTAAGTCGATTCGATAACAAATGACGAAAACGGACGGATTTCTCAGGTTTTTATTACATATGAACACTTTTCACATTCTCCTGTGCAACTCGGCTGCTAGTCCTCCTTTCATGCTGAATCTTAAGGTCCTAGCTCATGTCCAAGGCACCAAAGCCAGCTAAAAAGTCAATAATCGATACCGAAAACTTGAATTGGATTACTTCTTACTGGCTATTACATCAACTTAGATGCTTCATCTGTTTCCTACTATGGTGATTTTAGTGTCTCCGCATACCGCAGCTCGCGACATAGCTTTGCAGACGATAAATACAAGCGTTTCAGAGAGAAGAGCGGCCAATGTGACGATCTGGCTTTAAGTCGATTCGATAACAAATGACGAAAACGGACGAATTTCTCAGGTTTTTACTACATATGAACACTTTTCACATTCTCCCGTGCTACTCGGCCGCTAGTAGTCCTTTCATGCAGAATCTTAAGGTCCTAGCTCATGTCCAAGGCACTAAAGCCAGCTAAAAAGTCAATAATCGATATCTAAAACTTGAATTGTACTATTTCTTACTGGCTATTACATCAACTTAGAAGGTTCATCTGTGTTCTACTATGGTGCTTTTAGTGTCTCCACATACCGCAGTACGCGACATAGCTTTGCAGACGATAAGTACAACCGTTTCAGAGAGAAGAGCGGCCAATGTGATGATCTGGCTTTATGTCGATTCGATAACAAATGACGAAAACGGACGGATTTCTCAGGTTTTTACTACATATGAAGACTTTTCACATTCTCCCGTGCAACTCGGCTGCTAGTCCTCCTTTCATGCAGAATCGTAAGGTGCTAGCTCATGTCCAAGGCACCAAAGCCAGCTAAAAAGTCAATAATCGATACCTAAAACTTGTACTACTTCTTACTGGCTATTACATAAACTTAGAAGCTTCATCTGTGTTCTACTATGGTGCTTTTAGTGTCTCCGCATACCGCAGCACGCGACATAGCTTTGCAGACGATAAGTACAACCGTTTCAGAGAGAAGAGCGGCCAATGTGACGATCTGGCTTTAAGTCGATTCGATAACAAATGACGAAAACGGACGGATTTCTCAGGTATTTTTTTACATATGAACACTTTTCACATTCTCCCGTGCAACTCGGCTGCTAGTCCTCCTTTCATGCAGAATCTTAAGGTCCTAGCTCATTGCCAAGGCACCAAAGCCAGCTAAAAAGTCAATAATCGATAACCAAAACTTGAATTGGATTACTTCTTACTGGCTATTACATCAACTTAGATGCTTCACCTGTGTTCTACTATGGTAATTTTAGTGTCTCCACATACCGCAGCACGCGACATAGCTTTGCAGACGATAAGTACACCCGTTTCAGAGAGAAGAGCGGCCAATGTGACGATCTGGCTTTAAGTCGATTCGATAACAAATAACGAAAACGGACAGATTTCTCAGGTTTTTACTACATATGAACACTTTTCACATTCTCCCGTGCAACTCGGCTGCTAGTCCTCCTTTCATGCAGAATCTTAAGGTCCTAGCTCATGTCCAAGGCACCAAAGCCAGCTAAAAAGTCAATAATCGATACCTAAAACTTGAATTGTACTATTTCTTACTGGCTATTACATCAACTTAGAAGGTTCATCTGTGTTCTACTATGGTGCTTTTAGTGTCTCCACATACCGCAGTACGCGTCATAGCTTTGCAGACGATAAGTACAACCGTTTCAGAGAGAAGAGCGGCCAGTGTGATGATATGGCTTTAAGTCGATTCGTTAACAAATGACGAAAACGGACGGATTTCTCAGGTTTTTATTACATATGAACACTTTTCACATTCTCCTGTGCAACTCGGCTGCTAGTCCTCCTTTCATGCTGAATCTTAAGGTCCTAGCTCATGTCCAAGGCACCAAAGCTAGCTAAAAAGTCAATAATCGATACCGAAAACTTGAATTGGATTACTTCTTACTGGCTATTACATCAACTTAGATGCTTCATCTGTTTCCTACTATGGTGATTTTAGTGTCTCCGCATACCGCAGCTCGCGACATAGCTTTGCAGACGATAAATACAAGCGTTTCAGAGAGAAGAGCGGCCAATGTGACGATCTGGCTTTAAGTCGATTCGATAACAAATGACGAAAACGGACGAATTTCTCAGGTTTTTACTACATATGAACACTTTTCACATTCTCCCGTGCTACTCGGCTGCTAGTCCTCCTTTCATGCAGAATCCTAAGGTCCTAGCTCATGTCCAAGGCACCAAAGCCAGCTAAAAAGTCAATAATTGATACCGAAAACTTGAATTGGATTACTTCTTACTGGCTATTGCATCAACTTAGATGCTTCATCTGTTTCCTACTATGGTGATTTTAGTGTCTCCGCATACCGCAGCTCGCGACATAGCTTTGCAGACGATAAATACAAGCGTTTCAGAGAGAAGAGCGGCCAATGTGACGATCTGGCTTTAAGTCGATTCGATAACAAATGACGAAAAAGACGAATTTCTCAGGTTTTTACTACATATGAACACTCTTCACATTCTCCCGTGCTACTCGGCTGCTAGTCCTCCTTTCATGCTGAATCTTAAGGTCCTAGCTCATGTCCAAGGTACCAAAGCTAGCTAAAAAGTCAATAATCGATACCTAAAACTTGAATTGTACTACATCTTACTGGCTATTACATCAACTTAGATGCTTCATCTGTGTTCTACTATTGTAATTTTAGTGTCTCCACATACCGCAGCACGCGACATAGCTTTGCAGTCGATAAGTACACCCGTTTCAGAGAGAAGAGCGGCCAATGTGACGATCTGGCTTTAAGTCGATTCGATAACAAATGACGAAAACGGACGGATTTCTCAGGTTTTTACTACATATGAACACTTTTCACATTCTCCCGTGCAACTCGGCCGCTAGTCCTCCTTTCATGCAGAATCTTAAGGTCCTAGCTCATGTCCAAGGCACTAAAGCCAGCTAAAAAGTCAATAATCGATATCTAAAACTTGAATTGTACTATTTCTTACTGGCTATTACATCAATTTAGAAGGTTCATCTGTGTTCTACTATGGTGCTTTTAGTGTCTCCACATACCGCAGTACGCGACATAGCTTAGCAGACGATAAGTACAACCGTTTCAGAGAGAAGAGCGGCCAATGTGATGATCTGGCTTTAAGTCGATTCGATAACAAATGACGAAAACGGACGGATTTCTCAGGTTTTTACTACATATGAAGACTTTTCACATTCTCCCGTGCAACTCGGCTGCTAGTCCTCCTTTCATGCAGAATCGTAAGGTCCTAGCTCATGTCCAAGGCACCAAAGCCAGCTAAAAAGTCAATAATCGATACCTAAAACTTGTACTACTTCTTACTGGCTATTACATTAACTTAGAAGCTTAATCTGTGTTCTACTATGGTGCTTTTAGTGTCTCCGCATATCGCAGAACGCGACATAGCTTAGTAGACGATAAGTACAACCGTTTCAGAGAGAAGAGCGGCCAATGTGACGATCTGGCTTTAAGTCGATTCGATAACAAATGACGAAAACGGACGGATTTCTCAGGTTTTTATTACATATGAACACTTTTCACATTCTCCCGTGCAACTCGGCTGCTAGTCCTCGTTTCATGCAGAATCTTAAGGTCCTAGCTCAATGCCAAGGCATCAAAGCCAGCTATAAAGTCAATAATCGATAACCAAAACTTGAATTGGATTACTTCTTACTGGCTATTACATCAACTTAGATGATTCACCTGTGTTCTACTATGGTAATTTTAGTGTCTCCACATACCGCAGCACGCGACATAGCTTTGCAGACGATAAGTACACCCGTTTCAGAGAGAAGAGCGGCCAATGTGACGATCTGGCTTTAAGTCGATTCGATAACAAATGACGAAAACGGACAGATTTCTCAGGTTTTTACTACATATGAACACTTTTCACATTCTCCCGTGCAACTCGGCTGCTAGTCCTCCTTCATGCAGAATCTTAAGGTCCTAGCTCATGTCCAAGGCACCAAAGCCAGCTAAAAAGTCAATAATCGATACCTAAAACTTGAATTGTACTATTTCTTACTGGCTATTACATCAACTTCGAAGGTTCATCTGTGTTCTACTATGGTGCTTTTAGTGTCTCCACATACCGCAGTACGCGTCATAGCTTTGCAGACAATAAGTACAACCGTTTCAGAGAGAAGAGCGGCCAGTGTGATGATATGGCTTTAAGTCGATTCGATAACAAATGACGAAAACGGACGGATTTCTCAGGTTTTTATTACATATGAACACTTTTCACATTCTCCTGTGCAACTCGGCTGCTAGTCCTCCTTTCATGCTGAATCTTAAGGTCCTAGCTCAAGTCCAAGGCACCTAAGCCAGCTAAAAAGTCAATAATCGATACCGAAAACTTGAATTGGATTACTTCTTACTGGCTATTACATCACCTTAGATGCTTCATCTGTTTCCTACTATGGTGATTTTAGTGTCTCCGCATACCGCAGCTCGCGACATAGCTTTGCAGACGATAAATACAAGCGTTTCAGAGAGAAGGGCAGCCAATGTGACGATCTGGCTTTAAGTCGATTCGATAACAAATGACGAAAACGGACGAATTTCTCAGGTTTTTACTACATATGAACACTTTTCACATTCTCCCGTGCTACTCGGCCGCTAGTAGTCCTTTCATGCAGAATCTTAAGGTCCTAGCTCATGTCCAAGGCACTAAAGCCAGCTAAAAAGTCAATAATCGATATCTAAAACTTGAATTCTACTATTTCTTACTGGCTATTACATCAACTTAGAAGGTTCATCTGTGTTCTACTATGGTGCTTTTAGTGTCTCCACATACCGCAGTACGCGACATAGCTTTGCAGACGACATGTACAACCGTTTCAGAGAGAAGAGCGGCCAATGTGATGATCTGGCTTTATGTCGATTCGATAACAAATGACGAAAACGGACGGATTTCTCAGATTTTTACTACATATGAAGACTTTTCACATTCTCCCGTGCAACTCGTCTTCTAGTCCTCCTTTCATGCAGAATCGTAAGGTCCTAGCTCATGTCCAAGGCACCAAAGCCAGCTAAAAAGTCAATAATCGATACCTAAAACTTGTACTACTTCTTACTGGCTATTACATTAACTTAGAAGCTTCATCTGTGTTCTACTATGGTGCTTTTAGTGTCTCCGCATACCGCAGCACGCGACATAGCTTAGTAGACGATAAGTACAACCGTTTCAGAGAGAAGAGCGGCCAATGTGACGATCTGGCTTTAAGTCGATTCGATAACAAATGACGAAAACGGACGGATTTCTCAGGTTTTTATTATATATGAACACTTTTCACATTCTCCCGTGCAACTCGGATGCTAGTCCTCCTTTCATGCAGAATCTTAAGGTCCTAGCTCATTGCCAAGGCACCAAAGCCAGCTAAAAAGTCAATAATCGATAACCAAAACTTGAATTGGATTACTTCTTACTGGCTATTACATCAACTTAGATGCTTCACCTGTGTTCTACTATGGTAATTTTAGTGTCTCCACATACCGCAGCACGCGACATAGCTTTGCAGACGATAAGTACACCCGTTTCAGAGAGAAGAGCGGCCAATGTGACGATCTGGCTTTAAGTCGATTCGATAACAAATGACGAAAACGGACGAATTTCTCAGGTTTTTACTACATATGAACACTTTTCACATTCTCCCGTGCTACTCGGCTGCTAGTCCTCCTTTCATGCAGAATCCTAAGGTCCTAGCTCATGTCCAAGGCACCAAAGCCAGCTAAAAAGTCAATAATCTATACCTAAAACTTGAATTGTACTACTTCTTACTGGCTATTACATCAACTTAGAAGGTTCATCTGTGTTCTACTATGGTGCTTTTAGTGTCTCCACATACCGCAGTACGCGACATAGCTTTGCAGACGATAAGTACAACCGTTTCAGAGAGATGAGCGGCCAATGTGATGATCTGGCTTTAAGTCGATTCGATAACAAATGACGAAAACGGACGAATTTCTCAGGTTTTTATTACATATGAACACTTTTCACATTCTCCTGTGCAACTCGGCTGCTAGTCCTCCTTTCATGCTGAATCTTAAGGTCCTAGCTCATGTCCAAGGTACCAAAGCCAGCTAAAAAGTCAATAATCAATTCCTAAAACTTGAATTCTACTTCTTCCTACTGGCTATTACATCAACTTAGAAGCTTCATCTGTGTTCTACTATGGTGCTTTTCCTGTTTCCGCCTACGGCAACACGCGACATAGCTTTGCAGACGATAAGTACAACCGTTTCCGAGAGCAGAGCGGCCAATGTGACGATCTGGCTTTAAGTCGATTCGATAACAAATTACGAAAACGGACGGATTTCTCAGGTTTTTACTACATATGAACACTTTTCACATTCTCCCCTGCAACTCGGCTGCTAGTCCTCCTTTCATGCAGAATCTTAAGGTCATAGCTCATGTCCAAGGCACCAAAGCCAGCTAAAAAGTCAATAATCGATACCTAAAACTTGAATTGGACTACTTCTTACTGGCTATTACATCACCTTGGATGCTTCATCTGTGTTCTACTATGGTGATTTTAGTGTCTCCGCATACCGCAGCAAGCGACATAGCTTTGCAGACGATAAGTACAACCGTTTCAGAGAGAAGAGCGGCCAATGTGACGATCTGGCTTTAAGTCGATTCGATAACAAATGACGAAAACGGACGGATTTCTCAGGTTTTTACTACATATGAACACTTTTCACATTCTCCCGTGCAACTCGGCTGATAGTCCTCCTTCATGCAAAATCTTAATTTCCTAGCTCGTGTCCAAGACACCAAAGAAGGGTAAGAGTCATTAACCGATACCTAAAACTTTAATTGTACTACTTCTTACTGGCTATTACATCAACTTAGAAGCTTCATCTGTGTTCTACTATGGTGCTTTTAGTGAGTCCGCATACCGCAGCACGCGACATAGCTTTGCAGACGATAAGTACAACTTTTTCAGAGAGAAGAGCGGCCAATGTGACGATCTGGCTTTAAGTCGATTCGATAACAAATGACGAAAACGGACGGATTTCTCAGGTTTTTACTACATATGAACACTTTTCACATTCTCCCGTGCAACTCGGCCGCTAGTCCTCCTTTCATGCAGAATCTTAAGGTCCTAGCTCATGTCCAAGGTACCAAAGCCAGCTAAAAAGTCAATAATCAATTCCTAAAACTTGAATTCTACTTCTTCCTACTGGCTATTACATCAACTTAGAAGCTTCATCTGTGTTTTACTATGGTGCTTTTCCTGTTTCCGCCTACGGCAACACGCGACATAGCTTTGCAGACGATAAGTACAACCGTTTCCGAGAGCAGAGCGGCCAATGTGACGATCTGGCTTTAAGTCGATTCGATAACAAATTACGAAAACGGACGGATTTCTCAGGTTTTTATTACATATGAACACTTTTCACATTCTCCCCTGCAACTCGGCTGCTAGTCCTCCTTTCATGCAGAATCTTAAGGTCCTAGCTCATGTCCAAGGCACCAAAGCCAGCTGAAAAGTCAATAATAGATACCTAAAACTTGAATTGTACTACTTCTTACTGGCTATTACATCAACTTAGAAGCTTGGTCTGTGTTCTACTATGGTTATTTTAGTGTCTCCGCATACCGCATCACGCGACAAAGCTTTGCAGACGATAAGTACAAGCGTTTCGGAGAGAAGAGCGGCCAATGTGACTATCTGGCTTTAAGTCGATTCGATAACAAATGACGAAAACGGACGGATTTCACAGGTTTTTATTACATATGAACACTTTTCACATTCTCCCGTGCAACTGGGCTGCTAGTCCTCCTTTCATGCAGAATCTTAAGGTCATAGCTCATGTCCAAGGCACCAAAGCCAGCTAAAAAGTCAATAATCGATACCTAAAACTTGTACTACTTCTTACTGGCTATTACATTAACTTAGAAGCTTCATCTGTGTTCTACTATGGTGCTTTTAGTGTCTCCGCATATCGCAGAACGCGACATAGCTTAGTAGACGATAAGTACAACCGTTTCAGAGAGAAGAGCGGCCAATGTGACGATCTGCTTTTAAGTCGATTCGATAACAAATGAGGAAAATGGACGGATTTCTCAGGTTTTTACTACATATGAACACTTTTCACATCCTCCCGTGAAACTCGGCTGCTAGTCCTCCTTTCATGCAGAATCTTAAGGTCCTAGCTCATGTCCACGGCACCAAAGCCAGCTAAAAAGTCAATAATCGATACCTAAAACTTGAATTCTACTATATCTTACTGGCTATTACATCAACTTAGAAGGTTCATCTGTGTTCTACTACGGTGCTTTTAGTTTCTCCGCATACCGCAGCACGCGAAATGGTTTTGCAGACGATAAGTACAACCGTTTCAGAGAGAAGAGCGGCCAATGTGACGATCTGGCTTTAAGTCGATTCGATAACAAATGACGAAAACGGACAGATTTCTCAGGTTTTTACTACATATGAACACTTTTCACATTCTCCTGTGCAACTCGGCTGCTAGTCCTCCTTTCATGCTGAATCTTAAGGTCCTAGCTCATGTCCAAGGCACCAAAGCCAGCTAAAAAGTCAATAATCGATACCGAAAACTTGAATTGGATTACTTCTTACTGGCTATTACATCAACTTAGATGCTTCATCTGTTTCCCACTATGGTGATTTTAGTGTCTCCGCATGCCGCAGCTCGCGACATAGCTTTGCAGACGATAAATACAAGCGTTTCAGAGAGAAGAGCGGCCAATGTGACGATCTGGCTTTAAGTCGATTCGATAACAAATGACGAAAACGGACGAATTTCTCAGGTTTTTACTACATATGAACACTTTTCACATTCTCCCGTTCTACTCGGCCGCTAGTAGTCCTTTCATGCAGAATCTTAAGGTCCTAGCTCATGTCCAAGTCACTAAAGCCAGCTAAAAAGTCAATAATCGATATCTAAAACTTGAATTGTACTATTTCTTACTGGCTATTACATCAACTTAGAAGGTTCATCTGTGTTCTACTATGGTGCTTTTAGTGTCTCCACATACCGCAGTACGCGACATAGCTTTGCAGACGATAAGTACAACCGTTTCAGAGAGAAGAGCGGCCAATGTGATGATCTGGCTTTATGTCGATTCGATAACAAATGACGAAAACGGACGGATTTCTCAGGTTTTTACTACATATGAAGACTTTTCACATTCTCCCGTGCAACTCGGCTGCTAGTCCTCCTTTCATGCAGAATCGTAAGGTCCTAGCTCATGTCCAAGGCACCAAAGCCAGCTAAAAAGTCAATAATCGATACCTAAAACTTGTACTACTTCTTACTGGCTATTACATAAACTTAGAAGCTTCATCTGTGTTCTACTATGGTGCTTTTAGTGTCTCCGCATACCGCAGCACGCGACATAGCTTAGTAGACGATAAGTACAACCGTTTCAGAGAGAAGAGCGGCCAATCCGACGATCTGGCTTTAAGTCGATTCGATAACAAATGACGAAAACGGACGGATTTCTCAGGTTTTTATTATATATGAACACTTTTCACATTCTCCCGTGCAACTCGGCTGCTAGTCCTCCTTTCATGCAGAATCTTAAGGTCCTAGCTCATGTCCAAGGCACCAAAGCCAGCTAAAAAGTCAATAATCGATACCGAAAACTTGAATTGGATTACTTCTTACTGGCTATTACATCAACTTAGATGCTTCATCTGTTTCCCACTATGGTGATTTTAGTGTCTCCGCATGCCGCAGCTCGCGACATAGCTTTGCAGACGATAAATACAAGCGTTTCAGAGAGAAGAGCGGCCAATGTGACGATCTGGCTTAAGTCGATTCGATAACAAATGACGAAAACGGACGAATTTCTCAGGTTTTTACTACATATGAACACTTTTCACATTCTCCCGTTCTACTCGGCCGCTAGTAGTCCTTTCATGCAGAATCTTAAGGTCCTAGCTCATGTCCAAGTCACTAAAGCCAGCTAAAAAGTCAATAATCGATATCTAAAACTTGAATTGTACTATTTCTTACTGGCTATTACATCAACTTAGAAGGTTCATCTGTGTTCTACTATGGTGCTTTTAGTGTCTCCACATACCGCAGTACGCGACATAGCTTTGCAGACGATAAGTACAACCGTTTCAGAGAGAAGAGCGGCCAATGTGATGATCTGGCTTTATGTCGATTCGATAACAAATGACGAAAACGGACGGATTTCTCAGGTTTTTACTACATATGAAGACTTTTCACATTCTCCCGTGCAACTCGGCTGCTAGTCCTCCTTTCATGCAGAATCGTAAGGTCCTAGCTCATGTCCAAGGCACCAAAGCCAGCTAAAAAGTCAATAATCGATACCTAAAACTTGTACTACTTCTTACTGGCTATTACATAAACTTAGAAGCTTCATCTGTGTTCTACTATGGTGCTTTTAGTGTCTCCGCATACCGCAGCACGCGACATAGCTTAGTAGACGATAAGAACAACCGTTTCAGAGAGAAGAGCGGCCAATCCGACGATCTGGCTTTAAGTCGATTCGATAACAAATGACGAAAACGGACGGATTTCTCAGGTTTTTATTATATATGAACACTTTTCACATTCTCCCGTGCAACTCGGCTGCTAGTCCTCCTTTCATGCAGAATCTTAAGGTCCTAGCTCATGTCCAAGGCACCAAAGCCAGCTAAAAAGTCAATAATCGATACCTAAAACTTGAATTGTACTATTTCTTACTGGCTATTACATCAACTTAGATGCTTCACCTGTGTTCTACTATGGTGCTTTTAGTGTCTCCACATACCGCAGTACGCGTCATAGCTTTGCAGACGATAAGTACAACCGTTTCAGAGAGAAGAGCGGCCAGTGTGATGATATGGCTTTAAGTCGATTCGATAACAAATGACGAAAACGGACGGATTTCTCAGGTTTTTATTACATATGAACACTTTTCACATTCTCCTGTGCAACTCGGCTGCTAGTCCTCCTTTCATGCTGAATCTTAAGGTCCTAGCTCATGTCCAAGGCACCAAAGCCAGCTAAAAAGTCAATAATCGATACCGAAAACTTGAATTGGATTACTTCTTACTGGCTATTACATCAACTTAGATGCTTCATCTGTTTCCTACTATGGTGATTTTAGTGTCTCCGCATACCGCAGCTCGCGACATAGCTTTGCAGACGATAAATACAACCGTTTCAGAGAGAAGAGCGGCCAATGTGACGATCTGGCTTTAAGTCGATTCGATAACAAATGACGAAAACGGACGAATTTCTCAGGTTTTTACTACATATGAACACTTTTCACATTCTCCCGTGCTTTTCGGCTGCTAGTCCTCCTTTCATGCAGAATGTTAAGGTCCTAGCTCATGTCCAAGGCACCAAAGCCAGCTAAAAAGTCAATAATCGATACCTAAAACTTGAATTCTACTACTTCTTACTGGCTATTACATCAACTTAGATGCTTCATCTGTGTTCTACTATGGTAATTTTAGTGTGTCCACATACCGCAGCACGCGACATAGCTTTGCAGACGATAAGTACAACCGTTTCAGAGAGAAGAGCGGCCAATGTGACGATCTGGCTTTAAGTCGATTCGATAACAAATGACGAAAACGGACGGATTTCTAAGGTTTTTACTACATATGAACACTTTTCACATTCTCCCGTGCAACTCGGCTGCTAGTAATCCTTTCATGCAGAATGTTAAGGTCCTAGCTCATGTCCAAGGCACCAAAGCCAGCTAAAAAGTCAATAATCGATACCTAAAACTTGAATTGTGCTATTTCTTACTGGCTATTACATCAACTTAGAAGGTTCATCTGTGTTCTACTATGGTGCTTTTAGTGTCTCCACATACCGCAGTACGCGACATAGCTTTGCAGACGATAAGTACAACCGTTTCAGAGAGATGAGCGCCCAATGTGATGATCTGGCTTTAAGTCGATTCGATAACAAATGACGAAAACGGACGGATATCTCAGGTTTTTATTACATATGAACACTTTTCACATTCTCCTGTGCAACTCGGCTGCTAGTCCTCCTTTCATGCTGAATCTTAAGGTCCTAGCTCATGTCCAAGGCACCAAAGCCAGCTAAAAAGTCAATAATCGATACCGAAAACTTGAATTGGATTACTTCTTACTGGCTATTACATCAACTTAGAAGCTTCATCTGTTTCCTACTATGGTGATTTTATTGTCTCCGCATACCGCAGCTCGCGACATAGGTTTGCAGACGATAAATACAAGCGTTTCAGAGAGAAGAGCGGCCAATGTGACGATCTGGCTTTAAGTCGATTCGATAACAAATGACGAAAAAGGACGAATTTCTCAGGTTTTTACTACATATGAACACTTTTCACATTCTCCCGTGCTACTCGGCTGCTAGTCCTCCTTTCATGCTGAATCTTAAGGTCCTAGCTCATGTCCAAGGTACCAAAGCTAGCTAAAAAGTCAATAATCGATACCTAAAACTTGAATTGTACTACTTCTTACTGGCTATTACATCAACTTAGAAGCTTCATCTGTGTTCTACTATGCTGCTTGTAGTGTCTCAGCATACCGCAGCATGCGACATAGCTTTGCAGACGATAAGTACAACCGTTTCAGAGAGAAGAGCGACCAATGTGACGATCTGGCTTTAAGTCGATTCGATAACAAATGACGAAAACGGACGGATTTCTCAGGTATTTTTTTACATATGAACACTTTTCACATTCTCCCGTGCAACTCGGCTGCTAGTCCTCCTTTCATGCAGAATCTTAAGGTTCTAGCTCATGTCCAAGGCACCAAAGCCAGCTAAAAAGTCAATAATCGATACCTAAAACTTGAATTGGACTACTTCTTACTGGCTATTACATCACCTTAGATGCTTCATCTGTGTTCTACTATGGTGCTTTTCCTGTTTCCGCCTACGGCAACACGCGACATAGCTTTGCAGACGATAAGTACAACCGTTTCCGAGAGCAGAGCGGCCAATGTGACGATCTGGCTTTAAGTCGATTCGATAACAAATTACGAAAACGGACGGATTTCTCAGGTTTTTACTACATATGAACACTTTTCACATTCTCCCCTGCAACTCGGCTGCTAGTCCTCCTTTCATGCAGAATCTTAAGGTCCTAGCTCATGTCCAAGGCACCAAAGCCAGCTAAAAAGTCAATAATAGATACCTAAAACTTGAATTGTACTACGTCTTACTGGCTATTACATCAACTTAGAAGCTTGGTCTGTGTTCTACTATGGTTATTTTAGTGTCTCCGCATACCGCAGCACGCGACAAAGCTTTGCAGACGATAAGTACAAGCGTTTCGGAGAGGAGCGGCCAATGTGACTATCTGGCTTTAAGTCGATTCGATAACAAATGACGAAAACGGACGGATTTCACAGGTTTTTATTACATATGAACACTTTTCACATTCTCCCGTGCAACTCGGCTGCTAGTCCTCCTTTCATGCAGAATCTTAAGGTCCTATCTCATGTCCAAGGCACCAAAGCCAGCTAAAAAGTCAATAATCGATACCTAAAACTTGAATTGGACTACTTCTTACTGGCTATTACATCAACTTAGAAGCTTCATCTGTGTTCTACTATGGTGCTTTTCCTGTTTCCGCCTACGGCAACACGCGACATAGCTTTGCAGACGATAAGTACAACCGTTTCCGAGAGCAGAGCGGCCAATGTGACGACCTGGCTCTAAGTCGATTCGATAACAAATTACGAAAACGGACGGATTTCTCACGTTTTTACTACATATGAACACTTTTCACATTCTCCCCTGCAACTCGGCTGCTAGTCCTCCTTTCATGCAGAATCTTAAGGTCCTAGCTCATGTCCAAGGCACCAAAGCCAGCTAAAAAGTCAATAATAGATACCTAAAACTTGAATTGTACTACTTCTTACTGGCTATTACATCAACTTAGAAGCTTGGTCTGTGTTCTACTATGGTTATTTTAGTGTCTCCGCATACCGCAGCACGCGACATAGCTTTGCAGACGATAAGTACAAGCGTTTCGGAGAGAAGAGCGGCCAATGTGACTATCTGGCTTTAAGTCGATTCGATAACAAATGACGAAAACGGACGGATGTCTCAGGTTTTTACTACATATGAACACTTTTCACATTCTCCCGTGCAACTCGGCTGCAAGTCCTCCTTTCATGCAGAATCTTAAGGTCCTAGCTCATGTCCAAGGCACCAAAGCCAGCTAAAAAGTCAATAATCGATACCTAAAACTTGAATTGTACTATTTCTTACTAGCTATTACATCAACTTAGATGGTTCATCTGTGTTCTAGTATGGTGCTTTTAGTGTCTCCACATACCGCAGTACGCGACATAGCTTTGCAGACAATAAGTACAACCGTTTCAGAGGGAAGAGCGGCCAATGTGATGATCTGGCTTTAAGTCGATTCGATAAAAAATGACGAAAACGGACGGATTTCTCAGGTTTTTACTACATATGAAGACTTTTCACATTCTCCCGTGCAACTCGGCTGCTAATCCTCCTTTCATGCAGAATCGTAAGGTCCTAGCTAATGTCCAAGGCACCAAAGACAGCTAAAAAGTCAATAATCGATACCTAAAACTTGGATTGTACTACTTCTTACTGGCTATTACATTAACTTAGAAGCTTCATCTGTGTTCTACTATGGTGCTTTTAGTGTCTCCGCATACCGCAGCATGCGACATAGCTTAGTAGACGATAAGTACAACCGTTTCCGAGAGCAGAGCGGCCAATGTGACGATCTGTCTTTAAGTCGATTCGATAACAAATGACGAAAACGGACGGATTTCTCAGGTTTTTATTACATATGAACACTTTTAACATTCTCCCGTGCAACTCGGCTGCTAGTCCTCCTTTCATGCTGATTCTTAAGGTCCTAGCTCATGTCCAAGGCACCAAAGCCAGCTAAAAAGTCAATAATCGATACTCAAAACTTGAATTGGATTACTTCTTACTGGCTATTACATCAACTTAGATGCTTCATCTGTTTCCTACTATGGTGATTTTAGTGTCTCCGCATACCGCAGCTCGCGACATAGCCTTGCAGACGATAAATACAAGCGTTTCAGAGAGACGAGCGGCCAATGTGACGATCTGGCTTTAAGTCGATTCGATAACAAATGACGAAAACGGACGAATTTCTCAAGTTTTTACTACATATGAACACTTTTCACATTCTCCCGTGCTACTCGGCTGCTAGTCCTCCTTTCATGCAGAATCTTAAGGTCCTAGCTCATGTCCAAGGCACCAAAGCTAGCTAAAAAGTCAATAATCGATACCTAAAACTTGAATTGTGCTACTTCTTACTGGCTATTACATCAACTTAGATGCTTCATCTGTGTTCTACTATGGTAATTTTAGTGTCTCCACATACCGCAGTACGCGACATAGCTTTGCAGTCGATAAGTACACCCGTTTCAGAGAGAAGAGCGGCCAATGTGACCATCTGGCTTTAAGTCGATTCGATAACAAATGACGTAAACGGACGGATTTCTCAGGTTTTTACTACATATGAACACTTTTCACATTCTCCCGTGCAACTCGGCCGCTAGTCCTCCTTTCATGCAGAATCTTAAGGTCCTAGCTCATGTCCAAGGCACTAAAGCCAGCTAAAAAGTCAATAATCGGTATCTAAAACTTGAATTGTGCTACTTCTTACTGGCTATTACATCAACTTAGATGCTTCATCTGTGTTCTACTATGGTAATTTTAGTGTCTCCACATACCGCAGCACGCGACATAGCTTTGCAGTCGATAAGTACAACCGTTTCAGAGAGAAGAGCGGCCAATGTGACGATCTGGCTTTAAGTCGATTCGATAACAAATGACGAAAACGGACGGATTTCTCAGGTTTTTACTAAATATGAACACTTTTCACATTCTCCCGTGCAACTCGGCTGCTAGTCCTCCTTTCATGCTGAATCTTAAGGTCCTAGCTCATGTCCAAGGCACCAAAGCCAGCTAAAAAGTCAATAATCGATACCGAAAACTTGAATTGGATTACTTCTTACTGGCTATTACATCAACTTAGATGATTCATCTGTTTCCTACTATGGTGATTTTAGTGTCTCCGCATACCGCAGCTCGCGACATAGCTTTGCAGACGATAAATACAAGCGTTTTAGAGAGAAGAGCGGCCAATGTGACGATCTGGCTTTAAGTCGATTCGATAACAAATGACGAAAACGGACGGATTTCTCAGGTTTTTACTACATATGAACACTTTTCACATTCTCCCGTGCAACTCGGCTGCTAGTCCTCCTTTCATGCAGAATCGTAAGGTCCTAGCTCATGTCCAAGGCACCAAAGCCAGCTAAAAAGTCAATAATTGATACCTAAAACTTGAATTGTACTACTTCTTACTGGCTATTACATTAACTTAGAAGCTTCATCTGTGTTCTACTATGGTGCTTTTAGTGTCTCCGCATACCGCAGCACGCGACATAGCTTAGTAGACGATAAGTACAACCGTTTCAGAGGGAAGAGCGGCCAATGTGACGATCTGGCTTTAAGTCGATTCGATAACAAATGACGAAAACGGACGGATTTCTCAGGTTTTTATTACATATGAACACTTTTCACATTCTCCCGTGCAACTCGGCTGCTAGTCCTCCTTTCATGCAGAATCTTAAGGTCCTAGCTCATGTCCAAGGCACCAAAGCCGGCTAAAAAGTCAATAATCGAACCCCTAAACTTGAATTGGATTACTTCTTACTAGCTATTACATCAACTTAGAAGGTTCATCTGTGTTCTAGTATGGTGCTTTTAGTGTCTCCACATACCGCAGTACGCGACATAGCTTTGCAGACAATAAGTACAACCGTTTCAGAGAGAAGAGCGGCCAATGTGATGATCTGGCTTTAAGTCGATTCGATAACAAATGACGAAAACGGACGGATTTGACAGGTTTTTACTACATATGAAGACTTTTCACATTCTCCCGTGCAACTCGGCTGCTAATCCTCCTTTCATGCAGAATCGTAAGGTCCTAGGTCACGTCCAAGGCACCAAAGCCAGCTAAAAAGTCAATAATCGATACCTAAAACTTGAATTGTACTATTTCTTACTAGCTATTACATCAACTTAGAAGGTTCATCTGTGTTCTAGTATGGTGCTTTTAGTGTCTCCACATACCGCAGTACGCGACATAGCTTTGCAGACAATAGGTACAACCGTTTCAGAGAGAAGAGCGGCCAATGTGATGATCTGGCTTTAAGTCGATTCGATAAAAATAGACGAAAACGGACGGATTTCTCAGGTTTTTACTACATATGAAGACTTTTCACATTCTCCCGTGCAACTCGGCTGCTAATCCTCCTTTCATGCAGAATCGTAAGGTCCTAGCTAATGTCCAAGGCACCAAAGACAGCTAAAAAGTCAATAATCGATACCTAAAATTTGGATTGTACTACTTCTTACTGGCTATTACATTAACTTAGAAGCTTCATCTGTGTTCTACTATGGTGCTTTTAGTGTCTCCGCATACCGCAGCATGCGACATAGCTTAGTAGACGATAAGTACAACCGTTTCCGAGAGCAGAGCGGCCAATGTGACGATCTGTCTTTAAGTCGATTCGATAACAAATGACGAAAACGGACGGATTTCTCAGGTTTTTATTACATATGAACACTTTTCACATTCTCCCGTGCAACTCGGCTGCTAGTCCTCCTTTCATGCTGATCCTTAAGGTCCTAGCTCATGTCCAAGGCACCAAAGCCAGCTAAAAAGTCAATAATCGATACTCAAAACTTGAATTGGATTACTTCTTACTGGCTATTACATCAACTTAGATGCTTCATCTGTTTCCTACTATGGTGATTTTAGTGTCTCCGCATACCGCAGCTCGCGACATAGCCTTGCAGACGATAAATACAAGCGTTTCAGAGAGAAGAGCGGCCAATGTGACGATCTGGCTTTAAGTCGATTCGATAACAAATGACGAAAACGGACGAATTTCTCAAGTTTTTACTACATATGAACACTTTTCACATTCTCCCGTGCTACTCGGCTGCTAGTCCTCCTTTCATGCAGAATCTTAAGGTCCTAGCTCATGTCCAAGGCACCAAAGCTAGCTAAAAAGTCAATAATCGATACCTAAAACTTGAATTGTGCTACTTCTTACTGGCTATTACATCAACTTAGATGCTTCATCTGTGTTCTACTATGGTAATTTTAGTGTCTCCACATACCGCAGTACGCGACATAGCTTTGCAGTCGATAAGTACACCCGTTTCAGAGAGAAGAGCGGCCAATGTGACCATCTGGCTTTAAGTCGATTCGATAACAAATGACGAAAACGAACGGATTTCTCAGGTTTTTACTACATATGAACACTTTTCACATTCTCCCGTGCAACTCGGCCGCTAGTCCTCCTTTCATGCAGAATCTTAAGGTCCTAGCTCATGTCCAAGGCACTAAAGCCAGCTAAAAAGTCAATAATCGATATCTAAAACTTGAATTGTGCTATTTCTTACTGGCTATTACATCAACTTAGATGCTTCATCTGTGTTCTACTATGGTAATTTTAGTGTCTCCACATACCGCAGCACGCGACATAGCTTTGCAGTCGATAAGTACAACCGTTTCAGAGAGAAGAGCGGCCAATGTGACGATCTGGCTTTAAGTCGATTCGATAACAAATGACGAAAACGGACGGATTTCTCAGGTTTTTACTACATATGAACACTTTTCACATTCTCCCGTGCAACTCGGCTGCTAGTCCTCCTTTCATGCAGAATCGTAAGGTCCTAGCTCATGTCCAAGGCACCAAAGCCAGCTAAAAAGTCAATAATCGATACCTAAGACTTGAATTGTACTACTTCTTACTGGCTATTACATTAACTTAGAAGCTTAATCTGTGTTCTACTATGGTGCTTTTAGTGTCTCCGCATACCGCAGCACGCGACATAGCTTAGTAGACGATAAGTACAACCGTTTCCGAGAGCAGAGCGGCCGATGTGACGATCTGGCTTTAAGTCGATTCGATAACAAATGACGAAAACGGACGGATTTCTCAGGTTTTTACTACATATGAACACTTTTCACATTCTCCCGTGCAACTCGGCTGCTAGTCCTCCTTTCATGCAGAATCTTAAGGTCCTAGCTCATGTCCAAGGCACCAAAGCCAGCTAAAAAGTCAATTATCGATACCTAAAACTTGAGATGTACTATTTCTTACTGGCTATTAAATCAACTTAGAAGGTTCATCTGTGTTCTACTATGGTGCTTTTAGTGTCTCCACATACCGCAGTACGCGACATAGCTTTGCAGACGATAAGTACAACCGTTTCAGAGAGAAGAGCGGCCAATGTGATGATCTGGCTTTAAGTCGATTCGATAACAAATGACGAAAACGGACGGATTTCTCAGGTTTTTATTACATATGAACACTTTTCACATTCTCGTGTGCAACTCGGCTGCTAGTCCTCCTTTCATGCTGAATCTTAAGGTCCTAGCTCATGTCCAAGGCACCAAAGCCAGCTAAAAAGTCAATAATCGATACCGAAAACTTGAATTGGATTACTTCTTACTGGCTATTACATCAACTTAGATGCTTCATCTGTTTCCTATTATGGTGATTTTAGTGTCTCCGCATACCGCAGCTCGCGACATAGCTTTGCAGACGATAAATACAAGCGTTTTAGAGAGAAGAGCGGCCAATGTGACGATCTGGCTTTAAGTCGATTCGATAACAAATGACGAAAACGGACGAATTTCTCAGGTTTTTACTACATATGAACACTTTTCACATTCTCCCGTGCTACTCGGCTGCTAGTCCTCCTTTCATGCAGAATCTTAAGGTCCTAGCTCATGTCCAAGGCACCAAAGCCAGCTAAAAAGTCAATAATCGATACCTAAAACTTGAATTCTACTACTTCTTACTGGCTATTACATCAACTTAGAAGCTTCATCTGTGTTCTACTATGGTGCTTTTAGTGTGTCCACATACCGCAGCACGCGACATAGCTTTGCAGACGATAAGTACAACCGTTACAGAGAGAAGAGCGGCCAATGTGACGATCTGGCTTTAAGTCGATTCGATAACAAATTACGAAAACGGACGGATTTCTAAGGTTTTTACTACATATGAACACTTTTCACATTCTCCCGTGCAACTCGGCTGCTAGTAATCCTTTCATGCAGAATGTTAAGGTCCTAGCTCATGTCCAAGGCACCAAAGCCAGCTAAAAAGTCAATAATCGATACCTAAGACTTGAATTGTACTACTTCTTACTGGCTATTACATTAACTTAGAAGCTTATTCTGTGTTCTACTATGGTGCGTTTAGTGTCTCCGCATACCGCAGCACGCGACATAGCTTAGTAGACGATAAGTACAACCGTTTCCGAGAGCAGAGCGGCCAATGTGACGATCTGGCTTTAAGTCGATTCGATAACAAATGACGAAAACGGACGGATTTCTCAGGTTTTTATTACATATGAACACTTTTCACATTCTCCCGTGCAACTCGGCTGCTAGTCCTCCTTTCATGCAGAATCTTAAGGTCCTAGCTCATGTCCAAGGCACCAAAGCCAGCTAAAAAGTCAATAATCGATACCTAAAACTTGAATTGTACTATTTCTTACTGGCTATTACATCAACTTAGAAGGTTCATCTGTGTTCTACTATGGTGCTTTTAGTGTCTCCACATACCGCAGTACGCGACATAGCTTTGCAGACGATACGTACAACCGTTTCAGAGAGAAGAGCGGCCAATGTGATGATCTGGCTTTAAGTCGATTCGATAACAAATGACGAAAACGGACGGATTTCTCAGGTTTTTACTACATATGAAGACTTTTCACATTCTCCCGTGCAACTCGGCTGCTAGTCCTCCTTTCATGCAGAATCATAAGGTCCTAGCTCATGTCCAAGGCACCAAAGCCAGCTAAAAAGTCAATAATCGATACCTAAAACTTGAATTGTACTACTTCTTACTGGGTATTACATTAACTTAGAAGCTTGATCTGTGTTCTACTATGGTGCTTTTAGTGTCTCAGCATACCGCAGCACGCGACATAGCTCAGTAGACGATAAGTACAACCGTTTCCGAGAGCAGAGCGGCCAATGTGACGATCTGGCTTTAAGTCGATTCGATAACAAATGACGAAAACGGACGAATTTCTCAGGTTTTTACTACATATGAACACTTTTCACATTCTCTCGTGCAACTCGGCTGCTAGTCCTCCTTTCATGCAGAATCTTAAGGTCCTAGCTCATGTCCAAGCCACCAAAGCTAGCTAAAAAGTCAATAATCGATACCTAAAACTTGAATTGTACTACTTCTTACTGGCTATTACATCAACTTAGAAGATTCATCTGTGTTCTACTATGGTGCTTTTAGTGCCTCCGCATACCGCAGCACGCGAAATTGCTTTGTAGACGATAAGTACAACCGTTTCAGAGAGAAGAGCGGCCAATGTGACGATCTGGCTTTAAGTCGATTCGATAACAAATGACGAAAACGGACGGATTTCTCAGGTTTTTACTACATATGAACACTTTTCACATTCTCCCGTGCAACTCGGCTGCTAGTCCTCCTTTCATGCAGAATCTTAAGGTCCTAGCTCATGTCCAAGGCACCAAAGCCAGGTAAAAAGTCAATAATCGATACCTAAAACTTGGATTGTACTACTTCTTACTGGCTATTACATTAACTTAGAAGCTTCATCTGTGTTCTACTATGGTGCTTTTAGTGTCTCCGCATACCGCAGCATGCGACATAGCTTAGTAGACGATAAGTACAACCGTTTCCGAGAGCAGAGAGGCCAATGTGACGATCTGTCTTTAAGTCGATTCGATAACAAATGACGAAAACGGACGGATTTCTCAGGTTTTTATTACATATGAACACTTTTCACATTCTCCCGTGCAACTCGGCTGCTAGTCCTCCTTTCATGCAGAATCATAAGGTCCTAGCTCATGTCCAAGGCACCAAAGCCAGCTAAAAAGTCAATAATCGATACCTAAGACTTGAATTGTACTACTTCTTACTGGCTATTACATTAACTTAGAAGCTTATTCTGTGTTCTACTATGGTGCTTTTAGTGTCTCCGCATACCGCAGCACGCGACATAGCTTAGTAGACGATAAGTACAACCGTTTCCGAGAGCAGAGCGGCCAATGTGACGATCTGGCTTTAAGTCGATTCGATAACAAATGACGAAAACGGACGGATTTCTCAGGTTTTTATTACATATGAACACTTTTCACATTCTCCCGTGCAACTCTTCTGCTAGTCCTCCTTTCATGCAGAATCTTAAGGTCCTAGCTCATGTCCAAGGCACCAAAGCCAGCTAAAAAGTCAATAATCGATACCTAAAACTTGAATTGTACTATTTCTTGCTGGCTATTACATCAACTTAGAAGGTTCATCTGTGTTCTACTATGGTGCTTTTAGTGTCTCCACATACCGCAGTACGCGACATAGCTTTGCAGACGATACGTACAACCGTTTCAGAGAGAAGAGCGGCCAATGTGATGATCTGGCTTTAAGTCGATTCGATAACAAATGACGAAAACGGACGGATTTCTCAGGTTTTTACTACATATGAAGACTTTTCACATTCTCCCGTGCAACTCGGCTGCTAGTCCTCCTTTCATGCAGAATCATAAGGTCCTAGCTCATGTCCAAGGCACCAAAGCCAGCTAAAAAGTCAATAATCGATACCTAAAACTTGAATTGTACTACTTCTTACTGGGTATTACATTAACTTAGAAGCTTGATCTGTGTTCTACTATGGTGCTTTTAGTGTCTCAGCATACCGCAGCACGCGACATAGCTTAGTAGACGATAAGTACAACCGTTTCCGAGAGCAGAGCGGCCAATGTGACGATCTGGCTTTAAGTCGATTCGATAACAAATGACGAAAACGGACGAATTTCTCAGGTTTTTACTACATATGAACACTTTTCACATTCTCTCGTGCAACTCGGCTGCTAGTCCTCCTTTCATGCAGAATCTTAAGGTCCTAGCTCATGTCCAAGCCACCAAAGCTAGCTAAAAAGTCAATAATCGATACCTAAAACTTGAATTGTACTACTTCTTACTGGCTATTACATCAACTTAGAAGCTTCATCTGTGTTCTACTATGGTGCTTTTAGTGTCTCCGCATACCGCAGCATGCGACATAGCTTAGTAGACGATAAGTACAACCGTTTCCGAGAGCAGAGAGGCCAATGTGACGATCTGTCTTTAAGTCGATTCGATAACAAATGACGAAAACGGACGGATTTCTCAGGTTTTTATTACATATGAACACTTTTCACATTCTCCCGTGCAACTCGGCTGCTAGTCCTCCTTTCATGCTGATTCTTAAGGTCCTAGCTCATGTCCAAGGCACCAAAGCCAGCTAAAAAGTCAATAATCGATACTCAAAACTTGAATTGGATTACTTCTTACTGGCTATTACATCAACTTAGATGCTTCATCTGTTTAGTACTATGGTGATTTTAGTATCTCCGCATACCGCAGCTCGCGACATAGCCTTGCAGACGATAAATACAAGCGTTTCAGAGAGAAGAGCGGCCAATGTGACGATCTGGCTTTAAGTCGATTCGATAACAAATGACGAAAACGGACGAATTTCTCAAGTTTTTACTACATATGAAGACTTTTCACATTCTCCCGTGCTACTCGGCTGCTAGTCCTCCTTTCATGCAGAATCTTAAGGTCCTAGCTCATGTCCAAGGCACCAAAGCTAGCTAAAAAGTCAATAATCGATACCTAAAACTTGAATTGTGCTACTTCTTACTGGCTATTACATCAACTTAGATGCTTCATCTGTGTTCTACTATGGTAATTTTAGTGTCTCCACATACCGCAGCACGCGACATAGGTTTGCAGTCGATAAGTACACCCGTTTCAGAGAGAAGAGCGGCCAATGTGACGATCTGGCTTTAAGTCGATTCGATAACAAATGACGAAAACGGACGGATGTCTCAGGTTTTTACTACATATGAACACTTTTCACATTCTCCCGTGCAACTCGGCCGCTAGTCCTCCTTTCATGCAGAATCTTAAGGTCCTAGCTCATGTCCAAGGCACTAAAGCCAGCTAAAAAGTCAATAATCGATATCTAAAACTTGAACTGTGCTACTTCCTACTGGCTATTACATCAACTTAGATGCTTCATCTGTGTTCTACTATGGTAATTTTAGTGTCTCCACATACCGCAGCACGCGACATAGCTTTGCAGTCGATAAGTACAACCGTTTCAGAGAGAAGAGCGGCCAATGTGACGATCTGGCTTTAAGTCGATTCGATAACAAATGACGAAAACGGACGGATTTCTCAGGTTTTTACTACATATGAACACTTTTCACATTCTCCCGTGCAACTCGGCTGCTAGTCCTCCTTTCATGCAGAATCGTAAGGTCCTAGCTCATGTCCAAGGCACCAAAGCCAGCTAAAAAGTCAATAATCGATACCTAAAACTTGTACTACTTCTTACTGGCTATTACATTAACTTAGAAGCTTCATCTGTGTTCTACTATGGTGCTTTTAGTGTCTCCGCATACCGCAGCACGCGACATAGCTTAGTATACGATAAGTACAACCGTTTGAGAGAGAAGAGCGGCCAATGTGACGATCTGGCTTTAAGTCGATTCGATAACAAATGACGAAAACGCACGGATTTCTCAGGTTTTTATTACATATGAACACTTTTCACATTCTCCCGTGCAACTCGGCTGCTAGTCCTCCTTTCATGCAGAATCTTAAGGTCCTAGCTCATGTCCAAGGCACCAAAGCCAGCTAAAAAGTCAATAATCGATAACCAAACTTGAATTGGAGTACTTCTTACTGGCTATTACATCAACTTAGATGCTTCATCTGTGTTCTACTATGGTAATTTTAGTGTCTCCACATACCGCAGCACGCGACATAGCTTTGCAGACGATAAGTACACCCGTTTCAGAGAGATGAGCGGCCAATGTGACGATCTGGCTTTAAGTCGATTCGATAACAAATGACGAAAACGGACGGATTTCTCAGGTTTTTACTACATATGAACACTTTTCACATTCTCCCGTGCAACTCGGCTGCTAGTCCTCCTTTCATGCAGAATCTTAAGGTCCTAGCTCATGTCCAAGGCACCAAAGCTAGCTAAAAAGTCAATAATCGATACCTAAAACTTGAATTCTACTACTTCTTACTGGCTATTACATCAACTTAGAAGCTTCATCTGTGTTCTACTATGGTGCTTTTAGTGTCTCCGCATACCGCAGCACGCGACATAGCTTAGTAGACGATAAGTACAACCGTTTCCGAGAGCAGAGCGGCCAATGTGACGATCTGGCTTTAAGTCGATTCGATAACAAATGACGAAAACGGACGGATTTCTCAAGTTTCTATTACATATGAACACTTTTCACATTCTCCCGTGCAACTCGGCTGCTAGTCCTCCTTTCAAGCTGAATCTTAAGGTCCTAGCTCATGTCCAAGGCACCAAAGCCAGCTAAAAAGTCAATAATCGATACCTAAAACTTGAATTGTACTATTTCTTACTGGCCATTACATCAACTTAGAAGGTTCATCTGTGTTCTACTATGGTGCTTTTAGTGTCTCCACATACCGCAGTACGCGACATAGCTTTGCAGACGATAAGTACAACCGTTTCAGAGAGAAGAGCGGCCAATGTGATGATCTGGCTTTAAGTCGATTCGATAACAAATGACGAAAACGGACGGATTTCTCAGGTTTTTACTACATATGAAGACTTTTCACACTCTCCCGTGCAACTCGGCTGCTAGTCCTCCTTTCATGCAGAATCATAAGGTCCTATCTCATGTCCAAGGCACCAAAGCCAGCTAAAAAGTCAATAATCGATACCTAAAACTTGAATTGTACTACTTCTTACTGGCTATTACATTAACTTAGAAGCTTGATCTGTGTTCTACTATGGTGCTTTTAGTGTCTCAGCATACCGCAGCACGCGACATAGCTTAGTAGACGATAAGTACAACCGTTTCCGAGAGCAGAGCGGCCAATGTGACGATCTGGCTTTAAGTCGATTCGATAACAAATGACGAAAACGGACGGATTTCTCAGGTTTTTACTACATATGAACACTTTTCACATTCTCCCGTGCTACTCGGCTGCTAGTCCTCCTTTCATGCAGAATCTTAAGGTCCTAGCTCATGTCCAAGGCACCAAAGCTAGCTAAAAAGTCAATAATCGATACCTAAAACTTGAATTGTACTACTTCTTACTGGCTATTACATCAACTTAGAAGCCTCATCTGTGTTCTACTATGCTGCTTGTAGTATCTCAGCATACCGCAACATGCAACATAGCTTTGCAGACGATAAGTACAAGCGTTTCAGAGAGAAGAGCGGCCAATGTGACGATCTGGCTTTAAGTCGATTCGATAACAAATGACGAAAACGGACGAATTTCTCAGGTTTTTACTACATATGAACACTTTTCACATTCTCCCGTGCTACTCAGCTGCTAGTCCTCCTTTCATGCAGAATCTTAAGGTCCTAGCTCATGTCCAAGGCATCAAAGCTATTTAAAAAGTCAATAATCGATACCTAAAACTTGAATTGTACTACTTCTTACTGGCTATTACATCAACTTAGAAGCTTCATCTGTGTTCTACTATGGTGCTTTTAGTGCCTCCGCATACCGCAGCACGCGACATTGCTTTGTAGACGATAAGTACAACCGTTTCAGAGAGAAGAGCGGCCAATGTGACGATCTGGCTTTAAGTCGATTCGATAACAAATGACGAAAACGGACGGATTTCTCAGGTTTTTACTACATATGAACACTTTTCACATTCTCCCGTGCAACTGGGCTGCTAGTCCTCCTTTCATGCAGAATCTTAAGGTCCTAGCTCATGTCCAAGGCACCAAAGCCAGCTAAAAAGTCAACAATCGATACCTAAAACTTGAATTCTACTACGTCTTACTGGCTATTACATCAACTTAGAAGCTTCATCTGTGTTCTACTATGGTGCTTTTAGTGTCTCCACATACCGCAGCACGCGACATAGCTTTGCAGACGATAAGTACAACCGTTTCAGAGAGAAGAGCGGCCAATGTGACCATCTGGCTTTAAGTCGATTCGATAGCAAATGACGAAAACGGACGGATTTCTCAGGTTTTTATTACATATGAACACTTTTCACATTCTCCTGTGCAACTTGGCTGCTAGTCCTCCTTTCATGCTGAATCTTAAGGTCCTAGCTCATGTGCAAGGCACCAAAGCCAGCTAAAAAGTCAATAATCGATACCGAAAACTTGAATTGGATTACTTCTTACTGGCTATTACATCAACTTAGATGCTTCATCTGTTTCCTACTATGGTGATTTTAGTGTCTCCGCATACCGCAGCTCGCGACATAGCTTTGCAGACGATAAATACAAGCATTTCAGAGAGAAGAGCGGCCAATGTGACGATCTGGCTTTAAGTCGATTCGATAACAAATGACGAAAACGGACGGATTTCTCAGGTTTCTATTACATATGAACACTTTTCACATTCTCCCGTGCAACTCGGCTGCTAGTCCTCCTTTCAAGCTGAATCTTAAGGTCCTAGCTCATGTCCAAGGCACCAAAGCCAGCTAAAAGTCAATAATCGATACCTAAAACTTGAATTGTACTATTTCTTACTGGCTATTACATCAACTTAGAAGGTTCATCTGTGTTCTACTATGGTGCTTTTAGTGTCTCCACATACCGCAGTACGCGACATAGCTTTGCAGACGATAAGTACAACCGTTTCAGAGAGAAGAGCGGCCAATGTGATGATCTGGCTTTAAGTCGATTCGATAACAAATGACGAAAACGGACGGATTTCTCAGGTTTTTACTACATATGAAGACTTTTCACACTCTCCCGTGCAACTCGGCTGCTAGTCCTCCTTTCATGCAGAATCATAAGGTCCTAGCTCATGTCCAAGGCACCAAAGCCAGCTAAAAAGTCAATAATCGATACCTAAAACTTGAATTGTACTACTTCTTACTGGCTATTACATTAACTTAGAAGCTTGATCTGTGTTCTACTATGGTGCTTTTAGTGTCTCAGCATACCGCAGCACGCGACATAGCTTAGTAGACGATAAGTACAACCGTTTCCGAGAGCATAGCGGCCAACGTGACGATCTGGCTTTAAGTCGATTCGATAACAAATGACGAAAACGGACGAATTTCTCAGGTTTTTACTACATATGAACACTTTTCACATTCTCCCGTGCTACTCGGCTGCTAGTCCTCCTTTCATGCAGAATCTTAAGGTCCTAGCTCATGTCCAAGGCACCAAAGCTAGCTAAAAAGTCAATAATCGATACCTAAAACTTGAATTGTACTACTTCTTACTGGCTATTACATCAACTTAGAAGCCTCATCTGTGTTCTACTATGCTGCTTGTAGTATCTCAGCATACCGCAGCATGCAACATAGCTTTGCAGACGATAAGTACAAGCGTTTCAGAGAGAAGAGCGGCCAATGTGACGATCTGGCTTTAAGTCGATTCGATAACCAATGACGAAAACGGACGAATTTCTCAGGTTTTTACTACATATGAACACTTTTCACATTCTCCCGTGCTACTCGGCTGCTAGTCCTCCTTTCATGCAGAATCTTAAGGTCCTAGCTCATGTCCAAGGCATCAAAGCTATTTAAAAAGTCAATAATCGATACCTAAAACTTGAATTGTACTACTTCTTACTGGCTATTACATCAACTTAGAAGCTTCATCTGTGTTCTACTATGGTGCTTTTAGTGCCTCCGCATACCGCAGCACGCGACATTGCTTTGTAGACGATAAGTACAACCGTTTCAGAGAGAAGAGCTGCCAATGTGACGATCTGGCTTTAAGTCGAATCGATAACAAATGACGAAAACGGACGGATTTCTCAGGTTTTTACTACATATGAACACTTTTCACATTCTCCCGTGCAACTCGGCTGCTAGTCCTCCTTTCATGCAGAATCGTAAGGTCCTAGCTCATGTCCAAGGCACCAAAGCCAGCTAAAAAGTTAACAATCGATACCTAAAACTTGAATTCTACTACGTCTTACTGGCTATTACATCAACTTAGAAGCTTCATCTGTGTTCTACTATGGTGCTTTTAGTGTCTCCACATACCGCAGCACGCGACATAGCTTTGCAGACGATAAGTACAACCGTTTCAGAGGGAAGAGCGGCAAATTTGACGATCTGGCTTTAAGTCGATTCGATAACAAATGACGAAAACGGACGGATTTCTAAGGTTTTTACTACATATGAACACTTTTCACATTCTCCCATGCAACTCGGCTGGTAGTAATCCTTTGATGCAGAATGTTTAGGTCCTAGCTCATGTCCAAGGCACCAAAGCCAGCTAAAAAGTCAATAATCGATACCTAAAACTTGAATTGTACTACTTCTTCCTGGCTATTACATCAACTTAGAAGCTTCATCTGAGTTCTACTACGGTGCTTTTAGTTTCTCCGCATACCGCAGCACGCGACATAGTTTTACAGACGATAAGTACAACCGTTTCAGAGAGAAGAGCGGCCAATGTGACGATCTGGCTTTAAGTCGATTCGATAACAAATGACGAAAACGGACGGATTTCTCAGGTTTTTACTACATATGAACATATTTCACATTCTCCCGTGCAACTCGGCTGATAGTCCTCCTTCATGCAAAATCTTAATTTCCTAGCTCGTGTCCAAGGCACCAAAGAAGGGTAAATGTCATTAACCGATACCTAAAACTTTAATTGTACTACTTCTTACTGGCTATTACATCAACTTAGAAGCTTCATCTGTGTTCTACTATGGTGCTTTTAGTGTGTCCACGTACCGCAGCACGCGACATAGCTTTGCAGACGATAAGTACAACCGTTTCCGAGAGCAGAGCGGCCAATGTGACGATCTGGCTTTAAGTCGATTCGATAACAAATTACGAAAACTGACGGGTTTCTAAGGTTTTTACTACATATGAACACTTTTCACATTCTCCCGTGCAACTCGGCTGCTAGTAATCCTTTCATGCAGAATCTTAAGGTCCTAGCTCATGTCCAAGGCACCAAAGCCAGCTAAAATGTCAATAATCGATACCTAAGACTTGAATTGTACTACTTCTTACTGGCTATTACATTAACTTAGAAGCTTAATCTGTGTTCTACTATGGTGCTTTTAGTGTTTCCGCATACCGCAGCACGCGACATAGCTTAGTAGACGATAAGTACAACCGTTTCAGAGAGAAGAGCGGCCAATGTGACGATCTGGCTTTAAGTCGATTCGATAACAAATGACGAAAACGGACGGATTTCTCAGGTTTTTATTACATATGAACACTTTTCACATTCTCCTGTGCAACGTGGCTGCTAGTCCTCCTTTCATCCTGAATCTTAAGGTCCTAGCTCATGTCCAAGGCACCAAAGCCAGCTAAAAAGTCAATAATCGATACCGAAAACTTGAATTGGATTACTTCTTACTGGCTATTACATCAACTTAGATGCTTCATCTGTTTCCTACTATGGTGATTTTAGTGTCTCCGCATACCGCAGCTCGCGACATAGCTTTGCAGACGATAAATACAAGCATTTCAGAGAGAAGAGCGGCCAATGTGACGATCTGGCTTTTAAGTCGATTCGATAACAAATGACGAAAACGGACGAATTTCTCTGGTTTTTACTACAAATGAACACTTTTCACATTCTCCCGTGCTACTTGGCTGCTAGTCCTCCTTTCATGCAGAATCTTAAGGTCCTAGCTCATGTCCAAGGCACCAAAGCCAGCTAAAAAGTCAATAATCGATACCTAAGACTTGAATTGTACTACTTCTTACTGGCTATTACATTAACTTAGAAGCTTAATCTGTGTTCTACTATGGTGCTTTTAGTGTCTCCGCATACCGCAGCACGCGACATAGCTTTGCAGACGATAAGTACAACTTTTTCAGAGAGAAGAGCGGCCAATGTGACGATCTGGCTTTAAGTCGATTCGATAACAAATGACGATAACGGACGGATTTCTCAGGTTTTTACTACATATGAACACTTTTCACATTCTCTCGTGCTACTCGGGTGCTAGTCCTCCTTTCATGCAGAATCTTAAGGTCCTAGCTCACGTCCAAGGTACCAAAGCCAGCTAAAAAGTCAATAATGGATACCTAAAACTTGAATTGTACTACTTCTTACTGGCTATTACATTAACTTAGAAGCATAATCTGTGTTCTACTATGGTGCTTTTAGTGTCTCCGCATACCGCAGCACGCGACATAGCTTAGTAGACGATAAGTACAACCGTTTCCGAGAGCAGAGCGGCCAATGTGACGATCTGGCTTTAAGTCGATTCGATAACAAATGAGGAAAACGGACGGATTTCTCAGGTTTCTATTACATATGAACACTTTTCACATTCTCCCGTGCAACTCGGCTGCTAGTCCTCCTTTCAAGCTGAATCTTAAGGTCCTAGCTCATGTCCAAGGCACCAAAGCCAGCTAAAAAGTCAATAATCGATACCTAAAACTTGAATTGTACTATTTCTTACTGGCTATTACATCAACTTAGAAGGTTCATCTGTGTTCTACTATGGTGCTTTTAGTGTCTCCACATACCGCAGTACGCGATATAGCTTTGCAGACGATAAGTACAACCGTTTCAGAGAGAAGAGCGGCCAATGTGATGATCTGGCTTTAAGTCGATTCGATAACAAATGACGAAAACGGACGGATTTCTCAGGTTTTTACTACATATGAAGACTTTTCACACTCTCCCGTGCAACTCGGCTGCTAGTCCTCCTTTCATGCAGAATCATAAGGTCCTAGCTCATGTCCAAGGCACCAAAGCCAGCTAAAAAGTCAATAATCGATACCTAAAACTTGAATTGTACTACTTCTTACTGGCTATTACATTAACTTAGAAGCTTGATCTGTGTTCTACTATGGTGCTTTTAGTGTCTCAGCATACCGCAGCACGCGACATAGCTTAGTAGACGATAAGTACAACCGTTTCAGAGGGAAGAGCGGCAAATGTGACGATCTGGCTTTAAGTCGATTCGATAACAAATGACGAAAACGGACGAATTTCTCAGGTTTTTACTACATATGAACACTTTTCACATTCTCCCGTGCTACTCGGCTGCTAGTCCTCCTTTCATGCAGAATCTAAAGGTCCTAGCTCATGTCCAAGGCATCAAAGCTATTTAAAAAGTCAATAATCGATACCTAAAACTTGAATTGTACTACTTCTTACTGGCTATTACATCAACTTAGAAGCTTCATCTGTGTTCTACTATGGTGCTTTTAGTGCTTCCGCATACCGCAGCACGCGACATTGCTTTGTAGACGATAAGTACAACCGTTTCAGAGAGAAGAGCTGCCAATGTGACGATCTGGCTTTAAGTCGAATCGATAACAAATGACGAAAACGGACGGATTTCTCAGGTTTTTACTACATATGAACACTTTTCACATTCTCCCGTGCTACTCGGCTGCTAGTCCTCCTTTCATGCAGAATCGTAAGGTCCTAGCTCATGTCCAAGGCACCAAAGCCAGCTAAAAAGTTAACAATCGATACCTAAAACTTGAATTCTACTACGTCTTACTGGCTATTACATCAACTTAGAAGCTTCATCTGTGTTCTACTATGGTGCTTTTAGTGTCTCCACATACCGCAGCACGCGACATAGCTTTGCAGACGATAAGTACAACCGTTTCAGAGGGAAGAGCGGCAAATGTGACGATCTGGCTTTAAGTCGATTCGATAACAAATGACGAAAACGGACGGATTTCTAAGGTTTTTACTACATATGAACACTTTTCAGATTCTCCCGTGCAACTCGGCTGGTAGTAATCCTTTCATGCAGAATGTTTAGGTCCTAGCTCATGTCCAAGGCACCAAAGCCAGCTAAAAAGTCAATAATCGATACCTAAAACTTGAATTGTACTACTTCTTCCTGGCTATTACATCAACTTAGAAGCTTCATCTGTGTTCTACTATGGTGCTTTTAGTGTGTCCACGTACCGCAGCACGCGACATAGCTTTGCAGACGATAAGTACAACCGTTTCAGAGAGAAGAGCGGCCAATGTGACGATCTGGCTTTAAGTCGATTCGATAACAAATTACGAAAACTGACGGGTTTCTAAGGTTTTTACTACATATGAACACTTTTCACATTCTCCCGTGCAACTCGGCTGCTAGTAATCCTTTCATGCAGAATGTTAAGGTCCTAGCTCATGTCCAAGGCACCAAAGCCAGCTAAAAAGTCAATAATCGATACCTAAGACTTGAATTGTACTACTCCTTACTGGCTATTACATTAGCTTAGAAGCTTAATCTGTGTTCTACTATGGTGCTTTTAGTGTTTCCGCATACCGCAGCACGCGACATAGCTTAGTAGACGATAAGTACAACCGTTTCCGAGAGCAGAGCGGCCAATGTGACGATCTGGCTTTAAGTCGATTCGATAACAAATGACGAAAACGGACCGATTTCTCAGGTTCTTATTACATATGAACACTTTTCACATTCTCCCGTGCAACTCGGCTGCTAGTCCTCCTTTCATGCTGAATCTTAAGGTCCTAGCTCATGTCCAAAGCACCAAAGCCAGCTAAAAAGTCAATAATCGATACCTAAAACTTGAATTGGATTACTTCTTACTGGCTATTACATCAACTTAGATGCTTCATCTGCTTCCTACTATGGTGATTTTAGTGTCTCCGCATACCGCAGCTCGCGACATAGCTTTGCAGACGATAAATACAAGCGTTTCAGAGAGAAGAGCGGCCAATGTGACGATCTGGCTTTAAGTCGATTCGATAACAAATGACGAAAACGGACGAATTTCTCAGGTTTTTACTACATATGAACACTTTTCACATTCTCCCGTGCTACTCGGCTGCTAGTCCTCCTTTCATGCAGAATCTTAAGGTCCTAGCTCATGTCCAAGGCACCAAAGCTACCTAAAAAGTCAATAATCGATACCTAAAACTTGAATTGTACTACTTCTTACTGGCTATTACATCAACTTAGAAGCCTCATCTGTGTTCTACTATGCTGCTTGTAGTATCTCAGCATACCGCAGCATGCAACATAGCTTTGCAGACGATAAGTACAAGCGTTTCAGAGAGAAGAGCGGCCAATGTGACGATCTGGCTTTAAGTCGATTCGATAACAAATGACGAAAACGGACGAATTTCTCAGGTTTTTACTACATATGAACACTTTTCACATTCTCACGTGCTACTCGGCTGCTAGTCCTCCTTTCATGCAGAATCTTAAGGTCCTAGCTCATGTCCAAGGCACCAAAGCTAGCTAAAAAGTCAATAATCGATACCTAAAACTTGAATTGTACTACTTCTTACTGGCTATTACAACAACATAGAAGCTTCATCTGTGTTCTACTATGGTGCTTTTAGTGTGTCCGCATACCGCAGCACGCGACATAGCTTTGCAGACGACAAGTACAACTTTTTCAGAGAGAAGAGCGGCCAATGTGACGATCTGGCTTTAAGTCGATTCGATAACAAATGACGAAAACGGACGGATTTCTCAGGTATTTTTTTACATATGAACACTTTTCACATTCTCCCGTGCAACTCGGCTGCTAGTCCTCCTTTCATGCAGAATCTTAAGGTCCTAGCTCACGTCCAAGGTACCAAAGCCAGCTAAAAAGTCAATAATGGATACCTAAAACTTGAATTCTACTACTTCTTACTGGCTATTACATCAACTTAGAAGCTTCATCTGTGTTCTACTATGGTGCTTTTAGTGTCTCCGCATACCGCATCACGCGCCATAGCTTTGCAGACGATAAGTACAACCGTTTCAGAGAGAAGAGCGGCCAATGTGACGATCTGGCTTTAAGTCGATTCGATAACAAATGACGAAAACGGACGGATTTCTCAGGTATTTTTTTACATATGAACACTTTTCACATTCTCCCGTGCAACTCGGCTGCTAGTCCTCCTTACATGCAGAATCTTAAGGTCCTAGCTCATGTCGAAGGCACCAAAGCCAGCTAAAAAGTCAATAATCGATACCTAAAACATGAATTGTACTACTTCTTACTGGCTATTACATCTACTTAGAAGCTTCATCTGTGTTCCACTATGGTGCTTTTATTGTGTCCACATACCGTAGCACGCGACATAGCTTTGCAGACGATAAGTACAACTTTTTCAGAGAGAAGAGCGGCCAATGTGACGATCTGGCTTTAAGTCGATTCGATAACAAATGACGAAAACGGACGGATTTCTCAGGTTTTTACTACATATGAACACTTTTCACATTCTCCCGTGCTACTCGGCTGCTAGTCCTCCTTTCATGTAGAATCTTAAGGTCCTAGCTCATGTCCAAGGCACCAAAGCCAGCTAAAAAGTCAATAATCGATACCTAAAACTTGAATTGGATTACTTCGTACTGGCTATTACATCAACTTAGAAGCTTCATCTGTGTTCTACTATGGTGCTTTTAGTGTCTCTGCATACCGCAGCACTCGACATAGCTTTGCAGACGATAAGTACAACCGTCTCAGAGAGAATAGCGGCCAATGTGACGATCTGGCTTTAAGTCGATTCGATAACAAATAACGAAAACGGATTGATTTCTAAGGTTTTTACTACATATGAACACTTTTCACATTCTCCCGTGCAACTCGGCTGCTAGTCCTCCTTTCATGCAGAATTTTAAGGTACTAGCTCATGTCCAAGGCACCAAAGCCAGCTAAAAAGTCAATAATCGATACCTAAAACTTGAATTGTACTACTTCTTACTGGCTATTACATCAACTTAGAAGCTCCATCTGTGTTCTACTATGGTGCTTTTAGTGTCTCCGCATACCGCAGCACGCGACATAGCTTTGCAGACGATAAGTACAACCGTTTCAGAGAGAAGAGCGGCCAATGTGACGATCTGGCTTTAAGTCGATTCGATCACAAATGACGAAAACGGACGGATGTCTCAGGTTTATAATACATATGAACACTTTTCACATTCTCCCGTGCAACTGGGCTGCTAGTCCTCCTTTTATGCAGAATCTTAAAGTCCTAGCTCATGTCCAAGGCACAAAAAGCCAGCTAAAAAGTCAATAATCGATACTTAAATCTTGAATTGGTCTACTTCTTACTGGCTATTACATCATCTTAGAAGCTTCATCTGTGTTCTACTATGGTGCTTTTCTGTTTCCGCCTACGGCAAAACGCGACGTTGCTTTGCAGACGATAAGTACAACCGTTTCCGAGAGCAGAGCGGCCAACGTGACGATCTGTCTTTAAGTCGATTCGATAACAAATGACGAAAACGGACGGATTACTCAGGTTTTTACTTCATATGAACACTTTTTACATTCTCCGCTGCAACTCGGCTGCTAGTCCTCCTTTCATGCAGAATCTTAAGGTCCTAGCTCATGTCCAAGGCACCAAAGCCAGCTAAAAAGTCAATAATCGATACCTAAAACTTGAATTGTACTACTTCTTACTGGCTATTACATCAACTTAGAAGCTTCATCTGTGTTTTACTATGCTGCTTGTAGTGTCTCACCATACCGCAGCATGCGACATAGCTTTGCAGACGATAAGTACAACCGTTTCAGAGAGAAGAGCGGCCAATGTGACGATCTGGCTTTAAGTCGATTCGATAACAAATGACGAAAACGGACGAATTTCTCAGGTTTTTACTACATATGATCACTTTTCACATTCTCCCGTGCTACTCGGCTGCTAGTCCTCCTTTCATGCAGAATCTTAAGGTCCTAGCTCATCTCCAAGGCACCAAAGCCAGCTAAAAAGTCAATAATCGATACCTAAAACTTGAATTGGATTACTTCTTACTGGCTATTACATCAACTTAGATGCTTCATCCGTGTTCTACTATTGTAATTTTAGTTTCTCCACATACCGCAGCACGCGACATAGCTTTGCAGACGATAAGTACAACCGTTTCAGAGAGAATAGCGGCCAATGTGACGATCTGGCTTTAAGTCGATTCGATAACAAATGACGAAAACGGACGAGTTTCTCAGGTTTTTACTACATATGAACACTTTTCTCATTCTCCCGTGCAACTCGGCTGCTAGTCCTCCTTTCATGCAGAATCTTAAGGTCCTAGCTCATGTCCAAGGCACCAAAGCCAGCTAAAAAGTCAATAATCGATACCTAAAACTTGAATTGTACTACTTCTTACTGGCTATTACATCAACTTAGAAGCTCCATCTGTGTTCTACTATGGTGCTTTTAGTGTCTCCGCATACCGCAGCACGCGACATAGCTTTGCAGACGATAAGTACAACCGTTTCAGAGAGAAGAGCGGCCAATGTGACGATCTGGCTTTAAGTCGATTCGATCACAAATGACGAAAACGGACGGATGTCTCAGGTTTTTAATACATATGAACACTTTTCACATTCTCCCGTGCAACTGGGCAGCTAGTCCTCCTTTTATGCAGAATCTTAAAGTCCTAGCTCATGTCCAAGGCACAAAAAGCCAGCTAAATAGTCAATAATCGATACCTAAATCTTGAATTGGTCTACTTCTTACTGGCTATTACATCAACTTAGAAGCTTCATCTGTGTTCTACTATGGTGCTTTTCTGTTTCCGCCTACGGCAAAACGCGACATTGCTTTGCAGACGATAAGTACAACCGTTTCCGAGAGCAGAGCGGCCAATGTGACGATCTGGCTTTAAGTCGATTCGATAACAAATGACGAAAACGGACGGATTACTCAGGTTTTTACTTCATATGAACACTTTTTACATTCTCCCCTGCATCTCGGCTGCTAGTCCTCCTTTCATGCAGAATCTTAAGGTCCTAGCTCATGTCCAAGGCACCAAAGCCAGCTAAAAAGTCAATAATCGATACCTAAAACTTGAATTGTACTACTTCTTACTGGCTATTACATCAACTTAGAAGCTTCATCTGTGTTTTACTATGCTGCTTGTAGTGTCTCACCATACCGCAGCATGCGACATAGCTTTGCAGACGATAAGTACAAGCGTTTCAGAGAGCAGAGCGGCCAATGTGACGATCTGGCTTTAAGTCGATTCGATAACAAATGACGAAAACGGACGGACTTCTCAGGTTTTTACTACATATGAACACTTTTCACATTTTCCCGTGCAACTCGGCTGCTAGTCCTCCTTTCATGCAGATTCTTAAGGTCCTAGCTCATGTCCAAGGCACCAAAGGCAGCTAAAAGGTCAATAATCGATACCTAAAACTTGAATTCTACTACTTCTTACTGGCTATTACATCAACTTAGAAGCTTCATCTGTGTTCTACTATAGTGCTTTTAGTGTCTCCACATACCGCAGCACGCGACATAGCTTTGCAGACGATAAGTACAACCGTTTCAGAGAGAAGAGCGGCCAATGTGACGATCTGGCTTTAAGTCGATTCGATAACAAATGACGAAAACGGATGGATTTCTAAGGTTTTTACTACATATGAACACTTTTCACACTCTCCCGTGCTACTCGGCTGCTAGTCCTCCTTTCATGCAGAATCTTAAGGTACTAGCTCATGTCCAATGCACCAAAGCCAGATAAAAAGTCAATAATCGATACGTAAAACTTGAATTGTACTACTTCTTACTGGCTATTACATCAACTTAGAAGCTTCATCTGTGTTCTACTATGGTGCTTTTAGTGTCTCCGCATACCGCAGCACGCGACATAGCTTTGCAGACGATAAGTGCAACCGTTTCAGAGAGAAGAGCGGCCAATGTGACGATCTGGCTTTAAGTCGATTCGATAACAAATGACGAAAACGGACGGATGTCTCAGGTTTTTAATACATATGAACACTTTTCACATTCTCCCGTGCAACTGGGCTGCTAGTCCTCCTTTCATGCAGAATCTTAAAGCCCTAGCTCATGTCCAAGGCACCAAAGCCAGCTAAAAAGTCAATAATCGATACCTAAATCTCTAATTGGTCTACTTCTTACTGGCTATTACATCAACTTAGAAGCTTCATCTGTGTTCTACTATGGTGCTTTTCTGTTTCCGCCTACGGCAACACGCGACATAGCTTTGCAGACGATAAGTACAAGCGTTTCAGAGAGAAGAGCGGCCAATGTGACGATCTGGCTTTAAGTCGATTCGATAACAAATGACGAAAACGGACGGATTACTCAGGTCTTTACTTCATATGAACACTTTTTACATTCTCCCGTGCAACTCGGCTGCTAGTCCTCCTTTCATGCAGAATCTTAAGGTCCTAGCTCATGTCCAAGGCACCAAACTAGCTAAAAAGTCAATAATCGATACCTAAAACGTGAATTGTACTACTTCTTACTGGCTATTACATCAACATAGAAGCTTCATCTGTGTTCTACTATGATGCTTGTAGTGTCTCAGCATACCGCAGCATGCGACATAGCTTTGCAGACGATAAGTACAAGCGTTTCAGAGAGAAGAGCGGCCAATGTGACGATCTGGCTTTAAGTCGATTCAATAACAAATGACAAAAACGGACGAATTTCTCAGGTTTTTACTACATATGAACACTTTTCACATTTTCCCGTGCTACTCGGCTGCTAGTCCTCCTTTCATGCAGAATCTTAAGGTCCTAGCTCATGTCCAAGGCACCAATGCTAGCTAAAAAGTCAATAATCGATACCTAAAACTTGTATTGTACTACATCTTACTGGCTATTACATCAACTTAGAAGCTTCATCTGTGTTCTACTATGGTGCTTTTAGTGTCTCCATATACCGTAGCACGCGACATAGCTTTGCAGACGATAAGTACAACCGTTTCAGAGAGAAGAGCGGCCAATGTGACGTTCTGGCTTTAAGTCGATTCGATAACAAATGACGAAAACGGACGGATTTCTAAGGTTTTTACTACATATGAACACTTTTCACATTCTCCCGTGCAACTCGGCTGCTAGTCCTCCTTTCATGCAGAATCTTAAGGTCCTAGCTTATGTCCAAGGCACCAAAGCCAGCTAAAAAGTCAATAATCGGTACCTAAAACTTGAATTGTACTACTTCTTCCTGGCTATTACATCAACTTAGAAGCTTCATCTGTGTTCTACTACGGTGCTTTTAGTTTCTCCGCATACCGCAGCACGCGACATAGTTTTACAGACGATAAGTACAACCGTTTCAGAGAAAAGAGCGGCCAATGTGACGATCTGGCTTTAAGTCGATTCGATAACAAATGACGAAAACGGACGGATTTCTCAGGTTTTTACTACATATGAACACTTTTCACATTCTCCCGTGCATCTCGGCTGATAGTCCTCCTTCATGCAAAATCTTAATTTCCTAGCTCGTGTCCAAGGCACCAAAGAAGGGTAAAAGTCATTAACCGATACCTAAAACTTTAATTGTAATACTTCTTACTGGCTATTACATCAACTTAGAAGCTTCATCTATGTTCTACTATGGTGCTTTTATTGTGTCCGCATACCGCAGCACGCGACATAGTTTTGCAGACGATAAGTACAACTTTTTCAGAGAGAAGAGCGGCCAATGTGACTATCTGGCTTTAAGTCGATTCGATAACAAATGACGAAAACGGACGGATTTCTCAGGTTTTTACTACATATGAAGACTTTTCACATTCTCCCATGCAACTCGGCTGCTAGTCCTTCTTTCATGCAGAATCTTAAGGTCCTAGCTCATGTCCAAGGTACCAAAGCCAGCTAAAAAGTCAATAATCGATACCAAAACCTTGAATTCTACTACTTCTTGCTGGCTATGACATCAACTTAGAAGCTTCATCTGTGTTCTACTATGGTTCTTTTAGTGTCTCCGCATACCGCAGCACGCGACATAGCTTTGCAGACGATAAATACAACCGTTTCAGAGAGAAGAGCGGCCAATGTGACGATCTGGCTCTATGTCGATTCGATAACAAATGACGAAAACGGACGGATTTCTCAGGTTTTTATTGCATATGAACACTTTTCACATTCTCCCGTGCAACTCGGCTGCTAGTCCTCCTTTGATGCAGAATCTTAAGGTCCTAGCTCATGTCCAAAGCACCAATGCCAGCTAAAAAGTCAATAATCGATACCTAAAACTTGAATTGGATTACTTCTTACTTCCTATTACATCAACTTAGATGCTTCATCTGTGTTCTACTATGGTGCTTTTAGTGTCTCCACATACCGCAGCACGCGATATAGCTTTGCAGACGATAAGTACAACCGTTTCAGAGAGAAGAGCGGCCAATGTGACGATCTGGCTTTAAGTCGATTCGATAACAAATGACGAAAACGGACGGATTTCTCAGGTTTTTATTACATATGAACACTTTTCACATTCTCCCGTGCAACTCGGCTGCTAGTCCTCCTTTCATGCAGAATCTTAAGGTCCTAGCTCATGTCCAAGGCACCAAAGCCAGCTAAAAAGTCAATAATCGATACCTAAAACTTGAGTTGGACTACTTCTTACTCGCTATTACATCAACTTAGAAGCTTCATCTGTGTTCTACTATGGTGATTTTCCTGTTTCCGCCTACGGCAACACGCGACATAGCTTTGCAGATGATAAGTACAACCGTTTCAGAGAGAAGAGCGGCCAATGCGACGATCTGGTTTTAAGTCGATTCGATAACAAATGACGAAAACGGACGGATTTCTCAGGTTTTTTCTACATATGAACACTTTTCACATTTTCCCCTGCAACTCGGCTGCTAGTCCTCCTTTCATGCAGATTCTTAAGGTCCTAGCTCATGTCCAAGGCACCAAAGCCAGCTAAAAGGTCAATAATCGATACCTAAAACTTGAATTCCACTACTTCTTACTGGCTATTACATCAACTTAGAAGCTTCATCTGTGTTCTACTATAGTGCTTTTAGTGTCTCCACATACCGCAGCACGCGACATAGCTTTGCAGACGATAAGTACAACCGTTTCAGAGAGAAGAGCGGCCAATGTGACGATCTGGCTTTAAGTCGATTCTATAACAAATGACGAAAACGGATGGATTTCTAAGGTTTTTACTACATATGAACACTTTTCACATTCTCCCGTGCTACTCGGCTGCTAGTCCTCCTTTCATGCAGAATCTTAAGGTACTAGCTCATGTCCAAGGCACCAAAGCCAGCTAAAAAGTCAATAATCGATACGTAAAACTTGAATTGTACTACTTCTTACTGGCTATTACATCAACTTAGAAGCTTCATCTGTGTTCTACTATGGTGCTTTTAGTGTCTCCGCATACCGCAGCACGCGACATAGCTTTGCAGACGATAAGTGGAACCGTTTCAGAGAGAAGAGCGGCCAATGTGACGATCTGGCTTTAAGTCGATTCGATAACAAATGACGAAAACGGACGGATGTCTCAGGTTTTTAATACATATGAACACTTTTCACATTCTCCCGTGCAACTGGGGTGCTAGTCCTCCTTTCATGCAGAATCTTAAAGCCCTAGCTCATGTCCAAGGCACCAAAGCCAGCTAAAAAGTCAATAATCGATACCTAAATCTCTAATTGGTCTACTTCTTACTGGCTATTACATCAACTTAGAAGCTTCATCTGTGTTCTACTATGGTGCTTTTCTGTTTCCGCCTACGGCAACACGCGACATAGCTTTGCAGACGATAAGTACAACCGTTTCTGAGAGCAGAGCGACCAATGTGACGATCTGGCTTTAAGTCGATTCGATAACAAATGACGAAAACGGACGGATTACTCAGGTCTTTACTTCATATGAACACTTTTTACATTCTCCCGTGCAACTCGGCTGCTAGTCCTCCTTTCATGCAGAATCTTAAGGTCCTAGCTCATGTCCAAGGCACCAAACTAGCTAAAAAGTCAATAATCGATACCTAAAACGTGAATTGTACTACTTCTTACTGGCTATTACATCAACATAGAAGCTTCATCTGTGTTCTACTATGCTGCTTGTAGTGTCTCAGCATACCGCAGCATGCGACATAGCTTTGCAGACGATAAGTACAAGCGTTTCAGAGAGAAGAGCGGCCAATGTGACGATCTGGCTTTAAGTCGATTCAAAAACAAATGACAAAAACGGACGAATTTCTCAGGTTTTTACTACATATGAACACTTTTCACATTTTCCCGTGCTACTCGGCTGCTAGTCCTCCTTTCATGCAGAATCTTAAGGTCCTAGCTCATGTCCAAGGCACCAAAGCTAGCTAAAAAGTCAATAATCGATACCTAAAACTTGAATTGTACTACTTCTTACTGGCTATTACATCAACTTAGAAACTTCATCTGTGTTCTACTATGCTGCTTGTAGTGTCTCAGCATACCGCAGCATACGACATAGCTTTGCAGACGATAAGTACAAGCGTTTCAGAGAGAAGAGCGGCCAATGCGACGATCTGGCTTCAAGTCGATTCGATAACAAATGACGAAAACGGACGAATTTCCCAGGTTTTTAATACATATGAACACTTTTCACATTCTCCCGTGCTACTCGGCTGCTAGTCCTCCTTTCATGCAGAATCTTAAGGTCCTAGCTCATGTTTAAGGCACCAATGCTAGCTAAAAAGTCAATAATCGATACCTAAAACTTGTATTGTACTACTACTTACTGGCTATTACATCAACTTAGAAGCTTCATCTGTGTTCTACTATGGTGCTTTTAGTGTCTCCATATACCGTAGCACGCGACATAGCTTTGCAGACGATAAGTACAACCGTTTCAGAGAGAAGAGCGGCCAATGTGACGATCTGGCTTTAAGTCGATTCGATAACAAATGACGAAAACGGACGGATTTCTAAGGTTTTTACTACATATGAACACTTTTCACATTCTCCCGTGCAACTCGGCTGCTAGTCCTCCTTTCATGCAGAATCTTAAGGTCCTAGCTTATGTCCAAGGCACCAAAGCCAGCTAAAAAGTCAATAATCGGTACCTAAAACTTGAATTGTACTACTTCTTCCTGGCTATTACATCAACTTAGAAGTTTCATCTGTGTTCTACTACGGTGCTTTTAGTTTCTCCGCATACCGCAGCACGCGACATAGTTTTACAGACGATAAGTACAACCGTTTCAGAGAAAAGAGCGGCCAATGTGACGATCTGGCTTTAAGTCGATTCGATAACAAATGACGAAAACGGACGGATTTCTCAGGTTTTTACTACATATGAACACTTTTCACATTCTCCCGTGCATCTCGGCTGATAGTCCTCCTTCATGCAAAATCTTAATTTCCTAGCTCGTGTCCAAGGCACCAAAGAAGGGTAAAAGTCATTAACCGATACCTAAAACTTTAATTGTAAAACTTCTTACTGGCTATTACATCAACTTAGAAGCTTCATCTGTGTTCTACTATGGTGCTTTTATTTGGTCCGCATACCGCAGCACGCGACATAGTTTTGCAGACGATAAGTACAACTTTTTCAGAGAGAAGAGCGGCCAATGTGACTATCTGGCTTTAAGTCGATTCGATAACAAATGACGAAAACGGACGGATTTCTCAGGTTTTTACTACATATGAAGACTTTTCACATTCTCCCATGCAACTCGGCTGCTAGTCCTCCTTTCATGCAGAATCTTAAGGTCCTAGCTCATGTCCAAAGCACCAATGCCAGCTAAAAAGTCAATAATCGATACCTAAAACTTGAATTGGATTACTTCTTACTTCCTATTACATCAACTTAGATGCTTCATCTGTGTTCTACTATGGTGCTTTTAGTGTCTCCACATACCGCAGCACGCGACATAGCTTTGCAGACGATAAGTACAACCGTTTCAGAGAGAAGAGCGGCCAATGTGACGATCTGGCTTTAAGTCGATTCGATAACAAATGACGAAAACGGACGGATGTCTCAGGTTTTAATTACATATGAACACTTTTCACATTCTCCCGTGCAACTCGGCTGCTAGTCCTCCATTCATGCAGAATCTTAAGGTCCTAGCTCATGTCCAAGGCACCAAAGCCAGCTAAAAAGTCAATAATCGATACCTAAAACTTGAGTTGGACTACTTCTTATTCGCTATTACATCAACTTAGAAGCTTCATCTGTGTTCTACTATGGTGATTTTCCTGTTTCCGCCTACGGCAACACGCGACATAACTTTGCAGATGATAAGTACAACCGTTTCAGAGAGAAGAGCGGCCAATGCGACGATCTGGCTTTAAGTCGATTCGATAACAAATGACGAAAACAGACGGATTTCTCAGGTTTTTTCTACATATGAACACTTTTCACATTTTCCCCTGCAACTCGGCTGCTAGTCCTCCTTTCATGCAGAATCTTAAGGTCCTAGCTCATGTCCAAGGCACCAAAGCCAGGTAAAAAGTCAATAATCGGTACCTAAAACTTTAATTGTACTACTTCTTACTGGCTATTACATCAACTTAGAAGCTTCATCTGTGATCTCATATGGTGCTTTTAGAGTCTCCACATACCGCAGCACGTGAGTTAGCTTTGTAGACGATAAGTACAACCGTTACAGAGAGAAGAGCGGCCAATGTGACGATCTGACTTTAAGTCGATTCGATAACAAATGACGAAAACGGACGGATTTCTCAGTTTTTTATTACATATGAACACTTTTCACATCCTCCCGTGTAACTCGGCTGCTAGTCCTCCTTTCATGCAGAATCTTAAGGTCCTAGCTCATGTCCAAGGCACCAAAGCCAGCTAAAAAGTCAATAATCGATACCTAAAACTTGAATTGGATTACTTCTTACTTCCTATTACATCAACTTAGATGCTTCATCTGTGTTCTACTATGGTGCTTTTAGTGTCTCCACATGCCGCAGCACGCGACATAGCTTTGCAGACGATAAGTACAACCGTTTCAGAGAGAAGAGCGGCCAATGTGACGATCTGGCTTTAAGTCGATTCGATAACAAATGACGAAAACGGATGGATTTCTAAGGTTTTTACTACATATGAACACTTTTCACATTCTCCCGTGCTACTCGGCTGCTAGTCCTCCTTTCATGCAGAATCTTAAGGTACTAGCTCATGTCCAAGGCACCAAAGCCAGCTAAAAAGTCAATAATCGATACCTACAACTAGAATTGTACTACCTCTTACTGGCTATTACATCAACTTAGAAGCTTCATCTGTGTTCTACTATGGTGCTTTTCTGTTTCCGCCTACGGCAACAAGCGACATAGCTTTGCAGACGATAAGTACAACCGTTTCCGAGAGTAGAGCGGCCAATGTGACGATCTGGCTTTAAGTCGATTCGATAACAAATGACGAAAACGGACGGATTTCTCAGGTTTTAATTACATATGAACACTTTTCACATTCTCCCGTGCAACTCGGCTGCTAGTCCTCCATTCATGCAGAATCTTAAGGTCCTAGCTCATGTCCAAGGCACCAAAGCCAGCTAAAAAGTCAATAATCGATACCTAAAACTTGAGTTGGACTACTTCTTACTCGCTATTACATCAACTTAGAAGCTTCATCTGTGTTCTACTATGGTGATTTTCCTGTTTCCGCCTACGGCAACACGCGACATAACTTTGCAGATGATAAGTACAACCGTTTCAGAGAGAAGAGCGGCCAATGCGACGATCTGGCTTTAAGTCGATTCGATAACAAATGACGAAAACAGACGGATTTCTCAGGTTTTTTCTACATATGAACACTTTTCACATTTTCCCCTGCAACTCGGCTGCTAGTCCTCCTTTCATGCAGAATCTTAAGGTCCTAGCTCATGTCCAAGGCACCAAAGCCAGGTAAAAAGTCAATAATCGGTACCTAAAACTTGAATTGTACTACTTCTTACTGGCTATTACATCAACTTAGAAGCTTCATCTGTGATCTCATATGGTGCTTTTAGAGTCTCCACATACCGCAGCACGTGAGTTAGCTTTGTAGACGATAAGTACAACCGTTACAGAGAGAAGAGCGGCCAATGTGACGATCTGACTTTAAGTCGATTCGATAACAAATGACGAAAACGGACGGATTTCTCAGTTTTTTATTACATATGAACACTTTTCACATCCTCCCGTGTAACTCGGCTGCTAGTCCTCCTTTCATGCAGAATCTTAAGGTCCTAGCTCATGTCCAAGGCACCAAAGCCAGCTAAAAAGTCAATAACTATACCTAAAACTAGAATTGGATTACTTCTTACTTCCTATTACATCAACTTAGATGCTTCATCTGTGTTCTACTATGGTGCTTTTAGTGTCTCCACATGCCGCAGCACGCGACATAGCTTTGCAGACGATAAGTACAACCGTTTCAGAGAGAAGAGCGGCCAATGTGACGATCTGGCTTTAAGTCGATTCGATAACAAATGACGAAAACGGATGGATTTCTAAGGTTTTTACTACATATGAACACTTTTCACATACTCCCGTGCAACGCGGCTGCTAGTCCTCGTTTCATGCAGAATCATAAGGTCCTAGCTCATGTCCAAGGCACCAAAGCCAGCTAAAAAGTCAATAATCGATACCTAAATCTTGAATTGGACTACTTCTTACTGGCTATTACATCAACTTAGAAGTTTGGTTTGTGTTCTACTATGGTGCTTTTAATGTCTCCGCATATCGCAGCACGCGACATAGCTTTGTAGACGATAAGTACAACCGTTTCAGAGAGAAGAGCGTCCAATGTGACGATCTGGCTTTAAGTCGATTCGATAACAAATGACGAAAACGGACGGATTTCTCAGGTTTTTACTACATATGAACACTTTTCACATTCTCCCGTGCAACTCGGCTACTAGTCCTCCCTCATGCAAAATCTTAAGGTCCTAGCTCATGTCCAAGGCACCAAAGCCAGCTAAAAAGTCAATAATCAATACCTAAAACTTGAATTGTACTACTTCTTCCTGGCTTTTACATCAACATAGAAGCTTCATCTGTGTTCTACTACGGTGCTTTTAGTTTCTCCGCATACCGCAGCACGCGACATAGTTTTGCAGACGATAAGTACAACCGTTTCAGAGAGAAGAGCGGCCAATGTGACGATCTGGCTTTAAGTCGATTCGATAACAAATGACGAAAACGGACGGATTTCTCAGGTTTTTACTACATATGAACACTTTTCACATTCTCCCGTGCAACTCGGCTGCTAGTCCTCCTTTCATGTAGAATCTTAAGGTCCTAGCTCATGTCCAAGGCACCAAAGCCAGCTAAAAAGTCAATAATCGATACCTAAAACTTGAATTGGATTACTTCTTACTGGCTATTACATCAACTTAGATGCTTCATCTGTGTTCTACTATGGTAATTTTAGTTTCTCCACATACCGCAGCACGCGACATAGCTTTGCAGACGATAAGTACAACCGTTTCAGAGAGAATAGCGGCCAATGTGACGATCTGGCTTTAAGTCGATTCGATAACAAATGACGAAAACGGATTGATTTCTAAGGTTTTCACTACATATGAACACTTTTCACATTCTCCCGTGCAACTCGGCTGCTAGTCCTCCTTTCATGCAGAATTTTAAGGTACTAGCTCATGTCCAAAGCACCAAAGCCAGCTAAAAAGTCAATAATCGATACCTAAAACTTGAATTGTACTACTTCTTACTGGCTATTACATCAACTTAGAAGCTCCATCTGTGTTCTACTATGGTGCTTTTAGTGTCTCCGCATACCGCAGCACGCGACATAGCTTTGCAGACGATAAGTACAACCGTTTCAGAGAGAAGAGCGGCCAATGTGACGATCTGGCTTTAAGTCGATTCGATCACAAATGACGAAAACGGACGGATGTCTCAGGTTTTTAATACATATGAACACTTTTCACATTCTCCCGTGCAACTGGGCAGCTAGTCCTCCTTTTATGCAGAATCTTAAAGTCCTAGCTCATGTCCAAGGCACAAAAAGCCAGCTAAAAAGTCAATAATCGATACCTAAATCTTGAATTGGTCTACTTCTTACTGGCTATTACATCAACTTAGAAGCTTCATCTGTGTTCTACTATGGTGCTTTTCTGTTTCCGCCTACGGCAAAACGCGACATTGCATTGCAGACGATAAGTACAACCGTTTCCGAGAGCAGAGCGGCCAATGTGACGATCTGGCTTTAAGTCGATTCGATAACAAATGACGAAAACGGACGGATTACTCAGGTTTTTACTTCATATGAACACTTTTTACATTCTCCCCTGCATCTCGGCTGCTAGTCCTCCTTTCATGCCGAATCTTAAGGTCCTAGCTCATGTCCAAGGCACCAAAGCCAGCTAAAAAGTCAATAATCGATACCTAAAACTTGAATTGTACTACTTCTTACTGGCTATTACATCAACTTAGAAGCTTCATCTGTGTTTTACTATGCTGCTTGTAGTGTCTCACCATACCGCAGCATGCGACATAGCTTTGCAGACGATAAGTACAAGCGTTTCAGAGAGAAGAGCGGCCAATGTGACGATCTGGCTTTAAGTCGATTCGATAACAAATGACGAAAACGGACGAATTTCTCAGGTTTTTACTACATATGAACTCTTTTCACATTCTCCCGTGCTACTCGGCTGCTAGTCCTCCTTTCATGCAGAATCTTAAGGTCCTAGCTCATGTCCAAGGCACCAAAGCTAGCTAAAAAGTCAATAGTCGATACCTAAAACTTGATTTTGTACTACTTCTTACTGGCTATTACATCAACTTAGAAGCTTCATCTGTGTTCTACTATGCTGCTTGTAGTGTCTCAGCATACCGCAGCATGCGACATAGCTTTGCAGACGATAAGTACAAGCGTTTCAGAGAGAAGAGCGGCAAATAAGACGATGTGGCTTTAAGTCGATTCGATAACAAATGACGAAAACGGACGAATTTCCCAGGTTTTCACTACATATGAACACTTTTCACATTCTCCCGTGCAACTCGGCTGCTAGTCCTCCTTTCATGCAGAATCTTAAGGTCCTAGCTCATGTCCAAGGCACCAAAGCCAGCTAAAAGTCAATAATCGATACCTAAAACTTGAATTGGACTACTTCTTACTCGCTATTACATCAACTTAGAAGCTTCATCTGTGTTCTACTATGGTGCTTTTCCTGTTTCCGCCTACGGCAACACGCGACATAGCTTTGCAGACGATAAGTACAACCGTTTCCGAGAGCAGAGCGGCCAATGTGACGATCTGGCTTTAAGTCGATTCGATAACAAATGACGAAAACGGACGGATTTCTCAGGTTTTTACTACATATGAACACTTTTCACATTTTCCCGTGCAACTCGGCTGCTAGTCCTCCTTTCATGCAGATTCTTAAGGTCCTAGCTCATGTCCAAGGCACCAAAGCCAGCTAAAAGGTCAATAATCGATACCTAAAACTTGAATTCTACTACTTCTTACTGGCTATTACATCAACTTAGAAGCTTCATCTGTGTTCTACTATAGTGCTTTTAGTGTCTCCACATACCGCAGCACGCGACATAGCTTTGCAGACGATAAGTACAAGCGTTTCAGAGTGAAGAGCGGCCAATGTGACGATCTGGCTTTAAGTCGATTCGATAACAAATGACGAAAACGGATGGATTTCTAAGGTTTTTACTACATATGAAAACTTTTCACATTCTCCCGTGCTACTCGGCTGCTAGTCCTCCTTTCATGCAGAATCTTAAGGTACTAGCTCATGTCCAAGGCACCAAAGCCAGCTAAAAAGTCAATAATCGATACGTAAAACTTGAATTGTACTACTTCTTACTGGCTATTACATCAACTTAGAAGCTTCATCTGTGTTCTACTATGGTGCTTTTAGTGTCTCCGCATACCGCAGCACGCGACATAGCTTTGCAGACGATAAGTGCAACCGTTTCAGAGAGAAGAGCGGCCAATGTGACGATCTGGCTTTAAGTCGATTCGATAACAAATGACGAAAACGGACGGATGTCTCAGGTTTTTAATACATATGAACACTTTTCACATTCTCCCGTGCAACTGGGGTGCTAGTCCTCCTTTCATGCAGAATCTTAAAGCCCTAGCTCATGTCCAAGGCACCAAAGCCAGCTAAAAAGTCAATAATCGATACCTAAATCTCTAATTGGTCTACTTCTTACTGGCTATTACATCAACTTAGAAGCTTCATCTGTGTTCTACTATGGTGCTTTTCTGTTTCCGCCTACGGCAACACGCGACATAGCTTTGCAGACGATAAGTACAAGCGTTTCAGAGAGAAGAGCGGCCAATGTGACGATCTGGCTTTAAGTCGATTCAATAACAAATGACAAAAACGGACGAATTTCTCAGGTTTTTACTACATATGAACACTTTTCACATTTTCCCGTGCTACTCGGCTGCTAGTCCTCCTTTCATGCAGAATCTTAAGGTCCTAGCTCATGTCCAAGGCACCAATGCTAGCTAAAAAGTCAATAATCGATACCTAAAACTTGAATTGTACTACTTCTTACTGGCTATTACATCAACTTAGAAGCTTCATCTGTGTTCTACTATGGTGCTTTTAGTGTCTCCATATACCGTAGCACGCGACATAGCTTTGCAGACGATAAGTACAACCGTTTCAGAGAGAAGAGCGGCCAATGTGACGATCTGGCTTTAAGTCGATTCGATAACAAATGACGAAAACGGACGGATTTCTAAGGTTTTTACTACATATGAACACTTTTCACATTCTCCCGTGCAACTCGGCTGCTAGTCCTCCTTTCATGCAGAATCTTAAGGTCCTAGCTTATGTCCAAGCCACCAAAGCCAGCTAAAAAGTCAATAATCGGTAACTAAAACTTGAATTGTACTACTTCTTCCTGGCTATTACATCAACTTAGAAGCTTCATCTGTGTTCTACTACGGTGCTTTTAGTTTCTCCGCATACCGCAGCACGCGACATAGTTTTACAGACGATAAGTACAACCGTTTCAGAGAAAAGAGCGGCCAATGTGACGATCTGGCTTTAAGTCGATTCGATAACAAATGACGAAAACGGACGGATTTCTCAGGTTTTTACTACATATGAACACTTTTCACATTCTCCCGTGCATCTCGGCTGATAGTCCTCCTTCATGCAAAATCTTAATTTCCTAGCTCGTGTCCAAGGCACCAAAGAAGGGTAAAAGTCATTAACCGATACCTAAAACTTTAATTGTAATACTTCTTACTGGCTATTACATCAACTTAGAAGCTTCATCTGTGTTCTACTATGGTGCTTTTATTGTGTCCGCATACCGCAGCACGCGACATAGTTTTGCAGACGATAAGTACAACTTTTTCAGAGAGTAGAGCGGCCAATGTGACTATCTGGCTTTAAGTCGATTCGATAACAAATGACGAAAACGGACGGATTTCTCAGGTTTTTACTACATATGAAGACTTTTCACATTCTCCCATGCAACTCGGCTGCTAGTCCTCCTTTCATGCAGAATCTTAAGGTCCTAGCTCATGTCCAAGGTACCAAAGCCAGCTAAAAAGTCAATAATCGATACCTAAACCTTGAATTCTACTACTTCTTGCTGGCTATGACATCAACTTAGAAGCTTCATCTGTGTTCTACTATGGTTCTTTTAGTGTCTCCACATACCGCAGCACGCGACATAGCTTTGCAGACGATAAATACAACCGTTTCAGAGAGAAGAGCGGCCAATGTGACGATCTGGCTTTAAGTCGATTCAATAACAAATGACGAAAACGGACGGATTTCTCAGGTTTTTATTACATATGAACACTTTTCACATTCTCCCGTGCAACTCGGCTGCTAGTCCTCCTTTCATGCAGAATCTTAAGGTCCTAGCTCATGTCCAAGGCACCAAAGCCAGCTAAAAAGTCAATAATCGATACCTAAAACTTGAATTGTACTACTTCTTACTGGCTATTACATCAACTTAGAAGCTTCATCTGTGTTCTACTATGGTGCTTTTAGTGTCTCCGCATACCGCAGCACGCGACATAGCTTTGCAGACGATAAGTGCAACCGTTTCAGAGAGAAGAGCGGCCAATGTGACGATCTGGCTTTAAGTCGATTCGATAACAAATGACGAAAACGGACGGATGTCTCAGGTTTTTAATACATATGAACACTTTTCACATTCTCCCGTGCAACTGGGCTGCTAGTCCTCCTTTCATGCAGAATCTTAAAGCCCTAGCTCATGTCCAAGGCACCAAAGCCAGCTAAAAAGTCAAAAATCGATACCTAAATCTCTAATTGGTCTACTTCTTACTGGCTATTACATCAACTTAGAAGCTTCATCTGTGTTCCACTATGGTGCTTTTCTGTTTCCGCCTACGGCAACACGCGACATAGCTTTGCAGACGATAAGTACAACCGTTTCTGAGAGCAGAGCGACCAATGTGACGATCTGGCTTTAAGTCGATTCGATAACAAATGACGAAAACGGACGGATTACTCAGGTCTTTACTTCATATGAACACTTTTTACATTCTCCCGTGCAACTCGGCTGCTAGTCCTCCTTTCATGCAGAATCTTACGGTCCTAGCTCATGTCCAAGGCACCAAACTAGCTAAAAAGTCAATAATCGATACCTAAAACGTGAATTGTACTACTTCTTACTGGCTATTACATCAACATAGAAGCTTCATCTGTGTTCTACTATGCTGCTTGTAGTGTCTCAGCATACCGCAGCATGCGACATAGCTTTGCAGACGATAAGTACAAGCGTTTCAGAGAGAAGAGCGGCCAATGTGACGATCTGGCTTTAAGTCGATTCAATAACAAATGACAAAAACGGACGAATTTCTCAGGTTTTTACTACATATGAACACTTTTCACATTTTCCCGTGCTACTCGGCTGCTAGTCCTCCTTTCATGCAGAATCTTAAGGTCCTAGCTCATGTCCAAGGCACCAAAGCTAGCTAAAAAGTCAATAATCGATACCTAAAACTTGAATTGTACTACTTCTTACTGGCTATTACATCAACTTAGAAACTTCATCTGTGTTCTACTATGCTGCTTGTAGTGTCTCAGCATACCGCAGCATACGACATAGCTTTGCAGACGATATGTACAAGCGTTTCAGAGAGAAGAGCGGCCAATGCGACGATCTGGCTTCAAGTCGATTCGATAACAAATGACGAAAACGGACGAATTTCCCAGGTTTTTACTACATATGAACACTTTTCACATTCTCCCGTGCTACTCGGCTGCTAGTCCTCCTTTCATGCATAATCTTAAGGTCCTAGCTCATGTCCAAGGCACCAATGCTAGCTAAAAAGTCAATAATCGATACCTAAAACTTGTATTGTACTACTTCTTACTGGCTATTACATCAACTTAGAAGCTTCATCTGTGTTCTACTATGGTGCTTTTAGTGTCTCCATATACCGTAGCACGCGACATAGCTTTGCAGACGATAAGTACAACCGTTTCAGAGAGAAGAGCGGCCAATGTGACGATCTGGCTTTAAGTCGATTCGATAACAAATGACGAAAACGGACGGATTTCTAAGGTTTTTACTACATATGAACACTTTTCACATTCTCCCGTGCAACTCGGCTGCTAGTCCTCCTTTCATGCAGAATCTTAAGGTCCTAGCTTATGTCCAAGGCACCAAAGCCAGCTAAAAAGTCAATAATCGGTACCTAAAACTTGAATTGTACTACTTCTTCCTGGCTATTACATCAACTTAGAAGCTTCATGTGTGTTCTACTACGGTGCTTTTAGTTTCTCCGCATACCGCAGCACGCGACATAGTTTTACAGACGATAAGTACAACCGTTTCAGAGAAAAGAGCGGCCAATGTGACGATCTGGCTTTAAGTCGATTCGATAACAAATGACGAAAACGGACGGATTTCTCAGGTTTTTACTACATATGAACACTTTTCACATTCTCCCGTGCATCTCGGCTGATAGTACTCCTTCATGCAAAATCTTAATTTCCTAGCTCGTGTCCAAGGCACCAAAGAAGGGTAAAAGTCATTAACCGATACCTAAAACTTTAATTGTAATACTTCTTACTGGCTATTACATCAACTTAGAAGCTTCATCTGTGTTCTACTATGGTGCTTTTATTGTGTCCGCATACCGCAGCACGCGACATAGTTTTGCAGACGATAAGTACAACTTTTTCAGAGAGAAGAGCGGCCAATGTGACTATCTGGCTTTAAGTCGATTCGATAACAAATGACGAAAACGGACGGATTTCTCAGGTTTTTACTACATATGAAGACTTTTCACATTCTCCCATGCAACTCGGCTGCTAGTCCTCCTTTCATGCAGAATCTTAAGGTCCTAGCTAATGTCCAAGGTACCAAAGCCAGCTAAAAAGTCAATAATCGATACCAAAACCTTGAATTCTACTACTTCTTGCTGGCTATGACATCAACTTAGAAGCTTCATCCGTGTTCTACTATGGTTCTTTTAGTGTCTCCACATACCGCAGCACGCGACATAGCTTTGCAGACGATAAATACAACCGTTTCAGAGAGAAGAGCGGCCAATGTGACGATCTGGCTTAAGTCGATTCGATAACAAATGACGAAAACGGACGGATTTCTCAGGTTTTTATTACATATGAACACTTTTCACATTCTCCCGTGCAACTCGGCTGCTAGTCCTCCTTTCATGCAGAATCTTAAGGTCCTAGCTCATGTCCAAGGCACCAAAGCCAGCTAAAAAGTCAATAATCGATACCTAAAACTTGAGTTGGACTACTTCTTACTCGCTATTACATCAACTTAGAAGCTTCATCTGTGTTCTACTATGGTGCTTTTAGTGTCTCCACATACCGCAGTACGCGTCATAGCTTTGCAGACGATAAGTACAACCGTTTCAGAGAGAAGAGCGGCCAGTGTGATGATATGGCTTTAAGTCGATTCGATAACAAATGACGAAAACGGACGGATTTCTCAGGTTTTTATTACATATGAACACTTTTCACATTCTCCTGTGCAACTCGGCTGCTAGTCCTCCTTTCATGCTGAATCTTAAGGTCCTAGCTCATGTCCAAGGCACCAAAGCTAGCTAAAAAGTCAATAATCGATACCTAAAACTTGAATTGTACTACTTCTTACTGGCTATTACATCAACTTAGAAACTTCATCTGTGTTCTACTATGCTGCTTGTAGTGTCTCAGCATACCGCAGCATACGACATAGCTTTGCAGACGATAAGTACAAGCGTTTCAGAGAGAAGAGCGGCCAATGCGACGATCTGGCTTCAAGTCGATTCGATAACAAATGACGAAAACGGACGAATTTCCCAGGTTTTTACTACATATGAACACTTTTCACATTCTCCCGTGCTACTCGGCTGCTAGTCCTCCTTTCATGCATAATCTTAAGGTCCTAGCTCATGTCCAAGGCACCAATGCTAGCTAAAAAGTCAATAATCGATACCTAAAACTTGTATTGTACTACTTCTTACTGGCTATTACATCAACTTAGAAGCTTCATCTGTGTTCTACTATGGTGCTTTTAGTGTCTCCATATACCGTAGCACGCGACATAGCTTTGCAGACGATAAGTACAACCGTTTCAGAGAGAAGAGCGGCCAATGTGACGATCTGGCTTTAAGTCGATTCGATAACAAATGACGAAAACGGACGGATTTCTAAGGTTTTTACTACATATGAACACTTTTCACATTCTCCCGTGCAACTCGGCTGCTAGTCCTCCTTTCATGCAGAATCTTAAGGTCCTAGCTTATGTCCAAGGCACCAAAGCCAGCTAAAAAGTCAATAATCGGTACCTAAAACTTGAATTGTACTACTTCTTCCTGGCTATTACATCAACTTAGAAGCTTCATGTGTGTTCTACTACGGTGCTTTTAGTTTCTCCGCATACCGCAGCACGCGACATAGTTTTACAGACGATAAGTACAACCGTTTCAGAGAAAAGAGCGGCCAATGTGACGATCTGGCTTTAAGTCGATTCGATAACAAATGACGAAAACGGACGGATTTCTCAGGTTTTTACTACATATGAACACTTTTCACATTCTCCCGTGCATCTCGGCTGATAGTACTCCTTCATGCAAAATCTTAATTTCCTAGCTCGTGTCCAAGGCACCAAAGAAGGGTAAAAGTCATTAACCGATACCTAAAACTTTAATTGTAATACTTCTTACTGGCTATTACATCAACTTAGAAGCTTCATCTGTGTTCTACTATGGTGCTTTTATTGTGTCCGCATACCGCAGCACGCGACATAGTTTTGCAGACGATAAGTACAACTTTTTCAGAGAGAAGAGCGGCCAATGTGACTATCTGGCTTTAAGTCGATTCGATAACAAATGACGAAAACGGACGGATTTCTCAGGTTTTTACTACATATGAAGACTTTTCACATTCTCCCATGCAACTCGGCTGCTAGTCCTCCTTTCATGCAGAATCTTAAGGTCCTAGCTCATGTCCAAGGTACCAAAGCCAGCTAAAAAGTCAATAATCGATACCAAAACCTTGAATTCTACTACTTCTTGCTGGCTATGACATCAACTTAGAAGCTTCATCCGTGTTCTACTATGGTTCTTTTAGTGTCTCCACATACCGCAGCACGCGACATAGCTTTGCAGACGATAAATACAACCGTTTCAGAGAGAAGAGCGGCCAATGTGACGATCTGGCTTAAGTCGATTCGATAACAAATGACGAAAACGGACGGATTTCTCAGGTTTTTATTACATATGAACACTTTTCACATTCTCCCGTGCAACTCGGCTGCTAGTCCTCCTTTCATGCAGAATCTTAAGGTCCTAGCTCATGTCCAAGGCACCAAAGCCAGCTAAAAAGTCAATAATCGATACCTAAAACTTGAGTTGGACTACTTCTTACTCGCTATTACATCAACTTAGAAGCTTCATCTGTGTTCTACTATGGTGATTTTCCTGTTTCCGCCTACGGCAACACGCGACATAGCTTTGCAGATGATAAGTACAACCGTTTCAGAGAGAAGAGCGGCCAATGCGACGATCTGGCTTTAAGTCGATTCGATAACAAATGACGAAAACGGACGGATTTCTCAGGTTTTTACTACATATGAACACTTTTCACATTCTCCCGTGCATCTCGGCTGATAGTCCTCCTTTCATGCAGAATCTTAAGGTCCTAGCTCATGTCCAAGGCACCAAAGCCAGGTAAAAAGTCAATAATCGGTACCTAAAACTTGAATTGTACTACTTCTTACTGGCTATTACATCAACTTAGAAGCTTCATCTGTGTTCTACTATGGTGCTTTTAATGTCTCCGCATACCGCAGCACGCGACATAGTTTTGCAGACGATAAGTACAACTTTTTCAGAGAGTAGAGCGGCCAATGTGACTATCTGGCTTTAAGTCGATTCGATAACAAATGACGAAAACGGACGGATTTCTCAGGTTTTTACTACATATGAAGACTTTTCACATTCTCCCATGCAACTCGGCTGCTAGTCCTCCTTTCATGCAGAATCTTAAGGTCCTAGCTCATGTCCAAGGTACCAAAGCCAGCTAAAAAGTCAATAATCGATACCTAAACCTTGAATTCTACTACTTCTTGCTGGCTATGACATCAACTTAGAAGCTTCATCTGTGTTCTACTATGGTTCTTTTAGTGTCTCCACATACCGCAGCACGCGACATAGCTTTGCAGACGATAAATACAACCGTTTCAGAGAGAAGAGCGGCCAATGTGACGATCTGGCTTTAAGTCGATTCGATAACAAATGACGAAAACGGACGGATTTCTCAGGTTTTTATTACATATGAACACTTTTCACATTCTCCCGTGCAACTCGGCTGCTAGTCCTCCTTTCATGCAGAATCTTAAGGTCCTAGCTCATGTCCAAGGCACCAAAGCCAGCTAAAAAGTCAATAATCGATACCTAAAACTTGAATTGTACTACTTCTTACTGGCTATTACATCAACTTAGAAGCTTCATCTGTGTTCTACTATGGTGCTTTTAGTGTCTCCGCATACCGCAGCACGCGACATAGCTTTGCAGACGATAAGTGCAACCGTTTCAGAGAGAAGAGCGGCCAATGTGACGATCTGGCTTTAAGTCGATTCGATAACAAATGACGAAAACGGACGGATGTCTCAGGTTTTTAATACATATGAACACTTTTCACATTCTCCCGTGCAACTGGGCTGCTAGTCCTCCTTTCATGCAGAATCTTAAAGCCCTAGCTCATGTCCAAGGCACCAAAGCCAGCTAAAAAGTCAAAAATCGATACCTAAATCTCTAATTGGTCTACTTCTTACTGGCTATTACATCAACTTAGAAGCTTCATCTGTGTTCCACTATGGTGCTTTTCTGTTTCCGCCTACGGCAACACGCGACATAGCTTTGCAGACGATAAGTACAACCGTTTCTGAGAGCAGAGCGACCAATGTGACGATCTGGCTTTAAGTCGATTCGATAACAAATGACGAAAACGGACGGATTACTCAGGTCTTTACTTCATATGAACACTTTTTACATTCTCCCGTGCAACTCGGCTGCTAGTCCTCCTTTCATGCAGAATCTTAAGGTCCTAGCTCATGTCCAAGGCACCAAACTAGCTAAAAAGTCAATAATCGATACCTAAAACGTGAATTGTACTACTTCTTACTGGCTATTACATCAACATAGAAGCTTCATCTGTGTTCTACTATGCTGCTTGTAGTGTCTCAGCATACCGCAGCATGCGACATAGCTTTGCAGACGATAAGTACAAGCGTTTCAGAGAGAAGAGCGGCCAATGTGACGATCTGGCTTTAAGTCGATTCAATAACAAATGACAAAAACGGACGAATTTCTCAGGTTTTTACTACATATGAACACTTTTCACATTTTCCCGTGCTACTCGGCTGCTAGTCCTCCTTTCATGCAGAATCTTAAGGTCCTAGCTCATGTCCAAGGCACCAAAGCTAGCTAAAAAGTCAATAATCGATACCTAAAACTTGAATTGTACTACTTCTTACTGGCTATTACATCAACTTAGAAACTTCATCTGTGTTCTACTATGCTGCTTGTAGTGTCTCAGCATACCGCAGCATACGACATAGCTTTGCAGACGATAAGTACAAGCGTTTCAGAGAGAAGAGCGGCCAATGCGACGATCTGGCTTCAAGTCGATTCGATAACAAATGACGAAAACGGACGAATTTCCCAGGTTTTTACTACATATGAACACTTTTCACATTCTCCCGTGCAACTCGGCTACTAGTCCTCCCTCATGCAAAATCTTAAGGTCCTAGCTCATGTCCAAGGCACCAAAGCCAGCTAAAAAGTCAATAATCAATACCTAAAACTTGTATTGTACTACTTCTTACTGGCTATTACATCAACATAGAAGCTTCATCTGTGTTCTACTACGGTGCTTTTAGTTTCTCCGCATACCGCAGCACGCGACATAGTTTTGCAGACGATAAGTACAACCGTTTCAGAGAGAAGAGCGGCCAATGTGACGATCTGGCTTTAAGTCGATTCGATATCAAATGACGAAAACGGACGGATTTCTCAGGTTTTTACTACATATGAACACTTTTCACATTCTCCCGTGCAACTCGGCTGATAGTCCTCCTTCATGCAAAATCTTAATTTCCTAGCTCGTGTCCAAGGCACCAAAGAAGGGTAAATGTCATTAACCGATACCTAAAACTTTAATTGTACTACTTCTTACTGGCTATTACATCAACTTAGAAGCTTCATCTGTGTTCTACTATGGTGCTTTTAGTGTCTCAGCATACCGCAGCACGCGAAATAGTTTTGCAGACGATAAGTACAACCGTTTCAGATCGAAGAGCGGCCAATGTGACGATCTGGCTTTAAGTCGATTCGATAACAAATGACGAAAACGGACCGATTTCTCAGTTTTTTACTACATATGAACACTTTTCATATTCTCCCGTGCAACTCGGCTGCTAGTCCTCCTTTCATGCTGAATATTAAGGTCCTAGCTCATGTCCAAGGCACCAAAGCCAGCTAAAAAGTCAATATCGATACCTAAAACTTGAATTGGATTACTTCTTACTGGCTATTACAGCAACTTAGAAGCTTCATCTGTGTTCTACTATGGTGCTTTTATTGTGTCCGCATACCGCAGCACGCGACATAGTTTTGCAGACGATAAGTACAACTTTTTCAGAGAGAAGAGCGGCCAATGTGACTATCTGGCTTTAAGTCGATTCGATAACAAATGACGAAAACGGACGGATTTCTCAGGTTTTTACTACATATGAAGACTTTTCACATTCTCCCATGCAACTCGGCTGCTAGTCCTCCTTTCATGCAGAATCTTAAGGTCCTAGCTCATGTCCAAGGTACCAAAGCCAGCTAAAAAGTCAATAATCGATACCAAAACCTTGAATTCTACTACTTCTTGCTGGCTATGACATCAACTTAGAAGCTTCATCCGTGTTCTACTATGGTTCTTTTAGTGTCTCCACATACCGCAGCACGCGACATAGCTTTGCAGACGATAAATACAACCGTTTCAGAGAGAAGAGCGGCCAATGTGACGATCTGGCTTAAGTCGATTCGATAACAAATGACGAAAACGGACGGATTTCTCAGGTTTTTATTACATATGAACACTTTTCACATTCTCCCGTGCAACTCGGCTGCTAGTCCTCCTTTCATGCAGAATCTTAAGGTCCTAGCTCATGTCCAAGGCACCAAAGCCAGCTAAAAAGTCAATAATCGATACCTAAAACTTGAGTTGGACTACTTCTTACTCGCTATTACATCAACTTAGAAGCTTCATCTGTGTTCTACTATGGTGATTTTCCTGTTTCCGCCTACGGCAACACGCGACATAGCTTTGCAGATGATAAGTACAACCGTTTCAGAGAGAAGAGCGGCCAATGCGACGATCTGGCTTTAAGTCGATTCGATAACAAATGACGAAAACAGACGGATTTCTCAGGTTTTTTCTACATATGAACACTTTTCACATTTTCCCCTGCAACTCGGCTGTTAGCCCTCCTTTCATGCAGAATCTTAAGGTCCTAGCTCATGTCCAAGGCACCAAAGCCAGGTAAAAAGTCAATAATCGGTACCTAAAACTTGAATTGTACTACTTCTTACTGGCTATTACATCAACTTAGAAGCTTGGTTTGTGTTCTACTATGGTGCTTTTAATGTCTCCGCATATCGCAGCACGCGACATAGATTTGTAGACGATAAGTACAACCGTTTCAGAGAGAAGAGCGGCCAATGTGACGATCTGGCTTTAAGTCGATTCGATAACAAATGACGAAAACGGCCCGATTTCTCAGGTTTTTACTACATATGAACACTTTTAACATTCTCCCTTGCAACTCGGCTGCTAGTCCTCCTTTCATGCAGAATCTTAAGGTCCTAGCTCATGTCCAAGGCACCAAAGCCAGCTAAAAAGTCAATAATCAATACCTAAAACTTGAATTGTACTATTTCTTCCTGGCTATTACATCAACTTAGAAGCTTCATCTGTGTTCTACTACGGTGCTTTTAGTTTCTCCGCATACCGCAGCACGCGACATAGTTTTGCAGACGATAAGTACAACCGTTTCAGAGATAAGAGCGGCCAATGTGACGATCTGGCTTTAAGTCGATTCGATAACAAATGACGAAAACGGACGGATTTCTCAGGTTTTTACTACATATGAACACTTTTCACATTCTCCCGTGCAACTCGGCTACTAGTCCTCCCTCATGCAAAATCTTAAGGTCCTAGCTCATGTCCAAGGCACCAAAGCCAGCTAAAAAGTCAATAATCAATACCTAAAACTTGAATTGTACTACTTCTTCCTGGCTTTTACATCAACATAGAAGCTTCATCTGTGTTCTACTACGGTGCTTTTAGTTTCTCCGCATACCGCAGCACGCGACATAGTTTTGCAGACGATAAGTACAACCGTTTCAGAGAGAAGAGCGGCCAATGTGACGATCTGGCTTTAAGTCGATTCGATAACAAATGACGAAAATGGACGGATTTCTCAGGTTTTTATTACATATGAACACTTTTTACATTTTCCCCTGCAACTCGGCTGCTAGTCCACCTTTCATGCAGAATCTTAAGGTCCTAGCTCATGTCCAAGGCACCAAAGCCAGCTAAAAAGTCAATAATCGATACCTAAAACTTGAATTGTACTACTTCTTACTGGCTATTACATCAACTTAGAAGCTTCATCTGTGTTCTACTATGGTGATTTTAGTGTCTCCGCATACCGCAGTACGCGACATAGCTTTGCAGACGATAAGTACAAGCGTTTCAGACAGAAGAGCGGCCAATGTGACGATCTGGCTTTAAGTCGATTCGATAACAAATGACGAAAACGGACCGATTTCTCAGGTTTTTACTACATATGAACACTTTTCACATACTCCCGTGCAACGCGGCCGCTAGTCCTCGTTTCATGCAGAATCATAATGTCCTAGCTCATGTCCAAGGCACCAAAGCCAGCTAAAAAGTCAATAATCGATACCTAAATCTTGAATTGGACTACTTCTTACTGGCTATTACATCAACTTAGAAGCTTGGTTTGTGTTCTACTATGGTGCTTTTAATGTCTCCGCATATCGCAGCACGCGACATAGATTTGTAGACGATAAGTACAACCGTTTCAGAGAGAAGAGCGGCCAATGTGACGATCTGGCTTTAAGTCGATTCGATAACAAATGACGAAAACGGCCCGATTTCTCAGGTTTTTACTACATATGAACACTTTTAACATTCTCCCTTGCAACTCGGCTGCTAGTCCTCCTTTCATGCAGAATCTTAAGGTCCTAGCTCATGTCCAAGGCACCAAAGCCAGCTAAAAAGTCAATAATCAATACCTAAAACTTGAATTGTACTATTTCTTCCTGGCTATTACATCAACTTAGAAGCTTCATCTGTGTTCTACTACGGTGCTTTTAGTTTCTCCGCATACCGCAGCACGCGACATAGTTTTGCAGACGATAAGTACAACCGTTTCAGAGATAAGAGCGGCCAATGTGACGATCTGGCTTTAAGTCGATTCGATAACAAATGACGAAAACGGACGGATTTCTCAGGTTTTTACTACATATGAACACTTTTCACATTCTCCCGTGCAACTCGGCTACTAGTCCTCCCTCATGCAAAATCTTAAGGTCCTAGCTCATGTCCAAGGCACCAAAGCCAGCTAAAAAGTCAATAATCAATACCTAAAACTTGAATTGTACTACTTCTTCCTGGCTTTTACATCAACATAGAAGCTTCATCTGTGTTCTACTACGGTGCTTTTAGTTTCTCCGCCTACCGCAGCACGCGACATAGTTTTGCAGACGATAAGTACAACCGTTTCAGAGAGAAGAGCGGCCAATGTGACGATCTGGCTTTAAGTCGATTCGATATCAAATGACGAAAACGGACGGATTTCTCAGGTTTTTACTACATATGAACACTTTTCACATTCTCCCGTGCAAATCGGCTGCTAGTCCTCCTTTCATGCAGAATGTTAAGGTCCTACCTCATGTCCAAGGCACCAAAGCCAGCTTAAAAGTCAATAATCGATACCTAAAATTGAATTGTACTACTTCTTCCTGGCTATTACATCAACTTAGAAGCTTCATCAGTGTTCTACTATGGTGCTTTTAGTGTCTCAGCATACCGCAGCACGCGAAATAGTTTTGCAGACGATAAGTACAACCGTTTCAGAGAGAAGAGCGGCCAATGTGACGATCTGGCTTTAAGTCGATTCGATAACAAATGACGAAAACGGACCGATTTCTCAGTTTTTTACTACATATGAACACTTTTCATATTCTCCCGTGCAACTCGGCTGCTAGTCCTCCCTTCATGCTGAATATTAAGGTCCTAGCTCATGTCCAAGGCACCAAAGCCAGCTAAAAAGTCAATATCGATACCTAAAACTTGAATTGGATTACTTCTTACTGGCTATTACAGCAACTTAGAAGCTTCATCTGTGTTCTACTATGGTGCTTTTAGTGTCTCCGCATACCACAGCACGCGACATAGCTTTGCAATCGATAAGTACAACCGTTTCAGAGAGAAGAGCGGCCAATGTGGCGATCTGGCTTAAGGCGATTCGATAACAAATGACGAAAACGGACCTATTTCTCAGGTTTTTACTACATATGAACACTTTTCACATTCTCCCGTGCAACTCGGCTGCTAGTCCTCCTTTCATGCAGAATATTAAGGTCCTAGCTCATGTCCAAAGCACCAAAGCCTGCTAAAGATCAATATTCAATACCTAAAACTTGAATTGTACTACTTCTTACTGGTTATTACATCAACTTAGAAGCTTCATCTTTGTTCTACTGTGGTGATTTTAGTGTCTCCGCATACCGCAGCACGTGACATAGCTTTGCAGGCGATAAGAACAACCGATTAAGAGAGAATAGCGGCCAATGTGACGATCTGGCTTTAAGTCGATTCGATAACAAATGACGAAAACGGACGGATTTCTCAGGTTTTTACTACATATGAACACTTTTCACATTCTCCCGTGCAACTCGGCTGCTAGTCCTCCTTTCATACAGAATGTTAAGGTCCTAGCTCATGTCCAAGGCACCAAAGCCAGCTAAAAAGTCAATAATCGATACCTAAAACTTGAATTGGACTACTTCTTACTGGTTATTACATCAACTTAGAAGCTTCATCTGTGTTCTACTGTGGTGATTTTAGTGTCTCCAGATCCCGCAGCACGTGAAATAGCTTTGCAGACGATAAGTACAACCGATTCAGAGAGGAGAGCGGCCAATGTGACGATCTGGCTTTAAGTCGATTCGATAACAAATGACGAAAACGGACGTATTTCTCAGGTTTTTACTACATTTGAACACTTTTCACATTCTCCCGTGCAACGCGGCTGCTAGTCCTCCTTTCATGCAGAATGTTAAGGTCCTAGGTCATGTCCAAGGCACCAAAGCCAGCTATAAAGTCAATAATCGATACCTAAAACTTGAATTGTACTACGTCTTACTGGGTATTACATCAACTTAGAAGCTTCATCTGTGTTCTACTATGGTGCTTTTAGTGTCTCCGCATACCGCAGCACGCGACATAGCTTTGCAGACGATAATTACAACCGTTTCAGAGAGAAGAGCGGCCAATGTGACGATCTGGCTTTAAGTCGATTCGATAACAAATGACGAAAGTAGACGGATTTCTCAGGTTTTTACTACATATGAACACTTTTCACATTCTCCCGTTCACCTCGGCTGCTAGTCCTCCTTCTTATGCAGAATCATAAGGTCCTAGCTCATGTCCAAGGCACCAAAGCCAGCTAAAAAGTCCATAATCAATACCTAAAACTTGAATTGTACTACTTCTTACTGGCTATTACATCAACTTAGAAGCTTCATCTGTGTTCTACTACGGTGCTATTAGTTTCTCCGCATACCGCAGCAGGCGACATAGTTTTGCAGACGATAAGTACAACCGTTTCAGAGAGAAGAGCGGCCAATGTGACGATCTGGCTTTAAGTCGATTCGATAACAAATGACGAAAACTGACGGATTTCTCAGGTTTTTACTACATATGAACACTTTACACTTTCTCCCGTGCAACTCGGATGCTAGTCCTCCTTTCATGCTGAATCTTAAGGTCCTAGCTCATGTCCAAGGCACCAAAGCCAGCTAAAAAGTCACTAATCGATACCTAAAACTTGAATTGTACTACGTCTTACTGGCTATTACATCAACTTAGAAGCTTCATCTGTGTTCTACTATGGTGCTTTTAGTGTCTCCGCATACCGCAGCACGCGACATAGCTTTGCAGACGATAAGTACAACCGTTTCAGGGAGAAGAGCGGCCGATGTGACGATCTGCCTTTAAGTCGATTCGATAACAAATGACGAAAACGGACGTATTTCTCAGGTTTTTAACTACATTTGAACACTTTTCACATTTCCCGTGCAACTCGGCTGCTAGTCCTCCTTTCATGCAGAATCTTAAGGTCCTAGCTCATGTCCAAGGCACCAAAGCCAGCTAAAAAGTCAATAATCGATACCTAAAACTTCAATTGTACTACTTCTTACTGGCTATTACATCAACTTAGAAGCTTCATCTGTGTTCTACTATGGTGCTTTTAGTGTCTCCGCATATCGCAGCACGCGACATAGCTTTGTAGACGAGAAGTACAACCGTTTCAGAGAGAAGAGCGGCCAATGTGACGATCTTGCTTTAAGTAGATTCGATAACAAATGACGAAAACGGACGTATTTCTCAGGTTTTTACTACATTTGAACACTTTTCACATTCTCCCGTGCAACGCGGCTGCTAGTCCTCCTTTCATGCAGAATGTTAAGGTCCTAGGTCATGTCCAAGGCACCAAAGCCAGCTAAAAAGTCAATAATCGATACCTAAAACTTGAATTGTACTACGTCTTACTGGGTATTACATCAACTTAGAAGCTTCATCTGTGTTCTACTATGGTGCTTTTAGTGTCTCCGCATACCGCAGCACGCGACATAGCTTTGCAGACGATAAGTACAACCGTTTCAGAGAGAAGAGCGGCCAATGTGACGATCTGGCTTTAAGTCGATTCGATAACAAATGACGAAAGTAGACGGATTTCTCAGGTTTTTACTACATATGAACACTTTTCTCATTCTCCCGTGCAACTCGGCTGCTAGTCCTCCTTCTTATGCAGAATCATAAGGTCCTAGCTCATGTCCAAGGCACCAAAGCCAGCTAAAAAGTTAATAATCGATACCTAAAACTTCAATTGTACTACTTCTTACTGGCTATTACATCAACTTAGAAGCTTCATCTGTGTTCTACTATGGTGCTTTTCGTGTCTCCGCATACCGCAGCACGCGACATAGCTTTGCAATCGATAAGTATAACCGTTTCAGAGAGAAGAGCGGCCAATGTGACGATCTGGCTTTAAGTCGATTCGATAACAAATGACGAAAACGGACGGATTTCTCAGGTTTTTACTACATATGAACACTTTTCACATTCTCCCGTGCAAATCGGCTGCTAGTCCATTTTTCACGCAGAATGTTAAGGTCCTACCTCATGTCCAAGGCACCAAAGCCAGCTAAAAAGTCAATAATCGATACCGAAAATTGAATTGTACTACTTCTTCCTGGCTATTACATCAACTTAGAAGCTTCATCTGTGTTCTACTATGGTGCTTTTAGTGTCTCAGCATACCGCAGCACGCGAAATAGTTTTGCAGACGATAAGTACAACCGTTTCAGAGAGAAGAGCGGCCAATGTGACGATCTGGCTTTAAGTCGATTCGATAACAAATGACGAAAACGGACCGATTTCTCAGGTTTTTACTACATATGAACACTTTTCTCATTCTCCCGTGCAACTCGGCTGCTAGTCCTCCTTTCATGCAGAATCTTAAGGTCCTAGCTCATGTCCAAGGCACCAAAGCCAGCTAAAAAGTCAATAATCGATACCTAAAACTTGAATTGGATTACTTCTTACTGGCTATTACAGCAACTTAGAAGCTTCATCTGTGTTCTACTATGGTGCTTTTAGTGTCTCCGCATGCCACAGCACGCGACATAGCTTTGCAATCGATAAGTACAAAAGTTTCAGAGAGAAGAGCGGCCAATGTGGCGATCTGGCTTTAAGGCGATTCGATAACAAATGACGAAAACGGACCTATTTCTCAGGTTTTTACTACATATGAACACTTTTCACATTCTCCCGTGCAACTCGGCTGCTAGTCCTCCTTTCATGCAGAATCTTAAGGTCCTAGCTCATGTCCAAAGCACCAAAGCCTGCTAAAGATCAATATTCAATACCTAAAAATTGAATTGGATTACTTCTTACTGGCTATTACAGCAACTTAGAAGCTTCATCAGTGTTCTACTATGGTGCTTTTAGTGTCTCCGCATACCGCAGCACGCGACATAGCTTTGCAGACGAAAAGTACAAGCGTTTCAGAGAGAAGATCGGAAAATGTGACGATCTGGATTTAAGTCGATTCGATAACAAATGACGAAAACGGACGTATTTCTCAGGTTTTTACTACTTTTGAACACTTTTTACATTCTCCCGTGCACCTCGGCTGCTAGTCCTCCTTCATGCAAAATCTTAAGTTCCTAGCTCGTGTCCAAGGCACCAAAGAAGGGTAAAATGTCAATAACCGATAGCTAAAACTTGAATTGTACTACTTTTTACTTGCTATTACATCAACTTAGAAGCTTCATCTGTGTTCTACTATGGTACTTTTAGTGTCTCCGCATGCCACAGCACGCGACATAGCTTTGCAATCGATAAGTACAAAAGTTTCAGAGAGAAGAGCGGCCAATGTGGCGATCTGGCTTTAAGGCGATTCGATAACAAATGACGAAAACGGACCTATTTCTCAGGTTTTTACTACATATGAACACTTTTCACATTCTCCCGTGCAACTCGGCTGCTAGTCCTCCTTTCATGCAGAAGCTTAAGGTCCTAGCTCATGTCCAAAGCACCAAAGCCTGCTAAAGATCAATATTCAATACCTAAAACTTGAATTGGATTACTTCTTACTGGCTATTACAGCAACTTAGAAGCTTCATCTGTGTTCTACTATGGTGCTTTTAGTGTCTCCGCATACCGCAGCACGCGACATAGAATTGCAGACGAAAAGTACAAGCGTTTCAGAGAGAAGATCGGAAAATGTGACGATCTGGCTTTAAGTCGATTCGATAACAAATGACGAAAATGGAAGGATTTCTCGGGTTTTTGCTACATATGAACACTTTCACATTCTTCCGTGCAACTCGGATGCTAGTCCTCCTTCATGCAAAATCTTAAGTTCCCGGCTAATGTCCAAGGCACAAAATCCAGCTAAAAATTCAATATTCATTACCTAAAACTCGAATTGTATTACTTCTTACTGGCTATTACATCAACTTAGAAGCTTGATCTGTGTTCTACTATGGTGCTTTTAGTGTCTCAGCATACCGCAGCACGCGACATAGCTTTGCAGACGATAAGTACAAGTGTTTCAGAGAGAAGAGCGGCCAATGCGACGATCTGGCTTTAAGTCGATTCGATAATAAATGACGAAAACGGACGGATTTCTCAGGTTTTTACTACATTTGAACACTTTTCACATTCTCCCGTGCAACTCGGCTGCTAGTCCTCCTTTCATGCTGAATATTAAGGTCCTAGCTCATGTCCAAGGCACAAAATCCAGCAAAAAATTCAATATTCAATACCTAAAACTCGAATTTTACTACTTCTTACTGGCTATTACATCAACTTAGAAGCTTGATCTGTGTTCTACTATGGTGCTTTTAGTGTCTCAGCATACCGCAGCACGCGACATAGCTTTGCAGACGATAAGTACAAGTGTTTCAGAGAGAAGAGCGGCCAATGTGACGATCTGGCTTTAAGTCGATTCGATATCAAATAACGAAAACGGACGGATGTCTAGGTTTTTACCACATATGAACACTTTTCATATTCTCCCGTCCAACTCCGCTGCTAATCCTCCTTTCATGCAGAATCTTAAGGACCTAGCTCATGTCCAAGGCACCAAAGCCAGCTAAAAAGTCAATAATCGATACCTAAAACTTGAATTGTACTACATCTTACTGGCTATTACATCAACTTAGAAGCTTCATCTGTGTTCTACGATGGTGCTTTTAGTGTCTCCGCATACCGCAGCACGAGATATAGCTTTGCAGACGATAAATGTAACCGTTTCAGACAGAAGTGCGGCTAATGTGACGATCTGGCTTTATGTCGATTCGATAACAAATGAGGAAAACGGACGGATTTCTCAGGTTATAACTACATATGAACACTTTTCACATTCTCCCGTGCAACTCGGCTGCTAGTCCTCCTTTCATGCAGAATGTTAAGGTCCTAGCTCATGTCCAAGGCACCAAAGCCAGCTTAAAAGTCAATAATCGATACCTAAAACTTGAATTGTACTACATCTGACTGGCTATTACATCAACTTAGAAGCCTCATCTGTGTTCTACTACGGTGAATTTAGTGTCTCCGCACACCGCAGCACGCGACATTGCTTTGTAGACGATAAGTACAACAGTTTCAGAGAGATGAGCGGCCAATGTGACGAACTGGCTTGAAGTCGGTTCGATAACAAAAGACGAAAACGGACCGATTTCTCAGGTTTTTACTACATATGAACACTTTTCACATTCTCCCGTGCAACTCGGCTGCTAGTCCTCCGTTCATGCAGAATGTTAAGGTCCTAGCTCAAGTCCAAGGCACCAAAGCCAGCTAAAAAGTAAATAATCGATACCTAAAACTTGAATTGTACTACTTCTTCCTGGCTATTACATCAACTTAGAAGCTTCATCTGTGTTCTACTATGGTGCTTTTACTGTCTCCGCATACCGCAGCACGCGACATAGCTTTGCAGAGGAGAAGTTCAACCGCTTCAGAGAGAAGAGCGGCCAATGTGACGATCTGGCTTTAAATCGATTCGATAACAAATGACGAGAACGGACGGATTTCTCAGGCTTTTACTACATATGAACACTTTTCACATTCTCCCGTGCAACTCGGCTGCTACTCCTCCTTCATGCAAAATCTAAATTTCCTAGCTCATGTCCAAGGCACCAAAGAAGGGTAAAAAGTCAATAACCGATACCTAAAACTTTATTTCTACTACTTCTTACTAGCTATTATATCAACTTAGAAGCTTCATCTGTGTTCTACTATGGTGCTTTTAGTGTGTCCGCATACCGCAGCACGCGACATAGCTTTGCAGACGATAAGTACAACCGTTTTAGAGAGAAGAGCGGCCAATGTGACGATCTGGCTTTAAGTCGGTTCCATAACAAGTGACGTAAACGGACCGATTTCTCAGGTTTTTACTACATATGAAAACATTTCACATTCTCCCGTGCAACTCCGCTGCTAATCCTCCTTTCATGCAGAATCCTAAGGTCCTAGCTCGTGTCCAAGGCACCAAAGCCAGCTAAAAATTCAATATTGAATACCTAAAACTTGAATTGTACTACTTCTTACTGGCTATTACATCAACTTAGAAGCTTCATCTGTGTTCTACTATGGTGCTCTTAGTGTCTCCGCATACCGCAGCACGCGACATAGCTTTGCAATCGATAAGTACAACCGTTTCAGAGAGAAGAGCGGCCAATGTGACGATCTGGCTTTAAGTCGATTCGATAACAAATGACGAAAACGGACGTATTTCTCAGGTTTTTACTACATTTGAAGACTTTTCACATTCTCCCGTGCAACTCGGCTGCTAGTCCCCCTTTCATGCAGAATAATAAGGTCCTAGCTCATGTCCAAGCACCAAAGCCAGCAAAAAATTCAATATTCAATACCTAAAACTTGAATTGTACTACTTCTTACTGGCTATTACATCAACTTAGAAGCTTCATCTGTGTTCTACTATGGTGCTTTTAGTGTCTCCGCATACCGCAGCACGCGACATAGTTTTGCAATCGATAAGTACAACCGTTTCAGAGAGAAGAGCGGCCAATGTGACGATCTGGCTTTAAGTCGATTCGATAACAAATGACGAATACGGACGGATTTCTCGGGTTTTTTCTACATGTGAAGACTTTTCACATTCTCCCGTGCAAATCGGCTGCTAGTCCTCCTTTCATGCAGAATCCTAAGGTCCTAGCTCATGTCCAAAGCACCAAAGCCAGCTAAAAATTCAATATTGAATACCTAAAACTTGAATTGTACTACATCTTACTGGCTATTACATCAACTTAGAAGCTTCATCTGTGTTCTACTACGGTGCTTTTAGTGTCTCCGCATACCGCAGCACGCGACATAGCTTTGCAATCGATAAGTGCAACCGTTTCAGAGAGAAGAGCGGCCAATGTGACGATCTGGCTTTAAGTCGATTCGATAACAAATGACGAAAACGGACGGATTTCTCAGATTTTTACTACATTTGAAGACTTTTCACATTCTCCCGTGCAACTCGGCTGCTAGTCCCCCTTTCATGCAGAATAATAAAGTCCTAGCTCATGTCCAAGCACCAAAGCCAGCTAAAAATTCAATATTCAATACCTTAAACTTGAATTGTACTACTTCTTACTGGCTATTACATCAACTTAGAAGCATAATCTGTGTTCTACTATAGTGCTTTTAGTGTCTCAGCATACCGCAGCACGCGACATAGCTTTGCAGACGATAAGTACAACCGTTTCAGAGAGAAGAGCGACCAATGTGACGATCTGGCTTTAAGTCGACTCGATAACAAATGACGAAAACGGACGGATGTCTCAGGTTTTTACTACATATGAACACTTTTCACATTCTCCCGTGCAACTCCGCTGCTAATCCTCCGTTCATGCAGAATCTTAAGGTCCTAGCTCATGTCCAAGGCAGCAAAGATAGCTAAAAAGTCAATAATCGATATCTAAAACTTGAATTGTACTACTTCTTACTGGCTATTACATCAACTTAGAAGCTTCATCTGTGTTCTACTATGGTGCTTTTAGTGTCTCCGCATACCGCAGCACGCGACATAGCTTTGCAGACGATAAGTACAACCGTTTCAGAGAGAAGAGCGGCCAATGTGACGATCTGGCTTTAAGTCGATTCGATAACAAATGACGAAAACGGACGGATTTCTCAGGTTTTTAATACATTTGAACACTTTTCACATTCACCCGTGCAACTCGGATGCTAGTCCTCCTTTCATGCAGAATATTAAGGTCCTAGCTCATGTCCAAGGCACCAAAGCCAGCTAAAAATTCAATATTCAATACCAAAAACTTGAATTGCACTACTTCTTACTGGCTATTACATCAACTTAGAAGCTTCATCTGTGTTCTACTATGGTGCTTTTAGTGTCTCCGCATACCGCAGCACGCGACATAGTTTTGCAATCGATAAGTACAACCGTTTCAGAGAGAAGAGCGGCCAATGCGACGATCTGGCTTTAAGTCGATTCGATAACAAATGACGAAAACGGACGGATTTCTCAGGTTTTTACTACATATGAACACTTTTCACATTCTCCTGTGCAACTCGGCTGCTAGTCCTCCTTTCATGCAGAATCTTAAGGTCCTAGCTCAAGTCCAAGGCACCAAAGCCAGCTAAAAAGTCAATATTCAATACCTAAAACTTGAATTGTACTACTTCTTACTGGCTATTACATCAACTTAGAAGCTTCATCTGTGTTCTGCTATGGTGCTATTAGTGTCTCAGCATGCCGCAGCACGCGACATAGCTTTGCAGACGATAAGTACAACCGTTTCAGAGAGAAGAGCGGCCAATGTGACGATCTGGCTTTAAGTCGATTCGATAACAAATGACGAAAACGGACGGATGTCTCAGGTTTTTATTACATATGGACACTATTCACATTCTCCCGTGCAACTCGGCTGCTAGTCCTCCTTCATGCAAAATCTTAATTTCCTAGCTCATGTCCAAGGCACCAAAGAAGGGTAAAAAGTCAATAACCGATACCTAAAACTTGAATTGTACTACTTCTTACTGGCTATTACATCAACTTAGAAGCTTCATCTGTGTTCTACTATGGTGCTTTTCCTGTTTCCGCTTACAGCAACACGCGACATAGCTTTGCAATCGATAAGTACAACCGTTTCAGAGAGAAGAGCGGCCAATGTGACGATCTGGCTTTAAGTCGATTCGATAACAAATGACGAAAACGGACGTATTTCTCAGGTTTTTACTACATTTGAAGACTTTTCACATTCTCCCGTGCAACTCGGCTGCTAGTCCCCCTTTCATGCAGAATAATAAGGTCCTAGCTCATGTCGAAGCACCAAAGCCAGCAAAAAATTCAATATTCAATACCTAAAACTTGAATTGTACTACTTCTTACTGGCTATTACATCAACTTAGAAGCTTCATCTGTGTTCTACTATGGTGCTTTTAGTGTCTCCGCATACCGCAGCACGCGACATAGTTTTGCAATCGATAAGTACAACCGTTTCAGAGAGAAGAGCGGCCAATGTGACGATCTGGCTTTAAGTCGATTCGATAACAAATGACGAATACGGACGGATTTCTCGGGTTTTTTCTACATGTGAAGACTTTTCACATTCTCCCGTGCAAATCGGCTGCTAGTCCTCCTTTCATGCAGAATCCTAAGGTCCTAGCTCATGTCCAAAGCACCAAAGCCAGCTAAAAATTCAATATTGAATACCTAAAACTTGAATTGTACTACATCTTACTGGCTATTACATCAACTTAGAAGCTTCATCTGTGTTCTACTATGGTGCTTTTAGTGTCTCCGCATACCGCAGCACGCGACATAGCTTTGCAATCGATAAGTGCAACCGTTTCAGAGAGAAGAGCGGCCAATGTGACGATCTGGCTTTAAGTCGATTCGATAACAAATGACGAAAACGGACGTATTTCTCAGATTTTTACTACATTTGAAGACTTTTCACATTCTCCCGTGCAACTCGGCTGCTAGTCCCCCTTTCATGCAGAATAATAAAGTCCTAGCTCATGTCCAAGCACCAAAGCCAGCTAAAAATTCAATATTCAATACCTAAAACTTGAATTGTACTACTTCTTACTGGCTATTACATCAACTTAGAAGCATAATCTGTGTTCTACTATAGTGCTTTTAGTGTCTCAGCATACCGCAGCACGCGACATAGCTTTGCAGACGATAAGTACAACCGTTTCAGAGAGAAGAGCGACCAATGTGACGATCTGGCTTTAAGTCGATTCGATAACAAATGACGAAAACGGACGGATGTCTCACGTTTTTACTACATATGAACACTTTTCACATTCTCCCGTGCAACTCAGCTGCTAATCCTCCGTTCATGCAGAATCTTAAGGTCCTAGCTCATGTCCAAGGCAGCAAAGATAGCTAAAAAGTCAATAATCGATATCTAAAACTTGAATTGTACTACTTCTTACTGGCTATTACATCAACTTAGAAGCTTCATCTGTGTTCTACTATGGTGCTTTTAGTGTCTCCGCATACCGCAGCACGCGACATAGCTTTGCAGACGATAAGTACAACCGTTTCAGAGAGAAGAGCGGCCAATGTGACGATCTGGCTTTAAGACGATTCGATAACAAATGACGAAAACGGACGGATTTCTCAGGTTTTTACTACATTTGAACACTTTTCACATTCGCCCGTGCAACTCGGATGCTAGTCCTCCTTTCATGCAGAATATTAAGGTCCTAGCTCATGTCCAAGGCACCAAAGCCAGCTAAAAATTCAATATTCAATACCAAAAACTTGAATTGCACTACTTCTTACTGGCTATTACATCAACTTAGAAGCTTCATCTGTGTTCTACTATGGTGCTTTTAGTGTCTCCGCATACCGCAGCACGCGACATAGTTTTGCAATCGATAAGTACAACCGTTTCAGAGAGAAGAGCGGCCTATGTGACGATCTGGCTTTAAGTCGATTCGATAACAAATGACGAAAACGGACGGATTTCTCAGGTTTTTACTACATATGAACACTTTTCACATTCTCCTGTGCAACTCGGCTGCTAGTCCTCCTTTCATGCAGAATCTTAAGGTCCTAGCTCAAGTCCAAGGCACCAAAGCCAGCTAAAAAGTCAATATTCAATACCTAAAACTTGAATTGTACTACTTCTTACTGGCTATTACATCAACTTAGAAGCTTCATCTGTGTTCTGCTATGGTGCTTTTAGTGTCTCAGCATGCCGCAGCACGCGACATAGCTTTGCAGACGATAAGTACAACCGTTTCAGAGAGAAGAGCGGCCAATGTGACGATCTGGCTTTAAGTCGATTCGATAACAAATGACGAAAACGGACGGATGTCTCAGGTTTTTATTACATATGGACACTATTCACATTCTCCCGTGCAACTCGGCTGCTAGTCCTCCTTCATGCAAAATCTTAATTTCCTAGCTCATGTCCAAGGCACCAAAGAAGGGTAAAAAGTCAATAACCGATACCTAAAACTTGAATTGTACTACTTCTTACTGGCTATTACATCAACTTAGAAGCTTCATCTGTGTTCTACTATGGTGCTTTTCCTGTTTCCGCTTACAGCAACACGCGACATAGTTTTGCAATCGATAAGTACAACCGTTTCAGAGAGAAGAGCGGCCAATGTGACGATCTGGCCTTAAGTCGATTCGATAACAAATGACGAATACGGACGGATTTCTCGGGTTTTTACTACATGGGAAGACTTTTCACATTCTCCCGTGCAAATCGGCTGCTAGTCCTCCTTTCATGCAGAATGTTAAGGTCCTAGCTCATGTCCAAGGCACCAAAGCCAGCTAAAAAGTCAATAATCGATACCTAAAACTTGAATTGTACTACTTCTTCCTTTGTCTTACATCAACTTAGAAGCTTCATCTGTGTTCTACTATGGTGCTTTTAGTGTGTCCGCATACCACAGTACGCGACATAGCTTTGCAGACGATAAGTACAACTTTTTCAGAGAGAAGAGCGGCCAATGTGACGATCTGGCTTGAAGTCGATTCGATAACTAATGACGAAAACGGACGGATTTCTCAGGTTTTTACTACATATGAACACTTTTCACATTCTCCCGTGCAACTCGGCTGCTAGTCCTCCTTTCATGCAGAATCTTAAGGTCCTAGCTCATGTCCAAGGCACCAAAGCCAGCTAAAAAGTCAATAATCGATACCTAAAACTTGAATTGTACTACTTCTTACTGGCTATTACATCAACTTAGAAGCTTCATCTGTGTTCTACTATGGTGCTTTTAGTGTCTCCGCATGCCGCAGCACGCGACATAGCTTTGCAATCGATAAGTACAACCGTTTCAGAGAGAAGAGCGGCCAATGTGACGATCTGGCTTTAAGTCGATTCGATAACAAATGACGAAAACGGACGGATTTTTCAGGTTTTTACTACATATTTGACACTTTTCACATTCCCCCGTGCAAATCGGCTGCTAGTCCTCCTTTCATGCAGAATCTTAAGGTCCTAGCTCATGTCCAAGGCACCAAAGCCAGCTAAAAAGTCAATAATCGATACCTAAAACTTGAATTGTACTATATCTTACTGGCTATTACATCAACTTAGAAGCATCATCTGTGTTCTACTATGGTGCTTTTACTGTCTCCGCATACCGCAGAACGCCACATAGCTTTGCAGACGATAAGTACAACCGTTTCAGAGAGAAGAGCGGCCAATGTGACGATCTGGCTTTAAGTCGATTCGATAACAAATGACGAAAACGGACGGATGTCTCAGGTTTTTACTACATATGAACACTATTCACATTCTCCCGTGCAACTCGGCTGCTAGTCCTCCTTCATGCAAAATCTTAAATTCCTAGCTGATATCCAAGGCACCAAAGAAGGGTAAAAAGTCAATAACCGATACCTAAAACTTGAATTGTACTACTTCTTCCTGGCTATTACTTCAACTTAGAAGCTTCATCTGTGTTCTACTACGGTGCTTTTACTGTCTCCGCATACCGCAGAACGCGACATAGTTTTGCAATCGATAAGTACAACCGTTTCAGAGAGAAGAGCGGCCAATGTGACGATCTGGCCTTAAGTCGATTCGATAACAAATGACGAATACGGACGGATTTCTCGGGTTTTTACTACATGGGAAGACTTTTCACATTCTCCCGTGCAAATCGGCTGCTAGTCCTCCTTTCATGCAGAATGTTAAGGTCCTACCTCATGTCCAAGGCACCAAAGCCAGCTAAAAAGTCAATAATCGATACCTAAAACTTGAATTGTACTACTTCTTCCTTTGTCTTACATCAACTTAGAAGCTTCATCTGTGTTCTACTATGGTGCTTTTAGTGTGTCCGCATACCGCAGCACGCGACATAGCTTTGCAGACGATAAGTACAAGTGTTTCAGACAGAAGAGCGGCCAATGTGACGATCTGGCTTTAAGTCGATTCGATAACAAATGACGAAAACGGACGGATTTCTCAGGTTTTTACTACATATGAACACTTTTCACATTCTCCCGTGCAACTCGGCTGCTAGTCCTCCTTACATGCAGAATCTTAAAGTCCTAGCTCATGTCCAAGGCACCAAAGCCAGCTAAAAAGTAAATAATCGATACCTAAATCTCTAATTGGTCTACTTCTTACTGGCTATTACATCAACTTAGAAGCTTCATCTGTGTTCTCCTATGGTGCTTTTCTGTTTCCGCCTACGGCAACACGCGACATAGCTTTGCAGACGATAAGTACAACCGTTTCTGAGAGCAGAGCGACCAATGTGACGATCTGGCTTTAAGTCGATTCGACAACAAATGACGAAAACGGACGGATTACTCAGGTCTTTACTTCATATGAACACTTTTTACATTCTCCCCTGCAACTCGGCTGCTATTCCTCCTTTCATGCAGAATCTTAAGGTCCTAGCTCATGTCCAAGGCACCAAAGCCAGCTAAAAAGTCAATAATCGATACCTAAAACTTGAATTGTACTACTTCTTACTGGCTATTACATCAACATGGAAGCTTCATCTGTGTTCTACTATGCTGCTCTTAGTGTCTCAGCATACCGCAGCATGCGACATAGCTTTGCAGACGATAAGTACAAGCGGTTCAGAGAGAAGAGCGGCCAATGTGACGATCTGGCTTTAAGTCGATTCCATAACAAATTACGAAAACGGACGAATTTCTGAGGTTTTTACTACATATGAACACTTTTCACATTCTCCCGTGCTACTCGGCTGCTAGTCCTCCTTTCATGCAGAATCTTAAGGTCCTAGCTCATGTCCAAGGCACCAAAGCTAGCTAAAAAGTCAATAATCGATACCTAAAACTTGAATTGTACTACATCTTCCTGGCTATTACATCAACTTAGAAGCTTCATCTGTGTTCTACTATGGTGCTTTTAGTGTCTCCGCATACCGCAGCACGCGACATAGCTTTGCAGACGATAAGTACTACCGTTTCAGAGAGAAGAGCGGCCAATGTGACGATCTGGCTTTACGTCGATTCGATAACAAATGACGAAAACGGAAGGATTTCTCAGGTTTTTACTACATATGAACACTTTTCACATTCTCCCGTGCAAATCGGCTGCTAGTCCTCCTTTCATGCAGAATCATAAGGTCCTAGCTCATGTCCAAGGCACCAAAGCCAGCTAAAAAGTCAATAATTGATACCTAAAACTTGAATTGTACTACTTCTTACTGGCTATTACATCAACTTAGAATCTTTATCTGTGTTCTACTATGGTGCTTTTAGTGTCTCAGAATACCGCACCACGCGACATAGCTTTGCAGACGATAAGTACAACCGTTTCAGAGAGAAGAGCGGCCAATGTGACGATCTGGCTTTAAGTCGATTCGATAACAAATGAGGAAAATGGACGGATTTCTCAGGTTTTTACTACATATGAACACTTTTCACATTCTCCCGTGCAACTCGGCTGCTAGTCCTCCTTTCATGCAGAATGTTAAGGTCCTAGCTCATGTCCAAGGCACCAAAGCCGGCTAAAAAGTCAATAATCGATACCTAAAACTTGAATTGTACTACTTCTTACTGGCTATTACATCAACTTAGAAGCTTCATCTGTGTTCTACTATGGTGCTTTTAGTGTCTCCGCATTCCGCAGCACGCGACATAGCTTTGCAATCGATAAGTACAACCGTTTCAGAGAGAAGAGCGGCCAATGTGACGATCTAGCGTTAAGTCGATTCAATAACAAATGACGAAACCGACGGATTTCTCAGGTCTTTACTACATATGAACACTTTTCACATTCTCCCGTGCAAATCGGCTGCTAGTCCTCCTTTCATGTAGAATCATATGGTCCTAGCTCATGTCCAAGGCACCATAGCCAGCTAAAAAGTCAATAATCGATACCTAAAACTTGAATTGTACTACTTCTTCCTGGCTATTACATCAACTTAGAAGCTTCATCTGTGTTCTACTATGGTGCTTTTAGTGTCTCCGCATACCGCAGCACGCGACATAGCTTTGCAGACGATAAGTACAACCGTTTCAGAGAGAAGATCGGCCAATGTGACGATCTGGCTTTAAGTCGGTTCGATAACAAATGACGAAAACGGACCGATTTCTCAGGTTTTTACTACATATGAACACTATTCACATTCTCCAGTGCAACTCGGCTGCTAGTCCTCCTTTCATGCAGAATCGTAAGGTCCTAGCTCATGTCCAAGGCACCAAAGCCAGCTAAAAAGTCAATATTCAATACCTAAAACTTGAATTGTACTACTTCTTACTGGCTATTACATCAACTTAGAAGCTTCATCTGTGTTCTACTATAGTGCTTTTAGTGTCTCAGCATACTGCAGCACGCCACATAGCTTTGCAGCGATACGTACAACCGTTTCAGAGAGAAGAGCGGCCAATGTGACGATCTGGCTTGAAGAAGATTCGATAACAAATGACGAAAACGGACGGAATTCTTGGTTTTTACTACATATGAACACTTTTCATATTCTCCCGTTCAACTCCGCTGCTAATCCTCCTTTCATGCAGAAGCTTAAGGTCCTAGCTCATGTCCAAGGCACCAAAGCCAGCTAAAAAGTCAATAATCGATACCTAAAACTTGAATTGTACTACTTCTTACTGGCTATTACATAAACTTGTAAGCTTCATCTGTGTTCTACTATGGAGCTTTTACTGTTTCCGCATAATGCAGCACGCGACATAGCTTTGCAGACGGTAAGTACAACCGTTTCAGGGAGAAGAGCGGCCAATGAGACGATCTGGCTTTAAGTCGATTCGATAACAAGTGACGAAAACGGACCGATTTCTCAGGTTTTTACTACATATGAACACTTTTCACATTCTCCCGTGCAACTTGGCTCCTCGTCCTCCTTTCATGCAGGATCTTAAGGTCCTAGCTCATGTCCAAGGCACCAAAGCCAGCTAAAAAGTCAATATTCAATACCTAAAACTTGAATTGTACTACTTCTTACTGGCTATTACATCTACTTAGAAGCTTCATCTGTGTTCTACTATGGTGCTTTTAGTGTCTCAGCGTACCGCAGCACGCGACATAGCTTTGCAGACGATAAGTACAAGTGTTTCAGAGAGAAGAGCGGCCAATGTGACGATCTGGCTTTAGGTCGATTCGATAACAAATGACGAAAACGTACGGATTTCTCAGGTTTGTACTACATATGAACACTTTTCACATTCTCCAGTGCAACTCGGCTGCTAGTCCTCCTTTCATGCAGAATGTTAAGGTCCTAGCTCATGTCGAAGGCACCAAAGCCAGCTAAAAAGTCAATAATCGATACCTAAAACTTGAACTGTACTACTTCTTACTGGCTATTACATCAACGTAGAAGCTTCATCTGTGTTCTACTATGGTGCTTTTAGTGTCTCAGAATACCACAGCACGCGACATAGCTTTGCAGACGATAAGTACAACCGTTTCAGATAGAAGAGCGGCCAATGTGACGATCTGGCTTGAAGAAGATTCGATAACAAATGACGAAAACGGACGGATTTCTAGGTTTTTACTACATATGAACACTTTTCATATTCTCCCGTGCAACTCCGCTGCTAATCCTCCTTTCATGCAGAAGCTTAAGGTCCTAGCTCATGTCCAAGGCACCAAAGCCAGCTAAAAATTCAATATTCAATACCTAAAACTTGAATTGTACTACTTCTTACTGGATATTACATCTACTTAGAAGCTTCATCTGTGTTCTACTATGGTGCTTTTAGTGTCTCCGCATACCGCAGCACGCGACATAGCTTTGCAGACGATAAGTACTACCGTTTCAGAGAGAAGAGCGGCCAATGTGACGATCTGGCTTTACGTCGATTCGATAACAAATGACGAAAACGGAAGGATTTCTCAGGTTTTTACTACATATGAACACTTTTCACATTCTCCCGTGCAAATCGGCTGCTAGTCCTCCTTTCATGCAGAATGTTAAGGTCCTAGCTCATGTCCAAGGCACCAAAGCCAGCTAAAAAGTCAATAATTGATACCTAAAACTTGAATTGTACTACTTCTTACTGGCTATTACATCAACTTAGAAGCTTTATCTGTGTTCTACTATGGTGCTTTTAGTGTCTCGGAATACCGCACCACGCGACATAACTTTGCAGACGATAAGTACAACCGTTTCAGAGTGAAGAGCGGCCAATGTGACGATCTGGCTTTAAGTAGATTCGATAACAAATGACGTAAACGGACGGATGTCTCAGTTTTTTACTACATATGAACATGTTTCACATTCTCCCGTGCAACTCGGCTGCTAGTCCTCCTTTCATGTAGAATCATAAGGTCCTAGCTCATGTCCAAGGCACCATAGCCAGCTAAAAAGTCAATAATCGATACCTAAAACTTGAATTGTACTACTTCTTCCTGGCTATTACATCAACTTAGAAGCTTCATCTGTGTTCTACTATGGTGCTTTTAGTGTCTCCGCATACCGCAGCACGCGACATAGCTTTGCAGACGATAAGTACAACCGTTTCAGAGAGAAGATCGCCCAATGTGACGATCTGGCTTTAAGTCGGTTCGATAACAAATGACGAAAACGGACCGATTTCTCAGGTTTTTACTACATATGAACACTATTCACATTCTCCAGTGCAACTCGGCTGCTAGTCCTCCTTTTATGCAGAATCGTAAGGTCCTAGCTCATGTCCAAGGCACCAAAGCCAGCTAAAAAGTCAATATTCAATACCTAAAACTTGAATTGTACTACTTCTTACTGGCTATTACATCAACTTAGAAGCTTCATCTGTGTTCTACTATAGTGCTTTTAGTGTCTCAGCATACTGCAGCACGCCACATAGCTTTGCAGACGATAAGTACAACCGTTTCAGAGAGAAGAGCCCCCAATGTGACGATCTGGCTTTAAGTCGATTCGATAACAAATGACGAAAACGGACGGATTTCTCAGGTTTTTACTACATATGAACACTTTTCACATTCTCCCGTGCAACTCGGCTGCTAGTCCTCCTTTCATGCAAAATCTTAATTTCCTAGCTCATGTTCAAGGCACCAAAGAAGGGTAAAAACTCAATAACCGATACCTAAGACTTTAATTGTACTACTTCTTACTGGCTATTACGTCAACTTAGAAGCTTCATCTGTGTTCTACTATGGTGCTTTTAGTGTGTCCGCATACCGCAGCACGCGACATAGCTTTGCAGACGATAAGTACAACCATTTCAGCGAGAAGAGCGGCCAATGTGAAGACCTGGCTTTAAGAAGATTCGATAACAAATGACGAAAACGGACGGAATTCTTGGTTTTTACTACATATGAACACTTTTCATATTCTCCCGTGCAACTCCGCTGCTAATCCTCCTTTCATGCAGAAGCTTAAGGTCCTAGCTCATGTCCAAGGCACCAAAGCCAGCTGAAAAGTCAATAATCGATACCTAAAACTTGAATTGTACTACTTCTTACTGGCTATTACATAAACTTGTAAGCTTCATCTGTGTTCTACTATGGAGCTTTTACTGTCTCCGCATAATGCAGCACGCGACATAGCTTTGCAGACGATAAGTACAACCGTTTCAGGGAGAAGAGCGGCCAATGAGACGATCTGGCTTTAAGTCGATTCGATAACAAGTGACGAAAACGGACCGATTTCTCAGGTTTTTACTACATATGAACACTTTTCACTTTCTCCCGTGCAACTTGGCTCCTCGTCCTCCTTTCATGCAGAATCTTAAGGTCCTAGCTCATGCCCAAGGCACCAAAGCCAGCTAAAAAGTCAATATTCAATACCTAAAACTTGAATTGTACTACTTCTTACTGGCTATTACATCAACTTAGAAGTTTCATCTGTGTTCTACTATGGTGCTTTTAGTGTCTCCGCATACCGCAGCACGCGACATAGCTTTGCAGACGATAAGTACTACCGTTTCAGTGAGAAGAGCGGAAAATGTGACGATCTGGCTTGAAGAAGATTCGAAAACAAATGACGAAAACGGACAGATTTCTAGGTTTTTACTACATATGAACACTTTTCATATTCTCCCGTGCAACTCCGCTGCTAATTATCCTTTCATGCAGAAGCTTAATGTCCTAGCTCATGTCCAAGGCACCAAAGCCAGCTAAAAAGTCAATAATCGATACCTAAAACTTGAATTGTACTACTTATTTCTGGCTACTACATCAACTTAGAAGCTTCATCTGTGTTCTACTATGGTGCTTTTACTGTCTCCGCATACCGCAATACGCGACATAGGTTTGCACACGATAAGTACAACCGTTTCAGAGAAGAAGAGCGGCCAATGTGACGATCTGGCTTTAAGTAGATTCGATAACAAATGACGTAAACGAACGGATGTCTCAGGTTTTTACTACATATGAACATTTTTCACATTCTCCCGTGCAACGCGGCTGCTAGTCCTCCTTTCATGCAGAATCTTAAGGTCCTAGCTCATGTCCAAGGTACCAAAGCCAACTGAAAAGTCAATAATCGATACCTAAAACTTGAATTGTACTACATCTTACTGGCTATTACATCAACTTAGAAGCTTCATCTGTGTTCTACTATGGTGGTTTTAGTGTCTCCGCATACCGCATCACGCGACATAGCTTCGCAGACGATAAGTACAACCGTTTCAGAGAGAAGAGCGGCCAATGAGACGATCTGGCTTTAAGTCGGTTCGATAACAAATGACGAAAACGGACCGATTTCTCAGGTTTTTACTACATATGAACACTTTTGACATTCTCCCGTGCAACTCGGCTGCTAGTCCTCCTTACATGCAGAATCTTAAGGTCCTAGCTCATGTCCAAGGCACCGAAGCCAGCTAAAAAGTCAATAATCGATACCTAAAACTTGAATTGTACTACTTCTTACTGGCTATTACATTAACTTAGAAGCATCATCTGTGTTCTACTATGGTGCTTTTACTGTCTCCGCATACCGCAGAACGCCACATAGCTTTGCAGACGATAAGTACAACCGTTTCAGAGAGAAGAGCGGCCAATGTGACGATCTGGCTTTAAGTCGATTCGATAACAAATGACGAAAACGGACGGATGTCTCAGGTTTTTACTACATATGAACACTATTCACATTCTCCCGTGCAACTCGGCTGCTAGTCCTCCTTCATGCAAAATCTTAATTTCCTAGCTGATGTCCAAGGCACCAAAGAAGGGTAAAAAGTCAATAACCGATACCTAAAACTTGAATTGTACTACTTCTTACTGGCTATTACATCAACTTAGAAGCTTCATCTGTGTTCTACTATAGTGCTTTTAGTGTCTCAGCATACTGCAGCACGCGACATAGCTTTGCAGACGATAAGTACAACCGTTTCAGAGAGAAGAGCCCCCAATGTGACGATCTGGCTTTAAGTAGATTCGATAACAAATGACGAAAACGGACGGATTTCTCAGGTTTTTACTACATATGAACACTTTTCACATTCTCCCGTGCAACTCGGCTGCTAGTCCTCCTTTCATGCAAAATCTTAATTTCCTAGCTCATGTTCAAGGCACCAAAGAAGGGTAAAAAGTCAATAACCGATACCTAAAACTTTAATTGTACTACTTCTTACTGGCTATTACATCAACTTAGAAGCTTCATCTGTGTTCTACTATGGTGCTTTTAGTGTGTCCACATACCGCAGCACGCGACATAGCTTTGCAGACGATAAGTACAAGCGTTTCAGAGAGAAGAGCGGCCAATGTGACGATCTGGCTTTACGTCGATTCGATAACAAATGACGAAAACGGACGGATTTCTCAGGTTTTTACTACATATGAACACTTTTCACATTCTCCCGTGCAAATCGGCTGCTAGTCCTCCTTTCATGCAGAATCATAAGGTCCTAGCTCATGTCCAAGGCACCAAAGCCAGCTAAAAAGTCAATAATCGATACCTATAACTTGAATTGTACTACTTCTTACTGGCTATTACATCAACTTAGAAGTTTCATCTGTGTTCTACTATGGTGCTTTTACTGTCTCCGCATACCGCAGCACGCGACATAGCTTTGCAGACGATAAGTACAACCGTTTCAGAGAGAAGAGCGGCCAATGTGACGATCTGGCTTTAAGTAGATTCGATAACAAATGACGTAAACGGACGGATGTCTCAGGTTTTTACTACATATTAACATTTTTCACCTTCTCCCGTGGAACTCGGGTGCTAGTCCTCCTTCATGCAAAATCTTAATTTCCTAGCTGATGTCCAAGGCACCAAAGAAGGGTAAAAAGTCAATAACCGATACCTAAAACTTGAATTGTACTACTTCTTACTGGCTATTACATCAACTTAGAAGCTTCATCTGTGTTCTACTATAGTGCTTTAAGTGTCTCAGCATACTGCAGCACGCGACATAGCTTTGCAGACGATAAGTACAACCGTTTCAGAGAGAAGAGCCCCCAATGTGACGATCTGGCTTTAAGTAGATTCGATAACAAATGACGAAAACGGACGGATTTCTCAGGATTTAATACATATGAACACTTTTCACATTCTCCCGTGCAACTCGGCTGCTAGTCCTCCGTTCATGCAAAATCTTAATTTCCTAGCTCATGTTCAAGGCACCAAAGAAGGGTAAAAAGTCAATAACCGATACCTAAAACTTTAATTGTACTACTTCTTACTGGCTATTACATCAACTTAGAAGCTTCATCTGTGTTCTACTATGGTGCTTTTAGTGTGTCCGCATACCGCAGCACGCGACATAGCTTTGCAGACGATAAGTACAAGTGTTTCAGAGAGAAGAGCGGCCAATGTGACGATCTGGCTTTAAATCGATTCGATAACAAATGACGAAAACGGACGGATATCTCAGGTTTTTACTACATATGAACACTTTTCACATTCTCCCGTGCAACTCGGCTGCTAGTCCTCCTTACATGCAGAATCTTAAGGTCCTAGCTGATGTCCAAGTCACCAAAGCCAGCTAAAAAGTCAATAATCGATACCTAAAACTTGAGTTGTACTACTTCTTACTGGCTATTACATCAACTTAGAAGCTTCATCTGTGTTCTACTATGGTGCTTTTAGTGTCTCCGCATACCGCAGCACGCGACATAGCTTTGCAGACGATAAGTACAAGCGTTTCAGAGAGAAGAGCGGCCAATGAGACGATCTGGCTTTACGTCGATTCGATAACAAATGACGAAAACGGACGGATTTCTCAGGTTTTTACTACATATGAACACTTTTCACATTCTCCCGTGCAAATCGGCTGCTAGTCCTCCTTTCATGCAGAATCATAAGGTCCTAGCTCATGTCCAAGGCACCAAAGCCAGCTAAAAAGTCAATAATCGATACCCATAACTTGAATTGTACTACTTCTTACTGGCTATTACATCAACTTAGAAGTTTCATCTGTGTTCTACTATGGTGCTTTTACTGTCTCCGCATACCGCAGCACGCGACATAGCTTTGCAGACGATAAGTACAACCGTTTCAGAGAGAAGAGCACCCAATGTGACGATCTGGCTCTAAGTCGATTCGATAACAAATGACAAAAATGGACGTATTTCTCAGGTTTTTACTACATTTGAACACTTTTCACATTTTCCCGTGCAACTCGGCTGCTAGTCCTCCTTTCATGCAGAATATTAAGGTCCTAGCTCATGTCCAAGGCACCAAAGCCAGCTAAAAAGTCAATAATCGATACCTAAAACTTGAATTGTACTACTTCTTACTGGCTATTACATCAACTTAGAAGCTTCATCTGTGTTCTACTATGGTGCTTTTAGTGTCTCCGCATACCGCAGCACGCGACATAGCCTTGCAGACGATAAGTACTACCGTTTCAGAGAGAAGAGCGGCCAATGTGACGATCTGGCTTGAAGTCGATTCGATAACAAATGACGAAAACGGACCGACTTCTCAGTTTTTTACTACATATGAACACTTTTCATATTATCTCGTGCAAATCGGCTGCTAGCCCTCCTTTCATGCAGAATCATAAGGTCCTAGCTCATGTCCAAGGCACCAAAGCCAGCTAAAAAGTCAATAATCGATACCTAAAACTTGAATTGTACTACATCTTACTGGCTATTACATCAACTTAGAAGCTTCATCTGTGTTCTACTATGGTGCTTTTACTGTCTCCGCATACCGCAGCACGCGACATAGCTTTGCAATCGATAAGTACAACCGTTTCAGAGAGAAGAGCGGCCAATGTGACGATCTAGCTTTAAGTCGATTCAATAACAAATGACGAAACCGACGGATTTCTCAGGTTTTTACTACATATGAACACTTTTCATATTCTCCCGTGCAAATCGGCTGCTAGTCCTCCTTTCATGTAGAATCATAAGGTCCTAGCTCATGTCCAAGGCACCAAAGCCACCTAAAAAGTCAATAATCGATACCTAAAACTTGAATTGTAATACTTCTTCCTGGCTATTACATCAACTTAGAAGCTTCATCTGTGTTCTACTATGGTGCTTTTAGTGTCTCAGCATACCGCAGCACGCGACATAGCTTTGCAGACGATAAGTACAACCGTTTCAGAGAGAAGAGCGGCCAATGTGACGATCTGGCTTTAAGTCGGTTCGATAACAAATGACGAAAACGGACCGATTTCTCAGGTTTTTACTACATATGAACACTATTCACATTCTCCCGTGCAACACGGCTGCTAGTCCTCCTTTCATGCAAAATCTTAATTTCCTAGCGCATGTTCAAGGCACCAAAGAAGTGTGAAAAGTCAATAACCAATACCTAAAACTTTAATTGTACTACTTCTTACTGGCTATTACATCAACTTAGAAGCTTTATCTGTGTTCTACTATGGAGCTTTTAGTGTCTCAGAATACCGCAGCACGCGACATAGCTTTGCAGACGATAAGTACAACCGTTTCAGAGAGAAGAGCGGCCAATGTGACGATCTGGCTTTAAGAAGATTCGATAACAAATGACGAAAACCGACGGATTTCTAGGTTTTTACTACATATGAACACTTTTCATATTCTCCCGTGCAACTCCGCTGCTAATCCTCCTTTCATGCAGAAGCTTAAGGTCCTAGCTCATGTCCAAGGCACAAAAGCCAGCTAAAAAGTCAATAATCGATACCTATAACTTGAATTGTACTACTTCTTACTGGCTATTACATCAACTTAGAAGCTTCATCTGTCTTCTACTATGGTGCTTTTACTGTCTCCGCATACCGCAGCACGCGACATAGCTATGCAGACGATAAGTACAACCGTTTCAGAGAGAAGAGCGGCCAATGTGACGATCTGGCTTTAAGTAGATTCGATAACAAATGACGTAAACGGACGGATGTCTCAGGTTTTTTCTACATATGAACATTTTTCACATTCTCCCGTGAAACTCGGCTGCTAGTCCTCCTTTCATGCAGAATCTTAAGGTCCTAGCTCATGTCCAAGGTACCAAAGCCAGCTGAAAAGTCAATAATCGATACCTAAAACTTGAATTGTACTACTTCTTACTGGCTATTACATCAACTTATAAGCTTCATCTGTGTTCTACTATGGTGATTTTAGTGTCTCCGCATACCCCAGCACGCGACATAGCTTTGCAGACGATAAGTACAACCGTTTCAGAGAGAAGACCGGCCAATGAGACGATCTGCTTTAAGTCGATTCGATAACAAGTGACGTAAACGGACCGATTTTTCAGGTTTTTACTACATATGAACACTTTTCACATTCTCCCGTGCAACTTGGCTCCACGTCCTCCTTTCATGCAGAATCTTAAGGTCCTAGCTCATGTCCAAGTCACCAAAGCCAGCTAAAAAGTCAATATTCAATACCTAAAACTTGAATTGTACTACTTCTTACTGGCTATTACATCAACTTAGAAGCTTCATCTGTGTTCTACTATGGTGCTTTTAGTGTCTCAGCATACCGCTGCACGCGACATAGCTTTGCAGACGATAAGTACAAGTGTTTCAGAGAGAAGAGCGGCCAATGTGACGATCTGGCTTTAAGTCGATTCGATAACAAATGACGAAGACGGACGTATTTCTCAGGTTTTTACTACATTTGAACACTTTTCACATTTTCCCGTGTAACTCGGCTGCTAGTCCTCCTTTCATGCAGAATCTTAAGGTCCTAGCTCATGTCCAAGGCACCAAAGCCAGCTAAAAAGTCAATAATCGATACCTAAAACTTGAATTGTACTACTTCTTACTGGCTATTACATCAACTTAGAAGCTTCATCTGTGTTCTACTATGTTGCTTTCAGTGTCTCCGCATACCGCAGCACGCGACATAGCTTTGCAATCGATAACTACAACCGTTTCAGAGAGATGAGCGGACAATGTGACGATCTGGCTTTAAGTCGATTCGATAACAAATGACGTAAACGGACGGATTTCTAGGTTTTTACTACATATGAACACTTTTCATATTCTCCCGTGCAACTCCGCTGCTAATCCTCCTTTCACGTAGAATCATAAGGTCCTAGCTCATGTCCAAGGCACCAAAGCCAGCTTAAAAGTCAATAATCGATACCTAAAACTTGAATTGTACTACTTCTTCCTGGCTATTACATCAACTTAGAAGCTTCATCTGTGTTCTACTATGGTGCCTTTCCTGTTTCCGCCTACGGCAACACGCGACATAGCTTTGCAGACGATAAGCACAACCGTTTCAGAGAGAAGAGCGGCCAATGTGACGATCTGGCTTTAAGTCGGTTCGATAACTAATGACGAAAACGGACCGATTTCTCAGGTTTTTACTACATATGAACACTATTCACATTCTCCCGTGCAACTCGGCAGCTAGTCCTCCTTTCATGCAGAATCGTAAGGTCCTAGCTCATGTCCGAGGCACCAAAGCCAGCTAAAAACTCAATATTCAATACCTAAAACTTGAATTGTACTACTTCTTACTGGCTATTACATCAACTTAGAAGCTTCATCTGTGATCTACTATAGTGCTTTTAGTGTCTCAGCATACTGCAGCACGCGACATAGCTTTGCAGACGATAAGTACAAGTGTTTCAGGGAGAAGAGCCCCCAATGTGACGATCGGGCTTTAAGTAGATTCGATAACAAATGACGAAAACGGACTGATTTCTCAGGTTTTTACTACATATGAACACTTTTCACATTCTCCCGTGCAACTCGGCTGCTAGTCCTCCTTCATGCAAAATTTTAATTTCCTAGCTCATGTCCAAGGCACCAAAGAAGGGTAAAAAGTCAATAATCATTACCTAAAACTTGAGTTGTACTACTTCTTACTGGCTATTACATCAACTTAGAAGCTTCATCTGTGTTCTACTATGGTGCTTTTAGTGTCTCCGCATACCGCAGCACGCGACATAGCTTTGCAGACGATAAGTACAGGCGTTTCAGAGAGAAGAGCGGACAATGTGACGATCTGGCTTTACGTCGATTCGATAACAAATGACGAAAACGGACGGATTTCTCAGGTTTTTACTACATATGAACACTTTTCACATTCTCCCGTGCAACTCGGCTGCTAGTCCTCCTTTCATGCAGAATCATAAGGTCCTAGCTCATGTCCAAGGCACCAAAGCCAGCTAAAAAGTCAATAATCGATACCTAAAACTTGAATTGTACTACTTCTTACTGGCTATTACATCAACTTAGAAGCTTTATCTGTGTTCTACTATGGTGATTTTAGTGTCTCAGAATACCGCAGCACGTGACATAGCTTTGCAGACGATAAGTACAACCGTTTCAGAGAGAAGAACGGCCAATGTGACGATCTGGCTTTAAGAAGATTCGATAACAAATGACGAAAACGGACGGATTTCTAGGTTTTTACTACATATGAACACTTTTCATATTCTCCCGTGCAACTCCGCTGCTTATCCTCCTTTCATGAAGAAGCTTAAGGTCCTAGCTCATGTCCAAGGCACCAAAGCCAGCTAAAAAGTCAATAATCGATACCTATAACTTGAATTGTACTACTTCTTACTGGCTATTACCTCAACTTAGAAGCTTCATCTGTGTTCTACTATGGTGCTTTTACTGTCTCCGCATACCGCAGCACGCGACATAGCTTTGCAGACGATAAGTAGAACCGTTTCAGAGAGAAGAGCGGCCAATGTGACGAACTGGCTTTAAGTAGATTCGATAACAAATGACGGAAACGGACGGATGTCTCAGGTTTTTACTACATATGAACATTTTTCACATTCTCCCGTGAAACTCGGCTGCTAGTCCTCCTTTCATGCAGAATCTTAAGGTCCTAGCTCATGTCCAAGGTACCAAAGCCAGCTGAAAAGTCAATAATCGATAACTAAAACTTGAATTGTACTACTTCTTACTGGCTATTACATCAACTTATAAGCTTCATCTGTGTTCTACTATGTTGATTTTAGTGTCTCCGCATACCCCAGCACGCGACATAGCTTTGCAGACGATAAGTACAACCGTTTCAGAGAGAAGAGCGGCCAATGAGACGATCTGCTTTAAGTCGATTCGATAACAAGTGACGAAAACGGACCGATTTCTCAGGTTTTTACTACATATGAACACTTTTCACATGCTCCCGTGCAACTTGCTCCTCGTCCTCCTTTCATGCAGAATCTTAAGGTCCTAGATCATGTCCAAGGCACCAAACCCAGCTAAAAAGTCAATATTCAATACCTAAAACTTTAATTGTACTACTTCTTACTGGCTATTACATCAACTTAGAAGCTTCATCTGTGTTCTACTATGATGCTTTTAGTGTCTCAGCATACCGCAGCACGCGACATAGCTTTGCAGACGATAAGTACAAGTGTTTCAGAGAGAAGAGCGGCCAATGTGACGATCTGGCTTTAAGTCGATTCGATAACAAATGACGAAAACGGACGTATTTCTCAGGTTTTTACTACATTTGAACACTTTTCACATTTTCCCGTGTAACTCGGCTGCTAGTCCTCCTTTCATGCAGAATCTTAAGGTCCTAGCTCATGTCCAAGGCACCAAAGCCAGCTAAAAAGTCAATAATCGATACCTAAAACTTGAATTGTACTACTTCTTACTGGCTATTACATCAACTTAGAAGCTTCATCTGTGTTCTACTGTGTTGCTTTCAGTGTCTCCGCATACCGCAGCACGCGACATAGCTTTGCAATCGATAACTACAACCGTTTCAGAGAGATGAGCGGACAATGTGACGATCTGGCTTTAAGTCGATTCGATAACAAATGACGTAAACGGACGGATTTCTAGGTTTTTACTACATATGAACACTTTTCATATTCTCCCGTGCAACTCCGCTGCTAATCCTCCTTTCACGTAGAATCATAAGGTCCTAGCTCATGTCCAAGGCACCAAAGCCAGCTTAAAAGTCAATAATCGATACCTAAAACTTGAATTGTACTACTTCTTCCTGGCTATTACATCAACTTAGAAGCTTCATCTGTGTTCTACTATGGTGCCTTTCCTGTTTCCGCCTACGGCAACACGCGACATAGCTTTGCAGACGATAAGCACAACCGTTTCAGAGAGAAGAGCGGCCAATGTGACGATCTGGCTTTAAGTCGGTTCGATAACTAATGACGAAAACGGACCGATTTCTCAGGTTTTTACTACATATGAACACTATTCACATTCTCCCGTGCAACTCGGCAGCTAGTCCTCCTTTCATGCAGAATCGTAAGGTCCTAGCTCATGTCCGAGGCACCAAAGCCAGCTAAAAACTCAATATTCAATACCTAAAACTTGAATTGTACTACTTCTTACTGGCTATTACATCAACTTAGAAGCTTCATCTGTGATCTACTATAGTGCTTTTAGTGTCTCAGCATACTGCAGCACGCGACATAGCTTTGCAGACGATAAGTACAAGTGTTTCAGGGAGAAGAGCCCCCAATGTGACGATCGGGCTTTAAGTAGATTCGATAACAAATGACGAAAACGGACTGATTTCTCAGGTTTTTACTACATATGAACACTTTTCACATTCTCCCGTGCAACTCGGCTGCTAGTCCTCCTTCATGCAAAATTTTAATTTCCTAGCTCATGTCCAAGGCACCAAAGAAGGGTAAAAAGTCAATAATCATTACCTAAAACTTGAGTTGTACTACTTCTTACTGGCTATTACATCAACTTAGAAGCTTCATCTGTGTTCTACTATGGTGCTTTTAGTGTCTCCGCATACCGCAGCACGCGACATAGCTTTGCAGACGATAAGTACAGGCGTTTCAGAGAGAAGAGCGGACAATGTGACGATCTGGCTTTACGTCGATTCGATAACAAATGACGAAAACGGACGGATTTCTCAGGTTTTTACTACATATGAACACTTTTCACATTCTCCCGTGCAACTCGGCTGCTAGTCCTCCTTTCATGCAGAATCATAAGGTCCTAGCTCATGTCCAAGGCACCAAAGCCAGCTAAAAAGTCAATAATCGATACCTAAAACTTGAATTGTACTACTTCTTACTGGCTATTACATCAACTTAGAAGCTTTATCTGTGTTCTACTATGGTGATTTTAGTGTCTCAGAATACCGCAGCACGTGACATAGCTTTGCAGACGATAAGTACAACCGTTTCAGAGAGAAGAACGGCCAATGTGACGATCTGGCTTTAAGAAGATTCGATAACAAATGACGAAAACGGACGGATTTCTAGGTTTTTACTACATATGAACACTTTTCATATTCTCCCGTGCAACTCCGCTGCTTATCCTCCTTTCATGAAGAAGCTTAAGGTCCTAGCTCATGTCCAAGGCACCAAAGCCAGCTAAAAAGTCAATAATCGATACCTATAACTTGAATTGTACTACTTCTTACTGGCTATTACATCAACTTAGAAGCTTCATCTGTGTTCTACTATGGTGCTTTTACTGTCTCCGCATACCGCAGCACGCGACATAGCTTTGCAGACGATAAGTAGAACCGTTTCAGAGAGAAGAGCGGCCAATGTGTCGAACTGGCTTTAAGTAGATTCGATAACAAATGACGGAAACGGACGGATGTCTCAGGTTTTTACTACATATGAACATTTTTCACATTCTCCCGTGAAACTCGGCTGCTAGTCCTCCTTTCATGCAGAATCTTAAGGTCCTAGCTCATGTCCAAGGTACCAAAGCCAGCTGAAAAGTCAATAATCGATAACTAAAACTTGAATTGTACTACTTCTTACTGGCTATTACATCAACTTATAAGCTTCATCTGTGTTCTACTATGGTGATTTTAGTGTCTCCGCATACCCCAGCACGCGACATAGCTTTGCAGACGATAAGTACAACCGTTTCAGAGAGAAGAGCGGCCAATGAGACGATCTGCTTTAAGTCGATTCGATAACAAGTGACGAAAACGGACCGATTTCTCAGGTTTTTACTACATATGAACACTTTTCACATGCTCCCGTGCAACTTGCTCCTCGTCCTCCTTTCATGCAGAATCTTAAGGTCCTAGATCATGTCCAAGGCACCAAACCCAGCTAAAAAGTCAATATTCAATACCTAAAACTTGAATTGTACTACTTCTTACTGGCTATTACATCAACTTAGAAGCTTCATCTGAGTTCTACTATGATGCTTTTAGTGTCTCAGCATACCGCAGCACGCGACATAGCTTTGCAGACGATAAGTACAAGTGTTTCAGAGAGAAGAGCGGCCAATGTGACGATCTGGCTTTAAGTCGATTCGATAACAAATGACGAAAACGGACGTATTTCTCAGGTTTTTACTACATTTGAACACTTTTCACATTTTCCCGTGTAACTCGGCTGCTAGTCCTCCTTTCATGCAGAATCTTAAGGTCCTAGCTCATGTCCAAGGCACCAAAGCCAGCTAAAAAGTCAATAATCGATACCTAAAACTTGAATTGTACTACTTCTTACTGGCTATTACATCAACTTAGAAGCTTCATCTGTGTTCTACTATGTTGCTTTCAGTGTCTCCGCATACCGCAGCACGCGACATAGCTTTGCAGTCGATAAGTACAACCGTTTCAGAGAGAAGAGCGGACAATGTGACGATCTGGCTTTAAGTCGATTCGATAACAAATGACGAAAACGGACGGATTTCTAGGTTTTTACTACATATGAACACTTTTCATATTCTCCCGTGCAACTCCGCTGCTAATCCTCCTTTCATGTAGAATCATAAGGTCCTAGCTCATGTCCAACCCACCAAAGCCAGCTAAAAAGTCAATAATCGATACCTAAAACTTGAATTGTACTACTTCTTCCTGGCTATTACATCAACTTAGAAGCTTCATCTGTGTTCTACTATAGTGCTTTTAGTGTCTCAGCATACCGCAGCACGCGACATAGCTTTGCAGACGATAAGTACAACCGTTTCAGAGAGAAGAGCGGCCAATGTGACGATCTGGCATTAAGTCGGTTCAATAACAAATGACGAAAACGGACCGATTTCTCAGGTTTTTACTACATATGAACACTATTCACATTCTCCCGTGCAACTCGGCTGCTAGTCCTCCTTTCATGCAGAATCGTAAGGTCCTAGCTCATGACGGAGGCACCAAAGCCAGCTAAAAATTCAATATTCAATACCTAAAACTTGAATTGTACTACTTCTTACTGGCTATTACATCAACTTAGAAGCTTCATCTGTGTTCTACTATGGTGCTTTTACTGTCTCCGCATACCGCAGCACGCGACATAGCTTTGAAGACGATGAGTACAACCGTTTCAGAGAGAAGAGCGGCCAATGTGACGATCTGGTTTAAGTAGATTCGATAACAAATGACGTAAACGGACGGATGTCTCAGGCTTTTACTACATATGAACATTTTTCACATTCTCCCGTGAAACTCGGCTGCTAGTCCTCCTTTCATGCAGAATCTTAAGGTCCTAGCTCATGTCCAAGGTACCAAAGCCAGCTGAAAAGTCAATAATCGATACCTAAAACTTGAATTGTACTACTTCTTACTGGCTATTACATCAACTTATAAGCTTCATCTGTGTTCTACTATGGTGATTTTAGTGTCTCCGCATACCCCAGCACGCGACATAGCTTTGCAGACGATAAGTACAACCGTTTCAGTGAGAAGAGCGGCCAATGAGACGATCTGGCTTTAAGTCGATTCGATAACAAGTGACGAAAACGGACCGATTTCTCAGGTTTTTACTACATATGAACACATTTCACATTCTCCCGTGCAACTTGGCTCCTCGTCCTCCTTTCATGCAGAATCTTAAGGTCCTAGCTCATGTCCAAGGCACCAAAGCCAGCTAAAAAGTCAATATTCAATACCTAAAACTTGAATTGTACTACTTCTTACTGGCTATTACATCAACTTAGAAGCTTCATCTGTGTTCTACTATGGTGCTTTTAGTGTCTCAGCATACCGCAGCACGCGACATAGCTTTGCAGACGATAAGTACAAGCGTTTCAGAGAGAAGAGCGGCCAATGTGACGATCTGGCTTGAAGTCGATTCGATAACAAATGACGAAAACGGACGTATTTCTCAGGTTTTTACTACATATGAACACTTTTCACATTCTCCCGTGCAACTCGGCTGCTAGTCCTCCTTCATGCAAAATTTTAATTTCCTAGCTCATAACCAAGGCACCAAAGAAGGGTAAAAAGTCAATAATCATTACCTAAAACTTGAGTTGTACTACTTCTTACTGGCTATTACATCAACTTAGAAGCTTCATCTGTGTTCTACTATGGTGCTTTTAGTGTCTCAGAATACCGCAGCACGCGACATAGCTTTGCAGACGATGAGTACAACCGTTTCAGAGAGAAGAGCGGCCAATGTGACGATCTGGTTTAAGTAGATTCGATAACAAATGACGTAAACGGACGGATGTCTCAGGCTTTTACTACATATGAACATTTTTCACATTCTCCCGTGAAACTCGGCTGCTAGTCCTCCTTTCATGCAGAATGTTAAGGTCCTAGCTCATGTCCAAGGTACCAAAGCCAGCTGAAAAGTCAATAATCGATACCTAAAACTTGAATTGTACTACTTCTTACTGGCTATTACATCAACTTATAAGCTTCATCTGTGTTCTACTATGGTGATTTTAGTGTCTCCGCATACCCCAGCACGCGACATAGCTTTGCAGACGATAAGTACAACCGTTTCAGTGAGAAGAGCGGCCAATGAGACGATCTGGCTTTAAGTCGATTCGATAACAAGTGACGAAAACGGACCGATTTCTCAGGTTTTTACTACATATGAACACATTTCACATTCTCCCGTGCAACTTGGCTCCTCGTCCTCCTTTCATGCAGAATCTTAAGGTCCTAGCTCATGTCCAAGGCACCAAAGCCAGCTAAAAAGTCAATATTCAATACCTAAAACTTGAATTGTACTACTTCTTACTGGCTATTACATCAACTTAGAAGCTTCATCTGTGTTCTACTATGGTGCTTTTAGTGTCTCAGCATACCGCAGCACGCGACATAGCTTTGCAGACGATAAGTACAAGCGTTTCAGAGAGAAGAGCGGCCAATGTGACGATCTGGCTTGAAGTCGATTCGATAACAAATGACGAAAACGGACGTATTTCTCAGGTTTTTACTACATATGAACACTTTTCACATTCTCCCGTGCAACTCGGCTGCTAGTCCTCCTTCATGCAAAATTTTAATTTCCTAGCTCATAACCAACGCACCAAAGAAGGGTAAAAAGTCAATAATCATTACCTAAAACTTGAGTTGTACTACTTCTTACTGGCTATTACATCAACTTAGAAGCTTCATCTGTGTTCTACTATGGTGCTTTTAGTGTCTCCGCATAGCGCAGCACGCGACATAGCTTTGCAGACGATAAGTACAACCGTTTCAGAGAGAAGAGCGGCCAATGTGACGATCTGGCTTTAAGTCGATTCGATAACAAATGACGAAAACGGACGTATTTCTCAGGTTTTTACTACATTTGAACACTTTCCACATTCCCCCATGTAACTCGGCTGCTAGTCCTCCTTTCATGCAGAATCATAAGGTCCTAGCGCATGTCCAAGGCACCAAAGCAGCTAAAAAGTAAATAATAGATACCTAAAACTTGAATTGTACTACTTCTTACTGGCTATTACATCAACTTAGAAGCTTTATCTGTGTTCTGCTATGGTGCTTTTAGTGTCTCAGAATACCGCAGCACGCGACATACCTTTGCAGACGATAAGTACAACCGTTTCAGAGAGAAGAGCGGCCAATGTGACGATATGGCTTTAAGAAGATTCGATAACAAATGACCAAAACGGACGGATTTCTAGGTTTTTACTACATATGAACACTTTTCATATTCTCCCGTGCAACTCCGCTGCTAATCCTCCTTTCATGCAGAAGCTTAAGGTCCTAGCTCATGTCCAAGGCACCAAAGTCAGCTAAAAAGTCAATAATCGATACCTATAACTTGAATTGTACTATTTCTTACTGGCTATTACATCAACTTAGAAGCTTCATCTGTGTTCTACTATGGTGCTTTTACTGTCTCCGCATACCGCAGCACGCGACATAGCTTTGCAGACGATAAGTACAACCGTTTCAGAGAGAAGAGCGGCCAATGTGACGATCTGGCTTTAAGTAGATTCGATAACAAATGACGTAAACGAACGGATGTCTCAGGCTTTTACTACATATGAACATTTTTCACATTCTCCCGTGAAACTCGGCTGCTAGTCCTCCTTTCATGCAGAATCTTAAGGTCCTAGCTCATGTCCAAGGTACCAAAGCCAGCTGAAAAGTCAATAATCGATACGTAAAACTTGAATTGTACTACTTCTTACTGGCTATTACATCAACTTATAAGCTTCATCTGTGTTCTACTATGGTGATTTTAGTGTCTCCGCATACCCCAGCACGCGACATAGCTTTGCAGACGATAAGTACAACCGTTTCAGAGAGAAGAGCGGCCAATGAGACGATCTGCTTTAAGTCGATTCGATAACAAGTGACGAAAACGGACCGATTTCTCAGGTTTTTACTACATATGAACACTTTTCACATTCTCCCGTGCAACTTGGCTCCTCGTCCTCCTTTCATGCAGAATCGTAAGGTCCTAGATCATGTCCAAGGCACCAAAGCTAGCTAAAAAGTCAATATTCAATACCTAAAACTTGAATTGTACTACTTCTTACTGGCTATTACATCAACTTAGAAGCTTCATCTGTGTTCTACTATGCTGCTTTTAGTGTCTCAGCATACCGCAGCACGCGACATAGCTTTGCAGACGATAAGTACAAGTGTTTCAGAGAGAAGAGCGGCCAATGTGACGATCTGGCTTTAAGTCGATTCGATAACAAATGACGAAAACGGACGTATTTCTCAGGTTTTTACTACATTTGAACACTTTTCACATTTTCCCGTGTAACTCGGCTGCTAGTCCTCCTTTCATGCAGAATCTTAAGGTCCTAGCTCTTGTCCAAGGCACCAAAGCCAGCTAAAAAGTCAATAATCGATACCTAAAACTTGAATTGTACTACTTCTTACTGGCTATTACATCAACTTAGAAGCTTCATCTGTGTTCTACTATGTTGCTTTCAGTGTCTCCGCATACCGCAGCACGCGACATAGCTTTGCAATCGATAAGTACAACCGTTTCAGAGAGAAGAGCGGAGAATGTGACGATCTGGCTTTAAGTCGATTCGATAACAAATGACGTAAACGGACGGATTTCTAGGTTTTTACTACATATGAACACTTTTCATATTCTCCCGTGCAACTCCGCTGCTAATCCTCCTTTCATGTAGAATCATAAGGTCCTAGCTCATGTCCAACGCACCAAAGCCAGCTAAAAAGTCAATAATCGATACCTAAAACTTGAATTGTACTACTTCTTACTGGCTATTACATCAACTTTGAAGCTTCATCTGTGTTCTACTATGGTGCTTTTACTGTCTCCGCATACCGCAGCACGCGACATAGCTTTGCAGACGATAAGTACAACCGTTTCAGAGAGAAGAGCGGCCAATGTGACGATCTGGCTTTAAGTCGGTTCAATAACAAATGACGAAAACGGACCGATTTCTCAGGTTTTTACTACATATGAACACTATTCACATTCTCCCGTGCAACTTGGCTCCTCGTCCTCCTTTCATGCAGAATCGTAAGGTCCTAGATCATGTCCGAGGCACCAAAGCCAGCTAAAAAGTCAATATTCAATACCTAAAACTTGAATTGTACTACTTCTTACTGGCCATTACATCAACTTAGAAGCTTCATCTGTGATCTACTATAGTGCTTTTAGTGTCTCAGCATACTGCAGCACGCGACATAGCTTTGCAGACGATAAGTACAACCGTTTCAGAGAGAAGAGCCCCCAATGTGACGATCTCGCTTTAAGTCGGTTCAATAACAAATGACGAAAACGGACCGATTTCTCAGGTTTTTACTACATATGAACACTATTCACATTCTCCCGTGCAACTTGGCTCCTCGTCCTCCTTTCATGCAGAATCGTAAGGTCCTAGCTCATGTCCGAGGCACCAAAGCCAGCTAAAAAGTCAATATTCAATACCTAAAACTTGAATTGTACTACTTCTTACTGGCTATTACATCAACTTAGAAGCTTCATCTGTGATCTACTATAGTGCTTTTAGTGTCTCAGCATACTGCAGCACGCGACATAGCTTTGCAGACGATAAGTACAACCGTTTCAGAGAGAAGACCGTCCAATGAGACGATCTGGCTTTAAGTCGATTCGATAACAAGTGACGAAAACGGACCGATTTCTCAGGTTTTTACTACATATGAACACTTTTCACATATTCCCGTGCAACTCGGCTGCTAGTCCTCCTTTCATGCAGAATCTTAAGGTCCTAGCTCATGTCCAAGGCACCAAAGCCAGCTAAAAATCAATAATCGATACCTAAAACTTGAATTGTACTATTTCTTACTGGCTATTACATCAACTTAGAAGCTTCATCTGTGTTCTACTATGTTGCTTTTAGTGTCTCCGCATACCGCAGCACGCGACATAGCTTTGCAGACGATAAGTACAACCGTTTCAGAGAGAAGAGCGGCCAATGTGACGATCTGGCTTTAAGTCGGTTCGATAAGAAATGACGAAAACGGACCGTTTTCTCAGGTTTTTACTACATATGAACACTATTCACATTCTCCCGTGCAACGTGGCTGCTAGTCCTCCTTTCATGAAGAATCGTACGGTCCTAGCTCATGTCCAAGGCACCAAAGCCAGCAAAAAGTCAATATTCAATACCTAAAACTTGAATTGTACTACTTCTTACTGGCTATTACATCAACTTAGAAGCTTCATCTGTGTTCTACTATGGTGCTTTTAGTGTCTCCGCATACCGCAGCACGCGACATAGCTTTGCAGACGATAAGTACAAGCGTTTCAGAGAGAAGAGCGGCCAATGTGACGATCTGGCTTTACGTCGATTCGATAACAAATGACGAAAACGGACGGATTTCTCAGGTTTTTACTACATATGAACACTATTCACATTCTCCCGTGCAAATCGGCTGCTAGTCCTCCTTTCATGCAGAATCATAAGGTCCTAGCTCATGTCCAAGGCACCAAAGCCAGCTAAAAAGTCTATAATCGATACCTAAAACTTGAATTGTACTAATTCTTACTGGCTATTACATCAACTTAAAAGCTTTATCTGTGTTCTACTATGGTGCTTTTAGTGTCTCCGCATACCGCAGCACGCGACATAGCTTTGCAGACGATAAGTACAACCGTTTCAGAGAGAAGAGCGTCCAATGTGACGATCTGGCTTGAAGAAGATTCGATAACAAATGACGAAAACGGACGGATTTCTAGGTTTTTACTACATATGAACACTTTTCATATTCTCCCGTGCAACACCGCTGCTAATCCTCCTTTCATGCAGAAGCTTAAGGTCCTAGCTCATGTCCAAGGCACCAAAGCCAGCTAAAAAGTCAATAATCGATACCTAAAACTTGAATTGTACTACTTCTTACTGGCTATTACATCAACTTATAAGCTTCATCTGTGTTCTACTATGGTGATTTTAGTGTCTCCGGATACAACAGCACGCGACATAGCTTTGCAGACGATAAGTACAACCGTTTCAGAGAGAAGAGCGGCCAATGAGACGATCTGGCTTTAAGTCGATTCGATAACAAGTGACGAAAACGGACCGATTTCTCAGGTTTTTACTACAAATGAACACTTTTCACATTCTCCCGTGCAACTTGGCTCCTCGTCCTCCTTTCATGCAGAATCATAAGGTCCTAGCTCATGTCCAAGGCACCAAAGCCAGCTAAAAAGTCAATAATCGATACCTAAAACTTGAATTGTACTATTTCTTACTGGCTATTACATCAACTTAGAAGCTTCATCTGTGTTCGACTATGGTGCTTTTACTGTCTCCGCATACCGCAGCACGCGACATAGCTTTGCAATCGATAAGTACAACCGTTTCAGAGAGAGGAGCGGCCAATGTGACGATCTGGCTTTAAGTCGATTCGATAACAAATGACGAAAACGGACGGATTTCTCAGGTTTTTACTACATATGAACACTTTTCACATTCTCCTATGCAAATTGGCTGCTAGTCCTCCTTTCATGCAGAATGTTAAGGTCCTGGCTCATGTCCAAGGCAACAAGCCAGCTATAAAGTCAATAATCGATACCTAAAACTTGAATTGTACTACTTCTTACTGGCTATTACATCAACTTAGAAGCTTCATCTGTGTTCTACTATGGTGCTTTTACTGTCTCCGCATACCGCAGCACGCGACATAGCTTTGCAGACGATAAGTACAACCGTTTCAGAGAGAAGAGTGGCCAATGTGACGATCTGGCTTTAAGTCGGTTCAATAACAAATGACGAAAACGGACCGATTTCTCAGGTTTTTACTACATATGAACACTATTCACATTCTCCCGTGCAACTTGGCTCCTCGTCCTCCTTTCATGCAGAATCGTAAGGTCCTAGCTCATGTCCGAGGCACCAAAGCCAGCTAAAAAGTCAATATTCAATACCTAAAACTTGAATTGTACTACTTCTTACTGGCTATTGCATCAACTTAGAAGCTTCATCAGTGATCTACTATAGTGCTTTTAGTGTCTCAGCATACTGCAGCACGCGACATAGCTTTGCAGACGATAAGTACAACCGTTTCAGAGAGAAGAGCCCCCAATGTGACGATCTGGCTTTAAGTAGATTCGATAACAAATGACGAAAACGGACTGATTTCTCAGGTTTTTACTACATATGAACACTTTTCACATTCTCCCGTGCAACTCGGCTGCTAGTCCTCCTTCATGCAAAATTTTAATTTCCTAGCTCATGTCCAAGGCACCAAAGAAGGGTAAAAAGTCAATAATCATTACCTAAAACTTGAGTTGTACTACTTCTTACTGGCTATTACATCAACTTAGAAGCTTCATCTGTGTTCTACTATGGTGCTATTAGTGTCTCCGCATACCGCAGCACGCGACATAGATTTGCAGACGATAAGTACAAGCGTTTCAGAGAGAAGAGCGGACAATGTGACGATCTGGCTTTACGTCGATTCGATAACAAATGACGAAAACGGACGGATTTCTCAGGTTTTTACTACTTATGAACACTTTTCACATTCTCCCGTGCAAATCGGCTGCTAGTCCTCCTTTCATGCAGAATCATAAGGTCCTAGCACATGTCCAAGGCACCAAAGCCAGCTAAAAAGTCAATAATCGATACCTAAAACTTGAATTGTACTACTTCTTACTGGCTATTACATCAACTTAGAAGCTTTATCTGTGTTCTACTATGGTGCTTTTAGTGTCTCAGAATACCGCAGCACTCGACACAGCTTTGCAGACGATAAGTACAACCGTTTCAGAGAAAAGAGCGGCCAATGTGACGATCTGGCTTGAAGAAGATTCGATAACAAATGACGAAAACGGACGGATTTCTAGGTTTTTACTACATATGAACACTTTTCATATTCTCCCGTGCAACTCCGCTGCTAATCCTCCTTTCATGCAGAAGCTTAAGGTCCCAGCTCATGTCCAAGGCACCAAAGCCAGCTAAAAAGTCAATAATCGATACCTAAAACTTGAATTGTACTACTTCTTACTGGCTATTACATCAACTTAGAAGCTTCATCTGTGTTCTACTATGGTGCTTTTACTGTCTCCGCATACCGCAGCACGCGACATAGCTTTGCAGACGATAAGTACAACCGTTTCAGAGAGAAGAGCGGCCAATGTGACGATCTGGTTTAAGTAGATTCGATAACAAATGACGTAAACGGACGGATGTCTCAGGCTTTTACTACATATGAACATTTTTCACATTCTCCCGCGAAACTCGGCTGCTAGTCCTCCTTTCATGCAGAATCTTAAGGTCCTAGCTCATGTCCAAGGTACCAAAGCCAGCTGAAAAGTCAATAATCGATACCTAAAACTTGAATTGTACTACTTCTTACTGGCTATTACATCAACTTATAAGCTTCATCTGTGTTCTGCTATGGTGATTTTAGTGTCTCCGCATACCCCAGCACGCGACATAGCTTTGCAGACGATAAGTACAACCGTTTCAGAGAGAAGAGCGGCCAATGAGACGATCTGGCTTTAAGTCGATTCGATAACAAGTGACGAAAACGGACCGATTTCTCAGGTTTTTACTACATATGAACACTTTTCACATTCTCCTGTGCAACTTGGCTTCTCGTCCTCCTTTCATGCAGAATCTTAAGGTCCTAGCTCATGTCCAAGGCACCAAAGCCAGCTAAAAAGTCAATATTCAATACCTAAAACTTGAATTGTACTACTTCTTACTGGCTATTACATCAACTTAGAAGCTTCATCTGTGTTCTACTATGGTGCTTTTAGTGTCTCAGCATACCGCAGCACGCGACATAGCTTAGCAGACGATAAGTACAAGTGTTTCAGAGAGAAGAGCGGCCAATGTTACGATCTGGCTTTAAGTCGATTCGATAACAAATGACCAAAACGGACAGTTTTCTAAGGTTTTTACTACATATGAACACTTTCACATTTTCCCGTGCAACTCGGCTGCTAGTCCTCCTTTCATGCAGAATCTTAAGGTCCTAGCTTATGTCCAAGGCACCAAAGCCAGTTAAAAAGTCAATAATCGATACCTAAAACTTGAATTGTACTATTTCTTACTGGCTATTACATCAACTTAGAAGCTTCATCTGTTTTCTACTATGGTGCTTTTACTGTCTCCGCATACCGCAGCACGCGACATAGCTTTGCAGACGATAAGTACAACCGATTCAGAGAGAAGAGCGGCCAATGTGACGATCTGGCTTCAAGTCGATTCGATAACAAATCACGAAAACGGACGGATTTCTAGGTTTTTACTACATATGAACACTTTTCATATTCTCCCGTGCATCTCTGCTGCTAAACCTCCTTTCATGCAGAATCATAAGGTCCTAGCTCATGTCCAAGGCACCAAAGCCAGCTAAAAAGTCAATAATCGATTCCTAAAACTTAAATTGTACTACTTCTTCCTGGCTATTACATCAACTTAGAAGCTTCATCTGTGTTCTACTATGGTGCTTTTAGTGTCTCAGAATACCGCAGCACGCGACATAGCTTTGCAGACGATAAGTACAACCGTTTCAGAGAGAAGAGCGGCCAATGTGACGATCTGGCTTTAAGTCGATTCGATAACAAATGACGAAAACGGACGGATTTCTAGGTTTTTACTACATATGAGCACTTTTCATATTCTCCCGCGCAACTCCGCTGCTAATTTCCTTTCATGCAGAATCTTAAGGTCCTAGCTCCTGTCCAAGGCACCAAAGCCAGCTAAAAAGTCAATAATCCATACCTAAAACTTGAATTTTACTACTTCTTACTGGCTATTACATAATTTTAGAAGCTACATCTGTGTTCTACTATGGTGCTTTTACTGTCTCCGCCTACCGCAGCACGCGACATAGCTTTGCAGACGATAAGTACTACCGTTTCAGAGAGAAGAGCGGCCAATGTGATGATCTGGCATTACGTCGATTCGATAACAAATGACGAAAACGGACGGATTTCTCAGGTTTTTACTACATATGAACACTTTTCACATTCTCCCGTGCAAATCGGCTGCTAGTCCTACTTTCATGCAGCATCTTAAGGTCCTAGCTCATGTCCAAGGCACCAAAGCCAGCTAAAAAGTCAATAATCGATACCTAAACCTTGAATTGCACTATTTCTTACTGGCTATTACATCAACTTAGAAGCTTCATCTGTGTTCTACTATCGTGCTTTTCGTGTCTCCGCATACCGCAGCACGCGACATAGCTTTGCAATCGATAAGTACAACCGTTTCAGAGAGAGGAGCGGCCAATGTGACGATCTGGCTTTAAGTCGATTCGATAACAAATGACGAAAACGGACGGATTTCTCAGGTTTTTACTACATATGAACACTTTTCACATTCTCCTATGCAAATTGGCTGCTAGTCCTCCTTTCATGCAGAATGTTAAGGTCCTGGCTCATGTCCAAGGCAACAAGCCAGCTATAAAGTCAATAATCGATACCTAAAACTTGAATTGTACTACTTCTTACTCGCTATTACATCAACTTAGAAGCTTTATCCGTGTTCTACTATGTTGCTTTTAGTGTCTCCGCATACCGCAGCACGCGACATAGCTTTGCAATCGATAAGTACAACCGTTTCAGAGAGACCAGCGGACAATGTGACGATCTGGCTTTAAGTTGATTCGATAACAAATGACGAAAACGGTCGGATTTCTAGGTTTTTACTACATATGAACACTTTTCATATTCTCCCGTGCAACTCCGCTGCTAATCCTCCTTTCATGTAGAATAATAAGGTCCTAGCTCATGTCCGAGGCACCAAAGCCAGCTAAAAAGTCAATAATCGATACCTAAAACTTGAATTGTACTACTTCTTCCTGGCTATTACATCAACTTAGAAGCTTCATCTGTGTTCTACTATGGTGCTTTTAGTGTCTCAGCATACCGCAGCACGCGACATAGCTTTGCAGACGATAAGTACAACCGTTTCAGAGAGAAGAGCGGCCAATGTGACGATCTGGCTTTAAGTCGGTTCGATAACAAATGACGAAAACGGACCGATTTCTCAGGTTTTTACTACATATGAACACTATTCACATTCTACCGTGCAACGTGGCTGCTAGTCCTCCTTTCATGAAGAATCGTACGGTCCTAGCTCATGTCCAAGGCACCAAAGCCAGCAAAAAGTCAATATTTAATACCTAAAACTTGAATTGTACTACTTCTTACTGGCTATTACATCAACTTAGAAGCTTCATCTGTGATCTACTATAGTGCTTTTAGTGTCTCATCATACTGCAGCACGCGACACAGCTTTGCAGACGATAAGTAGAACCGTTTCAGAGAGAAGAGACCCCAATGTGACGATCTGGCTTTAAGTAGATTCGATAACAAATGACGAAAACGGACTGATTTCTCAGGTTTTTACTACATATGAACACTTTTCACATTCTCCCGTGCAACTCGGCTGCTAGTCCTCCTTCATGCAAAATTTTAATTTCCTAGCTCATGTCCAAGTCACAAAAAAAGGGTAAAATGTCAATAATCATTACCTACAACTTGAGTTGTACTACTTCTTACTGGCTATTACATCAACTTAGAAGCTTCATCTGTGTTCTACTATGGTGCTTTTACTGTCTCCGCGTACCGCAGCACGCGACATAGCTTTGCAGACGATAAGTACAACCGTTTCAGAGAGAAGAGCGGCCAATGAGACGATCTGGCTTTAAGTCGATTCGATAACAAGTGACGAAAACGGACCGATTTCTCAGGTTTTTACTACAAATGAACACTTTTCACATTCTCCCGTGCAACCTGGCTCCTCGTCCTCCTTTCATGCAGAATCTTAAGGTCCTAGCTCATGTCCAAGGCACCAAATCCAGCTAAAAAGTCAATATTCAATACCTAAAACTTGAATTGTACTACTTCTTACTGGCTATTACATCAACTTAGAAGCTTCATCTGTGTTCTACTATGGTGCTTTTCGTGTCTCCGCATACCGCAGCACGCGACATAGCTTTGCAGACGATAAGTACAACCGTTTCAGAGAGAAGAGCGGCCAATGTGACGATCTGGCATTACGTCGATTCCATAACAAATGACGAAAACGGACGGATTTCTCAGGTTTTTACTACATATGAACACTTTTCACATTCTCCCGTGCATATCGGCTGCTAGTCCTCCTTTCATGCAGAATCTTAAGGTCCTAGCTCATGTCCAAGGCACCAAAGCCAGCTAAAAAGTCAATAATCGATACCTAAACCTTGAATTGCACTATTTCTTACTGGCTATTACATCAACTTAGAAGCTTCATCTGTGTTCTACTATGGTGCTTTTCGTGTCTCCGCTTACCGCAGCACGCGACATAGCTTTGCAATCGATAAGTACAACCGTTTCAGAGAGAGGAGCGGCCAATGTGACGATCTGGCGTTAAGTCGATTCGATAACAAATGACGAAAACGGACGGATTTCTCAGGTTTTTACTACATATGAACACTTTTCACATTCTCCTATGCAAATTGGCTGCTAGTCCTCCTTTCATGCAGAATGTTAAGGTCCTGGCTCATGTCCAAGGCAACAAGCCAGCTATAAAGTCAACAATCGATACCTAAAACTTGAATTGTACTACTTCTTACTCGCTATTACATCAACTTAGAAGCTTTATCTGTGTTCTACTATGTTGCTTTTAGTGTCTCCGCATACCGCAGCACGCGACATAGCTTTGCAATCGATAAGTACAACCGTTTCAGAGAGAAGAGCGGACAATGTGACGATCTGGCTTTAAGTCGATTCGATAACAAATGACGAAAACGGACGGATTTCTAGGTTTTTACTACATATGAACACTTTTCATATTCTCCCGTGCAACTCCGCTGCTAATCCTCCTTTCATGCAGAATCTTAAGGTCCTAGCTCATGTCCAAGGCACCAAAGCCAGCTAAAAGTCAATAATCGATACCTAAAACTTGAATTGTACTACTTCTTACTGGCTATTAGATCAACTTAGAAGCTTCATCTGTGTTCTACTATGGTGCTTTTACTGTCTCCGCATACCGCAGCACGCGACATAGCATTGCAGACGATAAGTACAACCGATTCAGAGAGAAGAGCGGCCAATGTGACGATCTGGCTTCAAGTTGATTCGATAACAAATGACGAAAACGGACGGATTTCTCAGGTTTTTACTACATATGAACACTTTTCGCATTCTCCCGTGCAAATCGGCTGCTAGTACTCCTTTCATGCAGAATCTTAAGGTCGTAGCTCATGTCCAAGGCACCAAGGCCAGCTAAAAAGTCAATAATCGATACCTAAAACTTGAATTGTACTACTTCTTCCTGGCTATTACATAAACTTAGAAGCTTCATCTGTGTTCTACTATGGTGCTTTTAGTCTCTCAGCATACCGCAGCACGCGACATAGCTTTGCAGACGATAAGTACAACCGTCTTAGAGAGAAGAGCGGCCAATGTGACGATCTGGCTTTAAGTCGATTCGATAACAAATCACGAAAACGGACGTATTTCTAGGTTTTTACTACATATGAACACTATTCATATTCTCCCGTGCAACTCCGCTGCTAATCCTCCTTTCATGCAGAATCTTAAGGTCCTAGCTCATGTCCAAGGCACCAAAGCCAGCTAAAAAGTCAATAATCGATTCCTAAAACTTAAATTGTACTACTTCTTACTGGCTATTACATCAACTTAGAAGCTTCATCTGTGTTCTACTATGGTGCTTTTAGTGTCTCAGAATACCGCAGCACGCGACATAGCTTTGCAGACGATAAGTACAACCGTTTCAGAGAGAAGAGCGGCCAATGTGACGATCTGGCTTTAAGTCGATTCGATAACAAATGACGAAAACGGACGGTTTTCTAGGTTTTTACTACATATGAGCACTTTTCATATTCTCCCGCGCAACTCCGCTGCTAATTTCCTTTCATGCAGAATCTTAAGGTCCTAGCTCATGTCCAAGGCACCAAAGCCAGCTAAAAAGTCAATAATCCATACCTAAAACTTGAATTTTACTACTTCTTACTGGCTATTACATCAACTTAGAAGCTACATCTGTGTTCTACTATGGTGCTTTTACTGTCTCCGCCTACCGCAGCACGCGACATAGCTTTGCAGACGATAAGTACTACCGTTTCAGAGAGAAGAGCGGCCAATGTGACGATCTGGCATTACGTCGATTCGATAACAAATGACGAAAACGGACGGATTTCTCAGGTTTTTACTACATATGAACACTTTTCACATTCTCCCGTGCAAATCGGCTGCTAGTCCTCCTTTCATGCAGAATCTTAAGGTCCTAGCTCATGTCCAAGGCACCAAAGCCAGCTAAAAAGTCAATAATCGATACCTAAACCTTGAATTGCACTATTTCTTACTGGCTATTACATCAACTTAGAAGCTTCATCTGTGTTCTACTATGGTGCTTTTCGTGTCTCCGCATACCGCAGCACGCGACATAGCTTTGCAATCGATATGTACAACCGTTTCAGAGAGAGGAGCGGCCAATGTGACGATCTGGCTTTGAGTCGATTCGATAACAAATGACGAAAACGGACGGATTTCTCAGGTTTTTACTACATATGAACACTTTTCACATTCTCCTATGCAAATTGGCTGCTAGTCCTCCTTTCATGCAGAATGTTAAGGTCCTGGCCCATGTCCAAGGCAACAAGCCAGCTATAAAGTCAATAATCGATACCTAAAACTTGAATTGTACTACTTCTTACTCGCTATTACATCAACTTAGAAGCTTTATCTGTGTTGTACTATGGTGCTTTTAGTGTCTCAGAATACCGCAGCACGCGACATAGCTTTGCAGACGATAAGTACAACCGTTTCAGAGAGAAGAGTGGCCAATGTGACGATCTGGCTTTAAGTCGATTCGATAACAAATGACGAAAACGGACGGATTTCTAGGTTTTTACTACATATGAGCACTTTTCATATTCTCCCGTGCAACTCCGCTGCTAATTTCCTTTCATGCAGAATCTTAAGGTCCTAGCTCATGTCCAAGGCACCAAAGACAGCTAAAAAGTCAATAATCGATACCTAAAACTTGAATTGTACTACTTCTTACTGGCTATTACATTAACTTAGAAGCTTCATCTGTGTTCTACTATGGTAATTTTAGTGTCTCCGCATACCGCAGCACGCGACATAGCTTTGCAGACGATAAGTACAACCGTTTCAGAGAGAAGAGCGGCCAATGTGACGATCTGGCTTTAAGTCGATTCGATAACAAATGACGAAAACGGACGGATTTCTCAGGTTAATACTACATATGAACACTTTTCACATTCTCCCGTGCAAATCGGCTGCTAGTCCTCCTTTCATGCAGAATCATAAGGTCCTAGCTCATGTCCAAGGCACCAAAGCCAGCTAAAAAGTCAATAATCGATACCTAAAACTTGAATTGTACTACTTCTTCCTGGCTATTACATCAACTTAGAAGCTTCATCTGTGTTCTACTATGGTGCTTTTAGTGTCTCAGCATACCGCAGCACGCGACATAGCTTTGCAGACGATAAGTACAACCGTTTCAGAGAGAAGAGCGGCCAATGTGACGATCTGGCTTTAAGTCGATTCGATAACAAATGACGAAAACGGACGGATGTCTCAGGTTTTTACTACATATGAACGCTATTCACATTCTCCCGTGCAACTCGGCTGCTAGTCCTCCTTTCATGCAGAATCTTAAGGTCCTAGTCATGTCCAAGGTACCAAAGCCAGTTAAAAAGTAAATAATCGATACCTAAAACTTGAATTGGATTACTTCTTACTGGCTATTACATCAACTTAGAAGCCTCATCTGTTTTCTACTATGGTGATTTTAGTGTCTCCGCATACCGCAGCACGCGACATAGCTTTACAGACGATAAGTACAACCGTTTCAGAGAGGAGAGCGGCCAACGTGACGTTTTGGCTTTAAGTCGGTTCGATACCAAATGACGAAAACGGACGGATGTCTCAGGTTTTTACTACATATGAACACTTTTCATATTCTCCCGTGTAACTCCGCTGCTAATCCACCTTTCATGCAGAATCTTAAGGTCCTACCTCATGTCCAAGGCACCAAAGCCAGCTAAAAAGTCAATAATCGATACCTAAAACTTGAATTGTACTACTTCTTCCTGGCTATTACATCAACATAGAAGCTTCATCTGTGTTCTACTATGGTGCTTTTACTGTCTCCGCATACCGCAGCACGCGACATAGCTTTGCAGACGAGAAGTACAACCGTTTCAGAGAGAAGAGCGGCCAATGTGACGATCTGGCTTTAAGTCGATTCGATAACAAATGACGAAAACGGACGGATGTCTCAGGTTTTTACTACATATGAACACTTTTCACATTCTCCCGTGCAACGCGGCTGCTAGTCCTCCTTTCATGCAGAATCTTAAGGTCCAATCTCATCTCCAAGGTACCAAAGCCAGCTAAAAAGTCAATAATCGATACCTAAAACTTGAATTGTATTACTTCTTACTGGCTATTACATCAACTTAGAAGCCTCATCTGTGTTCTACTATGGTGATTTTAGTGTCTCCGCATACCGCAGCACGCGACATAGCTTTGCAGACGATAAGTACAACCGTTTCAGAGAGGAGAGCGGCCAATGTGACGATCTGGCTTTAAGTCGGTTCGATAACAAATGACGAAAACGGACCGATTTCTCAGGTTTTTACTACATCTGAACACTTTTCACATTCTCCCGTGCAACTCGGCTGCTAGTCCTCCTTTCATGCAGAATCTTAAGGTCCTAGCTCATGTCCAAGGCACCAAAGCCAGCTAAAAAGTCAATAATCGATACCTAAAACTTGAATTGTACTATTTCTTCCTGGCTATTACATCAACTTAGAAGCTTCATCTGGGTTCTACTGTGGTGCTTTTACTGTCTCCGCATACCGCAGCACGCGACATAGCTTTGCAGACGATAAGTACAAGCGTTTCAGAGAGAAGAGCGGCCAATGTGACGATTTGGTATTACGTCGATTCGATAACAAATGACGAAAACGGACGGATCTCTCAGGTTTTTACTACATATGAACACTTTTCATATTCTCCCGTGTAACTCCGATGCTAATCCTCCTTTCATGCAGAATCTTAAGGTCCTAGCTCATGTCCAAGGCACCAAAGCCAGCTAAAAAGTAAATAATCGATACCTAAAACATGAATTGTACTATATCTTCCTGGGTATTACATCAACTTAGAAGCTTCATCTGTATTCTACTATGGTGCTTTTACTGTCTCCGCATACCGCAGCACGCCACATAGCTTTGCAGACGATAAGTACAACCGTTTCAGAGAGAAGAGCGGCCAATGTGACGATCTGGCTTTAAGTCGATTCGATAACAAATGACGAAAACGGACGGATGTCTCAGGTTTTTACTACATATGAACACTACTCACATTCTCCCGTGCAACTCGGCTGCTAGTCCTCCTTTCATGGAGAATCTTAAGGTCCTAGCTCATGTCCAATGTACCAAAGCCAGCTAAAATGTCAATAATCGATACATAATACTTGAATTGTATTACTTCTTACTGGCTATTACATCAACTTAGAAGCCTCATCTGTGTTCTACTATGGCGATTTTAGTGTCTCCGCATACCGCAGCACGCAACATAGCTTTACAGACGATAAGTACAACCGTTTCAGAGAGAAGAGCGGCCAATGTGACGATCTGGCTTTAAGTCGATTCGATAATAAATGACGAAAACGGACGGATTTCTCAGGTTTCTACTACATATGAACACTTTTCACATTCTCCCGTGCAACTCGGCTGCTAGTCCTCCTTCATGCAAAATCTTAATTTCCTAGCTCATGTCCTAGGCACCAAAGAAGGGTAAAAAGTCAATTACCGATACCTAAAACTTGAATTGGATTACTTCTTACTGGCTATTACATCAACTTAGAAGCTTCATCTGTGTTCTACTATGGTGCTTTTAGTGTGTCCGCATACCGCAGCACGCGACATAGCTTTGCAGACGATAAGTACAACCTTTGCAGAGAGAAGAGTGGCCAATGAGACGATCTGGCTGGAAGTCGATTCGATAACAAATGACCAAAACGGACGGATTTCTCAGGTTTTTACTACATATGAACACTTTTCACATTCTCCTGTGCAACTCGGCTGCTAGTCCTCCTTTTATGCAGAATCCTAAGGTGATAGCTCATGTCCAAGGCACCAAAGCCAGCTAAAAAGTCAATATTCAATACCTAAAACTTGAATTGTACTACTTCTTACTGGCTATTACATCAACTTAGAAGCTTCATATGTGTTCTACTATGGTGCTTTTAGTGTCTCCGCATACCGCAGCACGCGACATAGCTTTGCAGACGATAAGTACAACCGTTTCAGAGAGAAGAGCGGCCAATGTGACGATCTGGCTTTAAGTCGATTCGATAACAAATGACGAAAACGGACGTATTTCTCAGGTTTTTACTACATTTGAACACTTTCCACATTCCCCCATGCAACTCGGCTGCTAGTCCTCCTTTCATGCAGAATATTAAGGTCCTAGCTCATGTCCAAGGCACCAAAGCCAGCTAAAAAGTCAATAATCGATACCTAAATCTTGAATTGGACTACTTCTTACTGGCTATTACATCAACTTAGAAGCTTCATCTGTGTTCTACTATGGTGCTTTTCCTGTTTCCGCCTACGGCAACACGCGACATACCTTTGAAGACGATAAGTACAACCGTTTCAGAGAGAAGAGCGGCCAATGTGACGATCTAGCTTTAAGTCGATTCGATAACAAATGACGAAAACGGACGGATTTCTCAGGTATTAACTACATATGAACACTTTTCATATTCTCCCGTGTAACTCCGATGCTAATCCTCCTTTCATGCAGAATCATAAGGTCCTAGCTCATGTCCAAGGCACCAAAGCCAGCTAAAAAGTAAATAATCGATACCTAAAACATGAATTGTACTATATCTTCCTGGCTATTACATCAACTTAGAAGCTTCATCTGTATTCTACTATGGTGCTTTTACTGTCTCCGCATACCGCAGCACGCCACATAGCTTTGCAGACGATAAGTACAACCGTTTCAGAGAGAAGAGCGGCCAATGTGACGATCTGGCTTTAAGTCGATTCGATAACAAATGACGAAAACGGACGGATGTCACAGGTTTTTACTACATATGAACACTATTCACATTCTCCGTGCAACTCGGCTGCTAGTCCTCCTTTCATGGAGAATCTTAAGGTCCTAGCTCATGTCCAATGTACCAAAGCCAGCTAAAATGTCAATAATCGATACATAATACTTGAATTGTATTACTTCTTACTGGCTATTACATCAACTTAGAAGCCTCATCTGTGTTCTACTATGGTGATTTTAGTGTCTCCGCATACCGCAGCACGCGACATAGCTTTGCAGACGAGAAGTACAACCGTTTCAGAGAGAAGAGCGGCCAATGTGACGATCTGGCTTCAAGTCGATTCGATAACAAATGACGAAAACGGACGGATTTCTCAGGTTTTTACTACATATGAACACTTTTCACATTCTCCCGTGCAACTCGGCTGCTAGTCCTCCTTCATGCAAAATCTTAATTTCCTAGCTCATGTCCAAGGCACCAAAGAAGGGTAAAAAGTCAATAACCGATACCTAAAACTTTAATTGTACTACTTCTTACTGGCTATTACATCAACTTAGTTGGTTCATCTGTGTTCTACTATGGTGCTTTTAGTGTGTCCGCATACCGCAGCACGCGACATAGCTTTGCAGAGGATAAGTACAACCGTTTCAGAGAGAAGAGCGGCCAATGTGACGATCTTGCTTTAAGTCGGTTCGATAACAAATGACGAAAACGGACCGATTTCTCAGGTTTTTACTACATATGAATACTTTTCACATTCGCCTGTGCAACTGGGCTGCTAGTCCTCCTTTTATGCAGAATCTTAAGGTGATAGCTCATGTCCAAGGCACCAAAGCCAGCTAAAAAGCCAATATTCAATACCTAAAACTTGAATTGTACTACTTCTTACTGGCTATTACATCAACTTAGAAGCTTCATATGTGTTCTACTATGGTGCTTTTAGTGTCTCCGCATTCCGCAGCACGCGACATAGCTTTGCAGACGATAAGTACAACCGTTTCAGAGAGAAGAGCGGCCAATGTGACGATCTGGCTTTAAGTCGATTCGATAACAAATGACGAAAACTGACGTTTTTCTCAGGTTTTTACTACATATGAACACTTTTCACATTCTCCCGTGCAAATAAGCTGCTAGTCCTCCTTTCATGCAGATTGTTAAGGTCCTAGCTCATGTCGAGGGCACCAAAGCCAGCTATAAAGTCTTAATCCATACCTAAAACTTGAATTATACTACTTCTTCCTTGCTATTACATCAACTTAGAAGCTTCTTCTGTGTTCTACTATGGTGCTTTTAGTGTTTCAGAATACCGCAGCACGCGACATAGCTTTGCAGACGATAAGTACAAGCGTTTCAGAGAGAATAGCGGCCAATGTGACGATCTGGCTTTAAGTCGATTCGATAACAAATGACGAAAACGGACGGATTTCTAGGTTTTTACTACATATGAACACTTTTCACATTTTCCCGTGCAACTCGGCTGCTAGTCCTCCTTTCATGCAGAATCATAAGGTCCTAGCTCACGTCCAAGGCACCAAAGCCGGCTAAAACGTCATTAATCGATACCTAAAATTTGAATTGTACTACTTCTTACTGCCTATTACATCGACTTAGAAGCTACATCTGTGTTCTACTATGGTGCTTTTAGTGTCTCCGCATACCGCAGCACGCGACATAGCTTTGCAGACGATAAGTACAAGCGTTTCAGAGAGAAGAGCGGCCACTGTGACGATTTGGCTTTAAGTAGATTCGATAACAAATGACGAAGACGACGGATTTCTCAGGTTTTTACTACAGATGAAAACTTTTCAAATTCTCCCGTGCAACTCGGCTGCTAGTCCTCCTTTCATGCAGAATCATAAGGTCCTAGCTCATGTCCAAAGCACCAAAGCCAGATAAAAAGTCAATAATCAATACCTAAAATTTGAATTGTACTACTTCTTACTGGCTATTACATCAACTTAGAAGCTTCATCTGTGTTCTACTATGGTGCTTTTAGTGTCTCCGCATACCGCAGCACGCGACATAGCTTTGCAATCGATAAGTACAACCGTTTCAGAGAGAAGAGCGGCTAATGTGACGATCTGGCTTTAAGTCGATTCGATAACAAATGAAGAAAACGGACGGATTACTCAGGTTTTTACTACATATGAACACTTTTCACATTCTCCCATGCAAATCGGCTGCTAGTCCACCTTTCATGCAGAATCTTAAGGTCCTAGCTCATGTCCAAGGCACCAAAGCCAGCTAAAAAGTCAATAATCGATACCTAAAACTTGAATTGTACTACTACTTACTTGCTATTACATCAACATAGAAGCTTCATCTGTGTTCTACTATGGTGATTTTAGTGTCTCCGCATACCGCAGCACGCGACATAGCTTTGCAGACGATAAGTACAACCGTTTCAGAGAGAAGAGCGGCCAATGTGACGATCTGGCTTTAAGTCGATTCGATAACAAATGACGAAAACGGTCGGGTTTCTAGGTTTTTACTACATATGAACACTTTTCATATTCTCCAGTGCAACTCCGCTGCTAATCCACCTTTCATGCAGTATCTTAAGGTCCTAGCTCATGTCCAAGGCACCAAAGCCAGCTGAAAAGTCAATAATCGATACCTAAAACTTGAATTCTACTATATCTTACTGGCTATTACATTAACTTAGAAGCTTCATCTGTGTTCTACTATGGTGCTTTTACTGTCTCCGCATACCGCAGCACGCGACATAGCTTTGCAGTCGATAAGTACAACCGTTTCAGAGAGAAGAGCGGCCAATGTGACGATCTGGCTTTAAGTCGAATCGATAACAAATGACGAAAACTGACGTGTTTCTCAGGTTTTTACTACATATGAACACTTTTCACATTCTCCCATGCAAATAAGCTGCTAGTCCTCCTTTCATGCAGAATGTTAAGCTCCTAGCTCATGTCGAGGGCACCAAAGCCAGCTATAAAGTCTTAAACCATACCTAAAACTTGAATTATACTACTTCTTCCTGGCTATTACATCAACTTAGAAGCTTCATCTGTGTTCTACTATTGTGCTTTTAGTGTTTCAGAATACCGCAGCACACGACATAGCTTTGCAGACGATAAGTACAACCGTTTCAGAGAGAATAGCGGCCAATGTGACGATCTGGCTTTAAGTCGATTCGATAACAAATGACGAAAACGGACGGATTTCTAGGTTTTTACTACATATGAACACTTTTCATATTCTCCCGTGCAACTCCGCTGCTAATCCTTCTTTCATGCACAATCTTAAGGTCCTAGCTCATGTCCAACGCACCAATGCCATCTAAAAAGTCAATAATCGATACCTAAAACTTGGATTGTACTATATCTTACTGGCTATTACATTAACTTAGAAGCTTCATCTGTGTTCTACTATGGTGCTTTTACTGTCTCCGCATATCGCAGAGCGCGACATAGCTTTGCAGACGAGAAGTACAACCGTTTCAGAGAGAAGAGCGGCTAATGTGACGATCTGGCTTTAAGTCGATTCGATAACAAATGACAAAAATGGACGGATTTCTCAGGTTTTTATTACAGATGAACACTTTTCACATTCTCCCGTGCAATTCCGCTACTAATCCTCCTTTCATGCAGAATCTAAAGGTCCTAGCTCATGTCCAAGGCACCAAAGCCAGCTAAAAAGTCAATAATCGATACCTAGAACTTGAATTGTACTACTGCTTACTGGCTATTACATCAACTTAGAAGCTTCATCTGTGTTCTACTATGGTGATTTTAATGTCTCCGCATACCGGAGCACGCGACATAGCTTTGCAGACGATAAGTACAACCGTTTCAGAGAGAAGAGCGGCCAATGTGACGATCTGGCTTTAAGTCGATTCGATAACAAATGACGTAAACGGACCGAATTCTCAGGTGTTTACTACATATGAACACTTTTCACATTCTCCCGTGCTACAGGGCTGCTAGTCCTCATTTCATGCAGAATCTTAAGGTCCTAGCTCATGTCCAAGGCACCAAAGCCAGCTAAAAATTCAATATTGAATACCTAAAACTAGAATTGTACTACTTCTTACTGGCTATTACATCAACTTAGAAGCTTCATCTGTGTTCTACTATGGTGCTTTTAGTGTCTCCGCATACAGCAGCACGCGACATAGCTATGAAATCGATTAGTACAACCGTTTCAGAGAGAAGAGCGGCCAATGTGACGATCTGGCTTTAAGTCGAATCGATAACAAATGACGAAAACTGACGTGTTCCTCAGGTTTTTACTACATTTGAACACTTTTCACATTCTCCCATGCAAATAAGCTGCTAGTCCTCCTTTCATGCAGAATGTTAAGGTCCTAGCTCATGTCGAGGGCACCAAAGCCAGCTATTAAGTCTTAATCTATACCTAAAACTTGAATTATACTACTTCTTCCTGGCTATTACATCAACTCAGAAACTTCATCTGTGTTCTACTATGGTGCTTTTAGTGTTTCAGAATACCGCAGCACGCGACATAGCTTTGCAGACGATAAGTACAACCGTTTCAGAGAGAATAGCGGCCAATGTGACGATGTGGCTTTAAGTCGATTCGATAACAAATGACGAAAACGGACGGATTTCTAGGTTTTTACTACATATGAACACTTTTCATATTCTCCCGTGCAACTCCGCTGCTAATCCTTCTTTCATGCACAATCTTAAGGTCCTAGCTCATGTCCAACGCACCAAAGCCAGCTAAAAAGTCAATAATCGATACCTAAAACTTGAATTGTACTATATCTTACTGGCTATTACATCAACTTAGAAGCTTCATCTGTGTTCTACTATGGTGATATTAGTGTCTCCGCATACCGCAGCACGCGACATAGCTTTGCAGACGATAAGTACAACCGTTTCAGAGAGAAGAGCGGCCAATGTGACGATCTGGCTATAAATCGATTCGATAACAAATGGCGAAAACGGACGTATTTCTCATGTTTTTACTACATATGAACACTTTTCACATTCTCCCGTGCAACTCGGCTGCTAGTCCTCCTTTCATGCAGAATCTTAAGGTCCTAGCTCATGTCCAAGGCACCAAAGGCAGCTAAAAAGTCAATAATCGATACATAAAACTTGAATTGTACTACTTCTTACTGGCTATTACATCAACTTAGAAACTTCATCTGTGTTCTACTATGGTTCTTTTACTGTCTCCGCATACCGCAGCACGCAACTTAGCTTTGCAGACGAGAAGTACAACCGTTTCAGAGAGAAGAGCGGCCAGTTTGACGATCTGGCTTGAAGTCGATTCGATAACAAATGACGAAAACGAACAAATGTCTAAGGTTTTTACTACATATGAATACTTTTCACATTCTCCCGTGCAACTCGGCTGCTAGTCCTCCTTTAATGCAGAAACCTAAGGTCCTGTCTCATGTCCAAGGCACCAAAGCCAACTAAAAAGTCAATAATCGATACCTAAAACTTGAATTGGACTACTTCTTACTGAGTATTACATCAACTTAGAAGCTTCATCTGTCTTCTACTATGGTGCTTTTACTGTCTCCGCATACCGCAGCACGCGACATAGCTTTGCACACGATACGTACAACCGTTTCAGAGAGAAGAGCGGCCAATGTGACGATCTGGCTTTAAGTCGTTTCGATAACAAATGACGAAAACGGACGGATTTCTCAGGTTTTTACTACATATGAACACTTTTCACATTCTCCTGTGCAAATTGACTGCTAGTCCTCCTTTCATGCAGAATGTTAAGGTCCTGGCTCATGTCCAAGGCACCAAGCCAGCAAAAAAGTCAATAATCGATACCTAAAACTTAATTGTACTACTTCTTACTGGCTATTACATCAACTTAGAAGCTTCATCTGGGTTCTATTATGCTGCTTTTAGTGTCTTCGCATACCGCAGCACGCGACATAGCTACGAAATCGATTAGTACAACCGTTTCAGAGAGAAGAGCGGCCAATGTGACGATCTAGCTTTAAGTCGATTCGATAACAAATGACGAAAACTGACGTGTTTCTCAGGTTTTTACTACATATGAACATTTTTCACATTCTCCCGTGCAAATAAGCTGCTAGTCCTCCTTTCATGCGGAATGTTAAGGTCCTAGCTCATGTCGAGGGCACCAAAGCCACCTATAAAGTCTTAAACCATACCTAAAACTTGAATTATACTACTTCTTCCTGGCTATTACATCAACTTAGAAGCTTCATCTGTGTTCTACTATGGTGCTTTTAGTGTTTCAGAATACCGCAGCACGCGACATAGCTTTACAGACGATAAGTACAACCGTTTCAGAGAGAATAGCGGCCAATGTGACGATCTGGCTTTAAGTCGATTCGATAACAAATGACGAAAACGGACGGATTTCTCAGGTTTTAACTACATATGAACACTTTTCACATTCTCCCGTGCAACTCGGCCTCTAGTCCTCCTTTCATGCAGAATCTAAAGGTCCTAGTTCATGTCCAAAGCACCAAAGCCAGCTAAAAAGTCAATAATCGATACCTAGAACTTGAATTGTACTATATCTTACTGGCTATTACATTAACTTAGAAGCTTCATCTGTGTTCTACTATGGTGCTTTTACTGTCTCCGCATACCGCAGCACGCGACATAGCTTTGCAGACGATAAGTACAACCGTTTCAGAGAGAAGAGCGACCAATGTGACGATCTGGCTTTAAGTCGATTCGATAACAAATGACGAAAACGGACGGATGTCTCAGGTTTTTACTTCATATGAACACTTTTCACATTCTCCCGTGCAACTCCGCTGCTAATCCTCCTTTCATGCAGAATCTAAAGGTCCTAGCTCATGTCCAAGGCACCAAAGCCAGCTAAAAAGTCAATAATCGATACCTAGAACTTGAATTGTACTACTGCTTACTGGCTATTACATCAACTTAGAAGCTTCATCTGTGTTCTACTATGGTGATTTTAATGTCTCCGCATACCGGAGCACGCGACATAGCTTTGCAGACGATAAGTACAACCGTTTCAGAGAGAAGAGCGGCCAATGTGACGATCTGGCTTTAAGTCGATTCGATAACAAATGACGAAAACGGGCCGAATTCTCAGGTTTTTACTACATATGAACACTTTTCACATTCTCCCGTGCAACAGGGCTGCTAGTCGTCATTTCATGCAGAATCTTAAGGTCCTTGCTCATGTCCAAGGCACCAAAGCCAGCTAAAAATTCAATATTGAATACCTAAAACTTGAATTGTACTACTTCTTACTGGCTATTACATCAACTTAGAAGCTTCATCTGTGTTCTACTATGGTGCTTTTAGTGTCTCCTCATACAGCAGCACGCGACATAGCTATGAAATCGATTAGTACAACCGTTTCAGAGAGAAGAGCGGCCAATAGGACGATCTGGCTTAAAGTGAATCGATAACAAATGACGAAAACTGACGTGTTTCTCAGGTTTTTACTACATTTGAACACTTTTCACATTCTCCCGTGCAAATAAGCTGCTAGTTCTCCTTTCATGCAGAATGTTAAGGTCCTAGCTCATGTCGAGGGCACCAAAGCCAGCTATTAAGTCTTAATCCATACCTAAAACTTGAATTATACTACTTCTTCCTGGCTATTACATCAACTTAGAAACTTCATCTGTGTTCTACTATGGTGCTTTTAGTGTTTCAGATTACCGCAGCACGCGACATAGCTTTGCAGACGATAAGTACAACCGTTTCAGAGAGAATAGCGGCCAATGTGACGATGTGGCTTTAAGTCGATTCGATAACAAATGACGAAAACGGACGGATTTCTAGGTTTTTACTACATATGAACACTTTTCATATTCTCCCGTGCAACTCCGCTGCTAATCCTTCTTTCATGCACAATCTTAAGGTCCTAGCTCATGTCCAACGCACCAAAGCCAGCTAAAAAGTCAATAATCGATACCTAAAACTTGAATTGTACTATATCTTACTGGCTATTACATCAACTTAGAAGCTTCATCTGTGTTCTACTATGGTGCTTTTACTTACTCCGCATATCGCAGAGCGCGACATAGCTTTGCAGACGAGAAGTACAATCGTTTCAGAGAGAAGAGCGGCCAATGTGACGATCTGGCTTTAAGTCGATTCGATAACAAATGGCGAAAACGGACGTATTTCTCATGTTTTTACTACATATGAACACTTTTCACATTCTCCCGTGCAACTCGGCTGCTAGTCCACCTTTCATGCAGAATCTTAAGGTCCTAGCTCATGTCCAATGCACCAAAGCCAGCTAAAAAGTCAATAATCGAACCTAAAACTTGAATTGTACTACTTCTTACTGGCTATTACATCAACTTAGAAGTTTTATCTGTGTTGTTCTATGGTGCTTTTAGTGTCTCAGAATACCGCAGCACGCGACATAGCTTTGCAGACGATAAGTACAACCGTTTCAGAGAGAAGAGCGGCCAATGTGACGATCTGGCTTTAAGTCCATTCGATAACAAATGACGAAAACGGACGGATTTCTAGGTTTTTACTACATATGAGCACTTTTCATATTCTCCCGTGCAACTGCGCTGCTAATCCTCCATTCATGCAGAATCTTAAGTTCCTAGCTCATGTCCAAGGCACCAAAGCCAGCTAAAAAGTCAATAATCAATACCTAAAACTTGAATTGTACTACTTCTTACTGGCTATTACATCAACTTAGAAGCTTCATCTGTGTTCTACTATGGTGATTTTAGTGTCTCCGCATACCGCAGCACTCGACATAGCTTTGCAGACGATAAGTACAGCCCTTTCAGAGAGAAGAGCGGCCAATGTGACGATCTGGCTTTAAGTCGATTCGATAACAAATGACGAAAACGGACGGATTTCTCAGGTTAATACTACATATGAACACTTTTCACATTCTCCCGTGCAAATCGGCTGCTAGTCCTCCTTTCATGCAGAATCATAAGGTCCTAGCTCATGTCCAAGGCACCAAAGCCAGCTAAAAAGTCAATAATCGATACCTAAAACTTCAATTGTACTACTTCTTACTGGCTATTACATCAACTTAGAAGCTTCATCTGTGTTCTACTATGGTGCTTTTAGTGTCTCCGCATACCGAAGCACGCGACATAGCTTTGCAGACGATAAGTACAACCGTTTCAGAGAGAAGAGCGGCCAATGTGAGGATCTGGCTATAAATCGATTCGATAACAAATGGCGAAAACGGACGTATTTCTCATGTTTTTACTACATATGAACACTTTTCACATTCTCCCGTGCAACTCGGCTGCTAGTCCTCCTTTCACGCAGATTCTTAAGGTCCTAGCTCATGTCCAAGGCACCAAAGACAGCTAAAACGTCAATAATCGATACATAAAACTTGAATTGTACTACTTCTTACTGGCTATTACATCAACTTAGAAGCTTCATCTGTGTTCTACTATGGTGCTTTTAGTATCTCCGCATACCGCAGCACGCGACATAGCTTTGCAGACGATAAGTACAACCGTTTCAGAGTTAAGAGCGGCCAATGTGACTATCTGGCTTTAAGTCGATTAGATAGCAAATGACGAAAACGGACGGATTTCTCAGGTTTTTACTACATATGAACACTTTTCACATTCTCCAGTGCAACTCGGCTGCTAGTCCTCCTTTCATGCAGTATCTTAAGGTCCTAGCTCATGTCCAAGGCACCGAAGCCAGCTAAAAAGTCAGTAATCGATACCTAAAACTTGAATTGTAATACTTCTTACTGGCTATTACATCAACTTAGAACCTTCATCTGTGTTCTTCTATGGTGCCTTTAGTGTTTCCACATACCGCAGCACGCGACATAGCTTTGCAGACGATAAGTACAACTGTTTCAGAGAGAAGAGCGGCCAATGTGACGATCTGGCTTTAAGTTGATTCGATAACAAATGACGAAATTGGACAGATTTCCCAGGTTTTCATTACATATGAACACTTTTCACATTCTACCGTGCAACTTGGCTGCTAGTCCTCCTTTCATGCTGAATCTTAAGGTCCTAGCTTATGTCCAAGGCACCAAAGCCAGCTAAAAAGTCAATAATCGATACTTAAAACTTGAATTGTACTACTTATACTGGCTATTACATCAACTTAGAAGCTTCATCTGTGTTCTACTATGGCGCTTTTACTGTCTCCACATACCGCAGCACGTGACATAGCTTTGCAGACGATAAGTACAACCGTTTCAGAGAGAAGAGCGGCCAATGTGACGATCTGGCTTTGCGTCGATTCGATAACAAATGACGAAAACGGACCGAATTCTCAGGTTTTTACTACATATGAACACTTTTCACATTCTCCCGTGCTACAGGGCTGCTAGTCCTCATTTCATGCAGAATCTTAAGGTCCTAGCTCATGTCCAAGGCACCAAAGCCAGCTAAAAATTCAATATTGAATACCTAAAACTAGAATTGTACTACTTCTTACTGGCTATTACATCAACTTAGAAGCTTCATCTGTGTTCTACTATGGTGCTTTTAGTGTCTCCGCATACAGCAGCACGCGACATAGCTATGAAATCGATTAGTACAACCGTTTCAGAGAGAAGAGCGGCCAATGTGACGATCTGGCTTTAAGTCGAATCGATAACAAATGACGAAAACTGACGTGTTTCTCAGGTTTTTACTACATTTGAACACTTTTCACATTCTCCCATGCAAATAAGCTGCTAGTCCTCCTTTCATGCAGAATGTTAAGGTCCTAGCTCATGTCGAGGGCACCAAAGCCAGCTATTAAGTCTTAATCTATACCTAAAACTTGAATTATACTACTTCTTCCTGGCTATTACATCAACTCAGAAACTTCATCTGTGTTCTACTATGGTGCTTTTAGTGTTTCAGAATACCGCAGCACGCGACATAGCTTTGCAGACGATAAGTACAACCGTTTCAGAGAGAATAGCGGCCAATGTGACGATGTGGCTTTAAGTCGATTCGATAACAAATGACGAAAACGGACGGATTTCTAGGTTTTTACTACATATGAACACTTTTCATATTCTCCCGTGCAACTCCGCTGCTAATCCTTCTTTCATGCACAATCTTAAGGTCCTAGCTCATGTCCAACGCACCAAAGCCAGCTAAAAAGTCAATAATCGATACCTAAAACTTGAATTGTACTATATCTTACTGGCTATTACATCAACTTAGAAGCTTCATCTGTGTTCTACTATGGTGATATTAGTGTCTCCGCATACCGCAGCACGCGATATAGCTTTGCAGACGATAAGTACAACCGTTTCAGAGAGAAGAGCGGCCAATGTGACGATCTGGCTATAAATCGATTCGATAACAAATGGCGAAAACGGACGTATTTCTCATGTTTTTACTACATATGAACACTTTTCACATTCTCCCGTGCAACTCGGCTGCTAGTCCTCCTTTCATGCAGAATCTTAAGGTCCTAGCTCATGTCCAAGGCAGCAAAGGCAGCTAAAAAGTCAATAATCGATACATAAAACTTGAATTGTACTACTTCTTACTGGCTATTACATCAACTTAGAAACTTCATCTGTGTTCTACTATGGTTCTTTTACTGTCTCCGCATACCGCAGCACGCAACATAGCTTTGCAGACGAGAAGTACAACCGTTTCAGAGAGAAGAGCGGCCAGTTTGACGATCTGGCTTGAAGTCGATTCGATAACAAATGACGAAAACGAACAAATGTCTAAGGTTTTTACTACATATGAATACTTTTCACATTCTCCCGTGCAACTCGGCTGCTAGTCCTCCTTTAATGCAGAAACCTAAGGTCCTGTCTCATGTCCAAGGCACCAAAGCCAACTAAAAAGTCAATAATCGATACCTAAAACTTGAATTGGACTACTTCTTACTGAGTATTACATCAACTTAGAAGCTTCATCTGTCTTCTACTATGGTGCTTTTACTGTCTCCGTATACCGCAGCACGCGACATAGCTTTGCACACGATACGTACAACCGTTTCAGAGAGAAGAGCGGCCAATGTGACGATCTGGCTTTAAGTCGTTTCGATAACAAATGACGAAAACGGACGGATTTCTCAGGTTTTTACTACATATGAACACTTTTCACATTCTCCTGTGCAAATTGACTGCTAGTCCTCCTTTCATGCAGAATGTTAAGGTCCTGGCTCATGTCCAAGGCACCAAGCCAGCAAAAAAGTCAATAATCGATACCTAAAACTTAATTGTACTACTTCTTACTGGCTATTACATCAACTTAGAAGCTTCATCTGGGTTCTATTATGCTGCTTTTAGTGTCTCCACATACCGCAGCACGCGACATAGCTACGAAATCGATTAGTACAACCGTTTCAGAGAGAAGAGCGGCCAATGTGACGATCTAGCTTTAAGTCGATTCGATAACAAATGACGAAAACTGACGTGTTTCTCAGGTTTTTACTACATATGAACATTTTTCACATTCTCCCGTGCAAATAAGCTGCTAGTCCTCCTTTCATGCGGAATGTTAAGGTCCTAGCTCATGTCGAGGGCACCAAAGCCACCTATAAAGTCTTAAACCATACCTAAAACTTGAATTATACTACTTCTTCCTGGCTATTACATCAACTTAGAAGCTTCATCTGTGTTCTACTATGGTGCTTTTAGTGTTTCAGAATACCGCAGCACGCGACATAGCTTTGCAGACGATAAGTACAACCGTTTCAGAGAGAATAGCGGCCAATGTGACGATCTGGCTTTAAGTCGATTCGATAACAAATGACGAAAACGGACGGATTTCTCAGGTTTTAACTACATATGAACACTTTTCACATTCTCCCGTGCAACTCGGCTGCTAGTCCTCCTTTCATGCAGAATCTAAAGGTCCTAGTTCATGTCCAAAGCACCAAAGCCAGCTAAAAAGTCAATAATCGATACCTAGAACTTGAATTGTACTATATCTTACTGGCTATTACATTAACTTAGAAGCTTCATCTGTGTTCTACTATGGTGCTTTTACTGTCTCCGCATACCGCAGCACGCGACATAGCTTTGCAGACGATAAGTACAACCGTTTCAGAGAGAAGAGCGACCAATGTGACGATCTGGCTTTAAGTCGATTCGATAACAAATGACGAAAACGGACGGATGTCTCAGGTTTTTACTTCATATGAACACTTTTCACATTCTCCCGTGCAACTCCGCTGCTAATCCTCCTTTCATGCAGAATCTAAAGGTCCTAGCTCATGTCCAAGGCACCAAAGCCAGCTAAAAAGTCAATAATCGATACCTAGAACTTGAATTGTACTACTGCTTACTGGCTATTACATCAACTTAGAAGCTTCATCTGTGTTCTACTATGGTGATTTTAATGTCTCCGCATACCGGAGCACGCGACATAGCTTTGCAGACGATAAGTACAACCGTTTCAGAGAGAAGAGCGGCCAATGTGACGATCTGGCTTTAAGTCGATTCGATAACAAATGACGAAAACGGGCCGAATTCTCAGGTTTTTACTACATATGAACACTTTTCACATTCTCCCGTGCAACAGGGCTGCTAGTCGTCATTTCATGCAGAATCTTAAGGTCCTTGCTCATGTCCAAGGCACCAATGCCAGCTAAAAATTCAATATTGAATACCTAAAACTTGAATTGTACTACTTCTTACTGGCTATTACATCAACTTAGAAGCTTCATCTGTGTTCTACTATGGTGCTTTTAGTGTCTCCTCATACAGCAGCACGCGACATAGCTATGAAATCGATTAGTACAACCGTTTCAGAGAGAAGAGCGGCCAATAGGACGATCTGGCTTAAAGTGAATCGATAACAAATGACGAAAACTGACGTGTTTCTCAGGTTTTTACTACATTTGAACACTTTTCACATTCTCCCGTGCAAATAAGCTGCTAGTTCTCCTTTCATGCAGAATGTTAAGGTCCTAGCTCATGTCGAGGGCACCAAAGCCAGCTATTAAGTCTTAATCCATACCTAAAACTTGAATTATACTACTTCTTCCTGGCTATTACATCAACTTAGAAACTTCATCTGTGTTCTACTATGGTGCTTTTAGTGTTTCAGATTACCGCAGCACGCGACATAGCTTTGCAGACGATAAGTACAACCGTTTCAGAGAGAATAGCGGCCAATGTGACGATGTGGCTTTAAGTCGATTCGATAACAAATGACGAAAACGGACGGATTTCTAGGTTTTTACTACATATGAACACTTTTCATATTCTCCCGTGCAACTCCGCTGCTAATCCTTCTTTCATGCACAATCGTAAGGTCCTAGCTCATGTCCAACGCACCAAAGCCAGCTAAAAAGTCAATAATCGATACTTAAAACTTGAATTGTACTATATCTTACTGGCTATTACATCAACTTAGAAGCTTCATCTGTGTTCTACTATGGTGCTTTTACTTACTCCGCATATCGCAGAGCGCGACATAGCTTTGCAGACGAGAAGTACAATCGTTTCAGAGAGAAGAGCGGCCAATGTGACGATCTGGCTTTAAGTCGATTCGATAACAAATGGCGAAAACGGACGTATTTCTCATGTTTTTACTACATATGAACACTTTTCACATTCTCCCGTGCAACTCGGCTGCTAGTCCACCTTTCATGCAGAATCTTAAGGTCCTAGCTCATGTCCAATGCACCAAAGCCAGCTAAAAAGTCAATAATCGAACCTAAAACTTGAATTGTACTACTTCTTACTGGCTATTACATCAACTTAGAAGTTTTATCTGTGTTGTTCTATGGTGCTTTTAGTGTCTCAGAATACCGCAGCACGCGACATAGCTTTGCAGACGATAAGTACAACCGTTTCAGAGAGAAGAGCGGCCAATGTGACGATCTGGCTTTAAGTCCATTCGATAACAAATGACGAAAACGGACGGATTTCTAGGTTTTTACTACATATGAGCACTTTTCATATTCTCCCGTGCAACTGCGCTGCTAATCCTCCATTCATGCAGAATCTTAAGTTCCTAGCTCATGTCCAAGGCACCAAAGCCAGCAAAAAGTCAATAATCAATACCTAAAACTTGAATTGTACTACTTCTTACTGGCTATTACATCAACTTAGAAGCTTCATCTGTGTTCTACTATGGTGATTTTAGTGTCTCCGCATACCGCAGCACTCGACATAGCTTTGCAGACGATAAGTACAACCCTTTCAGAGAGAAGAGCGGCCAATGTGACGATCTGGCTTTAAGTCGATTCGATAACAAATGACGAAAACGGACGGATTTCTCAGGTTAATACTACATATGAACACTTTTCACATTCTCCCGTGCAAATCGGCTGCTAGTCCTCCTTTCATGCAGAATCATAAGGTCCTAGCTCATGTCCAAGGCACCAAAGCCAGCTAAAAAGTCAATAATCGATACCTAAAACTTCAATTGTACTACTTCTTACTGGCTATTACATCAACTTAGAAGCTTCATCTGTGTTCTACTATGGTGCTTTTAGTGTCTCCGCATACCGAAGCACGCGACATAGCTTTGCAGACGATAAGTACAACCGTTTCAGAGAGAAGAGCGGCCAATGTGAGGATCTGGCTATAAATCGATTCGATAACAAATGGCGAAAACGGACGTATTTCTCATGTTTTTACTACATATGAACACTTTTCACATTCTCCCGTGCAACTCGGCTGCTAGTCCTCCTTTCATGCAGATTCTTAAGGTCCTAGCTCATGTCCAAGGCACCAAAGACAGCTAAAACGTCAATAATCGATACATAAAACTTGAATTGTACTACTTCTTACTGGCTATTACATCAACTTAGAAGCTTCATCTGTGTTCTACTATGGTGCTTTTAGTATCTCCGCATACCGCAGCACGCGACATAGCTTTGCAGACGATAAGTACAACCGTTTCAGAGTTGAGAGCGGCCAATGTGACTATCTGGCTTTAAGTCGATTAGATAGCAAATGACGAAAACGGACGGATTTCTCAGGTTTTTACTACATATGAACACTTTTCACATTCTCCAGTGCAACTCGGCTGCTAGTCCTCCTTTCATGCAGTATCTTAAGGTCCTAGCTCATGTCCAAGGCACCGAAGCCAGCTAAAAAGTCAATAATCGATACCTAAAACTTGAATTGTAATACTTCTTACTGGCTATTACATCAACTTAGAACCTTCATCTGTGTTCTTCTATGGTGCCTTTAGTGTCTCCCCATATAGCGCAGCACGCGACATAGCTTTGCAGACGATAAGTACAACTGTTTCAGAGAGAAGAGCGGCCAATGTGACGATCTGGCTTTAAGTTGATTCGATAACAAATGAAGAAATTGGACAGATTTCCCAGGTTTTCATTACATATGAACACTTTTCACATTCTACCGTGCAACTTGGCTGCTAGTCCTCCTTTCATGCAGAATCTTAAGGTCCTAGCTTATGTCCAAGGCACCAAAGCCAGCTAAAAAGTCAATAATCGATACTTAAAACTTGAATTGTACTACTTATACTGGCTATTACATCAACTTAGAAGCTTCATCTGTGTTCTACTATGGTGCTTTTACTGTCTCCACATACCGCAGCACGTGACATAGCTTTGCAGACGATAAGTACAACCGTTTCAGAGAGAAGAGCGGCCAATGTGACGATCTGGCTTTGCGTCGATTCGATAACAAATGACGAAAACGGACGAATTTCTCAGGTTTTTACTACATATGAACACTTTTCACATTCTCCCGTGCAACTCGGCAGCTAGTCCTCCTTTAATGCAGAATCTTAAAGTCCTAGCTCATGTCCAAGGCACCAAAGCCAGCTAAAAAGTCAATAATCGATACCTAAAACTTGAATTGTACTACTTCTTACTGGCTATTACATCAACTTAGAAGCTTCATCTGTGTTCTGCTATGGTGCTTTTAGTGTCTCCGCATACCGCAGCACGCGACATAGCTTTGCAGACGATAAGTAGAACCGTTTCAGAGAGAAGAGCGGCCAATGTGACGATCTGGCTTTAAGTCGATTCGATAACAAAGGACCAAAACGAACGGATTTCTCAGGTTTTTACTACATATGAACACACTTCACATTCTCCCGTGCAACTCGGCTGTTAATCCACCTTTCATGCAGAATCTTAAGGTCCTAGCTCATGTCCAAGGCACCAAAGCCAGCTAAAAAGTCAATAATCGATACCTAAAACTTGAATTGCACTACTTTCAGAGAGAAGAGCGGCCAATGTGACGATCTGGCTTTCAGTCGATTCAATAACAAATGACGATAACGGACGGATTTCTCAGGTTTTTACCACATATGAACACTTTTCACATTCTCCCGTGCAACTCGGCTGCTAGTCCTCCTTTCATGCAGAATCCTAAGGCACCAAAGCCAGCTAAGAAGTCAATAATCGATACCTATTACATGAATTGTACTACTTCTTACTGGCTATTACATCAGCTTAGAAGCTTCATCTGTGTTCTACTATGGTGCTTTTAGTGTCTCCGCATACCGCAGCACGCGACATAGCTTTGCAGACGATAAGTACAACCGTTTCAGAGAGAAGAGCGGCCAATGTGACGATCTGGCTTTAAGTCGATTCGATAACAAATGGCGGAAACGGACGGATTTCTCAGGTTTTTACTACATATGAACACTTATCACATTCTCACGTGCAACGCGGCTGCTAGACCTCCTATCATGCAAAATCTTAAGTTCCTAGCTTATGCCCAATGCACCAAAGAAGGGTAAAAAGTCAATAATCGATACCTAAAACTTGAATTGTACTACTTCTTACTGGCTATTACATTATCTTAGAAGCTTCATCTGTGTTCTACTATGGTGCTTTTAGTGTCTCCGCATACCGCAGAACGCGACATAGCTTTGCAGTCGATAAGTACAACCGTTTCAGAGAGAAGAGCGGCTAATGTGACGATCTGGCTTTAAGTCGATTCGATAACAAATGTCGAACACGGACGGATTTCTCTGGTTTTTACTACATATGAACACTTTTCACATTCTAACGTGCAACTCGGCTGCTAGTCCTCCTTTAATGCAGAATCTTAAGGTCCTAGCTCATGTCCAAGGCACCAAAGCCAGCTAAAAAGTCAATAATCGATACCTAAATCTTGAATTGTACAACTTCTTACTGGCTATTACATCAAATTAAAGGCTTCATCTATGTTCTACTATGGTGCTTTTAGTGTCTCCGCATTCCGCAGCACGCGACATAGCTTTGCAGACGATAAGTAGAACCGTTTCAGAGAGGAGAGCGGCCAATGTAACGATCTGGATTTAAGTCGATTCGATAACAAATGACGAAAACGGACGGATTTCTCAGGTTTTTACTACATATGAACACATTTCACATTCTCCCGTGCAACTCGGCCGCTAATCCACATTTCATGCAGAATCTTAAGGTCCTAGCTCATGTCCAAGGCACCAAAGCCAGCTAAAAAGTCAATAATCTATACCTAAAACTTGAATTGCACTACTTCATACTGGCTATTACTTCAACTTAGAAGCTTCATCTGTGTTCTACTATGGTGCTTTTAGTGTCTCCGCATCTCGGAGCACGCGACATAACTTTGAAGTCGATAAGTACAACCGTTTCAGAGTGAAGAGCGGCTAATATGACGATCTGGCTTTAAGTCGATTCGATAACAATGACGATAACGAACGGATTTCTAAGGTTTTTACTACATATGAACACTTTTCACATTCTCCCGTGCAACTCGGCTGCTATTCCTCCGTTCATGCAGAATTTTAAGGTCCTAGCTCATGTCCAAGGCACCAAAGAATGGTAAAAAGTCTATAATCGATACTTAAGACGTGATTTGTACTACATCTTACTATATATTACTTCAACTTAGAAGATTCATCTGTGTTCTACTATGGTGATTTTAGTGTCTACGCATACCGCAGCACGCGACATAGCTTTGCAGACGATAAGTAGAACCGTTTCAGAGAGAAGAGCGGCCAATGTGACGATCTGGCATTAAGTCGTTTCGATAACAAATGGCGGAAATGGACGGATTTCTCAGGTTTTTACTACATAAGAACACTTTTCACATTATCCCGTGCTACTCGGCAGCTAGTCCTCCTTTCATGCAGAATCTTAAGGTCCTAGCTCATGTCCAAGGTACCAAAGCCAGCTAAAAAGTCAAAAATCGATACCTATAACTTGAATTGTACTACTTCTTACTGGCTATTACATCAACTTAGAAGCTTCATCTGTATTCTACTATGGTGCTTTTAGTGTCTCCGCATACCGCAGCGCGCGACATAGCTTTGCAGACGATAAGTACAACCGTTTTAGAGAGTAGAGCGCCCAATGTGACGATCTAGCTTTAAGTCGATTCGATAACAAATGACGAAAACGGACGGATTTCTCAGGTTTTTACTACATATGAACACTTTTCACATTCTCCCGTACAACTCGGCTTCTAGCCCTTCTTTCATGCAGAATCTTAAAGTCCTAACTCATGTCCAAGGCACGAAAGCCAGCTAAAAAGTCAATAATCGATACCTAAAACTGGAATTGTACTACTTCTTAATGACTATTACATCATCTTAGAAGCTTCATCTGCGTTCTACTATGGTGCTTTTAGTGTCTCCGCATACCGAAGCACGCGACATAGCTTTGCAGTCGATAAGTACAACCGTTTCAGGGAGAAGAGCGGCTAATGTGACGATCTGGCTTTAAGTCGATTCGATAACAAATGACGATAACGAACGGATTTCTCAGGTTTTTACTACATAGGAACACTTTTCACATTCTCCCGTTCAACTCGGCTACCAGTTCTCCTTTCATGCAGAATCTTAAGGTCCTAGCTCATGTCCAAGGCAACAAAGCCAGCTAAAAAGTCAACAATCGATACCTAAAACTTGAATGGTACTACTTCTTACTGGCTATTACATCAACTTAGAAGCTTCATCTGTGTTCTACTATGGTGCTTTTAGAGTCTCTGCATGCCGCAGCACTCGACATAGCTTTGCAGACGATAAGTACAACCGTTTCAGAGAGAAGAGCGGCCAATGTTACGATCTGGCTTTAAGTCGATTCGGTAACAAATGTTGAACACGGACGGATTTCTCTGGTTTTTACTACATATGAACACTTTTCACATTCTCCCGTGCAACTCGGCTGCTAGTCCTGCTTTCATGCAGAATCTTAAGGTCCTAGCTCATGTCCAAGGCACCAAAGCCAGCTAAAAAGTCAACAATCGATACCTAAAACTTGAATGGTACTACTTCTTACTGGCTATTACATCAACTTAGAAGCTTCATCTGTGTACTACTATGGCGCTTTTAGTGTCTCCACATACCGCAGCACGTGGCATAGCTTCGCAGACGATAAGTACAACCGTTTCAGAGAGAAGAGCGGCCAATGTGACGATCTGGCTTTACGTCGATTCGATAACAAACGACGAAAACGGACGGATTTCTCAGGTTTTTACTACATATGAACACTTTTCACATTCTCCCGTGCAACTCGGCTGCTAGTCCTCCGTTCATGCAGAATTTTGAGGTCCTAGCTCATGTCCAAGGCACCAAAGAATGGTAAAAAGTCAATAATCGATACCTAAGACTTGAATTGTACTACATCTTACTGGATATTACTTCAACTTAGAAACTTCATCTGTGTTCTACTATGGTGATTTTAGTGTCTCCGCATACCGCAGCACGCGACATAGCTTTGCAGACAATAAGTACAACCGTTTCAGAGAGAAGAGCGGCCAATGTGACGATCTGGCTTTCAGTCGATTCAATAACAAATGACGATAACGGACGGATTTCTCAGGTTTTTACCACATATGAACACTTTTCACATTCTCCCGTGCAACTCGGCTGCTAGTCCTCCTTTCATGCAGAATCCTAAGGCACCAAAGCCAGCTAAGAAGTCAATAATCGATACCTATTACATGAATTGTACTACTTCTTACTGGCTATTACATCAGCTTAGAAGCTTCATCTGTGTTCTACTATGGTGCTTTTAGTGTCTCCGCATACCGCAGCACGCGACATAGCTTTGCAGACGATAAGTACAACCGTTTCAGAGAGAAGAGCGGCCAATGTGACGATCTGGCTTTAAGTCGATTCGATAACAAATGGCGGAAACGGACGGATTTCTCAGGTTTTTACTACATATGAACACTTATCACATTCTCACGTGCAACGCGGCTGCTAGACCTCCTATCATGCAAAATCTTAAGTTCCTAGCTTATGCCCAATGCACCAAAGAAGGGTAAAAAGTCAATAATCGATACCTAAAACTTGAATTGTACTACTTCTTACTGGCTATTACATCATCTTAGAAGCTTCATCTGTGTTCTACTATGGTGCTTTTAGTGTCTCCGCATACCGCAGAACGCGACATAGCTTTGCAGTCGATAAGTACAACCGTTTCAGAGAGAAGAGCGGCTAATGTGACGATCTGGCTTTAAGTCGATTCGATAACAATGACGATAACGAAAGGATTTCTAAGGTTTTTACTACATATTAACACTTTTCACACTCTCCCGTGCAACTCGGCTGCTAGTCCTCCTTTCATGCAGAATCTTAAGGTCCTAGCTCATGTTCAAGGCACCAAAGCCAGCTATAAAGTCAATAATCGATACCTAAATCTTGAATTGTACAACTTCTTACTGGCTATTACATCAAATTAAAGGCTTCATCTATGTTCTACTATGGTGCTTTTAGTGTCTCCGCATTCCGCAGCACGCGACATAGCTTTGCAGACGATAAGTAGAACCGTTTCAGAGAGGAGAGCGGGCAATGTAACGATCTGGATTTAAGTCGATTCGATAACAAATGACGAAAACGGACGGATTTCTCAGGTTTTTACTACATATGAACACATTTCACATTCTCCCGTGCAACTCGGCCGCTAATCCACATTTCATGCAGAATCTTAAGGTCCTAGCTCATGTCCAAGGCACCAAAGCCAGCTAAAAAGTCAATAATCTATACCTAAAACTTGAATTGCACTACTTCTTACTGGCTATTATATCAACTTAGAAGCTTCATCTGTGTTCTACTATGGCCCTTTTAGTGTCTCCGCATACCGCAGCACGTGACATAGCTTTGCAGACGATAAGTACAACCGTTTCAGAGAGAAGAGCGGCCAATGTGACGATCTGGCTTTAAGTCGATTCGATAACAAATGTCGAACACGGACGGATTTCTCTGGTTTTTACTACATATGAACACTTTTCACATTCTAACGTGCAACTCGGCTGCTAGTCCTCCTTTAATGCAGAATCTTAAGGTCCTAGCTCATGTCCAAGGCACCAAAGCCAGCTAAAAAGTCAATAATCGATACCTAAAACTTGAATTGTACTACTTCTTACAGGCTATTACATCAAATTAGAGCCTTCTTCTGTGTTCTACTATGGTGCTTTCAGTGTCTCCGCATACCGCAGCACGCGACATAGCTTTGCAGACAATAAGTAGAACCGTTTCAGAGAGAAGAGCGGCCAATGTGACATTCTGGCTCTAAGTCGATTCGATAACAAATGACGAAAACGGAAGGATTTCTCAGGTTTTTACTACATATGAACATTTTCCACATTCTCCAGTGCAACTCGGCTGCTAGTAATCCTTTCATGCAGAATCTTAAGGTCCTATCTCATGTCCAAGACACCAAAGCCAGCTAAAAAGTCAATAATCAGTACCTAAAACTTGAATTGTACTACTTCTTACTGGCTATTACATCATCTTAGAAGCTTCATTTGTGTTATACTATGGTGCTTTTAGTGTCTCCGCATCTCGGAGCACGCGACATAGCTTTGAAGTCGATAAGTACAACCGTTTCAGAGTGAAGAGCGGCTAATGTGACGATCTGGCTTTAAGTCGATTCGATAACAATGACGATAACGAACGGATATCTAAGGTTTTTACTACATATGAACACTTTTCACATTCTCCAGTGCAACTCGGCAGCTAGTCCTCCTTTCATGCAGAATCTTAAGGTCCTAGCAAATGTCCAAGGCACCAAAGCCAGCTAAAAAGTCAATAATCGATACCTATAACTTGAATTGTACTACTTCTTACTGGCTATTACATCAACTTAGAAGCTTCATCTGTGTTCTACTATGGTGCATTTAGTGTCTCTGCATACCGCAGCGCGCGACATAGCTTTGCACAAGATAAGTACAACCGTTTCAGAACGAAGAGCGGCCAATGTGACGATCTGGATTTAAATCGATTCGATAACAAATGACGAAAACGGACGGATTTCTCAGGTTGTTACTACATATGAACACTTTTCACATTCTCCCTTGCAACTCGGCTGCTAGTCCTCCTTTCATGCAGAATCTTAAGGTCCTAGCTCATGTCCAAGGCACCAAAGCCAGCTGAAAAGTCAATAATCGATACCAAAAACTTGAATTGTACTACTTCATACTGGCTATTACATCAACTTAGAAGCTTCATCTGTGTTCTACTATGGTGCTTTTAGTGTCTCCGCATGCCGCAGCACTCGACATAGCTTTGCAGACGATAAGTACAACCGTTTCAGAGAGAAGAGCGGCCAAAGTTACGATCTGGCTTTAAGTCGATTCGATAACAAATGTCGAACACGGACGGATTTCTCTGGATTTTACTACATATGAACACTTTTCATATTCTCCCGTGCAACTCGGCTGCTAGTCCTCCTTTCATGCAGAATCTTAAGGTCCTAGCTCATGTCCAAGGCACCAAAGCCAGCTAAAAAGTCAATATCAATACCTAAAACTTGAATTGTACTACTTCTTACTGACTATTACATCAACTTAGAAGCTTCATCTGTGTTCTACTATGGTGCTTTTAGTGTCTCCGCATACCGCAGCACGCGACATAGCTTTGCAGTCGATAAGTACAACCGTTTGAGAGAGAAGAGCGGCCAATATGACGATCTGGCTTTAAGTCGATTCGATAACAAATGACGAACACGGACGGATTTCTCTGGATTTTACTACATATGAACACTTTTCACATTCTCCCGTGCAACTCGGCTGCTAGTCCTCCTTTCATGCAGAATCTTAAGGTCCTAGCTCATGTCCAAGGCTCCAAAGCCAGCTAAAAAGTTAATAATCGATACCTAAAACTTGATTGGTACTACTTCTTACTGGCTATTACATCAACTTAGAAGCTTCATCTGTGTTCTACTATGGTGCTTTTAGTGTCTCCGCATACCGCAGCACGCGACATAGCTTTGCAGTAGATAAGTACAACCGTTTCAGCGAGAAGAGTGGCTAATGTGACGATCTGGCTTTAAGTCGATTCGATAACAAATGACGATAACGAACGGATTTCTCAGGTTTTTACTACATATGAACACTTTTCACATTCTCACGTGCAACGCGGCTGCTAGACCTCCTATCATGCAAAATCTTAAGTCCCTAGCTCATGCCCAAGGCACCAAAGAAGGGTAAGAAGTCAACAATCGATACTTAAAACTTGAATTGTACTACTTCTTACTGGCTATTACATCAACTTAGAAGCTTCATCTGTGTTCTACTATGGTGCTTTTAGTGTCTCCGCATCTCGGAGCACGCGACATAATTTTGAAGTCGATAAGTACAACCGTTTCAGAGTGAAGAGCGGCTAATATGACGATCTGGCTTTAAGTCGATTCGATAACAATGACGATAACGAACGGATTTCTAAGGTTTTTACTACATATGAACACTTTTCACATTCTCCCGTGCAACTCGGCTGCTATTCCTCCGTTCATGCAGAATTTTAAGGTCCTAGCTCATGTCCAAGGCACCAAAGAATGGTAAAAAGTCAATAATCGATACTTAAGACGTGATTTGTACTACATCTTACTATATATTACTTCAACTTAGAAGATTCATCTGTGTTCTACTATGGTGATTTTAGTGTCTCCGCATACCGCAGCACGCGACATAGCTTTGCAGACGATAAGTAGAACCGTTTCAGAGAGAAGAGCGGCCAATGTGACGATCTTTCATTAAGTCGTTTCGATAACAAATGGCGGAAATGGACGGATTTCTCAGGTTTTTACTACATAAGAACACTTTTCACATTATCCCGTGCTACTCGGCAGCTAGTCCTCCTTTCATGCAGAATCTTAAGGTCCTAGCTCATGTCCAAGGTACCAAAGCCAGCTAAAAAGTCAAAAATCGATACCTGTAACTTGAATTGTACTACTTCTTACTGGCTATTACATCAACTTAGAAGCTTCATCTGTATTCTACTATGGTGCTTTTAGTGTCTCCGCATACCGCAGCGCGCGACATAGCTTTGCAGACGATAAGTACAACCGTTTTAGAGAGTAGAGCGCCCAATGTGACGATCTAGCTTTAAGTCGATTCGATAACAAATGACGAAAACGGACGGATTTCTCAGGTTTTTACTACATATGAACACTTTTCACATTCTCCCGTACAACTCGGCTTCTAGCCCTTCTTTCATGCAGAATCTTAAAGTCCTAACTCATGTCCAAGGCACCAAAGCCAGCAAAAAAGTCTATAATCGATACCTAAAACTGGAATTGTACTACTTCTTAATGACTATTACATCATCTTAGAAGCTTCATCTGCGTTCTACTATGGTGCTTTTAGTGTCTCCGCATACCGAAGCACGCGACATAGCTTTGCAGTCGATAAGTACAACCGTTTCAGGGAGAAGAGCGGCTAATGTGACGATCTGGCTTTAAGTCGATTCGATAACAAATGACGATAACGAACGGATTTCTCAGGTTTTTACTACATAGGAACACTTTTCACATTCTCCCGTTCAACTCGGCTACCAGTTCTCCTTTCATGCAGAATCTTAAGGTCCTAGCTCATGTCCAAGGCAACAAAGCCAGCTAAAAAGTCAACAATCGATACCTAAAACTTGAATGGTACTACTTCTTACTGGCTATTACATCAACTTAGAAGCTACATCTGTGTTCTACTATGGTGCTTTTAGTGTCTCTGCATGCCGCAGCACTCGACATAGCTTTGCAGACGATAAGTACAACCGTTTCAGAGAGAAGAGCGGCCAATGTTACGATCTGGCTTTAAGTCGATTCGATAACAAATGTTGAACACGGACGGATTTCTCTGGTTTTTACTACATATGAACACCTTTCACATTCTCCCGTGCAACTCGGCTGCTAGTCCTCCTTTCATGCAGAATCTTAAGGTTCTAGCTCATGTCCAAGGCACCAAAGCCAGCTAAAAAGTCAACAATCGATACCTAAAACTTGAATGGTACTACTTCTTACTGGCTATTACATCAACGTAGAAGCTTCATCTGTGTTCTACTATGGTGCTTTTAGTGTCTCCGCATACCGCAGCACGCGACATAGCTTTGCAGTCGATAAGTACAACCGTTTCAGAGAGAAGAGCGGCTAATGTGACGATCTGGCTTTAAGTCGATTCGATAACAAATGACGATAACGGACGGATTTCTCAGGTTTTTACTACATATGAACACTTTTTACATTCTCCCGTGCAACTCGGCTGCTAGTCCTCCTTTCATGCAGAATCTTAAGGTCCTAGCTCATGTCCAAGGAACCAAGGGCAGCTAAAAAGTCAATAATCGGTAACTAAAACTTGAATTGTACTACTTCTTACTGGCTATTACATCAATTTAGAAGCTTCATCTGTGTTCTACTATGATGCTTTTAGTGTCTCCGCATACCGCAGCAGGCGACATAGCTTTGCAGACGATAAGTACAACCGTTTCAGAGAGAAGAGCGGCCAATGTGACGATCTGGCTTTAAGTCGATTCGATAACAAATGACGAAAACGGACGGATATCTCAGGTTTTTACTACATATGAACACTTTTCACATTCTCCCGTGCAACTCGGCTGCTAGTCCTCCTTTCATGCAGAATCTTAAGGTCCTAGCTCATGTCCAAGGCACCAAAGCCAGCTAAAAAGTGAGTAATAGATACCTAAAACTTGAATGGTACTACATCTTACTGGCTATTACATCAACTTAGAAGCTTCATCTGTCTTCTACTATGGTGCTTTTAGTGTCTCAGAATACCGCAGCACGCGACATAGCTTTGCAGATTATAAGTACAACCGTTTCAGAGAGAAGAGCGGCAAATGTGACGATCTGGCTTTAAATCGATTCGATAACAACTGACGAAAACAGACGTATATCTCAGGTTTTTACTACATATGAACACTTTTCACATTCTCCCGTGCAACTCGGCTGCTAGTCCTCCTTTCTTGCAGAATCTTAAGGTCCTAGCTCATGTCCAAGGAACCACAGCCAGCTAAAAAGTCAATAATCGATAAGTAAAACTTGAATTGTACTACTTCTTACTGGCTATTACATCAAATTAGAAGCTCCATCTGTGTTCTACAATGGTGCTTTCAGTGTCTCCACAAACCGCAGCACGCGACACAGCTTTCAGACGACAAGTACAACCGTTTCAGAGAGAAGAGCTGCCAATGTGACGATCTGGCTTTAAGTCGATTCGATAACAAATGACGAAAACGGACGGGTTGCTCAGGTTTTTACTACATATGAACACTTTTCACATTCTCCCGTGCAACTCGGCTGCTAGTCCTCCTTTCATGCAGAATCTTAAGGACCTAGCTCATGTCCAAGGCACCAAAGCCAGCTAGAAAGTCAATAATCGATACCTACAACTTGAATTGTACTACTTCTTACTGGCTATTACATTAACTTAGAAGCTTCATCTGTGTTCTACTATGGTGCTTTTAGTGTCTCCGCATACCGCAGCACGACACGTAGCTTTGCAGACGATAAGTACCACCGTTTCAAAGAGAAGAGCGGCCAATGTGACGATCTGGCTTTAAGTCGATTCGACAACAAATGACGAAAACGGACGGATTTCTCAGGTTTTTACCACAAATGAACACTTTTCACATTCTCCCGTGCAACTCGGCTGCTAGACCTCCTATCATGCAAAATCTTAAGTTCCTAGATCATGCTCAAGGCATCAAAGAAGGGTAAAAAGTCAACAATCGATACTTAAAACTTGAATTGTACTACTTCTTACTGGCTATTACATCAACTTAGAAGCTTCATCTGTGTTCTACTATGGTGCTTTTAGTGTCTCCGCATGCCGAAGCAATCGACATAGCTTTGCAGACGATAAGTACAACCGTTTCAGAGAGAAGAGCGGCCAATGTGACGATCTGGCTTAAAGTCGATTCGATAACAAATGTCGAACACGGACGGATTTCTCTGGTTTTTACTACATATGAACACTTTTCACATTCTCCCGTGCAACTCGGCTGCTATTCCTCCTTTCATGCAGAATTTTAAGGTCCTAACTCATGTCCAAGGCACCAAAGCAAGCTAAAAAGTCAATAATCGATACCTAAAACTTGAATGGTACTACTTCTTACTGGCTATTACATCAACTTAGAAGCTTCATCTGTGTTCTACTATGGTGCTTTTAGTGTCTCGGCATACCGCAGCACGCGACATAGCTTTGCAGTCGATAAGTACAACCGTTTCAGAGAGAATTGCGGCTAATGTGACGATCTGGCTTTAAGTCGATTCGATAACAAATGGCGAAAACGGACGGATTTCTCAGGTTTTTACTACATATGAACACTTTTCACATTCTCCCGTACAACTCGGCTGCTAGACCTCCTTTCATGCAGAATCTTAAGGTCCTAACTCATGTCCAAGGCACCAAAGTCAGCTAAAAAGTCAATAATCGATACTTAAAACTTGAATTGTACTACTTCTTACTGACTATTACATCATCTTAGAAGCTTCATCTGTGTTCTACTATGGTGCTTTTAGTGTCTCCGCATACCGCAGCACGCGACATAGCTTTGCAGTCGATAAGTACAACCGTTTCAGAGAGAAGAGCGGCTAATGTGACGATCTGGCTTTAAGTCGATTAAATAACACATGACGATAACGAACGGATTTCTCAGGTTTTTACTACATATGAACACTTTTTACATTCTCCCGTGCAACTCGGCTGCTAGTCCTCCTTTCATGCAGAATCTTAAGGTCCTAGCTCATGTCCAAGGCACCAAGGGCAGCTAAAAAGTCAATAATCGATACCTACAACTTGAATTGTACTACTTCTTACTGGCTATTACATCAACTTAGAAGCTTCATCTGTGTTCTACTATGATGCTTTTAGTGTCTCCGCATACCGCAGCACGCGACACAGCTTTGCAGACGATAAGTACAATTGTTTCAGAGAGAAGAGCGACCAATGTGACGATCTGGCTTTAAGTCGATTCGACAACAAATGACGAAAACGGACCGATTTCTCAGGTTTTTACTACATATGAACACTTTTCACATTCTCACGTGCAACGCGGCTGCTACACCTCCTATTATGCAAAATCTTAAGTTCCTAGCTCATGCCCAAGGCACCAAAGAAGGGTAAGAAGTCAACAATCGATACTTAAAACTTGAATTGTACTACTTCTTACTGGCTATTACATCAACTTGGAAGCTTCATCTGTGTTTTACTATGGTGCTTTTAGTGTCTCCGCAAACCGCAGCACTCGACATAGCTTTGCAGACGATAAGTACAACCGTTTCAGAGAGAAGAGCGGCCAATGTGACGATCTGGCTTTAAGTCGATTTGATAACAAATGGCGAACACGGACGGATTTCTCTGGTTTTTACTACATATGAACACTTTTCACATTCTCCCGTGCAACTCGGCTGCTAGTCCTCCTTTCATGCAGAATGTTAAGGTCCTAGCTCATGTCCAAGGCACCAAAGCCAGATAAAAAGTCAATAATCGATACCTAAAACTTGAATGGTACTACTTCTTACTAACTATTACATCAACTTAGAAGCTTCATCCGCGTTCTACTATGGTGCTTTTAGTGTCTCCGCATACCGCTGCACGCGACATTGGCTTTGCAGTCGATAAGTACAACCGTTTCAGAGAGAATTGCGGCTAATGTGACGATCTGGCTTGAAGTCGATTCGATAACAAATGACGAAAACGGACGGATTTCTCTGGTTTTTACTACATATGAACACTTTTCACATTCTCCCGTACAACTCGGCTGCTAGACCTCCTTTCATGCAGAATCTTAAGGTCCTAACACATGTCCAAGGCACCAAAGTCAGCTAAAAAGTCAATAATCGATACTTAAAACTTGAATTGTACTACTTCTTACTGGCTATTACATCAACTTAGAAGCTTCATCTGTGTTCTACTATGGTGCTCTTAGTGTCTCCGCATGCCGAAGCAATCGACATAGCTTTGCAGACGATAAGTACAACCGTTTCAGAGAGAAGAGCGGCCAATGTGACGATCTGGCTTAAAGTCGATTCGATAACAAATGTCGAACACGGACGGATTTCTCTGGTTTTTACTACATATGAACACTTTTCACATTCTCCCGTGCAACTCGGCTGCTATTCCTCCTTTCATGCAGAATTTTAAGGTCCTAACTCATGTCCAAGGCACCAAAGCAAGCTAAAAAGTCAATAATCGATACCTAAAACTTGAATGGTACTACTTCTTACTGGCTATTACATCAACTTAGAAGCTTCATCTGTGTTCTACTATGGTGCTTTTAGTGTCTCGGCATACCGCAGCACGCGACATAGCTTTGCAGTCGATAAGTACAACCGTTTCAGAGAGAATTGCGGCTAATGTGACGATCTGGCTTTAAGTCGATTCGATAACAAATGGCGAAAACGGACGGATTTCTCAGGTTTTTACTACATATGAACACTTTTCACATTCTCCCGTACAACTCGGCTGCTAGACCTCCTTTCATGCAGAATCTTAAGGTCCTAACTCATGTCCAAGGCACCAAAGTCAGCTAAAAAGTCAATAATCGATACTTAAAACTTGAATTGTACTACTTCTTACTGACTATTACATCATCTTAGAAGCTTCATCTGTGTTCTACTATGGTGCTTTTAGTGTCTCCGCATACCGCAGCACGCGACATAGCTTTGCAGTCGATAAGTACAACCGTTTCAGAGAGAAGAGCGGCTAATGTGACGATCTGGCTTTAAGTCGATTAAAAAACACATGACGATAACGAACGGATTTCTCAGGTTTTTACTACATATGAACACTTTTTACATTCTCCCGTGCAACTCGGCTGCTAGTCCTCCTTTCATGCAGAATCTTAAGGTCCTAGCTCATGTCCAAGGCACCAAGGGCAGCTAAAAAGTCAATAATCGATACCTACAACTTGAATTGTACTACTTCTTACTGGCTATTACATCAACTTAGAAGCTTCATCTGTGTTCTACTATGATGCTTTTAGTGTCTCCGCATACCGCAGCACGCGACACAGCTTTGCAGACGATAAGTACAATTGTTTCAGAGAGAAGAGCGACCAATGTGACGATCTGGCTTTAAGTCGATTCGACAACAAATGACGAAAACGGACCGATTTCTCAGGTTTTTACTACATATGAACACTTTTCACATTCTCACGTGCAACGCGGCTGCTACACCTCCTATTATGCAAAATCTTAAGTTCCTAGCTCATGCCCAAGGCACCAAAGAAGGGTAAGAAGTCAACAATCGATACTTAAAACTTGAATTGTACTACTTCTTACTGGCTATTACATCAACTTGGAAGCTTCATCTGTGTTTTACTATGGTGCTTTTAGTGTCTCCGCAAACCGCAGCACTCGACATAGCTTTGCAGACGATAAGTACAACCGTTTCAGAGAGAAGAGCGGCCAATGTGACGATCTGGCTTTAAGTCGATTTGATAACAAATGGCGAACACGGACGGATTTCTCTGGTTTTTACTACATATGAACACTTTTCACATTCTCCCGTGCAACTCGGCTGCTAGTCCTCCTTTCATGCAGAATGTTAAGGTCCTAGCTCATGTCCAAGGCACCAAAGCCAGATAAAAAGTCAATAATCGATACCTAAAACTTGAATGGTACTACTTCTTACTAACTATTACATCAACTTAGAAGCTTCATCCGCGTTCTACTATGGTGCTTTTAGTGTCTCCGCATACCGCTGCACGCGACATTGGCTTTGCAGTCGATAAGTACAACCGTTTCAGAGAGAATTGCGGCTAATGTGACGATCTGGCTTGAAGTCGATTCGATAACAAATGACGAAAACGGACGGATTTCTCTGGTTTTTACTACATATGAACACTTTTCACATTCTCCCGTACAACTCGGCTGCTAGACCTCCTTTCATGCAGAATCTTAAGGTCCTAACACATGTCCAAGGCACCAAAGTCAGCTAAAAAGTCAATAATCGATACTTAAAACTTGAATTGTACTACTTCTTACTGACTATTACATCATCTTAGAAGCTTCATCTGTGTTCTACTATGGTGCTTTTAGTGTCTCCGCATACCGCAGCACGCGACATAGCTTTGCAGTCGATAAGTACAACCGTTTCAGAGAGAAGAGCGGCCAATGTGACGATCTGGCTTTAAGTCGATTCGATAACAAATGACGATAACGAACGGATTTCTCAGGTTTTTACTACATATGAACACTTTTTACATTCTCCCTGCAACTCGGCTGCTAGTCCTCCTTTCATGCAGAATCTTAAGGTCCTAGCGCATGTCCAAGGCACCAAAGCCACCTAAAAAGTCAATAATCGATACCTAAAACTTGAATTGTACTACTTCTTACTGGCTATTACATCAACTTAGAAGCTTCATCTGTGTTCTACTATGATGCTTTTAGTGTCTGCGCATACCGCAGCACGCGACATAGCTTTGCAGACGGTAAGTACAACCGTTTCAGAGAGAAGAGCGGCCAATGTGACGATCTTGCTTTAAGTCGATTCGATAACAAATGACGATAACGGACGGATTTCTCAGGTTTTTACTACATATGAACAATTTTTACATTCTCCCGTGCAACTCGGCTGCTAGTCCTCCTTTCATGCAGAATCTTAAGGTCCTAGCGCAAGTCCAAGGAACCAAGGGCAGCTAGAAAGTCAATAATCGATACCTAAAACTTGAATTGTACTACTTCTTACTGGCTATTACATCAATTAGAAGCTTCGTCTGTGTTCTACTATGATGCTTTTAGTGTCTCCGCATACCGCAGCACGTGACATAGCTTTGCAGACGATAAGTACAACCGTTTCAGAGAGAAGCGCGGCCAATGTTACGATCTGGCTTTAAGTCGATTCGATAACAAATGACGAAAACGGACGGATTTCTTAGGTTTTTACTACATATGAACACTTTTCACATTCTCCCGTGCAACTGGGCTGCTAGTCCTCCTTTCATGCAGAATCATAAGGTCCTAGCTCATGTCCAAGGTACGAAAGCCAGCTAAAAAGTCAATAATCGATACTTAAAACTTGAATTGTACTACTTCTTACTGACTATTACATCATCTTAGAAGCTTCATCTGTGTTCTACTATGGTGCTTTTAGTGTCTCCGCATACCGCAGCACGCGACATAGCTTTGCAGTCGATAAGTACAACCGTTTCAGAGAGAAGAGCGGCCAATGTGACGATCTGGCTTTAAGTCGATTCGATAACAAATGACGATAACGAACGGATTTCTCAGGTTTTTACTACATATGAACACTTTTTACATTCTCCCTGCAACTCGGCTGCTAGTCCTCCTTTCATGCAGAATCTTAAGGTCCTAGCGCATGTCCAAGGCACCAAAGCCACCTAAAAAGTCAATAATCGATACCTAAAACTTGAATTGTACTACTTCTTACTGGCTATTACATCAACTTAGAAGCTTCATCTGTGTTCTACTATGATGCTTTTAGTGTCTGCGCATACCGCAGCACGCGACATAGCTTTGCAGACGGTAAGTACAACCGTTTCAGAGAGAAGAGCGGCCAATGTGACGATCTGGCTTTAAGTCGATTCGATAACAAATGACGAAAACGGGAGGATTTCTAAGGTTTTTACTACATATGAACACTTTTCACATTCTCCCGTGCAACGCGGCTGCTAGTCCTCCTTTCATGCAGAATCTTAAGGTCCTAGCTCATGTCCAAGGCACCAAAGCCAGCTAAAATGTCAATAATCGATACCTAAAACTTGAATTGGACTACTTCTTACTGGCTATTACATCAACTTAGAAGCTTCATCTGTGTTCTACTATGGTGCTTTTAGTGTCTCCACATACCGCAGCACGCGACATAGCTCTGCAGACGATTAGTACAAGCGTTTCAGAGAGAAGAGCGGCCAATGTGACGATCTGGTTTAAGTAGATTCGATAACAAATGACCAAAACGGACGGATTTCTCAGGTTTTTACTACATATGAACACTTTTTACATTCTCCCCTGCAACTCGGCTGCTAGTCCTCTGTTCATGCAGAATTTTAAGGTCCTAGCTCATGTCCAAGGCACCAAAGAATGGTAAAAAGTCAATAATCGATACCTAAGACTTGAATTGTACTACATCTTTCTGGATATTACTTCAACTTAGAAGCTTCATCTGTGTTCTACTATGGTGATTTTAGTGTCTCCGCATACCGCAGCACGCGACATAGCTTTGCAGACGATAAGTACAACCGTTTCAGAGAGAAGAGCGGCCAATGTGACGATCTGGCTTTCAGTCGATTCGATAACAAATGACGATAACGGACGGATTTCTCAGGTTTTTACTACATATGAACACTTTTCACATTCTCCCGTGCAACTCGGCTGCTAGTCCTCCTTTCATGCAGAATCTTAAGGTCCTAGCTCCTCTCCAAGGCACCAAAGCCAGCTAAAATGTCAATAATCGATACCTAAAACTTGAATTGTACTACTTCTTACTGCCTATTACATCAACTTAGAAGCTTCATCTGTGATCTACTATGGTGCTTTTAGTGTCTCCGCATACCGCAGCACGCGACATAGCTTTGCAGACGATAAGTACAACTGTTTCAGAGAGAAGAGCGGCAAATGTGACGATCTGGCTTTACGTCGATTCGATAACAAATGACGAAAACGGACGGATTTCTCAGGTTTTTACTACATATGAACACTTTTCACTTTCTCCCTCGCAACTCGGCTGCTAGTCTTCCTTTCATGCAGAATCTTAAGGCCCTAGCTCATGTCCAAGACACCAAAGCCAGCTAAAAAGTCAATAATCGATACCTAAAACTGGAATTGTACTACTTCTTAATGACTATTACATCATCTTAGAAGCTTCATCTGCGTTCTACTATGGTGCTTTTAGTGTCTCCGCATACCGCAGCACGCGACATAGCTTTGCAGTCGATAAGTACAACCGTTTCAGGGAGAAAAGCGGCTAATGTGACGATCTGGCTTTAAGTCGATTCGATAACAAATGACGATAACGAACGGATTTCTCAGGTTTTTACTACATAGGAACACTTTTCACATTCTCCCGGTTAACTCGGCTGCTAGTCCTCCTTTCATGCAGAATCTTAAGGTCCTAGCTCATGTTCAAGTCACCAAAGCAAGCTAAGAAGTCAATAATCGATACTTAAAACTTGAATTGTACTACTTCTTACTGGCTATTACATCAGCTTAGAAGCTTCATCTGTGTTCTGCTATGGTTCTTTTAGTGTCTCCACATACCGCAGCAGGCGACATAGCTTTGCAGACGATAAGTACAACCGTTTCAGAGAGAAGAGCGGCCAATGTGACGATCTGGCTTTAAGTCGATTCGATAACAAATGACGAAAACGGACGGATATCTCAGGTTTTTACTACATATGAACACTTTTCACATTCTCCCGTGCAACTCGGCTGCTAGTCCTCCTTTCATGCAGAATCTTAAGGTCCTAGCTCATGTCCAAGGCACCAAAGCCAGCTAAAAAGTGAGTAATAGATACCTAAAACTTGAATGGTACTACATCTTACTGGCTATTACATCAACTTAGAAGCTTCATCTGTCTTCTACTATGGTGCTTTTAGTGTCTCAGAATACCGCAGCACGCGACATAGCTTTGCAGACTATAAGTACAACCGTTTCAGAGAGAAGAGCGGCAAATGTGACGATCTGGCTTTAAATCGATTCGATAACAACTGACGAAAACAGACGTATATCTCAGGTTTTTACTACATATGAACACTTTTCACATTCTCCCGTGCAACTCGGCTGCTAGTCCTCCTTTCATGCAGAATCTTAAGGTCCTAGCTCATGTCCAAGGAACCACAGCCAGCTAAAAAGTCAATAATCGATAAGTAAAACTTGAATTGTACTACTTCTTACTGGCTATTACATCAAATTAGAAGCTCCATCTGTGTTCTACAATGGTGCTTTCAGTGTCTCCACAAACCGCAGCACGCGACACAGCTTTCAGACGACAAGTACAACCGTTTCAGAGAGAAGAGCTGCCGATGTGACGATCTGGCTTTAAGTCGATTCGATAACAAATGACGAAAACGGACGGGTTGCTCAGGTTTTTACTACATATGAACACTTTTCACATTCTCCCGTGCAACTCGGCTGCTAGTCCTCCTTTCATGCAGAATCTTAAGGACCTAGCTCATGTCCAAGGCACCAAAGCCAGCTAGAAAGTCAATAATCGATACCTACAACTTGAATTGTACTACTTCTTACTGGCTATTACATTAACTTAGAAGCTTCATCTGTGTTCTACTATGGTGCTTTTAGTGTCTCCGCATACCGCAGCACGACACGTAGCTTTGCAGACGATAAGTACCACCGTTTCAAAGAGAAGAGCGGCCAATGTGACGATCTGGCTTTAAGTCGATTCGACAACAAATGACGAAAACGGACGGATTTCTCAGGTTTTTACCACAAATGAACACTTTTCACATTCTCCCGTGCAACTCGGCTGCTAGACCTCCTATCATGCAAAATCTTAAGTTCCTAGATCATGCTCAAGGCATCAAAGAAGGGTAAAAAGTCAACAATCGATACTTAAAACTTGAATTGTACTACTTCTTACTGGCTATTACATCAACTTAGAAGCTTCATCTGTGTTCTACTATGGTGCTTTTAGTGTCTCCGCATGCCGAAGCAATCGACATAGCTTTGCAGACGATAAGTACAACCGTTTCAGAGAGAAGAGCGGCCAATGTGACGATCTGGCTTAAAGTCGATTCGATAACAAATGTCGAACACGGACGGATTTCTCTGGTTTTTACTACATATGAACACTTTTCACATTCTCCCGTGCAACTCGGCTGCTATTCCTCCTTTCATGCAGAATTTTAAGGTCCTAACTCATGTCCAAGGCACCAAAGCAAGCTAAAAAGTCAATAATCGATACCTAAAACTTGAATGGTACTACTTCTTACTGGCTATTACATCAACTTAGAAGCTTCATCTGTGTTCTACTATGGTGCTTTTAGTGTCTCGGCATACCGCAGCACGCGACATAGCTTTGCAGTCGATAAGTACAACCGTTTCAGAGAGAATTGCGGCTAATGTGACGATCTGGCTTTAAGTCGATTCGATAACAAATGGCGAAAACGGACGGATTTCTCAGGTTTTTACTACATATGAACACTTTTCACATTCTCCCGTACAACTCGGCTGCTAGACCTCCTTTCATGCAGAATCTTAAGGTCCTAACTCATGTCCAAGGCACCAAAGTCAGCTAAAAAGTCAATAATCGATACTTAAAACTTGAATTGTACTACTTCTTACTGACTATTACATCATCTTAGAAGCTTCATCTGTGTTCTACTATGGTGCTTTTAGTGTCTCCGCATACCGCAGCACGCGACATAGCTTTGCAGTCGATAAGTACAACCGTTTCAGAGAGAAGAGCGGCTAATGTGACGATCTGGCTTTAAGTCGATTCGATAACACATGACGATAACGAACGGATTTCTCAGGTTTTTACTACATATGAACACTTTTTACATTCTCCCGTGCAACTCGGCTGCTAGTCCTCCTTTCATGCAGAATCTTAAGGTCCTAGCTCATGTCCAAGGCACCAAGGGCAGCTAAAAAGTCAATAATCGATACCTACAACTTGAATTGTACTACTTCTTACTGGCTATTACATCAACTTAGAAGCTTCATCTGTGTTCTACTATGATGCTTTTAGTGTCTCCGCATACCGCAGCACGCGACACAGCTTTGCAGACGATAAGTACAATTGTTTCAGAGAGAAGAGCGACCAATGTGACGATCTGGCTTTAAGTCGATTCGACAACAAATGACGAAAACGGACCGATTTCTCAGGTTTTTACTACATATGAACACTTTTCACATTCTCACGTGCAACGCGGCTGCTACACCTCCTATTATGCAAAATCTTAAGTTCCTAGCTCATGCCCAAGGCACCAAAGAAGGGTAAGAAGTCAACAATCGATACTTAAAACTTGAATTGTACTACTTCTTACTGGCTATTACATCAACTTGGAAGCTTCATCTGTGTTTTACTATGGTGCTTTTAGTGTCTCCGCAAACCGCAGCACTCGACATAGCTTTGCAGACGATAAGTACAACCGTTTCAGAGAGAAGAGCGGCCAATGTGACGATCTGGCTTTAAGTCGATTTGATAACAAATGTCGAACACGGACGGATTTCTCTGGTTTTTACTACATATGAACACTTTTCACATTCTCCCGTGCAACTCGGCTGCTAGTCCTCCTTTCATGCAGAATGTTAAGGTCCTAGCTCATGTCCAAGGCACCAAAGCCAGATAAAAAGTCAAGAATCGATACCTAAAACTTGAATGGTACTACTTCTTACTAACTATTACATCAACTTAGAAGCTTCATCCGCGTTCTACTATGGTGCTTTTAGTGTCTCCGCATACCGCTGCACGCGACATTGGCTTTGCAGTCGATAAGTACAACCGTTTCAGAGAGAATTGCGGCTAATGTGACGATCTGGCTTGAAGTCGATTCGATAACAAATGACGAAAACGGACGGATTTCTCTGGTTTTTACTACATATGAACACTTTTCACATTCTCCCGTACAACTCGGCTGCTAGACCTCCTTTCATGCAGAATCTTAAGGTCCTAACACATGTCCAAGGCACCAAAGTCAGCTAAAAAGTCAATAATCGATACTTAAAACTTGAATTGTACTACTTCTTACTGACTATTACATCATCTTAGAAGCTTCATCTGTGTTCTACTATGGTGCTTTTAGTGTCTCCAAAAAACCGCAGCACGCGACATAGCTTTGCAGTCGATAAGTACAACCGTTTCAGAGAGAAGAGCGGCCAATGTGACGATCTTGCTTTAAGTCGATTCGATAACAAATGACGATAACGGACGGATTTCTCAGGTTTTTACTACATATGAACAATTTTTACATTCTCCCGTGCAACTCGGCTGCTAGTCCTCCTTTCATGCAGAATCTTAAGGTCCTAGCGCAAGTCCAAGGAACCAAGGGCAGCTAGAAAGTCAATAATCGATACCTAAAACTTGAATTGTACTACTTCTTACTGGCTATTACATCAATTAGAAGCTTCGTCTGTGTTCTACTATGATGCTTTTAGTGTCTCCGCATACCGCAGCACGTGACATAGCTTTGCAGACGATAAGTACAACCGTTTCAGAGAGAAGCGCGGCCAATGTTACGATCTGGCTTTAAGTCGATTCGATAACAAATGACGAAAACGGACGGATTTCTTAGGTTTTTACTACATATGAACACTTTTCACATTCTCCCGTGCAACTGGGCTGCTAGTCCTCCTTTCATGCAGAATCATAAGGTCCTAGCTCATGTCCAAGGTACGAAAGCCAGCTAAAAAGTCAATAATCGATACTTAAAACTTGAATTGTACTACTTCTTACTGACTATTACATCATCTTAGAAGCTTCATCTGTGTTCTACTATGGTGCTTTTAGTGTCTCCGCATACCGCAGCACGCGACATAGCTTTGCAGTCGATAAGTACAACCGTTTCAGAGAGAAGAGCGGCCAATGTGACGATCTGGCTTTAAGTCGATTCGATAACAAATGACGATAACGAACGGATTTCTCAGGTTTTTACTACATATGAACACTTTTTACATTCTCCCTGCAACTCGGCTGCTAGTCCTCCTTTCATGCAGAATCTTAAGGTCCTAGCGCATGTCCAAGGCACCAAAGCCACCTAAAAAGTCAATAATCGATACCTAAAACTTGAATTGTACTACTTCTTACTGGCTATTACATCAACTTAGAAGCTTCATCTGTGTTCTACTATGATGCTTTTAGTGTCTGCGCATACCGCAGCACGCGACATAGCTTTGCAGACGGTAAGTACAACCGTTTCAGAGAGAAGAGCGGCCAATGTGACGATCTGGCTTTAAGTCGATTCGATAACAAATGACGAAAACGGGAGGATTTCTAAGGTTTTTACTACATATGAACACTTTTCACATTCTCCCGTGCAACGCGGCTGCTAGTCCTCCTTTCATGCAGAATCTTAAGGTCCTAGCTCATGTCCAAGGCACCAAAGCCAGCTAAAATGTCAATAATCGATACCTAAAACTTGAATTGGACTACTTCTTACTGGCTATTACATCAACTTAGAAGCTTCATCTGTGTTCTACTATGGTGCTTTTAGTGTCTCCACATACCGCAGCATGCGACATAGCTCTGCAGACGATTAGTACAAGCGTTTCAGAGAGAAGAGCGGCCAATGTGACGATCTGGTTTAAGTAGATTCGATAACAAATGACCAAAACGGACGGATTTCTCAGGTTTTTACTACATATGAACACTTTTTACATTCTCCCCTGCAACTCGGCTGCTAGTCCTCTGTTCATGCAGAATTTTAAGGTCCTAGCTCATGTCCAAGGCACCAAAGAATGGTAAAAAGTCAATAATCGATACCTAAGACTTGAATTGTACTACATCTTTCTGGATATTACTTCAACTTAGAAGCTTCATCTGTGTTCTACTATGGTGATTTTAGTGTCTCCGCATACCGCAGCACGCGACATAGCTTTGCAGACGATAAGTACAACCGTTTCAGAGAGAAGAGCGGCCAATGTGACGATCTGGCTTTCAGTCGATTCGATAACAAATGACGATAACGGACGGATTTCTCAGGTTTTTACTACATATGAACACTTTTCACATTCTCCCGTGCAACTCGGCTGCTAGTCCTCCTTTCATGCAGAATCTTAAGGTCCTAGCTCCTCTCCAAGGCACCAAAGCCAGCTAAAATGTCAATAATCGATACCTAAAACTTGAATTGTACTACTTCTTACTGCCTATTACATCAACTTAGAAGCTTCATCTGTGATCTACTATGGTGCTTTTAGTGTCTCCGCATACCGCAGCACGCGACATAGCTTTGCAGACGATAAGTACAACTGTTTCAGAGAGAAGAGCGGCCAATGTGACGATCTGGCTTTACGTCGATTCGATAACAAATGACGAAATCGGACGGATTTCTCAGGTTTTTACTACATATGAACACTTTTCACTTTCTCCCTGGCAACTCGGCTGCTAGTCCTCCTTTCATGCAGAATCTTAAGGCCCTAGCTCATGTCCAGGACACCAAAGCCAGCTAAAAAGTCAATAATCGATACCTAAAACTTGAATTGTACTACTTCTTACTGGCTATTACATCAACTTAGAAGCTTCATCTGTGTTCTACTATGTTGATTTTAGTGTCTCCGCATACCGCAGCACGCGACATAGCTTTGCAGACGATAAGTACAACCGTTTCGGAGAGAAGAGCGGCCAATGTGACGATCTGGCTTTAAGTCGATTCGATAACAAATGACGAAAACGGACGGATTTCTCAGGTTTTTACTACATATGAACACTTTTCACATTCTCCCATCCAACGCGGCTGCTAGTCCTCCTTTTGATGCAGAATCTTAAGGTCCTAGCTCATGTCCAAGGCACCAAAGCCAGCTAAAAAATCAATAATCGATACCTAAAACTTGAATTGTACTACATCTTACTGGCTATTACATCAACTTAGAAGCTTCATCTGTGTTCTACCATGGTGCTTTTAGTGTCTCCGCACACCGCAGTACGCGACATAGCTTTGCAGACGATAAGTACAACCGTTTCAGAGAAAAGAGCGGCCAATGTGACGATCTGGCTTTAAGTCGATTCGATAACAAATGACGAAAACTGACGGATTTCTCAGGTTTTTACTACATATGAACACTTTTCACATTCTCCCGTGCAACTCGGCTGCTAGTCCTCCTTTCATGCAGAATCTTAAGGTCCTAGCTCATGTCCAAGGCAACAAAGCCACCTAAAAAGTCAATAATCGATACCTAAAACTTGAATTGTACTACTTCTTACTGGCTATTACATCAACTTAGAAGCTTCATCTGTGTTCTACTATGATGCTTTTAGTGTCTTCGCATACCGCAGCACGCGACATAGCTTTGCAGACGATAAGTACAACCGTTTCAGAGAGAAGAGCGGCCAATGTGACGATCTGGCTTTAAGTCGATTCGATAACAAATGACGAAAACGGACGGATTTCTCAGGCTTTTACTACATATGAACACTTTTCACATTCTCCCGTGCAACTCGGCTGCTAGTCCTCGATTAATGAAGAATCTTAAGGTCCTAGCTCATGTCCAAGGCACCAAAGACAGCAAAAAGTCAATAATCGATACCTAAAACTTAAATTTTACTACTTCTTACTGGCTATTACATCAACTTGGAAGCTTCATCTGTCTTCTACTATGGTGCGTTTAGTGTCTCCGCATGCCGCAGCACTCGACATAGCTTTTCAGACGATAAGTACAACCGTTTCAGAGAGAAGAGCGGCCAATGTTACGATCTGGCTTTAAGTCGATTCGATAACAAATGAGGAAAACGGACGGATTTCTCAGGTTTTTACTAAATATGAACACTTTTCACATTCTCACGTGCAACGCGGCTGCTAGACCTCCTATCATGCAAAATCTTAAGTTCCTAGCTCATGCTCAAGGCACCAAAGAAGGGTAAGAAGTCAACAATCGATACCTAAAACTTGAATTGTACTACTTCTTACTGGCTATTACATCAACTTAGAAGCTTCATCTGTGTTCTACTATTTTGCTTTTAGTGTCTCCGCATACAGCAGCACTCGACATAGCTTTGCAGACAATAAGTACAACCGTTTCAGAGAGAAGAGCGGCAAATGTGACGATCTGGCTTTAAGTCGATTCGATAACAATGACGATAACGAACGGATTTTTAAGGTTTTTACTACATATGAACACTTTTCACATTCTCCCGTGCAACTCGGCTGCTAGTCCTCCTTTCATGCAGAATCGTAAGGTCCTAGCCATGTCCAAGGCACCAAAGCCAGCTAAAAAGTCAATAATCGATACCTAAAACTTGAATTATACTACTTCTTACTGGCTATTACATCAAATTAGAGGCTTCATCTGTGTTCTACTATGGTGCTTTTAGTGTCTCCGCATACCGCAGCACGCGACATAGCTTTGCAGTCGATAAGTACAACCGTTTCAGAGAGAAGAGCGGCCAATGTGACGATCTGGCTTTAAGTCAATTCGATAACAAATGACGAAAACGGAAGGATTTCTCAGGTTTTTACAACATATGAACATTTTCCACATTCTCCAGTGCAACTCGGCTGCTAGTCCTCCTTTCATGCAGAATCTTAAGGTCCTAGCTCATGTTCAAGTCACCAAAGCCAGCTAAGAAGCCAACAATCGATACTTATAACATGAATTGTACTACTTCTTACTGGCTATTACATCAGCTTAGAAGCTTCATCTGTGTTCTACTATGGTGCTTTTAGTGTCTCCGCATACCGCAGCACGCGACATAGCTTTGCTGACGATAAGTACAACCGTTTCAGAGAGAAGAGCGGCCAATGTGACGAACTGGCTTTAAGTCGATTCCATAACAAATGGCGGAAACTGACGGATTTCTCAGGTTTTTACTACATATGAACACTTTTCACTTTCTCCCTTGCAACTCGGCTGCTAGTCCTCCTTTCATGCAGAATCTTAAGGCCCTAGCTCATGTCCATGGCACCAAAGCCAGCTAAAAATTCAATAATCGATACCTAAAACTTGAATTGTACTACTTCTTACTGGCTATTACATCAACTTAGAAGCTTCATCTGTGTTCTACTATGGTGCTTTTAGTGTCTCCGCATACCGCAGCACGCGACATAGCTTTGCAGACGATAAGTACAACCGTTTCAGAGAGAAGAGCGGCCAATGTGACGATCTTTCTTTAAGTCAGTTCGATAACAAATGACGAAAACGGAAGGATTTCTCAGGTTTTTACTACATATGAACATTTTCCACATTCTCCCGTGCTACTCGGCTGCTAGTCCTCCTTTCATGCAGAATCTTAAGGTCCTAGCTCATGGTCAAGTCACCAAAGCAAGCTAAGATGTCAATAATCGATACCTATAACAAGAATTGTACTACTTCTTACTGGCTATTACATCAGCTTAGAAGCTTCATCTGTGTTCTACTATGGTGCTTTTAGTGTCTCCGCATACCGCAGCACGCGACATAGCTTTGCAGACGATAAGTACAACCGTTTCAGAGAGAAGAGCGGCCAATGTGACGATCTGGCTTTAAGTCGATTCGATAACAAATGGCGGAAACAGATGGATTTCATTGGTTTTTACTACATATGAACACTTTTCACATTCTCCCGTGCAACTGGGATGCTAGTCCTCCTTTCATGCAGAATCTTAAGGTCCTAGCTCATGTACAAGGTACCAAGGCCAGCTAAAAAGTCAATAATCGATACCTATAACTTGAATTGTACTTCTTCTTACTGGCTATTACATCAACTTAGAAGCTTCATGTGTGTTCTACTATGGTGCTTTTAGTGTCTCCGCATACCGCAGCACGCGACATAGCTTTGCAGACGATAAGTACAACCGTTTTAGAGAGTAGAGCGCCCAACGTGACGATCTGGCTTTAAGTCGATTCGATAACAAATGAGGAAAACGGACGGATTTCTCAGGTTTTTACTACATATGAACACTTTTCACATTCTCACGTGTAACGCGGCTGCGAGACCTCCTATCATGTAAAATCTTAAGTTCCTAGCTCATGCCCAAGGCACCAAAGAAGGGTAAAAAGTCAACAATCGATACCTAAAACTTGAATTGTACTACTTCTTACTGGCTATTACATCAACTTAGAAGCTTCATCTGTGTTCTACTATGGTGCTTTTAGTGTCTCCGCATACCGCAGCACGCGACATAGCTTTGCAGACGATAAGTACAACCGTTTCAGAGAGAAGAGCGGCCAATGTGACGATCTGGCTTTAAGTCGATTCGATAACAAATGACGAAAACGGACGGATTTCTCAGGTTTTTACTACATATGAACACTTGTCACATTCTCCCGTGCAACTCGGCTGCTAGTCCTCCTTTCATGCAGAATCGTAAGGTCCTAGCTCATGTCCAAGGCACCAAGGGCAGCTAAAAAGTCAATAATCGATACCTAAAACTTGAATTGTACTACTTCTTACTGACTATTACATCATCTTAGAAGCTTCATCTGTGTTCTACCATGGTGCTTTTAGTGTCTCCGCACACCGCAGTACGCGACATAGCTTTGCAGACGATAAGTACAACCGTTTCAGAGAAAAGAGGGGCCAATGTGACGATCTGGCTTTAAGTCGATTCGATAACAAATGACGAAAACTGACGGATTTCTCAGGTTTTTACTACATATGAACACTTTTCACATTCTCCCGTGCAACTCGGCTGCTAGTCCTCCTTTCATGCAGAATCTTAAGGTCCTAGCTCATGTCCAAGGCAACAAAGCCACCTAAAAAGTCAATAATCGATACCTAAAACTTGAATTGTACTACTTCTTACTGGCTATTACATCAACTTAGAAGCTTCATCTGTGTTCTACTATGATGCTTTTAGTGTCTCCGCATACCGCAGCACGCGACATAGCTTTGCAGACGATAAGTACAACCGTTTCAGAGAGAAGAGCGGCCAATGTGACGATCTGGCTTTAAGTCGATTCGATAACAAATGACGAAAACGGACGGATTTCTCAGGCTTTTACTACATATGAACACTTTTCACATTCTCCCGTGCAACTCGGCTGCTAGTCCTCCATTAATGAAGAATCTTAAGGTCCTAGCTCATGTCCAAGGCACCAAAGACAGCTAAAAAGTCAATAATCGATACCTAAAACTTGAATTTTACTACTTCTTACTGGCTATTACATCAACTTGGAAGCTTCATCTGTCTTCTACTATGGTGCTTTTAGTGTCTCCGCATGCCGCAGCACTCGACATAGCTTTTCAGACGATAAGTACAACCGTTTCAGAGAGAAGAGCGGCCAATGTTACGATCTGGCTTTAAGTCGATTCGATAACAAATGAGGAAAACGGACGGATTTCTCAGGTTTTTACTAAATATGAACACTTTTCACATTCTCACGTGCAACGCGGCTGCTAGACCTCCTATCATGCAAAATCTTAAGTTCCTAGCTCATGCCCAAGGCACCAAAGAAGGGTAAGAAGTCAACAATCGATACCTAAAACTTGAATTGTACTACTTCTTACTGGCTATTACATCAACTTAGAAGCTTCATCTGTGTTCTACTATTTTGCTTTTAGTGTCTCCGCATACAGCAGCACTCGACATAGCTTTGCAGACAATAAGTACAACCGTTGCAGAGAGAAGAGCGGCAAATGTGACGATCTGGCTTTAAGTCGATTCGATAACAATGACGATAACGAACGGATTTTTAAGGTTTTTACTACATATGAACACTTTTCACATTCTCCCGTGCAACTCGGCTGCTAGTCCTCCTTTCATGCAGAATCGTAAGGTCCTAGCCATGTCCAAGGCACCAAAGCCAGCTAAAAAGTCAATAATCGATACCTAAAACTTGAATTATACTACTTCTTACTGGCTATTACATCAAATTAGAGGCTTCATCTGTGTTCTACTATGGTGCTTTTAGTGTCTCCGCATACCGCAGCACGCGACATAGCTTTGCAGTCGATAAGTGCAACCGTTTCAGAGAGAAGAGCGGCCAATGTGACGATCTGGCTTTAAGTCAATTCGATAACAAATGACGAAAACGGAAGGATTTCTTAGGTTTTTACAACATATGAACATTTTCCACATTCTCCAGTGCAACTCGGCTGCTAGTCCTCCTTTCATGCGGAATCTTAAGGTCCTAGCTCATGTTCAAGTCACCAAAGCCAGCTAAGAAGCCAATAATCGATACTTATAACATGAATTGTACTACTTCTTACTGGCTATTACATCAGCTTAGAAGCTTCATCTGTGTTCTACTATGGTGCTTTTAGTGTCTCCGCATACCGCAGCACGCGACATAGCTTTGCAGACGATAAGTACAACCGTTTCAGAGAGAAGAGCGGCCAATGTGACGAACTGGCTTTAAGTCGATTCCATAACAAATGGCGGAAACTGACGGATTTGTCAGGATTTTACTACATATGAACACTTTTCACTTTCTCCCTTGCAACTCGGCTGCTAGTCCTCCTTTCATGCAGAATCTTAAGGCCCTAGCTCATGTCCAAGGCACCAAAGCCAGCTAAAAATTCAATAATCGATACCTAAAACTTGAATTGTACTACTTCTTACTGGCTATTACATCAACTTAGAAGCTTCATCTGTGTTCTACTATGGTGCTTTTAGTGTCTCCGCATACCGCAGCACGCGACATAGCTTTGCAGACGATAAGTACAACCGTTTCAGAGAGAAGAGCGGCCAATGTGACGATCTTTCTTTAAGTCAGTTCGATAACAAATGACGAAAACGGAAGGATTTCTCAGGTTTTTACTACATATGAACATTTTCCACATTCTCCCGTGCAACTCGGCTGCTAGTCCTCCTTTCATGCAGAATCTTAAGGTCCTAGCTCATGGTCAAGTCACCAAAGCAAGCTAAGATGTCAATAATCGATACCTATAACAAGAATTGTACTACTTCTTACTGGCTATTACATCAGCTTAGAAGCTTCATCTGTGTTCTACTATGGTGCTTTTAGTGTCTCCGCATACCGCAGCACGCGACATAGCTTTGCAGACGATAAGTACAACCGTTTCAGAGAGAAGAGCGGCCAATGTGACGATCTGGCTTTAAGTCGATTCGATAACAAATGGCGGAAACAGACGGATTTCTTTGGTTTTTACTACATATGAACACTTTTCACATTCTCCCGTGCAACTGGGATGCTAGTCCTCCTTTCATGCAGAATCTTAAGGTCCTAGCTCATGTACAAGGTACCAAAGCCAGCTAAAAAGTCAATAATCGATACCTATAACTTGAATTGTACTTCTTCTTACTGGCTATTACATCAACTTAGAAGCTTCATGTGTGTTCTACTATGGTGCTTTTAGTGTCTCCGCATACCGCAGCACGCGACATAGCTTTGCAGACGATAAGTACAACCGTTTTAGAGAGTAGAGCGCCCAACGTGACGATCTGGCTTTAAGTCGATTCGATAACAAATGAGGAAAACAGACGGATTTCTCAGGTTTTTACTACATATGAACACTTTTCACATTCTCACGTGTAACGCGGCTGCGAGACCTCCTATCATGTAAAATCTTAAGTTCCTAGCTCATGCCCAAGGCACCAAAGAAGGGTAAAAAGTCAACAATCGATACCTAAAACTTGAATAGTACTACTTCTTACTGGCTATTACATCAACTTAGAAGCTTCATCTGTGTTCTACTATGGTGCTTTTAGTGTCTCCGCATACCGCAGCACTCGACATAGCTTTGCAGACAATAAGTACATCCGTTGCAGAGAGAAGAGCGGCAAATGTGACGATCTGGCTTTAAGTCGATTCGAAAACAAATGTCGAACACGGACGGATTTCTCAGGCTTTTACTACATATGAACACTTTTCACATTCTCCCGTGCAACTCGGCTGCTAGTCCTCCATTAATGAAGAATCTTATGGTCCTAGCTCATGTCCAAGGCACCAAAGCCAGCTAAAAATTCAATAATCGATACCTAAAACTTGAATTGTACTACTTCTTACTGGCTATTACATCAACTTAGAAGCTTCATCTGTGTTCTACTATGGTGCTTTTAGTGTCTCCGCATACCGCAGCACGCGACATAGCTTTGCAGACGATAAGTACAACCGTTTCAGAGAGAAGAGCGGCCAATGTGACGATCTTTCTTTAAGTCAGTTCGATAACAAATGACGAAAACGGAAGGATTTCTCAGGTTTTTACTACATATGAACATTTTCCACATTCTCCCGTGCAACTCGGCTGCTAGTCCTCCTTTGATGCAGAATCTTAAGGTCCTAGCTCATGGTCAAGTCACCAAAGCAAGCTAAGATGTCAATAATCGATACCTATAACAAGAATTGTACTACTTCTTACTGGCTATTACATCAGCTTAGAAGCTTCATCTGTGTTCTACTATGGTGCTTTTAGTGTCTCCGCATGCCGCAGCACTCGACATAGCTTTGCAGACGATAAGTACAACCGTTTCAGAGAGAAGAGCGGATAATGTGACGATCTGGCTTTAAGTCGATTCGATAACAAATGTCGAACACGGACGGATTTCTCTGGTTTTTACTACATATGAACACTTTTCATATTCTCCCGTGCAACTCGGGTGCTAGTCCTCCTTTCATGCAGAATCTTAAGGTCCTAGCTCATGTCCAAGGCACCAAAGCCAGCTAAAAATCAATAATCAATACCTAAAACTTGAATTGTACTACTTCTTACTGAATATTACATCAACTTAGAAGCTTCATCTGTTTCTACTATGGTGCTTTTAGTGTCTCCGCATACCGCAGCACGCGACATAGCTTTGCAGTCGATAAGTACAACCGTTTGAGAGAGATGAGAGGCCAATGTGACGATCTGGCTTTAAGTCGATTCGATAACAATGACGATAACGATCGGATTTTTAAGGTTTTTACTACATATGAACACTTTTCACATTCTCCCGTGCAACTCGGCTGCTAGTCCTCCTTTCATGCAGAATCTTAAGGTCCTAGCCATGTCCAAGGCACCAAAGCCAGCTAAAAAGTCAATAATCGATACCTAAAACTAGAATTATACTACTTCTTACTGGCTATTACATCAAATTAGAGGCTTCATCTGTGTTCTACTATGGTGCTTTTAGTGTGTCCGCATACCGCAGCACGCGACATAGCTTTGCAGACGATAAGTACAACCGTTTCAGAGAGAAGAGCGGCCAATGTGACGATCTGGCTTTAAGTCGATTCGATAACAAATGTCGAACACGGACGGATTTCTCAGGCTTTTACTACATATGAACACTTTTCACATTCTCCCGTGCAACTCGTCTGCTAGTCCTCCATTAATGAAGAATCTTAAGGTCCTAGCTCATGTCCAAGGCACCAAAGACAGCTAAAAAGTCAATAATCGATACCTAAAACTTGAATTTTACTACTTCTTACTGGTTATTACTTCAACTTGGAAGCTTCATCTATGTTCTACTATGGTGCTTTTAGTGTCTCCACATACCGCAGCACGCGACATAGCTTTGCAGACGATAAGTACAACTGTTTCAGAGAGAAGAGCGGCCAATGTGACGATCTGGCTTTAAGTCGATTCGATAACAAATGGCGGAAACAGACGGATTTCTTTGGTTTTTACTACATATGAACACTTTTCACATTCTCCCGTGCAACTCGGCTGCTAGTCCTCCTTTCATGCAGAATCTTAAGGTCCTAGCTCATGTTCAAGTCACCAAAGCCAGCTAAGAAGCCAATAATCGATACTTATAACATGAATTGTACTACTTATTACTGGCTATTACATCAGCTTAGAAGCTTCATCTGTGTTCTACTATGGTGCTTTTAGTGTCTCCGCATATCGCAGCACGCGACATAGCTTTGCAGACGATAAGTACAACCGTTTCAGAGAGAAGAGCGGCCAATGTGACGATCTGGCTTTAAGTCGATTCCATAACAAATGGCGGAAACTGACGGATTTCTCAGGTTTTTACTACATATGAACACTTTTTACTTTCTCCCTCGCTACTCGGCTGCTAGTCCTCCTTTCATGCAGAATCTTAAGGCCCTAGCTCATGTCCAAGACACCAAAGCCAGCTAAAAAGTCAATAATCGATACCTAAAACTTGAATTGTACTACTTCTTACTGGCTATTACATCAACTTAGAAGCTTCATCTGTGTTCTACTATGGTGCTTTTAGTGTCTCCGCATACCGCAGCACGCGACATAGCTTTGCAGACGATAAGTACAACCGTTTCAGAGTGAAGAGCGGCCAATGTGACGATCTGGCTTTAAGTCAATTCGATAACAAATGACGAAAACGGAAGGATTTCTCAGGTTTTTACTACATATGAACATTTTCCACATTCTCCCGTGCAAATCGGCTGCTAGTCCTCCTTTCATGCAGAATCTTAAGGTCCTAGCTCATGGTCAAGTCACCAAAGCAAGCTAAGAAGTCAATAATCGATACCTATAACACGAATTGTACTACTTCTTACTGGCTATTACATCAGCTTAGAAGCTTCATCTGTGTTCTACTATGGTGCTTTTAGTGTCTCCGCATACCGCAGCACGCGACATAGCTTTGCAGACGATAAGTACAACCGTTTCAGAGAGAAGAGCGGCCAATGTGACGATCTGGCTTTAAGTCGATTCGATAACAAATGGCGGAAACAGACGGATTTCTTTGGTTTTTACTACATATGAACACTTTTCACATTCTCCCGTGCAACTGGGCTGCTAGTCCTCCTTTCATGCAGAATCATAAGGTCCTAGCTCATGTACAAGGTACCAAAGCCAGCTAAAAAGTCAATAATCGATACCTATAACTTGAATTGTACTACTTCTTACTGGCTATTACATCAACTTAGAAGCTTCATCTGTGTTCTACTATGGTGCTATTAGTGTCTCCGCATACAGCAGCGCTCGACATAGCTTTGCAGACAATAAGTACAACCGTTTCAGAGAGAAGAGCGGCCAATGTGACGATCTGGCTTTAAGTCGATTCGATAACAAATGTCGAACACGGACGGATTTCTCAGGCTTTTACTACATATGAACACTTTTCACATTCTCCCGTGCAACTCCTCTGCTAGTCCTCCATTAATGAAGAATCTTAAGGTCCTAGCTCATGTCCAAGGCACCAAAGACAGCTAAAAAGTCAATAATCGATACCTAAAACTTGAATTTTACTACTTCTTACTGGCTATTACTTCAACTTGGAAGCTTCATCTATGTTCTACTATGGTGCTTTTAGTGTCTCCACATACCGCAGCACGCGACATAGCTTTGCAGACGATAAGTACAACTGTTTCAGAGAGAAGAGCGGCCAATGTGACGATCTGGCTTTAAGTCGATTCGATAACAAATGTCGAACACGGATGGATTTCTCTGGTTTTTACTACATATGAACACTTTTCACATTCTGCCGTGCTACTCGGCTGCTAGTCCTCCTTTCATGCAGAATCTTAAGGTCCTAGCTCATGGTCAAGTCACCAAAGCAAGCTAAGAAGTCAATAATCGATACCTATAACACGAATTGTACTACTTCTTACTGGCTATTACATCAGCTTAGAAGCTTCATCTGTGTTCTACTATGGTGCTTTTAGTGTCTCCGCATACCGCAGCACGCGACATAGCTTTGCAGACGATAAGTACAACCGTTTCAGAGAGAAGAGCGGCCAATGTGACGATCTGGCTTTAAGTCGATTCGATAACAAATGGCGGAAACAGACGGATTTCTTTGGTTTTTACTACATATGAACACTTTTCACATTCTCCCGTGCAACTGGGCTGCTAGTCCTCCTTTCATGCAGAATCATAAGGTCCTAGCTCATGTACAAGGTACAAAAGCCAGCTAAAAAGTCAATAATCGATACCTATAACATAATTTGTACTACTTCTTACTGGCTATTACATCAACTTAGAAGCTTCATCAGTGTTCTACTATGGTGCTGTTAGTGTCTCCGCATACAGCAGCGCTCGACAAAGCTTTGCAGACAATAAGTACAACCGTTTCAGAGAGAAGAGCGGCCAATGTGACGATCTGGCTTTAAGTCGATTCGATAACAAATGTCGAACACGGACGGATTTCTCAGGCTTTTACTACATATGAACACTTTTCACATTCTCCCGTGCAACTCGTCTGCTAGTCCTCCATTAATGAAGAATCTTAAGGTCCTAGCTCATGTCCAAGGCACCAAAGCCAGCTAAAAAGTCAATAATCGATACCTAAAACTTGAATTGTACTACTTCTTACTGGCTATTACTTCAACTTGGAAGCTTCATCTATGTTCTACTATGGTGCTTTTAGTGTCTCCACATACCGCAGCACGCGACATAGCTTTGCAGACGATAAGTACAACTGTTTCAGAGAGAAGAGCGGCCAATGTGACGATCTGGCTTTAAGTCGATTCGATAACAAATGGCGGAAACAGACGGATTTCTTTGGTTTTTACTACATATGAACACTTTTCACATTCTCCCGTGCAACTCGGCTGCTAGTCCTCCTTTCATGCAGAATCTTAAGGTCGTAGCTCATGTCCAAGGTACCAAAGCCAGCTAAAAAGTCAATAATCGATACTTATAACATGAATTGTACTACTTCTTACTGGCTATTACATCAGCTGAGAAGCTTCATCTGTGTTCTACTATGGTGCTTTTAGTGTCTCCGCATACCGCAGCACGCGACATAGCTTTGCAGACGATAAGTACAACCGTTTCAGAGAGAAGAGCGGCCAATGTGACGATCTGGCTTTAAGTCGATTCGATAACAAATGTCGAACACGGACGGATTTCTCAGGCTTTTACTACATATGAACACTTTTCACATTCTCCCGTGCAACTCGTCTGCTAGTCCTCCATTAATGAAGAATCTTAAGGTCCTAGCTCATGTCCAAGGCACCAAAGACAGCTAAAAAGTCAATAATCAATACCTAAAACTTGAATTTTACTACTTCTTACTGGCTATTACTTCAACTTGGAAGCTTCATCTATGTTCTACTATGGTGCTTTTAGTGTCTCCACATACCGCAGCACGCGACATAGCTTTGCAGACGATAAGTACAACCGTTTCAGAGAGAAGAGCGGCCAATGTGACGATCTGGCTTTAAGTCGATTCGATAACAAATGGCGGAAACAGACGGATTTCTTTGGTTTTTCTACATATGAACACTTTTCACATTCTCCCGTGCAACTCGGCTGCTAGTCCTCCTTTCATGCAGAATCTTAAGGTCGTAGCTCATGTCCAAGGTACCAAAGCCAGCTAAAAAGTCAATAATCGATACATATAACATGAATTGTACTACTTCTTACTGGCAATTACATCAGCTTAGAAGCTTCATCTGTGTTCTACTATGGTGCTTTTAGTGTCTCCGCATACCGCAGCACGCGACATAGCTTTGCAGACGATAAGTACAACCGTTTCAGAGAGAAGAGCGGCCAATGTGACGATCTGGCTTTAAGTCGATTCGATAACAAATGTCGAACACCGACGGATTTCTCAGGCTTTTACTACATATGAACACTTTTCACATTCTCCCGTGCAACTCGTCTGCTAGTCCTCCATTAATGAAGAATCTTAAGGTCCTAGCTCATGTCCAAGGCACCAAAGACAGCTAAAAAGTCAATAATCGATACCTAAAACTTGAATTTTACTACTTCTTACTGGCTATTACATCAACTTGAGAGCTTCATCTGTGTTTTACTATGGTGCTTTTAGAGTCTCCACATACCGCAGCACGCGACATAGCTTTGCAGACGATAAGTACAACCGTTTCAGAGAGAAGAGCGGCCATTGTGACGATCTGGCTTTAAGTCGATTCGATAACAAATGACCAAAACGGACGGATTTCTGAGGTTTTTACTATATATGAACACTTTTCACATTCATCCGTGCAACTTGGATGTTAGTCGTCCTTTCATGCAGAATTTTAAGGTCCTAGCTCATGTCCAAGGCACCAAAGCCAGCTAAAAAGTCAATAATCATTACATATAACTTGTATTGTACTTCTTCTTACTGGCTATTACATCAACTTAGAAGCTTCATCTGTGTTCTACTATGGTGCTTTTAGTGTCTCCGCATGCCGCAGCACTCGACATAGCTTTGCAGACGATAAGTACATCCGTTTCAGAGAGAAGAGCGGCCAATGTGACGATCTGGCTTTAAGTCGATTCGATAACAAATGTCGAACACGGACGGATTTCTCTGGTTTTTACTACATATGAACACTTTTCACATTCTGCCGTGCTACTCGGCTGCTAGTCCTCCTTTCTTGCAGAATCTTAAGGTCCTAGCTCATGGTCAAGGTACCAAAGCCAGCTAAAAAGTCAATAATCGATACCTATAACTAGAATTGTACTACTTCTTACTGGCTATTACATCAACTTAGAAGCTTCATCTGTGTTCTACTATGGTGCTTTTAGTGTCTCCACATACCGCAGCACGCGACATAGCTTTGCAGACGATAAGTACAACCGTTTCAGAGAGAAGAGCGGCCAATGTGACGATCTGGCTTTAAGTCGATTCGATAACAAATGACGAAAACGGACGGATTTCATTGGTTTTTACTACATATGAACACTTTTCACATTCTCCCGTGCAACTCGGCTGCTAGTCTTCCTTTCATGCAGAATCATAAGGTCCTAGCTCATGTACAAGGTACCAAAGCCAGCTAAAAAGTCAATAATCGATACCTATAACTTGAATTGTACTACTTCTTACTGGCTATTACATCAACTTAGAAGCTTCATCTGTGTTCTACTATGGTGCTTTTAGTGTCTCCGCATACCGCAGCACGCGACATAGCTTTGCAGACGATAAGTACAACCGTTTCAGAGTGAAGAGCGGCCAATGTGACGATCTGGCTTTAAGTCAATTCGATAACAAATGACGAAAACGGAAGGATTTCTCAGGTTTTTACTACATATGAACATTTTCCACATTCTCCCGTGCAACTCGGCTGCTAGTCCTCCTTTCATGCAGAATCTTAAGGTCCTAGCTCATGGTCAAGTCACCAAAGCAAGCTAAGAAGTCAATAATCGATACCTATAACACGAATTGTACTACTTCTTACTGGCTATTACATCATCTTAGAAGCTTCATCTGTATTCTACTATGGTGCTATTAGTGTCTCCGCATACAGCAGCGCTCGACATAGCTTTGCAGACAATAAGTACAACCGTTTCAGAGAGAAGAGCGGCCAATGTGACGATCTGGCTTTAAGTCGATTCGATAACAAATGTCGAACACGGACGGATTTCTCAGGCTTTTACTACATATGAACACTTTTCACATTCTCCCGTGCAACTCGTCTGCTAGTCCTCCATTAATGAAGAATCTTAAGGTCCTAGCTCATGTCCAAGGCACCAAAGACAGCTAAAAAGTCAATAATCAATACCTAAAACTTGAATTTTACTACTTCTTACTGGCTATTACTTCAACTTGGAAGCTTCATCTATGTTCTACTATGGTGCTTTTAGTGTCTCCACATACCGCAGCACGCGACATAGCTTTGCAGACGATAAGTACAACCGTTTCAGAGAGAAGAGCGGCCAATGTGACGATCTGGCTTTAAGTCGATTCGATAACAAATGGCGGAAACAGACGGATTTCTTTGGTTTTTACTACATATGAACACTTTTCACATTCTCCCGTGCAACTCGGCTGCTAGTCCTCCTTTCATGCAGAATCTTAAGGTCGTAGCTCATGTCCAAGGTACCAAAGCCAGCTAAAAAGTCAATAATCGATACATATAACATGAATTGTACTACTTCTTACTGGCAATTACATCACCTTAGAAGCTTCATCTGTGTTCTACTATGGTGCTTTTAGTGTCTCCGCATACCGCAGCACGCGACATAGCTTTGCAGACGATAAGTACAACCGTTTCAGAGAGAAGAGCGGCCAATGTGACGATCTGGCTTTAAGTCGATTCGATAACAAATGACGAAAACGGACGGATTTCTTTGGTTTTTACTACATATGAACACTTTTCACATTCTCCCGTGCAACTGGGCTGCTAGTCTTCCTTTCATGCAGAATCATAAGGTCCTAGCTCATGTACAAGGTACCAAAGCCAGCTAAAAAGACAATAATCGATACCTATATCTTGAATTGTACTACTTCTTACTGGCTATTACATCAACTTAGAAGCTTCATCTGTGTTCTACTATGGTGCTATTAGTGTCTCCTCATACAGCAGCGCTCGACATAGCTTTGCAGACAATAAGTACAACCGTTTCAGAGAGAAGAGCGGCCAATGTGACGATCTGGCTTTAAGTCGATTCGATAACAAATGACCAAAACGGACGGATTTCTCAGGTTTTTACTATATATGAACACTTTTCACATTCTTCCGTGCAACTTGGCTGTTAGTCGTCCTTTCATGCAGAATTTTAAGGTCCTGGCTCATGTCCAAGGCACCAAAGCCAGCTAAAAGTCAATAATCATTACATATAACTTGTATTGTACTTCTTCTTACTGGCTATTACATCAACTTAGAAGCTTCATGTGTGTTTTACTATGGTGCTTTTAGTGTCTCCGCATACCGCAGCACGCGACATAGCTTTGCAGACGATAAGTACAACCGTTTTAGAGAGTAGAGCGCCCAACGTGACGATCTGGCTTTAAGTCGATTCGATAACAAATGAGGAAAACGGACGGATTTCTCAGGTTTTATACTACATATGAACACTTTTCACATTCTCACGTGCAACGCGGATGCTAGACCTCCTATCATGTAAAATCTTAAGTTCCTAGCTCATGCCCAAGGCACCAAAGAAGGGTAAAAAGTCAACAATCGATACCTAAAACTTGAATTGTACTACTTCTTACTGGCTATTACATCAACTTAGAAGCTTCATCTGTGTTCTACTATGGTGCTTTTAGTGTCTCCGCATGCCGCAGCACTCGACATAGCTTTGCAGACGATAAGTACATCCGTTTCAGAGAGAAGAGCGGCCAATGTGACGATCTGGCTTTAAGTCGATTCGATAACAAATGTCGAACACGGACGGATTTCTCTGGTTTTTACTACATATGAACACTTTTCACATTCTGCCGTGCTACTCGGCTGCTAGTCCTCCTTTCATGCAGAATCTTAAGGTCCTAGCTCATGTTCAAGACACCAAAGCCAGCTAAGAAGCCAATAATCGATACTTATAACATGAATTGTACTACTTATTACTGGCTATTACATCAGCTTAGAAGCTTCATCTGTGTTCTACTATGGTGCTTTTAGTGTCTCCGCATACCGCAGCACGCGACATAGCTTTGCAGACGATAAGTACAACCGTTTCAGAGAGAAGAGCGGCCAATGTGACGATCTGGCTTTAAGTCGATTCCATAACAAATGGCGGAAACTGACGGATTTCTCAGGTTTTTACTACATATGAACACTTTTTACTTTCTCCCTCGCAACTCGGCTGCTAGTCCTCTTTTCATGCAGAATCTTAAGGCCCTAGCTCATGTCCAAGACACCAAAGCCAGCTAAAAAGTCAATAATCGATACCTAAAACTTGAATTGTACTACTTCTTACTGGCTATTACATCAACTTAGAAGCTTCATCTGTGTTCTACTATTGTGCTTTTAGTGTCTCCGCATACCGCAGCACGCGACATAGCTTTGCAGACGATAAGTACAACCGTTTCAGAGAGAAGAGCGGCCAATGTGACGATCTGGCTTTAAGTCAATTCGATAACAAATGACGAAAACGGAAGGATTTCTCAGGTTTTTACTACATATGAACATTTTCCACATTCTCCCGTGCAACTCGGCTGCTAGTCCTCCTTTCATGCAGAATCTTAAGGTCCTAGCTCATGGTCAAGTCACCAAAGCAAGCTAAGAAGTCAATAATCGATACCTATAACACGAATTGTACTACTTCTTACTGGCTATTACATCAGCTTAGAAGCTTCATCTGTGTTCTACTATGGTGCTTTTAGTGTCTCCGCATACCGCAGCACGCGACATAGCTTTGCAGACGATAAGTACAACCGTTTCAGAGAGAAGAGCGGCCAATGTGACGATCTGGCTTTAAGTCGATTCGATAACAAATGGCGGAAACAGACGGATTTCTTTGGTTTTTACTACAGATGAACACTTTTCACATTCTCCCGTGCAACTGGGCTGCTAGTCCTCCTTTCATGCAGAATCATAAGGTCCTAGCTCATGTACAAGGTACCAAAGCCAGCTAAAAAGTCAATAATCGATACCTATAACTTGAATTGTACTACTTCTTACTGGCTATTACATCAACTTAGAAGCTTCATCTGTGTTCTACTATGGTGCTATTAGTGTCTCCGCATACAGCAGCGCTCGACATAGCTTTGCAGACAATAAGTACAACCGTTTCAGAGAGAAGAGCGGCCAATGTGACGATCTGGCTTTAAGTCGATTCGATAACAAATGTCGAACACGGACGGATTTCTCAGGCTTTTACTACATATGAACACTTTTGACATTCTCCCGTGCAACTCGTCTGCTAGTCCTCCATTAATGAAGAATCTTAAGGTCCTAGCTCATGTCCAAGGCACCAAAGACAGCTAAAAAGTCAATAATCGATACCTAAAACTTGAATTTTACTACTTCTTACTGGCTATTACTTCAGCTTGGAAGCTTCATCTGTGTTCTACTATGGTGCTTTTAGTGTCTCCACATACCGCAGCACGCGACATAGCTTTGCAGACGATAAGTACAACCGTTTCAGAGAGAAGAGCGGCCAATGTGACGATCTGGCTTTAAGTCGATTCGATAACAAATGGCGGAAACAGACGGATTTCTTTGGTTTTTACTACATATGAACACTTTTCACATTCTTCCGTGCAACTTGGCTGTTAGTCGTCCTTTCATGCAGAATTTTAAGGTCCTAGCTCATGTCCAAGGCACCAAAGCCAGCTAAAAAGTCAATAATCGATACACATAACTTGAATTGTACTTCTTCTTACTGGCTATTACATCAACTTAGAAGCTTCATGTGTGTTCTACTATGGTGCTTTTAGTGTCTCCGCATACCGCAGCACGCGACATAGCTTTGCAGACGATAAGTACAACCGTTTTAGAGAGTAGAGCGGCCAATGTGACGATCTGGCTTTAAGTCGATTCGATAACAAATGAGGAAAACGGACTGATTTCTCAGGTTTTTACTACATATGAACACTTTTCACATTCTCACGTGCAACGCGGCTGCTAGACCTCCTATCATGTAAAATCTTAAGTTCCTAGCTCATGCCCAAGGCACCAAAGAAGGGTAAAAAGTCAACAATCGATACCTAAAACTTGAATTGTACTACTTCTTACTGGCTATTACATCAACTTAGAAGCTTCATCTGTGTTCTACTATGGGGCTTTTAGTGTCTCCGCATGCCGCAGCACTCGACATAGCTTTGCAGACGATAAGTACAACCGTTTCAGAGAGAAGAGTGGCCAATGTGACGATCTGGCTTTAAGTCGATTCGATAACAAATGTCGAACACGGACGGATTTCTCTGGTTTTTACTACATATGAACACTTTTCACATTCTGCCGTGCTACTCGGCTGCTAGTCCTCCTTTCATGCAGAATCTTAAGGTCCTAGCTCATGTTCAAGTCACCAAAGCCAGCTAAGAAGCCAATAATCGATACTTATAACATGAATTGTACTACTTATTACTGGCTATTACATCAGCTTAGAAGCTTCATCTGTGTTCTACTATGGTGCTTTTAGTGTCTCCGCATACCGCAGCACGCGACATAGCTTTGCAGACGATAAGTACAACCGTTTCAGAGAGAAGAGCGGCCAATGTGACGATCTGGCTTTAAGTCAATTCGATAACAAATGACGAAAACGGAAGGATATCTTAGGTTTTTACTACATATGAACATTTTCCACATTCTCCAGTGCAACTCGGCTGCTAGTCCTCCTTTCATGCAGAATCATAAGGTGCTAGTTCATGTACAAAGTACCAAAGCCAGCTAAAAAGTCAATAATCGATACCTATAACTTGAATTGTACTACTTCTTACTGGCTATTACATCAACTTAGAAGCTTCATCTGTGTTCTACTATGGTGCTTTTAGTGTCTCCGCATACAGCAGCGCTCGACATAGCTTTGCAGACAATAAGTACAACCGTTTCAGAGAGAAGAGCGGCCAATGTGACGATCTGGCTTTAAGTCGATTCGATAACAAATGTTGAACACGGACCGATTTCTCAGGCTTTTACTACATATGAACACTTTTCACATTCTCCCATGCAACTCGGCTGCTAGTCCTCCATTAATGAAGAATCTTAAGGTCCTAGCTCATGTCCAAGGCACCAAAGACAGCTAAAAAGTCAATAATCGATACCTATAACTTGAATTGTACTACTTCTTACTGGCTATTACATCAACTTAGAAGCTTCATCTGTGTTCTACTATGGTGCTTTTAGTGTCTCCGCATACAGCAGCGCTCGACATAGCTTTGCAGACAATAAGTACAACCGTTTCAGAGAGAAGAGCGGCCAATGTGACGATCTGGCTTTAAGTCGATTCGATAACAAATGACGAAAACGGACGTATTTCTCAGGTTTTTACTATATATGAACACTTTTCACATTCTTCCGTGCAACTTGGCTGTTTGTCGTCCTTTCATGCAGAATCATAAGGTCCTAGCTCACGTCCAAGGCACCAAAGCCAGCTAAAAAGTCAATAAACGATACCTATAACTTGAATTGTACTTCTTCTTACTGGCTATTACATCAACTTAGAAGCTTCATGTGTGTTCTACTATGGTGCTTTTAGTGTCTCCGCATACCGCAGCACGCGACATAGCTTTGCAGACGATAAGTACAACCGTTTTAGGGAGTAGAGCGCCCAACGTGACGATCTGGCTTTAAGTCGATTCGATAACAAATGAGGAAAACGGACGGATTTCTCAGGTTTTTACTACATATGAACACTTTTCACATTCTCACGTGCAACGCGGCTGCTAGACCTCCTATCATGTTAAATCTTAAGTTCCTAGCTCATGTCCAAGGCACCAAAGAAGGGTAAAAAGTCAACAATCGATACCTAAAACTTGAATTGTACTACTTCTTACTGGCTATTACATCAACTTAGAAGCTTAATCTGTGTTCTACTATGGTGCTTTTAGTGTCTCCGCATGCCGCAGCACTCGACATAGCTTTGCAGACGATAAGTACAACCGTTTCAGAGAGAAGAGCGGCCAATGTGACGATCTGGCTTTAAGTCGATTCGATAACAAATGTCGAACACGGACGGATTTCACTGGTTTTTACTACATATGAACACTTTTCACATTCTGCCGTGCAACTCGGCTGCAAATCCTCCTTTCATGCAGAATCTTAAGGTCCTAGCTCATGTCCAAGGCACCAAAGCCAGCTAAAAAGTCAATAATCAATACCTAACACTTGAATTGTACTACTTCTTACTGACCATTACATCAACTTAGAAGCTTCATCTGTGTTCTACTATGGTGCTTTTAGTGTCTCCGCATACCGCAGCACGCGACATAGGTTTGCAGTCGATAAGTACAACCGTTTCAGAGAGAAGAGCGTCCATTGTGACGATCTGGCTTTAAGTCGATTCGATAACAATGACGATAACGAACGGATTTTTAAGGTTTTTACTACATATGAACACTTTTCACATTCTCCCGTGCAACTCGGCTGCTAGTCCTCCTTTCATGCAGAATCTTAAGGTCCTAGCCATGTCCAAGGCACCAAAGCCAGCAAAAAAGTCAATAATCGATACCTAAAACTTGAATTATACTACTTCTTAATGGCTATTACATCAAATTAGAGGCTTCATCTGTGTTCTACTATGGTGCTTTTAGTGTCTCCGCATACCGCAGCACGCGACATAGCTTTGCAGTCGATAAGTACAACCGTTTCAGAGAGAAGAGCGGCCAATGTGACGATCTGGCTTTAAGTCAATTCGATAACAAATGACGAAAACGGAAGGATTTCTCAGGCTTTTACTACATATGAACACTTTTCACATTCTCCCGTGCAACTCGGCTGCTAGTCCTCCATTAATGAAGAATCTTAAGGTCCTAGCTCATGTCCAAGGCACCAAAGACAGCTAAAAAGTCAATAATCGATATCTAAAACTTGAATTTTACTACTTCTTACTGGCTATTACATCAACTTGGAAGCTTCATCGGTGTTCTACTATGGTCCTTTTAGTGTCTCCACATACCGCAGCACGCGACCTTGCTTTGCAGACGATAAATCCAACCGTTTCAGAGAGAAGAGCTGCCAATGTGACGATCTGGCTTTAAGTCGATTCGATAACAAATGACGAAAACGGACGTATTTCTCAGGTTTTTACTATATATGAACACTTTTCACATTCTTCCGTGCAACTTGGCTGTTAGTCGTCCTTTCATGCAGAATTTTAAGGTCCTAGCTTGAAGCAAAGCAAGCGCTGTATCATGTATAAGATACAGAGGCGAGCGAGTGCACGGGACTTACCCTAGTTCACTGCTAGTAGCGTCACGTCATCGTAACGCGCCTGCATATAGTATTGCACCACATTTAACATAAAAGTAAAAATTATGATTTGTGTGTAAAACTTTGTTAAAGTATAGTTCTATGTAATAATGTTTCAGGTAACAAATCTTAATGTTATAAAATTAGTAGTTTACGTAAAATTCACGTTTTGAAAGAAAAATAGGAGGCGCTAAATAATGACGCTAGGAAGCCAAAATTTGGTGAGAAGGTGCAGTAAGAAGTCATTAATGAGTGGTGCTGGTTTCCGAAACCATAAACCTAAAATTGACTCCAGAATCCGCGTTTTTCGGAAAAATCAGAGGCGCGAAATAATAGAGCTACAATATTGAAAATTGGTAGGATGCTTCAGTTCACCCTAATAATAATAATGGAAATACCACAATCAGTTACCTCTTCTAGTTTTTTAGTAATTTAGTAAAAACTACTTTTGTGAGTAAAATGTATATAAGCATTATAGATTAAGTACTTTAAATTTTAATGATAAAACCAATTCTTTAAGACCAATGATCAGATAGGACAATTAACAAAGCTACACCAAGTTTTAGTCTTGTAGCATAATTAACAGCTGATACAAGTCTTGATAAAGCTATGGTTCAGAGGTAACAATCTACCGTTAGTTCCATTGTAAAAATTCTAGAGAGTAAAGTTTTAATTTTAGCGGGCTGAGATTTTCTACGTGCTTCTGTACTGCTCAGATGTATGTATACAAAAATTGAGAAGTTTGTAAAGCTATTATTAAATGTGATATTTAAGATTATGTGCCTGAGATAGCGATCATTTGGAGGCTGCAGGCATCTGCATAGGCACAGAAAGAACAGATGCTCTCTTGGCGGTACGCGCCGGAGCTATATAAAAAGAGCGGCAGAGGCAGTAGTAAGCTCACTCCGCATTAGACCAACGCCTAGTCCACGCGAGCTTAACGTCCGATCGCGCCTCGCCTCGGGTGACGTCATAGCGGGCTGTGACATGCGCGTACTTAGCAATGTAAACGGACATTGAAAATCGCGAGGACTGTACACCGTCCTGGATCGTTTAGACTTCAGTAACAAACTGTTATTGTGCCGTCCGTGTGAAGTATAATTCCGCGTGGCAAGTGGTGACTAACTCCACTTTTAAGGCGAGCATTAATCTTTTTTTTTAACATTATTGCGAACTATTAATAGAGCACCGTTAGTTAGAGTAATGAACTATTCTGGAGGAACTTGCTGTAGAAGTCGCCTCTGAACTATTAAACGATTGGCTGAATTAACAATATTTAATGTCTTTAGCATTTTCAGAAGTTTCGAGTAATTTGTGTGAGCCTTTAAGATAATAAAATCTTGTTTGGAACTTTAAATTTTATTGAAGCAGCCCTAATCCCGTGAAGAACTATGGATATTTTTCGTTTAGCTGGGCTGTACAGGAATGTGGCCGTGCAGACTGGGAACTAAGGTCAGTAAGTTTCCCTTCGCTTTCTGACTGGCCACCAAATTAGTTGCCAGGCTCGCGTGATTTAAGGTGGCAATGTTCAACTTTCATGCAACATTAAACAACGACTTCTTCGCCGTCCCACATATGTTGCATCGGCAATAGTCTGTTACGTGAAATGAACATTCAAACAACTCATTCGACAACTTCTTCGCCGCCCCACATATGGTGCTTATCGGCCGGGAAAACTGAATTAAAAGCAAATAAAAGTGCTCGATGTGTGAAAGCGATTGGTATAAATTAACGAACTCGGTAGGCAATAACAGGACACTGAATTGAACTAGTGTGGGAACAGTGTTACCAGTAAGGCGGGTGTAGTGTATAAACAATAAGTGTCTACCGCTGTACGTTGGTTAGTGACGATGGTGAGGAAGGCGACGATGCTGGATCGCGGCTGCCGACGGCGCTGAGACTAAAGGAAGACGGTGCGTCATCGCGGAGCTGCGCTGATCTGCGAGACAGCTGCCGGCTGCGCCGAGCGGTCAACGGTGCCTTGCTGCCCCCCCCCCCCCCCCCCCCCCCCTGGAGCTATTGCAGTAGGCGATTCCTGTGGCGGTACTCGACGCTACAGCTGCTGCTGCTGCCTTCAATACGTCGCGACGCGTCGCATCACGATTGCTGGTACACCGCGACGACATCATTCGTCGAAATCAAGCATTTAAGTTAAGTCAAAGACTTTTAAAATATTTATTAACTGCTGCTAACAAACTAAAAGATATGGAAAGTAGTGTACATTTCAGAAGGGAACCGGTCTCTGACCAAGAATCCTCAGGATCAAGAATTGAGTTTAATGAGGATGGTTCCATTAATCCCTCAAATATTGAACTAGAACGTAATTTGTCACCAGTAAATTATGACTTTAATTTAAATGAGAGTGCAGGGATGCAATCAATAAGTGAAATAGAAGTCAAAAGGGAGCCAGTAGAGTTGCTAACTTTGTCAGGTAGTGAAACTGAGCTCAATATATCTCCAGCTCAGTCAAGTCAAGAGATACAAAGTATCAAGGTAGAAGCTCTGGATTGGATGCAAATACTGTTTGCCAAACTCGAATCAAACCAAAATAAAATTGAGGCTAAAATTGAAAATAGTAATAAAGAACTAAAAGAAGAACTGCAATCAAAATGGAATAGTTTGAATTATAAGATAGATGCTATTCATCATGACATTCAAGTAAAAGTAGGGCAACAGTTAACTAAAATGCATAGTACTTTCAAATGTGAAATAGATCAAATTCAAAAAAATTATCAAGAGGCAGATGAACTTTTGGAAGTGAGGTTGTCCGAAAGATTGAGCAACGAGTCCAAACTTTGCTCTGACAAAGTTAAAGAGGTACAAATTAAAGTAGATACTTGTCAGAAAAACATTGAGAAAGTAAAAGAAACCTGTACCGAAATTCGTGGTGCAGTGGAACAAAGATGTTCTGCCAGGATAGAAGCAGTAGAGTCACAAGTAGAGGAATTAAATACTAACATTGCTAACCTAGAAAATAGAGTAACCTCTGTTAATTCTAGTCATTCTACTGTACAGCATGTGACTTCAGTTGACGCCGCTTTTATAGGGTGTCGACAGTTTTTGCGCTTTGATCCTGATAAGTACATTCACCCTCTTGAATTTTGGAATGACTTTGAGGATGTTCTCCCCAACACTTGGTCAGAAAGAGAAAAAATTTCATTTATAAGAAGTCATTTGTCAGGTGATGCTTTGCGATGGTCAGCGGATGTAATGATCAAATGTAAAACTTTATCTGAATTTAAGTCTGCATTTCTCAACGAATACTGGTCACATAACAAACAAAATGATGTGTTAAGGGAATTCTGGAGTGGTAAGAAGTTTTTCCCAGGGCGTGAATCAGTAAAGGATTTCGCTAGGAAGTGGGTTTCAAGACTGTCACATTTGACAGAAAAGATGAAGCCAGATATGATCATTATGGGTTTAGAAGGTAAGCTGCCGTGGTACTGGCAGAAGAGGATCATTTCCGCCCCTAGAGATAATATAGACAAATTTATTGAATATCTGGAAAGAGTGGAAAGAGTAGCTGCTGCTGAGGAGCAGGTGCAGCAGAATAACAAATCTTCTAACAATCACGTACAAAATAATGGAAACGTGAACGTTAGAAATATGGAAGTTAGGCACACCAAAACAGACTATCGAAACCAAAGCCGTGGCAGAGGAAGAGGGGGTAGATACTCACCACGCTTTCGTAAGAACTACTATGACGAAAGTGGAGAAGTAAATACTATGCCATTAAGACAAGAAGGGAGTCATGATGCTACTATATCTAGTGGTGTCACAGATGAACACAACAGGCCGCGTGTGGGAAACTAAATCCCGTCTATGAGGAAACTGGCGCTCACCAGGCGGTAACAGTAACACAGCCAGTAACGGAAACACAGACAATCAGCCAACATACACAGACAGACAACATGGATGACGGAATAAATACAGATAATACCAGTGATGTGTTAAGCCACTCTCACAAAATAGTGGATAGTATTTTGGATACACTAGAAAAATGGGTCAAGGAAGAACAGGAACTCAAGGTAGATAATGGGGAAGGAATAGATAATGGGTTTGAGTCTGATGGGAATAATGATGAAGTAAAAGCTTACATCTTCGATGAAAATGGCAATCTAAAAGCTGAAGTAGAAGTAGCAGAAGTAGAATCAGTACTGCAAAACTTTAGAGAGGAGGAAATGATGAATGAAGGGGGTAGAAATAGTAACGAGGTGAAAGAATCTAGTAGCTGTGTAAACGTGCCACAAATGGTTGAAGGTGACGGCATTCTTATGAACAGCAATATTGCGCAGGGACGCAGTTGCTCAGAGGTAGAGGATAGTTTGGCTGATGTGCAGCAAACAAAAGTAGAAAAAGTCGTCAGATGCTTCGATTTAAAGTTAGTGGACAGATTAGAGAAAGCAGCTAAGATTATAGAGCATGATGAGCCCCAGGATGTAAATGTAAATGTAATTGCAACTGATCAGAATTACTTTAGCTGGAAGAACATAGAACGAGATTTATTAGACGAGGTGTGTGAGCAACCTGTTCAATGTAAAATAACTCACCCTGTTATCAAAGTAAACATATCAGGAGTCACTGTGCGATGTCTGCTTGACAGTGGCAGTGAAGCAAGTGCTTTATCACAAACATTTTTTGACACCATACCCAATAAAGAGAAGTTAACAGTTATGAAAGTAAGTGGCTTAAAGATTATAGGTGCTACTGGAAAAGTCTCTAGACCAGTTCAACACGAAGCTTTGATACCCATTGGTATAAATGACGTAGTAATAGATCATCCTTGTTTGATTGTGCTAGGCTTAAGTGTTGATATGTTGATTGGTACTGATTTCTTATCAAAGTACCAGGGAAAGATCGATTTTGATCAGAACAACTTAATTTTAACTTTACCTGACTCTAAAGTGATAAGAGAGTCTTTTATAGGAAGTCATATAGGCGGTAGTAATGAAACTTGGGAACTGCCTATTAGAGTAATAAAGAATAAAGGATACTTGCAGGAAAATTTGGTTTTCAGTGAGAATGAGCAAAGTGCTAAGGTTGAAGAGAGACACATCCTAAAGGAAATAGAGGAAAAGGTACAATCAACAAAGCAAATTGCTGACGAACAAAGATCAGAGTTAAAGAGTGTGTTAACTAAGCATAGTAATGTATTCTCAAACGCACCTGGTGAAGTTAAAGGTTATGAATGCCATTTGAATATCAGAATAGTAAGTAAACCTCATGCAAATGCCTATCGTTTGGAATATCCAAAGAGTAAGAGAGAACTAGGTCTAAGAAATATTGTGGATCTAAAGGAATTTAAAATTAACAGTAATTAATTACTGTAGGGAGTCTGCCACTCTTTGGCGGATACACAGTTTGGCGTACCGTGCAGTCCCAGCTGGGTGAAACTTTATTTCCTTTTCAAGTTTCATTCCCTTCTTCTGGTCTATCATAACAGGTAAGAATCACATATGTCTTCATGTTGTATATATGCTATTAGGTTTTAAGTATTCTTAGTAAGGATCTACCTAGTGAATGGCAAAACAAAAGTCTGAGTACCAATAAGAGGCAAACATGGCTAAAATAAATAAATTAAAATATTTCATGTAATTGTAAAGGGTTAGAAACTACAACTAAGAGAGACACTTTGCAGTATACGAAGTACGGTATGAATATGAATAATCCATGAGATTATGCAGAAGGTAGTATGTTGCTAGAAATAAGGTTGTCTGAAGGAAAACATCGTAAGAAGGTAATGCTCATAGAGGCAAGCAATGGCGTTTTAGAATTAAATAAATGGAGATGTGTGGAAGTGGTGTGAGGATCGCACCAAATATATAGAAACAGGACGTCAATAGGCTGACAAAAGGAAAAGGGAGAAAGAAGTGGAGAAATGAAGTATTTTGAATCTGGAAGAAAAGGGAGAAAATGAATAAGGTGAAGAAGTGAAGTAAGTAAATTGAAGTAAATGATGTAGGATTAAAGAATAATTCCCTCACGTCTCGTGAAATGGTGAAAAACGCTAAATCTTGCTTGAGGCAAATAAATAGTTAAACAGACAACAGAAACACACAAATATTGGAAAATGCAGAAATTTGGAATCGGTATACTGAAAATAACTAATTTCTTTAGTAATTCATACAATAAAGCAAAGTGCTGGTCAGCAAATGACTTCTTTGATGAACTAATCCATACGATAATTAAGCCAGAGTACATTAAAACTAAAAGGTTACTCAATTTTCTAAGTTGAAGCAAGATCTTAATATATTAATTTGCTAAAAGAATTTTCACTATTTAGGAACCTAAAAGATTATTTATGAAAAAAGAAAGTAGGAGCTATTGTATCAGATACGACTTAGTGCTAAATGTCTTTCTGACAACTTCACAATTAGTAAAATAGTGCCAGAATATAAACTATAAAATGTACTTTGTCCTACCTTAGATATAAGTTGAAAACAGAAACTTAGACTGTATTGTCTGTTTCTCAGGGACATGCAGGCTGCATGAATGACTGACAACAAGCGGTAGGGAGATTGGAAGGAGAGACGCAAACCACAGTGAATACAATTTCCTCCCACAATTTTGTCAATCAGTGAAATTAAATGAGTGTTACAATAGGACACCCACCACAGTGCCGAGTATTATAGTAAAAGAAAAATGTGAGTGCGTTGCAGTGATAAAAGTCGTGTGTATTTTCTTTTTCAGGAAGAGACTGATTTTAAAGAAAAAAAATAACTATTTTGTAACCATTGAAAAATTTATATTTCCATGTAAATGTATGTAAATAATTTGTGAATGTCTTCTGTACTAGGTTTTCTATGTGTATATGAGTATGGTTATTTTGTGTATGTAGTAATAAGGAATTTCCTAAGAACAAGCAACTTAAGTTGAAAGAGGTATACTAAAGTAATCCATCGCTTGTTTGTTCTTTTAGAAATTTAATTTTGTTCAAAAATAGATTTTCACGAAAATTAAAAAGGGGGTGATGAAGCAAAGCAAGCGCTGTATCATGTATAAGATACAGAGGCGAGCGAGTGCACGGGACTTACCCTAGTTCACTGCTAGTAGCGTCACGTCATCGTAACGCGCCTGCATATAGTATTGCACCACATTTAACATAAAAGTAAAAATTAAGATTTGTGTGTAAAACTTTGTTAAAGTATAGTTCTATGTAATAATGTTTCAGGTAACAAATCTTAATGTTATAAAATTAGTAGTTTACGTAAAATTCACGTTTTGAAAGAAAAATAGGAGGCGCTAAATAATGACGCTAGGAAGCCAAAATTTGGTGAGAAGGTGCAGTAAGAAGTCATTAATGAGTGGTGCTGGTTTCCGAAACCATAAAACTAAAATTGACTCCAGAATCCGCGTTTTTCGGAAAAATCAGAGGCGCGAAATAATAGAGCTACAATATTGAAAATTGGTAGGATGCTTCAGTTCACCCTAATAATAATAATGGAAATACCACAATCAGTTACCTCTTCTAGTTTTTTAGTAATTTAGTAAAAACTACTTTTGTGAGTAAAATGTATATAAGCATTATAGATTAAGTACTTTAAATTTTAATGATAAAATAAATTCTTTAAGACCAATGATCAGATAGGACAATTAACAAAGCTACACCAAGTTTTAGTCTTGTAGCATAATTAACAGCTGATACAAGTCTTGATAAAGCTATGGTTCAGAGGTAACAATCTACCGTTAGTTCCATTGTAAAAATTCTAGAGAGTAAAGTTTTAATTTTAGCGGGCTGAGATTTTCTACGTGCTTCTGTACTGCTCAGATGTATGTATACAAAAATTGAGAAGTTTGTAAAGCTATTATTAAATGTGATATTTAAGATTATGTGCCTGAGATAGCGATCATTTGGAGGCTGCAGGCATCTGCATAGGCACAGAAAGAACAGATGCTCTCTTGGCGGTACGCGCCGGAGCTATATAAAAAGAGCGGCAGAGGCAGTAGTAAGCTCACTCCGCATTAGACCAACGCCTAGTCCACGCGAGCTTAACGTCCGATCGCGCCTCGCCTCGGGTGACGTCATAGCGGGCTGTGACATGCGCGTACTTAGCAATGTAAACGGACATTGAAAATCGCGAGGACTGTACACCGTCCTGGATCGTTTAGACTTCAGTAACAAACTGTTATTGTGCCGTCCGTGTGAAGTATAATTCCGCGTGGCAAGTGGTGACTAACTCCACTTTTAAGGCGAGCATTAATCTTTTTTTTTAACATTATTGCGAACTATTAATAGAGCACCGTTAGTTAGAGTAATGAACTATTCTGGAGGAACTTGCTGTAGAAGTCGCCTCTGAACTATTAAACGATTGGCTGAATTAACAATATTTAATGTCTTTAGCATTTTCAGAAGTTTCGAGTAATTTGTGTGAGCCTTTAAGATAATAAAATCTTGTTTGGAACTTTAAATTTTATTGAAGCAGCCCTAATCCCGTGAAGAACTATGGATATTTTTCGTTTAGCTGGGCTGTACAGGAATGTGGCCGTGCAGACTGGGAACTAAGGTCAGTAAGTTTCCCTTCGCTTTCTGACTGGCCACCAAATTAGTTGCCAGGCTCGCGTGATTTAAGGTGGCAATGTTCAACTTTCATGCAACATTAAACAACGACTTCTTCGCCGTCCCACATATGTTGCATCGGCAATAGTCTGTTACGTGAAATGAACATTCAAACAACTCATTCGACAACTTCTTCGCCGAACCACAAGCTCACGTCCAAGGCACCAAAGCCAGCTAAAAAGTCAATAAACGATACCTATAACTTGAATTGTACTTCTTCTTACTGGCTATTACATCAACTTAGAAGCATCATGTGTGTTCTACTATGGTGCTTTTAGTGTCTCCGCATACCGCAGCACGCGACATAGCTTTGCAGACGATAAGTACAACCGTTTTAGGGAGTAGAGCGCCCAACGTGACGATCTGGCTTTAAGTCGATTCGATAACAAATGAGGAAAACGGACGGATTTCTCAGGTTTTTACTACATATGACCACTTTTCACATTCTCACGTGGAACGCGGCTGCTAGACCTCCTATCATGTAAAATCTTAAGTTCCTAGCTCATGCCCAAGGCACCAAAGAAGGGTAAAAAGTCAACAATCGATACCTAAAACTTGAATTGTACTACTTCTTACTGGCTATTACATCAACTTAGAAGCTTAATCTGTGTTCTACTATGGTGCTTTCAGTGTCTCCGCATGCCGCAGCACTCGACATAGCTTTGCAGACGATAAGTACAACCGTTTCAGAGAGAAGAGCGGCCAATGTGACGATCTGGCTTTAAGTCGATTCGATAACAAATGTCGAACACGGACGGATTTCTCTGGTTTTTACTACATATAAACACTTTTCACATTCTGCCGTGCCACTCGGCTGCAAATCCTCCTTTCATGCAGAATCTTAAGGTCCTAGCTCATGTCCAAGGCACCAAAGCCAGCTAAAAAGTCAATAATTAATACCTAACACTTGAATTGTACTACTTCTTACTGACTATTACATCAACTTAGAAGCTTCATCTGTGTTCTACTATGGTGCTTTTAGTGCCTCCGCATACCGCAGCACGCGACATAGCTTTGCAGTCGATAAGTACAACCGTTTCAGAGAGAAGAGCGGCCAATGTGACGATCTGGCTTTAAGTCAATTCGATAACAAATGACGAAAACGGAAGGATTTCTCAGGTTTTTACTACATATGAACACTTTTCACATTCTCCCGTGCAACTGGGCTGCTAGTCCTCCTTTCATGCAGAATCATAAGGTCCTAGCTCATGTCCAAGGTACCAAAGCCAGCTAAAAAGTCAATAATCGATACCTATAACTAGAATTGTACTACTTCTTACTGGCTATTACATCAACTTAGAAGCTTCATCTGTGTTCTACTATGGTGCTTTTAGTGTCTCCGCATACCGCAGCACTCGACATAGCTTTGCAGACAATAAGTACAACCGTTTCAGAGAGAAGAGCGGCCAAGGTGACGATCTGGCTTTACGTCGATTCGATAACAAATGTCGAACACGGACGGATTTCTCAGGCTTTTACTACATATGAACACTTTTCACATTCTCCCGTGCAACTCGGCTGCTAGTCCTCCATTAATGAAGAATCTTAAGGTCCTAGCTCATGTCCAAGGCACCAAAGCCAGCTAAAAAGTCAATAATCGATACCTGAAACTTGAATTGTACTACTTCTTACTGGCTATTACATCAACTTGGCAGCCTCATCTGTGTCCTACTATGGGGCTTTTAGTGTCTCCACATACCGCAGCACGCGACATAGCTTTGCAGACGATAAGTACAACCGTTTCCGAGAGAAGAGCGGCCAATGTGACGATCTGGCTTTAAGTCGATTCCATAACAAATGGCGGAAACTGACGGATTTCTCAGGTTTTTACTACATATGAACACTTTTCACATTCTCCCGTGCAACTCGGCTGCTAGTCCTCCTTTCATGCAGAATCATAAGGCCCTAGCTCATGTCCAAGGTAACAAAGCACGCTAAAAAGTCAATAATCGATACCTAAAACTTGAATTGTACTACTTCTTACTGGCTATTACATCAACTTAGTAGCTTCATCTGTGTTCTACTATGGTGCTTTTAGTGTCTCCGCATGCCGCAGCACTCGACATAGCTTTGCAGACGATAAGTACAACCGTTTCAGAGAGAAGAGCGGCCAATGTGACGATCTGGCTTTAAGTCGATTCGATAACAAATGTCGTCCACGGACGGATTTCTCTGGTTTTTACTACATATGAACACTTTTCACTTCCTCCCGTGCAACTCGGCTGCTAGTCCTCCTTTCATGCAGAATCTTAAGGTCCTAGCTCATGTCCAAGGCACCAAAGCCAGCTAAAAAGTCAATAATCAATACCTAAAACTTGAATTGTACTACATCTTACTGGCTATTACATGAACTTGGCAGCTTCATCTGTGTTCTACTATGGTGCTTTTAGTGTCTCCGCATACCGCAGCACGCGATATAGCTTTGCAGTCGATAAGTACAACCGTTTCAGAGAGAAGAGCGGCCAATGTGACGATCTGGCTTTAAGTCAATTCGATAACAAATGACGAAAACGGAATGATTTCTCAAGTTTTTACTACATATGAACACTTTTCACATTCTCCAGTGCAACTCGGCTGCTAGTCCTCCTTTCATGCAGAATCTTAAGGTCCTAGCTCATGTTCAAGTCACCAAAGCCAGCAATGAAGTCAATAATCGATACTTATAACATGAATTGTACTACCTCTTACTGGCTATTACATCAGCTTAGAAGCTTCATCTGTGTTCTACTATGGTGCTTTTAGTGTCTCCGCATACCGCAGCACGCGACATAGCTTTGCAGACGATAAGTACAACCGTTTCAGAGAGAAGAGCGGCCAATGTGACGATCTGGCTTTAAGTCGATTCCATAACAAATGGCGGAAACTGACGGATTTCTCAGGTTTTTACTACATATGAACACTTTTCACATTCTCCCGTGCAACTCGGCTGCTAGTCCTCCTTTCATGCAGAATCATAAGGTCCTAGCTCATGTCCAAGGTACCAAAGCTAGCTAAAAAGTCAATAATCGATACCTAAAACTTGAATTGTACTACATCTTACTGGCTATTACATCAACTTAGAAGCTTCATCTGTGTTCTACTATGGTGCTTTTAGTGTCTCCGCATGCCGCAGCACTCGACATAGCTTTGCAGACGACAAGTACAACCGTTTCAGAGAGAAGAGCGGCCAATGTGACGATCTGGCTTTAAGTCGATTCGATAACAAATGTCGTCCACGGACGGATTTCTCTGGTTTTTACTACATATGAACACTTTTCACATTCTCCCGTGCAACTCGGCTGCTAGTCCTCCTTTCATGCAGAATCTTAAGGTCCTAGCTCATGTCCAAGGCACCAAAGCCAGCTAAAAAGTCAATAATCAATACCTAAAACTTGAATTCTACTACTTCTTACTGACTATTACATCAACTTAGAAGCTTCATCTGTGTTCTACTATGGTGCTTCTAGTGTCTCCGCATACCGCAGCACGCGACATAGCTTTGCAGTCGATAAGTACAACCGTTTCAGAGAGAAGAGCGGCTAATGTGACGATCTGGCTTTAAGTCGATTCGATAACAATGACGATAACGAACGGATTTTTAACGTTTTTACTACATATGAACACTTTTCACATTCTCCCGTGCAACTCGGCTGCTAGTCCTCCTTTCATGCAGAATCTTAAGGTTCTAGCCATGTCCAAGGCACCAAAGCCAGCTAGAAAGTCAATAATCGATACCTAAAAGTTGAATTGTACTACTTCTTACTGGCTATTACATCAACTTAGAAACTTCATCTGTGTTCTACTATGGTGCTTTTAGTGTCTCCGCATACCGCAGCTCGACACATAGCTTTGCAGATGATAAGTACCATCGGTTGAGAGAGAAGAGCGGCCAATGTGACGATCTGGCTTTAAGTGGATTCGATAACAAATGGCGGAAACGGAAGGATTTCTCAGGTTTTTACTACATATGAACATTTTCCACATTCTCCAGTGCAACTCGGCTGCTAGTCCTCCTTTCATGCAGAATCTTAAGGTCCTAGCTCATGTTCAAGTCATTAAAGCAAGCTAAGAAGTCAATAATCGATACCTATAACATGAATTCTACTACTTGTTACTGGCTATTACATCAGCTTAGAAGCTTCATCTGTGTTCTACTATGGTGCTTTTAGTGTCTCCGCATACCGCAGCACGCGACATAGCTTTGCAGACGATAAGTACAACCGTTTCAGAGAGAAGAGCGTCCAATGTGACGATCTGGCCTTAAGTCGATTCGATAACAAATGGCGGAAACGGACGGATTTCTTAGGTTTTTACTACATATGAACACTTTTCACATTCTCCCGTGTAACTGGGCTGCTAGTCCTCCTTTCGTGCAGAATCATAAGCTCCTAGCTCATGTCCAAGGTACCAAAGCCAGCTGATAAGTCAATAATCGATACCTATAACTTGAATTGTACTATTTCTTACTGGCTATTACATCAGCTTAGAAGCTTCATCTGTGTTCTACTATGGTGCTTTTAGTGTCTCCGCATACCGCAGCACGCGACATAGCTTTGCAGACGATAAGTACAACCGTTTCAGAGAGAAGAGCGGCCAATGTGGCGATCTGGCTTTAAGTCGATTCGATAACAAATGGGGGAAACGGACGGATTTCTTAGGTTTTTACTACATATGAACACTTTTCACATTCTCCCGTGCAACTCGGCTGCTAGACCTCCTATCATGCAAAATCTTAAGTTCCTAGCTCATGCCCAAGGCACCAAAGAAGGGTAAAAAGTCAACAATCGATACCTAAAACTTGAATTGTACTACTTCTTACTGGCTATTACATCAACTTAGAAGCTTCTTCTGTGTTCTACTATGGGGCTTTTAGTGTCTCAGCATACCGCAGCACGCGACGTAGCTTTGCAGACGATAAGTACAACCGTTTCAGAGAGAAGAGCGGCCAATGTGACGATCTGGCTTTAAGTCGATTCGATAACAAATGCCGAACACGGACGGATTTCTCTGGTTTTTACTACATATGAACACTTTTCACATTCTCCCGTGCAACTCGGCTGCTAGTCCTCCTTTCATGCAGAATCTTAAGGTCCTAGCTCATGTCCAAGGCTCCAAAGCCAGCTAAAAAGTCAATAATCAATACCTAAAACTTGAATTGTACTACTTCTTACTGACTATTACATCAACTTAGAAGCTTCATCTGTGTTCTACTATGGTGCTTTTAGTGTCTCCAAATGCCGCAGCACTCGACATAGCTTTGCAGACGATAAGTACAACCGTTTCAGAGAGAAGAGCGGCCAATGTGACGATCTGGCTTTAAGTCGATTCGATAACAAATGTCGAACACGGACGGATTTCTCTGGTTTTTACTACATGTTAAAACTTTTCACATTCTCCAGTGCAACTCGGCTGCTAGTCCTCCCTTCATGCAGAATCTTAAGGTCCTAGCTCATGTTCAAGTCACCAAAGCCAGCTAAGAAGTCAATAATCGATACCTATAACATGAATTATACTACTTCTTACTGGCTATTACATCAGCTTAGAAGCTTCATCTGTGTTCTACTATGGTGCTTTTAGTGTCTCCACATACCGCAGCACGCGACATAGATTTGCTGACGATAAAGACAACCGTTTCAGAGAGAAGAGCGGCCAATGTGTCGATCTGGATTTAAGTCGATTCCATAACAAATGGCGGAAACGGACGGATTTCTCAGGTTTTTACTACATATGAACACTTTTCACATTCTCCCGTGCAACTCGGCTGCTAGTCCTCCTTTCATGCAGAATCTTAAGGTCCTAGCTCATGTCCAAGGCTCCAAAGCCAGCTAAAAAGTCAATAATCAATACCTAGAACTTGAATTGTACTACTTCTTACTGACTATTACATCAACTTAGAAGCTTCATCTGTGTTCTACTATGGTGCATTTAGTGTCTCCGCATGCCGCAGCACTCGACATAGCTTTGCAGACGATAAGTACAACCGTTTCAGAGAGAAGAGCGGCCAATGTGACGATCTGGCTTTAAGTCGATTCGATAACAAATGTCGAACACGGACGGATTTCTCTGGTTTTTACTACATGTTAAAACTTTTCACATTCTCCAGTGCAACTCGGCTGCTAGTCCTCCCTTCATGCAGAATCTTAAGGTCCTAGCTCATGTTCAAGTCACCAAAGCCAGCTAAGAAGTCAATAATCGATACCTATAACATGAATTATACTACTTCTTACTGGCTATTACATCAGCTTAGAAGCTTCATCTGTGTTCTACTATGGTGCTTTTAGTGTCTCCACATACCGCAGCACGCGACATAGATTTGCTGACGATAAAGACAACCGTTTCAGAGAGAAGAGCGGCCAATGTGTCGATCTGGATTTAAGTCGATTCCATAACAAATGGCGGAAACGGACGGATTTCTCAGGTTTTTACTACATATGAACACTTTTCACATTCTCCCGTGCAACTGGGCTGCTAGTCCTCCTTTCATGCAGAATCTTAAGGTCCTTGCTCATGTCCAAGGCACCAAAGCCAGCTAAAAAGTCAATAATCAATACCTAGAACTTGAATTGTACTACTTCTTACTGACTATTACATCAACTTAGAAGCTTCATCTGTGTTCTACTATGGTGCTTTTAGTGTCTCCGCATGCCGCAGCACTCGACACAGCTTTGCAGACGATAAGTACAACCGTTTCAGAGAGAAGAGCGGCCAATGTGACGATCTGGCTTTAAGTCGATTCGATAACAAATGTCGAACACGGACGGATTTCTCTGGTTTTTACTACATATGAACACTTTTCACATTCTCCCGTGCAACTCGGCTGCTAGTCCTCCTTTCATGCAGAATCTTAAGGTCCTAGCTCATGTCCAAGGCACCAAAGCCAGCTAAAAAGTCAATAATCAATACCTAAATCTTGAATTGTACTACTTCTTACTGACTATTACATCAACTTAGAAGCTTCATCTGTGTTTTACTATGGTGCTCTTAGTGTCTCCGCATACGGCAGCACGCGACATAGCTTTGCAGTCGATTAGTACAACCGTTTCAGAGAGAAGAGCTGCTAATGTGACGATCTGGCTTTAAGTCGATTCGATAACAATGACGATAACGAACGGATTTTTAACGTTTTTACTACATATGAACACTTTTCACATTCTCCCGTGCAACTCGGCTGCTAGTCCTCCTTTCATGCAGAATCTTAAGGTCCTAGCCATGTCCAAGGCACCAAAGCCAGCTAAAAAGTCAATAATCGATACCTAAAACTTGAATTATACTACTTCCTACTGGCTATTACATCAAATTAGAGGCTTCATCTGTGTTCTACTATGGTGCGTTTAGTGTCTCCGCATACCGCAGCCTGCGACATAGCTTTGCAGTCGATAAGTACAACCGTTTCAGAGAGAAAAGCGGCAAATGTGACGATCTGGCTGTAAGTCAATTCGATAACAAATGACGAAAACGGAAGGATTTCTTAGGTTTTTACTACATATGAACATTTTCCACATTCTCCAGTGCAACTCGGCTGCTAGTCCTCCCTTCATGCAGAATCTTAAGGACCTAGCTCATGTTCAAGTCACCAAAGCCAGCTAGAAAGTCAATAATCGATACCTAAAACTTGAATTGTACTACTTCTTACTGGCTATTACATCAACTTAGAAACTTCATCTGTGTTCTACAATGGTGCTTTTAGTGTCTCCGCATACCGCAGCTCGACACATAGCTTTGCAGATGATAAGTACCATCGGTTGAGAGAGAAGATCGGCCAATGTGACGATCTGGCTCTAAGTGGATTCGATAACAAATGGCGGAAACGGAAGGATTTCTCAGGTTTTTACTACATATGAACATTTTCCACATTCTCCAGTGCAACTCGGCTGCTAGTCCTCCTTTCATGCAGAATCTTAAGGTCCTAGCTCATGTTCAAGTCACCAAAGCAAGCTAAGAAGTCAATAATCGATACCTATAACATGAATTCTACTACTTGTTACTGGCTATTTCATCAGCTTAGAAGCTTCATCTGTGTTCTACTATGGTGCTTTTAGTGTCTCCGCATACCGCAGCACGCGACATAGCTTTGCAGACGATAAGTACAACCGTTTCAGAGAGAAGAGCGTCCAATGTGACGATCTGGCCTTATGTCGATTCGATAACAAATGGCGGAAACGGACGGATTTCTTAGGTTTTTACTACATATGAACACTTTTCACATTCTCCCGTGTAACTGGGCTGCTAGTCCTCCTTTCGTGCAGAATCATAAGCTCCTAGCTCATGTCCAAGGTACCAAAGCCAGCTGATAAGTCAATAATCGATACCTATAACTTGAATTGTACTATTTCTTACTGGCTATTACATCAGCTTAGAAGCTTCATCTGTGTTCTACTATGGTGCTTTTAGTGTCTCCGCATACCGCAGCACGCGACATAGCTTTGCAGACGATAAGTACAACCGTTTCAGAGAGAAGAGCGGCCAATGTGGCGATCTGGCTTTAAGTCGATTCGATAACAAATGGCGGAAACGGACGGATTTCTTAGGTTTTTACTACATATGAACACTTTTCACATTCTCCCGTGCAACTCGGCTGCTAGACCTCCTATCATGCAAAATCTTAAGTTCCTAGCTCATGCCCAAGGCACCAAAGAAGGGTAAAAAGTCAACAATCGATACCTAAAACGTGAATTGTGCTACTTCTTACTGGCTATTACATCAACTTAGAAGCTTTAACTGTGTTCTACTATGGGGCTTTTAGTGTCTCAGCATACCGCAGCACGCGACATAGCTTTGCAGACGATAAGTACAACCGTTTCAGAGAGAAGAGCGGTCAATGTGACGATCTGGCTTTAAGTCGATTCGATAACAAATGCCGAACACGGACGGATTTCTCTGGTTTTTACTACATATGAACACTTTTCACATTCTCCCGTGCAACTCGGCTGCTAGTCCTCCTTTCATGCAGAATCTTAAGGTCCTAGCTCATGTCCAAGGCTCCAAAGCCAGCTAAAAAGTCAATAATCAATACCTAAAACTTGAATTGTACTACTTCTTACTGACTATTACATCAACTTAGAAGCTTCATCTTTGTTCTACTATGGTGCTTTTAGTGTCTCCGCATGCCGCAGCACTCGACATAGCTTTGCAGACGATAAGTACAACCGTTTCAGAGAGAAGAGCGGCCAATGTGACGATCTGGCTTTAAGTCATTCGATAACAAATGTCGAACACGGACGGATTTCTCTGGTTTTTACTACATATTAAAACTTTTCACATTCTCCAGTGCAACTCGGCTGCTAGTCCTCCCTTCATGCAGAATCTTAAGGTCCTAGCTCATGTTCAAGTCACCAAAGCCAGCTAAGAAGTCAATAATCGATACCTATAACATGAATTGTACTACTTCTTACTGGCTATTACATCAGCATAGAAGCTTCATCTGTGTTCTACTATGGTGCTTTTAGTGTCTCCACATACCGCAGCACGCGACATAGCTTTGCTGACAATAAAGACAACCGTTTCAGAGAGAAGAGCGGCCAATGTGTCGATCTGGATTTAAATCGATTCCATAACAAATGGCGGAAACGGACGGATTTCTCAGGTTTTTACTACATATGAACACTTTTCACATTCTCCCGTGCAACTGGGCTGCTAGTCCTCCTTTCATGCAGAATCATAAGGTCCTAGCTCATGTCCAAGGTACCAAAGCCAGCTAAAAAGTCAATAATCGATACCTATAACTTGAATTGTACTACTTCTTACTGGCTATTACATCAACTTAGAAGCTTCATCTGTGTTCTACTATGGGGCTTTTAGTGTCTCCGCATGCCGCAGCACTCAAAATAGCTTTGCAGACGATAAGTACAACCGTTTCAGAGAGAAGAGCGGCCAATGTGACGATCTGGCTTTAAGTCGATTCGATAACAAATGTCGAAAACGGACGGATTTCTCTGGTTTTTACTACATATGAACACTTTTCACATTCTCCCTTGCAACTCGGCTACTAGTCCTCCTTTCATGCAGAATCTTAAGGTCCTTGCTCATGTCCAAGGCACCAAAGCCAGCTAAAAAGTCAATAATCAATACCTAAAACTTGAATTGTACTACTTCTTACTGACTATTACATCAACTTAGAAGCTTCATCTGTGTTCTACTATGGTACTTTTAGTGTCTCCGCATGCCGCAGCACTCGACATAGCTTTGCAGACGATAAGTACAACCGTTTCAGAGAGAAGAACCGCTAATGTGACGATCTGGCTTTAAGTCGATTCGATAACAATGACGATAACGAACGGATTTTTTAGGTTTTTACTACATTTGAACACTTTTCACATTCTCCCGTGCAACTCGGCTGCTAGTCCTCCTTTCATGCGGAATCTTATGGTCCTAGCTCATGTTCAAGGCACCAAAGCCAGCTAAAAAGTCAATAATTGATACCTAAAACTTGAGTTGTACTACTTCTTACTGGCTATTACATCAACTTAGAAGCTTTAACTGTGTTCTACTATGGTGCTTTCAGTGTCTCCACATACCGCAGCACGTGACATAGCTTTGCAGACGATAAGTACAACCGTTTCAGAGACAAGAGCGGCCAATGTGACGATCTGGCTTTAAGTCGATTCGATAACAAATGACGAAAACGGATGGATTTCTCAGGTTTTTACTACATATGAACACTTTTCACATTCTCCCGTGCATCTCGGCTGCTAGTCCTCCTTTCATGCAGAATCTTGAGGTCCTAGCTCATGTCCAGGGCACCAAAGCCAGCTAAAAGTCAACAATCGATGATTACAACTTGAATTGTACTACATTTTACTGGCTATTACATCAACTTAGAAGCTTCCTCCGTGTTCTATTATGGTATTTCTAGTTTCTCCGCATACCGCAGCACGCGACATAGCTTTGCAGACGATAAGTACAACCGTTTCAGAGAGAAGGGCGGACAATGTGACGATCTGGCTTTAAGTCGATTCGATAACAAATGACGAAAACGGACGGATTTCTCGGGTTTTTACTACAAATGAACACTTTTTACATTCTCCCGTGCAACTCGGTTGATAGTCCTGCTTTCATGCAGAATCGTAAGGTCCTAGCTCATGTCGAAGGCACCAAAGCCAGCTAAAAAGTCAATAATTGATACCTAAAACTGGAATTGTACTACTTCTTACTGGCTATTACAAAACTTAGAAGCTTCATCTGTGTTCTACTATGGTGCTTTCAGTGTCTCCACATACCGCAGCACGTGACATAGATTTGCAGACGATAAGTACAACCGTTTCAGAGAGAAGGGCGGCCAATGTGACGATCTGGCTTTAAGTCGATTCAATAACAAATGACAAAAACGGACGGATTTCTCAGGTTTTTACTACGTATGAACACTTTTCACATTCTCCCGTGCAAGTCGGCTGCTAGTCCTCCTTTCATGCAGAATCTTAAGGTCCTAGCTCATGTCCAAGGCACCAAAGCCAGCTAAAAAGTCAATAATCGATAACTAAAAATTGAATTGTACTACTGCTTACTGGCTATTACATCAACTTAGAAGCTTCATCTGTGTTCTACTATGGTGCTTTTAGTGTCTCCTCATACCGAAGCACGCGACATAGCTTTGCACACGATAAGTACAACCGTTTCAGAGAGAACAGCGACCAATGTGACGATCTGGCTATTAGTCGATTCGATAACAAATGACGATAACGAACGGATTTCTCAGGTTTTTACTACATATGAACACTTTTCACATCCTCCCGTGCAACTCGGCTGCAAGTCCGCCTTGCATGCTGAATCTTAAGGTCCTAGCTCATGCCCAAGGCACCAAAGCCAGCTAAAAAGTCAATAATCGATACCTAAAACTTAAATTGTACTACTTCTTACTGGCTATTACATCATCTTAGAAGCTTCATCTGTGTTCTACTATGGTGCTTTTAGCGTCGCCGCATACCACAGCACGCGACATAGCTTTCGGACGATAAGTACAACGGTTTCGGAGAGAAGAGCGGCCAATGTGACGATCTGGCTTTAAGTCGATTCGATAACAAATGACGAAAACGGATGGATTTCTAAGGTTTTTACTACATATGAACACTTTTCACATTCTCCCGTGCAACTCGGCTGCTAGTCCTCCTTTCATGCAGAATCGTAAGGTCCTAGCTCATGTCGAAGGCACCAAAGCCAGCTAAAAAGTCAATAATTGATACCTAAAACTGGAATTGTACTACTTCTTACTGGCTATTACAAAATCTTAGAAGCTTCATCTGTGTTCTACTATGGTGCTTTCAGTGTCTCCACATACCGCAGCACGTGACATAGATTTGCAGACGATAAGTACAACCGTTTCAGAGAGAAGGGCGGCCAATGTGACGATCTGGCTTTAAGTCGATTCAATAACAAGTGACAAAAACGGACGGATTTCTCAGGTTTTTACTACGTATGAACACTTTTCACAAACTCCCGTGCAAGTCGGCTGCTAGTCCTCCTTTCATGCAGAATCTTAAGGTCCTAGCTCATGTCCAAGGCACCAAAGCCAGCTAAAAAGTCAATAATCAATACCTAAAACTTGAATTGTACTACTTCGTACTGACTATTACATCAACTTAGAAGCTTCATCTGTGTTCTACTATGGTGCTTTTAGTGTCTCCGCATGCCGCAGCACTCGACATAGCTTTGCAGACGATAAGTACAACCGTTTCAGAGAGAAGAGCGGCCAATGTGACGATCTGGCTTTAAGTCGATTCGATAACAAATGACGAAAACGGACGGATTTCTCAGGTTTTTACTACATATGAACACTTTTCACATTCTCACGTGCAACGCGGCTGCTAGACCTCCTATCATTGAAAATCTTAAGTTCCTAGCTCATGCCCAAGGCACCATAGAAGGGTAAAAATTCAACAATCGATACCTAAAACTTGAATTGTACTTCTTCTTACTGGCTATTACATCAACTTAGAAGCTTCATCCGTGTTCTATTAAGGTATTTCTAGTTTCTCCACATACCGCAGCACGCGACATAGCTTTGCAGACGATAAGTACAACCGTTTCAGAGAGAAGAGCGGCCAATGTGACGATCTGGCTTTAAGTCGATTCGATAACGTCGAACACGGACGGATTTCTCTGGTTTTTACTACATATGAACACTTTTCACACTCTCCCGTGCAACTCGGCTGCTAGTCCTCCTTTCATGCAGAATCTTAAGGTCCTAGCTCATGTCCAAGGCACCAAAGCCAGCTAAAAAGTCAATAATCAATACCTAAAACTTGAATTGTACTACTTCTTACTGACTATTACATCAACTTAGAAGCTTCATCTGTGTTCTACTATGGTGCTTTTAGTGTCTCCGCATGCCGCAGCACTCGACATATGTTTGCAGACGATAAGTACAACCGTTTCAGAGAGAAGAGCGCCCAATGTGACGATCTAGCTTTAAGTCGATTCGATAACAAATGACGAAAACGGACGGATTTCTCAGGTTTTTACTACATATGAACACTTTTCACATTCTCACGTGCAACGCGGCTGCTAGACCTCCTATCATGCAAAATCTTAAGTTCCTAGCTCATGCCCAAGGCACCAAAGAAGGGTAAAAAGTCAACAATCGATACCTAAAACTTGAATTGTACTACTTCTTACTGGCTATTACATCATCTTAGAAGCTTCATCTGTGTACCACTATGGTGCTTTTAGTGTCTCCGCATACCGCAGCACGCGACATAGCTTTCAGACGATAAGTACAACCGTATCAGACAGAAGAGCGGCCAATGTGACGATCTGGCTGTAAGTCGATTCGATAACAAATGACGAAAACGGATTAATTTTCAGGTTCTTACTACATATGAAGACGTTTCGCATTCTCCCGTGCTACTCGGCTGCTAGTCCTCCTTCCATGCGGAATCTTATGGTCCTAGCTCATGTTCAAGGCACCAAAGCCAGCTAAAAAGTCAATAATCGATACCTAAAACTTGAGTTGTACTACTTCTTACTGGCTATTACATCAACTTAGAAGCTTTATCTGTGTTCTACTATGGTGCTTTAAGTGTCTCCACATACCGCAGCACGTGACATAGCTTTGCAGACGATAAGTACAACCGTTTCAGAGAGAAGGGCGGGCAATTACACGATCTGGCTTTAAGTCGATTCAATAACAAATGACAAAAACGGACGGATTTCTCAGGTTTTTACCACGTATGAACACTTTTCACATTCTCCCGTGCAAGTCGGCTGCTAGTCCTCCTTTCATGCAGAATCTTAAGGTCCTAGCTCATGTCCAAGGCACAAAAGCCAGCTAAAAAGTCAATAATCCATAACTAAAAATTGAATTGTACTACTTCTTACTCTCTATTACATCAACTTAGAAGCTTCATCTGTGTTCTACTATGGTGCTTTTAGTGTCTCCTCATACCGCAGCACGCGACATAGCTTTGCTCACGATAAGTACAACCGTTTCAGAGAGAACAGCGGCCAATGTGACGATCTGGCTTTAAGTCGATTCGATAACAAATGACGATAACGAACGGATTTCTCAGGTTTTTACTACATATGAACACTTTTCACATCCTCCCGTGCAACTCGGCTGCAAGACCGCCTTTCATGCAGAATCTTAAGGTCCTAGCTCATGTCCAAGGCACCAAAGCCAGCTAAAAAGTCAATAATCGATACCTAAAACTTGAATTGTACTACTTATTACTGGCTATTACATCATCTTAGAAGCTTCATCTGTGTTCTACTATGGTGCTTTTAGCGTCGCCGCATACCACAGCACGCGACATAGCTTTCAGACGATAAGTACAACCGTTTCGGAGAGAAGAGCGGCCAATGTGACGATCTGGCTTTAAGTCGATTCGATAACAAATGACGAAAACGGACGGATTTCTCGGGTTTTTACTACATATGAACACTTTTCACATTCTCCCATGCAAATCGGTTGCTAGTCCTGCTTTCATGCAGAATCTTAAAGTCCTAGCTCATGTCCAAGGCACCAAAGCCAGCTAAAAAGTCAATAATCGATACCTAAAACTGGTATTGTACTAATTCTTACTGGCTATTACATCATCTTAGAAGCTTCATCTGTGGTTTACTATGGTGCTTTTAGCGTCTCCGCATACCGCAGCACGCGACATAGCTTTCAGACGATAAGTACAACCGTTTCGGAGATAAGAGCGGCCAATGTGACGATCTGGCTTTAAGTCGATTCGATAAAAAATGACGAAAACGGACGGATTTCTCAGGTTTTTACTACATATGAACACTTTTCACATTCTCCCGTGCAACTCGGCTGCTAGTCCTCCTTTCATGCAGAAACGTAAGGTCCCAGCTCATGTCCAAGGCACCAAAGCCAGCTAAAAGTCAATAATCGATGATTAAAACTTGAATTGTACTACTTTTTACTGGCTATTACATCAACGTAGAAGCTTCATCCGTGTTCTACTATGGTATTTCTAGTGTCTCCGCATACCGCAGCACGCGACATAGCTTTGCAGACGATAAGTACAACCGTTTCAGAGAGAAGGGCGTACAATGTGACGATCTGGCTTTAAGTCGATTCGATAACAAATGACGAAAACGGACTGATTTTTCAGGTTTTTACTACATATGAACACTTTTCGCATTCTCCCGTGCAACTCGGCTGCTAGTCCTCCTTTCATGCGGAATCTTAAGGTCCTAGCTCATGTCCAAGGCACCAAAGCCAGCTAAAAAGTCAATAATCGATACCTAAAACTTGAATTGTACTACTTCTTACTGGCTATTACATCATCTTAGAAGCTTCATCTGTGTTCTACTATGGTGCTTTTAGCGTCGCCGCATACCACAGCACGCGACATAGCTTTCAGACGATAAGTACAACCGTTTCGGAGAGAAGAGCGGCCAATGTGACGATCTTGCTTTAAGTCGATTCAATAACAAATGACAAAAACGGACGGATTTCTCAGGTTTTTACTGCATATGAACACTTTACACATTCTCCCGTGCAACTCGGCTGCTAGTCCTCCTTTCTTCAGAATCTTAAGGTCCTAGCTCATGTCCAAGGCACCAAAGCCAGGTAAAGTCAATAATCGATGATTAAAACTTGAATTGTACTACTTCTTACTGGCTATTACATCAACTTAGAAGCTTCATCTGTGTCCTACTATGGTGATTTTAGTGTCTCCGCATACCACAGCACGCGACATAGCTTTGCAGACGATAAGTACAACCGTTTCAGAGAGAAGAGCGGCCAATGTGACGATCTGGCTTTAAGTCGATTCGATAACAAATGACGAAAACGGATGGATTAGTCAGGTTTTTACTACATATGAACACTTTTCACATTCTCCCGTTCAACGCGGCTGCTAGTCCTCCATTCATGCAGAATCTTAAGGTCCTAGCTCATGTCCAAGGCACCAAACCCAGCTAAAAGTCAATAATCGATACCTAAAACTTGAATTGTACTACTTCTTACTGGCTATTATATCATCTTAGAAGCTTCATCTGTGTTCTACTATGGTGCTTTTAGTGTCTCCGAATACCGCAGCACGCGACATAGCTTTGCAGGCGATAAATACAACCGATTCAGAGAGAAGAGCGGCCAATGTGACAATCTGGTTTTAAGTCAATTCCATAACAAATGACGAAAACGGACGGATTTCTCAGGTTTTTACTACATATGAACACTTTACACATACTCCCGTGCAACTCAGCTGCTAGTTCTGCTCTCATGCAGAATCTTAAGGTCCTAGCTCATGTCCAAGGCACCAAAGCCAGCTAAAAGTCAATAATCGATACCTAAAACTGGTATTGTACTAATTCTTACTGGCTATTACATCATCTTAGAAGCTTCATCTGTGTTCTACTATGGTGCTTTCTGCGTCTACGCATACCGCAGCACGCGACATAGCTTTCAGACGATAAGTACAACCGTTTCGGAGAGAAGAGCGGCCAATGTGACGATCTGGCTTTAAGTCGATTCGATAACAAATAACGAAAACGGACGGATTTCTCAAGTTTTTACTACATATGAACACTTTTCACATTCTCCCGTGCAACTCGGCTGCTAGTCCTCCTTTCATGCAGAATATTAAGGTCCTAGCTCATGTCCAAGGCACCAAAGCCAGCTAAAAGTCAATAATCGATGATTACAACTTGAATTGTACTACATTTTACTGGCTATTACATCAGCTGAGAAGCTTCATCTGTGTTCTACTATGGTGCTTTTAGTGTCTCCGCATACCGCAGCACGCGACATAGCTTTGCAGACGATAAGTACAACCGTTTCAGAGAGAAGAGCGGCCAATGTGACGATCTGGCTTTAAGTCGATTCGATAACAAATGTCGAACACGGACGGATTTCTCAGGCTTTTACTACATATGAACACTTTTCACATTCTCCCGTGCAACTCGTCTGCTAGTCCTCCATTAATGAAGAATCTTAAGGTCCTAGCTCATGTCCAAGGCACCAAAGACAGCTAAAAAGTCAATAATCAATACCTAAAACTTGAATTGTACTACTTCTTACTGGCTATTACATCATCTTAGAAGCTTCATCCGTGTTCTACTATGGTATTTTTAGTGTCTCCGCATACCGCAGCACGCGACATAGCTTTGCAGACGATAAGTACAACCGATTCAGAGAGACGAGCGGCCAATGTGACAATCTGGCTTTAAGTCAATTCCATAACAAATGACGATAACGAACGGATTTCTCAGGTTTTTACTACATATGAACACTTTTCACATTCTCCCGTGCAACTCGGCTGCTAGTCCTGCTTTCCTGCAGAATCTTAAGGTCCTAGCTCATGTCCAAGGCACCAAAGCCAGCTAAAATTCAATAATTGATACCTAAAATTGGAATTGTACTCCTTCTTACTGGCTATTACATCATCTTAGAAGCTTCATCTGTGTTCTACTATGGTGCTTTTAGCGTCTCCGCATACCGCAGCACGCGACATAGCTTTGCAGACGATAAGTACAACCGATTCAGAGAGAAGAGCGGCCAATGTGACAATCTGGCTTTAAGTCAATTCCATAACAAATGACGATAACAAACGGATTTCTCAGGTTTTTATTACAGATGAACACTTTTCACATACTCCCGTGCAACTCGGCTGCTAGTCCTCCTTTCATGCGGAATCTTATGGTCCTAGCTCATGTCCAAGGCACGAAAGCCAGCTAAAAAGTCAATAATCGATACCTAAAACTAGAGTTGTACTACTTCTTACTGGCTATTACATCAACTTAGAAGCTTTATCTGTGTTCTACTATGGTGCTTTCAGTGTCTCCACATACCGCAGCACGTGACATAGCTTTGCAGACGATAAGTACAACCGTTTCAGAGAGAAGAGCGGCCAATGTGACGATCTTGCTTTAAGTCGATTCAATAACAAATGACAAAAACGGACGGATTTCTCAGGTTTTTACTGCATATGAACACTTTACACATTCTCCCGTGCAACTCGGCTGCTAGTCCTCCTTTCATTCAGAATCTTAAGGTCCTAGCTCATGTCCAAGGCACCAAAGCCAGGTAAAGTCAATAATCGATGATTAAAACTTGAATTGTACTACTTCTTACTGGCTATTACATCAACTTAGAAGCTTCATCTGTGTCCTACTATGGTGATTTTAGTGTCTCCGCATACCACAGCACGCGACATAGCTTTGCAGACGATAAGTACAACCGTTTCAGAGAGAAGAGCGGCCAATGTGACGATCTGGCTTTAAGTCGATTCGATAACAAATGACGAAAACGGATGGATTAGTCAGGTTTTTACTACATATGAACACTTTTCACATTCTCCCGTTCAACGCGGCTGCTAGTCCTCCATTCATGCAGAATCTTAAGGTCCTAGCTCATGTCCAAGGCACCAAACCCAGCTAAAAGTCAATTATCGATACCTAAAACTTGAATTGTACTACTTCTTACTGGCTATTATATCATCTTAGAAGCTTCATCTGTGTTCTACTATGGTGCTTTTAGTGTCTCCGAATACCGCAGCACGCGACATAGCTTTGCAGGCGATAAATACAACCGATTCGGAGAGAAGAGCGGCCAATGTGACGATCTGGCTTTAAGTCGATTCGATAACAAATGACGAAAACGGACGGATTTCTCAGGTTTTTACTACATATGAACACTTTTCACATTCTCCCGTGCAACTCGGCTGCTAGTCCTCCTTTCATGCAAAATCTTAAGGTCCTAGCTCATGTCCAAGGCACCAAAGCCAGCTAAAAGTCAATAATCGATGCCTAAAACTTGAATTGTACTACTTCTTACTGGCTATTACATCAACTTAGAAGCTTCATCGCTGTTCTACTATGGTATTTTTAGTGTCTCCGCATACCGCAGCACGCGACATAGCTTTGCAGACGATAAGTACAACCGATTCAGAGAGAAGTGCGGCCAATGTGACAATCTGGCTTTAAGTCAATTCCAAAACAAATGACGATAACGATCGGATTTCTCAGGTTTTTACTACATATGAACTCATTTCACATTCTCCCGTGCAACTCGGCTGCAAGTCCGCCTTTCATGCTGAATCTTAAGGTCATAGCTCATGTGCAAGGCACCAAAGCAAGCTAAAAAGTCAATAATCGATACCTAAAACTTGAATTGTACTACTTCTTACTGGCTATTACATCATCTTAGAAGCTTCATCTGTGTTCTACTATGGTGCTTTTAGCGTCTCCGCATACCGCAGCACGCGACATAGCTTTCAGACGATAAGTACAACCGTTTCGGAGAGAAGAGCGGGCAATGTGACGATCTGGCTTTAAGTCGATTCGATAACAAATGACGAAAACGGACGGATTTCTCCGGTTTTTACTACATATGAACACTTTTCACATTCTCCCGTGCAACTCGGCTGCTAGTCCTCCTTTCATGCAGAATCGTAAGGTCCTAGCTCATGTCCAAGGCACCAAAGCCACCTAAAAGTCAATATTTGTTGACTAAAACTTGAATTGTACTACTTTAACTGGCTAGTACATCAACGTAGAAGCTTCATCCTTGTTCTACTATGGTATTTCTAGTGTCTCCGCATACCGCAGCACGCGACATAGCTTTGCAGACGATAAGTACAACCGTTTCAGAGAGAAGAGCGGCCAATGTCACGATCTGGCTTTAAGTCGATTCGATAACAAATGACGATAACGAACGGATTTCTTAGGTTTTTACTACATATGAACACTTTTCACATTCTCCCGTGCAACTCGGCAGCTAGTCCTCCTTTCACGCAGAATCTTAAGGTCCTAGCTCTTGTCCAAGGCACCAAAGCCAGCTAAAAAGTCAATAATCGATAACTAAAACTTGAATTTTACTACTTCTTACTGGCTATTACATCAACTTAGAAGCTTCATCTGTGTTCTACTATGGTGCTTTTAGTGTCACCGCATACCGCAGCACGCGACATTGCTTTGCAGTCTATACGTACAACCGTTTCAGAAAGAAGAGCGGCCAATGTGACGATCTGGCTTTAAGTCGATTCGATAACAAATGACGAAAACGGACGGATTTCTCAGGTTTTTACTACATATGAACACTTTTCACATTCTCCGGTGTAACTCGGCTGCTAGTCCTCCTTTCATGCAGAATCTTAAGGTCCTACCTCATGTCCAAGGCACCAAAGCCAGCTAAAAGTCAATAATCGATGATTAAAACTTGAATTGTACTACTTCTTACTGGCTATTACATCAACTTAGAAGCTTCATCCGTGTTCTACTATGGTATTTTTAGTGTCCCCGCATACAGGAGCACGCGACATAGCTTTGCAGACGATAAGTACAACCGTTTCAGAGAGAAGGGCGGACAATGTTACGATCTGTCTTCAAGTCGACTCGATGACAAAAGACGAAAACGGACGGATTTCTCAGGTTAATACTACATATTAACACTTTTCACATTCTCCCGTGCAACTCGGCTGCTAGTCCTCCTTTCATGCAGAATCTTAAGGTCCTAGCTCATGTCCAAGGCAGCAAAGCCAGCTAAAAAGTCAATAATTGATACCAAAATTGGAATTGTACTACTTCTTACTGGCTATTACAACATCTTAGAAGCTTCATCTGTGTTCTACTATGGTGCTTTCAGTGTCTCCACATACCGCAGCACGTGACATAGATTTGCAGACGATAAGTACAACCGTTTCAGAGAGAATAGCGGCCAGTGTGACGATCGGGCTTTAAGTCGATTCAATAACAAATGACAAAAACGGACGGATTTCTCAGGTTTTTACCACATATGAACACTTTTCACATTCTCCCGTGCAAGTCGGCTGCTAGTCCTCCTTTCATGCAGAATCTTAAGGTCCTAGCTCATGTCCAAGGCACCAAAGCCAGCTAAAAGTCAATAATCGATGCCTAAAACTTGAATTGTACTACTTCTTACTGGATATTACATCAACTTAGAAGCTTCATCCGTGTTCTACTATGGTATTTTTAGTGTCTCCGCATACCGCAGCACGCGACATAGCTTTGCAGACGATAAGTACAACCGTTTCAGAGAGAAGGGCGGACAGTGTGACGATCTGGCTTTAAGTCGATTCGATAACAAATGACGAAAACGGACGGATTTCTCGGCTTTTTAGTACATATGAACACTTTTCACATTCTCCCGTGCAACTCAGCGGCTAGTCCTCCTTTCATGCAGAATCTTAAGGTCGTAGCTCATGTCCAAGGCACCAAAGCCAGCTAAAAGGCAATAATCGATGATTAAAACTTGAATTGTACTACTTCTTACTGGCTATTACATCAACTTAGAAGCTTCTTCCGTGTTCTACTATGGTATTTTTTGTGTCTCGGCATGCCGCAGCACGCGACATAGCTTTGCAGACGATAAGTACAACCGTTTCAGAGAGATGGGCGGACAATGTGACGATCTGGCTTTAAGACGATTGGATAACAAATGACGAAAACGGACGGATATTTCGGGTTTTTACTACATATGAACACTTTTCACGTTCTCCCGTGCAACTCGGCTGCTAGTCCTCCTTTCATGCAGAATCTTGAAGTCCTAGCTCATGTCCAAGGCACCAAACCCAGCTAAAAAGTCAATAATCGATACCTACAACTGGAATTGTACTACTTCTTACTGGCTATTACATCAACTTAGAAGCTTCATCTCTGTTCTACTATGGTGCTTTTAGTGTCACCGCATACCACAGCACGCGACATAGCTTTGCAGACTATAAGTACAACCGTTTCAGAAAGAAGAGCGGCCAATGTGACGATCTGGCTTTAAGTCGATTCAATAACAAATGACAAAACGGACGGATTTCTTAGGTTTTTACTGCATATGGACACTTTTCACATTCTCCCGTGCAACTCGGTTGCTAGTCCTCCTTTCATGCAGGATCTTAAGGTCCTAGGTCATGTCCAAGGCACCAAAGCCAGCTAAAAGTCAATAATCGATGACTAAACTTGAATTGTACTACTTCTTACTGGCTATTACATCAACTTAGAAGCTTCATCTGTGTCCTACTATGGTGATTTTAGTGTCTCCGCATACCGCAGCACGCGACATAGCTTTGCAGACGATAAGTACAACCGTTTCAGAGAGAAGAGCGTCCAATGTGACGATCTGGCTTTAAGTCGATTCGATAACAAATGACGAAAACGGACGGATTTCTCAGGTTTTTACTACATATGAACACTTTTCACATTCTCCCGTGCAACTCGGCTACTAGTCCTCCTTTCATGCAGAATCTTAAGGTCCTAGCTCATGTCCAAGGCACCAAAGCCACCTAAAATGTCAATAATAGATATCTAAAATTTCAATTGTACTACTTCGTACTAGCTATTACATCAACTTAGAAGTTTCATCTGTGTTCTACCATGGTGCTTTTAGTGTCTCCACATACCGCAGCACGCGACATAGCTTAGCAGACGATAAGTACAAACGTTTCAGAGAGAAGAGTGGCCAATGTCACGATCTGGCTTTAAGTCGATTCGATAACAAATGACGATAACGAACGGATTTCTCAGGTTTTTACTACATATGAATACTTTTCACATTCTCCCGTGCGTCTCGGCTGCTAGTCCTCCCTTAATGCAGAATGTTAAGGTCCTAGCTCATGTCCAAGGCACCAAAGCCGGCTAAAAAGTCAATAATCGATACCTAAAACTTGAATTGTACTACCTCTTACTGGCTATTACTTTAACTTAGAAGCTTCATCTGTGTTATACTATGGTGCTTTTAGTGTCTCCGAATACCGCAGCACGCGACATAGCTTTGCAGACGATAAGTACAACCGATTCAGAGAGAAGAGCGGCCAATGTGACGATCTGGCTTTAAGTCAATTCGATAACAAATGACGAAAACGTACGGATTTCTCAGTTTAATACTACACATTAACACTTTTCACATTCTCCCCTGCAATTCGGCTGCTAGTCCTCCTTTCATGCAGAATCTTAAGGTCCTAGCTCATGTCCAAGGCACCAAAGCCAGCTAAAAAGTCAATAATCGATACCTAAAACCTGAATTGTACTACTTCTTACTGGCTATTACAACAACTAAGAAGCTTCATCTGTGTCCTACTATGGTGATTTTAGTGTCTCCACATACCGCAGCACGCGACATAGCTTTCCAGACGATCACTACAACCGTTTCAGAGAGAAGAGCGGCCAATTTGACGATATGGCTTGAAGTCGATTCGATAACAAATGACGATAACGAACGTATTTCTCAGGTTTTTACTACATATGAATACTTTTCACATTCCCCCGTTCATCTTGGTTGCTAGTCCTCCTTACATGCAGAATCTTAAGGTCCTAGCTCACGTCCAAGGCACCAAAGCCAGCCAAAAAGTCAATAATCGATACCTAAAACTTGAATTGTACTACTTCTTACTGGCTATTACATCATCTTAGAAGCTTCATCTGTATTCTACTAAGGTGCTTTTAGTGTCTCCGAACACCGCAGCACGCGACATAGCTTTGCAGACGATAAGTACAACCGATTCAGAGAGAAGAGCGGCCAATGTGACGATCTGGCTTTAAGTCAATTCCATAACAAATGACGAAAACGGACGGATTTCTCAGGTTTTTACTACATATGAACACCTTCCACATTCTCCCCTGCAAGTCGGCTGGTAGTAATCCTTTCATGCAGAATCTTAAGGTCCTAGCTCATGTCCAAGGCACCAAAGCCAGCTAAAAGTCAATAATCGATGCCCAAATCTTGAATTGTACTACTTCTTAGTGGCTATTACATCAACTTAGAAGCTTCATCTGTGTTCTACTATGGTTATTTTAGTTTCTCCGCATACCGCAGCACGCGACATAGCTTTGCAGACGATAAGTACAACCGTTTCAGAGAGAAGAGCGGCCAATGTGACGATCCGGCTTTAAGTCGATTCGATAACAAATGACGTAAATGGACGGAATTCTCAGGTTTTTACTACATATGAAAACTTTTCACATCCTCCCGTGCAGCTCGGCTGCTAGTCCTCCTTTCATGCAGAATCTTAAGGTCCTAGCTCATGTCCAAGGCACCAAAGCGAGCTAAAAAGTCAATAATCGATACCTAAAACTTGAGTTGTACTACCTCTTACTGGCTATTACTTTAACTTAGAAGCTTCATCTGTGTTCTACTATGGTGCTTTTAGTGTCTCCGAATACCGCAATACGCGACATAGCTTTGCAGACGATAAGTACAACCGATTCAGAGAGAAGAGCGGGCAATGTGACGATCTGGCTTTAAGTCAATTCCATAACAAATGACGAAAACGGACGGATTTCGCAGGTTTTTACTACATATGAAAACTTTTCACATCCTCCCGTGCAGCTCGGCTGCTAGTCCTCCTTTCATGCAGAATCTTAAGGTCCTAGCTCATGTCCAATGCACCAAAGCCAGCTAAAAGTCAATAATCGATGCCCAAATCTTGAATTGTACTACTTCTTACTGGCTATTACATCAACTTAGATGCTTCATCTGTGTTCTACTATCGTTATTTTAGTGTCTCCGCATACCGCAGCACGCGACATAGCTTTGCAGACGATAAGTACAACCGTTTCAGAGAGAAGAGCGGCCAATGTAACGATCCGGCTTTAAGTCGATTCGATAACAAATGACGAAAATGGACGGAATTCTCAGGTTTTTACTACATATGAAAACTTTTCACATCCTCCCGTGCAGCTCGGCTGCTAGTCCTCCTTTCATGCAGAATCTTAAGGTCCTAGCTCATGTCCAAGGCACCGAAGCCAGCTAAAAAGTCAATAATCGATACCTAAAACTTGAGTTGTACTACTTCTTACTGGCTATTACATCAACTTAGAAGCTTCATCTGTGGTCTACTATGGTGCTTTTAGTGTCTCCACATACCGCAGCACTCGACATAGCTTTGCAGACGATAAGTACAACCGTTTCAGAGAGAAGAGCGGCCAATGTGACGATCTGGCTTTAAGACGATTCGATAACCAATGACGAATACGTACGGATTTCTCGGGTTTTTACTACATATGAACACTTTTCACATTCTCCCGTGCAATTCGGCTGCTAGTCCTCCTTTCATGCAGAATCTTAAAGTCCTAGCTCATGTCCAAGGCACCGAAGCCAGCTAAAATGTCAATAATCGATATCTAAAACTTCAATTGTACTACTTCTTACTAGCTATTACATCAACTTAGAAGCTTCATCTGTGTTCTACTATGCTGCTTTTAGTGTCTCCGCATACTGCAGCACGCGACATAGCTTTGCAGACGATAAGTGCAACCGTTTCAGAGAGAAAAGCGCCCAATGTGACGATCAGGCTTTAAGTCGATTCGATAACAGACGACGAAAACGGACGGATTTCTCAGGTTTTTACTACATATGAACACATTTCAAAATCTCCCGTGCAACTCGGCTGCTAGTACTGCTTTCATGCAGAATCTTAAGGTCCTAGCTCATGTTCAAGGCACCAAAGCCAGCTAAAAAGTCAATAGTCGATACCTAAAACTGGAATTGTACTACTTCTTTCTGGCTATTACATCAACTTGGAAGTTTCCTCTGTGTTCTACTATGGTGCTTTTAGTGTCTCCACAAACCGCAGCACGCGACATAGCTTAGCAGACGATAAGTACAACCGTTTCAGGGAGAAGAGTGGCCAATGTCACGATCTGGCTTTAAGTCGATTCGATAACAAATGACGAAAACGGACGGATTTCTCAGGTTTTTACTACATATGAACACTTTTCACATTCTCCCGTGCAACTCGGCTACTAGTCCTCCTTTCATGCAGAATCTTAAGGTCCTAGCTCATGTCCAAGGCACCAAAGCCAGCTAAAATGTCAATAATAGATATCTAAAATTTCAATTGTACTACTTCGTACTAGCTATTACATCAACTTAGAAGTTTCATCTGTGTTCTACCATGGTGCTTTTAGTGTCTCCACATACCGCAGCACGCGACATAGCTTAGCAGACGATAAGTACAAACGTTTCAGAGAGAAGAGTGGCCAATGTCACGATCTGGCTTTAAGTCGATTCGATAACAAATGACGATAACGAACGGATTTCTCAGGTTTTTACTACATATGAATACTTTTCACATTCTCCCGTGCGTCTCGGCTGCTAGTCCTCCCTTAATGCAGAATGTTAAGGTCCTAGCTCATGTCCAAGGCACCAAAGCCGGCTAAAAAGTTAATAATCGATACCTAAAACTTGAATTGTACTACCTCTTACTGGCTATTACTTTAACTTAGAAGCTTCATCTGTGTTCTACTATGGTGCTTTTAGTGTCTCCGAATACCGCAGCACGCGACATAGCTTTGCAGACGATAAGTACAACCGATTCAGAGAGAAGAGCGGCCAATGTGACGATCTGGCTTTAAGTCAATTCGATAACAAATGACGAAAACGTACGGATTTCTCAGTTTAATACTACACATTAACACTTTTCACATTCTCCCCTGCAATTCGGCTGCTAGTCCTCCTTTCATGCAGAATCTTAAGGTCCTAGCTCATGTCCAAGGCACCAAAGCCAGCTAAAAAGTCAATAATCGATACCTAAAACTTGAATTGTACTACCTCTTACTGGCTATTACAACAACTAAGAAGCTTCATCTGTGTCCTACTATGGTGATTTTAGTGTCTCCACATACCGCAGCACGCGACATAGCTTTCCAGACGATCAGTACAACCGTTTCAGAGAGAAGAGCGGCCAATTTGACGATATGGCTTGAAGTCGATTCGATAACAAATGACGATAACGAACGTATTTCTCAGGTTTTTACTACATATGAATACTTTTCACATTCCCCCGTTCATCTTGGTTGCTAGTCCTCCTTACATGCAGAATCTTAAGGTCCTAGCTCACGTCCAAGGCACCAAAGCCAGCCAAAAAGTCAATAATCGATACCTAAAACTTGAATTGTACTACTTCTTACTGGCTATTACATCATCTTAGAAGCTTCATCTGTATTCTACTAAGGTGCTTTTAGTGTCTCCGAACACCGCAGCACGCGACATAGCTTTGCAGACGATAAGTACAACCGATTCAGAGAGAAGAGCGGCCAATGTGACGATCTGGCTTTAAGTCAATTCCATAACAAATGACGAAAACGGACGGATTTCTCAGGTTTTTACTACATATGAACACCTTCCACATTCTCGCCTGCAAGTCGGCTGGTAGTAATCCTTTCATGCAGAATCTTAAGGTCCTAGCTCATGTCCAAGGCACCAAAGCCAGCTAAAAGTCAATAATCGATGCCCAAATCTTGAATTGTACTACTTCTTAGTGGCTATTACATCAACTTAGAAGCTTCATCTGTGTTCTACTATGGTTATTTTAGTTTCTCCGCATACCGCAGCACGCGACATAGCTTTGCAGACGATAAGTACAACCGTTTCAGAGAGAAGAGCGGCCAATGTGACGATCCGGCTTTAAGTCAATTCGATAACTAATGACGAAAATGGACGGAATTCTCAGGTTTTTACTACATATGAAAACTTTTCACATCCTCCCGTGCAGCTCGGCTGCTAGTCCTCCTTTCATGCAGAATCTTAAGGTCCTAGCTCATGTCCAAGGCACCAAAGCGAGCTAAAAAGTCAATAATCGATACCTAAAACTTGAGTTGTACTACTTCTTACTGGCTATTACTTTAACTTAGAAGCTTCATCTGTGTTCTACTATGGTGCTTTTAGTGTCTCCGAATACCGCAGCACGCGACAGAGCTTTGCAGACGATAAGTACAACCGATTCAGAGAGAAGAGCGGGCAATGTGACGATCTGGCTTTAAGTCAATTCCATAACAAATGACGAAAACGGACGGATTTCGCAGGTTTTTACTACATATGAAAACTTTTCACATCCTCCCGTGCAGCTCGGCTGCTAGTCCTCCTTTCATGCAGAATCTTAAGGTCCTAGCTCATGTCCAATGCACCAAAGCCAGCTAAAAGTCAATAATCGATGCCCAAATCTTGAATTGTACTACTTCTTACTGGCTATTACATCAACTTAGATGCTTCATCTGTGTTCTACTATCGTTATTTTAGTGTCTCCGCATACCGCAGCACGCGACATAGCTTTGCAGACGATAAGTACAACCGTTTCAGAGAGAAGAGCGGCCAATGTAACGATCCGGCTTTAAGTCGATTCGATAACAAATGACGAAAATGGACGGAATTCTCAGGTTTTTACTACATATGAAAACTTTTCACATCCTCCCGTGCAGCTCGGCTGCTAGTCCTCCTTTCATGCAGAATCTTAAGGTCATAGCTCATGTCCAAGGCACCGAAGCCAGCTAAAAAGTCAATAATCGATACCTAAAACTTGAGTTGTACTACTTCTTACTGGCTATTACATCAACTTAGAAGCTTCATCTGTGGTCTACTATGGTGCTTTTAGTGTCTCCACATACCGCAGCACTCGACATAGCTTTGCAGACGATAAGTACAACCGTTTCAGAGAGAAGAGCGGCCAATGTGACGATCTGGCTTTAAGACGATTCGATAACCAATGACGAATACGTACGGATTTCTCGGGTTTTTACTACATATGAACACTTTTCACATTCTCCCGTGCAATTCGGCTGCTAGTCCTTCTTTCATGCAGAATCTTAAAGTCCTAGCTCATGTCCAAGGCACCAAAGCCAGCTAAAATGTCAATAATCGATATCTAAAACTTCAATTGTTCTACTTCTTACTAGCTATTACATCAACTTAGAAGCTTCATCTGTGTTCTACTATGCTGCTTTTAGTGTCTCCGCATACTGCAGCACGCGACATAGCTTTGCAGACGATAAGTGCAACCGTTTCAGAGAGAAAAGCGCCCAATGTGACGATCAGGCTTTAAGTCGATTCGATAACAGACGACGAAAACGGACGGATTTCTCAGGTTTTTACTACATATGAACACATTTCAAAATCTCCCGTGCAACTCGGCTGCTAGTACTGCTTTCATGCAGAATCTTAAGGTCCTAGCTCATGTTCAAGGCACCAAAGCCAGCTAAAAGGTCAATAGTCGATACCTAAAACTGGAATTGTACTACTTCTTTCTGGCTATTACATCAACTTAGAAGTTTCCTCTGTGTTCTACTATGGTGCTTTTAGTGTCTCCACATACCGCAGCACGCGACATAGCTTAGCAGACGATAAGTACAACCGTTTCAGAGAGAAGAGTGGCCAATGTCACGATCTGGCTTTAAGTCGATTCGATAACAAATGACGATAACGAACGCATTTCTCAGGTTTTTACTACATATGAACACTTTTCACATTCTCCCGTGCAACTCGGCTGCTAGTCCTCTTTTCATGCAGAATCTTAAGGTCCTAGCTCATGTGCAAGGCACCAAAGCCAGCTAAAAAGTCAATAATCGAAACCTAAAACTTGAATTTTACTACTTCTTACTGGCTATTACATCAACTTAGAAGCTTCATCTGAGTTCTACTGTGGTGCTTTTAGTGTCTCCGCATACCGCAACACGCGACATAGCTTTGCAGACTATAAGTACAACCGTTTCAGAGAGAAGGGCGGCCCATGTGACGATCTGGCTTTAAGTCGAATCGATAACAAATGACGAAAACGGACGTATTTCTCAGGGTTTTGCTACATATGAACTCTTTTCACATTCTCCCGTGCAACTAGGGTGCTACTCCTCCTTACATGCAGAATCTTAAGGTCCTAGCTCATGTCCAAGGCACCAAAGCCAGCTAAAAAGTCAATAATCGATATCTAAAATTCCAATTGTACTACTTCATACTAGCTATTTCATCAACTTAGAAGCTTCATCTGTGTTCTACTATGGTGCTTTTAGTGTCTCCGCATACCGCAGCACGCGACATAGCTTTGCAGACGATAAGTACAACCGTTTCAGAGAGAAGAGCGGCCAATGTCACGATCCGGTTTTAAGTCGATTCGATAACTAATGACGAAAATGGACGGATTTCTCAGGTTTTTACTACATATGAAAACTTTTCACATCCTCCCGTGCAACTTGGCTGCTATTCCTCCTTTCATGCAGAATCTTAAGGTCCTAGCTCATGTCCAAGGCACCAAAGCCAGCTACAAAGTCAATAATCGATACCTAAAACTTGAATTGTACTACATCTTACTGGCTATTACATCAACTTAGAAGCTTCATCTGTGTTCTACTATGGTGCTTTTACTGGCTCTGCATACCGCAGCACGCGACATAGCTTTGCAGACTATAAGTACAAGCGTTTCAGAGAGAAGAGCGGCAAATGTGACGATCTGTCTTTAAGTCGATTCGATAACAACTGACGAAAACAGACGTATTTCTCAGGTTTTTACTACATATGAACACTTTTCACATTCTCCCGTGCAACTCGGCTGCTAGTCCTCCTTTCATGCAGAATCTAAAGGTCGTAGCTCATGTCCAAGGCACCACAGCCAGCTAAAAAGTCAATAATCGATTCCTAAAACTAGAATTGTACTACTTCTTACTGGCTATTACATCAAATTAGAAGCTTCATCTGTGTTCTACTATGGTGCTTTTAGTGTCTCCGCATACCGCAGCACGCGACATAGCTTTGCAGACGATAAGTACAACCGTTTCAGAGAGAAGAGCAGCCAATGTGACGATCTGGCATTAAGACGAATCGATAACCAATGACGAAAACGTACGGATTTCTCAGGTTTTTACTACATACGAACACTTTTCACATTCTCCCGTACAACTCGGCTGTTAGTCCTTCTTTCATGCAGAATCTTAAGGTCCTAGCTCATGTCCAAGGCACCAAAGCCAGCTACAAAGTCAATAATCGATACCTAAAACTTGAATTGTACTACATCTTACTGGCTATTACATCAACTTAGAAGCTTCATCTGTCTTCTACTATGGTGCTTTTAGTGTCTCAGAATACCGCAGCACGCGACATCGCTTTGCAGACTATAAGTACAACCGTTTCAGAGAGAAGAGCGGCAAATGTGACGATCTGGCTTTAAATCGATTCGATAACAACTGACGAAAACAGACGTATATCTCAGGTTTTTACTACATATGAACACGTTTCACATTCTCCCGTGCAACTCGGCTGCTAGTCCTCCTTTCATGCAGAATCTTAAGGTCCTAGCTCATGTCCAAGGCACCACAGCCAGCTAAAAAGTCAATAATCGATAAGTAAAACTTGAATTGTACTACTTCTTACTGGCTATTACATCAAATTAGAAGCTTCATCTGTGTTCTACAATGGTGCTTTCAGTGTCTCCACAAACCGCAGCACGCGACACAGCTTTCAGACGACAAGTACAACCGTTTCAGAGAGAAGAGCTGCCAATGTGACGATCTGGCTTTAAGTCGATTCGATAACAAATGACGAAAACGGACGGGTTGCTCAGGTTTTTACTACATGTGAACACTTTTCACATTCTCCCGTGCAACTCGGCTGCTAGTCCTCCTTTCATGCAGAATCTTAAGGTCGTAGCTCATGTCCAAGGCACCACAGCCAGCTAAAAAGTCAATAATCGATACCTAAAACTAGAATTGTACTACTTCTTACTGGCTATTGCATCAAATTAGAAGCTTCATCTGTGTTCTACTATGGTGCTTTTAGTGTCTCCACATACCGCAGCACGCGACATAGCTTAGCAGACGATAAGTACAAACGTTTCAGAGAGAAGAGTGGCCAATGTCACGATCTGGCTTTAAGTCGATTCGATAACAAATGACGATAACGAACGGATTTGTCAGGTTTTTACTACATATGAATACTTTTCACATTCTCCCGTGCGTCTCAGCTGCTAGTCCTCCCTTAATGCAGAATGTTAAGGTCCTAGCTCATGTCCAAGGCACCAAAGCCGGCTAAAAAGTCAATAATCGATACCTAAAACTTGAATTGTACTACCTCTTACTGGCTATTACTTTAACTTAGAAGCTTCATCTGTGTTCTACTATGGTGCTTTTAGTGTCTCCGAATACCGCAGCACGCGACATAGCTTTGCAGACGATAAGTACAACCGATTCAGAGAGAAGAGCGGCCAATGTGACGATCTGGCTTTAAGTCAATTCGATAACAAATGACGAAAACGTACGGATTTCTCAGTTTAATACTACACATTAACACTTTTCACATTCTCCCCTGCAATTCGGCTGCTAGTCCTCCTTTCATGCAGAATCTTAAGGTCCTAGCTCATGTCCAAGGCACCAAAGCCAGCTAAAAAGTCAATAATCGATACCTAAAACTTGAATTGTACTACTTCTTACTGGCTATTACAACAACTAAGAAGCTTCATCTGTGTCCTACTATGGTGATTTTAGTGTCTCCACATACCGCAGCACGCGACATAGCTTTCCAGACGATCAGTACAACCGTTTCAGAGAGAAGAGCGGCCAATTTGACGATATGGCTTGAAGTCGATTCGATAACAAATGACGATAACGAACGTATTTCTCAGGTTTTTACTACATATGAATACTTTTCACATTCCCCCGTTCATCTTGGTTGCTAGTCCTCCTTACATGCAGAATCTTAAGGTCCTAGCTCACGTCCAAGGCACCAAAGCCAGCCAAAAAGTCAATAATCGATACCTAAAACTTGAATTGTACTACTTCTTACTGGCTATTACATCATCTTAGAAGCTTCATCTGTATTCTACTAAGGTGCTTTTAGTGTCTCCGAACACCGCAGCACGCGACATAGCTTTGCAGACGATAAGTACAACCGATTCAGAGAGAAGAGCGGCCAATGTGACGATCTGGCTTTAAGTCAATTCCATAACAAATGACGAAAACGGACGGATTTCTCAGGTTTTTACTACATATGAACACCTTCCACATTCTCCCCTGCAAGTCGGCTGGTAGTAATCCTTTCATGCAGAATCTTAAGGTCCTAGCTCATGTCCAAGGCACCAAAGCCAGCTAAAAGTCAATAATCGATGCCCAAATCTTGAATTGTACTACTTCTTAGTGGCTATTACATCAACTTAGAAGCTTCATCTGTGTTCTACTATGGTTATTTTAGTTTCTCCGCATACCGCAGCACGCGACATAGCTTTGCAGACGATAAGTACAACCGTTTCAGAGAGAAGAGCGGCCAATGTGACGATCCGGCTTTAAGTCAATTCGATAACTAATGACGAAAATGGACGGAATTCTCAGGTTTTTACTACATATGAAAACTTTTCACATCCTCCCGTGCAGCTCGGCTGCTAGTCCTCCTTTCATGCAGAATCTTAAGGTCCTAGCTCATGTCCAAGGCACCAAAGCGAGCTAAAAAGTCAATAATCGATACCTAAAACTTGAGTTGTACTACCTCTTACTGGCTATTACTTTAACTTAGAAGCTTCATCTGTGTTCTACTATGGTGCTTTTAGTGTCTCCGAATACCGCAGCACGCGACAGAGCTTTGCAGACGATAAGTACAACCGATTCAGAGAGAAGAGCGGGCAATGTGACGATCTGGCTTTAAGTCAATTCCATAACAAATGACGAAAACGGACGGATTTCGCAGGTTTTTACTACATATGAAAACTTTTCACATCCTCCCGTGCAGCTCGGCTGCTAGTCCTCCTTTCATGCAGAATCTTATGGTCCTAGCTCATGTCCAATGCACCAAAGCCAGATAAAAGTCAATAATCGATGCCCAAATCTTGAATTGTACTACTTCTTACTGGCTATTACATCAACTTAGATGCTTCATCTGTGTTCTACTATCGTTATTTTAGTGTTTCCGCATACCGCAGCACGCGACATAGCTTTGCAGACGATAAGTACAACCGTTTCAGAGAGAAGAGCGGCCAATGTAACGATCCGGCTTTAAGTCGATTCGATAACAAATGACGAAAATGGACGGAATTCTCAGGTTTTTACTACATATGAAAACTTTTCACATCCTCCCGTGCAGCTCGGCTGCCAGTCCTCCTTTCATGCAGAATCTTATGGTCCTAGCTCATGTCCAAGGCACCGAAGCCAGCTAAAAAGTCAATAATCGATACCTAAAACTTGAGTTGTACTACTTCTTACTGGCTATTACATCAACTTAGAAGCTTCATCTGTGGTCTACTATGGTGCTTTTAGTGTCTCCACATACCGCAGCACTCGACATAGCTTTGCAGACGATAAGTACAACCGTTTCAGAGAGAAGAGCGGCCAATGTGACGATCTGGCTTTAAGACGATTCGATAACCAATGACGAATACGTACGGATTTCTCGGGTTTTTACTACATATGAACACTTTTCACATTCTCCCGTGCAATTCGGCTGCTAGTCCTTCTTTCATGCAGAATCTTAAAGTCCTAGCTCATGTCCAAGGCACCAAAGCCAGCTAAAATGTCAATAATCGATATCTAAAACTTCAATTGTACTACTTCTTACTAGCTATTACATCAACTTAGAAGCTTCATCTGTGTTCTACTATGCTGCTTTTAGTGTCTCCGCATACTGCAGCACGCGACATAGCTTTGCAGACGATAAGTGCAACCGTTTCAGAGAGAAAAGCGCCCAATGTGACGATCAGGCTTTAAGTCGATTCGATAACAGACGACGAAAACGGACGGATTTCTCAGGTTTTTACTACATATGAACACATTTCAAAATCTCCCGTGCAACTCGGCTACTAGTACTGCTTTCATGCAGAATCTTAAGGTCCTAGCTCATGTTCAAGGCACCAAAGCCAGCTAAAAAGTCAATAGTCGATACCTAAAACTGGAATTGTACTACTTCTTTCTGGCTATTACATCAACTTAGAAGTTTCCTCTGTGTTCTACTATGGTGCTTTTAGTGTCTCCACATACCGCAGCACGCGACATAGCTTAGCAGACGATAAGTACAACCGTTTCAGAGAGAAGAGTGGCCAATGTCACGATCTGGCTTTAAGTCGATTCGATAACAAATGACGATAACGAACGCATTTCTCAGGTTTTTACTACATATGAACACTTTTCACATTCTCCCGTGCAACTCGGCTGCTAGTCCTCTTTTCATGCAGAATCTTAAGGTCCTAGCTCATGTGCAAGGCACCAAAGCCAGCTAAAAAGTCAATAATCGAAACCTAAAACTTGAATTTTACTACTTCTTACTGGCTATTACATCAACTTAGAAGCTTCATCTGAGTTCTACTGTGGTGCTTTTAGTGTCTCCGCATACCGCAACACGTGACATAGCTTTGCAGACTATAAGTACAACCGTTTCAGAGAGAAGGGCGGCCCATGTGACGATCTGGCTTTAAGTCGAATCGATAACAAATGACGAAAACGGACGTATTTCTCAGGGTTTTGCTACATATGAACTCTTTTCACATTCTCCCGTGCAACTAGGCTGCTACTCCTCCTTACATGCAGAATCTTAAGGTCGTAGCTCATGTCCAAGGCACCACAGCCAGCTAAAAAGTCAATAATCGATTCCTAAAACTAGAATTGTACTACTTCTTACTGGCTATTACATCAAATTAGAAGCTTCATCTGTGTTCTACTATGGTGCTTTTAGTGTCTCCGCATACCGCAGCACGCGACATAGCTTTGCAGACGATAAGTACAACCGTTTCAGAGAGAAGAGCAGCCAATGTGACGATCTGGCATTAAGACGAATCGATAACCAATGACGAAAACGTACGGATTTCTCAGGTTTTTACTACATACGAACACTTTTCACATTCTCCCGTACAACTTGGCTGTTAGTCCTTCTTTCATGCAGAATCTTAAGGTCCTAGCTCATGTCCAAGGCACCAAAGCCAGCTACAAAGTCAATAATCGATACCTAAAACTTGAATTGTACTACATCTTACTGGCTATTACATCAACTTAGAAGCTTCATCTGTCTTCTACTATGGTGCTTTTAGTGTCTCAGAATACCGCAGCACGAGACATAGCTTTGCAGACTATAAGTACAACCGTTTCAGAGAGAAGAGCGGCAAATGTGACGATCTGGCTTTAAATCGATTCGATAACAACTGACGAAAACAGACGTATATCTCAGGTTTTTACTACATATGAACACTTTTCACATTCTCCCGTGCAACTCGGCTGCTAGTCCTCCTTTCATGCAGAATCTTAAGGTCCTAGCTCATGTCCAAGGCACCACAGCCAGCTAAAAAGTCAATAATCGATAAGTAAAACTTGAATTGTACTACTTCTTACTGGCTATTACATCAAATTAGAAGCTTCATCTGTGTTCTACAATGGTGCTTTCAGTGTCTCCACAAACCGCAGCACGCGACACAGCTTTCAGACGACAAGTACAACCGTTTCAGAGAGAAGAGCTGCCAATGTGACGATCTGGCTTTAAGTCGATTCGATAACAAATGACGAAAACGGACGGGTTGCTCAGGTTTTTACTACATATGAACACTTTTCACATTCTCCCGTGCAACTCGGCTGCTAGTCCTCCTTTCATGCAGAATCTTAAGGTCGTAGCTCATGTCCAAGGCACCACAGCCAGCTAAAAAGTCAATAATCGATACCTAAAACTAGAATTGTACTACTTCTTACTGGCTATTGCATCAAATTAGAAGCTTCATCTGTGTTCTACTATGGTGCTTTTAGTGTCTCCGCATACCGCAGCACGCGACATAGCTTTGCAGACGATAAGTACAACCGTTTCAGAGAGAAGAGCAGCTAATGTGACGATCTGGCATTAAGACGAATCGATAACCAATGACGAAAACGTACGGATTTCTCAGGTTTTTACTACATACGAACACTTTTCACATTCTCCCGTACAACTCGGCTGTTAGTCCTTCTTTCATGCAGAATCTTAAGGTCCTAGCTCATGACCAAGGCACCAAAGCCAGCTACAAAGTCAATAATCGATACCTAAAACTTGAATTGTACTACATCTTACTGGCTATTACATCAACTTAGAAGCTTCATCTGTGTTCTACTATGGTGCTTTTAGTGTCTCTGCATACCGCAGCATGCGACATAGCTTTGCAGACTATAAGTACAACCGTTTCAGAGAGAAGAGCGGCAAATGTGACGATCTGGCTTTAAATCGATTCGATAACAACTGACGAAAACAGACGTATTTCTCAGGTTTTTACTACATATGAACACTTTTCACATTCTCCCGTGCAACTCGGCTGCTAGTCCTCCTTTCATGCAGATTCTTAAGGTCCTAGCTTATGTCCAAGGCACCAAAGCCAGCTAAAAAGTCAATAATCGATATATAAAATTTAAATTGTACTACTCCTTACTAGCTATTACATCAACTTAGAAGCTTCATCTGTGTTCTACTATGGTGCTTTTAGTGTCTCCACGTACCGCAGCACGCGACATAGCTTTGCAGACGATAAGTACAACCGTTTCAGAGAGAAGAGCGGACAATGTGACGATCTGGCTTTAAGTCGATTCGATAACAAATGACGAAAACGGACGGATTTCTCAGGTTTTTACAACATATGAACACTTTTCACATTCTCCCGTGCAACTCGGCTGCTAGTCCTCCTTTCATGCCGAATCGTAAGGTCCTAGCTCATGTCCAAGGCACCAAAGCCAGCTAAAAAGTCAATAATCGATGCCCAAATCTTGAATTGTACTACTTCTTACTGGCCATTACATCAACTTAGAAGCTTCATCTGTGTTCTACTATGGTTATTTTAGTGTCTCCGCATACAGCAGCACGCGACATAGCTTTGCAGACGATAAGTACAACCGTTTCAGAGAGAAGAGCGGCCAATGTGACGATCCGGCTTTAAGTCGATTCGATAACAAATGACGAAAATGGACGGATTTCTCAGGTTTTTACGTCATATGAAAACTTTTCACATCCTCCCGTGCAGCTCGGCTGCTAGTCCTCCTTTCATGCAGAATCTTAAGGTCCTAGCTCATGTCCAAGGCACCAAAGCCAGCTAAAAAGTCAATAATCGATACCTAAAACTTGAGTTGTACTACTTCTTACTGGCTATTACATCAACTTAGAAGTTTCATCTGTGTTCTACTATGGTGCTTTTAGTGTCTCCACATACCGCAGCACGCGACATAGCTTAGCAGACGATAAGTACAACCGTTTCAGAGAGAAGAGTGGCCAATGTGACGATCTGGCTTTAAGTCGATTCGATAACAAATGACGATAACGAACGGATTTCTCAGGTTTTTACTACATATGAACACTTTTCACATTCTCCCGTGCAACTCGGCTGCTAGTCCTCTTTTCATGCAGAATCTTAAGGTCCTAGCTCATGTGCAAGGCACCAAAGCCAGCTAAAAAGTCAATAATCGATACCTAAAACTTGAATTTTACTACTTCTTACTGGCTATTACATCAACTTAGAAGCTTCATCTGTGTTCTACTGTGGTGCTTTTAGTGTCTCCGCATACCGCAACACGCGAAATAGCTTTGCAGACTATAAGTACAACCGTTTCAGAGAGAAGAGCTGCCAATGTGACGATCTGGCTTTAAGTCGATTCGATAACAAACGACGAAAACGGACGGGTTTCTCAGGTTTTTACTACATATGAACACTTTTCACATTCTCCCGTGCAACTCGGCTGCAAGTCCTCCTTACATGCGGAATCTTAAGGTCCTAGCTCATGTCCAAGGCACCAAAGCCAGCTAAAAAGTCAATAATCGATATCTAAAATTCCAATTGTACTACTTCGTACTAGCTATTACATCAACTTAGAAGCTTCATCTGTGTTCTACTATGGTGCTTTTAGTGTCTCCGCATACCGCAGCACGCGACATAGCTTTGCAGACTATAAGTACGACCGTTTCAGAGAGAAGAGCGGCAAATGTGACGATCTGGCTTTAAATCGATTCGATAACAACTGACGAAAACAGACGTATTTCTCAGGTTTTTACTACATATGAACACTTTTCACATTCTCCCGTGCAACTCGGCTGCTAGTCCTCCTTTCATGCAGAATCTTAAGGTCGTAGCTCATGTCCAACACACCACAGCCAGCTAAAAAGTCAATAATCAATACCTAAAACTAGAATTGTAATACTTCTTACTGGCTATTACATCAAATTAGGAGCTTCATCTGTGTTCTACTATGGTGCTTTTAGTGTCTCCGCATACCGCAGCACGCGACATAGCTTTGTAGACGATAAGTACAACCGTTTCAGAGAGAAGAGCAGCCAATGTGACGATCTGGCATTAAGACGAATCGATAACCAATGACGAAAATGTACGGATTTCTCAGGTTTTTACTACATACGAACACTTTTCACATTCTCCCGTACAACTCGGCTGCTAGTCCTTCTTTCATGCAGAATCTTAAGGTCCTAGCTCATGTCCAAGGCACCAAAGCCAGCTACAAAGTCAATAATCAATACCTAAAACTTGAATTGTACTACTTCTTACTGGCTATTACATCAAATTAGAAGCTTCATCTGTGTTCTAGAATGGTGCTTTTAGTGTCTCCACAAACCGCAGCACGCGACATAGCTTTCAGACGATAAGTACAACCGTTTCAGAGAGAAGAGCTGAAAATGTGACGATCTGGCTTTAAGTCGATTCGATAACAAATGACGAAAACAGACGGGTTTCTCAGGTTTTTACTACATATGAACACTTTTCACATTCTCCCGTGCAACTCGGCTGCAAGTCCTCCTTTCATGCAGATTCTTAAGGTCCTAGCTCATGTCCATGGCACCAAAGCCAGCTACAAAGTCAATAATCGATACCTAAAACTTGAATTGTACTACATCTTACTGGCTATTACATCAACTTAGAAGCTTCATCTGTGTTCTACTATGGTGCTTTTAGTGTCTCCACATACCGCAGCACGCGACATAGCTTTGCAGACGATAAGTACAACCGTTTCAGAGAGAAGAGCGGCCAATGTGACGATCTGGCTTTAAGTCGATTCGATAACAAATGACGAAAACGGACGGGTTTCTCAGGTTTTTACTACATATGAACACTTTTCACATTCTCCCGTGCAACTCGGCTGCTAGTCCTCCTTTCATGCAGATTCTTAAGAGCTTCATCTGTGTTCTACTATGGTGCTTTTAGTGTCTCCACATACCGCAGCAGGCGACATAGCTTTGCAGACGATAAGTACAACCGTTTCAGAGAGAAGGGTGGACAATGTGACGATCAGGCTTTAAGTCGATTCGATAACAAAAGACAAAAACGGACGGATTTCTCAGGTTAATGCTACATAATAACACATTTCACATTCTCCCGTGCAACTTTTCTGCTAGTGCTTCTCTCATGCAGATTCGTAAGGTCCTAGCTCATGTCCAAGGCACCAAAGCCAGCTAAAAAGTCAATAATCGATACCTAAAACTTGAATTGTACCACTTCTTACTGGCTATTACATCAACTTAGAAGCTTCATCTGTGTCCTATTATGGTGATTTTAGTGTCTCCGCATACCACAGCATGCGACATAGCTTTGTAGACGATAAGTACAACCGTTTCAGAGAGAAGAGCGGCCAATGTGACGATCTGGCTTTAAGTCGATTCGATAACAAATGACGAAAACGGAAGGATTTCTCAGGTTTTTATTACATATGAACACTTTTCTTATTCGCCCAGGCAAGTCAGCTGCTAGTACTCCTTTCATGCAGAATCTTAAGGTCCTAGCTCATGTCCAAGGCACCAAAGCCAGATAAAAAGTCAATAATCGATACATAAAACTTGAATTGTACTACCTCTTACTGGCTATTACATCAACTTAGAAGCTTCATCTGTGTTCTACTATGGTGCTTTTAGTGTCTCCACATACCGCAGCACTCGACATAGGTTTGCATACGATAAGTACAACCGTTTCAGAGAGAAGAGCGGCCAATGTGACGACCTGGCTTTAAGACGATTCGATAACCAATGACGAAAACGCACGGAATTCTTGGGTTTTTACTACATATGAACACTTTTCACATTCTCCCTTGCTACTCGGCTGCTAGTCCTCCTTTCATGCAGAATCTTAAGGTCCTAGCTCATGTCCAAGGCACCAAAGCCAGCTAAAAAGTCAATAATGGATATCTAAAATTTCAATTGTACTACTTCTTACTAGCTATTACATCAACTTAGAAGCTTCATCTGTGTTCTACTATGCTGCTTTTAGTGTCTCCGCATACTGCAGCACGCGACATAGCTTTGCAGACGATACGTGCAACCGTTTCAGAGAGAAGGGCGCCCAATGTGACGATCAGGCTTTAAGTCGATTCGATAACAAATGACGAAAACTTACGGATTTCTCAGGTTTTTACTACATATGAACACTTTCTACATTCTCCCGTGCAACTCAGCTGCTAGCCCTCCTTTCATGCAGAATCTTAAGGTCCTAGCTCATGTGCAAGGCTCCAAAGCCAGCTAAAAAGTCAATAATCGATACCTAGAACTGGTATTGTACTAATTCTTACTGGCTATTACATCATCTTAGAAGCTTCATCTGTGTTCTACTATGTTGCTTTTAGTGTCTCCGCAAACCGCAGCACGCGACATAGCTTTCAGACGATAAGTACAACCGTTTCAGAGAGAAGAGCGGCCAATGTGACGATCTGGATTTAAGTCGATTCGATAACAAATGACGAAAACGGACGGGTTTCTCAGGTTTTTACTACATATGAACACTTTTCACATTCTCCCGTGCAACTCGGCTGCTAGTCCTCCTTTCATGCAGATTCTTAAGGTCCTAGCTCATGTCCAAGGCACCAAAGCCAGCTAAAAAGTCAATAATCGATATCTAAAATTTAAATTGTACTACTTCTTACTAGCTATTACATCAACTTAGAAGCTTCATCTGTGTTCTACTATGGTGCTTTTAGTGTCTCCACATACCGCAGCACGCGACATCGCTTTGCAGACGATAAGTACAACCGTTTCAGAGAGAAGAGCTTCCAATGTGACGATCTGGCTTTAAGTCGATTCGATAACAAATGACGAAAACTGACGGATTTCTCATGTTTTTACTACATATGAACACTTTTCACATTCTCCCGTGCAACTCGGCTGCTAGTCCTCCTTTCATACAGAATCTTAAGGTCCTAGCTCATGTCCAAGGCACCAAAGCCAGCTAAAAGTCAATAATCGATGCCTAAAACTTGAATTGTACTACTTCTTACTGGCTATTACATCAACTTAGAAGCTTCATCCGTGTTCTACTATGGTATTTTTTGTGTCTCCGCATACCGCAGCACACGACATAGCTTTGCAGACGATAAGTACAACCGTTTCAGAGAGAAGGGCGGACAATGTGACGATCTGGCTTTAAGTCGATTCGATAACAAAAGACGAAAACGGACGGATTTCTCAGGTTAATACTACATATAAACACATTTCACATTCTCCCGTGCAACTTTTCTGCTAGTCCTCCTCTCATGCAGATTCGTAAGGTCCTAGCTCATGTCCAAGGCACCAAAGTCAGCTAAAAAGTCAATAATCGATACCTAAAACTTGAATTGTACCACTTCTTACTGGCTATTACATCAACTTAGAAGCTTCATCAGTGTTCTACTATGGTGCTTTTAGTGTCTCCGCATACCGCAGCACGCGACATAGCTTTCAGACGATAAGTACAGCCGTTTCAGAGAGAAGGGCGGACAATGTTACGATCTGGCCTTTAGTCGACTCGATAACAAAAGGCGAAAACGGATGGATTTCTCAGGTTAATATTACATATGAGCACATTTCACATTCTCCCGTGCAACTTTTCTGCTAGTCTCCCTCTCATGCAGATTCTTAGGGTACTAGCTCATGTCCAAGGCACCACAGCCAGCTAAAAAGTCAATAATCGATACCTAAAACTTGAATTGTACTACTGCTTACTGGCTATTACATCAACTTAGAAGCTTCATCTGTGTCCTACTGTGGTGCTTTTAGTGTCTCCACATACCGCAGCACGCGACATAGCTTTGCAGACGATAAGTACAACCGTTTCAGAGAGAAGAGCGGCCAATGTGACGATCTGGCTTGAAGTCGATTCGATAGTATATGACGATAACGAACGGATTTCTCAGGTTTTTACTACATATGAACACTTTTCACATTCTCCCGTGCATCTCGGCTGCTAGTCTTCCTTTCATGCAGAATCTTAAGGTCCTAGCTCATGTCCAAGGCACCAAAGCCAGCTAAAAAGTCAATAATCGATACCTAAAACTTGAATTGTACTACCTCTTACTGGCTATTACATCAACTTAGAAGCTTCATCTGTGTTCTACTATGGTGCTTGAAGTGTCTCCACATACCGCAGCACTCGACATAGCTTTGCAGACGATAAGTACAACCGTTTCAGAGAGAAGAGCGGCCAATGTGACGATCTGGCTTTAAGTCGATTCGTTTACAAATGACGAAAACGGAAGGATTTCTCAGGTTTTTACTACATATGTACACTTTTCACATTCTCCCGTGCAACTCGGCTGCTAGTCCTCCTTTCATGCAGAATCTTAAGGTCCTAGCTCATGTCCAAGACACCAAAGCCAGCTAAAAGTCAATAATCGATACCTAAAACTTGAATTGTACTACTTCTTACTGGCTATTACATCAACTTAGAAGCTTCATCTGTGTTCTACTATGGTGATTTTAGTGTCTCTGCATACCGCAGCACGCGACATGGCTTTGCAGACGATAAGTACAACCGTTTCAGAGAGGAGAGCGGCCAATGTGACGATCTGGCTTTAAGTCGATTCGTTTACAAATGACGAAAACGGAAGGATTTCTCAGGTTTTTACTACATATGTACACTTTTCACATTCTCCCGTGCAACTCGGCTGCTAGTCCTCCTTTCATGCAGAATCTTAAGGTCCTAGCTCACGTCCAATGCACCAAAGCCAGCTAAAAAGTCAATAATCGATACCTAAAACTTGAATTGTACTACTTCTTACTGGCTATTACATCATCTTAGAAGCTTCATCTGTGTTCTACTATGGTGCTTTTAGTGTCTCCGCATACCGCAGCACGCGACATAGCTTTGCAGACGATAAGTACAACCGTTTCAGAGAGAAGAGCGGCCAATGTGACGATCTGGCTTTAAGTCGATTCCATAACAAATGACGAAAACGCACGGATTTCTCAGGTTTTTACTACATATGAACACTTTTCACATTCTCCCGTGCAATTCGGCTGCTAGTCCTCCTTTCATGCAGAATCTTAAGGTCCTAGCTCATGTCCAAGACACCAAAGCCAGCTAAAAGTCAATAATCGATACCTAAAACTGGTATTGTACTAATTGTTACTGGCTATTACATCATCTTAGAAGCTTCATCTGTGTTCTACTATGGTGCTTTTAGTGTCTCCACATACCGCAGCACGCGACATCGCTTTGCAGACGATAAGTACAACCGTTTCAGAGAGAAGAGCTTCCAATGTGACGATCTGGCTTTAAGTCGATTCGATAACAAATGACGAAAACGGTCGGATTTCTCATGTTTTTACTACATATGAACACTTTTCACATTCTCCCGTGCAACTCGGCTGCTAGTCCTCCTTTCATACAGAATCTTAAGGTCCTAGCTCATGTCCAAGGCACCAAAGCCAGCTAAAAGTCAATAATCGGTGCCTAAAACTAGAATTGTACTACTTCTTACTGGCTATTACATCAACTTAGAAGCTTCATCCGTGTTCTACTATGGTATTTTTAGTGTCTCCGCATACCGCAGCACACGACATAGCTTTGCAGACGATAAGTACAACCGTTTCAGAGAGAAGGGCGGACAATGTGAAGATCTGGCTTTAAGTCGATTCGATAACAAAAGACGAAAACGGACGGATTTCTCAGGTTAATACTACATATTAACACATTTCACATTCTCCCGTGCAACTTTTCTGCTAGTCCTCTTCTCATGCAGATTCGTAAGGTCCTAGCTCATGTCCAAGGCACCAAAGTCAGCTAAAAAGTCAATAATCGATACCTAAAACTTGAATTGTACCACTTCTTACTGGCTATTACATCAACTTAGAAGCTTCATCTGTGTCCTACTATGGTGATTTTAGTGTCTCTGCATACCACAGCATGCGACATAGCTTTGCAGACGATAAGTACAACCGTTTCAGAGAGAAGAGCGGCCAATGTGACGAGCTGGCATTTAGTCGATTCGATAACAAATGACGAAAACGTACGGATTTATCAGGTTTTTACTATATATGAACACTTTTCACATTCTCCCGTGCAATTCGGCTGCTAGTCCTCCTTTCATGCAGAATCTTAAGGTCCTAGCTCATGTGCAAGGCACCAAAGCCAGCTAAAAATTCAATAATCGATACCTAAAACTTGAGTTGTACTAATTCTTACTGGCTATTACATCATCTTAGCAGCTTCATCTGTGTTCTACTATAGTGCTTTTAGTGTCTCCGCATACCGCAGCACGCGACATAGCTTTCAGACGATAAGTACAACCGCTTCAGATAGAAGAGCGGCCAATGTGATGATCTGGCTTTAAGTCGATTCGATAACAAATGACGAAAACGGACGGATTTCTCAGGTTTTTACTACATATGAACACTTTTCACATTCTCCCGTGCAACTCGGCTGCTAGTCCTCCTTTCATGCAGAATCTTATGGTCCTAGCCTATGTCCAAGGCACCAAAGCCAGCTAAAAAGTCAATAATCGATACCTAAAACTTGAGTTGTACTACTTCTTACTGGCTGTTACATCATCTTAGAAGCTTCATCTGTGTTCTACTATGGTGCTTTTAGAGTCTCCACATACCGCAGCACTGCGAAATAGCTTTGCAGACGATAAGTACAACCGTTTCAGAGAGAAGAGCGGCAAATGTGACGATCTGGCTTTAAGTCGATTCGATAACAAATGACGAAAACGGACGGATTTCACAGGGTTTTACTACATATGAACACCTTTCACATTCTCCCGTGCAACTCGGCTGCTAGTCCTCCTTTCATGCAGAATCTTAAGGTCCTAGCTCATGTCCAAGGCACCAAAGCCAGCTAAAAAGTCAATAATCGATATCTAAAATTTCAATTGTACTACTTCTTACTAGCTATGACATCAACATAGAAGCTTCATCTGTGTTCTAGTATGGTGCTTTTAGTGTCTCCACATACCGCAGTACGCGACATAGTTTTGCAGACGATATGTACAACCATTTCAGAGAGAAGAGATGCCAATGTGACGACCTGGCTTTAAGTCGATTCCATAAAAAATGACGAAATCAGACGGATTTCTCAGGTTTTTACTACATATGAACACTTTTCACATTCTCCCATGCAACTCGGCTGCTAGTCCTCCTTTCATGCAGAATCTTAAGGTCCTAGCTGATGTGCAAGGCACCAAAGCCAGCTACATACTTAATAATCGATACCTAAAACTGGTATTGTACTAATTCTTACTGGCTATTACATCATCTTAGAAGCTTCATCTGTGTTCTACTATGGTGCTTTTAGTGTCTCCGCATACCGCAGCACGCGACATAGCTTTGCAGACGATAAGTACAACCGTTTCAGAGAGAAGAGCGGCCAATGTGGCGATCTGGCTTTAAGTCGATTCGATAACAAATGACGAAAACAGACGGATTTCTCAGGTTTTTACTACATATGAACACTTTTCACATTCTCCCATGCAACTCGGCTGCTAGTCCGCCTTTCATGCCGAATCTTAAGGTCCTAGCTCATGTCCAAGGCACCAAAGCCAGCTAAAAAGTCAATAATCGAAACCTAAAACTTGACTTGTACTACTTCTTACTGGCTATTACATCAACTTAGAAGCTTCATCTGTGTCCTACTAAGGTGATTTTAGTGTCTCCACATACCGCAGCACGCGACATAGCTTTGCAGACGATAAGTACAACCGTTTCAGAGAGAAGACCGGCCAATGTGACGATCCGGCTTTAAGTCGATTCGATAACAAATGACGAAAACGGACGAATTTCTCAGGTTTTTACTACATATGAACACTTTTCACATTCTCCCGTGCTACTCGGCTGCTAGTCCTCCTTTCATGCAGAATCTTAAGGTCCTAGATCATGTCCAAGGCACCAAAGCCAGCTAAAAATTTAATAATCGATACCTTAAACTTGAATTGTACTACCTCTTACTGGCTATTACAACAACTTATAAGCTTCATCTGTGTTCTACTATGGTGCTTTTAGTGTCTCCACATACCGCAGCACTCTACATAGCTTTCCAGACGATAAGTACAACCGTTTCAGAGAGAAGAGCGGCCAATGTGACGATCTGGCTTTAAGACGATTCGATAACAAACGACGAAAACGGACGGATTTCTCAGGTTTTTACTACATATGAACACTTTTCACATTCTCCAGTGCAACTCGGCTGCTAGTCCTCCTTTCATGCAGAATCTTAAGGTCCTAGCTCATGTCCAAGGCACCAAAGCCAGCTAAAAAGTCAATAATCGATATCTAAAATTTCAATTGTACTACTTCTTACTAGCTATTACATCAACTTAGAAGCTTCATCTGTGTTCTACTATGCTCCTTTTAGTGTCTCCGCATACTGCAGCACGCGACATAGCTTTGCAGACGATAAGTGCAACCGTTTCAGAGAGAAGAGCGCCCAATGTGACGATCAGGCTTTAAGTCGATTCGATAACAAACGACGAAAACGGACGGATTTCTCAGGTTTTTACTACATATGAACACTTTTCACATTCTCCAGTGCAACTCGGCTGCTAGTCCTGCTTTCATGCAGAATCTTAAGGTCCTAGCTCATGTCCAAGGCACCAAAGCCAGCTAAAAAGTCAATAATCGATACCTAAAACTTGACTTGTACTGCTTCTTACTGGCTATTACATCAACTTAGAAGCTTCATCTGTGTCCTACTAAGGTGATTTTAGTGTCTCCACATACCGCAGCACGCGACATAGCTTTGCAGACGATAAGTACAACCGTTTCAGAGAGAAGACCGGCCAATGTGACGATCCAGCTTTAAGTCGATTCGGTAATATATGACGATAACGAACGGATTTCTCAGGTTTTTACTACATATGAACACTTTTCACATTCTCCCATGCATCTCGGCTGCTAGTCCTCCTTTCGTGCAGAATCTTAAGGTCCTAGCTCATGTCCAAGGCACCAAAGCCAGCTAAAAATTTAATAATCGATACCTTAAACTTGAATTGTACTACCTCTTACTGGCTATTACATCAACTTATAAGCTTCATCTGTGTTCTACTCTGGTGCTTTTAGTGTCTCCACATACCGCAGCACCCGACATAGCTTTGCAGACGATAAGTACAACCGTTTCAGAGAGAAGAGCGGCCAATGTGACGATCTGGCTTTAAGTCGATTCGATAACAAATGACGAAAACGGTCGGATTTCTCAGGTTTTTACTACATATGAACACTTTTCACATTCTCACGTGCAAGGCGGCTGTTAGTCCTCCTTTCATGCAGAATCTTAAGGTCCTAGGTCATGTCCAAGGCACCAAAGCCAGCTAAAAAGTCTATAATCGATACCTAAAACTTGACTTGTACTACTTCTTACTGGCTATTGCATCCACTTAGAATCTTCATCTGTGTTCTACTATGGTGCTTTTAGTGTCTCCACATACCGCAGCACGCGACATAGCTTTGCAGACGATAAGTACAACCGTTTCAGAGAGGAGAGCGGCCAATGTGGCGATCTGGCTTTAAGTCGATTCGTTAACAAATGACGATGGCGAACGGATCTCTCAGGTTTTTACTACATATGACCACTTTTCACAATCTCCCGTGCAACTCGGCTGCTAGTCCTCCTTTCATGCAGAATCTTAAGGTCCTAGCTCATGTCCAAGGCACCAAAGCCAGCTACAAAGTAAATAATCGATACCTAAAACTTAGTAGTAGTAGTAGTAGTAGTAGTTTTATTCATCCGTAGATCTCTTTTTACAAGGATATAGGACATGTCAAAGTATTTACAAGCTTAGATCAATTTACAATAAGCTAATTCGTATACACATATATTTACAGACTTCTAGTTAGAGACAATCATCAGATTTTACTCCTGGTATACAATAATTTATTTACAAATAACTCATTAAATAATGTAATGCCACACTATTCACTCATATTTCCCTATCAGTCACTGCACACACTATACACACATTGTTTCATAACACTTCACTCACTACATACACACACACACACACACACACACACACACACACACACACACACAGGTGATCCTTGGGCCATTTTCTGTACTGCAAGTTCCCATTTGCTATCCTGAAAAACTGAGTCAGCATCTCTTCATAATGAGTGAGATGTTGAGCTCAGAAAGAGGAAGAGGTGTTAGTATTGTGCTATGCATAGCTTGAGGGGAGAGTGTCTCTAGAAAGGAAAAAAGAAGAAAAATAATAAAGTGAAGGTGTTATGTGGAATATTGGATGTTTTATAATCATCATTATTATTATTATTTGTTTGTATAACATTTTTTTATCAAACCCCTACTCTGCTTTATCTAAGTAATCCTTCAATGTATAAAATGTATTGCATAACAGGTACTTTTTAGCTGCCTTCTTAAATAAGCGTATTTTTGAAATTTCTTTAATCTCTTTTGGTAATTTATTGTACAGTTTTATTCCTTGGTAGAAAATGCTGTTTTGTGTTTTATGTTTATTTTTTCTTGGTAAATGTAAGTTGAGTCTATCTCTTGTTGCATGGTCATGGACAGAGCTGTTTGTGCAGTAATTGCCAATGTTGCTTTTGATGTGTACAACTGACTGGTAAATGTGTTCACATGGAGCAGTTAAAATTCCCAGTGTTTTGAACAGATCTTTACAATGAGCTCGACTACTATTTCTGGTTATTATTCTTATGGCTCTTTTCTGGAGTTTGAAAATTGTGTTCATATTTTGTGGATTTGTTCCCCAAAAAAGAATGCCATAGCTAAGAATTGAGTGTACATATGAATAATATGTAACTAAAAGACACTGCATGTTACACACAGATGATAGAATTCTAAGGGCATAACATGCTGATGACATTCTGTTTGCAAGTACCTTTGTGTGTTCGCACCACTTCAGCTGAGAGTCAATATTCATTCCTAGAAATTTTGCATTTGTTACACAGTCTATAGAGGTGCCATCTACATTTAATTTAACATTGTCATTTTTCCTCTTCAAACTGAAGTTCATGGCATTAGTTTTCTTTATGTTTAATGTCAATTTGTTGCTTATTGACCAATCGTAAACTTCCTTGAGAGTTTCATTTGCTTTCTCGGTAAGGAGTTCTCTTGTTCTCTCAGTGACTATAATATTGCTGTCATCAGCGAAGAGAATTTTCTCACCATGAGTAACACTACTGGGAAAGTCATTGATGTATATCAGGAATAGTATTGGTCCTAATATGCTACCTTGTGGAACCCCTATATTAATATGTTTTGGTTCTGATAAGTATTTTACTAAATGTTTAGATCTATTTGAAGTATGTGTTATCTCTACTCTTTGTACCCTATCTGTTAGGTATGATCGAAACCAGTCATTAGCTACCCCTCTTATTCCTAATGCTTCTAATTTATTTAATAGAATCTTGTGGTCGACTGTATCAAAAGCCTTAGAAAGATCCAAAAATATGCCTGTGACACACTCATCTTTATCAAGAGCATTAAGTACAACTTTTGTGAATTCTACTATGGCTGACTCCGTCTTTTTGCCACTTCGAAAACCAAACTGTGATTTGCTTAAAAGATTGTATTTATTCAGATAATTCATTAATCTGTCTTTCATAATTGCTTCTATTATTTTTGAGAATGCTGACAGCAGGGAAATGGGCCGGTAATTTTCTATGTCTTCTGCATTACCTTTCTTAAGCAGAGGTACAACTCTTGCCTGTTTTAGCTGCTCTGGAAATGTCCCTGATGTGAAGGATTCATTTATTATATTTGTTAATGGGCCTTGTATAATCCCTATGCATTGTTTCAGTACACACATTGGTACATCATCTAAGCCCTCTGACTTTTTATTTTTTAGCTTTTGAACAGTTTTATTGACTTCATTCTCTGTGGTTGGAAGTAACATCATTGTATCTAGTGCAACAATTTTTGCAGGTGTTATATTTGTTTTGGGGAATTTTTGCTGTAACTTCTCTGCAATACTTGAAAAATGCTCGTTTACATAGTTTGCTAAGTGTTGTGGATCATTTATTACCTTATCCCCCTCCCTTAGCAGTATGTTATTCTGCGTTTGTTTGCCTCTCCCCGTTTCCTTTTTTATAACATCCCAGACTGCTTTGCTTTTATTCTCTGCATTATATATTATTTTGTCATTAAATGACTTTTTTGCAGCGATCAGCACCTTCCTATAAATCTTTTTGTATCTATGATAGAAATTTAAGAATTCTGGATCATTGTGAATCTTTTTCATGGAACTGAGGTGTTTAAGTGTTTGGGAGGACTTCTTAATACCTGCTGTTATCCATCTGTTTTTGTGAGATGTTGATACAGTCATGCATACTTTTGGAAATGCTGTTTCAAAGTTCAATTTAAACAATGTGGAGAATTTGGAGAATTTCATATTCACATTGGTTTCCTTATACACTTCATCCCAGCTTTGTTTTTCTAGTTCTTTTGAAAAATCTTTTATTTTGATTTCTGATAGATGTCGTTTATAGGCTTGTAGTTTAGGGAATGATTCGATGCCTGATTTTACTGTTGTTATTTGACAGAGATGGTCTGATAGTCCGAGATCTTTTACAGCTACATCACATTTTTCCCTGTCTATATTTGTGGCCACATGGTCAATTACTGATGCAGTCATTGTAGTAACCCTTGTTGCACTATTGACCAATAGGGACATGCCAAAACTTTGAAGGATATTTATGAAGGTGCTGCTGGATTCATTTATGATATTAGTGTTGATGTTTATGTCCCCACACAGAATTATGTTGACCTTTGTACTTGAGACTTTATCTAGAACTTCTGTTAATTTATTGAAAAAAGTGTCCACACTACCACTGGGAGATCTATACACACACAAAATAATTAATTTCTTGGTGATATCGAGCCCTGATAATTCAATAGCTGATATTTCAATGTGTTTGTCTTCACTTACTGTACTGAGGTCATGTCTAGATTTAAACTGTGTTCCTTTTCTGATATAAATGCATGATCCTCCACCCCTTGAAGTAGTTCTGCAGTAAGAGTTTGCCCTTTCATACAATGATAATACTACATGTTGGATTTCTGTGTCTCTACACCAGTGCTCAGTAATACAAACTACTGTGCAGTTCAAAGATTGGAGCTCAACTTCTAATGCTTGTATTTTATTTTTTATTGATTGCATGTTTTGATGGAGGATTGTTAAGTCTGTGAAATGCCCCATGTTACTCTTTCCGATGGTTTGTTTTTCTTTGTGACATCTGGTATGTGTGATTTTTGGAGTGTTATAATCTGTCTTGTGAGTGATTGTTTCAGTATTTTTTGAACTGCTAGAGATACTCTTTAGGCAGGGGAACCTGTTGTCTGGATTTATCCTAAAAAGACCTACTTTTCCTACCTATGACAACAGGTATTTGACCATGTGTGGCCCGAGATCCACCCCCTATACTTTCATGAATCAGCTGTACCAATCTTCCCTTCCCAGTCCTGTTTAGGTGTAGGCCATGCCTAGTGAAACCCCATCTGTTGATAGTCCCGACGGGCACCAGAGAAACATGAGCAAAGTTGGCCGTCCTCAGAGCCATCCCCAGCCCCACATTGATTCGCCTCACAGCTCCATCAAGGCGTGGCTGATCATGACGCCGGAACAGCTCAACAAAGTGTACATTGGTGCCATGAGTCAGGGAAGCTATCTTGTCCAGGTCACCACCTATTTCATATGCCCCATCCCTGTCCAAACTGTTTCCCGCCCCACCCACTATCACTACATGGTCCTCTTTTGTAAAATCCTTACATAAAGACCCTAGGTCCTCTATCACATGACTTAGCCCTGCATTTGGTTTGAAGATACTGGTGGCCTGGTACGCTGCCCCTAAACTTTCCTGTAACTGAGGGCCTACACCTCGCCCATGGCTACTACCTAGCAGCAGCACTTTCTTCTTCCTAACACTTTGTACATTCCTAGGCTTCTTGGCCTCGGTTGAAGTGTGCTGCACATTTCCTGCTCCTCGTTCTACCTGAGGCTCTTCTCCACTTAACTCTGGCAGTGGCAGATACCTGTTTTTGGTGTTGATGATAAAACTATCAGATCGCGTTCTCTTTCTTCCTATCCTCCTACCAGCTGCCAGTTCCCAACCACCCTCCTCCCCCCTATTTCCCTTGATCCTTATCAGTTCCTTCCTTGCTTCCTCCAACTGTGCCTGAAGGGCACAGATTTTCCTTTCCTGCTCCCCAATCAAAATGTTCCTACTGCATACTCTGCAGTTCCAGGAGAGAGCCTCTTCTGTTCTCCCAACATTCTCCCCACTGCATCCCCCCCAGTGAAAATATTTCCTACAAGATTGGCAACAAATCCCTCTACTCACTACCCTATAACAGCTCCCACATTTCTCACTCATGGTCAGTTTCGAAAGAATAGTTAAGTTTAAAGAATGTTTTAAATTTGTCAAGGTCGCGAGATTGTATGTCTGCAAGCAAAAAAAAAAAAAACGACACAAAGATCTTATGTGCGGTGTTTGTTGTTTTTCTACTGATTTAGAGATGCAAAAACAGAAGAATGAATTTGTAATTACTTTGCTTTAGAGAATTTAAGTTATCAGGCGTGTTTGGTCAGGTTTTTAAACGTTTATAACTCGGAAAATTTAGACCTAGATCGCGTCTATCTAACTAGTAAACAATACGAAATGTGTTAGTTAAATACGATTTAGAAATGTTTAATTACACTTTTATTGCGACAATAGACACTGATGAAACTAGTAGCTGTCTTTTTTAAACGATTTTTGCACTATCAAGAAAACTTGAATAGAATTTGTTGTGTTTATGTCACGCAAAATTACGGGTTATGTCGCGATTATCGGGACCTCAGCTAAAGAACAAGTTTTTTCAAGAATAAGCTCTGCTTGGACGCTAATATTCAGTTGTGTGACAAGAACGGACACTACAGCAAGTAATAAAAACAAAGAATATTTAAACTTGGCACTATTTCCTCTTAAATAAGTTATTTTAGCGGACGAAGAAAATACCTGTGATCTCACTTGAATTGTACTACTTCTTACTGGCTATTACATCAACTTAGAAGCTTCATCTGTGTTCTACTATGGTGCTTTAAGTGTCTGCGCATACCGCAGCACGCGACATAGCATTGCAGACGATAAGTACAACAGCGTCAGAGGGAAGAGCGGCCAATGTGACGATCTGGCTTTAAGTCGATTCCATAACAGATGACGAAAACGGACGGATTTCTCAGGTTTTTATTACATATGAACACTTTTCACATTCTCCCGTGCAACTCGGCTGCTAACCCTCCTTTCATGCAGAATCTTAAGATCCTAGCTCATGTCCAAGTCACCAAAGCCAGCTAAAAGTCAATAATCGATACCCAAAACTGGTATTGTACTAATTCTTACTGGCTATTACATCATCTTAGAAGCTTCATCTGTGTTCTACTATGGTGCTTTTAGTGTCTCCGCATACCGCAGCACGCGACATAGCTTTCAGACGATAAGTACAACCGTTTCGGAGAGAAGAGCGGCCAATGTGACGATCTGGCTTTAAGTCGATTCGATATCAAATGACAAAACCGACGGACTTCTCAGGTTTTTACTACATATGAACACTTTTCACATTCTCCCGTGCAACTCGGCTGCTAGTCCTCCTTTCATGCAGAATCTTAAGGTCCTAGCTCATGTCCAAGGCACCAAAGCCAGCTAAAAAGTCAATAATCGATATCTAAAATTCCAATTGTACTACTTCTTACTAGCTATTACATCAACTTAGAAGCTTCATCTGTGTTCTACTATGGTGATTTTAGTGTCTCCGCATACCGCAGCACGCGACATAGCTTTGCAGACGATAAGTACAACCGTTTCAGAGAGAAGAGCGGCCAATGTCACGATCCGGTTTTAAGTCGATTTGATTACATATTACGAAAATGGACGGATTTCTCAGGTTTTTACTACATATGAAAACTTTTCACATAGTCCCGTGCAACTCGGCTGCTAGTCCTCCTTTCATGCAGATTCTTAAGGTCCTAGCTCATGTCCAAGGCACCAAAGCCAGCTAAAAAGTCAATAATCGATACCTAAAACTTGAATTGTACTACCTCTTACTAGCTATTACATCAACTTAGAACCTTCATCTGTGTTCTACTATGGTGCTTTTAGTGTCTCCACATGCCGCAGCACGCGACATAGCTTTGCAGACGATAAGTACAACCGTTTCAGAGAGAAGAGCAGCCAATGTGACGATCTGGCTTTAAGACGAATCGATAACCAATGACGAAAACGTATGGATTTCTCAGGTTTTTACTACATATGAACACTTTTCACATTCTCCCGTACAACGCGGCTGCTAGTCCTTCTTTCATGCAGAATCTTAAGGTCCTAGCGCATGTCCAAGGCACAAAAGCCAGCTACAAAGTCAATAATCGATACCTTAAACTTGAATTGTACTATTTCTTACTGGCTATTACATCAACTTAGAAGAATCATCTGTGTTCTACTATGGTGCATTTAGTGTCTCTACATACCGCAGCACGCGACATAGCTTTGCAGACGATAAGTACAACCGTTTCAGAGAGGAGAGCGGCCAATGTGACGATCTGGCTTTAAGTCGATTCGTTAACAAATGACGATGGCGAACGGATCTCTCAGGTTTTTACTACATATGAACACTTTTCACAATCTCCCGTGCAACTCGGCTGCTAGTCCTCCTTTCATGCAGAATCTTAAGGTCCTAGCTCATGTCCAAGGCACCAAAGCCAGCTGAAATTCAATAATCGATAAGTAAAACTTGAATTGTACTACTTCTTACTGGCTATTACATCAACTTAGAAGCTTCATCCGTGTTTTACTATGGTATTTTTAGTGTCTCCGCACACCGCAGCACACGACATAGCTTTGCAGACGATAAGTACAACCGTTTCAGAGAGAAGGGCGGACAATGTGACGATCTGGCTTTAAGTCGATTCGATAACGAAAGACGAAAACGGACGGATTTCTCAGGTTAAAACTACATATTAACACATTTCACATTCTCCCGTGCAACTTTTCTGCTAGTCCTCCTCTCATGCAGATTCGTAAGGTCATAGCTCATGTCCAAGGCACCAAAGCCAGCTAAAAAGTCAATAATCGATACCTAAAACTTGAATTGTACTACTTCTTACTCTCTATTACATCATATTAGAAGCTTCATCTGTGTTCTACTATGGTGCTTTTAGTGTCTCCGCATACCGCAGCACGCGACATAGCTTTGCAGACGATAAGTACAACCGTTTCAGAGAGAAGAGCGGCCAATGTGTCGATCTGGCTTTAAGTCGATTCGATAACAAATGACGAAAACGTACGGATTTCTCAGGTTTTTATTACATATGAACACTTTTCACATTCTCTCGTGCAATTCGGCTGCTAGTCCTCCTTTCATGCAGAATCTTAAGGTCCTAGCTCATGTCCAAGGCACCAAAGCCAGCTAAAAGTCAATAATCGATACCTAAAACTGGTATTGTACTAATTGTTACTGGCTATTACATCATCTTAGAAGCTTCATCTGTGTTCTAGTATGGTGCTTTTAGTGTCTCCAAATACCGCAGCACGCGACATAGCTTTGCAGACGATATGTACAACCGTTTCAGAGAGAAGAGATGCCAATGTGACGACCTGGCTTTAAGTCGATTCCATAAAAAATGACGAAAACGGACGGATTTCTCAGGTTTTTACTACATATGAACACTTTTCACAATCTCCCGTGCAATTCGGCTGCTAGTCCTCCTTTCATGCAGAATCTTAAGGTCCTGGCTCATGTGCAAGGCACCAAAGCCAGCTAAACACTTAATAATCGATACCTAAAACTGGTATTGTACTAATTCTTACTGGCTATTACATCATCTTAGAAGCTTCATCTGTGTTCTACTATGGTGCTTTTAGTGTCTCCGCATACCGCAGCACGCGACATAGCTTTGCAGACGATAAGTACAACCGTTTCAGAGAGAAGAGCGGCCAATGTGTCGATCTGGCTTTAAGTCGATTCGATAACAAATGACGAAAACGTACGGATTTCTCAGGTTTTTATTACATATGAACACTTTTCACATTCTCTCGTGCAATTCGGCTGCTAGTCCTCCTTTCATGCAGAATCTTAAGGTCCTAGCTCATGTCCAAGGCACCAAAGCCAGCTAAAAAGTCAATAATCGATACCTAAAACTGGTATTGTACTAATTCTTACTGGCTATTACATCATCTTAGAAGCTTCATCTGTGTTCTACTATGGTCCTTTTAGTGTCTCTGCATACCGCAGCACGCGACATACCTTTCAGACGATAAGTACAACCGTTTCAGAGAGAAGAGCGGCCAATGTGACGATCTGGCTTTAAGTCGATTCGATAACAAATGACGAAAACGGACGGGATTCTCAGGTTTTTACTACATATGAACACTTTTCACATTCTCCCGTGCAACTCGGCTGCTAGTCCCCCTTTCATGCAGATTTTTAAGGTCCTAGCTCATGTCCAAGGCACCAAAGCCAGCTAAAACGTCAATAATTGATATCTAAAATTTCAATTGTACCACTTCTTACTAGGTATTACATCAACTTAGAAGCTTCATCTGTGTTCTACTATGGAGCTTTTAGTGTCTCCACATACCGCAGCACGCGACATAGCTTTGCAGACGATAAGTACAACCGTTTTAGAGAGAAGAGCGGCCAATGTGACGATCTGGCTTTAAGTCGATTCGATAACAAATGACGACTACAGACGGATTTCTCAGGTTTTCACTACATATGAACACTTTTCACATAATCCCGTGCGACTCGGCTGCTAGTCCTCCTTTCATGCCGAATCTTAAGGTCCTAGCTCATGTCCAAGGCACCAAAGCCAGCTAAAAAGTCAATAATCGATGCCCAAATCTTGAATTGTACTACTTCTTACTGGCTATTACATCAACTTAGATGCTTCATCTGTGTTATACTATGGTTATTTTGGTGTCTCCGCATACCGCAGCACGCGACATAGCTTTGCAGACGATAAGTACAACCGTTTCAGAGAGAAGAGCGGCCAATGTCACGATCTGGCTTTAAGTCGATTCGATAACAAATGACGAAAATGGACGGATTTCTCAGGTTTTTACTACATATGAAAACTTTTCACATCCTAACGTGCAGCTCGGCTGCTAGTCCTCCTTTCATGCAGAATCTTAAGGTCTTAGCTCATGTCCAAGGCACCAAAGCCAGCTAAAAAGTCAATAATCGATATCTAAAATTTCAATTGTACTACTTCTTACTAGCTATTACATCAACTTAGAAGCTTCATCTGTGTTCTACTATGCTGCTTTTAGTGTCTCCGCATACTGCAGCACGCGACATAGCTTTGCAGACGATAAGTGCAACCGTTTCAGAGAGAAGGGCGGCCAATGTCACGATCTGGCTTTAGGTCGATTCGATAACAAATGACGAAAACGGAAGGATTTCTCAGGTTTTTACTACATATGAACACTTTTCATATTCTCCCAGGCAAGTCAGCTGCTAGTCCTCCTTTCATGCAGAATCTTAAGGTCCTCGCTCATGTCCAAGTCACGAAAGCCAGCTAAAACGTCAATAATCGACATCTAAAATTTCAATTGTACTACTTCTTACTAGCTATTACATCAACTTAGAAGCTTCATCTGTGTTCTACTATGCTGCTTTTAGTGTCTCCGCATACTGCAGCACGCGACATAGCTTTGCAGACGATAAGTGCAACCGTTTCAGAGAGAAGAGCGCCCAATGTGACGATCAGGCTTTAAGTCGATTCGATAACAAACGACGAAAACGGACGGATTTCTCAGGTTTTTACTACATATGAACACTTTTCACATTCTCCAGTGCAACTCGGCTGCTAGTCCTCCTTTCATGCAGAATCTTAAGATCCTAGCTCATGTCCAAGGCACCAAAGCCAGCTAAAAAGTCAATAATCGATACCTAAAACTGGAATTGTACTACTTCTTACTGGCTATTACATCAACTTAGAAGCTTCATCTGTGTTCTACTATGGTGCTTTTAGTGTCTCCGCATACCGCAGCACGCGACATAGCTTTCAGACGATAAGTACAGCCGTTTCAGAGAGAAGGGCGGACAATGTTACGATCTGGCCTTTAGTCGACTCGATAACAAAAGACGAAAACGGACGGATTTATCAGGTTAATACTATATATGAGCACATTTGACATTCTCCCGTGCAACTTTTCTGCTAGTCTCCCTCTCATGCAGATTCTTAGGGTCCTAGCTCATGTCCAAGGCACCAAAGCCAGCTAAAAAGTCAATAATCGATACCTAAAACTTGAATTGTACTACTTCTTACTGGCTATTACATCAACTTAGAAGCTTCATCTGTGTCCTACTAAGGTGATTTTAGTGTCTCCACATACCGCAGCACGCGACATAGCTTTGCAGACGATGAGTACAACCGTTTCAGAGAGAAGAGCGGCCAATGTGACGATCTGGCTTCAAGTCGATTCGATAACAAATGACGAAAACGGTCGGATTTCTCAGGTTTTTACTACATATGAACACTTTTCACATTCTCACGTGCAAGGCGGCTGTTAGTCCTCCTTTCATGCAGAATTTTAAGGTCCTAGCTCATGTCCAAGGCACCAAAGCCAGCTAAAAAGTCTATAATCGATACCTAAAACTTGACTTGTACTACTTCTTACTGGCTATTACATCAACTTAGAATCTTCATCTGTGTTCTACTATGGTGCTTTTAGTGTCTCCACATACCGCAGCACGCGACATAGCTTTGCAGACGATAAGTACAACCGTTTCAGAGGGAAGAGCGGCCAATGTGACGATCTGGCTTTAAGTCGATTCCATAACAAATGACGAAAACGGACGGATTTCTCTGGTTTTTACTACATATGAACACTTTTCACATTCCCCCGTGCATCTCGGCTGCTAACCCTCCTTTCATGCAGAATCTTAAGGTCCTAGCTCATGTCCAACTCACCAAAGCCAGCTAAAAGTCAATAATCGATAACCAAAACTGGTATTGTACTAATTCTTACTGGCTATTACATCATCTTAGAAGCTTCATCTGTGTTCTACTATGGTGCTCTTAGTGTCTCCGCATACCGCAGCACGCGACATAGCTTTCAGACGATAAGTACAACCGTTTCGGTGAGAAGAGCGGCCAATGTGACGATCTGGCTTTAAGTCGATTCGATAACAAATGACAAAACGTACGGACTTCTCAGGTTTTTACTACATATGAACACTTTTCACATTCTCCCGTGCAACTCGGCTGCTAGTCCTCCTTTCATGCAGAATCTTAAGGTCCTAGCTCATGTCCAAGGCACCAAAGCCAGCTAAAAAGTCAATAATCGATATCTAAAATTCCAATTGTACTGCTTCTTACTAGCTATTACATCAACTTAGCAGCTTCATCTGTGTTCTTCTATGGTGATTTTAGTGTCTCCGCATACCGCAGCACGCGACATAGCTTTGCAGACGATAAGTACAACCGTTTCAGAGAGAAGAGCGGCCAATGTGACGATCTGGCTTTAAGTCGATTCGATAACAAATGACGAAAACGTATGGATTTCTCAGGTTTTTACTACATATGAACACTTTTAACATTCTCCCGTACAACTCGGCTGCTAGTCCTTCTTTCATGCAGAATCTTAAGGTCCTAGCTCATGTCCAAGGCACCAAAGCCAGCTACAAAGTCAATAATCGATACCTAAAACTTGAATTGTACTACTTCTTACTGGCTATTACATCAACTTAGAAGCTTCATCTGTGTTCTACTATGGTGCATTTAGTGTCTCTACATACCGCAGCACGCGACATAGCTTTGCAGACGATATGTACAACCGTTTCAGAGTGGAGAGCGGCCAATGTGACGATCTGGCTTTAAGTCGATTCGTTAACAAATGACGATGGCGAACGGATCTCTCAGGTTTTTACTACGTATGAACACTTTTCACAATCTCCCATGCAACTCGGCTGCTAGTCCTCCTTTCATGCAAAATCTTAAGGTCCTAGCTCATGTCCAAGGCACCAAAGCCAGCTGAAAGTCAATAATCGATAAGTAAAACTTGAATTGTACTACTTCTTACTGGCTATTACATCAACTTAGAAGCTTCATCCGTGTTTTACTATGGTATTTTTAGTGTCTCCGCATACCGTAGCACACGACATAGCTTTGCAGACGATAAGTACAACCGTTTCAGAGAGAAGGGCGGACAATGTGACGATCTGGCTTTAAGTCGATTCGATAACAAATGACGAAAACGGAAGGATTTCTCAGGTTTTTACTACATATGAACACTTTTCATACTCTCCCAGGCAAGTCAGCTGCTAGTCCTCCTCTCATGCAGATTCGTAAGGTCATAGCTCATGTCCAAGGCACCAAAGCCAGCTAAAAAGTCAATAATCGATGCCCAAATCTTGAATTGTACTACCTCTTACTGGCTATTACATCAACTTAGAAGCTTCATCTGTGTTCTACTATGGTTATTTTGGTGTCTCCACATACCGCAGCACGCGACATAGCTTTGCAGACGATAAGTACAACCGTTTCAGAGAGAAGAGTGGCCAATGTGACGATCCGGCTTTAAGTCGATTCGATAACAAATGACGAAAATGGACGGATTTCTCAGGTTTTTACTACATATGAAAACTTTTCATATCATAACGTGCAGCTCGGCTGCTAGTCCTCCTTTCATGCAGAATCTTAAGGTCCTAGCTCATGTCCAAGGCACCAAAGCCAGCTAAAAAGTCAATAATCGATATCTAAAATTTCAATTGTACTACTTCTTACTAGCTATTACATCAACTTAGAAGCTTCATCTGTGTTCTACTATGCTGCTTTTAGTGTCTCCGCATACTGCAGCACGCGACATAGCTTTGCAGACGATAAGTGCAACCGTTTCAGAGAGAAGAGCGGCCAATGTCACGATCTGGCTTTAGGTCGATTCGATAACAAATGACGAAAACGGAAGGATTTCTCAGGTTTTTACTACATATGAACACTTTTCAAATTCTCCCAGGCAAGTCAGCTGCTAGTCCTCCTTTCATGCAGAATCTTAAGGTCCTAGCTCATGTCCAAGTCACGAAAGCCAGCTAAAAAGTCAACAATCGATACCTAAAACTTGAATTGTACTACATCTTACTGGCTATTACATCAACTTAGAAGCTTCATCTGTGTCCTACTAAGGTGATTTTAGTGTCTCCACATACGGCAGCACGCGACATAGCTTTGCAGACGATAAGTACAACCGTTTCAGAGAGAAGGGCGGCCAATGTGACGATCTGGCTTCAAGTCGATTCGATAACAAATGACGAAAACGGTCGGATTTCTCAGGTTTTTACTACATATGAACACTTTTCACATTCTCACGTGCAAGGCGGCTGTTAGTCCTCCTTTCATGCAGAATCTTAAGGTCCTAGCTCATGTCCAAGGCACCAAAGCCAGCTAAAAAGTCTATAATCGATACCTAATACTTGACTTGTACTACTTCTTACTGGCTATTACATCAACTTAGAATCTTCATCTGTGTTCTACTATGGTGCTTTTAGTGTCTCCACATACCGCAGCACGCGACATAGCTTTGCAGACGATAAGTACAACCGTTTCAGAGGGAAGAGCGGCCAATGTGACGATCTGGCTTTAAGTCGATTCCATAACAAATGACGAAAACGGACGGATTTCTCAGGTTTTTACTACATATGAACACTTTTCACATTCCCCCGTGCAACTCGGCTGCTAACCCTCCTTTCATGCACAATCTTAAGGTCCTAGCTCATGTCCAAGTCACCAAAGCCAGCTAAAAGTCAATAATCGATACCCAAAACTGGTATTGTACTAATTCTTACTGGCTATTACATCATCTTAGAAGCTTCATCTGTGATCTACTATGGTGCTCTTAGTGTCTCCGCATACCGCAGCACGCGACATAGCTTTCAGACGATAAGTACAACCGTTTCGGTGAGAAGAGCGGCCAATGTGACGATCTGGCTTCAAGTCGATTCGATAACAAATGACAAAACGTACGGACTTCTCAGGTTTTTACTGCATATGAACACTTTTCACATTCTCCCGTGCAACTCGGCTGCTAGTCCTCCTTTCATGCAGAATCTTAAGGTCCTAGCTCATGTCCAAGGCACCAAAGCCAGCTAAAAAATCAATAACCGATATCTAAAATTCCAATTGTACTACTTCTTACTAGCTATTACATCAACTTAGAAGCTTCATCTCTGTTCTTCTATGGTGATTTTAGTGTCTCCGCATACCGCAGCACGCGACATAGCTTTGCAGACGATAAGTACAACCGTTTCAGAGAGAAGAGCAGCCAATGTGACGATCTGGCTTTAAGACGAATCGATAACCAATGACGAAAACGTATGGATTTCTCAAGTTTTTACTACATATGAACACTTTTCACATTCTCCCGTACAACTCGGCTGCTAGTCCTTCTTTCATGCAGAATCTTAAGGTCCTAGCTCATGTCCAAGGCACCAAAGCCAGCTACAAAGTCAATAATCGATACCTAAAACTTGAATTGTACTACTTCTTACTGGCTGTTACATCAACTTAGAAGCTTCATCTGTGTTCTACTATGGTGCATTTAGTGTCTCTACATACCGCAGCACGCGACATAGCTTTGCAGACGATAAGTACAACCGTTTCAGAGAGGAGAGCGGCCAATGTGACGATCTGGCTTTAAGTCGATTCGTTAACAAATGACGATGGCGAACGGATCTCTCAGGTTTTTACTACATATGAACACTTTTCACAATCTCCCGTGCAACTCGGCTGCTAGTCCTCCTTTCATGCAAAATCTTTAGGTCCTAGCTCATGTCCAAGGCACCAAAGCCAGCTGAAAGTCAATAATCGATAAGTAAAACTTGAATTGTACTACTTCTTACTGGCTATTACATCAACTTAGAAGCTTCATCCGTGTTTTACTATGGTATTTTTAGTGTCTCCGCATACCGTAGCACACGACATAGCTTTGCAGACGATAAGTACAACCGTTTCAGAGAGAAGGGCGGACAATGTGACGATCTGGCTTTAAGTCGATTCGATAACAAAAGACGAAAACGGACGGATTTCTCAGGTTAAAACTACATATTAACACATTTCACATTCTCCCGTGCAACTTTTCTGCTAGTCCTCCTCTCATGCAGATTCGTAAGGTCATAGCTCATGTCCAAGGCACCAAAGCCAGCTAAAAAGTCAATAATCGATGCCCAAATCTTGAATTGTACTACCTCTTACTGGCTATTACATCAACTTAGAAGCTTCATCTGTGTTCTACTATGGTTATTTTGGTGTCTCCACATACCGCAGCACGCGACATAGCTTTGCAGACGATAAGTACAACCGTTTCAGAGAGAAGAGTGGCCAATGTGACGATCCGGCTTTAAGTCGATTCGATAACAAATGACGAAAATGGACGGATTTCTCAGGTTTTTACTACATATGAACACTTTTCACATTCTGCCGTGCTACTCGGCTGCTAGTCTTCCTTTCATGCAGAATCTTAAGGTCCTAGCTCATGTCCAAGGCACCAAAGCCAGCTAAAAAGTCAATAATCGATATCTAAAATTTCAATTGTACTACTTCTTACTAGCTATTACATCAACTTAGAAGCTTCATCTGTGTTCTACTATGCTGCTTTTAGTGTCTCCGCATACTGCAGAACGCGACATAGCTTTGCAGACGATAAGTGCAACCGTTTCAGAGAGAAGAGCGGCCAATGTCACGATCTGGCTTTAGGTCGATTCGATAACAAATGACGAAAACGGAAGGATTTCTCAGGTTTTTACTACATATGAACACTTTTCAAATTCTCCCAGGCAAGTCAGCTGCTAGTCCTCCTTTCATGCAGAATCTTAAGGTCCTAGCTCATGTCCAAGGCACCAAAGCCAGCTAAAAGTCAATAATCGATACCTAAAACTGGTATTGTACTAATTCTTACTGGCTATTATATCATCTTAGAAGCTTCATCTGTGTTCTAGTATGGTGCTTTTAGTGTCTCCGCATACCGCAGCACGCGACATAGCTTTCAGACGATAAATACAACCGTTTCGGTGAGAAGAGCGGACAATGTGACGATCTGGCTTTAAGTCGATTCCATAACAAATGACGAAAACGGACGGATTTCTCAGGTTTTTACTACATATGAACACATTTCACATTCTCCCCTGCAACGCAGCTGCTAGCCCTCCTTTCATGCAGAATCTTAAGGTCCTAGCTCATGTCCAAGGCACCAAAGCAAACTAAAAGTCAATAATCGATAAGTAAAACTTGAATTGTACTACTTCTTACTGGCTATTACATCAAATTAGAAGCTTGATCTGTGTTCTACTATGGTGCCTTTAGGGTCTCCGCATACCGCAGCAACGCGACATAGCTTTGCAGACGATAAGTACAACCGTTTCAGAGAGTAGAGCGGAAAATGTGACGATCTGGCTTTAAGTCGATTCGATAACAAATGACGATGGCGAACGAATCTCTCAGGTTTTTACTACATATGAGCACTTTTCACATTCTCTCGTGCAACTTGGCTGCTAGTCCTCCTCTCATGCAGATTCTTAGGGTCCTAGCTCATGTCCAAGGCACAACAGCCAGCTAAAAAGTCAATAATCGACACCTAAAACTTTAATTGTACTACATCTTACTGGCTATTAAATCAACATAGAAGCTTCATCTGTGTTCTACTATGGTGATTTTAGTGTCTCCACATACCGCAGAACGCGACATAGCTTTGCAGACGATAAGTACAACCGTTTCAGAGAGAAGAGCGGCCAATGTGACGATCTGGCTTAAGGTCCATTCGATAACAAATGACGATAACGAACGGATTTCTCAGGTTTTTACTACGTATGAACACTTTTCACATTGTCCCGTGCAACTCGGCTGCTAGTCCTCCTTTCATGAAGAATCTTATGGTCCTAGCTCATGTCCAAGGCACCAAAGCCAGCTAAAAAGTCAATAATCGATACCTAAAACTTGAGTTGTACTACTTCTTACTGGCTATTACATCAACTTAGAAGCTTCATCTGTGTTCTGCTATGGTGCTATTAGAGTCTCAACATACCGCAGCACTGCGACATAGCTTTGCGGACGATAAGTACAACCGTTTCAGAGAGAAGAGCGGCCAATGTGACGATCTGGCTTTAAGTCGATTCCATAACAAATGACGAAAACGGACGGATTTCACAGGTTTTTTGCTACATATGAACACTTTTCACATTCTCCCATGCAACGCGGCTGCTAGTCCTCCTTTCATGCAGAATCTTAAGGTCCTAGCTCATGTCCAAGGCACCAAAGCCAGCTAAAAAGTCAATAATCGATACCTAAAACTTGAATTGTACTACTTCTTACTGGTTATTACATCAACTTAGAAGCTTCATCTGTGTTCTACTATGCTTCTATTAGTGTCTCCACATACCGCAGCACGCGACATAGCTTTGCAGACGATAAGTACAACCGTTTCAGAGAGAAGAGCGGCCAATGTGTCGATCTGGCTTTAAGTCGATTCGATAACAAATGACGAAAACGGACGGATTTCTCAGGTTTTTACTACATATGTACACTTTTCACAATCTCCCGTTCAACTCGGCTGCTAGTCCTCCTTTCATGCAGAATCTTAAGGTCCTAGCTCATGTCCAAGGCACGAAAGCCAGCTAAAAAGTCAATAATCGATACCTAAAACTGGTATTGTACTAATTCTTACTGGCTATTACATCATCTTAGAAGCTTCATCTGTGTTGTACTATGGTGCTTTAAGTGTCTCCGCATACCGCAGCACGCGACATAGCTTTCAGACGATAAGTACAACCGTTTCAGAGAGAAGAGCGGCCAATGTGACGATCTGGCTTTAAGTCGTTTCGATAACAAATGACGAAAACATACGGATTTCTCAGGTTTTTACAAATATGAACACTTTTCACATTCTCCCGATCAACTCGGCTGCTAGTCCTCCTTTCATGCAGAATCTTAAGGTCCTAGCTCATGTCCAAAGCACCAAAGCCAGCTAAAAAGTCAATAATCGATACCTAAAACTTGAATTGTACTACTTCTTACTGGCTATTACATCAACTTAGAAGCTTCATCTGTGTTCTACTATGGTGCTTTTAGTGTCTCCGCATACCGCAGCACGCGACATAGCTTTCAGACGATAAGTACAACCGTTTCAGAGAGAAGAGCGGCCAATGTGACGATCTGGCTTAAGGTCCATTCGATAACAAATGACGATAACGAACGGATTTCTCAGGTTTTTACTACGTATGAACACTTTTCACATTGTCCCGTGCAACTAAGCTGCTAGTCCTCCTTTCATGAAGATTCTTATGGTCCTAGCTCATGTCCAAGGCACCAAAGCCAGCTAAGAAGTCAATAATCGATACCTAAAACTTGAGTTGTACTACTTCTTACTGGCTATTACATCAACTTAGAAGCTTCATCTGTGTTCTGCCATGATGCTATTAGAGTCTCAACATACCGCAGCACTGCGACATAGCTTTGCGGACGATAAGTACAACCGTTTCAGAGAGAAGAGCGGCCAATGTGACGATCTGGCTTTAAGTCGGTTCCATAACAAATGACGAAAACGGACGGATTTCTCAGGTTTTTACTACATATGAACACTTTTCACATTCTCCCCTGCAACTCAGCTGCTAGCCCTCCTTTCATGCAGAATCTTAAGGTCCTATCTCATGTCCAAAGCACCAAAGCCAACTAAAAGTCAATGATCGATAAGTAAAACTTGAATTGTACTACTTCTTACTGGCTATTACATCAAATTAGAAGCTTGATCTGTGTTCTACTATGGTGCCTTTAGGGTCTCCGCATACCGCAGCAACGCGACATAGCTTTGCAGACGATAAGTACAACCGTTTCAGAGAGTAGAGCGGAAAATGTGACGATCTGGCTTTAAGTCGATTCGATAACAAATGACGAAAACGGACGGATTTCTCAGGTTTTTACTACATATGTACACTTTTCACAATCTCCCGTGCAATTCGGCTGCTATTCCTCCTTTCATGCAGAATCTTAAGGTCCTAGCTCATGTCCAAGGCACCAAAGCCAGCTAAAAAGTCAATAATCGATACCTAAAACTGGTATTGTACTAATTCTTACTGGCTATTACATCATCTTAGAAGCTTCATCTGTGTTGACCTATGGTGCTTTAAGTGTCTCCGCATACCGCAGCACGCGACATAGCTTTCAGACGATAAGTACAACCGTTTCAGAGAGAAGAGCGGCCAATGTGACGATCTGGCTTTAAGTCGTTTCGATAACAAATGACGAAAACGGACGGATTTCTCAGGTTTTTACTACATATGAACACTTTTCACATTCTCCCGATCAACTCGGCTGCTAGTCCTCCTTTCATGCAGAATCTTAAGGTCCTAGCTCATGTCCGAAGCACCAAGCCAGCTAAAAAGTCAATAATCGATACCTAAAACTTGAATTGTACTACTTCTTACTGGCTATTACATCAACTTAGAAGCTTCATCTGTGTTCTACTATGGTGCTTTTAGTGTCTCCGCATACCGCAGCACGCGACATAGCTTTCAGACGATAAGTACAACCGTTTCAGAGAGAAGAGCGGCCAATGTGACGATCTGGCTTTAAGTCGATTCGATAACAAATGACGGAAACGGACGGATTTCTCAGGTTTTTACTACATATGAACACTTTTCACAATCTCCCGTGCAATTCGGCTGCTAGTCCTCCTTTCATGCAGAATCTTAAGGTCCTAGCTCATGTCCAAGGCACCAAAGCCAGCTAAAAGTCAATAGTCGATACCTAAAACTGGTACTAATTCTTATTGGCTATTACATCATGTTAGAAGCTTCATCTGTGTTCTACTATGGTGCTTTTAGTGTCTCCGCATACCGCAGCACGCGACATAGCTTTCAGACGATAAGTACAACCGTTTCAGAGAGAAGAGCGGCCAATGTGACGATCTGGCTTTAAGTCGATTCGATAACAAATGACGGAAACGGACGGATTTCTCAGGTTTTTAGTACATATGAACACTTTTCACATTCTCCCATTCAACTCGGCCGCAAGTCCTCCTTTCATGCAGAATCTTAAGGTCCTAGCTCATGTCCAAGGCACCAAAGCCAGCTAAAAAGTCAATAATCGATACCTAAAACTGGTCATGTACTAACCTTACTGGCTAATACATCATCTTTGAAGCTTCATCTGTGTTCTACTATGGTGCATTTAGTGTCTTCGCATACCGCAGCACGCGACGTAGCTTTCAGACGATAAGTACAACCGTTTCAGAGAGAGGAGCGGCCAATGTGACGATCTGGCTTTAAGTCGATTCAATAACAAATGACGAAAACGGACGGATTTCTCATGTTTTTACTACATATGAACACTTTTCACATTCTCCCGTGCAACGCGGCTGCTAGTCCTCCTTTAATGCAGAATCTTAAGGTCCTAGCTCATGTCCAAGGCACCAAAGCCAGCTAAAAAGTCAATAATCGATACCTAAAACTTGAATTGTACTACTTCTTACTGGCTATTACATCAACTTAGAAGCTTCATCTGTGTTCTGCTATGGTGATTTTAGTGTCTCCACGTACCGCAGCACGCGACATAGCTTTCAGACGATATGTAGAACCGTTTCAGAGAGAAGAGCGGCCAATGTGTCGACCTGGCTTTAAGTCGATTCGATAACAAATGACGAAAACAAACGGATTTCTCAGGTTTTTACAACATATGAACACTAATCACATTCTCCCATGCAACTCAGCTGCTAGTCCTCCTTTCATGCAGAATCTTAAGTTCCTAGCTCATGTCCAAGGCAGCAAAGCCAGCTAAAAAGTCAATAATCGATACCTAAAACTGGTATTGTACTAAATCTTACTTGCTATTACATCATCTTAGAAGCTTCATCTGTGTTCTACTATGGTGCTTTTAGTGTCTCCGCATACCGCAGCACGCGACATAGCTTTCAGACAATAAGTAGAGCCGTTTCAGAGAGAAAAGCGGCCAATGTGACGATCAGGCTTTAAGTCGATTCGATAACAAATGACGAAAACGGACGGATTTCTCAGGTTTTTACTACATATGAACACTTTTCACATTCTCCCTTGCTACTCGGCTGCTAGTCCTCCTTTCATGCAGAATCTTAAGGTCCTAGCTTATATCTAAGGCACCAAAGCCAGCTAAAAAGTCAATAATCGATATCTAAAATTTCAATTGTACTACTTCTTACTGGTTATTACATCAACTTAGAAGCTTCATCTGTGTTCTACTATGGTGCTATTAGTGTCTCCGCATACCGCAGCACGCGACATAGCTTTCAGACAATAAGTACAACCGTTTCAGAGAGAAAAGCGGCCAATGTGACGATCTGGCTTTAAGTCGATTCGATAACAAATGACGAAAACTGACGGATATCTCAGGTTTTTACTACATATGAAGACTTTTCACATCCTCCCGTTCAACTCGGCTGCTAGTACTCCTTTCATGCAGAATCGTAAGGTCCTAGCTCATGTCCAAGGCACCAAAGCCAGCTAAAAGTCAATAATCGATGCCTAAAACTTGAATTGTACTACTTCTTACTGGCTATTACATCTACTTAGAAGCTTCATCTGTGTTCTACTATGGTGATTTTAGTGTCTCCGCATACCGCAGCACACGACATAGCTTTGCAGACGATAAGTACAACCGTTTCAGAGAGAAGAGCGGCCAATGTGATGACCTGGCTTTAAGTTGATTCCGTAACAAATGACGAAAACGGACGGATTTCTCAGGTTTTTACTACATATGAACACTTTTCACATTCTCCAGTGCATTTCGGCTGCTAGTCCTCCGTTCATGCAGAATCTTAAGGTCCTAGCTCATGTCCAAGGCACCAAAGCCAGTTAAAAAGTCAATAATCGATACCTAAAACTGGTATTGTACTAATTCTTACTGGCTATTACATCATCTTATAAGCTTCATCTGTGTTTTACTATGGTGCTTTTAGTGTCTCCGCATACCGCAGCACGCGACATAGCTTTCAGACGATAAGTACAACCGTTTCAGAGAGAAGAGCGGCCAATGTGACGATCTGGCTTTAAGTCGATTCGATAACAAATGACGAAAACGGACGGATTTCTCAGGTTTTTACTACATATGTACACTTTTCACAATCTCCCGTGCAATTCGGCTGCTATTCCTCCTTTCATGCAGAATCTTAAGGTCCTAGCTCATGTCCAGGGCACCAAAGCCAGCTAAAAAGTCAATAATCGATACCTAAAACTGGTATTGTACTAATTCTTACTGGCTATTACATCATCTTAGAAGCTTCATCTGTGTTGTACTATGGTGCTTTAAGTGTCTCCGCATACCGCAGCACGCGACATAGCTTTCAGACGATAAGTACAACCGTTTCAGAGAGAAGAGCGGCCAATGTGACGATCTGGCTTTAAGTCGTTTCGATAACAAATGACGAAAACGGACGGATTTCTCAGGTTTTTACTACATATGAACACTTTTCACATTCTCCCGATCAACTCGGCTGCTAGTCCTCCTTTCATGCAGAATCTTAAGGTCCTAGCTCATGTCCGAAGCACCAAGCCAGCTAAAAAGTCAATAATCGATACCTAAAACTTGAATTGTACTACTTCTTACTGGCTATTACATCAACTTAGAAGCTTCATCTGTGTTCTACTATGGTGCTTTTAGTGTCTCCGCATACCGCAGCACGCGACATAGCTTTCAGACGATAAGTACAACCGTTTCAGAGAGAAGAGCGGCCAATGTGACGATCTGGCTTTAAGTCGATTCGATAACAAATGACGGAAACGGACGGATTTCTCAGGTTTTTACTACATATGAACACTTTTCACAATCTCCCGTGCAATTCGGCTGCTAGTCCTCCTTTCATGCAGAATCTTAAGGTCCTAGCTCATGTCCAAGGCACCAAAGCCAGCTAAAAGTCAATAGTCGATACCTAAAACTGGTACTAATTCTTATTGGCTATTACATCATGTTAGAAGCTTCATCTGTGTTCTACTATGGTGCTTTTAGTGTCTCCGCATACCGCAGCACGCGACATAGCTTTCAGACGATAAGTACAACCGTTTCAGAGAGAAGAGCGGCCAATGTGACGATCTGGCTTTAAGTCGATTCGATAACAAATGACGGAAACGGACGGATTTCTCAGGTTTTTACTACATATGAACACTTTTCACATTCTCCCATTCAACTCGGCCGCAAGTCCTCCTTTCATGCAGAATCTTAAGGTCCTAGCTCATGTCCAAGGCACCAAAGCCAGCTAAAAAGTCAATAATCGATACCTAAAACTGGTCATGTACTAACCTTACTGGCTAATACATCATCTTTGAAGCTTCATCTGTGTTCTACTATGGTGCTTTTAGTGTCTTCGCATACCGCAGCACGCGACGTAGCTTTCAGACGATAAGTACAACCGTTTCAGAGAGAGGAGCGGCCAATGTGACGATCTGGCTTTAAGTCGATTCAATAACAAATGACGAAAACGGACGGATTTCTCATGTTTTTATTACATATGAACACTTTTCACATTCTCCCGTGCAACGCGGCTGCTAGTCCTCCTTTAATGCAGAATCTTAAGGTCCTAGCTCATGTCCAAGGCACCAAAGCCAGCTAAAAAGTCAATAATCGATACCTAAAACTTGAATTGTACTACTTCTTACTGGCTATTACATCAACTTAGAAGCTTCATCTGTGTTCTGCTATGGTGATTTTAGTGTCTCCACGTACCGCAGCACGCGACATAGCTTTCAGACGATATGTAGAACCGTTTCAGAGAGAAGAGCGGCCAATGTGTCGATCTGGCTTTAAGTCGATTCGATAACAAATGACGAAAACAAACGGATTTCTCAGGTTTTTACAACATATGAACACTAATCACATTCTCCCATGCAACTCAGCTGCTAGTCCTCCTTTCATGCAGAATCTTAAGTTCCTAGCTCATGTCCAAGGCAGCAAAGCCAGCTAAAAAGTCAATAATCGATACCTAAAACTGGTATTGTACTAAATCTTACTTGCTATTACATCATCTTAGAAGCTTCATCTGTGTTCTACTATGGTGCTTTTAGTGTCTCCGCATACCGCAGCACGCGACATAGCTTTCAGACAATAAGTAGAGCCGTTTCAGAGAGAAAAGCGGCCAATGTGACGATCAGGCTTTAAGTCGATTCGATAACAAATGACGAAAACGGACGGATTTCTCAGGTTTTTACTACATATGAACACTTTTCACATTCTCCCTTGCTACTCGGCTGCTAGTCCTCCTTTCATGCAGAATCTTAAGGTCCTAGCTTATATCTAAGGCACCAAAGCCAGCTAAAAAGTCAATAATCGATATCTAAAATTTCAATTGTACTACTTCTTACTGGTTATTACATCAACTTAGAAGCTTCATCTGTGTTCTACTATGGTGCTATTAGTGTCTCCGCATACCGCAGCACGCGACATAGCTTTCAGACAATAAGTACAACCGTTTCAGAGAGAAAAGCGGCCAATGTGACGATCTGGCTTTAAGTCGATTCGATAACAAATGACGAAAACTGACGGATATCTCAGGTTTTGACTACATATGAAGACTTTTCACATCCTCCCGTTCAACTCGGCTGCTAGTACTCCTTTCATGCAGAATCGTAAGGTCCTAGCTCATGTCCAAGGCACCAAAGCCAGCTAAAAGTCAATAATCGATGCCTAAAACTTGAATTGTACTACTTCTTACTGGCTATTACATCTACTTAGAAGCTTCATCTGTGTTCTACTATGGTGATTTTAGTGTCTCCGCATACCGCAGCACACGACATAGCTTTGCAGACGATAAGTACAACCGTTTCAGAGAGAAGAGCGGCCAATGTGATGACCTGGCTTTAAGTTGATTCCGTAACAAATGACGAAAACGGACGGATTTCTCAGGTTTTTACTACATATGAACACTTTTCACATTCTCCAGTGCATTTCGGCTGCTAGTCCTCCGTTCATGCAGAATCTTAAGATCCTAGCTCATGTCCAAGGCACCAAAGCCAGTTAAAAAGTCAATAATCGATACCTAAAACTGGTATTGTACTAATTCTTACTGGCTATTACATCATCTTATAAGCTTCATCTGTGTTTTACTATGGTGCTTTTAGTGTCTCCGCATACCGCAGCACGCGACATAACTTTCAGACGATAAGTACAACCGTTTCAGAGAGAAGAGCGGCCAATGTGACGATCTGGCTTTAAGTCGATTCGATAACAAATGACGAAAACGGACGGATTTCTCAGGTTTTTACTACATATGAACACTTTTCACATTCTCCCATGCAACTCGGCTGCTAGTCCTCCGTTCATGCAGAATCTTAGGGTCCTAGCTCATGTCCAAGGCACCAAAGCCAGCTAAAAAGTCAGTAATCGATACCTAAAACTGGTATTGTACTAATTCTTACTGGCTATTACATCATCTTATAAGCTTCATCTGTGTTCTACTATGGTGCTTTTAGTGTCTCCGCATACCGCAGCACGCGACATAGCTTTCAGACGATAAGTACAACCGTTTCAGAGAGAAGAGCGGCCAATGTGACGATCTGGCTTTAAGTCGATTCGATAACAAATGACGAAAACGGACGGATTTCACAGGTTTTTACTACATATGAACACTTTTCACATTCTCCCATGCAACTCGGCTGCTAGTCCTCCTTTCATGCAGAATCTTATGGTCCTAGCTCATGTCCAAGGCACCAAAGCCAGCTAAAAAGTCAATAATCGATACCTAAAACTTGAGTTGTACTACTTCTTACTAGCTATTACATCAACTTAGAAGTTCCATCTGTGTTCTACAATGGTGCTTTTAGTGTCTCCACATACCGCAGCACGCGACATAGCTTTGCAGACGATAAGTACAACCGTTTCAGAGAGAAGAGCGGCTAATGTGACGATCTGGCTTTCAGTCGATTCGATAACAAATGACGAAAACGGACGGATTTCTCAGGTTTTTACTACATATGAACACTTTTCACATTCTCCCTTGCTACTCGGCTGCTAGTCATCCTTTCATGCAGAATCTTAAGGTCCTAGCTCATGTCCAAGGCACCAAAGAATGGTAAAAAGTCAATAATCGATATCTAAAATTTCACTTGTACTACTTCTTACTGGCTATTACATCAACTTAGAAGCGTCATCTGTGTTCTACTATGGTGCTTTTAGTGTCTCCGCATACCGCAGCACGCGACATAGCTTTGCAGACGATAAGTACAACCGTTTCAGAAAGAAGAGCGGCCAATGTGACGATCTGGCTTTAAGTAGATTCCATAACAAATGACGAATACGGACGAATTTCTCAGGTTTTTACTACATATGAACACTTTTCACAATCTCGCGTGCAATTCGGCTGCTAGTCCTCCTTTCATGCAGAATCTTAAGGTCCTAGCTCATGTCCAAGGCACCAAAGCCAGCTAAAAAGTCAATAATCGATACCTAAATCTGGTATTGTACTAATACTTACTGGCTATTACATCATCTTAGAAGCTTCATCTGTGTTCTACTATGGTGCTTTTAGTGTCTCCGCATACCGCAGCACGCGACATAGCTTTCAGACGATAAGTACAACTGTTTCAGAGAGAAGAGCGGCTAATGTGACGATCTGGCTTTCAGTCGATTCGATAACAAATGACGAAAACGGACGGATTTCTCAGGTTTTTACTACATATGAACACTTTTCACATCCTCCCGTGCAACTCGGCTGCTAGTCCTCCTTTCATGCAGAATCTTAAGGTCCTAGCTCATGTCCAAGGCACCAAAGCCAGCTAAAAAGTCAATAATCGATACTTAATACTTGAATTGTACTACTTCTTACTGGCTATTACATCATCTTAGAAGCTTCATCTGTGTTCTACTATGGTGCTTTTAGTGTCTCCGCATACCGCAGCACGCGACATAGCTTTGCAGACGATAAGTACAACCGTTTCAGAAAGAAGAGCGGCCAATGTGACGATCTGGCTTTAAGTAGATTCCAAAACAAATGACGAATACGGACGAATTTCTCAGGTTTTTACTACATATGAACACTTTTCACAATCTCGCGTGCAATTCGGCTGCTAGTCCTCCTTTCATGCAGAATCTTAAGGTCCTAGCTCATGTCCAAGGCACCAAAGCCAGCTAAAAAGTCAATAATCGATACCTAAATCTGGTATTGTACTAATACTTACTAGCTATTACATCATCTTAGAAGCTTCATCTGTGTTCTACTATGGTGCTTTTAGTGTCTCCGCATACCGCAGCACGCGACATAGCTTTCAGACGATAAGTACAACTGTTTCAGAGAGAAGAGCGGCCAATGTGACGATCTGGCTTTAAGTCGATTCGATAACAAATGACGAAAACGGACGGATTTCTCAGGTTTTTACTACATATGAACACTTTTCACATTCTCCCATGCAACTCGGCTGCTAGTCCTCCTTTCATGCAGAATCTTAAGGTCCTAGCTCATGTCCAAGGCACCAAAGCCAGCTAAAAAGTCAATAATCGATACCTAAAACTTGAATTGTATTACTTCTTACTGGCTATTACATCAACTTAGAAGCCTCATCTGTGTTCTACGATGGTGATTTTAGTGTCTCCGCATACCGCAGCACGCGACATAGCTTTGCAGACGATAAGTACAACCGTTTCAGAGAGCAGAGCGGCCAATATGACGAACTGGCTTGAAGACGATTCGATAATAAATGACGATAACGAACGGATTTCTCAGGTTTTTACTACGTATGAACACTTTTCACATTTTCCCGTGCAACTCGGCTGCTAGTCCTCCTTTCATGCAGAATCTTAAGGTCCTAACTCATGTCCAAGGCACCAAAGCCAGCTAAAAAGTCAATAATCGATACCTAAAACTGGTATTGTACTAATCCTTACTAGCTATTACATCATCTTTAAGCTTCATCTGTGTTCTACTATGGTGCTTTTAGTGTCTCCGCATACCGCAGCACGCGACGTAGCTTTCTGACGATAAGTACAACCGTTTCAGAGAGAAGAGCGGCCAATGTGACGATCTTTCTTTAAGTCGATTCAATAACAAATGACGAAAACGGACGGATTTCTCAGGTTTTTACTACATATGAACACTTTTCACAATCTCGCGTGCAACGCGGCTGCTAGTCCTCCTTTAATGCAGAATCTTAAGGTCCTAGCTCATGTCCAAGGCACCAAAGCCAGCTAAAAAGTCAATAATCGATACCTAAAACTTGAATTGTACTACCTTTTACTGGCTATTACATCAACTTAGAAGCTTCATCAGTGTTCTACTATGGTGATTTTAGTGTCTCCACATACCGCAGCACGCGACATAGCTTTCAGACGATATGTAGAACCGTTTCAGAGAGAAGAGCGGTCAATGTGTCGATCTGGCTTTAAGTCGATTCGATAACAAATGACGAAAACGGACGGATTTCTCAGGTTTTTACTACATAAGAACACTTTTCACATCCTCCTGTGCAACTCAGCTGCTAGTCCTCCTTTCATGCAGAATCGTAAGGTCCTAGCTCATGTCCAAGGAACCAAAGCCAGCTCAAAAGTCAATAATCGATACCTAAAACTTGAATTGTACTACTTCTTACTGGCTATTACATCATCTTAGAAGCTTCATCTGTGTTCTACTATGGTGCTTTTAGTGTCTCCGCATACCGCAGCACGCGACATAGCTTTCAGACGACAAGTACAACCGTTTCAGAGAGAAGAGCGGCCAATGTGACGACCTGGCTTTAAGTCGATTCGATAACAAATGACGAAAACGGACGGATTTCTCAGGTTTTTACTACATATGAAGACTTTTCACTTCCTCCCGTTCAACTCGGCTGCTAGTACTCCTTTCATGAAGAATCGTAAGGTCCTAGCTCATGTCCAAGGCGCCAAAGCCAGCTAAAAGTCAATAATCGATGCCTAAAACTTGAATTGTACTACTTCTTACTGGCTATTACATCAACTTAGAAGCTTCATCTGTGTTGTACTATGGTGCTTTAAGTGTCTCCGCATACCGCAGCACGCGACATAGCTTTCAGACGATAAGTACAACCGTTTCAGAGAGAAGAGCGGCCAATGTGACGATCTGGCTTTAAGTCGTTTCGATAACAAATGACGAAAACGGACGGATTTCTCAGGTTTTTACTACATATGAACACTTTTCACATTCTCCCGATCAACTCGGCTGCTAGTCCTCCTTTCATGCAGAATCTTAAGGTCCTAGCTCATGTCCGAAGCACCAAGCCAGCTAAAAAGTCAATAATCGATACCTAAAACTTGAATTGTACTACTTCTTACTGGCTATTACATCAACTTAGAAGCTTCATCTGTGTTATACTATGGTGCTTTTAGTGTCTCCGCATACCGCAGCACGCGACATAGCTTTCAGACGATAAGTACAACCGTTTCAGAGAGAAGAGCGGCCAATGTGACGATCTGGCTTTAAGTCGATTCGATAACAAATGACGGAAACGGACGGATTTCTCAGGTTTTTACTACATATGAACACTTTTCACAATCTCCCGTGCAATTCGGCTGCTAGTCCTCCTTTCATGCAGAATCTTAAGGTCCTAGCTCATGTCCAAGGCACCAAAGCCAGCTAAAAGTCAATAGTCGATACCTAAAACTGGTACTAATTCTTATTGGCTATTACATCATGTTAGAAGCTTCATCTGTGTTCTACTATGGTGCTTTTCGTGTCTCCGCATACCGCAGCACGCGACATAGCTTTCAGACGATATGTAGAACCGTTTCAGAGAGAAGAGCGGTCAATGTGTCGATCTGGCTTTAAGTCGATTCGATAACAAATGACGAAAACGGACGGATTTCTCAGGTTTTTACTACATAAGAACACTTTTCACATCCTCCTGTGCAACTCAGCTGCTAGTCCTCCTTTCATGCAGAATCGTAAGGTCCTAGCTCATGTCCAAGGAACCAAAGCCAGCTCAAAAGTCAATAATCGATACCTAAAACTTGAATTGTACTACTTCTTACTGGCTATTACATCATCTTAGAAGCTTCATCTGTGTTCTACTATGGTGCTTTTAGTGTCTCCGCATACCGCAGCACGCGACATAGCTTTCAGACGACAAGTACAACCGTTTCAGAGAGAAGAGCGGCCAATGTGACGACCTGGCTTTAAGTCGATTCGATAACAAATGACGAAAACGGACGGATTTCTCAGGTTTTTACTACATATGAAGACTTTTCACTTCCTCCCGTTCAACTCGGCTGCTAGTACTCCTTTCATGAAGAATCGTAAGGTCCTAGCTCATGTCCAAGGCGCCAAAGCCAGCTAAAAGTCAATAATCGATGCCTAAAACTTGAATTGTACTACTTCTTACTGGCTATTACATCAACTTAGAAGCTTCATCTGTGTTGTACTATGGTGCTTTAAGTGTCTCCGCATACCGCAGCACGCGACATAGCTTTCAGACGATAAGTACAACCGTTTCAGAGAGAAGAGCGGCCAATGTGACGATCTGGCTTTAAGTCGTTTCGATAACAAATGACGAAAACGGACGGATTTCTCAGGTTTTTACTACATATGAACACTTTTCACATTCTCCCGATCAACTCGGCTGCTAGTCCTCCTTTCATGCAGAATCTTAAGGTCCTAGCTCATGTCCGAAGCACCAAGCCAGCTAAAAAGTCAATAATCGATACCTAAAACTTGAATTGTACTACTTCTTACTGGCTATTACATCAACTTAGAAGCTTCATCTGTGTTATACTATGGTGCTTTTAGTGTCTCCGCATACCGCAGCACGCGACATAGCTTTCAGACGATAAGTACAACCGTTTCAGAGAGAAGAGCGGCCAATGTGACGATCTGGCTTTAAGTCGATTCGATAACAAATGACGGAAACGGACGGATTTCTCAGGTTTTTACTACATATGAACACTTTTCACAATCTCCCGTGCAATTCGGCTGCTAGTCCTCCTTTCATGCAGAATCTTAAGGTCCTAGCTCATGTCCAAGGCACCAAAGCCAGCTAAAAGTCAATAGTCGATACCTAAAACTGGTACTAATTCTTATTGGCTATTACATCATGTTAGAAGCTTCATCTGTGTTCTACTATGGTGCTTTTCGTGTCTCCGCATACCGCAGCACGCGACATAGCTTTCAGACGATAAGTACAACCGTTTCAGAGAGAAGAGCGGCCAATGTGACGATCTGGCTTTAAGTCGATTCGATAACAAATGACGGAAACGGACGGATTTCTCAGGTTTCTACTACATATGAACACTTTTCACATTCTCCCATTCAACTCGGCTGCAAGTCCTCCTTTCATGCAGAATCTTAAGGTCCTAGCTCATGTCCAAGGCACCAAAGCCAGCTAAAAAGTCAATAATCGATACCTAAAACTGGTCATGTACTAACCTTACTGGCTAATACATCATCTTTGAAGCTTCATCTGTGTTCTACTATGGTGCTTTTAGTGTCTTCGCATACCGCAGCACGCGACGTAGCTTTCAGACGATAAGTACAACCGTTTCAGAGAGAGGAGCGGCCAATGTGACGATCTGGCTTTAAGTCGATTCAATAACAAATGACGAAAACGGACGGATTTCTCATGTTTTTACTACATATGAACACTTTTCACATTCTCCCGCGCAACGCGGCTGCTAGTCCTCCTTTAATGCAGAATCTTAAGGTCCTAGCTCATGTCCAAGGCACCAAAGCCAGCTAAAAAGTCAATAATCGATACCTAAAACTTGAATTGTACTACTTCTTACTGGCTATTACATCAACTTAGAAGCTTCATCTGTGTTCTGCTATGGTGATTTTAGTGTCTCCACGTACCGCAGCACGCGACATAGCTTTCAGACGATATGTAGAACCGTTTCAGAGAGAAGAGCGGCCAATGTGTCGATCTGGCTTTAAGTCGATTCGATAACAAATGACGAAAACAAACGGATTTCTCAGGTTTTTACAACATATGAACACTTATCACATTCTCCCATGCAACTCAGCTGCTAGTCCTCCTTTCATGCAGAATCTTAAGTTCCTAGCTCATGTCCAAGGCAGCAAAGCCAGCTAAAAAGTCAATAATCGATACCTAAAACTGGTATTGTACTAAATCTTACTTGCTATTACATCATCTTAGAAGCTTCATCTGTGTTCTACTATGGTGCTTTTAGTGTCTCCGCATACCGCAGCACGCGACATAGCTTTCAGACAATAAGTAGAGCCGTTTCAGAGAGAAAAGCGGCCAATGTGACGATCAGGCTTTAAGTCGATTCGATAACAAATGACGAAAACGGACGGATTTCTCAGGTTTTTACTACATATGAACACTTTTCACATTCTCCCTTGCTACTCGGCTGCTAATCCTCCTTTCATGCAGAATCTTAAGGTCCTAGCTTATGTCTAAGGCACCAAAGCCAGCTAAAAAGTCAATAATCGATATCTAAAATTTCAATTGTACTACTTCTTACTGGTTATTACATCAACTTAGAAGCTTCATCTGTGTTCTACTATGGTGCTATTAGTGTCTCCGCATACCGCAGCACGCGACATAGCTTTCAGACAATAAGTACAACCGTTTCAGAGAGAAAAGCGGCCAATGTGACGATCTGGCTTTAAGTCGATTCGATAACAAATGACGAAAACTGACGGATATCTCAGGTTTTTACTACATATGAAGACTTTTCACATCCTCCCGTTCAACTCGGCTGCTAGTACTCCTTTCATGCAGAATCGTAAGGTCCTAGCTCATGTCCAAGGCACCAAAGCCAGCTAAAAGTCAATAATCGATGCCTAAAACTTGAATTGTACTACTTCTTACTGGCTATTACATCTACTTAGAAGCTTCATCTGTGTTCTACTATGGTGATTTTAGTGTCTCCGCATACCGCAGCACACGACATAGCTTTGCAGACGATAAGTACAACCGTTTCAGAGAGAAGAGCGGCCAATGTGATGACCTGGCTTTAAGTTGATTCCACACTAGATCGCGTGTTTTGTTGTTGAGAGAGATACACTAGATCGCGTGTTATTCTCCCATGCAACTCGGCTGCTAGTCCTCCTTTCATGCAGAATCTTATGGTCCTAGCTCATGTCCAAGGCACCAAAGCCAGCTAAAAAGTCAATAATCGATACCTAAAACTTGAGTTGTACTACTTCTTACTAGCTATTACATCAACTTAGAAGTTTCATCTGTGTTCTACAATGGTGCTTTTAGTGTCTCCCCCATACCGCAGCACGCGACATAGCTTTGCAGACGATAAGTACAACCGTTTCAGAGAGAAGAGCGGCCAATGTGACGATCTGGCTTTAAGTCGATTCGATAACAAATGACGAAAACGGACGGATTTCTCAGGTTTTTACTACATATGAACACTTTTCACCTTCTCCCCCGTGCAACTTGGCTGCTAGTCCTCCTTTCATGCAGAATCTTAAGGTTTTAGCTCACGTCCAATGCACCAAAGCCAGCTAAAAAGTCAATAATCGATACCTAAAACTTGGATTGTACTACTTCTTACTGGCTATTACATCAACTTAGAAGCTTCATCTGTGTTCTACTATGGTGCTATTAGTGTCTCCGCATACCGCAGCACGCGACATAGCTTTGCAGACGATAAGTACAACCGTTTCAGAGAGAAGAGTGGCCAATGTGACGATCTGGCTTTAAGTCGATTCGATAACAAAAGACGAAAACGGACGGATTTCTCAGGTTTTTACTACATATGAACACTTTTCACCTTCTCCCCGTGCAACTTGGCTGCTAGTCCTCCTTTCATGCAGAATCTTAAGGTCTTAGCTCACGTCCAATGCACCAAAGCCAGCTAAAAAGTCAATAATCGATACCTAAAACTTGGATTGTACTACTTCTTACTGGCTATTACATCAACTTAGAAGCTTCATCTGTGTTCTACTATTTTGCTATTAGTGTCTCAGCATAACGCAGCTCGCGACATAGCTTTGCAGGCGATAAGTACAACCGTTTCGGAGCGAAGAGCGGCCAATGTGACGATCTGGCTTTAAGTCGATTCGATAACAAATGACGAAAACGGACGAATTTCTCAGGTTTTTACTACATATGAACACTTTTCACAATCTCGCGTGCAATTCGGCTGCTAGTCCTCCTTTCATGCAGAATCTTAAGGTCCTAGCTCATGTCCAAGGCACCAAAGCCAGCTAAAAAGTCAATAATCGATACCTAAATCTGGTATTGTACTAATTCTTACTGGCTATTACATCATCTTAGAAGCTTCATCTGTGTTCTACTATGGTGCTTTTAGTGTCTCCGCATACTGCAGCACGCGACATAGCTTTCAGGACGATAAGTACAACAGTTTCAGAGAGAAGAGTGGCCAATGTGACGATCTGGCTTTAAGTCGATTCGATAACAAATGACGAATACAGACGGATTTCTCAGGTTTTTACTAAATATGAACACTTTTCTCATTCTCCCGTGCAACTCGGCTGCTAGTCCTCCTTTCATGCAGAATCTTAAGGTCCTAGCTCATGTCCAAGGCACCAAAGCCAGCTAAAAAGTCAATAATCGACACTTAAAACTTGAATTGTACTACTTCTTACTGGTTATTACATCAACTTAGAAGCTTCATCTGTGTTCTACAATGGTGCTTTTAGTGTCTCCGCATACCGCAGCACGCGACATAGCTTTCAGAAGATAAGTACAAACCGTTTCAGAGAGAAGAGCAGCTAATGTGACGATCTGGCTTTAAGTCGATTCGATAACAAATGACGAAAACGGACGGATTTCTCAGGTTTTTACTACATATGAACACTTTTCACATTCTCTCGTGCATCTCGGCTGCTAGTCCTCGTTTCATGCAGAATCTTATGGTCCTAGCTCATGTCCAAGGCACCAAAGCCAGCTAAAAAGTCAATAATCGATACCTAGTACTTGAGATGTACTACTTCTTACTGGCTATTACATCAACTCAGAAGCTTCATCTGTGTTCTACTATGGGGCTTTTAGTGCCTCCACATACCGCAGCACGCGACATAGCTTTGCAGACGATAAGTACAAACCGTTTCAGAGAGAAGAGCGGCCAATGTGAAGATCTGGCTTTAAGTCGATTCGATAACAAATGACGAAAACGGACGGATTTCTCAGGTTTTTACTACATATGAACACTTTTCACCTTCTCCCGTGCAACTTGGCTGCTAGTCCTCCTTTCATGCAGAATCTTAAGGTTTTAGCTCACGTCCAATGCACCAAAGCCAGCTAAAAAGTCAATAATCGATACCTAAAACTTGGATTGTACTACTTCTTACTGGCTATTACATCAACTTAGAAGCTTCATCTGTGTTCTACTATGGTGCTATTAGTGTCTCCGCATACCGCAGCACGCGACATAGCTTTGCAGACGATAAGTACAAACCGTTTCAGAGAGCAGAGCGGCCAATATGACGAACTGGCTTGAAGACGATTCGATAATAAATGACGATAACGAACGGATTTCTCAGGTTTTTACTACGTATGAACACTTTTCACATTTTCCCGTGCAACTCGGCTGCTAGTCCTCCTTTCATGCAGAATCTTAAGGTCCTAACTCATGTCCAAGGCACCAAAGCCAGCTAAAAAGTCAATAATCGATACCTAAAACTGGTATTGTACTAATCCTTACTAGCTATTACATCATCTTTAAGCTTCATCTGTGTTCTACTATGGTGCTTTTAGTGTCTCCGCATACCGCAGCACGCGACGTAGCTTTCTGACGATAAGTACAACCGTTTCAGAGAGAAGAGCGGCCAATGTGACGATCTTTCTTTAAGTCGATTCAATAACAAATGACGAAAACGGACGGATTTCTCAGGTTTTTACTACATATGAACACTTTTCACAATCTCGCGTGCAACGCGGCTGCTAGTCCTCCTTTAATGCAGAATCTTAAGGTCCTAGCTCATGTCCAAGGCACCAAAGCAAGCTAAAAAGTCAATAATCGATACCTAAAACTTGAATTGTACTACCTTTTACTGGCTATTACATCAACTTAGAAGCTTCATCAGTGTTCTACTATGGTGATTTTAGTGTCTCCACATACCGCAGCACGCGACATAGCTTTCAGACGATATGTAGAACCGTTTCAGAGAGAAGAGCGGTCCAATGTGTCGATCTGGCTTTAAGTCGATTCGATAACAAATGACGAAAACGGACGGATTTCTCAGGTTTTTACTACATAAGAACACTTTTCACATCCTCCTGTGCAACTCAGCTGCTAGTCCTCCTTTCATGCAGAATCGTAAGGTCCTAGCTCATGTCCAAGGCACCAAAGCCAGCTCAAAAGTCAATAATCGATACCTAAAACTTGAATTGTACTACTTCTTACTGGCTATTACATCATCTTAGAAGCTTCATCTGTGTTCTACTATGGTGCTTTTAGTGTCTCCGCATACCGCAGCACGCGACATAGCTTTCAGACGACAAGTACAACCGTTTCAGAGAGAAGAGCGGCCAATGTGACGACCTGGCTTTAAGTCGATTCGATAACAAATGACGAAAACGGACGGATTTCTCAGGTTTTTACTACATATGAAGACTTTTCACTTCCTCCCGTTCAACTCGGCTGCTAGTACTCCTTTCATGCAGAATCGTAAGGTCCTAGCTCATGTCCAAGGCGCCAAAGCCAGCTAAAAGTCAATAATCGATGCCTAAAACTTGAATTGTACTACTTCTTACTGGCTATTACATCTACTTAGAAGCTTCATCTGTGTTCTACTATGGTGAGTTTAGTGTCTCCGCATACCGCAGCACACGACATAGCTTTGCAGACGATAAGTACAACCGTTTCAGAGAGAAGAGCGGCCAATGTGATGACCTGGCTTTAAGTTGATTCCGTAACAAATGACGAAAACGGACGGATTTCTGAGGTTTTTACTACATATGAACACTTTTCACATTCTCCCCATGCAACTCGGCTGCTAGTCCTCCGTTCCTGCAGAATCTTAGGGTCCTAGGTCATGTCCAAGGCAACAAAGCCAGCTAAAAAGTCAATAATCGATACCTAAAACTGGTATTGTACTAATTCTTACTGGCTATTACATCATCTTATAAGCTTCATCTGTGTTCTACTATGGTGCTTTTAGTGTCTCCGCATACCGCAGCACGCGACATAGCTTTCAGACGATAAGTACAACCGTTTCAGAGAGAAGAGCGGCCAATGTGACGATCTGGCTTTAAGTCGATTCGATAACAAATGAAAACGGACGGATTTCACAAGTTTTTACTACATATGAACACTTTTCACATTCTGCCATGCAACTCGGCTGCTAGTCCTCCTTTCATGCAGTATCTTATGGTCCTAGCTCATGTCCAATGCACCAAAGCCAGCTAAAAAGTCAATAATCGATACCTAAAACTTGGATTGTACTACTTCTTACTGGCTATTACATCAACTTAAAAGCTTCATCTGTGTTCTACTATGGTGCTATTAGTGTCTCCGCATAACGCAGCTCGCGACATAGCTTTGCAGGCGATAAGTACAACCGTTTCGGAGCGAAGAGCGGCCAATGTGACGATCTGGCTTTAAGTCGATTCGATAACAAATGACGAAAACGGACGAATTTCTCAGGTTTTTACTACATATGAACACTTTTCACAATCTCGCGTGCAATTCGGCTGCTAGTCCTCCTTTCATGCAGAATCTTAAGGTCCTAGCTCATGTCCAAGACACCAAAGCCAGCTAAAAAGTTAATAATCGATACCTAAATCTGGTATTGTACTAATTCTTACTGGCTATTACATCATCTTAGAAGCTTCATCTGTGTTCTACTATGGTGCTTTTAGTGTCTCCGCATACCGCAGCACGCGACATAGCTTTCAGACGATAAGTACAACCGATTCAGAGAGAAGAGCGGCCAATGTGACAATCTGGCTTTAAGTCGATTCGATAACAAATGACGAATACAGACGGATTTCTCAGGTTTTTACTACATATGAACACTTTTCACACTCTCTCGTGCAACTCGGCATGCTAGTCCTCGTTTCATGCAGAATCTTATGGTCCTAGCTCATGTCCAAGGCACCAAAGCCAGCTAAAAAGTCAATAATCGATACCTAGTACTTGAGATGTACTACTTCTTACTGGCTATTACATCAACTCAGAAGCTTCATCTGTGTTCTACTATGGTGCTTTTAGATCCTCCACATACCGCAGCACGCGACATAGCTTTGCAGACGATAAGTACAACCGTTTCAGAGAGAAGAGCGGCCAATGTGACGATCTGGCTTTAAGTCGATTCGATAACAAATGACGAAAACGGACGGATTTCACAGGTTTTTACTACATATGAACACTTTTCACATTCTCCCATGCAACTCGGCTGCTAGTCCTCCTTTCATGCAGAATCTTATGGTCCTAGCTCATGTCCAAGGCACCAAAGCCAGCTAAAAAGTCAATAATCGATACCTAAAACTTGAGTTGTACTACTTCTTACTAGCTATTACATCAACTTAGAAGTTTCATCTGTGTTCTACAATGGTGCTTTTAGTGTCTCCCCATACCGCAGCACGCGACATAGCTTTGCAGACGATAAGTACAACCGTTTCAGAGAGAAGAGCGGCCAATGTGACGATCTGGCTTTAAGTCGATTCGATAACAAATGACGAAAACGGACGGATTTCTCAGGTTTTTACTACATATGAACACTTTTCACCTTCTCCCGTGCAACTTGGCTGCTAGTCCTCCTTTCATGCAGAATCTTAAGGTTTTAGCTCACGTCCAATGCACCAAAGCCAGCTAAAAAGTCAATAATCGATACCTAAAACTTGGATTGTACTACTTCTTACTGGCTATTACATCAACTTAGAAGCTTCATCTGTGTTCTACTATGGTGCTATTAGTGTCTCCGCATACCGCAGCACGCGACATAGCTTTGCAGACGATAAGTACAACCGTTTCAGAGAGAAGAGTGGCCAATGTGACGATCTGGCTTTAAGTCGATTCGATAACAAAAGACGAAAACGGACGGATTTCTCAGGTTTTTACTACATATGAACACTTTTCACCTTCTCCCGTGCAACTTGGCTGCTAGTCCTCCTTTCATGCAGAATCTTAAGGTCTTAGCTCACGTCCAATGCACCAAAGCCAGCTAAAAAGTCAATAATCGATACCTAAAACTTGGATTGTACTACTTCTTACTGGCTATTACATCAACTTAGAAGCTTCATCTGTGTTCTACTATTTTGCTATTAGTGTCTCAGCATAACGCAGCTCGCGACATAGCTTTGCAGGCGATAAGTACAACCGTTTCGGAGCGAAGAGCGGCCAATGTGACGATCTGGCTTTAAGTCGATTCGATAACAAATGACGAAAACGGACGAATTTCTCAGGTTTTTACTACATATGAACACTTTTCACAATCTCGCGTGCAATTCGGCTGCTAGTCCTCCTTTCATGCAGAATCTTAAGGTCCTAGCTCATGTCCAAGGCACCAAAGCCAGCTAAAAAGTCAATAATCGATACCTAAATCTGGTATTGTACTAATTCTTACTGGCTATTACATCATCTTAGAAGCTTCATCTGTGTTCTACTATGGTGCTTTTAGTGTCTCCGCATACTGCAGCACGCGACATAGCTTTCAGACGATAAGTACAACAGTTTCAGAGAGAAGAGTGGCCAATGTGACGATCTGGCTTTAAGTCGATTCGATAACAAATGACGAATACAGACGGATTTCTCAGGTTTTTACTAAATATGAACACTTTTCTCATTCTCCCGTGCAACTCGGCTGCTAGTCCTCCTTTCATGCAGAATCTTAAGGTCCTAGCTCATGTCCAAGGCACCAAAGCCAGCTAAAAAGTCAATAATCGACACTTAAAACTTGAATTGTACTACTTCTTACTGGTTATTACATCAACTTAGAAGCTTCATCTGTGTTCTACAATGGTGCTTTTAGTGTCTCCGCATACCGCAGCACGCGACATAGCTTTCAGAAGATAAGTACAACCGTTTCAGAGAGAAGAGCAGCTAATGTGACGATCTGGCTTTAAGTCGATTCGATAACAAATGACGAAAACGGACGGATTTCTCAGGTTTTTACTACATATGAACACTTTTCACATTCTCTCGTGCATCTCGGCTGCTAGTCCTCGTTTCATGCAGAATCTTATGGTCCTAGCTCATGTCCAAGGCACCAAAGCCAGCTAAAAAGTCAATAATCGATACCTAGTACTTGAGATGTACTACTTCTTACTGGCTATTACATCAACTCAGAAGCTTCATCTGTGTTCTACTATGGGGCTTTTAGTGCCTCCACATACCGCAGCACGCGACATAGCTTTGCAGACGATAAGTACAACCGTTTCAGAGAGAAGAGCGGCCAATGTGAAGATCTGGCTTTAAGTCGATTCGATAACAAATGACGAAAACGGACGGATTTCTCAGGTTTTTACTACATATGAACACTTTTCACCTTCTCCCGTGCAACTTGGCTGCTAGTCCTCCTTTCATGCAGAATCTTAAGGTTTTAGCTCACGTCCAATGCACCAAAGCCAGCTAAAAAGTCAATAATCGATACCTAAAACTTGGATTGTACTACTTCTTACTGGCTATTACATCAACTTAGAAGCTTCATCTGTGTTCTACTATGGTGCTATTAGTGTCTCCGCATACCGCAGCACGCGACATAGCTTTGCAGACTATAAGTACAACCGTTTCAGAGAGAAGAGCGGCCAATGTGACGATCTGGCTTTAAGTAGATTCCATAACAAATGACGAAAACGGACGGATTTCTCAGGTTTTTACTACATATGAACACTTTTCACATTCTCCCGTGCAACTCGGCTGCTAGTCCTCCTTTCATGCAGAATCGTATGGTCCTAGCTCATGTCCAAGGCACCAAAACCAGCTAAAAAGTCAATAATCGATACCTAGAACTTGCGTTGTACTACTTCTTACTGGCTATTACATCATCTTAGAAGCTTCATCTGTGTTCTACTATGGTGCTTTTAGTGTCTCCGCATGCCGCAGCACGCGACATAGCTTTCAGACGATAAGTACAACCGATTCAGAGAGAAGAGCGGCCAATGTGACAATCTGGCTTTAAGTCGATTCGATAACAAATGACGAATACAGACGGATTTCTCAGGTTTTTACTACATATGAACACTTTTCACACTCTCTCGTGCAACTCGGCATGCTAGTCCTCGTTTCATGCAGAATCTTATGGTCCTAGCTCATGTCCAAGGCACCAAGCCAACTAAAAAGTCAATAATCGATATCTAGAACTTGAGATGTACTACTTCTTACTGGCTATTACATCAACTTAGAAGCTTCATCTGTGTTCTACTATGGTGCTTTTAGAGTCTCCACATACCGCAACACGCGACATAGCTTTGCAGACGATATGTACAACCGTTTCAGACAGAAGAGCGGTCAATGTGACGACCTGGCTTTAAGTCGATTCGATAACAAATGACGAAAACGGACGGATTTCTCAGGTTTTTACTACATATGAACACTTTTCACATTCTCCCGTGCAACTCGGCTGCTAGTCCTCCTTTCATGCAGAATCTTAAGGTCCTAGCTCATGTCCAAGGCAACAAAGCCAGCTAAAAAGTCAATAATCGATACTTAAAACTTGAATTGTACTACTTCTTACTGGTTATTACATCAACTTAGAAGCTTCATCTGTGTTCTACTATGTTGCTTTTAGTGTCTCCGCATACTGCAGCACGCGACATAGCTTCCAGACGATAAGTACAACCGTTTCAGAGAGAAGAGCAGCTAATGTGACGATCTGGCTTTAAGTCGATTCGATAACAAATGACGAAAACGGACGGATTTCTCAGGTTTTTACTACATATGAACACTTTTCACATTCTCTCGTGCAACTCGGCTGCTAGTCCTCGTTTCATGCAGAATCTTATGGTCCTAGCTCATGTCCAAGGCACCAAAGCCAGCTAAAAAGTCAATAATCTATACCTAGAACTTGAGATGTACTACTTCTTACTAGCTATTACATCAACTTAGAAGCTTCATCTGTGTTCTACTATGGTGCTTTTAGTGTCTCCGCATACTGCAGCACGCGACATAGCTTTTCAGACGATAAGTACAACCGTTTCAGAGAGAAGAGTGGCCAATGTGACGATCTGGCTTTAAGTCGATTCGATAACAAATGACGGAAACGGACGGATTTCTCAGGTTTTTACTACATATGAACACTTTTCACATTCTCCCATGCAACTCGGCTGCTAGTCCTCCTTTCATGCAGAATCTTATGGTCCTAGCTCATGTCCAAGGCACCAAAGCTAGCTAAAAAGTCAATAATCGATACCTAGAACTTGAGTTGTACTACTTCTTACTGGCTATTACATCATCTTAGAAGCTTCATCTGTGTTCTACTATGGTGCTTTTAGTGTCTCCACATACCGCAACACGCGACATAGCTTTCAGACGATAAGTACAACCGTTTCAGAGAGAAGAGCGGCCAATGTGACGATCTGGCTTTAAGTCGATTCGATAACAAATGACGAAAAACGGACGGATTTCTCAGGTTTTTACTACATATGAACACTTTTCACATTCTCCCGTGCAACTCGCCTGCTAGTCCTCCTTTCATGCAGAATCATAAGGTCCTAGCTCATGTCCAAGGCACCAAAGCCAGCTAAAAAGTCATTAATCGATACTTAAAACTTGAATTCTACTACTTCTTACTGGTTATTACATCAACTTAGAAGCTTCATCTGTGTTTCTACTATGGTGCTATTAGTGTCTCCGCTTACTGCAGCACGCGACATAGCTTTGCAGACGATAAGTACAACCGTTTCAGAGAGAAGAGCGGCCAATGGGACAATCTGGCTTTAAGTCGATTCCAAACCAAATGACGAATACAGACGGATTTCACAGGTTTTTACTACATATGAACACTTTTCACAATCTCGCGTGCAATTCGTCTGCTAGTCCTCCTTTCATGCAGAATCTTAAGGTCCTAGCTCATGTCCAAGGCACCAAATCCAGCTAAAAATTCAATAATCGATACCTAAATCTGGTATTGTACTAATTCTTACTGGCTATTACATCATCTTAGAAGCTTCATCAATGTTCTACTATGGTGATTTTAGTGTCCCGGCATATCGCAGCACGCGACATAGCTTTGCAGACGATAAGTACAACCGTTTCAGAGAGAAGAGCGGACAATGTGACGACCTGGCTTTAAATCGATTCCATACCAAATGAAGAAAACGGACGGATTTCTCAGGTTTTTACTACATATGAACACTTTTCACTTTCTCCCTTGCTACTCGGCTGCTAGTCCTCCTTTCATGCAGAATCTTAAGGTCCTAGCTCATGTCCAATGCACCAAGGCCAGCTAAAAAGTCAATAATTCGATACTTAAAACTTGAATTCTACTACTTCTTACTGGCTTTTACATCATCTTAGAAGCTGAATCTGTGTTCTACTATGGTGCTTTTAGTGTCTCCACAAACCGCACCACGCGACATAGCTTTCAGACGATAAGTACAACCGTTTCAGAGAGAAGAGCGGCCAATGTGACAATCTGGCTTTAAAGTCGATTCCATACCAAATGACGAATACAGACTGATTTCTCAGGTTTTTACTACATATGAACACTTTTCACAATCTCGCGTGCAATTCGGCTGCTAGTCCTCCTTTCATGCAGAATCTTAAGGTCCTAGCTCATGTCCAAGGCACCAAACCCAGCTAAAAATTCAATAATCGATACCTAAATCTGGTATTGTACTAATTCTTACTGGCTATTACAGCATCTTAGAAGCTTCATCTGTGTTCTACTATGATGCTTTTAGTGTCTCCGCATACCGCAGCACGCGACATAGCTTTCAGACGATAAGTACAACCGTTTCAGAGAGAAGAGCGGCCAATGCGACGATCTGGCATTAAGTCGATTCGATAACAAATGACGAAAACGGACGAATTTATCAGGTTTTTACTACATATGAACACGTTTCACATTCTCCCATGCAACTCGGCTGCTAGTCCTCCTTTCATGCAGAATCTTATGGTCCTAGCTCATGTCCAAGGCACCAAAGCCAGCTAAAAAGTCAATAATCGATACCTAAAACTTGAGTTGTACTACTTCTTACTGGCTATTACATCAACTTTGAAGCTTCATCTGTGTTCTACTATGGTGCTTTTAGTGTCTCCACAAACCGCAGCACGCGACATAGCTTTGCAGACGATATGTACAACCGTTACACTAGATCGCGTGTTTGAAGATCTGGCTTTAAGTCGATTGCATACCAAATGACGAATACAGACGGATTTCTCAGGTTTTTACTACATATGAACACTTTTCACAATCTCGCGTGCAATTCGGCTGCTGGTCCTCCTTTCATGCAGAACCTTAAGGTCCTAGCTCGTGTCCAAGGCACCAAATCCAGCTAAAAACTCAATAATCGATATCTAAAAACTTATATTTTACTAATCTTACTAGCTATTACATCAACTTAGAAGCCTTCATCAATGTTCTACTATGGTGATTTTAGTGTCCCCGCATATCGCAGCACGCGACATAGCTTTGCAGACGATATGTACAAACCGTTTCAGAGAGAAGAGCGGACAATGTGACGACCTGGCTTTAAATCGATTCCATAACAAATGACGTATACGGACGGATTTCTCATGTTTTTACTACATATGAACACTTTTCACATTCTCCCCGTGCAATTCGGCTGCTAGTCCTCCTTTCATGCAGAATCTTAAGGTCCTAGCTCAGTCCAAGGCACCAAAGCCAGCTAAAAAGTCAATAACCGAGACGTAAAACTGGTATTGTACTAATTCTTACTGGCTATTACATCATCGTAGAAGCTTCATCTGTGTTCTACTATGGTGCTTTTAGTGTCTCCGCATACCGCAGCAACGCGACATAGCTTTCAGACGATAAAGTACAACCGTTTCAGAGAGAAGAGCGGCCAATGCGACGATCTGGCTTTAAGTCGATTCGATAACAAATGACGAAAACGGACGGATTTCTCAGGTTTTTATTACATATGAAAAGGTTCACATTCTCCCATGCAACTACGGCTGCTAGTCCTCCTTTCATGCAGATCTTAAGGTCCTAGCTCACGTCCAATGCACCAAGAATAGCTAAAAAGTCAATTATCGATACCTAAAACTGGTATTGTACTAATTCTTACTGGCTATTTCATCATCTTAGAAGCTTCATCTGTGTCCTACTATGGTGCTTTTAGTGTCTCCGTATACCGCAGCACGCGACATAGCTTTGCAGACGATAAGTACAACCGTTTCAGAGAGAAGAGCGGCCAATGTGACGATCTGGCTTTAAGTCGATTCCATACCAAATGACGAATACAGACGGATTTCTCATGTTTTTACTACATATGAACACTTTTCACAATCTCCGCGTGCAATTCGGCTGCTAGTCCTCCTTTCATGCAGAATCTTAAGGTCTATCTCATGTCCAAGGCACCAAAGCCTGCTAAAAAGTCAATAATCGATACCTAAAACTGTTATTGTACTATTTCTTACTGGCTATTTCATCATCTTAGAAGCTTCATCTGTGTCCTACTATGGTGCTTTTAGTGTCCTCCGCATACCGCAGCACGCGACATAGCTTTCAGACGATAGTACAAACCGTTTCAGAGAGAAGAGTGGCCAATGTGACGATCTGGCTTTAAGTCGATTCGATAACAAATGACGAAAACGGACGGATTTCTCAGGTTTTTACTACATATGAACACTTTTCACATTCTCCCATGCAACGCGGCTGCTAGTCCTCCTTTCATGCAGAATCTTATGGTCCTAGCTCATGTCCCAAGGCACCAAAGCAAGCTAAAAAAATCAATAATCCGATACCTAGAACTTGAGTTGTACTACTTCTTACAGGCTATTACATCATCTTAGAAGCTTCATCTGTGTTCTACTATGGTGCTTTTAGTGTCTCCGCGTACCGCAGCACGCGACATAGCTTTGCAGACGATAAGTACAAAGTGTTTCAGAGAGAGAGCGGCCACTGTGACGATCTGGCTTTAAGTCGATTCGATAACAAATGACGAAAACGGACAGATTTCTCAGGTTTTTACTACATATGAACACTTTTCACATTCTCTCGTGCAACTCGACTGCTAGTCCTCGTTTCATGCAGAATCTTATGGTCCTAGCTCATGTCCAAGACACACGCGAGACAGATCAATAATCGATACCTAGAACTTGAGATGTACTACTTCTTACTGGCTATTACATCAACTTAGAAGCTTCAGCTTTGTTCTACTATGGTGCTTCTAGAGTCTCCACATACCGCAACAACGCGACATAGCTTTGCAGACGATATGTACAGCCGTTTCAGACAGAAGATCGGCCAATGTGACGACCTGGGCTTTAAGTCGATTCGATAACAAATGACGAAAACGGACGGATTTCTCAGGTTTTACCGCATGTGAACACTCTTCACATTCTCCCTTGCAACTCGCCTGCTAATCCTCCCTTTCATGCAGAATCTTAAGGTCCTAGCTCATGTCCAAGGCACCAAAGGCAGCTAAAAATTCAATAATCGATACTTAAAACTTGAATTGTACTACTTCTTACTGGTTATTACATCAACTTAGAAGCTTCATCTGTGTTCTACAATGGTGCTTTAGGTGTCTCCGCATACCGCAGCACGCGACATAGCTTTGCAGACGATAAGTACAACCGTTTCAGAGCGAAGAGAGGCCAATATGTACGATCTGGCTTTAAGGGCGATTCGATAACAAATGACGAAACCGGACGGATTTCTCAGGTTTTTACTACATATGAACACTTTTCACAGTCCTCCCATGCAACTCGGCTGGCTAGTCCTCCTTTCATGCAGAGTCTTAAGGTCCCTAGCTCATGTCCAAGGCACCAATCGCCAGCTAAAAAGTCAATATATCGATACTTAAAACATGAATTCTACTACATCTTACTGGCTATTACATCATCTTAGAAGATTCATCTGTGTTCTACTATGGTGCTTTTAGTGTCTCCACAAACAGCAGCACGCGACATAGCTTTGCAGACGATAAGTACAACCGTTTCAGAGAGAAGAGCGGCCAATGTGACGATCTGGCTTTAAGTCGATTCCATAACAAATGACGAAAACGGACGGATTTCTCAGGTTTTTACTACATATGAACACTTTTCACAATCTCGCGTGCAATTCGGCTGCTAGTCCTCCTTTCATGCAGAATCTTAAGGTCCTAGCTCATGTCCAAGGCACCAAATCCAGCTAAAAAGTCAATAATCGATACCTAAATCTGGTATTGTACTAATTCTTACTAGCTATTACATCAACTTAGAAGCTTCATCAATGTTCTACTATGGTGATTTTAGTGTCCCCGCATATCGCAGCACGCGACATAGCTCTGCAGACGATATGTACAACCGTTTCAGAGAGAAGAGCGGACAATGTGACGACCTGGCTTTAAATCGATTCCATAACAAATGAAGAAAACGGACGGATTTCTCAGGTTGTTACTACATATGAACAGTTTTCACATTCTCCCTTGCTACTCGGCTGCTAGTCCTCCTTTCATGCAGAATCTTAAGGTCCTAGCTCACGTCCAATGCACCAAGGCCAGCTAAAAAGTCAACAATCGATACCTAAAACTTGAATTTTACTACTTCTTACTGGCTATTACATCAACTTACAAGCTTCATCTGTGTTCTACTATGGTGCTATTAGTGTCTCCGCTTACTGCAGCACGCGACATAGCTTTGCAGACGATAAGTACAACCGTTTCAGAGCGAAGAGCGGCCAATGTGACGATCTGGCTTTAAGTCGATTCGATAACAAATGACGAAAACGGACGGATTTCTCAGGTTTTTACTACATATGAACACTTTTCACATTCTCCCGTGCAACTCGGCAGCTAGTCCTCCTTTCATGCAGAATCTTAAGGTCCTAGCTCATGTCCAAGGCACCAAAGCCAACTAAAAAGTCAATAATCGATACCTAACACTTGAATTGTACTACATCTTACTGGCTATTACATCATCTTAGAAGCTTCATCTGTGTTCTACTATGGTGCTTTTAGTGTCTCCACAAACCGCAGCACGCGACATAGCTTTGCAGACGATAAGTACAACCGTTTCAGAGAGAAGAGCGGCCAATGTGACAATATGGCTTTAAGTCGATTCCATACCAAATGACGAATACAGACGGATTTCTCAGGTTTTTACTACATATGAACACTTTTCACAATCTCGCGTGCAATTCGGCTGCTAGTCCTCCTTTCATGCAGAATCTTAAGGTCCTAGCTCATGTCCAAGGCACCAAATCCAGCTGAAAATTCAATAATCGATACCTAAATCTGGTATTGTACTAATACTTACTGGCTATTACATAATCTTAGAAGCTTCATCTGTGTTCTACAATGGTGCTTTTAGTGTCTCCGCATACCGCAGCACGCGACATAGCTTTCAGACGATAAGTACAACCGTTTCAGAGAGAAGAGCGGCCAATGCGACGATCTGGCTTTAAGTCGATTCGATAACAAATGACGAAAACGGACGAATTTCTCAGGTTTTTACTACATATGAACACGTTTCACATTCTCCCATGCAACTCGGCTGCTAGTCCTCCTTTCATGCAGAATCTTATGGTCCTAGCTCATGTCCAAGGCACCAAAGCCAGCTAAAAAGGCAATAATCGATACCTAAAACTTGAGTTGTACTACTTCTTACTGGCTATTACATCATCTTAGAATCTTCATCTGTGTTCTACTATAGTGCTTTTAGTGTCTCCGCATACCGCAGCACGCGACATAGCTTTGCAGACGATAAGTACAACCGTTTCAGAGAGAAGAGCGACCAATGTGACGACCTGGCTTTAAGTCGATTCCGTGACAAATGACGAAAACGGACGGATTTCTCAGGTTTTTACTACATATGAACACTTTTCTCATTCTCCCGATCAACTCGGCTGCTAGTCCTCCTTTCATGCAGAATCTTATGGTCCTAGCTCATGTCCATGGCACCAAAGCCAGCTAAAAAGTCAATAATCGATACCTAGAACTTGAGTTGTACTACTTCTTACTGGCTATTACATCAACTTAGAAGCTTCATCTGTGTTCGACAATGGTGCTTTTAGTGTCTCCACATACCGCAGCACGCGACATAGCTTTGCAGACGATAAGTACAACCGTTGCAGAGAGAAGAGCGGCCAATGTGACGATCTGGCTTTAAGTTGATCGATAACAAATGACGAAAACGCACGGATTTCTCAGGTTTTTACTACATATGAACACTTTTCACATTCTCCCTTGCTACTCGGCTGCTAGTCCTCCTTTCATGCAGAGTCTTAAGGTCCTAGCTCAGGTCCAATGCACCAAGGCCAGCTAAAAAGTCAATAATCGATACCTGAAACTTGAATTGTACTACTTCTTACTGGCTATTACATCAACTTAGAAGCTTCATCTGTGTTCTACTATGGTGCTTTTAGTGTCTCCACAAACCGCAGCACGCGACATAGCTTTCCGGACGATAAGTACAACCGTTTCAGAGAGAAGAGCGGCCAATGTGACGATCTGGCTTTAAGTCGATTCCATACCAAATGACGAATACAGACGGATTTCTCAGGTTTTTACTACATATGAACACTTTTCACAATCTCGCGTGCAATTCGGCTGCTAGTCCTCCTTTCATGCAGAATCTTAAGGTTATAGCTCATGTCCAAGGCACCAAAGCCAGCTAAAAAGTCAATAATCGATACCTAGAACTTGAGTTGTACTACTTCTTACTGGCTATTACATCAACTTACAAGCATCATCTGTGTTCTACTATGGTGCTTTTAGAGTCTCCACATACCGCAAACACGCGACATAGCTTTGCAGACGATATGTACAACCGTTGCAGAGAGAAGAGCGGCCAATGTGACGACCTGGCTTTAAGTCGATTCGATAACAAATGACGAAAACGGACGGATTTCGCAGGTTTTTACTACATATGAACACTTTTCACATCCTCCCGTGTAACTCGGCTGCTAGTCCTCCTTTCATGCAGAATCTTAAGGTCCTAGCTCATGTCCAAGGCACCAAAGCCTGCTAAAAAGTCAATAATCGATACTTAAAACTGGTATTGTACTAATTCTTACTGGCTATTTCATCATCTTAGAAGCTTCATCTGTGTCCTACTATGGTGATTTTAGTGTCCCCGCATATCGCAGCACGCGACATAGCTTTGCAGACGATATGTACAACCGTTTCAGAGAGAAGAGCGGACAATGTGACGACCTGGCTTTAAATCGATTCCGTAACAAATGAAGAAAACGGACGGATTTCTCAGGTTTTTACTACATATGAACACTTTTCACATTCTCCCGTGCAATTCGGCTGCTAGTCCTCCTTTCATGGAGAATCTTAAGGTCCTAGCTCATGTCCAAGGCACCAAAGCCAGCTAAAAAGTCAATAACCGATACGTAAACCTGGTATTGTACTAATTCTTACTGGCTATTACATCATCGTAGAAGCTTCATCTGTGTGCTACTATGGTGCTTTTAGTGCCTCCGCATTTCGCAGCACGCGACATAGCTTTCAGACGATAAGTACAACCGTTTCAGAGAGAAGAGCGGCCAATGCGACGATCTGGCTTTAAGTCGATTCGACAACAAATGACGAAAACGGACGGATTTCACAGGTTTTTAATACATATGAACACGTTTCACATTCTCCCATGCAACTCGGCTGCTAGTCCTCCTTTCATGCAGAATCTTAAGGTCCTAGCTCACGTCCAATGCACCAAGGCCAGCTAAAAAGTCAATAATCGATACCTAAAACTTGAATTGTACTACTTCTAACTGGCTATTACGTCAACTTAGAAGCTTCATCTGTGTTCTACTATGGTGCTTTTAGTGTCTCCACAAACCGCAACACGCGACATAGCTTTGCAGACGATAAGTACAACCGTTTCAGAGAGAAGAGCGGCCAATAAGACGATCTGGCTTTAAGTCGATTCCATACCAAATGACGAATACAGACGGATTTCTCAGGTTTTTACTACACATGAACACTTTTCACAATCTCGAGTGCAATTCGGCTGCTAGTGCTCCTTTCATGCAGAATCTTAAGGTCCTAGCTCATGTCCAAGGCACCAAAGCCTGCTAAAAAGTCAATAATCGATACCTAAAACTGGTATTGTACTAATTCTTACTGGCTATTTCATCATCTTAGAAGCTTCATCTGTGTCCTACTATGGTGCTTTTAGTGTCTCCGCATACCGCAGCACGCGACATAGCTTTCAGACGAAAAGTACAACCGTTTCAGAGAGGAGAGCGGCCAATGTGACGATCTGGCTTTAAGTCGATTCGATAACAAATGACGAAAACGGACGGATTTCTCAGGATTTTACTACGTATGAACACTTTTCACATTCTCCCGTGCAACTCGGCTGCTAGTCCTCCTTTCATGCAGAATCTTAAGGTCCTAGCTCATGTCCAAGGCACCAAAGCCAGCTAAAAAGTCAATAATCGATACCTAAAACTTGAGTTGTACTACTTCTTACTGGCTATTACATCAACTTAGAAGCTTCATCTGTGTTCGACAATGGTGCTTTTAGTGTCTCCGCATACCGCAGCACGCGACATAGCTTTGCAGACGATAAGTACAACCGTTTCAGAGCGAAGAGAGGCCAATATGACGATCTGGCTTTAAGGCGATTCGATAACAAATGACGAAACCGGACGGATTTCTCAGGTTTTTACTACATATGAACACTTTTCACATCCTCCCATGCAACTCGGCTGCTAGTCCTCCTTTCATGCAGAGTCTTATGGTCCTAGCTCATGTCCAATGCACCAAGGCCAGCTAAAAAGTCAATAATCGATACCTGAAACTTGAATTGTACTACTTCTTACTGGCTATTACATCAACTTAGAAGCTTCATCTGTGTTCTACTATGGTGCTTTTAGTGTCTCCACAAACCGCAGCACGCGACATAGCTTTCCAGACGATAAGTACAACCGTTTCAGAGAGAAGAGCGGCCAATGTGACGATCTGGCTTTAAGTCGATTCCATACCAAATGACGAATACAGACGGATTTCTCAGGTTTTTACTACATATGAACACTTTTCACATTCTCCCTTGCTACTCGGCTGCTAGTCCTCCTTTCATGCAGAATCTTAATGTCCTAGCTCACGTCCAATGCACCAAGGCCAGCTAAAAAGTCAATAATCGATACCTAAAACTTGAATTTTACTACTTCTTACTGGCTATTACATCAACTTAGAAGCTTCATCTGTGTTCTACTATGGTGCTATTAGTGTCTCCGCTTACTGCAGCACGCGACATAGCTTTGCAGACGATAAGTACAACCGTTTCAGAGCGAAGAGCGGCCAATGTGGCGATCTGGCTTTAAGTCGATTCGATAACAAATGACGAAAACGGACGGATTTCTCAGGTTTTTACTACATATGAACACTTTTCACATTCTCCCGTGCAACTCGGCAGCTAGTCCTCCTTTCATGCAGAATCTTAAGGTCCTAGCTCATGTCCAAGGCACCAAAGCCAGCTAAAAAGTCAATAATCGATACCTAACACTTGAATTGTACTACATCTTACTGGCTATTACATCATCTTAGAAGCTTCATCTGTGTTCTACTATGGTGCTTTTAGTGTCTCCACAAACCGCAGCACGCGACATAGCTTTGCAGACGATAAGTACAACCGTTTCAGAGAGAAGAGCGGCCAATGTGACAATATGGCTTTAAGTCGATTCCATACCAAATGACGAATACAGACTGATTTCTCAGGTTTTTACTACATATGAACACTTTTCACAATCTCGCGTGCAATTTGGCTGCTAGTCCTCCTTTCATGCAGAATCTTAAGGTCCTAGCTCATGTCCAAGGCACCAAATCCAGCTGAAAATTCAATAATCGATACCTAAATCTGGTATTGTACTAATTCTTACTGGCTATTACATCATCTTAGAAGCTTCATCTATGTTCTACAATGGTGCTTTTAGTGTCTCCGCATACCGCAGCACGCGACATAGCTTTCAGACGATAAGTACAACCGTTTCAGAGAGAAGAGCGGCCAATGCGACGATCTGGCTTTAAGTCGATTCGATAACAAATGACGAAAACGGACGAATTTCTCAGGTTTTTACTACATATGAACACGTTTCACATTCTCCCATGCAACTCGGCTGCTAGTCCTCCTTTCATGCAGAATCTTATTGTCCTAGCTCATGTCCAAGGCACCAAAGCCAGCTAAAAAGTCAATAATCGATACCTAAAACTTGAGTTGTACTACTTCTTACTGGCTATTACATCAACTTAGAAGCTTCATCTGTGTTCGACAATGGTGCTTTTAGTGTCTCCACATACCGCAGCACGCGACATAGCTTTGCAGACGATAAGTACAACCGTTTCAGAGAGAACAGCGGCCAATGTGACGATCTGGCTTTAAGTCGATTCGATAACAAATGACGAAAACGGACGGATTTCTCAGGTTTTTACTACATATGAACACTTTTCACATTCTCCCTTGCTACTCGGCTGCTAGTCCTCCTTTCATGCAGAGTCTTAAGGTCCTAGCTCACGTCCAATGCACCAAGGCCAGCTAAAAAGTCAATAATCGATACCTGAAACTTGAATTGTACTACTTCTTACTGGCTATTACATCAACTTAGAAGCTTCATCTGTGTTCTACTATGGTGCTTTTAGTGTCTCCACAAACCGCAGTACGCGACATAGCTTTGCAGACGATAAGTACAACCGTTTCAGAGAGAAGAGCGGCCAATGTGACGATCTGGCTTTAAGTCGATTCCATACCAAATGACGACAACGGACGGATTTCTCAGGTTTTTACTACATATGAACACTTTTCACAATCTCGCGTGCAATTCGGCTGCTAGTCCTCCTTTCATGCAGAATCTTAAGGTCCTAGCTCATGTCCAAGGCACCAAATCCAGCTAAAAAGTCAATAATCGATACCTAAATCTGGTATTGTACTAATTCTTACTGGCTATTTCGTCATCTTAGAAGCTTCATCTGTGTCCTACTATGGTGCTTTCAGTGTCTCCGCATACCGCAGCACGCGACATAGCTTTCAAACGATAAGGACAACCGTTTCAGAGAGAAGAGCGGTCAATGTGACGATCTGGCTTTAAGTCGATTCGATAACAAATGACGAAAACGGACGGATTTCTCAGGATTTTACTACATATGAACACTTTTCACATTCTCCCGTGAACTCGGCTGCTAGTCCTCCTTTCATGCAGAATCTTATGGTCCTAGCTATGTCCAAGGCACCAAAGCCAGCTAAAAAGTCAATAATCGATACCTAGAACTTGAGTTGTACTACTTCTTACTGGCTATTACATCAACTTACAAGCATCATCTGTGTTCTACTATGGTGCTTTTAGAGTCTCCACATACCGCAACACGCGACATAGCTTTGCAGACGATATGTACAACCGTTTCAGACAGAAGAGCGGCCAATGTGAAGATCTGGCTTTAAGACGATTGCATACCAAATGACGAATACAGACGGATTTCTCAGGTTTTTACTACATATGAACACTTTTCACAATCTCGCGTGCGATTCGGCTGCTAGACCTCCTTTCATGCAGAACCTTAAGGTCCTAGCTCATGTCCAAGGCACCAAATCCAGCTAAAAAGTCAATAATCGATACCTAAAACTTGAGTTGTACTACTTCTTACTGGCTATTACATCAACTTAGAAGCTTCATCTGTGTTCTACTATGGTGCTTTTAGTGTCTCCACATACCGCAGCACGCGACATAGCTTTGCAGACGATAAGTACAACCGTTTCAGAGCGAAGAGAGGCCAATATGACGATCTGGCTTTAAGGCGATTCGATAACAAATGACGAAACCGGACGGATTTCTCAGGTTTTTACTACATATGAACACTTTTCACATCCTCCCATGCAACTCGGCTGCTAGTCCTCCTTTCATGCAGAGTCTTCAGGTCCTAGCTCATGTCCAAGGCACCAAAGCCAGCTAAAAAGTCAATAATCGATACTTAAAACTTGAATTCTACTACTTCTTACTGGCTATTACATCATCTTAGAAGCTTCATCTGTGTTCTACTATGGGGCTTTTAGTGTCTCCACAAACAGCAGCACGCGACATAGCTTTGCAGACGATAAGTACAACAATTTCAGAGAGAAGAGCGGCCAATGTGACGATCTGACTTTAAGTCGATTCCATAACAAATGACGTATACGGACGGATTTCTCAGGTTTTTACTACATATGAACACTTTTCACAATCTCGCGTGCAATTCGGCTGCTAGTCCTCCTTTCATGCAGAATCTTAAGGTCCTAGCTCATGTCCAAGGCACAAAATCCAGCTAAAAAGTCAATAATCGATACCTAAATCTGGTATTGTACTAATTCTTACTAGCTATTACATCAACTTAGAAGCTTCATCAATGTTCTACTATGGTGATTTTAGTGTCCCCGCATATCGCAGCACGCGACATAGCTCTGCAGACGATATGTACAACCGTTTCAGAGAGAAGAGCGGACAATGTGACGACCTGGCTTTAAATCGATTCCATAACAAATGAAGAAAACGGACGGATTTCTCAGGTTGTTACTACATATGAACACTTTTCACATTCTCCCTTGCTACTCGGCTGCTAGTCCTCCTTTCATGCAGAACCTTAAGGTCCTAGCTCACGTCCAATGCACCAAGGCCAGCTAAAAAGTCAATAATCGATACCTAAAACTTGAATTTTACTACTTCTTACTGGCTATTACATCAACTTAGAAGCTTCATCTGTGTTCTACTATGGTGCTATTAGTGTCTCCGCTTACTGCAGCACTTGACATAGCTTTGCAGACGATAAGTACAACCGTTTCAGAGCGAAGAGCGGCCAATGTGACGATCTGGCTTTAAGTCGATTCGATAACAAATGACGAAAACGGACGGATTTTTCAGGTTTTTACTACATATGAACACTTTTCACATTCTCCCGTGCAACTCGGCAGCTAGTCCTCCTTTCATGCAGAATCTTAAGGTCCTAGCTCATGTCCAAGGCACCAAAGCCAGCTAAAAAGTCAATAATCGATACCTAACACTTGAATTGTACTACATCTTACTGGCTATTACATCATCTTAGAAGCTTCATCTGTGTTCTACTATGGTGCTTTTAGTGTCTCCACAAACCGCAGCACGCGATATAACTTTGCAGACGATAAGTACAACCGTTTCAGAGAGAAGAGCGGCCAATGTGACAATATGGCTTTAAGTCGATTCCATACCAAATGACGAATACAGACGGATTTCTCAGGTTTTTACTACATATGAACACTTTCCACAATCTCGCGTGCAATTCGGCTGCTAGTCCTCCTTTCATGCAGAATCTTAAGGTCCTAGCTCATGTCCAAGGCACCAAATCCAGCTGAAAATTCAATAATCGATACCTAAATCTGGTATTGTACTAATTCTTACTGGCTATTACATCATCTTAGAAGATTCACCTGTGTTCTACAATGGTGCTTTTAGTGTCTCCGCATACCGCAGCACGCGACATAGCTTTCAGACGATAAGTACAACCGTTTCAGAGAGAAGAGCGGCCAATCGACGATCTGGCTTTAAGTCGATTCGATAACAAATGACGAAAACGGACGAATTTCTCAGGTTTTTACTACATATGAACACGTTTCACATTCTCCCATGCAACTCGGCTGCTAGTCCTCCTTTCATGCAGAATCTTATGGTCCTAGCTCATGTCCAAGGCACCAAAGCCAGCTAAAAAGTCAATAATCGATACCTAAAACTTGAGTTGTACTACTTCTTACTGGCTATTACATCATCTTAGAAGCTTCATCTGTGTTCTACTATGGTGCTTTTAGTGTCTCCACAAACAGCAGCACGCGACATAGCTTTGCAGACGATAAGTACAACCGTTTCAGAGAGAAGAGCGGCCAATGTGACGATCTGGCTTTAAGTCGATTCCATAACAAATGACGTATACGGACGGATTTCTCAGGTTTTTACTACATATGAACACTTTTCACAATCTCGCGTGCAATTCGGCTGCTAGTCCTCCTTTCATGCAAAAACTTAAGGTCCTAGCACATGTCCAAGGCACCAAATCCAGCTAAAAAGTCAATAATCAATTCCTAAATCTGGTATTGTACTAATTCTTACTAGCTATTACATCAACTTAGAAGCTTCATCAATGTTCTACTATGGTGATTTTAGTCTCCCCGCATATCGCAGCACGCGACATAGCTCTGCAGACGATATGTACAACCGTTTCAGAGAGAAGAGCGGACAATGTGACGACCTGGCTTTAAATCGATTCCATAACAAATGAAGAAAACGGACGGATTTCTCAGGTTGTTACTACATATGAACACTTTTCACATTCTCCCTTGCTACTCGGCTGCTAGTCCTCCTTTCATGCAGAACCTTAAGGTCCTAGCTCACGTCCAATGCACCAAGGCCAGCTAAAAAGTCAATAATCGATACCTAAAACTTGAATTTTACTACTTCTTACTGGCTATTACATCAACTTAGAAGCTTCATCTGTGTTCTACTATGGTGCTATTAGTGTCTCCGCTTACTGCAGCACGCGACATAGCTTTGCAGACGATAAGTACAACCGTTTCAGAGCGAAGAGCGGCCAATGTGGCGATCTGGCTTTAAGTCGTTTCGATAACAAATGACGAAAACGGACGGATTTCTCAGGTTTTTACTACATATGAATACTTTTCACATTCTCCCGTGCAACTCGGCAGCTAGTCCTCCTTTCATGCAGAATCTTAAGGTCCTAGCTCATGTCCAAGGCACCAAAGCCAGCTAAAAAGTCAATAATCGATACCTAAAACTTGAGTTGTACTACTTCTTACTGGCTATTACATCAACTTAGAAGCTTCATCTGTGTTCGACAATGGTGCTTTCAGTGTCTCCGCATACCGCAGCACGCGACATAGCTTTCAGTCGATAAGTACAACCGTTTCAGAGAGAAGAGCGGTCAATGTGACGATCTGGCTTTAAGTCGATTCGATAACAAATGACGAAAACGGACGGATTTCTCAGGATTTTACTACATATGAACACTTTTCACATTCTCCCGTGAACTCGGCTGCTAGTCCACCTTTCATGCAGAATCTTATGGTCCTAGCTATGTCCAAGGCACCAAAGCCAGCTAAAAAGTCAATAATCGATACCTAGAACTTGAGTTGTACTACATCTTACTGGCTATTACATCAACTTAGAAGCTTCTTCTGTGTTCTACTATGGTGCTTTTAGTGTCTCCACAAACCGCAGCACGCGACATAGCTTTGCAGACGATAAGTACAACCGTTTCAGAGAGAAGAGCGGCCAATGTGACGATCTAGCTTTAAGTCGATTCCATACCAAATGACGAATACAGACGGATTTCTCAGGTTTTTACTACATATGAACACTTTTCACAATCTCGCGTGCAATTCGGCTGCTAGTCCTCCTTTCATGCAGAATCTTAAGGTCCTAGCTCATGTCCAAGGCACCAAATCCAGCTAAAAAGTCAATAATCGATACCTAAAACTTGAGTTGTACTACTTTCTACTGGCTATTACATCAACTTAGAAGCTTCATCTGTGTTCTACTATGGTGCTTTTAGTGTCTCCACATACCGCAGCACGCGACATAGCTTTGCAGACGATAAGTACAACCGTTTCAGAGAGTTGAGCGGCCAATGTGACGATCCTGCTTTAAGTCGATTCGATAACAAATGACGAAAATGGGCGGATTTCTCAGGTTTTTACTACATATGAACACTTTTCACATCCTCCCAGGCAACTCGGCTGCTAGTCCTCCTTTCATGCAGATTCTTAAGGTCCTAGCTCATGTCCAAGGCACCAAAGCCAGCTAAAAAGTCAATAATCGATACTTAAAACTTGAATTGTACTACTTCTTACTGGCTATTACATCATCTTAGAATCTTCATCTGTGTTCTACTATAGTGCTTTTAGTGTCTCCGCATACCGCAGCACGCGACATAGCTTTGCAGACGATAAGTACAACCGTTTCAGACAGAAGAGCGACCAATGTGACGACCTGGCTTTAAGTCGATTCCGTGACAAATGACGAAAACGGACGGATTTCTCAGGTTTTTACTACATATGAACACTTTTCTCATTCTCCCGATCAACTCGGCTGCTAGTCCTCCTTTCATGCAGAATCTTAAGGTCCTACCTCATGTCCAAGGCACCAAAGCCTGCTAAAAAGTCAATAATCAATACTTAAAACTGGTAATGTACTAATTCTTACTGGCTATTTCATCATCTTAGAAGCTTCATCTGTGTCCTACTATGGTGATTTTAGTGTCCCCGCATATCGCAGCACGCGACATAGCTTTGCAGACGATATGTACAACCGTTTCAGAGAGAAGAGCGGACAATGTGACGACCTGGCTTTAAATCGATTCAGTAACAAATGAAGAAAACGGACGGATTTCTCATGTTTTTACTACATATGAACACTTTTCACATTCTCCCGTGCAATTCGGCTGCTAGTCCTCCTTTCATGCAGAATCTTAAGGTCCTAGCTCATATCCAAGGCACCAAAGCCAGCTATAAAGTCAATAACCGATACGTAAACCTGGTATTGTACTAATTCTTACTGGCTATTACATCATCGTAGAAGCTTCATCTGTGTTCTACTATGGTGCTTTTAGTGTCTCCGCATTTCGCAGCACGCGACATAGCTTTCAGACGATAAGTACAACCGCTTCAGGGAGAAGAGCGGCCAATGCGACGATCTGGCTTTAAGTCGATTCGACAACAAATGACGAAAACGGACGGATTTCTCAGGTTTTTAATACATATGAACACGTTTCACATTCTCCCATGCAACTCGGCTGCTAGTCCTCCTTTCATGCAGAATCTTAAGGTCCTAGCTCACGTCCAGTGCACCAAGGCCAGCTAAAAAGTCAATAATCGATAACTAAAACTTGAATTGTACTACTTCTTACTGGCTATTACATCAACTTAGAAGCTTCTTCTGTGTTCTACTATGGTGCTTTTAGTGTCTCCACAAACCGCAGCACGCGACATAGCTTTGCAGACGATAAGTACAACCGTTTCAGAGGGAAGAGCGGCCAATGTGACGATCTGGCTTTAAGTCGATTCCATACCAAATGACGAATACAGACGGATTTCTCAGGTTTTTACTACATATGAACACTTTTCACAATCTCGCGTGCAATTCGGCTGCTAGTCCTCCTTTCATGCAGAATCTTAAGGTCCTAGCTCATGTCCAAGGCACCAAAGCCTGCTAAAAAGTCAATAATCGATACCTAAAACTGGTATTGTACTAATTCTTACTGGCTATTTCATCATCTTAGAAGCTTCATCTGTGTCCTACTATGGTGCTTTTAGTGTCTCCGCATAGCGCAGCACGCGACATAGCTTTCAGACGATAAGTACAACCGTTTCATAGAGAAGAGCGGCCAATGTGACGATCTGGCTTTAAGTCGATTCGATAACAAATGACGAAAACGGACGGATTTCTCAGGTTTTTACTACATATGAACACTTTTCACATTCTCTCGTGCAACTCGACTGCTAGTCCTCGTTTCATGCAGAATCTTATGGTCCTAGCTCATGTCCAAGGCACCAAAGCCAGCTAAAAAGTCAATAATCGATACCTAGAACTTGAGATGTACTACTTCTTACTGGCTATTACATCAACTTAGAAGCTTCATCTGTGTTCTACAATGGTGCTTTTAGTGTCTCTGCATACCGCAGCACGCGACATAGCTTTCAGACGATAAGTACAACCGTTTCAGAGAGAAGAGCGGCCAATGTGACGATCTGGCTTTAAGTCGATTCGATAACAAATGACGAAAACGGACGGATTTCTCAGGTTTTTACTACATATGAACACTTTTCACATTCTCTCGTGCAACTCGACTGCTAGTCCTCGTTTCATGCAGAATCTTATGGTCCTAGCTCATGTCCAAGGCACCAAAGCCAGCTAAAAAGTCAATAATCGATACCTAGAACTTGAGATGTACTACTTCTTACTGGCCATTACATCAACTTAGAAGCTTCAGCTGTGTTCTACTATGGTGCTTTTAGAGTCTCCACATACCGCAACACGCGACATAGCTTTGCAGACGATATGTACAACCGTTTCAGACTGAAAATCGGCCAATGTGACGACCTGGCTTTAAGTCGATTCGATAACAAATGACGAAAACGGACGAATTTCTCAGGTTTTTACTACATATGAACACTTTTCACATTCTCCCGTGCAACTCGGCTGCTAGTCCTCCTTTCATGCAGAATCTTAAGGTCCTAGCTCATGTCCAAGGCACCAAAGGCAGCTAACAATTCAATAATCGATACTTAAAACTTGAATTGTACTACTTCTTACTGGTTATTACATCAACTTAGAAGCTTCATCTGTGTTCTACAATGGTGCTTTTTGTGTCTCCGCATACCGCAGCACGCGACATAGCTTTGCAGACGATAAGTACAACCGTTTCAGAGAGAAGAGCGGCCAATGTGACGATCTGGCTTTAAGTCGATTCCATAACAAATGACGTATACGGACGGATTTCTCAGGTTTTTGCTACATATGAACACTTTTCACATCCTCCCGGGCAACTCGGCTGCTAGTCCTCCTTTCATGCAGAATCTTAAGGTCCTAGCTCATGTCCAAGGCACCAAAGCCAGCTATAAAGTCAATAACCGATACGTAAACCTGGTATTGTACTAATTCTTACTGGCTATTACATCATCGTAGAAGCTTCATCTGTGTTCTACTATGGTGCTTTTAGTGTCTCCGCATTTCGCAGCACGCGACATAGCTTTCAGACGATAAGTACAACCGTTTCAGAGAGAAGAGCGGCCAATGCGACGATCTGGCTTTAAGTCGATTCGACAACAAATGACGAAAACGGACGGATTTCTCAGGTTTTTAATACATATGAACACGTTTCAAATTCTCCCATGCAACTCGGCTGCTAGTCCTCCCTTCATGCAGAATCTTAAGGTCCTAGCTCACGTCCAGTGCACCAAGGCCAGCTAAAAAGTCAATAATCGATAACTAAAACTTGAATTGTACTACTTCTTACTGGCTATTACATCAACTTAGAAGCTTCATCTGTGTTCTACTATGGTGCTTTTAGTGTCTCCACAAACCGCAGCACGCGACATAGCTTTGCAGACGATAAGTACAACCGTTTCAGAGGGAAGAGCGGCCAATGTGACGATCTGGCTTTAAGTCGATTCCATACCAAATGACGAATACAGACGGATTTCTCAGGTTTTTACTACATATGAACACTTTTCACAATCTCGCGTGCAATTCGGCTGCTAGTCCTCCTTTCATGCAGAATCTTAAGGTCCTAGCTCATGTCCAAGGCACCAAAGCCTGCTAAAAAGTCAATAATCGATACCTAAAACTGGTATTGTACTAATTCTTACTGGCTATTTCATCATCTTAGAAGCTTCATCTGTGTCCTACTATGGTGCTTTTAGTGTCTCCGCATAGCGCAGCACGCGACATAGCTTTCAGACGATAAGTACAACCGTTTCATAGAGAAGAGCGGCCAATGTGACGATCTGGCTTTAAGTCGATTCGATAACAAATGACGAAAACGGACGGATTTCTCAGGTTTTTACTACATATGAACACTTTTCACATTCTCTCGTGCAACTCGACTGCTAGTCCTCGTTTCATGCAGAATCTTATGGTCCTAGCTCATGTCCAAGGCACCAAAGCCAGCTAAAAAGTCAATAATCGATACCTAGAACTTGAGATGGACTACTTCTTACTGGCTATTACATCAACTTAGAAGCTTCATCTGTGTTCTACTATGGTGCTTTTAGTGTCTCTGCATACCGCAGCACGCGACATAGCTTTCAGACGATAAGTACAACCGTTTCAGAGAGAAGAGCGGCCAATGTGACGATCTGGCTTTAAGTCGATTCGATAACAAATGACGAAAACGGACGGATTTCTCAGGTTTTTACTACATATGAACACTTTTCACATTCTCTCGTGCAACTCGACTGCTAGTCCTCGTTTCATGCAGAATCTTATGGTCCTAGCTCATGTCCAAGGCACCAAAGCCAGCTAAAAAGTCAATAATCGATACCTAGAACTTGAGATGTACTACTTCTTACTGGCCATTACATCAACTTAGAAGCTTCAGCTGTGTTCTACTATGGTGCTTTTAGAGTCTCCACATACCGCAACACGCGACATAGCTTTGCAGACGATATGTACAACCGTTTCAGACAGAAGATCGGCCAATGTGACGACCTGGCTTTAAGTCGATTCGATAACAAATGACGAAAACGGACGAATTTCTCAGGTTTTTACTACATATGAACACTTTTCACATTCTCCTGTTCAACTCGGCTGCTAGTCCTCCTTTCATGCAGAATCTTAAGGTCCTAGCTCATGTCCAAGGCACCAAAGGCAGCTAACAATTCAATAATCGATACTTAAAACTTGAATTGTACTACTTCTTACTGGTTATTACATCAACTTAGAAGCTTCATCTGTGTTCTACAATGGTGCTTTTTGTGTCTCCGCATACCGCAGCACGCGACATAGCTTTGCAGACGATAAGTACAACCGTTTCAGAGCGAAGAGAGGAAAATATGACGATCTGGCTTTAAGGCGATTCGATAACAAATGACGAAACCGGACGGATTTCTCAGGTTTTTACTACATATGAACACTTTTCACATCCTCCCATGCAACTCGGCTGCTAGTCCTCCTTTCATGCAGAGTCTTAAGGTCCTAGCTCATGTCCAAGGCACCAAAGCCAGCTAAAAAGTCAATAATCGATACTTAAAACTTGAATTCTACTACTTCTTACTGGCTATTACATCATCTTAGAAGCTTCATCTGTGTTCTACTATGGTGCTTTTAGTGTCTCCACAAACAGCAGCACGCGACATAGCTTTGCAGACGATAAGTACAACCGTTTCAGAGAGAAGAGCGGCCAATGTGACGATCTGGCTTTAAGTCGATTCCATAACAAATGACGTATACGGACGGATTTCTCAGGTTTTTGCTACATATGAACACTTTTCACATCCTCCCGGGCAACTCGGCTGCTAGTCCTCCTTTCATGCAGAATCGTAAGGTCCTAGCTCATGTCCAAGGCACCAAAGCCAGCTAAAAAGTCAATAATCGATACTTAAAACTTGAATTGTACTGCTTCTTACTGGCTATTACATCATCTTAGAATCTTCATCTGTGTTCTACTATAGTGCTTTTAGTGTCTCCGCATACCGCAGCACGCGACATAGCTTTGCAGACGATAAGTACAACCGTTTCAGAGAGAAGAGCGACCAATGTGACGACCTGGCTTTAAGTCGATTCCGTAACAAGTGACGAAAACGGACGGATTTCTCAGGTTTTTACTACATATGAACACTTTTCTCATTCTCCCGATCAACTCGGCTGCTAGTCCTCCTTTCATGCAGAATCTTATGGTCCTAGCTCATGTGCATGGCACCAAAGCCAGCTAAAAAGTCAATAATCGATACCTAGAACTTGAGTTGTACTACTTCTTACTGGCTATTACATCAACTTACAAGCATCATCTGTGTTCTACTATGGTGCTTTTAGAGTCTCCACATACCGCAAACACGCGACATAGCTTTGCAGACGATATGTACAACCGTTTCAGAGAGAAGAGCGGCCAATGTGAAGATCTGGCTTTAAGTCGATTGCATACCAAATGACGAATACAGACGGATTTCTCAGGTTTTTACTACATATGAACACTTTTCACAATCTCGCGTGCAATTCGGCTGCTAGTCCTCCTTTCATGCAGAACCTTAAGGTCCTAGCTCATGTCCAAGGCACCAAATGCAGCTAAAAAGTCAATAATCGATACCTAAATCTGGTATTGTACTAATTCTTACTAGCTATTACATCAACTTAGAAGCTTCATCTGTGTTCTACTATGGTGATTTTAGTGTCCCCGCATATCGCAGCACGCGACATAGCTTTGCAGACGATATATACAACCGTTTCAGAGAGAAGAGCGGACAATGTGACGACCTGGCTATAAATCGATTCCGTAACAAATGAAGAAAACGGACGGATTTCTCAGGTTTTTACTACATATGAACACTTTTCACATTCTCCTGTGCAATTCGGCTGCTAGTCCTCCTTTCATGCAGAATCTTAAGGTCCTAGCTCATGTCCAAGGCACCAAAGCCAGCTAAAAAGTCAATAACCGATACGTAAAACTGGTATTGTACTAATTCTTACTGGCTATTACATCATCGTAGAAGCTTCATCTGTGTTCTACTATGGTGCTTTTAGTGTCTCAGCATTTCGCAGCACGCGACATAGCTTTCAGACGATAAGTACAACCGTTTCAGAGAGAAGAGTGGCCAATGTGACGATCTGCCTTTAAGTCGATTCGATAACAAATGACGAAAACGGACGGATTTCTCAGGTTTTTACTACATATGAACACTTTTCACATTCTCCCATCCAACTCGGCTGCTAGTCCTCCTTTCATGCAGAATCTTATGGTCCTAGCTCATGTCCAAGGCACCAAAGCAAGCTAAAAAGTCAATAATCGATACCTAGAACTTGAGTTGTACTACTTCTTACTGGCTATTACATCATCTTAGAAGCTTCATCTGTGTTCTACTATGGTGCTTTTAGTGTCTCCGCATACCGCAGCACGCGACTTACCTTTCAGACCATAAGTACAACCGTTTCAGAGAGAAGAGCGGCCAATGTGACGATCTGGCTTTAAGTTGATTCCATACCTAATGACGAAAACGGACGGATTTCTCAGGTTTTTACTACATATGAACACTTTTCACATTCTCCCATGCAACGCGGCTGCTAGTCCTCCTTTCACGCAGAATCTTAAGGTCCTAGCTCATGTCCAAGGCATCAAAGCCAGCTAAAATGTCAATAATCGATACCTAAAACTTGAATTGTACTACTTCTTACTGGCCATTACATCAACTTAGAAGCTTCAGCTGTGTTCTACTATGGTGCTTTTAGAGTCTCCACGTACCGCAACACGCGACATAGCTTTGCAGACGATATGTACAACCGTTTCAGACAGAAGATCGGCCAATGTGACGACCTGGCTTTAAGTCGATTCGATAACAAATGACGAAAACGGACGAATTTCTCAGGTTTTTACTACATATGAACACTTTTCACATTCTCCTGTTCAACTCGGCTGCTAGTCCTCCTTTCATGCAGAATCTTAAGGTCCTAGCTCATGTCCAAGGCACCAAAGGCAGCTAACAATTCAATAATCGATACTTAAAACTTGAATTGTACTACTTCTTACTGGTTATTACATCAACTTAGAAGCTTCATCTGTGTTCTACAATGGTGCTTTTTGTGTCTCCGCATACCGCAGCACGCGACATAGCTTTGCAGACGATAAGTACAACCGTTTCAGAGCGAAGAGAGGCCAATATGACGATCTGGCTTTAAGGCGATTCGATAACAAATGACGAAACCGGACGGATTTCTCAGGTTTTTACTACATATGAACACTTTTCACATCCTCCCATGCAACTCGGCTGCTAGTCCTCCTTTCATGCAGAGTCTTAAGGTCCTAGCTCATGTCCAAGGCACCAAAGCCAGCTAAAAAGTCAATAATCGATACTTAAAACTTGAATTCTACTACTTCTTACTGGCTATTACATCATCTTAGAAGCTTCATCTGTGTTCTACTATGGTGCTTTTAGTGTCTCCACAAACAGCAGCACGCGACATAGCTTTGCAGACGATAAGTACAACCGTTTCAGAGAGAAGAGCGGCCAATGTGACGATCTGGCTTTAAGTCGATTCCATAACAAATGACGTATACGGACGGATTTCTCAGGTTTTTGCTACATATGAACACTTTTCACATCCTCCCGGGCAACTCGGCTGCTAGTCCTCCTTTCATGCAGAATCGTAAGGTCCTAGCTCATGTCCAAGGCACCAAAGCCAGCTAAAAAGTCAATAATCGATACTTAAAACTTGAATTGTACTGCTTCTTACTGGCTATTACATCATCTTAGAATCTTCATCTGTGTTCTACTATAGTGCTTTTAGTGTCTCCGCATACCGCAGCACGCGACATAGCTTTGCAGACGATAAGTACAACCGTTTCAGAGAGAAGAGCGACCAATGTGACGACCTGGCTTTAAGTCGATTCCGTAACAAGTGACGAAAACGGACGGATTTCTCAGGTTTTTACTACATATGAACACTTTTCTCATTCTCCCGATCAACTCGGCTGCTAGTCCTCCTTTCATGCAGAATCTTATGGTCCTAGCTCATGTGCATGGCACCAAAGCCAGCTAAAAAGTCAATAATCGATACCTAGAACTTGAGTTGTACTACTTCTTACTGGCTATTACATCAACTTACAAGCATCATCTGTGTTCTACTATGGTGCTTTTAGAGTCTCCACATACCGCAAACACGCGACATAGCTTTGCAGACGATATGTACAACCGTTTCAGAGAGAAGAGCGGCCAATGTGAAGATCTGGCTTTAAGTCGATTGCATACCAAATGACGAATACAGACGGATTTCTCAGGTTTTTACTACATATGAACACTTTTCACAATCTCGCGTGCAATTCGGCTGCTAGTCCTCCTTTCATGCAGAACCTTAAGGTCCTAGCTCATGTCCAAGGCACCAAATGCAGCTAAAAAGTCAATAATCGATACCTAAATCTGGTATTGTACTAATTCTTACTAGCTATTACATCAACTTAGAAGCTTCATCTGTGTTCTACTATGGTGATTTTAGTGTCCCCGCATATCGCAGCACGCGACATAGCTTTGCAGACGATATATACAACCGTTTCAGAGAGAAGAGCGGACAATGTGACGACCTGGCTATAAATCGATTCCGTAACAAATGAAGAAAACGGACGGATTTCTCAGGTTTTTACTACATATGAACACTTTTCACATTCTCCTGTGCAATTCGGCTGCTAGTCCTCCTTTCATGCAGAATCTTAAGGTCCTAGCTCATGTCCAAGGCACCAAAGCCAGCTAAAAAGTCAATAACCGATACGTAAAACTGGTATTGTACTAATTCTTACTGGCTATTACATCATCGTAGAAGCTTCATCTGTGTTCTACTATGGTGCTTTTAGTGTCTCAGCATTTCGCAGCACGCGACATAGCTTTCAGACGATAAGTACAACCGTTTCAGAGAGAAGAGTGGCCAATGTGACGATCTGCCTTTAAGTCGATTCGATAACAAATGACGAAAACGGACGGATTTCTCAGGTTTTTACTACATATGAACACTTTTCACATTCTCCCATCCAACTCGGCTGCTAGTCCTCCTTTCATGCAGAATCTTATGGTCCTAGCTCATGTCCAAGGCACCAAAGCAAGCTAAAAAGTCAATAATCGATACCTAGAACTTGAGTTGTACTACTTCTTACTGGCTATTACATCATCTTAGAAGCTTCATCTGTGTTCTACTATGGTGCTTTTAGTGTCTCCGCATACCGCAGCACGCGACATACCTTTCAGACCATAAGTACAACCGTTTCAGAGAGAAGAGCGGCCAATGTGACGATCTGGCTTTAAGTCGATTCGATAACAAATGACGAAAACGGACGGATTTCTCAGGTTTTTACTACATATGAACACTTTTCACAATCTCGCGTGCAATTCGGCTGCTAGTCCTCCTTTCATGCAGAATCTTAAGGTCCTAGCTCATGTCAAAGGCACCAAAGCCTGCTAAAAAGTCAATAATCGATACCTAAAACTGGTATTGTACTAATTCTTACTGGCTATTTCATCATCTTAGAAGCTTCATCTGTGTCCTACTATGGTGCTTTTAGTGTCTCCGCATACCGCAGCACGCGACATAGCTTTCAGACGAAAAGTACAACCGTTTCAGAGAGGAGAGCGGCAAATGAGACGATCTGGCTTTAAGTCGATTCGATAACAAATGACGAAAACGGACGGATTTCTCAGGATTTTACTACATATGAACACTTTTCACATTCTCCCGTGCAACTCGGCTGCTAGTCCTCCTTTCATGCAGAATCGTATGGTCCTAGCTCATGTCCAAGGCATCAAAGCCAGCTAAAAAGTCAATAATCGATACCTAGAACTTGAGATGTACTACATCTTACTGGCTATTACATCAACTTAGAAGCTTCATCGGTGTTCTACTATGGTGCTTTTAGTGTCTCCGCATACTGCAGCACGCGACATAGCTTTCAGACGATAAGTACAACCGTTTCAGAGAGAAGAGTGGCCAATGTGACGATCTGCCTTTAAGTCGATTCGATAACAAATGACGATAACGGACGGATTTCTCAGGTTTTTACTACATATGAACACTTTTCACATTCTCCCATGCAACTCGGCTGCTAGTCCTCCTTTCATGCAGAATCTTATGGTCCTAGCTCATGTCCAAGGCACCAAAGCAAGCTAAAAAGTCAATAATCGATACCTAGAACTTGAGTTGTACTACTTCTTACTGGCTATTACATCATCTTAGAAGCTTCATCTGTGTTCTACTATGGTTCTTTTAGTGTCTCCGCATACCGCAGCACGCGACATAGCTTTCAGACGATAAGTACAACCATTTCAGAGAGAAGAGCGGCCAATGTGACGATCTGGCTTTAAGTCGATTCGATAACAAATGACGAAAACGGACGGATTTCTCAGGTTTTTACTACATATGAACACTTTTCACATTCTCTCGTGCAACTCGACTGCTAGTCCTCGTTTCATGCAGAATCTTATGGTCCTAGCTCAAGTCCAAGGTAACAAAGCCAGCTAAAAAGTAAATAGTCGATACCTAGAACTTGAGATGTACTATTTCTTACTGGCTATTACATCAACTTAGAAGGTTCATCTGTGTTCTACTATGGTGCTTTTAGAGTCTCCACATACCGCAACACGCGACATAGCTTTGCAGACGATATGTACAACCGTTTCAGACACAAGATCGGCCAATGTGACGACCTGGCTTTAAGTCGATTCGATAACAAATGACGAAAACGGACGGATTTCTCAGGTTTTTACTACATATGAACACTTTTCACATTCTCCCGTGCAACTCGCCTGCTAGTCCTCCTTTCATGCAGAATCTTAAGGTCCTAGCTCATGTCCAAGGCACCAAAGGCAGCTAAGAATTCAATAATCGATACTTAAAACTTGAATTGTACTACTTCTTCCTGGTTATTACATCAACTTAGAAGCTTGATCTGTGTTCTACAATGGTGCTTTTTGTGTCTCCGCATACCGCAGCACGCGACATAGCTTTGCAGACGATAAGTACAACCGTTTCAAGGCGAAGAGAGGCCAATATGACGATCTGGCTTTAAGGCGATTCGATAACAAATGACGAAACCGGACGGATTTCTCAGGTTTTTACTACATATGAACACTTTTCACATCCTCCCATGCAACTCGGCTGCTAGTCCTCCTACCATGCAGAGTCTTAAGGTCCTAGCTCATGTCAAAGGCACCAAAGCCTGCTAAAAAGTTAATAATCGGTACTTAAAACTTGAATTCTACTACTTCTTGCTGGCTATTACATCATCTTAGAAGCTTCATCTGTGTTCTAATATGGTGCTTTTAGTGTCTCCACAAACCGCAGCACGCGACATAGCTTTGCAGACGATAAGTACAACCGTTTCAGAGGGAAGAGCGGCCAATGTGACGATCTGGCTTTAAGTCGATTCCATACCAAATGACGAATACAGACGGATTTCTCAGGTTTTTACTACATATGAACACTTTTCACAATCTCGCGTGCAATTCGGCTGCTAGTCCTCCTTTCATGCAGAATCTTAAGGTCCTAGCTCATGTCCAAGGCACCAAAGCCTGCTAAAAAGTCAATAATCGATACCTAAAACTGGTATTGTACTAATTCTTACTGGCTATTTCATCATCTTAGAAGCTTCATCTGTGTCCTACTATGGTGCTTTTAGTGTCTCCGCATAGCGCAGCACGCGACATAGCTTTCAGACGATAAGTACAACCGTTTCATAGAGAAGAGCGGCCAATGTGACGATCTGGCTTTAAGTCGATTCGATAACAAATGACGAAAACGGACGGATTTCTCAGGTTTTTACTACATATGAACACTTTTCACATTCTCTCGTGCAACTCGACTGCTAGTCCTCGTTTCATGCAGAAACTTATGGTCCTAGCTCATGTCCAAGGCACCAAAGCCAGCTAAAAAGTCAATAATCGATACCTAGAACTTGAGATGGACTACTTCTTACTGGCTATTACATCAACTTAGAAGCTTCATCTGTGTTCTACTATGGTGCTTTTAGTGTCTCTGCATACCGCAGCACGCGACATAGCTTTCAGACGATAAGTACAACCGTTTCAGAGAGAAGAGCGGCCAATGTGACGATCTGGCTTTAAGTCGATTCGGTAACAAATGACGAAAACGGACGGATTTCTCAGGTTTTTACTATATATGAACACTTTTCACATTCTCTCGTGCAACTCGACTGCTAGTCCTCGTTTCATGCAGAATCTTATGGTCCTAGCTCATGTCCAAGGCACCAAAGCCAGCTAAAAAGTCAATAATCGATACCTAGAACTTGAGATGTACTACTTCTTACTGGCCATTACATCAACTTAGAAGCTTCAGCTGTGTTCTACTATGGTGCTTTTAGAGTCTCCACATACCGCAACACGCGACATAGCTTTGCAGACGATATGTACAACCGTTTCAGACAGAAGATCGGCCAATGTGACGACCTGGCTTTAAGTCGATTCGATAACAAATGACGAAAACGGACGAATTTCTCAGGTTTTTACTACATATGAACACTTTTCACATTCTCCTGTTCAACTCGGCTGCTAGTCCTCCTTTCATGCAGAATCTTAAGGTCCTAGCTCATGTCCAAGGCACCAAAGGCAGCTAACAATTCAATAATCGATACTTAAAACTTGAATTGTACTACTTCTTACTGGTTATTACATTAACTTAGAAGCTTCATCTGTGTTCTACAATGGTGCTTTTTGTGTCTCCGCATACCGCAGCACGCGACATAGCTTTGCAGACGATAAGTACAACCGTTTCAGAGCGAAGAGAGGCCAATATGACGATCTGGCTTTAAGGCGATTCGATAACAAATGACGAAACCGGACGGATTTCTCAGGTTTTTACTACATATGAACACTTTTCACATCCTCCCATGCAACTCGGCTGCTAGTCCTCCTTTCATGCAGAGTCTTAAGGTCCTAGCTCATGTCCAAGGCACCAAAGCCAGCTAAAAAGCCAATAATCGATACTTAAAACTTGAATTCTACTACTTCTTACTGGCTATTACATCATCTTAGAAGCTTCATCTGTGTTCTACTATGGTGCTTTTAGTGTCTCCACAAACAGCAGCACGCGACATAGCTTTGCAGACGATAAGTACAACCGTTTCAGAGAGAAGAGCGGCCAATGTGACGATCTGGCTTTAAGTCGATTCCATAACAAATGACGTATACGGACGGATTTCTCAGGTTTTTGCTACATATGAACACTTTTCACATCCTCCCGGGCAACTCGGCTGCTAGTCCTCCTTTCATGCAGAATCGTAAGGTCCTAGCTCATGTCCAAGGCACCAAAGCCAGCTAAAAAGTCAATAATCGATACTTAAAACTTGAATTGTACTGCTTCTTACTGGCTATTACATCATCTTAGAATCTTCATCTGTGTTCTACTATAGTGCTTTTAGTGTCTCCGCATACCGCAGCACGCGACATAGCTTTGCAGACGATAAGTACAACCGTTTCAGAGAGAAGAGCGACCATTGTGACGACCTGGCTTTAAGTCGATTCCGTAACAAGTGACGAAAACGGACGGATTTCTCAGGTTTTTACTACATATGAACACTTTTCTCATTCTCCCGATCAACTCGGCTGCTAGTCCTCCTTTCATGCAGAATCTTATGGTCCTAGCTCATGTGCATGGCACCAAAGCCAGCTAAAAAGTCAATAATCGATACCTAGAACTTGAGTTGTACTACTTCTTACTGGCTATTACATCAACTTACAAGCATCATCTGTGTTCTACTATGGTGCTTTTAGAGTCTCCACATACCGCAAACACGCGACATAGCTTTGCAGACGATATGTACAACCGTTTCAGAGAGAAGAGCGGCCAATGTGAAGATCTGGCTTTAAGTCGATTGCATACCAAATGACGAATACAGACGGATTTCTCAGGTTTTTACTACATATGAACACTTTTCACAATCTCGCGTGCAATTCGGCTGCTAGTCCTCCTTTCATGCAGAATCTTAAGGTCCTAGCTCATGTCCAAGGCACCAAAGCCAGCTAAAAAGTCAATAACCGATACGTAAAACTGGTATTGTACTAATTCTTACTGGCTATTACATCATCGTAGAAGCTTCATCTGTGTTCTACTATGGTGCTTTTAGTGTCTCAGCATTTCGCAGCACGCGACATAGCTTTCAGACGATAAGTACAACCGTTTCAGAGAGAAGAGTGGCCAATGTGACGATCTGCCTTTAAGTCGATTCGATAACAAATGACGAAAACGGACGGATTTCTCAGGTTTTTACTACATATGAACACTTTTCACATTCTCCCATCCAACTCGGCTGCTAGTCCTCCTTTCATGCAGAATCTTATGGTCCTAGCTCATGTCCAAGGCACCAAAGCAAGCTAAAAAGTCAATAATCGATACCTAGAACTTGAGTTGTACTACTTCTTACTGGCTATTACATCATCTTAGAAGCTTCATCTGTGTTCTACTATGGTGCTTTTAGTGTCTCCGCATACCGCAGCACGCGACATACCTTTCAGACCATAAGTACAACCGTTTCAGAGAGAAGAGCGGCCAATGTGACGATCTGGCTTTAAGTTGATTCCATACCTAATGACGAAAACGGACGGATTTCTCAGGTTTTTACTACATATGAACACTTTTCACATTCTCCCATGCAACGCGGCTGCTAGTCCTCCTTTCACGCAGAATCTTAAGGTCCTAGCTCATGTCCAAGGCATCAAAGCCAGCTAAAATGTCAATAATCGATACCTAAAACTTGAATTGTACTACTTCTTACTGGCCATTACATCAACTTAGAAGCTTCAGCTGTGTTCTACTATGGTGCTTTTAGAGTCTCCACGTACCGCAACACGCGACATAGCTTTGCAGACGATATGTACAACCGTTTCAGACAGAAGATCGGCCAATGTGACGACCTGGCTTTAAGTCGATTCGATAACAAATGACGAAAACGGACGAATTTCTCAGGTTTTTACTACATATGAACACTTTTCACATTCTCCTGTTCAACTCGGCTGCTAGTCCTCCTTTCATGCAGAATCTTAAGGTCCTAGCTCATGTCCAAGGCACCAAAGGCAGCTAACAATTCAATAATCGATACTTAAAACTTGAATTGTACTACTTCTTACTGGTTATTACATCAACTTAGAAGCTTCATCTGTGTTCTACAATGGTGCTTTTTGTGTCTCCGCATACCGCAGCACGCGACATAGCTTTGCAGACGATAAGTACAACCGTTTCTGAGCGAAGAGAGGCCAATATGACGATCTGGCTTTAAGGCGATTCGATAACAAATGACGAAACCGGACGGATTTCTCAGGTTTTTACTACATATGAACACTTTTCACATCCTCCCATGCAACTCGGCTGCTAGTCCTCCTTTCATGCAGAGTCTTAAGGTCCTAGCTCATGTCCAAGGCACCAAAGCCAGCTAAAAAGTCAATAATCGATACTTAAAACTTGAATTCTACTACTTCTTACTGGCTATTACATCATCTTAGAAGCTTCATCTGTGTTCTACTATGGTGCTTTTAGTGTCTCCACAAACAGCAGCACGCGACATAGCTTTGCAGACGATAAGTACAACCGTTTCAGAGAGAAGAGCGGCCAATGTGACGATCTGGCTTTAAGTCGATTCCATAACAAATGACGTATACGGACGGATTTCTCAGGTTTTTGCTACATATGAACACTTTTCACATCCTCCCGGGCAACTCGGCTGCTAGTCCTCCTTTCATGCAGAATCGTAAGGTCCTAGCTCATGTCCAAGGCACCAAAGCCAGCTAAAAAGTCAATAATCGATACTTAAAACTTGAATTGTACTGCTTCTTACTGGCTATTACATCATCTTAGAATCTTCATCTGTGTTCTACTATAGTGCTTTTAGTGTCTCCGCATACCGCAGCACGCGACATAGCTTTGCAGACGATATATACAACCGTTTCAGAGAGAAGAGCGGCCAATGTGAAGATCTGGCTTTAAGTCGATTGCATACCAAATGACGAATACAGACGGATTTCTCAGGTTTTTACTACATATGAACACTTTTCACAATCTCGCGTGCAATTCGGCTGCTAGTCCTCCTTTCATGCAGAACCTTAAGGTCCTAGCTCATGTCCAAGGCACCAAATCCAGCTAAAAAGTCAATAATCGATACCTAAATCTGGTATTGTACTAATTCTTACTAGCTATTACATCAACTTAGAAGCTTCATCTGTGTTCTACTATGGTGATTTTAGTGTCCCCGCATATCGCAGCACGCGACATAGCTTTGCAGACGATATATACAACCGTTTCAGAGAGAAGAGCGGACAATGTGACGACCTGGCTATAAATCGATTCCGTAACAAATGAAGAAAACGGACGGATTTCTCAGGTTTTTACTACATATGAACACTTTTTACATTCTCCTGTGCAATTCGGCTGCTAGTCCTCCTTTCATGCAGAATCTTAAGGTCCTAGCTCATGTCCAAGGCACCAAAGCCAGCTAAAAAGTCAATAACCGATACGTAAAACTGGTATTGTACTAATTCTTACTGGCTATTACATCATCGTAGAAGCTTCATCTGTGTTCTACTATGGTGCTTTTAGTGTCTCAGCATTTCGCAGCACGCGACATAGCTTTCAGACGATAAGTACAACCGTTTCAGAGAGAAGAGTGGCCAATGTGACGATCTGCCTTTAAGTCGATTCGATAACAAATGACGAAAACGGACGGATTTCTCAGGTTTTTACTACATATGAACACTTTTCACATTCTCCCATCCAACTCGGCTGCTAGTCCTCCTTTCATGCAGAATCTTATGGTCCTAGCTCATGTCCAAGGCACCAAAGCAAGCTAAAAAGTCAATAATCGATACCTAGAACTTGAGATGTACTACATCTTACTGGCTATTACATCAACTTAGAAGCTTCATCTGTGTTCTACTATGGTGCTTTTAGTGTCTCCGCATACTGCAGCACGCGACATAGCTTTCAGACGATAAGTACAACCGTTTCAGAGAGAAGAGTGGCCAATGTGACGATCTGCCTTTAAGTCGATTCGATAACAAATGACGATAACGGACGGATTTCTCAGGTTTTTACTACATATGAACACTTTTCACATTCTCCCATGCAACTCGGCTGCTAGTCCTCCTTTCATGCAGAATCTTATGGTCCTAGCTCATGTCCAAGGCACCAAAGCAAGCTAAAAAGTCAATAATCGATACCTAGAACTTGAGTTGTACTACTTCTTACTGGCTATTACATCATCTTAGAAGCTTCATCTGTGTTCTACTATGGTTCTTTTAGTGTCTCCGCATACCGCAGCACGCGACATAGCTTTCAGACGATAAGTACAACCATTTCAGAGAGAAGAGCGGCCAATGTGACGATCTGGCTTTAAGTCGATTCGATAACAAATGACGAAAACGGACGGATTTCTCAGGTTTTTACTACATATGAACACTTTTCACATTCTCTCGTGCAACTCGACTGCTAGTCCTCGTTTCATGCAGAATCTTATGGTCCTAGCTCAAGTCCAAGGTAACAAAGCCAGCTAAAAAGTAAATAGTCGATACCTAGAACTTGAGATGTACTATTTCTTACTGGCTATTACATCAACTTAGAAGGTTCATCTGTGTTCTACTATGGTGCTTTTAGAGTCTCCACATACCGCAACACGCGACATAGCTTTGCAGACGATATGTACAACCGTTTCAGACACAAGATCGGCCAATGTGACGACCTGGCTTTAAGTCGATTCGATAACAAATGACGAAAACGGACGGATTTCTCAGGTTTTTACTACATATGAACACTTTTCACATTCTCCCGTGCAACTCGCCTGCTAGTCCTCCTTTCATGCAGAATCTTAAGGTCCTAGCTCATGTCCAAGGCACCAAAGGCAGCTAAAAATTCAATAATCGATACTTAAAACTTGAATTGTACTACTTCTTCCTGGTTATTACATCAACTTAGAAGCTTGATCTGTGTTCTACAATGGTGCTTTTTGTGTCTCCGCATACCGCAGCACGCGACATAGCTTTGCAGACGATAAGTACAACCGTTTCAAGGCGAAGAGAGGCCAATATGACGATCTGGCTTTAAGGCGATTCGATAACAAATGACGAAACCGGACGGATTTCTCAGGTTTTTACTACATATGAACACTTTTCACATCCTCCCATGCAACTCGGCTGCTAGTCCTCCTACCATGCAGAGTCTTAAGGTCCTAGCTCATGTCAAAGGCACCAAAGCCAGCTAAAAAGTTAATAATCGGTACTTAAAACTTGAATTCTACTACTTCTTGCTGGCTATTACATCATCTTAGAAGCTTCATCTGTGTTCTAATATGGTGCTTTTAGTGTCTCCACAAACAGCAGCACGCGACATAGCTTTGCAGACGATAAGTACAACCGTTTCAGAGAGAAGAGCGGCCAATGTGACGATCTGGCTTTAAGTCGATTCCATAACAAATGACGTATACGGACGGATTTCTCAGGTTTTTACTACATATGAACACTTTTCACAATCTCGCGTGCAATTCGGCTGCTAGTCCTCCTTTCATGCAGAATCTTAAGGTCCTAGCTCATGTCCAAGGCACCAAATCCAGCTAAAAAGTCAATAATCGATACCTAAATCTGGTATTGTACTAAATCTTACTAGCTATTACATCAACTTAGAAGCTTCATCAATGTTCTACTATGGTGATTTTAGTGTCTCCGCATATCGCAGCACGCGACATAGCTCTGCAGACGATATGTACAACCGTTTCAGAGAGAAGAGCAGACAATGTGACGACCTGGCTTTAAATCGATTCCTTAACAAATGAAGAAAACGGACGGATTTCTCAGGTTGTTACTACATATGAACACTTTTCACATTCTCCCTTGCTACTCGGCTGCTAGTCCTCCTTTCATGCAGAATCTTAAGGTCCTAGCTCACGTGCAATGCACCAAGGCCAGCTAAAAAGTCAATAATCGATACCTAAAACTTGAATTGTACTACTTCTTACTGGCTATTACATCAACTTAGAAGCTTCATCTGTGTTCTACTATGGTGCTATTAGTGTCTCCGCTTACTGCAGCACGCGACTTAGCTTTGCAGACGATAAGTACAACCGTTTCAGAGCGAAGAGCGGCCAATGTGACGATCTGGCTTTAAGTCGATTGCATACCAAATGACGAATACAGACGGATTTCTCAGGTTTTTACTACATATGAACACTTTTCACAATCTCGCGTGCAATTCGGCTGCTAGTCCTCCTTTCATGCAGAATCTTAAGGTCCTAGCTCCTGTCCAAGGCACCAAAGCCAGCTAAAAAGTCAATAACCGATACGTAAAACTGGTATTGTACTAATTCTTACTGGCTATTACATCATCGTAGAAGCTTCATCTGTGTTCTACTATGGTGCTTTTAGTGTCTCCGCATTTCGCAGCACGCGACATATCTTTCAGACGATAAGTACAACCGTTTCAGAGAGAAGAGCGGCCAATGTGACGATCTGGCTTTAAGTCGATTCGATAACAAATGACGAAAACGGACGGATTTCTCAGGATTTTATTACATATGAACACTTTTCACATTCTCCCGTGCAACTCGGCTGCTAGTCCTCCTTTCATGCAGAATCTTAAGGTCCTAGCTCATGTCCAAGGCACCAAAGCCAGCTAAAAAGTCAATAATCGATACCTAGAACTTGAGATGTACTACATCTTACTGACTATTACATCAACTTAGAAGCTTCATCTGTGTTCTACTATGGTGCTTTTAGTGTCTCCGCATACTGCAGCACGCGACATAGCTTTCAGACGATAAGTACAACCGTTTCAGAGAGAAGAGTTGCCAATGTGACAATCTGCCTTTAAGTCGATTCGATAACAAATGACGAAAACGGACGGATTTCTCAGGTTTTTACTACATATGAACACTTTTCACATTCTCCCATGCAACTCGGCTGCTAGTCCTCCTTTCATGCAGAATCTTAAGGTCCTAGCTCATGTCCAAGGCACCAAAGCAAGCTAAAAAGTCAATAATCGATACCTAGAACTTGAGTTGTACTACTTCTTACTGGCTATTACATCATCTTAGAAGCTTCATCTGTGTTCTACTATGGTTCTTTTAGTGTCTCCGCATACCGCAGCACGCGACATAGCTTTCAGACGATAAGTACAACCGTTTCAGAGCGAAGAGAGGCCAATATGACGATCTGGCTTTAAGGCGATTCGATAACAAATGACGAAACCGGACGGATTTCTCAGGTTTTTACTACATATGAACACTTTTCCATCCTCCCATGCAACTCGGCTGCTAGTCCTCCTTTCATGCAGAGTCTTAAGGTCCTAGCTCATGTCCAAGGCACCAAAGCCAGCTAAAAAGTCAATAATCGGTACTTAAAACTTGAATTCTACTACTTCTTACTGGCTATTACATCATCTTAGAAGCTTCATCTGTGTTCTACTGTGGTGCTTTTAGTGTCTCCACAACAAGCAGCACGCGACATAGCTTTGCAGACGATAAGTACAACCGTTTCAGAGAGAAGAGCGGCCAATGTGACGATCTGGCTTTAAGTCGATTCCATAACAAATGACGTATACGGACGGATTTCTCAGGTTTTTACTACATATGAACACTTTTCACAATCTCGCGTGCAATTCGGCTGCTAGTCCTCCTTTCATGCAGAATCTTAAGGTCCTAGCTCATGTCCAAGGCACCAAATCCAGCTAAAAAGTCAATAATCGATACCTAATTCTGGTATTGTACTAATTCTTACTAGCTATTACATCAACTTAGAAGCTTCATCAATGTTCTACTATGGTGATTTTAGTGTCCCCGCATATCGCAGCACGCGACATAGCTCTGCAGACGATATGTACAACCGTTTCAGAGAGAAGAGCAGACAATGTGACGACCTGGCTTTAAATCGATTCCATAACAAATGAAGAAAACGGACGGATTTCTCAGGTTGTTACTACATATGAACACTTTTCACATTCTCCCTTGCTACTCTGCTGCTAGTCCTCCTTTCATGCAGAATCTTAAGGTCCTAGCTCACGTCCAATGCACCAAGGCCAGCTAAAAAGTCAAGAATCGATACCTAAAACTTGGATTGTACTACTTCTTACTGGCTATTACATCAACTTAGAAGCTTCATCTGTGTTATACTATGGTGCTATTAGTGTCTCCGCTTACTGCAGCACGCGACATAGCTTTGCAGACGATAAGTACAACCGTTTCAGAGCGAAGAGAAGCCAATGTGACGATCTGGCTTTAAGTCGATTCAATAACAAATGACGAAAACGGACGGATTTCTCAGGATTTTACTACATATGAACACTTTTCACATTCTCCCGTGCAACTCGGCAGCTAGTCCTCCTTTCATGCAGAATCTTAAGGTCCTAGCTCATGTCCAAGGCACCAAAGCCAGCTAAAAAGTCAATAATCGATACCTAACACTTGAATTGTACTACATCTTACTGGCTATTACATCATCTTAGAAGCTTCATCTGTTTTCTACTATGGTGCTTTTAGTGTCTCCACAAACCGCAGCACGCGACATAGCATTCAGACGATACGTACAACCGTTTCAGAGAGAAGAGCGGCGAATGTGATGATCTGGCTTTAAGTCGATTCGATAAAAAATGACGAAAACGGACGGATTTCTCAGGTTTTTACTACATACGAACACTTTTCACATTCTCCCTTGCAACTCGGCTGCTAGTCCTCCTTTCATGCGGAATCTTAAGGTCCTAGCTCATGTCCAAGGCACCAAAGCCAGCTAAAAAGTCAATAATCGATACCTAAAACTTGAATTGTACTACTGCTTACTGGCTATTACATCAACTTAGAAGCTTCATCTGTGTTCTACTATGGTGATTTTAGTGTCTCCGCATATCGCAGCACGCGACATAGCTTTGCAGAAGATATGTACAACCGTTTCAGAGAGAAGAGTGGCCAATGTGATGACCTGGCTTTAAGTCGATTCCATAACAAATGACGAAAACGGACGGATATCTCAGGTTTTTACTACATATGAACACTTTTCACATTATCCCATGCAATTCGGCTGCTAGTCCTATTTTCATGCAGAATCTTAAGGTCCTAGCTCATGTCTAAGGCACCTAAGCCAGCTAAAAATTCAATAATCGATACCTAAAACTTGAATTGTACTACTTCTTACTATTTATTACATCAACTTAGAAGCTTCATCTGTGTTCTACTATGGTGCTTTTAGTGTCTCCACATACCGCAGCACACAACATAGCTTTGCAGGCGATAAGTACAACCGTTTGAGAGAGAAGAGCGGCCAATGTGACGATCTGGCTTTAAGTCGATTCGATAACAAATGACGAAAACGGACGGATTTCACAGGTTTTTACTACATATGAACCTTTTTCACATTCTCACGTGCAACTCGGCTGCTAGTCCTCCGTTGATGCAGAATCATAAGGTCCTAGCTCATGTCCAAGGCATCAAAGCCAGCTAAAAAGTCAATAATCGATATCTAAAATTTCAATTGTACTACTTCTTACTAGCTATTACATCAACTTAGAAGCTTCATCTGTGTTCTACTATGGTGCTTTTAGTGTCTCCACATACCGCAGCACGCGACTTAGCTTTGCAGACGAATTGTACAACCGTTTCAGAGAGAAGAACGGCCAATGTGACGACCTGGCTTTAAGTCGATTCGATAACAAATGACGAAAACGGACGGATTTCTCAGGTTTTTACTACATATGAACACTTTTCACATTCTCCCATGCAACTCGGCTGCTAGTCCTCCTTTCATGCAGAATCTTAAGGTCCTAGCCCATGTCCAATGCACCAAATCCAGCTAAAAGTCAATAATCGATACCTAAAACGTGAATTGTACTACTTCTTACTGGTTATTACATCAACTTAGAAGCTTCATCTGTGTTCTACTATGGTATTTTTAGTGTCTCCACATACCGCAGCTCGCGACATACCTTTGCAGACGATAAGTACAACCGTTTCAGAGCGAAGAGCGGCCAATGTGACGATCTGGCTTTAAGTCGATTCGATAACAAATGACGAAAACGGACGGATTTCTCAGGTTTTTACTACATATGAACACTTTTCACATTATCCCATGCAATTCGGCTGCTAGTCCTCCTTTCATGCAGAATCTTAAGGTCCTAGCTCATGTCCAAGGCACCAAATCCAGCTAAAAGTCAATAATCGATACCTAAAACTTGAATTGTACTACTTCTTACTGGCTATTACATCAACTTAGAAGCTTCATCTGTGTCCTACTATGGTGATTTTAGTGTCTCCGCATATCGCAGCACGCGACATAGGTTTGCAGACGATAAGTACAACCGTTTCAGAGAGAAGAGCAGCCAATGTGACGATCTGGCTTGAAGTCGATTCGAAGACAAATGACGATAACGAACGGATTTCTCAGGTTTTTACTACATATGAACACTTTTCATATTCTCCCGTGCAACTCGGCTCCTAGTCCTCCTTTCATGCAGAATCTTAAGGTCCTAGCTCATGTCCAAGGCACCAAAGCCAGCTAAAAAGTCAATAATCGATACGTAAAACTTGAATTGTACTACTTCTTACTGGCTATTACATCAATTTAGAAGCTTCATCTGTGTTCTACTATGGTGCTTTTAGAGTCTTCACATACCGCAGCACGCGACATAGGTTTGCAGACGATAAGTACAACCGTTTCAGAGAGAAGAGCGGCCAATGTGACGATCTGGCTTTAAGTCGATTCGATAACAAATGACGAAAACGGACGGATTTCACAGGTTTTTACTACATATGAACACTTTTCACATTCTCCCGTGAAACTCGGCTGCTAGTCCTCCTTTGATGCAGAATCTTAAGGTCGTAGCTCATGTCCAAGGCATCAAAGCCAGCTAAAAGTCAATAATCGATGCCTAAAACTTGAATTGTACTACTTCTTACTGGCTATTACATTTACTTAGAAGCTTCATCTGTGTTCTACTATGGTGATTTTAGTGTCTCCGCATACCGCAGCACGCGACATAGCTTTGCAGACGATATGTACAACCGTTTCAGAGAGAAGAACGGCCAATGTGACGACCTGGCTTTAAGTCGATTCGATAACAAATGACGAAAACGGACGGAATTCTCAGGTTTTTACTACATATGAACACTTTTCATATTCTAAAATGCAACTCGGCTGCTAGTCCTCCCTTCATGCAGAATCTTAAGGTCCTAGCTCATGTCCAAGGCACCAAAGCCAGCTAAAAAGTCAATAATCGATACCTAAAACTGGTATTGTATTAATTCTTACTGGCTATTACATCATCTTAGAAGCTTCATCTGTGTTCTACTATGGTGCTTTTAGTGTCCCCACATACCGCAGCACGCGACATAGCTTTCAGACGATAAGTACAACCGTTTCTGAGAGAAGAGCGGCCAATGTGACGACCTGGCTTTAAGTCGATTCGATAACAAATGACGAAAACGGACGGGTTTCTCAGGTTTTTACTACATATGAACACTTTTCACATTCTCCCGTGCAACTCGGCTGCTAGTCCCCCTTTCATGCAGAATCTTAAGGTCCTAGCTCACATCCAAAGCACCAAAGCCAGCTAAAAAGTCAATAATCGATACCTAAAACTTGAAATGTACAACTTCTTACTGGATATTACATCAATTTAGAAGCTTCATCTGTGTTCCACTATGGTGCTTTTTGTGTCTCCGCATACCGCAGCACGCGACATAGCTTTGCACACGATAAGTACAACCGTTTCAGAGAGAAGAGCGGCCAATGTGACGATCTGGCTTTAAGTCGATTCGATAACAAATGACGAAAACGGACGTATTTCACAGATTTTTACTACATATGAACACCTTTCACATTCTTTCGTTCAACTCGGCTGCTAGTCATCCTTTCATGCAGAATCTTAAGGTCCTAGCTTATGTCCAAGGCACCAAAGCAGGCTAAAATGTCAATAATCGATACCTAAAACTTGAATTGTACTACTTCTTACTGGCTATTACATCAACTTAGAAGCTTCATCTGTGTTCTACTATGGTGGTTTTAGTGTCTCCGCATACCGCAGCACGCGACATAGCTTTGCAGACGATGAGTACAACCGTTTCAGAGAGAAGAGTGGCCAATGTGACGATCTGGCCTTAAGTCGATTCGATAACAAATGACGAAAACGGACGGATTTCTCAGGTTTTTACTACATATGAACACTTCTCACTTTCTCCCGTACAACTCGCCTGCTAGTCATCCTTTCATGCAGAATCTTAAGGTCCCAGCTCATGTCCAAGGCACCAAAGCCAGCTAAAAAGTAAATAATCAGAACCTAAAACTTGAATTGTACTACTTCTTACTGGCTATTACATCAACTTAGAAGCTTCATCTGTGTTCTACTATGGTGCTTTTAGTGTCTCCGCATAACGCAGCACGCGACATAGCTTTGCAGACGATAAGTACAACCGTTTCAGAGAGAAGAGCGGCAATGTGACGATCTGGCTTTAAGTCGATTCCATAACAAATGACGAAAACGGACGGATTTCTCAGGTTTTTACTACATATAAACACTTTTCACATTCTCCCGTGCAACTCGGCTGCTAGTCCTCCTTTCATGCAGAATTTTAAGGTTCTAGCTCACGTCCAAGGCACCAAAACCAGCTAAAAAGTCAATAATCGATACCTAAAACTTGAATTGTACAACTTCTTATTGGCTATTACACAATTTAGAAGCTTCATCTGTGTTCCACTATGGTGACTTTAGTGTCTCCGCATAACGCAGCACGCGGCATAGCTTTGCAGACGATAAGTACAACCGTTTCAGAGAGAAGAGCGGCCAATGTGACGATCTGGCTTTAAGTCGATTCGATAGCAAATGACGAAAACGGACGTATTTCTCAGATTTTTACTACATATGAACACCTTTCACATTCCTTCGTGCAACTCGGCTGCTAGTCATCCTTTCATGCAGAATCTTAAGGTCCTAGCTCATGTCCAAGGCACCAAAGCCAGCTAAAATGTCAATAATCGATACCTAAAACTTGAATTGTACTACTTCTTACTGGCTATTACATCAATTTAGAAGCTTCATCTGTGTTCTACTATGGTGCTTTTAGTGTCTCCGCATACCGCAGCACGCGACATAGCTTTGCAGACGATAAGCACAACCGTTTCAGAGAGAAGAGTGGCCAATGTGACGATCTGGCCTTAAGTCGATTCGATAACAAATGACGAAAACGGACGGATTTCTCAGGTTTTTACTACATATGAACACTTCTCACTTTCTCCCGTACAACTCGGCTGCTAGTCCTCCTTCCATGCAGAATCTTAAGGTCCCAGCACATGTCCAAGGCACCAAAGCCAGCTAAAAAGTAAATAATCAGAACCTAAAACTTGAATTGTACTACTTCTTACTGGCTATTACATCAACTTAGAAGCTTCATCTGTGTTCTACTATGGTGCTTTTAGTGTCTCCACAAACAGCAGCACGCGACATAGCTTTGCAGACGATAAGTACAACCGTTTCAGAGAGAAGAGCGGCCAATGTGACGATCTGGCTTTAAGTCGATTCCATAACAAATGACGTATACGGACGGATTTCTCAGGTTTTTACTACATATGAACACTTTTCACAATCTCGCGTGCAATTCGGCTGCTAGTCCTCCTTTCATGCAGAATCTTAAGGTCCTAGCTTATGTCCAAGCCACCAAAGCCAGCTAAAATGTCAATAATCGATACCTAAAACTTGAATCGTACTAATTCTTACTGGCTATTACATCAACTTAGAAGCTTCATCTGTGTTCTACTATGGTGCTTTTAGTGTCTCCACATACCGCAGCACGCGACATAGGTTTGCAGACGATAAGTACAACCGTTTCAGAGAGAAGAGCGGCCAATATGACGATCTGGCATTAAGTTGATTCCATACCAAATGACGAAAACGGACGGATTTCTCAGGTTTTTACTACATACGAACACTTTTCACATTCTCCCATGCAACGCGGCTGCTAGTCCTCCTTTCATACTGAATCTTAAGGTCCTAGCTCATGTCCAAGGCACCAAAGCCAGCCAAAATATCAATAATCGATACCTAAAACTTGAATTGTACAACTTCTTACTGGCTATTACATAACTTAGAAGCTTCATCTGTGTTCCACTATGGTGACTTTAGTGTCTCCGCATAACGCAGCACGCGGCATAGCTTTGCAGACGATAAGTACAAGCGTTTCAGAGAGAAGAGCGGCCAATGTGACGATCTGGCTTTAAGTCGATTCGATAACAAATGACGAAAACGGACGTATTTCTCAGATTTTTACTACATATGAACACCTTTCACATTCTTTCGTGCAACTCGGCTGCTAGTCATCCTTTCATGCAGAATCTTAAGGTCCTAGCTCATGTCCAAGGCACCAAATCCAGTTAAAATGTAAATAATCGATACCTAAAACTTGAATTGTACTACTTCTTACTGGCTATTACATCAACTTAGAAGCTTCATCTGTGTTCTACTATGGTGCTTTTAGTGTCTCCGCATACCGCAGCACGCGACATAGCTTTGCAGACGATACGTACAACCGTTTCAGAGAGAAGAGTGGCCAATGTGACGATCTGGCCTTAATTCGATTCGATAACAAATGACGAAAACGGACGGATTTCTCAGGTTTTTACTACATATGAACACTTCTCACTTTCTCCCGTACAACTCGCCTGCTAGTCCTCCTTTCATGCAGAATCTTAAGGTCCCAGCTCATGTCCAAGGAACCAAAGCCAGCTAAAATGTAAATAATCAGAACCTAAAACTTGAATTGTACTACTTCTTACTGGCTATTACATCAACTTAGAAGCTTCATCTGTGTTCTACTATGGTGCTTTTAGTGTCTCCGCATAACGCAGCACGCGACATAGCTTTGCAGACGATAAGTACAACCGTTTCAGAGAGAAGAGCGGCCAATGTGACGATCTGGCTTTAAGTCGATTCCATAACAAATGACGAAAACGGACGGATTTCTCACGTTTTTACTACATATGAAGACTTTTCACATTCTCCCGTACAACTCGGCTGCTAATCCTCCTTTCATGCAGAATCTTAAGGTCCTAGCTTATGTCCAAGCCACCAAAGCCAGCTAAAATGTCAATAATCGATACCTAAAACTTGAATCGTACTAATTCTTACTGGCTATTACATCAACTTAGAAGCTTCATCTGTGTTCTACTATGGTGCTTCTAGTGTCCCCACATACCGCAGCACGCGACATAGGTTTGCAGACGATAAGTACAACCGTTTCAGAGAGAAGAGCGGCCAATATGACGATCTGGCTTTAAGTTGATTCCATACCAAATGACGAAAACGGACGGATTTCTCAGGTTTTTACTACATTTGAACACTTTTCACATTCTCCCATGCAACTCGGCTGCTAGTCCTCCTTTCATACTGAATCTTAAGATCCTAGCTCATGTCCAAGGCATCAAAGCCAGCTAAAAAGTCAATAATCGATACCTAAAATTTGAATTTTACTTCTTCTTACTGGCTATTACATCAACTTAGAAGCTTCATCTGTGTTCCACTGTGCTGATTTTAGTGTCTCCGCATAACGCAGCACGCGACATAGTTTTGCAGACGATAAGTACAACCGTTTCAGAGAGAAGAGCGGCCAATGTGACGATCTGGCTTTAAGTCGATTCGATAACAAATGTCGAAAACGAACGGATTTCTCAGGTTTTTCCTACATATGAACACTTTTCACATTCTACCGTGGAACTCCGCTGCTGGTCCTCGTTTCATGCAGAATCTTAAGGTCCTAGATCATGTCCAAGGCACCAAAGCCAGCTAAAAAGTCAATAATCGATACCTAAAACGTAAATTGTATAACTTCTTACTGGCTATTACACAACTTAGAAGCTTCATCTGTGTTCCACTATGGTGACTTTAGTGTCTCCGCATAACGCAGCACGCGGCATAGCTTTGCTGACGATAGGTACAACCGTTTCAGAGAGAAGAGCGGCCAATGTAACGATCTGGCATTAAGTCGATTCGATAACAAATGACGAAAACGGACGGTTTTCTCAGGTTTTTACTACATATGAACACTTCTCACTTTCTCCCGTACAACTCGCCTGCTAGTCCTCCTTTCATGCAGAATCTTAAGGTCCCAGCTCATGTCCAAGGCACCAAAGCCAGCTAAAAAGTAATTAATGAGAACCTAAAACTTGAATTGTACTACTTCTTACTGGCTATTACATCAACTTAGAAGCTTCATCTGTGTTCTACTATGGTGCTTTTAGTGTCTCCGCATAACGCAGCACGCGACATAGCTTTGCAGACGATAAGTACAACCGTTTCAGAGAGAAGAGCGGCAATGTGACGATCTGGCTTTAAGTCGATTCCTTAACAAATGACGAAAACGGACGGATTTCTCAGGTTTTTACTACATATGAAGACTTTTCACATTCTCCCGTACAACTCGGCTGCTAATCCTCCTTTCATGCAGAATCTTAAGGTCCTAGCTTATGTCCAAGGCACCAAAGCCAGCTAAAATGTCAATAATCGATAACTAAAACTTGAATTGTACTACTTCTTACTGGCTATTACATCAACTTAGAAGCTTCATCTGTGTTCTACTATGGTGCTTTTAGTGTCTCCGCATACCGCAGCACGCGACATAGCTTTGCAGACGATAAGTACAACCGTTTCAGAGAGAAGAGCGGCCAATGTGACGATCTGGCTTTAAGTCGATTCGATAACAAATGACGAAAACGGACGGATTTCTCAGGTTTTTACTACATATGAACACTTTTCACATTCTCCCGTGGAACTCCGCTGCTGGTCCTCCTTTCATGCAGAATCTTATGGTCCTAGCTCATGTCCAAAGCACCAAAGCCAGCTAAAAAGTCAATAATCGATACCTAAAACTTGAATCGTACTAATTCTTACTGGCTATTACATCAACTTAGAAGCTTCATCTGTGTTCTACTATGGTGCTTTTAGTGTCTCCACATACCGCAGCACGCGACATAGGTTTGCAGACGATAAGTACAACCGTTTCAGAGAGAAGAGCGGCAATGTGACGATCTGGCTTTAAGTCGATTCCATAACAAATGACGAAAACGGACGGATTTCTCAGGTTTTTACTACATATGAACACTTTTCACATTCTCCCGTGCAACTCGGCTGCTAGTCCTCCTTTCATGCAGAATCTTAAGGTTCTAGCTCACGTCCAAGGCACCAAAGCCAGCTAAAAAGTCAATAATCGATACCTAAAACTTGAATTGTACAACTTCTTACTGGCTATTACACAACTTAGAAGCTTCATCTGTGTTCCACTATGGTGACTTTAGTGTCTCCGCATAACGCAGCACGCGGCATAGCTTTGCAGACGATAAGTACAACCGTTTCAGAGAGAAGAGCGGCCAATGTGACGATCTGGCTTTAAGTCGATTCGATAGCAAATGACGAAAACGGACGTATTTCTCAGATTTTTACTACATATGAACACCTTTCACATTCTTTCGTGCAACTCGGCTGCTAGTCATCCTTTCATGCAGAATCTTAAGGTCCTAGCTCATGTCCAAGGCACCAAAGCCAGCTAAAATGTCAATAATCGATACCTAAAACTTGAATTGTACTACTTCTTACTGGCTATTACATCAACTTAGAAGCTTCATCTGTGTTCTACTATGGTGCTTTTAGTGTCTCCGCATACCGCAGCACGCGACATAGCTTTGCAGACGATAAGTACAACCGTTTCAGAGAGAAGAGTGGCCAATGTGACGATCTGGCCTTAATTCGATTCGATAACAAATGACGTAAACGGACGGATTTCTCAGGTTTTTACTACATATGAACACTTTTCACTTTCTCCCGTACAACTCGCCTGCTAGTCCTCCTTTCATGCAGAATCTTAAGGTCCCAGCTCAAGTCCAAGGCACCAAAGCCAGCTAAAAAGTAAATAATCAGAACCTAAAACTTGAATTGTACTACTTCTTACTGGCTATTACATCAACTTAGAAGCTTCATCTGTGTTCTACTATGGTGCTTCTAGTGTCTCCACATACCGCAGCACGCGACATAGGTTTGCAGACGATAAGTACAACCGTTTCAGAGAGAAGAGCGGCCAATATGACGATCTGGCTTAAAGTTGATTCCATACCAAATGACGAAAACGGACGGATTTCTCAGGTTTTTACTACATATGAACACTTTTCACATTCTCCCATGCAACGCGGCTGCTAGTCCTCCTTTCATACTGAATCTTAAGGTCCTAGCTCATGTCTAAGGCATCAAAGCCAGCTAAAAAGTCAATAGTCGATACCTAAAACTTGAATTGTACTACTTCTTACTGGCTATTACATCAACTTAGAAGCTTCATCTGTGTTCCACTGTGGTGATTTTAGTGTCTCCGCGTAACGCAGACTGCGACATAGCTTTGCAGACGATAAGTACAACCGTTCCAGAGAGAAGAGCGGCCAATGTGACGATCTGGCTTTAAGTTGATTCCATAACAAATGACGAAAACGGACGGATTTCTCAGGTTTTTACTACATTTGAACACTTTTCACATTCTCCCATGCAACTCGGCTGCTAGTCCTCCTTTCATACTGAATCTTAAGATCCTAGCTCACGTCCAAGGCACCAAAGCCAGCTAAAAAGTCAATAATCGATACCTAAAATTTGAATTGGACTACTTCTTACTGGCTATTACATCAACTTAGAAGCTTCATCTGTGTTCCACTGTGCTAATTTTAGTGTCTCCGCATAACGCAGCACGCGACATAGTTTTGCAGACGATAAGTACAACCATTTCAGAGAGAAGAGCGGCCAATGTGACGATCTGGCTTTAAGTCGATTCGATAACAAATTGCCGAAAACGGACGGATTTCTCAGGTTTTTACTACATTTGAACACTTTTCACATTCTCCCATGCAACTCGGCTGCTAGTCCTCCTTTCATACTGAATCTTAAGATCCTAGCTCATGTCCAAGGCACCAAAGCCAGCTAAAAAGTCAATAATCGATACCTAAAACGTAAATTGTACAACTTCTTACTGGCTATTACACAACTTAGAAGCTTCATCTGTGTTCCACTATGGTGACTTTAGTGTCTCCGCATAACGCAGCACGCGGCATAGCTTTGCAGACGATAAGTACAACCGTTTCAGAGAGAAGAGCGGCCAATGTGACGATATGGCTTTAAGTCGATTCGATAACAAATGACGAAAACGGACGTATTTCTCAGATTTTTGCTACATATGAACACCTTTCACATTCTTTCGTGCAACTCGGCTGCTAGTCATCCTTTCATGCAGAATCTTAAGGTCCTAGCTCATGTCCAAGGCACCAAAGCCAGCTAAAATGTCAATAATCGATACCTAAAACTTGAATTGTACTACTTCTTACTGGCTATTACATCAACTTAGAAGCTTCATCTGTGTTCTACTATGGTGCTTTTAGTGTCGCCGCATACCGCAGCACGCGACATAGCTTTGCAGACGATAAGTACAACCGTTTCAGAGAGAAGAGTGGCCAATGTGACGATCTGGCCTTAAGTCGATTCGATAACAAATGACGAAAACGGACGGATTTCTAAGGTTTTTACTACATATGAACACTTCTCACTTTCTCCCGTACAACTCGCCTGCTAGTCCTCCTTTCATGCAGAATCTTAAGGTCCCAGCTCATGTCCAAGGCACCAAAGCCAACTAAAAATTAATTAATGAGAACCTAAAACTTGAATTGTACTACTTCTTACTGGCTATTACATCAACTTAGAAGCTTCATCTGTGTTCCACTGTGGTGATTTTAGTGTCTCCGCGTAACGCAGCACGCGACATAGTTTTGCAGACGATAAGTACAACCATTTCAGAGAGAAGAGCGGCCAATGTGACGATCTGGCTTTAAGTCGATTGGATAACAAATGTCGAAAACGAACGGATTTCTCAGGTTTTTCCTACATATGAACACTTTCACATTCTATAGTGGAACTCCGCTGCTGGTCCTCGTTTCATGCAGAATCTTAAGGTCCTAGATCATGTCCAAGGCACCAAAGCCAGCTAAAAAGTCAATAATCGATACCTAAAACGTAAATTGTACAACTTCTTACTGGCTATTACACAACTTAGAAGCTTCATCTGTGTTCCACTATGGTGCTTTTAGTGTCTCCGCATAACGCAGCACGTGACATAGCTTTGCAGACGGTAAGTTCAACCGTTTCAGAGAGAAGAGCGGCAATGTGACGATCTGGCTTTAAGTCGATTCCTTAACAAATGACGAAAACGGACGGATTTCTCAGGTTTTTGCTACATATGAAGACTTTTCACATTCTCCCGTACAACTCGGCTGCTAATCCTCCTTTCATGCAGAATCTTAAGGTCCTAGCTTATGTCCAAGGCACCAAAGCCAGCTAAAATGTCAATAATCGATAACTAAAACTTGAATTGTACTACTTCTTACTGGCTATTACATCAACTTAGAAGCTTCATCTGTGTTCTACTATGGTGCTTTTAGTGTCTCCGCATACCGCAGCACGCGACATAGCTTTGCAGACGATACGTACAACCGTTTCAGAGAGAAGAGTGGCCAATGTGACGATCTGGTCTTAATTCGATTCGATAACAAATGACGAAAACGGACTGTTGTCTCAGGTTTTTACTACATATGAACACTTCTCACTTTCTCCCGTGCAACTCGCCTGCTAGTCCTCCTTTCATGCAGAATCTTAAGGTCCCAGCTCATGTCCAAGGCACCAAAGCCAGCTAAAAAGTAAATAATCAGAACCTAAAACTTGAATTGTACTACTTCTTACTGGCTATTACATCAACTTAGAAGCTTCATCTGTGTTCTACTATGGTGCTTTTAGTGTCTCCGCATAACGCAGCACGCGACATAGCTTTGCAGACGATAAGTACAACCGTTTCAGAGAGAAGAGCGGCCAATGTAACGATCTGGCATTAAGTCGATTCGATAACAAATGACGAAAACGGACGGATTTCTCAGGTTTTTACTACATATGAACACTTCTCACTTTCTCCCGTACAACTCGCCTGCTAGTCCTCCTTTCATGCAGAATCTTAAGGTCCCAGCTCATGTCCAAGGCACCAAAGCCAGCTAAAAAGTAATTAATGAGAACCTAAAACTTGAATTGTACTACTTCTTACTGGCTATTACATCAACTTAGAAGCTTCATCTGTGTTCTACTATGGTGCTTTTAGTGTCTCCGCATAACGCAGCACGCGACATAGCTTTGCAGACGATAAGTACAACCGTTTCAGAGAGAAGAGCGGCAATGTGACGATCTGGCTTTAAGTCGATTCCTTAACAAATGACGAAAACGGACGGATTTCTCAGGTTTTTACTACATATGAAGACTTTTCACATTCTCCCGTACAACTCGGCTGCTAATCCTCCTTTCATGCAGAATCTTAAGGTCCTAGCTTATGTCCAAGGCACCAAAGCCAGCTAAAATGTCAATAATCGATAACTAAAACTTGAATTGTACTACTTCTTACTGGCTATTACATCAACTTAGAAGCTTCATCTGTGTTCTACTATGGTGCTTTTAGTGTCTCCGCATACCGCAGCACGCGACATAGCTTTGTAGACGATACGTACAACCGTTTCAGAGAGAAGAGTGGCCAATGTGACGATCTGGTCTTAATTCGATTCGATAACAAATGACGAAAACGGACGGATTTCTCAGGTTTTTACTACGTATGAACACTTCTCACTTTCTCCCGTACAACTCGCCTGCTAGTCCTCCTTTCATGCAGAATCTTAAGGTCCCAGCTCATGTCCAAGGCACCAAAGCCAGCTAAAAAGTAAATAATCAGAACCTAAAACTTGAATTGTACTACATCTTACTGGCTATTACATCAACTTAGAAGCTTCATCTGTGTTCTACTATGGTGCTTTTAGTGTCTCCGCATAACGCAGCACGCGACATAGCTTTGCAGACGATAAGTACAACAGTTTCAGAGGGAAGAGCGGCAATGTGACGATCTGGCTTTAAGTCGATTCCATAACAAATGACGAAAACGGACGGATTTCTCACGTTTTTACTACATATGAAGACTTTTCACATTCTCCCGTACAACTCGGCTGCTAATCCTCCTTTCATGCAGAATCTTAAGGTCCTAGCTTATGTCCAAGCCACTAAAGCCAGCTAAAATGTCAATAATCGATACCTAAAACTTGAATCGTACTAATTCTTACTGGCTATTACATCAACTTAGAAGCTTCATCTGTGTTCTACTATGGTGCTTCTAGTGTCGCCACATACCGCAGCACGCGACATAGGTTTGCAGACGATAAGTACAACCGTTTCAGAGAGAAGAGCGGCCAATATGACGATCTGGCTTTAAGTTGATTCCATACCAAATGACGAAAACGGACGAATTTCTCAGGTGTTTACTACATTTGAACACTTTTCACATTCTCCCATGCAACTCGGCTGCTAGTCCTCCTTTCATACTGAATCTTAAGATCCTAGCTCATGTCCAAGGCATCAAAGCCAGCTAAAAAGTCAATAATCGATACCTAAAATTTGAATTGTACTACTTCTTACTGGCTATTACATCAACTTAGAAGCTTCATCTGTGTTCCACTGTGCTGATTTTAGTGTCTCCGCATAACGCAGCACGCGACATAGTTTTGCAGACGATAAGTACAACCGTTTCAGAGAGAAGAGCGGCCAATGTGACGATCTGGCTTTAAGTCGATTCGATAACAAATTGACGAAAACGGACGAATTTCTAAGGTTTTTACTACATATGAAAACTTTTCACACTCTCCCGTGCAACGCGGCTGCTAATCCTCCTTTCATGCAGAATCTTAAGGTCCTAGCTCATGTCCAAGGCACCAAAGCCAGCTAAAATGTCAATAATCGATACCTAAAACTTGAATTGTACTACTCCTTACTGGCTATTACATCAACTGAGAAGCTTGATCTGTGTTCTACTATGGTGCTTTTAGTGTCGCCGCATACCGCAGCACGCGACATAATTTTGCAGACGATAAGTATAACCGTTTCAGAGAGAAGAGCGGCCAATGTGACGATCTGGCTTTAAGTCGATTCGATAACAAATGTCGAAAACGAACGGATTTCTCAGGTTTTTCCTACATATGAACACTTTTCACATCCTACCGTGGAACTCCGCTGCTGGTCCTCGTTTCATGCAGAATCTTAAGGTCCTAGATCATGTCCAAGCACCAAAGCCAGCTAAAAAGTCAATAATCGATACCTAAAACGTAAATTGTATAACTTCTTACTGGCTATTACACAACTTAGAAGCTTCATCTGTGTTCCACTATGGTGACTTTAGTGTCTCGCATAACGCAGCACGCGGCATAGCTTTGCAGACGATAGGTACAACCGTTTCAGAGAGAAGAGCGGCCAATGTAACGATCTGGCATTAAGTCGATTCGATAACAAATGACGAAAACGGACGGATTTCTCAGGTTTTTACTACATATGAACACTTCTCACTTTCTCCCGTACAACTCGCCTGCTAGTCCTCCTTTCATGCAGAATCTTAAGGTCCCAGCTCATGTCCAAGGCACCAAAGCCAGCTAAAAAGTAATTAATGAGAACCTAAAACTTGAATTGTACTACTTCTTACTGGCTATTACATCAACTTAGAAGCTTCATCTGTGTTCTACTATGGTGCTTTTAGTGTCTCCGCATAACGCAGCACGCGACATAGCTTTGCAGACGATAAGTACAACCGTTTCAGAGAGAAGAGCGGCAATGTGACGATCTGGCTTTAAGTCGATTCCTTAACAAATGACGAAAACGGACGGATTTCTCAGGTTTTTACTACATATGAAGATTTTTCACATTCTCCCGTACAACTCGGCTGCTAATCCTCCTTTCATGCAGAATCTTAAGGTCCTAGCTTATGTCCAAGGCACCAAAGCCAGCTAAAATGTCAATAATCGATAACTAAAACTTGAATTGTACTACTTCTTACTGGCTATTACATCAACTTAGAAGCTTCATCTGTGTTCTACTATGGTGCTTTTAGTGTCTCCGCATACCGCAGCACGCGACATAGCTTTGCAGACAATAAGTACAACCGTTTCAGAGAGAAGAGCGGCCAATGTGACGATCTGGCTTTAAGTCGATTGGATAACAAATGACGAAAACGGACGGATTTCTCAGGTTTTTACTACATATGAACACTTTTCACATTCTCCCGTGGAACTCCGCTGCTGGTCCTCCTTTCATGCAGAATCTTATGGTCCTAGCTCATGTCCAAGGCACCAAAGCCAGCTAAAAAGTCAATAATCGATACCTAAAACTTGAATCGTACTAATTCTTACTGGCTATTACATCAACTTAGAAGCTTCATCTGTGTTCTACTATGGTGCTTTTAGTGTCTCCACATACCGCAGCACGCGACATAGGTTTGCAGACGATAAGTACAACCGTTTCAGAGAGAAATGCGGCAATGTGACGATCTGGCTTTAAGTCGATTCCATAACAAATGACGAAAACGGACGGATTTCTCAGGTTTTTACTACATATGAACACTTTTCACATTCTCCCGTGCAACTCGGCTGCTAGTCCTCCTTTCATGCAGAATCTTAAGGTTCTAGCTCACGTCCAAGGCACCAAAGCCAGCTAAAAAGTCAATAATCGATACCTAAAACTTGAATTGTACAACTTCTTACTGGCTATTACACAACTTAGAAGCTTCATCTGTGTTCCACTATGGTGACTTTAGTGTCTCCGCATAACGCAGCACGCGGCATAGCTTCGCAGACGATAAGTACAACCGTTTCAGAGAGAAGAGCGGCCAATGTGACGATCTGGCTTTAAGTCGATTCAATAGCAAATGACGAAAACGGACGTATTTCTCAGATTTTTACTACATATGAACACCTTTCACATTCTTTCGTGCAACTCGGCTGCTAGTCATCCTTTCATGCAGAATCTTAAGGTCCTAGCTCATGTCCAAGGCACCAAAGCCAGCTAAAATGTCAATAATCGATACCTAAAACTTGAATTGTACTACTTCTTACTGGCTATTACATCAACTTAGAAGCTTCATCTGTGTTCTACTATGGTGCTTCTAGTGTCTCCACATACCGCAGCACGCGACATAGGTTTGCAGACGATAAGTACAACCGTTTCAGAGAGAAGAGCGGCCAATATGACGATCTGGCTTAAAGTTGATTCCATACCAAATGACGAAAACGGACGGATTTCTCAGGTTTTTACTACATATGAACACTTTTCACATTCTCCCATGCAACGCGGCTGCTAGTCCTCCTTTCATACTGAATCTTAAGGTCCTAGCTCATGTCTAAGTCATCAAAGCCAGCTAAAAAGTCAATAGTCGATACCTAAAACTTGAATTGTACTACTTCTTACTGGCTATTACATCAACTTAGAAGCTTCATCTGTGTTCCACTGTGGTGATTTTAGTGTCTCCGCGTAACGCAGACTGCGACATAGCTTTGCAGACGATAAGTACAACCGTTCCAGAGAGAAGAGCGGCCAATGTGACGATCTGGATTTAAGTTGATTCCATAACAAATGACGAAAACGGACGGATTTCACAGGTTTTTACTACAATTGAACACTTTTCACATTCTCCCATGCTACTCGGCTGCTAGTCCTCCTTTCATACTGAATCTTAAGATCCTAGCTCACGTCCAAGGCACCAAAGCCAGCTAAAAAGTCAATAATCGATACCTAAAATTTGAATTGGACTACTTCTTACTGGCTATTACATCAACTTAGAAGCTTCATCTGTGTTCCACTGTGCTAATTTTAGTGTCTCCGCATAACGCAGCACGCGACATAGTTTTACAGACGATAAGTACAACCATTTCAGAGAGAAGAGCGGCCAATGTGACGATCTGGCTTTAAGTCGATTCGATAACAAATTGCCGAAAACGGACGGATTTCTCAGGTTTTTACTACATTTGAACACTTTTCACATTCTCCCATGCAACTCGGCTGCTAGTCCTCCTTTCATACTGAATCTTAAGATCCTAGCTCATGTCCAAGGCACCAAAGCCAGCTAAAAAGTCAATAATCGATACCTAAAACGTAAATTGTACAACTTCTTACTGGCTATTACACAACTTAGAAGCTTCATCTGTGTTCCACTATGGTGACTTTAGTGTCTCCGCATAACGCAGCACGCGGCATAGCTTTGCAGACGATAAGTACAACCGTTTCAGAGAGAAGAGCGGCCAATGTGACGATATGGCTTTAAGTCGATTCGATAACAAATGACGAAAACGGACGTATTTCTCAGATTTTTGCTACATATGAACACCTTTCACATTCTTTCGTGCAACTCGGCTGCTAGTCATCCTTTCATGCAGAATCTTAAGGTCCTAGCTCATGTCCAAGGCACCAAAGCCAGCTAAAAAGTCAATAATCGATACCTAAAACTTGAATTGTACTACTTCTTACTGGCTATTACATCAACTTAGAAGCTTCATCTGTGTTCTACTATGGTGCTTTTAGTGTCGCCGCATACCGCAGCACGCGACATAGCTTTGCAGACGATAAGTACAACCGTTTCAGAGAGAAGAGTGGCCAATGTGACGATCTGGCCTTAAGTCGATTCGATAACAAATGACGAAAATGGACGGATTTCTCAGGTTTTTACTACATATGAACACTTCTCACTTTCTCCCGTACAACTCGCCTGCTAGTCCTCCTTTCATGCAGAATCTTAAGGTCCCAGCTCATGTCCAAGGCACCAAAGCCAACTAAAAATTAATTAATGAGAACCTAAAACTTGAATTGTACTACTTGTTACTGGCTATTACATCAACTTAGAAGCTTCATCTGTGTTCTACTATGGTGCTTTTAGTGTCTCCGCATACCGCAGCACGCGACATAGCTTTGCAGACGATAAGTATAACCGTTTCAGAGAGAAGAGTGGCCAATGTGACGATCTGGCTTGAAGTCGATTCGATAACAAATGACGAAAACGGACAGATTTCTCAGGTTTTTACTACATATGAACACTATTCACATTCTCCCGTGCAACTCGACTGCTAATCCTCCTTTCATGCAGAATCTTAAGGTCCTAGCTCATGTCCAAGGCACCAAAGCCAGCTAAAATGTCAATAATCGATACCTAAAACTTGAATTGTACTACTTCTTACTGGCTATTACATCAACTTAGAAGCTTCATCTGTGTTCTACTATGGTGCTTTTAGTGTCTCCGCATACCGCAGCACGCGACATAGCTTTGCAGACGATAAGTACAACCGTTTCAGAGAGAAGAGTGGCCAATGTGACGATCTGGCCTTAAGTCGATTCGATAACAAATGACGAAAACGGACGGATTTCTCAGGTTTTTACTACATATGAACACTTTTCACATTCTCCCGTGGAAGTCCGCTGCTGGTCCTCCTTTCATGCAGAATCTTATGGTCCTAGCTCATGTCCAAGGCACCAAAGCCAGCTAAAAAGTCAATAATCGATACCTAAAACTTGAATCGTACTAATTCGTACTGGCTATTACATCAACTTAGAAGCTTCATCTGTGTTCTACTATGGTGCTTTTAGTGTCTCCACATACCGCAGCACGCGACATAGGTTTGCAGACGATAAGTACAACCGTTTCAGAGAGAAGAGCGGCCAATATGACGATCTGGCTTTAAGTTGATTCCATACCAAATGACGAAAACGGACGGATATCTCAGGTTTTTACTACATATGAACACTTCTCACTTTCTCCCGTACAACTCGCCTGCTAGTCCTCCTTTCATGCAGAATCTTAAGGTCCTAGCTCATGTCCAAGGCACCAAAGCCAGCTAAAAAGTCAATATTCGATACCTAAAACTTGAATTGTACTACTCCTTACTGGCTATTACATCAACTTAGGAGCTTCATCTGTGTTCTACTATGGTGCTTTTAGTGTCTCCGCATATCGCAGCACGCGACATAGCTTTGCAGACGATAAGTACAACCGTTTCAGAGAGAAGAGCGGCCAATGTGACGATCTGGCTTTAAGTCGATTCGATAACAAAATGACGAAAACGGACGAATTTCTAAGGTTTTTACTACATATGAACACTTTTCACATTCTCCCGTGCACCTCGGCTGCTAGTCCTCCTTTCATGCAGAATCTTAAGGTTCTAGCTCACGTCCAAGGCACCAAAGCCAGCTAAAAAGTCAATAATCGATACCTAAAACTTGAATTATACAACTTCTTACTGGCTATTACACAACTTAGAAGCTTCATCTGTGTTCCACTATGCTGACTTTAGTGTCTCCGCATAACGCAGCACGCGGCATAGCTTTGCAGACGATAAGTACAACCGTTTCAGAGAGAAGAGTGGCCGATGTGACGATCTGGCCTTAAGTCGATTCGATAACAAATGACGAAAACGGACGGATTTCTCAGGTTTTTACTACATATGAACACTTCTCACTTTCTCCCGTACAACTCGCCTGCTAGTCCCCCTTTCATGCAGAATCTTAAGGTCCTAGCTTATGTCCAAGGCACCAAAGCCAGCTAAAATGTCAATAATCGATACCTAAAACTTGAATTGTACTACTTCTTACTGGCTATTACATCTACTTAGAAGCTTCATCTGTGTTCTACTATGGTGCTTTTAGTGTCTCCGCATACCGCAGCACGCGACATAGCTTTGCAGACGATAAGTACAACCGTTTCAGAGAGAAGAGCGGCCAATGTGACGATCTGGCTTTAAGTCGATTCGATAACAAATGACGAAAACGGACGGATTTCTCAGGTTTTTACTACATATGAACACTTTTCACATTCTCCCGTGGAAGTCCGCTGCTGGTCCTCCTTTCATGCAGAATCTTATGGTCCTAGCTCATGTCCAAGGCACCAAAGCCAGCTAAAAAGTCAATAATCGATACCTAAAACTTGAATCGTACTAATTCTTACTGGCTATTACATCAACTTAGAAGCTTCATCTGTGTTCTACTATGGTGCTTTTAGTGTCTCCACATACCGCAGCACGCGACATAGGTTTGCAGACGATAAGTACAACCGTTTCAGAGAGAAGAGCGGCCAATATGACGATCTGGCTTTAAGTTGATTCCATACCAAATGACGAAAACGGACGGATCTCTCAGGTTTTTACTACATATGAACACTTCTCACTTTCTCCCGTACAACTCGAATGCTAGTCCTCCTTTCATGCAGAATCTTAAGGTCCTAGCTCATGTCCAAGGCACCAAAGCCAGCTAAAAAGTCAATATTCGATACCTAAAACTTGAATTGTACTACTCCTTACTGGCTATTACATCAACTTAGGAGCTTCATCTGTGTTCTACTATGGTGCTTTTAGTGTCTCCGCATATCGCAGCACGCGACATAGCTTTGCAGACGATAAGTACAACCGTTTCAGAGAGAAGAGCGGCCAATGTGACGATCTGGCTTTAAGTCGATTCGATAACAAAATGACGAAAACGGACGAATTTCTAAGGTTTTTACTACATATGAACACTTTTCACATTCTCCCGTGCACCTCGGCTGCTAGTCCTCCTTTCATGCAGAATCTTAAGGTTCTAGCTCACGTCCAAGGCACCAAAGCCAGCTAAAAAGTCAATAATCGATACCTAAAACTTGAATTATACAACTTCTTACTGGCTATTACACAACTTAGAAGCTTCATCTGTGTTCCACTATGCTGACTTTAGTGTCTCCGCATAACGCAGCACGCGGCATAGCTTTGCAGACGATAAGTACAACCGTTTCAGAGAGAAGAGCGGCCAATGTGACGATCTGGCTTTAAGTCGATTCGATAACAAATGACGAAAACGGACGTATTTCTCAGATTTTTACTACATATGAACACCTTTCACATTCTTTCGTGCAACTCGGCTGCTAGTCATCCTTTCATGCAGAATCTTAAGGTCCTAGCTCATGTCCAAGGCATCAAAGCCAGCTAAAATGTCAATAATCGATACCTAAAACTTGAATTGTACTACTTCTTACTGGCTATTACATCAACTTAGAAGGTTCATCTGTGTTCTACTATGGTGCTTTTAGTGTCTCCGCATACCGCAGCACGCGACATAGCTTTGCAGACGGTAAGTACAACCGTTTCAGAGAGAAGAGCGGCCAATGTGACGATCTGGCCTTAAGTCGATTCGATAACAAATGACGATAACGGACGGATTTCTCAGGTTTTTACTACATATGAACACTTCTCACTTTCTCCCGTACAACTCGCCTGCTAGTCATCCTTTCATGCAGAATCTTAAGGTCCCAGCTCATGTCCAAGGCACCAAAGCCAGCTAAAAAGTAAATAATCAGAACCTAAAACTTGAATTGTACTACTTCTTACTGGCTATTACATCAACATAGAAGCTTCATCTGTGTTCTGCTATGGTGCTTCTAGTGTCTCCGCATAACGCAGCACGCGACATAGCTTTGCAGACGATAAGTACAACCGTTTCAGAGAGAAGAGCGGCAATGTGACGATCTGGCTTTAAGTCGATTCCATAACAAATGACGAAAACGGACGGATTTCTCAGGTTTTTACTACATATGAACACTTTTCACATTCTCCCGTGCAACTCGGCTGCTAGTCCTCCTTTCATGCAGAATCTTAAGGTTCTAGCTCACGTCCAAGGTACCAAAGCCAGCTAAAAAGTCAATAATCGATACCTAAAACTTGAATTGTACAACTTCTTACTGGCTATTACACAACTTAGAAGCTTCATCTGTGTTCCACTATGGTGACTTTAGTGTCTCCGCATAACGCAGCACGCGGCATAGGTTTGCAGACGATAAGTACAACCGTTTCAGAGAGAAGAGCGGACAATGTGACGATCTGGCTTTAAGTCGATTCGATAACAAATGACGAAAACGGACGTATTTCTCAGATTTTCACTACATATGAACACCTTTCACATTCTTTCGTGCAACTCGGCTGCTAGTCATCCTTTCATGCAGAATCTTAAGGTCCTAGCTCATGTCCAAGGCACCAAAGCCAGCTAAAATGTCAATAATCGATACCTAAAACTTGAATTGTACTACTTCTTACTGGCTATTACATCAACTTAGAAGCTTCATCTTTGTTCTGCTATGGTGCTTTTAGTGTCACCGCATACCGCAGCACGCGACATAGCTTTGCAGACGATAAGTACAACCGTTTCAGCGAGAAGAGTGGCCAATGTGACGATCTGGCCTTAATTCGATTCGATAACAAATGACGAAAACGGACGGATTTCTCAGGTTTTTACTACATATGAACACTTCTCACTTTGTCCCGTACAACTCGCCTGCCAGTCCTCCTTTCAGGCAGATTCTTAAGGTCCCAGCTCATGTCCAAGGCACCAAAGCCAGCTAAAAAGTAAATAATCAGAACCTAAGACTTGAATTGTACTACTTCTTACTGGCTATTACATCAACTTAGAAGCTTCATCTGTGTTCTACTATGGTGACTTTAGTGTCTCCGCAAAACGCAGCACGCGACATAGCTTTGCAGACGATAAGTACAACCGTTTCAGAGAGAAGAGCGGCAATGTGACGATCTGGCTCTAAGTCGATTCCCTAACAAATGACGAAAACGGACGGATTTCTCAGGTTTTTACTACATATGAACACTTTTCACATTCTCCCGTGGAAGTCCGCTGCTAGTCCTCCTTTCATGCAGAATCTTAAGGTCCTAGCTTATGTCCAAGGCACCAAAGCCAGCTAAAATGTCAATAATCGATACCTAAAACTTGAATCGTACTAATTCTTACTGGCTATTACATCAACTCAGAAGCTTCATCTGTGTTCTACTATGGTGCTTCTAGCGTCTCCACATACCGCAGCACGCGACATAGCTTTGCAGACGATAAGTACAACCGTTTCAGAGAGAAGAGCGGCCAATATGACGATCTGGCTTTAAGTTGATTCCATACCAAATGACGAAAACGGACGGATTTCTCAGGTTTTTACTACATATGAACACTTTTCACATTCTCCCATGCAACGCGGCTGCTAGTCCTCCTTTCATGCAGAATCTTAAGGTCCTAGCTCATGTCCAAGGCATCAAAGCCAGCTAAAATGTTAATAATCGATACCTAAAACTTGAATTGTACTACTTCTTACTGGCTATTACATCAACTTAGAAGCTTCACCTGTGTTCTACTATGGTGCTCTTAGTGTCTCCGCATACCGCAGCACGCGACATAGCTTTGCAGGCGATAAGTACAACCGTTTCAGAGAGAAGAGCGGCCAATATGACGATCTGGCTTTAAGTCGATTCGATAACAAATGACGAAAACGGACGGATTTCTCAGGTTTTTACTACATATGAACACTTTTCACATTCTCCCGTGGAAGTCCGCTGCTGGTCCTCCTTTCATGCAGAATCTTATGGTCCTAGCTCATGTCCAAGGCACCAAAGCCAGCTAAAAAGTCAATAATCGATACCTAAAACTTGAATCGTACTAATTCTTACTGGCTATTACATCAACTTAGGAGCTTCATCTGTGTTCTACTATGGTGCTTTTAGTGTCTCCGCATATCGCAGCACGCGACATAGCTTTGCAGACGATAAGTACAACCGTTTCAGAGAGAAGAGCGGCCAATGTGACGATCTGGCTTTAAGTCGATTCGATAACAAAATGACGAAAACGGACGAATTTCTAAGGTTTTTACTACATATGAACACTTTTCACATTCTCCCGTGCACCTCGGCTGCTAGTCCTCCTTTCATGCAGAATCTTAAGGTTCTAGCTCACGTCCAAGGCACCAAAGCCAGCTAAAAAGTCAATAATCGATACCTAAAACTTGAATTATACAACTTCTTACTGGCTATTACACAACTTAGAAGCTTCATCTGTGTTCCACTATGCTGACTTTAGTGTCTCCGCATAACGCAGCACGCGGCATAGCTTTGCAGACGATAAGTACAACCGTTTCAGAGAGAAGAGCGGCCAATGTGACGATCTGGCTTTAAGTCGATTCGATAACAAATGACGAAAACGGACGTATTTCTCAGATTTTTACTACATATGAACACCTTTCACATTCTTTCGTGCAACTCGGCTGCTAGTCATCCTTTCATGCAGAATCTTAAGGTCCTAGCTCATGTCCAAGGCATCAAAGCCAGCTAAAATGTCAATAATCGATACCTAAAACTTGAATTGTACTACTTCTTACTGGCTATTACATCAACTTAGAAGGTTCATCTGTGTTCTACTATGGTGCTTTTAGTGTCTCCGCATACCGCAGCACGCGACATAGCTTTGCAGACGGTAAGTACAACCGTTTCAGAGAGAAGAGCGGCCAATGTGACGATCTGGCCTTAAGTCGATTCGATAACAAATGACGATAACGGACGGATTTCTCAGGTTTTTACTACATATGAACACTTCTCACTTTCTCCCGTACAACTCGCCTGCTAGTCATCCTTTCATGCAGAATCTTAAGGTCCCAGCTCATGTCCAAGGCACCAAAGCCAGCTAAAAAGTAAATAATCAGAACCTAAAACTTGAATTGTACTACTTCTTACTGGCTATTACATCAACATAGAAGCTTCATCTGTGTTCTGCTATGGTGCTTCTAGTGTCTCCGCATAACGCAGCACGCGACATAGCTTTGCAGACGATAAGTACAACCGTTTCAGAGAGAAGAGCGGCAATGTGACGATCTGGCTTTAAGTCGATTCCATAACAAATGACGAAAACGGACGGATTTCTCAGGTTTTTACTACATATGAACACTTTTCACATTCTCCCGTGCAACTCGGCTGCTAGTCCTCCTTTCATGCAGAATCTTAAGGTTCTAGCTCACGTCCAAGGTACCAAAGCCAGCTAAAAAGTCAATAATCGATACCTAAAACTTGAATTGTACAACTTCTTACTGGCTATTACACAACTTAGAAGCTTCATCTGTGTTCCACTATGGTGACTTTAGTGTCTCCGCATAACGCAGCACGCGGCATAGGTTTGCAGACGATAAGTACAACCGTTTCAGAGAGAAGAGCGGACAATGTGACGATCTGGCTTTAAGTCGATTCGATAACAAATGACGAAAACGGACGTATTTCTCAGATTTTCACTACATATGAACACCTTTCACATTCTTTCGTGCAACTCGGCTGCTAGTCATCCTTTCATGCAGAATCTTAAGGTCCTAGCTCATGTCCAAGGCACCAAAGCCAGCTAAAATGTCAATAATCGATACCTAAAACTTGAATTGTACTACTTCTTACTGGCTATTACATCAACTTAGAAGCTTCATCTTTGTTCTGCTATGGTGCTTTTAGTGTCACCGCATACCGCAGCACGCGACATAGCTTTGCAGACGATAAGTACAACCGTTTCAGCGAGAAGAGTGGCCAATGTGACGATCTGGCCTTAATTCGATTCGATAACAAATGACGAAAACGGACGGATTTCTCAGGTTTTTACTACATATGAACACTTCTCACTTTGTCCCGTACAACTCGCCTGCCAGTCCTCCTTTCAGGCAGATTCTTAAGGTCCCAGCTCATGTCCAAGGCACCAAAGCCAGCTAAAAAGTAAATAATCAGAACCTAAGACTTGAATTGTACTACTTCTTACTGGCTATTACATCAACTTAGAAGCTTCATCTGTGTTCTACTATGGTGCTTTTAGTGTCTCCGCATAACGCAGCACGCGACATAGCTTTGCAGACGATAAGTACAACCGTTTCAGAGAGAAGAGCGGCAATGTGACGATCTGGCTCTAAGTCGATTCCCTAACAAATGACGAAAATGGACGGATTTCTCAGGTTTTTACTACATATGAACACTTTTCACATTCTCCCGTGGAAGTCCGCTGCTGGTCCTCCTTTCATGCAGAATCTTAAGGTCCTAGCTTATGTCCAAGGCACCAAAGCCAGCTAAAATGTCAATAATCGATACCTAAAACTTGAATCGTACTAATTCTTACTGGCTATTACATCAACTCAGAAGCTTCATCTGTGTTCTACTATGGTGCTTCTAGCGTCTCCACATACCGCAGCACGCGACATAGCTTTGCAGACGATAAGTACAACCGTTTCAGAGAGAAGAGCGGCCAATATGACGATCTGGCTTTAAGTTGATTCCATACCAAATGACGAAAACGGACGGATTTCTCAGGTTTTTACTACATATGAACACTTTTCACATTCTCCCATGCAACGCGGCTGCTAGTCCTCCTTTCATGCAGAATCTTAAGGTCCTAGCTCATGTCCAAGGCATCAAAGCCAGCTAAAATGTTAATAATCGATACCTAAAACTTGAATTGTACTACTTCTTACTGGCTATTACATCAACTTAGAAGCTTCACCTGTGTTCTACTATGGTGCTCTTAGTGTCTCCGCATACCGCAGCACGCGACATAGCTTTGCAGGCGATAAGTACAACCGTTTCAGAGAGAAGAGCGGCCAATATGACGATCTGGCTTTAAGTCGATTCGATAACAAATGACGAAAACGGACGGATTTCTCAGGTTTTTACTACATATGAACACTTTTCACATTCTCCCGTGGAAGTCCGCTGCTGGTCCTCCTTTCATGCAGAATCTTATGGTCCTAGCTCATGTCCAAGGCACCAAAGCCAGCTAAAAAGTCAATAATCGATACCTAAAACTTGAATCGTACTAATTCTTACTGGCTATTACATCAACTTAGAAGCTTCATCTGTGTTCTACTATGGTGCTTTTAGTGTCTCCACATACCGCAGCACGCGACATAGGTTTGCAGACGATAAGTACAACCGTTTCAGAGAGAAGAGCGGCCAATATGACGATCTGGCTTTAAGTTGATTCCATACCAAATGACGAAAACGGACGGATATCTCAGGTTTTTACTACATATGAACACTTCTCACTTTCTCCCGTACAACTCGCCTGCTAGTCCTCCTTTCATGCAGAATCTTAAGGTCCTAGCTTATGTCCAAGGCACCAAAGCCAGCTAAAAAGTCAATATTCGATACCTAAAACTTGAATTGTACTACTCCTTACTGGCTATTACATCAACTTAGGAGCTTCATCTGTGTTCTACTATGGTTCTTTTAGTGTCTCCGCATATCGCAGCACGCGACATAGCTTTGCAGACGATAAATACAACCGTTTCAGAGAGAAGAGCGGCCAATGTGACGATCTGGCTTTAAGTCGATTCGATAACAAAATGACGAAAACGGCCGAATTTCTAAGGTTTTTACTACATATAAACACTTTTCACATTCTCCCGTGCAACTCGGCTGCTAGTCCTCCTTTCATGCAGAATCGTAAGGTTCTAGCTCACGTCCAAGGCACCAAAGCCAGCTAAAAAGTCAATAATCGATAACTAAAACTTGAATTATACAACTTCTTACTGGCTATTACACAACTTAGAAGCTTCATCTGTGTTCCACTATGGTGACTTTAGTGTCTCCGCATAACGCAGCACGCGGCATAGCTTTGCAGACGATAAGTACAACCGCTTCAGAGAGAAGAGCGGCCAATGTGACGATCTGGCTTTAAGTCGATTCGATAACAAATGACGAAAACAGACGTATTTCTCAGATTTTTACTACATATGAACACCTTTCACATTCTTTCGTGCAACTCGGCTGCTAGTCATCCTTTCATGCAGAATCTTAAGGTCCTAGCTCATGTCCAAGGCATCAAAGCCAGCTAAAATGTCAATAAACGATACCTAAAACTTGAATTGTACTACTTCTTACTGGCTATTACATCAACTTAGAAGTTTCATCTGTGTTCTACTATGGTGCTTTTAGTATCTCCGCATACCGCAGCACGCGACATAGCTTTGCAGACGGTAAGTACAACCGTTTCAAGGAGAAGAGTGGCCAATGTGACGATCTGGCCTTAAGTCAATTCGATAACAAATGACGAAAACGGACGGATTTCTCAGGTTTTTACTACATATGAACACTTCTCACTTTCTCCCGTATAACTCGCCTGCTAGTCATCATTTCATGCAGAATCTTAAGGTCCCAGCTCATGTCCAAGGCACCAAAGCCAGCTAAAAAGTAAATAATCAGAACCTAATACTTGAATTGTACTACTTCTTACTGGCTATTACATCAACTTAGAAGCTTCATCTGTGTTCTGCTATGGTGCTTCTAGTGTCTCCGCATAACGCAGCACGCGACATAGCTTTGCAGACGATAAGTACAACCGTTTCAGAGAGAAGAGCGGCCAATGTGACGATCTGGCTTTAAGTCGATTCGATAACAAATGACGAAAACGGACGTATTTCTCAGATTTTTACTACATATGAACACCTTTCACATTCTTTCGTGCAACTCGGCTGCTAGTCATCCTTTCATGCAGAATCTTAAGGTCCTAGCTCATGTCCAAGGCATCAAAGCCAGCTAAAATGTCAATAATCGATACCTAAAACTTGAATTGTACTACTTCTTACTGGCTATTACATCAACTTAGAAGGTTCATCTGTGTTCTACTATGGTGCTTTTAGTGTCTCCGCATACCGCAGCACGCGACATAGCTTTGCAGACGGTAAGTACAACCGTTTCAGAGAGAAGAGTGGCCAATGTGACGATCTGGCCTTAAGTCGATTCGATAACAAATGACGAAAACGGACGGATTTCTCAGGTTTTTACTACATATGAACACTTCTCACTTTCTCCCGTATTACTCGCCTGCTAGTCATCCTTTCATGCAGAATCTTAAGGTCCCAGCTCATGTCCAAGGCACCAAAGTCAGCTAAAAAGTAAATAATCAGAACCTAAAACTTGAATTGTACTACTTCTTACTGGCTATTTCATCAACTTAGAAGCTTCATCTGTGTTCTGCTATGGTGCTTCTAGTGTCTCCGCATAACGCAGCACGCGACATAGCTTTGCAGACGATAAGTACAACCGTTTCAGAGAGAAGAGCGGCAATGTGACGATCTGGCTTTAAGTCGATTCCATAACAAATGACGAAAACGGACGGATTTCTCAGGTTTTTACTACATATGAACACTTTTCACATTCTCCCGTGCAACTCGGCTGCTAGTCCTCCTTTCATGCAGAATCTTAAGGTTCTAGCTCACGTCCAAGGTACCAAAGCCAGCTAAAAAGTCAATAATCGATACCTAAAACTTGAATTGTACAACTTCTTACTGGCTATTACACAACTTAGAAGCTTCATCTGTGTTCCACTATGGTGACTTTGGTGTCTCCGCATAACGCAGCACGCGGCATAGCTTTGCAGACGATAAGTACAACCGTTTCAGAGAGAAGAGCGGACAATGTGACGATCTGGCTTTAAGTCGATTCGATAACAAATGACGAAAACGGACGTATTTCTCAGATTTTCACTACATATGAACACCTTTCACATTCTTTCGTGCAACTCGGCTGCTAGTCATCCTTTCATGCAGAATCTTAAGGTCCTAGCTCATGTCCAAGGCACCAAAGCCAGCTAAAATGTCAATAATCGATACCTAAAACTTGAATTGTACTAATTCTTACTGGCTATTACATCAACTTAGAAGCTTCATCTGTGTTCTACTATGGTGCTTTTAGTGTCTCCGCATAACGCAGCACGCGACATAGCTTTGCAGACGATAAGTACAACCGTTTCAGAGAGAAGAGTGGCCAATGTGACGATCTGGCCTTAATTCGATTCGATAACAAATGACGAAAACGGACGGATTTCTCAGGTTTTTACTACATATGAACACTTCTCACTTTGTCCCGTACAACTCGCCTGCCATTCCTCCTTTCCTGCAGATTCTTAAGGTCCCAGCTCATGTCCAAGGCACCAAAGCCAGCTAAAAAGTAAATAATCAGAACCTAAGACTTGAATTGTACTACTTCTTACTGGCTATTACATCAACTTAGAAGCTTCATCTGTGTTCTACTATGGTGCTTTTAGTGTCTCCGCATAACGCAGCACGCGACATAGCTTTGCAGACGATAAGTACAACCGTTTCAGAGAGAAGAGCGGAAATGTGACGATCTGGCTTTAAGTCGATTCCATAACAAATGACGAAAACGGACGGATTTCTCAGGTTTTTACTACATATGAAGACTTTTCACATTCTCCCGTACAACTCGGCTGCTAATCCTCCTTTCATGCAGAATCTTAAGGTCCTAGCTTATGTCCAAGGCACCAAAGCCAGCTAAAATGTCAATAATCGATACCTAAAACTTGAATCGTACTAATTCTTACTGGCTATTACATCAACTCAGAAGCTTCATCTGTGTTCTACTATGGTGCTTCTAGCGTCTCCACATACCGCAGCACGCGACATAGGTTTGCAGACGATAAGTACAACCGTTTCAGAGAGAAGAGCGGCCAATATGACGATCTGGCTTTAAGTTGATTCCATACCAAATGACGAAAACGGACGGATTTCTCAGGTTTTTACTACATATGAACACTTATCACTTTCTCCCGTACAACTCGCCTGCTAGTCCTCCTTTCATGCAGAATCTTAAGGTCCTAGCTCATGTCCAAGGCACCAAAGCCAGCTAAAAAGTCAATATTCGATACCTAAAACTTGAATTGTACTACTTCTTACTGGCTATTACATCAACTTAGAAGCTTCATCTGAGTTCTGCTATGGTGCTTCTAGTGTCTCCGCATAACGCAGCACGCGACATAGCTTTGCAGACGATAAGTACAACCGTTTCAGAGAGAAGAGCGGCAATGTGACGATCTGGCTTTAAGTCGATTCCATAACAAATGACGAAAACGGACGGATTTCTCAGGTTTTTACTACATATGAACACTTTTCACATTCTCCCGTGCAACTCGGCTGCTAGTCCTCCTTTCATGCAGAATCTTAAGGTTCTAGCTCACGTCCAAGGTACCAAAGCCAGCTAAAAAGTCAATAATCGATACCTAAAACTTGAATTGTACAACTTCTTACTGGCTATTACACAACTTAGAAGCTTCATCTGTGTTCCACTATGGTGACTTTAGTGTCTCCGCATAACGCAGCACGCGGCATAGGTTTGCAGACGATAAGTACAACCGTTTCAGAGAGAAGAGCGGACAATGTGACGATCTGGCTTTAAGTCGATTCGATAACAAATGACGAAAACGGACGTATTTCTCAGATTTTCACTACATATGAACACCTTTCACATTCTTTCGTGCAACTCGGCTGCTAGTCATCCTTTCATGCAGAATCTTAAGGTCCTAGCTCATGTCCAAGGCACCAAAGCCAGCTAAAATGTCAATAATCGATACCTAAAACTTGAATTGTACTACTTCTTACTGGCTATTACATCAACTTAGAAGCTTCATCTGTGTTCTACTATGGTGCTTTTAGTGTCTCCGCATACCGCAGCACGCGACATAGCTTTGCAGACGATAAGTACAACCGTTTCAGAGAGAAGAGTGGCCAATGTGACGATCTGGCCTTAATTCGATTCGATAACAAATGACGAAAACGGACGGATTTCTCAGGTTTTTACTACATATGAACACTTCTCACTTTGTCCCGTACAACTCGCCTGCCAGTCCTCCTTTCATGCAGATTCTTAAGGTCCCAGCTCATGTCCAAGGCACCAAAGCCAGCTAAAAAGTAAATAATCAGAACCTAAGACTTGAATTGTACTACTTCTTACTGGCTATTACATCAACTTAGAAGCTTCATCTGTGTTCTACTATGGTGCTTTTAGTGTCTCCGCATAACGCAGCACGCGACATAGCTTTGCAGACGATAAGTACAACCGTTTCAGAGAGAAGAGCGGCAATGTGACGATCTGGCTTTAAGTCGATTCCATAACAAATGACGAAAACGGACGGATTTCTCAGGTTTTTACTACATATGAACACTTTTCACATTCTCCCGTGGAAGTCCGCTGCTGGTCCTCCTTTCATGCAGAATCTTATGGTCCTAGATCATGTCCAAGGCACCAAAGCCAGCTAAAAAGTCAATAATCGATACCTAAAACTTGAATCGTACTAATTCTTACTGGCTATTACATCAACTTAGAAGCTTCATCTGTGTTCTACTATGGTGCTTTTAGTGTCTCCACATACTTCAGCACGCGACATAGGTTTGCAGACGATAAGTACAACCGTTTCAGAGAGAAGAGCGGCCAATATGACGATCTGGCTTTAAGTTGATTCCATACCAAATGACGAAAACGGACGGATATCTCAGGTTTTTACTACATATGAACACTTCTCACTTTCTCCCGTACAACTCGCCTGCTAGTCCTCCTTTCATGCAGAATCTTAAGGTCCTAGCTCATGTCCAAGGCACCAAAGCCAGCTAAAAAGTCAATATTCGATACCTAAAACTTGAATTGTACTACTCCTTACTGGCTATTACATCAACTTAGGAGCTTCATCTGTGTTCTACTATGGTGCTTTTAGTGTCTCCGCATATCGCAGCACGCGACATAGCTTTGCAGACGATAAGTACAACCGTTTCAGAGAGAAGAGCGGCCAATGTGACGATCTGGCTTTAAGTCGATTCGATAAGAAAATGACGAAAACGGACGAATTTCTAAGGTTTTTACTACATATGAACACTTTTCACATTCTCCCGTGCAACTCGGCTGCTAGTCCTCCTTTCATGCAGAATCTTAAGGTTCTAGCTCACGTCCAAGGCACCAAAGCCAGCTAAAAAGTCAATAATCGATACCTAAAACTTGAATTATACAACTTCTTACTGGCTATTACACAACTTAGAAGCTTCATCTGTGTTCCACTATGGTGACTTTAGTGTCTCCGCATAACGCAGCACGCGGCATAGCTTTGCAGACGATAAGTACAACCGTTTCAGAGAGAAGAGCGGCCAATGTGACGATCTGGCTTTAAGTCGATTCGATAACAAATGACGAAAACGGACGTATTTCTCAGATTTTCACTACATATGAACACCTTTCACATTCTTTCGTGCAACTCGGCTGCTAGTCATCCTTTCATGCAGAATCTTAAGGTCCTAGCTCATGTCCAAGGCACCAAAGCCAGCTAAAATGTCAATAATCCATACCTAAAACTTGAATTGTACTACTTCTTACTGGCTATTACATCAACTTAGAAGCTTCATCTGTGTTCTACTATGGTGCTTTTAGTGTCTCCGCATACCGCAGCACGCGACATAGCTTTGCAGACGATAAGTACAACCGTTTCAGAGAGAAGAGTGGCCAATGTGACGATCTGGCCTTAATTCGATTCGATAACAAATGACGAAAACGGACGGATTTCTCAGGTTTTTACTACATATGAACACTTCTCACTTTGTCCCGTACAACTCGCCTGCCAGTCCTCCTTTCATGCAGATCCTTAAGGTCCCAGCTCATGTCCAAGGCACCAAATCCAGCTAAAAAGTAAATAATCAGAACCTAAGACTTGAATTGTACTACTTCTTACTGGCTATTACATCAACTTAGAAGCTTCATCTGTGTTCTACTATGGTGCATTTAGTGTCTCCGCATAACGCAGCACGCGACATAGCTTTGCAGACGATAAGTACAACCGTTTCAGAGAGAAGAGCGGCAATGTGACGATCTGGCTTTAAGTCGATTCCATAACAAATGACGAAAACGGACGGATTTCTCAGGTTTTTACTACATATGAAGACTTTTCACATTCTCCCGTACAACTCGGCTGCTAATCCTCCTTTCATGCAGAATCTTAAGGTCCTAGCTTATGTCCAAGGCACCAAAGCCAGCTAAAATGTCAATAATCGATACCTAAAACTTGAATCGTACTAATTCTTACTGGCTATTACATCAACTCAGAAGCTTCATCTGTGTTCTACTATGGTGCTTCTAGCGTCTCCACATACCGCAGCACGCGACATAGCTTTGCAGACGATAAGTACAACCGTTTCAGAGAGAAGAGCGGCCAATATGACGATCTGGCTTTAAGTTGATTCCATACCAAATGACGAAAACGGACGGATATCTCAGGTTTTTACTACATATGAACACTTCTCACTTTCTCCCGTACAACTCGCCTGCTAGTCCTCCTTTCATGCACAATCTTAAGGTCCCAGCTCATGTCCAAGGCACCAAAGCCAGCTAAAAAGTCAATATTCGATACCTAAAACTTGAATTGTACTACTCCTTACTGGCTATTACATCAACTTAGGAGCTTCATCTGTGTTCTACTATGGTGCTTTTAGTGTCTCCGCATATCGCAGCACGCGACATAGCTTTGCAGACGATAAATACAACCGTTTCAGAGAGAAGAGCGGCCAATGTGACGATCTGGCTTTAAGTCGATTCGATAACAAAATGACGAAAACGGCCGAATTTCTAAGGTTTTTACTACATATGAACACTTTTCACATTCTCCCGTGCAACTCGGCTGCTAGTCCTCCTTTCATGCAGAATCTTAAGGTTCTAGCTCACGTCCAAGGCACCAAAGCCAGCTAAAAAGTCAATAATCGATACCTAAAACTTGAATTATACAACTTCTTACTGGCTATTACACAACTTAGAAGCTTCATCTGTGTTCCACTATGGTGACTTTAGTGTCTCCGCATAACGCAGCACGCGGCATAGCTTTGCAGACGATAAGTACAACCGTTTCAGAGAGAAGAGCGGCCAATGTGACGATCTGGCTTTAAGTCGATTCGATAACAAATGACGAAAACGGACGTATTTCTCAGATTTTTACTACATATGAACACCTTTCACATTCTTTCGTGCAACTCGGCTGCTAGTCATCCTTTCATGCAGAATCTTAAGGTCCTAGCTCATGTCCAAGGCATCAAAGCCAGCTAAAATGTCAATAATCGATACCTAAAACTTGAATTGTACTACTTCTTACTGGCTATTACATCAACTTAGAAGGTTCATCTGTGTTCTACTATGGTGCTTTTAGTGTCTCCGCATACCGCAGCACGCGACATAGCTTTGCAGACGGTAAGTACAACCGTTTCAGAGAGAAGAGTGGCCAATGTGACGATCTGGCCTTAAGTCGATTCGATAACAAATGACGAAAACGGACGGATTTCTCAGGTTTTTACTACATATGAACACTTCTCACTTTCTCCCGTATAACTCGCCTGCTGGTCATCCTTTCATGCAGAATCTTAAGGTCCCAGCTCATGTCCAAGGCACCAAAGCCAGCTAAAAAGTAAATAATCAGAACCTAAAACTTGAATTGTACTACTTCTTACTGGCTATTACATCAACTTAGAAGCTTCATCTGTGTTCTGCTATGGTGCTTCTAGTGTCTCCGCATAACGCAGCACGCGACATAGCTTTGCAGACGATAAGTACAACCGTTTCAGAGGGAAGAGCGGCCAATGTGACGATCTGGCTTTAAGTCGATTCGATAACAAATGACGAAAACGGACGTATTTCTCAGATTTTTACTACATATGAACACCTTTCACATTCATTCGTGCAACTCGGCTGCTAGTCATCCTTTCATGCAGAATCTTAAGGTCCTAGCTCATGTCCAAGGCATCAAAGCCAGCTAAAATGTCAATAATCGATACCTAAAACTTGAATTGTACTACTTCTTACTGGCTATTACATCAACTTAGAAGGTTCATCTGTGTTCTACTGTGGTGCTTTTAGTGTCTCCGCATACCGCAGCACGCGACATAGCTTTGCAGACGGTAAGTACAACCGTTTCAGAGAGAAGAGTGGCCAATGTGACGATCTGGCCTTAAGTCGATTCGATAACAAATGACGAAAACGGACGGATTACTCAGGATTTTACTACATATGAACACTTCTCACTTTCTCCCGTACAACTCGCCTGCTAGTCATCCTTTCATGCAGAATCTTAAGGTCCGAGCTCATGTCCAAGGCACCAAAGCCAGCTAAAAAGTAAATAATCAGAACCTAAAACTTGAATTGTACTACTTCTTACTGGCTATTACATCAACTTAGAAGCTTCATCTGTGTTCTGCTATGGTGCTTCTAGTGTCTCCGCATAACGCAGCACGCGACATAGCTTTGCAGACGATAAGTACAACCGTTTCAGAGAGAAGAGCGGCAATGTGACGATCTGGCTTTAAGTCGATTCCATAACAAATGACGAAAACGGACGGATTTCTCAGGTTTTTACTACATATGAACACTTTTCACATTCTCCCGTGCAACTCGGCTGCTAGTCCTCCTTTCATGCAGAATCTTAAGGTTCTAGCTCACGTCCAAGGTACCAAAGCCAGCTAAAAAGTCAATAATCGATACCTAAAACTTGAATTGTACAACTTCTTACTGGCTATTACACAACTTAGAAGCTTCATCTGTGTTCCACTATGGTGACTTTAGTGTCTCCGCATAACGCAGCACGCGGCATAGCTTTGCAGACGATAAGTACAACCGTTTCAGAGAGAAGAGCGGACAATGTGACGATCTGGCTTTAAGTCGATTCGATAACAAATGACGAAAACGGACGTATTTCTCAGATTTTCACTACATATGAACACCTTTCACATTCTTTCGTGCAACTCGGCTGCTAGTCATCCTTTCATGCAGAATCTTAAGGTCCTAGCTCATGTCCAAGGCACCAAAGCCAGCTAAAATGTCAATAATCGATACCTAAAACTTGAATTGTACTACTTCTTACTGGCTATTACATCAACTTAGAAGCTTCATCTTTGTTCTACTATGGTGCTTTTAGTGTCTCCACATACCGCAGCACGCGACATAGCTTTGCAGAAGATAAGTACAACCGTTTCAGAGAGAAGAGTGGCCAATGTGACGATCTGGCCTTAATTCGATTCGATAACAAATGACGAAAACGGACGGATTTCTCAGGTTTTTACTACATATGAACACTTTTCACATTCTCCCGTGCAACTCGGCTGCTAGTCCTCCTTTTGATGCAGAATCTTAAGGTCCTAGCTCATGTCCAAGGCACCAAAGCCAGCTAAAAAGTCAATATTCGATACCTAAAACTTGAATTGTACTACTCCTTACTGGCTATTACATCAACTTAGGAGCTTCATCTGTGTTCTACTATGGTGCTTTTAGTGTCTCCGCATATCGCAGCACACGACATAGCTTTGCAGACGATAAATACAACCGTTTCAGAGAGAAGAGCGGCCAATGTGACGATCTGGCTTTAAGTCGATTCGATAACAAAATGACGAAAACGGCCGAATTTCTAAGGTTTTTACTACATATGAACACTTTTCACATTCTCCCGTGCAACTCGGCTGCTAGTCCTCCTTTCATGCAGAATCTTAAGGTTCTAGCTCACGTCCAAGGCACCAAAGCCAGCTAAAAAGTCAATAATCGATACCTAAAACTTGAATTATACAACTTCTTACTGGCTATTACACAACTTAGAAGCTTCATCTGTGTTCCACTATGGTGACTTTAGTGTCTCCGCATAACGCAGCACGCGGCATAGCTTTGCAGACGATAAGTACAACCGTTTCAGAGAGAAGAGCGGCCAATGTGACGATCTGGCTTTAAGTCGATTCGATAACAAATGACGAAAACGGACGTATTTCTCAGATTTTTACTACATAGGAACACCTTTCACATTCTTTCGTGCAACTCGGCTGCTAGTCATCCTTTCATGCAGAATCTTAAGGTCCTAGCTCATGTCCAAGGCATCAAAGCCAGCTAAAATGTCAATAATCGATACCTAAAACTTGATTGTACTACTTCTTACTGGCTATTACATCAACTTAGAAGGTTCATCTGTGTTCTACTATGGTGCTTTTAGTGTCTCCGCATACCGCAGCACGCGACATAGCTTTGCAGACGGTAAGTACAACCGTTTCAGAGAGAAGAGTGGCCAATGTGACGATCTGGCCTTAAGTCGATTCGATAACAAATGACGAAAACGGACGGATTTCTCAGGTTTTTACTACATATGAACACTTCTCACTTTCTCCCGTACAACTCGCCTGCTAGTCATCCTTTCATGCAGAATCTTAAGGTCCCAGCTCATGTCCAAGGCACCAAAGCCAGCTAAAAAGTAAATAATCAGAACCTAAAACTTGAATTGTACTACTTCTTACTGGCTATTACATCAACTTAGAAGCTTCATCTGTGTTCTGCTATGGTGCTTCTAGTGTCTCCGCATAACGCAGCACGCGACATAGCTTTACAGACGATAAGTACAACCGTTTCAGAGAGAAGAGCGGCCAATGTGACGATCTGGCTTTAAGTCGATTCGATAACAAATGACGAAAACGGACGTATTTCTCAGATTTTTACTACATATGAACACCTTTCACATTCTTTCGTGCAACTCGGCTGCTAGTCATCCTTTCATGCAGAATCTTAAGGTCCTAGCTCATGTCCAAGGCATCAAAGCCAGCTAAAATGTCAATAATCGATACCTAAAACTTGAATTGTACTACTTCTTACTGGCTATTACATCAACTTAGAAGGTTCATCTGTGTTCTACTATGGTGCTTTTAGTGTCTCCGCATACCGCAGCACGCGACATAGCTTTGCAGACGGTAACTACAACCGTTTCAGAGAGAAGAGTGGCCAATGTGACGATCTGGCCTTAAGTCGATTCGATAGCAAATGACGAAAACGGACGGATTTCTCAGGTTTTTACTACATATGAACACTTCTCACTTTCTCCCGTACAACTCGCCTGCTAGTCATCCTTTCATGCAGAATCTTAAGGTCCCAGCTCATGTCCAAGGCACCAAAGCCAGCTAAAAAGTAAATAATCAGAACCTAAAACTTGAATTGTACTACTTCTTACTGGCTATTACATCAACTTAGAAGCTTCATCTGTGTTCTGCTATGGTGCTTCTAGTGTCTCCGCATAACGCAGCACGCGACATAGCTTTGCAGACGATAAGTACAACCGTTTCAGAGAGAAGAGCGGCAATGTGACGATCTGGCTTTAAGTCGATTCCATAACAAATGACGAAAACGGACGGATTTCTCAGGTTTTTACTACATATGAACACTTTTCACATTCTCCCGTGCAACTCGGCTGCTAGTCCTCCTTTCATGCAGAATCTTAAGGTTCTAGCTCACGTCCAAGGTACCAAAGCCAGCTAAAAAGTCAATATTCGATACCTAAAACTTGAATTGTACAACTTCTTACTGGCTATTACACAACTTAGAAGCTTCATCTGTGTTCCACTATGGTGACTTTAGTGTCTCCGCATAACGCAGCACGCGGCATAGCTTTGCAGACGATAAGTACAACCGTTTCAGAGAGAAGAGCGGACAATGTGACGATCTGGCTTTAAGTCGATTCGATAACAAATGACGAAAACGGACGTATTTCTCAGATTTTCACTACATGTGAACACCTTTCACATTCTTTCGTGCAACTCGGCTGCTAGTCATCCTTTCATGCAGAATCTTAAGGTCCTAGCTCATGTCCAAGGCACCAAAGCCAGCTAAAATGTCAATAATCGATACCTAAAACTTGAATTGTACTACTTCTTACTGGCTATTACATCAACTTAGAAGCTTCATCTTTGTTCTACTATGGTGCTTTTAGTGTCTCCGCATACCGCAGCACGCGACATAGCTTTGCAGAAGATAAGTACAACCGTTTCAGAGAGAAGAGTGGCCAATGTGACGATCTGGCCTTAATTCGATTCGATAACAAATGACGAAAACGGACGGATTTCTCAGGTTTTTACTACATATGAACACTTCTCACTTTGTCCCGTACAACTCGCCTGCCAGTCCTCCTTTCATGCAGATTCTTAAGGTCCGAGCTCATGTCCAAGGCACCAAAGCCAGCTAAAAAGTAAATAATCAGAACCTAAGACTTGAATTGTACTACTTCTTACTGGCTATTACATCAACTTAGAAGCTTCATCTCTGTTCTACTATGGTGCTTTTAGTGTCTCCGCATAACGCAGCACGCGACATACTTTTGCAGACGATAAGTACAACCGTTTCAGACAGAAGAGCGGCAATGTGACGATCTGGCTTTAAGTCGATTCCATAAAAAATGACGAAAACGGACGGATTTCTCAGGTTTTTACTACATATGAACACTTTTCACATTCTCCCGTGGAAGTCCGCTGCTGGTCCTCCTTTCATGCAGAATCTTAAGGTCCTAGCTTATGTCCAAGGCACCAAAGCCAGCTAAAATGTCAATAATCGATACCTAAAACTTGAATCGTACTAATTCTTACTGGCTATTACATCAACTCAGAAGCTTCATTTGTGTTCTACTATGGTGCTTCTAGCGTCTCCACATACCGCAGCACGCGACATAGCTTTGCAGACGATAAGTACAACCGTTTCAGAGAGAAGAGCGGCCAATATGACGATCTGGCTTTAAGTTGATTCCATACCAAATGACGAATACGGACGGATTTCTCAGGTTTTTACTACATATGAACACTTTTCACATTCTCCCATGCAACGCGGCTGCTAGTCCTCCTTTCATGCAGAATCTTAAGGTCCTAGCTCATGTCCAAGGCATCAAAGCCAGCTAAAATGTCAATAATCGATACCTAAAACTTGAATTGTACTACTTCTTACTGGCTATTACATCAACTTAGAAGCTTCATCTGTGTTCTACTATGGTGCTTTTAGTGTCTCCGCATACCGCAGCACGCGACATAGCTTTGCAGGCGATAAGTACAACCGTTTCAGAGAGAAGAGCGGCCAATGTGACGATCTGGCTTTAAGTCGATTCGATAACAAATGACGAAAACGGACGGATTTCTCAGGTTTTTACTACATATGAACACTTTTCACATTCTCCCGTGGAAGTCCGCTGCTGGTCCTCCTTTCATGCAGAATCTTATGGTCCTAGCTCATGTCCAAGGCACCAAAGCCAGCTAAAAAGTCAATAATCGATACCTAAAACTTGAATCGTACTAATTCTTACTGGCTATTACATCAACTTAGAAGCTTCATCTGTGTTCTACTATGGTGCTTTTAGTGTCTCCACATACCGCAGCACGCGACATAGGTTTGCAGACGATAAGTACAACCGTTTCAGAGAGAAGAGCGGCCAATATGACGATCTGGCTTTAAGTTGATTCCATACCAAATGACGAAAACGGACGGATATCTCAGGTTTTTACTACATATGAACACTTCTCACTTTCTCCCGTACAACTCGCCTGCTAGTCCTCCTTTCATGCAGAATCTTAAGGTCCTAGCTCATGTCTAAGGCACCAAAGCCAGCTAAAAAGTCAATATTCGATACCTAAAACTTGAATTGTACTACTCCTTACTGGCTATTACATCAACTTAGGAGCTTCATCTGTGTTCTACTATGGTGCTTTTAGTGTCTCCGCATACCGCAGCACGCGACATAGCTTTGCAGACGATAAGCACAACCGTTTCAGAGAGAAGAGCGGCCAATGTGACGATCTGGCTTTAAGTCGATTCGATAACAAAATGACGAAAACGGCCGAATTTCTAAGGTTTTTACTACATATGAACACTTTTCACATTCTCCCGTGCAACTCGGCTGCTAGTCCTCCTTTCATGCAGAATCTTAAGGTTCTAGCTCACGTCCAAGGCACCAAAGCCAGCTAAAAAGTCAATAATCGATACCTAAAACTTGAATTGTACTACTTCTTACTGGCTATTACATCAACTTAGAAGCTTCATCTGTGTTCTACTATGGTGCTTTTAGTGTCTCCGCATACCGCAGCACGCGACATAGCTTTGCAGGCGATAAGTACAACCGTTTCAGAGAGAAGAGCGGCCAATGTGTCGATCTGGCTTTAAGTCGATTCGATAACAAATGACGAAAACGGACGTATTTCTCAGATTTTTACTACATAGGAACACCTTTCACATTCTTTCGTGCAACTCGGCTGCTAGTCATCCTTTCATGCAGAATCTTAAGGTCCTAGTTCATGTCCAAGGCATCAAAGCCAGCTAAAATGTCAATAATCGATACCTAAAACTTGAATTGTACTACTTCTTACTGGCTATTACATCAACTTAGAAGGTTCATCTGTGTTCTACTATGGTGCTTTTAGTGTCTCCGCATACCGCAGCACGCGACATAGCTTTGCAGACGGTAAGTACAACCGTTTCAGAGAGAAGAGTGGCCAATGTGACGATCTGGCCTTAAGTCGATTCGATAACAAATGACGAAAACGGACGGATTTCTCAGGTTTTTACTACATATGAACACTTCTCACTTTCTCCCGTACAACTCGCCTGCTAGTCATCCTTTCATGCAGAATCTTAAGGTCCCAGCTCATGTCCAAGGCACCAAAGCCAGCTAAAAAGTAAATAATCAGAACCTAAAACTTGAATTGTACTACTTCTTACTGGCTATTACATCAACTTAGATGCTTCATCTGTGTTCTGCTATGGTGCTTCTAGTGTCTCCGCATAACGCAGCACGCGACATAGCTTTGCAGACAATAAGTACAACCGTTTCAGAGAGAAGACCGGCAATGTGACGATCTGGCCTTAAGTCGATTCCATAACAAATGACGAAAACGGACGGATTTCTCAGGTTTTTACTACATATGAACACTTTTCACATTCTCCCGTGCAACTCGGCTGCTAGTCCTCCTTTCATGCAGAATCTTAAGGTTCTAGCTCACGTCCAAGGTACCAAAGCCAGCTAAAAAGTCAATAATCGATACCTAAAACTTGAATTGTACAACTTCTTACTGGCTATTACACAACTTAGAAGCTTCATCTGTGTTCCACTATGGTGATTTTAGTGTCTCCGCATAACGCAGCACGCGGCATAGCTTTGCAGACGATAAGTACTACCCTTTCAGAGAGAAGAGCGGACAATGTGACGATCTGGCTTTAAGTCGATTCGATAACAAATGACGAAAACGGACGTATTTCTCAGATTTTCACTACATATGAACACCTTTCACATTCTTTCGTGCAACTCGGCTGCTAGTCATCCTTTCATGCAGAATCTTAAGGTCCTAGCTCATGTCCAAGGCACCAAAGCCAGCTAAAATGTCAATAATCGATACCTAAAACTTGAATTGTACTACTTCTTACTGGCTATTACATCAACTTAGAAGCTTCATCTGTGTTCTACTATGGTGCTTTTAGTGTCTCCGCATACCGCAGCACGCGACATAGCTTTGCAGACGATAAGTACAACCGTTTCAGAGAGAAGAGCGGCCAATATGACGATCTGGCTTTAAGTTGATTCCATACCTAATGACGAAAACGGACGGATTTCTCAGGTTTTTACTACATATGAACACTTTTCACATTCTCCCATGCAACGCGGCTGCTAGTCCTCCTTTCACGCAGAATCTTAAGGTCCTAGCTCATGTCCAAGTCTCCAAAGCCAGCTAAAATGTCAATAATCGATACCTAAAACTTGAATTGTACTACTTCTTACTGGCTATTACATCAACTTAGAAGCTTCATCTGTGTTCTACTATGGTGCTTTTAGTGTCTCCGCATACCGCAGCACGCGACATAGCTTTGCAGGCGATAAGTACAACCGTTTCAGAGAGAAGAGCGGCCAATGTGACGATCTGGCTTTAAGTCGATTCGATAACAAATGACGAAAACGGACGGATTTCTCAGGTTTTTACTACATATGAACACTTTTCACATTCTCCCGTGGAAGTCCGCTGCTGGTCTTCTTTCATGCAGAATCTTATGGTCCTAGCTCATGTCCAAGGCACCAAAGCCAGCTAAAAAGTCAATAATCGATACCTAAAACTTGAATCGTACTAATTCTTACTGGCTATTACATCAACTTAGAAGCTTCATCTGTGTTCTACTATGGTGCTTTTAGTGTCTCCACATACCGCAGCACGCGACATAGGTTTGCAGACGATAAGTACAACCGTTTCAGAGAGAAGAGCGGCCAATATGCCGATCTGGCTTTAAGTTGATTCCATACCAAATGACGAAAACGGACGGATATCTCAGGTTTTTACTACATATGAACACCTCTCACTTTCTCCAGTACAACTCGCCTGCTAGTCCTCCTTTCATGCAGAATCTTAAGGTCCTAGCTCATGTCCAAGGCACCAAAGCCAGCTAAAAAGTCAATATTCGATACCTAAAACTTGAATTGTACTACTCCTTACTGGCTATTACATCAACTTAGGAGCTTCATCTGTGTTCTACTATGGTGCTTTTAGTGTCTCCGCATATCGCAGCACGCGACATAGCTTTGCAGACGATAAATACAACCGTTTCAGAGAGAAGAGCTGCCAATGTGACGATCTGGCTTTAAGTCGATTCGATAACAAAATGACGAAAACGGACGAATTTCTAAGGTTTTTACTACATATGAACACTTTTCACTTTCTCCCGTGCAACTCGGCTGCTAGTCCTCCTTTCATGCAGAATCTTAAGGTTCTAGCTCACGTCCAAGGCACCAAAGCCAGCTAAAAAGTCAATAATCGATACCTAAAACTTGAATTATACAACTTCTTACTGGCTATTACACAACTTAGAAGCTTCATCTGTGTTCCACTATGGTGACTTTAGTGTCTCCGCATAACGCAGCACGCGGCATAGCTTTGCAGACGATAAGTACAACCGTTTCAGAGAGAAGAGCGGCCAATGTGACGATCTGGCTTTAAGTCGATTCGATAACAAATGACGAAAACGGACGTATTTCTCAGATTTTTACTACATATGAACACCTTTCACATTCTTTCGTGCAACTCGGCTGCTAGTCATCCTTTCATGCAGAATCTTAAGGTCCTAGCTCATGTCCAAGGCATCAAAGCCAGCTAAAATGTCAATAATTGATACCTAAAACTTGAATTGTACTACTTCTTACTGGCTATTACATAAACTTAGAAGGTTCATCTGTGTTCTACTATGGTGCTTTTAGTGTCTCCGCATACCGCAGCACGCGACATAGCTTTGCAGACGGTAAGTACAACCGTTTCAGAGAGAAGAGTGGCCAATGTGACGATCTGGCCTTAAGTCGATTCGATAACAAATGACTAAAACGGACGGATTTCTCAGGTTTTTACTACATATGAACACTTCTCACTTTCTCCCGTATAACTCGCCTGCTAGTCATCCTTTCATGCAGAATCTTAAGGTCCCAGCTCATGTCCAAGGCACCAAAGCCAGCTAAAAAGTAAATAATCAGAACCTAAAACTTGAATTGTACTACTTCTTACTGGCTATTACATCAACTTAGAAGCTTCATCTGTGTTCTGCTATGGTGCTTCTAGTGTCTCCGCATAACGCAGCACGCGACATAGCTTTGCAGACGATAAGTACAACCGTTTCAGAGAGAAGAGTGGCCAATGTGACGATCTGGCCTTAAGTCGAATCGATAACAAATGACGAAAACGGACGGATTTCTCAGGTTTTTACTACATATGAACACTTCTCACTTTCTCCCGTACAACTCGCCTGCTAGTCATCCTTTCATGCAGAATGTTAAGGTCCCAGCTCATGTCCAAGGCACCAAAGCCAGCTAAAAAGTAAATAATCAGAACCTAAAACTTGAATTGTACTACTTCTTACTGGCTATTACATCAACTTAGAAGCTTAATCTGTGTTCTGCTATGGTGCTTCTAGTGTCTCCGCATAACGCAGCACGCGACATAGCTTTGCAGACGATAAGTACAACCGTTTCAGAGAGAAGAGCGGCAATGTGACGATCTGGCTTTAAGTCGATTCCATAACAAATGACGAAAACGGACGGATTTCTCAGGTTTTTACTACATATGAACACTTTTCACATTCTCCCGTGCAACTCGGCTGCTAGTCCTCCTTTCATGCAGAATCTTAAGGTTCTAGCTCACGTCCAAGGTACCAAAGCCAGCTAAAAAGTCAATAATCGATACCTAAAACTTGAATTGTACAACTTCTTACTGGCTATTACACAACTTAGAAGCTTCATCTGTGTTCCACTATGGTGACTTTAGTGTCTCCGCATAACGCAGCACGCGACATAGCTTTGCAGACGATAAGTACAACCGTTTCAGAGAGAAGAGCGGACAATGTGACGATCTGGCTTTAAGGCGATTCGATAACAAATGACGAAAACGGACGTATTTGTCAGATTTTCACTACATATGAACACCTTTCACATTCTTTCGTGCAACTCGGCTGCTAGTCATCCTTTCATGCAGAACCTTATGGTCCTAGCTCATGTCCAAGGCACCAAAGCCAGCTAAAATGTCAATAATCGATACCTAAAACTTGAATTGTATTACTTCTTACTGGCTATTACATCAACTTAGAAGCTTCATCTGTGTTCTACTATGGTGCTTTTAGTGTCTCCGCATACCGCAGCACGCGACATAGCTTTGCAGACGGTAAGTACAACCGTTTCAGAGAGAAGAGTGGCCAATGTGACGATCTGGCCTTAATTCGATTCGATAACAAATGACGAAAACGGACGGATTTCTCAGGTTTTTACTACATATGAACACTTCTCACTTTGTCCCGTACAACTCGCCTGCCAGTCCTCCTTTCATGCAGATTCTTAAGGTCCCAGCTCATGTCCAAGGCACCAAAGCCAGCTAAAAAGTAAATAATCAGAACCTAAGACTTGAATTGTACTACTTCTTACTGGCTATTACATCAACTTAGAAGCTTCATCTGTGTTCTACTATGGTGCTTTCAGTGTCTCCGCATAACGCAGCACGCGACATAGCTTTGCAGACGATAAGTACAACCGTTTCAGAGAGAAGAGCGGCAATGTGACGATCTGGCTTTAAGTCGATTCCATAACAAATGACGAAAACGGACGGATTTCTCAGGTTTTTACTACATATGAAGACTTTTCACATTCTCCCGTACAACTCGGCTGCTAATCCTCCTTTCATGCAGAATCTTAAGGTCCTAGCTTATGTCCAAGGCACCAAAGCCAGCTAAAATGTCAATAATCGATACCTAAAACTTGAATCGTACTAATTCTTACTGGCTATTACATCAACTCAGAAGCTTCATCTGTGTTCTACTATTATGCTTCTAGCGTCTCCACATACCGCAGCACGCGACATAGCTTTGCAGACGATAAGTACAACCGTTTCAGAGAGAAGAGCGGCCAATATGACGATCTGGCTTTAAGTAGATTCCATACCAAATGACGAAAACGGACGGATTTCTCAGGTTTTTACTACATATGAACACTTTTCACAATCTCCCATGCAACGCGGCTGCTAGTCCTCCTTTCATGCAGAATCTTAAGGTCCTAGCTCATGTCCAAGGCATCAAAGCCAGCTAAAATATCAATAATCGATACCTAAAACTTGAATTGTACTACTTCTTACTGGCTATTACATCAACTTAGAAGCTTCATCTGTGTTCTACTATGGTGCTTTTAGTGTCTCCGCATACCGCAGCACGCGTCATTGCTTTGCAGGCGATAAGTACAACCGTTTCAGAGAGAAGAGCGGCCAATGTGACGATCTGGCTTTAAGTCGATTCGATAACAAATGACGAAAACGGACGGATTTCTCAGGTTTTTACTACATATGAACACTTTTCACATTCTCCCGTGGAAGTCCGCTGCTGGTCTTCTTTCATGCAGAATCTTATGGTCCTAGCTCATGTCCAAGGCACCAAAGCCAGCTAAAAAGTCAATAATCGATACCTAAAACTTGAATCGTACTAATTCTTACTGGCTATTACATCAACTTAGAAGCTTCATCTGTGTTCTACTATGGTGCTTTTAGTGTCTCCACATACCGCAGCACGCGACATAGGTTTGCAGACGATAAGTACAACCGTTTCAGAGAGAAGAGCGGCCAATATGACGATCTGGCTTTAAGTTGATTCCATACCAAATGACGAAAACGGACGGATATCTCAGGTTTTTACTACATATGAACACTTCTCACTTTCTCCCGTACAACTCGCCTGCTAGTCCTCCTTTCATGCAGAATCTTAAGGTCCTAGCTCATGTCCAAGGCACCAAAGCCAGCTAAAAAGTCAATATTCGATACCTAAAACTTGAATTGTACTACTCCTTACCGGCTATTACATCAACTTAGGAGCTTCATCTGTGTTCTACTATGGTGCTTTTAGTGTCTCCGCATATCGCAGCACGCGACATAGCTTTGCAGACGATAAATACAACCGTTTCAGAGAGAAGAGCGGCCAATGTGACGATCTGGCTTTAAGTCGATTCGATAACAAAATGACGAAAACGGACGAATTTCTAAGGTTTTTACTACATATGAACACTTTTCACATTCTCCCGTGCAACTCGGCTGCTAGTCCTCCTTTCATGCAGAATCTTAAGGTTCTAGCTCACGCCCAAGGCACCAAAGCCAGCTAAAAAGTCAATAATCGATACCTAAAACTTGAATTATACAACTTCTTACTGGCTATTACACAACTTAGAAGCTTCATCTGTGTTCCACTATGGTGACTTTAGTGTCTCCGCATAACGCAGCACGCGGCATAGCTTTGCAGACGATAAGTACAACCGTTTCAGAGAGAAGAGCGGCCAATGTGACGATCTGGCTTTAAGTCGATTCTTTAACAAATGACGAAAACGGACGTATTTCTCAGATTTTTACTACATATGAACACCTTTCACATTCTTTCGTGCAACTCGGCTGCTAGTCATCTTTTCATGCAGAATCTTAAGGTCCTAGCTCATGTCCAAGGCATCAAAGCCAGCTAAAATGTCAATAATCGATACCTAAAACTTGAATTGTACTACTTCTTACTGGCTATTACATTAACTTAGAAGGTTCATCTGTGTTCTACTATGGTGCTTTTAGTGTCTCCGCATACCGCAGCACGCGACATAGCTTTGCAGACGGTAAGTACAGCCGTTTCAGAGAGAAGAGTGGCCAATGTGACGATCTGGCCTTAAGTCGATTCGATAACAAATGACGAAAACGGACGGATTTCTCAGGTTTTTACTACATATGAACACTTCTCACTTTCTCCCGTACAACTCGCCTGCTAGTCATCCTTTCATGCAGAATCTTAAGGTCCCAGCTCATGTCCAAGGCACCAAAGCCAGCTAAAAAGTAAATAATCAGAACCTAAAACTTGAATTGTACTACTTCTTACTGGCTATTACATCAACTTAGAAGCTTCATCTGTGTTCTGCTATGGTGCTTCTAGTGTCTCCGCATAACGCAGCACACGACATAGCTTTGCAGACGATAAGTACAACCGTTTCAGAGAGAAGAGCGGCAATGTGACGATCTGGCTTTAAGTCGATTCCATAACAAATGACGAAAACGGACGGATTTCTCAGGTTTTTACTACATATGAACACTTTTCACATTCTCCCGTGCAACTCGGCTGCTAGTCCTCCTTTCATGCAGAATCTTAAGGTTCTAGCTCACGTCCAAGGTACCAAAGCCAGCTAAAAAGTCAATAATCGATACCTAAAACTTGAATTGTACAACTTCTTACTGGCTATTACACAACTTAGAAGCTTCATCTGTGTTCCACTATGGTGACTTTAGTGTCTCCGCATAACGCAGCACGCGGCATAGGTTTGCAGACGATAAGTACAACCGTTTCAGAGAGAAGAGCGGCCAATGTGACGATCTGGCTTTAAGTCGATTCGATAACAAATGACGAAAACGGACGTATTTCTCAGATTTTCACTACATATGAACACCTTTCACATTCTTTCGTGCAACTCGGCTGCTAGTCATCCTTTCATGCAGAATCTTAAGGTCCTAGCTCATGTCCAAGGCACCAAAGCCAGCTAAAATGTCAATAATCGATACCTAAAACTTGAATTGTACTACTTCTTACTGGCTATTACATCAACTTAGAAGCTTCATCTGTGTTCTACTATGGTGCTTTTAGTGTCTCCGCATACCGCAGCACGCGACATAACTTTGCAGACGATAAGTACAACCGTTTCAGAGAGAAGAGTGGCCAATGTGACGATCTGGCCTTAATTCGATTCGATAACAAATGACGAAAACGGACGGATTTCTCAGGTTTTTACTACATATGAACACTTCTCACTTTGTCCCGTACAACTCGCCTGCCAGTCCTCCTTTCATGCAGATTCTTAAGGTCCCAGCTCATGTCCAAGGCACCAAAGCCAGCTAAAAAGTAAATAATCAGAACCTAAGACTTGAATTGTACTACTTCTTACTGGCTATTACATCAACATAGAAGCTTCATCTGTGTTCTACTATGGTGCTTTTAGTGTCTCCGCATAACGCAGCACGCGACATAGCTTTGCAGACGATAAGTACAACCGTTTCAGAGAGAAGAGCGGCAATGTGACGATCTGGCTTTAAGTCGATTCCATAACAAATGACGAAAACGGACGGATTTCTCAGGTTTTTACTACATATGAAGACTTTTCACATTCTCCCGTACAACTCGGCTGCTAATCCTCCTTTCATGCAGAATCTTAAGGTCCTAGCTTATGTCCAAGGCACCAAAACCAGCTAAAATGTCAATAATCGATACCTAAAACTTGAATCGTACTAATTCTTACGGGCTATTACATCAACTCAGAAGCTTCATCTGTGTTCTACTATGGTGCTTCTAGCGTCTCCACATACCGCAGCACGCGACATAGCTTTGCAGACGATAAGTACAACCGTTTCAGAGAGAAGAGCGGCCAATATGACGATCTGGCGTTAAGTTGATTCCATACCAAATGACGAAAACGGACGGATATCTCAGGTTTTTACTACATATGAACACTTCTCACTTTCTCCCGTACAACTCGCCTGCTAGTCCTCCTTTCATGCAGAATTTTAAGGTCTTAGCTCATGTCCAAGGCACCAAAGCCAGCTAAAAAGTCAATATTCGATACCTAAAACTTGAATTGTACTACTCCTTACTGGCTATTACATCAACTTAGGAGCTTCATCTGTGTTCTACTATGGTGCTTTTAGTGTCTCCGCATATCGCAGCACGCGACATAGCTTTGCAGACGATAAGTACAACCGTTTCAGAGAGAAGAGCGGCCAATGTGACGATCTGGCTTTAAGTCGATTCGATAACAAAATGACGAAAACGGACGAATTTCTAAGGTTTTTCTACATATGAACACTTTTCACATTCTCCCGTGTAACTCGGCTGCTAGTCCTCCTTTCATGCAGAATCTTAAGGTTCTAGCTCACGTCCAAGGCACCAAAGCCAGCTAAAAAGTCAATAATCGATACCTAAAACTTGAATTGTACTACTTCTTACTGGCTATTACATCAACTTAGAAGGTTCATCTGTGTTCTACTATGGTGCTTTTAGTGTCTCCGCACACCGCAGCACGCGACATAGCTTTGCAGACGGTAAGTACAACCGTTTCAGAGAGAAGAGTGGCCAATGTGACGATCTGGCTTTAAGTCGATTCCATAACAAATGACGAAAACGGACGGATTTCTCAGGTTTTTACTACATATGAACACTTTTCACATTCTCCCGTGCAACTCGGCTGCTAGTCCTCCTTTCATGCAGAATCTTAAGGTTCTAGCTCACGTCCAAGGTACCATAGTCAGCTAAAAAGTCAATAATCGATACCTAAAACTTGAATTGTACAACTTCTTACTGGCTATTACACAACTTAGAAGCTTCATCTGTGTTCCACTATGGTGACTTTAGTGTCTCCGCATAACGCAGCACGCGGCATAGCTTTGCAGACGATAAGTACAACCGTTTCAGAGAGAAGAGCGGACAATGTGACGATCTGGCTTTAAGTCGATTCGATAACAAATGACGAAAACGGACGTATTTCTCAGATTTTCACTACATATGAACACCTTTCACATTCCTTCGTGCAACTCGGCTGCTAGTCATCCTTTCATGCAGAATCTTAAGGTCCTAGCTCATGTCCAAGGCACCAAAGCCAGCTAAAATGTCAATAATCGATACCTAAAACTTGAATTGTACTACTTCTTACTGGCTATTACATCAACTTAGAAGCTTCATCTGTGTTCTACTATGGTGCTTTTAGTGTCTCCGCATACCGCAGCACGCGACATAGCTTTGCAGACGATAAGTACAACCGTTTCAGAGAGAAGAGTGGCCAATGTGACGATCTGGCCTTAATTCGATTCGATAACAAATGACGAAAACGGACGGATTTCTCAGGTTTTTACTACATATGAACACTTCTCACTTTGTCCCGTACAACTCGCCTGCCAGTCCTCCTTTCATGCAGATTCTTAAGGTCCCAGCTCATGTCCAAGGCACCAAATCCAGCTAAAAAGTAAATAATCAGAACCTAAGACTTGAATTGTACTACTTCTTACTGGCTATTACATCAACTTAGAAGCTTCATCTGTGTTCTACTATGGTGCTTTTAGTGTCTCCGCATAACGCAGCACGCGACATAGCTTTGCAGACGATAAGTACAACCGTTTCAGAGAGAAGAGCGGCAATGTGACGATCTTGCTTTAAGTCGATTCCATAACAAATGACGAAAACGGACGGATTTCTCAGGTTTTTACTACATATGAAGACTTTTCACATTCTCCCGTACAACTCGGCTGCTAATCCTCCTTTCATGCAGAATCTTAAGGTCCTAGCTTATGTCCAAGGCACCAAAGCCAGCTAAAATGTCAATAATCGTTACCTAAAACTTGAATCGTACTAATTCTTACTGGCTATTACATCAACTCAGAAGCTTCATCTGTGTTCTACTATGGTGCTTCTAGCGTCTCCACATACCGCAGCACGCGACATAGCTTTGCAGACGATAAGTACAACCGTTTCAGAGAGAAGAGCGGCCAATATGACGATCTGGCTTTAAGTTGATTCCATACCAAATGACGAAAACGGACGGATTTCTCAGGTTTTTACTACATATGAACACTTTTCACATTCTCCCATGCAACGCGGCTGCTAGTCCTCCTTTCATGCAGAATCTTAAGGTCCTAGCTCATGTCCAAGGCATCAAAGCCAGCTAAAATGTCAATAATCGATACCTAAAACTTGAATTGTACTACTTCTTACTGGCTATTACATCAACTTAGAAGCTTCATCTGAGTTCTACTATGGTGCTTTTAGTGTCTCCGCATACCGCAGCACGCGACATAGCTTTGCAGGCGATAAGTACAACCGTTTCAGAGAGAAGAGCGGCCAATGTGACGATCTGGCTTTAAGTCGATTCGATAACAAATGACGAAAACGGACGGATTTCTCAGGTTTTTACTACATATGAACACTTTTCACATTCTCCCGTGGAAGTCCGCTGTTGGTCCTCCTTTCATGCAGAATCTTATGGTCCTAGCTCATGTCCAAGGCTCCAAAGCCAGCTAAAAAGTCAATAATCGATACCTAAAACTTGAATTATACAACTTCTTACTGGCTATTACACAACTTAGAAGCTTCATCTGTGTTCCACTATGGTGACTTTAGTGTCTCTGCATAACGCAGCACGCGGCATAGCTTTGCAGACGATAAGTACAACCGTTTCAGAGAGAAGAGCGGCCAATGTGACGATCTGGCTTTAAGTCGATTCGATAACAAATGACGAAAACGGACGTATTTCTCAGATTTTTACTACATATGAACACCTTTCACATTCTTTCGTGCAACTCGGCTGCTAGTCATCCTTTCATGCAGAATCTTAAGGTCCTAGCTCATGTCCAAGGCATCAAAGCCAGCTAAAATGTCAATAATCGATACCTAAAACTTGAATTGTACTACTTCTTACTGGCTATTACATTAACTTAGAAGGATCATCTGTGTTCTACTGTGGTGATTTTAGTGTCTCCGCATACCGCAGCACGCGACATAGCTTTGCAGACGGTAAGTACAACCGTTTCAGAGAGAAGAGTGGCCAATGTGACGATCTGGCCTTAAGTCGATTCGATAACAAATGACGAAAACGGACGGATTTCTCAGGTTTTTACTACATATGAACACTTCTCACTTTCTCCCGTACAACTCGCCTGCTAGTCATCCTTTCATGCAGAATCTTAAGGTCCCAGCTCATGTCCAAGGCACCAAAGCCAGCTAAAAAGTAAATAATCAGAACCTAAAACTTGAATTGTACTACTTCTTACTGGCTATTACATCAACTTAGAAGCTTCATCTGTGTTCTGCTATGGTGCTTCTAGTGTCTCCACATACCGCAGCACGCGACATAGCTTTGCAGACGATAAGTACAACCATTTCAGAGAGAAGAGCGGCAATGTGACGATCTGGCTTTAAGTCGATTCCATAACAAATGACGAAAACGGACGGATTTCTCAGGTTTTTACTACATATGAACACTTTTCACATTCTCCCGTGCAACTCGGCTGCTAGTCCTCCTTTCATGCAGAATCTTAAGGTTCTAGCTCACGTCCAAGGTACCAAAGCCAGCTAAAAAGTCAATAATTGATACCTAAAACTTGAATTGTACAACTTCTTACTGGCTATTACACAACTTAGAAGCTTCATCTGTGTTCCACTATGGTAACTTTAGTGTCTCCGCAGAACGCAGCACGCGGCATAGCTTTGCAGACGATAAGTACAACCGTTTCAGAGAGAAGAGCGGACAATGTGACGATCTGGCTTTAAGTCGATTCCATAACAAATGACGAAAACGGACGGATTTCTCAGGTTTTTACTACATATGAAGACTTTTCACATTCTCCCGTACAACTCGGCTGCTAATCCTCCTTTCATGCAGAATCTTAAGGTCCTAGCCCATGTCCAAGGCACCAAAGCCAGCTAAAATGTCAATAATCGATACCTAAAACTTGAATCGTACTAATTCTTACTGGCTATTACATCAACTCAGAAGCTTCATCTGTGTTCTACTATGGTGCTTCTAGCGTCTCCACATACCGCAGCACGCGACATAGCTTTGCAGACGATAAGTACAACCGTTTCAGAGAGAAGAGCGGCCAATATGACGATCTGGCTTTAAGTTGATTCCATACCAAATGACGAAAACGGACGGATTTCTCAGGTTTTTACTACATATGAACACTTTTCACATTCTCCCATGCAACGCGGCTGCTAGTCCTCCTTTCATGCAGAATCTTAAGGTCCTAGCTCACGTCCAAGGTACCAAAGCCAGCTAAAAAGTCAATAATCGATACCTAAAACTTGAATTGTACAACTTCTTACTGGCTATTACACAACTTAGAAGCTTCATCTGTGTTCCACTATGGTGCCTTTAGTGTCTCCGCATAACGCAGCACGCGGCATAGCTTTGCAGACGATAAGTACAACCGTTTCAGAGAGAAGAGCGGCCAATGTGACGATCTGGCTTTAAGTCGATTCGATAACAAATGACGAAAACGGACGTATTTCTCAGATTTTCACTACATATTAACACCTTTCACATTCTTTCGTGCAACTCGCCCAGTAGTCATCCTTTCATGCAGGATCTTAAGGTCCTAGCTCATGTCCAAGGCACCAAAGCCAGCTAAAATGTCAATAATCGATACCTAAAACTTGAATTGTACTACTTCTTACTGGCTATTACATCAACTTAGAAGCTTCATCTGTGTTCTACTATGGTGCTTTTAGTGTCTCCGCATACCGCAGCACGCGACATAGCTTTGCAGACGATAAGTACAACCGTTTCAGAGAGAAGAGTGGCCAATGTGACGATCTGGCCTTAATTCGATTCGATAACAAATGACGAAAACGGACGGATTTCTCAGGTTTTTACTACATATGAACACTTCTCACTTTGTCCCGTACAACTCGCCTGCCAGTCCTCCTTTCATGCAGATTCTTAAGGTCCCAGCTCATGTCCAAGGCACCAAAGCCAGCTAAAAAGTAAATAATCAGAACCTAAGACTTGAATTGTACTACTTCTTACTGGCTATTACATCAACTTAGAAGCTTCATCTGTGTTCTACTATGGTGCTTTTAGTGTCTCCGCATAACGCAGCACGCGACATAGCTTTGCAGACGATAAGTACAACCGTTTCAGAGAGAAGAGCGGCCAATATGACGATCTGGCTTTAAGTTGATTCCATACCAAATGACGAAAACGGACGGATTTCTCAGGTTTTTACTACATATGAACACTTTTCACATTCTCCCATGCAACGCGGCTGCTAGTCCTCCTTTCATGCAGAATCTTAAGGTCCTAGCTCATGTCCAAGGCATCAAAGCCAGCTAAAAAGTCAGTAGTCGATACCTAAAACTTGAATTGTACTACTTCTTACTGGCTATTACATCAACTTAGAAGCTTCATCTGTGTTCCACTGTGGTGATTTTAGTGTCTCCGCGTAACGCAGCACGCGACATAGCTTTGCAGACGATAAGTACAACCGTTTCAGAGAGAAGAGCGGCCAATGTGACGATCTGGATTTAAGTTGATTCCATAACAAATGACGAAAACGGACGGATTTCTCAGGTTTTTACTACATTTGAACACTTTTCACATTCTCCCATGCAACTCGGCTGCTAGTCCTCCTTTCATTCTGAATCTTAAGATCCTAGCTCATGTCCAAGGCATCAAAGCCAGCTAAAAAGTCAATAATCGATACCTAAAATTTGAATTGTACTACTTCTTACTGGCTATTACATCAACTTAGAAGCTTAATCTGTGTTCCACTGTGCTGATTTTAGTGTCTCCGCATAACGCAGCACGCGACATAGCTTTGCAGACGTTAAGTACAAGCGTTTCAGAGAGAAGAGCGGCCAATGTGACGATCTGGCTTTAAGTCGATTCGATAACAAATTGAAGAAAACGGACGAATTTCTAAGGTTTTTACTACATATGAACACTTTTCACATTCTCCCGTGCAACTCGGCTGCTAGTCCTCCTTTCATGCAGAATCTTAAGTTTCTAGCTCATGTGCAAGGCATCAAAGCCAGCAAAAAGGCAATAATCGATACGTAAAACTTGAATTGTACTACTTCTTACTGGTTATTACATCAACTTAGAAGCTTCATCTGTGTTCTACTATGGTGGGTTTTGTGTCTCCGCATACGGCAGCACGCGACATAGTTTTGCAGACGATAAGTACAACCGATTCAGAGAGAAGAGCGGCCAATGTGACGATCTGGCTTTAAGTCGATTCAATAACAAATTGAGGAAAAAGGACGAATTTCTAAGGTTTTTACTACACATGAACACTTTTCACATTCTCCCGTGCAACTCGGCTGCTAGTCTTCCTTTCATGCAGAATCTTAAGGTCCTAGCTCATGTCCAAGGCACCAAAGCCAGCTAAAATGTCAATAATCGATACCTAAAACTTGAATTGTACCACTTCTTACTGGCTATTACATCAACTTAGAAGCTTCATCTGTGTTCTACTATGGTGCTTTTAGTGTCTCCGCATACCGCAGCACGCGACATATCTTTGCAGACGATAAGTACAACCGTTTCAGAGAGAAGAGTGGCCAATGTGACGATCTGGCCTTAAGTTGGTTCGATAACAAATGACGAAAACGGACGGATTTCTCAGGTTTTTACTACATATGAACACTTCTCACTTTCTCCCGTACAACTCGCCTGCTAGTCATCCTTTGATGCAGAATCTTAAGGTCCCAGCTCATGTCCAAGGCACTAAAGCCAGCTAAAAAGTAAATAATCAGAACCTAAAACTTGAATTGTACTACTTCTTACTGGCTATTACATCAACTTAGAAGCTTCATCTGTGTTCTGCTATGGTGCTTCTAGTGTCTCCACATACCGCAGCACGCGACATAGCTTTGCAGACGATAAGTACAACCATTTCAGAGAGAAGAGCGGCAATGTGACGATCTGGCTTTAAGTCGATTCCATAACAAATGACGAAAACGGACGGATTTCTCAGGTTTTTACTACATATGAACACTTTTCACATTCTCCCGTGCAACTCGGCTGCTAGTCCTCCTTTCATGCAGAATCTTAAGGTTCTAGCTCACGTCCAAGGTACCAAAGCCAGCTAAAAAGTCAATAATCGATACCTAAAACTTGAATTGTACAACTTCTTACTGGCTATTACACAACTTAGAAGCTTCATCTGTGTTCCACTATGGTGACTTTAGTGCCTCCGCATAACGCAGCACGCGGCATAGCTTTGCAGACGATAAGTACAACCGTTTCAGAGAGAAGAGCGGACAATGTGACGATCTGGCTTTAAGTCGATTCGATAACAAATGACGAAAACGGACGTATTTCTCAGATTTTCACTACATATGAACACCTTTCACATTCTTTCGTGCAACTCGGCTGCTAGTCATCCTTTCATGCAGAATCTTAAGGTCCTAGCTCATGTCCAAGGCACCAAAGCCAGCTAAAATGTCAATAATCGATACCTAAAACTTGAATTGTACTACTTCTTACTGGCTATTACATCAACTTAGAAGCTTCATCTGTGTTCTACTATGGTGCTTTTAGTGTCTCCGCATACCGCAGCACGCGACATAGCTTTGCAGACGATAAGTACAACCGTTTCAGAGAGAAGAGTGGCCAATGTGACGATCTGGCCTTAATTCGATTCGATAACAAATGACGAAAACGGACGGATTTCTCAGGTTTTTACTACATATGAACACTTCTCACTTTGTCCCGTACAACTCGCCTGCCAGTCCTCCTTTCATGCAGATTCTTAAGGTCCCAGCTCATGTCCAAGGCACCAAAGCCAGCTAAAAAGTAAATAATCAGAACCTAAGACTTGAATTGTACTACTTCTTACTGGCTATTACATCAACTTAGAAGCTTCATCTGTGTTCTACTATGGTGCTTTTAGTGTCTCCGCATACCGCAGCACGCGACATAGCTTTGCAGACGATAAGTACAACCGTTTCAGAGAGAAGAGCGGCAATGTGACGATCTGGCTTTAAGTCGATTCCATAACAAATGACGAAAACGGACGGATTTCTCAGGTTTTTACTACATATGAAGACTTTTCACATTCTCCCGTACAACTCGGCTGCTAATCCTCCTTTCATGCAGAATCTTAAGGTCCTAGCTTATGTCCAAGGCACCAAAGCCAGCTAAAATGTCAATAATCGATACCTAAAACTTGAATCGTACTAATTCTTACTGGCTATTACATCAACTCAGAAGCTTCATCTGTGTTCTACTATGGTGCTTCTAGCGTCTCCACATACCGCAGCACGCGACATAGCTTTGCAGACGATAAGTACAACCGTTTCAGAGAGAAGAGCGGCCAATATGACGATCTGGCTTTAAGTTGATTCCATACCAAATGACGAAAACGGACGAATTTCTCAGGTTTTTACTACATATGAACACTTTTCACATTCTCCCATGCAACGCGGCTGCTAGTCCTCCTTTCATGCAGAATCTTAAGGTCCTAGCTCATGTCCAAGGCATCAAAGCCAGCTAAAAAGTCAATAGTCGATACCTAAAACTTGAATTGTACTACTTCTTACTGGCTATTACATCAACTTAGAAGCTTCATCTGTGTTCCACTGTGCTGATTTTAGTGTCTCCGCATAACGCAGCACGCGACATAGCTTTGCAGACGATAAGTACAAGCGTTTCAGAGAGAAGAGCGGCCAATGTGACGATCTGGCTTTAAGTCGATTCGATAACAAATTGAAGAAAACGGACGAATTTCTAAGGTTTTTACTACATATGAACACTTTTCACATTCTCCCGTGCAACTCGGCTGCTAGTCCTCCTTTCATGCAGAATCTTAAGGTTCTAGCTCATGTCCAAGGCATCAAAGCCAGCAAAAAGGCAATAATCGATACGTAAAACTTGAATTGTACTACTTCTTACTGGTTATTACATCAACTTAGAAGCTTCATCTGTGTTCTACTATGGTGGGTTTTGTGTCTCCGCATACGGCAGCACGCGACATAGTTTTGCAGACGATAAGTACAACCGTTTCAGAGAGAAGAGCGGCCAATGTGACGATCTGGCTTTAAGTCGATTCGATAACAAATTGAGGAAAAAGGACGAGTTTCTAAGGTTTTTACTACATATGAACACTTTTTACATTCTCCCGTGCAACTCGGCTGCTAGTCTTCCTTTCATGCAAAATCTTAAGGTTCTAGCTCACGTCCAAGGCATCAAAGCCAGCAAAAAGGCAATAATTAATACCTAAAACTTGAATTGTACTACTTCTTACTGGCTATTACATCGACTTAGAAGCTTCATCTGTGTTATACTATGGTGATTTTAGTGACTCCGCATAACGCAACACGCGACAAAGCTTTGCAGACGATAACTACAACCGTTTCAGAGAGAAGAGCGGCAATGTGACGATCTGGCTTTAAGTCGATTCCATAACAAATGACGAAAACGGACGGATTTCTCAGGTTTTTACTACATATGAACACTTTTCACATTCTCCCGTGCAACTCGGCTGCTAATCCTCCTTTCATGCAGAATCTTAAGGTCCTAGCTCATGTCCAAGGCACCAAAGCCATCTAAAATGTCAATAATCGATACCTAAAACTTGAATTGTACCACTTCTTACTGGCTATTACATCAACTTAGAAGCTTCATCTGTGTTCTACTATGGTGCTTTTAGTGTCTCCGCATACCGCAGCACGCGACATATCTTTGCAGACGATAAGTACAACCGTTTCAGAGAGAAGAGTGGCCAATGTGACGATCTGGCCTTAAGTCGATTCGATAACAAATGACGAAAACGGACGGATTTCTCAGGTTTTTACTACATATGAACACTTCTCACTTTCTCCCGTACAACTTGCCTGCTAGTCCTCCTTTCATGCTGAATCTTAAGGTCCCAGCTCATGTCCAAGGCACCAAAGCCAGCTAAAAAGTAATTAATGAGAACCTAAAACTTGAATTGTACTACTTCTTACTGGCTATTGCATCAACTTAGAAGCTTCATCTGTGTTCTACTATGGTGCTTTTAGTGTCTCCGCATAACGCAGCACGCGACATAGCTTTGCAGACGATAAGTACAACCGTTTCAGAGAGAAGAGCGGCAATGTGACTATCTGGCTTTAAGTCGATTCCTTAACAAATGACGAAAACGGACGGATTTCTCAGGTTTTTACTACATATGAAGACTTTTCACATTCTCCCGTACAACTCGGCTGCTAATCCTCCTTTCATGCAGAATCTTAAGGTCCTAGCTTATGTCCAAGGCACGAAAGCCAGCTAAAATGTCAATAATCGATACCTAAAACATGAATTGTACTACTTCTTACTGGCTATTACATCAACTTAAAAGCTTCATCTGTGTTCTACTATGGTGCTTTTAGTGTCTCCGCATACCGCAGCACGCGACATAGCTCTGCAGACGATAAGTACAACCGTTTCAGAGAGAAGAGCGGCCAATGTGACGATCTGGCTTTAAGTCGATTCGATAACAAATGACGAAAACGGACGGATTTCTCAGGTTTTTACTACATATGAACACTTTTCACATTCTCCCGTGGAACTCCGCTGCTGGTCCTCCTTTCATGCAGAATCTTATGGTCCTAGCTCATGTCCAAGGCACCAAAGCCAGCTAAAAAGTCAATAATCGATACCTAAAACTTGAATCGTACTAATTCTTACTGGCTATTACATCAACTTAGAAGCTTTATCTGTGTTCTACTATGGTGCTTTTAGTGTCTCCACATACCGCAGCACGCGACATAGGTTTGCAGACGATAAGTACAACCGTTTCAGAGAGAAGAGCGGCCAATATGACGATCTGGCTTTAAGTTGATTCCATACCAAATGACGAAAACGGACGGATTTCTCAGGTTTTTACTACATATGAACACTTTTCACATTCTTCCATGCAACGCGGCTGCTAGTCCTCCTTTCATACTGAATCTTAACGTCCTAGCTCATGTCCAAGGCATCAAAGCCAGCTAAAAAGTCAATAGTCGATACCTAAAACTTGAATTGTACTACTTCTTACTGGCTATTACATCAACTTAGAAGCATCATCTGTGTTCCACTGTGGTGATTTTAGTGTCTCCGCGTAACGCAGCACTCGACATAGCTTTGCAGACGATAAGTACAACCGTTTCAGAGAGAAGAGCGGCCAATGTGACGATCTGGCTTTAAGTTGATTCCATAACAAATGACGAAAACGGACGGATTTCTCAGGTTTTTACTACATTTGAACACTTTTCACATTCTCCCATGCAACTCGGCTGCTAGTCCTCCTTTCATACTGAATCTTAAGGTCCTAGCTCATGTCCAAGGCATCAAAGCCAGCTAAAAAGTCAATAATTGATACCTAAAATTTGAATTGTACTACCTCTTACTGGCTGTTACATCAACTTAGAAGCTTCATCTGTGTTCCACTGTGCTGATTTTAGTGTCTCCGTATAACGCAGCACGCGACATAGCTTTGCAGACGATAAGTACAACCGTTTCAGAGAGAAGAGCGGCCAATGTGACGATCTGGCTTTAAGTCGATTCGATAACAAATGACGAAAACGGACGTATTTCTCAGGTTTATACTACATATGAACACTTTTCACATTCTCCCGTGCAACTCGGCTGCTAGTCCTCCTTTCATGCAGAATCTTAAGGTCCTAGCTCATGTCCAAGGCACCAAAGCCAGCTAAAAAGTCAATAATCGATACCTAAAACGTGAATTGTATTACTTCTTACTGGCTATTACATCAACTTAGAAGCTTCATCTGTGTTCTACTATGGTGCTTTTAGTGTCTCCGCATACCGCAGCACGCGACATATCTTTGCAGACGATAAGTACAACCGTTTCAGAGAGAAGAGTGGCCAATGTGACGATCTGGCCTTAAGTCGATTCGATAACAAATGACGAAAACGGACGGATTTCTCAGGTTTTTACTACATATGAACACTTCTCACTTTCTCCCGTACAACTCGCCTGCTAGTCCTCCTTTCATGCAGAATCTTAAGGTCCCAGCTCATGTCCAAGGCACCAAAGCCAGCTAAAAAGTAATTAATGAGAACCTAAAACTTGAATTGTACTACTTCTTACTGGCTATTACATCAACTTAGAAGCTTCATCTGTGTTCTACTATGGTGCTTTTAGTGTCTCCGCATAACGCAGCACATGACATAGCTTTGCAGACGATAAGTACAACCGTTTCAGAGAGAAGAGCGGCAATGTGACGATCTGGCTTTAAGGCGATTCCTTAACAAATGACGAAAACGGACGGATTTCTCAGGTTTTTACTACATATGAAGACTTTTCACATTCTCCCGTACAACTCGGCTGCTAATCCTCCTTTCATGCAGAATCTTAAGGTCCTAGCTTATGTCCAAGGCATCAAAGCCAGCTAAAATGTCAATAATCGGTAGGTAAAACTTGAATTGTACTACTTCTTACTGGCTATTACATCAACTTAGAAGCTTCATCTGTGTTCTACTATGGTGCTTTTAGTGTCTCCGCATACCGCAGCACGCGACATAGCTTTGCAGACGATAAGTACAACCGTTTCAGAGAGAAGAGCGGCCAATGTGACGATCTGGCTTTTAGTCGATTCGATAACAAATGACGAAAACGGACGGATTTCTCAGGTTTTTACTACATATGAACACTTTTCACATTCTCCCGTGGAACTCCGCTGCTGGTCCTCCTTTCAAGCAGAATCTTATGGTCCTAGCTCATGTCCAAGGCACCAAAGCCAGCTAAAAAGTCAATAATCGATACCTAAAACTTGAATCGTACAAATTCTTACTGTCTATTACATCAACTTAGAAGCTTCATCTGTGTTCTACTATGGTGCTTTTAGTGTCTCCACATACCGCAGCACGCGACATAGGTTTGCAGACGATAAGTACAACCGTTTCAGAGAGAAGAGCGGCCAATATGACGTTCTGGCTTTAAGTTGATTCCATACCAAATGACGAAAACGGACGGATTTCTCAGGTTTTTACTACATATGAACACTTTTCACATTCTCCCATGCAACGCGGCTGCTAGTCCTCCTTTCATACTGAATCTTAAGGTCCTAGCTCATGTCCAAGGCATCGAAGCCAGCTAAAAAGTCAATAGTCGATACCTAAAACTTGAATTGTACTACTTCTTACTGGCTATTACATCAACTTAGAAGCATCATCTGTGTTCCACTGTGGTGATTTTAGTGTCTCCGCGTAACGCAGCACGTGACATAGCTTTGCAGACGATAAGTACAACCGTTTCAGAGAGAAGAGCGGCCAATGTGACGATCTGGCTTTAAGTTGATTCCATAACAAATGACGAAAACGGACGGATTTCTCAGGTTTTTACTACATTTGAACACTTTTCACATTCTCCCATGCAACTCGGCTGCTAGTCCTCCTTTCATACTGAATCTTAAGGTCCTAGCTCATGTCCAAGGCATCAAAGCCAGCTAAAAAGTCAATAATCGATACCTAAAATTTGAATTGTACTACTTCTTACTGGCTATTACATCAACTTAGAAGCTTCATCTGTGTTCCACTGTGCTGATTTTAGTGTCTCCGTATAACACAGCACGCGACATAGCTTTGCAGACGATAAGTACAACCGTTTCAGAGAGAAGAGCGGCCAATGTGACGATCTGGCTTTAAGTCGATTCGATAACAAATGACGAAAACGGACGTATTTCTCAGGTTTATACTACATATGAACACTTTTCACATTCTCCCGTGCAACTCGGCTTCTAGTCCTCCTTTCATGCAGAATCTTAAGGTCCTAGCTCATGTCCAAGGCACCAAAGCCAGCTAAAAAGTCAATAATCGATACCTAAAACGTGAACTGTATTACTTCTTACTGGCTATTACATCAACTTAGAAGCTTTATCTGTGTTCTACTATGGTGCTATTAGTGTCTCCGCATACCGCAGCACGCGACATAGCTTTGCAGACGTTAAGTACAACCGTTTCAGGGAAAAGAGCGGAAAATGTGACGATCTGGCTTTAAGTCGATTCGATAGCAAATGACGAAAACGGACGGATTTCTCAGGTTTTTACTACATATGAACACTTCTCACATTCTCCCGTTCAACTCGCCCGCTAGTCCTCCTTTCATGCAGAATCTTAAGGCCCTAGCTCATGTCCAAGGCACAAAGCCAGCTAAAAAGTAAATAATCAGTACCCAAAACTTGAATTGTACTACTTCTTACTGGCTATTACATTAACTTAGAAGTTTGATCTGTGTTCTACTATGGTGCTTTTAGTGTCTCCGCATACCGCAGCACGCGACATAGCTTTGCAGACGATAAGTACAACCGTTTCAGAGAGAAGAGCGGCCAATGTGACGATCTGGCTTTAAGTCGATTCGATAACAAATGACGAAAACGGACGGATTTCTCAGGTTTTTTCTACATATGAACACTTTTCACATTCTCCCGTGGAACTCCGCTGCTGGTCCTCCTTTCATGCAGAATCTTATGGTCCTAGCTCATGCCCAAGGCACCAAAGCCAGCTAAAAAGTCAATAATCGATACCTAAACCTTGAATCGTACTAATTCTTACTGGCTATTACATCAACTTAGAAGCTTCATCTGTGTTCTACTATGGTGCTTTTAGTGTCTCCACATACCGCAGCACGCGACATAGCTGTGCAGACGATAAGTACAACCGTTTCAGAGAGAAGAGCGGCCAATATGACGATCTGGCTTTAAGTTGATTCCATACCAAATGACGAAAACGGACGGATTTCTCAGGTTTTTACTACATATGAACACTTTTCACATTCTCCCATGCAACGCGGCTGCTAGTCCTCCTTTCATACTGAATCTTAAGGTCCTAGCCCATGTCCAAGGCATCAAAGCCAGCTAAAAAGTCAATAGTCGATACCTAAAACTTGAATTTTACTACTTCTTCCTGGCTATTACATCAACTTAGAAGCTTTATCTGTGTTCCACTGTGGTGATTTTAGTGTCTCCGCATAACGCAGCACGCGACATAGCTTTGCAGACGATAAGTACAACCGTTTCAGAGAGAAGAGCGGCAATGTGACGATCTGGCTTTAAGTCGATTCCATAACAAATGACGAAAACGGACGGATTTCTGAGGTTTTTACTACATATGAACACTTTTCACATTCTCCCGTGCAACTCGGTTGCTAGTCCTTTTTTCTTGCAGAATCTTAAGGTCCTAGCTCATGTCCAAGGCACCAACGCCAGCTAAAATGTCAATAATCGATAGGTAAAACTTGAATTGTACTACTTCATACTGGCTATTACATCAACTTAGAAGCTTCATCTGTGTTCTACTATGGTGCTTTTAGTGTCTCCGTATACCACAGCACGCGACATAGCTTTGCAGACGATAAGTACAACCGTTTCAGAGAGAAGAGCGGCCAATGTGACGATCTCGCTTTCAGTCGATTCCATAACAAATGACGAAAACGGACGGATTTCTCAGGTTTTTACTACATATGAACACTTTTCGCATTCTCCCATGCAACTTGGCTGCTAGTCCTCCTTTAATGCAGAATCTTAAGGTCCTAGCTCATGGCCAAGGCACCAAAGCCAGCTAAAAAGTAAATAATCAGTACCCAAAACTTGAATTGTACTACTTCTTACTGGCTATTACATCAACTTAGAAGCTTCATCTGTGTTCTACTATGGTGCTTTTAGTGTCTCCGCATACCGCAGCACGCGACATAGCTGTGCAGACGATAAGTACAACCGTTTCAGAGAGAAGAGCGGCCAATGTGACGATCTGGCTTTAAGTCGATTCCATAACAAATGACGAAAACGGACGGATTTCTCAGTTTTTTACTACATATGAACACTTTTCACATTCTCCCGTGCAACTCGGCTGCTAGTCCTCCTTTCATGCAGAATCGTAAGGTCCTAGCTCATGTCCAAGGCACCAAAGCCGGCTAAAAAGTCAATAATCGATACCTAAATCTTGAATTGTACTACTTCTTGCTTGCTATTACATCAACTTAGAAGCTTCATCTGTGTTCAATCATGGTGCTTTTAGTGTCTCCGCATAACGCAGCACGCGACATAGCTTTGCAGACGATAAGTACAACCGTTTCAGAGAGGAGAGCGGCCAATGTGACGATCTGGCTTTAAATCGATTCGATAACAAATGACGAAAACGGACGGATTTCTCAGGTTTTTACTACATATGAACACTTGTCACATTCTCCCGTGCAACTCGGCTGCTAGTCCTTCTTTCATGCAGAATCTTAAGGTCCTAGCTCATGTCCAAGGCACCAAAGCCAGTTAAAAAGTCAATTATCTATACCTAAAACTTGAATTGTACTACTTCTTACTGGTTATTACATCATCTTAGAAGCTTCATCTGTGTTCTACTATGGTGCTTTTAGTGTCTCCGCATAATGTAGCACGCGACATAGCTTTGCAGACGATAAGTACAACCGTTTCAGAGAGAAGAGCGGCCAATGTGACGATCTTGCTTTAAGTCGATTCGATAACAAATGACGAAAACGGACGGATTTCTCAGGTTTTTACTACATATGAACACTTTTCACATACAGCCGTGCAACGCGGCTGCTAGTTCTCCTTTCATGCAGAATCTTAAGGTCCAAGCTCATGTCCAAAGCACCAAAGCCAGCTAAAAAGTCAATAATCGATACCTAAGACTTGAATTGTTCTACTTCTCACTCGCTATTGCATCAACTTAGAAGCTTCACCTGTGTTCTACTATGGTGCTTTTAGTGTCTCCGTATACCGCAGCACGCGACACAGCTTTGCAGACGATAAGTACAACCGTTTCAGAGAAGAGGGGCCAATGTGACGATCTGGCTTTAAGTCGATTCGATAACGAATAACGAAAACGGATGGATTTCTCAGGTTTTTACTACATATGAACACTTTTCACATTCTCCCATGCAACTCGGCTGCTAGTCCTCCTTTCATACAGAATCTTAAGGTCCTAGCTCATGTCCAAGGCACCAAAGTCAGAAAAAAGGTCAATAATCGATACCTATAACTTGAATTGTACTACTTCTTACTGGCTATTACATCAACTTAGAAGCTTCATCTGTGTTCTACTATGGTGCTTCTAGTGTCTCCGTATACCGCAGCACGCGACATAGCTTTGCAGACGATAAGTACAACCGTTTCAGAGAGAAGAGCGACCAATGTGACGATCTTGCTTTAAGTCGATTCGATAACAAATGACGAAAACGGACGGATTTCTCAGGTTTTTACTACATATGAACACTTTTCGCATTCTCCCATGAAACCCGGCTGCTAGTCCTCCTTTCATGCAGAATCTTAAGGTCCTAGCTCATGTCCAAGGCACCAAAGCCAGCTAATAAGTCAAAAATCGATACCTAAAACGTAAATTGTACTACTTCTTACTGGCTATTACATCAACTTACAAGCTTCATCTATGTTCTACTATGGTGCTTTTAGTGTCTCCGCATACCGCAGCACGCGACATAGCTTTGCAGACGATAAGTACAACCGTTTCAGACAGAACTGCAGCCAATGTGATGATCCTGATTTAAGTAGATTCTATAACAAATTATGAAAACGGACGGATTTCTCAGGTTTTTACTACATATGAACACTTTTGACATTCTCCCGTGCAACTCGGCTGCTAGTCCTCCTTTCATGCAGAATCTTAAGGTCCTAGCTCATGTTCAAGGCACCAAAGCCGGCTAAAAAGTCATTAATCGATACCTAAAACTTGAATTGTACTACTTCTTACTTGCTATTACATCAACTTAGAAGCTTCATCTGTGTTCTACTATGGTGCTTTTAGTGTCTCCGCATACCGCAGCACGCGACATAGCTTTGCAGACGATAAGTACAACCGTTTCAGAGAGAAGAGCGGCCAATGTGACGATCTGGCTTTAAGTCGATTCGATAACAAATGACGAAAACGGACGGATTTCTAAGGTTTTTACTACATATGAACACTTTTCACATACTCCCGAACATCTCGGCTGCTAGTCCTCCTTTCATGCATAATCTTAAGCTCCTAGCTCATGTCCAAGGCACAAAAGCCAGCAAAATAGTCAATAATCGATACCTAAAACTTGAACTGTACTACTTCTTACTGGTTATTACATCAACTTAGAAGCTTCATCTGTGTTCTACTATGGTGCTTTTAGTGTCTCCGCATACCGCAGCACGCGACATAGCTTTGCAGACGATAAGTACAACCGTTTCAGAGAGAAGATCGGCCAATGTGACGATCTGGCTTGCAGACGATTCGATAACAAATGACGAAAACAGACGTATTTCTCAGGTTTTTACTACATTTGAACACTTGTCACATTCTCCCATGCAACTCGGCTGCTAGTCCTTCTTTCACGCAGAATCTTAAGGTCCTAGCTCATGTCGAAGGCACCAAAGCCAGCTAAAAAGTCAATAATCTATACCTAAAACTTGAATTGTACTACTTTTTACTGGTTATTACATCAACTTAGAAGCTTCATCTGTGCTCTACTATGGTGCTTTTAGTGTCTCCACATACCGCAGCACGCGACATAGGTTTGCAGACGATAAGTACAACCGTTTCAGAGAGAAGAGCGGCCAATATGACGTTCTGGCTTTAAGTTGATTCCATACCAAATGACGAAAACGGACGGATTTCTCAGGTTTTTACTACATATGAACACTTTTCACATTCTCCCATGCAACGCGGCTGCTAGTCCTCCTTTCATACTGAATCTTAAGGTCCTAGCTCATGTCCAAGGCATCGAAGCCAGCTAAAAAGTCAATAGTCGATACCTAAAACTTGAATTGTACTACTTCTTACTGGCTATTACATCAACTTAGAAGCATCATCTGTGTTCCACTGTGGTGATTTTAGTGTCTCCGCGTAACGCAGCACGTGACATAGCTTTGCAGACGATAAGTACAACCGTTTCAGAGAGAAGAGCGGCCAATGTGACGATCTGGCTTTAAGTTGATTCCATAACAAATGACGAAAACGGACGGATTTCTCAGGTTTTTACTACATTTGAACACTTTTCACATTCTCCCATGCAACTCGGCTGCTAGTCCTCCTTTCATACTGAATCTTAAGGTCCTAGCTCATGTCCAAGGCATCAAAGCCAGCTAAAAAGTCAATAATCGATACCTAAAATTTGAATTGTACTACTTCTTACTGGCTATTACATCAACTTAGAAGCTTCATCTGTGTTCCACTGTGCTGATTTTAGTGTCTCCGTATAACACAGCACGCGACATAGCTTTGCAGACGATAAGTACAACCGTTTCAGAGAGAAGAGCGGCCAATGTGACGATCTGGCTTTAAGTCGATTCGATAACAAATGACGAAAACGGACGTATTTCTCAGGTTTATACTACATATGAACACTTTTCACATTCTCCCGTGCAACTCGGCTGCTAGTCCTCCTTTCATGCAGAATCTTAAGGTCCTAGCTCATGTCCAAGGCACCAAAGCCAGCTAAAAAGTCAATAATCGATACCTAAAACGTGAACTGTATTACTTCTTACTGGCTATTACATCAACTTAGAAGCTTCATCTGTGTTCTACTATGGTGCTATTAGTGTCTCCGCATACCGCAGCACGCGACATAGCTTTGCAGACGTTAAGTACAACCGTTTCAGGGAAAAGAGCGGAAAATGTGACGATCTGGCTTTAAGTCGATTCGATAACAAATGACGAAAACGGACGGATTTCTCAGGTTTTTACTACATATGAACACTTCTCACATTCTCCCGTTCAACTCGCCCGCTAGTCCTCCTTTCATGCAGAATCTTAAGGCCCTAGCTCATGTCCAAGGCACCAAAGCCAGCTAAAAAGTCAATAATCGATACATAAAACTTGAATTGTACTACTTCTTACTGGCTATTACATCAACTTAGAAGCTTCATCTGTGTTCTACTATGGTGATTTTAGTGTCTCCGCATACCGCAGCACGTGACATAGCTTTGCAGACGATTAGTACAACCGTTTCAGAGAGAAGAGCGGCCAATGTGACGATCTTGCTTTAAGTCGATTCGATAACAAATGACGAAAACGGACGGATTTCTCAGGTTTTTACTACATATGAACACTTTTCGCATTCTCCCATGAAACCCGGCTGCTAGTCCTCCTTTCATGCAGAATCTTAAGGTCCTAGCTCATGTCCAAGGCACCAAAGCCAGCTAAAAAGTCAAAAATCGATACCTAAAACGTAAATTGTACTACTTCTTACTGGCTATTACATCAACTTAGAAGCTTCATCTATGTTCTACTATGGTTCTTTTAGTGTCTCCGCATACCGCAGCACTCGACATAGCTTTGCAGACGATAAGTACAACCGTTTCAGACAGAACTGCAGCCAATGTGATGATCCTGATTTAAGTAGATTCTATAACAAATTATGAAAACGGACGGATTTCTCAGGTTTTTACTACATTTGAACACTTGTCAAATTCTCCCGTGCAACTCGGCTGCTAGTCCTTCTTTCATGCAGAATCTTAAGGTCCTAGCTCATGTCCAAGGCACCAAAGCCAGCTAAAAAGTCAATAATCTATAATTAAAACTTGAATTGTACTACTTCTTACTGGTTATTACATCAACTTAGAAGCTTCATCTGTGTTCTACTATGGTGCTTTTAGTGTCTCCGCATAACGCAGCACGCGACATAGCTTTGCAGACGATAAGTACAACCGTTTCACAGAAGAGGGGCCAATGTGACGATCTGGCTTTAAGTCGATTCGATAACAAATGACGAAAACGGACGGATTTCTCAGGTTTTTACTACATATGAACACTTTTCACATACTCCCATGCAACGCGGCTGCTAGTCCTCCTTTCATGCAGAATCTTAAGGTCCTAGCGCATGTCCAAGGCACCAAAGATAGCTAAAAAGTCAATAATCGATACCTAAAAGTTGAACTGTACTACTTGTTACTGGCTATTACATTACTTAGAAGCTTCATCTGTGTTCTACTATGGTGCTTTTAGTGTCTCCGCATACCGCGGCACGCGACATAGCTTTGCAGACGATAAGTACAACCGTTCAGAGAGAAGAGCGGCCAATGTGACGATCTTGCTTTAAGTCGATTCGATAACAAATGACGAAAACGGACGGATTTCTCAGGTTTTTACTACATATGAACACTTTTCACATACTCCCGTGCAACGCGGCTGCTAGTCCTCCTTTCATGCAGAATCTTAAGCTCCTAGCTAATGTCCAAGGCACCAAAGCCATTTAAATAGTCATTAATCGATACCTAAAACTTGAACTGTACTACTTCTTACTAGCTATTACATCAACTTAGAAGCTTCATCTGTGTTCTACTATGGTGCTTTTAGTGTCTCCGCATACCGCAGGACGCGACATAGCTTTGGAGACGATAAGTACAACCTTTACAGTGAGAAGAGCGGCTAATGTGACGATCTGGCTTTAAGTCGATTCCATAACAAATGACGAAAACGGACGGATTTCTTTAGGTTTTTACTACATATGAACACTTTTCACATTCTCCCATGCAACTCGGCTGCTAGTCCTCCTTTCATGCAGAATCTTATTTCCTAGCTCATGTCCAAGTCTCCAAAGCCAGCTAAAAAGTCAAAAATCGATACCTAAAACGTAAATTGTACTACTTCTTACTGGCTATTACATCAACTTAGAAGCTTCATCTATGTTCTACTATGGTGCTTTTAGTGTCTCTGCATACCGCAGCACGCGACATAGCTTTGCAGACGATAAGTACTACCGTTTCAGAGAGAAGATCGGCCAATGTGACGATCTGGCTTTAAGTCGATTCGATAACAAATGACGAAAACGGACGTATTTCTCAGGTTTTTACTACATTTGAACACTTGTCACATTCTCCCGTGCAACTCGGCTGCTAGTCCTTCTTTCATGCAGAATCTTAAGGTCCTAGCTCATGTCCAAGGCACCGAAGCCAGCTAAAAAGTTAATAATCTATACCTATAACTTGAATTGTACTACTTCTTACTGGTTATTACATCAACTTAGAAGCTTCATCTGTGTTCTACTATGGTGCTTTTAGTGTCTCCGCATAACGCAGCACGCGACATAGCTTTGCAGACGATAAGTACAACCGTTTCAGAGAAGAGGGGCCAATGTGACGATCTGGCTTTAAGTCGATTCGATAACAAATGACGAAAACGGACGGATTTCTTTAGGTTTTTCCTACATATGAACACTTTTCGCATTCTCCCGTGCAACTCGACTGCTAGTCCTCCTTTCATGCAGAATCTTAAGGTCCTATGTCATATCCAAGGCACCAAAGCCAGCTAAAAATCAATAATCGATACCTAAAACTTGAATTGTACTACTTCCTGCATGCTATTACATCAACTTAGAAGCTTCATCTGTGTTCTACTATGGAGCTATTAGTGTCTCCGCATACCGCAGCACGCGACATAGCTTTGCAGACGATAAGTACAACCGTTTCAGAGTGAAGATCGGCCAATGTGACGATCTGGCTTTTAGTCGATTCGATAACAAACGACGAAAACGGACGGATTTCTCATATTTTTACTACATATGAACACTTTTCACATTCTCCCGTGCAACTCGGCTGCTAGTCCTCCTTTCATGCAGAATCTTAAGGTCCTAGCTCATGTCCAAGGCACCAAAGCCAGCAAAAAAGTCAATAATCGATACATAAAACTTGAATTGTACTACTTCTTACTGGCTATTACATCAACTTAGAAGCTTCATCTGTGTTCTACTGTGGTGCTTTTAGTGTCTCCGCATACCGCAGCACGCGACATAGCTTTGCAGACGATAAGTACAACCGTTTCAGAGAGAAGAGCGGTCAATGTGACGATCTGCCTTTAAGTCGATTCGATAACAAATGACGAAAACGGACGGATTTCTTTAGGTTTTTACTACATATGAGCATTTTTCACATTCTCCCGTGCAACTCGACTGCTAGTCCTCCTTTCATGCAGAATCTTAAGGTCCTAGCGCATGTCCAAGGCACCAAAGATAGCTAAAAAGTCAATAATCGATAACTAAAAGTTGAACTGTACTACTTGTTACTGGCTATTACATTACTTAGAAGCTTCATCTGTGTTCTACTATGGTGCTTTTAGTGTCTCCGCATACCGCAGCACGCGACATAGCTTTGCAGACGATAAGTACAACCGTTCAGAGAGAAGAGCGGCCAATGTGACGATCTGGCTTTCAGTCGATTCGATAACAAATGACGAAAACGGACGGATTTCTCAGGTTTTTACTACATATGAACACTTTTCACATACTCCCGTGCAACGCGGCTGCTAGTCCTCCTTTCATGCAGAATCTTAAGCTCCTAGCTAATGTCCAAGGCACCAAAGCCATCTAAATAGTCAATAATCGATACCTAAAACTTGAACTGTACTACTTCTTACTAGCTATTACATCAACTTAGAAGCTTCATCTGTGTTCTACTATGGTGCTTTTAGTGTCTCCGCATACCGCAGCACGCGACATAGCTTTGCAGACGATAAGTACAACCTTTACAGTGAGAAGAGCGGCCAATGTGACGATCTGGCTTTAAGTCGATTCCATAACAAATGACGAGAACGGACGGATTTCTTTAGGTTTTTACTACATATGAACACTTTTCACATTCTCCCATGCAACTCGGCTGCTAGTCCTCCTGTCATGCAGAATCTTAATTCCTAGCTCATGTCCAAGGCTCCAAAGCCAGCTAAAAAGTCAAAAATCGATACCTAAAACGTAAATTGTACTACTTCTTACTGGCTATTACATCAACTTAGAAGCTTCATCTATGTTCTACTATGGTGGTTTAGTGTCTCCGCATACCGCAGCACGCGACATAGCTTTGCAGACGATAAGTACAACCGTTTCAGAGAGGAGAGCCGCCAATGTGACGACCTGGCTTTAAGTCGATTCCATAACAAATGACGTAAACGGACGGATTTCTCAGGTTTTTACTACATATGAACACTTATCACATTCTCCCATGCAACTCGGCTGCTAGTCCTCCTTTCATGCAGAATCTTAAGGTCCTAGCTCATGTCCAAGGCACCAAAATATGGTAAAAAGTCAATAATCGAACCTATGTCTTGAATTGTACTACATTTAACTGGATATTACTTCAACTTAGAAGCTTCATCTGTGTTCTACAATGGTGATTTAAGTGTCTCCGCATACCGCAGCACGCGACATAGCTTTGCAGACGATAAGTACAACCGTTTCAGAGAGAAGAGCGGCCAATGTGACGATTTGGCTTTCAGTCGATTCGATAACAAATGACGAAAACGGACGGATTTCTCTGGTTTTTACTACATATGAACACTTTTCACATACTCCCGTGCAACGCGGCTGCTAGTCCTCCTTTCATGCAGAATCTTAAGCTCCTAGCTCATGTCCAAGGCACCAAAGCCAGCTAAATAGTCAATAATGGATACCTAAATCTTGAACTGTACTACTTCTTACTAGCTATTACATCAACTTAGAAGCTTCATCTGTGTTCTACTATGGTGCTTTTAGTGTCTCCGTATACCGCAGCACGCGACATAGCTTTGCAGACGATAAGTACTACCGTTTCAGAGAGAAGAGCGGCCAATGTGACGATCTGGCTTTAAGTCGATTCGATAACAAATGACGAAAACGAACGGATTTCTCAGGTTTTTACTACATATGAACACTTTTAACATTCTCCCTTCCAACTCGGCTGCTAGTTCTCCTTTCATGCAGAATCTTAAGGTCCTACATCATGTCCATGGCTCCAAAGCCAGGTAAAAAGTCAAAAATCGATTTCTAAAACGTAAATTGTACTACTTCTTACTGGCTATTACATCAACTTAGAAGCTTCATCTATGTCCTACTATGGTGCTTTTAGTGACTCCGCATACCGCAGCACGCGACATAGCTTTGCAGACGATAAGTACAGCCGTTTCAGACAGAACTGCGGCCAATGTGACGATCTGGATTTAAGTCGATTCTGTAACAAATGATGAAAACGGACGGATTTCTCAGGTTTTTACTACATATGAACACTTTTCACATTTTCCCGTGCAACTCGGCTGCTAGTCCTCCTTTCATGCAGAATCTTAAGGTCCTAGATCATGTCCAATGTACCAAAGCCAGCTAAAAAGTCAATAATCGATACCTAAAACTTGAATTGTACTACTTCTTACTGGCTATTACATCAACTTAGAAGCTTCATCTGTGTTCTACTATGGTTATTTTAGTGTCTCCGCATACCGCAGCACGCGACATAGCTTTGCAGACGATAAGTACTACCGTTTCAGAGAGAAGAGCGGCCAATGTGACGATCTGGCTTTAAGTCGATTCGATAACAAATGACGAAAACGGACGTATTTCTCAGGTTTTTACTACATTTGAACACTTGTCACATTCTCCCGTGCAACTCGGCTGCTAGTCCTTCTTTCATGCAGAATCTTAAGGTCCTAGCTCATGTCCAAGGCACCGAAGCCAGCTAAAAAGTTAATAATCTATACCTATAACTTGAATTGTACTACTTCTTACTGGTTATTACATCAACTTAGAAGCTTCATCTGTGTTCTACTATGGTGCTTTTAGTGTCTCCGCATAACGCAGCACGCGACATAGCTTTGCAGACGATAAGTACAACCGTTTCAGAGAAGAGGGGCCAATGTGACGATCTGGCTTTAAGTCGATTCGATAACAAATGACGAAAACGGACGGATTTCTTTAGGTTTTTCCTACATATGAACACTTTTCGCATTCTCCCGTGCAACTCGACTGCTAGTCCTCCTTTCATGCAGAATCTTAAGGTCCTATGTCATATCCAAGGCACCAAAGCCAGCTAAAAAGTCAATAATCGATACATAAAACTTGAATTGTACTACTTCTTACTGGCTATTACATCAACTTAGAAGCTTCATCTGTGTTCTACTGTGGTGCTTTTAGTGTCTCCGCATACCGCAGCACGCGACATAGCTTTGCAGACGATAAGTACAACCGTTTCAGAGAGAAGAGCGGCCAATGTGACGATCTGCCTTTAAGTCGATTCGATAACAAATGACGAAAACGGACGGATTTCTTTAGGTTTTTACTACATATGAGCATTTTTCACATTCTCCCGTGCAACTCGACTGCTAGTCCTCCTTTCATGCAGAATCTTAAGGTCCTAGCGCATGTCCAAGGCACCAAAGATAGCTAAAAAGTCAATAATCGATAACTAAAAGTTGAACTGTACTACTTGTTACTGGCTATTACATTACTTAGAAGCTTCATCTGTGTTCTACTATGGTGCTTTTAGTGTCTCCGCATACCGCAGCACGCGACATAGCTTTGCAGACGATAAGTACAACCGTTCAGAGAGAAGAGCGGCCAATGTGACGATCTGGCTTTCAGTCGATTCGATAACAAATGACGAAAACGGACGGATTTCTCAGGTTTTTACTACATATGAACACTTTTCACATACTCCCGTGCAACGCAGCTGCTAGTCCTCCTTTCATGCAGAATCTTAAGCTCCTAGCTAATGTCCAAGGCACCAAAGCCATCTAAATAGTCAATAATCGATACCTAAAACTTGAACTGTACTACTTCTTACTAGCTATTACATCAACTTAGAAGCTTCATCTGTGTTCTACTATGGTGCTTTTAGTGTCTCCGCATACCGCAGCACGCGACATAGCTTTGCAGACGATAAGTACAACCTTTACAGTGAGAAGAGCGGCCAATGTGACGATCTGGCTTTAAGTCGATTCCATAACAAATGACGAGAACGGACGGATTTCTTTAGGTTTTTACTACATATGAACACTTTTCACATTCTCCCATGCAACTCGGCTGCTAGTCCTCCTGTCATGCAGAATCTTAATTCCTAGCTCATGTCCAAGGCTCCAAAGCCAGCTAAAAAGTCAAAAATCGATACCTAAAACGTAAATTGTACTACTTCTTACTGGCTATTACATCAACTTAGAAGCTTCATCTATGTTCTACTATGGTGGTTTAGTGTCTCCGCATACCGCAGCACGCGACATAGCTTTGCAGACGATAAGTACAACCGTTTCAGAGAGGAGAGCGGCCAATGTGACGACCTGGCTTTAAGTCGATTCCATAACAAATGACGTAAACGGACGGATTTCTCAGGTTTTTACTACATATGAACACTTATCACATTCTCCCATGCAACTCGGCTGCTAGTCCTCCTTTCATGCAGAATCTTAAGGTCCTAGCTCATGTCCAAGGCACCAAAATATGGTAAAAAGTCAATAATCGAACCTAAGTCTTGAATTGTACTACATTTAACTGGATATTACTTCAACTTAGAAGCTTCATCTGTGTTCTACAATGGTGATTTAAGTGTCTCCGCATACCGCAGCACGCGACATAGCTTTGCAGACGATAAGTACAACCGTTTCAGAGAGAAGAGCGGCCAATGTGACGATTTGGCTTTCAGTCGATTCGATAACAAATGACGAAAACGGACGGATTTCTCTGGTTTTTACTACATATGAACACTTTTCACATACTCCCGTGCAACGCGGCTGCTAGTCCTCCTTTCATGCAGAATCTTAAGCTCCTAGGTCATGTCCAAGGCACCAAAGCCAGCTAAATAGTCAATAATCGATACCTAAATCTTGAACTGTACTACTTCTTACTAGCTATTACATCAACTTAGAAGCTTCATCTGTGTTCTACTATGGTGCTTTTAGTGTCTCCGTATACCGCAGCACGCGACATAGCTTTGCAGACGATAAGTACTACCGTTTCAGAGAGAAGAGCGGCCAATGTGACGATCTGGCTTTAAGTCGATTCGATAACAAATGACGAAAACGAACGGATTTCTCAGGTTTTTACTACATATGAACACTTTTAACATTCTCCCTTGCAACTCGGCTGCTAGTTCTCCTTTCATGCAGAATCTTAAGGTCCTACATCATGTCCATGGCTCCAAAGCCAGGTAAAAAGTCAAAAATCGATTTCTAAAACGTAAATTGTACTACTTCTTACTGGCTATTACATCAACTTAGAAGCTTCATCTATGTCCTACTATGGTGCTTTTAGTGACTCCGCATACCGCAGCACGCGACATAGCTTTGCAGACGATAAGTACAGCCGTTTCAGACAGAACTGCGGCCAATGTGACGATCTGGATTTAAGTCGATTCTGTAACAAATGATGAAAACGGACGGATTTCTCAGGTTTTTACTACATATGAACACTTTTCACATTTTCCCGTGCAACTCGGCTGCTAGTCCTCCTTTCATGCAGAATCTTAAGGTCCTAGATCATGTCCAATGTACCAAAGCCAGCTAAAAAGTCAATAATCGATACCTAAAACTTGAATTGTACTACTTCTTACTGGCTATTACATCAACTTAGAAGCTTCATCTGTGTTCTACTATGGTGCTTTTAGTGTCTCCGCATACCGCATCACGCGACATAGCTTTGCAGACGATAAGTACAATGTGACGATCTGGCTTCAAGTTGATTCGATAACAAATGACGAAAACGGACGGATTTCTCAGGTTTTTACTACATATGAACACTTTTGACATACTCCCGTGCAACGCGGCTGCTATTTCTCCTTTCATGCAGAATCTTAAGGTCCTAGCTCATGTCCAAGGCTCCAAAGCCAGCTAAAAAGTCAATAATCGATACCTAAAACTTGAATTGTTCTACTTTTCACTCGCTATTACATCAACTTAGAAGCTTCACCTGTGTTCTACTATGGTGCTTTTAGTGTCTCCGTATACCGCAGCACGCGACATAGTTTTGCAGACGATAAGTACAATCGTTTGAGAGAAGAGGGGCCAATATGTCAATCTGGGTTTAAGTCGATTCGATAACAAATGACGAAAACGGACGGATTTCTCAGGTTTTTACAAATATGAACACTTTTCACATTCTCCCATGCAACTCGGCTGCCAGTCCTCCTTTCATGCAGAATTTTAAGGTCCTAGCTCATGTCCAAGGCACCAAAGCCAGCAAAAAAGTCAATAATCGATACCTAAAACTTGAATTGTACTACTTCTTACTGGCTATTACATCAACTTAGAAGCTTCATCTATGTCCTACTATGGTGCTTTTAGTGACTCCGCATACCGCAGCACGCGACATAGCTTTGCAGACGATAAGTACAGCCGTTTCAGACAGAACTGCGGCCAATGTGACGATCTGGATTTAAGTCGATTCTGTAACAAATGATGAAAACGGACGGATTTCTCAGGTTTTTACTACATATGAACACTTTTCACATTTTCCCGTGCAACTCGGCTGCTAGTCCTCCTTTCATGCAGAATCTTAAGGTCCTAGCTCATGTCCAATGTACCAAAGCCAGCTAAAAAGTCAATAATCGATACCTAAAACTTGAATTGTACTACTTCTTACTGGCTATTACATCAACTTAGAAGCTTCATCTGTGTTCTACTATGGTGCTTTTAGTGTCTCCACATACCGCAGCACTCGACATACCTTTGCAGACGATAAGTACAACCGTTTCAGAGAGAAGACCGGCCAATGTGACGATCTGGCTTTAAGTCGATTCCATAACAAATGACGAAAACGGACGGGTTTCTCAGGTTTTTACTACATATGAACACTTTTCGCATTCACCCGTGCAACTCGGCTGCTAGTCCTCCTTTCATGCAGAATCTTAAGGTCCTAGCTCATGTCCAATGTACCAAAGCCAGCTAAAAAGTCAATAATCGATACCTAGAACTTGAATTGTACTACTTCTTACTGGCTATTACATCAACTTAGAAGCTTCATCTGTGTTCTACTATGGTGCTTTTAGTGTCTCCGCATACCGCATCACGCGACATAGCTTTGCAGACGATAAGTACAATGTGACGATCTGGCTTCAAGTTGATTCGATAACAAATGACGAAAACGGACGGATTTCTCACTTTTTTACTACATATGAACACTTTTCACAATACTCCCGTGCAACGCGGCTGCTAGTCCTCCTTTCATGCAGAATCTTAAGGTCCTACCTCATGTCCAAGGCTCCACAGCCAGCTAAAAAGTCAAAAATCGATACCTAAAACGTAAATTGTACTACTTCTTACTGGCTATTATATCAACTTAGAAGCTTCATCTATGTTCTACTATGGTGGTTTAGTGTCTCCGCATACCGCAGCACGCGACATAGCTTTGCAGACGATAAGTACAACCCTTTCAGAGAGAAGAGCGGCCAATGTGACGATCTGGCTTTAAGTCGATTCGATAACAAATGACGAAAACGGACGGATTTCTCAGGTTGTTACTCCATATGAACACTTTTCACATACTCCCGTGCAACTCGGCTGCTAGTCCTCCTTTCATGCAGAATCTTAAGGTCCTAGCTCATGTCCAAGGCACCAAAGCCAGCTAAAAAGTCAATAATCTATAATTAAAACTTGAATTGTACTACTTCTTACTGGTTATTACATCAACTTAGAAGCTTCATCTGTGTTCTACTATGGTGCTTTTAGTGTCTCCGCATAACGCAGCACGCGACATAGCTTTGCAGACGATAAGTACAACCGTTTCACAGAAGAGGGGCCAATGTGACGATCTGGCTTTAAGTCGATTCGATAACAAATGACGAAAACGGACGGATTTCTCAGGTTTTTACTACATATGAACACTTTTCACATACTCCCATGCAACGCGGCTGCTAGTCCTCCTTTCATGCAGAATCTTAAGGTCCTAGCGCATGTCCAAGGCACCAAAGATAGCTAAAAAGTCAATAATCGATACCTAAAAGTTGAACTGTACTACTTGTTACTGGCTATTACATTACTTAGAAGCTTCATCTGTGTTCTACTATGGTGCTTTTAGTGTCTCCGCATACCGCGGCACGCGACATAGCTTTGCAGACGATAAGTACAACCGTTCAGAGAGAAGAGCGGCCAATGTGACGATCTTGCTTTAAGTCGATTCGATAACAAATGACGAAAACGGACGGATTTCTCAGGTTTTTACTACATATGAACACTTTTCACATACTCCCGTGCAACTCGGCTGCTAGTCCTCCTTTCATGCAGAATCTTAATTCCTAGCTCATGTCCAAGTCTCCAAAGCCAGCTAAAAAGTCAAAAATCGATACCTAAAACGTAAATTGTACTACTTCTTACTGGCTACTACATCAACTTAGAAGCTTCATCCATGTTCTACTATGGTGGTTTAGTGTCTCCGCATACCGCAGCACGCGACATAGCTTTGCAGACGATAAGTACAACCGTTTCAGAGAGAAGAGCGGCCAATGTGAAGATCTTGCTTTAAGTCGATTCGATAACAAATGACGAAAACGGACGGATTTCTCAGGTTTTTACTACATATGAACACTTTTCGCATTCTCCCATGAAACTAGGCTGTTAGTCCTCCTTTCATGCAGAATCTTAAGGTCCTAGCTCATGTCCAAGGCACCAAAGCCAGCTAAAAAGTCAAAAATCGATACCTAAAACGTAAATTGTACTACTTCTTACTGGCTATTACATCAACTTAGAAGCTTCATCTATGTTCTACTATGGTGCTTTTAGTGTCTCTGCATACCGCAGCACGCGACATAGCTTTGCAGACGATAAGTACTACCGTTTCAGAGAGAAGATCGGCCAATGTGACGATCTGGCTTTAAGTCGATTCGATAACAAATGACGAAAACGGACGTATTTCTGAGGTTTTTACTACATTTGAACACTTGTCACATTCTCCCGTGCAACTCGGCTGCTAGTCCTTCTTTCATGCAGAATCTTAAGGTCCTAGCTCATGTCCAAGGCACCGAAGCCAGCTAAAAAGTTAATAATCTATACCTATAACTTGAATTGTACTACTTCTTACTGGTTATTACATCAACTTAGAAGCTTCATCTGTGTTCTACTATGGTGCTTTTAGTGTCTCCGCATAACGCAGCACGCGACATAGCTTTGCAGACGATAAGTACAACCGTTTCAGAGAAGAGGGGCCAATGTGACGATCTGGCTTTAAGTCGATTCGATAACAAATGACGAAAACGGACGGATTTCTTTAGGTTTTTCCTACATATGAACACTTTTCGCATTCTCCCGTGCAACTCGACTGCTAGTCCTCCTTTCATGCAGAATCTTAAGGTCCTATGTCATATCCAAGGCACCAAAGCCAGCTAAAAATCAATAATCGATACCTAAAACTTGAATTGTACTACTTCCTGCATGCTATTACATCAACTTAGAAGCTTCATCTGTGTTCTACTATGGAGCTATTAGTGTCTCCGCATACCGCAGCACGCGACATAGCTTTGCAGACGATAAGTACAACCGTTTCAGAGTGAAGATCGGCCAATGTGACGATCTGGCTTTTAGTCGATTCGATAACAAACGACGAAAACGGACGGATTTCTCATATTTTTACTACATATGAACACTTTTCACATTCTCCCGTGCAACTCGGCTGCTAGTCCTCCTTTCATGCAGAATCTTAAGGTCCTAGCTCATGTCCAAGGCACCAAAGCCAGCTAAAAAGTCAATAATCGATACATAAAACTTGAATTGTACTACTTCTTACTGGCTATTACATCAACTTAGAAGCTTCATCTGTGTTCTACTGTGGTGCTTTTAGTGTCTCCGCATACCGCAGCACGCGACATAGCTTTGCAGACGATAAGTACAACCGTTTCAGAGAGAAGAGCGGCCAATGTGACGATCTGCCTTTAAGTCGATTCGATAACAAATGACGAAAACGGACGGATTTCTTTAGGTTTTTACTACATATGAGCATTTTTCACATTCTCCCGTGCAACTCGACTGCTAGTCCTCCTTTCATGCAGAATCTTAAGGTCCTAGCGCATGTCCAAGGCACCAAAGATAGCTAAAAAGTCAATAATCGATAACTAAAAGTTGAACTATACTACTTGTTACTGGCTATTACATTACTTAGAAGCTTCATCTGTGTTCTACTATGGTGCTTTTAGTGTCTCCGCATACCGCAGCACGCGACATAGCTTTGCAGACGATAAGTACAACCGTTCAGAGAGAAGAGCGGCCAATGTGACGATCTGGCTTTCAGTCGATTCGATAACAAATGACGAAAACGGACGGATTTCTCAGGTTTTTACTACATATGAACACTTTTCACATACTCCCGTGCAACGCGGCTGCTAGTCCTCCTTTCATGCAGAATCTTAAGCTCCTAGCTAATGTCCAAGGCACCAAAGCCATCTAAATAGTCAATAATCGATACCTAAAACTTGAACTGTACTACTTCTTACTAGCTATTACATCAACTTAGAAGCTTCATCTGTGTTCTACTATGGTGCTTTTAGTGTCTCCGCATACCGCAGCACGCGACATAGCTTTGCAGACGATAAGTACAACCTTTACAGTGAGAAGAGCGGCCAATGTGACGATCTGGCTTTAAGTCGATTCCATAACAAATGACGAGAACGGACGGATTTCTTTAGGTTTTTACTACATATGAACACTTTTCACATTCTCCCATGCAACTCGGCTGCTAGTCCTCCTGTCATGCAGAATCTTAATTCCTAGCTCATGTCCAAGGCTCCAAAGCCAGCTAAAAAGTCAAAAATCGATACCTAAAACGTAAATTGTACTACTTCTTACTGGCTATTACATCAACTTAGAAGCTTCATCTATGTTCTACTATGGTGGTTTAGTGTCTCCGCATACCGCAGCACGCGACATAGCTTTGCAGACGATAAGTACAACCGTTTCAGAGAGGAGAGCGGCCAATGTGACGACCTGGCTTTAAGTCGATTCCATAACAAATGACGTAAACGGACGGATTTCTCAGGTTTTTACTACATATGAACACTTATCACATTCTCCCATGCAACTCGGCTGCTAGTCCTCCTTTCATGCAGAATCTTAAGGTCCTAGCTCATGTCCAAGGCACCAAAATATGGTAAAAAGTCAATAATCGAACCTAAATCTTGAATTGTACTACATTTAACTGGATATTACTTCAACTTAGAAGCTTCATCTGTGTTCTACAATGGTGATTTAAGTGTCTCCGCATACCGCAGCACGCGACATAGCTTTGCAGACGATAAGTACAACCGTTTCAGAGAGAAGAGCGGCCAATGTGACGATTTGGCTTTCAGTCGATTCGATAACAAATGACGAAAACGGACGGATTTCTCTGGTTTTTACTACATATGAACACTTTTCACATACTCCCGTGCAACGCGGCTGCTAGTCCTCCTTTCATGCAGAATCTTAAGCTCCTAGCTCATGTCCAAGGCACCAAAGCCAGCTAAATAGTCAATAATCGATACCTAAATCTTGAACTGTACTACTTCTTACTAGCTATTACATCAACTTAGAAGCTTCATCTGTGTTCTACTATGGTGCTTTTAGTGTCTCCGTATACCGCAGCACGCGACATAGCTTTGCAGACGATAAGTACTACCGTTTCAGAGAGAAGAGCGGCCAATGTGACGATCTGGCTTTAAGTCGATTCGATAACAAATGACGAAAACGAACGGATTTCTCAGGTTTTTACTACATATGAACACTTTTAACATTCTCCCTTGCAACTCGGCTGCTAGTTCTCCTTTCATGCAGAATCTTAAGGTCCTACATCATGTCCATGGCTCCAAAGCCAGGTAAAAAGTCAAAAATCGATTTCTAAAACGTAAATTGTACTACTTCTTACTGGCTATTACATCAACTTAGAAGCTTCATCTATGTCCTACTATGGTGCTTTTAGTGACTCCGCATACCGCAGCACGCGACATAGCTTTGCAGACGATAAGTACAGCCGTTTCAGACAGAACTGCGGCCAATGTGACGATCTGGATTTAAGTCGATTCTGTAACAAATGATGAAAACGGACGGATTTCTCAGGTTTTTACTACATATGAACACTTTTCACATTTTCCCGTGCAACTCGGCTGCTAGTCCTCCTTTCATGCAGAATCTTAAGGTCCTAGATCATGTCCAATGTACCAAAGCCAGCTAAAAAGTCAATAATCGATACCTAAAACTTGAATTGTACTACTTCTTACTGGCTATTACATCAACTTAGAAGCTTCATCTGTGTTCTACTATGGTGCTTTTAGTGTCTCCGCATACCGCATCACGCGACATAGCTTTGCAGACGATAAGTACAATGTGACGATCTGGCTTCAAGTTGATTCGATAACAAATGACGAAAACGGACGGATTTCTCAGGTTTTTACTACATATGAACACTTTTGACATACTCCCGTGCAACGCGGCTGCTATTTCTCCTTTCATGCAGAATCTTAAGGTCCTAGCTCATGTCCAAGGCTCCAAAGCCAGCTAAAAAGTCAATAATCGATACCTAAAACTTGAATTGTTCTACTTCTCACTCGCTATTACATCAACTTAGAAGCTTCACCTGTGTTCTACTATGGTGCTTTTAGTGTCTCCGTATACCGCAGCACGCGACATAGTTTTGCAGACGATAAGTACAATCGTTTGAGAGAAGAGGGGCCAATATGTCAATCTGGGTTTAAGTCGATTCGATAACAAATGACGAAAACGGACGGATTTCTCAGGTTTTTACAAATATGAACACTTTTCACATTCTCCCATGCAACTCGGCTGCCAGTCCTCCTTTCATGCAGAATTTTAAGGTCCTAGCTCATGTCCAAGGCACCAAAGCCAGCAAAAAAGTCAATAATCGATACCTAAAACTTGAATTGTACTACTTCTTACTGGCTGTTACATCAACTTAGAAGCTTCATCTATGTCCTACTATGGTGCTTTTAGTGACTCCGCATACCGCAGCACGCGACATAGCTTTGCAGACGATAAGTACAGCCGTTTCAGACAGAACTGCGGCCAATGTGACGATCTGGATTTAAGTCGATTCTGTAACAAATGATGAAAACGGACGGATTTCTCAGGTTTTTACTACATATGAACACTTTTCACATTTTCCCGTGCAACTCGGCTGCTAGTCCTCCTTTCATGCAGAATCTTAAGGTCCTAGCTCATGTTCAAGGCACCAAAGCCGGCTAAAAAGTCAATAATCGATACCTAAAACTTGAATTGTACTACTTCTTACTTGCTATTAAATCAACTTAGAAGCTTCATCTGTGTTCTACTATGGTGCTTTTAGTGTCTCCACATACCGCAGCACTCGACATACCTTTGCAGACGATAAGTACAACCGTTTCAGAGAGAAGACCGGCCAATGTGACGATCTGGCTTTAAGTCGATTCCATAACAAATGACGAAAACGGACGGGTTTCTCAGGTTTTTACTACATATGAACACTTTTCGCATTCACCCGTGCAACTCGGCTGCTAGTCCTCCTTTCATGCAGAATCTTAAGGTCCTAGCTCATGTCCAATGTACCAAAGCCAGCTAAAAAGTCAATAATCGATACCTAAAACTTGAATTGTACTACTTCTTACTGGCTATTACATCAACTTAGAAGCTTCATCTGTGTTCTACTATGGTGCTTTTAGTGTCTCCGCATACCGCATCACGCGACATAGCTTTGCAGACGATAAGTACAATGTGACGATCTGGCTTCAAGTTGATTCGATAACAAATGACGAAAACGGACGGATTTCTCACTTTTTTACTACATATGAACACTTTTCACAATACTCCCGTGCAACGCGGCTGCTAGTCCTCCTTTCATGCAGAATCTTAAGGTCCTACCTCATGTCCAAGGCTCCAAAGCCAGCTAAAAAGTCAAAAATCGATACCTAAAACGTAAATTGTACTACTTCTTACTGGCTATTATATGAACTTAGAAGCTTCATCTATGTTCTACTATGGTGGTTTAGTGTCTCCGCATACCGCAGCACGCGACATAGCTTTGCAGACGATAAGTACAACCCTTTCAGAGAGAAGAGCGGCCAATGTGACGATCTGGCTTTAAGTCGATTCGATAACAAATGACGAAAACGGACGGATTTCTCAGGTTGTTACTCCATATGAACACTTTTCACATACTCCCGTGCAACGCGGCTGCTAGTCCTCTTTTCATGCAGATTCTTAAGCTCCTAGATCATGTACAAAGGCACAAAAGCCAGCAAAATAGTCAATAATCGATACCTAAAACTTGAACTGTACTACTTCTTGCTGGCTATTACATCAACTTAGAAGCTTCATCTGTGTTCTACTATGGTGCTTTTAGTGTCTAAGTATACCGCAGCACGCGACATAGCTTTGCAGACGATAAGTACAACCGTTTCAGAGAAGAGGGGCCAATGTGACAATCTGGGTTTAAGTCGATTCGATAACAAATGACGAAAACGGATGGATTTCTCAGGTTTTTACTACATATGAACACTTTTCACATTCTCCCATGAAACTCGGCTGCTAGTCCTCCTTTCATGCAGAATCTTAAGGTCCTAGCTCATGTCCAAGGCACCAAAGAATGGTAAAAAGTCAATAATCGAACCTAAGTCTTGAATTGTACTACATTTAACTGGATATTACTTCAACTTAGAAGCTTCATCTGTGTTCTACAATGGTGATTTAAGTGTCTCCGCATACCGCAGCACGCGGCATAGCTTTGCAGACGATAAGTACAACCGTTTCAGAGAGAGGAGCGGCCAATGTGACGATCTGGCTTTAAGTCGATTCGATAACAAATGACGAAAACGGACGGGATTCTCAGGTTTTTACTACATATGAACACTTTTCGCATTCACCCATGCAACTCGGCTGCTAGTCCTCCTTTCATGCAGAATCTTAAGCTCCTAGCTCATGTCCAATGTACCAAAGCCAGCTAAAAAGTCAATAATCGATACCTAAAACTTGAATTGTACTTCTTCTTACTTGCTATTACATCAACTTACAAGCTTCATGTGTGTTCTACTATGGTTCTTTTAGTGTCTCCGCATACTGCAGCACGCGACATAGCTTTGCAGACGATAAGTACAACCGTTTCAGAGAGGAGAGCGGCCAATGTGACGATCTGGCTTTAAGTCGATTCGATAACAAATGACGAAAACGGACGGATTTCTCAGGTTTTTACTACATATGAACACTTTTCACATACTCCCGTGCAACGCGGCTACTAGTTCTCCTTTCATGCAGAATCTTAAGGTCCTAGCTCATGTCCAAGGCACCAAAGCCAGCAAAATAGTCAGTAATCGATACCTAAAACTTGAATTGTACTACTTCTTACTGGCTATTACATCAACTTAGAAGCTTCATCTGTGTTATACTATGGTGCTTTTAGTGTCTCCGCATACCGCATCACGCGACATAGCTTTGCAGACGATACGTACAACCGTTTCAGAGAGAAGAGCGGCCAATGTGACGATCTGGCTTCAAGTTGATTCGATAACAAATGACGAAAACGGACGGATTTCGCAGGTTTTTACTACATATGAACACTTTTCACAATACTCCCGTGCAACGCGGCTGCTAGTCCTCCTTTCATGCAGAATCTTAAGGTCCTACCTCATGTCCAAGGCTCCAAAGCCAGCTAAAAAGTCAAAAATCGATACCTAAAACGTAAATTGTACTACTTCTTACTGGCTATTACATCAACTTAGAAGCTTCATCTATGTTCTACTATGGTGCTTTTAGTGTCTCCGCATACCGCAGCACGCGACATAGCTTTGCAGACGATAAGTACAGCCGTTTCAGACAGAACTGCGGCCAATATGACGATCTGGATTTAAGTCGATTCTATAACAAATGATGAAAACGGACGGATTTCTCAGGTTTTTACTACATATGAACACTTTTCACATTCTCCCTTGCAACTCGGCTGCTAGTCCTCCTTTCATGCAGAATCTTAAGGTCCTAGCTCAGGTCCAAGGCACCAAAGCAAGCTAAAAAGTCAATAATCGATACCTAAAACTTGAATTGTACTACTTCTTACTGGCTATTACATCAACTTAGAAGCTTAATCTTTGTTCTACTATGGTGCTTTTAGTGTCTCCGCATACCGCAGCACGCGACATAGCTTTGCAGACGATAAGTACAACCGTTTAAGAGAGAAGAGCGGCTACTGTGACGCACTGCTTTAAGTCGATTCGATAATAAATTACGAAAACGGACGGATTTCTCAGGTTTTTACTACATATGAACACTTTTCGCATTCTCCCGTGCAACTCGGCTGCTAGTCCTCCTTTCATGCAGAATCTTAAGGTCCTAGCACATGTCCAAGGCACCAAAGCCAGCTAAATAGTCAATATTCGATACCTAAAACTTAAATTGTACTACTCCTTACTGGCTATCACATCAACTTAGAAGCTTCATCTGTGTTCTACTATGGAGCTTTTAGTGTCTCCGCATAACGCAGCACGCGACATAGCTTTGCAGACGATAAGTACTACCGTTTCAGAGAGATGAGCGGGAAATGTGACGATCTGGCTTCAAGTTGATTCGATAACAAATGACGAAAACGGACGGATTTCGCAGGTTCTTACTAAATATGAACACTTTTCACATTCTCCCGTGCAACTGGGCAGCTAGTCCTCCTTTTATGCAGAATCTTAAGGTCATAGCTCATGTCCAAGGCACCAAAGCCAGCTAAAAAGTCAATAATCGATACCTAAAACTTGAATTTTACTACTTCTTACTGGCTATTATATCAACTTAGAAGTTTCATCTGTGTTCCACTATGGTGATTTTAGTGCCTCCGCATAGCGCAGCACGCGACATAGTTTTGCAGACGATAAGTTCAACCGTTTCAGATAGAGGAGCGGCCAATGTGACGATCTGGCTTTAAGTCGATTCGATAACAAATGACGAAAATGGACGGATTTCTCAGGTTTTTACTACATATAAACTCTTTTCACATACTCCCATGCAACGCGGCTGCTAGTCCTCCTTTCATGCAGAATCTTAAGGTCCTAGCTCATGTCCAAGGCACCAAACCCAGCTAAAAAGTCAATAATCGATACCTAAAACTTGAATTGTACTACTTCTTACTGGCTATTACATCAACTTAGAAGCTTAATCTGTGTTCTACTATGGTGCTTTAAGTGTCTCCGCATACCGCAGCACGCGACATAGTTTTGCAGACGATAAGTACAACCGTTTCAGAGAGAAGAGCGGCCAATGTGACGCGCTGCTTGAAGTCGATTCGATAATAAATTACGAAAACGGACGGATTCCTCACGTTTTTACTACATATGAACACTTTTCACATTCTCCCTTGCAACTCGGCTGCTAGTCCTCCTTTCATGCAGAATCTTAAGGTCCTAGCCCGTGTCCAAGGCACCAAAGCCAGCAAAAAGTCCATAATCGATACCTAAAACTTGAATTGTACTACTTCTTACTGGCTATTTCATCAACTTAAAAGCTTAATCTGTGTTCTACTATAGTACTTTTAGTGTCTCCGCTTACCGCAGCACTAGACATAGCTTTGCAGACGATAAGTACAACCGTTTCAGAGATAAGAGCGGCCAATGTGACGCACTGCTTGAAGTCGATTCGATAATAAATTACGAAAACGGACGGATTCCTCACGTTTTTACTACATATGAACACTTTTCACATTCTCCCTTGCAACTCGGCTGCTAGTCCTCCTTTCATGCAGAATCTTAAGGTAATAGCTCGTGTCCAAGGCACCAAAGCCAGCAAAAAGTCCATAATCGATACCTAAAACTTGAATTGTACTACTTCTTACTGGCTATTACATCAACTTAAAAGCTTAATCTGTGTTTTACTATAGTGCTTTTAGTGTCTCCGCATACCGCAGCACGCGACATAGCTTTGCAGACGATAAGTACAACCGTTTCAGAGAGTAGAGCGGCCAATGTGACGCACTGCTTTAAGTCGATTCGATAAGAAATTACGAAAACGGTCGGATTTCTCAGGTTTTTACTACATATGAACACTTTTAACATTGTCCCTTGCAACTCGGCTGCTAGTCCTCCTTTCATGCAGAATCTTAAGGTCCTAGCTCATGTCCAAGGCAGAAAAGCCAGCTAAAAAGTCAATAATCGATACCTAAAACTTGAATTGTACTACTTCTTACTGGCTATTTCATCAACTTAGAAACTTAATTTGTGTTCTACTATGGTGCTTTTAGTGTCTCCGCATACCGCAGCACGCGACATAGCTTTGCAGACGATAAGTACAACCTTTTCAGAGAGAAGAGCGGCCAATGTGACGATCTGGCTTTAAGTCGATTCGATAATAAATTACGTAAACGGACGGATTTCTCAGGATTTTACTACATATGAACACTTTTCACATTCTCCCTTGCAACTCGGCTGCTAGTCCTCCTTTCATGCAGAATCTTAAGGTCCTAGCTCAGGTCGAAGGCACCAAAGCAAGTTAAAAAGTCAATAATCGATACCTAAAACTTGAATTGTACTACTTCTTACTGGCTATTACATCAACTTAGAAGCTTAATCTTTGTTCTACTATGGTGCTTTTAGTGTCTCCGCATACCGCAGCACGCGACATAGCTTTGCAGACGATAAGTACAACCGTTTAAGAGAGAAGAGCGGCTACTGTGACGCACTGCTTTAAGTCGATTCGATAATAAATTACGAAAATGGACGGATTTCTCAGGTTTTTACTACATATGAACACTTTTCGCATTCTCCCGTGCAACTCGGCTGCTAGTCCTCCTTTCATGCAGAATCTTAAGGTCCTAGCTCATGTCCAAGGCACCAAAGCCAGCTAAAAAGTCAATATTCGATACCTAAAACTTAAATTGTACTACTCCTTACTGGCTATCACATCAACTTAGAAGCTTCATCTGTGTTCTACTATGGAGCTTTTAGTGTCTCCGCATAACGCAGCACGCGACATAGGTTTGCAGACGATAAGTACTACCGTTTCAGAGAGATGAGCGGGAAATGTGACGATCTGGCTTCAAGTTGATTCGATAACAAATGACGAAAACGGACGGATTTCGCAGGTTCTTACTACATATGAACACTTTTCACATTCTCCCGTGCAACTGGGCAGCTAGTCCTCCTTTTATGCAGAATCTTAAGGTCATAGCTCATGTCCAAGGCACCAAAGCCAGCTAAAAAGTCAATAATCGATACCTAAAACTTGAATTGTACTACTTCTTACTGGCTATTATATCAACTTAGAAGCTTCATCTGTGTTCCACTATGGTGATTTTAGTGCCTCCGCATAGCGCAGCACGCGACATAGTTTTGCAGACGATAAGTTCAACCGTTTCAGATAGAGGAGCGGCCAATGTGACGATCTGGCTTTAAGTCGATTCGATAACAAATGACGAAAGTGGACGGATTTCTCAGGTTTTTACTACATATAAAATCTTTTCACATACTCCCATGCAACGCGGCTGCTAGTCCTCCTTTCATGCAGAATCTTAAGGTCCTAGCTCATGTCCAAGGCACCAAACCCAGCTAAAAAGTCAATAATCGATACCTAAAACTTGAATTGTACTACTTCTTACTGGCTATTACATCAACTTAGAAGCTTAATCTGTGTTCTACTATGGTGCTTTAAGTGTCTCCGCATACCGCAGCACGCGACATAGTTTTGCAGACGATAAGTACAACCGTTTCAGAGAGAAGAGCGGCCAATGTGACGCGCTGCTTGAAGTCGATTCGATAATAAATTACGAAAACGGACGGATTCCTCACGTTTTTACTACATATGAACACTTTTCACATTCTCCCTTGCAACTCGGCTGCTAGTCCTCCTTTCATGCAGAATCTTAAGCTCCTAGCCTGTGTCCAAGGCACCAAAGCCAGCAAAAAGTCCATAATCGATACCTAAAACTTGAATTGTACTACTTCTTACTGGCTATTTCATCAACTTAAAAGCTTAATCTGTGTTCTACTATAGTGCTTTTAGTGTCTCCGCTTACCGCAGCACGCGACATAGCTTTGCAGACGATAAGTACAACCGTTTCAGAGATAAGAGCGGCCAATGTGACGCACTGCTTGAAGTCGATTCGATAATAAATTACGAAAACGGACGGATTCCTCACGTTTTTACTACATATGAACACTTTTCACATTCTCCCTTGCAACTCGGCTGCTAGTCCTCCTTTCATGCAGAATCTTAAGGTAATAGCTCGTGTCCAAGGCACCAAAGCCAGCAAAAAGTCCATAATCGATACCTAAAACTTGAATTGTACTACTTCTTACTGGCTGTTTCATCAACTTAAAAGCTTAATCTGTGTTCTACTATAGTGCTTTTAGTGTCTCCGCATACCGCAGCACGCGACATAGCTTTGCAGACGATAAGTACAACCGTTTCAGAGAGTAGAGCGGCCAATGTGACGCACTGCTTTAAGTCGATTCGATAAGAAATTACGAAAACGGTCGGATTTCTCAGGTTTTTACTACATATGAACACTTTTAACATTGTCCCTTGCAACTCGGCTGCTAGTCCTCCTTTCATGCACAATCTTAAGGTCCTAGCTCATGTCCAAGGCAGAAAAGCCAGCTAAAAAGTCAATAATCGATACCTAAAACTTGAATTGTACTACTTCTTACTGTCTATTACATCAACTTAGAAACTTAATCTGTGTTCTACTATGGTGCTTTTAGTGTCTCCGCATACCGCAGCACGCGACATAGCTTTGCAGACGATAAGTACAACCGTTTCAGAGAGAAGAGCGGCCAATGTGACGATCTGGCTTTAAGTCGATTCGATAATAAATTACGTAAACGGACGGATTTCTCAGGATTTTACTACATATGAACACTTTTCACATTCTCCCATGCAACTCGACTGCTAGTCCTCCTTTCATGCAGAATCTTAAGGTCCTAGCTCATGTACAAAGGCACAAAAGCCAGCAAAATAGTCAATAATCGATACCTAAAACTTGAACTGTACTACTTCTTACTGGCTATTACATCAACTTAGAAGCTTCATCTGTGTTCTACTATGGTGCTTTTAGTGTCTAAGTATACCGCAGCACGCGACATAGCTTTGCAGACGATAAGTACAACCGTTTCAGAGAAGAGGGGCCAATGTGACAATCTGGGTTTAAGTCGATTCGATAACAAATGACGAAAACGGACGGATTTCTCAGGTTTTTACTACATATGAACACTTTTCACATTCTCCCGTGCAACTCGGCTGCTAGTCCTCCTTTCATGCAGAATCTTAAGGTCCTAGCTCATGTCCAAGGCACCAAAGAATGGTAAAAAGTCAATAATCGAACCTAAGTCTTGAATTGTACTACATTTAACTGGATATTACTTCAACTTAGAAGCTTCATCTGTGTTCTACAATGGTGATTTAAGTGTCTCCGCATACCGCAGCACGCGGCATAGCTTTGCAGACGATAAGTACAACCGTTTCAGAGAGAGGAGCGGCCAATGTGACGATCTGGCTTTAAGTCGATTCGATAACAAATGACGAAAACGGACGGGATTCTCAGGTTTTTACTACATATGAACACTTTTCGCATTCACCCGTGCAACTCGGCTGCTAGTCCTCCTTTCATGCACAATCTTAAGCTCCTAGCTCATGTCCAATGTACCAAAGCCAGCTAAAAAGTCAATAATCGATACCTAAAACTTGAATTGTACTTCTTCTTACTTGCTATTACATCAACTTAGAAGCTTCATGTGTGTTCTACTATGGTTCTTTTAGTGTCTCCGCATACCGCAGCAGGCGACATATCTTTGCAGACGATAAGTACTACCGTTTCAGAGAGGAGAGCGGCCAATGTGACGATCTGGCTTCAAGTTGATTCGATAACAAATGACGAAAACGGACGGATTTCGCAGGTTTTTACTACATATGAACACTTTTCACAATACTCCCGTGCAACGCGGCTGCTAGTCCTCCTTTCATGCAGAATCTTAAGGTCCTACCTCATGTCCAATTCTCCAAAGCCAGCTAAAAAGTCAAAAATCGATACCTAAAACGTAAATTGTACTACTTCTTACTGGCTATTACATCAACTTAGAAGCTTCATCTATGTTCTACTATGGTGCTTTTAGTGTCTCCGCATACCGCAGCACGCGACATAGCTTTGCAGACGATAAGTACAGCCGTTTCAGACAGAACTGCGGCCAATGTGACGATCTGGATTTAAGTCGATTCTATAACAAATGATGAAAACGGACGGATTTCTCAGGTTTTTACTACATATGAACACTTTTCACATTCTCCCTTGCAACTCGGCTGCTAGTCCTCCTTTCATGCAGAATCTTAAGGTCCTAGCTCAGGTCCAAGGCACCAAAGCAAGCTAAAAAGTCAATAATCGATACCTAAAACTTGAATTGTACTACTTCTTACTGGCTATTACATCAACTTAGAAGCTTAATCTTTGTTCTACTATGGTGCTTTTAGTGTCTCCGCATACCGCAGCACGCGACATAGCTTTGCAGACGATAAGTACAACCGTTTCAGAGAGAAGAGCGGCCAATGTGACGCACTGCTTTAAGTCGATTCGATAATAAATTACGAAAACGGACGGATTTCTCAGGTTTTTACTACATATGAAAACTTTTCGCATTCTCCCGTGCAACTCGGCTGCTAGTCCTCCTTTCATGCAGAATCTTAAGGTCCTAGCTCATGTCCAAGGCACCAAAGCCAGCTAAAAAGTCAATATTCGATACCTAAAACTTAAATTGTACTACTCCTTACTGGCTATCACATCAACTTAGAAGCTTCATCTGTGTTCCACTATGGTGATTTTAGTGCCTCCGCATACCGCAGCACGCGACATAGTTTTGCAGACGATAAGTTCAACCGTTTCAGATAGAGGAGCGGCCAATGTGACGATCTGGCTTTAAGTCGATTCGATAACAAATGACGAAAATGGACGGATTTCTCAGGTTTTTACTACATATAAACTCTTTTCACATACTCCCATGCAACGCGGCTGCTAGTCCTCCTTTCATGCAGAATCTTAAGGTCCTAGCTCATGTCCAAGGCAGCAAAGCCAGCTATAAAGTCCATAATCGATACCTAAAACTTGACTTGTACTACTTCTTACTGGCTATTTCATCAACTTAAAAGCTTAATCTGTATTCTACTATAGTGCTTTTAGTGTCTCCGCATACCGCAGCATGCGACATAGCTTTGCAGACGATAAGTACAACCTTTTCAGAGATAAGAGCGGCCAATGTGACGCACTGCTTGAAGTCGATTCGATAATAAATTACGAAAACGGACGGATTCCTCACGTTTTTACTACATATGAACACTTTTCACATTCTCCCTTGCAACTCGGCTGCTAGTCCTCCTTTCATGCAGAATCTTAAGGTAATAGCTCGTGTCCAAGGCACCAAAGCCAGCAAAAAGTCCATAATCGATACCTAAAACTTGAATTGTACTACTTCTTACTGGCTATTACATCAACTTAAAAGCTTAATCTGTGTTTTACTATAGTGCTTTTAGTGTCTCCGCATACCGCAGCACGCGACATAGCTTTGCAGACGATAATTACAACCGTTTCAGAGAGTAGAGCGGCCAATGTGACGCACTGCTTTAAGTCGATTCGATAAGAAATTTCGAAAACGGTCGGATTTCTCAGGTTTTTACTACATATGAACACTTTTAACATTTTCCCTTGCAACTCGGCTGCTAGTCCTCCTTTCATGCAGAATCTTAAGGTCCTAGCTCATGTCCAAGGCAGAAAAGCCAGCTAAAAAGTCAATAATCGATACCTAAAACTTGAATTGTACTACTTCTTACTGGCTATTTCATCAACTTAAAAGCTTAATCTGTGTTCTACTATAGTGCTTTTAGTGTCTCCGCATACCGCAGCACGCGACATAGCTTTGCAGACGATAAGTACAACCGTTTCAGAGAGTAGAGCGGCCAATGTGACGCACTGCTTTAAGTCGATTCGATAAGAAATTACGAAAACGGTCGGATTTCTCAGGTTTTTACTACATATGAACACTTTTAACATTGTCCCTTGCAACTCGGCTGCTAGTCCTCCTTTCATGCAGAATCTTAAGGTCCTAGCTCATGTCCAAGGCAGAAAAGCCAGCTAAAAAGTCAATAATCGATACCTAAAACTTGAATTGTACTACTTCTTACTGTCTATTACATCAACTTAGAAACTTAATCTGTGTTGTACTATGGTGCTTTTAGTGTCTCCGCATACCGCAGCACGCGACATAGCTTTGCAGACGATAAGTACAACCGTTTCAGAGAGAAGAGCGGCCAATGTGACGATCTGGCTTTAAGTCGATTCGATAATAAATTACGTAAACGGACGGATTTCTCAGGATTTTACTACATATGAACACTTTTCACATTCTCCCATGCAACTCGACTGCTAGTCCTCCTTTCATGCAGAATCTTAAGGACATAGCTCATGTCCAAGGCACAAAAGCCAGCTAAAAAGTAATTAATGAGAACCTAAAACTTGAATTGTACTACTTCTTACTTGCTATTACAGCAACTTAGAAGCTTCATCTGTGTTCCACTATGGTTATTTTAGTGTCTCCGCATAACGCAGCACGCGACATAGCTTTGCAGACGATAAGTACAACCGTTTCAGAGAGAAGAGCGACCAATGTGACGATCTGGCTTTAAGTCGATTCGATAACAAATGACAAAAACAAACGGATTTATCAGGTTTTTACTACATATGAACACTTTTAACATTGTCCCTTGCACCTTGGCTGCTAGTCCTCCTTTCATGCAGAATCTTAAGGTCCTAGCTCATGTCCAAGGCACCAAAGCCAGCAAAAAGTCCATAATCGATACCTAAAACTTGAATTGTACTACTTCTTACTGGCTATTACATCAACTTAGAAGCTTAATCTGTGATCTACTATGGTGCTTTTAGTGTCTCCGCATACCGCAGCACGCGACATAGCTTTGCAGACGATAAGTACAACCGTTTCAGAGAGAAGAGCCACCAATGTGACGATCTGGCTTTAAGTCGATTCGATAATAAATTACGTAAACGGACAGATTTCTCAGGATTTTACTACACATGAACACTTTTCGCATTCTCCCGTTCAACTCGGCTGCTAGTCCTCCTTTCATGCAGAATTTTAAGGTCCTAGCTAATGTCCAAGGCACCAAAGCCAGCTAAAAAGTCAATAATCGTTACCTAAAACTTGAATTGTACTACTTCTTACTGGCTATTACATCAACTTAGAAGCTTCATCTGTGTTCCACTATGGTGATTTTAGTGCCTCCGCATACCGCAGCACGAGACATAGTTTTGCAGACGATAAGTACAACCGTTTCATATAGAGGAGCGGCCAATGTGAGGATCTGGCTTTAAATCGATTCGATAACAAATGACGAAAATGGACGGATTTCTCAGGTTTTTACTACATATAAACACTTTTCACATACTCCCGTGCAACGCGGCTGCTGGTCCTCCTTTCATGCAGAATCTTAAGGACCTAGCTCATGTCCAAGGCACCAAAGCGAGCTAAAAAGTCAATAATCGATACCTAAAACTTGAATTGTACTACTTCTTACTGGCTATTACATCACCTTAGAAGCTTAATCTGTGTTCTACTATAGTGCTTTTAGTGTCTCCGCACACCGCAGCACGCGACATAGCTTTGCAGACGATAAGTACAACCGTTTCAGAGAGAAGAGCGGCCAATATACGCACTGCTTGAAGTCGATTCGATAATAAATTACGAAAACGGACGGATTCCTCACGTTTTTACTACATATGAACACTTTTCACATTCTCCCTTGCAACTCGGCTGCTAGTCCTCCTTTCATGCAGAATCTTAAGGTCCTAGCTCATGTCCAAGGCACCAAAGCCAGCAAAAAGTCCATAATCGATACCTAAAACTTGAATTGTACTACTTCTTACTGGCTATTACATCAACTTAGAAGCTTAATCTTTGTTCTACTATGGTGCTTTTAGTGTCTCCGCATACCGCAGCACGCGACATAGCTTTGCAGACGATAAGTACAACCGTTTCAGAGAGAAGAGCGGCCAATGTGACGCACTGCTTTAAGTCGATTCGATAATAAATTACGAAAACGGACGGATTTCTCAGGTTTTTACTACATATGAAAACTTTTCGCATTCTCCCGTGCAACTCGGCTGCTAGTCCTCCTTTCATGCAGAATCTTAAGGTCCTAGCTCATGTCCAAGGCACCAAAGCCAGCTAAAAAGTCAATATTCGATACCTAAAACTTAAATTGTACTACTCCTTACTGGCTATCACATCAACTTAGAAGCTTCATCTGTGTTCCACTATGGTGATTTTAGTGCCTCCGCATACCGCAGCACGCGACATAGTTTTGCAGACGATAAGTTCAACCGTTTCAGATAGAGGAGCGGCCAATGTGACGATCTGGCTTTAAGTCGATTCGATAACAAATGACGAAAATGGACGGATTTCTCAGGTTTTTACTACATATAAACTCTTTTCACATACTCCCATGCAACGCGGCTGCTAGTCCTCCTTTCATGCAGAATCTTAAGGTCCTAGCTCATGTCCAAGGCAGCAAAGCCAGCTATAAAGTCCATAATCGATACCTAAAACTTGACTTGTACTACTTCTTACTGGCTATTTCATCAACTTAAAAGCTTAATCTGTATTCTACTATAGTGCTTTTAGTGTCTCCGCATACCGCAGCATGCGACATAGCTTTGCAGACGATAAGTACAACCGTTTCAGAGATAAGAGCGGCCAATGTGACGCACTGCTTGAAGTCGATTCGATAATAAATTACGAAAACGGACGGATTCCTCACGTTTTTACTACATATGAACACTTTTCACATTCTCCCTTGCAACTCGGCTGCTAGTCCTCCTTTCATGCAGAATCTTAAGGTAATAGCTCGTGTCCAAGGCACCAAAGCAAGCAAAAAGTCCATAATCGATACCTAAAACTTGAATTGTACTACTTCTTACTGGCTATTACATCAACTTAAAAGCTTAATCTGTGTTTTACTATAGTGCTTTTAGTGTCTCCGCATACCGCAGCACGCGACATAGCTTTGCAGACGATAATTACAACCGTTTCAGAGAGTAGAGCGGCCAATGTGACGCACTGCTTTAAGTCGATTCGATAAGAAATTTCGAAAACGGTCGGATTTCTCAGGTTTTTACTACATATGAACACTTTTAACATTTTCCCTTGCAACTCGGCTGCTGGTCCTCCTTTCATGCAGAATCTTAAGGTCCTAGCTCATGTCCAAGGCAGAAAAGCCAGCTAAAAAGTCAATAATCGATACCTAAAACTTGAATTGTACTACTTCTTACTGGCTATTTCATCAACTTAAAAGCTTAATCTGTGTTCTACTATAGTGCTTTTAGTGTCTCCGCATACCGCAGCACGCGACATAGCTTTGCAGACGATAAGTACAACCGTTTCAGAGAGTAGAGCGGCCAATGTGACGCACTGCTTTAAGTCGATTCGATAAGAAATTACGAAAACGGTCGGATTTCTCAGGTTTTTACTACATATGAACACTTTTAACATTGTCCCTTGCAACTCGGCTGCTAGTCCTCCTTTCATGCAGAATCTTAAGGTCCTAGCTCATGTCCAAGGCAGAAAAGCCAGCTAAAAAGTCAATAATCGATACCTAAAACTTGAATTGTACTACTTCTTACTGTCTATTACATCAACTTAGAAACTTAATCTGTGTTCTACTATGGTGCTTTTAGTGTCTCCGCATACCGCAGCACGCGACATAGCTTTGCAGACGATAAGTACAACCGTTTCAGAGAGAAGAGCGGCCAATGTGACGATCTGGCTTTAAGTCGATTCGATAATAAATTACGTAAACGGACGGATTTCTCAGGATTTTACTACATATGAACACTTTTCACATTCTCCCATGCAACTCGACTGCTAGTCCTCCTTTCATGCAGAATCTTAAGGACATAGCTCATGTCCAAGGCACAAAAGCCAGCTAAAAAGTAATTAATGAGAACCTAAAACTTGAATTCTACTACTTCTTACTTGCTATTACAGCAACTTAGAAGCTTCATCTGTGTTCCACTATGGTTATTTTAGTGTCTCCGCATACCGCAGCACGCGACATAGCTTTGCAGACGATAAGTACAACCGTTTCAGAGAGAAGAGCGACCAATGTGACGATCTGGCTTTAAGTCGATTCGATAACAAATGACAAAAACAAACGGATTTATCAGGTTTTTACTACATATGAACACTTTTAACATTGTCCCTTGCACCTTGGCTGCTAGTCCTCCTTTCATGCAGAATCTTAAGGTCCTAGCTCATGTCCAAGGCACCAAAGCCAGCAAAAAGTCCATAATCGATACCTAAAACTTGAATTGTACTACTTCTTACTGGCTATTACATCAACTTAGAAGCTTAATCTGTGATCTACTATGGTGCTTTTAGTGTCTCCGCATACCGCAGCACGCGACATAGCTTTGCAGACGATAAGTACAACCGTTTCAGAGAGAAGAGCCACCAATGTGACGATCTGGCTTTAAGTCGATTCGATAATAAATTACGTAAACGGACAGATTTCTCAGGATTTTACTACACATGAACACTTTTCGCATTCTCCCGTTCAACTCGGCTGCTAGTCCTCCTTTCATGCAGAATTTTAAGGTCCTAGCTAATGTCCAAGGCACCAAAGCCAGCTAAAAAGTCAATAATCGTTACCTAAAACTTGAATTGTACTACTTCTTACTGGCTATTACATCAACTTAGAAGCTTCATCTGTGTTCCACTATGGTGATTTTAGTGCCTCCGCATACCGCAGCACGAGACATAGTTTTGCAGACGATAAGTACAACCGTTTCATATAGAGGAGCGGCCAATGTGAGGATCTGGCTTTAAATCGAATCGATAACAAATGACGAAAATGGACGGATTTCTCAGGTTTTTACTACATATAAACACTTTTCACATACTCCCGTGCAACGCGGCTGCTGGTCCTCCTTTCATGCAGAATCTTAAGGACCTAGCTCATGTCCAAGGCACCAAAGCGAGCTAAAAAGTCAATAATCGATACCTAAAACTTGAATTGTACTACTTCTTACTGGCTATTACATCACCTTAGAAGCTTAATCTGTGTTCTACTATAGTGCTTTTAGTGTCTCCGCACACCGCAGCACGCGACATAGCTTTGCAGACGATAAGTACAACCGTTTCAGAGAGAAGAGCGGCCAATGTGACGCACTGCTTGAAGTCGATTCGATAATAAATTACGAAAACGGACGGATTCCTCACGTTTTTACTACATATGAACACTTTTCACATTCTCCCTTGCAACTCGGCTGCTAGTCCTCCTTTCATGCAGAATCTTAAGGTCCTAGCTCATGTCCAAGGCACCAAAGCCAGCAAAAAGTCCATAATCGATACCTAAAACTTGAATTGTACTACTTCTTACTTGCTATTACATCAACTTAGAAGCTTAATCTGTGTTCTACTATGGTGCTTTCAGTGTCTCTGAATACTGCAGCACGCGACATAGCTTTGCAGACGATAAGTACAACCGTTCCAGAGAGAAGAGCGGCCAATGTGACGCACTGCTTGAAGTCGATTCGATAATAAATTACGAAAACGGACGGATTCCTCACGTTTTTACTACATATGAACACTTTTCACATTCTCCCTTGCAACTCGGCTGCTAGTCCTCCTTTCATGCAGAATCTTAAGGTCCTAGCTCATGTCCAAGGCACCAAAGCCAGCAAAAAGTCCATAATCGATACCTTAAATTTGAATTGTACTACTTCTTACTTGCTATTACATCAACTTAGAAGCTTCTTCTGTGTTCTACTATGGTGCTTTTAGTGTCTCCGCATATCGCAGCACGCGACATAGCTTTGCAGACGATAAGTACAACCGTTTCAGAGAGAAGAGCGGCCAATGTGACGATCTGGCTTCAAGTTGATTCGATAACAAATGTCGAAAACGGACGGACTTCTCAGGTTTTTACTACATATGAACACTTTTCACATACTCCCGATCAACTCGGCTGCTAGTCCTCCTTTCATGCAGAATCTTAAGGTCCTAGCTCAGGTCCAAGGCACCAAAGCCAGCTAAAAAGTCAATAATCGATACCTAAAACTTGAATTGTACTACTTCTGACTGGCTATTACATCAACTTAGAAGCTTCATCTGTGTTCTACTATGGTGCTTTAAGTGTCTCCGCATACCGCAGCACGCGACATAGCTTTGCAGACGATTAGTACTACCGTTTCAGAGAGAAGAAGGGCCAATGTGACGATCTGGCTTTAAGTCGATTCGATAACAAATGACGGAAATGGACAGATTTCTCTGGTTTTTACTACATATGAAAACTTTTCGCATCCTCCCGTGCAACTCGACTGCTAGTCCTCCTTTCATGCAGAATCATAAAGTCCTAGCTCATGTCCAAGGCAGAAAAGCCAGCTAAAAAGTCAATAGTTGATACCTAAAACTTGAATTGTACTACTTCTTACTGGCTATTACATCAACTTAAAAGCTTCATCTGTGTTCTACTATGGTGCTTTAAGTGTCTACGCATACCGCAGCACGCGACATAGCTTTGCAGACGATAAGTACTACTGTTTCAGAGAGAAGAGCGGCCAATGTGACGATCTGGCTTTAAGTCGATTCGATAACAAATGACGAAAATGGACGGATTTCTCAGGTTTTTACTACATATGAACACTTTTCGCATCCTCCCGTGCAACTCGGCTGCTAGTCCTCCTTTAATGCAGAATCTTAAGGTCCTAGCCCATGTCCAAGGCACCAAAGCCAGCAAAAAAGTCAATATTCGATACCTAAAACTTGAATTGTACTACTCCTTACTGGCTATTCCATCAACTTAGAAGCTTCATGTGTGTTCTACTATGGTGCTTTTAGTGTCTCCGCATACCGCATCACGCGACGTAGGTTTTCATACGATAAGTACAACCGTTTCAGAGAGAAGAGCGGCCAATGTGACGATCTGGCATCAAGTTGATTCTATAACAAATGACGAAATCGGACGGATTTCTCAGGTTTTTACTACATATGAACACTTTTCACATTTTCCCATGCAATTCGGCTGCTAGTCCTCCTTTCATGCAGAATCTTAAAGACATAGATCATGACCAGGGCACCAAAGCCAGCTAAAAGGTCGATTATCGATACCTAAAACTTGAATTGTACTACTTTTTACTGGCTGTTACATCAACTTAGAAGCTTCATCTGTGTTCCGCTATGGTGATTTTAGTGCCTCCGCATACCGCAGCACGCGACATAGTTTTGCAGACGATAAGTACAACCGTCTCAGGGAGAAGAGCGGCCAATGTGACGATCTGGCTTTAAGTCGATTCGATAACAAATGACGAAAATGGACGGATTTCTCAGGTTTTTACTACATATGAACACTTTTAACATTGTCCCTTGCAACTCGGCTGCTAGTCCTCCTTTCATACAGAATCTTAAGGTCCTAGCTCATGTCCAATGCACCAAAGCCAGCAAAAAGTCCATAATCTATACCTAAAAAATGAATTGTACTACTTCTAACTATCTATTACATCAACTTAGAAGCTTAATCTGTGTTCTACTATGGTGCTTTTAGTGTCTCCGCATACCACAGCACGCGACATAGCTTTGCAGACGATAAGTACAACCGTTTCAGAGAGAAGAGCGGCCAATGTGACGCACTGCTTTAAGTCGATTCGATAATAAATTACGAAAACGGACGGATTTCTCACGTTTTTACTACATATGCACACTTTTCGCATCCTCCCGTGCAACTCGGCTGCTAGTCCTCCTTTCATGCAGAATCTTAAGGTCCTAGCTCATGTCCAAGGCACCAAAGCCAGCTAAAAAGTCAATATTCGATACCTAAAACTTGAATTGTACTACTCCTTACTGGCTATTACATCAACTTAGAAGCTTCATCTGTGTTCTACTATGGTGCTTTTAGTGTCACCAAATACCGCAGCACGCGACATAGCTTTGCAGACGATAAGTACAACCGTTTCAGAGAGAAGAGCGGCCCATGTGACGATCTGGCTTCAAGTTGATTCGATAACAAATGACGAAAACGCACGGATTTCTCAGGTTTTTACTACATATGAACACTTTTCACATACTCCCGATCAACTCGGCTGCTAGTCCTCCTTTCATGCAGAATCTTAAGGTCCTAGCTCAGGTCCAAGGCACCAAAGCCAGCTAAAAAGTTAATAATCGATACCTAAAACGTGAATTGTACTACTTCTGACTGGCTATTACATCAACTTAGAAGCTTCATCTGTGTTCTACTATGGTGCTTTTAGTGTCTCCGCATACCGCAGCACGCGACATAGCTTTGCAGACGATAAGTACAACCGTTTCAGAGAGAAGAGCGGCCAATGTGGCGATCTGGCTTTAAGTCGATTCGATAATAAATTACGAAAACGGACGGATTTCTCAGGTTTTTACTACATATGAACACTTTTCACATTCTCCCATGCAACTCGGCTGCTAGTCCTCCTTTCATGCAGAATCATAAAGTCCTAGCTCATGTCCAATTCAGAAAAGCCAGCTAAAAAGTCAATAATCGATACCTAAAACTTGAATTGTACTACTTCTTACTGGGTATTACATCAACTTAGAAGCTTAATCTGTGTTCTACAATAGTACTTTTAGTGTCTCCGCATACCGCAGCACGCGACATAGCTTTGCAGACGATAAGTACAACCGTTTCAGAGAGAAGAGCGGCCAATGTGACGCACTGCTTTAAGTCGATTCGATAATAAACTACGAATACGGACGGATTTCTCAGGTTTTTACTACATATGAACACTTTTCGCATCCTCCCGTGCAACTCGGCTTCTAGTCCTCCTTTCATGCAGAATCTTAAGGACCTAGCTCATGACCAAGGCACCAAAGCCAGCTAAAAAGTCAATTATCGATACCTAAAACTTGAATTGTACTACTTCTTACTGGCTATTACATCAACTTAGAAGGTTAATCTGTGTTCTACTATGGTGCTTTTAGTGTCTCCGCATACCGCAGCACGCGACATAGCTTTGCAGACGATAAGTACAACCGTTTCAGAGAGAAGAGCGACCAATGTGACGCACTGCTTTAAGTCGATTCGATAATAAATTACGAAAACGGTCGGATTTCTCAGGTTTTTACTACATATGAACACTTTTCACATCCTCCCATGCAACGCGGCTGCTAGTCCTCCTTTTATGCAGAATCTTAAGGTCCTACCTCATGTCCAAGGCACCAAAGCCAGCTAAAAAGTCAATAATCGATACCTAAAACTTGAATTGTACTACTTCTTACTGGCTATTACATCAACTTAGAAGGTTAATCTGTGTTCTACTATGGTGCTTTTAGTGTCTCCGCATACCGCAGCACGCGACATAGCTTTGCAGACGATAAGTACAACCGTTTCAGAGAGAAGAGCGGCCAATGTGACGCACTGCTTGAAGTCGATTCGATAATAAATTACGAAAACGGACGGATTCCTCACGTTTTTACTACATATGAACACTTTTCACATTCTCCCTTGCAACTCGGCTGCTAGTCCTCCTTTCATGCAGAATCTTAAGGTCCTAGCCTGTGTCCAAGGCACCAAAGCCAGCAAAAAGTGCATAATCGATACCTAAAACTTGAATTGTACTACTTCTTACTGGCTACTTCATCAACTTAAAAGCTTAATCTGTGTTCTACTATAGTGCTTTTAGTGTCTCCGCATACCGCAGCATGCGACATAGCTTTGCAGACGATAAGTACAACCGTTTCAGAGATAAGAGCGGCCAATGTGACGCACTGCTTGAAGTCGATTCGATAATAAATTACGAAAACGGACGGATTCCTCACGTTTTTACTACATATGAACACTTTTCACATTCTCCCTTGCAACTCGGCTGCTAGTCCTCCTTTCATGCAGAATCTTAAGGTAATAGCTCGTGTCCAAGGCACCAAAGCCAGCAAAAAGTCCATAATCGATACCTAAAACTTGAATTGTACTACTTCTTACTGGCTATTACATCAACTTAAAAGCTTAATCTGTGTTTTACTATAGTGCTTTTAGTGTCTCCGCATACCGCAGCACGCGACATAGCTTTGCAGACGATAAGTACAACCGTTTCAGAGAGTAGAGCGGCCAATGTGACGCACTGCTTTAAGTCGATTCGATAAGAAATTACGAAAACGGTCGGATTTCTCAGGTTTTTACTACATATGAACACTTTTAACATTGTCCCTTGCAACTCGGCTGCTAGTCCTCCTTTCATGCAGAATCTTAAGGTCCTAGCTCATGTCCAAGGCAGAAAAGCCAGCTAAAAAGTCAATAATCGATCCCTAAAACTTGAATTGTACTACTTCTTACTGGCTATTTCATCAACTTAAAAGCTTAATCTGTGTTCTACTGTAGTGCTTTTAGTGTCTCCGCATACCGCAGCACGCGACATAGCTTTGAAGACGATAAGTACAACCGTTTCAGAGAGAAGAGCGGCCAATGTGACGATCTGGCTTTAAGTCGATTCGATAATAAATTACGTAAACGGACGGATTTCTCAGGATTTTACTACATATGAACACTTTTCACATTCTCCCATGCAACTCGACTGCTAGTCCTCCTTTCATGCAGAATCTTAAGGACATAGCTCATGTCCAAGGCACAAAAGCCAGCTAAAAAGTCAATAATCGGTACCTAAAACTTGAATTGTACTACTTCTTACTGGCTATTACATCAACTTAGAAGCTTCATCTGTGTACCGCTATGTTGATTTTAGTGCCTCCGCATACCGCAGCACGTGACATAGCTTTGCAGACGATAAGTACAAACGTTTCAGAGAGAAGAGGGGCCAATGTGACGATCTGGCTTTAAGTCGATTCGATAACAAATGACGAAAATGGACGGATTTCTCAGATTTTTACTACATATGAACACTTTTCACATACTCCCGTGCAACGCAGCTGCTAGTCCTCCTTTCATGCAGAATCTTAAGGTCCTAGCTCATGTCCAAGGCACCAAAGCCAGCTAAAAAGTCAATAATCAATACCTAAAACTTGAATTGTACTACTTCTTACTTGCTATTACATCAACTTAGAAGCTTCATCTGTGATCCACTATGGTTATTTTAGTGTCTCCGCATACCGCAGCACGCGACATAGCTTTGCAGACGATAAGTACAACCGTTTCAGAGAGTAGAGCGGCCAATGTGACGCACTGCTTTAAGTCGATTCGATAAGAAATTACGAAAACGGTCGGATTTCTCAGGTTTTTACTACATATGAACACTTTTCACATTCTCCCATGCAACTCGACTGCTAGTCCTCCTTTCATGCAGAATCTTAAGGACATAGCTCATGTCCAAGGCACAAAAGCCAGCTAAAAAGTCAATAATCGGTACCTAAAACTTGAATTGTACTACTTCTTACTTGCTATTACATCAACTTAGAAGCTTCATCTGTGTTCCACTATGGTTATTTTAGTGTCTCCGCATACCGCAGCACGCGACATAGCTTTGCAGACGATAAGTACAACCGTTTCAGAGAGAAGAGCGACCAATGTGACGATCTGGCTTTAAGTCGATTCGATAACAAATGACAAAAACAAACGGATTTATCAGGTTTTTACTACATATGAACACTTTTAACATTGTCCCTTGCACCTTGGCTGCTAGTCCTCCTTTCATGCAGAATCTTAAGGTCCTAGCTCATGTCCAAGGCACCAAAGCCAGCTAAAAAGTCAATAATCGATACCTAAAACTTGAATTGTACTACTTCTTACTGGCTATTACATCAACTTAGAAGCTTCATCTGTGTTCCACTATGGTGATTTTAGTGCCTCCGCATACCGCAGCACGCGACATAGTTTTGCAGACGATAAGTACAACCGTTTCATATAGAGGAGCGGCCAATGTGAGGATCTGGCTTTAAGTCGATTCGATAACAAATGACGAAAATGGACGGATTTCTCAGGTTTTTACTACACATAAACACTTTTCACATACTCCCGTGCAACGCGGCTGCTAGTCCTCCTTTCATGCAGAATCTTAAGGACCTAGCTCATGTCCAAGGCACCAAAGCCAGCTAAAAAGTCAATAATCGATACCTAAAACTTGAATTGTACTACTTCTTACTGGCTATTACATCAACTTAGAAGCTTAATCTGTGTTCTACTATAGTGCTTTTAGTGTCTCCGCATACCGCAGCACGCGACATAGCTTTGCAGACGATAAGTACAACCGTTTCAGAGAGAAGAGCGGCCAATGTGACGATCTGGCTTCAAGTTGATTCGATAACAAATGTCGAAAACGGACGGATTTCTCAGGTTTTTACTACATATGAACACTTTTCACATACTCCCGATCAACTCGGCTGCTAGTCCTCCTTTCATGCAGAATCTTAAGGTCCTAGCTCATGTCCAAGGCACCAAAGCCAGCTAAAAAGTCAATAATCGATACCTAAAACTTGAATTGTACTACTTCTGACTGGCTATTACATCAACTTAGAAATTCATCTGTGTTCTACTATGGTGCTTTAACTGTCTCCGCATACCGCAGCACGCGACATAGCTTTGCAGACGATTAGTACTACCGTTTCAGAGAGAAGAAGGGCCAATGTGACGATCTGGCTTTAAGTCGATTCGATAACAAATGACGAAAATGGACAGATTTCTCTGGTTTTTACTACATATGAACACTTTTCGCATCCTCCCGTGCAACTCGGCTGCTAGTCCTCCTTTCATGCAGAATCATAAAGTCCAAGCTCATGTCCAAGGCAGAAAAGCCAGCTAAAAAGTCAATAGTTGATACCTAAAACTTGAATTGTACTACTTCTTACTGGCTATTACATCAACTTAGAAGCTTCATCTGTGTTCTACTATGGTGCTTTAAGTGTCTACGCATACCGCAGCACGCGACATAGCTTTGCAGACGATAAGTACTACTGTTTCAGAGAGAAGAGCGGCCAATGTGACGATCTGGCTTCAAGTTGATTCGATAACAAATGACGAAATCGGACGGATTTCTCAGGTTTTTACTACATATGAACACTTTTCACATTTTCCCATGCAATTCGGCTGCTAGTCCTCCTTTCATGCAGAATCTTAAAGACATAGATCATGACCAGGGCACCAAAGCCAGCTAAAAGGTCAATTATCGATACCTAAAACTTGAATTGTACTACTTTTTAATGGCTATTACATCAACTTAGAAGCTTCATCTGTGTTCCGCTATGGTGATTTTAGTGCCTCCGCATACCGCAGCACGCGACATAGTTTTGCAGACGATAAGTACAACCGTCTCAGGGAGAAGAGCGGCCAATGTGACGATCTGGCTTTAAGTCGATTCGATAACAAATGACGAAAATGGACGGATTTCTCAGGTTTTTACTACATATGAACACTTTTAACATTGTCCCTTGCAACTCGGCTGCTAGTCCTCCTTTCATACAGAATCTTAAGGTCCTAGCTCATGTCCAAGGCACCAAAGCCAGCAAAAAGTCCATAATCGATACCTAAAAAATGAATTGTACTACTTCTAACTATCTATTACATCAACTTAGAAGCTTAATCTGTGTTCTACTATGGTGCTTTTAGTGTCTCCGCATACCACAGCACGCGACATAGCTTTGCAGACGATAAGTACAACCGTTTCAGAGAGAAGAGCGGCCAATGTGACGAACTGCTTTAAGTCGATTCGATAATAAATTACGAAAACAGACGGATTTCTCAGGTTTTTACTACATATGCACACTTTTCGCATCCTCCCGTGCAACTCGGCTGCTAGTCCTCCTTTCATGCAGAATCTTAAGGTCCTAGCTCATGTCCAAGGCACCAAAGCCAGCTAAAAAGTCAATATTCGATACCTAAAACTTGAATTGTACTACTCCTTACTGGCTATTACATCAACTTAGAAGCTTCATCTGTGTTCTACTATGGTGCTTTTAGTGTCTCCAAATACCGCAGCACGCTACATAGCTTTGCAGACGATAAGTACAACCGTTTCAGAGAGAAGAGCGGCCAATGTGACGATCTGGCTTCAAGTTGATTCGATAACAAATGACGAAAGCGGACGGATTTCTCAGGTTTTTACTACATATGAACACTTTTCACATACTCCCGATCAACTCGGCTGCTAGTCCTCCTTTCATGCAGAATCTTAAAGTCCTAGCTCAGGTCCAAGTCACCAAAGCCAGCTAAAAAGTTAATAATCGATACCTAAAACTTGAATTGTACTACTTCTGACTGGCTATTACATCAACTTAGAAGCTTCATCTGTGTTCTACTATGGTGCTTTTAGTGTCTCCGCATACCGCAGCACGCGACATAGCTTTGCAGACGATAAGTACAACCGTTTCAGAGAGAAGAGTGGCCAATGTGTCGATCTGGCTTTAAGTCGATTCGATAATAAATTGCGAAAACGGACGGATTTCTCAGGTTTTTACTACACATGAACACTTTTCGCATTCTCCCGTTCAACTCGGCTGCTAGTCCTCCTTTCATGCAGAATCTTTAGGTCCTAGCTCATGTCCAAGGCACCAAAGCCAGCTACAAAGTCAATAATCGTTACCTAAAACTTGAATTGTACTACTTCTTACTGGGTATTACATCAACTTAGAAGCTTAATCTGTGTTCTACTATGGTACTTTTAGTGTCTCCGCATACCGCAGCACGCGACATAGCTTTGCAGACGATAAGTACAACCGTTTTCGAGAGAAGAGCGGCCAATGTGACGCACTGCTTTAAGTCGATTCGATAATAAACTACGAAAACGGACGGATTTCTCAGGTTTTTACTACATATGAACACTTTTCGCATCCTCCCGTGCAACTCGGCTTCTAGTCCTCCTTTCATGCAGAATCTTAAGGTCCTAGCTCATGTCCAAGGCACTAAAGCCAGCTAAAAAGTCAATATTCGATACCTAAAACTTAAATTGTACTACTCCTTACTGGCTATTACATCAACTTAGAAGCTTCATCTGTGTTCTACTATGGTGCTTTTAGTGTCTCCGCATTCCGCAGCACGCGACATAGCTTTGCAGACGATAAGTACAACCGTTTCAGAGAGAAGAGCGGACAATGTCACGATCTGGCTTCAAGTCGATTCGATAACAAATGACGAAAACGGATGGATTTCTCAGGTTTTTACTACATATGAACACTTTTCACATTCTCCCATGCAACTCGGCTGCTAGTCCTCCTTTCATGCAGAATCTTAAGGACATAGCTCATGACCAAGGCACCAAAGCCAGCTAAAAAGTCAATTATCGATACCTAAAACTTGAATTCTACTACTTCTTACTGGGTATTACATCAACTTAGAAGGTTAATCTGTGTTCTACTATGGTGCTTTTAGTGTCTCCGCATACCGCAGCACGCGACATAGCTTTGCAGACGATAAGTACAACCGTTTCAGAGAGAAAAACGGCCAATGTGACGCACTGCTTTAAGTCGATTCGATAATAAATTACGAAAACGGACGGATTTCTCAGGTTTTTACTACATATGAACACTTTTCGCATCCTCCCGTGCAACTCGGCTGCTAGTCCTCCTTCCATGCAGAATCTTAAGGTCCTAGCTCATGTCCAAGGCTCCAAACCCAGCTAAAAAGTCAATATTCGATACCTAAAACTTGAATTGTACTACTCCTTACTGGCTATTCCATCAACTTAGAAGCCTCATCTGTGTTCTACTATGGTGCTTTTAGTGTCTCCGCATACCGCATCACGCGACATAGCTTTGCAGACGATAAGTACAACCGTTTCAGAGAGAAGAGCGGCCAATGTGACGATCTGGCTTCAAGTTGATTCGATAACAAATGACGAAATCGGACGGATTTCTCAGGTTTTTACTACATATGAACCCTTTTCACATTCTCCCATGCAATTCGGCTGCTAGTCCTCCTTTCATGCAGAATCTTAAGGACATAGATCATGACCAAGGCACCAAAGCCAGCTAAAAAGTCAATTATCGATACCTAAAACTTGAATTGTACTACTTCTTACTGGCTATTACATCAACTTAGAAGCTTCATCTGTGTTCCGCTATGGTGATTTTAGTGCCTCTGCATACCGCAGCACGCGACATAGCTTTGCAGACGATAAGTACAACCGTTTCAGAGAGAAGAGGGGCAAATGTGACGATCTGGCTTTAAGTCGATTCGATAACGAATGACAAAAACGAACGGATTTCTTAGGTTTTTACTACATATGAACACTTTTAACATTGTCCTTTGCAACTGGGCTGCTAGTCCTCCTTTCATGCAGAATCTTAAGGTCCTAGCTCATGTCCAAGGCACCAAAGCCAGCAAAAAGTCCATAGTCGATACATAAAACCTGAATTGTACTACTTCTTACTGGCTATTTCATCAACTTAGAAGCTTAATCTGTGTTCTACTATGGTGCTTTTAGTGTCTCCGCATACCGCAGCACGCGACATAGCTTTGCAGACGATAAGTAGAACCGTTTCAGAGAGAAGAGCGGCCAATGTGACGATCTGGCTTGAAGTCGATTCGGTAATAAATTACGTAAACGGACAGATTTCTCAGGATTTTACTACACATGAACACTTTTCGCATTCTCCCGTTTAACTCGGCTGCTAGTCCTCCTTTCATGCAGAATCTTAAGGTCCTAGCTCATGTCCAAGGCACCAAAGCCAGCTAAAAGGTCAATAATCGTTACCTAAAACTTGAATTGTACTACTTCTTACTGGCTATTACATCAACTTAGAAGCTCCATCTGTGTTCCACTATGGTGATTTTAGTGCCTCCGCATACCGCAGCACGCGACATAGCTTTGCAGACGATAAGTACAACCGTTTCAGATAGAGGAGCGGCCAATGTGACGATCTGGCTTTAAGTCGATTCGATAACAAATGACGAAAATGGACGGATTTCTCAGGTTTTTACTACATATAAACAATTATCACATACTCCCGATCAACTCGGCTGCTAGTCCTCCTTTCATGCAGAATCTTAAGGTCCTAGCTCAGGTCCAGGGCACCAAAGCCAGCTAAAAAGTCAATAATCGATACCTAAAACTTGAATTGTACTACTTCTTACTGGCTATTACATCAACTTAGAAGCTTCATCTATGTTCTACTATGGTGCTTTTAGTGTCTCCGCATACCGCAGCACGCGACATAGCTTTGCAGACGATAAGTACAACCGTTTCAGAGAGAAGAGTGGCCAATGTGACGATCTGGCTTTAAGTCGATTCGATAATAAATTGCGAAAACGGACGGATTTCTCAGGTTTTTACTACACATGAACACTTTTCGCATTCTCCCGTTCAACTCGGCTGCTAGTCCTCCTTTCATGCAGAATCTTTAGGTCCTAGCTCATGTCCAAGGCACCAAAGCCAGCTACAAAGTCAATAATCGTTACCTAAAACTTGAATTGTACTACTTCTTAGTGGCTATTACATCAATTTAGAAGCTTCATCTGTGTTCATTTATGGTGATTTTAGTGTCTCCGCATACCGCAGCACGCGACATAGCTTTGCAGACGATAAGTACAACCGTTTTAGAGAGAAGAGCGGCCAATGTGACGATCTGGCTTTAAGTCGATTCGATAACAAATGACTTAAATGGACGGATTTCTCAGGTTTTTACTATATAAAAACACTTTTCACGTAGTCCCGTGCAACTCGGCTGCTAGTCCTCCTATCATGCAGAATCTTAAGGTCCTAGCTCATGTCCAAGGCACCAAAGCCAGCTAAAAAGTCAATAATCGATAAATAAAACTTTAATTGCACTACTTCTTACTGGCTATTACATCAACTTAGAGGCTTCATCTGTGTTCCGCTATGGTGATTTTAGTGACTCCGCATACCGCAGCACGCGACATAGCTTTGCAGACGATAAGTACAACCGTTTCAGAGAGAAGAGCGGCCAATGTGACGATCTGGCTTTAAGTCGATTCGATAACAAATGACGAAAATGGATGGATTTCTCAGGTTTTTACTACATATGAACACTTATCACATTCTCCCATGCAACTCGGCTGCTAGTCCTCCTTTCATGCAGAATCATAAGGACCTAGCTCATGCCAAAGGCACCAAAGCCAGCTAAAAAGACAATAATCGATACCTAAAACTTGAATCGTACTTCTTATTACTTGCTATTACATCAACTTAGAAGCTTAATCTTTGTTCTACTATGGTGCTTTTAGTGTCTCCGCATACCGCAGCACGCGACATAGCTGTGCAGACGATAAGTACAATCGTTTCAGAGAGAAGAGCGGCCAATGTGACGATCTGGCTTTAAGTTGATTCGATAACAAATGACGAAAATGGACGGATTTCTCAGGTTTTTACTACATATGAACACTTTTCACATACTCCCGTGCAACGCGGCTGCTAGTCCTCCTTTCATGCGGAATCTTAAGGTCCTAGCTCATGTCCAAGGCACCAAAGCCAGCTACAAAGTCAATAATCGATACCTAAAACTTGAGTTGTACTACTTCTTACTGGCTATTACATCAACTTAGAAGCTTAATCTTTGTTCTACTATGGTGCTTTTAGTGTCTCCGCATACCGCAGCACGCGACATAGCTTTGCAGACGATAAGTACAACCGTTTCAGAGAGAAGAGCGGCCAATGTGACGCACTGCTTTAAGTCGATTCGATAATTAATTACGAAAACGTCCGGATTTCTCAGATTTTTACTACATATGAACACTTTTCGCATCCTCCCGTGCAACTCGGCTGCTAGTCCTCCTTTCGTGCCGAATCTTAAGGTCCTAGCTCATATCCAAAGCACCAAAGCCAGCTAAAAAGTCAATAATCGATACCTAAATCTTGAATTGTACTACTTCTTACTGGCTATTACATCAACTTTGAAGCTTCATCTGTGTTCTACTATGGTGCTTTTAGTGTCTCCGCATCCCGCAGCACGCGTCATAGCTTTGCAGACGATAAGTACAACCGTTTCACAGAGAAGAGCGGCAAATGTGACGATCTGGCTTTAAGTCGATTCGATAACAAATGACGAAAATGGACAAATTTCTCAGGTTTTTACTACATATGAACACTTTTCACATTCTCCCATGCAACTCGGCTGCTAGTCCTCCTTTCATGCAGAATCATAAGGTCCTAGCTCATGTCCAAGGCACCAAAGCCAGCTAAAAAGTCAATAATCGATACCTAAAACTTGAATTGTACTACTTCTCACTGGCTATCACATCAACTTAGAAGCTTAATCTGTGTTATACTATGGTGCTTTTACTGTCTTTGCATACCGCAGCACGCGACATAGCTTTGCAGACGATAAGTACAACCGTTTCAGAGAGAAGAGCGGCCAATGTGACGATCTGGCTTTAAGTCGATTCGATAATAAATTATGTAAACGGACCGATTTCTCAGGATTTTACTACATATGAACACTTTTCACATTCTCCCATGCAACTCGACTGCTAGTCCTCCTTTCATGCAGAATCTTAAGGACATAGCTCATGTCCAAGGCACAAAAGCCAGCTAAAAAGTCAATAATCGGTACCTAAAACTTGAATTGTACTACTTCTTACTGGCTATTATATCAACTTAGAAGCTTCATCTGTGTACCGCTATGTTGATTTTAGTGCCTCCGCATACCGCAGCACGTGACATAGCTTTGCAGACGATAAGTACAAACGTTTCAGAGAGAAGAGGGGCCAATGTGACGATCTGGCTTTAAGTCGATTCGATAACAAATGACGAAAATGGACGGATTTCTCAGATTTTTACTACATATGAACACTTTTCACATACTCCCGTGCAACGCAGCTGCTAGTCCTCCTTTCATGCAGAATCTTAAGGTCCTAGCTCATGTCCAAGGCACCAAAGCCAGCTAAAAAGTCAATAATCGATACCTAAAACTTGAATTGTACTACTTCTTACTTGCTATTACATCAACTTAGAAGCTTCATCTGTGTTCCACTATGGTTATTTTAGTGTCTCCGCATACCGCAGCACGCGACATAGCTTTGCAGACGATAAGTACAACCGTTTCAGATAGAAGAGCGACCAATGTGACGATCTGGCTTTAAGTCGATTCGATAACAAATGACAAAAACGAACGGATTTATCAGGTTTTTACTACATATGAACACTTTTAACATTGTCCCTTGCACCTTGGCTGCTAGTCCTCCTTTCATGCAGAATTTTAAGGTCCTAGCTAATGTCCAAGGCACCAAAGCCAGCTAAAAAGTCAATAATCGTTACCTAAAACTTGAATTGTACTACTTCTTACTGGCTATTACATCAACTTAGAAGCTTCATCTGTGTTCCACTATGGTGATTTTAGTGCCTCCGCATACCGCAGCACGCGACATAGTTTTGCAGACGATAAGTACAACCGTTTCATATAGAGGAGCGGCCAATGTGACGATCTGGCTTTAAGTCGATTCGATAACAAATGACGAAAATGGACGGATTTCTCAGGTTTGTACTACATATAAACACTTTTCACATACTCCCGTGCAACGCGGCTGCTAGTCCTCCTTTCATGCAGAATCTTAAGGTCCTAGCTCATGTCCAAGGCACCAAAGCCAGCTAAAAAGTCAATAATCGATACCTAAAACTTGAATTGTACTACTTCTTACTGGCTATTACATCAACTTAGAAGCTTAATCTGTGTTCTACTATAGTGCTTTTAGTGTCTCCGCATACCGCAGCACGCGACATAGCTTTGCAGACGATAAGTACAACCGTTTCAGAGAGAAGAGCGGCCAATGTGACGCACTGCTTGAAGTCGATTCGATAATAAATTACGAAAACGGACGGATTCCTCACGTTTTTACTACATATGAACACTTTTCACATTCTCCCTTGCAACTCGGCTGCTAGTCCTCCTTTCATGCAGAATCTTAAGGTCCTAGCTCATGTCCAAGGCACCAAAGCCAGCAAAAAGTCCATAATCGATACCTAAAACTTGGATTGTACTACTTCTTACTTGCTATTACATCAACTTAGAAGCTTAATCTGTGTTCTACTATGGTGCTTTCAGTGTCTCTGAATACTGCAGCACGCGACATAGCTTTGCAGACGATAAGTACAACCGTTTCAGAGAGAAGAGCGGCCAATGTGACGCACTGCTTTAAGTCGATTCGATAATAAATTACGAAAACGGACGGATTTCTCAGGTTTTTACTACATATGAACACTTTTCGTATCCTCCCGTGCAACTCGGCTGCTAGTCCTCCTTTCATGCACAATCTTAAGGTCCTAGCTCATGTCCAAGGCACCAAAGCCAGCAAAAAGTCCATAATCGAACCCTAAAACTTGAATTGTACTACTTCTTACTGGCTATTACATCAACTTTGAAGCTTCATCTGTGTTCTACTATGGTGCTTTCAGTGTCTCTGAATACTGCAGCACGCGACATAGCTTTGCAGACGATAAGTACAACCGTTTCAGAGAGAAGAACGGCCAATGTGACGCACTGCTTTAAGTCGTTTCGATAATAAATTACGAAAACGGACGGATTACTCTGGTTTTTACTACATATGAACACTTTTCGTATCCTCCCGTGCAACTCGGCTGCTAGTCCTCCTTTCATGCAGAATCTTAAGGTCCTAGCTCATGTCCAAGGCACCAAAGCCAGCTAAAAAGTCAATATTCGATACCTAAAACTTGAATTGTACTACTCCTTACTGGCTATTACATCAACTTAGAAGCTTCTTCTGTGTTCTACTATGGTGCTTTTAGTGTCTCCGCATATCGCAGAACGCGACATAGCTTTGCAGACGATAAGTACAACCGTTTCAGAGAGAAGAGCGGCCAATGTGACGATCTGGCTTCAAGTTGATTCGATAACAAATGTCGAAAACGGACGGATTTCTCAGGTTTTTACTACATATGAACACTTTTCACATACTCCCGATCAACTCGGCTGCTAGTCCTCCATTCATGCCGAATCTTAAGGTCCTAGCTCAGGTCCAAGGCACCAAAGCCAGCTAAAAAGTCAATAATCGATACCTAAAACTTGAATTGTACTACTTCTGACTGGCTATTACATCAACTTAGAAGCTTCATCTGTGTTCTACTATGGTGCTTTAAGTGTCTCCGCATACCGCAGCACGCGACATAGCTTTGCAGACGATAAGTACTACCGTTTCAGAGAGAAGAAGGGCCAATGTGACGATCTGGCTTTAAGTCGATTCGATAACAAATGACGAAAATGGACGGATTTCTCTGGTTTTTACTACATATGAACACTTTTCACATACTCCCGTGCAACGCGGCTGCTAGTCCTCCTTTCATGCAGAATCATAAAGTCCTAGCTCATGTCCAAGGCAGAAAAGCCAGCTAAAAAGTCAATAGTTGATACCTAAAACTTGAATTCTACTACTCCTTACTGGCTATTACATCAACTTAGAAGCTTAATCTGTGTTCTACTATGGTGCTTTTAGTGTCTCCGCATACCGCAGCACGCGACATAGCTTTGCAGACGATAAGTACAACCGTTTCAGAGAGAAAAGCGGCCAATGTGACGCACTGCCTTAAGTCGATTCGATAATAAATTACGAAAACGGACGGATTTCTCAGGTTTTTACTACATATGAACACTTTTCGCATCCTCCCGTGCAACTCGGCTGCTAGTCCTCCTTTCATGCATTATCTTAAGGTCCTAGCTCAGGTCCAAGGCACCAAAGCCAGCTAAAAAGTCAATAATCGATACCTAAAACTTGAATTGTACTACTTCTGACTGGCTATTACATCAACTTAGAAGCTTCATCTGTGTTCTACTATGGTGCTTTAAGTGTCTACGCATACCGCAGCACGCGACATAGCTTTGCAGACGATAAGTACTACCGTTTCAGAGAGAAGAAGTGCCAATGTGACGATCTGGCTTTAAGTCGATTCGATAACAAATGTCGAAAACGGACGGATTTCTCAGGTTTTTACTACATATGAACACTTTTCACATACTCCCGATCAACTCGGCTGCTAGTCCTCCATTCATGCCGAATCTTAAGGTCCTAGCTCAGGTCCAAGGCACCAAAGCCAGCTAAAAAGTCAATAATCGATACCTAAAACTTGAATTGTACTACTTCTGACTGGCTATTACATCAACTTAGAAGCTTCATCTGTGTTCTACTATGGTGCTTTAAGTGTCTCCGCATACCGCAGCACGCGACATAGCTTTGCAGACGATAAGTACTACCGTTTCAGAGAGAAGAAGGGCCAATGTGACGATCTGGCTTTAAGTCTATTCGATAACAAATGACAAAAACGAACGGATTTCTCAGGTTTTTACTACATATGAACACTTTTCGCATCCTCCCGTGCAACTCGGCTGCTAGTCCTCCTTTCATGCAGAATCTTAAGGTCCTAGCTCATGTCCAAGGCACCAAAGCCAGCAAAAAGTCCATAATCGATACCTAAAAAATGAATTGTACTACTTCTAACTATCTATTACATCAACTTAGAAGCTTAATCTGTGTTCTACTATGGTGCTTTTAGTGTCTCCGCATACCACAGCACGCGACATAGCTTTGCAGACGATAAGTACAACCGTTTCAGAGAGAAGAGCGGCCAATGTGACGCACTGCTTTAAGTCGATTCGATAATAAATTACGAAAACGGACGGATTTCTCAGGTTTTTACTACATATGCACACTTTTCGCATCCTCCCTTGCAACTCGGCTGCTAGTCCTCCTTTCATGCAGAATCTTAAGGTCCTAGCTCATGTCCAAGGCACCAAAGCCAGCTAAAAAGTCAATATTCGATACCTAAAACTTGAATTGTACTACTCCTTACTGGCTATTACATCAACTTAGAAGCTTCATCTGTGTTCTACTATGGTGCTTTTAGTGTCTCCAAATACCGCAGCACGCGACATAGCTTTGCAGACGATAAGTACAACCGTTTCAGAGAGAAGAGCGGCCAATGTGACGATCTGGCTTCAAGTTGATTCGATAACAAATGACGAAAACGGACGGATTTCTCAGGTTTTTACTACATATGAACACTTTTCACATACTCCCGAACATCTCGGCTGCTAGTCCTCCTTTCATGCAGAATCTTAAGGTCCTAGCTCAGGTCCAAGGCACCAAAGCCAGCTAAAAAGTTAATAATCGATACCTAAAACTTGAATTGTACTACTTCTGACTGGCTATTACATCAACTTAGAAGCTTCATCTGTGTTCTACTATGGTGCTTTTAGTGTCTCCGCATACGGCAGCACGCGACATAGCTTTGCAGACGATAAGTACAACCGTTTCAGAGAGAAGAGCGGCCAATGTGACGATCTGGCTTTAAGTCGATTCGATAACAAATGACGAAAACGGACGGATTTCTCAGGTTTTTACTACATATGAACACTTTTCACATTCTCCCATGCAACCCGGCTGCTAGTCCTCCTTTCATGCAGAATCTTAAGGACATAGCTCATGACCAAGGCACCAAAGCCAGCTAAAAAGTCAATTATCGATACCTAAAACTTGAATTGTACTACTTCTTACTGGGTATTACATCAACTTGTGAGGTTAATCTGTGTTCTACTATGGTGCTTTTAGTGTCTCCGCATACCGCAGCACGCGACATAGCTTTGCAGACGATAAGTACAACCGTTTCAGAGAGAAAAACGGCCAATGTGACGCACTGCTTTAAGTCGATTCGATAATAAATTACGAAAACGGACGGATTTCTCAGGTTTTTACTACATATGAACACTTTTCGCATCCTCCCGTGCAACTCGGCTGCTAGTCCTCCTTCCATGCAGAATCTTAAGGTCCTAGCTCATGTCCAAGGCTCCAAACCCAGCTAAAAAGTCAATATTCGATACCTAAAACTTGAATTGTACTACTCCTTACTGGCTATTCCATCAACTTAGAAGCTTCATCTGTGTTCTACTATGGTGCGTTTAGTGTCTCCGCATACCGCATCACGCGACATAGCTTTGCAGACGATAAGTACAACCGTTTCAGAGAGAAGAGTGGCCAATGTGACGATCTGGCTTCAAGTTGATTCGATAACAAATGACGAAATCGGACGGATTTCTCAGGTTTTTACTACATATGAACACTTTTCGCATCCTCCCGTGCAACTCGGCTGCTAGTCCTCCTTCCATGCAGAATCTTAAGGTCCTAGCTCATGTCCAAGGCTCCAAACCCAGCTAAAAAGTCAATATTCGATACCTAAAACTTGAATTGTACTACTCCTTACTGGCTATTACATCAACTTAGAAGCTTCATCTGTGTTCCGCTATGGTGATTTTAGTGCCTCCGCATACCGCAACACGCGACATAGCTTTGCAGACAATAAGTACAACCGTTTCAGAGAGAAGAGGGGCAAATGTGACGATCTGGCTTTAAGTCGATTCGATAACGAATGACAAAAACGAACGGATTTCTTAGGTTTTTACTACATATGAACACTTTTAACATTGTCCTTTGCAACTCGGCTGCTAGTCCTCCTTTCATGCAGAATCTTAAGGTCCTAGCTCATGTCCAAGGCACCAAAGCCAGCAAAAAGTCCATAGTCGATACATAAAACCTGAATTGTACTACTTCTTACTGGCTATTTCATCAACTTAGAAGCTTAATCTGTGTTCTACTATGGTGCTTTTAGTGTCTCCGCATACCGCAGCACGCGACATAGCTTTGCAGACGATAAGTACAACCGTTTCAGAGAGAAGAGCGGCCAATGTGACGATCTGGCTTGAAGTCGATTCGGTAATAAATTACGTAAACGGACAGATTTCTCAGGATTTTACTACACATGAACACTTTTCGCATTCTCCCGTTTAACTCGGCTGCTAGTCCTCCTTTCATGCTGAATCTTAAGGTCCTAGCTCATGTCCAAGGCACCAAAGCCAGCTAAAAGGTCAATAATCGTTACCTAAAACTTGAATTGTACTACTTCTTACTGGCTATTACATCAACTTAGAAGCTCCATCTGTGTTCCACTATGGTTATTTTAGTGCCTCCGCATACCGCAGCACGCGACATTGCTTTGCAGACGACAAGTACAACCGTTTCAGATAGAGGAGCGGCCAATGTGACGATCTGGCTTTAAGTCGATTCGATAACAAATGACGAAAATGGACGGATTTCTCAGGTTTTTACTACATATAAACACTTATCACATACTCCCGTGCAACGCGGCTGCTAGTCCTCCTTTCATGCAGAATCTTAAGGTCCTAGCTCATGTCCAATGTACCAAAGCCAGCTAAAATGTCAATAATCGATACCTAAAACTTGAATTGTACTACTTCTTACTGGCTATTACGTCGACTTAGAAGCTTAATCTGTGTTCTACTATAGTGCTTTTAGTGTCTCCACTTCCGAAGCACGCGACATAGCTTTGCAGACGATAAGTACAACCGTTTCAGAGAGAAGAGCGGCCAATGTGACGATCTGGCTATTAGTCGATTCGATAACAAATGACGAAAACGAACGGATTTCTCAGGTTTTTACTACATATGAACACTTTTAACATTCTCCCTTGCAACTCGGCTGCTAGCCCTTCTTTCATGCAGAATCTTAAGGTCCTACCTCATGTCCAAGGCACCAAAGCCAGCAAAAAGTCAATAATCGATACCTAATACTTGAATTATACTACTTCTTACTGGCTATTACATCAACTTAGAAGCTTAATCTGTGTTCTGCTATGGTGCTTTTAGTGTCTCCGCATACCGCAGCACGCGACATAGCTTTGCAGACGATAAGTACAACCGTTTCAGAGAGAAGAGCGGCCAAAGTGACGATCTGGCTTTAAGTCGATTCGATAATAAATTGCGAAAACGGACGGATTTCTCAGGTTTTTACTACACATGAACACTTTTCGCATTCTCCCGTTCAACTCGGCTGCTAGTCCTCCTTTCATGCAGAATCTTAAGGTCCTAGCTCATGTCCAAGGCACCAAAGCCAGCTACAAAGTCAATAATCGTTACCTAAAACTTGAATTGTACTACTTCTTACTGGCTATTACATCAATTTAGAAGCTTCATCTGTGTTCATTTATGGTGATTTTAGTGTCTCCGCATACCGCAGCACGCGACATAGCTTTGCAGACGATAAGTACAACCGTTTTAGAGAGAAGAGCGGCCAATGTGACGATCTGGCTTTAAGTCGATTCGATAACAAATGACTTAAATGGACGGATTTCTCAGGTTTTTACTACATAAAAACACTTTTCACGTAGTCCCGTGCAACTCGGCTGCTAGTCCTCCTTTCATGCAGAATCTTAAGGACATAGATCATGACCAAGGCACCAAAGCCAGCAAAAAGTCATTAATCGATACCTAATACTTGAATTATACTACTTCTTACTGGCTATTACATCAACTTAGAAGCTTAATCTGTGTTCTGCTATGGTGCTTTTAGTGTCTCCGCATACCGCAGCACGCGACATAGCTTTGCAGACGATAAGTACAACCGTTTCAGAGAGAAGAGCGGCAAATGTGACGATCTGGCTTTAAGTCGATTCGATAATAAATTGCGAAAACGGACGGATTTCTCAGGTTTTTACTACACATGAACACTTTTCGCATTCTCCCGTTCAACTCGGCTGCTAGTCCTCCTTTCATGCAGAATCTTAAGGTCCTAGCTCATGTCCAAGGCACCAAAGCCAGCTACAAAGTCAATAATCGTTACCTAAAACTTGAATTGTACTACTTCTTACTGGCTATTACATCAATTTAGAAGCTTCATCTGTGTTCATTTATGGTGATTTTAGTGTCTCCGCATACCGCAGCACGCGACATAGCTTTGCAGACGATAAGTACAACCGTTTCAGAGAGAAGAGCGGCCAATGTGACGATCTGGCTTCAAGTTGATTCGATAACAAATGTCGAAAACGGACGGATTTCTCAGGTTTTTACTACATATGAACACTTTTCACATACTCCCGATCAACTCGGCTGCTAGTCCTCCGTTCATGCAGAATCTTAAGGTCCTAGCTCAGGTCCATGGCACCAAAGCCAGCTAAAAAGTCAATAATCGATACCTAAAACTTGAATTGTACTACTTCTGACTGGCTATTACATCAACTTAGAAGCTTCATCTGTGTTCTACTATGGTGCTTTAAGTGTCTCCGCATACCGCAGCACGCGACATAGCTTTGCAGACGATAAGTACTACCGTTTCAGAGAGAAGAAGGGCCAATGTGACGATCTGGCTTTAAGTCGATTCGATAACAAATGACGAAAATGGACGGATTTCTCTGGTTTTTACTACATATGAACACTTTTCACATACTCCCGTGCAACGCGGCTGCTAATCCTCCTTTCATGCAGAATCATAATGTCCTAGCTCATGTCCAAGGCAGAAAAGCCAGCTAAAAAGTCAATAGTTGATACCTAAAACTTGAATTGTACTACTTCTTACTGGGTATTACATCAACTTCGAAGCTTAATCTGTGTTCTACTATGGTGCTTTTAGTGTCTCCGCATACCGCAGCACGCGACATAGCTTTGCAGACGATAAATACAACCGTTTCAGAGAGAAAAGCGGCCAATGTGACGCACTGCCTTAAGTCGATTCCATAATAAATTACGAAAACGGACGGATTTCTCAGGTTTTTACTACATATGAACACTTTTCGCATCCTCCCGTGCAACTCGGCTGCTAGTCCTCCTTTCATGCAGAATCTTAAGGCCCTAGCTCAGGTCCAAGGCACCAAAGCCAGCTAAAAAGTCAATAATCGATACCTAAAACTTGAATTGTACTACTTCTGACTGGCTATTACATCAACTTAGAAGCTTCATCTGTGTTCTACTATGGTGCTTTAAGTGTCTACGCATACCGCAGCACGCGACATAGCTTTGCAGACGATAAGTACTACCGTTTCAGAGAGAAGAAGGGCCAATGTGACGATCTGGCTTTAAGTCGATTCGATAACAAATGACGAAAATGGACGGATTTCTCAGGTTTTTACTACATATGAACACTTTTCGCATCCTCCCGTGCAACTCGGCTGCTAGTCCTCCTTTCATGCAGAATCATAAAGTCCTAGCTCATGTCCAAGGCAGAAAAGCCAGCTAAAAAGTCAATAGTTGATACCTAAAACTTGAATTGTACTACTTCTTACTGGGTATTACATCAACTTAGAAGCTTAATCTGCGTTCTACTATGGTGCTTTTAGTGTCTCCGCATACCGCAGCACGCGACATAGCTTTGCAGACGATAAGTACAACCGTTTCAGAGAGAAAAGCGGCCAATGTGACGCACTGCCTTAAGTCGATTCGATAATAAATTACGAAAACGGACGGATTTCTCAGGTTTTTACTACATATGAACACTTTTCGCATCCTCCCGTGCAACTCGGCTGCTAGTCCTCCTTTCATGCATTATCTTAAGGTCCTAGCCCAGGTCCAAGGCACCAAAGCCAGCTAAAAAGTCAATAATCGATACCTAAATCTTGAATTGTACTACTTCTGACTGGCTATTACATCAACTTAGAAGCTTCATCTGTGTTCTACTATGGTGCTTTAAGTGTCTACGCATACCGCAGCACGCGACATAGCTTTGCAGACGATAAGTACTACCGTTTCAGAGAGAAGAAGGGCCAATGTGACGATCTGGCTTTAAGTCGATTCGATAACAAATGACGAAAATGGACGGATTTCTCAGGTTTTTACTACATATGAACACTTTTCGCATCCTCCCGTGCAACTCGGCTGCTAGTCCTCCTTTCATGCAGAATCTTAAGGTCCTAGCTCATGTCCAAGGCACCAAAGCCAGCTAAAAAGTCAATATTCGATACCTAAAACTTGAATTGTACTACTCCTTACTGGCTATTCCATCAACTTAGAAGCTCCATCTGTGTTCTACTATGGTGCTTTTAGTGTCTCCGCATACCGCATCACGAGACATAGGTTTGCAGACGATAAGTACAACCGTTTCAGAGAGAAGAGCGGCCAATGTAACGATCTGGCTTCAAGTTGATTCGATAACAAATGACGAAATCGGACGGATTTCTCAGATTTTTAGTACATATGAACACTTTCCACATTCTCCCATGCAATTCGGCTGCTAGTCCTCCTTTCATGCAGAATCGTAAAGACATCGATCATGACCAGGGCACCAAAGCCAGCTAAAAAGTCAATTATCGATACCTAAAACTTGAATTGTACTACTTCTTACTGGCTATTACATCAACTTAGAAGCTTCATCTGTGTTCCGCTATGGTGATTTTAGTGCCTCCGCATACCGCAGCACGCGACATAGCTTTGCAGACGATAAGTACAACCGTTTCAGAGAGAAGAGGGGCAAATGTGACGATCTGGCTTTAAGTCGATTAGATAACAAATGACAAAAACGAACGGATTTCTCAGGTTTTTACTACATATGAACACTTTTAACATTGTCCCTTGCAACTCGGCTGCTAGTCCTCCTTTCATGCAGAATCTTAAGGTCCTAGCTCATGTCCAAGGCACCAAAGCCAGCAAAAAGTCCATAATCGATACCTAAAAAATGAATTGTACTACTTCTAACTATCTATTACATCAACTTAGAAGCTTAATCTGTGTTCTACTATGGTGCTTTTAGTGTCTCCGAATACCACAGCACGCGACATAGCTTTGCAGACGATAAGTACAACCGTTTCAGAGAGAAAAGCGGCCAATGTGACGCACTGCCTTAAGTCGATTCGATAATAAATTACGAAAACGGACGGATTTCTCAGGTTTTTACTACATATGAACACTTTTCGCATCCTCCCGTGCAACTCGGCTGCTAGTCCTCCTTTCATGCATTATCTTAAGGTCCTAGCCCAGGTCCAAGGCACCAAAGCCAGCTAAAAAGTCAATAATCGATACCTAAATCTTGAATTGTACTACTTCTGACTGGCTATTACATCAACTTAGAAGCTTCATCTGTGTTCTACTATGGTGCTTTAAGTGTCTACGCATACCGCAGCACGCGACATAGCTTTGCAGACGATAAGTACTACCGTTTCAGAGAGAAGAAGGGCCAATGTGACGATCTGGCTTTAAGTCGATTCGATAACAAATGACGAAAATGGACGGATTTCTCAGGTTTTTACTACATATGAACACTTTTCGCATCCTCCCGTGCAACTCGGCTGCTAGTCCTCCTTTCATGCAGAATCTTAAGGTCCTAGCTCATGTCCAAGGCACCAAAGCCAGCTAAAAAGTCAATATTCGACACCTAAAACTTGAATTGTACTACTCCTTACTGGCTATTCCATCAACTTAGAAGCTTCATCTGTGTTCTACTATGGTGCTTTTAGTGTCTCCGCATACCGCATCACGAGACATAGGTTTGCAGACGATAAGTACAACCGTTTCAGAGAGAAGAGCGGCCAATGTAACGATCTGGCTTCAAGTTGATTCGATAACAAATGACGAAATCGGACGGATTTCTCAGATTTTTAGTACATATGAACACTTTCCACATTCTCCCATGCAATTCGGCTGCTAGTCCTCCTTTCATGCAGAATCTTAAAGACATCGATCATGACCAGGGCACCAAAGCCAGCTAAAAAGTCAATTATCGATACCTAAAACTTGAATTGTACTACTTCTTACTGGCTATTACATCAACTTAGAAGCTTCATCTGTGTTCCGCTATGGTGATTTTAGTGCCTCCGCATACCGCAGCACGCGACATAGCTTTGCAGACGATAAGTACAACCGTTTCAGAGAGAAGAGGGGCAAATGTGACGATCTGGCTTTAAGTCGATTAGATAACAAATGACAAAAACGAACGGATTTCTGAGGTTTTTACTACATATGAACACTTTTAACATTGTCCCTTGCAACTCGGCTGCTAGTCCTCCTTTCATGCAGAATCTTAAGGTCCTAGCTCATGTCCAAGGCACCAAAGCCAGCAAAAAGTCCATAATCGATACCTAAAAAATGAATTGTACTACTTCTAACTATCTATTACATCAACTTAGAAGCTTAATCTGTGTTCTACTATGGTGCTTTTAGTGTCTCCGAATACCACAGCACGCGACATAGCTTTGCAGACGATAAGTACAACCGTTTCAGAGAGAAGAGCGGCCAATGTGACGCACTGCTTTAAGTCGATTCGATAATAAATTACGAAAACGGACGGATTTCTCAGGTTTTTACTACAAATGCACACTTTTCGCATCCTCCCGTGCAACTCGGCTGCTAGTCCTCCTTTCATGCAGAATCTTAAGGTCCTAGCTCATGTCCAAGGCACCAAAGCCAGCTAAAAAGTCAATATTCGATACCTAAAACTTGAATTGTACTACTCCTTACTGGCTATTACATCAACTTAGAAGCTTCATCTGTGTTCTACTATGGTGCTTTTAGTGTCTCCAAATACCGCAGCACGCGACATAGCTTTGCAGACGATAAGTACAACCGTTTCAGAGAGAAGAGCGGCCAATGTGACGATCTGGCTTCAAGTTGATTCGATAACAAATGACGAAAACGGACGGATTTCTCAGGTTTTTACTACATATGAACACTTTTCACATACTCCCGAACATCTCGGCTGCTAGTCCTCCTTTCATGCAGAATCTTAAGGTCCTAGCTCAGGTCCAAGGCACCAAAGCCAGCTAAAAAGTTAATAATCGATACCTAAAACTTGAATTGTACTACTTCTGACTGGCTATTACATCAACTTAGAAGCTTCATCTGTGTTCTACTATGGTGCTTTTAGTGTCTCCGCATACCGCAGCACGCGACATAGCTTTGCAGACGGTAAGTACAACCGTTTCAGAGAGAAGAGCGGCCAATGTGACGATCTGGCTTTACGTCGATTCGATAACAAATGACGAAAACGGACGGATTTCTCAGGTTTTTACTACATATGAACACTTTTCACATTCTCCCATGCAACCCGGCTGCTAGTCCTCCTTTCATGCAGAATCTTAAGGACATAGCTCATGACCAAGGCACCAAAGCCAGCTAAAAAGTCAATTATCGATACCTAAAACTTGAATTGTACTACTTCTTACTGGGTATTACATCAACTTAGAAGGTTAATCTGTGTTCTACTATGGTGCTTTTAGTGTCTCCGCATACCGCATCACGCGACATAGCTTTGCAGACGATAAGTACAACCGTTTCAGAGAGAAAAACGGCCAATGTGACGCACTGCTTTAAGTCGATTCGATAATAAATTACGAAAACGGGCGGATTTCTCAGGTTTTTACTACATATGAACACTTTTCGCATCCTCCCGTGCAACTCGGCTGCTAGTCCTCCTTCCATGCAGAATCTTAAGGTCCTAGCTCATGTCCAAGGCTCCAAACCCAGCTAAAAAGTCAATATTCGATACCTAAAACTTGAATTGTACTACTCCTTACTGGCTATTCCATCAACTTAGAAGCTTAATCTGTGTTCTACAATGGTGCTTTTAGTGTCTCCGCATACCGCATCACGCGACATAGCTTTGCAGACGATAAGTACAACCGTTTCAGAGAGAAGAGTGGCCAATGTGACGACCTGGCTTCAAGTTGATTCGATAACAAATGACGAAATCGGACGGATTTCTCAGGTTTTTACTACATATGAACACTTTTCGCATCCTCCCTTGCAACTCGGCTGCTAGTCCTCCTTCCATGCAGAATCTTAAGGTCCTAGCTCATGTCCAAGGCTCCAAACCCAGCTAAAAAGTCAATATTCGATACCTAAAACTTGAATTGTACTACTCCTTACTGGCTATTACATCAACTTAGAAGCTTCATCTGTGTTCCGCTATGGTGATTTTAGTGCCTCCGCATACCGCAGCAAGCGACATAGCTTTGCAGACAATAAGTACAACCGTTTCAGAGAGAAGAGGGGCAAATGTGACGATCTGGCTTTAAGTCGATTCGATAACGAATGACAAAAACGAACGGATTTCTTAGGTTTTTACTACATATGAACACTTTTAACATTGTCCTTTGCAACTCGGCTGCTAGTCCTCCTTTCATGCAGAATCTTAAGGTCCTAGCTCATGTCCAAGGCACCAAAGCCAGCAAAAAGTCCATAGTCGATACATAAAACCTGAATTGTACTACTTCTTACTGGCTATTTCATCAACTTAGAAGCTTAATCTGTGTTCTACTATGGTGCTTTTAGTGTCTCCGCATACCGCAGCACGCGACATAGCTTTGCAGACGATAAGTACAACCGTTTCAGAGAGAAGAGCGGCCAATGTGACGATCTGGCTTGAAGTCGATTCGGAAATAAATTACGTAAACGGACAGATTTCTCAGGATTTTACTACACATGAACACTTTTCGCATTCTCCCGTTTAACTCGGCTGCTAGTCCTCCTTTCATGCAGAATCTTAAGGTCCTAGCTCATGTCCAAGGCACCAAAGCCAGCTAAAAGGTCAATAATCGTTACCTAAAACTTGAACTGTACTACTTCTTACTGGCTATTACATCAACTTAGAAGCTCCATCTGTGTTCCACTATGGTTATTTTAGTGCCTCCGCATACCGCAGCACGCGACATAGCTTTGCAGACGATAAGTACAACCGTTTCAGATAGAGGAGCGGCCTATGTGACGATCTGGCTTTAAGTCGATTCGATAACAAATGACGAAAATGGACGGATTTCTCAGGTTTTTACTACATATAAACACTTATCACATACTCCCGTGCAACGCGGCTGGTAGTCCTCCTTTCATGCAGAATCTTAAGGTCCTAGCTCATGTCCAATGTACCAAAGCCAGCTAAAATGTCAATAATCGATACCTAAAACTTGAATTGTACTACTTCTTACTGGCTATTACGTCGACTTAGAAGCTTAATCTGTGTTCTACTATAGTGCTTTTAGTGTCTCCACATACCGAAGCACGCGACATAGCTTTGCAGACGATAAGTACAACCGTTTCAGAGAGAAGAGCGTCCAATGTGACGATCTGGCTTTAAGTCGATTCGATAACAAATGACGAAAACGAACGGATTTCTCAGGTTTTTACTACATATGAACACTTTTAACATTCTCCCTTGCAACTCGGCTGCTAGCCCTCCTTTCATGCAGAATCTTAAGGTCCTACCTCATGTCCAAGGCACCAAAGCCAGCAAAAAGTCAATAATCGATACCTAATACTTGAATTATACTACTTCTTACTGGCTATTACATCAACTTAGAAGCTTAATCTGTGTTCTGCTATGGTGCTTTTAGTGTCTCCGCATACCGCAGCACGCGACATAGCTTTGCAGAAGATAAGTACAACCGTTTCAGAGAGAAGAGCGGCCAATGTGACGATCTGGCTTTCAGTCGATTCGATAATAAATTGCGAAAACGGACGGATTTCTCAGGTTTTTACTACACATGAACACTTTTCGCATTCTCCCGTTCAACTCGGCTGCTAGTCCTCCTTTCATGCAGAATCTTAAGGTCCTAGGTCATGTCCAAGGCACCAAAGCCAGCTACAAAGTCAATAATCGTTACCTAAAACTTGAATTGTACTACTTCTTACTGGCTATTACATCAATTTAGAAGCTTCATCTGTGTTCATTTATGGTGATTTTAGTGTCTCCGCATACCGCAGCACGCGACATAGCTTTGCAGACGATAAGTACAACCGTTTTAGAGAGAAGAGCGGCCAATGTGACGATCTGGCTTTAAGTCGATTCGATAACAAATGACTTAAATGGACGGATTTCTCAGGTTTTTACTACATAAAAACACTTTTCACGTAGTCCCGTGCAACTCGGCTGCTAGTCCTCCTATCATGCAGAATCTTAAGGTCCTAGCTCATGTCCAAGGCACCAAAGCCAGCTAAAAAGTCAATAATCGATACCTAAAACTTTAATTGCACTACGTCTTACTGGCTATTACATCAACTTAGAGGCTTCATCTGTGTTCCGCTATGGTGATTTTAGTGACTCCGCATACCGCAGCACGCGACATAGCTTTGCAGACGATAAGTACAACCGTTTCAGAGAGAAGAGCGACCAATGTGACGATCTGGCTTTGAGTCGATTCGATAACAAATAACGAAAACGGACGGATTTCACAGGTTTTTAATACATATGAACACTTTTCACATTCTCCCGTGCAACTCGGCTGCTAGTCCTCGCTTCATGCAGAATCTTAAGGCCCCAGCTCATGTCCAAGGCACCAAAGAAGGGTAAAAAGTCAATAATCGATAATTAAATCTTGAATTGTACTACTTCTTACTGGCTATTACATCAACTTAGAAGCTTCAACTGTGTTCTACTATGGTGCTTTTAGTGTCTCTTTATACCGCAGCACGCGACATAGCTTTGCAGACGATAAGTACAACCGTTTCAGAGAGAAGAGCGGCCAATGTGACGCACTGCTTTAAGTCGATTCGATAATAAATTACGAAAACGGACGGATTTCACAGGTTTTTACTACATATGAACACTTTTCACATCCTCCCGTGCAACTCGGCTGCTAGTCCTCCTTTCGTGCAGAATCTTAAGGACATAGCTCATGTCCAAGGCACCAAAGCCAGCTAAAAAGTAAATAATCGAAACCTAAAACTTGAATTGTACTACTTCTTACTTATTATTACATCAACTTAGAAGCTTCATCTGTGTTCCACTATGGTGATTTTAGTTTCTCCGCATACCGCAGCACGCGACATAGCTTTGCAGACGATAAGTACAACCGTTTCAGAGAGAAGAGGGGCCAATGTGACGATCTGGCTTTAAGTCGATTCGATAACAAATGACGAAAATGGACGCATTTCTCAGGTTTTTACTACATATGAACACTTTTCGCATCCTCCCGTGCCACTCGGCTGCTGGTCCTCCTTTCTTGCGCAATCTTAAGGTCCTACCTCATGTCCAAGGCACCAAAGCCAGCTAAAAAGTCAATTTTCGATACCTAAAACTTGAATTGTACTACTCCTTACTGGCTATTACATCAACTTAGAAGCTTCATCTGTGTTCTACTATGGTGCTTTTAGTGACTCCGCATACCGCAGCACGCGACATAGCTTTGCAGATGATAAGTACAACCGTTTCAGAGACAAGAGCGGGCAATGTGACGATCTGGCTTTAAGTTGATTCGATAATAACTGACGAAAAAGGACCGATTTCTCAGGTTTTTACTACATATGAACACCTTTCACATTCTCCCATGCAACTTGGCTGCTAGTCCTCCTTTCATGCAGAATCTTAAGGACATAGCTCATGTCCAAGGCACCAAAGCCAGCTAAAAAGTAAATAATCGAAACCTAAAACTTGAATTGTACTACTTCTTACTTATTATTACATCAACTTAGAAGCTTCATCTGTGTTCCACTATGGTGATTTTAGTTTCTCCGCATACCGCAGCACGCGACATAGCTTTGCAGACGATAAGTACAACCGTTTCAGAGAGAAGAGCGACCAATGTGACGATCTGGCTTTGAGTCGATTCGATAACAAATAACGAAAACGGACGGATTTCACAGGTTTTTAATACATATGAACACTTTTCACATTCTCCCGTGCAACTCGGCTGCTAGTCCTCGCTTCATGCAGAATCTTAAGGCCCCAGCTTATGTCCAAGGCACCAAAGAAGGGTAAAAAGTCAATAATCGATAATTAAATCTTGAATTGTACTACTTCTTACTGGCTATTACATCAACTTAGAAGCTTCAACTGTGTTCTACTATGGTGCTTTTAGTGTCTCTTTATACCGCAGCACGCGACATAGCTTTGCAGACGATAAGTACAACCGTTTCAGAGAGAAGAGCGGCCAATGTGACGCACTGATTTAAGTCGATTCGATAATAAATTACGAAAACGGACGGATTTCTCAGGTTTTTACTACATATGAACACTTTTCACATCCTCCCGTGCCACTCGGCTGCTAGTCCTCCTTTCTTGCGCAATCTTAAGGTCCTACCTCATGTCCAAGGCACCAAAGCCAGCTAAAAAGTCAATAATCGATACCTAAAACTTGAATTCTACTACTTCTTACTGGGTATTACATCAACTTAGAAGCTTAATCTGTGTTCTACTATGGTGCTTTTAGTGTGTCCGCATACCGCAGCACGCGACATAGCTTTGCAGACGATAAGTACAACCGTTTCAGAGAGAAGAGCGGCCAATGTGACGCACTGCTTTAAGTCGATTCGATAATAAATTACGAAAACGGACGGTTTTCTCAGGTTTTGACTACAGATGAACACTTTTCGCATCCTCCCGTGCAACTCGGGTGCTAGTCCTCCGTCCATGCAGAATCTTAAGGACATAGCTCATGACCAAAGCACCAAAGCCAGCTAAAAAGTCAATAATCGATACCTAAAACTTGAATTGTACTACTTCTTACTGGCTATTACATCAACTTAGAAGCTTAATCTGTGTTCTACAATGGTGCTTTTAGTGTCTCCGCATACCGCAGCACGCGACATAGCTTTGCAGACGATAAGTACAACCGTTTCAGAGAGAAGAGCGACCAATGTGACGATCTGGCTTTGAGTCGATTCGATAACAAATAACGAAAACGGACGGATTTCACAGGTTTTTAATACATATGAACACTTTTCACATTCTCCCGTGCAACTCGGCTGCTAGTCCTCGCTTCATGCAGAATCTTAAGGCCCCAGCTCATGTCCAAGGCACCAAAGAAGGGTAAAACGTCAATAATCGATAATTAAATCTTGAATTGTACTACTTCTTACTGGCTATTACATCAACTTAGAAGCTTCAACTGTGTTCTACTATGGTGCTTTTAGTGTCTCTTTATACCGCAGCACGCGACATAGCTTTGCAGACGATAAGTACAACCGTTTCAGAGAGAAGAGCGGCCAATGTGACGCACTGCTTTAAGTCGATTCGATAATAAATTACGAAAATGGACGGATTTCTCAGGTTTTTACTACATATGAACAATTTTTACATTCTGCCGTGCAACTCGGCTGCTAGTCCTCCTTTCATGCAGAATCGTAAGGTCCTAGCTCATGTCCTAGACACCAAAGACAGCAAAAAAGTCAAAAATCGATACCTAAATCTTGAATTGTACTACTTCTTACTGGCTATTACATCAACTTTGAAGCTTCATCTGTGTTCTACTATGGTGCTTTTAGTGTCTCCGCATTCCGCAGCACGCGACATAGCTTTGCAGACGATAAGTACATCCGTTTCAGAGAGAAGAGCGTGGAATGTGACGATCTGGCTTCAAGTTGATTCGATAACAAATGACGATAACGGACGGATTTCTCAGATTTTTAGTACATATGAACACTTTCCACATTCTCCCATGCAACTCGGCTGCTAGTCCTCCTTTCATGCAGAATCTTAAGGACAAAGCTCATGTCCAAGGCACCAAAGCCAGCTAAAAAGTCAATAATCGATACCGAAAACTTGAATTGTACTACTCCTTACTGGCTATTACATCAACTTAGAAGCTTTATCTGTGTTCTACTATGGTGCTTTTAGTGTCTCCGCATACCGCAGCACACGACATAGCTTTGCAGACGATAAGTACAACCGTTTCAGAGAGATGGGCGGCCAATGTGACGCACTGCTTTAAGGCGATTCGATAATAAATTACGAAAACGGACGGATTTCTCAGGTTTTTACTACATATGAACACTTTTCACATTCTCCCATGCAACTCGGCTGCTAGGCCTCCTTTCATGCAGAATCTTAAGGACATAGCTCATGTCCAAGGCACCAAAGCCAGCTAAAAAGTAAATAATCGATACTTAAACTTGAATTGTACTACTTCTTACTGGCTATTACATCAACTTAGAAGCTTCATCTGTGTTCCACTATGGTGATTTTAGTGTCTCCGCATAGCGCAGCACGCGACATAGTTTTGCAGACGATAAGTACAACCGTTTCAGAGAGAAGAGGGGCCAATGTGACTATCTTACTTTAAGTCGATTCGATAACAAATGACGAAAATGGACGGATTTCTCAGGTTTTTACTACATATGAAAACTTTTCGCATTCTCCCGTGCAACTCGGCTGCTAGTCCTCCTTTCATGCAGAATCTTAAGGTCCTAGCTCAAGTCCAAGGCACCAAAGCCAGCAAAAAATTCAATATTCAATACCTAAAACTTGAATTGTACTGCTCCTTACTGGCTATTACATCAACTTAGAAGCTTCATCTGTGTTCTACTATGGTGCTTTTAGTGTATCCGCATACCGCAGCACGCGACATAGCTTTGCAGACGATAAGTACAACCGTTTCAGAGAGAAGAGCGGCCAATGTGACGATCTGACTTTAAGTCGATTCGATAACAAATGAATAAAAGTGGACGGATTTCTCAGGTTTTTACTACATATGAAGACTTTTCACATACTCCCGTGCAACGCGGCTGCTAGTCCTCCTTTCATGCACAATCTTAAGGTCCTACCTCATGTCCAAGGCACCAAAGCCAGCTAAAAAGTCAATAATCGATACCTAAAACTTGAATTGTACTACTTCTCACTGGCTATCACATCAACTTAGAAGCTTCATCTGTGTTCTACTATGGTGCTTTTAGTGACTCCGCATACCGCAGCACGCGACATAGCTTTGCAGACGATAAGTACAACCGTTTCAGAGAGAAGAGGGGCCAATGTGACGATCTGGCTTTAAGTCGATTCGATAACAAATGACGAAAACGGACGGATTTCTCAGGTTTTTACTACATATGAACAATTTTTACATTCTCCCGTGCAACTCGGCTGCTAGTCCTCCTTTCATGCAGAATCGTAAGGTCCTAGCTCATGTCCTAGGCACCAAAGACAGCAAACAAGTCAAAAATCGATACCTAAATCTTGAATTATACTACTTCTTACTGGCTATTACATCAACTTTGAAGCTTCATCTGTGTTCTACTATGGTGCTTTTAGTGTCTCCGCATTCCGCAGCACGCGACATAGCTTTGCAGACGATACGTACATCCGTTTCAGAGAGAAGAGCGTGCAATGTGACGATCTGGCTTCAAGTTGATTCGATAACAAATGACGATAACGGACGGATTTCTCAGATTTTTACTACATATGAACACTTTCCACATTCTCCCATGCAACTCGGCTGCTAGTCCTCCTTTCATGCAGAATCTTAAGGACATAGCTCATGTCCAAGGCACCAAAGCCAGCTAAAAAGTAAATAATCGATACTTAAACTTGAATTGTACTACTTCTTACTGGCTATTACATCAACTTAGAAGCTTCATCTGTGTTCCACTATGGTGATTTTAGTGTCTCCGCATACCGCAGCACGCGACATAGCTTTGCAGACGATAAGTACATCCGTTTCAGAGAGAAGAGGGGCCAATGTGACGATCTGGATTTAAGTCGATTCGATAACAAATGACGAAAATGGACGGATTTCTCAGGTTTTTACTACATATGAACACTTTTCACATACTCCCGTGCAGCGCGGCTGCTAGTCCTCCTTTTATGCAGAATCTTAAGGTCCTAGCTCATGTCCAAGGCACCAAGGCCAGCTAAAATTCAATAATCGATACTTAAAACTTGAATTGTACTACATCTCACTGGCTATCACATCAACTTAGAAGCTTCATCTGTGTTCTACTATGGTGCTTTTAGTGTCTCCACATACTGCAGCACGCGACATAGCTTTTCAGACGATAAGTACAACCGTTTCAGAGAGAAGAGCGGCCAATGTGACGCACTGCTTTAAGTCGATTCGATAAAATATTCCGGAAACGGACGGATTTCTCAGGTTTTTACTACATGTGAAAACTTATCGCATTCTCCCGTGCAACTCGGCTGCTAGTCCTCCTTTCATGCAGAATCTTAAGGTCCTAGCTCAAGTCCAAGGCACCAAAGCCAGCAAAAAATTCAATATTCAATACCTAAAACTTGAATTGTACTACTCCTTACTGGCTATTACATCAACTTAGAAGCTTCATCTGTGTTCTACTATGGTGCTTTTAGTGTCTCCACATACCGCAGCACGCGACATAGCTTTGCAGACGATAAGTACAACCGTTTCAGAGAGAAGAGCGGCCAATGTGACGATCTGGCTTTAAGTCGATTCGATAACAAATGAATAAAAGGGGACGGATTTCTCAGGTTTTTACTACATATGAACACATTTCACATACTCCCCTGTACGCGGCTGCTAGTCCTCCTTTCATGCACAATCTTAAGGTCCTACCTCATGTCCAAGGCACCAAAGCCAGCTAAAAAGTCAATAATCGATACCTAAAACTTGAATTGTACTACTTCTCACTGGCTATCACATCAACTTAGGAGCTTCATCTGTGTTCTACTATGGTGCTTTTAGTGACTCCGCATACCGCAGCACGCGACATAGCTTTGCAGACGATAAATACAACCGTTTCAGAGAGAAGAGCGGCCAACGTGACGCACTGCTTTAAGTCGATTCGATAACACATTACGAAAACGGACGGATTTCTCAGGTTTTTACTACATATGAAAACTTTTCGCATTCTCCCGTGCAACTCGGCTGCTAGTCCTCCTTTCATGCAGAATCTTAAGGTCCTAGCTCATGTCCAAGGCATCAAAGCCAGCTAAAAAGTCAATAATCGATACCTAAAACTTGAATTGTACTACTTCTCACTGGCTATCACATCAACTTAGAAGCTTCATCTGTGTTCTACTATGGTGCTTTTAGTGTCTCCGCATACTGCAGCACGCGACATAGCTTTGCAGACGATAAGTACAACCGTTTCACAGAGAAGAGCGGCCAACGTGACGCACTGCTTTAAGTCGATTCGATAATATATTCCGAAAACGGACGGATTTCTCAGGTTTTTACTACATAGGAACACTTTTCGCATCCTCCCGTGCAACTCGGCTGCTAGTCCTCCTTTCATGCAGAATCTTAAGGTCCCAGCTCATGTCCAAGGCACCAAAGCCAGCTAAAAAGTCAATATTCGATACCTAAAACTTGAATTGTACTACTCCTTACTGGCTATTACATCAACTTAGAAGCTTCATCTGTGTTCTACTATGGTACTTTTAGTGTCTCCGCATACCGCAGCACGCGACATAGCTTTGCAGACGATAAGTACAACCGTTTCAGAGAGAGGAGCGGCCAATGTGACGATCTGGCTTTAAGTCGATTCGATAACAAATGACGAAAACGGACGGATTTCTCAGGTTTTTACTACATATGAACACTTTCCACATTCTCCCGTGCAACTTGGCTGCTAGTCCTCCTTTCATGCAGAATCGTAAGGTCCTAGCTCATGTCCAAGGCACCAAAGCCAGCTAAAAAGTCAATAATCGATACCTAAATCTTGAATTGTACTACTTCTTACTGGCTATTACATCAACTTAGAAGCTTCATCTGTGTTCTACTATGGTGCTTTTAGTGTCTCCACATACTGCAGCACGCGACATAGCTTTTCAGACGATAAGTACAACCGTTTCAGAGAGAAGAGCGGCCAATGTGACGCACTGCTTTAAGTCGATTCGATAATATATTCCGGAAACGGACGGATTTCTCAGGTTTTTACTACATGTGAAAACTTATCGCATTCTCCCGTGCAACTCGGCTGCTAGTCCTCCTTTCATGCAGAATCTTAAGGTCCTAGCTCAAGTCCAAGGCACCAAAGCCAGCAAAAAATTCAATATTCAATACCTAAAACTTGAATTGTACTGCTCCTTACTGGCTATTACATCAACTTAGAAGCTTCATCTGTGTTCTACTATGGTGCTTTTAGTGTCTCCGCATACCGCAGCACGCGACATAGCTTTGCAGACGATAAGTACAACCGTTTCAGAGAGAAGAGCGGCCAATGTGACGATCTGGCTTTAAGTCGATTCGATAACAAATGAATAAAAGGGGACGGATTTCTCAGGTTTTTACTACATATGAAGACTTTTCACATACTCCCGTGCAACGCGGCTGCTAGTCCTCCTTTCATGCACAATCTTAAGGTCCTACGTCATGTCCAAGGCACCAAAGCCAGCTAAAAAGTCAATAATCGATACCTAAAACTTGAATTGTACTACTTCTCACTGGCCATCACATCAACTTAGAAGCTTCATCTGTGTTCTACTATGGTGCTTTTAGTGACTCCGCATACCGCAGCACGCGACATAGCTTTGCACATGATAAATGTAACAGTTTCAGAGAGAAGAGCGACCAATGTGACGATCTTGCTTTAAGTCGATTTAATAAGAAATGACGAAAACGAACGGATTTCTCAGGTTTTTACTACATATGAACACTTTTCACATTCTCCCGTGCTACGCAGCTGCTAGTCCTCCTTTGATGCAAAATCTTAAGGCCCTAGCTCATGTCCAAGGCCCCAAAGCCAGCTAAAAAGTCAATAATCGATACCTAAAACGTTGTTGTACTATTTCTTACTGGTAATTACATCAACTTTAAAGCTTCTTCCGTGTTCTACTATGGTGTTGTTAGTGTCTCGGCATACCGCAGCACGCGACATAGCTTTGCAGATGATAAATGTAACAGTTACAGAGAGAAGAGTGACCAATGTGACGATCTTGCTTTAAGTCGATTTGGTAAGAAATGACGAAAATGGACGGATTTCTCAGGTTTTTACTACACATGAACACTTTTCACATTCTCCCGTGCAACGCAGCTGCTAGTTCTCCTTTGATGCAAAATCTTAAGGTCCTAGCTCATGTCCAAGGCCCCAAAGCCAGCTAAAAATTCAATAATCGGTATCTAAAACGTTATTGCACTACTTCTTACTGGCTATTACATCAACTTAGGAGTTTCATCTGTTTTCTACATATGGTGCTGTTAGTGTCTCCGCATACCGCAGCACGCGACATAGCTTTGCAGACGATAAATGTAACCGTTTCAGAGAGAAGGGCGACCAATGTTACGATCTGGCTTTAAGTCGATTTGATAAGAAATGACGAAAACGAACGGATTTCTCAGGTTTTTACTACATATGAACACTTTTCACATTCTCCCGTGCAACGCAGCCGCTAGTCCTCCTATGATGCAAAATCTTAATGCCGTAGCTCATGTTCAAGGCCCCAAAGCCAGCTAAAAAGTCAATAATCGATATCTAAAACGTTATCGTGCTACTTCTTAGTGGCTATTACATCAACTTAGAAGCTTCATCTGTATTCTAATATGGTGCCTATATTGTCTCCGCATACCACAGCACGCGACATAGCTTTGCAGACAGTAAATGTAACCGTTACAGAGAGAATATCGGCCAATGTAACGTTCTGGCTTTAAGTCGATTTGATAACAGATGAGGAAAACGGACGGATTTGTCAGGTTTTTACTACTTATCAACACTTTTCACATTCTCGCCTGTGCAACGCAGCTGCTAGTCCTCCATTCATGCGCAAATCTTAATGTCACAGCTTATGTCCAAGGCACGAAAGACGGCTAAATAGTCAATAATCGATAACTAAAACTTGAATTGTACTACATCTTACTGGCTATTACATCAACTTAGAAGCTTCTTCTGTGTTCTACTATGGTGCTTTTAGTATCTCTGCATACCGCAGCACTCGACATAGCTTTGCAGACGATAAATGTAACCGTTTCAGAGAGAAGAGCGGCCAGTGTGACGATCTGGCTTTAAGTCGATTCGATAACAAATGACGAAAACGGACGGATATCTCAGGTTCATACTATATATGAACACTTTTCACATTCGCCCGTGCAACGCAGCTGCTAGTCCTTCTTAGATGCAAAATCTGAAGGTCCTACCTCATGTCCAAGGCCCCAAAGGCAGCTAAAAAGTCAATAATCGATATCTAAAACGTTATTGTACTACTTCTTACTGGCTATTACATCAACTTAGAAGTTTCATCTGTGTTCTACTATGGTGCTGTTAGAGTATCCGCATACCGCAGCACGCGACATAGCTTTGCAGATGATAAATGTAACAGTTTCAGAGAGAAGAGTGACCAATGTGACGATGTTGCTTTAAGTCGATTTGGTAAGAAATGACGAAAACGGACGGATTTCTCAGGTCTTTACTACATATGAACACTTTTCACATTCTCCCGTTCAACGCAGCTGATAGTTCTCCTTTGATGCAAAATCTTAAGGTCCTAACTCATGTCCAAGGCCCCAAAGCCAGCTAAAAAGTCAATAATCGGTATCTAAAACGTTATTGTACTACTTCTTACTGGCTATTACATCAACTTAGAAGTTTCATCTCTTTTCTACTATGGTGCTGTTAGTGTCTCCGCATACCGCAACACGCGACATAGCTTTGCAGACGATAAATGTAACCGTTTCAGAGAGAAGAGCGACCAATGTGACGATGTTGCTTTAAGTCGATTTGATAAGAAATGACGAAAACGGACGGATTTCTCAGGTTTGTACTACATGTGAACACTTTTCACATTCTCCCGTGCAACGCAGTTGCTAGTCCTCCTTTGATGCAAGATATTAAGGCCCTAGCTCATGTCCAAGGCCCCAAAGCCAGCTAAAAGGTCAATAATCGATATCTAAAACGTTATCGTGCTACTTCTTACTGGCTATTACATCAACTTAGAAGCTTCTTCTGTATTCTACTATGGTGCCTATATTGTCTCCGCATACCACAGCACGCGACATAGCTTTGGAGACGATAAATGTAACCGTTACAGAGTGAATAGCGGCCAATGTAACGTTCTGGCTTTAAGTCGATTTGATAACAGATGAGGAAAACGGACGGATTTGTCAGGTTTTTACTACTTATCAACACTTTTCACATTCTCGCCTGTGCAACGCAGCTGCTAGTCCTCCATTCATGCGCAAACCTTAATGTCACAGCTTATGTCCAAGGCACGAAAGACGGCTAAATAGTCAATAATCGATAACTAAAACTTGAATTGTACTACTTCTTACTGGCTATTACATCAACTTAGAAGCATCTTCTGTGTTCTACTATGGTGCTTTTTGTATCTCTGCATACCGCAGCACTCGACATAGCTTTGCAGAGGATAAATGTAACCGTTTCAGAGAGAAGAGCGGCCAGTGTGACGATCTGGCTTTAAGTCGGTTCGATAACAAATGACGAAAACGGACGGATATCTCAGGTTTTTACTATATATGAACACTTTTCACATTCTCCCGTGCAACGCAGCTGCTAGTCCTCCTTTGATGCAAAATCTGAAGGTCCTAGCTCATGTCCAAGGCCCCACACCCAGCTAAAAAGTGAATAATCGATATCTAAAACGTTATTGTACTATTTCTTACTGGCTATTACATCAACTTAGAAGCTTCTTCTGTGTTCTACTATGGTGCATTTATTGTCTAAGCATACCACAGCACCCGACATAGCTGTGCAGACGATAAATGTAACCGTTACAAATAGAATCGCGGCCAATGTAACGTTCTAACTTTAAGACGATTTGATAACAGATGAGGAAAACGGACGGATTTCTCAGGTTTTTACTACTTATCAACACTTATCACATTCTCCCGAGCAACGCGGCTGCTGGTCCTCCTTTCATGCAAAATCTTAATGTCCTAGCTCATGTACAAGACACCAAAGACGGCTAAAGGGACAATAATCGATAACTAATACGTGAATTGTAATACTTCTTACTAGCTATTACATCAGCTTAGAAGCTTCTTCTGTGTTCTGCTATGGTGTTATTTGTTTCTTCGCATATCGCATCACGCGTCATAGCTTTGTAGACGATAAATGTAACCGTTTCAGAGAGAAGAGCGGCCAACGTGACGTTCTGGGTTTAAGTCGATTCGATAACAAATGACAATAACGGACGGATATCTCAGGTTGTTACTACATATGAACACTTTTCACATTCTCCCGTGCAACGCGTCTGCTAGACTTCCCTTCAAGCAAAATCTTAAGGTCCTAGCTCATGTCCAAGGCACCAAAGAAGGGTAAAAGGTCAATATTCGATAACTAAAACTTGAATTGTAGTGTTTCTTTCTGGCTATTACATCAACTTAGAAGCTTCTTCTGTGATCTGCTATGGTGCTTTTAGTGTCTAGCCCATACCGCAGCACACGACACAGCTTTGCAGACGATAAATGAAACCGTTTCAGAGAGAGGAGTGGCCAATGTAACGATCTGGCTTTAAATCGATTTGATAACAAATGACGAATATGGCAGATGTCTCAAGTTTTTAGCACATATTAACACTTTTCAAATCACACGTGCAAAGCGGCTGCTAGTCCTTCATCATGCAAAAACTTAAGGTCCTAGCACAAGTCCAAGGCACCAAACCCGTCTAAAAAGTCAATAATCGATTACTAACACGTGAATTGTACTACTTCTTACTGGCTATTACTTCAACTTAGAAACTTCTTCTGTGTTCTACTATGGTGCTTTTAGTGTCTCCGCAAGCCGCAGCACGCGACATAGCTATGCAGACGATAAATGAAACCGTTTCAGAGAGAAGAGCGGCCAATGTGACGAACTGGCCTTAAGTCGAATGGTTAACAAATGACGAAAACGGACGGATTTCTCAGGTTTTTACTATATATATGAACACTTTTTACATACTCCCGTGCAAAGTGGCTGCTAGACATCCCTTTATGCAAAATCTTAAGGTCCTAGCTAATGGCCAAATCACCAAAGAAGGGTAAAAGGTCAATAATCGATAACTATAACTTGAATTGTACTATTTCTAACTTGCTATTACATCAACTTTGAAGCTTCTTCTGTGTTCTGCTATGATGCTTTTAGTGTCTCGCGCATACCGCAACACGCGACATAGCTTTGCACACTATAAATATAACCGTTTCAGAGAGAAGAGCTTCCAATGTGACGATCTGGCTTTAAGTCGATACGATAACAAATGACGAAAACGGACAGATTTCGCAGGTTTTTACTACTTATGATCACTTTTCAAATTCCCCGGACAAAGCGGCTGCTAGTCCTTCATCATGCAGAAAAGTTAAGGTCCTAGTTCAAATCCAAGGCGCCAAAGCCGTCTAAAAAGTCAATAATCGATAACTAAAATGTGAATTGTACTACATCTTACTGGCTATACATCAACTTAGAAGCTACTTCTGTGTTCTACTATGGTGCTTTTAGTGTCTCCGTATACTGCAGCAAGCGACATACCTTTGCAGACAATAAATTTAATGGTTTCAGAGAGAAGAGCGGCCAATGTAACAATCTGGCTTCAAGTCGATTTGATAACAAATGACGAAACCGGACCGATATCTCAGGTTTTTACTCCATAAGAACACTTTTCACATTCTTCCTTGCAACGCGGCTGCTAGTCCTCCTTTCATGCAAAATTTTAAGGTCCTAGCTCATGCCCAAGGCACCAAAGCCGGCTAAAAAGGTAATAATCGATAACTAAAACTTGAATTATACTTCTTCTTACTGGCTTCTACATCAGCTTAGAAACTTCACGTGTGTTCTACTATGGTGCTTTTAGTGTCTCCGCATACCTCAGCACGCGACATAGCTTTGCAGACTATAAATAAAACCGTTTCAGAGAGAAGAGCGGCCAATGTGACGATCTGGCTTTAAGTCGATTCGATAACAAATGACGATTACGGACGGATTTCTCATGTTTTTAGTACATATGAACACTTTTCACAATCTCAATAGCAACGCGGCACGCAGCACGCGACATGGCTTTGCAAGCGATAAATGAAACCGTTTCAGAGAGAAGAGCGGCCAATGTAACGATCTGGCTTTAAGTCGATATGATAACAAATGACGAAAACGGACGGATATCTTAGGTTTTTACTACGTATGAACACTTTTCACATTCTCGCGTGCAACGCAGCTGCTAGTCCTCCATTTATGCAAAATCGTAAGGTCCTTGCTCGTGTCCAAGGTACCAAAGAAGGCTAAAATGACAGTAATCGACAACTGAAACTTGAATTGTACTGCTTCTTACTGGCTATTACATAAACTTTGAAACTTCTTCTGTGCTCTATTTTGGTGCTTTTAGTGTCTCCGTATACCGCAGCACGCGACATAGCTTTGCACACGATAAATGTAACCGTTTCAGAGAGAAGAGCTGCCAATATTCGATCTGGCATTAAGTCGATTCGATTGCAAATGACGAAAACGGGCGAATTTCTCAGGTTTTTTGCTAGATGTGAACACTTTCCACATTCTCCTGTGCGATGTGGCTGATAGACCTTCCTTCATGCAAAATCATAAGATTCTAGCGCATGTACAAGGCACCAATGCCGGCTAAAAAGTCATTAATCAATAACTAAAACTTGAATTTGACTGCTTCTTACTGGTTATTACGTCAACTTAGAAACTTCTTCTGTGTTCTACTGTGTTGTTTTTAGTGTCTCAGCATTCCTTAGCACGCAACATAAGTTTGCAGACGATAAATGTAACCGTTTCAGAGAGAAGAGCGGCCAATGTAACAATCTGGCTTTAAGTCGATTTGATAACAAATGACGAAAACGGACGGATATCTCAGGTTTTAACTACATAAGAACACTTTTCACATTCTCCCGTGCAACGCGGCTGCTAGTCCTCCTTTCATGCAAAATCTTAAGGTCCTAGCTCGTGTCCAAGGCACCAAAGCCGGCTAAAAAGTGAATAATCGATAACAAAAACTTGAATTGTACTACGTGTTACTGGCTACTACATCACCTTGGAAGTTTCCTATGTGTTCTAGTATAGTGCTTTTAGTGTCTCCGCATACCGCAGCACGTGACACTGCTTTGGAGACGATAAACGTAACCGTTTCAGAGAGAAGAGCGGCCAATGTAACGATCTGGCTTAAAGTCAATTTGATAAAAAATGACGAAAACGGACTGATATCTCAGGTTTTTACTACATAAGAAGACTTTTCACATTATCCCGTGCAACGCTTCTGCTAGTCCTCCTTTCATGCAAAATCTTAAGGTCCAAGCTCATGTCCAAGGCACCAAAGCCGGCTAAAAAGTCAATAATCGAAAGCTAATACTTGAATTGTACTGCTTCTTACTGGGTATTACATGAACTTAGAAGCTTCTTCTGTGTTCTACTATGGTGTATTTAGTGTCTCCGCATACCGCAGCACGCGACATAGCTTTGCACATGATAAATGTAACCGTTTCAGAAAAAAGAGCGGAAAATGTGACGATCTGGCATTAAGTCGATTCGATAGCAAATGACTATAACGGTCGGATTTCTCAGGTTTTTACTAGATATGAACACTTTTCACGTTCTCCCGTGCAACGTGGCCGCTAGACCTCCTTTCATACTAAATCTTAAGGTCTTAGCTCATGTACAATGCACTGAAGCCATCTAAAAAGTCTATAACTGACAACTAAAACTTGAATTGTACTGCTTCTTACTTGCTATTACATCAACTTAGAAGCTTCTTCTCTGTTCTACTATGGTGCTTTTAGTGTCTCCGCATACTGCAGCACGCGACATAGCTTTGCACACGATAAATGTAATCGTTTCAGAGAGAAGAGCGGCCAATGTGACGATCTGTAATTAAGTCGATTGGATAGCAAATGACGAAAACGAGCGGATTTCTCAGGTTTTTACTAGATGTGAACACTTTTCACGTTCTCCCGTGCAACGTGGCTGCTAGATCTCCGTTCTTACTAAAACGTAAGGTCCTAGCTCATGTCCAATGCATTAAAGCCATCTAAAAAGTCAATACTCGGTAACTAATACTTGAATTGTACAGCTGCTTACTGGCTATTAGATCAACTTAGAAGCTTCTTCTCTGTTCTACTATGGTGCTTTTAGTGTCTCCGACTACCGCAGCAAGCGACATAGCATGGCACACGATAAATGTAACCGTTTCAGAAATAAGAGCGGAAAATGTGACGATCTGGCATTAATTCGATTCGATAGCAAATGACGATAACGGGCGGATTTCTCAGGTTTTTACTAGATGTGAACACTTTTCACATTCTCCCGTGCGATATGGCTCATAGACCTCCCTTCATACTACATCGTAAGGAACTAGCTCATGTCGAATGCACTAAAGCCTTCTAAAAATTCACTAATCGATAACTAATACTTCAATTGTACAGTTGCTTACTGGCTATTACATCAACTTAGAAGCTTCTTCTGTGTTCTACTATGGTGCTTTTAGTGTCTCCGCATACCGCAGCACGCGACATAAGTTTGCACACGATAAATGTAACCGTTTCAGAGGGAAAACGGCCAATGTGACGATCTGGCATTACGTCGATTCGAAAGCAGATGACGAAAACGGGCGGATTTCTTAGGTTTTTACTGCACATAAAAACTTCTCACTTTCTCCCGTGCAACGTGGCTGCCAGACCTCCCTTCATGCCAAATCTTAAGGTCCTAGCTCATGTCCAAGGCACCAAAGCCGGCTAAAAATTCAATAATCGATAACTAAAACTTGAATTGTACTGCTTCTTACTGGCTATTACACCAAATTAAAAGCTTCTTCTGTGTTTTACTATGGTGCTTTTAGTGTCTCCGCAAACCGCAGCACGCTACATAGCTATGCAAACAATAAATGTAACCGTTTCAGAGAGGAAACGGCCAATGTGACGATCTGGCATTACGTGGATTCGAAAGCAGATGTGAAAACGGGCGGATTTCCTTGGTTTTTAGTACATATGAACACTTTTCACATTCTCTCGTGTAACGTGGCTGCCAGACCTTGTTTAATGCCAAATCTTAAGGTAGTCGGTTATTTCACTGGCACCAAAGCCGGCTAATAAATCATCTACATCTACATCTACATGACTACTCTGCAATTCACATATAAGTGCTTTTCAGAGGGTTCATCGAACCACAATCATACTATCTCCTACTGTTCCACTCCCGAACAGCGAGCGGGAAAAACGAACAGCTAAACCTTTCTGTTCGAGTTCTGATTTCTCTTATTTTATTTTGATGATCATTCCTACCTATGTAGGTTGGGCTCAACAAAATATTTTCGCATTCGGAAGAGAAAGTTGGTGATTGAAATTTCGTAAAAAGGTCTCGCCATGACGAAAAACGTCTATGCTGTAATGACTTCCATCCCAACTCGTGTATCATATCTGCCACACTCTCTCCCCTATAACGCGATAATACAAAACGAGCTGCCCGTTTTTCCACCCTTTCGATGTCCTCCGTCAATCCCACCTGGTAAGGATCCCACACCGCGCAGCAATATTCTAACAGAGGACGAACGAGTGTAGTGTAAACTGTCTCTTTAGTGGACTTCTTGCATCTTCTAAGTGTCCTGCCAATGAAACGCAACCTTTGGCTGGCCCTCCCGACAATATTATCTATGTGGTCCTTCCAACTGAAGTTGTTCGTAATTTTAACACCCAGGTACTTAGTTGAATTGACAGCCTTGAGAATTGTACTATTTATCGAGTAATCGAATTCCAACGGATTTCTTTTGGATCTCATGTGGATCATCTCACACTTTCCGTTATTTAGCGTCAACTGCCACTTGACACACCATACAGCAATCTTTTCTAAATCGCTTTGCAGCTGATACTGGTCTTCGGATGACCTTACTAGACGTTAAATTACAGCATCATCTGCGAACAGTCTAAGAGAACTGCTCAGATTGTCACCCAGGTCATTTATATAGATCAGGAACAGTAGAGGTCCCAGGACGCTTCCCTGGGGAACACCTGATATCACTTTAGTTTTACTCGATGATTTGCCATCTATTACTACGAACTGCGACCTTCCTGACAGGAAATCACGAATCCAGTCGCACAACTGACACGATACCCCATAGCTCCGCAGCTTGATTAGAAGTCGCTTGTGGGGAACGGTGTCAAAAGCTTTCCGGAAATCTAGAAATACGGAATCAACTTGAGATCCCCTGTCGATAGCGGCCATTACTTCGTGCGAATAAAGAGCTAGCTGCGTTGCACAAGAGCGATGTTTTCTGAAGCCATGCTGATTACGTGTCAATAGATCGTTCCCTTCGAGGTGATTCATAATGTTTGAATACAGTATATGCTCCAAAACCCTACTGCAAACCGACGTCAATGATATAGGTCTGTAGTTAAATGGATTACTCCTACTACCCTTCTTGAACACTGGTGCGACCTGCGCAATTTTCCAATCTGTAGGTATAGATCTATCGGTGAGCGAGCGGTTGTATATGAGTGCTAAGTAGGGAGCTATAGTATCAGCGTAATCTGAAAGGAACCTAATCGGTATACAATCTGGACCTGAAGACTTGCCCGTATCAAGCGATTTGAGTTGCTTCGCAACTCCTAAGGTATCTACTTCTAAGAAACTCATGCTAGCAGATGTCCGTGTTTCAAATTCTGGAATATTCCATTCGTCTTCCCTGGTGAAAGAATTTCGGAAAACTGCGTTCAATAACTCCGCTTTAGCAGCACAGTCGTCGATAACAGTACCATCGGCACTGCGCAGCGAAGGTATTGACTGCGTCTTGCCGCTTGTCTACTTTACATACGACCAGAATTTCTTCGGACTTTCTACCAAATTTCGAGACGATGTTTCGTTGTGGAACCTATTAAAGGCATCTCGCATCGAAGTACGTGCCAAATTTCGCGCGTCTGTAAATTTTAGCCCATCTTCGGGATTTCGCGTTCTTCTGAACTTCGCATGTTTTTTCCGTTGCCTCTGCAACAGCGTTCGGACTTTTTTTGTGTACCACGGGGGATCCGTTCCATCTCTTACCAATTTATGAGGTATGAATATCTCAATTGCTGTTGCTACTATGTCTTTGAATTTGAGCCACATCTCGTCTACATTCGCATAGTCAGTTCGGAAGGAATGGAAATTGTCTTTTAGGAAGGCTTCTAGTGGCACTTTATCCGCTTTTTTAAATAAAATTATTTTGCGTTTGTTTCTGATGGATTTGGAAGAAATGGTATTGAGCCTAGCTACAATGACCTTGTGATCACTAATCCCTGTATCAGTCATGATGCTCTCTATCAGCTCTGGATTGTTTGTGGTCAAGAGGTCAAGTGTGTTTTCGCAACCATTTACAATTCGCGTGGGTTCGTGGACTAACTGCTCGAAATAATTTTCGGAGAATGCATTTAGGACAATCTCGGAAGACGTTTTCTGCCTACCACCGGTTTTGAACAAGTATTTTTGCCAACATACCGAGGGTAGGTTGAAATCCCCACCAACTATAACCGTATGAGTTGGGTATTTATTTGTTACGAGACTCAAACTTTCTCTGAACTGTTCCGCAACTGTATCATCGGAGTCTGGGGGTCGGTAGAAGGAGCTAATTATTAACTTAATTCGGCTTTTAAGTATAACCTCCACCCACACCAATTCACACGGAGTATCTACTTCGACTTCACTACAAGATAAACCACTACTGACAGACACAAACACTCCACCACCAATTCTGCCTAATCTATCTTTCCTGAACACCGTCTGAGACTTCGTAAAAATTTCTGCAGAACTTATTTCAGGCTTTAGCCAGCTTTCTGTACCTATAACGATATCAGCTTCTGTGCTTTCTATTAGCGCTTGAAGCTCAGGGACTTTTCCAGCGCAACTACAACAATTTACAACTATAATTCCGACTGTTCCTTGATCCAAGCACGTCCTGTAATTGCCAAGCACCCTTTGACATTGCAGCCCATCCCGCACTTTCCCGAGGCCTTCTAACCTAAAAAACCGCCCAGTCCACGCCACACAGCCTCCGCTACCCGTGTAGCCGCCAGCTGAGTGTAGTGAACTCCTGACCTATTCAGCGGAACGCGAAACCCCACCAGCCTATGGCGCAAGTCAATGAATCTGCAGCCAATAAGGTTGCAAAACCGTCTGAGCCTCTGATTCAGACCCTCCATCCGGCTCTGCACCAAAGGTCCGCAGTCGGTTTTCTCAACGATGCTGCAGATGGTCAGCTCTGCCTTCATCTCGTAAGAAAGACCGGCAGCCTTCACCAAATCAGATAGCCGCTGGAATCCAGAGAGAATTTCCTCAGATCCAAAGCGACACACGTCATTAGTGCCGACATGTGCCACCACCTGCAGCTGGCTGCACCCTGTGCTCTTCCGGAAGGACCCTTTCCACATCAGGAATGACTCCTCCCGGAATGCACACGAAGTGCACACTGGATTTCTTCCCCTCCTTAGCCGCCGTATCCCTAAGGGGCCCCATTACGCGCCTAACATTGGAGCTCCCAACTAATCGATAACTAAAACCTGAATTGTACTGTTTCCTGCGGGCTAATTACATCAACCTAGAAGCTTCCTCTATGTTCTACTGTGTTGTTTTTAGTGTCTCTGCATTCCTTAGCACGCGACATAAGTTTGCAGACGATAAATGTAACCGTTTCAGAGAGAAAAGCTGCCAATGTAACGCTCTGGCAATACGTCGATTTGATAGCAAATGACGAAAACGGGCTTATTTCTTAGGTTTTTACTACATATGAACACTTTTCACATTCTCTCGTGTAACGTGGCTTTTAGGCCTCTCTTCATGCAAAATCTTAAGGTCGTCGGTAATGTCAAGGCACCAAAGCCGGATAATAAGTCAATAATCGATTACTAAAACTTAAAGTTTACTGCTTCTTACTGGCTGATTACATCAACTAATAAGCTTCTTCTGTGTTTTACTGTGTTGCTATTAGTACCTCCACATAGCGCAGCACACAACATAAGTTTTCAGACGATGAAGGTAACCACTTCACAGAGAAATTCCAAATTCTGTGTCTGTGTCTACTGCCTGCTCATATTGTTTAAAGCAGGTTGCTCTAAATGCCCAGTGGATCTGATTCCCTTGATACCCATTCTATACAATCTCGGATTGGGAAAGACCAAGCTCTGCTTATACTTATAGTCTGGGAAGTTGACATATCTTAGACAGTAAAATATGATGGTTAAAGATGTCCACTGAGTATTCCCATATACACTGAAGTTAGCTTTGAACAACAAATTATTAATTGGCCACCTACTCTTAACTCAATAGCTACTAAGATCTTTCACTGGTGAAGGAGGTGACAACGTTGTTACGTCCATTAGAGGCTTCTGTAGTTTGCTGAGAATGATGTGATATAATTGTGCCTTGTGATTTTCTGTGGAGTTCCAGAGTAAGTTCTACACTGGTGCAGGACATCCATTATTGCTGTTCTCATTCGAGGCAATCCTGGATTCTAAATCTCAAGCACCAGAGGATTAGAAACAGCAATGCAACCTCTGTCTTCCTGGCTGTCCACTATTTCAAAGTGCTGTGGTTGACAGTCTCTTCTCATTGTGCAGTGCTTGTAGATTATTGTAAATGGATAAACTGCAATATTTAGAACATCTCATTCTAAACTTTCTAAAGAACGAGACTTTTCTGTCACGACCACTTTTTGTGTGAGGTGATAAATACCAGGAATTTGGTTGTATTTTGAGAACCTAATGGTGACATACATTAGTGTCTGTGTAAACTAATGGAACTGGATTTTTCCTGAGGTCGGCAGTTTTCCGAAGGTCGGCGTTTTCCCACGAGGTCGGCGTTTTACCCCGAGGTCGACGTTTTTCCCTCGAGGTCTGCGTTTTTCCCCGAGGTCGGCGTTTTTTCGCTAGGTCTGCGTTTTTGCACTGAGGTCGGATCGGCGATTTTTTCCCCGAGGTCTAGAAATCTATCGGTATATTGAAAATCCAAAGTATTTTGATGTATATCGAACTATACTGATATGTCAAGTCAACTTGAAACATATATCCGACCACTAGATATCGGTATTTATCGAGATAGCGATATATTTCGATATACCTATTTATTTCGAGAATCGTTTTCTTAGGGGTACAGATTTTTTTCAAGACGTCCATTCTTTCCCATTATCGATTCATTTCGATATATCGACTTATGTCGAAGCACTCATTATATCGAGATGTCGATTTATTTCGAGATATCTATCTATATTGAGGCATCCATTTATTTCGAGGTATCAATTGATTTCGAAGTATCCGTTTATGTCGAGATATCGATTTAGTTTGATATACCGAAACAAATCGGGTTGTCTGTTTATTTCGAGCTATCGATATATTCCCATGTATCGGTGTACTTCAGATATCGATTCCTTTCGAGATATCGATATATTTAAAGAAACCTCTATATCTCAAGTAATCCATAAATTTCTAGATATTGTATTTTTAGAGATATCTTTATATTACTAGGTACCAATATATTTCAAGATATCGATATATTTCTATACCTCGATTTATCTCGAGAGGTCCGTGAGATTCGAGATATCGATCTATATGGTAAGCTGAAATGCGTCTAGATGTCGATATATTTCGGGATATCGAATCATTTCGATGTAGCTGTCTTTTGGAGGTGTCGATTTATTTCGAAGTTTCGATTTTTTTCATGGTGTCGATTTATTTCGAGGTTGCGATTTATTTCGGGTTGGCGATTTATTTCTGGGTGTGGATTTATTTCGAGGTGTCGATATATTTCGAGGTGACGATATATTTCGACGTTACTTGTTGACTGCATCAGCTTAGAACCTATTTCGTACAGAGTGGTGCGACTGCATACCTCAGAAGGCGACATTGATATCCAGACGATGAATGTAAACGTTTCCGAGAGAAAAGCGTCCAATGTGACGAATTGGCACTACGTCATTATGAAAACAAATGACGGAAACGTGAGGTTTCTGCCACTCAAAGTGCTGCCAACTTTCACCCCACCCCCTCCTCACTCTCCCCAGTCGTGGCGATCAGCTGGTGTGATAGAAATGGACACAGGAAAGTAATAACGTTCCATGAAATCCCATTCTAGGGAGGTTCAAGGGTAAATGTTCCAGACGGTTTATTTGCATTAAGACACGCATACTGGACATCTACAATGTCACATCTGCCAGATCGTTTCTATTGTCAGCAGTGGAAAACAAAACAGCGTACTGAAAAAGCCATAGTGAGACGCGGTTTTTGGTAGACGAAATAATAGGAATACTCTAGGCACTGATAATGATGATCTAATGAGAATTCTGGTATTGTTTTGAAAGATGCATTTAAATATGCATTGAACGTAGCTCCAAATTATTTTGAGAATTATAATTGCGGTATGATGGATCTACATTGGAGATTTGGTAATGCAAAACATTTCGATCTGAGAATACTTTACGTGATAGAACGGCATTGACCTTGTGTGTCATTAGGGTAAAGTTAATTTGCCGCCATTAACATAAAATTTATCCGCCATTAACATAAAATCTATTTTTCAGCTTACTTCAATAAGGACTCACTTCAGATGATTGGACAACTAAAGAGAACTCAAACCGTTATTTTAATAGTATTCGTAGGTCCAATGCAGCATTTACTGTGGACAGTCCCTGAGTCAAGACTGTCAGTTTTATGTAGGGAGCACTCCTTTAAGAAAGCACTCCGTGTTCAGGCCACAAGTGGCCAATCAGGACCATCCGACCGCCACGTCATTCTCACTGAGGGTGGAGGAGGAGCTGGCTCTCCCACTCGTTGTGGTAGTTTCCTTTGACTGGAGCCGCTACTATTCGGTCGAGTAGTTCCTCAATTGGCATCGCAAGGCTGAGTGCAACCCGAAAAATGGAAACAGCGCATAGCGGCCCGGATGGTCACCCATCCAAGTGCCGACCACGCCCGAAAGTGCTAAACTTCAGTGATCTGACGGGAACCGGTGTATCCACTGCGGCAAGGCCGTTGCCCCTACCACTTTTACATGATATTTTTGATCGTAGATCAGGTCTGATGGCTGGAAAGAATGGACGTTTACCATGTTATGCACATTTATATTTTCACTACGTCGACACAGCTGGTCCAATTTCGACCAGCGGTGATGGTAGCCATAATGATCGAGCCAAGCATCCTGTGTACATTGGTTGCACCCAAGTGTGTGGGGATCACAGCATTCGTGACATTTAAATTTGTTACTTCTTTGCTACTATATTCGCAATAAATTTTGCAGACAGTATCCGCATATGACGCTGAATGCACCTACAAAATTATATCATTGTACGACACATGTTTCAGGAGATACGTCATAAAAACTCAGGACAAGGCCAGACGCTGCATAGTACGGACGTGGACGCAAAGCTGTAAATAAATGCCTGGTCAACACCAAGCTTTTCCGCTGGTCATCTATAAAGATAAAAAATCCCCAATATTGTCCACCAGCAAATTTTTGAAAAACCTTTATTTTGTCATCCATTTTTTTTTCCTGTAAAAATCGTAAAAGCCGCATCATTGTGTTTTTAAAAATCGTTTCCTATTGTCATCTCTTTTTATGTATTTTAAACCATTTATCGCTTGTGTAACCTGTGGCTACAAGTCCATTCCCTTTATGGGGTAATCGAAATAATGAACAACGGAAAAAAGTGTGGGTCAATTTCTTCCTCATTTTTCGGAACTTTTGATAATAGTAAATCGTTGGCTCTTTGAGGGCTTGGTAGGTACATACAAGAGATTAGTGTAAGATTAGAATTTGGGTTAGATACAGTGCCAGGAGGTTCTGTTTCTATCTGGCTAGCTTCAAAGTACTTCACCATCTACTAAGTGATGCGTTTCATTGTGAATGGTGTGGTCTGTGCTAGGTCTATCCTTTACTCCACAATGCTGTTCCTTCGATGCTAATAAAACCAGGATGTTATCAAAATATATGCACAGTGGCAGACTGGAGTCTGGAGAAATATTTCCAGTGGTGGGGAGGGGGGAAGGCGCGTCGGGGCTGGAGTGCATGATTCTGAAACTGGCACTCTGTGTACAAATCAGCAGGTCAGTTACGAGGTGCATCAAGCTACAAGACCCTAACTCTATAAGCGCTACAACTGGTCAAAGCTAAGGTTTAGCAGTATTGTGGAGAATTCTTATCTGGAAGAGTATGAGTATACTGTAACGAATAAAAACTCTTTACTCCAGATTCCAAGGATGGTTAGGGGCGACGGGTGAAAGTGCCCTTTTGCCTATCCTCCCCTCCCCACCTCCTCCCCTCCCCCTCCCCTTCCCCCTCGCGGACGCCAATGGCTGGCCCGTTCATTTTGAGAACATCAGAGTTGCAGTAACCTTTCTGAGAAACTGTTCTAGATGTCCTTGCGCGTCAATCTTACCACTCACAACAGCAGTGGGAATGTCGGTTATCGCTCAAACAACTGGTTTTCGGCTCTTATCAGTTTCCCAGCCTCACTTTAACCTAATTGTTAAAGCCCGTCACAATACCAGTTCTTGTAATAACCGATTTTCAGTATTTTATTTACATTATTTCCTCTTGTAAACGTAGAAATCAAACAAAGATAAAAATTTTTACTTTCTCAGTTTCTTGATAAATGGAATCAAAACGTCAAATACATTTATGATGACCTGCAGCCGTCCAGAACGAAATTAGAATTATATTAATACCGTCAGCTGCTCACGGGTGTCGATATATATCAACGGGGACAGGTGACAATGTGTGCCTGTCTGGGACTCGAACCCGGGATCTCCTGCTTACATGGCAGGCTCTCTGCCCATCTGAGCCACCGAGGGCACAGACGATAGTGTGACTGCAGGTACTATCTCGCGCACGCTTCCCGCGAGACTCACATTCTCACCTTCCATGTCCACGCACTACATTCGTAGTGTCCCACACCAACACATTCATTACTCGTGGAACACATTCTTACCAAGTCCAGTTCGGGGAATACGTGTGCATCTTCACAGAAGAAGGTCATGGCTGGTATTGCCAGAACCATATACTTATATGGATATGGACATGTCTTCCACGAGGAATGAGTGTGTTGGAGTGGGACTCTACGACTGTAGTGTATGGACATTCAAGGTAAGAATGTGAGTCTCGCAGGAGGCGTGCGCGATATAGTCCCTGCAGTCGAACCATACACTGTGCCCTCGGTGGCCTAGATGCATAGAGCGTCTGTCATTTTAGCAAGAGATCCCGGGTTCGAGTCCCGGTCGTGGCACACATTTTCACTTGTCCACGTTGATATTTATCAACGCCCGTGAGCAACTGACGGTATTAATATAATTCTAATTTCTTTAAATTAAATAGTCCAATAAAACTTTGTCCGCTGTTCGCTGTTTCTCTCAAAATATAGCGAGTACTTCTATACCACAGAAAACTGCCAGTATTATCCTACTGATTTTAGTTTTTAGAACTCTGCTCAAAAATTATATTTAAATCGGTTATCACAGCACTATGCGGGCATTACGTATAATCCAGCGATAAAGAGTGAAAACTGCGGCAGGAGAACTCTCTTTTTCGTTTTAATTTCTCTGTTAACGGCTAAAAGCAGATAACGTAGACACAGGCAGCAGATCAGGCACTTTCTATTTTTATCCCGAACTATGATTGATTTGTAAAATTTTAACTTTTTTCCTTGTATGATGTCGCAAGTCGACCAAATCGACCATTGTGCTTCACTCGTACTGCATATCGTAAAATACTTCCAGGCTTCCAGATGGTGCCATTCTGTGTTACAACTGACTTTCGACAACAGCGAGAAACTGCGTCCATTCTCGCCCACTGCTTGTATAACAGGCACAGTATTGTCTCGGCAATGTTGGACCAATTCACTTGTTGCTCGTTTCCATCAGCAGTGTTATTAAAGTGGCATACATCACTTTTCCCATTTTTTCTGTAATAACGCAGTATTTAAGAGCTATGGAAATCTTACGAATAAAAATTACTCGTCTTTTTTAAAAAAGATTTATTTGAAAACTAAAAATTTTACTACGACAGCTGTGGCTAATTGATATATCTGTTTTTACGTGGTTATCAGGAAAAAATAAAAAAAAATACTTGTTATAACCGAGAGCAAACAAATACCGAAAGACATCGGTTATTCAGAACTAAAATACCCATATCGTTTTAACTGATCGGTTTTTCTATCTCTAAACTGCAATGTCGCCATAGAAAAGTGTGTCGTTTCATCAATGTCCATAGCAACTTTGAGATATGTGTTTATGCGCAATATCGGCAAATGGAAACACGAAGAGGTAATAAGCACATGAGCGATAGAATTTATTTCACAGTCAGAAAAGTCGAGTGACAGACAAGACTGAATCACTGTAATAGAAATTATATGGAAAGCTGTGTAAAGGAAAATTTCCAGTTCTTTCGTGGATTCCAAAATTGAAGCAAATTCCGGGACATCAAGGTGACATAGTCTTATACGGATAGTATTCCATGACTAACGTAATTGGCCCACATACTGTACTGGTATACTGATAATATTACACTACTAAGGTAATTTACCTGAAATAATTTACAAACATGTTACTATAACATTCGCTACTACTCATTACGCTAATTGACCTTCAGCCATTAAGCGCAAGCGCAGATCTCAGTTATGATACGTGCGCCATCGAAAAATTTATCAAGGTGGTAACTCAACACAACTACAAACGATCATTGTGTGCAAAATAAATAGAACACCTCATAAGAAGAACATGACGGGTTTGAATCATTCCCACCGCAAAGGATGAAAAAATCAGGCTTGCACATAAGACCACTTGATAACTAACCAGAAATTCAGATTAGTTGTAGCTTCGGTGACAATCGCCTTTTTTACATTTTCCCCGTAAACTAGATAATTATGAAACGTAACAACTACTCTAAAATACCTGCAGCAACGGACTTGCCGCGGAGGTTGCATCGGTTCACGTGAGATCACCGAAGTTAAGTGCGTTGTCGGGCGTTGAAGGCACTTGGATGGGTGATCATCCAGGCCGCCTCATGATGCCAATCGAGGAGCTACTCGACCCAATAGTAGCGGCTCCGGTCAAAGAAAACCATCATAACGACCGGGAGAACAGTGTGCTGATCCCCGCCCCTCCTGTTCACATCCTCCACGGATGATGACACGGCGGTCGGATGGTCCCGTCCCAGTAGGCCACTGGTGGCCTGAAGACGGAGTGCTTACAAAGCAAACTACTCTCCAGTGGATGGTCGTACTACTGAGACCTTGATGCCTGGCATCAATAACAGATGGCAGCACAAGAGGTTGCCTTACGCCTACTGCCGAATTTTGCGATCTGTCGTAAGCCTGCGTAAGCACGTGGGGCCTTCCGTCTTAAGTGCAAGCATATCCATTGCGTTTTCTGCCGCGCGACTTGAGTGGAATGTTTCATTATTTCTGAAATATTATAGAAATGTTTTTCGTTGTATATCCTCACCATCGGTACTGAATTTACTGTAAAATTACTTGCTCACTTTTCGGAACTTCCGTTCATAGTAAATCGATACTATTTGAAGCCGTGGTAGACACGAGTCTAGTGTGCTTCACCTTCAGCACCTTCAGTCTCGGTTCCTATGTCCCTGATTTCACAACGAACAGTTCGTTGTCTACTGAGTATACTGTCTGTTGCACGACACTATCCCTCCCACGCTGCTAAATGTAGGTCGTCGGCAAAATATGACTGCAGTGGAACAAGGGCGTCTGCAGAAATTTCCCCAGGAGGTGGTGGTGGCATTGTTAGTGGTGTGTGTGTGTGTGTGTGTGTGTGTGTGTGTGTGTGTGTGTGCGTGTGTGTGTGTGTGTGTGGAGGCCATTACTATGAAATTCACACAGTCCAGACCGCCAAGGAAAATAAACCTTGAGATTTGGAAAGGTTGTTGATCTTATACCGCTTATACTGCATATTTCGAAATTCCACCTCTAAGGGGGATACACAGGAAATGAAAGGATTTTTGAAACATGTAGCTATTAAGGTAATTTTGAAGCTAGGCAGACGAAAATTTGTATCTGGTTTCTAGGTCAGAAATAAAGAAATATGTGTTCCAGTATTATTGGGAATTTAACCTCTATGAGGTGAAATAGTAGGTGAACATTTTAACTTGAGATAAAAAATTATGGAAGGACTATGGAAGTATTTTTAAGGCTATATCTACGAAAATTGGTATTTGACTTCAAGGTTACAAATAAGAAAATACGTATTTTCGTGTTTTTGGAAGTTCAACCCCTAAGGGGATGAAATAGAGTGAGCTGGTGCGTTTCTGGCGCCAGTTTCCGTCCATCGATGTTTCGATCTTTGAGTCGCGGTCCAGAGGACACTGCTCGCTAACCGACTGTAGTAGTTCTCTGTGCGGCCCAACATCGGGCTTACCGCGCTTACACTGGACACAGTTGCCAACAAATCGCATGCCATCGCCATATAGGTTGGGCCAAAACATGTGTTCCCGAACTCTGTTCAAGGTCTTGTAGAACCCCAAATGATCCCCTACCGCCGAATCGTGGAAATATCTGAGTGCCATGCTAACTCGTTCCTGTGGAATACAGACCTTCCCTTCACCACGGTTGTCTTCCCCTTTACACAAGACACCCCCCGCCCACCCCACCCCCCGAAGACCTCGCCATCCGCCAACTGCTGCCGAATCGGTCCCCACCCGGGGTCCTCGGCCTGTTTGCCGGCTAAGTCGCAGAAGAAGCCGGGTGTCTCGGAGAGAAGGAAATTGACCCCCAGATCCGGCTCCACGTGGCCCTTGCCTTCCCCAGACTCTGCCGCGAACATACGGATAAGAGCGTCGCCAATTCATTGTCTCTGCCACTAATATGGCGAACCTGGAGATAAGTCTCGTCATCTTAACTTCGGTATGATTTTTAGCGATCTTATTAATCAAAGTTTAAGGGCTGGCACTGGCCAAGTAACTCACGGAGGCTCATTGGTTTCAGTCCAGTTGTATTGCTCACCTGTTCTCCAGATAGGGTTGTGTAGTTTATGTCTCAGAAAATTGTCTGCTCTTGATGTGTGTTGTGTTAGAGATAACTGGCAGCGGTCGACGCTAGCATACTGGGAGCAGAGCACCACGGCGGCAGAGAGATATTTGAGGCCATGTCCTCTCCTTTACATCTTGGGTTATGTTGTCACTTTTGCGTGATTCCATCTTTCCGGTGCTGAACTATAGCATCCAAAGTTCAATTGCATTGCCATGTTGAGTATATTTCTATGTCATTCTCTGCCTCGTGGATCTCTTGTATTGATTTGAATCCTTGGTCTGCTCGCGTCTATCGCCAATTCACACGAAATATTGAAGCAACCTTATTTTAAGGGTATTGTCATATAGTCATGTTCTAGTTGTAATCATTCTAAGAATATTGTTGATTAATCAACTGAGTAAGTAAATTTGAAGGTCCGTTTAGTCAAAATTAAAGGACCCCCTTAATTGTTTTAGTCATTTTTATACAGTTTTGTTTAGGAAAGTTGGCAAGCCGAACGTTAAATATCTGTATTCTTACGCTTAATCTGTTTCTCCCCTGATTGCAAGTAGTGAGAGTTCTGCTATGAATTTTATGGACATTTGTGCTATTTAAGTAAAGCTTTACCTAAGTATATATACCTAGTCATATTCAAATTTCAAGTTTTACGGGTCTCGTTCCACTTAACGAAATTTATTTATTATTTGTCCAACTGATCTGGCCTTGTGATTTTATAATGCTTTTGATTGTAATAAAATATGTAGCAACTACAACGGATTACTATTGTGATTTTGGTGTGTCACTACCATACCCCATATCACAGAGGATGAAATGTTTCATGAAATATATGAAAACCTGTTTTTGATACATTGAACGATTAAGAGGGTGGAATATAGGATGTAATGTTTTATAAAAGTATTTCAGTGCGAAAGAGTTTTTAAAGCGAAATCTATGAATATTGTGTTATTGAAAACTACGTGTTTCACTGTTTTTGGAACTACAACCTCCAAGAAGGTGCAATAGGGGCACAGGTTTCACTGACCCATAGCCTTCCAGCCCAACCTGCAAAGTATACGGACTTGAAATTTGATGAAGGTGTAAATCTTACGCTGAAAGCATCATTTAAGAAGAGATTGTTCGAAATTTCACTCCTATGGGGGTGAAACATGGGTTGAAAGTCTTTTTTTTTAAATATGTCCCTATGTCCCTATTGAAGCTATAACTACAAAACTACGAAAATTGACATTTGGTGTCTCAGTCAGATACAAAAAAGAAACAGGTTTTTAGCATTTTCCGAAATTCTTCCATTGGGGGATAAAATAATTAGTGAAGGTTTTTTGAAAATAAATCATTATTAAAGAACTACTGAAGCATTTTTATAGCTACATCTATGAAAATAGGTATTTGACATCTCGGTTGGATGTAAAAAAAATGTGTTTCGTTGCTTTTGGAAATTTAACTCACTAATAGAGTGAAATAGGGGATGTAATGTTTTATGAAATATTTCACTATGAAAGCATTTTTAGAATTAAATGGATGAAGATTTGAATTTGGCTCCTCGGCTCTAAATAGAAGAATACGTGTTTAATTGTTTTTGAAAACCCAACCCCTAAAGGGTGTGAGATGTTTCAGAAAATGGTTCATTATGAAAGGATTGCTAAATATATCTGACAATTCGTATTCGGCTAATATGTTACAATTTTTAAAAACTACGTGTTTTTCTGGTTTTGGAACTTCGAGCATAAGGGGATGAAAATTTTAATGAAATATTTATTGCGTTATATTAAAATATTTTAAATCTGCATGTATGAAAACCGGTATTTCACTTCTCAATTAGATATAAAGAAATATGCGTTAGGGAATGAAAGACTGTACGGAGATATCACCACAAGAATACAAACGGCTTGATTAACAAAAACCTTGGACTCCAGCTGTCAGCATTGCTTTTTGATCATTCAGTAAAAGACCATGCTTCAACGGCGCTAAGTTTAGAAAGTTTAGAAAGTGTTGCAGTTTATAAAAGACATAAAAAAACGATTAAAGAAAAAAATTCTTTGCAGACCATGAACGGTCTACGCAAGTAAAGAAGCGGATGATAAGCTAGCTCTTTATGCAAATGAGTTGGTCAGTTTAAGTTCCGAGACATGTCATGCAGCAGGAACGGAATCCTATAGTTGCTACGATTGGCTAAAGGAAAAGTTTTGCAGAATCACTCGAAATCACTTCTGCAAGTGGCTAAGAATCTCGTAATGAATAAAAATTCTGTACTGAGAATTCCAAGGTGGGAGATGCAAGATTCCTCCCCCCCCCCCTTCCCCCTCCTCACAATGCTATCCTTCTTTACCTACAGCAAAAAATAAATAAATTAATTAATAAATAAAACTAGAGAAATTTCTACTGTGAAACTATTTGCATACAAGAGAACGGCCCTTGAAATTTAACTCTTCAAAGTTTTAAGCCCTGCTCATTCCGGATATTGATTAGAAAGTGTTAATCCACATGTGAAACCTGAGTATATAATCCCTGTGACATTTGATCAACGGTGTTCCATAAGGACAGGTTCTCATTCAAAACGTTCGAAAATTCAATTTCTTTGTAGTTGCATTTTTTAAAGGTGTACTTGTCTAGACTCTTGGAACAGAAAGTTTTTTTTTTAATCCGTGCTTTACAAAAGTTTCTACAGTCCATTGTTTGAAGCAGTGTCACGGCTGCCATGAGCCGCGCGGGGTACCCGCCATGTGTCCAACGCCTTGTCACGGTTCGCGCGGCTCCCCCTGTTGGAGGTTCGAGTCCTCCCTCGGGCATGGTTGTGTGTGTGTGTTGTCCTTAGCATAAGTTACTGTAAGTAGTGTGTAAACATAGGGACTGATGGTTCAAATGGCTCTGAGCACTTTGGGACTTAAGATCTGAGGTCATCAGTTTCCTAGAACTTAGAACGACTTAAACCTAACTAAATTAAGGACATCACACACACCCATGCTCGAGGCAGGATTTGAACCTGCGACCGTAGCGGTCGCGTGGCTCCCGACTGAAGCGCCTACAACCGCTCGGCCACATCGGCCGGTCTATCATGTATTCTAGAAGAGTTGCAAGGTCGTCAGTGGCGCCTGTTCTTTCGAGAGCAGTTACTATCTTCATATCTATGGTTAAACGTTACCCAGCCATTGACCTTCTTCTGTGCGAATGCGCACAGGTTGCCGGAACTCTTACGGGAATCGTCACCTTAGTATGAGCCAGTAATGAGTGGATGGACAAATACCTATTAAGTACATTACGTATGCGGATTGTGGACGGTTGGGGATGTGAGTCTCACGGGAAGCGTGCGAGGGATAAATTCCTGCAGTCGTGTTGTTCATGTGTGCCCTCGATGGCTCAGATGGATTGAGCGTCTGCCTTGTAAGCAGGAGATTCTGGGTTCGAGTCCCAGTAGGGGCACACTTTTCAGCTGTCCCCATCGAAGTATATCAACAACACCTGTCGGCAGCTGAGGGTTTCAATTAATTATCAGTTGTGAAGGTGATTCGATGAACCCTTTGCCAGGCACTTAAATGTGTTTTGCAGGGTATCCATATAGATGTAGATGATAACTCGTCCCGTGTCGCACGTGCTCAAAATGATTCATACTGCAGAATGCATGCAAACATACTCACCGAAAATACGGACGAATATCAAGTGCAGGCTGCCGAGTGCTGCATATCCAGCTTTGACAGATCGGCTTTTCCTGCCAAGAAGAACAGGAAGTTGCTGTCTAGGAACAATCAGAGGTAGAGGAAGGGTTGATAAATACTCCTTGACTTGCAGACTAAACGTAAATAACGAAAATACATTTTTGGTAAAAATTGGTCAAAACATAATCGGTTGCCCTCCGTATTGGATTAGCTGTTTTGAATATTGAAAATCTGACTTCAGATTCGTTTTCAGCGACATTAAAAATATATATGTAACACTCAGTTCATGCAAATCGAAGTAATAATATAACTAAATGTTTTCCCTAAACTTTGAACACATTTTTTTCGGGTAACTATTTTCTCAGAACGGCATGCAGCATAAATTAAAAGTGGTTCGTTCTCTTAACATCTACCTCTGACCCCTAAAAGTAAACACTTTTCTTAGGAACTTATAGCTATAATATGACATTTGTTAATATTAACTAATTTTTGTGTAGGCATAAGGAGTGAAACAAACCCTCAAAAATCGAACTCAAAGTTCGAATTAGCACTGTATCGTTAAATTTAAGGTTGTTTCATTACGGTTAGGTATACGCTCCCATAAATTTTATGTTTTATCGACTGATGTTATCCATTTTCAATTTCAGAGGAATAATGTAGTATCAACTGATGTTACCCATTTTTGAATTCAGGTAACATATGAGGTGCCACACTGCACGCGCTCTGCGTACTCCAGTCTCGCAGGCCCTTGATCAAATCATAATTACGGGCGCCATTTTTTATTGAAAATCTAAAATTAAGCTCATAGTATTATCACTCGTAATTCCCAAACAGATCTTTCGAATGTATTTTCATTGTCTCAAAAAGAATTTCAAATGTACCCTTTTTTGCTCATTTGTATGAGAACCTGGCCGTAACGCCGGAATATAGTCACGAGATTTTTTTTCAGAGACGCTGTACGTTCGCGAGAAGACTTTCGTTCTGCGCGTGTCGAAGGACATTCCTCAGATATTACTGTGTGTGTGCTACTCAGTCGTGCCATTTAAGTGTACATCTTTGCATAGTTTTCCTTTCACGATGTAAACAGTGTTCCGCTCAGTTGCTAACTGGCCAGTGAGTGGTTCCGAAGGTATCGGATGTGCGGTGCGTTCGGTCTGCTAGGACAACAGCAGACTAGCGTGGTGCGATGGCAGAAGCAGACACTGAGGGAGCTAGCTGCTGGGACGCCAGCGAACAATTTATGCCAAGTAAGACGAAGAGGACTATTCTAAAATTACGAGCCGTCTCAAAAGTGTTTACCATTGGTAAATCTTGCTGTTGAGTCTGACAAAACTGACAGTTTTGCCTAAAGATACATTAGAGAGAGCTACAGGAAATCCCCCCACCCCCCTCAATGAATTTTTGGTTGTGATGACAGGCCGATTGGTAGTGTAGCCCGAGATCTAAGTTAGGTTGGAAGGTGGTAATTTGATTGAGAGTTGTTTACGCCAACGATTATGAATGCCGACTAAACGTTGTGCGAGCAGATTGCCCTGTAGCGTAGCCTAGCGTTTCCGTCCGCGCCACATTTAACACACTTTCTCTAACTGTGTACAAAAGTCTCACAACAGCCACGATAACTACGTTTCTGGTGGGGGGAGGGTAGAGTCCACTATGTAACTTTCACTGCAAATTTTAGTAACCGCATAAACTAACCGAAATAGAAGCGTAATTTTAACTATATTTCCTTTTGTGGGAAAACAATGGTTCTCCTCTTTCGGCAGCAACTGTAATATGTAGGCGACTTATTAGTTTTTTTTAACTCTGAATCATGATCTCAATAGACGCAGTGCTTTTTTTACGTTACTTGATTTGTGGTCTATAGTAAACAATGCAACGAATTGGTAAATTCTTTGAAGTTTGACGTGTGTTACATAGACGACGTCTGCAATGTTCGTAAGGCCAAGTTTGCATATATTCGGTGTCTGTTTTTTTGGCCATGTACTGTATAATTAAAGGGAGGAGGATTATGTTCAAGGAGCAGTGCATTAGCAGTCTATGGAGAAATTGAGAATTTGAATCTAAAGAACGGCATGCTCGGGCAGTTCGTGCTATTCTGTTGACCACTGTGTAATTCGGACACAGTGATCATTGCCTCTCCCTCGTAACCAGGGGACTCGGGTGCTAATCCTGGTCTGGCACAAATTTTCAACAGTGCCCATTGACTAAAGTCTGTGCCCATTGTCAGCTAATGTCATTGTTTCGGTGTTAAATTGTATTTTGTTCACGATACGTAGTTTGGCTTTTTCATGGATAACAGCTTTGAAAAGCGTACAGGTTATATTGATATTTGCTCGTCGTTAGTCCAAGGCAACTATAGCGATTTATAAACACAGTTGTAGTTCGTATTAAGCCTACATACGTAATTGTGTCCTGTGTTTCTTTACCAAGAACTACTTCGTAAGTAATTCCCCTGTAGTGGTATTTTGTTTTAGTATTTTGTTTAAATATTTATAGACTGCAGGCTTGGATGAAATATGAAACACATGTCCGAAGTTCCTGTTGATACTGCAGATACTGTTTCATCCGAACTAGGGGCCAAAACATTTCATCTAATACAGAAGGACACAATTTGTCTCGAGATTTAGCAATTTTTCGTAATAGAGGCCTTGCTTCGATATATTTTTCTCTAATTCTTGTTTGGATTTAATCTTAAAACACACTAACTCTTCCACCACTTATTCGATATGTGGTTTTATCCATTTCGTAGCCTAGAGTTCCTAAACGGTCGATAATATTAATGATTTCCTTTCTCAATTATATTTTCTGTAAATCTCCTGTTTATGGTTATTGCTAACATGTTTCACGTTCTCACTTTTATTATTTTTATTTTTCTAGTTTTGTGCCTTGTAGCCAAATTTTCTTTGAATCTGGTTTCTAATTCTGAAATAGTAACAGTTGAAGGTCAAGAGAAGATTGCGGTCTATTTGAGGAGAGTGGCTTGGAGATTTTTTATAACAGACGTATACAGGTCATGGGGATCCTTACCTATATACATTTACTTCGAGTGTGATGTAGCCCATTCTCTTGTCATGATCTCGGCTGTATCGTAGCACATTGTCTCGGTTAGGTTGGAGATTTCTGTTGAGAGTTGCCGAAGTCAACGAAAGTGATTACAAAGTAAAGACTGTGCTAACAGAACGATCTGTAGCGTAGTCCAACACGTTCTTTCTGTCCTTTTAAAGCCTCTTTTAATTAAAAGTAACTAAAGCTGCAAGATACGATCACAAAAACTGTATTACGTAATAGAGTAATCCCAGACTATTGTTGTGTAAGTTGTGTGCGTACACTATTTTTTTTGTCAGTGAATATACATTTTTTTACTCATTTGCTGGGTTTCAATTTTCCCCGTTTTCTGGCAGAAAACCTTTTCCTGTGAAGGGCCCATTAGCTTGTCGGTTATATTTGTGACTTTCTCGACGGTCAGTAATTTCCTGATAGTCCATCCACCGGCGTCATTGTTAACATCGGATATAGATTTAAGTATTAGGAAGGCTAATATGAAGCTAATGCATAAGTAGGTCTAATAATTAATAAAAATAGGAATGCGGGTAAGCTACTACAAACAGCATAGTGAACGCATTGTTGTGGCCAAGATAGCCACGAATCCCACGCCTACCAAAGTCGTAAAAGTAGTCCGCAGATGATGAAGAAATTGATGAAATGTGTGATGAGATAAAAGAAATCATTCGGATAGTGATGGGAGATGAAAATTTAATATTAATGGGTGACTGGAATTCGACAGTAGGAAATGGAAGAAAAGGAAACGTAGTAGGTGAATATGGAATGGGGGTAAAAAATGAAAGAGGAAGCCGCCTGGTAGGTTTTTGCCCAGAGCATAACTTAATCATAGCTAACACTTGGTTCAAAAATCATGAAAGAAGATTGTATACGTGGAAGAGACCTGGAGATACTGCAATATTTCATATATATTATATAATGGTAAGACAGAGATTTAGGAACCAGATTTTAAATTGTAAGACATTTCCAGGGGCAAATGTGGACTCTGATCACAATATATTGATTATGAACTGTAGATTAAACTGAAGAAACTGGAAAAAGGTGGGAAATTAAGGAGATGGGACCTGAAAGAACTGACAGAATCAGAAGTTGTAGAGTGTTTCAGGAAGATCATTAGGGAACGATCTACGGGAATGGGGGAAAGTAATACAGTGTGATGAGGGATCTGAGTGGTGTACTGTCAAGGGGGAGGGGGTTCCTCAGGGATCAGTGTTGGGGCCGCTCCAGTTCCTTATTTATATAAATGATATGCCCTCAAGTATTACGGGTAACTCTAAAATATTTCTGTTTGCTGATGACACTAGCTTGGTAGTAAAGGATGTTGGGTGCAACATTGACTCCGTTTCAAGTAGTGCAGTACATGACCTCAGTCCATGGCTTGTAGAAAATAAACTAACGTTAAATCACAGTAAGCTTCAGTTTTTACATTTTCTAACACACAATTCAACAAAACCTGACGTTTTAATTTCACAGCATGGGCATATGATTGGTGAAACTGAACGGTTCACATTCCTAGGTGTTCAAATAAATAGTAAGATGTCGTGGAAAGCCCACGTTCAGGATCTTGTTCAAAGACTTAATACTGCCATTTTCACTATTGGAATGGTGCCGAAAGTGAGTGATACTTCGACAAGTAAATTAGTCTACTTTGCTTATTTCCATTCACTTATGTCGTATGGTATTATGTTTTTGGGTAACTCTTCCCATTCTAGAAGGATATTTTTGGCTCAGAAACTGGAGGTTCGGGCAAAAAGTGGTGTGAGTTCACGAACCTCTTGTCGACTTCTGTTCAGGGAGTCTGGGTATTTTGACATTGGCCTCTCAATATGTATATTCCTTATTGTCGTTTCTTGTTACCAATATTAGTTTATTTCCAAGAATAAGCAGCTTTCACTCGGTTAATACTCGGCAGAAATCAAAACTCCATTTGGATCGGACTTCCTTAACTCATGTGCAAAAATGTGTGCAGTATACTGCTGCATCAATTTTCAATAAGCTGCCACTCGAATTCAAAACTCTTAGCAGTAATCCACGCGCTTTCAAATCGAAACTGGAGTGTTTCCTCTTGGGTCACTCCTTTTATTCTGTCGAGGAGTTAATTGAAAAATTAAGCTGATTCTCATTGTACTGCTGATAGCGTTTGCTTAAACTTATGGACTGATTTTCTCTCAGGTTCATGAACATGTATTTTTATCTGTTATTACTTTTTTGTTGTAAGTTCATGTGTCGCCCTAACCGCCGGCTGCTTCACGTCTGCTGTGCAGCGAGCTACCTTAATTTAAGTATTAACTCTATTTTTCTTACTTGTCACTTCTTCTTCCGTGTGTTTTTGCTTTTAGGAAGCTTTAATTGTCGAGTGCTAGTAATAGTGTTACATAGATTTCGTGTTTGTTTTGAATACAGTCAGAGAGAGTCCTTGTAGTCAGCCATAGTGCCAGTAGTGCTAGTGTTTGTTTTGAATACAGTCCAGAGACAGGTAGTGCTATTTTCATTGTTTTCCACAAGAAGTGGTTAGCAATCACAGTTTAGTCAGTAATCAATCGCCTTTAGTGAATTAGCAGTCTACTTAAAAGTTGATTAAGTCTCTTCGGTAAATTGATTCCTTAGGATGGATAGGATGTGTGACTGCTGTGTACGGACGCTGGCCACTCTTCGCGAACAGCTGAGCGTGTTGATGGCCGCGGTCAGCCGTCTTCAGGCTGCTGCCTCGGAGTGTAGCGGCAGTGGGGAGTCTGGTGCGTCGCATGGTGCACCCCAGGTATTAGATGCTTCACCCACTGTCCCTGCTGTCGAGAGATCTTCGCGGGTACCGGGCGCGGTTGGGCCACCCTCTCCCCAAGGGGAGTGGTGGGTTCAGTGGCGTTCGCGGCGCACGAGGCGGAGGGTCAATGTGGAGGCTGGCCGTGTGGCATCGCCCGCTCTGCCTGTGAATGGACATGTGGCTGCTCCTTCAGCAAGGTCCGAGCAGGCACACGGGGGGAGGGGTTTATTAGTTATTGGGAGCTCCAACGTTAGGCTAGTGATGGAGACCCTTAGGGAAATGTTATAGTTCTGGGAGGAGATTTTAATTTTGCTGGATATAGACTGGGAGACTCAAACGTTCATAACGGGTGGCAGGGACAAAGAATCCATTGAAATATTTTTAAGTGCTTTATCTGAAAACTACCTTGAGCAGTTAAACAGAGAACCGACTCGTGGCGATAATATATTAGACCTTCTGGTGACAAACAGACCCGAACTATTTGAATCAGTTAATGCAGAACAGGGAATCAGCGATCATAAAGCGGTTACTGCATCGACGATTTCAGCCGTAAATAGAAATATTAAAAAGGTAATAAGATTTTTCTGTTTAGCAAAAGTGACAAAAAGTAGATTACAGAGTACCTGACGGCTCAACACAAAAGTTTTGTCTCAAGTACAGATAGTGTTGAGGGTCAGTGGACAAAGTTCAAAACCATCGAACAATATGCGTTAGATGAGTATGTGCCAAGGAAGATCGTAAGAAATGGAAAAGAGCCACCGTGGTACAACAACCGAGTTAGAAAACTGCTGCGGAAGCAAAGGGAACTTCACAGCAAACATAAACATAGCCAAAGCCTTGCAGACAAACAAAAATTACGCGAAGCGAAATGTAGTGTAAGGAGGGCTATGCGAGAGGCTTTCAATGAATTCGAAAGTAAAGTTCTATGTACTGACTTGGCAGAAAATCCTAAGAAATTTTGGTCCTATGTCAAAGCGGTAGGTGGATCAAAACAAAATGTCCAGACACTCTGTGACCAAAATGGTACTGAAACAGAGGATGACAGACTAAAGGCCAAAATACTAAATGTCTTCTTCCAAAGCTGTTTCACAGAGGAAGACTGCACTGTGCTTCCTTCTCTTGAAGTCGCACAGTTGACAAAATGGTAGATATCGAAATAGACGACAGAGGGATAGAGAAACAATTAAAATCGCTCAAAAGAGGAAAGGCCTCTGGTCCTGATGGGATACCAGTTTGATTTTACACAGAATACGCGAAGGAACTTGCCACCTTCTTGCAGCGGTGTACCGTAGGTCTCTAGAAGAGCGAAGCGTTCCAAAGGATTGGAAAAGGGCACAGGTCATCCCCGTTTTCAAGAAGGGACGTCGAACAGATGTGCAGAACTATAGACCTATATCTCTAACGTTGATCAGTTGTAGAATTTTGGAACACGTATTATGTTCGAGTATAATGACTTTTCTGGAGACTAGAAATCTACTCTGTAGGAATCAGCATGGGTTTCGAAAAAGACGGCCGTGTGAAACCCAGCTCGCGCTATTCGTCCACGAGACTCAGAGGGCCTTAGACACGGGTTCACAAGTAGATGCCGTGTTTCTTGACTTCCGCAAGGCGTTTGACACAGTTCCCCACAGTCGTTTAATGAACAAAGTAAGAGCATACGGACTATCAGGTCAGTTGTGTGCTTGGATCGAGGAGTTCCTAGATAACAGAACGCAGCATGTCATTCTCAATGGAGAGAAGTCTTCCGAAGTAAGAGTGATTTCAGGTGTGCCGCAGGGGAGTGTCATAGGACCGTTGCTATTCACAATATTCATAAATGACCTGGTGGATGACATCGGAAAGTCTCTGAGGCTTTTTGCAGATGATGCTGTGGTGTATCGAGAGGTTGCAACAATGGAAAATTGTACTGATATGCAGGAGGATCTGCAGCGAACTGACGCATGGTGCACGGAATGGCAATTGAATCTCAATGTAGACAAGTGTAATGTGATGCGAATGTATAGAAAGATAGGTCCCTTATCATTTAGCTACAAAATAGCAGGTCAGCAACTGGAAGCAGTTAATTCCATAAATTATCTGGGGGTACGCATTAGGAGTGATTTAAAATGGAATGTTCATATAAAGTTGATCGTCGGTAAAGCAGATGCCAGACTGAGATTCATTGGAAGAATCCTAAGGAAATGCAATCCGACAACAAAGGAAGTAGGTTACAGTACGCTTGTTCGCCCACTGCTTGAATACTGCTCAGCAGTGTGGGATCCACACCAGATAGGTTTGATAGAAGAGAGAGAGAAGATACAACGGAGAGCAGCGCGCTTCGTTGCAGGATCATTTAGTAATCGCGAAAGCGTTACGGAGATGATAGATAACCTACAGTGGAAGACTCTGCAGGAGAGACGCTCCGTAGCTTTGCATGGGCTTTTGTTGAAGTTTCGAGAACATACCTTCACCGAAGAGTCAAACAGTGTATTGCTCCCTCCTACTTATATTTCGCGAAGAGACCACGAGGATAAAATCAGAGAGATTAGAGCCCACACAGAAGCATACCGAGAATCCTTCTTTCCACGTACAATACGAGACTGGAATAGAAGGGAGAACCGATAGAGGTACTCAGGGTACCCTCCGCCACACACCGTTAGGCGGCTTGCGGAGTACGGATGTAGATGTAGATACTGACACGTTCCATGACCTTGAAGATTTGCTCCTCAATTTGGGCCTACGGAACTTGACATGCGCAGAGAAAGAGGGTAACAGAAGATATATTGAATTTAATTTATGAAAGGAGAAAATACAAAAATGCAGTAAATTAAGCCGGCAAAAAGAAATACTAATGTCTCAAAATGAGATCGACAGGAAGTGCAAAATGGCTAAGCAGGGATATCTAGAGGACAAACGTAAGGATGTAGAGGCGCATATCACTAGGGGTAAGATAGATACTGCCTACAGGAAAATTAAAGAGACCTTTAGAGAAACGAGATTCACTTGTATGCATATCAAGAGCTCAGATGGAAACCCTGTTATCAGCAAAGAAGGGAATGCAGAAAGGTGGAAGGTGTATATAGAGGATCTATACAAGGGCAGTGTACTTCAGGACAATATAATGGAAATGGAAGAGGATGTAGATGAAGATGAAATGGGAGATGACATACTGCGTGAAGAGTTTGACAGAGCACTGAAAGACCTTAATCGAAACAAGATCCCGGGAGTAGGCAACATTCCATTAGAACTACTGACAGCCTTGGGAGACCCAACTCTGACAGAACGTTACCGTCTGATGAGCAAGATGCATGAGACAGCCGAAATACCGTCAGACTTCAAGAAGAATGAAATAATTCCAATTTCAAAGAAAGCAGGTGTTGACAGATGTGAAAATTAGCGAACTATCAGTTTAATAAGTCACAGCTGCAAAATACTAACGCAAATTCTTCACAGACGAATGGAAAAAATGGTAGAAGCCGACCTCAATGAAGACCAGTTAGGATTCCGTAGAAATACTGGATCATGTGAGGCAATACTGACCCTACGACTTACCTTATTAAGTAGATTAAGGAAAGGCAAACCTACGTTTCTAACATTTGTAGACTTAGAGAAATCTTTTGACAATGTTGACTGGAATACTCTCTTTCAAATTCTGAAGGTGGCAGGGGTAAAATACAGGGAGCGAATTCAATTTACAATTTGTACAGAAAGCAGGTGGCAGTTATAAGAGTCAAGGGATATGAAATTGAAGCAGTGGTTGGGAAGGGAATGAGACAGGGTTGTAGACTATCCCCAATGTTATTCAATCTGTTTATTGAGCAAGCAGTAAAGGAAACAAAAGAAAAATTCTGAGTAGAAATTAAAATCCATGGATAAGAAACTAAAACCTTGAGATTTGCCGATGACTTTGTAATTCAGAGACAGCAAAGAACCTAGAAGAGTAGCTGAACAGAATGAAGTGTCCTGAAGGGATGATATAAGATCAGCATCAATAAAAGCAAAACGAGGATAATGGAATGTAGTCGAATTAAGGTGGGTGATGCTGAGGGAATTAGATTAGGAAATGAGACATTTAAAGTAGTAAAGGAGTTTTGCTATTTAGGGAGCAAAATAACTGATGACGGTCGAAGTAGAGAGGATATAAAATGTAGACTGTCAATATTAAGAAAAGTGTTTCTAAAGAAGAAAAATTTGCTAACATCGAGTATAGCTTTAGGTATCAGGAAGTCTTTTCTCCGAGTATTTGTATGCAGTGTAGCCACGTATGGAGGTGAATAATGGACAATAAATAGTTTGAACATGAAGAGAATAGAAGCTTTCGAAATGTGGTGCTACAGAAGAATGCTGAAGATTAGATGGGTAGATCACATAACTAATGTGGAGGTATTGAATAGGATACGGGAGAAGAGAACTTTGTGGCACAACTTGACTAGAAGATGGGGTCGGATGGTAGGACACGTTCTGAGGCATTAAGGGATCACGAATTTAATATTGGAGGGCAGCGTGGAGGGTAAAAATCGAGGAGGGAGTCCAGGAGATGAATACACTAAGCAGATTCACAAGGATGTAGCTTGCAGTGGGTACTGGGAGATGAAGCTTCCAGACGATACAGTAGCATGGAGAGCTGCATCAAACCTGTCTGCGGCCTGAAGACAACAACAACAACAACAAGGTATTTGTGTGATGTGTAACCTTCAACAGAAGTGGGGCAGACAAGAGGGTTAGATTATATGTACTTTCCATTGAAATTGATCCATAATGGGGAGATACTCAATGGGAAAATAATATGCTAATTTACTATCCACAGACCGCAAATGGACTGATCATGAACGAGGAATGAAAATTTAGTCACACTTCTGATTGTACACGTATTATTTGACCCCCCCCCCCCCTCTCTCTCTCTCTCTCTCTCTCTCTCTCTCTCTCTCTCTCTCTCTCTCTCTCTCTCTCTCTCTCTCTCTCTCTCTCTAACACACACACACCCACCCACCCACACACACACACACACACACACACACACACACACACACACACACACACACACACACACTCTCTCTCAATCGCGCGCGCGCGCTAGTTCTAATAAATAATTCAATTCATTAATGGTGTCGGAAGAGATGGTTAGCAAGAAATCCTTTAGGCTCCTCGTAAACTGAAATCTGTCAGTAGTAAAGCTTTTTGTGGCTGCCGGCAAGTTATTGAAAACATCGTTCTCCTTAATGATGGAGACTTTCTTGCACCAAAGTAATTAACTTACCAATTTTTGTGGAGATTATTCACTTCTAGTTATGACTTCATGAAATGAGCTGTTGATTTGAAAATATTCATTTGTTTTTAAACACAATATTCACGGGGAGAACGTATCTTCCATCTCCACCATGTTAACTGATCTATTTATATGATCCTTATTCTAAGTTGTGTTATATTAACGGTAAAACACAAAACATTACTTACATGCATTTCCACTGTTTTCCAACAAGCTGACAATTTTTCATGAATAATATATTAATACTGAAATTTTTAGAAAAATTTTGAAAGAGAGGTTTTGCAGGCAAATTTCAAAAATAAAAAGACCATAGTGTTCATTATAATACAACTTCTCCATGGTTTTTAATTCCTACTCCGAAGTTTTCTTTTGTTTTCTTTACTGCTTGCTCAGCAAACAGATTGAATAACATCGGAGATAGGCTACAACCCTGTCTCGCTCCCTTCCCAACCACTGCTTCCCTTTCATATCCCTCGACTCTTCATGCCCTCGAGTAAGAAAACTGACCGTTAGAATTCCATGGTTCTGGGATAAATGGTTTGAGAGGAAAGGTACATTTTGTTAGAAAAGTTACGGAAAATTTAAAGTTGCATTGCACTTAACGTCGTACATGCACTCATTTAAATTCATCGTTTCTTTCACTTTCCAATAGTATGCATGCTGTACAAGAACATAACATTTGTTTCATGATATTTACTTTTTTATTTCTTGCAAGTCTTCTAGAACTTCTCTCGAAAACTTTGTGGGTAGATCTTGGCATTTGTTTTGTTCAGAAACGTTATTACTGTAGCAAACAACTGACTACGAGACAAGAAAAAATGTATTCAATAGGTGAAAGCTCAAAAACTACGGGTAAAATGTCCCTAGGCTTATCATCTCAAAGAAGAGATGGCACAGAGAAACAAGTGGGCATGTCTTACATAGCAAGCTGCCATTTAAACCGACATTTTAGTACCTTCAAATAAGGATTTGGAATACAATACTTTCATATTCGCACTAAGTGTAAATCAAACTGGTACAGTCACCAATAAACAAAATTATTTTCATTGTTTTCGGGGTTCCTTTTGCCTTTCGGAATAAATATATTGCGAATCAGCAGTTAACATGCCTGGTTCCCCAAACAGGAGACGACTAGAAACTTCCGAAATGTGGTGGTGTAGAAGAATGCTAAAAAAGTTTTGATCGAATAGCTGATGGGGAGATACGAAATCAGATTAGGGAGCAGAGAAATTAATGGCACAAATTGACAAAAAGAAGCGATCGTGGGTAAATGTCATATTTCGATTCCACCCATCCGCTGTGACCCACGACGTTCTGCATTACTTTGATTAGTTGCATTTCGAAGGATACCAGTGGCCTTATTAAATGTTAACTGGGATTGCCTTCGTTTCTAGAGCAATTTGTAACGTTCGTTAACTATGATTTTTTTCGGAATATATCGTGATGAACTCTGGAAGGAACCACAGAACACAGCTTAAATTGTCGTTGAAGAAACGAGTAGTGATTGTATTTTTATCTTTCTTATCCGACACGTTGGGGAATCCAAGGTATAATGGGGTACACAGTTGAAAACTTTGATTAAATGTACAAAATTGATAAATAAGAGAGTTACAAATTTTTATATGAACACATTATGATGTATTAATCACAAAAATATAAGAACATTGCCATAAAATAAAACAACAATATTTTCTCACTCAAAAACAGAAATTTATATCATTTGCACGCGGCAGAATGGGGTGGTAAATACAAGTGATTACAAAAACGTATAAAATTATCGGAAATGCAGAAAATATTGGCTTGCTCGGTATTTTTTTTAGTTTAAAGTGAGTATTAATGTCAAACTACAGTTTTCATGTATCGTATCCTTTTCTTGAGGCTGTTTACAAAATTCACACACGGGGAGACACTCATCATCTTCGCTATCTATTCCTGCACAAGAAACGTGTGTCCATTTTTTGCACGTGGAACAAGCGACCCAACCTCCAACTGATTTTGAATATAACCCACCACAATATACACACTGACAGTCAGAACTTACCTCATAATCACTCTCGTTAGTATAGTATTCTTACTCCTTTCTTCCATTTATCTTCAGGCTCTTTCTCTCGTTTTTGAGTTCTTAATTTTATTCTCTTTCGCAAAAAGTTTTCTGTTTGCTCTTTCTTCTTTGTCAAAGTTTTTTTTTCTATTTCTCCCATTAATGACTTTTAACTCTTTTTTGTACGGCGAATCAGTTAAAACAACGTTGTTCCCCCTTTTCAGTCTCGCTCTTTTCTTGCTTTCGTTAACTTTTGACAAGAAAATCAGAATCTCAGGTGAAATATGAAATGAGGAGGTTGTGTTGTCAGTTGTCATCCAAGAGCACCCAAGATTAGAACAATTAGCCCCAATAACTTTGTTATTCTTAGGCGGCAGTTCATTGTAACAATTCGCTGAAACCTCGTCCCCTTGATTATCCAGCCCGTTTGAGTCGTCTTTTTCAGCTGGTGTGCTAGTTGGAGGCAATTCCAATTGTTCAGATATAATAACCCCTTCATCTGACGGCCTATCACGTCCGCTGTCAGTTGTGTGTGCCGATAGGAAGTGTGCGTCTTGAATATGGATGGGTCCGTGGGCCATATTGCAGTAGCTTCGAAACCTTTAATAGCGGTTTTCATTGTTGCGCTTTAGACGAAAGCTGAACCAAAAAGCGTTGAAATTTGAAAGATAGTTACGACTTTCCCTGCGTGGCTTCGCAGCCATTTTCGAAGCTGATCACTATAACGAGGATTTATAAAACAAACATCAAGCGGCTGAAGTCTGTGAGAGCAATGTGGTGGTGAAGAAACGCCACTCTCCCTCGCGTAGTCCATAACGTCATTGTTCGTGGTATGAGCTGAGTGGCCATCTGATATAAGGAGAACTGGGACGTGCTTTGATGTCTTAGAAAATACCACTAATTGTGGAAACCATACAAAGAATGACTCTGTGGCCATCCATGCGGTGCTGTGGACCTCAGCGCAACCTCCTGCTGTCAGTCCTAACTCAAATTCTTTCTGCTTCTTCTTTAGTGGAAAAATAATCGTAGGAGGAATGTCAGCTCCGCTTGCTGACGTACTAATGAGGATGGTTGCAGTTTCGCCCCTTTCTGCAGAGGTTGACGATCGCACTGGACGGTTCCCTTTGCAAGCTGCGATGTTCGATTGGTTTTTAGCATTAACCGAGACGCCTGTTTCATCACAATTAGTTATTTGAGAAGTCATTAGTTTGTGATTGTCAGTTACATTTGTTAGCAACGAAAAAAACCTATCGGCAGCTACTTTATTAAAATCAATGATTCTTGTACCAGATAATGCTTCGGGCTTGCGAACAAACCCGCATTTGCTTCTTCATTGTTTCGTGATGTAATAAAGATTTCGATTTGTTTTGCTCGAAATTTTCGAAAAGGTATCTGTAAAAACGTGCAAAATGGCAAAACTGTGCACCTGCCGAAATACGAGTGCGTATACTCATTTGAAAACATTTTCCTACACCGCTTCTGATACACTAGAGGTTACCGCACAGTAAACAACAATTGTAGTTGACCGTTTGCCTGCATCGTATAAAGTACGGCCAATAAAATATTTTTGTAGGGGGGACACATCATCTCATCCTAAATGGAGAGTTCATCTATACGTGTAAAAGTAACCACTTGTGCCAGAGGGAAGTGTGTTGGGAGCCTTATTGTTCCTGTTGTATATTAACATTACAGATAATATAAGTAAGCTCACATATTTCGAAAATGATGCCGATATCGACATTGAGGTAACAAAGGTCGTGTGAAGCGATATGCACATACAGGGGATAGTAAAAATGTGACCACCTATACTTGCATCTACATGGATACTCTGCAAGTCACATTTAAGTGCATGGCAGATTGTTCATCGAACCACCTTCACAAGTCTCTATTATTCCAATCTCGCATAGCACCCGGAAAGAATGATCACCTGTGTCTTTCCATACGAGCTCTGACTTCCCTTATTTTATCGTTGTGGTCGTTTCTACCTACGTAGGTCGGTGTCAACAAAATATTTTCGCATTCGGAGGAAAAAGTTGGTGATTGGAATTTCGTGAGAAGATACTGTCGCAACGAAAAACGCTTTTCTTTTAATGATGTCCAGCCCAAATCCAGTATCATTTGTGTGACACACTCTCTCATATTTCGCGATAATAGAAAACGTGCTGCCTTTCTTTGGACTTTTTCGATCTACTCCGTAAGTCCTATCTTGTAAGGATCCCACATCTTCCAGCAGTATTCTAAAAGAGGACGGAGAAGCGTAGTGTAGGCAGTCTCCTTTGTAGGTCTGTTACGTTTTATAAGTGTCGTGCCAATAAAACGCAGTCTTTGGTTAGCCTTAACCGCAACATTTTCTATGTGTTCTTTCCAATTTAAGTTGTTCGTTATTGTATAATAATAATGGCGTGTGACGAGGGCCTCCCATCGGGTAGCCCGTTCGCCTGGTGCAAGTCTTTCGATTTGACGCCACTTCGGCGACTTGCGCGTCGATGGGGATGAAATGATGATTAGTACAACACAACACCCAGTCCCTGAGCGGAGAAAATCTCCGACCCAGCCGGGAATCTAACCCGGTCTTTTAGGATTGACAGTCTGTCGTGCTGACCACTCAGCTACCGCGGGCTGACGTTAGTTATTGTAACACCTAGTTAGTTAGTTGACTTTACGGCTTTTAGATTAGACTGCAACTTCTCTGATAGTGATTCGTCCATTCTGCTTCACCAGCAATATTGCGGGATCAGTAACGACCTGATTTGCGGATATTGCGGGCGTACCTTAACTGGCTTCTGTCTTCATTGATTAGCGGCTACCTTTGAAATGGTTGTACCACTCCTTTAGCCCTGCAGTACCCATTACTTTGTCCACAAACACACGATGGTTTCAACTTGAGAATTGCCAAGCTTGGAGCCAAATGTGATGTAAAGACGTCATTTTGCTCAGAATACTAAATCCAACGTGTACCACTTGCAAGCGTTCCAAAGTAGTGGAGAAAATCAGGTATGTGTGCTAAATATGCCTGAAAACATGAGCGCATGCGCGCCCTGATACCATTGTTGATTTCAACAATTATAAAAGGTCAGATATTTTTTGAACAGCTCATGTATATAAGCCATCGCCAGTGATGTCGAAAGAGCAAGATACCCCTAACTACGGCAGTTGTATAGGTAGTTCGAATGGAGCGGTCTATTGTCTGACGTATCTCCATAACAGCTCCGAACCGAATACCCCAAAGTTCGACAAATGGTTCAAATGACTCTTAGCACTATGGGTCTTAACATCTATCGTCATCAGTCCCCTAGAACTTAGAACTACTTAAACCTAACTAACCTAAGGACATCACACAACACCCAGCCATCACGAGGCAGACAAAATCCCTGACCCCGCCGTGAATCGAACCCCAAAACCCAGACGCGGAAAACGAGAACGCTACCTTCACGTCATGAATCAAGCTGAGCTCAGAAGGGCGCAAGTCCGGGGTTGTCTCTGGCTGATACTGATCTTCGGCCTGACGTGGCTGCTTGTCCTGTTCCAGGGGTTGCCCCTCAGTCTGCAAGATCCGAGCAGTCGCAGAGGGTGGTCTTACTGGTAGTTGGGAGCTCCAACGTCAGGCGCGTAAAGGGGCCCCTTAAGGATATGGCAGCAAGAGAGGCGAAGAAAACCAATGTGCAATCCGTGTGCATACCGGGGTGGGTCATTCCAGATGTGGAAAGGGTCCTTCCGGATGCCATAAAGGGTACAGGTTGCACCCATTTGCAGGTGGTCGCTCATGTCGGCACCAATGATGTGTGTCGCTATGGATCGGAGGAAACCCTCCCTGGCTATCTGATTTGGTGAAGACTGCCAGTCTCGCTAGCCGGATGAAAGCAGAGCTCACCATCTGCAGCATCGTCGATAGGACTGACTGCTGACCTTTGGTAAAGAGCTGAGTAAAGGGTCTGAATCAGAGGCTGAGATTGTTCTGCGACCGTGTGGGCTGCAGATTCCTCGACTTGAGCCATAGGGTGGTGGGGTTTCGGGTTCCGCTGGATAGGTCAGGAGTCAACTACACGCAACAAGCGGCTACACGGGTAGCAGGGGTTGTGTGGCGTGGGCTGGGCGGTTTTTTAGGTTAGATGGCATTGGGCAAGTACAAAAAGGGCGGCAGCCTCAACGAGTTCGGGGCAAAGCAGGACATGAGGGGACCAAGCAGCAATCGGTATTGTAATGGTAAACTGTCGAAGCTGCGTTGGTAAAGTACCGGAACTTCAAGCGCTGATAGAAAGTACCGAAGCTGAAATAGTTATAGGTACAGAAAGCTGGCTGAAACCAGAGAGATATTCTGCCGAAATTTTTACAAAGGTACAGACAGGTAGAAAGGATAGATTGCATAATACCGGTGGTGGAGAGTTAGTCGCTGTTAGTAGAAGTTTATCCTGTAGTGAATTAGAAGTGGATAGTTCCTGTGAATTATTATGGGTGGAGGTTACACGCAACAGCCGAGCTAGGTTAATAATTGGCTCCTTTTACCGACCTCCCGATCCAGCAACATTAGTGGCAGAACAACTGAGAGAAAATTTGGAATACATTTCACATCAATTTTCTCAGCAAGTTATAGTCTTAGGTAGAGATTTCAATTTACCAGATATAGACTGGGACACTCAGATGTTTAGGATGGGTCGTAGGGACAGAGCATCGAATGACATTATACTGAGTGCGCTATCCGAAAATTACCTCGAGTAATTAAACAGAGAACCGACTCGTGGAGATAACATCTTGGACCTACTGATAACAAACAGACCCGAACTTTTCGACTCTGTATGTGCAGAACAGGGAATCAGTGATCATAAGGCTGTTGCAACATCCCTGAATATGGAAGTTAATAGGAATATAAAAAGAGGGAGGAAGGTTTACGTGTTTAGCAAGAGTAATAGAAGGCAGATTTCAGTCTACCTAACAGATCAAAACGAAAATTTCTGTTCTGACACTGACAATGTTGCGTATTTATGGAAAAAGTTCAAGGCAATCGTAAAATGCGTTTTAGACAGGTACGTGTAGAGTAAAACTGTGAGGGACGGGATAAACCCACCGTGGTTCAACAACAAAGTTAGGAAACTACTGCGAAAGCAAAGACAGCTTCACTCCAAGTATAAACGCAGCCAAAACCTCTCAGACAAACAGAAGCTAAACGATGTCAAAGTTAGCGTAAGGTGGGCTATGCGTGAAGCGTTCAGTGAATTCGAAAGTAAAATTCTATGTACCGACTTGACAGAATATCCTAGAAAGTTCTGGTCTCACGTTAAATCAGTAAGTGGTTGGAAACAGCATGTCCAGACACTCCGGGGTGATGATGGCATTGAAACAGAGGATGACAGGCGTAAAGCTGAAATACTAAACACCTTTTTCCAAAGATGTTTCATAGAGGAAGACCGCACTGCAGTTCCATCTCTAAATCCTAGCACAAACGAGAAAATGGCTGACATCGAAATAAGTGTCCAAGGAGTAGAAAAGCATCTGGAATCACTCAACAGAGGAAAGTCCACTGGACCTGACGGGGTACCAATTCGATTCTACACAGTACGAGAAAGAACTTGCCCTCCCTTCTAACAGCCGTGTACCGCCAGTCTCTAGGGGAACGGAAGGCTCCAAATGATTGGAAAAGAGCACAGGTAGTCCGAGTCTTCAAGAAGGGTCGTAGAGCAGATGCGCAAAACTATAGACCTATATCTCTGACGTCGATCTGTTGTAGAATTTTAGAACATGTTTTTTGCTCGAGTATCATGTAGTTTTTGGAAACCCAGAATCTACTCCGTAGGAATCAACACGGATTCCGGAAACATCCATCGTGTGAGACCCAACTCACTTTATTTGTTCATGAGACCCAGAAAATATTAGATACAGGCTCCCAGGTAGATGCTATTTTTCTCGACTTCCGGAAGGCGTTAGATTCAGTTCCGCACTGTCGCCTGATAAGTAAAGTAAGAGCCCACGGAATATCAGACCAGCTCTGTGGCTGGATTGAAGAGTTTTAACAAACAGAACACAGCATGTTGTTATCACTGGAGAGACGTCTACAGACGTTAAAATAATCTCTGGCGTGCCACAGGGGAGTGTTATGGGACCATTACTTTTCACAATATATATAAATGAGGTAGTAGATAGTGTCGGAAGTTCCATGCGGTTTTTCGCGGATGATTCTGTAGCATACACAGAAGTTGCAGCATTAGAAAATTGTAGCGAAATGCCGGAAGATCTGCAGCGGATAGGCCCTTGGTGCAGGGAGTGGCAACTGACCCTTAACATATACAAATGTAATGTATTGCGAATACATAGAAAGAAGGATCCTTTATTGTATGATTATATGATAGCGGATCAAACACTGGTCTCAGTTACTTCTGTAAAATATCTCGGAGTATGCGTGCGGAACTTTTTGAAGTGGAATGATCATATAAAATTAACTGTTGGTAAGGCGCGTACCAGGTTGAGATCCATTGCGAGAGTCCTTAGAAACTGTAGTTCATCAACAAAGGAGGTGGCTTACAAAACACTCGTTGGACCTATACTTGAGTATTGCTCATCGGTGTGGGATCCGTACCAGCAAAGAATTTTTTTTTTTCCATCAGTGAACGTAAACTACATTAAAACTTACTTATTTTGGTTGTATAACTTAAGAATTCTATAATGTATAAGTACTTCAGTAGTCGCCGCGCGGGATAGTCTCTCAAACGAAATTGCTCCCACGTCCGAGGCCTTTCAATATCACGTCTTCCATTCCGCTTGTAGTTCAGAATATTTTGGGGAAGTCTGGGACGTAGCATTCTCACCAGTCTTCACGATATTTTTGAATTTTTTAGTTTCTGTTGAAAATACTTAATTTTTCTCTAGTATCTTCATTCCTAATCATTTCTTGTTGTGCAGCTCTTCGAATTTCTTAGGAACCTCATCTCTGCCGTGTGATTTTTTTTGCTTTTTTTTAACCATGTTTTCGCTTTTATAGCATAATACAGGAACCGCGACCACGTTATAGAATTTCGGGACAATCTTTTTGTACTTTATTGCCCAATATTCAGATAATAGTGTCACAAACAGCTTAGAATTTGTGTAATTTATTTTAAGTATCAGAGTAAAAATCAGATCTTACAGCGTAGCCTAAATGAAAGATTAAGAGACCAGTTCTAAAGCAGGATTATCCAAAACTAGTTTTAAACTGACTGAGTATTTTCCTCGGAGTGCACTTATTTTCGTTTTGTTCCTAGAAATTTTAAAGTTGTATTCATTGCATATTTCGTTCAGGTGGTATATAGATCTTTGGAGGTCATTTCGTGAACGTGAATCATGTCATCTACAAACAGAAGCACAATCAGGTATTTCTCATTCGTTATCCCAATTCCTTTGTCTTGTCATAGTTCCTGCTTTCATTTATGAAGAACGAAGTCAATGTAAATACTAAAAATGCTGACTTAATCTGCTCATTTAAATGTATACCGAACGAGCTGCCGCAGTGGTTAGTACATGGTATGATGATGATGATGATGATGATGATGATGATGATGTTTGGTTTTTGGGGCGCTTAACTGCACGGTTATCAGCGCCTGTACAAAGCCCCAACCTTTACACAGTCCAGTTTCGCCACCTTCACGAATGATGATGAAATGATGGCATCACAGACACCTACTTCCCGGGCGGAGAACGCAACCCAGCCGTGAATCGAACCCGGAATCCCATCACCAGCAACGCTAGCTTCTACACGACGAGCTGTCAACTAGTACACTAGACTCGCATTCGGGAGGATGACGTTTAAATCCGCATCCGGCCATCCTGATACGTTTTCCGTAACTTTCCTGAATCGCTCCAAGCAAATGCTGGGATGATTCCTTTGAAAGGGAACGGCGGACTTCTTTTACCCTTCCCTGACGCATTGCCAACTCCTGCTCCGTCTCTAATGACCTCGACATCGATAGCACATTAAATGCAATCCTCCTTCCGTCCTTCATTTAAAGGCATAGGTTTACGCAATAAGTCGGGCGTTAAAAGTTACAAACTGCGTACTCGTCTAAGGCAGCATAATTTCATGGAGCGCAAATTATCGAGACTATATTCACCGAGCATTTGTGAAAGGCAGCACGTGGCGACTTCCAACAAACTTCACACATAATTTCGAAACTTGGCGAAACTTTTTTTCCCCTCTGACATCCCTGACAGAATGATGAAAGGAAAAAGACTTTTATCACTTCTACATTTTCGCTGTTCGTGCAGTAAAGTGTCAGCATCAGGCTTGATGTTTCACTTCATTACTTCTTTACTACTCACTTTATTCGCAACACATTTGTCAGACAGTATCCACATACGTCGCCAAATGTACCTGAAAATTATAGAATTGTACAACACCTAGTTCAGTACATAAATATTGAGACGTTTTCGAAAAACTAGCTTCTCTTACAACAGAGCGTCTTCAACTGCAAAGGGTTATGTTTCTTCAGGTCAAGTTTTTAACACATTAACTGATACGGAATGTGAACGAACTTCTGAAGGTGTTTTACAAATGGGACTTCCAGTTTTCAGACAGCAATTTGGAGGGGAGAAGGGGGCCGTGGTTACGCGGTCTATTTGGAACTTCAGTGTTTTCGCAAATGATCCTGTTGCCTGTAATAAAGTTCTGTTTGAAAGAAGTCACGCCTTCACAAGATTTCAGTGTAGTGCAAAGCATGACAACTTAGTTTAAATGTTCCCGAAATGTAAAATTGTTCGGTTCACAAAACGATATAACCTTATCCTACGAGTATAGTGCAGCGAGTCAAATTCGCTATCGCTCAACCCACATGAATACCTGGGTGTAAAAATTTCTAGAGATTTGAAATGGAACCGTCACATAGTCGCAGTCTTAGGGAAATACGGTGGCTGGCTGCAATTCGTTGGTAGAATTCTAGGAAAATACAATCAGTGTACAAAAGAAATTGGTTACAAATCACGCTTGCGACCCATCCCCGAATATTGCTCGAGATTCTTGGATCCTAATCAGATACAACTGCCCGGCGATACTGAATGTATACAGAGAAGGGCGGCACGAATGGTCACAGGTTTTTTGACCCGTTGGAGAATGTCACACAGTTTCTGATCAAATTGCACAGGCAGGCGCTTGGAAAGAAACGTAAAATATCCAGAGAAAGTCTACTTGGAATATTTCCGGAGGAATCCTTAACTGTTGAATATAGGCGAATGGTGGTCAATGGAGGGAATGACTGCGAATGCTCGTTCGATTTGCGTTCTCTTCCGTAGGCTGCGATGCAAACTAATCCTGGTAATATTCCCGGTGTGAGATGTAGTTGGCAGCTCTGTAAATGCTGACCGGTGAGTCGCTTAAAGCCCAGGTGAAATTAATCTCGGAGGGACACATCACGCTCCCAACCGACTAAGCATATCCCCTAAGGATCGCCTAGAGCCTGTGACTAGTGCATTGAATGTAAATACGGAAAACTGCAAAAACTCACTTTTTGAACTATTTGTAATTCCATTAACTAGTTTTGTAACCTTTACAGACTCATCTTCAAATGTTGCACACAGAATTTCCGTCTCTCTGACGTGGAGACAGGGCGACAGTAACATGGTGACATGTGTCGGAAAACCAATTATTCCACTTACTGACTAACGGGCAGTTCATGGTAGACACAGACTATCCCGTGGAAGAGCAAAGTATCGCGAGGAGACCTAATTAGAAAGTTTCTAGAACTGACGTTACATGATGAAAGTAGGAATGGAATATACTTAAACCGCCTACGTATTGTAACTGTAGGAAGCGTGAAGACCAGAAGAGACTAAGCACAGCACGCACAGAGGCTTTTAAGCAGCCACAGTTCGCACGCTCCATACGTCAGTGGAGTGGGAATAAGTCCTAATAACTGGTATACTGGCAAGTTCCATCTGTCACGCAATTCACGGTCATTTATAGACTACAAATTATAAGCTGCCTATGTTTTGTTTAAATTTGGATTACAAGAAAATGGGCGTTTTGCAAAATGTCCTACATAAGTCTCCTCTTCATCAACACCACCACCATGAGTGTTCTGCCGTAGGGCAGGTCTTCACATGTAGCTCTCCATGCAGTCCCATCATTTGTTACCCTCTTGTTTTCTCACAACTATTTTCTGTTCTTACGCTGTCCATCACCTGGTATGTTCATCGTCTTCTTCTTCTTCTTCTTCTTCTTCTTCTTCTTCTTCTTCTTGCATTCACCGTTTCCTCCATACCATCAATAAACAATCTCTTCTCATTCAGTGTCCATGCCAATTGTGTTTGCTCATCCTGCTACCTTTAAAATTTCTCTCTGTTCTCCCACTCAACACCACCTCATTTCTCACTGTGCCTGCCTATTTTATCCCCTATCAACGCACCCACATAAAAGCCTCCTGTTATGAAACGTCTCGTTGGCAATTGCTATACGTATTTTCACCTCCATATTACTTCCAATGTCGTCCATAATAGCACGTCGCAGTTATCTAAAAACACTAAATTGTTGTGTATCTTCCTGCCTAACATTATAGTTGTTCTTGCTTTTCTTGCACCTATCACCGGACATTTTGCGATTTTCTTATTATTTATCATTCCAATTTACTCACGCCTCTTGTTCAATTCTTTTAACATTTCAGTCATACTTCTTTCGCTCTCTGCCAATAACACCACATGATCCGCGAGTCTAATACATTCTGCTCTCCTAACAACAACCCGCTACCGTCTATGTCGTTTCAAACGTTTTTGAATGACATGCTCCAAATATATTTACACACTAAGGAGAATAAACGTATCCCGGAGGACTTACCCCAGCGCGATGGAAATCGATACACGTGATGTTCATTCATGCCCAATAGTACCGAACGACCTGAATTGAATTTCGCCTGATTCACATGCAACGCACATAACGCAACTGTCTAGCAGGTCTCCTTATCGCTCCTTGGTACAGTCGTTTGACTATTGAAAGTGGTTCCAACAAGTCACCACGAGAAAAAACTGTTCTGTATCGCAATAACTCAAGATGCAAAGTAATACCACGATACTACAAATATCACGGAACACCTTATCACAGATAAGACTGCCCTTAAGGCTTGTAGCTCACATTTATTACAATAGACATTTTACCACTCTCATTATTACGTCAGATAGGTAATGCACGTAGTAAATTCGTCGTATTCATGATTTACTCTTCAAAGTAACATACCGTACTTATTATTTAACACAAAATAAGATTAAAAATTAAAGGTATTCACGAGCAGCTAATTGAGAATATTTATGAACTTCAAATGACACGACGAACCGTCTCGTTCTGCATATGGATGCAAACTCAGGTCATGCAGACTAAGCAATGATTTCGTGCCTGACGGATACTAACTGCCACTCCTGATTAGGCATACAGAGAGTGATATACCTCGATTTTAGACAAAGCCAGTTTGCAAATTCCATCTTTAAATTACATATCGCAAGTATTTTTGCCGGACGCGAATTTATTGTCCCTGTAACGAACGACGAGAGATGTTGAATCTTGGTTCTTAACAAGTAACTTACGTGAATTGCCGTGAGGTAAGGCTTTGTATTGGGCAGGGATTCGAACTCGGAACTTAATCGGATAGATATCGACGCACAATCAACTGTGACATTTCGGATTTTCTCGGCAGTAGCTAGATGTTTTAACTGAAATGACGAGACGAAACATTAATTTTTTTCCTTCCCAAGACCCCAACCCGGCATCTATCGCTGTTATATTCTAGAGAAAACGAACGTTAAATATGGGTTTGTTGCACCAGCAGCGACATGTGAGCGTGTTGGAACTAGAAATAATATGACGAAGAGTTCGGTGCTCACTGGGAATACAGCTCCACACATCATATCGCTTTTGACTACACACAAAGATACGTCAGCTTCCGAATTTTTGTCCAGCTCGGCCTAACATCTTGAACTTACAGTGATCTCGCAAATAGTTCTGTGTCTCACTGGGTGTCAAAAACGTCACATATCGTTAGTGTTGACAACGAATGAAAATACATTAAACATTAAAATAATTATCCACCAGCAGATAGGTGTTCTCATGCTAGAGCTTGATAATACATAATGAAATCTATAGTGCCGGGCCAGGATTCGAACCCATTCACGCGCAGTATGTGGAGACGTTAAGGAATCTGCAGTTCTGAACAAACAACAAATAGTAGCCGTGCTGTATTCTCACGAAGGGATCAAATTCAGCGTAAAGTACGGTCTAAGTTGCATTCCCAGTTCAGAACCGATTTTATCGACATACAGAAGCTCAGATAAAATATGGACTAAATGTCCTGTGAGCCTACATAGCGTTTGTTTCGTCACTAGAAATAAATAACAAGTATAAGAAATGTTTCTACGTGTCGCCGCTCCAGTCTTTATTGTGATTCATCCTAACGTCTACTTTGTAGAAAAGGAATATCATTTTTTATGTCAATTTCAGACCACAATGTCATTATATCTTCTTCACTCGGTGTAGCCAGAAGGGAATGGAATCTGTCTCTTCTTATCTAAAATCATTGACAGAAGTTGGAATCGAACCCAGTCCATAGATATTCAAGCATATTATAAGTATGTGGCTCATTTTTCTATCGTAACGCCGTTGCACCACACTGGATGAGAATTGACACACAGGCTTCCTGTAGTAATTTGCAGCAGGTTCAGTAAATTCATTTACTTGGTTGACCGAATCACAATGAACTAGCTGCCTCGACTACCCAGTGCATAAATTCGACCGAAATGAAATCACGTACCTGCCACCTACACAGAACAGCCAACAGTGTAGGATGCACAAATTTGAAAAGGAAGTGTTTCTTTCCACTTGAGCTACTGTATTGCGCCATCTCTTTGTTGAAAACGTCGTGCAGTACAAATGTCGCATTTCATAAGTAAAGTTTTGTATTCCTAGAAACCCAAAATTTGCTTGTCAGCGGCGGGAAGAGGAGTTACCCGTTGTGCAGCATTGTAAGTTTTCACCATTGAACTATGAGCCGAAAGTATTTTTTTGCGATTTTCTTATCGATGTTTTATCTGACTGTTAGTAGCTCTTTCACAGAAGGGATAAAAACGTTACAGTCAGTGAGACTGGAAGTGCGAACCATAACAGATGCTATTTCTCAGGTCAGCGCATTACCATAGAGCTGGAGTAGAAGTACGTGTCTTAGCTTACTCTTACGAGATCGATAATGTCTAGCACTCGTAAACCGCTATTTAAAGGACGAGATTAGTTGCGATTTCCACGTGCAACGACTTTCCTGGGCTGAAAACCGTAAATTTACAATCTTTTGTTACACGTAAAGCGATAATAAATCAGATTATTCAATGGAAATGACAGGTAAAATCAAGTGAACTTTGAGGATAAATTCCGTGCACACCAGGAAGCAACTGGTCGATCACAGAGTTGCCAAACATACGTTGCCTTGTTGTCAAATCTCAGTTACAGTACCAGCAGAAAGAAGACGAACCGATGTGATCGTACAGCGGTCTGGGAAGTGACCATAGCTGGTGTCTCCAAGTCGCGGTTGCTACGGCCTGGAATACGTAATGCGTCTGATTCGCATTTCTGTAACTAGGTTTAGGGACTGGAGCGTGGTTACTAATAATACTCGGAACTGACTGAAAACTAAGCATCATATATCAGTAACTCTCACAGTTATTTTTATATTTATTTCGTAAGTGTAATAAAAACTAAGAAGCTCATTCAGAGACGTTTTCATGCCTCGCCGATAGTCGAGCAAAACAAACAAATAAAGAAAAAAAGAATGTGTGTGTGTATGATAGAGAGAGAGAGAGAGAGAGAGAGAGAGAGAGAGAGAGAGAGAGAGAGAGAAATCAAAAAGAATGAGAGAGAGTAAGAAATTGTTGTAAAGAAATTGAATCATGGTATGTAAAGAAATCTTTCATTAAAATTACACGTTACACGTCATTACGAAATATCGTATTCATGATCTATGAAACAAGAATTGATCTAATGTAATCTAATCATATCATATTGATGGCTATCCATGAAGAGTCATGAATTACCGAAATTTTTGCCAATACCAGTAATGAAATCTAAACTTGAAAATAAAAGACGACAATTTTTTTAATAAACCGGGACTCCTAACAAGACAATTTCGTCCCTGTTAACTAACCACGAAAGATGTCTGATATACCTCCATGCTCAAGTAACAAAGTGCGCATGCATTTAAAGATTAAGTGCATGATGTGAAGTTATATGACGGAGATACGAACCCAACACGTAATCGTATTGTTAATTAAGTAAAATCAAATTTACGTATCGGTTTTTCTTACCAGCTGCTAGGTGTTTGAATCTAAACTAAGGATACAAACTTTTGTACCTAAGCGACAATCTAACTACACGCCTACCGTGCATCCACAAATATAGCTTAAATATCAGTTGCTTACTCACCAACGGTAAGGTGTGTGCGTGTTTGACAAGAAATAATGACACCTATTGCGATTGTTGGCAACACATGAATAGACATTAATAGCGCACGTTGGTTTTCACTAGCGGGACGGTGTGCACGTTATAGGGCTTGAACTGAAACTATGAATATTTTTGTATTGGATCAGGATTCGGACCCACATACTTACCTTTGGAGGAGACCTAGAGAAGGTTGCAGTCTTGCGAAAAGGGACGAAATGGTTGAACTATAATGTCCCGAGAGATTGAGATCCTCGAAAGAGGAGAAACGAATTCGAATCACAGTACAGCACCAAATTTTTCAACGTCTCTAGTTCAATCAATTACAAGTAAAATAAGAGCCCCATCCTTTAAATGGCTATCGGTTCATAAAATAAAATAAAATTTTCTAATGTAAGTAAGTTTACTGGCGACTGTATTTCTGTTTACGATGACTTCCGCTATGTCATTTCCCAACGTAACCTGGCTCTGCCCAGTTGGTAATGATGGAACGTGATTTGTATTGCGAATTCTGGATTATAACGTCTTTCTTTTGAGGTTACCAGACGCAAAGTAAATCTGTTTGTGCTTCTTAAAAGTAAATGTCTGAACCCACGCATTGCTCCTGTGATAGTTCCACCAGGCCATTGTGCCCATATTTCCCAGCCCCAGGAGTGAGCTGCAACGGATGATGTGCTGAGCTTACAAAAGTAGTCACGGTGGATAAAAAGCGAGTCTATTAAATGTTTAAGTAGAAACAAGCTTCTGACGCGGAGATTATGCTATTCTCATGTCAGCAGGATGTAAAGACCCTTGTAGGCATCATAGGCTCGATGTGAAGCCATTTTGAAATGTTCACAAATTCAGATATTTTCTTAGTTCGTGAAGATCCACTGGGAAGTGTGAAGTTACCGGATAATTGGATTATTACCGTCATTATTACTATCATTTTCTTCATGCCGCTGCTGGAGCACTGTACTTGAATATCAGTTCGTGCCTTTTGGTCACTATACAAGTAGTTTCCCAAGAAGAGGTTCTTTCTCTGTCTACAGAATTCTTTTCATGTTAATATCTATGAGTAATTACTCATAGATTACATTAAAACTAAAGTAATCGATGAAGACGTTACTTGATAACAATAACGCTCTGCCTTTCTTCTATTACTTGCGCCTAGAAATGGCTGTCGAGTACTGCCAAACCAAAAGCCAAGAGATCTTACTGCCTGCCGATATACGCCGCTGGCAATTTTTCCATATGATTTGGTCGACGTGACCTGTTTCAAGTTGTGTATGACAGAGAATGTTTTAGAAAATCAATTGTTTTCCTTTGCAATAAAGAAAAAGATTTTCATTCTAAGCTATCCAAGTTCAAAATTTTTGGAATATTAGTTCCAGTTTAATATTCGCTTCTATAATGTAGGAAAGTATTTCGCACTTGCAAAACTCGGATCCGGCCCACTGACCTTACACTCAGCCGCCGGCCATAAATTCTGGCTCAGAGTGACACCAGATTAAGTAACCTAATTTAGCGAAGATTATTTGCCAGTGCTCTCTCTCACCGGAAAATACGCAGTTCTCTCATTAATTGGGCTCCATTAGTACACTGTAACAGTAATTTCTGGGTGTCTGCAATGCATACGGATTGTGGAATTTAGCGGTGCTCTCTCTTCCACTTCTTTATACAATATGACTGACCTAAACGGGCCCTTTATCGTTACAGGCCCTGAGCAGTGCTACATCATACTGACAACAGTAATGTTCTTATACTGACAATCTGACTGGTCGTTTTACCTGATTTTGTAATCATTTAAATAAGACAACATGACCTTCCAGTGGGACACATTTCGTTCTCCCTTTTCCTTCTGTGACATTTTTCCGTAATCTATTTGCCTTCCAATCAGCGAAATGCGGTAGAGTACGGCCGGTAAACGATTTACAAATCACGATTTAGTCCCGTTAAGACGGTTTCTTCAAACATTGTCGTTGCTAAAGGAATTTACTTTCGTCTTAAATCGTCTCAAGCAGCAACGTTCACAGACATCCCAAATACGTAAAAGCTCATTATCCTGGTACGAAGTTTGTAAAACAAACTTCCCACAGTTTGTGTCAGGTTGATCTTTTCGTCTAAAAGCACTGCCTAAGTATCACAAGTAGTGTCCCTGTAGCTGTGGGAATCATTGGTTAATAACGAGTTTAACACCAATGGGTATCGTATTGCTAAATATTCAAATTAATTATCAACCCAAGTCTGAGTTTATCCGCAGACTGTAGCGATTTTATAATACTGAAGCTAGACTTTGTATCCTTGTCCTCCTTGAGTGGGCATTGGAATGCGTTTGCACACACGAACACAACACTATGAATACTTCGAACGCCATAGTTAACGTTGCTCTCATAAACTACTTTTGTTATTTTAATTCTTCTAGGTGTTCAGGATGCAATATGTGTTGTAGATACAGCCTTAGAGCAAAACATTGACCGCCGAGCCGTCCACATAAGGTGGACAACACAGTCGTGCTCCTCTCAGGATACTGTGTCCGGCAGTAAGTTCGATCTGCAACATTGTAGACTGCGGCACCTCCCAGAGGAAGTCTTGAGTTCAGTCTTAGTACATTATTCTTGACTAAGGCCGTAGTCTTGAGGTAAAACGTGAGACTAGCTAATATGACGTCTGGCGACCGGAAGCAGACAACGACAAAATTTTTATCGCCCCTTTCCTCTCGGTGCTGAAGCTATGCGTGTAATTCAAGCGAATCTACAATATATTTCGCTTTGTGTCACACTGGTAATAATAGTTTGGTTCAACAATGTTTTAGCGAAAGATTTCTTTACCGAGCATCTGCCTCTGAACACCGCATGCGTCTGAGTTCTCTGGGACCCGTTTGCTGCCTACCGGCGGGGGCTGAGGCACTTCGCTGCCTTCTGCCGACAACATCTGCTCCACTCCACACTCTCAACCATGTAAAATGCTTTAATGTTGTTGAGTAGTGACCCATAAAATCTGTCTACGATTTGTGTTTCACTCTTGATAGCAAAGGAGGCACAAAACCGTTTTTATTTGATGATTATTTTATTACATTAGAATGCAGTACATCAATGTGACACAGAATTAATTTCATTGTTTCTGATCCAGTGCGCTATAATTAAAGCGTCCCATTCTGTTCTTTTCCTTGCACAGGAGATTCTTCAAATAATTTGTTATTGTCATGGATTCATATGTGTTACTCAAGGCACAGGGAGTAAATGCAATGTAATGTTTGGTTTCTTTCTTTGATTTTCTATGGTAAATGGATGAAAAAGATTGCGTCAATTCCTATCAGAACCTGCTCTATAGCTACTAAGGCAAATTACTTCTTTTGAGGTCCATAAATTAATTAATGGAGAAGTGAACGCTGTTCACAAATGATATTTAGAATATTCAATTGGATTTAAGGCGACAAAACTGCCACATTTGAAGCTACCCAGAGAAAAAGCAAGTTGCTAGAGACACTGTCAGCACATGTCTGCAGGAAAGTTTAGCATAGAGTAATCAAGAGGCTCATTTCCTTCATACTTATCACCCTGGAATGTGAGTCTTAAGTGAAGAACAATATTGAAATTCGTATCGTTGATGATCGATTCGAATTTCTTCAGAGACGCTGGTATTGCGAAGCAGCTTGGAAGTCAGAACGCCATGATCTATGACGATTAACACAACGTACTGAGTCGAGCTACCAAGAAGATTTGATGTGTAAAGGTTTTCTTCCGATTTCGATACAGAATTTTTTCTGGAAATTCGCAGCTCCTTAAAAAAAAAAGCTCGCACACGATGGTCCCTACCTCAGTTGGAACTGACGACTGATTGAGCCGTTCTGACACGAGACATGGGCGGTACCACCGGGTTACAGACACACTGCTACCTTTGCACCACTCTCATCATGGTATTGGTCGCTCAGCCTCATAACGCATCATGAAAGATAATAAAAGTTGCCACTTATGTGAAGAATAGCATTTCTTTAGCCAAAAAATTGAATTTTCTGCCTCAGTATCTTAGTTTACGTAAGGATTATACAGCATGAGCCATTCAAATGGAAAGGTAATATCAAGTAAATTTAGTGAGCCAATTCAGTACCATAGGCGGAAGTGATTGCATTGTCACAGTGTTGCCTAATGTTTGTGACGATGTTGCCAAATCTCAGGTGTGCTAGGAACAGCTGTGTAGCGGTATGCGTGGAGAATCCCCTGCTCGTGTCTTACGGGGATATGGAGAGGAACCGCAGGGTTTGGTTAGGATGCAGCGTTTTCTCCTAGCAGTTGTGTCAAACATTAAGGTGTATAATCTTCCATCACGATTACAGTTTCCTACAAAATATATACAAATAAAACACTTACCTTGTTTCTTTCCGACAAAAGATTATTTCAGTACGATAAAAAGTTTTTGGAAATCTCTTATGCCCACCTGTCACCAAAGTAAGATAAACACTTTGCACCTCGAAATCGATTGCATGTATGTGCAGTCTTGTGATGCTTAAATAACGCTCAAAGGACATTTAGTCCATATTTTATCTGAGCTTCTGTATGTCGATAAAATCGGTTCTGAACTGGGAATGCAACTTAGACCGTACTTAACGCTCAATTTGATCCCTTCGTGAGAATACAGCACGGCTACTATTTGTTGTTTGTTCAGAACTGCAGATTCCTCAACATCTCCACATACTGCGCGTGAATGGGTTCGAATCCTGGCCCGGCACTATAGATTTCATTATGTATTATCAAGCTCTAGCATGAGAACACCTATCTGCTGGTGGATAATTATTTTAATGTTTAATGTATTTTCATTCGTTGTCAACACTAACGATATGTGACGTTTTGACACCCAGTGAGACACAGGACTATTTGCGAGATCACTGTAAGTTCAAGATGTTAGGCCGAGCTGGACAAAAATTCGGAAGCTGACGTATCTCTGTGTGTAGTCAAAAGCGATATGATGTGTGGAGCTGTATTCCCAGTGAGCACTGAACTCTTCGTCATATTATTTCTAGTTCCAACACGCTCACATGTCGCTGCTGGTGCAACAAACCCATATTTAACGTTCGTTTTCTCTAGAATATAACAGCGATAGATGCCGGTTTGGAGTCTTGGGAAGGAAAAAAATGTATGTTTCGTCTCGTCATTTCAGTTAAAACATCTAGCTACTGCCGAGAAAATCCGAAATGTCACAGTTGATTGTGCGTCGATATCTATTCGATTAAGTTCTGAGTTCGAATCCCTGCCCAGTACAAAGCCTTACCTCACGGCAATTCAAGTAAGTTACTTGTTAAGAACCAAGATTCAACATCTCTCGTCGTTCGTTAACAGGGACAATAGGTGCTGGGTAGGAATTCGCGTCCGGCAAAAATACTTGCGCTATGTAATTTAAAGTTGGTATTTGCAAACTGGCTCAGTCTAAAATCGAGGTATATCACTCTCTGTATGCCTAATCACGAGTGACTGTTAGTTTCCGTCAGGCACGAAATCTTTGCTTAGTCTGCATGACCTGAGTTTGCATCCATATGCAGAACGAGACGGTTCGTCGTGTCATTTGAAGTTCATAAATATTCTCAATTAGCTGCTCGTGAATACCTTTAATTTTTAATCTTATTTTGTGTTAAATAATAAGTACGGTATGTTACTTTGAAGAGTAAATCATGAATTCGACGAATTTACAATGTGCATTACCTATCTGACGTAATAATAATGAGAGTGGTAAAATGTCAGGTATGTCATTTATTGTAATAAATGTGAGCTACAAGCCTTAAGGGCAGTCTTATCTGTGATAAGGTGTTCCGTGATATTTGTAGTATCGTGGTATTACTTTACATCTTGAGTTATTGCGATACAGAACAGTGTTTTCTTGTGGTGAGTTGTTGGAACCATTTTCAATAGTCAAAAGACTGTACCAAGGAGCGATAAGGGGACCTGCTAGACAGTTGCGTTATGTGGGTTGCATGTGAATCAGGCGAAATTCAATTCGGGCGTTAGGATAGTTTTGAGCATGACTGTACGTGTTGGGGCAAATGAATGATTAGAATTGAAGAAAAACTGAATGATTAATTCAAGACAAAGAGATTCACAAATTGATAAGTCGATAATGTGTTGGGCCACCTCTGGCAGTTACTAGGCTTGACATTGACTTATAAAGTTAGTGGATACCCTCCTGATGGATATGGTACCAAATTCAGTTCAGTTGGTTCATTACATCGCCAAAATCGCGACCTGCTTTAAAGAACCTGCCCATTGTGCTCCAAATGTTCAAAATTGGTGAGAGATATGGCTATCTTGCTGAGCAATGTATTGCCTTGCATGTACAAATACGTAGATACGATCTCCGTGTGTGGTGCGTAAATTGTCGGCAGGCACCTCACTTAGTGTCCCGAGCAGAGTTCAAGCCGCCATAGAGACAAAGGTTGGACACACTGCATATTAATGTCCACTAATAGGTGTCTGTACACTCATTGATAGGATAGTGTATTTCGAAATGTTAGCAGATAAAGCTTACGTGGGGCGAGTCGTAGAATCTCTAAAAAGAGACACTTCTGGCAACACTAGTTGAAAGTGGCCTTCAAACTAGCCGTGCTGCGCTCTCTACCTCCGGCTATTCTCGTGGCCGTCAGAGCGGCCGTAGCCGAGACGCCCCCTGGGTAAACGCTACGGACGTCTGCAGTCGCGCCTCACGATCTGTCACAAATTATGGAATGTATTCGCAGATACCAATTGTAACACGACAACGGCTATACAGTTTGCTGGAAACGTACAGGATGTTCTGAAATTCCCATCACTACCTGCTAGAATTTGTAGAGGGGACTGAATACATAATACTCATATTTTAAATTGTAACCCGTCTCCCGAGACGTACCGTATACTAGAACCATTTGAAAACATGTTGGTAAGGCTGTCACATTGACAAGTAATTTGTTACACTGTGGAATCAAAGAAATATCGTTTATGGCCCCCGCGAGCACGCAGAAGTGCCTCAACACGCCGTGGCATGGACTCTACTGATGGCTGAAGTCGCGCAGCAGGGAACTGACACCATGAAACCTGCAGAACTGCCCATAAATCCGTAACAGTAAGAGGGAGCAGAGATCTCCTCTGATCAACACTTTGCAAGGCATTCCAGATATGGTAGTTAATGCTATAAAATTTACTAGAGACGTACAGTATGTTTGGAGAGTTTGGTGGCCAGCGAAAGTGTTTAAGCTCGGAAGAGTGTTCCTGCAGCCACTCTGTAGCAATTGTGGTTGTGTGGGCCGCTCCTTTGTCCTGCTGGAATTACCCACTTCCGTCGGAATCCACAATGGACACGAATGGATGCAGGTGATTAGACAGAATGTATCTAGACGTGTCAGGGATCCCACATAACTCCGAATGCGCACGCTCTACAACGTCACAGAGCCTCCACCAGCTTGAACAGTTTCCAGCTGACATGCAGGGTCCATGGAGTCATGATGTCGTATTCATACCCATACACTTCCATACTGTATATACATTTTGAAATGAGACACGTCCAACCAGGCAATATGTTTCGAGTCATCAACAGTCCAATGTTCGTACCGATGGGCCCAAATGAGGCGTAAAGCTTTGTGCTGTGCAGCGAGCAAGGGTACACGAGTGGGCCTTCGGCTCTGAAAGCCCATGTAGATGATGTTTCCATGAATGGTTCGCATGCTGATACTTGTTGATGGTCAAGCATTGAAATTTTCAGTTATTTTCGGAAGGGTTGCACTTTCGCCACTCTGAACGATTCTCTTCAGATTCCATTCTTGCAGGATTTTTTTTCTGGCCGCAGAGATGTTGGAGATTTATTGTTTTACTGGATTGCTGATATTCAGGGTGCCCTCGTGAAATGGTCGTACAGGAAAATCCCCACTTCATCGCTACCTCGTAGATGCTGTGTCCCATCGGTCTTGCGCCAAGTATAAAACCACGTTCAAAGTCATTTAAATCTTGATAACCTGCCATTGTAGCAGCAGTAACCGATCTAACAACTACGGTAGACACATGTCTTACATAGGCGTTGCCGGCGGCAGCACCATATTAAGCCTGTTTACATATCTCTGTGTTTGAATACGCATTATTATAATAGTTTCTTTGGCATTTCAGTGTAGATGTGGCCGAGTACATCTATTGTTCTACAGTTTCACTCTTTAATAACCAAAGAATCAAAAAAATCGGTCTTCAGAGACACTGGTTTTACAGGAGGGCCTTTTCCAATTTGAAATTAGAATGATATTATTTCCTTCAGCTGCTGACGGGCGTTGATAGATATCAACGAAGACAGGTGAAAATGTGTGCCCCGACCGGAACTTGAACCAGGGATCTCCTGCTTACATGGCAGTCGATCTATCCATCTGAGCCACCGACGGCACAGAGGATAGTGAGACTACAGGAATTATCTCGCGCACGCGTCCCGCGAGACCCACTTTCTCACCTATGTATGACCACACACTACATTCGTAGCGTCCTTTCGGACATGTCCGAAAGAACAGACACCATATCCATATAAATATATTTTCCAATTCGCGTGCGCTGCGTCTACACGGGCACCACACACGCACCTGATGACGTTGAAGGCACCCTTACTCGAAGACGTTGTGCAATGGTAACGAAAAGCGTGTGGGGAGGAGTCAGACGCTGTGGACAACGATCTTGATAAACGCGACCAGCAACTCGTCCAGTACTGTGAGCTTCGCCACACAGAATACTCGTGTCGGTATATTCGGCAAAAGTGTGCTCAGAAATGATGCTCTAACACTCACAGACACATGAACGAGACTCGATCCAGGTCAGAGAGGAGACAGCCGTCAAATGACATCATAGGATCAGACGTAAGTAACCCCCCCCTCCAGTGATTATAACCCTGTTGCATACCACATTAGCGAAGGTGTATTTATACGGCTGTAGCACGGATATACCTTTCCATACATGGGCTCCTCTTCAGGATATCGTCACTCAGTTCCCTAGAAGTTTTTAACGGGAATTTTGCAACATCCTGTATCTCTCCACTAACTATACAGTTCTTTCCAGAATTAGATCCCTCTGCAGTGGAGTGTGCGCCGATATGAAATTTCCCGGCAGATTAAAACTGTGTGCGGGACCGAGATTCGAACTCGCTACCTTTGCCTTTCATGGGCAAGTGCTCTACCATCTGAGCTACCCAAACACGACTCACGCCCCGTCTAAACAGCTTTACTTCTGCAGTACCTCGTCTCCTACCTACAGCTGTTGTACCACATTCGAAATATACGGATGTATTTCAGAATTTCGGCGTAATGCTACTTCGCAGAAACATGGCTGAATTTTCCTGTACATTGTTATCATTAAAACCAAGCACCGTCTCTGTCTCCATATCAAAAAGTATTAGGTAATATTTTCATCATTTCTAGCACTATTAAAGTTGGTAGGTGTAGGAAAAAATACTACTATCATTCTGAAAATATCGTTGAGAAGCGATAGAATTCCTACAAACAAATTTAAGAAAATCATTTTGGGTACTAGGCCATGTCATTATACAACAGTGAAACAACTAAAATAACGACATTTCGACCATCATTTGAACGATCCTCTTCATAGCGAATAAATGCCACGAAATTTCAAATCAGCAGCAGCGAAATGAAAGGTCGATTTGGAAACAATTTCTATTTCTTCTTTCTTATCTTCGATTAATTTCCCAAATATCTCGTTCGTTTCGTATGTTGCTTTCTTTATACAAGGTGTTCAACATTTCTAGAGCTTGCAATTTTACCTAGTAACTCATGCATGCAAACGTCATCTAACGAGGCTACAGAGCATCAAAATACAGGCACCAGCCCCGGCGAATGTATGTAAGTAGAGTGTGATGCCGTGATTATTTATCAATTTGATCATGTATCATGTTCCGGAAGTTACAAGGGAATATCGTTATCATACCTCTGACGGCGGAATACAAGTACTGGTACTGTTGTTGCTAACTTTCATAGGTGGTAGTATGGATCAAAGTAAGAAAAAAATGTCCGGTAAACATGGGCTACAAAATGCATACCTGAGGCGCTATGAGCACTTGTTCAACAGTGGAGATATGTTTTATGCTAGCGAAGATGAACAAGTCCTCACAGCTCTTAAGGTATGCATTTTACAGCCCATACTACCACCTCTGAAAGTTTCCTGCCCTACATCTTAGCTGCAACACTACCGGTACATACTGTCACACGTAACAGGAATGTCTTCTCTTCCAATTTTTCGTTATAGGGACATAACCTCAAATTTATCCATCTCCATCATCATAGAAAATTGCTAACATCTTCATTGGATCTCCCTGTGTACACACATTTTACAGACTACAGCGCCTGTAACTTTGATACTCTGTAGCCTCGCTGGATGACGTTTCCAGACATCGATTCCCAGGTAGGTCCCCTCTACAAACGCGATAAGTGTGTCGCACGACGTGTGAAACTTTCTGTATGCAAACTCACTCTCTCTCTCCCTCCTCAACTATCAACTACCAGCTTTCTTATAAGTCTTACATCTGCTGGCTGATTTTTGGCAGAGCTCTAGATAACATGCCGCTCACTGTATTTTATCGCTGGTTGCATCTTAAATTCAAACTATATTTTGGTCAAAACTGTGAAAAGTTATTTTCTACATCTATAGATGTTATAAAGATGGGTTGAATTTCTTCAACCGATCTCTAGCGGCTAGTGTGTTCGATTTTCCTATAGCTCGTCTCCTCTAATGTGTTCCATTCCTCTGTAAATATTTTGGATCAGTATTTTCAGCCAGGACGTATGAAAGAGATGGTTCGGTAGTATTCACAATTATCACTATTTGCCATATTTGGTGTTATTTTTTTCGTTTATTCTGAAGATTTAGCAGCATATCAGCGAGCATAGATGTTGAGCAGTGAAGCAGCAAACGCCGACAGAGTGAGTCCTCGCCGATGCTGATAGAGCCCTCTGGTAGCGAAGCTCTGCACTACAGGCAACGAAGTGTGTGAGGTACTAGTAGCGACACGTAGCAGCGAAGTGATGAACCGCAAAATGGCCGCGAATATTGAGTGACTTAAATGTCTAGTTGCTGTTTATTTCTTCCTTTACACTGTTATTACAAAACAGACTACAGCATCACTGCTCGGTTTGTCTGTTACCGTATTTTTGTGTATTTCACACATTACAAAATAATTCTGTTCTCGTAACATATAATGCAAACTACATCTCGAGCGACATTAATGTATGCAGCATGTTACATTCATCATTCCCTCTTCGTAATTTAGTATTACTAATAGTTTTGTCCACAGTTTTAAGCATTAAAAATGGATATGTGGCTCGGAACAGGGCTACTGTTATATTAAATGTTAACAAAATAATCGCACGGTATAGTGAGTTAAAGAATATTGAACAGCAACGAGAACTGTAAGTAAGTTTATGCAATGCAACGTTAGTGATATAATAGTACAACAGTAATAGACGTTTGTCATCCATTTTTCCTATTTTACAGTTTCACTCATTACTGATGGCAAATGCCTTGCAGAGAAGGTAACATTCTGCATCTTCGGCTAAGGCCTTTACAATCTCTTTCATTCAACCAGACTTAACTCATAGAAGTAGTAACATAATTTCTTTTCTGATCCAAAAGATACTTTTACATAAAGTAGAGGCAGAGAGGTTGTCATATAACTATTAATCGAAATATTATATCAAATATATGGGCTTGTTAGTGAAATCCCCAAGAAATTCCTCTTGTTAACGTTAAGTATTATCTGTTTGATTCAGCATTCAGCTCACATAAAATCACGAGAAATATAAAAATAACACAGCGTTGGCTTGTGATTTGCTATTGATGTAATATTTTTTATTTTCTTATGACGTTGAAATAATTATTGCTTTTTCAGCACTGAGAATGTGTGAAATACAGTATGTAATATATGAATCAGTATGATAACCTTTTTTTTGAATATTCACTGGTAACTACAGGAAAATGGCACATGTTTGGGTATTAACCTCAGCAGTATTCAGTACACGAAGGAAAACAAAATCTTTTTTTTTTTTTTTTGTAAGGGTTTTATTTCATAGTTGTAATCCTACAAATATACCAAGCAGTTTCTTTTGATAGTGAGATATATTAAATACCTTAAAATATATGTAGATGAAGTCTGGTGAAGAAAGTGTGCGAATTAAAATTTTAAATGTTTGTAGCAGCATAATCAGGTACAGTTTGTAGTGTGGGAGTGAGCTCCACGTGGGATCCAAAGCACGGACCCCACGGGGGTGCCTAACATGCGCCACACGCCAAGGCAGAGGTGGAGGCTAGTGTTCGGAAGTCTGAAAATTCCAGCGCCGGCCGTGGATTGAACCCCGTCCCGGCTGGGGCGAATAGCCCCAGCCGAGGCGCTGGAACGTTTCAGACCCCCTTACCACTAGACCACCGGGGACCCCGGCTGTTTCCTGCTCTGGAGTCCAGCTAGTGGTCGTGCACTTCCTGCTGTCCTCCGTGTTTACACCAAGGCAGCAGTGGCGTGGTGTAACAGGAAGTGTTTACCTGCGTCCGCTGGATGTCCACTTAGTGTGGGACTTATTTACCCGGCTGACGTTCGTGTCGCTATAAAGTCCTTAGTTGAGTTACAATTATTTCCAGAGACCGAAATCTGCCTATGCAGTTCCACACAGTCGCGTCTCACTATTTGAACCTCTGTAATTCGATCGTGTTGTCAAGACCCATGTAAGAACTTCTGTTTACCGAAGAAACCTCCTGTGTTCGGTACATTCCATAAACGGAAGCGACTGTCATAACAGACAGCCCCGTAAACATTTCGTAATGAAGTGCCAGCCGGTACGTAATACTCGATATCTGGAATTGTTTTATCGGTTATTAAGATAATCGTTTCATCTCTAAACACTTTGAAAAATTTACGTGTTTTCTCAATAAAGCATAAGCACAGTACATAGATCCGCCGTGAAAATGACATCGAAGAAGTACAAGTGTTCGAGTGCCACAGAAAAGAAGTTTGTCCTTGAAGGTGTGGAACGAAGAGCAGTACAAAAGTAAGATGTCACGTTTCGGGATTCCCTCATACTCGCTGTAGACACTCCAGAAGCAGGAAAATAAGTTTGATGATGTCTCATGAGGAGCGAGGAATAAATTCACTCTCATATAACTACTGTACGAGATGCCTCGCCGCCTCTTAAAGGGTGTCATGGGCTTCCGCGGCCGTGAGTCAACGTGGTGTTTCTGGCCACATACATTTTAGCTGCGGTTTCTCCGACCTGCAAAGGAAGCCGCGACAATGGGGAGGCTCTGCCTGTTGTTTTGTAATAAGATCGCCCCTCCCCATTTTATCTAGGCTTAAGGCTGTGCATAGCCGTGTTTAAAAAAATATTATTTTTTACATTTTCTGTTCTACAACATTACTTCTGTCTTATTTTACGAACTTTTCGTACGAATGACGTAAATTTTAAACTCCTTAAATCCACCAAGTCATTATGTATTCTTAAAATATCTTTTAACTCCTTTTCAACACGGATTTATTTTTAATCTCTTTCACTGAAGAGGCTAACCGACGGATTACATTTTTTTAAATTTCAGGTATTGATTTTATTACATTCTCCTTTAGCATACTGATCAGAAATTGTAGGTTCAGATACCTTTGCCTGATTGAGTATCGTTTGCTATGCCAAACTTCGACAGTATTCATGGTCCTGTGCATCGAATTGATGACGGTAGATAGCTGACCGAAATCACTTCGAAATAAATTCTCTGAACGCAGATGTGTTAGCTATCGAGGTGTTACCTAACGCAACTGAAGACAAGTTAAGAATGAATTTATTTCGATATAATTTCGGTCGACTGTCTGTCTTCACCAATTCCACATTTCAGATGGTGTACTAGGATTTTCCATCTATTGACTGACTATATAGTCTACGAATTCATGACCTTTTCGTCACCGGGCATTTACTACGCTGTTACCATCCATGCATCATCAAGGCAGTCTGGTGGAAGATGTGCTCTACAGCATACATGCGGCAAGACAATCGAACTACTTCTTCATCCCTGTATTTCTCCACTAATCCATTGCAGTTAATATCCATCTGACAACTTGGTTTTAGTTGTATATTGGCCACTGGTCAATCTCTCTTCATTGTAAATATAAATACGCATTGTCACCATATATCACCAGCATAACGTTTAATACAGATGTACATTATAAAGATCTTCACTTAAAAATACAGCATACTTTGCTCTGAAACAATTTTTTGGATTTTTGTGCTTATAACACGACGGCGTGCTGAGAAGATAATGACTCGGTCTGTTTTATTTGATGAAGTCAGTAACATTCTACATCTTTACTTTGGATATCTGCAGCCCTCTGATTTTGCGTAAGGAGCGTTTTGTAACAAGTGTTTATCCTTATTTTGGATAGTTACCTCTCTTATCTGAGTGACTATGTTGGTGGGTGAGAAAGAGCTCACAAAACTAAAAGAACGAATTCGAAGACTTCGTCCGCATGTGGAGCACACTCTCCTTGAGCACGGCAGTGCCAAACTACACACGATCGCTGCGGCATCTGCAGCAAGCCGACGTCCTTGCACTGCCGTCGATCATCCTACACACAGTCTCGATTTTCGTCTATCGCAAAACTAAGAAAACCTTTGAGCACTTCAGTTGTTTGAAGCGGTGCAAGCAGAGGTAAGGTTGTGGCTCTGTTAACATAGTCAAACAGTACACTGTGACGGTGTCAACAAAATAGTATCTAGTTGGGGAAATTTTGCTGGTTCCGAGGGTGAGTGTCTTGAGAAATAAATTTATAGACGTGAAGAATACAATGTAGAATGTTAATGAAGTTTGTTTTATTTAAAAAGCTTTGAGAGTTTTCACGTAAAACATCTGTCGACATTACTTTTCAGTGCGTCCTCGTACGGTGGATGTCTGAGAAAATAAATACATTGATTAAAATAAGTGGTGACATGAGTGCTGTTAAGAGCACTAGGTTCAAAAAATTTTAACTGTATGCCAATTGCAGATTAATTTTAATGGCAGCTAGCGCGATTATATGAGTGGAGTATTAAATTTAATGGTGAGCATTTATGTAATTTTTAAGCATTGTCATTCTTCCTCTCTTAAGTACCTCGTCCTCCAGTAACACTGCCGATCGATAGCATGATCTGTTGTCCGTCCATGGTTTTTCAGAACATTGATTCAGTGCTGAACCCAAACTGCTGGTTTGAGTTATTTAGCCAGGTTAATCCTATGCGTCGTGGATCACATATTCCATTAATCTTTCAAAAAATGGTTCATATGGCTCTGAGCACTATGGGACTTAACATCGGAGCTCATCAGTCCCCTAGAACCTACAACTACTTAAACCTAAGTAACCTAAGGACATCACACACACCCATTTCCGGAGCAGGATTCGAACCTGCGACCGTAGCGGTCGCACGGTTCCAGACTGAAGTGCCTAGAAACGCTCGTCCAGACTGCCGGCCATTAATGTTTCCTTGAATTATTAATTTCAACAGGTTTTATTTGTTGTTGCGGAATTGCGCTACCAAAACAATCGAGTTCTGCTCTCTGGATGCTGTTGAGAATTTCTACATTTTCGTACCGCCGTACTTTTGACTAAATCTGTCGATGGTATCCTTAATATTTTTCCATACGATCGCATTTCAAATGCCTAATACAGTCCATGACTCAGCTCCATAGAGTAGGACACCGAACGTGTAACATCGAAGTAGTAGAGTGCGAATCCTAATGACTGCTCTGAAGGTTCTCAGCAGTCGCTACGGACTAAATGACTTCAGGGGACTCGGTTCATTGGCTACAAGTCTTTTAGTAATTCTGGAGATTTTCCTTTGGACTAAGTGCGAGGTAGTCCCTCGTTGCTTAGATCGTGCAGTTTTCAGACCGTTTGTGTTACTATGGCTACACTACTAACTGTGTGTCGACCACCGTATCAGTAGATATAATGAAACGGCGGCACTCTTTCGTTATGTCTTACAAGGAGATTTCTCCAGGGGTAGGATCGACTTTCTGTAACCATCTATACGGTTATGTAGGTTAAGCACCCAAGTATCACACAGTGCAGCCATTCATCCTGGTGGGTAGACGTTTTCGAGGAACTGACGAGAAAAGAAATTCGGAATTTTGTGTGAGACTCAATAACGTGAAGAAAGCCGAATGACCTAGGTAGGTTGTGAGGGTATTGGAAAGGATACTAGCTTCACATGCATGAGGTTGTGGGTTCGAATCTCACCAGATGAAGAAATCTATGCTAGGTGTTTATCGAAGTGATATTGATAATCATTTTCATTCAACTGATGTAAATATATTTTTTTTATTTCCGCTCCTCGGTCACGTGATTCAATAGTGATATGAACTTCTTCATTTGGTCTAATTTTTCTTCTTATCATCCATTTTCCACTGGAAATATTTGTTCGTGAACTTTTAATTATCTTCATGTACTAATTCCGATTTAATTTCTCCTATTTTTATGGCCCTGTGTTTTCGTTATTGTGTTCATTATATCGATTTCTCACATTGCTTGAATTTTGTTTTACTTAGAAAACCTTCTCTCATTCATATCATCATCTACCATACATTTCCATAGTACACAAAGAATTTAGGTAATGTTTTAAATATTTGTATGTCGATTACCATGCAGAAAAAGGCACGTCTTGTAATGAAAAATACGTTTTTCACGTTAATGCACAGTCAATATAAATAGATTATTTCGTCTTTTGTTTTTTTAATTAATTTATCGGAGTTTTGAAGTAATTGAATAGTCAAACAGATAGGTACAATATACACATTCACAAAAATTCCGATTGGAAGAAGAATGATGCAAAGAAAAATGAAACAAATGGAAAAGTTCATACGGTGATTAAAACGATGTGACAAAGGAATAGAACGAAAGAAATTACATTTAAAACAATAAATTGAGTAAAAATAGGCACCAAAGTCATTTCGATAAGGATTTAAAAAAAATTTTACTGCACCTGACGAGGCATGGTTAAGCTTCTGTCCTAACCATTATGACACGCAACAAGACTATGGAATAGGACTTCCTTAACGCTATATAGCATGACGCAAAATTCCAAACTCTTCTGCGTCAGTTACTTGCAAACGGAGGCCCACCTGGATGCAGGGTCTGATACTGGGGGGTCTTGAGTTACACTACCGCTTATTTGGTTTCAAAAAGTCGACCCCACCGCTGGGGAGCTCTCCATGTTGGTTTTAAGAGTAACAAACGGCACATTTCGAAAGAACAGTAATGTCGCAGTCCAAAAGAAGCAACTAGCGGTGGCTCCTGCAAACTTAAAAGACGGCTCTAGCAAAGGAAAAAAAAAAAAAAAAAATTACTGTAGTAAGTAACCCTGCAACGCTACACACACGTTTAACCAACAGAACAACAACGAAATAATAATAATACCAAGCAACAAACCTAGCAACCAATACAACTGGATACAGATCACAAGTATACACAACATTTCCTACCAGATGCCCAGATTTAAAATTTTTAACAGAACAACGACTAGCTGATCAGATCCGTGTAATAATCAGAATTAGAAAACATCAAACAACGAGAACAACAAATACTGGAACAAAATAATGCCCAATCAGAAGAAGAAGAAAATAATACAGTAATGGACTCACACATCCCAGAGCAAACAAACAAAGAACAACACGCATCAATTAAACAATCAGAGGAAAACGAAATCTTAAGACTGCCACCAGAACAAGTACAAATAGAACACGAAGTGACACACATGTTAGATATAAAAGAAAAATTTCAGCTGACATATATAGAATACAAAGACACAAATACAGACATTAGACCATTCTTGCATACACCGCCAAATAACCCACAAGTCGAAACAACAATAAAAACTATCAACACAATCATACACAACAAAATAAATGGAAACACAACTATGGGAGAGTTACAACTACTGGTTTAAATAGGAGCACTCTCTACACTAAATTTACACACTAGACAGACATCAGAACCAACCAACACACAGAAGAAACCCACAAAACCTGCATGGCAACACAGGCTACAGATCGGAATAGAAAAACTGAGAGAAGACATCAGACAGCTAACACAATTTCTAAGAAAAGAAATATCATATAAAAAACCAAAAAGGTTAGGTAAAATCTCACAACAAGAAGCGATAGAGCAATTAGATGAAAAGAAGCAGAAATTAGAAGCATTGGCCAAACGACTTAGAACATACAAAAAAAGTGAAAATAGAAGGAAACAAAACCAAACATTCAACACAAACCAAAAGAAATTTTACCAGACAATAGATAACACACGCATTAAAATAGACAATCCACCAAACATAACAGACATGGAACACTTCTGGAACAACATATGGTCAAACCCGGTACAACATAAAAGACATGCACGGTGGATACAAGCGAAAACAGAGACATAAAAGATGATACCACAAATGCCTGAAGTGATAATTTTGCAACATGAAGCGACCAAAGCAATTAATTCTACACACAATTGGAAAACCACTGGAAAAGATAAAATAGCAAATTTCTGCCTAAAGAAGTTCACGTCAACACATTCACATCTAACTAAATAATTTAACAGTTACATTGCAGACCCATACACATTCCCTGATACACATACACAAGGAATAACTTGTCTGAAACCTAAAGATCAAGCACACACAGCAAACCCAGCAAATTATGGCCCCATGACATGCCTACCAACAATATACTAAATATTAACTTCAGTCATTACACAGAAAATAACGATACATACAACACAGAACAAAATTATAAATGAAGAACAAAATGGCTGTTGCAAAGGAGCACGAGTATGTAAAGAGCACCTGATAATAGATGCAGAGGTAACATATCAAGCTAAAACTAAACAAAGGACGCTACACTACACATACATTGATTACTGAAAAGGTTTTGATAGTGTACCCCACTCATGGTTACTATAAATATTGGAAATATACAAAGTAGATCCTAAATTGATACAGTTCCTAAACATAGTAATGAAAAACGACACTTAATATCCAAACAAATTCAAATAATATCACATCACAGCCAATACAGATTAAGCGTCGAATATACTAAGGAGACTCATTAAGTCCTTTCTGGTTCTGCCTTGCTCTGAACCCACTATCCAACATGCTAAATAATACAAATTATGGATACAATATTACTGGAACATACCCACACATGGATGATCTAAAACTACTGGCAGCAACAAATCAACAACTCAACCAATTACTAAAGATAACATAAGTATTCAGCAATTATATAAATATGGCTTTTGGAACAGACAAATGTAAGAAAAATAGCATAGACAAGGGAAAACACACTAAACAAGAAGATTACATATTGGATAACCACAGCGACTGCATAGAAGCGCTGGAATAATCAGATGCCTATAAATATCTAGGATGCAGACAAAAAATAGGAATACATAAGACAAATATTAAATTTAGGAGAGTATATTTTATGTTGTACAACTTCGTGTGGTTGTCCCGTACCTCATATTGTCACATTATGACAGTTCACCTCTCCATGTAAATGGAGTGTTGCCTCGTCACTAAACACTAACTGTGGGAGAAAACAGCCATGCTCCACCTTGCCAAGAGTGAAATTACGGAACTTCACACGATGTTAGCACCCTCACGAACTGCTCGCAGTAGCTGAATTTAATATTGTTTGATGCAGAAACGTCGACGCATAGACGCCAGACGGACATCGGGGGCGTGCTGAGCTGTCGAGCTGCACGGCGAACGGATTTCTGCGGACCCCTCGTGAAACTGTGGCGGATGCGTTCGACGTCTGTATCATTCACTCGGGGACAGCCCGGCGGTTTGCCTTTATGCAAACATTCTGTTTCTCTTAACGCTAGGATGCATGGTGCCGAAAACACACGTGAATGCATATGCAGGGCCTCCAAGGCCCTGACCTAATTTAAAATTTTCCTCTTTCCACATATTCATTCTTTGGAGTTAAATTTCGTTCTGTCAAATTTTTTGTTATATCGCAAGATTCCTAAGATACAGTGACAGGATCTGGTGGGCCTGATTAACATTTCTTATATATAAAACTCTAAGAGTGAATTTTTATTAGTTACTTTCCTTTACAAACAACATATACAAATTATTTTATTAATTCACTTATAACTTGCAGTTTACATTTTAAAACACTTATTACAACCAATTTCTTCAATTATAAAAAGTTATTATTCATTGTTCACATAAAATTGCATCTTTCTTAGTTTTCAACATGTGACAAACAAGAAGCACAAAGAACGCCACTATGTTCCTTACAAAAGTTGGGTTTGCACTTAATGCATGTCATAGCACTTTTCCTGTGTTTCTTATATGGACAATAATTGCATCTTCTTTTTTTTCCTGAAACATGTAGTTGGTTTGGCAATATGACATCTTCGCATATCATCAACGATTTTCTTTGGAAGATTAGGGATCTGAATATGAAGTTCCATTAGAGGTCTTACCATTTCCTCTGCTAAACCTCTTAGGAACAAACGCCTTTTATTACTTCTTCCACTATGGTATGTCAGATGTTGGGCGGAAAATAAAATTTCAGTGGTCATTGCTGCGATGTCCATCATATTCATCCATAATGCAAATGGACATCTTCTCGTTCGTCTCTTGCAAGTGTAATAACGAATATTCTGGTCCATTTATCTACTCCACCCTTCGTAGAGTTATAGAAGTTTATTGCATCTGGTTTCTTTTTTGCATGAGTTTCATCAATGTTTCTGTCGTATTGCATTGTGCTAATGAGAACTATAGACTTCTTCTTATTGGGAAGATAACTCACCATTGTAATGACACCTATAAATGCAAACAAAGAGGAATGAATTGCTCTTGAGACAGATGGTTTCATCTCATTAGGAATTTCTGGTTTATTTTGTTTGATTGTTCCCACCACTGTAATTTGCTTCTGAAGCACACTAGTAAAGAAGTTGTCAACGGTAATATTTTTTGATGATCATTGAATGCTTTTAGCAAGATCTTTCACTACATTCAATCCAAGATTTTTCTGAAAAAATTCATGGGGCTTCCTTGTCGTGTAAACAGTTCCCTCTAAAGCATATGATCACATAACAAAAATATTTTTATGCCACACTTGGCTGGTTCAGAGGGCATATACTGGGTGAAGCTGCATCTTCCACGGATTAGGACTAGCTGTTCGTCAACTGTGAGCGAATGATTGGGATTCATTCTATTTCTACACTTGTCAAGAAATAGTTCCCATACATAGCGAACTGCTGCGTCATCTGCAGATCGAGCTTCACGGGTACGCCTGTCATCAAATCTAATCATTCTCCTTATATCCTCGAATCTATTTACTGGCAAGGTAGCCTTCTATGTAGGATTTTCCTTTTCATCCTAGAATAATTCTCTAATAAGGACATCCCAAGTCTTCTCATCACCAGAAAGCAGTAAAAGACCAAGAAAACCCACCATTCCAGGAAGCAAAACGTTTTTCCACGTAAAGCAGCCACTCTTCTGCCTTCAATATTTGTGCAGATGATCATTTCCTTGGAGATGAAATAGTCCCAGGCATCCTTAGGTTTACAGGTATTCAAACCAAGGGCTGGACTAGGTGCCTTCTTTACGATGTTATGGACAGGCGTACGAAAAGTTGCAGGAGGATCTAATTTCCAAATCGCTCCATTCCGACTAATGTATGTGTGGTCTTCTATACCTTTTTGTGGTGGTGCTCCATTTTCAGACTCTGATGAAGTAATATTATCGGAAGGACTGCCATCTGCCTCAATATTCACATCTGCAGGTTCATTGGCTAATTCTTCACTACTTGCATCTTCAAATATATTTCCTTCCTCGCAAGAATCATCTTCTTCAGACCACTGAGCCACAACACTTCTAGAGCTTGCAGTTTTACTTAGAAACTCATGCCTGCAAACGTCACCCACCGACGCTGTGGAGCATCAAAGTCACAGGCGCCAGCTCCGGTAAATGTATGTATATGCAAGATGATCCGTGATTGTGTTACAAACTTCCTAGTATGATGGAAACAGACAAATGTATCGATTTGAGGTAAGGGCCCCTGTACCGGAAACAAACGTGTCGAAAGCTGTAAGTGAAAATCGTTATCCTGCCTCTGACAGTGGAATACGTGTACTGGTACTGTTGTTGCTAGGATTGTAGGGTAGGCAACGTTCAGAGGCGGCAGTATAGACCGAAACAAGAAAAAAAGTGCAGTAAACATGGACTCTAAACTGCATAATTCTGGAGCTGTAAGCACTTGTTCAATAGTGGAGATGGCTTTCACGCAAGCGATGATGAACAAGTGCTCATGGTTCATGATGTATGCATCTTACAGCCTATGTGTACTGCACATTGTTTTCTTCTTCCCTTCCATACCACCGCCTCTGCAAGTTTCCTGTCCTACATCCTAGCAACAACGATAACGTTACATGCTGTCAGAGGTAACAGAAAGGTTTTCTGTTATAATTTTCCGGTGCAAGGACATAATCACAAATGTACGCATTTATCCATCTGCATCATCTTAGAAAGTTTGTAACATCTTCGTGGGATCCATCTATTTTTGTAGATGCCGGTTCCTATAACTTTGACGTTCTGTAGCATCGCAAGATGACGTTTTCAGAAGTAGATTCCTATGTAAAACTTGATCAGTTAAATCGCCTGTACAGTCCCGAGTAGTGTGAAACACCCTGCATATAGAATGAATAACATCAGGCAATGGACTAGAACGCTGTCTCACTCACTTCTCACGTATTGCCTTACTTTTATGTCCTTCGACTTGTACAGCCTCTGTCTCATTTCTGGTGGAGTTCTAAGTAATGTTTCTCTCGCTATATTTTATTCCTGGTTGCATCTTAAATTCAAACTGCATATTCTGGTCAACATTGTCAAAAGTTTCTGTATCTAAAGATGTTATAGATATGGGTTCTGTTCATTCCAAATGGATTTTCCTCTAGATCGGCTTCGGTAAGGTGCTCCCTTCCGCTCTAAATAGTTTGTAGCAGTATTTTCAGCAAGCAGTTATAATAGTGGTGGTTTCGCTGATCACGATTTGCCTTATGTAGCATTGGTGCTATTACACTTCTCGTTTAGTGTGAGGATTTAACGGGTATCTCAGCTGGCGTGGAGCAGCAAATCCCAGCAGAGTGAGTCGTCGCCAGCTCCGCTAGAGCCCTCTGGTAGCGAAGCCCTGCGCTACAGACAACTGACTGTGTGAGGGACCAGTAGCGACACCTAGCAGCGATGTGGTGAAAAGGAAATAGTATTGCTAAAAGTTTATCCACGCCTTTTAGCATTTAGAATGGAGATATTGCACGGAATTTAATAGCAAAAGAAAACAGCTATAGTAGCAGTCTCTCTCTCGCAATGCAACAATAGTACAACAACAATAGACCAACTGAATCTGTAGAGGTAGTAATAAAATTTCTTTTCTGACCTGCAAGATACTTTTATATAAAGCTGAGCCTGAGAGGTTGTCATGAAACTACCAACAGAAATATTATATGAGACATGTAGACCTGTCAGTAAAATTCGTTTTTTTAAAATGTTAACTGTTTAATTTAGCATTCAGCTGACATAAGACCAGGAGAATTATCCTGTATCATACAAACAAAGAGTTTATCTCATTAGTGACCTGTATCCTATCTTAATCTCATTTAGACACTTGAATAATTTGAGAAAAAGGCCTGTGTTCGTTTTGAAACTACAATTGCTGACAATATACACTTATAAATGGCACTGAGTGTGAACGGTTACGAAACGATTTCTGATACAGAATTTATTTATTATCGTATAATCAATCAGGATAATAAAAAGAAAAGGCAGACTGAGACACCTGAAAATATCTTGTGTGATGGTATTGATATAATATTTTGCATTTCTTTGACATTGAGATAATTTATTCAGTATTATAGCCAAACTTACTTTCATAATTACCTACAAGAAAATGAAAGCTGTTTTGGTATTTATCTTAGCAGCATTTAGCACAAAAAGGAAAATAAAACTTATTAGTTTTTTTAGTGAGGATTTCATTTCATTGTTGCAATCCTACAAATGTTCATGATACTATGCAGTTTCTTGCGACAGTGAGATGTCTTATGTAGAAAGTACCTGGAAAATATATGTAGATGTGGTCTGGTGAAGAAAGTGTGCGTATTGAAATTTAAAATAAGTGATTGCAGCAGCATAATGAGGTATATTTTGTAGTGAGGGAGTGAGCTCCACGTGGGATCCGAAGCACGGACCCCACGGGGGTGCCCGGCATGCGCCACATGCCAGGGCAGAGGTGGAGGCTAGTGTTCGGAAATCTGAAAATTCCAGCGCCGGCCGGGGATTGAACCCCGGCCCGGCTGGGGCGAATAGCCCCAGCCGAGGCGCTGGAACATTCCAGACCCCCTTACCACTAGACCACCGGGGACCCCGGCCGTTTCCTGCTCTGAACTCGGTCTGGTAGTCCTGTCACACTTCCTGTTGTCGGCTGTGTTTACATTGGACGCTGAGTGGCATAGTGTAGCCGGCAACATTAGAACGCTGTGAGGGGGAAGTGTTTACCTCCGACTAGTAGCTGTCCCCCCTACCCAGGTGAAGTAGCTTTACAGTTACCAAAGACATTTGAAATCAGCCTTGGCGACTGTATGCAGTCGACGGTTGTTAATCGTTTGTTTCAACCTGTTCCCAAATGCCTCGAGAAAACCGAAGTAACTTCTTCACTAATCGAGGCGACTGTCATATGAAAACGACCCGCAGACATTCTATAATTACAAGTCAACGCCTAGCTTACACCAGATAATTCTGTCTGTTTCATCAGTTGTTTTAACAGTGCACGAAATACCACAGCATATTATTAATCCGTTGCAAATAAATTTCTGTGTGTGCAGTTCAGGTCTGGGCCGTAGAGTTTTCGTGAAAACGTCGGGATAAAATCGTAACATGTGTTTCATATTAATATGAAATTTAGTTAACAATATCTTTATTACAGTGGTCACACTCACAATTTTGGACTTTTCAGTGGCTGGGGTACGATATAGCCTTTGAGTACGTTATCGCGTTGCGCAATTTCTTCCTTTTTTTCCGACTCTGAGGGAGCTGTCACCTTCTCTCAGCGCTGCCCTATTTAGGCTTCTGGGAGGGCTTTTCTCACGTTTTCTGTAATTTAGAGCATATTTACAAGTCCTGAGACGAACTCTTCCTATGTGTCGTAGGTTTAAACTCAATATAGATTTTCGTTTATATTCCAGCGAATATTTTTATTTTCTGTTACTCCTAGCGGCGCTCCCTAAGCTGTTCATCGCAATGACACACAAATGAGAATCCTAGCTAACAGCTTCACCAGTTTATAATTTTACATAAAGATGATTCCTAACAATGACCCGCATATGCCAATACAGGCAATAAGTGACAACCACGTGGACTTAACCTTTGTTTGCGCACTGTCAGTCTCGTAATTAATAGTGATTCAAATCTGACGCCATTTTGTCACACAAGGAACTTCGACCACGGAGAAAGTAGACGTTTTTCACTTTAGGATATTTTCCAGGAAGTTTCCGACATTCGTAAAACAGAAACGAGTTTCGACGCTGTGGAATGCAACGAGAAGTAGTAGGTGACGAATTGTTTCGGGATTTTACTATCCATGCTGCAAACGATCATCGAGCGGAAAGATAATGTTGCTCATAAGTATTAAAAAGCGGGAGCAAGCAGACCGGGAGAGGCGAAAGTTTATAGTATTGCCTTACTCAATGCAGGGTACAAAAGGTATTTGTCGGAACGCTAAGTCATTTACGGTTAGTCTGGGAACAGAAGTCTCAGATACAAATAAGGAGTGACACGCTAGCTCCAAAGACATAAGGTTCTTTATGAGAAACTTCATTGACAAAAAGCAACCATTCGTGACAGTTGGTTCAGCATTGAAAAATGAATGAAGCTGAATTTATGTATTTTCGAACATTTGTGTGTACCTTCCGTTTCAAATACTAAAGGAAAAAAGAACATGTAAGAAAACTGGAAATACGTTAGTAAAAAAAAATCAAAATTTTATTTCGATTTTTCCTGATTTCATCTAGAGCAAAGTCGAGTTAAATAGAATTAATTATTCGAACTTCGAATTGTGCAGACTCGATTGTAACGGTCCCTTGCGCTTCGAATTTTCTAGAGTCAGGAGTAATGTCTAAAAAGTAAAAACCAATCTTTTCGTACTACAATCCACGTTGCAGTGGATGCTGGTTTGGTTGTCCTTTTTAGTATATCAGTATGATCATAGAGTCATAATCAACGTACACAACGCTGTTACGGTATAAAAGTACTTTGGTAAAAATAAAAGTCGCGTAAGAATGCGCTTTTGCCATGCATCCCAACTCCCTAAATCCGCCATCAGGCAAAAGAAAGTGAATACTCTTTCCTTTGCTTTCACCCTTCATCAATGACAATTGATAATGACTTGGCAGCAGAGACCTGTTTAGCTTGAGTGAGTGCTTAAACGGAAGGCATTGACGAATAAAAATACAAAACATATATACGTAACGTCACGTAACCATGAAGAAAAGCAGACTTGGTTTATTTTACCATATAAGTTAATTCTTTTAAAACATCGTAAGTAGAATTAACAATTTCGGTCGCTTTCAACATGTAGGAATGTTCTTTATAATAGATAAGTTTCTGATATTTACTTATAGCATTCTTGTGTCTTTTCCCCTTGCATTTGGAGTTGTCTTCTCTGACTGCAGATTTTTGAGCAGCAGTGATGTCATTATCCTACATTTATGTTGGTCTGCAGCGCTGAGGTTGATCCCTCACCTGTGGTCGAGTGAGAGATCATTCCAAAGTATGGCAGGCAGCGAAAGACTTTGCGAGGGGCCGATCGTAGGGCCTCCAGAGGAACCTTCTTGGAACGCAAATTCGTGGTGTTCACAGAAGGTGAGTTTGCTGGTGGTTCGGAACTCCAATAATAGGCGCGTAATTGGGCCCCCTTAGTAACATGGCTGCCAAGGTGTGGAAGGATGGCAGTGTGCACAAGGTGGGGGAGTCAGTCCTGATTTCTAAAGAGTGCTTCCGGATGCCATGAAGAGTACAGGGTGCACCCAACTGCAGGTGGTGGCCCCAGTCGGTGCCAATGGCTTGTGTCGCTTTGGATTGGAGGAGATTCTCTCTCCTTTTGTTTAGCGGATATGGTTAAGCGAGTTTAAGGCGGAGCTCATAATCTGCACCATCATCGACAGAACCGACTGTGGTCCTTCGGTGCAGAGCCGAGTGGAAGGTATGAATCATAGGCTCAGGCGGTTATGTGACTGTGTAGGCCTCAGATTCCTTGACTTGAGCCATAGTGTGGTGGGTTTCCGGATTCCGCTTAATAGGTCAGGAGTCCACTACACGGGTAGTGGGGGCGGCTGGGGTGCATTTTTAGGTTAGAGGGTCTCAGGAAAACATAGAAATGGCGTCTGTCTAAAAGGGGGCAGGTAACACACAGTAAGGAGGTTGTAGAAACGATCGGTGTTGTAAATTATCGTAGCTGTGTTGGGAAAGAACCAGAGCTCCAGGCCCTAATAGAAAGCACTGAAGCTCAAACAGTTATAGGTACGGAAAGCTGGCTAAAGCCGGAAATATGTTAAGCCGAAATTTTTTCAAACGACCTAACAACGTTCAGAAGGGATAGATTAAACATAGTTGGTGCTGGAGTATTTATTGCTGTCAGAAGTAGTTTACCTTGTAGTGAAACTGAAGTAGATAGTTCCTGCGAAATAGTTTGGGTAGAGGCTGTACTTGTCAATCGGACTAAACTGGATCGTTTTACCGACCCCGACTGAGAGGATATAGTTGCTGAACAGTTCAAAGAAAACGTGAGTCTCATTTCAAATCGGTACCCCACTCCCACAATTATAGTCGGTGTTGATTTCGATCTATCCTCGATATGCTGGAAAATTTATACCTTTAAAGGCGGCGGTACGCATAAAACGTCAGCCGAAATTGTACTGAATGCTTTCTAAAAAAATTATTTTGAACAATTAGTTCGTGAGCCCACTCGAAGCATAAATGGTTACGAAAGCGTACTTGACCTCATAGCAGCAAATATTCCTGGATGAATAGGTAGTATCATGACGAATACAGGGATTAGCGACCACAAGTCAGTTGCCCGTACACTGAATACTGTAACACCTATAACCATCAAAAAGAAACTTAAAGTACATCTGTTTAAAAAAAGCTGACAATGCTCTTAACGATTTTTAAGGAAACAGCCTCCACTCCTTCCGATCTGATCATGTAAGCGTAGAAAAGATGTGGAATGATTTCAGAGAAATAGTATCGATTGCAATTGAGAGATATATATACCACATAGATTAATAAGTGATGGTACTGATCCCCCATGGACAAAACGGGTGAAATCGCTGTTGCAGAAGTAACGAAAAAGCATGCCAAAACTAAAAGAATCCAAAATCCGCAAGACTAGCAATGTTTTGCAGAAGTTCTAAATATAGCGGTTACTACAGCGAGATGCTCTTGATAATTTCCGCAACAAAACTCTGTTTCGAAATCTGGCGAAAAACCCAAAGAGATTCTGGTCATGCATGAAGTACACCAGTGTCAAGACGCCATCAGTACCTTCACTGCGCGAAAGTAACGGTGGAGTCACTGATGACAGTGCTACTAAAGTAGAGTTAAGAAATGTGGTTTTCCGAAACTCCTTCAGCAAAGAATACGAATTAAGCATTCCCTAAGCCCAGTCAACAGAAAGTGCCAAAATGAGAAGCATATATCCTCGGTGTAGCAAAGCAGCTTAAATCACTTATTAAAGGCAAGGTTTCCGTTCCAGATTGTATACCAGTCAAGTTCCTCTGAGTGTACTGATATAATAGCTCCATGTTTAGTAATTATATACAACCGCTCACAGAAAGATCCGTACCTAAAGACTGGAAAATTGCTCAGGTCACACCAATTTCTTAAAGTACTGCCTTTTGTGATGTTTAACAAAACTGTTGGCAAGCGTACTTGTTATACAAATGGGCACGGCAAAGGCTTAAGGTCGTAAAAAAAATTTCAGCGTTAAACTGGAAATAGTTGTAGGAGAGTATCAGAAGTAATAACCTAATGACATCTTTAATTTCTTGTACATTAGGTTTTTGTGTTGGAGAAGATTCTCATCAGTAATTTTAATAGTCTCAAAAATGTGAATGTTAGCAAGTAAATTAACTACGTTAAAGGATACGGAATTACCATCATCAGAAATGGAAAAGTTTTTAATTTTAGCTGTTAGTTAAAGGGAATTTTTGACAGTGTAGTTTTCTTCAAAAACATAATATTCTTTAAATGGTGTATATAATTTTTTGCCGATTTCGTAGAAGCGCCGTCTGTATAGTTAACACTGTGGACAGGAAGCGAAGGCGGCGTGCAGTCGGAGTCGATGCTGGGCACCAATTGTCGGCTACGACGGGACTGCCCGGGAGGCACACTTACACTCCAGTGGCCGCACGAGTCACGGTGGATGCAGCGAAAGGTCCGCAGCAGCAGTGATACTGTCGCGGTTGTGTGCACCACCTATTCTAGTGTCTCGTGTGCACCAAGGACCTCTGCAGACCGAGTTGCAACTTTCTTAGCTCGCTGGACTGTGCAGTTGCTAATTTACAGGGGCTGTGCCCGATGCAGCCCGCCTGGCAGTAGTGTGTTGCAGCGTGGCGTCAGCGCCTGACAGCTTCCGCAACTGGACGAATGAACTGGCGGTAAAAAAAAAGTCACAACTACTTTCGTTTTCTGACAAAGGCTATAGCCAAAAATTTAGTTATAGAGTTTGATGGTCTTTTCTATGTGCCTGAGCGAACATCCTTACGGTGAGTTGCTGACTACTCTCAGAGTATTTGCTCGAGTTACCCGTTGCGTGTGTTATCGCCGCGGTCTCATTTCATCGACGTGGTGACTGTGACATGTGAATGGCTGGCCACATGAATGGACTTTCGTGGCGGGCCAAAATTGCAGGCCATTTCTGTGGGTCTCTCTAACGGATCGGGCCTGCCGATCCAAAGCCCATAGTTTGCCACTAATGTGCGGGTACTACCATGGACCTAGGACTGTGGTGCCCCTCCTCGGCCCCAGGCGATGTATTTCGGGAATCGTGACTGTCTCACAGCAAGTACATTGTACAGTGCGGCGTTTGATACAAAATTTATTTATTATAGTATATTTTGGCACTTCGAAAGTAGTTTATATATTTGAAAGAATGGACGATAAGAAAAAAAAAATTTGTGGCCATCGCAGGCAGTTTGTACACTATGAAGTCATGTATTTATTGAAAGAAAAAGAATCACACAATACCTGTAGATAATAGACATAACTCAGTGAGTAATAACCGACAATTACGAACATAGAAGCATAATTTTATTAGCAGTCACCTACAGTGTTGGTTGACACACCTCTTCCCCACCTTGTACATTTATTTCGAGAGGCCTACTTTTTTTCTGAGATTATTTTAAATACCATCACTGCTTTCAGGAATGTGTCTCGCAACTCCAAGAAAATGCATATTTTCGTCACCAAATAGGTTTCGCTTTATGAAAATAAAATCAGTGATCTTAATTAAACATATCTACCATTGGGCTTCCTTTCTCCATCTACAAGCAGTTCATTACAAAACATTTTGATGTTAGTACTTAAGATTTTTGTTCACACGTTCAGAAACACAGAGGTCATTACTTTTTTTTTTACAATTTAGGTCTTTCACTTGGGGGAAAGTTGTGGCAACCCTGTAATAGGTTTCAATTTTCAGTCTCATTGCAGCATTGTTATTTAAGACAAGGCATAAGAATGTAATGGGTTTGAATCATTGCATGTCAGTCATCCATGAACTGCCAAATCTTACACGTCATTAAGACACATTTTCAAAAGAGAAAAAAAGTACATTGCATAATATACAAAAAAAAAAAAACGAAAAAATGGACTCGCTCGGTGAGGATGTTATACAAACTTAATTATGTATGTAGACAGTTCATACGTTCCGGGAGTAGAGAATCTCGACTATTTTCACCCGTTATCGACATTGATCCTGGCAAGATACCGATCCCACGGATTAAAAGATTTTCGAGAATGTTTTCATTTTAATAGTATAAATGTGACAAAGTCATGCAGGAAGCAGGCGACCAGTATTATTATTTTAATAATGAACAGCCTCTGTTGCACCGCTTACCTAGACTTTACCCAGGTTTCAGTAGGGATAACTCAACCTTCTTCAGAATAACAGTGTTTACTGTGTGTTCATAGTGGAGATCCAGTACAGCACTCGTGGCTGCCGTATCGCGGTCGCGAAGTGGGGCCGAGGCAGTGCCAGATAAGTTTTACAGTCTGGCGATAGTTTATGAATTAGTAGTATTAACTTGGCGATGTCCACTATGGACAGACAGTAGATATGTTATTGTGAAGAAGGTTGGGTTATCCCGACTGAAACACAGGTAAATTCTAGATAAACGGTGCAACTGAGACTGTTCATTATTAAAATTAATGTTTATACAGTTGGAGACAGGACCGCGAAATGTTGAAGATATTTAAGTATTACTGTTATTAGAGTAATTAGAAATTTTGCATTGAGGCTAACTGCGTCTATTCTGCGAAATTTTGCTTCACATGCAACTTTGAACGACATATGCACATGCAGTAATCGCATATGGATATCTGATGACGGCTACATTCCGAAACACAATACTGCCATTCCTTGCGCGATATTTGACGTTTAGTATTGGGACCCAGTCAACATGAACGCAGAACTACTGATGTTGTAATTTGAAGTTCGATGTTGGATAACAATTTCCGTGTGATATAATAACAAATTGCCAGTTTCCGGATTTTTCCTTTACGTGTACTGTAAAACCTTGCTCCTTGCTAATTTTCATTAGTGTAGGTCAACAGAAAGTGCCCTCTAGGTCTGTATATTTTACACCGTGAAGGGAACACGACCTCTGTATGTGAAAAAAATTTCAACTTGATACATCTCCCCGTTCCCGAAGCAAAGGATCTGCAACAGACAGACGAAAACAAGGGTAAAAGATTAAGTGGTATATTTAGCCAAAAACATGGCACACTGCACTTAAAAATACAAAAAAGAAAGGCACCGAGATTCGAACTAGCGACTTCTACTGTTCCTGCACGCTCATTATCGCTAGACTACCAAGCCCGACATTTGCTTTTTTATGCTTATGGGGGGGGGGGGGGGGGAGGATTTATTTTAATTGGTTGTGATGCCCAGATAACATACACGTAAACGCGATCCTGTTGCCAGTTACAGAGCAGTAAAACGCCCAACTCACATCAGTATATTGCTTTATTTGTATCAGATATTCGAGCACAATTTCCATCTGTACTTGTGTAAACTTTTAAGAAGCGAATCGCCATAACTACGCTTACGTCTTTGGTCACGAGATATTTTTTGTACGCCTACTGTCAAACTCTGTATTACCTTTTGCGTCGGTAATCACGTGCTGATTACCAAGTAGCAGCCGACAGTTAATAAATGTTTTACTTTTTATCAGCGCACCTTGTATTCACGCATACGACTGTGTACAGTTCTCAGAGATTATCAGCATTAACTTCCAAGCTATCCACAAGGAATCAAGAGTGGCATTAGAGCCACCCTGAAGTCTAGGCTGGTCTTCACGGTGGCACGAAATCTTGGTCAAGCAGAAAATTTATAATTCTGAACTCAGGCGTAACGAGTTACCTCAGACTGAATGAGCTCCCCCCTGCTAAGCAGCATGGATTCCGAAAACATCGACTACGTGCAACCCGACTAGAACGACAGTCTGAAAACCAGAGATCAAGGCAGACAGGGGAAAACGGTGTTTACTGATTTCCGAAACGCATTTCACTCACCAGGACAACTGTGCTTTTTAAGTGAATTGGGTTTTGCATGATCTATATTCTCGAAATTCATGCTGGCTCGCGTTGAGGTCGTTCTGTTTGACCTCAGAATATGTTCTAAGGTACTACAGCAAATCGATAGCGAAAAATAAAACTGTGCAGTTAAACAGGCGAAAAAATGCCGTACCCTATTACCGTGATGCCAAAGAGTCGCAGTTGTAACAGCTGAAATCATACAAATACATTGTTGCAACACTTAATAGGTACAAGAAATGTCACGACCACAATAGTCTGAGTTGTAGGTAAAGCAGCAAAACAGTGCAGCTGACAATCCCCGCGAATTTCCGCTAGCCCCTTGTAACTCAGGGCAGGCTGCTGCTTCTTGTGGTCGAACAGCCAACCCCTTACTGCATTCCACGGTTACGCCGATGGCGAAGGCTGTGGTACTGAGATGAGAAGAATTTAGTGCACGAAGGCTGAGGGCTTACACATCCACACTATGTTCGTTTAGGACTTAAGCTCACGTTCTCTAAACAATTCCATAGTGGAAAATGATGAAAGGTTTCTGTTCCAGTAGTGTGCTGCAGCGTTGGCTCTTGCTATACCGTGCCCAGTTGGCTGTGTTTTGCCTTGCAATGCATAACACACTCATCCACTCGCCACTTTTATTTATCATCATCCCAATGAACCATGAACCATGGACCTTGCCGTTGGTGGGGAGGCTTGCTTGCCTCAGTGATACAGATAGACGTACCATAGGGCAACCAAAACGGAGGAGTATCTGTTGAGAGGCCAGACAAAGGTGTGATTCCTAAAGAGGGGCAGCAGCCTTTTTAGTAGTTGCAGGGCAACATTATGGATGATTGACTGATCTGCCCTTGTAACACGAACCGAAACGGCCCTGCTGTGCTGGTACTGCGAATGGCTGAAAGCGAGGGGAAACTATGGCAGAAATTTTTTCCGAGGGCATGCACATTTACTGTATGGTTAAATGATGATGGCGTCCTCTTCGGTAAAACATTTCGGGGGTAAAATAATCCCCCATTCGGATCTCTGGGCGAGCTCTACTCAGTAGGATGTCGTTATCAGGAGAAAGAAAACTGACGTTCTACGGAACGGAGCGTGGAATTTCAGATCCCTTAATCGGGCAAGTAGGTTAGAAAATTTAAAAAGGGAAATGGATAAGTTAAAGTAAGATATAGCGGGAATTGGTGAAGTTCGGTGGCAGGAGGAACAAGACTTTTGGTCAGGTGACTACAGGGTTATAAACACAAAATCAATGAGGGGTAACCAGGAGTAGGTTAAATAATGAATAAAAAAAATAGGAATGTGGGTAAGCTACTACAAACAGCATAGTAAACGCATTATTGTGGCCAAGATAGACACGAAGCCCACGCCTACCACAGTAGTAGAACTTTATATGCCAACTAGCTCTGCAGATGACGAAGAAATGTATGATGAAGTAAAAGAAATTATTCAGATAGTGAAAGGAGACGAAAATTTAATAGTCATTGGTGACTGCAATTCGGTAGCAGGAAAAGGGAAATAAGGAAACGTGGTAGGTGAATATGGATTGGGGGGGGGGGGGGGGGGGGGGAAGAAATGAAAGAGGAAGCCATCTGGTAGAATTTTGCACGGATCATAACTTAGCTATGATTAACACTGGGTTCAAGAATCATGAAAGAAGGTTGTATATGTGGAAGAGACCTGGAGATACTGCAATATTTCACATTATATAATGGTAAGACAGAGATTTAGGAAACAGGTTTTAAATTGTAAGACATTTCCAGGGGCAAATGTGGACTCTGGCCACAATCTATTGGTTATGACCTGTAGAAACTGCAAAAAGGTGGGAATTTAAGGAGATGGGACCTGGATAAACTGAAAGAACCAGTGGTTGTACAGAGCTTCAAGGAGACCGTAAGGGAACAAATGACAGGAATGGGGGAAAGTAATACAGTAGAAGAAGAATGGGTAGCTTTGAGAAACGAAGTAGTGAAGGCAGCAGAGGATAAAGTAGGAAAAAAGATGAGGGCTGCTAGAAATCCTTGGGTAAGAGAAGAGTTATTGAACCTAACTGATGAAAGGAGAAAATATAAAAATGCAGTAAATGAAGAAGGCAAAAAGGTATACAAATGTCTCAAAAACGAGATCGACAGGATGTGCAAAATGGCTAAGCAGAGATGGGTAGAGGACAAATGTAAGGATGTAGAGGCTTATCTCACTAGGGGTAAGATAGATACTGCCTACAGGAAAATTAAAGAGACCTTTGGAGAGAAGAGAACCACGTGTATGAATATCAAGATCTCAGATGGCAACCCAGTTCTAAGCAAAGAAGGGAAGGCAGAAAGGTGGAAGGTTTATACAAGGGTGATGTACTTGAGGACAATATTATGGAAATGGAAGAGGATGTAGATGAAGACGAAATGGGTGATACGATACTGCGTGAAGAGTTTGACAGAGCACTGAAAGACCTGAGTCGAAAACCTTCCATTAGAACTACTGACAGCCTTGGGAGAGCCAGTCCTGACAAAACTCTACCATCTGGTGAGCAAGGTGTATGAGACAGGCGAAATACCCTCAGACCTCAAGAAGAGTATAATAATTCCAATCCCAAAGAGAGCAAGCGTTGACAGATGAGAAAATTACCAAACTATAAGTTTAATAAGTCACAGCTGCAAAGTACTAACGCAAATACTTTACAGATGAATGGAAAAACTAGAAGCCAACCTCGGGGAAGATCAGTTTGGATTCCGTAGAAATATTGGAACACATGAGGCAATACTGACCCTACGACTTACCTTATAAAGTAGATTAAGGAAAGGCAAACCTACGTTTCTAACATTTGTAGACTTAGAGAAAGCTTTTGACAATGTTGACTGGAATACTTGCTTTCAAATTCTAAAGGTGGCAGGGGTAAAATACAGGGAGCGAAAGGCTATTTACAATTTGTACAGAAACAAGATGGCAGTTATAAGATTCGAGGGACATGAAAGGGAAGCAGTGGTTGGGAAGGGAATGAGACAGGGTTGTAGCCTCTCCTCGATGTTATTCAATCTGTATATTGTGCAAGCAGTAAAGGAAACAAAAGAAAAGTTCGGAGTAGGTATTAAAAGCCATGGAGAAGAAATAAAAACTTTGAGGTTCGCCAGTGACATTGTAATTCTGTCAGAGACAGCAAATGACCTGGAAGAGCAGTTGAACGGAATGTATAGTGTCTTGAAAGGAGGATATAAGGTGAACATCAACAAAAGCAAAACAAGGATAATGGAATGTAGTCGAATTAAGTCAGGTGATACTGAGGGAATTATATTAGGAAATGAGACACTTAAAGTAGTAAATGAGTTTTGCTATTTGGGGAGCAAAATAACTGATGAGAAGTAGAGAGGATATAAAATGTAGACTGGCAAGGAAAGCGTTTCTGAAGAACAGAAATTTGTTCACATCGAGTATAGATTTATGTGTCAGGAAGTCGTTTCTGAAAGTATTTGTATGGAGTGTAGCCTGGTATGGAAGTGAAACATGGACAATAAGAGAATAGAAGCTTTCGAAATGTGGTGCTACAGAAGAATGCTGAAGATTAGATGGGTAGATCATATAACTAATGAGGAGGTATTGGATACGATTCGGGAGAAGGCGAGTTTGTGGCACAACTTGAGTAGAAGAAGGGATCGGTTGGTAGGACATGTTCTCAGACATCACCAGTTTAGTATTGGAGGGCAGCAGGAAAGGTAAAAACGTAGAGGAAGACCAAGAGATGAATACAGTAAACAGATTCAGAAGGATGTAGGTTGCAGTAGGTACTGGGAGATGAAGCAGCTTGCACAGGATAGAGCAGCATGGAGAGCTGCATCAAACCAGTATCAGGACTTAAGACCACAACATCCCAATGATCAAATTTGTGCTGTATTCATATTAATTTATCTCATTTTTATTACAATATACAACAAATAACTGTTTTTATGACACAAGAAATTATGTGCTGGACAGACCTATTCCTTGAAGTTGTGATTTCATTTGCCACATCATATATTTTTCTACAGTTGAGCAGAGCTATTCACTTATACTTTAGTGACATTTTTTAAGCATGTGGTTATTGATCTTCTTATGGGCTTGCCAGACACATTCACTGATGAAATTTTGTTCATCACATGAAATTAGATCCTTATACATTTGTGCACAGCTATTCACTTATGCTGTAATAATATTTGTCAAGCATGTGGTTCTTTATAAGAGTTTTAAATTTATCCTAATTTTCCAGCTCTTTGATATGTTTTGGTAGTGCATTAAAAAGTTTGATGCCTTGATTACATACATGTTTCTGACTTTGGGTCCTTATTACAGCCTGTAAGTGGAGATTTTTACATTGCCGTGTATGGTAACCTGTATTGGTTTTTCATTTTGTCGCGATTTTGTTTGATCACCGACAGACATTTCAGAATGTATAATGATGGAATTGCAAAAATTTCCAATGCTTTAAAAAGGGGCCTACAACGTGTTTGATGTGGGCTCTGGGTCGTTATCTGAATAGGGTGTTTTTGTAATTTGAAAATTTCATTTAAACAACAATTTGTTTTTCCTCAAGGATACTATCCTATAGGCCTCAATTGACTGGAAATAGCCAAAATATACTAATCTGGTACAGTCATTACTACAAACTCTTGAAATTATTCCAAGTACAAAACATGCTGAATTGGGTTTTAGTGCTAAGCTCACCACATGGTCCTTCCAGTTTATCTTCTCATCAATGTGCATACCCAGGAATTTTGCTCACTGAACTCTTTCAAGTTGTTTCCCTCCATAGTGAGATGTAGGTCGTCATGTTCACTTATTCTTACATATTGCACATAATTAGTTTTTTTTTTTGCATTCAGTGTTAGCTTGTTTGCACCGAGCCATTTTTGTGTATCTTGTAGGACATGGTCCACAATAGTGTGCAATGACTGCTTCATAAAACAAACAATTAAACTAGTATCTTCAGCAAAACAACTTGATTCTAGCTTTTCTCTCTGGCACATGAATATAATTAATGTAAATGGGGAACAGCAAGGGGCCTAATACACTTCTTTTGGTGCTGTTATTCCAACCACCGTCATCCTTTTTTCCAGATACTACTCAAGCCACTTTTTGTTCCGGTCCTCTGATACCTATAGCTTCAAGCTTTTCCAAAAGTATGCTGTGGTCAACAGTGTCAAAGGCTTTTGACAGCTCTAGATTTATCCTGACAACACTTTTTCCCTCTCCCAATTTACTAATTATTTCTTTTGGGTTTTTTCCAGTAAAGCTGTTTCGGTACTACTCCCAGCTAGAAATCCATGCTGATTACTGTTTATCAGATTCCATAATTAAGATAATGTGTCACTCTATATTTGATTAGTATCGCCAAAACCTTAGAGAACGTTGGGAGAAGTGAGACAGGTCTGCAGTTTTCTGTTTCAAGATTATCACTCTTTTTCAACAGGGGAACGAATTTAGAAATTTTCCGTTTCTGTGGAAAAAACTTGCATATTTTTTGACAAAATACAGTTGATGTGCTACACTGGGTTTTTTCTTTATTGTGTAGATACACGGTCTGGTCCATAATATTAATGTGACCACTGCCTGCAATCAAAATCGACATGCAGTAATCACTCACAGACAACACCACTAGCAGTGAAGGGTATACAAAGCATGTTGGGAGCCAGAGAAAATAGTGCAGTTGTCACTGTAAGGAGGAGACAAAATGTGCACTGTCATTGGCTTTTGGGGAAAGGGTGGAAGCATTTGGGAATGAGTAAGTCTGTAAACTGTTCGCATGTCAGTGTGGTTAAAGTATACTGTGCTCAGCAAAATTGCGCTATTCAGAATTGGTGCCGAGGATACTGTGGTGTAGTCATGGGCCACAGATGACAGGGGTGAGTGTCAGCTGCAGAGACGTGCATCTGTTAAACAACTGACCACCCAGATGAACCGAGAGGCTTTTCAAATGACAGATGGCCATTGGCATGCACATTGTTAAATGTCTGAAAGCAAAACACACTGCAACAACTGTCAGAATGGGGCACAACAGGGGAGGGAGTCTGTGGCATTCCCTGGGTGGTGATGATATTCTGGGAGGCACAAAGGATCAACAGATGTATCCGTCTGTCCTCGAGGGCCGTGTCCACCCGTACACACAGTTTGTTTTTATTCAGCATAGTGACATTTACCAGCAGTACAATGCAACACAGCTCGCAGTGTACATGTTTGGTTCAAACAGCAACAGGACGAGTTTATTACATGCCTCTAACCACGGAAGTCCTCGGATTTAAACCAACTGAGAATCTGTGGGAACCCCCCGGCCAGGGTGTATTGTCCGTGGATCCTCACATGAGAAACCTAGAACACCTGGACTTGGCAATGAAATAGTAATGGCTCCACACCCCTGTTAATACAGAACCTCACAGCCACGTGGGGGAGCCCAGTTTGATACGGGATTTTTGTGTCCTTGGAAAGTGGGCATTGTGTTGTTCTTGTCATCAACAAGCATGTCTCAAAAGCAGCATAAAATGAAAAGAATTGCAGTAGGCAACTGATCGAGCCTGGATGGGGTCTGCCAGTCATTAATGCCATATGATCATTTCCATGAATCTCTTCCTGCATGTCTCGCAACGGTGTGCACTGCAAAAAGAGGTTATTCGAGGTCTTGACGGGTAGTCACATTAACGTGTCTGGACAGTGTATTTTCAGAAGAAATGAAGGTAACAAACTAAATAAATCATAATTACATTATTACTTGCAGTGAGCCACAGGAGACCAAGGTCCATTGTACCAAAATACTCATAAAACATCTTTGAACCACCACCTGAATTTTATCAGTGGAGTTCATCTCACCCTTTATGTAGGAGAAAGTAAAAAACCTCCATAGACAATTTCAGAGGAGCCTCATATCTGATAGTACACTGATAAGATATCTTTTCGGTTGCTACTTTGGACTTGTGATCACTGTATGTTTCTGAGGAAAGGCCATAATGTTCAGACTTTGGTGACCAAGGTAGACAAAAGCTTTTAAATTTTGAAATAGTATCTTTGTTTGTTTATAGCCCAACACATTTAGCATATTTAGTCACTGTTCCTCTTTGGTACGTTTCCCTTTCTAATGCTCTAGGTGGAATGAAGTGGTCATATGGACATTGATACCTGGGAGTCACTTGCTGGGTAAGTTTGGCTGACAAGTTGCAGGTCTTTTCTGTTGACACCACGGTGGGTGACTTTCATGCTGGCGATGATGAATCAATAATAAGGACAACATATCACCCACTCCCTGAGCAGAGAGAAGGTGCGACATGACTGGAAATGAACTGCATGGCAGTCAGATATGCTGACCACTCAGTGAAGTGGGTCGATAGATGCTACTCCATGTTATTTTCCTCCCCTCATCACATATTTTATAATGTGCCTTTTACATGCTCTTTCCTCAACCCTCCTCATATGGGATTATTCTCTCCCAAATGCTTGTCTACAAGGAATGTTGTACCACACAATGTGGCCACATTAAGATCCTAACTCGTAGTTAGTCATCGAGATGAACATTGTAAGTTGCCATTGACAGTCAGTCTCAAACACAACAGGAATCACTGCAGACCCATGTCTACTAGTTTTCAACCAAATATTGTGATGCCAAGTTGCATGCAGTGGGACCGTTGCAGAAGACTATTGAGGCATAAAAATGTATATGTTGTCAGTGGAACAAACACCACATAAACTGGACAGCAGGTGACTTGAAATGTGTGGTGGTTTAGCCTCTTTCTGAGAACATATCAAGGGCTCTGACAGCACAATAAGGTTTTTAACCTGCAATGGGCAGAGGATAAACAGAGTGTCTCAAAAGTTACAGAACACTTATGTTGTGTAACAGCATGCAAACAAATTAGACCTAAGGTATTGTCACAAAGTTTTATGCAGTTTAATCAATTTCAACATGTGGGCACAATTTCCAGTCTGTTATCAGGATCGATCCACATTCAGCACATTATATCTGCATCACCTGTGGCAAGGACAGAAATGATTTTGTTCATTAAATTTTTGATGTGGTTGACAGCTGCTTGTTAGAATCTGTCCTTGGTATGTGCTCACAGAAACAAGCCCACGTTTCTAATGCCTGTTGGCCTAGAACACCAGGGAATAGGACCACCCCTGCCATTTCAGCATACCTCGTAACACCTGGTCCGCAACATCTGCCACAGTGCACCATATTGCTGGAAAAAGACTGTGTCTCGGGAGTCAGCCAGTCATAGTAACAGCCTGAGCATATCAAGGTAAGAGGTTTTTTTTTCTGAGGATAAAATGGTCCCAGAATACCATCAACCACCAAACAACAGAACACATTCCCTGCCATGTACCTCTTCCATCACAGTATGTGGATTGGTAACATATCATTATCTTCTCACTGGATATGTATATACTCTGAATTGCCAACAAAACTGGCTTAGGCATGCGTATTCAAATACAGGGATTTGTAAACATACAGATTATGGCACTGCAGTCGGCAATGCCTATATAAGACAACATTTTTCTGGCACAGATGCTAGATTGCTTAGTGCTGCTACAATGGCAGCTTATCAAGATTTACGTGAATTTGAATGTGGTGTTATAGTTGGCATATGAGCAATGGGACAAAGCATCTCCAACGTAAGAATGAAGTGGTTATTTTCATGAGCATTCAGTGAATATCCAGAATCTAGTAAAACATAAGATCTCCGACACCATTGCAGCCGAAGAAAGATCCTGCAAAAACAGGACCAACAACTGAAGAGAATCATTCAAAGTGACAGAAGTGCAACCCTTCTGCATATTTCAATGCTGGGCCATGGACAAGTGTCAGAGTGTGAACCATCACCGATATGAACTTTTGTAGCGGAAGGTCCACTTGTGTACCCTTGATGACTGAACGACACAAAGCTTTATGCCTCACCTGGGTCCATCAACACCGATATTTGACTGTTGATGAGTGGAAATGCATTGCCTGGTCGGACAAGTCTCATTTCAAACTGTGTCGTGCAGTTGGACACGTACAGGCATGGAGACAACCTCTTGAATCTATGGACACTGCATGTCAGTAGGGGACAGTTGTAGCTGGTGGAGGCTCTGTAATGATGTAGGAGGCATGCAGTTGGAGTATATGGCTAGGTATGACCCTGAAAGTTGACACATACATAAGCATCCTGTCCATTGGGAATTCTGATGGACTCGGTCAATTCCAGCAGGACAATGATACAGTTGGCAGGTCCAGAATTGCCACAAAGTGGTTCCTGGAACACTCTTCTAAATTTAAACACTTCCACTGGCCACTAAACTCCCCAGATTTGAACATTGAGCTTATCTGGTATGATTTGCAATGTGCTGCTCAGAAAAGACACTCACATAGCCCTCTATGCAGCATTCAAAGTGTCAATTCCTTCCATCACTACTTCAGACAATAGTCATGCCCATGAGGCACAATTGATTACTAAACTTAGCCAGCACTGTACAACTGATGCGTGTTATGAAGATATAACATACTTTGCTCAGAGACAATAAAAGTGTGTGGGTAAATACTTTTATCAAAACTGAACATGAATGCCCAAAAATAGAGTTAAGTTCCAATATTTGCAGCTCTTGCTATGTAGATGAAGTTTACTTTTAAAAACAAGAGTAGAAGGCTTAGATATATCATGCAAGATTATTTATAGTGATATTAATGTAGGTAAGATGTAAAGAGAGATAGGGGGGCAGGTTTTTTTTTAATTTAATTATTTTTGAAATATAAAGCCTTCATAGTTGTGAAGGCAAGATTTGTCATTGAGCAAGTAGACTGGTGCTGTATCTCTGTTGAAAGATATTTCAGTTCCTTCAAGAAAGTCAGATTTCTTGCCTGGTTCTTTTCTACACTGATTGCCACAATTCTTGCCCAGTAACTCATTCTGCAAAGTCAGATTTGTTTTGGATGTTAAGACAGAGTGCATCCCTGTGCTTCTACCAGTTTGTTTATTGCAGAAGTTTGGACATACCTGACTTGTGATATTCTTGCTTAGTGCTTTCAGTATTGTGTTGCTTGTGAAGAAGCTTATTTTTATGTCATACAACTTGAAGAGGTTGGCATGAAATCTTCCTTGAGGAAGGTCAGCTTATTACAAAGATGGTCTTCCTGTTTGTGGGTGGTTGGTTTAATTTATGTATTACAGCGGGAATGTATTCATAACTGGAGGCAGCTGATTTTACAATTTGTGTTTCTTTTTATATTTCACTTGTATCCATTGGATCATAACGCATGTGATTAAACATTCTTCTGAAGAACACATTTTTATATTGATATGGATGGTAACCCTGGTAATTGTTGGCTTCCTGGAAATTTCAGAATTTTATATAAAAAGTTTTGTTAATGTTTCATTCCTACAGTGACATGAAATGAATTGAATTTTGTGGTGTAATTTATTAATTTCTTCAGCTAGATTTTCCATTTCCTTTGGTTGTTCTGTTGAAAATAACGAAATGAGAGTGTCGCAATTTTCTGTATTCTCAATGAATAAACTTATTCTAGGTCCCTACAGCTGTTGTGTGATAATCTAGTGTAAATTCCTGGAGATAAGAAAGGGATTTTGAACTCATGTCCATATAGTTTCCATAAGCTGCACTCATATGCGATACTTATAGAAATGATTCTGGTTGTTATTGAGTACAGTGGTTCTACCTGACAGCAGTTTCTAGTGATTTAATGCATTTGCTGTCCCAATAGTAATTTTTGCCAGGACCTGCCAAGAATAACACTGCTGCCTTCCGACAGTTCTCTCAAAACCCGGTGATGTAAGCACGGGCATTAGAATGCTTTTGAGTCTCACAGCGAGACCACTAACAAGGTTTTGCCCCCTGCTGAACACCAAACCCACAGACAGTCTGGTTTTCATTTTGTGAAAGTGAAAATTGAACCATTGTGGGTGCTATGATTGTCAGTTTCCATTAACATGACACAAGCAGAGTGGCAGGTATTATAAAAAATGGTGCCTTATCTTGGCTAACTTCTTTGATTTGTTAAGCACTGCCCTAAAAACAGAAGAATGCCAAAGTTATGAGATATTATGCATGATATCATTACAGCCCACTATAAACTAGAGATTGCTTCTGCCAAGTAATCAAAATGTGGTCCATAAAGAAACTTTGTTATTCCAGTAGGCAGCGGGTCATTGATGTTTAGTATGCTTGAGAGCTGTTCTTTGTTCACACAGTGTTACTCATGAAAAATGACATCTTAGGCATGTATTGACCTAACCAATGACAACTGGCTTTGGCGAAACTTATTACTAGTCAATACCTGTTATGTGTTCAGTTAATGAATTTACACATTTGTCTATCTGGCATAGCAGTTCACAATATTTTTCCCTTTCTTCTGTGGTGGTTTGTTCTCTCACACCCCTAGTCAAGAGGACCAACTGTCATGGTCTTAAATAGTCCTTGATTGGCATACATAATCCTTCCTAGTGTCTCTAGATCTTTCAAAGGAACATAAACATCTCACTTCATTTTTCTGTCTCTTCTCAGCCTTGAGAACCCAGTTCCGTGCACCACCAAGATTATATAGCCACTGGCCTAATTGGAGTGATTCTCACACATTCTAATTTCTCATTCCATTTCCTTTTAGTTTTTTCTTTGCTTTCTACTAAATCACAAGTTCTAGAAAACTTGTCTATTTAGTAAAATGTATGCTCCCAACATAAAGGAACTATCAGACCACACAGAAGACCTGAAAATTTAGTTTGATTTTGGAGCAGAACAACTGGTGTTGGCAGTAAAAAAATTTATAATTTTGGTGTGGAGCAACCTTACTTACCTTCTATTGTTGTGACAGAAATACTAATAAACATTTAACATGTATTTGGTCCAAAGAAGTTTATTTCTACAGTGTCTGCTAGGATGCCATTGTTTATCAGTGAACAATGTAAACCACAAAAAAGTAAATGAGAATAATAGGGTTTAGGAGCATACTTGTCACAACCATTGTAGTGGAAGTGCTTCTGCTATGACTAACATTGTGTGAATGTTTCTAACTGGATGACAGTAAGACCATGGTCAGTACTGGAACCTGAAAGTACCTTATCTTGCTCCTGCCCTTCTGCAGTAATATAAAAATGAAACAGAGTGTCTTCCAGTGTAGAATTTTAACATTTTAAAGTAGTTCCTAGAACATGTTTCAGTATTCAGGTTGCAAAAGAAATTTTTGGAGCATCTGTCAACGTTTTCAATTGTATAACTGTGTCAAAATGTACGTACGTCTTGTTCAGCAGTATTCAGTTTGTAAATATTTCAAGAGAGATGCTCTTTTTAATTTATTAAATGCCACATCAGTAAAGTGGCAATCTATGGGATCAAATTGAGGCAGTTTTAATATTGGACCTGGTGTGGCCTACAGATGCACCATTGGTTATTTATACTAAACACAAGCCTTAGAACAAAATGAATAGCACTGAATGTAAACAAAATTTGAAAGAGGTAAGTGCTGGCACAGATTGCATTGACTTGTTTATCAAGTTTTGTATTGTCATCAGAGCTAATAAAGTTATTGCCAATAACAATGAACATGAAGGAGTTATAAGTCTGTCTTGTATCAATTGGCCAAAATTGAAAACTAATTGGTTAATGTGAGAACAAGGGGACATAAGTGACAACATAATCTGGATCTTGGTGAAACTAACTCAAATGAATACAGATATTATTTAGTTACATTTACTAGCTGTTCTAGTTCCCCTCAACAATGTACAACTGCCTTTGGCTATGAGATTTAGCTTTATTGCAGCAAGAGAGAATGGATGCAAGGTATTTCAGTGTGTACTACAAGTATTTTGATGAATTTTCATTTCCAACAAGTAGTACATTCTGGCTGTAGGCATACAATTTTAAATGTATTGGGCCTAATTATTGTTTCTATTGTAAACATGACTAGCATTAGTGGTCATGTAAAAACAGTAGCACATATTATGTAGCTCTATTTGCTGAAGAGCTACTCAGGTCAGAATATTACAACCTATTTGTAGCCCACCTTATTGGTGAAATTACTGTAGCTGTGAAGTTGTCATTTGGAACAGAAGCGCACAATAAAGTATTTTGAGACCAGCAGAAGTGCTTTTTACCAATGTATGTAGGTAGTTCTAACAATTTTTCGTCCAGTGAGTCTTCCACCTAGCTTATGGTTTAACACTATGTAGCAGTGAGATAACAGGTGACCATCGGCATGATTAAATGTTTCTTAAACTAACTGTTTCTGTAAGTTGATAAAATTAACCCTTAAGTAATAAAAATGGTCATGTATATAGTTGCACACTGAAGTCCCAAATTATATTTATAATGCAGTGTTTGTTAATGTTGTAATGTGCCTACGAAACATTTATGGTTGAAATTTACTGTAAAAGATAGATGAATTTAAAAAAAATGCTAATGGTCTTCTTAATTTTGTTGGTTCCATTGTTCCCATCACCTATTACGTATGTGAGAAATATTAGCAGTGAGGCTGTTTTGTTTTTTCGTATGGCATCGAGTAATTACTTCGTAGCTTATCCCAGAGGTTAAAATGTTGTACTGCATGAAAGGTTTGGTAATTCTACAGAGTTGTAGTCACACTACCTTTGAGCTGTGTACATTTTTTAAAATACAAGCAGGTATCAGTTTTATGCTGTAAATGTCTTGGTAAGCTTTCCAGTGGAACAACCAGAAATCTGTGTGCAAATTAACACCATGCAAGCAGTGTAGGTAATGGTGACAGCTCTTTTAATACACCCTGTATATGAAAACAAACTACATACACACAATTTTCGAGTGTTTAGGAGAGGAAAAGAAGCTTTTTTTTTATGTGACTGCCTCTAAATTTCTTTTTTTATAGGGGGAGACGATGTTGGTATATGAAGCACTGGTTACCAGTTCAGCTGAATGCATTGTCACTATTTGAGCAAGCATATTCCAGTTGTGCCATAATGTAGACAGGTGATATTTTCTGAATTGCCCCTATACCAATAGTCACACCATATCTTGAGCATTACTAACATGTCTGGCCCCACAAATTCTTTGTAAATATAGATTTTTGTACACAATGTATGCAACTTTTTTAGGAGCACCTGCTGACCAGAGAGTAACAACCTCAGGATAAAAGCAAGTAGCTGTACAGGACAGAAGGGTTGGAGCTTGACTAAGGTAACTCAGAAAGTACCTTTGTCCTTGATTCACATTACCTGTCATGACTAGAGAGAGATAAACAAAACAAAGATAGTTCAACTGTTAATTACCCCCTTGCCACACACACACACACACACACTGCTTAAACATAGTTACCATCATAATCAAAAATTTACATTAAAAGGCGACAGGCACTTCCATTGAAGTCCTAAGTATGAGGTGCATCCTGAAAGTAATTGCCAAATCATTCTACTGCCACTGCAGCACTTGTGTTGTAGGTTCACACATTTCTCTGGTTCATTGTCTTGACACTGCAGCTCAATTTTGTGGTATTTATATTTGTTAGTGATCAGTCAAAATCTTTAGGACAACCTCTGAGCCCAGTGACTGTGAAGTGTGCTCTGTTATGTTTAGTTCCAACACACAGAACATTAAGCCACCTGAAATTCATCAACTTGTAGACATTTACGGTTAGAAAGTGGATGAGACAGTTGAAGAAACACTCATGTCGAAGCATGTGTTGGACAGCCTTCTGTTGTCACTGATGGTATGGGTGAGAAAACACATGGTTCACAATAAGAATGTATTTCAAAAACTGTTTTGCATGACTCAGTCATAAATTGCTTAAATTTTTGTGAATTGCGTTTGAAAAATGCTTTCAAAATTATGTACCTTGGCAGAGTTTTGACATTTCAGCACTGAATACAGTGATAAGGAAGATGAGTTCTTAAATAGAATCGTGACTGGTGATGAAACTTGGGGTCTTCATGACACTCCAAAATAAAATCAACAATCTATGGAGTGAAGGAACTGACAGTCCGACAATCCTCCACCACCCCCAAAAAAGAAATCATAATGAAGTTGCAAGTGCAAAAAGTCAGGTGAAATGGATTCTGCGACCAACAAGGCATTCTGCTTGTTGAGTTCCTTCTCAGAGCTGAAACCATGAAAGCGGTATGATACTGCAAAACACCGAGAGAACTCCATCACACTATTCAAAACAAAAGATGCAAAACTCTCAATCGAATCATTATGATGCTTCATTTCTGCTGGTGGCACTGAAATCCTTACTAAACAATTCACTTGGGAACAGTGAGACCACCTGCCAATCAGTGCTGATCTCACATCTTCGGACTACCACTTTTACTTCATCATCAGTCAGGATGAAGGTGCTTGAACACCTATGATGATGTAAGCAAGTGTGATCAGTATTGGAGGTCTTAACTGGTATTATCTTTCTATAAAAGGGCATAGAAAAGTTGGATTACTGCTATGACAAATGTCTGAACAGTGGTGGCTGTTACGGTCTGAAGAAATGTTTTCATCAGTCCTTTCCCACAATGGTACTTACTTTTCTGGCATGCCTTGTATATTTTAATGCCTTTTGGCATACCAGTGTGGGTATAAAAGCTGACGGAGAACACCCCACATCCTCTTCTTTACAGCAGTCACATAATGGGGATACTCAAGCCAATATGAACCACCTATTTTCTATCAGCAGCCATGTTTGACCATGAGGTTTGATCAGCATGTTGTTGAATCTTCTGGATCATACACAGGGTTATTCAGCTGCCCCTGCCATAAAGTTTTATGGAACCTGCAACATCTTCAAGAACCACACCCATGATTTTAATCTTCTCTCCTCCCTACATGCTCACTGTTAGTCCTGCAAAAACAATGAACAGAACCTTTTTGTATCAAAATTAACTACATTACATTTTGTACTTTGTTGGACACCACACTTTCTGTGGCATTCAAGAAAAAAGGCATTTGAATGCCTGTCTTGTACTTTTTGTTAAATAATTCAAAAACTATGGCTTCTAGTAAATATGTATCCCCTCCCCTCCCAAAAAGAAATGACTACATTAAATTTCAAACAAAAAGATCCTGTTCATTTTTTTATGTAGGACTAGTAATTTGCATGTAGTGGGTGAGAGAAATGAAAATCTTGCCCATGACATTTGTAGGCATTGCAAGTTGCATAAAACCCATGGGTAGGTGTAGTTTAATCATCGTGTACAGGTTCATCATGCCAAAAGAACTAATATAAGATTTCTCTGCCTTCATAAACAGCTCAAGAAACATTTTACACCACATTAATGTATAGTGTTTGCACTTTTCTTAATCAGAAAATCATTTCTCATTGCTTTCCTGACCACAGAAAATTCCTACACACAGCCAACTGTTTTTGTTGTTGTGGTCTTCAGTCCAAAGACTGGTTTGATGCAGCTCTCTATGCAAGCCTACATCTATTTGAACCTGCTTACTGTATTTCCCCCCTCAACAGTTTTCCCTCCTCTCACTCAAATCCCACCAACTCCAAATTGATGATTCCTCGATGCATCAGCGTATGTCTTATCAACCAGTTCCTTCTTTTACTCATGTTGTGCTGAAAATTTCTTTCAGTACTAGGTCCCTGGTAATTTGATTTGCAACTGCATAATTATTCCATTAGCCACCTCTAGGTGCAGTGCAGAGGGTGTCGAGTGCCAGTAGTAGTCATCTATCCACTTATTGACTACCTCTGTAACTTAGTGTTCACTGCTGCTGCCTATCATGGCGAGGACGCAGGTTTAGATTCCCTGTACTGCCAGGGATTTTTCTGGGTGAGAGGATTGGGAAAGTGTACATTCACCCTTGTGATGCCAACTGAGGAACTCGAGGACAAGAAAACTGACACAGGCAGGATAGTGGTGTGCTGGACGTCATTGGTAAACGATGACACGGTGGTCGGCCAGTACCGATGGACAGAGTTTACCTTATGTTTTATCCACGAAATCATCAAAATTTCTTCCTAGAAACACATTTTTAAAGATACCATCCTTTTCTAGCTTCAACTGCTTGTTGTTCACATCTCGTTTCGGAGCAAGGCTACACTTCACGCAGATACCTCCAGAAAAGACTCCGTAACATTTACATCCACTCCTAACATATTCCTCTTTCTCAGATATACAGTGAAGCCTGCATTTTATATCCTCTCTGTGTCAGCCAAAATCAATTATTTTGTTACCCAAATAACAAAACACTTCTATTATCTTCAGTGTCTCATTTCCTAATCTGCGAGGTTTGTCCGAAAAATACATATAAAAGTTGCATAATAACTTTATTTTACAATTATTCAGGTATTACAATATGGTCTCCTTCAAAGTGCTCACCCTGAGACGTGATACACTTCTGCCAACGCCATTTCCACTGTTGATAACATTGCTGAAAGTCTTCAGTTGTGATGTTGTTTAGTTGCCATGTCGTTTCCACATCTCCCAATGCCACACCATTACGCATTTTTGGGAACATGAAGAACTCACACGGGATTAAATCCAGTGGTGATTGAGCTTCGGGCCAAAAACACAACGAGCGACATGTGTGCGGGCGCATTCTTGTGATGAAGGGTCAAACTCTTGCCACAAGAGCTCCGAGACGTGTCAGAACTTCAACGTAAAAATTTCCGTTCACTCTCTTGCTGGGAGGGACAAATTCCTTGTGAACAATGCTCCAAGAATCAACACTGTCATCACATTGGACCTTGATTTTCGCGACTCTTTTGTTCTCGGTTCTCCTGCTAGTTTCCATTCCTTGCTTTGAGCTCCACATCGAATTTCTAATACCAGGACACGTCTTCAGTGATGACTCGGTTGAGAAAGTCACCTCATTCCTCTGCTTCCAACCAATCCCTACAGCACTCAACCCTCTTTGCTTTCTGTTCTGGTGTCAAGAGCTTCGGTACAATTTCTTCATTTCAAGTTTTTGTGAACAATTGTTTTGAGGGTTGACAGCTTGTCAGCAATCATTCTGTCAGTCCACGGTCTTTAAGAACACAATCTGCTGCACACTCCCACCTTCACGCAGAGTGCTCTGACTCGAACTGAGCATTGATTTGATTGATTACAGCAGTAGTCTCACCTGATGGTGACTGCAACCTGTAACATAAAGACATTATTCAACCTTTATACGTATTTTCCGGACAAACCTCGTATAATGGACAATGAAAAACTTCCAATTCTAGTTAGTTATATTAGTTGTTCCATGGATCATGAACACGATTCTTTCGTAATGATGTGGAACGTGTCACCTGCCATATTCTCCAGATCTGACTGGGTCAGACTTTTTCCTTTTCCCAAACCGAAAAAAAATACCTCAAAGGATGATGATGATACAGTGACTGATGCTTTGTTGCAATTGAAATCAAAGATCTTTTCTTTGAATGGTTTGCAGAAGTTATCTGAGCATGCCTCCAAGTGTATTGGTGTACACAGGTATTATATATACAAATAAATTTATATTATGAAATTTCTTTCACTCTTTATTTGTTAGGGTAGAAGCTTTTTCACCCCTCCTCGTACAGCTTTCAAATGCAAACTCGCTGATGATCCCTCGTTATTCATTCCGCATCTCCTGATTCAACTTGACTACATTCCATTATTCTTGTCTTATGTTCATCTTAGAACTGCTCTTTAACACACTACCCATTCCACTGTCTGCCTCCTTAGCTGTGCCATTCGACTAACTGCCAGCGATTTTTCCTCTGGGGGGGGGGGGGGGGGGGGGACTGTGACTGGTACAAAATGCAGTCAGTCTTGTGAGGAGCTGCTTGACCGAGTAGTAGTGGTTTCACAGTAAAAAAAATCCTAGGACAGAGGTGTGCTGACCAGCTGCCCCTCCATGTTGCATCACATCACACCACACCACTGGCAGGGGGCAATATGTCGGTTGGTGGAATTTTAGCATTTTTAAAACAACCAACGGAAATTCCAGGTAGGAATGTCAAAAATTTCTGATTTTTATCCCTTCCATTCCATTCAACTTATCTTCCAAGACCCTTCTTGCCTCTGATATCAAGAGCTTTATTTCTTCTCTCTTCCTGTGTATTATAAGAGTCCCGTTACTCACTCCAAACAACAAGAAAATATTGAAACGATGTAACACTTGTTTGTCAGAACTGTCTGAAGTGTAATGTTGGGATATGACACTGTAGGATAGAGTTCCAATGACATTTGTTGCATAACCTAGAAAACAGTATCAACAATCATCGACATGATTTGAAGTATTTTGTGGCTCAGCTCACCATCCAAATATATTTAGAAGTACAATTCATGTGGGCTCTAGGTCATATAGTTTCAGTTAATATCTTGACTTGCTGATGAAACAACATTGTAGCTTTTGATAAGCCCAATTCTCCAAATGTAATCAACAGCTAAACCACATTTCTAAAGCTTTGGCAACTGGCTAAAAAAGAGTCACTGATTTCAAAGTTGCAGAAGTATAAAAGCAAATTACAGTTCATGATATACACTGAGTTCACATTACTCAGTCCAACAGATAAAACTGCACTTGGTTCCATGTGACATCAAGTCCAAGACAACTACTCTCATTCAGTAACCTCACTAAAACTATTGAGAAAGTTAACAACGATAGCACAACTCAACTCACGGGTGCAAAGCATCAAAGGTACATTTTTACAATATTAACTTCAGGAACTGTTCTAGTGGTTATGAAAAATTGTAACAGTTTCTATTTGACACAGAAGTGCTATGAGGCATTTTCATAACCAAATAATTTGAAACACATGAAATTTATAATCTCAAACATCAAAGAAACAGAAAGAAATTTCAAACAAAATATCAATCCAAAAGGCTTCCATTTTTGAACAGCAGATTTGCAATTATTGAAAAAACATAGCTGAAAATTTAATGGAATCAGATACTTTGTTGGCCAGAATATTTATCATAATCTACTATTGAACAGAAGTCTCTGTGAGACAGATTCATTAAAATCTTCAACCGTGTTGTCTGTAAACATGCTCTGAAGGATCATTTCAGGCTTATCTACATTGTGAGTGTATAGCAGCATGATAAGTTGCCTGTCAATTTGTCATACACCACAGTGACATCATTCAAACAGAGAACCACTACTGTGAGACAAACCATCTTCCAGTGGTAGCCTGGAGTCGACAACCTGTTTAGAGCGTAAGAGTTGTGGCTCATAGGCACCCACAAGAAAATGCAAAAGAGCTGTGCACTGCCCATTTAGAAGGCAGCTGTATTAGTACAGACCAGACACCAAGTTTTTTCTGAAGTAAATCGGGATATTTTTTAAAAAACCAAGACTAAACACACACAGGCTACAGTTCAATGTTTTTTTTACCTTATTGAGATTTTTGCTCACTTTTCAATCTCCTTCATAGAATCTTCTCTTCTTCCTCAATAACACTGGAGACATGTAAATCACTAAACCATCTTCATCATTATTATTATTATTATTATTTCAGCTTCTAATGTTGCTGCTGGGAAAAGGTTCCTCTCAGCTCACCAAGTGTTCACCATCATCTGAAACAAAAGGAAAAGTTTTAAGAAGTTGTCATAGTTTTCATAACAATGAAAAAAAATTCCTTCCACTAATCAGATTTCAGCTTGAAAAGTTCTTCTCTTCATCCTTGAGAAAGTTCTTTAACTGCACACATTCTTCAAACATCAAATCCCCATCTGCAAGAAATAACTTCTAGATATTCTGAAACTGAGCTCTGTTTCACTGTCAGTGAAAATGGTTTGAAAGTCCTGTAGACACTTTCTTCAAAGTCAAATCATTTTTCAACATTAGTTTAGACTGTGCTGCAAGTGAACTGCCACTTTGTTGTGGTTTGCCTACTTTGTTCCTTTGTTGTCCTCGGTGTCTACATACTGGCTGAAAACATAGGGGTTGGATGTGCAGTACTGTCTACTGTAAATGATGTAGCCGACAGATGCACAGTCTTCTACTTTCACATCCTCCCAATAATACACAGTTATGTATGGCCAGTGCACAACTTCCCATTTATAAGTCAACATCGGAATTAAAGTTACATAAAAATGACTGATTTTGCCCTATAATAAAAGATACTAACTAGGAATACTCAATATAAATTAGAAAATCAATTACACAGACAAAATTCAACCTGAGGGGGCTGCCTTTCTCTTTTATGAAAATGCAGATTACAATTCACATATGTTAATGGTAATTAGTTGAAAGTGAAGAAACAAATTTGAAGGAGGCATATTGCAAAACAAGGGGGAAGTAAAAATTAAAAAATTATCCCAGCTTCCTTCGTCACAATTTCTCTTTCGAATGTTTTGATAAGATCATCATGACGACTAAGGCTGCCACAGGGGAAGGAAACTGCACAACCCTATTCAATTTTTTCAGCAGAGAATTACAAAGCACTCTCACGATTGACCTCTGATGCACTACTCGAAAACAATGGCTATTTAGTCAAGTATGGCCACTTAGCGCTGTTAATAAAAGGAGTAGTTTAAGTCAGTAACTCATACAAGACTGCCCCTCATTAGAAATTGGTAATGAGCAATTTGAAGTGAAGACCACATCATTTTATATAATGTTGTCCATTTTTATGTAACCAGGAATTTTATCTATCCCAACAAAGTACAGTTGGGAGTTGGGTTTCCAACCAGATATCTGGGATATCAGGCAACTATGGTCAAGACAAAATCCAAGTCTCCACATTATCAATGTGGCCTCAGATAGCACTAGCATCCCTCCCCCAAAGCATTGGTCTGTGGAGTTGGGTACGGGAAAACACAGAATGGGTACTCAGTCAGCAGAGTAGGATTCCATTCACTGATGCATCCAGGAGTAACCTGACATCTGATGATTGTCAAAGAAAGGTGTGAAAGCAGCAGGAAACTATGAGACTTCAGACAGAAAGTTACCTGTTACTATGGCAGACTGAGTAACTTTTACTGTATGCTGCAATACAATTCAAAGTGATGCAGATACTACTTTTCACTACAGTCACTAAAACCTGTAAACAACAATTGTAACATCCCACAAACTGTTCAGTTTCTTGAAAATATAAACGTGTGCCTCAGTCATGGAACAATTTGAGGATTGCTGTGTGAATTTCCTCTTTGATGGAAAATCTCTTTCCTGTCAAATATCCACTGAGCTTGCTGGAAAGACTGAATGGTCTTCATCAAATTGTTGGCACTGTTTCACTACGACTGGATGCTACATTGCATTGCACCATACACTGCAAGAATTCCATGGCGAATTTGTGTGCAATTTGTATGTTTGGCTAACAAGAAACTTACTGTTCCTTGTACCTCAACTTTGGAGAGCCATTTCACTCCCACAATGTGATGAACCTGTTGTCCGTACTGCAGCAGAATTGTCTCTCAGGAAATTGGTAACATGCCCACTCTTCTGAAAGGGTGCCGTGCCTGTTGCGTAACTTAATTTCAGAAGTCCCTATACCTCAAGTATGTCTCTTGAATGAATCAATAACCATCCAAGACCATTTCTTCAGCAATTCCTTTGGATCAGTGCTCATTGTGTAGAAGCAGAAGAAGATACATTCATGTGTGTGAGTCATGAGGCAACGGTTCAAATCTGTGTTCTGTAACTAGTGCAACATTCTTTAATAATTCTCCTGATACTGTGTTACTATCACATTTTTACTGTTAAATGTTTGTTTGCTGATGGGGTGGTAGGGTCAACCAATAACCCTCTGGAAATTTATACAGTGAGATAATCACAAGCCTATTTGGGGCCCACCCAAACAGAACCCTGCTTGCCCCAGTACAGCATATTCCATAGCAGTTACTCAGTAATGATTGTTTCACTCCCCTCAACCCTTATTGACAAATGGTGCATTTTCAAAATTATTTTTCTCCTACAATGTTCACAGTTCAGCCAATAAGATCAAAATCCCATGCACTATGGCGTACAATGTTCCATTACTGTGTCATTGGATGGCAGGCAAAAGCAATTCCAGAGCTTAGAGTAGTAATCCACTGTTCGTGTTAACAAGTCCCCAGCTCATGAAATCCATGTTTGACAAATGTGCACCCAGTCAATGAGACTGATCTCATCAGGATGGTCAACATTTGTCATGACCCAAAAATCAAAAGTAGCGTGTTTTCTGGAAGATGAGGAAGGCAATTGTAACCTGAGAGCTTTTATCATCTGCTTTTCTGGGGTTCCCATTGCACAGAATTAGTTCATGCTGACTATTTACTGAACTTTGTTGCTGCCTTAATCCTCAACAAAATTTTATATGAGGAGCTTACACACAAAAGCAAACATGTCAGGAATTTAAAATAAATGAGACACAGAATGGAACAAAACAAACAGGATAAGCAGAACCTAGATAATCATACAATTTAAGTGAAATCAAACATTTGCCAAGATACAAGCCTAGGAAAATACATCTGTGTCCACATACACATTTTGTGTGAAGGATAACTAATCCATTACATCCAGTCGAGTGATTTCCATTCCAGTCACACTGTTTCTCTAATGCAGAGCAACTGTTTGTGCTTCCGTGCTCCCTCATAATATGATGCATAGCACTACTTTTTATTATTATTAAAAGGACACAGTTACTTATGCACTGACTCCACTTTTGATAGAATAGGAAAACTTCTAAGAAAAAGGCCAACAATTGTAACAAAAGAGGAATACAATGAGATCTACAATCAGTGACTCAGCTAAGAAACCTTGCTCGCCGATGTACATCTTGTAGGTCCTTAGATAGGGATTTCACATTAAATATGTGAAATAAAATGCATTTCCATACACAAGTACAAAGCTATGGGAAACACTCATACTGATGTTGAGACAAATGCATTCTAGAAGTCCCAACTAGATGTAAAAGAGCAGATGAACCACTACAAAACCCTTTCCTTGGACAAAAGCCCAAGTACTTTTCAGCCATCCAGTCTAAGATAATAGGAAAAAAGATGTTGATGGTTTACAGTAAACTATTTTTTAAGAAGCCTGCCAAAATCACTAGTACTTAAGTTGGAACACAACCATCACCGATGATATTTCCATGTTGCTTGTGACTGTTAAGAAAATTATTCTTTTTTGCATGTAACACTTACGTCAAAGAATACTTCTAAAGATAGTTAATGCCACAGTTACGTCATTTTATTCTGGCATGGTGATCTGAAACATTTCAAATTATTGTGAAGTACAGTTTTTTCTATGGTATCACATACTACACTATAAAAATATGTGAAATGATATGGTATAACAAGCATTATTCAGTAAGAGGTAAGTTATTTTGAAAGAAAGAAGAAGATTTTTAGTTTTGAAAATCGCTCATGGTTCATGTAATGAGAACATGTCCATATTTAAATGTGCTTTTTAAAGGAATATTTTCATTGTAGATTTGATTTACAGATATGAACTGCCTTTTGGCCTAAAAGTAAAAGTAAAAGGCATTCACACTGCAGTATGCTATTTTCCTTCTTATGTATGCCCAAAATAAGTTTCATGTTGACTGTGATAAATTGCATTTAGTAGATATGTTCATTTTTGGATGTCACCTTCTCATAATTTGCTTGGGCCTTTGCCCCGCTTCAACACGGGGTTGACCCTGTTACTATAGAGTTGGCAATGTTAGTGTCACAGAGTGTTGTTGCCAGATGCCCTTCTTGTCACCATCATGTACCCCCCAGGACAGAAGTAATGTACCCTAGCTGTCTGCGTCTAGTGTAAGCCATGAAATAGTGCGAATGTTTTTCAGATGTCTGTAAGTTGTGTAACTGAGGTGGTACATGGGGACCAGCCCAGTATTTACCATGTGGGATGTGGAAAACTGCCTAAAAACCACATTCAGGCATGCCGTCCCTCGTTGTTAACCTGCTGGGCTGATTCAGTCCGGGGCCGGCGCGCCTACCCAAGTCCAGGAAGCAGCACATCAGTGCTCGTGGGTAACCTGTTGTTTCCTTCTCAGAAATTCATCTATGGAATAGCACTTGTCAACTTTCATTATCAGCCAGCACCTTGTTAATTAAAGGGAGGTTGTCAAATATTTTTATGGCTGCATGATATGCTTCTTTCTGTGCTACAACAAGATTAAGTCCCACTGTTTTCCTCCTAGTATTGTATTTATGAATGCTAGTATTATTTTAAAATTGTGCTGATCCTTCAAAACAAACTTCATAAGAGTGTATGTGTTGTGAGGCTACCTAATTTCTTTATCTATGTGAAGTTTGAGGATAGGCACTGTGCGTGTGTGTAGGGGGATGGGGAGGGGGAGGGGTCAGAGGCCCCCATTCTAAATATGACATCAATGAAAGAAGGAAGTTAAATTTTCTAGTGATGTCATTGCCACTTATGGCAATCAAATTTAGAGCAAATGTTGCTGCACTCAGTTTTATAATTCTTGTTCTCATCACTATGTACCCCCACGTATTTTTAACAATCAGTCTTCACATATTTCTTTTCCGTAATGCTTCATTATTAGTGACGATTTGTCTTTCCTTGTACAAAACTGAATAAGATGCATTTTCATTGTAAATGATGTGCTAGACCATTTATTGAGAACCAATGAATGACACTTTCGAATATTTCATTTATTGCTCCATCTGATATCGAGGTCGGTTATCGTGCTTTTGAGGTGAATTAAGAGAACTATTTTGCCTTTATCAGTAAAGTTTCAGACAATTACCCTTCATCAAATTCATGTTGAGACCTAGAGAAGACAATTCTGGTCTATAAAGTGTGTCACAATTCAGAAATGTTAACTGTGTTCTTTAATGCTTCTACAGATTGTTATCCATAATAAAGGCCTGCAAGTAAGTGCATTTGCCTTGCAACCATTCCAGAAAATGGGAATGGTGTGTCCTTTTTAGTCACAATGCCTTGTTGCTCCAGTGATATACAATTAACTGCCACAAGAGGAGGGGATCTCAGACTAGATTACATTAATTATTTATTCCACAGACCCACAAAAGAGGGTATCCTCCTGGGTGTGGAACATGTCCAACAGTATTGGAATAGTACCTCAGAATCAAACTAAACAGGAGGTCCTGCCTGAGACCCAGGTATAGCTGCTTTCATTAAATGAAACTATATTGTTCCATTTCATTCAAAACTGAGGTGCTATTCCATGACAGTTTGACAACCTCTGTGGTGCTCTTTGTGTTTTGGGGGAATAAGGGGACTGAGGAGGGAGGCATGCTGGGGCAAACAGTGCAGAGCCACTGTGCCAGGGTGGTGTAGTGGTTCGTGCATCTGCCCAGTGAGCAGAGGATCTGGGTTCAAATTTTCATTCATCTCTTCAGTCTACATGTATACTGCATAGTTGGTTGAGACTTGTAAAGGTCCATGGAACCATAAAGTTTCTTTTCTTTTTGATGATCATTCATATCAATGTTATTTTCAGTTTCAAGTGACAACTGAAAGAACAAACTAATAGTCTTATCTCCCTTAATAATACACTTTTTGGCGACAGAGAGAATACAGGCAAATGATTTAATAGTGATGCATCATCATCTAATCCAATTTAGTTAGTAGGATACATGTTCTATGGATCATAATGATGAGGAATGAGTCATTTTACATTCATTTGCAAATTAATTTATGCATATGGTTACATTATGAACATTTCTAATGTTGAGAATATCATGATTTTGCCATGTATTAAAAAATATGAGGCGTACATAAAGTCCACAAACACTTTCAATTATTTATTGCACAAGAACCAAACAGTGTGCAGCTATCATACATGTGTCATTTCAAAGAGACACTGAAAGTTTTTTTTTAATGTATACCACCACAGTGTAGTTTCGTAACTTGAGGATAGTCACCAAAAGTCACAAACGTGGTGTGTTGGCATCCAACAAAAACTAGTGTGGTAAGGAGCCACCAACAAGGAAGGCCATTTACCACTGGCACAACAAATTTGTTATGATGGGTTGCTTGTGCCCGGGAAAGAGAAGCAGACGTCCCAGTGTGAGTGAAGTGAATGAGGAGTGCATACGAGAGTCATCTATAAGGAGTCCGAGAAAATCTGTGCGTCGTGCATCCCATGATCTCAAAATAGCTCCAATGACATAGTGAAAAGTCCTGCTACAGAAGGTGTCAATGAAATCATTCAAACTGGAGCTAGTGCAGGAACTCAAAACGCTGATGACAAAACGCTTCTCTTTGAGTTTTGTTCAGAGTTGCAAAAACTGAATGGGGATGGTAATGGCTTTGATTACATAATATTTAGCAGGGAAGCCACTTTTCACACTAATGGGAAAGTGAACAGGCATAATTGTCATATCTGGGGGTACAAAGCATCCACACGAATGCATTGAATTTGAGCATGAGTCCCCAAAAGTAAATGTTTTTTGTGCCTTGTCATACCAAAAACAGTACAGGCAATTCTTCTTCACTGAGAGCACTGTTACTGGATATTCCTACTTGGATGTGTTGCAGCAATGGCTGATACCTCAAATGCAACTGGACCCTTCATTCATTTTTCAGCAGGATGGAGCTCCAACCCATTTTCATCGTGAAGTTTGTGGGTGTCTGAACACAGAGCTGCTGCATCGATGGATCGGCCTTGCTACAGAAGAGGACAGGTGTTTCACTAAATGGTTCCCCAATCACCACATCTCACTCCATGTGACTTTTTTCTGTGGGGACGCATTAAAGATCTGGTGTATGTACTGCCTCTACCACATGATGAAGCAGTGCCCCGTTTGTTTGGAAGTTTTTTTACAGTTTCGCTTCAAATTGCAATATGTATGATATCTGTACAATGTTTAGTTCTTGTGCAGTAATTACTTGAAAGTGTTCCTGGACTTTATGTACACCCTATATAAAGTATGATAGGAGTGGCAGGCTTGTTAACATGGTGCTGAAACATACAATGGTAGCTAACGAAAAGCTCTGTTTGATGTGTTGCAGACACTACTGGCTATAACAACTCCCAAATTTAGGTATTCAAATATTATTCTAATGTTATCGTAAGATAAGGCATAGTATTCATTATACTATTGTTAAAAACAGCATTGTTTATTAAACATGTTATTTTCTATATGAACCGTAAAAATTGTATAAATTTCATTTAAATTTGTTGCAATTTGTTTCAGCTATTGCCACATGATGTACAGTCACTTCAACTTAAAAATATACGAAAAAGGAGACATAAACATTTTTTTCAAGGCACTTTCTTGATCCTAAATTACCACAGCATTACATTTAAATGTTTAGCAGCCAATACCATTTTTCACAGCACCTGATAATTCTTGTAACTGTACCCAAGATGTAGTCTGGAATGTCTGAAACACCATTATCATTAGTTACCTTTATAATTCAGTCAATATATGTATTATTTTTTACTTTTAAACACATTTGGCAAAATAAAATGGATTTTTTCTTTAGCAACAGTCCTTTTCACACAGGCAAGCAAAGCCACAAACATTTCATCCTGGTTACTGTAAATGCACTCCAAGAACTAGCACCTCTACTTTGAGCAGTACTGTACTCTGTTTCACCCATAGCAGTTCACTATACCAGACTGCAGACAGAATGTTCACCACATCTTGTACTTTTTCTGTAAAATGTATGTGTTTTTGACCCTGCACAATTTGTCAGATACTCCAAGCAGTACACACTTTTAGTATTAATCAATTCCCAGGGTAGCTTGCTTGGAATCATTTCAGTTCAGACACTCATTCCATGTTCCATGTGATCTTCACTGTCTTGGGGTGATTTCCATGCTTCAATGTAGCAAGCTGTACAATGATAACTGTAACTGAATGCAGAAAATTAAGAATTGGAAATATAACAATAACAGACACAGTGTAATCCAATGAGCAATTGTACGTTCACTCACTCATTTATATATCAGCTTTGTATTCAATTGGAGGCTTTTTCCCCCCATCATTTGTAATGAATAACCATGTCTCTGAGCTGGCAATTATAATACCAACACTTCTAGGGATACGAGTTGTGACATTTCACACCTTCCAAAAGCACATGAAAATATTCTGAATTCAAATTTTGAAGATGGAACATTTTGGTGCTACATAGGCACTGTAATACACAGATGGAACACGATTCAACAGCAGAAACGTATTACAAAATTAGATACTGTTATAAAGAGAAGATCCCTGATTTTGTTGTAGCAACTCAATATCATTCCTGTGTTTAGTCACTTCTCTGCCAATTCAGTTACAGTTACCTTGACAGAGAGAACACTTAAAATAGCAGTATGTCTGTGCTAGTAGTAAGTGGCATACATTCTAATCTCTTACAAAGGTTGAATTTCAATCACAGAATTCCATTTATGAGGTTTGGAAGCAGTTTATGTTGGGATCACTATAAAACCACGTACATGCTACTTGGGCCCTTGAGATGTGCCAATGACTCGGATGGCTTGCTGTCAGATGCATTTTGATCTTTTTGGGTGTCCAAGGGCTGTGGTCCAGATGATCACACACATTGTCTACGAATTTTAGATGCTAAAGTGAAGAAAAGTTTTCAGTCACAGCTATTGATTTGCGTTAACACAGGGATTTAACTTTGAGTATTGCACCATAAACCTGTTTTGATAGTAAAACATGCAAAAACTAAGCTCATTCTTCACCCAGAGAGGTGCTGGTGAGTCTCCACAACACTGGTGGCCTTTACCTAAGAGGGTTCCATTTAAATAGGTCTCATTTCTTTTGCTGCCTTTGTACACTGTGTGTACCTAGAAGTGAGTTTCTATACTTGTTCAAGTTCATGCTGTATTGCATCCTAATAAGATGGAAGGAGGAGGTCGGAATTGAAAAAAGTGCTGTAATTGTAGCTCTGCTTCACAAAGGCTATTCCAGCAAGGCAATAGTAACAAATTTTGGCCTAACCAAGCCTACAGTAGTGTATACATTGCTCTGGTGCCAGCTCAAGTGTTTGACAATCTGGAAGACCCTGAGTAACACGGTAAAGCAAAGATTAGTTCCTATGTGTACAGAGTAAATGTGAAGAATCCTCCTGCACCTATAATTAATAATAAAGTAAACAATATGTGAGAAGCTCCAACCTTTGTCTCAGCAGAGCAATGCCATTTGTGTGACCATGACTTACATGGATGGATAGAGAGAAGTTGAATTGATTGCAATGGGCACAGCAATGGTCCAAGGATTAATCGAGTTTTAAATTTGTAAGCCTTCACTGAATGTTTACTCATTGACATCGTGGAGAACGTATGAAGTCAGTACTGATCAACAATTCAGTTCAATCTGCCAAGAGGCATATTAGTTGTGGGTTGATCTGCAGCAAGACAATGATCTCAGACTGACTTCTAAATTGTGCCAATAGTAAGTCAATAGAGGAAAGAAATTTGGGAAACTGAAGAATATGGTCTGGTGAAGTCAGCCGCCTCACTTAAATCCCATCGAATACTTACGGGATGAACTTGAGGAAGGGAGATTAAACACTAATGTCCCATTGAAAACAAGGTTATTAGAGACGGAGCACAAGCTTGGATTAGGGAAGGATGGGGAGGGAAGTCCACTCTGCCCTTTCACAAGAACCATCACGGCATTGGCCTGAAGTGATTTAGGGATATCACAGAAAACCTAAATCAAGATGGCTGGACATGGGTTTGAACCATTGTCCTCCCGAATGCAAGTCCTGTGTGCTAACCACTGCTCCACCTCACCCACTGGGATGAACATGGCAGAGAGATCAGAGAACTGGCGTCATCTAATGTTGAAAATCTATGGATTACAGATGCATGGGACTGTAATCTCTGCAAAAATATTATCTCCATAATGCCAACAGTCTGCGCAGCTGTTCTTAGCACGAAGGGTACTTAATGACAGAGAGAGAGAAAATATTTGTATTGTTAGCCTATTTAGTTTGAAGAGTGTAGTTGTCTATTAAAATAAAGTGCACAGCTTTTTTCATAGGTGATCGAATAATTTTGACCTGTAGTATATACTTAGTAACAACAATAAACAGATATTGAGATCCTTGTTAAGGAAGGTGATTTATTTACTAAACTAGAAAGGTTACAATGAAATGCATACCATTTACTCTGCTGAAAGAAGAAACTGCAACACCCTCAAGGAAATGGTCATTTTTGTCGTACGATGTGACATCGCTGTAATTCAGGTCAAATGGAACACGTGTCACAGTGAAGGGTGTCCTGTCACATCACTACAATGCATACCACTCTCTGATGGCAATGCAGGTGTATATTCTGACACATAAAGGTGCCAAATGCCATCCTGTGATACATTGCCCCATAGCATCTTGGGCTGTTTGTTGGCACAATCTTTCATTAACTCACGATATATAGCGAAGTTTTGCTAAAGTTAAAAAGTGATTTTTACTGCTGAGTGTATATTTTTTGTTTTTCTCAAAGTACGACAACAATTACTGCAAAATGGCCGATACACAGCTCAGTGGAGACAACATGGCGTGTAGAGACATTGTCAATAATAGATCAACTCTATGCATTGTTGGAATAACATTACATACAAGCTAAACATTGTAGAGACGAGTTTAAAAAAAAAATCTTATTACTATTGATACGGTCATGACTCACAGAATGGATAACATAAACAGTTTGCCTACTGCAAGTTCCATATCCAATGAAGCAGCATAGAATTAAATTACACTTGCTCAAACAAGTGAAACAGTAAATGAAATACAGAACCTAAATAATCTAGCCGTAGGAACCGACAGCAACATACAGTTGCAAGATATGGAAAGTGGATCACAAGCAGTAAATTCTCACGATTTACCGGGAGCAGATAATGTTCAAACAGTAAATTTCTCACAATTTCAGCAGATGAATACAAGTTTACAGAACAATGAGAAACTGTTTACGGAAAAATTTCAGGAAATAAAGAAAAAACTTGACAGTAATGACGCTAAATTAACCAAAATTGGTACTGACTTGAACAAAAGGATCACTCAAATGGCCACCTAGCTTTCAAAACTAACAGTTTTAGCAAAACATAATGAAATCAATGTCAAACCTTTAAGTAGGAAAGTGCGTTACCCCTCATGATGACATCACGAGGCGTGTCACACAAGTAGAGGCAGATTTAGAAACCATGGCCAAGACAATCAAATCAGAGACAGACAGATGTTTTTCTAAAATGAATGAAAATAAACAAACTAATTAATTTCACACCACTTTGGCGAATTGTGCTTGGATGGGGATGAATAGGTGATTATCTGGACAACACAACACCCAGTCCCTGAGTGGAGAAAATCTCTTATCCAGCTGGGGATCAAATGCAGGCCCTTAAGATCGACAGTATGTCACACTCACCACTCAGCTAACGTGGGTGGACAATGATTTAATAGAAACAAGCAGACTGCAAACTGACTTATTCAACAACCTTGGACACTGGAGCCAATAATCAGTCTGTATTTATATGTCCAAAAGTATGTGATCCGTTTGTTTTGTTTACACAATCAATGAGAAACATCAGCTTAAAAAAGTAAAATTGCATCATAGTGTTGTCAGAATTTATTCTCAGTAACTATTCCTTTTCTTTGCTCCCCTTTCATTTTGCAGTCCGTCTATCCCCCCCCCCCCCCCCCCCCACACACACACACACATCTCCACCATCTTCCCCCTCCCCATATATGCCTATCATGTACAATGCAGTTAGCTTTCAGCTCATATTGACTCCAAATGACTTTTTTTTTTCAGTAAATTGTGTCTTGCTGATTACCGCATCTTCCATCGTTAAGCTCTCAGGTTTTCAAATCTCATCCAGCGCAGGCACCAAGGATCAGTCTTTCCTTCTCATCCTATCTGGTAAGTCTCCTCTGACCTATGGTTTTGGGCAACTTTTCCATAACTCTCTCCCTTTCTTAAGTCTTGCCAGTCTTCTTTCTTTCCCTTCAAATCTTTTGCTAGAAGGAAGAGCCATTGGCTCTGAAAGCTTCCACATTTCTATATCCTTTGCATATAGTTTCTGCTGCCACCAGTGTGGTGAGTAGATCATCTTATTTATCCAATTATACTGCAGCCATCTTCATGATAGTGCTGGCAACATGGCTGTGGATGAGGTCGTGTTTGGTATGAGAGTCAGCTACCATCTGACATCGGTTTACGAGTACTCAACAAAAAGCTTGTGAGAATTCAATTCCATACAGCTGGAACCAAAAGAAAATTGGTAGTTCATACCAGCACAAGACCATAAATGAAAAAGTTGTTATTAATAATCAGTGTCCCTGACACTCTGATTACAAGTATGTTAAGTAAGTTTCAATATACCATTTCACACTTAGTCTGCTATTAACACTATTGTACTCAACTCCAGTTGCTTGTGACAAATGGACTGATGCATCAAACAGGCTACAGTACATTTTATTACATGATACATTATTCTCTTTTTCGCAGTTTTGGGAAAATGGTGTACACTGACACTTAAGTAAAATGCTAATCCGTGTGCATGCATAGAACTTTATTGCAGGTTTCCTAATACAAACTACTCTATCAATAATGTATTGGACTGAGTGTAATGGAGCAGCTTGTCTTTTATTGTTAGCCAAAATTAGCAGCAATGGCTTTGTGTACATGGTAGCTCCAAACTGTGACAAGCTTTGAGAGCACTTGCCTGCTAAAGGCAAAGGATCTGAGTTTGAGTCTCAGTTTTAATCAGCCAGGAAGTTTCACATCAGCACACATTCCACTGCAGAGTGAAAATTTCATTCTGTAAACATCCCCCACGCTGTGAGAAGCCATGTCTTTGCTATATCCTTTCTTCCAGCATTGCAGGACAGCTTCTCTGAAGTTTGGATGGTAGGAGATGAGGTACTGGAGGAAGTAAAGCTGTGAGGATGGGTCATGAGTCATGCTTAGGTGGCTCAGTTGGTAGAGCACTTTCCCACAGAAGGCAAAGGTACTGAGATAGAGTCTCAGTACAGCACATAGTTTTAAATCTGTGTACACTTTACTGCAGAGAGAAAATTTCATTCTGGAAGCTTTGAGAGGTTGTGTGTTTGGGTGGGAAGGAGTGTTTTACGACTGTGGAACATGTATTGTGATTAGTTGGTTTATGAGCACAGAATAGAACTACTGAAACTAATAAGTTATTGGAGGTAATTTGTCACACTTTTTGTGGATTTTAGAAGCAGAGTGTTCACGACTTTGCAATACAAATATTCCGAATGAATCTCTGAGATTGTATTTACAAGATGACTTGAAGTTCCCTTGATACCATTCAGTAGCAGCAGACCACTTCTGTGGCTGGCCAAATATTTGACAAGTCTCCTTACACATCAGTGTAGCAACTGTGAGGAGAGAAACCTCAAATTGCCAAATTTTTCTATATGTGATTAATTTTACTGGCTGTGCTCTGGATCTTCCAAGCTCTGACTGGGAAGAATGCTCCTCAGAGAGCACAACTCCCCTTCCCTGGGCTATGTTTTACTCGGGCAACCATTGCTTCCATTTCTGCTATACCCCTTGGGAAAAGTCATGCCTCACTATTCGTATCTCTCTCCCGTGTCAGTGAGGCAGCTTCCTTTTAGCTCTCTGTCACTCTGAAAAACATCAAGATGAACCACTGTCCAAAGGTCTTAAATCCCTAAACAAAATTTTTGTAAGAGTTATGTGTTTGGTGGCATTTAAAAGGCCTAGCTGGGAGTTCACCTGTAAGACAGCAATCTCTGGCACACATCCCAAAACCAGATTTTCTGCATTTGGCAGTCAATTGCATCTTTCACAAACATTACTTCTCACTCCAACACGTAAAATATTTGTGTGAGTGAACAATGCAGAATGTCTTGACTCTTGTCCATCCACACGGTGGTGCCATTAGGGATCACAAAGACACTTATTGGGCCAGGCTGCCACAGTGAAAGTTTCCCCTCACCGCCGCTTTCCAGACGAGCTCAGCCAGATCCCCTTATTCCCAGCTATTGTACAAATCTGTTTTAAATTACTCTCTAAACTGACTATCACTCAGACATTTAATATCAATACCGTGCTTCATTCGTAATTATTTGCACGGCTCAAGGTGGACCTCTACTATGAACTCACAAGAACTTGTGTATGTTGTATGACAGTGTTGAAAAGTTGTCCTGTAACGATTATAATAGCTTCATAGTTACGTCTACATCATTTTATGGCCACAGAAAGAAAGTTCCTGTTTCAATTGAAATTTTAGCTTGGAATGTGACATATTTTAAAATGTTGTGTAAATGCCCCATTCCATCAAACGAGTCAGTTTAGGTGGTTGTTGGTCACAGTTTGGAAGAGTCCATTCAGGATAGCAGACAGCTGGTCATGCGTCGTACCATGCATGAATAGAGTGTAAGGAGATTTGCTAGCTGATTCTCAAGGGAATGAAATATATGGTGGGAACCTGGTATCAGGATGACATACAAATGTACTAGCATATGGTTTGAGTTAAGTGATTAATAGCATACTGTTATTGGAAGCAAACACAAAATTTTGACCACGATATTCTTACTCCTCACATCAAGCTATGATGAAGTGGGCAAAGTTCTGTTGAAAGATGTAGCCAATTTTCACAAAGCCTGTAAGTGAAGTATTCATTTGTTAGCGAGCAATGTAGTCAAATACATTGGGACTGTAATAAAAAACTATGGTTGTGGGATTAGACATGTCTGTTATCCAGCTTGGCAGCAAAATTCTGAGCCCTGTAAGAAACCACGTGTGATTTTAACCGACGCACATCTCGATGAAACATTGTGAGTGAAGCTCTCTGTACTGTGCTGTGTGGGCAAGGTTCAATAAGGGTGCACGCTGTCCTTGTAAGGCCATTTGAGGAGCTACTCGACTGAGAAGTAGCATCGCCGTTGCCAAAAACTGGCAAGGTCCGGGACAGAGGTGTGCTGACCACGTGCCCCTCCAATTAATTTGGTTAGCTGAGGATGACACAGTTGTCAGTCATCACTGTTGAGACGTCCGATGCCTCTTCGCATATATCTTTTTTTGGGGGGGTTCTAGTCATGGCTGAAAAGTACTGATTGTTATTTAAATTTTTTTTATGGAAGAGTAAAATATATGATTATTAAGCTGTTGTTATAAAAGTGTGCTTGTAGTCCATCATATGTACAAAGACTCGCTAAAAGACTGACAGTATGCACAGGTTCCTAATATATCTAAACTTCAGCTAATGCTCAGTATTGCTGCATTATTCAGCTTTTCCGTAAATTCACAATGGGGCACTGACTGGCTTATAAATAAAGTTCAAAATTTCATAACGACAAAAATAAATATAGATTGTGCTCTGGGTTAATCTTTTTTAAATCTCGTCTTCACAAGAAACAAGTAAAGCTGAGTTACACACTGGTTCCAGATGTGGACAACAGCTAGTTATGTCTTTAGATTTTTCTGTTTTCTTCATAGATTAATTCTTAAATTCCATGAGTTTTCTTGTATTTAAGAGGTGTAGTCTCACATTTTTGTAACTTTAAAGTGGAAATTCAAGTAGTGTGTAGCACAGTCGTCATTTCTCTTGAACGACTAACTACACTACTAGGTTAGGCATGTGGAGGCTGGCTGTCCGGCCACGCCCACTCGTCTGTGAGTCACTCCTCCGACGGCATCTGAGCGAGCTCACTGGAGGAGGGGTTCACAAGTGTTGGACACATTAGGGAAATATTGTTCAGAGCCAGAAAGATAGCCAATATGCACTCAGTAGGTCTGTCAGGGAGCCTCATCCGAGATGGGGCATCTTTGCCTGTGGCTATCGAGCTTGCAGGGTGCAGTCATCTCCGAGGAGTGGCATCAGTTCTGACAGTGCCTTTTGCGAGGGTTCCGAGGTCATCCTCAGTTCATTCAGATGACTGGTGGAGGCTGCTGGCCTCTCATATGGAGTGCAAGAACAGCTCACGATTTGCAGCACAGTTTCCAGAGTTGACTGGGGTCCTAAGGTTTGGAGCCGAGTGGACAATCTCGGCCAGAGGCTTTGTTGAGTCTGACAGTCTTGGCTGGACCTCCATTATTGGGTGGATAATTGTAGGACTCTCCTAGACAGGTCAGGGTACACTACACAAAGGAAGCAGCTACTCAGTTAGGTAAGTACTTGCGGGGTGCACATGGTGGTTTTTAGCCTACATGGTAGTCTGAGATACTCTGATGAACACAAAGCAGTTGACATACAGATAACAAAATCAGACAGCATTCAGAGTGAAGAAACTTTGACAAATTTTATCAGTTAACTGTTGTAGTTTTTGCAACAAAATTCCCAAACTTATTTATTTATGGCTTATTTACCCTGACTAGATTAGATGCTTCAGGCGCTAACTTACACATGACCAGGAACTATATTACACAGAAAACAAAATAATAATAACACTAACATTAATAATGTATTATAATAATACGTTAAGACACAACAATCTCAATGCTAATAATTTGGATTATTAATGAAAAGTACACCCCCCCCCCCCCACCCCAAGAAACATGGACCTTGCCATTGGTGTGGAGGCTTGCGTGCCTCAGCGATACAGATAGCCGTACTGTAGGAGCAACCACAATTGAGGGGTATCTGTTGAGAGGCCCGACAAACGTGTGGTTCCTGAAGAGGGGCAGCAGCCTTTTCAGTAGTTGCAGGAGCAACAGTCTGGATGATTGACTGATCTGGCCTTGAAACACTAATCAAAATGGCCCTGCTGTGCTAGTACTGCGAACGGTTGAAAGCAAGGGGAAACTACAGCCATAATTTTTCCTGAGGGCATGCAGCTTTACTGTATGGTTAAATGATGGTGTCTTCTTGGGTAAAATAGTCCCCCATTATAATCTCCAGAAGGGGCATACTCGAGGATGTCATTATCAGGAGAAAGAAAACTGGCATTCTACGGATCGCAGCGTGTAATGTCAGATCCCTTAATCGGGCAGGTATGTAAGAAAATTTAAGAAGAGAAATGGATAGTTTAAAGTTAGATATAGTGAGAATTAGTAAAGTTCGGTGGCAAGAGGAACAAGACTTTTGGTGAGTTGAATACAGGGTTATAAACACAAAATCAAATAGGGGTAATGCAGGAGTAGGTTTAATAATGAATAGGAAAATAGGAATGCGGGTAAGCTACTACAAACAGCATAGTGAACGCTACTACAGTAGTACAAGTTTATATGCCAACTAGCTCTGCACATGATGAAGAAATTGATAAAATGTATGATGAGGTAAAAGAAATTATTCAGGTAGTGAAGGGAGAGAAAATTTAATAGTCATGGGTGAATGGAATTCGGTAGGGAGGAAAGGAAACATTGTAAGACATTTCCAGGGGCAGATGTGGACTCTGACCACAATCTATTGGTTAGGACCTGTAGATTAAAACTGAAGAAACTGCAAAAAGGTGGCAATTTAAGGAGATGGGACCTGGATAAACTGAAAGAACCAGAGGTTGTACAGAGTTTCAGGGAGAACATAAGGGAAAAATTGACACCAATGGGGGAAGGAAATACAGTAGTAGAAGAAGAATGGGTAGCATTGAGGGATGAAACAGTAAAGGCAGCAGAAGATCAAATATGTAAAAAGAAGAGGTCTAGTAGAAACCGTTGGGTAACAGAAGAAATATTGAATTTAATTGATGAAAGGAAAAAACATAAAAATGCAGGCAAAAAGGAATACAAACGTCTCAAAAATGTGATTGTCAGGAAGTGCAAGATGGCTAGAGGACAAATGTAAGGCTGTAGGGGCTGATCTCACTAGGGGTAAGATAGATACTGCCTACAGGAAAATTTGAGAGACCTTTGAAGAAAAGAGAACCACTTGTATGAACATCAAGAGCTCAGATGGAAATCCAGTTCTAAGCAAAGAAGGGAAAGCAGAAAGGTGGAAGGAGTATATAGAGGGTCTATACAAGGCCAATATTATGGAAATGGAAGAGAACGTAGATGAAAATGAAGTGGGAGATATGATACTGTGTGAAGAGTTTGACAGAGCACTGAAAGACCTGAGTCGAACCAAGACCCCAGGAGTAGACAACATTACATTAGAACTACTGACGGCCTTGGGAGAGCCAGTCCTGACAAAACTCTACCATCTGGTGAGCAAGGTGTATGAGACAGGCGGAATACCCACAGACCTCAAGAAGAGTATAATAATTCCAATCCCAAAGAGAGCAAGCGTTGACAGATGAGAAAATTACCAAACTATCAGTTTAATAAGTCACTGCTGCAAAATACTAATGTGAATTCTTTACAGACAAATGGAAAAACTAGTTGAAGCCGACCTTGGGGAAGGTCAGTTTGGATTCCGTAGAAATATTGGAACACGTGAGGCAATACTGACAGTCTGTGGAGATTTCAATTTGAATTTTCAGTTGTCCACTATCTGTAACTCATATGCAAATAATTTATTAAATTCATTTGGTCTTTATATTACAACCACTGAAATAACAAGGCTTCATTATAAAGGTACTGGTACATGTATTGACAATATATTTGTATCAAATGAGTTAGTGCATCTGAAGTCAGACGTAATTAAGACCTGGGTATCTGGCCACTGACTCAGTGCACATGGCAGGAAAGAGTGTATGTGTGGTCAATTATGATAATCTAAATATGTTTAAGTCTAATATTGATAAAAGTTATTGGTTGCAAGTTTATCGAGAACATGCAATAGGTAGAAAGGTGGAAGAACTCATATCTACTCTTTCTGTATATGCTAAGATGTCGTTTCCCATTAACGTACCAAATAATAAAAAGGCACTAAGAGTAAATAAGGTCAAGGGTGAAAAGGTGTTGGAGATCAAGAGGGAGTGTGATCAATATTATGCCTGTATAGAAGTACAGGTTCTCAAGTATTTAAAGACATGCTCACAGTGAAAAAGGAAAGATTAAGACAGGCCTTAAAGGAAGCTAGGTGTATGAAAAAATGAAGATATAATACTAACATCAGAAAATAATATCATTAACAGTCAATGCAACAGGAAAATGACTTCACAGGCTGAAGGCAGCAATCTGAATGCTGCACAGTTAAATACATCCTTCACTGAGAAGGTGATTGGCACTTACAATATAGTCACTGACCATAAATACTGCCTGAGAAACACCACAAAACCTGGAAGTACATTTAGCTTTAAATTTGTCAAGGTACAGGATGTTACCTATATACTGAGGAAAATGAAGAACAGTTTTACTGATGACGTTTATGGTTTAAGTTCAGCCATGTTAAATGTGATTCAGTTCAGCTGCCAGAATTGATAACACATGTAGTAAATACATGTATTTTGGAGGCTCAGTTCCCCAGGGCAGTAAAGTCACTCGAAAACACAAAAAAGGCAGCCTCCAAAGTTGTGATAATTTTAGGCCTGTTTCAATTGTGCCAGTCTTGTCTAAAGTGATAGAAGCTATATTAAATAGTAAAATACTTTGAAGGAAACTATATCTTCAGTGATAGACAATTTGGCTTCAGATCAGGGTTAGGAACTGTTAAATCTGCCTTATCACTTTTAACACAGTGTGTGAAGCAACTAGAAAGCAAGCTCATGGTTCATAATAAACTCTGTGATTTATGAAAAGCTTTTGACACTGTGTCTCATGAAATCTTATTGAACAAAATGCAATTCTATGGCTTTACACGAAGTGCTCGGGAATTGATAAAATCCTATCTAAGTAATAGAGTGCAGAAGGTGGTTTTTAATGGTACAGAATCAGATTACTTACTTGTGGGCATGTTCTGTACTTGGCCCAATTCTATTTATTATTTATATAAATGACTTATCATGTAACATAGTTGGGCCATCAGCTAGGAGTTACTTATTTGCAGATGATCTTGCAGTCTGTATAACTGCAGAAACAGCACAGAAGGTCAAATATTAAGCAGACCAGTGCACTGTCAAAGTTGAAAACTGGTGTAAAGCTAATTCCCTTTGTGTCAAAAAAAAAAAAAAAAAAATCAAGACCTGTATGTATCGTGGAATAATAACACTGAACTTGAGCAGAGCTCAAATGCTGTTGATTTCCTAGGAATCTCAATTGATTCAAAAACGTGGGAAGCAGCATTAGCAAAGGAATATTTTCTCCAAGGAAGCTGTGTCTTTGTCTAAATGTGCCAGTACTTAAAGCAAAAGAAACCACAGTCACATTTACTGTGGGGACATCAAAGCAAGGCAGCTAATGTCTTCAAACTACAAAATAAGGCAATAAGACTGATATGTAGCTTGGCACCCAGAGCTCACTGTAGACCAAGCTTTAAAAAATTACAGATTATGACCCTGCTGTCAATATTTATACCATAGTGTGTAATGCATACCAAGGAAATCTATCCGAAGTATCAACAGTATGACATGCGGCATAATTATAACACAAGAAACAAGCAAGACCTAGTTTCTTTCTGATGTAACTATAAAAAAACACAAAAGTGCTCTTTATACAAGCCCATAAAATTTTTTAATGCCATACCCCAAAATATCACAGATCTTCCAATAAAAAAAAAAAGTAAAAGAATTTCTTCTTGAACTCAACATTTATGAAACGGATGAATTTTGAAGGGTGGCAAAGAATATGGTATGACCACACTTTGTGATCAGTTTTTACATGCTTCTATATATGAGTACGTCTGTAATTGGCTAAATTTACTATGCAATATCAATTTGTACCAGAAGTTTCTCTGTTTTGTAATGCCTCTGAGGTCTCTACAACAATAAAAATCAATCAATTGTAGACTTCCTTGAGAGTTTCATTTGCTTTCTCTTAGAGGAGTTCTCTTGTTTTCTCACTGACTATAATATTGCTGTCATCAGTGAAAAGAATTTTTTCACCATGAGTAACACTACTGGGAAAGTCATTGATGTACATCAGGAATACTATTGGTCCTCATTTGATACCTTGCGGAAACCCCATATTAATGTATTTTTCGCCGGCCGTGGTGGCCGAGCAGTTCAGTCCAGAACAGCACGACTGCTACGGTCGCAGGTTGAAATCCTGCCTCGGGCATGGATGTGTGTAATGTGCTTACATTTGTTCGGGTAAGTGTTTTACTAAATGTTAAGCTCTATTTGAAGTATGTGTTATCACTATTCTTTGTACCCTATCTGCTAGGTATGATCAAAACCAGTCCTTAGCTACCACTCTTTCTCCTAATGCTTCTAATTGATTTAATTGAATCTTGTGGTCGACTGCATCAAAGGGCTTAGAAAGATCATAAAGGAACCCTCTGACAGACTCTTCTTTATCAAGAGCATCAAGTACAACTTTTGTGCATTCTACGACAGCTGACTCCGTATTTTTGCCACATCACAAACAAAACTGTGATTCACTTAAAAGATTGTATTTATTCAGGTAATTCATTAATCTGTTTTTCATAATTGCTTCTATTATTTTTGAGAATGGTGACAGCTTGTAATTTTCTGCATTACCTTTCTTAAACAAAGGCACAACTCTTGCCTGTTTTAACTGCTGTGGAAATGTCCCTGGTGTACATGATTCATTTATTATGTGTGTTAAGGGACCTTGTACAACCTCTATGCATTGTTTTAGTACACACATTGATACTTCATATAAGCCTACTGGCTTTTTAGTTTTTCAACAGTTTTACTGGCTTCATTATCTGTGATTTGAAGTAACATCATTGTATTTAGTGCAACATTTTTTACAGGGGTTATATTTGTTTTGGGGAATTCTTGCCGTAACTTCCCTAAAATACTTGAAAAATGCTCATTTACATACTTTGATAAGTGTTGTGGCTTATTTATTACCTTATCCTCCTCCCTTAGGAATATGTTATTCTGTCTGTCTTTCTTTGCCTCTCCCTTTTCCCGTTCCCGTTTTTATAACATCCCAGACTGCTTTGCTTTTATTCCCTGCATTATATATTACTGTGTCATTAAACGATTTTGTTGCAGCTATCAGCACCTTCCTATGGATCATTGTGACTCTTTTCCATGGAAGTGAGGTATTTAATTGTTTGGGAGGACTTCTTAGTACCTGCTGTTATCCATCTACTTTTGTGTGACGTTGATACAGACATGCATACTTTTGGAAATGCCTTTTCAAAGTTCAATTTAAATAATGTGGATTCTTATTCACATTGGTTTCCCTATACACTTCATACCAGCGTTTTTTTGTTTTTGTTTTTTGCTAGTTCCTTTGAAAAATCTTTTATTTTCATTTCCAATGGATGTCATTTGTAGGCTTGTAGTTTATGGGATGATTTCATGTCTCATATTACTGTTGTTGTTTGACAGAGATGGTCTGATAATCCGAGATCTTTTACAGCTACATCACATTTTTCCCTGCCCATATTTGTGGCAACATGGTCAATTACTGATGAAGTCATTGTAGCAACCCTTGTTGCACTATTGACCAATAGGGAGAGGCCAAAACTTTGAAGTATATTTATGAAGGTGCTGCTGGATTCATTTATGATATTCATGTCCCCACACAGAATTGTGCTGAGCTTTGTACTTGAGACTTTATATAGAAATTCTGTTAATTTATTGAAAAACAGTGTCCACACTATCTCTGGGAGATCCATACAAACACAAAATTATTAATATCTTGGTGATATCAAGCCCTGTTAATTCAAACTGCTGGAGACACTCTTTAGGCAGGGGAACCTGTTGTCTGGATTTATCCTAAAAAAGACCTACTTCTCATACTGATGACAACAGGTATTTGACCATGTGTGGCCCGAGATCCACCCCCTATACTTTCACGAATCAGCTGTACCAATCTTCCTTTGCCAGTCCTGTTTAGGTATAGGCCACACCCAGTGAAACCCCATCTGTCGATAGTCCCGACGGGCATGTGAGCAAAGTTGGCTTCCCTAACCCCAAATTGATTCGCCTCACATCTCCATCAAGGTTTGGCCAATCGTGACACCGGAACAGCTCAACAAAGTGTACTGCCACAAGTCAGGGAAGCTATCTTGCCCAGGTCACCACCTATGTCATGTGCCCTATCCCTGTGTAAACTGTTTCCTGCCCCACCCACTATCACTACATGGTCTTCTTTTGTAAAGACCTTAAGTCCTCTATCACATGACTTTGCCCTGCATTTGGCTGGAACATACTGGTGGCCTGGTATGTTGCCCCTAAACATTCCTGTAACTCGGGGCCTACAACTCACCCATGCCTAATACCTAGCAGCAGCACTTTCTTCTTCCTAACATTTTGTATATTTCTAAGCTTCTTGGCCTCAGTTGAAGTGTGCTGCACATTTCTTGCTCCGTGTTCTACCAGAGGCTCTGGCAGTGGTAGACACACAGTTTTATCATCAACGCCAAAAACATCAGATCATGTTCTCTTTCTTCCTACCCTCCTACAAGCTGCCAGTTCACAACCTCCCTATCTCTCTTGATCCTTATCAGTTCCTTCCTTCAACTGTGCCCCAAGGGCACAGATTTTCCTTTCCTGTACCCCAACCAAAATGTTCCTACTGCATACTCTGCAGTTCCAGGAGAGAGCCTCTTCTGTTCTCCCAAGATTCTCCCCCCACCTCTCCCTCCCCCAGTGAAAATATTTCCTACAAGGTTAGCAACAAATCCCTCTACTCACAATGCTATAACAGCTTCCACATTTCCCACTCATGATCAGTTTCAAAAGAATAATTAAGTTTTAAATTTGTCCAGGACACGAGATTGGCTATATGTATGCAAAAATGACATGGAGGTCTTACATGCTATTGTTGTTGTTTTTGTAATGATTTAGAGATACAATGACAGAAGAATGAATTAGTAATTACTTTGCTTTTAGAGAATTTACTTTAGTGTTTGGTCAGGTTTTAAATTTATGCCTAGATCGCCTCTAACTAGTGAACAATATGAAATGTGTTAGTTAAATACAATTTAAAAAACTTTTATTGTAACAATAGGCACTGATGAAACTAGTAGCTGCCTTTCTTAAACGAATTTTCCGCTATCAGGAAAATTTGAATAGAATTTTTTGTGTTTTGGAATGCAAAATTTCGCATTATGTCACAATTATCGTGACTTCAGATTACACAAAGTTTTTTTTTTTTTTCAAGAATAATCTCTATGGGGACGCAAATATTCAGTTTTGTGACAAGAATGGACACTACAGCAAATATACAAAACAAAGGAAATTTAAATTTGACACTATTTCCTCTCAAATAAGTTCTTTTAGTGGACGAAGAAAACACCTGTGATCTCACTCGCTGGACATCTTGTCTTCCTGTCTGTTTTAATGTTTGTTTACTTACTGGGCGTGAAGGGTAAGCTTTTGGCTTAAAAAAGGTAGCTGGAGATTCCACACAGCACACCAGGTATGAGATTAATTATGTAATATGCACTATACTGAAATGTCTTGTGAGACGTCTATAAATTCAAATATGCTCAATGTTACTTTCCTGTTTCAGTACACAATGCCTGCATTCTGATTACTTATAGGACCTGTCACTGGGTGTGAGGGATAAGCTTTTGGCATACCATGGCTGCAAGAGCATCCAAACAGCACACCATATATGCAACTGATTGTGTGTAAGCACAATACTGAAATGCCTTGTGAGTCATCCCTATATTCATATGCCCAATGTTGCTTTCCTCTTCCGATACACAATGCCTTACAGGACTGTCAGTAAATGAGTGTGTTGGAGGCCAGCTCTGTCCATCACTGTGGCTGTCGGATAGAGAGACCAACAGCTATGCAGGGGCTCCAGGTGCAATTCGTGGCCAATTTGAGAATTTATCCTCTCAGAGTTTGGGTGTTGTGTTGTGCTTATCACCATTTTACCATTTCTTTAGATGCAAAAATAAACAGTATCAACTGATGTAGACTTGCAGTAGGCAGCCGATTTCTCCTGCATACGATCTCCCGGCCAGAAATGCCATACTGTCATTTCATTTCACGCTACGTATGAAACTGATTCTCTGATATGCACATTATTGAATTGTGAGTCATCTCTTAATTTGTATATGCTCAGTCAGTTTAATATTAATTTGAAGGGCTCTAGAGTAAGCAGTGTGTAGTTGTGTGCACTATGGTGAGTTGTCGTGTCACCTAGCATGGCAATACAACATGTGACTGCAACAGTGCCAACAGCACTGGGTAGTGTTGTCTACTTCACTGCATGAGAAATAGAGCTGTCACGATGGCCAGTCTGACCTCAGTACTACATGTTTGCATGTTGGCCAGTGGATACTTGGAGCAAATCAATACTCACATATGAAGATTCGTTTATCTTTAACATCACAGAATCATGTTTCTATATCTGCTCCATCCCCATTCCCCAGTGGAAGGGGGTCATAATTATTTTGTGCACATGAGGCTGCTAGCAATTGGATCCTTTCTACTTTTCAAAATTGCATTAACTTTCCCGTGCTCATCCATCCCTGTCCTCAATCCTTTCCCTTGCTTACATTGGCCTGGCTATCTTTTTTTTGTTGATATCCCTTACAGTATTATTCCTCTTGCTTTACAATTCCCTTTTTGGAAATTTTGGTCCCTCTTTGGGGATTGAACTACTCTAAATTTTGTCTCCATGGTGTGAGCCAGCTGTGGAACAACACCATAAATGAAGTCTTTGGCATGTGGGCTTACCACCTCTTCCATTTTTTACCTGAAGCCATTGTCCTTTTTGTGCTGTACCACTAGCACAGTAGTCATTTCGTGTGCTTGGGGTGTTATGTACTCTTTTGATGGAGTCCTCTGAAAACAGGGATGACAGTTCTGATACACGAGCTGCTACCTCCCTGTGTATGCCTATGAGTAGTGGCTTGTCATTCTGGAGCATTGGAACTCCCAGCAACAGCCCCTATGGCATTGGCCCTTGGTGTGGCTGAGTAGTGCACAAGGGGAGAGCCCCTGATTGGTTTTGGTGTTATTAGGGTCTACACTTTGTGTATCAAACGTATCAGACTTAAAAAACCGCCTGTCTTTGGCGGACCTTTAGTCAGGAACGACTTTTCAACTTACAACTATCCCCTCATGGGAGGAGGGTCAGACTCGCTTGCTTGGGGTCAAATCTTTTCCCCATTACCTGGTCTGCATCAAGACTGACAAGGACACCTTCCCACCATGAACCCATTATTTTGGTAGAAACTATCAAAGACACGTTTGGCAAACCATTACTCCTCACTAGCCTTTGAATATGCTTCAGGGTGTCTTTTTCATAGAGACCTCATCTTCCAAACTGGTGAAGCGTGGGCCAGTCTGGAGTGGCAAGGCATTCATTTTGTTCATCATATTCAGAAAGGCACTAAGGACAACCACACTGATAATGACCACTTTATTCTGGTCTTTGAAGGGGATACCCCCAAGACAAGGTCAAGGTTATGGCTTATCACTGTGCACTGTGATGTATGTCCTGCCACTGCTAAAATGTTTTTGGTGTTTATGATTTGTACACATGTATTAATCCTGTATGCAATGAATGAGGATGCCCAGGTGTGCCTTTGTTCTACTGACCACATGTATTCATTGTCACAACTGTCGCTGGTTTGTAAGAAGGAAAGAATATATTGGGGTTTACGATCAGCTTCGCCTTGTGTCTACAAAAATCTACTATTGACTCTGTTACATCCTTTCCCCCACCTTATCCCAGTGATGCCTCACTCTTCTCTCCCTCTCCCTCTCCCCTGAACTTACATCTTCCTCCCCTCCAACTGTTGCTCCTTTCATCCACCAGAGAAGTGCCTCTTCTCTGGTGTCTGCTGCCATTAGGGCCTCCTCTCAGTCCAAGAGTCTGCTGGTACACATTGGCCATGGAACCGTCAGCTCTAGCATCCCCAAGGTTGCCTGGTCTCTCTTTATAGAACTAGCAGAAGCCTCTCTCTCCCCCCTTACCTCTCTGGCATCTAGCGTGTGTCCTCCTCTACTTATGAAAGAGAAGAAGGAACATAAGTCCTGGGATGAGGACACTCCATTGCTGAGGAGGATGGCATTCCATAGGGTTCAGTGAAGTATCCTTTTCCTCATCACTATTAAAGGACTTGTGACCTCCGTCAAACTGTTGGTCACCCCTGCTCTGCATGTGGATGACTTCTGTGTTAAATAACTCAAACACTTGGTGGCTTTTGTGAAGTGACAGTTCCAGGGTGCCATGTGGTATGCTTCTGCATGGACCTTCTCACACAGTTTTCAGTTTTCTCCTCTTAAATTGTGGGTGGTGCATTTCTGTCACCATATTGTGTACGATACCTACTGGAGCTCTATCTCGAGACCCAATTTCTGATTGTGGTCCACCACTTCCATTTCTTGGGTCGTCTTATGACATTTACTTGTGTGTGTGTGTGTGTGTGTGTGTGTGTGTGTGTGTGTGTGTGTGTGGAGGGGGAGGGGGGCATGGTAGCCAAATTTAGGGCTCAGTTGCTCCTTCCATACTGATCCTCTTGGAGCAGGTCCACCATTGTGGTATCTATCTGATCATCAGTACCTTTTGCACTAGCCGTATTGTTTCCTGGTTGAAGCTGGGGTTGTCCCCCACTCACTGCCCTTTTGGTACAACAGTCTAAGCTTCTTGTTTCCTATGCCATCACCATCTTCTCTTTCCCCACACTTCCCTTATATTTTATACTTTAGCAGCAGGAAATTGCTCGCTCTTCAGGTGAGTTTAACAGTTGGGCTCCAGCTTGCAGTCCTTTGCCATGATTTTTATCTTCCCTCTTTGTCCTGTTCCCCGTTCTCTCCAAAAACCTCCTCCCCCTTGGTTAGTTCCTTGATCCCAGATTCAGAGGGGTCTGTGTTTCATTGTTTGTTCTGCCAGCTTTTATGGGAGTTTCAGGCTGCTGTTGTGTTTTAATGGAATGGCTCTAGGCTCTAAATCTGCTAATTAGAAGGAATGTGCCTTCTGCTGGCAAGTAACACCATCTCTTACCTGCCCCATGTAGCATGTGTACTGCATAGCTAATGGCCATTTACCAGGTTCTTTAGTATGTTTAACAGTCCTCTCCCACCCACGTTATGTGCAGACTCGATAACTGCCCTTGAGGCTATCAGACAGTGGTTTTCCCTCCCTCTTCTTGGTCTATGACATCTAAGACCACCTTACCAATCTTGACCATGCTGGTTGTTCAGTTGACTTTCTTTGGGTTCCCACTCATGTGGGTATCCCAGGTAATGAACTGCTGATCCTGTGGCTGGAGGGTGTGCCCCTTTTGTGTGACCTCTCTGGTGCTGGGTTTGCAGCCTCATGTCCAATTCCTTTTTGCTCAGCCTTGAGCTGACTCTTGGAGGCCAACCCCCTGCCTAATAAACTTATTGCGATAAGGGGACTCTTGCCACATGGCCCACTGGGGATCTACCATCCTCTGCGAACTTCGTATTGGTCATACAAGGTTGAATCTAAGCCTCTTACTCCATAATGATCTGTAACCCCCACATTTTATGAGACTCCCCTACCATTTGGCCTTTTGCACTAAACACACTCTTCCATTCTCCATTATCACAGATGGTAGCATACAACCTTACATAGTTACATCTGTCTTTGGTTTTCATCATAAAAGTGGTTTGTTCCCTAGATTTAAGTACCTGAATTCTCTTCCACAATTGAAGGCTTTCATCATTGCTTTCATGCTGGTCAGGTTTTCCTCTCCATTTTGTGCTGTTTCATCACCACCCCCTCTTCTTGTGTCATCCCCCATTGTGTCGCAATCATGGTATGAAGTGCGAACTGGGGTGGGTTAGCAGTGATTCCAGCACCATGTCACACATAGCACCATTGGGGTGTCTTATGATCTCCCCCTTCCTGCCACCCCAGTGTTCCATCTTCATTTGCCTGTTTTGCTTCGCCATCAAATAGATTGTGCTGTTGGTTTGCTGCTCCCACAGTCTCTGCCACTTTGGATCTTGGGACAAATGATGTCACTGTTTCGTTCCTCTCCTCATTCAGACAATCAATCAACATCTGCAGCCAGCAGGCAAGCAGTGAGACTTGGTATCTGCTCTCTTAGCATCTGTGTCAGGGTGTTACTAGCATTAATGACAAGTTTGAAATTATTACTTGTTTCCAAATAAAAACAGCCACTTTGGTGACCTGGTGAACTAGAACTACAAAATTATATGCTTAAATTTAGGAAATAATGGCCCGCTAAAAACAGAAAATTCTGGAATATGAGTTATTTGGTTACAGATAACTTTTCAAAAAGGGGGATTTTTTTAAAAAGTAAAATTATACTGCAAATTGGAACGTGAAAGGCTTTCAGTTGGGTTATATTGCTAATTCATAATTACTCATTCCTAATTCCAACTGCATGTGTTTGTACTGATATTGAAATTATTATTTATTCACCAAATTTATTTTTTGGTAAATGAGTTACATTATCAGGAAAATTGATTGTGAACAATCAGATGTTAGTGTATTCTTTGCTAGAATATGAAAATATTTAATCTGTTTAACAGTTGCACTAGTGTTAACCATCTAGCTAGATCAAAAATAAATATATATTACAAGCTGACGATTGCAACTCACTCTGTTGTCACGTTGGGACAGTTGTCAAATGTGTGGCCATCACCAGCAGTGCGCTGAGCCTCAGTCACAGTCATCACTGCCCAGCACGGCTTGGGAGGGGGCTGACCCAGTGATGCCAGCATTCTAGGCTGCTGGCACAAGCCGCAGCAGTTTCTGGTGGTCCCATGTGTCAGCAGAACTGCCGCACCAGAGGCCAGTGAAGAAGGAAGGAATATCGACATCTGACATTCTGTCAACAGTGAGGCCGTCAGAGACAGAGCATAAGCTCTGACTGTTTCAAGGATGGGGGAGAAAATTGGCCTTGGCCTTTCAAAGGAACCATCCCAGAATTTGCCTTGATTGATCTAGGGAAATAATGGAAAACCTAAAACTGGATGGCAGGACACGGAATAAAGCCATCATGTTCCTGAATGTGAGATCAACACACTAGCTAATGTGGTGTAAACCTTCATCCAGAAGTGTTCACAGTTTCTTCTGTATCAGGAACTGCCATGAGTATGCAGCTTGAGGAATTTGTTTTCTTTGCTCAAAACAGTCTCCTCTGTACTGCAAGTTTTCTCTTGTGACTCCTTTGTGGGCTATTGAAAGAGACGCCACTACTGGCATGAACAGCACCTACACTAGCCTTCAGTGAAGTTACCATTTTGTTGGCCAGCTAAACTTCAGTAACTGAAATACCAGAAACAATTTCTGCCAGTACCTCTGTGTCACAGGAACAAACTGGCTTCAGAATTTTCCTCTCCAACATTCATAAGTAGTACATCTGGTAATTCAGAAATTTCAAACGGTTTTTCTTCTATACTCTCTACTTCATAAACATTATGTATATGCTTGCACGTATTTAACTTAATGCTATAATCAATACATGCATAGTAATATCTATGAATTCTTACTTTACAGTCAGTGCACACTAATTTGGAGTTACAGTGGATAATATTTTCTTCCACAAGGTAAACTTCAAGTGATTTTGTGGCTGGTACTTTCCAACCTCTGCCCACCTTTCTAGTTGAGTCCTTATTCATCAAAATACTGGATTCGTGCTTATGGTGGATGTTTTCATTTTGCTTGTTAGTTTTTCTTTCACAATGACAATGAGCCTGTCAAACAGATTTGCTGTTACAAGCAACGTGAATGCAAGTACACCTTTATCCAAATGTTTCACCTGCTTTGCATTACCATGTAGAGTAAGTGGTGGTAATATGCACCCCCCCCCCCCCTTAATGTCTTAATAATATTTAGCTGAACTCTAGTGGTGTATTAACATACCATTATTGGTTAATACTTAGATGCAACCTACTAAGTATTGGCAACAGTTTCAAATAGATTAAAAGTATGGTATTATTGCATTTTTAAGCTGTCTACACTAGTTTACAAGGTGTATGTGACTGTAATGTGGACCCCAGGGTCCATATTATAAGCAGACCGTAAAATGTTTTTATTTCTGTTTTCAGATGCCTAGGACTAATCTGGCACCTAAATGAACCCGTAAAAGGCAGGTGTGGGATAAAAACAAAATGCGAGAGGCAGTGTCTGCTGTTGTAGTAAAACTCATGGGAGTTAAAAAAGCAAACACTGCGCTGTCCCAAAAACAACTCTGTGCCAGTATGTGTATGAGGCTAATACCTGACAGATGTTGAAACTAAAAAGTTTGGAAGAAAACCAGCTGCCCTAGAAAGAGAACTAGTGGTTTACATACACTATGTTGTTGTTGTTATTGTCTTCAGTCCTGAGACTGGTTTGATGCAGCTCTCCATGCTACTCTATCCTGCGCAAGCTGCTTCATCTCCCAGTACCTACTGCAACCTACATCCTTCTGAATCTGCTTAGTGTACTCATCTCTCGGTCTCCCTCTACGATTTTTACCCTCCACGCTGCCCTCCAATGCTAAATTTGTGATCCCTTGATGCCTCAAAACATGTCCTACCAACCGATCCCTTCTTCTAGTCAAGTTGTGCCACAAACTTCTCTTCTCCCCAATCCTATTCAACATCTCCTCATTAGTTACGTGATCTATCCACCTTATCTTCAGTATTCTTCTGTAGCACCACATTTCGAAAGCTATATGGAGGCCAAATTCTATGCTTTTACTAGTATGGATGTTAGAAAAATGGCCTACCAACTTGCAGTTGTGAATGGAAGGGCTTGTCTTGGCCATTTTCTTCGACGTCATCAAGATAAGCTTTCGATTAGAAAGCCAACTGGAACATCATATGCTCGAGCAAAACGCTTTTCGCATGAGAGAGTTAACTCATTCTACGACTTGCTATAAGCTGAATTCTGGAAACATAAATATCCAGAAGATCGTGTATGGAACGTTGAGGAAACAGGCCTTAGTGTAGTTCAGACTGATACTGCAAGCAGAGGTAAACGCCAAATTTGTTCTCTGACTGCTGCTGAGTGTGGGGCTCTAGTAATGGTCATCTGTTTGCTGAGTGCAGGAGGTTCTTATGTTGCCCTGATGTTCGTATTCCCGAGAATGGATGAGGGGAAAGACCATTGTTTCAACTGATTTGCTGTACAAAAAAGAGTTAGAAGTCATTATTAAAGAAAAGAGAGGAAAAGAACTTTGCCAAAGACCCCCTAGTGAGATAAGCTTCTACATCCTTACATTTGTCCTCTAGCCATCCATGTCTGCTTAGCCATTTTGCGCTTCCTGTCGATCTCATTTTTGAGACGTCTGTGTACCTTGTTGGCTGCTTCATTTATTGCATTTTTATATTTTCTCCTTTCATCAATTAAATTCAATATCTCTTCTGTTATCCAAGGATTTCTAATAGCCCTCGTCTTTTTACCTATTTGATCCTCTGCTGCCTTCACTACTTCATCCTTCTACTGTATTTCCTTCCCTTGCCAAAGAAACACACTATATCATAGGATCCATCAAGTTTGCTTTCATGGAGCATCCACTGCCAAATATTCTCGCTGTAGTGAGTCTTAAGTGCACCCATAAATGTACGATCTAGCAGTTGCAGGACTAGAACAATTAGCCTCAATAACTTCGTCATTCTTGGGCGGCAGTTCATAGTTACAATTCGCTGAAACCTGCCAGCTTGATCACCCAACCTGTTGGCATCGTCTTTTTTACCTGGTGTGCTAGGTGAAGGCAACTCCAATCGTTCAGCTCCAGATACAATAACCTCTTTATCTGACGGCCTCTCAAGTCCGATGTCAGTTTTGTCTTCCGGGAGGAAATCTGCATCGGTGAATACGGACTGGTCCGTGGGCCATACTCCAGTAGCTTTCAAACCTTTAATAGCAAATAGCATTGTTGCACTTTTGATGAAAAATGCGTTGAAATTTGAAAGACCACCGCGGCCTGCATATCCCTCGGTCCATACGCGGAGTCCATACGGAGGGGAGAGGCGACAGGTATATATACCACACCGCCCGCCGGCATTGGACGTCAGTCAACAGGAGTAATCTGATGATGATGGCACGCTACGCCGTGACTGGAACACGATAGTGGGAAAAGGAAGAGAAGGAAACGTAGTAGGTGAATATGGATTGGGGTTAAGAAATGAAAGAGGAAGCTGCCTGGTAGAATTTTGCACACAGCACAACTTAATCGTAGCTAACACTTGGTTTCAGAATCATGAAAGGAGGTTGTATAAATGGAAGAACCCTGGAGATACTAAAAGGTATCAGATAGATTATATAATGGTAAGGCAGAGATTAAGGAACCAGGTTTTAAATTGTAAGACATTTCCAGGGGCAAATGTGGACTCTGACCACAATCTATTGGTTATGTCCTGTAGATTAAAACTGCAAACAGGTGGGAATTTAAGGAGATGGTACCTCGATAAAGAGAAAGAACAAGAGGTTGTACAGAGTTTCAGTGAGAGCATAAAGGAACAATTGACAGTAATGGGGGAAAGAAATACAGTAGAAGAAGAATGGGTAGCTTTCAGAGATGAAATAGTGAAGGCAGCAGAGGATCAAGTAGGTAAAAAGACGAGGGCTAGTAGAAATCCTTGGGTAACAGAAGAGATATTGAATCTAACTGATGAAAGGAGAAAATATGTAAATACAGTAAGTGAAGCAGGCAAAAAGGAATACAAACGTCTCAAAAATGAAATCGACAGGAAGTGCAAAATGGCTAAGCAGGGATGGATAGAGGACAAATGTAAGGATGTAGAGGCTTGTCTCACCAGGGGCACCCAAAATCAGTTGCCTGTTACCTGTCTAGCGGCGTAGATCGGCGTGCAGTGGTGTACAATACGTCGTTTCTGTTCGTGAGATCCTTGTTGCCAGCATCAGTCACTGACATACTTCGGTATCTGGAAGTGCTGGATAACAGCGTTGCATTGCAAGAAAATTGCAGAAGACGAAGAGGAGCTATTTGCGGAGTACATTTCCCCATCATGTTCTAGTTCTGGGTGGAGATTTTAATTTGCCAGATACACCAGGTGACCAAGAAGTCAGTATAAATTTGAAAACTGAATAAATCACGGAATAATGTAGATAGGGAGGTACAAATTGACACACATGCTTGGAATGACATGGGATTTGATTAGAACAAAAAAAAAAAAATACAAAAGCTCAAAAAATGTCCGACAGGTGGCGCTTCATCAGATCAGAATAGCATGACAAAGCAAAAATGATGTTCTTTACAGGAAATGCTCAATATGTCCACCATCATTCCTCAACAGTAATTGTAATCGAGGAATAATGTTGTGAAAAGCACTGTAAAGCATGTCCGGAGTATGTGGTGAGGCATTGGCGTTGGATGTTGTCTTTCAGCATCCCTAGAGATGTCGCTCGATCACGATACACTTGCGACTTCAGGTAACCCCAAAGCCAACAATAGCACGGACTGAGGTCTGGGGACCTAGGAGGCCAAGTGTGACGAAAGTGGCGGCTCAGCACACGATCATCACCAAACGACGCGCATAAGAGATCTGTCAGACATTTTGTGAATTTGTTTTTTCTAATAAATCCCCATGTCATTCCAAGCATGTGTCTCAATTTTTAACTCTCTATCTACATTATTCCATGGTTTATCACTTTTTCCAATTTATACTGACTTTTTGATCACCCGTTAGACTGGGAGACTCAAACGTTTATAACGGGTGGCAGGGACAAAGAATCCAGTGAAATTTTTTTAAAGTGCTTTATCTGAAAAACTACCTTGAGCAGTTAAACAGAGAACCGACTCGTGGCGATAACATATTGGACATTCTGGCGACAAACAGACCCGAAACAGTTAACGCAGAACACGGAATCAGCGATCATAAAGCGGTTACTGCATCACTGATTTCAGCCATAAGTAGAAATATTAAAGAAGGTAGGAAGATTTTTCTGTTTAGCAAAAGTGACAAAAAGCAGATTACAGAGTACCTGACGGCTCAACACAAAAGTTTTGTCTCAAGTACAGATAGTGTTGAGGATCAGTGGACAAAGTTCAAAACCATCGTACAATATGCGTTAGATGAGTACGTGCCAAGCAAGATCGTAAGAAATGGAAAAGAGCCACCGTGGTACAACAACCGAGTTTGAAAACTGCTGCGGAAGCAAAGGGAACTTCACAGCAAACATGAACATAGCCAAAGCCTTGCAGACAAACAAAAATTACGCGAAGCGAAATGTAATGTGAGGAGGGCTATGCGAGAGGCATTCAATGAATTCAAAAGTAAAGCTCTATGTACTGATTGGCAGAAAACCCTAAGAAATTTTGGTCTTATGTCAAAGCAGTAGGTGGAGCAAAACGAAATGTTCAGACAGTCTGTGACCAAAATGGTACTGAAACAGACTGAAGGCCGAACTACTAAATGGCTAATTCACAGAGGAAGACTGCACTGTAGTTCCTTCTCTACACTGTCGCACATATGACAAAATAGTAGATGTCGAAAGAGATGGCAGAGGGATAGAGAAACAATTAAAATCGCTCAAAAGAGGAAAGGCCGCTGGACCTTATGGGATACCAGTTAGATTTTACACAGAGTACGCGAAGGAACTTGCCCCCCTTCTTGCAGCGGTGTAGCGTTCCGAAAGATTGGAAAAGGGCACAGGTCATCCACGTTTTCAAGAAGGGACTTCAAACAAATGTGCAGAACTATAGACCTATATCTCTAACGTCAATCAGTTGTAGAATTTTGGAACACGTATTACGTTCGAGTATAATGACTTTTCTGGAGACTAGAAATCTACTCTGTAGGAATCAGCACGGGTTTCGGAAAAGACGGTCGTGTGATACCCAGCTCTCGCTATTCGTCCATGAGACTCAGAAGGGCATAGACACGGGTTCACAGGTAGATGCCGTGTTTCTTGACTTCCGCAAGGCTTTCGATACAGTTCCCCACAATCGTTTAATGAACAAAGTAAGAGCATACGGACTATCAGACCAATTGTGTGATTGGATTGAAGAGTTCCTACATGACAGAACGCAGCATGTCATTCTCAATGGAGAGAAGTCTTCCGAAGTAAGAGTGATTTCAGGTGTGCCGCAGGGGAGTGTCATAGGACCGTTGCTATTCACAATATACATAAATGACCTTGAGGATATCATCGGAAGATCACTGAGGCTTTTTGCGGATGACACTGTAGTATATCCAGAGGTTTTAACAATGGAAAATTGTACCGAAATGCAGGAGGATCTGCAACGAATTGACGCATGGTGCAGGGAATGGCAATTGAATCTCAATGTGGACAAGTGTAATGTGCTGCGAATACATAGAAAGATAAATCCCTTATCATTTAGCTACAATATAGCAGGTCAGCAACTGGGAGAACGCATTAGGAGTGATTTAAAATGGAATGATCATATGAAGTTGATCGTCGGTAAAGCAGATGCCAGACTGAGATTCATTGGAAGAATCCTAAGGAAATGCAATCCGACAACAAAGGAAGTAGGTTACAGTACCCTTGTTCGCCCACTGCTTCAATACTGCTCAGCAGTGTGGGATCCGCACCAGATAGGGTTGATAGAAGAGATAGAGATGATCCAACGGAGAGCCGCGCGCTTCGTTACAGGACGATTTAGTAATCGCGAAAGCGTTACAGAGATGACAGATAAACTCGAAGACTCTGCAGGAGAGACGCTCAGTAGCTCTGTATGGGCTTCTGTCGAAGTTTCGAGAACATACCTTCACCGAGGAGTCAAGCAGTATATTGCTCCCTCCTACGTAGGTCTCGCGAAGAGACATGAGGATAAAATCAGAGAGATTAGAGGTCACACAGAGGCATACCGACAATCCTTCTTTCCACGAACAATACGAGACTGGAATAGAAGGGACAACTGATAGAGATTCTCAAGGTACCCTCCGCCAAACACCGTCAGGTAGCTTGCAGATAATGGATGTAGATGTAGATGTAACGAGCGTTCGATCGTCTGTTACGTTACAGCGTGTGTTAAGGAGGTGACACGAAAAGAACTGTTACCCGTTCCAAGCAAAGGGCTCCAATTTATGCAAACGTCTGTCACGCCTAAGGAAGGAACGCGTGGTTTACAGGGATCGCCACGAAGGAAAACTAGTAATTTTGGGAGGAAACCCGTCGTCGTAGACAATTTCATAAAATCGATCCTTCCACAAACGATGGAGGACTTTTACTTAAACCAAAAAATAGTGCCGACATTACGGAAACTACAAATTGTCGTGAAACAAAAAACTCCAGTTTTACTCGTAACAGGCTCGCCAAAAGGAATATTTAACTTTTCTAAAATTCCATACTCTTAATGTAAGAAAGATTCTCTAATCTGTTTTTACACAAAACAAATAATCGTTGATGCTACCAAAACACATGTATCCTTTTTGACAGCTGACAATAGAGCAAATAGCCGATGGATATAACATTGTCCACATACTTTTCACGTACGTTTACGAAGGCAGTGACAAAAAATGTAGTGCAAATCGGACTAGTACAACACAAGAAATTGTAAATTTCTTGTTACTTTTTAAACATTCATCGTGTTGCAAGACCTGTTAAGTTTCAACGCAATCCTTCAAAGAAAACTTCTATCCTTTAGTAGAAACACAAAGTGAGAATAATTCTTAAATTCTACAGTTTCATTGCGCTTTATGGGGTAGAAGTAGAGGAACGTACATTCACATGAACAGGCATTCGGTTCCATGTTTGTAGTAAAATCCCGACTTACGTTCATATGTTAATATTATTTACTCTATAGCGTTATGTTTCGGAAGAAGCTATCGTCTTTTGTATTCTTTACGGTACTAAAACACTCGTCTAAAAATTAACGCTGCCGGGCCGTGTATGCAGACGGCGTCGCCGCCGACTTAAAGCGCGCGCCGCGGCAGGGCGGTACTGCGTCGTGAGACAGCCTGTGGAGGCGCCCGGTGACGTGGCTGGGTAGCCAGAGTGGGGACAGACTGTAAACGGGCACAGTGAGGATCCATAAGAAACGCATTGTCGTTGATACAATCTGTCATATTTCAGTGTCAGTTAATAACGTATCTACCATTAAAACTTTCAGTAGGTCAGATTCAATGTATGGCCATTCGACAGTCACAGTCGGTAGAGCGAAATGATGAGGTAGCTGGTAATGTGATTCTTGTTTGCGCCTCAGTGGATCCGAATATTTTTATTACTAGTCTTCGCTTTTTCTGTTAGGATCTGATACTTTCTTTTCAGTGCAATAAAAGTATATTCTCTAATATTCGATGTTACATATGTACGTTCCATCTGAGGATGGAGTTTGTTCGAATGGTTTAATTTACAAGACAGATTGCACTACATGCAGTAAGATATAACAAGAAAGTGTAAAACAATTCTTTTTTATTTCACATGTTGTGAAGATTCTGCTGCTGAATAGGAACAAATATAAAGTAAGACTTTGAATCGCGCTATTTGTTACGGAGCTTCTCTTTCTGCCTTATAACATGTCCGTGGACACTACACGCAGAACAACGTGACTCTTACGTGGACAAGAGAGGAAAGGCGCGTTTTAATAGCGCTAGCTTAAGAATTTTACGCCCATGCATTTTGTAAAGTGGGTGATAGAGAGAAACGTGTGACGAGGGCCTCCCGACCGCTTGCCTGGTGCAGGTCTTTCGACTTGACGCCACTTGCGCGTCCTTGGAGATGAAATGATGACGATTAGGACAACACGACACCCAGTCCCCGAGCAGAGAAAATCTCCAACCCAGCCAGGAATCGAACCCGTCTGTCACGCTGACCACTCAGCTACCGGGGCGGACAACCGGGTGATGTGTGACCCAGATGCTGCCGCTGCGGTCGCGTGTACCACGTTGACACGCACATGCTGTATGCACAAGTCAGAGCGTTCGGCAGCACTTTCAACTTGGCACGCTCAAGACTGATGTTCACAACACCGTCCGTGTAGTGACGGCATTACACTTTCCTAAAACAGTGCACGGAGATCGGCGCAAATACTGTTGAGTGGTACTTAACATAGGGAAATAAATTAAATGAGAAACTTCGTTTAGCTTAGAAGAGTTACACTCTGGCAAACAACGGGCAGAGCAGAAGAGGCAATGACCGCGAAGTCAGCACATTCAGGAGAAGCTATCGTCCTCCCCCACGTAAGCAGAAGCTGTCGATTCAGCCGTCCGGCTCACGTGTTTCTCAATTGTCACACGTGATCAAAGGCTCTCGCCTACATTCCGAGAGCCAATGACCGACGTTAAGAAGATTCTTCGCGAAGCTTTTCGACGTGACAAAAGAGGCAACGACAGCGATGTTGTTCACCTCCAGTGAAGTGAAGTGAATAAGTACGCGAGACGCAGTGGGCCCGACAGGAGTAGCTTTCAGTTCAGTTCCGGTACAGTCGGTGCTCAAGACCGTCATGCAGGAAGATACTACATCGTACACAGAAGCACCGAGTCCGCCGCTGTAATGGAATAGCAAGCAGCAGCCTCGGCGCCAGAAGACAGAAGGTATTTGAGGCCAGATTTTTATGTACCCGAGTGACTCGTGAGGACGGGAAGGAGACAGCGCACATCCGAGTCGTCACCGTCCGATTCACGACTTCTTCCTCAATAATTAAACGGACCACCTCGCGATGCGCGTCTCCAGTCAACTGGGCGAAACGGCGACACGAGATACACACCGCCGTGCGTAATCAGACGCCGCCGCTCACGCAAGCAGAAGGCTTCGCAAACGACACAGTTGCCAGTATCCCAGCCAGAAACCCTTGTAGAAAACTTTCAATAAAAGTTATCTTATGTAAAACTGCTGTTTCATTCTACCTCAAACCTGAGCCAAGGATGAACCCACCCTGCAAAAATGTTGTTAAGAGAGAAAAAGTAATTTATTTAGTGTTTTTCACCCTGACATAATGCTTTAGAATCAAATGCCCTCTGCAGTAGTGCTCATCCTGACAGATGACCATCACAAACAGAGAAAACCCAGTTACAGTACGGAGTAGAGAGGAGCGGAGAGTATTCGTTGTGAAGGGGTGCCGTCGAGAATAGATACGATGTGTCAGGGGACGAAAAGCAGTTCGCTATAAAATTAACGAAGAATGCCAACAAGTTAGGAATTACTACAATAATAGTGATTGCGATATTTCTCTCGGCAGTTTAAACCGAGTAGGTGAGCGAGTAAGGTAACCAGGAAAATAACAATAGCTACAGTTGTATGCTATAGCATACAATGTAAAGAATTTCAGGCAAATAGTTTCAGATCAAGTAATACTACAGTTAACGGTAACAGTCGAAGACACTAGCAGGAAGATAATTACGGAATTACAGTTACAAGAACAATAGGTAAAGGCACAGAAACAGAGATAGTTGGAGAGTAGATGCAATTTCAAGATAGCATTCAGAGAAGGAGAGATGTTGCAAAACATTAGTATTAAATTAAGGTGAGAGGTGCTAGGTTTTCGCTTTGGCTCGCATAGTTTCTCTTGATGCTGTTCAGTTCTGACACGTTTCTAAACGCATTCTTTTCAGGGGGGGGGGGGGGGCGGTCTAAATTATGCTGCCGCCCAGAGTACATACATTCTGAAGGCCGAAATGGGGTGTGGCGTTGTTTTAAATCCTTAGATGGTCCTTTGTACACTCCTGGAAATGAAAAAAAAAAACACATTGACACCGGTGTGTCAGACCCACCATACTTGCTCCGGACACAGCGAGATGGTTGTACAAGCAATGATGACACGCACGGCACAGTGGACACACCAGGAACCGCGGTGTTGGCCATCGAATGGCGCTAGCTGCGCAGCATTTGTGCACCGCCGCCTTCAGTGTCAGTCAGTTTGCCGTGGGATACGGAGCTCCATCGCAGTCTTTAACACTGGTAGCATGCCGCGACAGCGTGGACGTGAACCGTATGTGCAGTTGACGGACTTTGAGCGAGGGCGTATAGTGGGCATGCGGGAGGCCGGGTGGACGTACCGCCGAATTGCTCAACACGTGGGGCGTGAGGTCTCCACAGTACATCGATGTTGTCGCCAGTGGTCGGCGGAAGGTGCACGTGCCCGTCGACCTGGGACCGGACCGCAGCGACGCACAGATGCACGCCAAGACCGTAGGATCCTACGCAGTGCCGTAGGGGACCGCATCGCCACTTCCCAGCAAATTAGGGACACTGTTGCTCCTGGGGTATCGGCGAGGACCATTCGCAACCGTCTCCATGAAGCTGGGCTACGGTCCCGCACACCGTTAGGCCGTCTTCCGCTCACGCCCCAACATCGTGCAGCCCGCCTCCAGTGGTGTCGCGACAGGCGTGAATGGAGACGTGTCGTCTTCAGCGATGAGAGTCGATTCTGCCTTGGTGCCAATGATGGTCGTATGCGTGTTTGGCGCCGTGCAGGTGAGCGCCACAATCAGGTCTGCATACGACCGAGGCACACAGGGCCAACACCCAGCATCATGGTGTGGGGAGCGATCTATTACACTCGTCGTACACCTCTGGTGATCGTCAAGGGGACACTGAATAGTGCATGGTACATCCAAACCGTCATCGAACCCATCGTTCTACCATTCCTAGACCGGCAAGGGAACTTGCTGTTCCAACAGAACAATGCACGTCCGCATGTATCACGTGCTCTAGAAGGTGTAAATCAACTACCCTGGCCAGCAAGATCTCTGGATCTGTCCCCCATTGAGCATGTTTGGGACTGGATGAAGCGTCGTCTCACGCAGTCTGCACGTCCAGCACGAACGCTGGTCCAACTGAGGCGCCAGGTGGAAATGGCATGGCAAGCCGTTCCACAGGACTACATCCAGCATCTCTACGATCGTCTCCATGGGAGAATAGCAGCCTGCATTGCTGCGAAATGTGGATACACACTGTACTAGTGCCGACATTGTGCATGCTCTGTTGCCTGTGGTTCTGTCAGTGTGATCATGTGATGTATCTGACCCCAGGAATGTGTCAATAAAGTTTCCCCTTCCTGGGACAATGAATTCACGGTGTTCTTATTTCAATTTCCAGGAGTGTAAGATCTTGTCTTATTGTAAGCCCTGCCCTTGCTAACTATTTTTTCTCGTGGCTGAAGATCTGCGTCCTTTTTCGGTGTGAGACAAATTTGACAATTATTGGATGAGATTTCGAAGCACCTTATAATCCACGTACCATCCAGTGTCTACCTTACCTATGTCAATGCCTAATATTTCTCGTGCAACCTGTATAATGAGGTCATCTGTGTCTTCCGGCTCATCTTCGCCGCCGGCTATTTTTCCTTTTTATGTAGACTGAAGCGAGGAGAAAGGAAACGGAAGGAACTATTAAGGTAAGCTGCACTGAGACCTTGCGCGGAATCAGCGGCAATGAGAAAAAATGTATGCAACCCTGGAACTCGAACCCGGGGTCCGCTGCTACATGATTCATTGCTCGTAGAGGCGAATCAGTTATATGAAAGCGTGCTGTCCGTTTATTCAAACATGTCACAAAGAACAGACATTGCGTATCCCTAATATTTCGCCTTTACTGCCCTCTCTGAAATTCGTCACACACAAATTATTCTCGGGACCGAGAGCTGTATAAAGCTCTGAAATGTTTAGCGATTCGTGAAACGTGTAACGAAAAGACATGTTAAACGCCACTGATGGGGAAGCGTTTACCGAGGGCGACAAAAATGTTGTTTCTACTCAAGTCGGATTTCAGTGTGGCTGTGAAGTTATCTGGTAACGCACAACAGGTCTAGTTGAAAAGAAGGTAATTGCTGGATGTTATTAACGGCCTCCCGATTCCGTCGAGACAGAGTTATTCAAAGAAAGTCTACGCTCAGTAGTGCGGAAGTACCCAAATCGTGCAGTATTAGTTCCGAGCATAGACAAGGACACCGATGGATTCATTACAAGGTTTCCACATAAGTAGCCTTGCAGAGTACTGTTGAACATGTTTTTTCGAAAACTGTCTTGAGCACCTAGTTCGAGAGAGCACATACAATGGAAATACACACATAAAAAAAAATTGCGTGACCCCGGTTACCAGAACTCGGGAAGATAAACGTTGGCTGTGGATATCGTATCAGATACACAGTCCCTTTGACTTTTTAAAGATGTCACTAAGCCCGACCACAGATGTGAGCAACCGTGTATGAGCAGCGCCTATTAGACAGACGGGGTCCGACAGCCGATCCGTTCCAGTCATTCCACCACGAAGGAGGTACACGGCTCGTGTTGTCTGTAGTTCAACCGTGCCTACACCGTCAATACAGCGGTCCGCATTGTTCGTTTGTGCCAGGAAGGGCTCTCAACAAGTGAATTGTCAAGGCGAGTCGGAGTAAACGAAAGCGATGTCGATGACATGTCTCGCTCAGGATGCCCGGGGGCGACTACGGCAATCGATGACCGCTGCTTGCGGATTATGGCTCGGAGGTACCCCGACAGCAAAGCCAACATGTTGAATAATGCCTTTCGTGCAGCCACAGGACGTCGTGTTAAGACTCAAACAGTGCACAGTAACCTGCACGATGCACGTCTTCACTCCCGACGTCCGTGGCGAGGTCCATCTTCGCAACTACGACACAGTGCAGCGCGGTACCGATGGGCCCAACAACATGCCGGATGGACCTCTCAGCATTGGCATCACGTTCTCTGCACCGATGAGTCTCATATATACCTTCAACCAGACAATCGTCGGAGACGTGCTTGGAGGCAACCCGGTCAGGCTGAAAGCTTTAAATACACTGTCCAGCGAGTGCAGCAACATAGAGGTTCCCTGCTGTTTTGGGGTGGCATTATGTGGGGCCGATGTACTCTCTCGTGGTCATGGAAGGCGCCGCAACGGCTGTACAATACGTGAATGCCATCCTCCGACCGATTTTTTAATTTCGTTTTTAGTGCAACGAGATCGGCAGTATACAGTATATGGCCGAGGCATTCGTCTTCATGGACGACAATTCGCGGCCCCATCGTACACATCTTGTGGCTGACTTCCTTCAGGATAACGATATCGCCCGACTAGTGTGGCCAGCATATGCTCCAGACATGTGCCGGCCGGAGTGGCAGAGCGGTTCTAGGCGCTACAGTCTGGAGCCGGGCGACAGCTACGGTCTCAGGTTCGAATGCTGCCATGGGCATGGATGTGTGTGATGTCCTTAGGCTAGTTAGAACTAATTAAACCTAAGTTCTAGGCGACTCATGACCTCGTAAGTCAATTTGCATAGTGCTCAGAGCCATTTGAACCATTTTTCTCCAGACATGTACCCTATCGAACATACCTGGGACAGACTGAAGAGGGCTGTTTATGGCCGACGTGACCCTCCAACCACACTGAGTGATCTACGCCGAATCACCGTTAGGAATGGGACAATCTGCCTTGATGAACTTGTGGATAGTATTCCACGACGAATACAGGTGTGCATTAATTCAAGAGGACGTGGTAGTGGGTATTACAGGTTCCGGTGTGTACACCAATCTGGGCAACCGACTCTGAAGGTCTCGCTATACGGTGGTGCAACATGCCATGTGCTATTTTTATGAGCAATAATAAGGGCGGAAACGATGTTTATATCGATCTCTGTACAAAAAATTGGAATAGTTTCCGGAACCAACAGAAGTGATGCTAAACTTTTTTTTGATGTAAGTATTTTAGAGCATGTAGCTACAAAGATGCCTGGACTCACCGAGGGTGTCGCTACAGAGACAGGCGTTAGTGATAATGACGTCGCCGTAGCGACGATGGTTACTTAAGTTATTAAATCAATCAAGAAAGCTAGGAGATTAGTTGAGCAGAAAAGCGGTTGTTAGAATCTCAAACAGTGAATGGACATTATTTAGTTCCAGTATGATGGGTGTAGAGTAATTATAAGCCAAGTCTGAACAGATTCTAAATCGCGCCGTGGAAAAGTATGTGCCTAGTAAGCGAATGAAGGATGGAGAAGATACATTGCAGAAAATGATGAGAAAGCAGAGACTGTTGCACTCTCAGTTCAACAGGGAGCACGCTAACAACAATTCAAGGTTAGTAGAGATTCGTGATTCTGTGGAAAGATCGATGCTCGAGCATAAAGCTGCCACCGTCATACCTCAACAAATTATCTTGAAGAGATCGCGAGACTATTCTGGTCCTGCGTAAAACCGCTGAGTGGGGGGCGAAGCTTCAGCCTGGTGTGCTAGTAGAAAACAACAAAAGGAATGCTCAAGTTTTAAATTTCATGTTTAAGGAATATTTCACGCAGCAGAATCTTAGAAACATGCAGTCGTTACACTCTCGTGTCGACACCACGGTAATGGACATTCCTAGCCTAGAGAAGCAGCTGGAACATTTGGTAGCAAATAAGTCGCCAGGTCCTGACCGAATACCGATTCGGTTTCACAAACAGTACTCTACGGCATTGGCCCCTTACTTAGATTGCATTTATCGTGAATCTCTCGCATAACGCAAAGTCCCAAGTGACTGGAAAAAAGTGACTCCTATGTACACTAATGGCCATTAAGATTGCTATACTACGAAGATGACCTGCTACACGCGCGAAATATAACCGACAGGAAGAAGATGCTGTGATATGCAAATAATTAGCTTTCCAGAGCATTCACACAACATTGGCGACACCTACAACGTGCTGGCATGAGGAAAGTTTTCAACCGATTTCTCATACACAAACAGCAGTTGACCGGCGTTGTCTGGTGAAACGTTGTTGTCATGCCTCGTGTAAGGAGTAGAAATGCGTGCCATCACGTTTCCGACTTTGATAAATGTCGGATTCTAGCCTATCGCGATTGCGGTTTATCGGAGCGCGACATTGCAGCTTGGTCGAGATCCAATGACTGTTAGCAGAATATGGAATCGGTGGGTTCAGGAGCGTAATACGGAATGCCGTGCAGGATCCCAGCGACCTCGTATCACTAGCAGTCTAGGTGACAGACATCTTATCCGCATGGCTGTAACGGACCGTGCAGCCACGTCTCGATCCCTGAGTCAACAGGTGGGGACGTTTCCAAGACAACAACCATCTGCACGAACAGTTTGACGACGTTTGCAGCAGCATGGACTATGAGCTCTGTTACTCTTGACGCTGCATCACAGACAAGAGCGCCTGCGATGGTGTACTCAACGACGAACCTGGCTGCACGAATGGCAAAACGTCATTTTTTCGGATGAATGCAGGTTCTGTTTACAGCATCACGAAAGCGTGTATTCGTCATCGCCATACTGCTGTATCACCCCGCGTGATGGTATGGGGAGCAATTGGTTACAGGTCTCGGTCACCTCTTGTCCGCATTGGCGGCACTTTGAACAGTGGACGTTACATTGCAGATGTGCTACGACGGAAAAAATCGCAACACCACAAGCAGTTGTGAGAGATAAACGAAAGTTGGTAGGCGTGTTTCTACAATTGAAAAATAGTGTCGATTTAAATTTCGCGCCAGTCGCATAAGAATGGCGTTAGTAGGGGGGGGGGGGGCACTGTGAGGGTGCAGATCAGGTCTGCTGTAAATACACGCCGTGGCGGTTGTGAGCGTTAGTTACCTTCTAGATTGGACGTGGTGGTTTGATCTTAGCCAAGAATGCCTTTGAGGAGACAGAGACGCCATTACGATCATCTTAACGAGTTTGAACGAGGTCGTGTAATAGGGACACGAGAAGCTGGATGTTCCTCCAGCGATTTCGCAGGAGACTTGGCAGAAATGTAGCACTGTATACTGGCAGCGGTGACCGCGAGAATGTACGGTTGCAAAAAGCTCGGGCTCCGACCGGTCACGTGGCGCTACCAAGAGGGAAGGCAGTCGTGTCTGGCGTACGTCTCTGGCACATCACATTTCTTCTGCAATAGCAATTCGAACAGCAGTCGACGACATAACGAAATAAAAATCGATTACTTCAGGGACAGCCCCGAGCCAAGGCGCCCAGTAGCATGCATTTCACTGACCCCCAAACCACCGGCATTTGCGACACAAAACTGACATCGCACACCATTACAACACAATGCGTGCCCGTTTCAATGTTTGCATTCAACATTCTGATCGTTACATCTGTTATTAACTTACCAGCATGTCACTTTTGCAACGGCTTATTTCGCGCTTACGTTGCCCTGTGATGCTGCAATGTTAATTACTTAAATATCCTACATAGACAGACGTATTCCCGAAATTTCATTACTCTACATGATTTTTTGTTCGTTTGTTTCTGTGATTTTTTTTTATCGCCAGTTCATTTGTCCAGTCGCGGAAGCCGTCAGGCTCTGATGCCACCCTGCAACACACCTCTGCCAGGCAGGCTGCATAGAGCATAGCCCCTGTAAATCAGTAACTGCACAGTCCAGCGAGCTAAGAATGTTGCAACTCGGTCCGCAGAGGTCCTTCGTGTACACGAGACACTAGAACAGGTGGTGCACGCATCCGCGACAGGGTCAGCGCTGCATTCACCGTGACACGTGCGGCCACTGGAGTGTGAGTGTGCCTCCCGGGCAGTCCCGTCGTAGCCGACAATTGGTGCCCACCGCTACGAACCCAGCATCGCCTCCGACTGCACACCGCCTTCGCTTCCTGTCCACAGTGTTAACTATACAGACGGCGCTTCTATGAAATCGGCAAAAAATCTCATACACCATTTAAAGAGTATTATGTCTTTGAAGAAAACTACACTGTCAAAAATTCCCTTTAACTAACAGCTAAAATTAAAAACTTTTCCATTTCTGATGATGGTAATTCCGTATCCTTTAACGTAGTTAATTTACTTGTTAACATTCACATTTATGAGACTATTAAAATTACTGATGAGAATCTTCTCCAACACAAAAACCTAATGTACAAGAAATTAAAGATGTCATTAGGTTATTACTTCTGATACTCTCCTACAACTATTTCCAGTTTAACGCTGAATTTTTTTTTTTTTTTTTTTTTTTTTACGACCGTAAGCCTTTGCCGTGCCCATTTGTATAACAAGTACGCTTGGCAACAGTTTTGTTAAACATCACCAAAGGCAGTACTTTAAGAAATTGGTGTCACCTGAGCAATTTTTCAGTCTTTAGGTACGGATCTTTCTGTGAGCGGTTGTATATAATTACTAAACATGGAGCTATTGTATCAGCACACTCAGAGGAAATTGACTGGTATACAATCTGGAACGGAAACCTTGCCTTTAATAAGTGATTTAAGCTGCTTTGCTACACCGAGGATATATGCTTCTCATTTTGGCACTTTCTGTTGACTGGGCTTAGGGAATGCTTAATTCGTATTCTTTGCTGAAGGAGTTTCGGAAAACCACGTTTCTTAACTCTACTTTAGTGGCACTGTCATCAGTGACTCCACTGTTACTTTCGCCCAGTGAAGGTACTGATTGCGTCTTGACACTGGTGTACTCTATGCATGACCAGAATCTCTTTGGGTTTTTCGAAACAGAGTTTTGTTGCGGAAATTATCAAGAGCATCTCGCACTGTAGTAACCGCTATATTTAGAACTTCTTCAAAACATTGCCAGTCTTGCGGATTTTGGATTCTTTTAGATTTGGCATGCTTTTTCGTTACTTCTGCAACAGCGATTTCACCCGTTTTGTCCATGGGGGATCAGTACCATCACTTATTAATCTATGTGGTATATATATCTCTCAATTGCAATCGATACTATTTCTCTGAAATCATTCCACACCTTTTCTACGCTTACATGATCAGATCGGAAGGAGTGGAGGCTGTTTCCTTAAAAATCGTTAAGAGCATTGTCAGCTTTTTTTTAAACAGATGTACTTTAAGTTTCTTTTTGATGGTTGTAGGTGTTACACTATGTTATTAAGGGGGCCCAATTACTCGCCTATTATTGGAGTTCCGAACTACCAGCAAACTCACCTTCTGTGAACGCCCAGAATTTGCGTTCCAAGAAGCTTCCTCTGGAGGCCCTACGATCAGCCCCTCGCAAAGTCGTTCGCTGCCTGCCACACTTTGGAATGATCTCTCACTCGACCACAGGTGAGGGATCAACCTCAGCGCTGTAGACCAACATAAATTTAGGCTAATGGCACCAGTGCTGCTCAGAAATCTGCAGTCTGAGAAGACAATTCACAAATGCAAGGGGAAAAGACACAACAATGCTGTAAGTGAATATCAGAGACTTATCTATTATAAAGAACGTTCCTAGATGTAGAAAGCGACCGAAATTGTTAATTCCACTTATGAGATTCTAAAAGAATTAACTTATATGGTAAAATAAACCAAGTCTGCTTTTCTTCATGGTTACGTGACGTTACGTATATATCTGTTTTGTATTTTTATTCGTCCATGCCTTTCGTTTAAGCACTCACTCAAGCTAAACAGGTCTCTGCTGCCAAGTCATTATCACTTGTCATCGATGAAGGGTGAAAAACAAAGGAAAGGGTATTCACTTTCTTTTGCCTGATGGCGGATTTAAGGAGTGGGTATGCATAGCAAAAGCGCATTCTTACGCAAATTTGGTAAAAATAAACGTACGTTTATACCGTAACAGCGTTGCGTACGTGGATTAGGACTCTAGAATCATATTGATATACTAAGAAGGACAACCAAATCAGCATCCGCTGAAAAGTGGATAGTAGCACGAGGAGATTTATTTTTACTTTGCAGACTCTAGAAAATTCGAAGCCCAAGGGCCAGTTACAATCGAGTCCGCACAATTCGAAGGATGTAAGAAAAAGTTAGAATTAATTATTCTATTTAACTCGCCTTTATTCCAGATGGAATCAGGAAAAATCGAAATAAAATTGCGACTTTTTTTCTATTGTATCCCCAGTTTTCTTACATGTTATTTCCTTTTGTATTTGAAACGGAAGGCACGCACAAATCTTCAAAAATACATAAATTCAGCTTCATTCATTTTTCAATATTGAACAAACTGTTACGAATGGATGCATTTTGTGAACTAAATTTCTTATAAACCACCTTATGCCTTTGGATTTAGCGTGTCACTTCTTATTTGTATCTGAGACTTCGGTTCCCAGACTAACCGTTAATGATTTAGCGTTCCGTTAAGCTATAACCTCCGACAAATACCTTTTGTACCCTGCATTGAGTAAGGCAATACTATAAACTTTCGTCTCGCCCGGTCTGCTTGCTCCCGCTTTTTAATACTTATGAGCAACATTATCTTTCCGCTCGATGATCGTTTGCAGCATGGATAGTAAAATCCCGAAACAATTCGTCACCTACTACTTCTCGTTGCATTCCACAGCGTCGAAACTCGTTTCTGTTTTACGAATGTCGGAAACTTCCTGGAAAATATCCTAAAGTGAAAAACGTCTACTTTCTCCGTGGTCGAAGTTCCTTGTGTGACAAAATGGCGTCAGATTTGAATCACTATTAATTACGAGACTGACAGTGCGCAAACAAAGGTTAAGTCCACGTGGTTGTCACTTATTGCCTGTATTGGCATATGCGGGTCATTGTTAGGAATCATCTTTATGTAAAATTATAAACTGGTGAAGCTGTTAGCTAGGATTCTCATTTGTGTGTCATTGCGATGAACAGCTTAGGGAGCGCCGCTAGGAGTAACAGAAAATAAAAATATTCGCTGGAATATAAACGAAAATCTATATTGAGTTTAAACCTACGACACATAGGAAGAGTTCGTCTCAGGACTTGTAAATATGCTCTAAATTACAGAAAACGTGAGAAAAGCCCTCCCAGAAGCCTAAATAGGGCAGCGCTGAGAGAAGGTGACAGCTCCCTCAGAGTCGGAAAAAAAGGAAGAAATTGCGCAACGCGATAACGTACTCAAAGGCTATATCGTACCCCAGCCACTGAAAAGTCCAAAATTGTGAGTGTGACCACTGTAATAAAGATATTGTTAACTAAATTTCATATTAATATGAAACACATGTTACGATTTTATCCCGACGTTTTCACGAAAACTCTACGGCCCAGACCTGAACTGCACACACAGAAATTTATTTGCAACGGATTAATAATATGCTGTGGTATTTCGTGCACTGTTAAAACAACTGATGAAACAGACAGAATTATCTGGTGTAAGCTAGGCGTTGACTTGTAATTATAGAATGTCTGCGGGTCGTTTTCATATGACAGTCGCCTCGATTAGTGAAGAAGTTACTTCGGTTTTCTCGAGGCATTTGGGAACAGGTTGAAACAAACGATTAACAACCGTCGACTGCATACAGTCGCCAAGGCTGATTTCAAATGTCTTTGGTAACTGTAAAGCTACTTCACCTGGGTAGGGGGGACAGCTACTAGTCGGAGGTAAACACTTCCCCCTCACAGCGTTCTAATGTTGCCGGCTACACTATGCCACTCAGCGTCCAATGTAAACACAGCCGACAACAGGAAGTGTGACAGGACTACCAGACCGAGTTCAGAGCAGGAAACGGCCGGGGTCCCCGGTGGTCTAGTGGTAAGGGGGTCTGGAACGTTCCAGCGCCTCGGCTGGGGCTATTCGCCCCAGCCGGGCCGGGGTTCAATCCCCGGCCGGCGCTGGAATTTTCAGATTTCCGAACACTAGCCTCCACCTCTGCCCTGGCATGTGGCGCATGCCGGGCACCCCCGTGGGGTCCGTGCTTCGGATCCCACGTGGAGCTCACTCCCACACTACAAAATATACCTCATTATGCTGCTGCAATCACTTATTTTAAATTTTAATACGCACACTTCCTTCACCAGACCACATCTACATATATTTTCCAGGTACTTTCTACATATTATATCTCACTGTCAAAAGAAACAGCATAGTATCATGAACATTTGTAGGATTACAACAATGAAATAATATCCTTACTAAAAAAACTAATACGTTTTATTTTCGTTTTTGTTCTAAATGCTGCTAAGATAACTACAAGAAATTGGAAGCTGTTTTGGTATTTAATAATCAGTAATTAGAAATATAAATTTGGCTATAATACTGATACATATATTACATATTTACTTAGTGCATTCTCAGTGCAGGAACAGGATAAATTGTTTCAATGTCAAAAGAAATGCAAAATATTATATCAAATTGTTTTTAATTATTCAAGAGTCAAAATGAGATTATGATATGACACAGGTCACTAATGAGGTACTCTCTTTCTTTGTATGAAAGAGGATAATTATCCTGGTTTTATGTGAGCTGAATGTTAAATTAAACAGATAACATTTAACATTTAAAAAACGAATTTCTTGACGATTTTACTGACAGGTCTACATGTTTCATATTATATTTCTGACGGTAGTTAGCTGACATCCTCTCAGGCTCAGCTTTATATGAAAGTATCTTGCAGGTCAGAAAATAAATTTTATTACTACCTCTACAGATTCAGTTGGTCTATTGTTGTTGTACTATTGTTGCATTGCGAGAGAGAGACTGCTACTATAGCTGTTTTCTTTTTCTATGAAATTCCGTGCCATAACTCCATTCTAAATGCTAAAAATCGTGGATAAACTTTTAGCAATACTATTTCCTTTTCACCACATCGCTGCTAGGTGTCGCTACTGGTCCCTCACACAGTCAGTTGTCTGTAGCGCAGGGCTTCGCTACCAGTGGACTCTAGCGGAGCTGGCGACGACTCACTCTGCCGGGATTTGCTGCTTCATTCCTGAACGAGTACGCCGGCTGAAATACCCGCTAAATCCTCACACTAAACGAGAAGCGTAATAGCACCAATACCAAATAAGGCAACTCGTGGTCAGTGCGAATATTTTCAAACCACCACTATGATAACTCCTAGCTGAAAATACTGATACAAACTATTTGTAGAGGAATGGAGCACCTTACAGAAGCTGATTTAGAGGAAAATCAATTTGGAGGGTACAGCACCCATATTTATAACATCTTTCGATACAGAAAAAACTTTTGACGATGTTGACCAGAATATACAGTTTGAATTTAAGATGCAACCAGGAATAAAATATAGCGAGCGAAGCATTACTTAGAACTACAGCAGCTGTACGAGTTGAAGGACATGAAAGAAAGGAAATACGTGACAAGTGAGTGAGACAGGATTCTAGTCCATTCCCTGATGTTATTCATTCTTTATACAGGGTGTTTCACAAATCATGCTTCACACTACTCAGGGCTGTTCAGGGGACGTAACTGATGAAGTTTTACATAGGAATCTACTTCTGAAAACGTCAGCCAGCGACGCTACAGAGCGTCAAAGTTACAGATACCGGTGCCTACAAAAATAGAGGGATCCCACGAAGATGTTACAACCTTTCTAAGATGATGCAGATGGAAAAATGCATAAATTTGAGATTATGTCCTTGTACCGGAAAATTATAACAGAGAACCTTTCTGTTACCTCAGTATGTACCGTTATCGTTGTTGCTAAGATGTAGGACAGGAAACTTTCAGGTGTGGTGGTACGGAACGAGAGAAGAAAACAATGTGCAGTACACATAGGCTGTTACATGCATACATCAGGAACCATGAGCACTTGTTCATCTTCGCTAGCGTTCTTTGTAGGAACTATATCGCTTCTGTCCGATATTTTGAGAATGATACAATTATTTTTTCCTAAAACCTAGCAGCTGAATAGTGCTTGAAACGATATAAATGGTACTTATGATTTATGGTATGGAGACAGAAACGGTAGTTCACTTTAATGATAACAATATACAGCAAAATTCAGTAATGTTTCTGCAAAATGCCATAACACCCAAATCCTGAAACATAATCGGATATTTCGAATGTGGTACGACACCAGCTGTACAGTTTACTGGACAGATACAGAGTTTTCCGAAATTCTAGCACTTTTAGAGGGAACTAAGCGACAATATTTTTAATTTGAACCCCGTACGGAAACGTATACTTTCCGTGCTACAGCCGTTTGAATACATGTTTGCTAGGTGGGTATGCAACAGGGTAGCCATCGTGGGATGGCGGAAGGGGTGGGGGAAGATGCTTACGTCGGATGTCATTCACCGTCAGCCCTGCCACTCTGACAAGGCTCGTGCGTCACTCAAGTGTCTGTCAGTATTAGAGCAATATTGCGGAGTGCACTTTTGCCGAATACACCGATATGATCCTACTGTATGGCGAAGTTCGTCGCCTTTATCAAGCTCGTTCTCAGCAGCGTCCAACTTCACGGCATACGCTTTTCGCCACAACTGCGCAACGACTTTGAGATAATGGTGCGTTCACCGTCAGCACGGGTGACTGCAGTGCTACAAAGAGACGCAGCGCACCTAAGTTTCAAAAGGCCGTATTGTAAAGAAGAGTGTTTCTAAAAACTTATCAAGTTTCCTTTCAATGAGTGGAATTGTGGAACTATCGATGTACTGGGTCACAGCTAATGACTTACTTGTACAAGTGGTCGCGTTACTAACATGTTTTCCGACGGCTGTAGCGAGGAAACGGTGCGTTACAGGAGATGGGTTCCAATTCAGAATACGAGTATTGTGTACTGATTCCCCATCTACACTAGGAGTTTGTAACGGAAATTTCGGAACATCGTGCATGTTTCCGGTATATTGTACAGTTGTTGTTCCACCATAATAGAAATTTCGAATACATTTCATAATTTCTGAGAGCTCATCAGGCGCGACTACCGTGTCCGCAGTATAAAACCCAGGGGGCCTCTTGCGTACGGGGGCTCTGACGCCCACGAGAACAACTGTAGGTAGAGAGCGCAACACAGCTTCTTTGATGGACATTTCACTCTAATGCTGCCAGATGTGTCTATTTTTAGAGGTATCTTGAACCGCCTCGCACCAGCTTTAAGCTCAAAGCCGAATGTCCCAAATTCTGGCCACTGCTAACATTCTGAAATACACTATCGGATCAAAAGTATCCAGACACCTGGTAGTGGATTTCAATATGCGGTATGACCACCTTTTGCCATTACGAGGGGTTAACCTCTGCTGGGAACGCTTTCAGTGTAGACGATATTTTATGCATCACACATGTTGAGAGTTTCATCTGTGTGTACGTACGTGACAATACACTGGCCAACAAGATCTCCACCACTCTCCCCAATTTTGGAACTATATGGGATTATCCTTGCAACCAGGTCGAGATTTTGACGATGTAACAAATCAATTGAACTGAATATGGTACGACATCCGTCAGGAGGACATCCACCAACTTTCTTCTAATAATTTCCGGGTATGCAGCCGGATCCCGTCGACATTCTGCCACGATATTTCGGCCCAGAGACGTCCGGCCATCATCAGGTGAGTACACAACTACTGAAGAGCCCAGGTGCAGTCGCGGTATTTATACCGATTCTCGCGCACGTGTTGACATGCGCGGCATAGCCGAGTTGTACGTGCTGCCCTCGGTGGTGAAAGTAAAAGATCATCTAGTCATTGAGTATCGAATGACGCTGTCTATTCCGCTGTGAATGTATAATTTTAATAACAGGATTCCAAGTTTTATCCAGTTGAAAGCCGTTGTCACGATTTATAAGATTATCGGCAAGACGTATTTCCACTGATTCCTTGATTACGGAATCCCAAAATCCGGAAACCGGAGCTAAAATTTTTGTTCCATTGTATTCCATTGAATGTCCCAATGAAATACAGTGCTCTGCTACTGCCGATTTTGACGGTTGCCGCAGACGGGTGTATCTTTCATGTTCTGTACATCGTTCATGGACAGTTCTTGTCGTCTGGCCAATATATGCAGAGCCACATTCACAGGGAATTTTGTAGACGCCTGCTTTCTTCAGTTGTAAATCGTCTTTAACGGATCCAACCAGGGCCCGGTTCTTTGCTGGTGGACGGAAGATAACCAAATCAAGGTTATCTTCCGTCCACCAGCAAAGAACCGGGCCCTGGTTGGATCCGTTAAAGACGATTTACAACTGAAGAAAGCAGGCGTCTACAAAATTCCCTGTGAATGTGGCTCTGCATATATTGGCCAGACGACAAGAACTGTCCATGAACGATGTACAGAACATGAAAGATACACCCGTCTGCGGCAACCGTCAAAATCGGCAGTAGCAGAGCACTGTATTTCATTGGGACATTCAATGGAATACAATGGAACAAAAATTTTAGCTCCGGTTTCCGGATTTTGGGATTCCGTAATCAAGGAATCAGTGGAAATACGTCTTGCCGATAATCTTATAAATCGTGACAACGGCTTTCAACTGGATAAAACTTGGAATCCTGTTATTAAAATTATACATTCACAGCGGAATAGACAGCGTCATTCGATACTCAATGACTAGATGATCTTTTACTTTCACCACCGAGGGCAGCACGTACAACTCGGCTATGCCGCGCATGTCAACACGTGCGCGAGAATCGGTATAAATACCGCGACTGCACCTGGGCTCTTCAGTAGTTGTGTACTCACCTGATGATGGCCGGACGTCTCTGGGCCGAAATATCGTGGCAGAATGTCGACGGGATCCGGCTGCATACCCGGAAATTATTAGAAGAACAAATACGCCGGGAAAATTTCAGAAGTCACATCCACCAACTTTATCAATAAAGATCAAGTCGAATAGCTGCTTCCTTAAGGGCCAGAGGTGGCCCAACGCGTTATGACTTTCTCCTGAATGAGTCACCCAATTTAACAGCAATTGTTATCATTTGTTTGCCTTTACACGTACATCACATCTAACGATTTCCTTCACACTGGGATAATTTATTGGTGGTACTGCTTAGGGTGTAAATATGCAGGGTGTATCAAAAAGGATCAACCGATTTTTTTTTAAAAAGTAACTGTTATGTTATTCGACATATGTGCGTGAATAGCGTACTGCTGGAAAGAGCAAACCCTACGGCTTTACATGGTTACCGCTTGGCAGCAGCACTGTCCGACCATTTCAGTCCTAGTAAAAATGGTGTCGCGGCGACAGGAAGCGTTTTGTGTTCTGCATTTTGCGCATTGTGGGCAGTAATAAGTGTTCGACGTGACTTTCGTACAAGGTACGATGATGATCCTCCTACAGCACAGAGCATTAGATGATGGCATCAACGATTAAGAGAAAGAGAAGGTTTGCGGAAAGGCGAATCGCCGGGCCGTCCCCGAATGCCTGACACAGACGTCAAACGCATCCGCCACAGTTTCACGAGGGGTCCGCAGAAATTCGTTCGCCGTGCAGCTCGAGAGCTCAGCACGTCCCCGATGTCCGTCTGGCGTCTCTGCGTCGACGTTTATGCATCAAACAATATTAAATTTAGCTAATGCGAGCTGTTCGTGAGGGCGATACATCGTGTGAAGTTCCATAATTTCACTCTTGTCAAGGTGGAGGATGGCCGTTTTCTCCCACAGTTAGTGTTTAGTGACGAGGCAACACTCCATTTACACAGAGAGGTGAACTGTCATAATGTGACAATATGAGGTACGGGACAACCACATGAAGGTGTACAACATAAAATAGACTCTCCTAAATTTAATGTATTTTGTACAGTTTAGAGGGAAAATGTGTATGATTCATATTTCTTTGCCGGAAACACTGTTACAGTAAGCATATATCTCGATATGCCTGAAAACTTTCTCTTCCCACAGTTTGATTCGAACGACTTCATTTTCCAATGCGATGGGGCACCGCGACAGTGGCATCTGGAAGTGTGGGAATTTCTAAATCAAACGATTGCTGAACGATGGATCGTTCACACTGGACTAAATCACTCACCCTTAGACTACTAGACTCCAAGGTCACCGCACCCGACTATATGTGATTATATATGTATGGTTTTGTAAGAGACTCTTTATGTACCTACATTACCAACAGCAATAAATGAACTGAGACATCGCATAACAGCACCTGTGGAAACTGTAACTCCAGACATGCTTGCTGCAGTGTTGGTACAATTTGAACACCGCATTGACATGTTCCGTGCATCTCAACGATGCATATTGAACACCAATGAAAAGGATGAAAATAACTTTTTTAGTTTTCGTACATCAAAGGACAAAATTCATTGTATTCATTGTATATGTTTCTTAGTTCCAGAAATATAGACGGCCCAGGTCGGATGATTGTTTTTGATACACCACGTATAGATAATGCACTTCAAAACCTCCCAATAATTAGGCCACTACCAAGATGGGAGACAACAAGTAGTCACACATGCGTCTTTGCATGTGTTGGATAAAAAGTGGTAGCACAATGCCATAATATGACGGATGTGAGTCATTCGGTACGCACACTTTCTGTTGCTGACAGATGGTGGGCTGAAGTAGTAAAGTCAGCAGCACAAGTCGTGTTTGAGTCAGTTGCAGTGTGTACTCTCTCAGAGATGGAGAGGCTAGCTCGAGTGCCTTAATAGTATGTTTGGGAAACACGAAAAACGTGCTTGGGTGCAGACTGGAAGGGCACGTGGTCGGAGCGCGCAACAATCTTTCCTTCCAGTGCTGCATTCTACCAACTTACACGACGCCAAACGACGAGCCCTGTGCAGGAGCACCGCATACGTGGCAGCGGGACATACTGGGACATCCACCGTATTCATCCGGTAGAGTCCCCCCAATTATGGCCTGATCACCCAAATGAACGAAGTATTTCGTGGCACGTCTTACAGCAAATGATAAGACACCATATGGCGGTCCTAGCGAGACATCATCACAGATGGATGCACAGACAGTGTATGAAATCTTTCATGTGGGTGTGGAAAGTGATCGAGACGCGAGACGGAAATGTGATAAAGTGAATTTTAGTCAATGAAGACTGACATGAATTATAGCCAAACTGCCACTATTTTTCATTCACCTCCATGTATATTACCATACCCGTTTATTTTTACTCATAAAAATTTGTCAGTAATCTTGTATGAAATGTTTTCACAATTTTTGTTTGTTTTCTAGATGTATAGCAATTCGGTAAGAATAATGGAAGAGTTTGATTTTTACTTACAATACTGCTCTGGCTGCACATTTTTCTGGGATCGGAACTGATGCCCTTAGCGTGAATGTACTTTGGCTTGCACCACAGCACATTTACTTGACGCAAAATACGTCGAAATACTCTGCCAATACAGTTCGATTACCGTCTCGTAACTGTTGGACCTGGTGGTCTACCGGCACAGCGCGTGCCTGCAAATCGAGAATCTCGGGATCGAATCCAAGATGAACAAATAAATTTTTCTGTCTGCTTTTAATACAGCCTTCACCTCTCAATGATATGAGGAGTCGGTAGAAACAACATGTGGTGCGGATTCCACGTTAAACTGCCGATTCCCTTTCCCCGGTTGGACAACTGGAATACGTTAATGATAAGCATGTCTTCAAAGTGCCGTCCAATTGAAAGACTTAAACGAGGGCACTGAAATAAGCGAAATTTAATATTATTATTACACTGTCCAGTCGCAGTAATCTGACCACGTGTTAAAATACGCAATAAACACCTTCTGCAGCACGAGACGCACAGGAATAGAGTCAATGATGTAACGACAGTCATAAGAAGCCATTCCTACCCCAGTACTTGTCATGCTGCGATAGAATTCTATCGATTGAGGATCCGTGGCACAAACTACTCGATCGAGGTGACCTTTCAGATTCTCGATTGGATTTAAAGGCGGAAAATTTGGTGGTGAGGGCAGTACGGTAAATTCATCCCAGAGCTTTCAGAACCACGCACATACACTGCGAGCTATGTTACACGTGCATCTAGGGGTGTATTTGGTCCCCAAGGATAGGTGCGTACTAGGGTTGATCCATTGTGCCTTTCAGAACAACGAGATCACCCAGGGAGTGCCACGAAAACATTGCCCACACCATAACACTCCCTCAGGGTTGCAGGGCGTTTGCTTTCAATCTGTCCGATGGAGCACAAAATGTGATGAATATGGAGAGGCCACCTGTAGCACTCAGTGGACTTTCAGTTGTGGTACCGGCGTGCAAATGCAAGCTTTCAACGCCAATGAAGAGCAGTCAGCGTGGGTGCAGGGACCAGGTGCCCACTGCGGAAGACCATAAGTTGTTGAGGAAACATTGGTGGCAGCCCTCGGTTCGCCTGGGCTGTCAGCTGCACAAAAGTTGCACGTCTTCTCGCCAGCACACACATCTGCAGCTATCGTTCACCTGTGTCGCCTACTGCCCGTAGTCCAACACACTTGCCTTGGAGCCGGATTAGAATACCGAGATTTTGCCACTCACGGTTTACTTTACATACAGTGGCATGTGAAAAGATTACAGATTTTGCCGTTTCGGAAATGCTTCCGCCCTTGGGAAGAAAGCCAACGATTATGCCCTGTTGGACGTCACATAAATCGCCCCTTTTACGCATTATGACAACGACTTCACTGTTTCCAGCCTCCTCCCCCCACCCCCATTCATCACCTACTAATGCTATCTCCTGGAGTCTATGGGTTATTACACGTTGACCTCGAAAATAGGAGTTGGTCATATTAATATGACTGGATCTATTATTATTATTATTGAAACTTCCTGGCAGATTGAAAATGGGTGCCGCACCGAGACTCGAACTCGGGACCCTTGCCTTTCGCTGGCAAGTGCTCTACCAACTGAGCCACCCCAGCACGACTCACGCCCTGTCCTCACAGCTTTACCAGTGCCTCGTCTCCTACCTTGCAAACTTTACAGAAGCTCTCCTGCGAACCTATTATTGTTATTATTTCGTTGTTGTTCAGTTGCCTACAGTAATTTACTTGCTACAGTAACATTTTCTTTGCCTTTGCTGGAGTTGTCTTTCAAGTTTGCAGGGTCCGGCGCTACTGGACTGCGATATTACTGTTATTTCAAAATGTGCCGTTTGTTACTCTTAAAACTAACAAGGAGAGCCCCCAGCAGTGGGATCGACTTTTTGAATCCAAATAAGCCGTAGTACAACTTAAGACCCCTGCATCCAGGTGGCCCTCGGATTGAAAGTAACTGACGGAAAAGATTTCAAAATTTTGCGTGATGCTACATAGCGTGAAGGAAGTCGTATTCCACAGTCTGGTTACGTGTCATAATGGTTACGATAGAAGCTTAACCATGCCTCGTCAGGTGCAGTAATTTTTTTTTTAAATCTTTATAGAAATGACTTTGATGTTTATTTGTACTCTATTTATTGGTTTAAATGTAATTTATTTCGTTCTATTCTTTTGTCACATCGTTTTAGTCACCGTATGAACTTTTCCATTTGTTTAATTTTTGTTCCAATCGGAATTTTTGTGAAAGTGTAATTTATTATACCTATCTGTTTGACTATTGAATTACTTCAAAACTCCGATAAATGAATTAAAAAACAAATGACGAAATAATCTATTTATATTGACTGTGCATTAATGTGAAAAACGTTTTTCTTTGGGAGACGTGCCTTTTTTTGCATGGTAATCGATATACAAATATTTAAAACATAACATAAAATCTTTGTGCACTATGGAAATTATAGTGTAGATGAGGACATAAATGAGAGAATGTTTTCTAAGTAAAATAAAATTCAAGCAAAGTGAGAAATCGATATAATGTACACAATAACGTAGACGAAAATACAGGGTAATAAAAACAGGAGACATTAAATCGGAATTGTTACATGAAGATAATTAAAAGTTCACAAACAAATATTTCCAGTGGAGAAGGGATGATAAGAAGAAAAACTAGACCAAATGAAGAAGTTCATATCACTATTGAATCACGTGACCCAGGAGTGGAACTAAAAATATATATATATATTTTTACATCAGTTGAAGGAATATGATTATCAATGTCACTTCGATAAAGACCTAAAATAGATTTATTTCTCTGGTGAGATTCGAACCCACAACCTCATGCATGTGAAGCTAGTATCCTTTCAATTATCCTCATAACCAACTTATGTCATTCGGCTTTCTTCATACTATCGAGTCTCACACAAAATTCCGAATTTCTTTTCTCGTCACTTCCTCGCTAACGTCGACTCACCAGGATGAATGGCTGCAGTGTGCGATACTTGGGTGCTTAACCTACATAACCGTATAGATGGTTCCAGAAAGTCGATCCTACCGCTGGAGATATCTCCTTGTAAGGCATGACGAAAGAGGGCCGCCGTTTCATTATATACCCTGATATGATGGTGGATACACATTTAGTAGTGTAGCAATACTAACACAATCGGTCTGAAACCTGCACGATCTAAGCAACAAGGAACGACTTCATACTTAGTCCAAAGGAAAATCTCCAGAATTACTAGAAAACTTATGGCCAATGCATCGAGTCCCCTGCAGTCATTTAGTCCGCGGCGACTGCTGAGAACCTTCAGAGCAGTCGACTACTTCGATGTTACACGTTCGGTGTCCTACTCTATGGAGCTGAGTCATGGACTCTATTAGGCATTTGAAATGCGATCGTATCGAAAAATATTAAGGATACCATCGACAGAGGGGTAAAATACAGGGAGCGAAAGGATATTTACAATTTGTACAGAAACCAGATGGCAATTATTAGAGTCGAGGGGCATGAAAGGGAAGCAGTGGTTGGAAAAGGAGTGAGACAGGGTTGTAGCCTCTCCCGATGTTATTCAATCTGTATATTGAGCAAGCAGTGAAGGAAACAAAAGATAAATTTGGAGTAGGTATTAAAATTCATGGAGAAGAAGTAAAAACTTTGAGGTTCGCCGATGAAATAGTAATTCTGTCAGAGACGGCAAAGGACTTGGAAGAGCAGTTGAACGGAATGGACAGTGTCTTGAAAAGAGGATATAAGATGAACATCAACAAAAGCAAAACGAGGATAATGGAATGTAGTCAAATTAAATCGGGTGATGCTGAGGGGATTAGATTAGGAAATGAGACACTTAAATTAGTAAAGGAGTTTTGCTATTTAGGAAGTAAAATAACTGATGATGGTCGAAGTAGAGAGGATATAAAATGTAGACTGGCAATGGCAAGGAAAGCGTTTCTGAAGAAGAGAAATTTGTTAATATCGAATATAGATTTATGTATCAGGAAGTCGTTTCTCCGAGTATTTGTTTGGAGTGTAACCATGTATGAAAGTGAAACATGGACGATAACTAGTTTGGACAAGAAGAGAATAGAAGCTTTCGAAATGTGATGCTACAGAAGAATGCTGAAGATTAGATGGGTAGATCACGTAACTAATGAGGAGGTATTGAATAGGATTGGGGAGAAGAGAAGTTTGTGGCACAACTTGACTAGAAGAAGGGATCGGTTGGTAGGACATGTTTTGAGGCATCAAGGGATCACAAATTTAGCATTGGAGGGCAGCGTGCAGGGTAAAAATCGTAGAGGGAGACCAAGAGATGAATACACTAAGCAGATTCAGAAAGATGTAGGTTGCAGTAGGTACTGGGAGATGAAGCAGCTTTCACAGGATAGAGTAGCATGGAGAGCTGCATCACACCAGTCTCAGGACTGAAGACAACAACAACACCATCGACAGATATAGTCAAAAATATAGCGGTTCGAAAATGCAGAAATTCTCAACAGCATCCACATAGCAAAACTCGATTGTTTTGGTAGCGCAATTTCGCAACAATAAATAAAACTTGTTGAAATTAATAATTCAATGAAACATTAATGGCCGGCCATTGTGGACGAGCTGTTCTAGGCGCTTCAGTCTCGAACCGCCTGACCGCTACGGTCCCAGGTTCGAATCCAGACTCGTGTGTGTGTGTGTGTGTGTGTGTGTGTGTGTGTGTGTGTGTGTGTGTGTGTGTGTGTGATGTCCTTAGGTTTGTTAGAACTACTTAAACCTAAGTTATAAGGGACTGATGACCTCAGATGTTAAGTCCCATAGTGCTCAGAGCCATTTGAACCATTTCTTTGAAAGATTAATGGCATACGTGACCTACGACGCACAGGATTATCCAGGCTAAATAACTCAGACCAGCAGTTTGGGTTCAGCACTGAATCAATGGTCTGAAAAACCATGGACGGACAACAGATCATGCTATCGATCGACAGTGTTACTGGAAGACGAGGCACTTAAGAGAGGAAGAATGACAAGGCAGAGAATGTTTAAAAATTACATAAATGCTCACCATTAAATCTAATAGTCCACTCATATAATCGCGCTAGCTGCCATTAAAATTAATCTGCAATTGGCATAGAGTTAAAATTTTTTGAACCTAGTGCTGTTAAAAGCATTCATGTTAAAACTTATTTTGATCAATGTACGTATTTTTTGAGACATCCATTGTACGAGGACGTACAGAAAAGTAATGTTGACAAGTTTTGAGTGAAAAGTCACAAAGATTTTTAAATAAAACAAACTTCATGAACATTCTGCATCGGTATTCTTCACGTCAATAAATTTAGTTTTCAACACACTCACCCTCGGAACCAGCACAATTTCCCCAACTAGATACTATTTTGTTGACACCGTCACAGTATATTGTTTGACTATGTTAACAGAGCCACAACCTTACCTCTGCTTGCACCGCTTGAAATAATTGAAGTGCTCGAAGGTTTTCTTAGTTTTGCACATAGACGAAAATCGAGACTGTGTGTAGGATGATCGACGGCAGTGAACCAAGGACGTCGGCTTGCTGCAGATGCCGCAGCGATCGTGTGTAGTTTGGCACTGCCGTGCTCAAGGAGAGTGTGCTCCACATGCGGACGAAGTCTTCCAATTCGTGCTTTTAGTGTTGTGAGCTTTTTCTCACCCCCAACATAGTCACGTCACACACCGCTATGTAACGCGGTACGAAACAGAGGGCTGCAGATATCCATAGTAAAGATGTAGAATGTTACTGACTTCAAATAAAACAGACCGAGTCATTATCTTCTCAGCACGCCGTCGTGTTATAAGCACAAAAATCCGAAAAATTGTTTCAGAGCAAAGTATGCTGTATTTTTAAGTGAAGATCTTTGTAACGTACATCTGTGGTAAACGTTATGCTTGTGATATATGGTGACAATTCGTATTTATATTTACAATGGAAAGAGATTGACCAGTTGCCAACAGACAACTAAAACGCAAGTTGCTAGATGGATATTAACCGCAATAGCGCCCACGCTGCCACGGTAAGTAGGTGTTTTGGTTTCGCGATACATGTCGCCGTTTAACTGCCGCTCGTGGCGATACATTAAAGAGTGCTCTGTCTTATTGTCAAAGAGCCAGTACCCAGATTCAATCTAAAGAAATAAAGACGCGAATTCTGTGCGCCACATTTTCAGATGTCCCTCAAACGGTTCCAAAACTAGTTAACCCGAATTAAAAAAAATTCAAAAAGTGGGTTGTGTCAGTTTTCCACATTTATGTTCAGTATACATTCACAGGCAGTTGAACAGTGGTTCCCAGCCTTTCTTAGACCGTTGCTCCTGACTGTCATCAGACATTTGCCAGTACCCCCTGTCCTACCCACCCCCCCCTCCCTGAGGTCTGTGGCCTTCCCTCCCCCACATTATCACTAACTTTGGCACATAAATAAACTGTACAGTGAACAACTTTTCTAGGAACACTTTTATTTTCAAAATCATGAGAGGTGGAGGGTATTGTGTGGGGGGGGGGGGGGGGGGGAAGGCGATATTAGACTGAACGACGAAGGAATTCGTGATGCATGTCAAGGGCTAGCCACAATTACTTCTCAGATAAGAAAGCTAACTATCCAAAATAAGGATAAACACATGTTCCAAACGCTTCTCTTGCTCAACCTCTCTACAGTACGGTACTTGCTTGATCTGCACGTTGCAACCTCAATTAAAATCAACCGAGCAAAAATGTGTGCACGTACTGTTCATAAATCACTTGATTGTTACGCTCCTTGCTTCTGAAATATAAGACTTCAGGCTTTTAAATCTTGGTATCCGAACACAACATGTGAAGCTATTATCCTTTCCATTACACCTCACAACCAACTAACGTCACTCAGCTTTCTTAATGCTACGGAGTGTCACACAAAATTCAGAATTTCTTTTCTCGTCAGTTACTCGCAAACGTGGAGCCACCATTTTGAGTGGCTGCAGTGTCTTAACCTACATAACCGTACAGATGGTTTCAGACCAAGTGTTACTTGCAGAGCAGTAGGATAACGAGCTATCGGCCTGGCAATTGAGTTTGAGTTTGGCCGAAGCAACTTTAGGCACGAAGGGGATAATGATGTGTCCCTCCGAGAATAATTTCGCGTGGGCTGTAAGCGGCGCACAGCTCAGCGTTTACATAGTTTTCCAATTACATCTCACACAGGGAATATTATTATTAAGCCCAGTTTCAACAGCAGCGAATGGAAGCGAACTCAAGCGTACGAACATTTGCAGACCACTTGCCTGTATTCATTACCTTTCGTCTAAGAGGTCTGTTTAAAAAATTCCGGAACTTTGTCCACAAAAATTTTCTACGCTTACCTTCACATATTTGTATATGATCACCCCCACGACTGATAAACCGTTTCCACTTCTGGGAGCAGACTTGGTTCGCCTTTCGCTGGACCGTGCGTCTATCGTTACAAATCTTCGTCCTCTCAACTTGGTTTTCAACTTTGAAAATAAATGTCTGCAAGGGCCAAGCTGACCTGACAAGCTATTTTATATGTTGATCGTTCAGAACATTTCCCTACACATTGTGAAGATTGAACCTTCATGACAACGTCATAACTGCAGACCCATCACCAGTTATAATTTTCTTAAGGAACATCTCGTTCTCATTTGGGTGATCCTAAGGCTCTTCTCAGATTGGGAGGTGGAGGTCTTTCTGCTCTTGACTCGTGAGCCGTGGCACAAACTTGGCGGCAACACGATACATTGCAAGATGCTGTATTAGGATTTCACGATCCAACTGCAATGTTACATTCTTCTGCAATCTCTCGGACAGTCAGTCTTCGTTCAGCACGCACAGGATCGTTGACGTTCCTGACACAAGCGTTGCTGGCAGAAGTCGGAGGACGAGCGTCGTCTTTAGCTTCCGTCCGGCCGTTCTTAAACCGTGTGAACCATCCGTAACACCGAGTGCGGCTTAAGCACTCATCACCGTAGGCTTCCTGCATCATTTGGCGTGTCTCTGTAGAGGTGTTCTTGAGTTTAGCTATTATGTTCCTATGGGACCAACTGCTGATGTCATCAGTCCCTAGGCTTGCACCACTTACACACACCCACGCCCGAGGGAGGACTCTAACCTCCGACAGAGGGGAGCCACACGAACCGTGGCAAGGCCCCTAGACTGCGCAGCTACCCCGAGCGGCGGTTTTCTTGAGTTTCACGCAAAATTTATTGCAGGCGCATTGCTCCTCTAACTATACCCTCTCGAAGTTCGCCAACTGTGCGACACAACGTTCTAGTCAATACAGCACTGAACAATAAGCTAACAGACATACAACAGTGAAACTTCCCGCAGTTACACATTAAGCACACGCGCGTGCAGGGATGTCAACTGCATTTCGCCCCAACACGCCATTGGCGCGAAATTACGAACGTTCCCAATTTTTTTAACACACCTCGTATATTCAAAATTTACGGTATGTTCTAGAAATTTGGCAAGTAAGCTTTCTCGGGATAGCTTATGTGTATCTTCAGGCATCTCCCAATTTCTTCAGCATCTCTGTTACATTCTCCTGTGAGCCAAACAAACCTGTGCTGTCTTTATTATGAACAGTTCAATATCCCCTGCTACTCGTATATGGGACAGGTCCCACACCATGGAGCAATATTAGAGTATGGGTCGCACCAATAGTTCAAAAAAGATCATCTTTGTGCACTGATTATATTTCTCTTTAATTCTAACAATAAATTACAGTTCGCCACCACCTTTATCTTTGACCGACACGATGTGATGGTTCCATTTCTTACTTCGTTATCACCAATGTTAAGACTCTCGCTTTTCCCGTTTATGCTTCATCTCATCACTATTGTCTTTGATTTACTCTGACCCCTAATTCTACACTCATTATATTGTATATTTCATTCATCAGATCCTGTAGTAATTCACTTTCACTGACAACGATAATATTATCAGCAAACACTGTCACTGATATCCTTTCAACCCGTATTTCAGTGCCAATCTTGAACCTCTCTCTTATTTTCTTCATTGCTTCTTTGATACAAACATTGAACAGTATAGGCGAATAACTACATCAAAGTCTTACTCTCTTTTTAATCCTTGCATTTCGTTCTTGGTCTTCCACTCTTATTTCCTCTTGGGTCTTGTACTAATATATACCCGTCTCTGCCTAGAGCTATTTTCTTCACAACTTCGATCTTGCACCATTTTACATTGTCGAACGCTTATCCAGGTGTAGAAATCGTTTGAGTTTTATTCAGTCCTGCTTCCATTCCGTATCCTTACAACGTGTTACACCGAGGTATTTGTGTGAGCTGACCGACTGAAAATGAGAGTTATTGATGCTGTAGTCATAGGACACTATGATTTTTCGTTTTGTGAACTGCACAATTTTAGGTTTTCGAACATCTAAAGCAAGCTGCAAAAACATCCGGAATTCTGTTTGAGTCTACGTACAAAAATGCATTGTTAGGAAAACAAACTAAACCAAGGAGGGACAAAATATCAGTAACGAACAACGTAGAATCTCTGTGGCTAATCTGGATTAAACTGCTCCATCATCTTCAGCAACAACCAGGGCACAATCCAAGGAGGGATCTACACCCACATGGATATTGTGCAAATCATATCTAAGTGCCAGGCATAGGGTTTATCGAATCACCTTCACAGTTGTCTATTATTCCAACTTCATGTCTTGAACTGCCCAAGGTGTGGTGAAGACTAAAACGAGTCTGTCACGGAAGACTGTATTGAGTGTGATGTCTGCTCCCAACAGTGGCATGAAGAATGCACAGTTTACGAAAGTCATGGTGCATTTTCTTGTTATTGGTGTTAGTGCGTACTCTTGCCAGATGATGCAGCTACGAGCAGTGTCATATATATGACATTTAAGGTTTGGGTTAAACGTTACTCAGCTGTATCTGATAAATGTTGTTCCTAAATAAATGAGCAATGGTTTGCTACTAGTTTGTTTTAACTTTCTCATCAACTAGAAATGACCGACTAAATACTAAGCGCATACTCCTTCGTGAGTTTCCCCTGCAAAGCAAATTAATGAAGTCGAATAGTCCGTAGGAAGAATTTTTGTAGTTTCATGACTTTAGGATGGCATGACTGTGATGAGCTAAGAGCGGCTGACAAAAAATAATTGTTTTATTTATAACCTTAATGTTGCAATTGAGAATGGCGTGTCTGGTTGAAGTTTCCACATTAACTGAGCAACGTTTAACGATGCGTTTTCCCTTTCAGAAGGCAGAAAACGGCCGAAATATTTTCTCTAACTTTTTTCAGTATGGTCGAAGCTGTGCGAAAGACGGAAATTTTTGATAAATACGTAGGACAGTTCAAAAACAATCTAACTTCAGTGACTAATAAAAAAACACCGTGGCCGGCCAATTGAACTGTCTCCTCCTTCGCTTAAAGCCGGCTCTGACGACATTACTCCTGATGGCCGACGTGTTGCAGTAGAACTGAATAGCAAAATAGCTGCAACAGGTAGTGGCACAGTCCACAACGTCGTCATTGACATGCTCAAGTACAGCGAAACAAGTCCAACGTGGGTCCCGAGAGAATTAACACAACACAAGGAAACAAAGAGTGCTATGAACGTGAAGGTGAAGGTGAACCTTTTTCGAACGAGATTTTAACGTGTGATTAAACTTTCGTTCAAAATGGGGAACCCGACTCGAAAAGACAAGGAGTGAAATGGAAGCACACTAGTTCACCTGTCCGAAAGGAATTCAAACTCGAGCATCAGCGAGGAAAGTGATGCTGGCCATCATTTGGATGCCAAAGTAGTTGTATTTTGGTGATTATTTGGAAGATCAGCGTACAGGATGCAGCGCTGACCACTCACACATAGTGATGAGCAAAGTAAAGCCGAAAACGAGAGGAAAGGGTCGCCAATGTCAAAGAAAAGACGTGATACTATTACACAACAACGCTCGCCCAAACATAGCGCAGCTGATCCAAGAAACCACTGGAAGGGAAAAGAAACAGTAATGGGTTGGGAGACTCTGCGTCATTATCGCTACAGTCCAGATTTGACTTTCGTGAATTTTCATTTTCATATTGCTGATATTATGGAGAATGGAAGCTGTCTGCATTGTACTTGACTGGTAAGAAAAACTTCAAAAGTCAACCTCACTTGTAGAGCATTTATTGCTACCTGTTTGACCCGCTCAAGGACGCATCGCTTGGAAAGGATTCGGCGACAGCGAAGAAGTTAAAACAATTTCAGTTTTACTTACTTCATTCGCATTTATCGCCTTTCTCTTGCCCAGCAGTATTTCGCAAAGGACTGGCAAAAGCGCAAGTTGCAGCCGTATATAACGAGATCAATATACATTTGCCTTCTGAATATTACACCTGTAATGGGTCCAACCTAAGGCAGTTTAAAAAATCGCAGGTGACACTCGTGTAAAAGAAGAGTAACAGAAAGGATGTGCAAAATTACAGACATCGATTTTCTGCAGAATCCTAGAACGTATTCTAAATATGATTATAATAAATTTCCTAGACACCGAAAAGCTTACGTCCAGAAATCAGCACGGTTTTAGAAAGCTCGTGTGAAACGCAGCTTGCCCTTTTCGCACATTATATACTGCGAACCACGGATGAAGGGTCCCAAGCACATTGCACTCTCCTATATTTGAGAAAAGCCTTTGGCACGGTGCTCCACTGCACACTGTTAACCAAGGGCCTCGTATGAGCATACGGAGTCGGTTCCCAGATATGAGAGCGGCTTCAAGTCTACAACAGATACCAGTACGTTCTCGACGGCGAGCGTTGATCAGACACAAGGATATCGTCAGGAGTGTCCCAGGAAGTGTAACAGACAGCTGTTATGCTGTATAGACATAAATGAGGTGACAGGCTGAGTGAACAGCAGTCTGCGGCTGTTGATGATGCTGACGTGTACGGGAGAGTGTCGTCATTGAGTCACTGTAGGGGGGTACGATTAACGGGAAGCGCGGACAACTGAGAAACGCACAGGAGTCAGTGAGGTACTGAGCCATGCCGACGCCGGTGCCTTAGTTAGCTGCGCTACGTTTTTCGGTTGAGGACCCAGGATACGAAGAGCTTCATCGAGGTGGTCCCACATATTCTCGATTCCGTTAAGCCCGGGAAGACTGGTGGTCGGCGGAGTACAGCAAACTCATCCTGGTGCTTTTCACACTGCAAGCTGTGTCACAGATTTAGTTGTTCTGCTGGTAGATTCCGAGGGAAAAAAGACTCGATGTAGGTGTGGCAACGGTTCCGACCGATATTTCTGCTCATCCACTGTGCCTTCCAGAACGACGGGAGTGTCACGATAACGTTTGTGAGATCGTAACGATCCTTCCTCCTGTCCTAACCCTGCCGCCGAATGTTGCAGGGTGTTCACTTTCAGGTGAATCGCGCCCTACACGCCATCGTCTGTCTGTCACTTGGAAAGCCCGCAGGTCACCGTTCAGTGGACGCCCAGTCGCAGAACTGGCGTAAAAATTCCAGCCTTCGTCGAGGACGAACAGCAGTCAGCATAGGTGTGTGGACCAGGAGTCTGCTGTGGAGACCCACACATAGCATTTTTCGCTGAGTGGTCTTAGAGGAGACACTGTCGGTAGGCTCTTCGGTTCACGTGCATGGTCAGTTGCTCAGCAGTTGCACGTTATTCACCTGCGGTCTCCTTTAACTCCTGTCCTCTGTGGACCGTGGGGCACCACAACGGCCTCAGCGTCGGCTCTCGACAGCGCCATGCGCGGAGTGCTTTAAATATGGCAACACGCCAACATTTTACGAACTCTGCCGTTTCGAAAATGCATCCAACTGTGGCTCGAAAGGCAATGATCACGTCCTTTTGGATGTCACATAAGTGGCTGAGTTTCCGCGTTACGCATACCCTACTCATTAGCGTCGGACACAGGCGGTGATCACGTTAATGTGACTGGAGCCTGTGGTTAGAAAAAGGAAAGGAAAAGGAAACAGAAAGGGGAAAGGATGGTAAGCGGTGCCAGGAGCACCGGAAATGTGGTAATTATACGAATTGCTTGTACAGGAACTCCGAACGGAATAGGAGCAGCGGCAGTTTAAAAATTGTAAATGGTAGAATCACGGCTCAACAGTAAGTTTCTCGCCCAACCTGACGAAACAGATGTGGAGATTGAGAAACGAATGCATAACTGCTGGGAAACAGTCTGCGGTGAGTAGACAGTGCCTTTTTTCGGAGGGTTTAAAGAGCAATTTCAAGATTTGCGAGATAAAGGTTTAGATTACGTCGCAAGTATAACGAATTATGAGAAAGACTGCACTGTGTAAGGGAAGCTTCTGGGATGTCCCATAACCGTGGCAGTAGTTCAGGGATTCGGCAGCACGAAGATATTTTGAAAGTGACTGAAGTTTTTTTGGAGACTGATAATAACCCTGTTCCTGACAAATGAATCCTGGTGATCAGTTACGAAGAAGGGGAGAAAATGTTTAAAAATAAAGCTCTTCTTATGGACGGACGTTTCAGAGGTGTTCGAAACAACTTGTTGATACCTGAAGCACGGAAGACTAGCTTTTTTACCAGAGGAAAGTCAAAATAATTGTGAAATATTTTTTCTCAACCGAGAAATGTCATAACTTGGTTGTCATTTAAAACTGCATTGCTTTACTTCGAAATGATTGCAAATTAAACTATGAAAACAGTGTTATCCGAGACATTTATTTTACAGTTGTAATTTTCATTTCAAGCAATGCCTGTGGAAGACATACAAGAACTGCGATTAGTGGAGCAATACAGGGATGAAGAAGTAGTTCGTTTGTCTTGCCGCACGTGTGCTGTAGAGTCCATCTTCCACCGGACTGCCTTGATGAAGCATGGAGAGTAACAGCGTAGCAAGTGCCCAGTGGCGTAGACTATTTAATCAGTCAATAGATGGAAAATGCTAGTACACAACCTGAAATGTGGAATTGGTGAAGACAGACAGTCGACTAAAATTATTTCGAAATAAATTCACTCTTAGGTTGGCTTCAGTTGCGTTAGATAATACTTCGATACCTAACACTACTGTATCAAAGTTATCTGCGTTCAGAGAATTTATTTCAAAGTGATTTCGGTCAGCTATCTACCGTCATCAATTCGATGCACAGGACCATGAATGCTGTCGAAGTTTGGCATAGCAAACGATACTCAATAAGGCAAAGGTATCTTAACCTACAATTTCTGATCAATACGCTAAAGGAGAATGCAATAAAACCAATACCTGAAATTGAAAAAAAATCTGTTGGTCAGCTTCTTCAGTGAAAGAGGTAAAAGGTACATATGTGTTGAAAAAGAGTTAAAAGATATTTTAAGAATACATAATGACTCGGTGGATCTAAGAAGTTTAAAATTTATATCATTCCTACGATAAAATGTGGAGAGGCGTTCTTATTACAAAACGGCACGCAGAGCCTCCCCATTGTCGCGGCTTCCTTTGCACGTCGGAGAACCCGCAGCTAAAATGTATGTGGTCAGAAACACCGCGTTGGCTCACAGGTCGCCGAGTCCACGGCTGCAGAATCCCATGACACCCTTCAAGAGGCGGCGAGGCATCTTGTACAGTAGTTATTTGAGAGTGAATTTTTTCCTCGCTCCTCAAGAGACGTCATCAAACGGATCTTCCTGCTTCTGGAGTGTCTACGCGACTATGAGGGAATCCCGAAACGTTACATCTTATTTTAGTTCTGCTATCCGTTCCACACCTTCAAGGACCCACTTGTTTTCTGTGGCACTCGAACACTTGTACTTCTCCGATGTCATTTTCGCGAGGGATTTATGTACTGTGCTTATGCTTTATTAAGAAAACACGGGAATTTTTTAAGTGTATAGGGGTGAAACGATTATCTTAATAACCGATAAAACAACTCCAGATATCGAGTATTACGTACCGGCTGACACTTCATTACAAAATGTTTACGGGCTGTCTGTTATCCCAGTCGCTTCCGTTTATGAAATGTACCGAACACATGAGCATTCTTCGATAAACAGTTCTGACATGGGTCTTGACAACACGATCGAATTACAGAGGTTCAAATAGTGAGATGCGACTGCGTGCAACTGCATAGGCAGATTTTCAGTCCCTGCATGTAATTGTAACGGAACTAAGGAGATTATAGCGACACGAACGTCAGCCGGGTAAATAAGTCGTACACTAAGTGGACATCCAGCGGACGCAAGTAAACACTTCCTGTTACACCACGCCACTGCTGCCTCGGTGTAAACACGGAGGACAACAGGAAGTGCTCTACGACCACTAGCTGGACTATGGAGCAAGAAATAGCCGGGGTCCCCGGTGGTCTAGTGGTAAGGGGGTCTGGAACGTTCCAGCGCCTCGGCTGGGGCTATTCGCCCCAGCCGGGCCGGGGTTCAATCCCCGGCCGGCGCTGGAATTTTCAGACTTCCGAACACTAGCCTCCACCTCTGCCTTGGCATGTGGCGCATGCCGGGTACCCCCGTGGGGTCCGTGCTTCGGGTCCCACGTGGAGCTCACTCCCACACTACAAACTAAACCTGGTTATGCTGGTGCAAGCATTTTAAATTTTAATTCACACACTTTCTTCACCAGACCACATCTACATATATTTTAAGGTACTTAATATATCTCACTATGGTATCAGTAATATTTGTAGGAAACTATGAAACAAAAACCTTACCAAAAAAATGATTTTTGTTATCCTTCGTGTGCTGAATACTTCTGAGGTAAATACCCAAACATCTGCCATTTTCTTGTAGTTAACAATGAATATTCGAAAAAAGTTTATCATACTGATTCATATATTACATAATGTATTTTACTCATTCTCAGTGCTGAAAAAGCAGTAATTATTTCAAAGTCATAAGAAAATGCAAAATATTGTATCACAAGCCAACAAGGTGTTCTTTTTTGTATCATGATTTACTTTGCGATTAATAAATTCTGTATAATAAATCGTTTCGTAACAATTGACAATACCTTTTAAAAATACATTGTTTTCACTTATTGCATTTTCAAAAACTAAAACAGGCCTTTTTTTCTCAAATTATTCTAGTGTCAAAATGAGATGTTTGATTTTACACAGGTCACTAATGACATAAACTGTTTTTTTTTATAAAAACGATATTTCTCGTGGTTTCTGTGAGCTGAATGCTGAATCAAACAGATAACACTTAAAATTAATAAGAGGAATTTCTTGGTGATTTTACTAACACGCCCATATAGTTCATATAATATTTCGATTAATAGTTACATGACTACCTCTCTGCCTCTACTTTTTGTAAAAGTATCTTGTAGATCAGAGAAAAAATTGTATTACTACCTCTCCAGGTTAAGTGCAGTTCAATGAAAGAGATTGTAAAGGCCGTACCGAAGATGCAGAATATTACGTTCTCTGCAAGGCATTTGCCATCAGTAATGAGTGAAACTGTAAAATAGAAATAAGGGCTGAAAAACGCCTATTACTGTTGTACTATTATATCACTAACGTTGCACTGCATAAACTTACTTACAGTTCTCGTTGCTGTTCAATATTCTTTAACTCACTATACCGTGCGATTATGTTGTTAACATTTAATGTAACAGTAGTCCTGTTCCGAGCCACATATCCATTTTTAATGCTTGAAAGTGTGGACAAAACTATTAGTAATACTAAATTACGAAGAGGGAATGATGAATGTAACATGCTGCGTACATTAATGTCGCTCGAGATGTAGTTTGCATTATATGTTATCAGAACAGAACTATTTTGTAATGTGTGAAATACACAAAAATACGGTAACAGACAAACCGAGCAGTGATGCTGTAATCTGTTTTGTAATAATAGTGTAAAGGAAGAAATAAACAGCAACTAGACATTTAAGTCACTCAATTTTCGCGGCCATTTTGCTGTTCATCACTTCGCTGCTAGATGTCGCTACTAGTTCCTCACACACTCAGTTGTCTGTAGTGCAGGGCTTCGCCACCAGAAGGCTCTATCAGCACCGGCGAGGACTCACTCTGTCGACGTTTGCTGCTTCACTCCTCAACATCTATGCTAACTGACGTGACTGCTAAATTTTCAGACTATACGAAAAAAATAACACCAACACCAAATATGGCAAATAGTGATAATTGTGAATACTACCGAACCATCACTTTCATACGTCCTGGCTGAAAATACTGATCCAAAATATTTACACAGGAATTAGAGGAGACGAGCTAGAGGAAAATCGATTTTGAGAGAACACACTAGCCGCTAGAGATCGGTTGAAGAAATTCAACCCATATTTATAACATCTATAGATGTTACAAAATAACTTCTGACAATTTTGAGCAAAATATACAGTTTGAATTTAAGATGATGCAACCAGCGATAAAATACAGTGAGCGGCATGTTATCTAGAGCTCTGCCAGAAATCAGACAGCAATTTTAAGACTTAAAAGACATAAAGGAAAGCTGGCAGTTGATAGTTGAGAAGAGAGAGTGAGAGAATGAAAGTGAGAGAATGAGAGAGACAGAGAGAGAGAGAGAGAGAGAGAGAGAGAGAGAGAGAGAGAGAGAGAGAGAGAGAGAGAGAGATAATGGGAGGGGGGGGGCGGTTCGGTTCTAGCCCATTCACCCATGTTATTCACTTTGCATACAGAATGTTTCACACGTCGTGCTACACACTTATCGCGTCTGTAGAGGGGACCTACCAGATGAAGTTTTACATAGGAATCGATGTCTGGAAACGTCATCCAGCGACGCTACAGGGTATCGAAGTTACAGGCGCTGGAGTCTGTAAAATATGTGTACACAGAAAGATTCAATGAAGATGTTACCAATTTTCTATGATGATGGAGATGGATAAATGTATAAATTTGAGGTTATGTCCCTATAACGGAAAATTGGAAGAGAAGACATTCCTGTTGCGTGTGACAGTATGTACCAGTAGTGTTGCAGCTAAGATGTAGGGCAGGAAACTTTCAGAGGTGGTAGTATGGACCGAATGTCCAGTACACATGGGCTGTAAAATGCATACCTTAAGAGCTGTGAGGACTTGTTCATCTTCGCTAGCATAAAACATATCTCCACTGTTGAACAAGTGCTCATAGCGCCTCAGGTATGCATTTTGTAGCCCATGTTTACCGGACATTTTTTTCTTACTTTGATCCATACTACCACCTATGAAAGTTAGCAACAACAGTACCAGTACTTGTATTCCGCCGTCAGAGGTATGATAACGATATTCCCTTGTAACTTCCGGAACATGATACATGATCAAATTGATAAATAATCACGGCATCACACTCTACTTACATACATTCGCCGGGGCTGGTGCCTGTATTTTGATGCTCTGTAGCCTCGTTAGATGACGTTTGCATGCATGAGTTACTAGGTAAAATTGCAAGCTCTAGAAATGTGAAACACCTTGTATAAAGAAAGGAACATACGAAATGAACAAGATATTTGGGAAATTAATCGAACATAAGAAAGAAGAAATAGGAACTGTTTCCAAATCGACCTTTCATTTCGCTGCTGCTGATTTGAAATTTCGTGGCATTTATTCGCTCTGAAGAGGATCGTTCAAACGATGGTCGGAATGTAGTTATTTTAGTTGTTTCACTGTTTTATAATGACATGGCCTAGAACCCAAAATGATTTTCTCCAAGTTGTTTGTAGGAATTCTATCGCTTCTCACCGATATTTTCAGTATGGTACTGGTATTTTTTTTCCTACACCTACCAACTTTAATAGTGCTTGAAATGATGAAAATTGTCTCCATATCAAAAAGTATTAGGTACTGAGACGGTGCTTGGTTTTAATGATAACAATATACAGGAAAATTCAGCCATGTTTCTGCGAAGTTGCATTACGCCGAAATTCTGAAATACATCCGTATATTTCGAATGTCGTACAACAGCTGTAGGTAGGAGACGGGGTACTGCAGAAGTAAAGCTGTTTAGACGGGACGTGAGTCGTGTTTGGGTAGCTCAGATGGTAGAGCACTCGCCCACGAAAGGCAAAGGTCCCGAGTTCGAGTCTCGGTCCCGCACACAGTTTTAATCTGCCGGGAAATTTCATATCGGCGCACACTCCACTGCAGAGGGATCTAATTCTGGAAAGAACTGTATAGTTAGTGGAGAGATACAGGATGTTGCAAAATTCCCGTTAAAAACTTCTAGGGAACTGAGTGACGATATTCAGAAGAGGAGCCCATGTATGGAAAGGTATATCCGTGCTACAGCCGTATAAATACACCTTCGCTAATGTGGTATGCAACAGGGTTATAATCACTGGAGGGGGGGGGGGGGTTACTTACGTCTGATCCTATGATGTCATTTGACGGCTGTCTCCTCTCTGACCTGGATCGAGTCTCGTTCATGTGTCTGTGAGTGTTAGAGCAACATTTCTGAGCACACTTTTGCCGAATACACCGACACGAGTATCCTGTGTGGCCAAAGCGCACAGTACTGGAAGAGCTGCTGGTCGCCTTTATCAAGATCGTTGTCCACAACGTCTGACTCCTCCCCACACGCTTTTCGTTGCCATTGCACAACGTCTTCGACTATGGGTGTCTTCACCGTCAGCAGGTGCGTCTGTGGTGCCCCGTGGAGACGCAGCGCACGCGAATTGGAAAATATATTTATATGGATATTGTGTCTGTTCTTCCGGACATGTGCGAAAGGACCCTACGAATGTAGTGTGTGGACATACAAAGGTGAGAATGTGGGTCTCGCGGGAGGCGTGCGCGAGACAGTCCCTGTAGTCTCACTATCCTCTGTGCCGTCGGTGGCTCAGATGGATAGAGCGACTGCCATGTAAGCAGGAGATCCCTGGTTCAAGTTCCGGTCGGGGCACACATTTTCACCTGTCTTCGTTGATATCTATTAACGCCCGTCAGCAGCTGAAGGAAATAATATCATTGTAATTTCAAATTGGAAAACGCCCTCCTGTAAAACCAGTGTCTCTGAAGACCGATTTTTTTGATTCTTTGGTTATTAAAGAGTGAAACTGTAGAACGATAGATGTACTCGGTCACATCTACACTGAAATGCCAAAGAAACTATTATAATAATACGTATTCAAACACAGAGATATGTAAACAGGCTTAATATGGTGCTGCCGCCGGCAACGCCTATGTAAGACATGTGTCTACCGTAGTTGTTAGATCGGTTACTGCTGCTACAATGGCAGGTTATCAAGATTTAAATGACTTTGAACGTGGTTTTATACTTGGCGCAAGGCCGATGGGACACAGCATCTACGAGGTAGCGATGAAGTGGGGATTTTCCTGTACGACCATTTCACGAGGGCACCGTGAATATCAGCAATCCAGTAAAACAATAAATCTCCAACATCTCTGCGGCCAGAAAAAAAATCCTGCAAGAATGGAATCTGAGGAGAATCGTTCAGAGTGGCGAAAGTGCAACCCTTCCGAAAATAACTGAAAATTTCAATGCTTGACCATCAACAAGTATCAGCATGCGAACCATTCATGGAAACATCATCTACATGGCCTTTCAGAGCCGAAGGCCCACTCGTGTACCCTTGCTGACTGCACAGCACAAAGCTTTACGCCTCATTTGGGCCCATCGGTACGAACATTGGACTGTTGATGACTCGAAACATAATCCCTGGTTGGACGTGTCTCATTTCAAAATGTATATACAGTATGGACGTGTATGGGTATGAAGACAACATCATGACTCCATGGACCCCACATGTCAACTGCGGACTGTTCAATCTGGTGGAGGCTCTGTGACGTTGTAGAGCGTGCGCATTCGGAGTGATGTGGGATCACTGATACGTCTAGATACATCCTGTCTGATCACCTGAATCCATTCGTGTCCATTGTGGATTCCGACGGAAGTGGGTAATTCCAGCAGGACAATGGAGCGGCCCACACAACCACAGTTGCTACAGAGTGGCTGCAGGAACACTCTTCCGAGCCTAAACACTTTCGCTGGCCACCAAACTCCCCAAACATACTGTACGTTTCTAGTAAATTTTATAGCTTTAACTAGCATATCTGGAATGCCTTGCAACGAGTTGATCAGAAGAGATCTCTGCTCCCTCTTACTGTTACGGATTTATGGGCAGCTCTGCAGGTTTCATGGTGTCAGTTCCCTGCAGCGCGACTTCAGCCATCAGTAGAGTCCATGCCACGGCGTGTTGAGGCACTTCTGCGTGCTCGCGGGGACCTTAAACGATATTTCTTTGGCTCCTCAATGTAACAAATTACTTATCAAAGTGACAGCGTTACCAACATGTTTTCAAGTGGTTCTAGTATACGGTACGTCTCGGGAGACAGGTTACAATTTAAAATAAGAGTATTATGTACTCAGTCCCCTCTACAAGTTGTAGCAGGTAGTGATGGGAATTTCAGAACATCCTGTACGTTTCCAGCAAACTGTATAGCCGTTGTCGTATTACAATTGGTATCTGCGAATACATTCCATAATTCGTGACAGATCGCGAGGCGCGACTGCAGAAATCCGTAGCGTTTACCCAGGGGGCGTCTCGGCTACGGCAGCTCTGACGGCTAGTTTGAAGGCCACTTTCAACTAGTGTTGCCAGAGGTGTCTCTTTTTAGAGATTCTACGACTCGCCCCACGTAAGCTTTAAAAAGGAAGACCAAATGCTCCAACTTCTGGCCTCTGCTAACATTTCGAAATACACTATCCTATCAGTGAGTGTACAGACACCTGTTAGTGGACATTAATATGCAGTGCGTCCACCCTTTGTCTTTATGGCGGCTTGAACTCTGCTCGGGACACTAAGTGAGGTGCCTACCGACAATTTACGCACCACACACGGATATCGTATCTACGTGTTTGTACACGCAAGGCAATAAATTGCTCAGCAAGATCGCCATATCTCTCATCAATTTTCAACATCTGGAGCACAATGGGCAGGTTCTTTAAAGCAGGTCGCGATTTTGAGGATGTAACGAACCAACTGAACTGAATTTGGTACGATATCCGTCAGAAGGGTATAAACTAACTTTATCAGTTAATGTCAAGCCTAGTAACTGACCGCGGAAAGGCCAGAGGTGGCCCAACACGTTATCGACTTATCAATTTGTGAAGCTCTTTGTCTTGAATTAATCATCCAGTTTTTCTTCAACTCTAATCATTCATTTGACCCTACACGTACAGTCATGCTCAAAACTATCCTAACGCCCGAATTGAATTTCGCCTGATTCACATGCAACCCACATAACGCAACTGTCTAGCAGGTCCCCTTATCGCTCCTTGGTACAGTCGTTTGACTATTGAAAATGGTTCCAACAAATCACCACAAGAAAACACTGTTCTGTATCGCAATAACTCAAGATGTAAAGTAATACCACGATACTACAAATATCACGGAACACCTTACCACAGATAAGACTGCCCTTAAGGCTTGTAGCTCACATTTATTACAATAAATGACATACCTGACATTTTACCACTCTCATTATTACGTCAGATAGGTAATACACGTAGTAAATTCGTCGTATTCATGATTTTCTCTTCAAAGTAACATACCGTACTTATCATTGAACACAAAATGAGATTAAAAATTGAAGTTATTCACGGGCAACCAGTTGAGAATATGTATGAACTTCAAATGACACGACGAACCGTCTCGTTCTGCTTATGGATGCAAACTCAGGTCATGCAGACTAAGCAATGATTTCGTGCCTGACGGATACTAACTGTCACTCCTGATTAGGCATACAGAGAGTGATATACCTCGATTTTAGACAGAGCCAGTTTTCAAATTTCAACTTTAAATTACATATCGCAAGTATTTTTGCCGGACGCGAATTCCTACCCAGCACCTATTTTCACTGTTAACGAACGACGAGAGATGTTGAATCTTGGTTCTTAACAAGTAACTTACTTGAATTGCCGTGAGGTAAGGCTTTGTACTGGGCAGGGATTCGAACGTATATCGGCAGGCAGTAACATATCTTAGTTTTGGTTTGGCAGCACTCGACAGCCATTTCTAGGCGCAAGTAATAGAAGAATGGCAGCGCGTTTTTGTTATCAAGTAACGTCTTCATCGATTACTTTAGTTTTAATGTAATCTATGAGTAATTGCTGATGTTTGATATTAACATGAAAAGAATTCTGTAGACAGAGAAAGAACCTCTTCTTGGGAAACTACTTGTATAGTGACCAAAAGGCACGAACTTATATTCAAGTACAGTGTTCCAGCAGCGGCATGAAGAAAATGATAGTAATAATGTCGGTAATAATCCAATTATCCGGTAACTTCACACTTCCCAGTGGATCTTCACGAACTAAGAAAATATCTGAATTTGTGAACATTTCAAAACGGCTTCACATCGAGCCTATGATGCCTACAAGGGTCTTTACATCCTGCTGACATGAGAATAGCATAATCTCCGCGTCAGAAGCTTGTTTCTACTTAAACATTTAATAGACTCGCGTTTTATCCACCGTGACTACTTTTGTAAGCTCAGCACATCATCCGTTGCAGCTCACTCCTGGGGCTGGGAAATGTGGGCACAGTGGCCTGGTGGAACTATCACAGGAGCAATGCGTGGGTTCAGACATTTACTTTTAAGAAGCACAAACAGATTTACTTTGCGTCTGGTAACCTCAAAAGAAAGACGTTATAATCCAGAATTCGCAATACAAATCACGTTCCATCATTACCAACTGGGCAGAGCCAGGTTACGTTGGGAAATGACATAGCGGAAGTCATCGTAAACAGAAATACAGTCGCCAGTAAACTTACTTACATTAGAAAATTTTATTTTATTTTATGAACCGATAGCCATTTAAAGGATGGGGCTCTTATTTTACTTGTAATTGATTGAACTAGAGACGTTGAAAAATTTGGTGCTGGACTGTGATTCGAATTCGTTTCTCCGCTTTCGAGGATCTGAATCTCTCGGGACATTATAGTTCAACCATTTCGTCCCTTTTCGCAAGACTGCAACCTTCTCTAGGTCTCCTCCAAAGGTAAGTATGTGGGTCCGAATCCTGATCCAATACAAAAATATTCATAGTTTCAGTTCAAGCCCTATAACGTGCACACCGTCCCGCTAGTGAAAACCAACGTGCGCTTTTAATGTCTATTCATGTGTTGCCAACAATCGCAATAGGTGTCATTATTTCTTGTCAAACACGCACACACCTTACCGTTGGTGAGTAAGCAACTGATATTTAAGCTATATTTGTGGATGCACGGTAGGCGTGTAGTTAGATTGTCGCTTAGGTACAAAAGTTTGTATCCTTAGTTTAGATTCAAACACCTAGCAGCTGGTAAGAAAAACCGATACGTAAATTTGATTTTACTTAATTAACAATACGATTACGTGTTGGGTTCGTATCTCCGTCATATAACTTCACATCATGCACTTAATCTTTAAATGCATGCGCACTTTGTTACTTGAGCATGGAGGTATATCAGACATCTTTCGTGGTTAGTTAACAGGGACGAAATTGTCTTGTTAGGAGTCCCGGTTTATTAAAAAAATTGTCGTCTTTTATTTTCAAGTTTAGATTTCATTACTGGTATTGGCAAAATTCATGACTCTTCATGGATAGCCATCAATATGATATGATTAGATTACATTAGATCAATTCTTGTTTCATAGATCATGAATACGATATTTCGTAATGACGTGTAACGTGTAATTTTAATGAAAGACTTCTTTACATACCATGATTCAATTTATTTTCAACAATTTCTTACTCTCTCTCATTCTTTTTGATTCTCTCTCTCTCTCTCTCTCTCTCTCTCTCTCTCTCTCTCTCTCTCTCTCTCTCTCTCTCTCTCTCTATCATACACACACACACATTCTTTTTTTCTTTATTTGTTTGTTTTGCTCGACTATCGGCGAGGCATGAAAACGTCTCTGAATGAGCTTCTTAGTTTTTAGTACACTTACGAAATAAATATAAAAATAACTGTGAGAGTTACTGATATATGATGCTTAGTTTTCAGTCAGTTCCGAGTATTATTAGTAACCACGCTCCAGTCCCTAAACCTAGTTACAGAAATGCGAATCAGACGCATTACGTATTCCAGGCCGTAGCAACCGCGACTTGGAGACACCAGCTATGGTCACTTCCCAGCCCGCTGTACGATCACATCGGTTCGTCTTCTTTCTGCTGGTACTGTAACTGAGATTTGACAACAAGGCAACGTATGTTTGGTAACTCTGTGATCGACCAGTTGCTTCCTGGTGTGCACGGAATTTATCCTCAAAGTTCACTTGATTTTACCTGTCATTTCCATTGAATAATCTGATTTATTATCGCTTTACGTGTAACAAAAGATTGTAAATTTACGGTTTTCAGCCCAGGAAAGTCGTTGCACGTGGAAATCGCAACTAATCTCGTCCTTTAAATAGCGGTTTACGAGTGCTAGACATTATCGATCTCGTAAGAGTAAGCTAAGACACGTACTTCTACTCCAGCTCTATGGTAATGCGCTGACCTGAGAAATAGCATGTGTTATGGTTCGCACTTCCAGTCTCACTGACTGTAACGTTTTTATCCCTTCTGTGAAAGAGCTACAAGCAGTCAGATAAAATATCGATAAGGAAATCGCAAAAAAATACTTTCGGCTCATAGTGCAATGGTGAAAACTTACAATGCTGCACAACAGGTAACTCCTCTTCCCGCAGCTGACAAACAAATTTTGGGTTTCTAGGAATACAAAACTTTACTTATGAAATGCGACATTTGCAATGCACGACGTTTTCAACAAAGAGATGGCGCAATACAGTAGCTCAAGTGGAAAGAAACACTTCCTTTTCAAATTTGTGCATCCTACACTGTTGGCTGTTCTGTGTAGGTGGCAGGTACGTGATTTTATTTCGGTGATTACAAAATAAAGTCGAATTTATGCACTGGGTAGTCGAGGCAGCTAGTTCATTGTGATTCGGTCAACCAAGTAAATGAATTTACTGAACCTGCTGCAAATTACTACAGGAAGCCTGTGTGTCAATTCTCATCCAGAGAGGTGCAACGGCGTTACGATAGAAAAATGAGCCACATACTTATAATATGCTTGTATATCTATGGACTGGGTTCGATTCCAACTTCTGTCAATGATTTTAGATAAGGAGAGACAGATTCCATTCTCTTCTGGCTACACCAAGTGAAGAAGATATAATGACATTGTAGTCTGAAATTAACATGAAAAATGATATTCCTTTACTACAAAGTAGACGTTAGGATGAATCACAATAAAGACTGGAGCGGCGACACGTAGAAACCTTTCTTATACTTGTTATTTATTTCTAGTGACGAAACAAACGCTATGTAGGCTCACAGGACATTTAGTCCACATTTTATATGAGCTTCTGTATGTCGATAAAATCGGTTCTGATCTGGGAATGCAACTTAGACCGTACTTAACGCTGAATTTGATCCCTTCGTGAGAATACAGCACGTCTACAATTTGTTGTTTGTTCAGAACTGCAGATTCCTCAACATCTCCACATACTGCGCGTGAATGGGTTCGAATCCTGGCCCGGCACTATAGATTTCATTATGTATTATCAAGCTCTAGCATGAGAACACCTATCTGCTGGTGGATAATTATTTTAATGTTTAATGTATTTTCATTCGTTGTCAACACTAACGATATGTGACGTTTTTGACACCCAGTGAGACACAGAACTATTTGCGAGATCACTGTAAGTTCAAGATGTTAGTCCGAACTGGACAAAAATTCGGAAACTGACGTATCTTTGTGTGTAATCAAAAGCGATATGATGTGTGGAGCTGTATTCCCAGTGAGCACTGAACTCTTCGTCATATTATTTCTAGTTCAAACACGCTCACATGTCGCTGCTGGTGCAACAAACCCATATTTAACGTTCGTTTTCTCTAGAATATAACAGCGATAGATGCCGGGTTGGAGTCTTGGGAAGGAAAAAACTGTATGTTTCGACTGGTCATTTCAGATAAAACATCTAGCTACTGCCGAGAAAACCCGAAATGTCACAGTTGATTGTGCGTCGATATCTATCCGATTAAGTTTTGAGTTCGAACCCCTGTCCAACACAAAGCCTTGCCTCACGGCAATTCAAATAAGTTACTTGTTAAGAACCAAGATTCAACATCTCTCGTCGTTCGTTAACAGGGACAATAGGTGCTGGGTAGGAATTCGCGTCCGGCAAAAATACTTGCGATATGTAATTTAAAGTTGGAATTTGCAAACTGGCTCTGTCTAAAATCGAGGTATATCACTTTCTGTATGCCTAATCAGGAGTGACAGTCAGTATCCGTTAGGCACGAAATCATTGCTTAGTCTGCATGACCTGAGTTTGCATCCATATGCAGAACGAGACGGTTCGTCGTGTCATTTGAAGTTCATAAATATTCTCAATTAGCTGCTCGTGAATATCTTTAATTTTTAATCTTATTTTGTGTTAAATAATAAGTACGGTATGTTACTTTGAAGAGTAAATCATGAATACGACGAATTTACCACGTGTATTACCTATCTGACGTAATAATGAGAGTGGTAAAATGTCAGGTATGTCATTTATTGTAATAAATGTGAGCTACAAGCCTTAAGGGCAGTCTTATCTGTGATAAGGTGTTCCGTGATATTTGTAGTATCGTGGTATTACTTTGCATCTTGAGTTATTGCAATACAGAACAGTTTTTTCTCGTGGTGACTTGTTGGAACCACTTTCAATAGTCAAACGACTGTACCAAGGAGCGATAAGGAGACCTGCTAGACAGTTGCGCTATGTGGGTTGCATGTGAATCAGGCGAAATTCAATTCAGGCCGTTCGGATACTATTGGGCATGAATGAACATCACGTGTATCGATTTCCATCGCGCTGGGGTAAGTCCTCCGGGATACGTTTATTCTCCTTAGTGTGTAAATATATTTGGAGCATGTCATTCTAAAACGTTTCAAACGACATAGACGGGAGCGGGTTGTTGTTAGGAGAGCAGAATGTATTAGACTCGCGGATCATGTGGTGTTATTGGCAGAGAGCGAAAGTATGACTGAAATGTTAAAAGAATTGAACAAGAGACGTGAGTAAATTGGAATGAGAAATAATAAGAAAAACGCAAAATGTCCGGTGATAGGTGCAAGAAAAGCAAGAACAACTATAATGTTAGGCAGGAAGATACACAACAATTTAGTGTTTTTAGATAACTGCGACGTGCTATTATGGACGACATTGGAAGTAATAAGGAGGTGAAAATACGTATAGCAATTGCCAACGAGACGTTTCATAACAGGAGGCTTTTATGTGGGTGCGTTGATAGGGGATAAAATAGGCAGGCACAGTGAGAAATGAGGTGGTGTTGATTGGGAGAACAGAGAGAAATTTTAAAGGTAGCAGGATGAGCAAACACAATTGGCATGGACACTGAATGAGAAGAGATTGTTTATTGATGGTATGAAGGGAATGGTGAATGCAAGAAGAAGAAGAAGAAGAAGAAGAAGAAGAAGAAGAAGACGCAGAACATACCAGGTGGTGGACAGCGTAAGAACAGAAAATAGTTGTGAGAAAACAAGAGGGTAACAAATGATGGGACTGCATGGAGAACTACATGTGAAGACCTGCCCTAGGGCAGAACACTCATGGTGGTGGTGTTGATGAAGAGGAGACTTATGTAGGACATTTTGCAAAACGCCCATTTTCTTGTAATCCAAATTTAAACAAAACATAGGCAGCTTATAATTTGTAGTCTATAACCGACCGTGAATTGCGTGACAGATGGAACTTGCCAGTATACCAGTTATTAGGACTTATTCCCACTCCACTGACGTATGGAGCGTGCGAACTGTGGCTGCTTAAAAGCCTCTGTGCGTGCTGTGCTTAGTCTCTTCTGGTCTTCACGCTTCCTACAGTTACAATACGTAGGCGGTTTCAGTATATTCCATTCCTACTTTCATCATGTAACGTCGGTTCTAGAAACTTTCTAATTAGGTCTCCTCGAGATACTTTACTCTTCCACGGGATAGTCTGTGTCTACCATGAACTGTCCGTTAGTCAGTAAGTGGAATAACTGGTTTTCCGACACATGTCACCATGTTACTGTCGCCCTGTCTCCACGTCAGAGAGACGGAAATTCTGTGTGCCACATTTGAAGATGAGTCTGTAAAGGTTACAAAACTAGTTAATGGAATTACAAATAGTTGAAAAAGTGAGTTTTTTCAGTTTTCCGTATTTACGTTCAATGCACTAGTCACAGGGTCTAGGCGATCCTTAGGGGACAAGCTTAGTCGGTTGAGAGCGTGATGTGTCCCTCCGAGATTAATTTCACCTGGGCTTTAAGCGACTCACCGGTCAGCATTTACAGAGCTGCCAACTACATCTCACACCGGGAATATGACGAGGATTGGTTTGCATCGCAGCCTACGGAAGAGAACGCAAATCGAACGATCATTCGCAGTCATTCCCTCCATTGACTACCATTCGCCTATATACAACAGTTAAGGATTCCTCCGGAAATATTCCAAGTAGACTTTCTCTGGATATTTTACGTTTCTTTCCAAGCGCCTGCCTGTGCAATTTGATCAGAAACTGTGTGACATTCTCCAACGGGTCAAAAAACCTGTGACCATTCGTGCCGCCCTTCTCTGTATACATTCAGTATCGCCGGGCAGTTGTATCTGATTAGGATCCAAGAATCTCGAGCAATATTCGGGGATGGGTCGCAAGCGTGATTTGTAACCAATTTCTTTTGTACACTGATTGTATTTTCCTAGAATTCTACCAACGAATTGCAGCCAGCCACCGTATTTCCCTAAGACTGCGACTATGTGACGGTTCCATTTCAAATCTCTAGAAATTTTTACACCCAGGTATTCATGTGGGTTGAGCGATAGCGAATTTGACTCGCTGCACTATACTCGTAGGATAAGGTTATATCGTTTTGTGAACCGAACAATTTTACATTTCGGGAACATTTAAACTAAGTTGTCATGCTTTGCACTACACTGAAATCTTGTGAAGGCGTGACTTCTTTCAAACAGAACTTTATTACAGGCAACAGGATCATTTGCGAAAACACTGAAGTTCCAAATAGACCGCGTAACCACGGCCCCCTTCTCCCCTCCAAATTGCTGTCTGAAAACTGGAAGTCCCATTTGTAAAACACCTTCAGAAGTTCGTTCACATTCCGTATCAGTTAATGTGTTAAAAACTTGACCTGAAGAAACATAACCCTTTGCAGTTGAAGACGCTCTGTTGTAAGAGAAGCTAGTTTTTCGAAAACGTCTCAATATTTATGTACTGAACTAGGTGTTGTACAATTCTATAATTTTCAGGTACATTTGGCGACGTATGTGGATACTGTCTAACAAATGTGTTGCGAATAAAGTGAGTAGTAAAGAAGTAATGAAGTGAAACATCAAGCCTGATGCTGACACTTTACTGCACGAACAGCGAAAATGTAGAAGTGATAAAAGTCTTTTTCCTTTCATCATTCTGTCAGGGATGTCAGAGGGGAAAAAAAGTTTCGCCAAGTTTCGAAATTATGTGTGAAGTTTGTTGGAAGTCGCCACGTGCTGCCTTTCACAAATGCTCGGTGAATATAGTCTCGATAATTTGCGCTCCATGAAATTATGCTGCCTTAGACGAGTACGCAGTTTGTAACTTTTAACGCCCGACTTATTGCGTAAACCTATGCCTTTAAATGAAGGACGGAAGGAGGATTGCATTTAATGTGCTATCGATGTCGAGGTCATTAGAGACGGAGCAGGAGTTGGCAATGCGTCAGGGAAGGGTAAAAGAAGTCCGCCGTTCCCTTTCAAAGGAATCATCCCAGCATTTGCTTGGAGCGATTCAGGAAAGTTACGGAAAACGTATCAGGATGGCCGGATGCGGATTTAAACGTCATCCTCCCGAATGCGAGTCTAGTGTACTAGTTGACAGCTCGTCGTGTAGAAGCTAGCGTTGCTGGTGATGGGATTCCGGGTTCGATTCACGGCTGGGTTGCGTTCTCCGCCCGGGAAGTAGGTGTCTGTGATGCCATCATTTCATCATCATTCGTGAAGGTGGCGAAACTGGACTGTGTAAAGGTTGGGGCTTTGTACAGGCGCTGATAACCGTGCAGTTAAGCGCCCCAAAAACCAAACATCATCATCATCATCATCATCATCATCATCATCATCATCATCATCATCATACCATGTACTAACCACTGCGGCAGCTCGTTCGGTATACATTTAAATGAGCAGATTAAGTCAGCATTTTTAGTATTTACATTGACTTCGTTCTTCATAAATGAAAGCAGGAACTATGACAAGACAAAGGAATTGGGATAACGAATGAGAAATATCTGATTGTGCTTCTGTTTGTAGATGACATGATTCACGTTCACGAAATGACCTCCAAAGATCTATATACCACCTGAACGAAATATGCAATGAATACAACTTTAAAATTTCTAGGAACAAAACGAAAATAAGTGCACTCCGAGGAAAATACTCAGTCAGTTTAAAACTAGTTTTGGATAATCCTGCTTTAGAACTGGTCTCTTAATCTTTCATTTAGGCTACGCTGTAAGATCTGATTTTTACTCTGATACTTAAAATAAATTACACAAATTCTAAGCTGTTTGTGACACTATTATCTGAATATTGGGCAATAAAGTACAAAAAGATTGTCCCGAAATTCTATAACGTGGTCGCGGTTCCTGTATTATGCTATAAAAGCGAAAACATGGTTAAAAAAAAGCAAAAAAAATCACACGGCAGAGATGAGGTTCCTAAGAAATTCGAAGAGCTGCACAACAAGAAATGATTAGGAATGAAGATACTAGAGAAAAATTAAGTATTTTCAACAGAAACTAAAAAATTCAAAAATATCGTGAAGACTGGTGAGAATGCTACGTCCCAGACTTCCCCAAAATATTCTGAACTACAAGCGGAATGGAAGACGTGATATTGAAAGGCCTCGGATGTGGGAGCAATTTCGTTTGAGAGACTATCCCGCGCGGCGATTACTGAAGTACTTATACATTATAGAATTCTTAAGTTATACAACCAAAATAAGTAAGTTTTAATGTAGTTTACGTTCACTGATGCAAAAAAAAAAAAAATTCTTGCTTTTTAAAGTGGGCTATGTTCTTTCTAAGGGTTCAAACTGTCTCCATGACAAATTTGAACAATATCTGTTAAGCGTTTTGGACTCTAAAACGAAACAGACTGTGTTACAAAGTTGAAAAGCAACTGAGAGAAAGAAGCAGCGTCGGTTTCTGCAGGAGGCGGCCATCATTTTGTAGGACAATGTTCGGGCACGCTCGGTTCAAGTCGTGACTGATTTGTTCGGTATATAGGGATGGGGAGCGCCGCATCACGCACCACACTCATCTACATCTATATTTATAGTCCGCAAGCCACCCAACGGTGTGTAGCGGAGGGCACTTTACGTGCCACTGTCATTACCTCCCTTTCCTGTTCCAGTCGCGTATGGTTCGCGGGAGGAAAGACTATCTGAAAGCCTCTCTCTAATTTTACATTCGTGATCTCCTCGGGAGGTATAAGTAAGGGGAAGCAATATATTCGATACCTCATCCAGAAACGCACCCTCTCGAAATCTGGCGAGCAAGCTACACCGCGATGAAGAGCGGCTCTCTTGCAAAGTCTGGCACTTGAGTTTGTCAAACATCTCCGTAACGCTATCACGGTTACCAAATAACCCTGTGACGAAACGCGCCGCTCTTCTTTGAATCTTCTCTATCTCCTCCGCAAACCCGATCTGGTACGGATCCCACACTGATGAGCAATACTCAAGTATAGGTCGAACGAGTGTTTTGTAAGCCACCTCCTTTGTTGATGAACTACAGTTTCTAAGGACTCTCCCAATGGATCTCAACCTGGTACGCGCCTTACCAACAGTTAATTTTATATGATCATTCCATTTCAAATCGATCCGCACGCATACTCCGAGATATTTTACAGAAGTAACTGCTACCAGTGTTTGATCCGCTATCATATAATCATACAATAAAGGATCCTTCTTTCTATGTATTCGCAATACATTACATTTGTATATGTTAAGGGTCAGTTTCCACTCCCTGCACCAAGGGCCTATTCGCTGCAGATCTTCCGGCATTTCGCTACAATTTTCTAATGCTGCAACTTCTGTGTATGCTACAGAATCATCCGCGAAAAACCGCATGGAATTCCGACACTATCTACTACCTCATTTATATATATATATATTGTGAAAAGTAATGGTCCCCATAACACTCCCCTGTGGCACGCCAGATATTATTTTAACGTCTGTAGACGTCTCTCCAGTGATAACAACATGCTGTGTTCTGTTTGTTAAAACTCTTCAATCCAGCCACAGAGCTGGTCTGATATTCCGTGGGCTCTTACTTTATTTATCAGGCGACAGTGCGGAACTGTATCGAACGCCTTCCGGAAGTCGAGAAAAATAGCATCTACCTGGGAGCCTGTATCTAATATTTTCTGGGTCTCATGAACAAATAAAGTGAGTTGGGTCTCACACGATGGATGTTTCCGGAATCCATGTTGATTCCTACAGAGTAGATTCTGGGTTTCCAAAAACGACATGATACTCGAGCAAAAAACATGTTCTAAAATTCTACAACAGATCGACGTCAGAGATATAGGTCTATAGTTTTGCGCATCTGCTCTACGACCCTTCTTGAAGACTCGGACTACCTGTGCTCTTTTCCAATCATTTGGAGCCTTCCGTTCCCCTAGAGACTTGCGGTACACGGCTGTTAAAAGGGAGGGCAAGTTCTTTCGCGTACTGTGTAGAATCGAATTGGTACCCCGTCAGGTCCAGTGGACTTTCCTCTGTTGAGTGATTCCAGTTGCTTTTCTACTCCTTGGACACTTATTTCGATGTCAGCCGTTTTCTCGTTTGTGCTAGGATTTAGAGAAGGAACTGCAGTGCGGTCTTCCTCTACGAAACATCTTTGGAAAAAGGTGTTTAGTATTTCAGCTTTACGCCTGTCATCCTCTGTTTCAATGCCATCATCACCCCGGAGTGTCTGGACATGCTGTTTCCAACCACTTACTGATTTAAATTGAGACCAGAACTTTCTAGGATATTCTGTCAAGTCGGTACATAGAATTTTACTTTCGAATTCACTGAACGATTCACGCATAGCCCTCCTTACGCTAACTTTGACATCGTTTAGCTTCTGTTTGTCTGAGAGGTTTTGGCTGCGTTTATACTTGGAGTGAAGCTGTCTTTGCTTTCGCAGTAGTTTCCTAACTTTGTTGTTGAACCACGGTGGGTTTATCCCGTCCCTCACAGTTTTACTCTACACGTACCTGTCTAAAACGCATTTTACGATTGCCTTGAACTTTTTCCAAAAATACTCAACATTGTCAGTGTCAGAACAGAAATTTTCGTTTTGATCTGTTAGGTAGACTGAAATCTGCCTTCTAGTACCCTTGCTAAACACGTAAGCCTTCCTCCCTCTTTTTATATTCCTATTAACTTCCATATTCAGGGATGTTGCAACAGCCTTATGATCACTAATCCCTGTTCTGCACATACAGAGTCGAAAAGTTTGGGTCTGTTTGTTATCAGTAGGTCCTAGATGTCATCTCCACGAGTCGGTTCTCTGTTTAATTGCATGAGGTAATTTTCGGATAGCGCACTCAGTATAATGTCACTCGACGCTCTGTCCCTACGACCCATCCTAAACATCTGAGTGTCCCAGTCTATATCTGGTAAATTGAAATCTCTACCTAAGACTATAACATGCTGAGAAAATTGATGAGAAATGTATTCCAAATTTTCTCTCAGTTGTTCTGCCGCTAATGCTGCTGGGTCGGGAGGTCGGTAAAAGGAGCCAATTATTAACCTAGCTCGGCTGTTGCGTGTAACCTCCACCCATAATAATTCACAGGAACTATCCACTTCTACTTCACTACAGGATAAACTTCTACTAACAGCGACTAACTCTCCACCACCGGTTGCATGCAATCTATCCTTTATATCTGTCTGTACCTTTGTAAAAATTTCGGCAGAATTTCTCTCTGGTTTCAGCCAGCTTTCTGTACCTATAACGATTTCAGCTTCGGTACTTTCTATCAGCGCTTGAAGTTCCGGTACTTTACCAACGCAGCTTCGACAGTTTACCATTACAATACCGATTGCTGCTTGGTCCCCTCATGTCCTGCTTTGCCCCGAACTCGTTGAGGCTGCCGCCCTTTTTGTACTTGCCCAATGCCATCTAACCTAAAAAACCGCCCAGCTCATGCCACACAACCCCTGCTACCCGTGTAGCCGCTTGTTGCGTGTAGTGGACTCCTGACCTATCCAGCGGAACCCGAAACCCCACCACCCTATGGCTTAAGTCGAGGAATCTGCAGCCCACACGGTCACAGAACAATCTCAGCCTCTGATTCAGACCCTTTACTCAGCTCTTTACCAAAGGCCCGCAGTCAGTCCTGTCGACGATGCTGCAGATGGTGAGCGGTGAGCTATGCTTTCATCCGGCTAGCGAGACTGGCAGTCTTCACCAAATCAGATAGCCAGGAAGGGTTTCCTCCGATCCATAGCGACACACATCATTGGTGTCGACATGAGCGACCACCTGAAAATGGGTGCAACCTGTACCCTTCATGGCATCCGGAAGGACCCTTTCCACATCTGGAATGACTCACCCCGGTATGCACACGGATTGCAAATTGGTTTTCTTCCCCTCTCTTGCTGCCATATCCCTAAGGGGCCCCATTACGCGCCTGACGTTGGAGCTCCCAACTACCAGTAAGACCACCCTCTGCGACTACTCGGATCTTGCAGACTGAGGGGCAACCCCTGGAACAGGACAAGCAGCCACGTCAGGCCGAAGATCAGTATCGGCCTGAGACAGTCCCGGAATTGCGCCCTTCTGAGCTCAGCTTGATTCCTGACGTGAAGGTAGCGTTCTCGCTTTCCGCGTCTGGGTTCCCGGGTTCGATTCACGGCGGGGTCAGGGATTTTGTCTGCCTCGTGATGGCTGGGTGTTTTGTGATGTCCTTAGGTTAGTTAGGTTTAAGTAGTTCTAAGTTCTAGGGGACTGATGACCATAGATGTTAAGACCCATAGTGCTCAGAGCCATTTGAACCATTTGTTGAACTTTGGGGTATTCGGTTCGGAGCTGTTATGGAGATACGTCAGACAATAGACCGCTCCATTCGAACTACCTATACAACTGCCGTAGTTAGGGGTATCTTGCTCTTTCGACATCACTGGCGATGGCTTATATACATGAGCTGTTCAAAAAATATCCGACCTTTTTTAATTGTTGAAATCAACAATGGTATCAGGGCGCGCATGGGCTCATGTTTTCAGGCATATTTAGCACACATACCTGATTTTCTCCACTACTTCGGAACACTTGCAAGTCGTACACGTTGGATTTAGTATTCTGAGCAAAATGACGTCTTTACATCACATTTGGCTCCAAGCTTGGCGATTCTCAAGTTGAAACCATCGTGTGTTTGTGGACAAAGTAATGGGTACTGCAGGGCTAAAGGAGTGGTACAACCATTTCAAAGGTAGCCGCTAATCAATGAAGACAGAAGCCAGTTAAGGTACGCCCGCAATATCCGCAAATCAGGTCGTTACTGATCCCGCAATATTGCTGGTGAAGCAGAATGGACGAATCACTATCAGAGAAGTTGTAGTCTAATCTAAAAGCCGTAAAGTCAACTAACTAACTAGGTGTTACAATAACTAACGTCCGCCCGCGGTAGCTGAGTGGTCAGCACGACAGACTGTCAATCCTAAAAGGCCGGGTTAGATTCCCGGCTGGGTCGGAGATTTTCTCCGCTCAGGGACTGGGTGTTGTGTTGTACTAATCATCATTTCATCCCCATCGACGCGCAAGTCGCCGAAGTGGCGTCAAATCGAAAGACTTGCACCAGGCGAACGATCTACCCGATGGGAGGCCCTCGTCACACGCCGTTATTATTATACAATAACGAACAACTTAAATTGGAAAGAACACATAGAAAATGTTGCGGTTAAGGCTAACCGAAGACTGCGTTTTATTGGCACAACACTTAGAAAACGTAACAGACCTACAAAGGACACTGCCTACACTACGCTTGTCCGTCCTCTTTTAGAATACTGCTGGGAAATGTGGGATCCTTAAAAGATCGGACTGACGGAGTAGATCGAAAAAGTCCAAAGAAAGGCAGCACGTCCTCCTATTATCGCGAAATATGAGAGAGTGTGTCACACAAATGATACAGGATTTTGGCTGGACATCATTAAAAGAAAAGCGTTTTTCTTTGCGACGGAATCTTCTCACGAAATTCCAATCACCAACTTTTTCCTCCGAATGCGAAAATATTTTGTTGACACCGACCTACGTAGGGAGAAACGACCACAACGATAAAATAAGGGAAGTCAGAGCTCGTATGGAAAGACACAGGTGATCATTCTTTCCGGGTGCTATGCGAGATTGGAATAATAGAGACTTGTGAAGGTGGCACTTAAATGTGATTTGCAGAGTATCCATGTAGATGCAAGTATAGATGGTCACATTTTTACTATCCCCTGTATGTGCATATCGCTTCACACGACCTTTGTTACCTCAATGTCGATATCGGCATCATTTTCGAAATATGTGAGCTTTCTTATATTATCTGTAATGTTAATATACAACATGAACAGTAAGGCTCCCAACACGCTTCCCTCTGGCACAAGTGGTTACTTTTACACGTATAGATGAACTCTCCATTTAGGATGAGATGATGTGTCCTCCCTACAAAAATATTTTATTGGCCGTACTATATACGGTGCAGGCAAATGGTCAACTACAATTGCTGTTTACTGTGAGGTAACCTCTAGCGTATCAGAAGCAGTTTAGGAACATTTTTTCAAATGAGTATACGCACTCGTATTTCGGCAGGTGCACAGTTTTGCCATTTCAATTTTTGCACGTTTCACAGATACCTTTTCGAAAATTTCGAGCAAAACAAATCGAAATCTTTATTACATCATGAAACAATGAAGAAGCAAATGCGGGTTTGTTCGCAAGCCCGAAGCAACAACTGGTACAAGAATCATGGATTTTAATAAAGTAGCTGTCGATAGGTTTTTTTCGTTGCTTACAGATGTAACTGACAATCACAAACTAATGACTTCTCAAATAACTAATTGTGATGGAACAGGCGTCTCGGTTAATGCTAAAAACTAATCGAACATCGCAGCTTGCAAAGGGAACCGTCCAGTGGGATCGTTAACATCTGCAGAAAGGGGCGAAACTGCAACCAGCCTCATTAGTACGTCAGCAAGCGGAGCTGACATTCCTCCTACGATTATTTTTCCACGAAAGAAGAAGCAGAAAGAATTTGAGTTAGGACAGGCAGCAGGAGGTTGTGCTGAGGTCCACAGCACAGCATGTATGGCCACAGAGTCCTTCTTTGTATGGTTTCCACAATTAGTGGTATTTTCTAAGGCATCAAAGCAGGTCCCAGTTCTCCTTATATCAGATGGCCACTCAGCACATACCACGAACATTGACGTTATGGACTACGCGAGGGAGAGTGGCGTTTCTTTACCACCACATTGCTCTCACAGACTTCAGCCGCTTGATGTTTGTTTTATAAATCCTCGTTATAGTGATCAGCTTCGAAAATGGCTACGGAACCATGCAGCGAAAGTCGTAACTATCTTTCAAATTTCAACGCTTTTTGGTTCAGCTTTCGTCTAAAGCACAACAATGAAAACCGCTATTAAAGGTTTCGAAGCTACTGCAATATGGCCCACGGACCCATCCATATTCACGACGCACACTTCCTCCCGGCACACACAACTGACAGCGGACGTGATAGGCCGTCAGATAAAGAGGTTATTATATCTGAGCAATTGGAATTGCCTCCAACTAGCACACCAGCTGAAAAAGACGACTCAAACGGGCTGGATAATCAAGGGGACGAGGTTTCAGCGAATTGTTACAATGAACTGCCGCCTAAGAATAACAAAGTTATTGGGGCTAATTGTTCTAATCTTGGGTGCTCTTGGATGACAACTGACAACACAACCTCCTCATTTCATATTTCACCTGAGATTCTGATTTTCTTGTCAAAAGTTAACGAAAGCAAGAAAAGAGCGAGACTGAAAAGGGGGAACAACGTTGTTTTAACTGATTCGCCGTACAAAAAAAGAGTTAAAAGTCATTAATGGGAGAAATAGAAAAAAGAACATTAACAAAGAAGAAAGAGCAAACAGAAAACTTTCTGCGAAAGAGAATAAAATTAAGAACTCAAAAAAGAGAGAAAGATTCTGAAGGTAAATGGAAAAAAGGAGAGAGAATACAATACTAACGAGAGTGATTATGAGGAAAGTTCTGACTGTCATTGTGTATATTGTGGTGGGTTATATTCAAAATCAGTTGGAAGTTGGGTCGCTTGTTCCACCTGCAAAAAACTGACACACGATTCTTGTGCAGGAATAGATAGCGAAGATGATGAGTGTCTCCCCGTGTGTGAATTTTGTAAACAGCCTCAAGAAAAGGATACGATTCATGAAAACTGTAGTTTGACATTAATACTCACTTTAAACTAAAAAAAATAACGAGCAAGCCAATATTTTCTGCATTTCCGATAATTTTATACGTTTTTGTAATCACTTGTATTTACCACCCCATTGTGACGCGTGCAAATGTTATAAATTTCTGTTTTTGAGTGAGAAAATATTGTTGTTTTATTTTATGGCAATGTTCTTGTATTTTTGTGATTAATACATCATAATGTGTTCATATAAAAATTTGTAACTCTCTTATTTATCAATTTTGTACATTTAATCAAAGTTTTCAACTGTGTACCCCATTATAACTTGGATTCCCCAACGTGTCGGATAAGAAAGATAAAAATACAATCACTACTCGTTTCTTCAACGACAATTTAAGCTGTGTTCTGTGGTTCCTCCCAGAGTTCATCACGATATATTCCGAAAAAAATCATAGTTAACGAACATTATAAATTGCTCTAGAAACGAAGGCAATCGCAGTTAACATTTAATAAGGCCACTGGTATCCTTCGAAATGCAACTAATCAACGTCATGCAGAACGTCGTGGGTCACAGCGGATGGGTGGAATCGAAATATGACATTTACCCACGATCGCTTCTTTTTGTCAATTTGTGCCATTAATTTCTCTGCTCCCTAATCTGATTTCGTATCTCCCCATCAGCTATTCGATCAAAACTTTTTTAGCATTCTTCTACACCACCACATTTCGGAAGTTTCTAGTCGTCTCCTGTTTGGGGAACCAGGCATGTTAACTACTGATTCGCAATATATTTATTCCGAAAGGCAAAAGGAACCCCGAAAACAATGAAAATAATTTTGTTTATTGGTGATTGTACCAGTTTTATTTACACTTAGTGTGAATATGAAAGTATTTTAGTCCAAATCCGTATTTGAAGGTTCTAAATGTCGGTTTAAATGGCAGCTTGCTATGTAAGACATGCCCACTTGTTTCTCTGTGCCATCTCTTCTTTGGGATGATAAGCCTAGGGACATTTTACCCGTAGCTTTGAGCTTTCACCTATTGAATACATTTTTTCTTGTCTCGTAGTCAGTTGTTTGCTAGAGTAATAACGTTTCTGAACAAAACAAATGCCAAGATCTACCCACAAAGTTTTCGAAAGAAGTTCTAGAAGACTTGCAAGAAATAAAAAAGTAAATATCATGAAACAAATGTTATGTTCTTGTACAGCATGCATACTATTGGAAAGTGAAAGAAACTATGAATTTAAATGAGTGCATGTACGACGGTAAGTGCAATACAACTTTAAATTTTCCGTAACTTTTCTAACTAAATGTACCTTTCCTCTCAAACCATTTATCCCAGAACCATGGAATTCTAACGGTCAGTTTTCTTACTCGAGGGCATGAAGAGTCGAGGGATATGAAAGGGAAGCAGTGGTTGGGAAGAGAGTGAGACAGGGTTGTAGCCTATCCCCGATGTTATTCAATCGGTTTGCTGAGCAAGCAGTAAAGGAAACAAAAGAAAACTTCGGAGTAGGAATTAAAAACCATGGAGAAATTGTATTATAATGAACACTATGGTCTTTTAATTTTTGAAATTTGCCCGCAAAACCTGTCTTTCAAAATTTTTCTAAAAATTTCACTATTAATATATTATTCATGAAAAATTGTCAGCTTCTTGGAAAATAGTGGAAATGCATGTAAGAAATGTTTTGTGTTTTACCGTTAATATAACACAACTTAGGATAAGGGTCATATAAATAGATCAGTTAACATGGTGGAGATGGAAGATACGTTCTCCCCGTGAATATTGTGTTTAAAAACAAATGAATATTTTCAAATCACCAGCTCATTTCATGAAGTCAACTAGAAGTGAATAATCTCCACAAAAATTGGTAAGTTAATTACTTTGGTGCAAGAAAGTCTCCATCATTAAGGAGAACGATGTTTTCAATAACTTGCCGGCAGCCATAAAATGCTTTACTACTGACAGATTTCAGTTTACGAGGAGCCTAAAGGATTTCTTGCTAACCATCTCTTCCGACACCATTAATGAATTGAATTACTTAGTAGAACAAGCGCGCGCGCGCGATTGAGTGTGTGTGTGTGTGTGTGAGAGAGAGAGAGAGAGAGAGAGAGAGAGAGAGAGAGAGAGAGAGAGAGAGAGAGAGAGAGAGAGAGAGAGAGAGAGAGGGGGGGGGGGTCAAAAAATATACGTGTACAATCAGAAGTGTGACCAAATTTTCATTCCTCGTTCATGATCAGTCCATTTGCGGTCTGTGGATAATAAATTAGCATATTATTTTCCCATTGAGTATCTCCCCATTATGGATCAATTTCAATGGAAAGTACATATAATCTAACCCTCTTGTCTGCCCCACTTCTGTTGAAGGTTACACATGAGACAAATACCTTGTTGTTGTTGTTGTTGTTGTTGTTGTTGTCTTCAGTCCACAAACTGGTTTGATGTAGCTCTCCATGCTACTGTATCGTGTGGAAGCTTCATCTCCCAGTACCAACTGCAACCTACATCCTTGTGAATCTGCTTAGTGTATTAATCTCCTGGTCTCCCTCCTCGATTTTTACCCTTCACGTTGCCCTCCAATATTAAATTGGTGATTCCTTAATGTCTCAGAACGTGTCCTACCATCCGACCCCATCTTCTAGTCAAGTTGTGCCACAAAGTTCTCTTCTCCAGTATCCTATTCAATACCTCCACATTAGTTATGTGATCTACCCATCTAATCTTCAGCATTCTTCTGTAGCACCACATTTCGAAAGCTTCTATTCTCTTCTTGTTCAAACTATTTATTGTCCATTATTCACTTCCATACGTGGCTACACTCCATACAAATACTCGGAGAAACGACTTCCTGATACCTAAAGCTATACTCGATGTTAACAAATTTTTCTTCTTTAGAAACACTTTTCTTACCATTGACAGTCGACATTTTAAATCACTCCTAATGCGTACTCCCAGATAATTTATGGAATTAACTGCTTCCAGTTGCTGACCTGCTATTTTGTAGCTAAATGATAAGGGACCTATCGTTCTATGTATTCGCATCACATTACACTTGTCTACATTGAGATTCAATTGCCATTCCGTGCACCATGCGTAAATTCGCTGCAGATCCTCCTGCATATCAGTACAATTTTCCATTATTGCAACCTCTCGATACACCACAGCATCATCTGCAAAAAGCCTCAGAGACTTTCCGATGTCACTCACCAGGTCATTTATGAATATTGTGAATAGCAACGGCCCTATGACACTCCCGTGCGGCACACCTGAAATCACTCTTACTTCGGAAGACTTCTCTCCATTGAGAATGACATGCTGCGTTCTGTTATCTAGGAACTCCTCGATCCAAGCACACAACTGATCTGATAGTCCGTATGCTCCTACTTTGTTAATTAAACGACTGTGGGGTACTGTGTCAAACGCCTTGCGGAAGTCAAGAAACACGGCATCTACCTGTGAACCCGTGTCTAAGACCCTCTGAGTCTCGTGGACGAATAGCGCGAGCTGGGTTTCACACGGCCGTCTTTTTCGAAACCCATGCTGATTCCTACAGAGTAGATTTCTAGTCTCCAGAAAAGTCATTATACTCGAACATAATACGTGTTCCAAAATTCTACAACTAATCGACGTTAGAGATATAGGTCTATAGTTCTGCACATCTGTTCGACGTCCCTTATTGAAAACGGGGATGACCTGTGCCCTTTTCCAATCCTTTGGAACGCTTCGCTATTCTAGAGACCTACGGTACACCGCTGCAAGAAGGGGGGCAAGTTCCTTCGCGTACACTGTGTAAAACCGAACTGGTATCCCATCAGGACCAGCGGCCTTTCCTCTTTTGAGCGGTTTTAATTGTTTCTCTATTCCTCTGTCGTCTATTTCGATATCTACCATTTTGTCAACTATGCGACTTCAAGAGAAGGAAGCACAGTGCAGTCTTCCTCTGTGAAACAGCTTTGGAAGAAGACATTTAGTATTTCGGCCTTTAGTCTGTCATCCTCTGTTTCAGTACCATTTTGGCCACAGAGTGTCTGGACATTTTGTTTTGATCCACCTACCGCTTTGACATAGGACCAAAATTTCTTACGATTTTCTGCCAATTCAGTACATAGAACTTTACTTTCGAATTCACTGAAAGCCTCTCGCATAGCCCTCCTCACACTACATTTCGCTTCGCGTAATTTTTGTTTGTCTGCAAGGCTTTGGCTATGTTTATGTTTGCTGTGAAGTTCCCTTTGCTTCCGCAGCAGTTTTCTAACTCGGTTGTTGTACCACGGTGGCTCTTTTCCATTTCTTACGATCTTCCTTGGCACATACTCATCTAACGCATATTGTTCGATGGTTTTGAACTTTGTCCACTGGTCCTCAACACTATCTGTACTTGAGACAAAACTTTTGTGTTGAGCCGTCAGGTACTCTGTAATCTGCTTTTTGTCACTTTTGCTAAACAGAAAAATCTTATTACCTTTTTTAATATTTCTATTTACGGCTGAAATCGTCGTTGCAGTAACCGCTTTATGATCGCTGATTCCCTGTTCTGCATTAACTGATTCAAATAGTTCGGGTCTGTTTGTCACCAGAACGTCTAATATATTATCGCCACGAGTCGGTTCTCTGTTTAACTGCTCAAGGTAGTTTTCAGATAAAGCACTTAAAAATATTTCACTAGATTCTTTGTCCCTGCCACCCGTTATGAACGTTTGAGTCTCCCAGTCTATATCCAGCAAATTAAAATCTCCACCCAGAACTATAACATGGTGGGGAAATCTACTCGAAATATTTTCCAAATTATTCTTCTGGTGCTGAGCCACAACAGCTGCTGAGCCTAAGGGCCTATAGAGACATCCAATTACCATGTCTGAGCCTGCTTTAACCGTGACCTTCACCCAAATCATTTCACAATTAGAATCTCCGTCAATTTCCTTCGATACTATTGCACTTCTTATCGCTATAAACACGCCTCCCCCTTTACTGTCCAGCCTTTCTCTGCGATATACATTCTAATCGGAGTTTAGGATTTCATTACTGTTTACATGTGGTTTCAGCCAACTTTCTGTCCATAGTACTATATGGGCGTTGTGACCGTTTATTAATGAGAGCAGTTCTGGGACCTTTCTATAGACGCTCCTGCAGTTTACTATTAGCACATTAATATTGTTATTCCCTGTCGCATTTTGCCTACTCCTGCCTTGCCGCGTCTCAGGAGCCGTCTTGTCGGGCCTAGGGAGGGAATTCTCTAACCTAATAAAAAGCCTATGTGCACTCCACACGTACTCCGCTACCCTCGTAGCCGCTTCCGGCGTGTAGTGCACGGCTGACCTATTCAGGGGGACCATACATTTCTCCACCCCATTGCGGAGGTCGAGAAATTTGCACCCCAGCTCTCCGAAGAATCGTCTGAGCCTCTGGTTTAAGCCTTCCACTCGGATCCAAACCAGAGGACCGCGATCGGTTCTGGGAACGATACTACAAATAGTTAGCTCTGATTCCACCCCGCGAGCGAGGCTTTCCGCCTTCACCAACTCCGCCAACCGCCTGTACGAACTGAGGATGACCTCTGAACCCAGACGGCAGGAGTCATTGGTGCCGACATCAGCAACAATTTGCAGTCGGGTGCACCCAGTGCTCTCTATCGCCGCCGGTAGGGCCCCCTCCACATCTCGGATGAGACCCCCCGGCAAGCACACAGAGTGAACACTGGCCTTCTTCCCCGACCTTTCCGCTATTTCCCTAAGGGGCTCCATCACCAGCCTAACGTTGGAGCTCCCAATAACTAATAAACCCCTCCCCCCGTGTGCCTGCTCGGACCTTGTTGAAGGAGCAGCCACATGTCCATTCACAGGCAGAGCGGGCGATGCCACACGGGCAGCGTCCACATTGACCCTCCGCCTCGTGCGCCGCGAACGCCGCTGAACCCGCCACTCCCCTTGGGGAGAGGGTGGCCAGCCGCGCCCGGTACCCGCGAAGATGTCTCGACAGCAGGGACAGTGGGTGAAGCATCTAACACCTGGGGTGCACCATGCGACGCACTAGACTCCCCACTGCCGCTACACTCCGAGGCAGCAAAAGCAAAAACACACGGAAGAAGAAGTGACAAGTAAGAAAAATACAGTTAATACTTAAATTAAGGTAGCTCGCTGCACAGCAGACGTGAAGCAGACGGCGGTTAGGGCGACACATGAACTTACAACATAAAAGTAATAACAGATAAAAATACATGTTCATGAACCTGAGAGAAAATCAGTCCATAAGTTTAAGCAAATGCTATCAGCAGTACAATGAGAATCAGCTTAATTTTTCAATTAACTCCTCGACAGAATAGAAGGAGTGACCCATGAGGAAACACTCCAGTTTCGATTTGAAAGCGCGTGGATTACTGCTAAGATTTTTGAATTCGAGTGGCAGCTTATTGAAAATGGATGCAGCAGTATACTGCACACATTTTTGCACAAGAGTTAAGGAAGTCCGATCCAAATGGAGGTTTGATTTCTCCCGAGTATTAACCGAGTGAAAGCTGCTTATTGTTGGAAATAAACTAATATTGGTAACAAGAAACGACAATAAGGAATATACATATTGAGAGGCCAATGTCAAAATACCCATACTCCCTGAACAGAGGTCGACAAGAGGTTCGTGAACTCACACCACTTTTTGCCCGAACCTCTCGTTTCTGAGCCAAAAATATCCTTCTAGAATGGGAAGAGTTATCCAAAAACATAATACCATACGACATAAGTGAATGGAAATAAGCAAAGTAGACTAATTTACTTGGCGAAGTATCACTCACTTTCGGTACCGTTCGAATAGTGAAAATGGCAGTATTAAGTCTTTGAACAAGATCCTGAACGTGGGCTTTCCACAACCCCTTACTATTTATTTGAACACCTAGGAATTTGAACCGTTCAGTTTCACTAATCATATGCCTATGCTGTGATATTAAAACGTCAGGTTTTGTTGAATTGTGTGTTAGAAACTGTAAAAACTGAATCTTACTGTGATTTAACGTTAGTTTATTTTCTACAAGCCATGGACTGAGGTCATGTACTGCACTACTTGAAACGGAGTCAATGTTGCACACAACATCCTTTACTACCAAGCTAGTGTCATCAGCAAACAGAAATATTTTAGAGTTACCCATAATACTTGAGGGCATATCATTTATATAAATAAGGAACTATAGCGGCCCCAACACTGATCCCTGAGGAACCCCCTCCCCCTTGACAGTACCCCACTCAGATCCCCCATCACACTGTATTACGTTCCCCCATTCCTGTAGATCGTTCCCTAATGCTCTTCCTGAAACACTGTACAACTTCTGATTCTGTCAGTTCTTTCAGGTCCCATCTCCTTAAATTCCCACCTTTTTCCAGTTTCTTCAGTTTTAATCTACAGTTCATAATCAATATATTGTGATCAGAGTTCACATTTGCCCCTGGAAATGTCATACAATTTAAAATATGGTTCCTAAATCTCTGTCTTACCATTATATAATCTATATGAAATATTGCAGTATCTCCAGGTCTCTTCCACGTATACAACCTTCTTTCATGATTTTTGAACCAAGTGTTAGTTATGATTAAGTTATGCTCTGGGCAAAAGCCTACCAGGCGGCTTCCTCTTTCAATTTTTACCCACATTCCATATTCACCTACTGCGTTTCCTTTTATTCCATTTCCTACTGTCGAATTCCAGTCACCCATTAATATTAAATTTTCATCTCCCATCACTATCTGAATGATTTCTTTTATCTCATCACACATTCCATCAATTTCTTCATCATCTTCGGACTACTTTTACGACTGTGGTACACTCGAAGTAAATTTATATAGGTAAGGATCCCCATGACCTGTGTACATCTACTATAAAAAATCTCCAAGCCACTCTCCTCAAATAGATCGCAATCTTCTCTTGACCTTCAACTGTTACTATTTCAGAATTGAAAACCAGATTCAAAGAAAATTTGGCTACAAGGCACAAAACTAGAAAAATAAAAATAATAAAAGTGAGAAAGTGAAACATGTTAGCAATAACCATAAACAGGAGATTTTACAGAAAATAAAATTGAGAAAGGAAATTATTAATATTATCGACCGTTTAGGAACTCTAGGCTACGAAAGGGATGAAAACACATATCGAATAAGTGGTGGAAGAGTTAGTGTGTTTTAAGATTAAATCCAAACAAGAATTAGAGAAAAACATATTGACGCAAGGCCTCTATTACGAAAAATTGCTAAATCTCGAGACAAATTGTGTCCTTCTGAATTTGATGAAATGTTTTGGCCCCTAGTACGGATGAAACAGTATCTGCAATATCAACAGGAACTTCGGACATGTGTTTCATATTTCATCCAAGCCTGCAGTCTATAAATATTTAAACAAAATACTATAACAAAATACCACTACAGGGGAATTACTTACGGAGTAGTTCTTGGTAAAGAAACACAGGACACAATTACGTATGTGGGCTTAATACGAACTACAACTGTGTTTATAAATCGCTATAGTTGCCTTGGACTAACGACGAGCGAATATCAATATAACCTGTACGCTTTTCAAAGCTGTTATCCATGAAAAAGCTAAACCACGTATCGCGAACAAAATACTATTTAACACCGAAACAATGATATTAGCTGACAATGGGCACAGACTTTAGTCAATGGGCACTGTTGAAAATTTGTGCCAGACCAGGATTAGCACCCGAGTCCCCTGGTTACTAGGGAGAGGCAATGATCACTGTGTCCGAATTACACAGTGGTCAACAGAATATCACGAACTGCCCGAGCATGCCGTTCGTTAGATCCAAATTCTCAATTTCTCCATAGACTGCTAATGCACTGCTCCTTGAACATAATCCTCCTCCCCTTAATTATACAGTACATGGCCAAAAAAACAGACACCGAATATATGCAAACTTGGCCTTACGAACATTGCAGACGTCGTCTATGTAACACACGTCAAACTTCAAAGAATTTACCAATTCGTTGCATTGTTTACTATAGACCAGAAATCAAGTAACGTAAAAAAAGCACTGCGTCTATTGAGATCATGATTCAGAGTTTAAAAAAAACTAATAAGTCGCCTACATATTACAGTTGCTGCCAAAAGAGGAGAACCATTATTTTCCCACAAAAGGAAATATAGTTAAAATGACGCTTCTATTTCGGTTAGTTTATGCGGTTACTAAAATTTGCCGTGAAAGTTACATAGTGGACTCTACCCTCCCCCCACCAGAAACGTAGTTATCGTGGCTGTTGTGAGACTTTTGTACACAGTTAGAGAAAGTGTGTTAAATGTGGCGCGGACGGAAACACTAGGCTACGCTACAGGGCAATCTGCTCGCACAACGTTTAGTCGGCATTCATAATCGTTGGCGTAAACAACTCTCAATCAAATTACCACCTTCCAACCTAACTTAGATCTCGGGCTACACTACCAATCGGCCTGTCATCACAACCAAATATTCATTGAGTGGGGGTGGGGGGATTTCCTGTATCTCTAGGAAAAACTGTCAGTTTTGTCAGACTCAACAGCAAGATTTACCAATGATAAACACTTTTTAGACGGCTCGTAATTTTAGAATAGTCCTCTTCGTCTTACTTGGCATAAATTGTTCGCTGGCGTCCCAGCAGCTAGCTCCCTCAGTGTCTGCTTCTGCCATCGCACCACGCCAGTCTGCTGTTGTCCTAGCAGACCGAACGCACCGCAAATCCGACACCTTCGGAACCACTCACTGGCCAGTTAGCAACTGAGCGGAACACTGTTTACATCGTGAAAGGAAAACTATGCAAAGATGTACACTTAAATGGCACGACTGAGTAGCACACACACAGTAATATCTGAGGAATGTCCTTCGACACGCGCAGAACGAAAGTCTTCTCGCGAACGTACAGCGTCTCTGAAAAAAAATCTAGTGACTATATTCCGGCGTTACGGCCAGGTTCTCATACAAATAAGCAAAAAAGGGTAAATTTGAATTTTTTTTTGAGACAATGAAAATACATTCGAAAGATCTGTTTGGGAATTACGAGTGACAATACTATGAGCTTAATTTTAGATTTTCAATAAAAAATGGCGCCCGTAATTATGATTTGATCAAGGGCTTGCGAGACTGGAGTACGCAGAGTGCGTGCAGTGTGGCACCTCAGATGTTACCTGAATTCAAAAATGGGTAACATCAGTTGATACTACATTATTTCTCTGAACTTGAAAATGGATAACATCAGTCGATAATACATAAAATTAATGGGAGCGTATACCTAACCGCAATGAAACAACCTTAAATTTAACGATACAGTGCTAATTCGAACTTTGAGTTCGATTTTGAGGGGTTTGTTTCACTCCTTATGCCTACACAAAAATTAGTTAATATTAACAAATGTCATATTATAGCTATAAGTTCCTAAGAAAAGTGTTTACTTTTAGGGGTCAGAGGTAGAAGTTAAGAGATCGAACCACTTTTAATTTATGCTGCATGCCGTTCTGAGAAAATCGTTACTCGAAAAAAAAAGTGTTCAAAGTTTGGGGAAAACATTTAGTTATATTATTACTTCGATTTGCATGAACTGAGTGTTACACATATATTCTTAATGTCGCTGAAAACGAATCTGAAGTCAGATTTTCAATATTCAAAACAGCTAATCCAATACGGAGGGCAAACGATTATGTTTTGACCAATTTTTACCAAAAATGTATTTTCGTTATTTACGTTTAGTCTGCAATTCAAGGAGTATTTATCAGCCCTTCCTCTACCTCTGATTGTTCCTAGACAGCAACTTCCTGTTCTTCTTGGCAGGAAAAGCCGATCTGTCTAAGCTGGATATGCAGCACTCGGCAGCCTGCACTTGATATTCGTCCGTATTTTCGGTGAGTATGTTTGCATGCATTCTGCAGTATGAATCCTTTTGAGCACGTGCGACACGGGACGAGTTATCATCTACATCTATATGGATACCCTGCAAAACACATTTAAGTGCCTGGCAAAGGGTTCATCGAATCACCTACACAACTGATAATTAATTGAAACCCTCAGCTGCCGACAGGTGTTGTTGATATACTTCGATGGGGACAGCTGAAAAGTGTGCCGCTACTGGGACTCGAACCCAGGATCTCCTGCTTACAAGGCAGACGCTCAATCCATCTGAGCTATCGAGGGCACAAATGAACAGCACGACTGCAGGAATTTATCCCTCGCACGCTTCCCGTGAGACTCACACCCCGAACCGCCCACAATCCGATTACGTAATGTACTTAATAGGTATTTGTCCATCCACTCATTACTGGCTCACACTAAGGTGACGATTCCCGTAAGATTTCCGGTAGCCTGTGCGCATTCGCACAGACGAAGGTCAATGGCTGGGTGACGTTTAACCATAGATATGAAGATAGTAACTGTTCTCGAAAGAACAGGCGCCACTGACGACCGTGCAGCTCTTCTAGAATACATGATAGACCGGCCGATGTGGCCGAGCGGTTGTAGGCACTTCAGTCGGGAGCCACGCGACCGCTACGGTCGCAGGTTCAAATCCTGCCTCGAGCATGGATGTGTGTGATGTCCTTAATTTAGTTACGTTTAAGTCGTTCTAAGTTCTAGGAAACTGATGACCTCAGATCTTAAGTCCCAAAGTGCTCAGAGCCATTTGAACCATCAGTCCCTATGTTTGCACACTACTTACAGTAACTTATGCTAAGGACAACACACACACAACCATGCCCGAGGGAGGACTCGAACCTCCAACGGGGGGAGCCGCGCGAACCGTGACAAGGCGTTGGACACATGGCGGGTACCCCGCGCGGCTCATGGCAGCCGTGACACTGCTTCAAACAATGGACTGTAGAAACTTTTGTAAAGCACGGATTAAAAAAAAAAACCTTTCCGTTCCAGGAGTCTAGACAAGTACACCTTTAAAAAATGCAACTACAAAGAAATTGAATTTTCGAACGGGCCAGGGCTTAAAACTTTGAAGAGTTAAATTTTAATGGCCGTTCTCTTGTATGCAAATAGTTTCACAGTAGAAATTTCTCTAGTTTTATTTATTTATTTATTTTTTGCTGTAGGTAAAGAAGGATAGGATTCTGAGAAGGGGGAAGGGGGGGGGGAGGAATCTCGCCTCTCCCACCTTGGAATTCTCAGTACAGAATTTTTATTCATTACGAGATTCTCAGCCACTTGCAGAAGTGATTTCGCGTGATTCTGCAAAACTTTTCCTTTAGCCAATCGTAGCAACTACAGGATTCCGTTCCTGCTGCATGACATGTCTCGGAACTTAAACTGACCAACTTATTTGCATAAAGAGCTAGCTTATCATCCGCTTCTTTACTTACTTAGACCGTTCATGGTCTGCAAAGCATTTTTTCTTTAATCGTTTTTTTTATGTCTTTTATAAACTGCAACACTTTCTAAACTTTTCTAAACTTAACGCCGTTGAAGCATGGTCTTTTGCTGAAAGACCAAAAAGCAATGCTGACAGCTGGGGTCCAAGGTTTTTGTTAATCAAGCCGTTTGTATTCTTGTTTGTATAACGCATATTTCTTTATATCTAATTGAGAAGTGAAATACCGGTTTTCGTAGATGCAGATTTAAAATATTTTAATATAACGCAATAAATATTTCATTAAAATTTTCATCCCCTTATGCTCGAAGTTAAAAACCGGTGAAACACGTAGTTTTTAAAAATTGTAACAGATTAGCCGAATACGAATTGTCAGATATGCTTTCATAATGCTTTCATAATGAACCATTTTCAGAAACGTGGAGCCGGATCTGGGGGTGAATTTCCTTCTCTCCGAGACACCCGGCTTCTTCTTCGACTTAGCCGGCAAACAGGCCGAGGACGCCGGGTGGGGACCGAATATGCAGCAGTTTGTGGATGGCGACGTCGTCAGTAGCTGTTGCCTTCGTGCGGGCCTCTTGTGTAAAGGGGGAGCCAACCGTGGCCAAGTGAAGGTCTGTATTCCACAGGAACGAGTTAGCATGGCACTCAGATATTTCCACGAGTCGGCGGACGGGGGTCATTTGGGGTTCTTCAAGACCTTGAACCGAGTTCAGGAATACATGTTTTGGCCCAACCTATATCGCGATGGCAGGCGATTTGTTGGCAACTGTGTCCAGTGTAAGCGTGGTAAGCCCGATGTTGGGCTGCACAGAGAACTACTACAGTCGCTTAGGGAGCAGTGTCCTCTGGACCGCGACTCAAAGATCGAAACAACGATCGACGGAAACTGGCGCCAGAAACGCACCAGCTCACTCTATTTCATCCCCTTAGGGGTTGAACTTCCAAAAACACCGAAACACGTATTTTCTTATTTGTAGCCTTGAAGTCAAATACCAATTTTCGTAGATGTAGCCTTAAAAATACTTTCATAGTTCTTCCATAATTATTTATCTCAAAATAAAATGTTCATCCACTATTTCACCTCATAGAGGTTAAATTCCCAAAGATACTGGAACACATATTTCTTTATTTCTGACCTAGAAACCAGATACAAATGTTCGTATGCCTAGCTTCAAAATTACCTTAATAGCTACATGATTCAGAAATCCTTTCATGTCCTGCGTCTCCCCCTTAGAGGTGGAATTTTGAAATATGCAGTATAAGCGGTATAAGATCAACACTCTTTCCAAATCTCAAGGTTTATTTTCCTTGGCGGTCTGGACTGTGTGAGTTTCATAGTAATAGTCCTCCACACACACACACACACACACACACACACACACACACACACACACACACACACACACACACACCACTACCAATGCCACCGCCACCTCCTGGGGAAATTTCTGCAGACGCCCTTGTTCCACTGCAGTCATATTTTGCCGACGACCTACATTTAGCAGCGTGGGAGGGATAGTGTCGTGCAACAGACAGTATACTCAGTAGACAACGAACTGTTCGTTGTGAAATCAGCGACATATTAACCGAGACTGACACAGAAGGTGCTGAAGGTGAAGCACACTAGACTCGTGTCTACCACGGCTTCAAATAGTATCGATTTACTATGAACGGAAGTTCCGAAAAGTGAGCAAATAATTTTACAGTAAATTCAGTACCGATGGTGAGGATATACAACGAAAAACATTTCTATAAAATTTCAGAAATAATGAAATACTCCACTCAAGTCGCTTGACAGAAAACGCAATGGATATGCTTGCACTTAAGACGGAAGGCCCTACGTGCTTACGCAGGCTTACGACAGATCGCAAAATTCGGCAGTAGGCGTAAGCCAACCTCTTGTGCTGCCATCTGTTATTGATGCCAGGCATCAAGGTCTCAGTTGTACGGCCATCCACTGGAGAGTAGTTTGCTTTGTAAGCACTCCGTCTTCAGGCCACGAGTGACCTACTGGGACAGCACCATCCGACCGCCGTGTCATCATCCGTGGAGGATGCGAACAGGAGGGGCGGGGGTCAGCACACTGCTCTCCCGGTCGTTATGTTGGTATTTTTTGACCGGAGCCGCTACTATTGGGTCGAGTAGCTCCTCGATTGGCATCATGAGGCTGAGTGCACCCCGAGAAATGGCAAGAGCGCATGGCGGCCTGGATGATCACCCATCCAAGTGCCTTCAACGCCCGACAACGCACTTAACTTCGGTGATCCCACGTGAACCGATGCAACCTCCGCGGCAAGGCCGTTGCCGCAGATATTTTACAGTAGTTGCTTACGTTTCATAATTATCTAGTTTACGGGGAAAATGTAAAAAAGGCGATTGTCACCGAAGCTACAACTAATCTGAATTTCTGGTTAGTTATCAAGTGGTCTTGTGTGCGAGCCTGAATTTTTCATCCTTTGCGGTGGGAATGATTCAAACCCGTCATGTTCTTCTTATGAAGTGTTCTATTTATTTTGCACACAATGATCGTTTGTAGTTGTCTTGAGTTACTAGGTTGATAAATTATTGTTTGGCGCACGTATCATAACTGAGATTTGCGCTTAATGGCTGAAGGTGAATTAGCGTAATGAGTAGTAGCGAATGTTACAGTAACATGTTTGTAAATTATTTCAGGTAAATTACGTTAGTCGTGTAATATTATCCGTATACCAGTACAGTATATGGGCCAATTACGTTAGTCATGGAATACTATCCGTATAAGACTATGTCACCTTGGTGTCCCGGAATTTGCTTCAATTTTGGAATCCACGAAAGAACTGGAAATTTTCCTTTACACAGCTTTCCATATAATTTCTATTACAGTGATTCAGTCTTGCCTGTCACTCGACTTTTCTGACTGTGAAATAAATTCTATCGCTCAGGTGCTTATTACCTCTTCGCGTTTCCATTTGCCGATATTGCGCATAAACACATATCTCAAAGTTGCTATGGACATTGATGGAGCGACACACTTTTCTATGGCGACACTGCAGTTTATAGATAGAAAAACCGATCAGTTAAAACGACATGGGTATTTTAGTTCTGAATAACCGATGTCTTTCAGTATTTGTTTGCTCTCGATTATAACAAGTATCTTTTCATTTTTTCCTGATAACCACGTAAAAACAGATATATCAATTAGCCACAGATGTCGTAGTAAAATTTTTAGTTTTCAAATAAACCTTTTTAAAAAAAGACGAGTAATTTTTATTCGTAAGATTTCCATAGCACTGAAATACGGCGTTATTACAGAAAAAAATGGGAAAAGTTATGTATGCCACTTTAATAACACTGCTGATAGAAACGAGCAACAAATGGATTGGTCCAACATTGCCGAGACAATACTGTGCCTGTTATACAAGCAGAGCGCGAGACTGGACACAGTTTCTCGCTGTTGTCGAACGTCAGTTGTAACATAGAATGGCACCATCTGGAAGTCTGGAAGTATTTTACGATATGCGGTACGAGTGAAGAACAAAGTTAGATTTGGTCGACTTGCGACATCATACAAGGAAAAAAGTTAAAATTTAACAAATCATTCATAGTTCTGGATAAAAGTAGAAAGTGCCTGATCTGCTGCTGTGTCTACGTAGTATGCCGTTATCTGCTTTTAGCCCTTAAAAACAGAGAAATTAAAAGGAAAAAGAGAGTTCTCCTGCCGCAGTTTTCACTCTTTATCGCTGGACTATACGTAATGCCTGCATAGTGCTGTGATAACCGATTACAATATAATTTTTGAGCAGAGCTTCTAAAAACTATAATCAGTAGGATAATATTGCCAGTTTTCTGTAGTATAGAAGCACTCGCCAGCAGCGAAGATCGGACAAAGTTTTATTTGACTATTTAATTTAAAGAAATTAGAATTATATTAATACCGTCAGTTGCTCGCGAGCGTTGATAAATATCAACGTGGACAAGTGAAAATGTGTGCCGCGACCGGGACTCGAACCCGGGATCTCTTGCTAAAATGACAGACGCTCTATCCATCTGAGGCACAGAGGACACAGTGTATGGTTCGACTGCAGGGACTATCTCGCGCACGCCTCCTGCGAGACTCACATTCTCACCTTGAATGTCCATACACTACAGTCGTAGAGTCCCACTCCAACACACTCATTCCTCGTGGAAGACATGTCCATATCAATATAAGTATATGGTTCTGGCAATACCAGCCATGACCTTCTTCTGTGAAGATGCACACGTATTCCCCGAACTGGACTTGGTAAGAATGTGTTCCACGAGTAATGAGTGTGTCGGTGTGGGACACTACGAATGTAGTGTGTGGACATGCAAGGTGAGAATGTGAGTCTCGCGGGAGGCGTGCGCGAGATAGTACCTGCAGTCACACTATCGTCTGTGCCCTCGGTGGCTCAGATGGGCAGAGCACCTGCCATGTAAGCAGGAGATCCCGCGTTCGAGTCCCAGACGTGCACACATTGTCACCTGTCGCCGTTGATATATATCGACACACGTGAGCAGCTGACGGTATTAATATAATTCTAATTTCGTTCTGAACGGCTGCAGGTCATCATAAGGGTATTTAATTTGACATTTTGATTCCATTTATCAAGAAACTGAGAAAGTAAAAATTGTTTAATCTTTGTTTGATTTCTACGTTTACTAGAGAAAATAATGTAAATAAAAGACTGAAAATCGGTTATTACAAGAACTGGTATTGTGACGGGCTTTAACAATTAGCTTAAAGAAGGGTTGGGAAACTGATAAGAGCCGAAAACCAGTTATTTCAGCGATAACCAACATTCCCACTGGTGTTCTGAGTGGTAAGATTGACGCACAAGGACAACAAGAACAGTTTCTCAGAAAGGTTACTGGAGCTCTGATGTTCTCAAAATGAACGGGCCAGCCATTGGCGTCTGCGAGGGTGAAGGGGAGGGGGAGGGGAGGAGGTCGGGAGGGGAGGATAGGCAAAAGGGCACTTTCACCCATCGCCCCCAACCCTCCCTGGAATCTGGAGTAAAGAGTTTTTATTCGTTACAGTATACTCATACTCTTCCAGATAAGAATTCTCCACAATACTGCTAAACCTTAGCTTTGACCAGTTGTAGCGCTTATAGAGTTAGGGTCTTGTAGCTTGATGCACCTCGTAACTGACCAGCTGATTTGTACACAGAGTGCCAGTTTCAGAATCATGCACTCCAGACCCGACCCGCCTTCCCCCCTCCCCACCACTGGAAATATTTCTGCAGACTCCAGTCTGCCACTGTGCATATATTTTGATAACATCCTGGTTTTAATAGCATCGAAGGAACAGCATTGTGCAGTAAAAGGGTAGACCTAGCACAGAACACACCATTCACAATGAAACGCATCACTTAGTAGATGGTGAAGTACTCTGAAGCTAGCCAGATAGAAACAAAACCTCCTGGCACTGCATCTAACCCAAATTCTAATCTTACACTAATCTCTTGTATGTACCTACCACGCCCTCAAAGAGCCAACGATTTACTATTATCAGAAATTCCGAAAAATGAGGAAGAAATTGACCCACACTTTTTTGCGTTGTTTATTATTTCGATTACACCATAAAGGGAATGGACTTGTAGCCACAGGTTACACAAGCGATAGATGGTTTAAAATACATAAAAAGAGATGACAATAAGAAACGCTTTTTAAAAACACAATGATGCACGGCTTTTACGATTTTTACAGGAAAAAAATGGATGACAAAATAAAGGTTTTTCAAAAATACGCTGGTAGACAATATTGGGGATTTTTTATCTTTATAGATGACTAGCGGAAAAGCTTGGTGTTGACCAGGCATTTATTTAGAGCTGTGCGTCCACGTCCGTACTATGCAGCGTCTGGCCTTGTCCTGAGTTTTTATGACGTATCTCCCGAAACATGTGTCGTACAATGATATAATTTTGTAGGTACATTCAGCGTCATATGCGGATACTGTCTGCAAAATTTATTGCGAGTATAATAGTAAAGAAGTAACAAATTTAAATGTCACGAATGCTGTGATGCCCACACACTTGGGTGTAACTAATGTACACGGGATGCTTGGCACGATCATTATGGCCACCATTACCTGTGGTCGTAATTGGACCAGCTGTGTCGACGTAGTGAAAATATAAATGTGCATAACATGGTAAACGTCCATTCTTCCCAGCCATCAGACCTGAACTACGATCAAAAATATCATAAAAAGTGGTAGGGGCAATGGCCTTGCCGCAGTGGATACACCGGTTCCCGTCAGATCACTGAAGTTTAGCACTTTCGGGCGTGGTCGGCACTTGGATGGGTGACCATCCGGCCCCCTATGCGCTGTTTCCATTTTTCGGGTTGCACTCAGCCTTGCCATGCCAATTGAAGAACTACTCGACCGAATAGTAGCGGCTCCAGTCAAAGGAAACTACCACAACGAGTGGGAGAGCCAGCTCCTCCTCCACCCTCAGTGAGAACGACGTGGCGGTCGGATGGTCCTGATTAGCCACTTGTGACCTGAACACGGAGTGCTTTTTTAAAGTAGTACTCCCTACATAAAACTGACAGTCTAGGCTCAGGGACTGTCCACGGTAAATGCTGCAATGGACCTACGAATACTATTAAAATAACGGTTTGAGTTCTCTTTAATTGTCCAATCATCTGAAGTGAGTCCTTATTGCAGTACGCTGAAAAATAGATTTTATGTTAATGGCGGATAAATTTTATGTGAATGGCGGCAAATTAACTTTACCCTAATGACACACAAGGTCAATGCCGTACTATCACGTAAAGTATTCTCAGATCGAAATGTTTTGCATTACAAAATCTCCAATGTAGATTCATAATACCGCAATTATAATTCTCAAAATAATTTGGAGCTACGTTCAATGTTTATTTAAATGCATCTTTCAAAACAATAACAGAATTCTCATTAGATCATCATTATCAATGGCTAGAGTATTCCTATTATTTCGTCTACCAAAAACCGCGTCTCACTATGGCTTCTTCAGTACGCTGTTTTGTTTTCCACTGTTGACAATAGAAACGATCTGGCAGATGTGACATTGTAGATGCGCAGTATGCGTGTCTTAATGCAAATAAACCGTCTGGAACATTTACCCTTGAACGTCCCTAGAATGGGATTTCATGGAACGTTATTACTTTCCTGTGTCCATTTCCATCACAAAAGCTGATCGCCACGACTGGGGAAGGGGAGGAGGGGGTGGGCTGAAAGTTGGCAGCAGTGGCAGAAAAACCGAAGAAAACCTCACGTTTTCGTCATTTGTTTTCATAATGAAGTAGTGCCAATTCATCACATCGCACGCTTTTCTCTCGGAAACGGTAAAATTCATCGTCTGGATATCAATGTCGCCTGCTGAGGTATGCAGTCGCACCACTCTGTACGAAATAGGTTCTAAGCTGATGCAGTCGACAAGTAACATCGAAATATATCGTCACCTAGAAATACATCGACACCTCGAAATAAATCCACACCTCGAAATAAATCGCCACCTCGAAATAAATCGCCACCTCGAAATAAATCGCAACCTCGAAAAATCGCAACCTCGAAATAAATCGACACCGTGAAATAAATCGAAACCTCGAAATAAATCGACACCTCCAAAAAACCGCTACACCGAAATGAGTCGATATCCCGAAGTATATCGACATCTAGACGCATTTCGGCTTACCATATAGACCGAAATCTCGATGCTAGTCGACATATCGAGATAAATTGAGGTACAGAAATATATCGATATCTCGAAATATATTGGTACCACGTAATATAAAGATATCTCTCAAAATAGCGATATCTAGAAATTTATGGATTACTAGAGATATGGAGGTACCTTGAATTATATCGATATCTCGATAAGAATCGATATCTGTAGTACACCAATACATGGAAATATATCGATACCTGGAAATATATAGACAACCTTAATTGTGTCAGTATATCAAAATAAATCGATATCTCGATATAACGGATACTCTAAATCAATCGATATCTCGAAATAAATAGACTCCTCAATATAGATAGATATCTCGAAATAAATCGATATCATGATTTAATGTGCGCATCTACATAAGTCGATATATCGAATTGAATCGATAATGGGAAAAGTATGGACGTCTCAAAATAAATCTGTACCCCTAAGAAAACGATTATCGAAATAAATAGATATAACGAAATATATCGCTATCTTGATAAATACTATTATCTAGTGGTCGGATAAATGTTTCAAGATGACATGACATAACAGTATAGTCTACATACATGAAAATACTTTGGATTTTCAATATATCGATAGATTTCTAGACCTCGGGAAAAAAAATCTTTGATCCGACCTCGGGGCAAAAACGCAGACCTCGGGAAAAAACGTCGACCTTGGGAAAAACGACGACCTCGGGGGAAAACGCCGACCTTAGGGCAAAAACGCCGACCTCGGGGAAAAACGCCGCCCTCGGGGCAAAAACGCCGATCTCGGGGAAAAACGCCGACCTCGGGGGAAAACGCCGACCTCGGGGAAAAACGCCGACCTTGGGAAAAACGACGACATCGTGGAAAAATGCCGACCTTGGGGAAAAACGACGACATCGTGGAAAAACGCCGACATCGGGGAAAAACGCCGCTGTTGGGAATAAACGCCGACCTCGGGGAAAAACGCCCACCTCGGGGAAAAACGCCGACCTCGGGGAAAAACGCCGACCTTGGGAAAAACGACGACATCGTGGAAAAACGCCGACCTTGGGGAAAAACGACGACATCGTGGAAAAACGCCGACATCGGGGAAAAATGCCGCTGTTGGGAAAAAACGCCGACCTCGGGGAAAAACGCCCACCTCGGGGAAAAACGCCGACCTCGGGGAAAAACGCCGACCTTGGGAAAAACGACGACCTCGGGAAAAACGACGACCTTCGGAAAACTGCTGACCTCAGGAAAAATCCAGTTCCATTAATTTACATAGACAATAATGTTAGTTACCATTAGGTTCTCAAAATGCAATCAAATTCCTGGTATTTATCACCTCACACAAAAAGTGGTCATGACAGAAAAGTCTCGTTCTTTAGAAAGTTTAGAATGAGATGTTCTAAATAATGCAGATAATCCATTTACAATAATCTACAAGCACTGCACAATGAGAAGAGACTGTCAACCAGAGCACTTTGAAATAGTGCACAGCCAGGAAGACAGAGGTTGCATTGCTGTTTATAATCCTCTGGTGCTTGAGATTCAGAATCCAGGATTGCCTCGAATGAGAACAGCACGAATGAATGTCCTGCACCAGTATAGAACTTACTCTGGAACTCCACAGAAAATCACAAGGCACAATTATATCACATCATTTTCAGCAAACTACAGAAGCCTGTAGTGGACATAACAACGTCGTCACCTCCTTCACTAGTGAAAGATCTTAGTAGCTATTGAGTCAAGAGTAGGTGGCCAATTAATAATTTGTTGTTCAAAGCTAACTTCAGTGTATATGGGAATACTCAGTGGACATCTTTAACCATCATATTTTACTGTCAACTTCCCAGACTATAAGTATAAGCAGAGCTTGGTCTTTACCAATCCGAGATTGTTTAGAATAGGTATCAATGGAATCAGATCCACTGGGCATTTAGAGCAACCTGCTTTAAACAATATGAGCAGGCAATAGACACAGACACAGAATTTGAAATTTCTCTGTGAAGCGGTTACCTTCATCGTCTTCAAACTTACTTTGTGTGCTGCGGTATGCGGAGGCACTAATAGCAACACAGTAAAACACAGAAGAAACTTATAAGTTGATGTAATCAGCCAGTAAGAAGCAGTAAAATTCAAGTTTTAGTAATCGATTATTGACTTATTATCCGGCTTTGGTGCCTCAGACATGTCCGACGACCTTAAGATTTGGCATGAAACGAAGTCTGGAAGACACGTTACACGATAGAATTGGAAAAGTGTTCATGTGTTGTAAAAACCTAAGAAATCGTCCCGTTTTCGTCAATTGCCGTCGAATCGACGTAATGATATATCGTCACATTGGATGCTTTTCTCTATAAAACAGTTACATTTATCGTCTGGAAACTTATGTCCCTGGCTGCGGCATGCGGAGGCACTAATAGCAACTCCATAGAACACAGAAGAAGCTTCTAAGTTATTGGTTCAAATGGCTATGAGCACTATGGGACTTAACATCTGTTTTCATCAGTCCCCTAGAGCGTAGAACTCCTTAAACCTAACTAACCTAAGGACATTAAACACATCCATGCCCGAGCAGGATTCGAACCTCCGAGCGTAGCAGTCCCGCGGTTCCGGACTGAGCGCCTGAACTTCTTGACCACCGCGGCCGGCTCTAAGTTGATGTAATCGGCCAGTAAGAAGCAGTACAATTCAAGTTTTAGCTATCGATTATTGACTTATTAGCCGCCTATGGCGCCAGGGATATGACTGACGACGTTACGATTTTGCATGAAACGAGGTCTGGGAGCCACGTTACACGAGAATGTGTGAAAACTGATCATATGTAGTAAAAACTTAAGAAATCCTCCCGTTTTCGGCATCTACTATCGAATCGACGAAATACCAGATCGCCACAATGGCCGCTCTTCTCTCTGAAACGGTTACATTTATCGTGGGCAAAGCTATGTCGTGTGCTGCGATATGCGGAGACACTAAAAGCACCATAGTAGAACACAGAAGAAGCTTCTAAGTTGATGTAATAGCCAGTAAGAAGCAGTACAATTTAAGTTTATTTATCGATTTTTGACTTTTTAGCCTTCTTTGGTGCCTTGGATATCAGCTAGGTCCTTACCATTTTGCATGCAGGGACGACTAGCAGCCACGTTGCACGGGAGAATGTGAAAAGTGATCATATGTAGTAAAAACCTAAGAAGTCCGCCAGGTTTCGTCATTTGCTATCGAATCGACTTTATGTCAGTTCGTCACATTGGCCGCTCTACACTTTGAAACGGTTACATTTATCGTGTGGAAGGCTATGTCGCGTGCTGCGATATGCGGAGACACTAATAGCACCATAGTAGAACACAGAAGAAGCTATTAAGTAGATGTAATAGCCTGTATGCAGCAGTAAAATTCAAGTATAGTTATAGATTTTTTTACTTTTTAGCCTTCTCTGGAGCCTTGGACATGAGCTAGGACATTAAGATTTTGCATGCAGGGAGGTCTAGCAGCCACGTTGCAGGGGACAATGAGAAAAGAGTTCATATGTAGTAAAAACCTAACAAATCCGACCGTTTTCGTCATTTGCGAACGAATCGATTTAATGTCAGATGGTCACATTGGCCGCTCTTCTCTCTGAAACGGTTACATTTATCGAGTGCAAAGCTATGTCGCGTACTGCGATATGCGGAGACACTAAAAGCACCATAGTAGAACACAGAAGAAGCTTCTAAGTTGATGTAATATCCAGTAAGAAGCAGTACAATTCAAGTTATCGATTTTGACTCTTTAGTCGGCTTTGGGGCTTGGACATGAACTACGAACTTAAGATTTTGCATGCAGGGAGGACTAGCAGCCACGTCGCACGGGAGTATTTGAAACCTATTTATATGTAGAAAAAACCTAAGAAATCCGCCCGTTTTCGTCATATGCTATCGAATCGATTTAATGACAGAACGTCACATTGGCAGCTCTACTCTCTGAAACGGTTACATTTATCATGTGGAAGGCTATGTCGCTTGCTGCGATATGCGGAGACACTAAAAACACCATAGTGGAACACAGAAGAAGCTACTAAGTTGATGTAATAGCCAGTAAGAAGCAGGACAATTCAAGATTAGTTATCGATTTTTTACTTTTTAGCCTTCTTTGGAGCCTTGGACATGAGCTAGGACCTTAAGATTTTGCATGCAGGGTCTAGCAGCCACGTTGCAGGGGACAATGAGAAAAGTGTTCATATGTAGTACAAACCTAACAAATCCGCCCCTTTTCGTCATTTGTTATCGAATCGACTTAATGTCAAATGGTCACATTGGCCGCTCTTCTCTCTGAAACGGTTACATTTATCGTGTGCAAAGCTATGTCGTGTACTGCGGAATGCGGAGACAATAAAAGCACCATAGTAGAACACAGAAGAAACTTCTAAGTTGATGTACTAGCCAGTAAGAAGCAGTGCAATTCAAGTTATCGATTTTGTACTTTTTAGCCGGCTTTGGGGCACTGGACATGAGCTAGGAACTTAAGATTTTGCATGCAGGGAGGACTAGCAGCCACGTTGCACGGTAGTATGTGAAAAATATTCATATGTAGCAAAAACATAAGAAATCGGCCCGTTTTCGTCATTTGCTATCGAATCGAGTTTATGTCAGATCGTCGCATTGGCTGCTCTACACTCTGAAACGGTTACATTTATCGTGTGCAACGCTATGTCGCGTGCTGCGATATGCGGAGACACAAAAAGCACCATAGTAGAATACAGAAGAAGATTCTACGTTGATGTAACAGCCAGTAAGGAGCAGTACAATTCAAATTTATTTATCGATTTTTGACTTTACGCGTAACATAACTTGTAGGAACATGAAAAGTATTGACCTTGACGCTCTAACAGCCGATTGCTCAGAAATCTCATGGCATCAAATAATCAGAGAACCTTCAATCGACGGCAAAATTAATGAACTTGGTAATAAACTCTTTGCCCTCTATGACAAACATGCACCTGCGCACACAGTCCGTGTAAGAAAATCTCCTGCTCCATGGCTGACAGCTGAATTACGTCAAAGGATCACTAATAATGATGCTGCCCACAGGCGTTTCAAGGCAGATCCGAAAACCGAGCGTTTCGAAGAATATAGAAAGCTACGGAACAGAGTGAAACAATGCATTCGCAATGCCAAAATCAGGCACGCTCGCTCCCTTGTATGCAGCGATCTGAAACCCACGACTCTATGGAAGAATCTCCGTAGCTTGGGGGTCGGAAAGGCAAAATCGGAAACTACTTTTCATGTGTCAGCTAACGAATTAAATGAATTCTTCTCTGCACCTCTGATTACCAGCACGGCTGATAATTACCGCCCACAAGAATCCCCAAACAGGATAACTAACAACGATACCTTCCATCTAAAACATGTAACAACAAATACGGCAAGAATAGCAATAATGAGAATCTCTTCTGATGCAATAGGCAACGACATTATCGGTATAACCATGATTAAGAATGTTGCCGATATCTTAGTACCTGTCTTAACTGACATATTTAATTTTTCCCTCGTGAACGGAATATACCCCACTGCATGGAAAAGAAGCATAATTCGACCCATCCCTAAGATCGAAAACCCGCAACTGCCTAGTGATTACCGACCAATTAGCATACAGCCAGCTGTTTCCAAAGCACTTGAATATATTGTTCATGACCAAATCACTGAACACTTGCATGAATTCAGTCTATATGACAAATTTCAATCTGGTTTCCGTAAACATCACAGCACAAACACTGCTCTAATTAAAGTAACTGATGACCTGAAATATGCCATCGACAATCGAAAGGCAACAATATTGACGCTACTGGACTTCAGCAAAGCTTTTGACACTGTTAACTTTGACATATTACTCAGAAAAATGCAACAGCTTAATTTCTCTGATAGTGCAATGAGATGGTTTGAAAGCTACTTAAAAGACAGACAGCAATGTGTTTTCTGCGCAAATGAAAAATCTTCCTCGAAACATGTTTCTTCGGGAGTGCCACAAGGATCAGTCTTAGGACCACTGTTGTTTTCGTCGGTTTTGTCCTCCTGTAAACATATGCCGACGACCTCCAGCTCTACCTAAGCGTCAGACCTGAAGACGTAAACACTGCAATCGCTCTGATGAATGATGATCTGTCTTCAGTAGTGACATGGGCGAAAAACCAGGGGCTTAAATTAAACGCAAAAAAGACGCAAGTAATCTTAATAGCCCATCAGAAAGTAATAAGTTCAGATTTCCGCGAACGGCTACCTCCTATTCTGCTCGAAGGTACTCCAATACCATATCAGAAAACAGTGAAAAACTTGGGTGTAACTTTGGACGAGCATCTCAACTGGGCGGAGAATACAGTCGCAGTGTGCCGAAAGACGTCTGCTTCTCTCTATGCTCTCAAAAAGTTTCGGAACATATTCCCACAGAACTTGAAACGCCAGCTCGTGCAAGCACTCGTTCTACCGAACCTCCACTATTGTGATGTGATTCAACAAGGCATGAGTAGTGAAAACAAAAGACGGCTAGAGCTAACCATGAATGCCTGTGTGCGTTACACCTGCAACATTCGCCGATGTGATCATGTTAGTGCTTCATACTCCGAGCTAGGGTGGCTGCGGCCGGACAAACTGCGTGACTACCACACTATATGTCTACTTCACCGACTCCTCGTCGCGAAAGCACCCCAGTACCTAGCTTCAGAGATTAAAAACGTGTAATGCCATCATAATCGAAACACGAGGTCGCTCTTATCTGGTATCCTAGCTGTGCCCACTCACAAAACAAAAACTTTTGCAAACTCCTTCTCAGTTGCCGCTGTTCGCCTCTGGAACAAACTGCCCCTCACCTTGAGGAAAATTCAATCTCCTGTTGCTTTTAAGAAGAAGTTGAAGCATTTCCTACTATCATCCGCATGAAAATTCTCCACAAAATTAATGTGCAAGGCCAATCCTCTCATATGTCAAATAGCAAAGCTAGCGTCTCCTATCTTGCTTCTGAGATGCCTTCCTCTTCATCTATCTCTATTAGCCACGCAGTCTTCTTTTCCTTTATATTTTCCTTAATTATGTTTCATCATGTCCCTCTATTCCTCTCCTCCATTCACCATGTGTTCCCCCCACACTCCCTGCTGCCAGCACTCCTATCTGAAATCTTTCTCTTCAATAATGTATTTTTCGAGGTGTACCTTTCTAATTGTTTATCTCACTTTTTGTATTAGATGTAGTTTAACATGCCTACTACAACATATGACTGTAAAATAAGTAGAATGCCTGGTTAGATGTAAGAGAGGGACTGATGGCCCTAATCTTGTCAGGTTAAATAAAAAAATAAATAAATAAATAAATAAATTTGCTATCGAATCGACTTAAAGTCAGATCGTCACATTGGCCGCTCTTCGCTCTGAAACGGTTACATTTATCTTGTGCAACGCTATGTCGCGAGCTGCGAAATGCGGAGACACTAAAAGAACCATAGTAGAACAGAGAAGAAGCTTCTAAGTTGAAGTAATAGCCAGTATAAAGCAGTACAATTAAAGTTTAGTTTTCGATTTTTGGCTTTTTAGCCGGCTTTGGCGCCTTGCAAATGAGGCAGGACCTTAAGATTTTGCATGAAGGGAGGACAAGCACCAACGTTGCACGAAAGAATGTGAAAAGTGTTCATATGTAGTAAAAACCTAAGAAATCCGCCCGTTTTCGTCATTTGCTATCGAATCAACTTAATGTCATATAGTCACATTGGCCGCTCTTCTCTGTGAAACGGTTACATTTATCGCGTGCAAAGCTATGTCGCGCGCTGCGATATACGGAGACACTAAAAGCACCATAGTAGAACACAGAAGAAGCTTCTAAGTTGATGTAATGGCCAGTAAGAAGCAGTACAAATAAAATTTAGTTATCGATTTTTGACTTTTTAGCCGGCTTCGGTGCCTTGGACATGAGCTAGGACCTTACAATTTTGCATGAAGGGAGGACTAGCAGAAACGTTGCACAGCAGAATGTGAAAATTGTTCATATGTAGTAAAAACCTGAGAAATCTGCCCGTTTTCGTCATTTGCTATCGAATCGACTTAATGTCAGATCGTCAAATTGGCAGCTTTTCTCTCTGAAACAGTTACATTTATCGTGTGCAAATCTTTGTCGCGTGCTGTGATATGCGGAGACACTAAAAGCACCTTAGTAGAGCACAGAAGAAGCTTCGAAATTGATGTAATTGCCTGTAAGAAGCAGTACAATTAAAGTTTAGTTATCGATTTTTGCCTTTTTAGGGGGCTTTGGTGACTTTGACATGAGCTAGGACCTTAAGATTTTGCATGAAGGGAGGACTAGCTAACACCTTGCATGGGAGAATGTGGAGAGTGTTCATATGTAGTAAAAACCAAAGAAATCCGACCGTTTTCGTCATTTGCTTTCGAATCGAGTTAATGTCTGATCGTCACATTGGCCGCTCTTCTCTCTGAAACGGTTACATTTACCGTGTGCAAAGCTATGTCGCGTGCTTCCGAAAGCGGAGACACTAAATGCACCATAGTAGAACACAGAAGAGGCTTCTAAGTTGATGTAATAGCCAGTAAGAAGCAGTACCATTCAAGTTTACTTACCGATTTTTGACTTTTTAGCCGGCTTTGGTGCGTTGGACTTGAGCAAGGGCCTTAAGATTTTGCATGAAGGGAGGACTAGCAGCCACGTTGCATGGGAGAATCTGAAAAGATTTCATATGTAGTAAAAATCTAAGAAATCAGCCCGTTATCGTCATTTGCTATCGAGTCGACTTAATGTCAGATCGTCACATTGGCCGCAATTCTCTCCGAAACGGTTACATTTAACGTGTGCAAAGCTATGTCTCTTGCTGCGAAATGCGGAGACACTAAAAGCACCATAATAGAACACAGAAGAATCTTCTAAGTTAATGTAATAGACAGTAAGAAGCAGTACAATTCAAGTTTTAGTTACAGGTTATAGAATATTTAGCCGGGTTCGGTGCCTTGGACATGAGCTAGTACCTTAAGATTTTGCATAAAGGGAGGACTAGCAACCCCGTTGCACGGGAGTATTTCATAAGTGTGCATATGTAGTAATAACCTAAGAAATCAGCCCGTTTTCGTCATTTGCTATCTATTCGGCTTCATGTTAGATGGTCACATTGGCCCCTCTTCTCTCTGAAACGGTCGCGTGCTGCGGAATGCGGAGACACTAAAAGCACTATAGTAGAACACAGAAGAAGCTTCTAAGTCGATGTAATAGCCAGTAAGAAGCAGTACAATTCAAGTTTAGTTATCGATTTTTGGCTTTTTAGCCGGCTTTGGCGCCTTGGACATGAGCTAGGACGTTACGATTTTGCATGAAGTTAAGAATTACAGCCACGTTGCACGGGACAATGTGAAAAATGTTCATATGTTGTAAAAACCTAAGACATCCGCCCGTTTTCGTCATTTGCTATCGATTCTACTTAATGTAATATCGTCACATTAGCCGCACTTCTCCCTGAAACGGTTACATTTATCGTGTGCAAAGCTATGTCGCGTGCTGCGGAATGCGGAGACACCAAAAGCCCCGTAGTAGAACACAGAAGAAGCTTCTAAGTTGATGTAATAGCGAGTAAGGAGCAGTATTATTTAAGTTTTAGTGATCGATTTTTAAATTTTTAGCCGTCTTTGGTGCCTTGGACATGACCTAGGACCTTACGATTTTGCAAGAATGGAAGACTAGCAGCCACGTTGCACAGGAGAATGTGAAAAGTGTTCATATGTAATACAAACCACAGATATCCAACCGTTTTCGTCATTTGCTATCGAATCGACTTAATGTCAGATCGTCCCATTGGCCGCTCTTCTCTCTGAAACGGATACATTTATCGTGTGCAAAACTATGTGGCGTGCTGCGATATGTAGAGACACTAAAAGCCCCATAGTAGTACACAGAATAAGCTTCTAAGTTGATGTAATAGCCAGTAAATAGCAGTACAATTTAAGTTTTAGTGATCGATTTTTTAATTTTTAGCCAGCTTTGGTGCCTTGGACATGAGCTAGAACCTTACGATTTTGCATGAAGGGAGCACTAGCAGCCACGTGGCACGGGAGAATGTGAAAAGTGTTCATATGTAGTAAAAACCTAAGAAATCCGCACGTTTTCGTCATTTGCTATCGAATCGACTTAATGTCAGATCGTCACATTGGCCGCTCTTCACTCTGAAACGGATACATTTATCGTGTGCAAAGCTATGTTGCGAGCTGCGATATGCGGAGACACTAAAAGCACCATAGTAGAACACAGAAGTAGCTTCTAAGTTGATGTAATAACCAGTAAGAAGCAGTACCATTCAAGTTTTAGTTATCGATTTTTGACTTTTTAGCCGGCTTTGGTGCCTTGGACATGAGCTACGACTTTAAGATTTTGCATGAAGGGAGGACTAGCCGCCACGTTGCACGGGAGAATGTGAAAAGTGTTCATATGTAGTAAAAACCTAAGAAATCCACCCGTTTTCGTCATTTGCTATCGATTCGACTTTATATCAGATCGTCAAATTGACCGCTCTTGTCTCTGAAACGGTTACATTAATCGTGTGCAAAGCTATGGTGTGTGCTGCAATATGCAGAGACACAAAAAGCACCATAGTAGAACACAGTAAAGCTTCTAAGTTGATGTAATAGCCAGTAAGTCGCAGTAGAACTCAAATTTAGATATCGATTTTTGAATTTTTAGGCGGCTTTGGTGCCTTCGACATGAGGTAGGACCTTAAGAATTTGTATGAAGGGAGGACTAGCAGCCACGTTGCTCGGGAGAAGGTGAAATGTGTTCAAATGTAGTAAAAACATAAGAAATCCGCCCGTTTTCGTCAGTTGGTATCGAATCGACTTAATGTCAGATCGTCACATTGGATTCTCTTCTCTCTGAAACGGTTACATTTATCGTGTGCAAAGCTATGTCGCGTGCTGCGATATGCGGAAACACTACAAGCACCATAGTAGAACAAAGAAGAAGCTTCTAAGTTGAAGTAATAGCCAGTAAGAAGCGGTAAAATAATACACTCCTGGAAATTGAAATAAGAACACCGTGAATTCATTGTCCCAGGAAGGGGAAACTTTATTGACACATTACTGGGGGTCAGGTACATCACATGATCACACTGACAGAACCACAGGCACATAGACACAGGCAACAGATCATGCACAATGTCGGCACTAGTACATTGTATATCCACCTTTCGCAGCAATGCAGGCTGCTATTCTCCCATGGAGCCGATCGTAGAGATGCTGGATGTAGTCCTGTGGAACGGCTTGCCATGCCATTTCCACCTGGCGCCTCAGTTGGACCAGCGTTCGTGCTGGACGTGCAGACCGCGTGAGACGACGCTTCATCCAGTCTCAAACATGCTCAATGGGGGACAGATCCGGAGATCTTGCTGGCCAGGGTAGTTGACTTACACCTTCTAGAGCACGTAGGGTGGTACGGGATTCATGCGGACGTGCATTGTCCTGTTGGAACAGCTAGTTCCCTTGCCGGTCTAGGAGTGGTAGAACGATGGGTTCGATGACGGTTTGGATGTAGCGTGCACTATTCAGTGTCCCCTCGACGATCACAGAGGTGTACGGCCAGTGTAGGAGATCGCTCCCCACACCATGTTGCCGGGTGTTGGCCCTGTGTGCCTCGGTCATATGCAGTCCTGATTGTGGCGCTCACCTGCACGGCGCCAAACACGTATACGACCATCATTGGCACCAAGGCAGAAGCGACTCTCATCGCTGAAGACGACACGTCTCCATTCGTCCCTCTATTCACGCCTGTCGCGACACCACTGGAAGCGGGCTGCACGATGTTGGGGCGTGAGCGGAAGACGGCCTAACGGTGTGCGGGACCGTAGCCCAGCTTCATGGAGACGGTTGCGAATGGTGCTCGCCGATACCCCAGGAGCAACAGTGTCCCTAATTTGCTGGGAAGTGGCGGTGCGGTCCCCTACGGCACTGCGTAGGATCCTACGGTCTTGGCGTGCATCCGTGCGTCGCTGCGGTCCGGTCCCAGGTCAACGGGCACGTGCACCTTCCGCCGACCACTGGCGACAACATCGATGTACTGTGGAGACCTCACGCCCCACGTGTTGAGCAATTCGGCGGTACGGCCACCCGGCCTCCCTCATGCCCACTATACGCCCTCGCTCAAAGTCCGTCAATTGCACATACGGTTCACGTCCACGCTGTCGCGGCATGCTACCAGTGTTAAAGACTGCGATGGAGCTCCGTATGCCACGGCAAACTGGCTGACACTGACGGCGGCGGTGCACAAATGCTGCGCAGCTAGCGCCATTCGACGGCCAACACCGCAATTCCTGGTGTGTCCGCTGTGCCGTGCGTGTGATCATTGCTTGTACAGCCGTCTCGCAATGTCAGGAGCACGTATGGTGGGTCTGACACACCGGTGTCAATGTGTTCTTTTTTCCATTTCCAGGAATGTAGTTTTAGCTATCGATTATTAACTTTTTAGCCGGCTTTGGTGACTTGGGCATGAGCTAGGACCTTAAGAATTTGTATAAAAGGAGGACTAGCAGCCACGTTGCACGTGAGAATGTGAAAAGTGTTCATATGTAGAAAAAACTTAAGAAATCCCCCCGTCTTCTTCATTTGCTGTCGATTTGTCTTAATGTCAGATCGTCACATTGGCCGCTCTTTTCTCTGAAACGGTTACATTTATCGTGTGCAAAGCTATGTTGCGTGCTGCGATATGCGGAGACACTAAGAGCACCATAGCAGAACACAGAAGAAGCTTCTAAGTTGATGTAACAGCGAGTAAGAAGCAGTACAATTCAAGTTTAGTTATCGATTTTTGACTTTTTAGCCGGCTTTGGTGTCTTGGCCATGAGTTACGACCTTACGATTTTGCATGAAGGGAGGACTAGCAGCCACGTTGCACGGGAGAATGTGAAAAGTGTTCATATGTAGTAAAAACCTAAGAAATCCGCTCGTTTTCGTCTTTTGCTATCGTATCGACGTAATGTCAGATCGTCACATTGGATGCTCTTCTCTCTGAAATGGTTACATTTATCGTGTGCAAAGCTATGTCGCGTGCTGCGATATGCGGAGACACTACAAGCACCATAGTAGAACAGAGAAGAAGCTTCCAAGTTGACGTAATAGCCAGTAAGAAGCCGTAAAATAATAGTTTTAGCTATCGATTATTAACTGTTTAGTCGGCTTTGGTGCCTTGGACATGAGCTAGGAACTTAAGATTTTGCATGAAGGGAGGACTATTAGCTACGTTACACGGGAGAATGTGAAAAGTGTACATATGTAGTAAAAACATAGAAATCCGCCCGTTTTCGTCATTTACTATCTAATCGACTTAATGTCAGATCGTCACATTGGACGCTCTTCTCTCTGAAACGGTTACATTTATCGTGTGCAATACTATGTCGCATGCTGCGGAATTCGGAGACACTAAAAGCACCATAGTAGAACAGAGAAGATGCTTCTAAGTTGACGTAATAGCCAGTAAGAAGACGTAAAATAAAAGTTTTAGCTATCGATTATTGACTTTTTAGCTGGCTTTGGTGCCTTGGACATGAGCTAGGATCTTAAGATTTTGCATGATGCGAGGACTAGCAGCCACGTTGCACGGGAGAATGTGAAAAGAGTTCATATGTAGTAAAAACCTGAAAAATTCGTCCGTTTTCGTCATTTGCTATCGAATCGACTTAATGTCAGCCGTTACATTGGCCGCTCTTCTCTCTGAAACGGTTACATTTATCGTGTTCAAAGCTATGTCGCGTGCTGAGGAATGCGGAGACACCAAAAGCCCCATAGTAGAACACAGAAGACCCTTCTAAGTTGGTGTAATAGCCAGTAAGGAGGAGTACAATTGAAGCTTTAGTGATAGATTTTTAAATTTTTAGGCGGCTTTGGTGCCTTGTGCATCAGCTAGGACCTTACGATTTTGCATGAAGGGAAGATTAGCAGCCACGTTGCACGAAAGTATGTGCAAAGTGTTCATATGTAGTAAAAACCTAAGAAATCCGGCCGTTTTCGTCGTTTGCTATCGATTCGACTTTATATCAGATCGTCACATTGGCCGCTCTTCTCTCTGAAACGGTTACTTTTATCGTGTGCAAAGCTATATTGAGTGCTGCAAAATTCGGAGACACTAAAAGCACCATAGTAGAACACAGAAGGAGCTTCTAAGTTGACGTAATAACCAGTAAGAAGCAGTATAATTCAAGTTTTAGTTATCAATCTTTGACTTTTTATCCGGCTTTGGTGCCTTGGACATGAGCTAGGAGCTTAAGATTTTGCATGAAGGAAGGACTAGCAGCCACGTTGCACGGGAGAATGTGAAAAGTGATCGAATATAGTAAAAACCTAAGAAATCCGCTCGTTTTCGTCATTTGATATCGAATCGACTTAATGTCAGGTCGTCACATTGGACGCTCTTCTCAATGAACCGGTTATATTTATCGTGTGCAAAACTATGTGGCGTGCTGCGGAATGCGCAGACACTAAACGTACCATAGTAGAACACAGAAGTAGTTTCTAAGTTGATGTAAAAAACTCTAAGAGGCATAACAATTCAAGTTTTAGTTATCGATTTTTGACTTTTTAGACGGCTTTGGTGCCTTGACTGAGCTAGGACCTTAAGAATTTGCATGAATAGTGGACTAGCAGCCACGATGCACGGGAGAATGTGAAAAGTGTTCATATGTTGTAAAAAACTAAGACATCCGCCCGTTTTCGTCATTTGCTATCGAACCGACTTAATGTCAGATCGTCACATTGGCCGCTCTTCTCTCTGAAACGGTTACATTTATCGTGTGCAAAGCTATGTCGCGTGCTGCGGAATGCGGAGACATTACAAGCACCATAGTAGAACACAGAAGAAGCTTCTAAGTTGACGTAATAGCCAGTAAGAAGACGTAAAATAATAGTTTTAGCTATCGATTATTGACTTTTTAGCCGGCTTTGGTGCCTTGGACATGAGCTAGGACCTTAAGAATTTGTATGAAGGGAGGACTAGAAGCCACCTTGCACGGGAGAATATGATATGTGTTCAAATGTAGTAAAAATCTAAGAAATCAGAAAGTTTTCGTCATTTGCTGTCGAATTGACTTAATAACAAATCGTCACATTGGCTGCTCTTCTCTCTGAAATGGTTACATTTATCGTGTGCAAAGCTATGTCGCGTGCTGCGATATGCGGAGACACTAAAAGCGCCGCAGTAGAACACAAATGAAACTTCTAAGTTGATGTAATAGCCAGTAAGAAGCAGTACAATTCAAGTTTAGTTATCGGTTTTTGACATTTTAGACAGCTTTGATGCCTTGGAAATGAGCTAGGACCTTACGATTTTGCTTGAAGGGAGGACTAGCAGCCACGTTGCACGGGAGAATGTGAAAAGTGTTCATATGTAGTAAAAACCTAAGGAATCCGCCCGTTGTCGTCATTTGCTATCGAAAAGACTTAATGTCAGATCGTCACACTGGTTGCTCTTCTCTCTGAAACGGTTACATTTATCGTGTTCTAAGCTATGTCGCGTGCTGCGGAATGCGGAGACACTACAAGCACCATAGTAGAACACAGAACAAGCTTCTAAGTTGACGTAATAGACAGTAAGAAGCAGTAAAATAATTGTTTCAGCTATCGATTATTGACTTTTTAGTCGTCTTTGGTGCCTTGGACATGAGCTAGGAAATTAAGAATTTGTATTATGGGAGGACTAGCAGCCACGTTGCACGGGAGAATGTGAAAAGTGTTCATATGTAGTAAAAACCTAAAACATCCGCCCGTTTTCGTCGTTTGCTATCGATTCGACTTTATATCAGATCGTCACATTGGCCGCTCTTCTCTCTGAAACGGTTACATTTATCGTGCGCAAAGCTTTGTTGCGTGCTGCGAAACTCGGAGACATTAAAGCACAATAGTAGAACACAGAAGGAGCTTCTAAGTTGATGTAATAACCAGTAAGAAGCAGTACAATACAAGTTTTATTTATCGATTGTTGACTTTACAGCCGGATTTGGTGCCTTGGACATGAGCTAGGACCTTACGATTTTGCATGAAGGGAGGACTAGCAGCCATCTCGCACGGGAGAATGTGAAAAGTGTTCATATGTAGTAAAAACCTGAGAAATTCGTCCGTTTTCGTCACTTGCTATCGACTCGACTTAATGTCAGATCGTCACATTGGCCGCTCTTCTCTCCGAAACGGTTACATTTATCGGGTGCAAAGCTATGTCGCGTGCCGCGGAATGCGGAGACACCAAAATCCCCATAGTAGAACACAGAAGAAGCTTCTAAGTTGACGTAATAGCCAGTAAGAAGCCGTAATATAATCGTTTTAGTTATCGATTATTAACTTTTTAGCCGGCTTTGGTGCCTTGAACATGAGCTAGGACCTTAAGAATGTCTATAAAGGGAGGACTAGCAGCCACGTTGCACGGGAGAATGTGAAAAGTGATCGAATGTAGTAAAAAACTAAGTAATCCGCTTGTTTTCGTCATTTGCCATCGATTCGATTTTATATCAGATCGTCACATTGGCCGCTCTTCTCTCTGAAACGGTTACATTTATCGTGTGCAAAGCTATGTTGCGTGCTGCGATATGCGGAGACACTAAAAGCACCATAGTAGAACACAGAAAAAGCTTCTAAGTTGATGTAATAGCCAGTAAGAAGCAGAAGAACTCAAATGTAGCTATCGATTTTTGAATTTTTAGCCGGCTTTGGTGCCTTGGACATGAGGTAGGATCTTAATATTTTGCATGAAGGGAGGACTAACAGCCACGTTGCACTGGAGAATGTGGAAAGAGATCGCATGTAGTAAAAACCTAAGGAATCCGCCCGTTGTCGTCATTTGATATCGAAAAGACTTAATGTCAGATTGTCACACTGGTCGCTCTTCTCTCTGAAACGGTTACATTTATCGTGTTCTAAGCTATGTCGCGTGCTGCGGAATGCGGAGACACTACAAGCACCATAGTAGAACACAGAACAAGCTTCTAAGTTGACGTAATAGACAGCAAGAAGCCGTAAAATAATTGTTGCAGCTATCGATTATTGACTTTTTAGTCGTCTTTGGTGCCTTGGACATGAGCTAGGAAATTAAGAATTTGTATTATGGGAGGACTAGCAGCCACGTTGCACGGGAGAATGTGAAAAGTGTTCATATGTAGTAAAAACCTAAGACATCCGCCCGTTTTCGTCGTTTGCTATCGATTCGATTTTATATCAGATCGTCACATTGGCCGCTCTTCTCTCTGAAACGGTTACATTTATCGTGCGCAAAGCTTTGTTGCGTGCTGCGAAACTCGGAGACATTAAAGCACAATAGTAGAACACAGAAGGAGCTTCTAAGTTGATGTAATAACCAGTAAGAAGCAGTACAATACAAGTTTTAATTATCGATTGTTGACTTTACAGCCGGATTTTGTGCCTTGGACATGAGCTAGGACCTTACGATTTTGCATGAAGGGAGGACTAGCAGCCATCTCGCACGGGAGAATGTGAAAAGTGTTCATATGTAGTAAAAACCTGAGAAATTCGTCCGTTTTCGTCACTTGCTATCGACTCGACATAATGTCAGATCGTCACATTGGCCGCTCTTCTCTCCGAAACGGTTACATTTATCGGGTGCAAAGCTATGTCGCGTGCTGCGGAATGCGGAGACACCAAAATCCCCATAGTAGAACACAGAAGAAGCTTCTAAGTTGAAGTAATAGCCAGTATAAAGCAGTACAATTAAAGTTTAGTTTTCGATTTTTGGCTTTTTAGCCGGCTTTGGCGCCTTGCAAATGAGGTAGGACCTTAAGATTTTGCATGAAGGGAGGACTAGCACCAACGTTGTACGAAAGAATGTGAAAAGTGTTCATATGTAGTAAAAACCTAAGAAATCCGCCCGTTTTCGTCATTTGCTATCGAATCAACTTAATGTCATTTAGTCACATTGGCCGCTCTTCTCTGTGAAACGGTTACATTTATCGCGTGCAAAGCTATGTCGCGTGCTGCGATATACGGAGACACTAAAAGCACCATAGTAGAACACAGAAGAAGCTTCTAAGTTGATGTAATGGCCAGTAAGAAGCAGTACAAATAAAATTTAGTTATCGATTTTTGACTTTTTAGCCGGCTTCGGTGCATTGGACATGAGCTAGGACCTTACGATTTTGCATGAAGGGAGGACTAGCAGAAACGTTGCACGGGTGAATGTGAAAAGTTTTCATATGTAATAACAACCTAATAAATCCGCCCGTTTTCGTCATTTGCTATTGATTCGACTTAATGTCAGATGGTCACATTGGCCGCTCTTTTCTCTGAAACGGTTAGATTTAACGTGTGCAAAGCTATGTCGCTTGCTGTGGAAAGCGGAGACACTAAAAGCACCATAGTAGACCACAGAAGAAGCTTCTATGTTGATGTAATAGCCAATAAGAAGCAGTACATTTCAAGTTTTAGTTAACGATTTTAGACTTTTTAGCCAGCTTTGGTGCATTGGACATTAGCTAGGACCTTAAGATTTTGCATGAAGGGAGGACTAGCAGCCTCGTTGCACGGGAGAATGTGGAGAGTGTTCATATGTAGTAAAAACCTAGGAAATCCGACCGTTTTCTTCATTTGCTATCGAATCGTCTTAATGTCAGATGGTCACGTTGACCGCTCTCCTCCTGAAACGGTTACATTTATCGTGTGCAAAGCTATGTCGCGTGCTGCGGAATGCGGAGAATCTAAATGTACCATAGTAGAACACGGAAGAAGGTTCTAAGTTGATGTAATAGTCAGTAAGAAGCAGTAATATAATAGTTTTAGCTATAGATTATTGACTTTTTAGCCGGCTTTGGTTCGTTGGACATGAGCTAGGACCTTAAGAATTTCTATGAAGGGATGACTAGCAGCCACGTTCCACGGGCGAATGTGAAGAGTGTTCAAATGTAGTGCTATCGATTCGTCTTAATGTCATATCGTCACATTGGCCTCTCTTCTCTCTGAAACGGTTACATTTAACGTGTGAAAAGCTATGTCGCGTGCTGCGGAACGCGGAGACACTAGACCACAGAAGAAGCTTCTAAGTTGATGTAATAGCCAATAAGAAGCAGTACAATTCAAGTTTTAGTGAACGATTTTTGACTTTTTAGCCGGCTTTGGTGCCTTGGACATGAGCTAGGACCTTAAGATGTTGCATGAAGGGAGGACTAGCAGCCACGTTGCGCGGGGGAATGTGAAAAGTGTTCATATGTAGAAACAACCTAATAAATCTGCCCGTTTTCGTCATTTGCTATCGAATCGAGTTAATGTCAGATGGTTACATTGGCCGCTATTCTCTCTGAAACGGTTACATTTATCGTGTGCAAAGCTATGTTGCGTGCTGCGGTATGCGGAGACACTAAAAGCACCATAGTAGAACACAGAATAAGATTATAAGTTGATGTAATAGCAAGTAAGAGGCAGTACAACTCAAGTTTAGTTATCGATTTTGGATTTTTTAGTCGGTTTTGGTGCCTTGGACATGAGCAAGAACCTTAAGATGTTGCATGAAGGGAGGACTATCAGCCCGTTGTACGGGAGAATGTGAAAAGAATTCATATGTAGTAAAAACGTAAGACATCCTCCTGTTTTCGTCATTTGCTATCGAATCGACTTAGTGTCAGATAGTCACATTTGCCGCTCTTCTGTATGAAACGGTTACATTTATAGTGTGCAAAACTATGTCACGTGCTGCGGAATGCGGAGACACTAAAAGTACCATAGTAGAACACAGAGGAAGCTTTTAAGTTGAATTAATAAGCAGTAAGAAGAAGTACGACTCAAAATCAGTTATCGACTTGTGATATTTTAGCCGGCTTTGGTGCCTTAGACATGAGCTAGAACTTTAAGATTTTGCATGAAGGGAGGACTCGCAGCCACGTCGCACGGGAGATTGTGAAAAGTGTTCATATGTAGTAACAACCTAATAAATCTTCCCGTTTTCGTCATTTCCTATCGAATCGACTTAATGTCAGATGGCCACGTTGGCCGCTCTTATCTCTGAAACGGTTACATTTAACGTGTGAAAAGCTATGTCGCGTGCTGCGGAATGCGGAGACACTAAAAGCACCATAGTAGACCGCAGAAGAAGCTTCTACGTTGATGTAATAGCCAATATGAAGCAGTACAATTCAAGTTTTAGTTAACGATTTTTTACTGTTAAGGCGGCTTTGGTGCCTTGGACATGAGCTAGGGCCTTAATATTATGCATGAAGGGAGGACCAGCAGCAACGTTGCACGGGAGAATGTGAAAATTGTTCATATGTATTAAAAACCTAAGAAATCCGCCCGTTTTCTTCACTTGCTATCGAATCGTCTTAATGTCAGATCGTCACATTGGCTCCTCTTCTCCCTGAAACGGTTACATTTATCGTGTGCAAAGCTATGTCGCGTGCTGCGGAATGCGGAGACACTAAAAGACCCATAGTAGAACACAGAAGAAGCTTCTAAGGTGATGTAATAGCCAGTAAGAAGCTTTACAATTCAAGTTTTAGTTATTGATTTTTGACTTTTTAGCCGGCTTTGGTGCCTTGGACATTAGCTAGGACCTTAAAATTTTGTATGAATGGAGGAATATCAGCCACGTTGCAAGGGAGAATGTGAAAGGTGTTCATATGTAGTAAAAACCTGAAAAATTTGCCAGTTTTCGTCATTAGCTTTCCAAACGACTTAATGTCACATCGTCACAGTGGCCGCTCTTCTCTCGGAAATGCGGAATGCGGAGACAATGAAAGCACCATAGTAGAACACAGAAGAAACTTCTAAGTTGATGTAATAGCCAGTAAGAAGCAGTAAAATACAAGTTTTAGTTATCGATTACTGACGTTTATCCCTTCTTCGGTGCCTTGGAAATGAGCTAGGACCTTAAGATTTTGCATGAAGGGAGGACTAGCATCCGCGTTGCACGGGTGAATGTGAAATGTGTTCATATGTTGTAAAACCCTCAGAAATCCTCCCGTTTTCTTCATTTGCTATCGAATCGACTTAATGAACGATCGAATCATTGGAGGCTCATATCTCTAAAACGGTTTCATTTATCGTCTTCCAAACTATGTAGCGTTTTGAAGTATACGGAGACACTAAATGAATCATGGTCGTACACAGAAAAAGTTTCTAAGTTGATATAATCGGGTAGTAAGGAGTACTACAATTCTAGTTTTAGTTACTGATTATTGACTCACTAGCCTGGTTTGGTGACTTGGACATGAGTTAGTACCTTAAGATGTTGCATGAAGGGAGGACTAGCAGCCACGTTGCGCGTGGGAATGTGAAAAGTGTTCATATGTAGAAACAACCTAATAAATCTGCCCGTTTCGTCATTTGCTATCGAATCGAGTTAATGTCAGATGGTCACATTGGCCGCTATTCTCTCTGAAACGGTTACATTTATCGTGTGCAAAGCTATGTCGCGTGCTGCGGAATGCGGAGACACTAAAAGTACCATAGTAGAACACAGAAGAAGCTTTTAAGTTGAATTAATAACCAGTCAGAAGCAGTACGACTCAAAATCAGTTATCGACTTGTGATATTTTAGCCGGCTTTGGTGCCTTAGACATGAGCTAGAACTTTAAGATTTTGCATGAAGGGAGGACTAGCAGCCACGTTGCATGGGAGAATGTGAAGAGTGTTCATATGTAGTAAAAACCAGAGAAATTCGTTCGTTTTCGTCATTTGCTATCGAATCTACTTTATGCCAGATCGTCACATTGGCTGCTCTTCTCTCTGAAACGGTTACATTTATCGTGTGCAAAGCTATGTTGCGTTCTGAGGTATGCGGAGACACTAAAAGCACCATAGTAGAACACAGAAGAAGCTTCGAAGTTGATGTAGTAGCCGGCAAGAAGCAATACAATTCAAGTTTTAATTACCGAAAATTGAATATTTAGCCGACTTTGGTGCCTTGTACATGAGTTAGTACCTTAAGATTTTGCATGAGGGGAGGTCTAGCAGACGCGTTGCATATGAAAATGTGAAAAGTGTTCATATGTAGTAAAGACATTCATCGTCTGCAAAGATATGTCGCTTGCCGCAGTATGTGGAGACACAAAAGCAACATAGTATAATACAGAAGCACATTCTACGAAGATGTAATCGCCAATAAGAAGCAGCACTATTCAAGATTTAGTTGTCGGTTATTCACATAATTGCCACCTTTGGTACATTGGACATGACCGACGACCTAAAGTTTTGCATGAAACGACGTCTGGAAACCACTTTGCACGGGGGAATGTGGAAATTGTTCATATGTAGTAAAAACTACAGAAAACCGCCAGCTCTCGTCATTTGCTACCGAATCTATTATATTGCCACATCTTCACATTGGCACCTTTTCTCTCTGACACAATTACATTTATCGTCTGGAAATGTATGTCGCGTATTGCAATATGAGGAAAAAACTGAAAAAATCATATTAGATCACGAAAAAAGCTTCTAAGAAGATGTAATCGAATGTAGGAAGCAGTACTATTCACGTTTTAGCTTCGGTTATTTACTAATTTGCCGGCTTTGGTGCATTGGACATCAGTTTAAATGGCTCTGAGCACAATGGGACTCAACTGCTGAGATCATTAGTCCCCTACAACTTAGGACTACTTAAACCTAACGCACCTAAGGAGATCACACACATCCATGCCCCAGGCAGGATTCGAACCTGCGACCTTAGCAGTCGCACGGTTGGACATGAACTAGGACCTTAAGATTTTGCATGAAAGTACGTCTGTACGCCACGTTGCACGGGAGAATGTGGAAAGTGTTCATACTTAGTAATAACCTGAGGAATTCAATCGCTTTCGTCGTTTGCTATCGAATCGAAAGTATTACCAGATCTTCACATTGGCCGCTTTTCTCTCTGAAACAGTTACATTTATCGCCTGGAAATTTATGTCGCTTATTGCAATATGCGGAAAAAACTGAAAACATTATATTAGAACACAGAAAAAGCTTCTAAGAAGATGTAATCGAAAGTAGGAAGCAGTAATATACAAGCTTTAGTTATCGGTTATTCACTTATTTTCCGCCTTGGTGCATTGGACATGAGCAAGGACCTTAAGATTTTGCATGAGAGTACGTCTGTACGCCACGTTGCACGGGTGAATGTAAAAGATGTTCATATGTAGTAACAACATGAGAAATCCGACCGTTTTCGACATTATCCTTCGAATCGACTTAATGCCAGATCGTCACATTGGCCGCTTTTCTCTTTGAAACTGTTACATTCATCGTCTGCAAAGTTACGTCGATTGCCGCGGTATGCACAGACACTAAAGGCAAAATAGTAGAACACAGAGGATGCTTCTAAGAAAATGTAATCGGCCAGTAACAAGCAGTGTTATTCAAGTGTTAGTTATCAGTTATTCACATATTTGCCGGCTTTGGTACATTGGACATGACCGACGACCTAATGATTTTGCATGAAACGACGTCTGGAAACCACGATGCACAGGAGGATGTGAAAAGTGTTCACATGTAGTAACCACATGAAAAATCCGCCCGTTTTCGACATTTGCCATCGAATCGAATTAATGATAGAGCGTCATATTGGCCGCTTTTCTCACTGAAAAGGTTACATTTACCGTCTGGAAATTTATGTCGTGTGTTGCAATATGCGGAAAAGAACTGAAAACATCATATTAGAACACAGAAAAAGCTTCTAAGAAGATGTAATCGCCAATAAGAAGCAGTACTATTCAAGTTTTAGTTATCGGTTATTCACTTATTTGCCGCCTTTGGTACATTGGACATGACCGACGACGTAAAGATTTTGCATGAAACGACGTCTGGAAACCACATTGCACGGGGGAATGTGGAAACTGTTCATATGTAGTAAAAACTGGAGAAAACCGCCCGCTTTCGTCATTTGCTACCGAATCTATTTTATTGCAACATCTTCACATTGGCTGCTTTTCTCTCTGAAACAGTTACATTTATCGTCTGGAAATGTATGTCGCGTATTGCAATATGCGGAAAAAACTGAAAACATCTTATTAGAACACAAAAAAAGCTTCTAAGAAGATGTAATCGAAAGTAGGAAGCAGTACAATTCAAGTTTAAGCGATCGGTTATTCACTTATTTGCGGCTTTATTGCATTGGACATGAGCTAGGACCTTAGGATTTTGCATGAAAGTACGTCTGTACGCCACGTTGCACGGGAGAATGTAGAAAGTGTTCATATGTAGTAAAAACCTGAGAAATCCATCGCTTTCGTCATTTGCTAACGAATCGAATGTATTGCCAGATCGTCCCATTGGCCGCTTTTCTCTCTGAAACGGTTACATTTATCGTCTGGAAATTTGTGCCACGTGTTTGCAATATGTGGAAAGAACTGAAAACATCATATCAGAACACAAAAAAGCTTCTAAGAAGATGTAATCGAAAGTAGGAAGCAGTACTTTCAAGTTTTTGCTATCGGTTATTCACTTATTTGCAAGCTTTGGTGCATTGGACGTGAGCTATAACCTTAAGATTTTGCATGAAATTACGTCTGTACGCCACGTTGCACGGGAGAATGACAAAGGTGTACATAATAGTAACAACATGAGAAATCGGCCCGTTTTCGTCATTTGCGTTCGAATCGACTTAATGCCAGATCGTAACATTGGCCGCTTTTCTCTCAGAAACGGTTACATTTATCGTATGCAAAATTATGTCGCGTGTTGCGGTATGCGGAAAAAGCTGAAAACATTATATTAGAATACAGAAAAAGCTTCAAAGAAGATGAAATTGCCAGTAAGAAGCAGTACTATTCAAGTTTCAGTTATCGGTTTATTCACTTATTTGCCGGCTTTGGTGCATTGGACATGAGCTACGACCTTAAGATTTTGCATGAAAGTACGTCTGTACGCCACGTTGCACGGGAGAATGAGAAAAGTTTTCATATGTAGTAACACCATGAGAAATCCGCCCGTTTTCGTCATTTGCCATCGAATCGACTTAATGACAGATCGTCACACTGGTGGCTTTTCTCTCTGAAACGGTTACATTCATCGTATGCTAAGTTATGTCGCTTGCCGCGGTATGCGCAGATACTAAAATCGCTATAGTAGTCACAGAAGAAGCTTCTAAGAAGATGTAATTGGCCAGTAACAAGCAGTACTAGTCAAGTTCTAGTTATCGGTTACTCACTTATTTTCTGGCTTTTGTGCATTGGACATCAGCTAGGACCTTAAGATTTTGCAAGAAAGTACGTCTGTACGACACGTTGCACGGGAGAATGTGGAAAGCGTTCATATGTAGTAAAAACCTGAGAAACCCGATCGCTTTCGTCATTTGCTATCGAGTCGAATGTATTGCCAGATCGTCCCATTGGCCGCTTTTCTCTCTGAACAGGTTACATCCATCGTCTGCAAAATTATTTCGCGTGTTGCGGTATGGAAAAAAACTGAAAACATTATATTAGAAAACAGAAAAAGCTTCGAAGAAGATGTAATCGCCAATAAGAAGCAGTACTATTCAAGATATAGTTATCGGTAATTCACTTATTTGCCGATTTTGGTATATTGGACATGACCGACGACCTATAGATTTCGCATGAAACGACGTCTGGAAATCACATTGCGCGCTGGAATGTGAAAACTGTTCATATGTAGTAAAAATTTGAGAGATCCGCCCGGTTTCGTCATTTGCCATCCAATCGACTTGATGCCAGATCCTCACATTGGCCGCTTTTCTCTCTGAAACAGTTACATTTATCGTCTGGAAATGTATGTCGCGTATTGCAATATGCGGAAGAAACTGAAAACATCATATTAGAACACAAAAAAAGCTTTTAAGAAGATGTAATAGAAAGTAGCAACCAGAACTATACTATTGACTTATTTGCCGGCTTTGGTGCATTGAACATCAGTTCAAATGGCTCTGAGCACAATGGGACTCAACTGCTGAGGTCGTTAGTCCCCTAGAACTTAGAACTACTTAAACCTAACTCACCCAAGGAGATCACACACATCCATGCCCCAGGCAGGATTCGGACCTGCGACCTTAGCAGTCGCACGGTTGGACATGAGCTAGGACCTTAATATTATGTATGAGAGTACGTCTGTACGCCACGTTGCACGGGAGAATATAAGAAATGTTCATATGTAGTAACAACATGAGAAATCCGCCCGTTTTCGACATTTTCCATCGAATCGACTTAATGTCAGATCGTCATATTGGCCGCTTTTCTCTCTGCAACGGTTACATTTAGCGGCTGCAAAAGTATGTCGCGTGTTGCGGTATGCAGAAAAAACTGAAAACATCATATTAGAACACAGAAAAAGCTTCTAAGAAGATGTAATAGCCAATAAGAAGCAGTACTATTCAAGTTTAAATATCGGTTTATTCACTTATTTGCCGGCTTTGGTACATTGGACATGAGCTAAGATCTTAAGATTTTGCAGGAAAGTACGTCTGTACGCCACGTTGTACGGGAGAATGAGAAAAGCTTTCATATGTTGTAACACCATGAGAAATCCGCCCGTTTCGTCATTTGCCATAAGAATCGACTTAACGCCAGATCGTCATATTGGTCGATTTTCTCTCTGAATCGGTCACATTCATCGTCTGCAAAGTTATGTCTCTTGCCGCGGTATGCGGAGACACTAAAAGCACCATAGTAGAACACAGAAGAAGCTTCTAAGAAGATTTTATCGGCCAGTAACAAGCAGTAGTAGTCAAGTTTTAGTTATCGGTTATTCACTTATTTGCCGGCTTTGGTACATTGCACATGACCGACGACCTAAAGATTCAGCATGAAACCACGTCTGGAAACCACGTTGCACGTGAGAATGTGGAAACTGTTCATACGTAGTAAAAACTTCAGAAATCCGCCCGCTTTCGTCATTTGCTATCGAATCGACTTTATTGCCACATCTCCACATTGGCCGCTTTTCTCTCTGAAACGGTTACATTTATCGTCTGCAAAATTATGTCGCGTGTTGCGGTATGCGGAAAAAGCTGAAAACATTATATTAGAATACAGAAAAAGCTTCAAAGAAGATGTAATTGCCAGTAAGAAGCAGTACTATTCAAGTTTCAGTTATCGGTTTATTCACTTATTTGCCGGCTTTGGTGCATTGGACATGAGCTACGACCTTAAGATTTTGCATGAAAGTACGTCTGTACGCCACGTTGCACGGGAGAATGAGAAAAGTTTTCATATGTAGTAACACCATGAGAAATCCGCCCGTTTTCGTCATTTGCCATCGAATCGACTTAATGACAGATCGTCACACTGGTGGCTTTTCTCTCTGAAACGGTTACATTCATCGTATGCAAAGTTATGTCGCTTGCCGCGGTATGCGCAGATACTAAAATCACTATAGTAGTCACAGAAGAAGCTTCTAAGAAGATGTAATTGGCCAGTAACAAGCAGTACTAGTCAAGTTCTAGTTATCGATTACTCACTTATTTTCCGGCTTTTGTGCCTTGGACATGAGCTAGGACGTTAAGATTTTGCAAGAAAGTACGTCTGTACGACACGTTGCACGGGAGAATGTGGAAAGCGTTCATATGTAGTAAAAACCTAAGAAACCCGATCGCTTTCATCATTTGCTATAGAGTCGAATGTATTGCCAGATCGTCCCATTGGCCGCTTTTCTCTCTGAACAGGTTACATCCATCGTCTGAAAAATTATGTCGCGTGTTGCGGTATGGAAAAAAACTGAAAACATTATATTAGAACACAGAAAAAGCTTCGAAGAAGATGTAATCGCCGATAAGAAGCAGTACTATTCTAGATTTAGTTAGCGGTAATTCACTTATTTGCCGGGTTTGGTATATTGGACATGACCGACGACCTATAGATTTCGCATGAAACGACGTCTGGAAATCACATTGCGCTGGGGAATGTGAAAACTGATCATATGTAGTAAAAATTTGAGAGATCCGCTCGCTTTCGTCATTTGCCATCGAATCGACTTGATGCCAGATCGTCACATTGGCCGCTTTTCTCTCTGAAACAGTTACATTTATCGTCTGGAAATGTATGTCGCGTATTGCAATATGCGGAAGAAACTGAAAACATCATATTAGAACACAAAAAAAGCTTCTAAGAAGATGTAATCGAAAGTAGCAAGCAGAACTATACTATTGACTTATTTGCCGGCTTTGGTGCATTAAACACCAGTTCAAATGGCTCTGAGCACAATGGGACTCAACTGCTGAGGTCGTTAGTCCCCTAGAACTTAGAACTACTTAAACCGAACTCACCCAAGGAGATCACACACATCCATGCCCCAGGCAGGATTCGAACCTGCGACCTTAGCAGTCGCACGGTTGGACATGAGCTAGGAGCTTAAGATTTTGCATGAAAGTACGTATGTACGCCACGTTGCACGGGAGAATGTGAAAAGTGTTCATATGTACTAACAACATGAGAAATCCGCCCGTTTTCGACATTTGCCATTGAATCGACTTATTGTCAGATCGTCAAATTTGCTACTTTTCTCTCTGAAACGGTTACATTTATCGACTGTAAAGTTATGTCGCGTGTTGGGGTATGCGGAAAAAACTGAAAACATTATATTAGAACAAAGAAAAAGCTTCAAAGAAGATATAATCGAAAGTAGGAAGCAGTAATATACATGCTTAGTTATCGGTTATTCACTTATTTGCCGCCTTGGTGCACTGGACATGAACTAGGACCTTAAGATTATGCATGAGAGTACGTCTGTACGCCACGTTGCACGGGAGAATATAAAAAATGTTCATATGTAGTAACAACATGAGAAATCCGCCCGTTTTCGACATTTTCCATCCAATCGACTTAATGTCAGATCGTCATATTGGCCGCTTTTCTCTTTGAAACGGTTACATTTAGCGGCTGCAAAATTATGTCGCGTGTTGCGGTATGCAGAAAAAACTGAAAACATCATATTAGAACACAGAAAAAGCTTCTAAGAAGATGTAATAGCTAATAAGAAGCAGTACTATTCAAGTTTAAATATCGGTTTATTCACTTATTTGCCGGCTTTGGTACATTGGACATGAGCTAAGTTCTTAAGATTTTGCATGAAAGTACGTCTCTACGCCACGTTGCATGGGAGAATGAGAAAAGTTTTCATATGTAGTAACACTATGAGAAATCCGCCCGTTTTCGTGATTTGCCATCGAATCGACTTAATGACTGATCGTCACACTGGTGGCTTTTCTCTCTGAAACGGTTACATTCATCGTATGCTAAGTTATGTCTCTTGCCGCGGTATGCGCAGATACTAAAATCACTATAGTAGTCACAGAAGAAGCTTCTAAGAAGATGTAATTGGCCAGTAACAAGCAGTACTAGTCAAGTTCTAGTTATCGGTTACTCACTTATTTTCCGGCTTTTGTGCCTTGGACATGAGCTAGGACGTTAAGATTTTGCAAGAAAGTACGTCTGTACGACACGTTGCACGGGAGAATGTGGAAAGCGTTCATATGTAGTAAAAACCTAAGAAACCCGATCGCTTTCATCATTTGCTATAGAGTCGAATGTATTGCCAGATCGTCCCATTGGCCGCTTTTCTCTCTGAACAGGTTACATCCATCGTGTGCAAAATTATGTCGCGTGTTGCGGTATGGAAAAAAACTGAAAACATTATATTAGAACACAGAAAAAGCTTCGAAGAAGATGTAATCGCCAATAAGAAGCAGTACTATTCTAGATTTAGTTATCGGTAATTCACTTATTTGCCGGGTTTGGTATATTGGACATGACCGACGACCTATAGATTTCGCATGAAACGACGTCTGGAAATCACATTGCGCGGGGGAATGTGAAAACTGTTCATATGTAGTAAAAATTTGAGAGATCCGCTCGCTTTTGTCATTTGCCATCGAATCGACTTAATGCCAGATCGTCACATTGGCCACTTTTCTCTCTGAAACAGTTACATTTATCGTCTGGAAATGTATGTCGCGTATTGCAATATGCGGAAGAACCTGAAAACATCATATTAGAATACAAAAAAAGCTTCTAAGAAGAGGTAATCGAAAGTAGCAAGCAGAACTATACTATTGACTTATTTGCCGGCTTTGGTGCATTAAACATCAGTTCAAATGGCTCTGAGCACAATCGGACTCAACTGCTGAGGTCGTTAGTCCCCTAGAACCTAGAACTACTTAAACCTAACTCACCCAAGGAGATCACACACATCCATGCCCCAGGCAGGATTCGAACCTGCGACCTTAGCAGTCGCACGGTTGGACATGAGCTAGGACCTTAAGATTTTGCATGAAAGTACGTATGTACGCCACGTTGCACGGGAGAATGTGAAAAGTGTTCATATGTACTAACAACATGAGAAATCCGCCGGTTTTCGACATTTGCCATTGAATCGACTTATTGTCAGATCGTCATATTGGCTTCTTTTGTCTCTGAAACGGTTACATTTATCGTCTGTAAAGTTATGTCGCGTGTTGGGGTATGCGGAAAAAACTGAAAACATTATATTAGAACAAAGAAAAAGCTTCAAAGAAGATATAATCGAAAGTAGGAAGCAGTAATATACATGCTTTAGTGATCGGTTATTCACTTATTTGCCGCCTTGGTGCATTGGACATGAGCTAGGACCTTAAGATTATGCATGAGAGTACGTCTGTACGCCACGTTGCACGGGAGAATATAAAAAATGTTCATATGTAGTAACAACATGAGAAATCCGCCCATTTTCGACATTTTCCATCGAATCGACTTAATGTCAGATCGTCATATTGGCCGCTTTTCTCTCTGAAACGGTTACATTTAGCGGCTGCAAAATTATGTCGCGTGTTGCGGTATGCGGAGAAAACTGAAAACATCATATTATAACACAGAAATATCTTCTAAGAAGATGTAGTAGCCAGTAAGTAGCAGTACTATTCAAGTTTTAGTTATCGGTTATTCCCTTATTTGTCGGCTTTGGTGCATTGGACAAGAGCTAGGACCTTACGATTTTGCATAAAAGTACGTCTGTACGCCAGAATACAGCATTTTCAGTTGTCAGACGGCTTCTAAAACCGAACTGTTCATTTGACAGCAAATTGTGTGATATCAAGTGATCAATTAACCTTACATGCACAGCCTTTTCGGTAACTTTTGCAAACACTGATGGCATAGAAGTAGGTCTAAAATTATCTATATTATCCCTTTCTCCCTTTTCATAAAGCGGCTTTACTGATGAGTACTTTAATCGGTCAGGAAACTGACCAACTCTAAAGGAAAAATTGCAAATATGGCTAAATACAGGGCTAACATGTGCAGCACAGTACTTTAATATGCTTCTAGGCACTCCATCATATCCATGAGAGTCCTTAGTCTTCAGTGATATAGTTATTGACTCAATCTCTCTCTTGTTTGTATCACAGAGGAGTATTTCAGACGTCAATCTCAGAAAGGTATTTGCGAAGAAATTTGTATGATTTCCTGTTGAAACTAAATTTTTATTTAGCTTGATTGTGACTACTTCTAACATTTTGATATAATTCGCCCTATGTTCTACATGAAATCATTATCCCACTAGTCAGCCAACTGTGCTGTCTATTACTGCTAGTACCCCATTCAGAATGTTTTAATGGAAAACAACTCTGAAAGAGCATGAGAAATGTGCCATGGAAAGCATTGTATTTATCATCTGTATTATTGGCACTATAAACATCTTGCCACTCTTGTTCCTTGACAAGTTTTAAAAACACTCTATTGCTGTTGGATTGACTTTCCTACGTTCTTTGTAACTAAATATGACATTGGGTTGAGTACAAAAACCTTTTAGTGTTAAAATTTGTGCATTATGGTCTGAAAGGCCATTCCCTTTTTTACTAACAGGATGCCCATCTAGTATTGAAGAACGAATAAAAATATTGTCTATAATTGTGCTACTATTCGCCTGCACCCTAGTTTGAAAAAAAAAAAAAAAAAACAAAACACAGTTGGCATCAGATCATATGAATTTAGGAGATCTACCAACATCATTTTTCTTGGGACCGAGCGAGGTGGCGCAGTGGTTAAGGCACTGGACTCACATTCGGGAGGACGACGGTTCAGTCCCGCGTTCAGCCATCTTGATTCAGGTTTTCCGTGATTTCCCTAAATCACTCCCGGCAAATTCTGGGTTAGTTCCTCTCAAAGGGCATGGCCGACTTCCTTCCCCATCCTTCCCTAATCCGATGAGACCAATGACATCGCTGTCTGGTCTCCTTCCCCAAACAACCAAACCCCCCTTTTTCTTGCACAATCATATACGAAATTAATATTGAAGTCCCCACATATAACTACTTTCTGGTACTTCCTACAAAGTGAATCAAGAACCCTCTCTAGCTTAAGCAAAAATGCTCTGAAGTTTGAGTTAGAGGCCCTATAAACACCAGCAATTAGAAGTTGAGTTTCACTAAATTCAACAAATGCTGCACAACTTTCAAATATCTGTTCAGTGCAGTGTCGTGATAAGTCTATGGACTCAAATAACGTACTGTTTTTTTATGTACGGAGACACCTCCCCACCCCGCAAGGAACTCCTTGAGAAACAGCCAGGTAATATGTAGCCTGGTAAAGGAAGCCTATAAATTATCAATTTATTGAAGTGGTGCTCTGATATACAAATAATTTCAGCGTTAACATCTGTTAGCAGTTCACTAACTTTATCTCTAATAACTCTTATATTCTGATGAAATATGCCAATTCCTTCTCTACTTGGAAACATTACATCCTCTGGAGGAGAGCCCTTAGAGGCACGCCGGCCGCGGTGGTCTTGCGGTTCTAAGCGCTCAGTTCGGAACCGCGCGACTGCTACGGTCGCAGGTTCGAATCCTGCCTCGGGCATGGATGTGTGTGACGTCCTTAGGTTAGTTAGGTTTAATTAGTTCTAAGTTCTAGGCGACTGATGACCCCATATGTTAATTTGCATAGTGCTCAGAGCCATTAGAACCATTTTTGAACCTTAGAGGCACTTCCTTTAAGCTGGTATACCAATCAGCTGACTTCAGTATTAAAAAGGTGCAGCTCTAACACCAAATACTACAGGAATTTTTCCATGAGTGACACCACTACCGCCACCACCACCCACTACACTGTCACCTATAAGCTTAGGTAGCCTCTCCTTCGCATACCTATTGAGGTGCAGGCCATGCCTAGTGAAACCCCATCTACTGATAGACCCAACTGGCACCACTGAGATGTGATCCATGCCCTCTCCCATCACTGCACTCCCCAGCCCCACAATTACGCCCCCAACAGCCGCATTAAGGTGTGGCCGATCATTCTGCTGAAACAGTTGCACGAAAAGCACATTAGTGCCACCAGTTTGAGTAGCTATCTTAACCAAGTCACCACTGACATCATACCCCCTGTCCCTATTGCGACTGCTCCCAGCACCACCCACTATCACTACCTGATCCTCCTTTGTAAAATTCTTACATAACTCCCCTATGCTTTCAGCCACCTGAGCCAACCCTGCATTAGGCTTCACAATGCTTGTGACCTGGTACTCACTCCACAAAACTTCTTGCAAATGCTGGCCCACACCTCTACCCGGTAACTACCTAGCAGCAGAACCTAGGCCTCCTAATTGCTGAGGACGGCTGCAAGTTACCTCCATATACAGCTACACGAGGCTCCTCTCCGCTCAACTTTGACAGTTTGTCGTATCTATTGCATGTATGCAAAGTAAAACTGTCTGACTACCTCCTTTTCCTATCTATCTTCTTGTCAACTGCCAGTTCCCATTCCCCAGCACCCTTCACCCTCCTCAACTTATCTAGTTCCTCCTTTGCGCATTGTAAGTGCACCTGAAGGGCACAGATCTTACGCTCCTGCTCCTCTATTAACTTGTTTCTATTACAGATTCTACGTTCCCAGGACAGGATCACCCTCAAATGACCACTGGCTTCCCCACCGCATTCCCCCCAATGAAAATACTTTGAACAAATCCCACAGCTTAATCCACTACTCACAAACCTACGACATAGCAATCACTTCTCACTCACGATAAAATTTTACAGTTACTAAAAAAAACTATACGTCTAGGTTACCAAAGTTCAGTTACAAAAGCAGCACTATTTAAGAACTAACAACTATGGTCTCGAAATTCTCTGCCTACTAAGAAAGCAGCTACTTGTATTAATACTACTACAACACAGCCGATACCAATACCAGCAAAACTTCACAAAATTATTGGCTAAAACCAAAAAATTTAAACTAAACGCCAGTTGAAAACTAAAGCACGAAATTTACTAAACGACTTCAACACACTGAAAACTCTATAAAACACAGCGAGCGAACGATTACAAGAGTTTATTAAGTCATTATTTCGCCAAAAATGGCAAGCAACACCACTGCAATCTATTCAGTTTAATAACGTATTACAGAGCACAAACAAGTTCGTCAGTACTTAGCTTATAACCGCTGCAGATGCAGTGCACGCCGCAAAATGTAAACACGCTGATGAGGCGCGAGGCTTAGACGAACCATGGAAGCACACTTACACATAATAGACCACTCGAGTCAATACCACAGGAAGAAACACTGAGATAAATGAATATCCACTAATAATTTGCTTTTACGGCAAAAATAATAACACAAAAAAACTTTAAAATACGTAAATGAAGTCTAAAATTTATAAAACATTAACAAGCTATTTCAACAGCAGTGCAGCTCACGTGACGTCACACCCATGATGATCTGCCCCCCCCCCCCCCCCCTGGGAAGGTGGCTATCTACCCCACCTTCGAAATATGCCTATCTATCCCCCTCAGAAGATATCTACCGAGCTACCCATCCATGGAAGGTCTCTGTCAACCTGCACCTCCCCTCCCCCCTCAGATGATGTCTGTGTACCTACCCACACCCTTGGAATATGTCTGTCTACCTAAACCCCCCCCCCCCTTAGAATATGTATGACTACCTACCCCTCCCCACAGAATATGAATGTCTACCTACCCCACCCCTCGGGAGATGTCTGTGTATCTACCCCTCTCAGATGATATCTACCTACACCTCCCACATCGGAAGATTTCATACTACCTCTACCCCATCGAAAGCTGTCTGTCTCTCATTGCCCCACCACCTAATATGTAATTCTACCTACTTGCTCCTTATAAAATGTCAGTCTACGTAACTCTCCACAGGAGATGTCTGTCTACCTGCCCCCTCGTCAGATGTCTGCCTACCTCACCCCCCTAAGGAAGATGTTTGTCCACCTACCTCACCCTGTGAAGATGTCTATCTATACCCCCACAAAAACTCTCTCCCCACCTCGTAAGATGTCTATCACCCTGAAAGATGTCTCTCAACACCCCCCCCCCCCCCACACTAAGGAGAAGTCTATCTACCTACCTGCCCTCTCGGAATTTGTCTGTCTACCTATCCCAACCCCTACTCAGCCCCCCCCACTCGGAAGTTGTTTACCCCTGTCTCGGAAGATGTCTAGAGACCCCCAAACTTTGGAAGGTGTCTTCCAGCCCCTCAGGCGATGTCTGTCTACCCCCCCCCCCTCAGAAGATGTCTGTCAGCATACCAACCACCCTGGAATTAGTCTGTCTACTTACCAACTGCCTCGGAATATATCTGTCTACCTCCCACCTCGGAAAATGTCTTCCAAACACAGTCTCAGAAAAGCCCAGTCTACCAAATGCCAAATTTCAACCCCCAGAAGATTTCTATCCAACCCCCCCCCACTCGGAATATGTCTATCTACCTCCACTCTTGGTAGCTATCTACACCTCCCTCTCAGAGAATCTCTAACCCCACTCTCATAGGATGTCTACCTACCCTCACCACCATTCGAAGATGTCTACCCCTTGGAGGATGTCTACTCCACCTGGAATATGTCTGTCTACCCACGTTGGATGATGTCTGTCTATCTACTCAGCCCCCCTGGGAAGATGTCTGTTAAACTACCACCCCTTGGAATTTGTTTATCTATCATTACCTGCACAAAATATGTCCATCAACCTACAATCTCCTTCTGAAGATGTCTGTCTACCTACAGCTCCCGCTTGGAAGATGTCTGTCTACCTACAACCCCTCAGAAGACGTCTGTCTACCTATCTCCACATCAGAAAATGTCTCTCATCTCCCCACCCTTAGAATATGTCTGTCTACCTACACTCCCCATCGGAAATGTCTGTCTACCTAAGCTCCCTCAAACCATGTCCGATTAGCTGTCCACCCCGGAAGATGTCTGTCTACCTACCCAACCATCAGAAGATGTCTGTCTACCTACCCCTCCCCCTCGGAAAATGTCTGTCTCTCATCCCCCTACCCTGAGTATATGTCTGTCTACTTACCTGCCCCCCCTTGGAAAGATCTCTGTATACCTAAACCCAGCCCTCAGAAGATGTATGACTACCTACCCCTTCCATTGGAAGATGTATGTTTTCCAACCCTCCCTTCGGAATATTTCTGCCTACCTACCATCTATCACAAAGGATGTCTGTCAGCCTACAATTCCTTACTGGTGTCTGTCTACATACCCACCCACACTCGGAAGAAGTTTGTCTACCTGCCACTCCTTAGGAAATGTTGGTCTACCAAACCCCTTAGAAGATGTCTGTCTACCTATACACCTCTGATAAGACTGTCTACCTAACCCCCTCTGTAGATGCCTGTCTACCTACCCCCTTGGAATATGTCCGTCCTCCTACAACTCTTCAGAATATGTCTGCCTACCTACCCCCCTCTCGTAAGATATCTGTCTACATATCCCCCCCCCCCCGCATGATCTGTCTACCTACCCCCTTCCCCTGTCATAAGATGAATGTCTACCTAAACCCCTCAGAAGATGTATGCCTATCTACCCCCTTCAAATGATTCGATTTTATCCCTCCTGTGGGAGATATCTGTCTCCCTACCCCTACCTCTGAGGATATCTGTCTGCCTACCCAACCCCCCCCCCCTCTCGGAAGTTGTTAAACTACCACTCCTCTGGGAAGATATCTACTCCCACATCAGAGAATGTCCACACCCCTCTTGGAGGATGTCTGTATACCAAAACGCATACTTTGGAAGATGTCTCCCCCCCTTTGAAAGATGTCTGTCTACCATGAACACCCCTCAGAAGATGTCTGAGTACTGAACTCACCCTCAGAATATATCTCCTCCTTACCTACCCCCCTCCCTTGGAATATGTCTGTCTACCTACCCATTTCCCATAAGAAGATGACTGTCTACCTTATTCCCCTCAGAAGGTGTATGTCTACATGCCACACCTCGGAACATGTCTGCCTACCTAAAACCCTCGGAAGAGGTCCATCTACCTCGCATCTTGGAAGATATTTATTTACACCCCTCTTGGAAGATATCTACCCCTGTGTTGGAGGATGACTACCTCCCTCTCGGATGATGTCTACCCTCTCTCTGAAATGTCTGTCTACATACCCTCCTCTTAAAAGATATTTCTCCTCCCTCAGATGATGTAAGTCTATCAACCCTCAAATGGAAAATGTCTGTCCTCCTAATCCCCCTCGGAAGATGTCTGTATACCTACCCACCTGTCTGTCTACGTACCCCCACTCCCATGATGTCTGTCTACCTCCCCCTTAGGTATATGTCTGTATACCTACACCCGTTCGGAAGATGTCTGTATACCAAACACTCCTCCGAAGATGACTATCTACCTACCCTGCCTCAGAAGGTGTCAGTCTACCTAACCCCTCGTTGGAAGATGTCTGTCTACAAAACTTCACTGGGAAGATGTCTGCCTACCTAACCCTGTCCATGATAATTGTCTGTTTACCAACACCTCTGCTTCGGAAGATGTCTGCCTACCTACAAATCCCACAACAGAAGAGGTCTGTCTACCTACTTACACCCCTTGGAAGATGTCTCTCTACATCCCTCCAGTCATAAAGTATTGTCTACCAACCCATACTTCTGAATATGTCTGTCAGCCTACCCCAGAAGATGATTGTCTAATTACCCCCTCATCTGAAGATGTCTGTCTACCTAGACCCCACGTGGAAAATGTATGTCTATGTACACCCCTCGGAAAATGTCTGTCTCCCTACACCCCCTCAGAAGATGTGTGTCTACCTACATGAACTTTTGTATGATATCTGTCTACGACGCCCGCACTTGGAAGATGTTTGTCTACCTACCGCACCCATTGGAATATGTCTGTCTATGTACCCACCAACCATCGGAAGATGTATGTCCACCTACACATCCCCCTCGGAAGATGTCTGTCTACCTACACTCATCAGAAGATGTTGTCTACTTTCCACCATCGGAAAATGTCTCTCTACCTACCCCTCTTGGCAAATGTCATTCTACGCCACCCCTCTGAAGAGGTCAGTTTACCTGCAACCCCCCAGAAGAAGTCTGTCTAACTACCCCCCCTCTCGAAAAATGTCTATAGTCACCCTGCCTCGGACAATGTCTCTCTGCCTACGCCCCATCATGGAAGATGTCAGTCTACCCACCCACCCATCAGAAGAAGGCTGTCTAAACCATCCCCTCACATGATATGTCTGCCTACCAACCCCCTATTGGAAGATGTCTGGCTACCTACCCCACCCCACATCTGAAGATGTCTGTCTACCAACCCTCCACTTGGAAGATATCTGTCCTCCTACAACCCCTCAGAAGATGCCAGTCTACATAAACCCTCTCAGACATTATCTGCCTAAATACCCCTCCTCGGATGGTTTCTGTCTACCTACACCCACAACCCGTCATAATATGAATGTTTACCTAAACCCCTCAGAATCTGTATATTTATCTACCACACCTTGAATGATTTGTCTCTATCTTATCCCTATCTCGGAAGATGTCTGTCTCCCAACCCACCCCCTCTGAGGATGTCTGTATACCTACCCCCCTTCTCGAAAGTTGTCTGTGTACATTCACCACACATTTAAACATGTCTATCTATGTACCTCCTCTCGGAAGATATCTATCTATTGCCGCCATGGAAGAAAAGTATCTCCCCCCTCTCGGAAGATGTCAATCTACCACTCCTCTCAGAAGATATACACTCCCCATCTGAGAATGTCTACATCCTCTCTCGTAGGATGTCTGTCTACCAAACTGCATCCTTTAGAAGGTGCTTCCCACCCCTTGGAAGATGTCTGTCTTCCAACACCCCCCTCCACCCCTCGGAAGATGTCTTTCTACCGCACCCAGGCTCAGAAGATGTCTCCATACCTAAAACTCCTCGGAAGATGTCTTTCTACCTACCCACCCCATCAGAAGATGACTGTCGACGTTATCCCCCTCACAGAATGTCTAGACCCCTCTCAGAGGATACTGCTTACCAAACTGCATCCTTTAGAAGATGTTTCCCACCCCTTGAAAAATATCTGTCTTCCAACACCCCCCCTTGGAAGATGCCTGTCTACCGAATCCAGCCTCAGAAGATGTCTCCATACCTACCACCACTCGGAAGATGTCTGTCTACCCACCCACCCCGATCAGAAGATGACTGTCGACGTTATCCCCCTCAGAAGATGTCTGTCTACATACCCTCCCTCAGAAGATGTCTGCCTAGCTAAGACCAGTGGAAGATATACAACTGCCTCCCATCTCGGAAGACATCTACTCCCCCTCTCGGAGGATGACTATCTCCCTCTCGGAGGATGACTACCTCCTCTCTGAAGATGTCCGTCTATGTACCCTCCCCTCAAAAGATGTCTCTCCCCCCTCAGATGATTTATGTCTACCAACCCCCACATGGAAAATGTCTGTCCTTCTAACCTCCTTGGATGATGTCTGTGTACCTACCCAACTGGAAGATGGCTGTCTACCTACCACCACTCGGGACATGTCTGTCTACCTTCCCCCTAGGTATATGTCTGTATACCTACACCCCTTTGGAAAATGTCTGTCTACCTACCCCATCACTTCAGAAGATGTAATTCTACTTACCACACATCAGAAAGTGTCAGTCTACCTATGCCCCACCCTCAGAAACTATATGTCTACCTTGCCCCTTTGGAAGATGTCAGTTTACCAACCCCACTCAAAAGATGTCTGCTTACCTACTCTCCCATCGAAAGATGTCTTTCTACCTACCCCCTCTCGGAAGATTTTGTCTACCCCCTCTCTGAGATGTCATTCTACACCCACTTGGAAGATGCCTATCTAAACCCCTGGGAAGAAATCCCTCCCTCTAAAAATGCCTACCTAAACCCTTCCACATCGGAAGATGCCAATCTAGCCCCCTTCAGCTGATGCCTACCAACACCCACCTCATAAGATTATCTATCCATACCTTCCTCGGAAGAGGTGTATCTACCCCCTCAGAAGATGTGTATCTGCCCCCATCCTTGGAAAATGTCTATCTACCCCCCTCAGAAGCTGTCTCTCTACCCCCCTTGGAAGACGTCTACCCCCCTTCAGAAGATTATCTACCCAGCCCAGGCGGAAAATATCTGTATCCCTCCACTAGGAAGGTGACTATCAACCAACACCTCAGAAGATGTCTATCTACCCCACCCACAGATATCTACACCCACTGGAAGATACCTATCCCCACCTCAGAAGATGTCTATCCCCCAGGCGGATGTCTATAACTCACCTCATGAAAGATGCCTGTCTATCAACCCCCTCCTCTCAGAATATGTCTGACTACCTACCCCACCCCTGTTAAGATTTCCATCTAGCCCCTCCTCTCAGAGAACATTTATCCTAGACTCAGAAGATTTCTACAGCCTCCCTTCATTTGGAATGTGTCTACTGCCCATTCTGAATATGTTTGTCTACCTCCAAATTCTAGGAAGATGTCTGTATGTCTGTCTACCTCACAAACTCGGGACAAGTCTATCTATCCCCGCTATGGAAGAAATCTATCTAACCCCCTCTCGGAATATGTCTATCTACCCTCCTTGCCAAAGACATCTACACCCCATCTTCGAGGAGCTCTATCCCCCCATCATGAAAGATGCCTGTTTATCTACCCGAACCCATCAGAAGATGTAAGTGTACATACCATCACTTCCCACAGAAGATGTCTGTCTACTTACCAACATTTCTTGGAAGATGTCTGTCTACCGACCCCCCCCCCCCCCAACCTTTGAAGATGTCTGACAACTCACCTCCCCCCATGGAAGAATACTATCTCCCCCCTCCCAGAAGATGTCAATCTGCTCTCCCCCTCGAAAATATCTCCCCCCCCCCCCGGAAAATGTCTACCTCCCTATCAAAGGATATCTGTTTACCTATTTGGCCCCAATCGAAAAATGTCTCCCCCCTTGGAAACTGTCGGTCTACCAATCCTCCCCCTTGAAGACGTCTGACTAAGAAACAACCACTCAGAAGATGACTGTCTAACTACCCCTCCTTGGAATTGTTTGTCTACCATTATCACCACAGAAAATGTCTCCCCCCCCTCTTGGAGGATGTCTGTCTACCTACCACCCTTCAGAAGATGTCTGACCATGTACCCTGCTTTGGAATATGTCTGTCTACCTACCCCTCGCGGAAGATGTGTGTCTTCCTACCTCCCCACAGAAGATGTAGGTAAACAGATATCTTTCAAGAGGGAGTAGGTACACAGACATCTTGCAAGGGAGTGGTATGTAGACAGAAATTACCAAGGGGTGGGGAATAATTAGACAGACTTCTTCCGAGGGGGGGGGGGTAGGTATACATACATTTACTGAGTGTTCGTAGGTAGACAATCTTCTGAGGGGGTAGGCACAAAGGCACCTTTCAAGGGGGTTGGTAGACAGACATCTCCCATTGGTGGATTGGTAGACAGCCATCTTCTGAGGGGCGTACGTAGACAGACATCATCTAGAGGGGTAAGTAGACCAACATCTTCCAAGGGGGGTAGGTAGACAGACATCTTCTGAGGGTGTAGGAAGACAGACATCCTCGGAGGATGGGGGCAGGGGGTAGGTAGATAGACATCATCTGTGGAGGTGTGGATAAACAGACATCTTGTGAGGGGTAGGTAGACAGACATTTACCGAGTTGTGTTGTAGGTAGACACATATCTCCCAAAGGGGGGGGGGGGGGGAGGGATAGGTAGACAGAGACTTTCCTGGTGGGTGGTTTGAGAATCTCCTGAAGGGGGGTTGGTAAACAGACTTCTTCTTAAGGGGGTAGGTACACAGACATCTACTGTTGGTGCGGGACAAATAGACATATTTCTTCTGAGGCTGGGGATGATAGACATCTTCCGAAGGAGGGCACGTAGACAGACATTTTCCAAGTTGGGCAGACTGACAGACATCTTCCGGGGAGTAGAAAGACATAGATGTTCCAAGGGTGGTAGGTAGACAGACATCTTCTGTGGGGGAGTAGATTGCCAGACATCATCTTAGTTTGGGTATGTAGACAGACATCTTCCAAGGGGAGGGAGTATATAGGAAGATACCTTCTGAGGGGGATGATAGACATCTTATGGGAGTAGGTAAACAGACATAGTTGATAGACATATACATTCAGAGGGGGTAGTTAGACAGACATCTTCTGAGTGGTGGAAAATAGACCACTTCCAAGGGGGAGGTAGGCATCTTCCTAAGTGAGTGGGCAGGTTGCCTGACATCTTCCATGGGGTAGGTAGCCAATCATCTTCCAAAGATGGGTTGGGTAGGCAGATATATTCAATGGGGGGTAGGTAGACAGACATCTTCTGAGATGGTAGTAGACAGACATTTCTGAGTTGGGGTAGAAAGGCATTGTCCAAAGTGGGTAGATAGGAATCTTCCGTGTGTGGATGGGGTAGGTAGACAGACATTTTCTGAAAGGGGTGCATCTTCTGTACGGGGGTAGGTAGACAATCATCTTCTGAGGGGAAGATGGGTACAGAGACATTTTACTGGGGGTAGGTAGACAGACATCTTCAAGGGGGTAGGTAGACAGACAACTGGGGGGGGGGGGTTGTTAGACAGACATGTTCTGAGGGGTTTTTAAGTAGACAGACATCTTCTGAGCAGGGGTAGTAGACATACAGCTTCAGAGGATGAGGGATATGTAGACAGATATCTTCTAAGGTAGCTTAGGTAGAGAGACAATTAGTGAGGGGGTAGGTAGACAGACATTATCCGAGGCTGGGTTGTAGGTAGACAGAAATAATCTGAGGGGTGTAGTTAGACAAGTATTTTCTGAGGCTAGGGGTATGTAGACAGACATTGTCCATGGGGATAGTTAGACACACCTTCTGAGGTATGGGGAGTAGGAAGACTGACATTTCCTGAGGATGGTAGGTAGGGTGTCACTTTCGAAGGGGGGGGGGGGGGGGGTAGTGAGAGAGACTTCATAAGAGGTGGGGGATGTTGGTAGATAGACATGTTCTGAGGGAGGTAGGTAGATAGACATGTTCAGAGGGAGGGGTGGTAGAGAGCAATATTCCGAATGAGTGTAGGTAGACATACATATTCCGAGGGGTGGTTGGTAGGCAGACATCTTTTGAGGTGGGGTAGGTAGGCAGTCGTTTTCTGAATTTGGGTCCGTTGACAGACATCTTCCAAGAGAAGTGGGTATGAAGGCAGATATCTTCGTGGGGGGGGAGCTAGGTAGCCAGACGTCTTCCGAGGGTGTTGGGTATGTAGGCATACATCTTCAAGGGCAGTTGGTAGACCGATATTTTCCAATGGGGGTAGGTAGACACACATACTACGAGTGGTGGTAGGTAAACACATCTTCCATGGGGTAGGTAGACAAACATCTTCCGAGGTGCGGTTGGTAGACATTCATTATCTGGGGTGTAGGTAGACTAACATTTTCGAGAGGGGTAGGACAGATATCTTCTGAGGGTGGTGTATTGGACAGACATCTTCCGAGGGGTTGTAGATAGACAACTTATGTAGGTGGTGGACAGACAACTGCTGACTGGGAGGGGGGGGTAGGTAGACATGTTCCAAGGGTACGGTAGATAGATATACTACTTCTGAGAGGGGTGGTAGGTAGACAGACATCTTCTGAGAGGGGGCTGGTAGACAGATATTTTCCGTGAGGTGTTATAGGTAGACAGAAATCTTCCAAGGGGGGGTAGGTCGACTGACATTTTCTGAGGGGGCAGGTAGACAGACAACTTCTGGGGGGGTAGATAGACATACATGTTCAGTTTGTGTGCATAAACAGAGACCTTCTGAGGTGGGTTAGGTTGGCAGCTATCTTATTAGTTTTGGCATGTAGAGGGAAGAGTATTGGTAGACAGGTATCTTCCGAGGGGGGTATGTAGACTGACATTGTCTAAGGGAGTTAGGTAGACATACACATTCCACAGGCAGATAGATAGACAGACATCTTCTGAGGGGGGTTAGGTAGCCATACATCTTCCGACAGGAGAGTTGGTGGACAGACACCTTCCAAGGATGGGGGGTAGGTAGACAGATATTTTCCAAGCGAGATTTAGGTAGACAGGCATTTTCCAAGGAGGGGTAGGTAGACAAACATCTTCCGAGGATGGTTGGGGTAGGAAGACAGACAGTGTGGGGTAGGTAGACAGACATCTTATTAGAGGGTGTATGTAGACAGACAGTATCCGAGGGCAGGTTGTAGGTAGGCAGATATCTTACAGGGGGTGGGGTAGGTAGGCACGTATTTTCCAAGGCTGAGAGTATGTAGATAGACATAGTCCCGGTGGGCAATTAGACCGATATCTCCTGAGGGAGGGTAGGTACACAGACATCTTCAGAGTGGGAGGACAGGTAGACAAACACCTTCTAAGAGTGGGATGATAGACATCTTTCCAACTGGGAAAGATAGACATTTTACGAGGGGGGGGGAGTAGACATACATCCTCCATGAGGTGGTAGACACACATATTATGAGGGGGGGGGGGGGGTAGGTAGAAAGATTTCTTATAAGGTTGGGTAGGTTGGTAGACATCTTCTGAGGTTGAGTATGTAGGCACCAAGGGTAGAGGATATGAAGACATATATCTTCCGAGGGGGGGGGGGGGGCAAGGTAGACAGAAATTCTCTAACAGAGGGATGATAGACTTCTTCCGAGGGGGGGTAGGTATGCAGACATCGTATGAGGGGGTGTAGGAAGACATACATATACCAAGGCAGGGTAGGTAGACAAAAATCTTCTGAGGGGGGTTGGAAGATAGACCTCTTCTGAGGGGCGAATGGAATACATACATCTTCCGAGGGGGGTAGGAAGACAAAGTCCTCCAAGGGGGGGGGGAGATGAACAGACATCCACCAAGGGGGTTAGATGGATGGTCATCTTCTGTTGTAGTGGGAGGGGGCAGGTAGGCTTCCATCTTCTGGGTGGTCAGTAGACAATCATCTTCTGAGTTGTGGTTCAGTAGGCAATCATGTTCAGAGGGGGGTAGGTAGACAGACATCTTCTGAGGTGGGATGATAGACATCTTCCAAAGGGGTGGAAAGTAGACAGGCATTTTACAAAGTGGGGTGCAGGTGGACTGACATCTCCCATGCATTAGGTGGAAAATCATATTCCGAGGTCGGGTTCGATATACAGACATATTCCGAGGGAGGTGGTAGGTAGACAGCCATCTTCCGAGTGGGGATAGGTAGACATACTTTTCCCGAGAGGGGGTTGGGTAGACAGGCATTTACCGAGGGGATGGGGGGTAGGTAGATAGACATCTTCTGAAGGGGGGTAGGTAGACAGACATCTCCCGAGGAGGGGTGGTAGACATACAACTTTCGAGGGGCGGTAGGTAGACAGACATTTTCTGTTGGAGGGGTTGATTGACAGGCATCTTTCAGAAGTGAGGGGGTGCAGGTAGACTGAAATCTTCCGGGGGTAGGTAGACAACATCTTCTGAGGGGGCGTTGGGTAGACAGATATCCTCCGGGTTTTGGTAGACATAAATATTCCAAGGTGGGCAGGTAGACAGACATTTTCTGAGGGAGGGCAAGGTTGACAGACATCTACAAATGGCGGGTTGGTAGACACACAACTTATGAGTGGGGGCGTAGGTAGAGAGACATGTCCGGAGGTGGGGTAGGTAGACATACATGTTCCGAGGGGAGTGGTGGCTAGTCATACATATTCCGAGTGTGTGTTTATGTGGGCAGACATCTTCCAAGAGGGGCTAGGTAGACAAACATCTTCCAAGGGGGGGGGGGGGTAAGTAGACAGACATCTTCCATGTGGGGTATGTAGACAGACATATTCTGACAGGGTGAGGCAGGCATATACCGTGGTTCGGTAGATAGACAGGCATCTTCGAGGGGGTGCTAGGTAGACATACACCTTTCGAGGGTAGTGGTAGGAAGTCATACATCTTCCAAAGCGGTTTTTTCGGTTGTCAAATGTCTTCCAAGAGGGGGGTCTGCACACATACATCCTCCAGGGATGGGAGGAGGGTTTGACAGAGATCTTCGGAGGTGGGGTAGTCAGTTACACATCTTTTGAAGTGGGTGTAGGTAGGCAGACACCTTCTAAATGGCGGTACCTAGGAAGATATGCAGACATCTTCGGGGGGGGGGGGGAGGTAGGTAGACAGACAGTTTCTGATTGTGAGAATGGTGGTGGTGGTGGTTAGTGTTTAATGTCTCGTCAACAACGAGGTCATTAGAGACGGAGTGCAAGCTCGGGTTAGGGAAGGATTGGGAAAGAAATTGGCCGTGCCCTTTCAGAGGAACCATCCCGGCATTTGCCTGAAACGGTTTAGGGTAATCACGAAAAACCTAAATCAGGATGGCCGGAGACGGGATTGAACCGTCGTCCTCCCGAATGCGAGTCCAGTGTGCTAACCACTGTACCACCTCTCTCGATGTGTGAGAATGGTAGACAGACAGATAGGGTGGGAGATCAGAGACAGTCATATTCTGAGGGTGGGGTATGTAGACAGCCATCTTCTGAGGGGGTAGATAAGAGTCTTCTGAAGGTGATGGAGAGATAGTCATCTTCCAAGTGCAGGTAGATAGGAATCTTCTGAGTTGGGGTAGCTTCCGAGCTAGGCGATAGATAGGCATCTTCACAGGGGGGGATGTTAGATTGGCATGTTATGGGGTGGGGGGGGGGGCGAGTAGACAAACATCACCCGATAGGTGGTATGTATAGAGACATCTTCCATGGAGTAGAAGGTAGGCAGACATCTTCTGAAGGGTGGGGTAGGGAGACAGACATCATCAGAGCAGTAGTAGGTAGACAGACATTTTCCGAAGGGGGTGTATGTAGACAAATATTTTCTTAGATGGAGGGTAGCTGGGCAGACATCTTCCAAGGGGTGGGGAGGGGGTAGGTAGACAGGCCTCTTCCAAAGGTGTGTAGGTAGACAGACATCTTCCAAGAAGGGGTATGTAGGCAAACATCTTCTGAAGGGTGGGTTAGGGAGACAGGCATCATCCACGTGCGGAGTAGGTAGAGAGTGATCTTCTGAGGGGGGTGGGGGATGTAGATAGAAAGACATATTTTGAGAGGCTGGTAGGTAGGCAGACATGCTCCAAACGAGGGGGGGGGGGTTAAGTAGACAGGTATCTTCCGAGGGTGTGTAGGTAGACAGTCATCTTCTGAGGGGGGAGGGGGTGGGAAAACTGACGTTTTCCGGTTGGGGGGATAAGTAGAGAGTCATCTTCTGAGGGGGAAGTGGGTAGACACACATTTTCAGAAGGCGTGAGTAGGTAGGCAGACATATTACGAGGGGGGGGGGGGGGGTGGCGGGTGTACGTAGACAGTCATCTTACGAGGGGGGAGGGGGGTAAAAAGACAGGCATGTTCCAAGGTCCTCTATCAAATGCAAGACACCAGAACCGGCCTACAGTTGAATTTTCGATACCTAAAACTTGAGTAGTAATACTTCTTACCTGCCGATTGCATCAAATGAGAAGCTCCTATTTTGTTGTTTGTGGTGCGACCGCATACCTCAGCACATGACGTAAGTTTCCAGATGTATATGTAAACAGTTCCGTGAGCAAAGCTGCCACTGCGACGATCTGGCATTACGATTAGGCGCGTGAGTGCGTGTGAAATCGCTCTCTAAGTTTTCATACATTTATAGGTTTCAGATACATATTTTAACGGTTTTTGTGATAATATTTACTATATAAGATACTTATTAATGGTTTCTTCATTCACCTCCGCCTTTCTTGGGTTGTGACCTGATATTTGCGAGTGTTTCGTATCGAGCAACTTAACTTCTTACCTGTGTTTACATTCCGCGCTGACCAGTTGCAGCTGTAGCGGCGCATCCAAAGCTAAGTACTAATTAGTTGTTTCTGTATAGTGGTTTATTTTGGAACTTTAGTAGTCTTCAATCGGTGTTCTTGTCGTTTCCTGGTGAAATAATTTCAGAAGAAATTGTCGCGAACTGTTTTCAGTTTCGTTACTGTGCCATTAGACGTTTGATAATCTTTCTGTTTTACCTTTTGTTTTATTTGCTGTTGATAAATACTGTTAATAATAGTAGCTACTTCCCTTGTACAGCAAGATTATGATTATTGTAGTCAGTTTTTTAACACATTCTTATTGTACTAAAGGAACTTAAATAAATGCGAAAGGTTTTCTTAGGTTTTTAATATATATTAACACGTTTCACATTTCCCCGTGCAACGTGACGTTCAGACCTCGTTTGATGCAAAAGCTTGAGGTCCTCGATCATGTCCAAGGCACCAAAGCCGGCTAATAAGTCAGTAATCTATAACTAAAACTTGAATTGTACTGCTTCATACTGGCCGAATACATCTTCTTAACACCTTCTTCTGTCTTCTACTGTGGTGCTTTTAGTGTCTCCGCAAACCGCAGCAGGCGACATAAGTTTGCAGACTATAAATTTAACCGTCTCAGAGCGTAAAGCGGCCGATGTGACGATCTGCCAATAAGTCGATTCGACAGCAAATGAAGAAAACGGTCGGATTTGTCAGGTTTTTACTACAAATGGACACTTTTCACATCATCCCGTGCAACGTGGCGTCCAGACCGCGTTTCATGCAAAATCTTAAGGCCCTAGCTCATGTCCAAGGTACCAAAGCAGGCTAATAAGTCAATAAATGATAACTAAAATTTGAATTGTACAACATATTACTGGTTCTTTCTCGCTGATTACACCAACAGAGAAGCTTCATCTGTGTTCTACTGTGATGCTTTGACTGTCTCCGCATAACGCAGCACGCGACATAAGCTTGCAGATCTGGCAATTAGTCGATTAAATAGAAAATGACGAAAACGGGAGGATTTCTCAGGTTTTTACTACATATGAACACTTTTCACATTCTCCCGCGCAACGTGGCAGACAGACCTCGTTTCATGAACAATCTCAAGGTCATAGCTCATGTACAAATAACCAAAGCCGGTTAATAAGTCAATAATAGATAAGTAAAATGTGAATTGTAATGCTTCGTACTGGCCGATTACATCTTCTGAGAGTCTTCTTCTGTGTTCTACTATGGTTCTTTTAGTGTCTAAGCATAGCGAAGGACACGATATAGTTTTGCAGAAGATAAATATAACCATTGCAGAGAGAAAAGCGGCCAATATGACGATCTGGCATTAAGTCGATTCGATATCAAATGACGAAAACGGCCGAATTTGTCAGGTTTTCACTACATATGAACACATTTCACATTCAACCGTGCAACGCGGCTGCTCGACCTCCCTTCATGCCAAATCTTAAGGTCCTAGCTCATGTCCAAGGCACCAAAGCCGGCTAAAAAGTCAATAATCGATAACTAAAACTTGAATTGTACTACTTCTTACTGGCTATTACATCAACATAGAACCTCCTTCTGTGTTCTGTTATGGTGCTTTTATTGTCCCCGCATACCGCAGCACGCGACTTAGCTTTGCAGACGATAAATGTAACCGTTTCAGAGAAAAGAGCGGCCAATATGACGATCTGGCAAAAGTCGACTCGATAGCAAATGACGATCTCACTTTAAGTCGATTTGATAACAAATGACGAAAACGGACGGATTTCCAGGTTTTTACTACTTGTGAACACAGTCTCCCTTGTACCGCGGCTGCTAGTTCTTCTGTGGTGCAAAATTGTAAGGTCCTAGCTCAAGTCCTACGCACCAAAGAAGGGTAAAAAGTCAATAATCGATAACTAAAACTTGAATTGTAATACTTCTTACTGCCTATTACATCAACTTAGAAGCCTCTTATGTGTTCTGCTATGCTGCATTTAGTGTCTCCGCATACCGCAGCACGCGACATAGATTTGCAGTCCATAAATGTAACCGTTTCAGAGAGAAGACCGTCCAATGTGACGATCTAGCTAAAAGCCGATTCGATAACAAATGACGAAAACGGACTGATTTCTCTGTTTTTTACTACATATGAACACTTTTCACATTCTCCCGTGCAATGCGGCTGCTAGGCCTCCTTTCATGCAAAATCGTGAGGTCCTAGCTCATGTCTAAGGCACCAAAGATGGGTAAAAAGTCAATAATCGATAGCTAAAACTTGAGTTGTACTGCTTCTTACTGGCTATTACATCATTTTAGAAGCTTCATCTGTGTTCTACTATGGTGCTTTTAGTATCTCCGCATACGCAGCACGTGCCATAGCTTTGCAGACGATAAATTTAACCGTATCAGAGAGAAGAGCGTCTGATCTGACGATCTGGCATAAGTCGATTCGATAGCAAATGACGAAAACGGGCGGGTTTCTCAGGTTTTCACTACATATGAACACTTTTGCACATTCCCCCGAGCAACGCGGCTACTAGAGCTCCCTTCATGCAAAATCTGTAGGTCCTAGCTCATGCCCAACGCAACAAAGCCGTCTATAAAATCAATAATCGATATCTAAAACTTGTATTGTACTACTTCTTACTAGCTATCACATGAACTTAGAAGCTTCTTCTGTATTCTATTATGGTGCTTTTAGTGTCTCCGCATACCGCAGCACGCGACATATCTTTGCACACGATAAATGTAACGGTTTCAGAGAGAAAAGCGGGCTATATGACGATCTTGCATTAACCTGATTCGATAGCAAATGACGCAAACGGGCGGATTTCTCATTTTTTCACTACATATGAACACTTTTCACATTCCCCAGTGCAACACAGCTCCTAGACCTCCATTCATGCAATATCTTAAGATCCTAGCTCATGTCAAAGGCACCAAAGCCGTGTAAAAGGTCAATAATCGATAACTAAAACAAAAATTGTAATGCTTAGTACAGGCTATCACATCATCTTTGAAGCTTCTTCTGTGTCCTATTATGGTGCTTTTATTGTCTCCGCATACCTCAGCACGCGACATAGCTTTGCACACGATAATTGTAACCGTTTCATTGAGAAGAGCGGCCAATATGACGATCTGGCAAAAGTCGAATCGATAGCAAATGACGAAAACGAGCGGATTTCTCCGGTTTTCACTACATATGAACACTTTTCACATTCCCCCGTCCAACGCGGCTGCTAGACCTCCCTTCATGCAAAATCTTAAGGTCCGAGCTCATGTCCTAGGCACCAAAGCCGTCTAAAAAGTCAATAATCGATAACAAAAACTTGAATTGTCTGCTTCGTACTGGTTATCACATCAACTTAGAAGCTTATTCTGTGTTCTATTATGGTGCTTTTAGTGTCTACGCATACCGGAGCACACAACTTAGCTTTGCACACGATAAATGTAACGGTTTCAGACAGAAATGCGGGTAATATGACGATCTGGCATTAAGTCGATTCGATAGCAAATGACGAAAACGCTCGGATATCTCAGGTTTTCTCTACATATGAACACTTTTCACATTCCCCCGTGCAACGCTTCTCTTAGACATCCCTTTATGCAATATCTTAAGGTCCTAGCTCATCTCAAAGGAACCAAAGCCGTTTAAAAAGTCAATAATCGATAACTAAAACTTGAATTGTACTGCTTCGTACAGGTTATCACATCAACTAAAAAGCTTCTTCTGTGTTCTATTATGGTGATTTTAGTGTCTACGCATACCGCAGCATACGACATAACTTTGCACACGATAAATGTAACGGTTTCAGAGAGAAAAGCGGGCTATATGACGATCTGGAATTAAGCTGATTCGATTGCAAATGACGAAAACGGGCGGATTTCTCAGGTTTTCAATACATATGAACACTTTTCACATTCCCCCATGCAACGCGGCTGCTAGACCTCCCTTCATGAAAAATCTTAAGGTCCGAGCTCATGTCGAAGGCACCAAAGCCGTATAAAAAGTCAATAATCAATAACAAAAACTTGAATTGTACTGCTACGTACTGGCTATCGCATCAATTTAGAAGCTTCTTCTGTGTTCTATTATGGTGCTTTGAGGGTCTCCGCGTATCGCAGCACGAGATATAGCTTTGCACACGATAAATGTAACCGTTTCAGAGAGAAGAGCGGCCAATATGACGATCTGGCATTAATTCGATTCGATAGCAAAGGACGAAAACGGGCGGAGTTCTCAGTTTTTCACTACATATGAACACTTCTCACATTCCCCCGTCAAACACGGCTGCTAGACCTCCCTCATACAAAATCGTAAGGAACTACCTCATGTCCAAGCCACGAAAGCCGCCAAAAAAGTCAATAATCGATAGTTAAAACTTGATTTGGACTGCTCCGTACTGTTTATCACATCAACTTAGAAGCTTCTTCTGTGATCCTTTATGGTACTTTTAGTGTCTCCGCATACCGCAGCACGCGACAAAGCTTTGCACACGATACATGTCACCGTTTCAGAGAAAAGAGCGGCCAATATGACGATCTGGCAAAAGTCGATTCGATAGCAAATGACGAAAACGGGCGGATATCTCAGGTTTTCACTGTATATGAACACGTTTCACATTCCCCCGTGCAACGCGGCTGCTAGACCTCCCTTCATGCAAAATCTTAAGGTCCTAGCTCAAGTGCAAGGCACAAAAGCCGTCTAAAAAGTCAATAATCTAAAACTAAAACTTGAAATTTACTGCTTCGTACTATCTATCACATCAACTTAGAAGCTTTTTCTGTATTCTACTATGGTGCTTTTAGTGTCTCCGCATACCGCAGCACGCGACATAGCTTTGTACACGATAAATGTAGCGGTTTCAGAGAGAATAGCGTGCAATATGACGATCTGAAATTGATTCGATAGCAAATGATGAAAACGCTCGGATATCTCAGGTTTTCTCTACATATGAACACATTTCACATTCCCCCGTGCAACGCGTCTCTTAGACATCCCTTTATGCAATATCTGCAGGTCCTAGGTCATCTCAAAGGAACCAAAGCCGTCTAAAAAGAAAATAATCGATAGATAAAACTTGAATTGTACTGCTTCGTACTGGCTATCACATCAACTTAGAAGCTTCTTCTGTGTTCTATTATGGTGATTTTAGTGTCTCCGCATACCGCAGCACGCGATATAGCTTTGCACACGATAAATCTAACAGTTTCAGAGAGAAAAGCGGGCAATATGACGATCTGGCATTAAGCTGATACGATAGCAAATGACGAAAATGGGTGGATTTCTCAGGTTTTCACTACATAAATTCAATTTTCACATTCCCCCGTACAACGCGGCTGCTAGACCTTACTTCATGCAAGGTCGTAAAGTGCTAGCTCAAGTTCAAGGCACCAAAATCGTCTAAAAATTCAATAATACATAACTAAACCTTGAATAGTACTGCTTCGTACTGGCTATCACATCAACTTAGAAGCTTTTTCTGTTTTCTATTATGGTGCTTCTAGTGTCTCCGCATACCGCAGCACGCGACATAGCTTTGCACACGATAAATGTAAACGTTTCAGAGACAAGTGCGGCCAGTATGAGGATCTGGCATTAAGTCGATTCGATAGCAAATGACGAAAACGGGCTTATTTCTCAGGTTTTCACTACATATGAACACTTTTCACATTCCGCCGTGCAACGCGGCTGCTAGACGTCCCTTCATGGAAAATCTTAAGGTCCTAGCTCATGTGCAATGCACCATAACCGGCTAAAAGTTCAATAATCGATAACTAAAACTTGAATTGTACTGCTTCGTTTTGGCTATCACACCAACTTAGAACCTTCTTCTGTGTTCAATTATGGTGCTTTTAGTGTCTCCGCATACCGCAGCACGCGACAAAGCTTTGCACACGATAAATGTCACCGTTTCAGAGAGAAGAGCCGAAAATATGACGATCTGGCAAATGTCGATTCGATAGCAAATCACGAAAACGGGTGTATTTCCCAGGTTTTCACTACATATGAACACTTTTCACATTACCCAGTGCATTACGGCTGCTAGACCTCCCTTCATGCAAAATCGTAAGGTCCTAGCTCATGTCCAAGGCACCAAAGCCGTCTAAGAAGTCAATATCGATAACTAAAACTTGATTTGTACTGCTTCTTACTGGCTATCACTTCAACTTAGAAGCTTCTTCTGTGATCCATTATGGTGCTTTTAGTGTCTCCGCATAACGCAGCACGCGACATGGCTTTGCACACGAATAATGTAACCGTATCAGAGAGAGGAGCGCGAAATATGACTATCTGGCATTAGGTCGATTCGATGGCAAATGACGAAAACGGGCGGATTCCTCAGGTTTTCACTACATATGAACACTTTTCACATTCGCCAGTGCATGACGGCTGCTAGACCTCCCTTCATGCAAAATCTTATGGTCCTACCTCGCGTCAGAGTCAACAAAGCCGTCTAAAAAGTCAATACTCAAAAATTAAAACTTGAATTGTACTGCGTCGTACTGGCTATCACATCTACTTAGAAGCTTCTTCTTTGATCTATTATGGTGCTTTTAGTGACTCCGCATACCGCACCACGTGACATAGCTTCGCACACTATAAATGTAACCGTTTCAGAGAGAAGTACGTCCAATATGACGATCTGGCATTAAGTCGATTCGATAGCAAATGAAGAAAACGGGCGGGTTTATCAGGTTTTCACTACATATGAACACTTTTCACATTACCCCGTGCAACGCGGCTGCTGGATCTCCCTTCATGCAAAATTTTAAGGTCCTAGCTCATGTCCAAGGCACCTAAGCCGTCTAAAAAGTCAATAATCGATAGCTAAAACTGGAATTGTACTGCATCTAACTGGCTATCACATCAACTTAGAAGCTTCTTCTGTGTTCTATTATGGAGGTTTTAGTGTCTCCGCATACCGCAGCACGCGACATAGCTTTGCACACGATAAATGTAACCGTTTCAGTGAGAAGAGCTGCCAATACGACGATCTTTCAAACGTCGATTCGATAGCAAATGAGGAGAACCGGCGGATTTCCCAGGTTTTCACTACATATGAACACTTCTCACATTCCCCCGTCAAACGCGGCTGCTAGACCTCCCTAATGCAAAACCTTAAGGACCTACCTCATGTCCAAGCCACGAAAGCCGTCTAAAAAGTCAATAATCGATAGTTAAAACTTGAATTGGACTGCTTCGAACTGGATATCACATCAACTTAGAAGCTTCTTCTTTGATCTATTATGGTGCTTTTAGTGACTCCGCATACCGCAGCACGTGACATAGCTTTCCTAACGATAAATGTAACCTTCTCAGGGTGAAAACCGGCCAATATGACGATCTGGCAAAACTCGAATCGACAGCAAATGACGAAGACGGGCGGATTTCTCAGGTTTTCGCTACATAAGAACACTTTTCACATTCCCCCGTGCAACGCGGCTGCTAGATCTCCATTCATGCAAAATTTTAAGGTCCTAGCTCATGTCGAAGGCACCAACGCCGTCTAAAAAGTCAATAATCGATAGGTAAAACTTGAATTGTACTGCTTCGTTTTGGCTATCACATCAACTTAGAAGCTTAATCTGTGTTCTTTTATGGTGCTTTTAGTGTCTCCACATACCGCAGCACGCGATATAGCTTTGCACACGATATATGTAACGGTTTCAGAGAGAATAGCGGGCAATATGACGATCTGGCATTAAGTCGATTCGATTACAAATGACGAAAACGGGCGGATTTCTCAGGTTTTCACTACATATGAACACTTTTCACATTCCCCCGTGCAACGCGGTCGCTAGACCTCCCTTAATGCAAAATGGTAATGTCCTAGCTCATGTCCAAGGCACCGAAGCCGTCTAAAAATTCAATAATCGATAACTAACAGTTAAATTGTACTGCATCGTACTGATTATCACATTAACTTAGAAGCTTCATCTGTGTTCTATTATGGTGCATTTAGTGTCTCCACATACCGCAGCACGCCATATAGCTTTGCACACGATAAATGTAACAGTTTCAGAGCGATGAGCGGCCAATACGAAGATCTGGCATTAAGTCGATTCGATAGCAAATGACGAAAACGGGCGGATTTCTCCGGTTTCCACTACATATGAACACTTTTCAAATTCCGTCGTGCAACGCGGCTGCTAGACCTCCATTCATGCAAATTCTCAAGGTCCTAGCTCATGTCCAAGGCACCAAAGCTGTCTAAAATTCAATAATCGATAACTAAAACTTGAATTGTACTGCTTCGTACAGGCTATCACATCAACTTCGAAGATTCTTCTGTGTTATATTATGGTGCTTTTAGTGTCTCCGCATACCGCAGCACGCGACATAGCTTTGCACACGGTAAATGTAACCGTTTCAGAGAGAAGTGCGGCCAATATGACGATCTGGCAAATGTCGATTCGATAGCAAATGACGAAAACATACGGATTTCTCAGGTCTTCACTACATATGAACACTTTTCACATTCACCCGTGCAACGCGGCTGCTAGACCTCCCTTGACGGAAAATCTTACGGTGCTAGCTGATACCCAAGGCACCAAAGCTGTCTACAAGTCAATAATCGATAGCTAAAACTTGAATTGTACTACTTGGTACTGGCTATCACATCAACTTAGAATAATCTTCTGTGTTCCATTATGGTGCTTTTAGTATCTCTGCATTTCGCAGCACGTTTCATAGCTTTGCACACGATAAATGTAACCGTTTCAGAGAGATTACTGGCCAATATGACGATCTGGCATTAAGTCGATTCGATAGCAGATTACGAAAACGGAAGGATTTCTCAGGTTTTCACTACATATGAACTCTTTTCACATTCCCCGTGCAATGCGGTTGCTACACCTCCCTTCATGCAAAATCTTAAGGTCCTAGCTCATGTCCAAGGCACCAAAGCCGTATAAACAGTCAATAATCGATAACTAAAACTTGAATTGTACTGCTACGTACTGGCTATCACATCAACTTAGAAGCTTCTTCTGTGTTCTATTATGGTGCTTTTAGTGACTCCGCATACCGCAACACGCTACTTACCTTTGCACACGATAAATGTAACCGTTTCAGAGAAAAGAGCGGCCAATATGACGATCTGGCAAAAGTCGATTCCATAGCAAATGACGAAAACGTGCGGATTTCTAGGGTTTCACAACATATGAACACTTTTCACATTCCCCCGTGCAATGCGGCTGCTAGACCTCCCTTCATGCAAAATCTTAAGGTCCTATCTCATGTCCAAGGCACAAAAGCCGTCTAAGAAGTCAATAATCGATAACTAAAACCTGAATTGCACTGATTCTTACTGGCTATCACATCAACTTAGAAGCATCTTCTGTGTTCTATTATGGTGCTTTTAGTGTCTCTCCATACCGCAGCACGCGACATAGCTTTGTACACGATAAATGTGACGGTTTCAGAGAGAATAGCGGGCAATATGACGATCTGAAATTAAGTGGATTCGATAGCAAATTACGAAAACGCTCGGATATCTCAGGTTTTCTCTACATATGAACAATTTTCACATTCACCCGTGCATCGCTTCTCTTAGTCATCCCTTTATGCAATATCTTAAGGTCCTAGCTGATCCCAAAGGAACCAAAGCCGTCTAAAAAGTCAATAATCGATGACTTAAACTAGATTTGTACTGCTTCGTTTTGGCTATCACACCAACTTAGAAACATCTTCTCTGTTCTATTATGGTGCTTTTATTGTCTACGCATACCGCAGCACGCGACATACTTTTCACACGATAAATGTAACCGTTTCAGAGAGAAGAGCGGCCAATATGACGATCTGACAAAAGTCGATTCGATAGCAAATGACGTAATCGGCGGATTTCTCGGTTTTTACTACATATGAACACTTTGCACATTCCCCCGTGCAACGCGGCTGCTAGAACTCCCTCATGCAAAATCTTAATATCCTAGCTCATGTCCAGTGCACCAAAGCCGACTAAAATGTCAATAATCGATAGCTAAAAGAATTATTTTACGGCTTCTTACTGGGTATTACGTCAACTTAGAAGCTTCTTCTGTGTTCTACTATGGTGCTTGTAGTGTCTCCGCATTCCGCAGCACGCGACATAGCTTTGCAAACGGTAATTGTAACCGTTTCATAGAGAAGAGCGGCAAATATGACGATCTGGCAAAAGTCGATTCGATAGCAAATGACGAAATTGGGCGGATTTCTCATGTTTCCACTACATATGAACATTTTTCACATTCCCCCGTGCAACGCGGTTGCTAGAACTCGCTTCATGCAAAATCTTAAGGTCCTGGATCATGTCCAAGGCACCGAAGCCGTCTAAAAAGGTAATAATCTATACCTAAAACTTGAATTGTACTGCTGCGTACTTTCTATCACTTCAACTTAGAAGCTTATTCTGTGTTCTATTATGGAGCTTTTAGTGTCTCCGCATACCGCAGCACGCGACATTGCTTTGCAGACGACAAATGTAACCGTTTCAAAGCGAAGAGCGTGCAATATGCCGTTCTGGCATTAAGTCGATTCGATAGCAAATGAGGAAAACGGGCTGATTTCTCAGGTATTCACTACATATGAACACATTTCACATTCCCCCGTGCAACGCGGCTGCTATAACTCCTTCATCCAAAATCTTATGGTCCCAGCTCATGTCCAAGGCACCAAAGCCATCTAAAAAGTCAATAATCGATAACTAAAACTTGAATTGTACTGCTTCTTACTGGCTATCACGTCAACTTAGAAGCTTCTTCTGTGTTCTATTATGGTGCTCTTAGTGTCTCCGCATACCGCAGCACGCGACATAGCTTTGCACACGATAAATGTAACCGTTTTAGAGAGAAGAGCGGCCAATATGACGATCTGGCATTAAGTCGATTCGATAGCAAATGACGAAAACGAGCCGATTTCTCAGGATTTCACTACATGTGAACACTTTTCACATTCCCCCGTGCAACGCGGCTGCTAGACTCCTTTCATGCAAGGTCGTAAGGTCCTAGCGCATGTATATGGCACCAAAATCGTCTAATAAGTCAATAATCTGTAACTAAATCTTGAATTTTACTGCTTCGTACTGGCGATCACATCAACCTAGAAGCTTTTTCTGTGTTCTATTATGGTGCTTCTAGTGTCTCCGCATACCACATCACGCGACATAGCTTTTCACACGATAAATGTAACCGTTTCAGAGTGAAGAGCTGCCAATATGACGACTGGCATTAAGTCGATTCGATAGCAAATGACGAAAAAGGGCGGATTCCTCACGTTTACACTACATATGAACACTTTTCACATTCCCCCGTCCAACGCGGTTGCTAAACCTACCGTCATGCAAGGTCGTAAGGTCCTAGCTCATGACCAAGTCACCAAAATCGTCTGAAAAGTCAATAATCGATAACTAAAACTTCAATTGTACTGCTTAGGACTGACTATCTCATCAACTTAGAAGCTTCTTCTGTGTTCTATTATGTTGCTTTTAGTGTCTCCGCATACCACAGCAGCGGCATTGCTTTGCACACGATAAATGTAACCGTTTCAGAGAGAATACCGGCCAATATGACGATCTGTCATTAATTTGATTCGATAGCAAATGACGAAAACGGGCGGATTTCTCAGGTTTTCACTACATTTGAACACTTTTCACATTCCCCAGTGCAACGCGTCTACTAGACCTACCTTTATGCAAAATCTTAAGGTCCTAACTCATGTCCAATGCACAAAATCGTCTAAAAATTCAATAATCGATAAATAAAACTTGAATTGTACTGCTTCGTACAGGCTATCACATCAACTTAGAAGCTTCTTCTGTGTTCTATTATGGTGCTTTTAGTGTCTCCGCATACCGCAGCACGCGACAAAGCTTTCCAGACGATAAGTACAACGGTTTCAGAGAGAAGAGCAGCCAATGCGACGATCTGGCTTTAAGTCGATTCGATAACAAATGACGAAAACGGACGGATTTCTCAGGTTTTTACTACATATGAACACTTTTCACATTCTCCCCTGCAACTCGGCTGCTAGTCCTCCTTTCATGCAGAATCTAAAAGTCCTAGCTCATGTCCAAGGCACCAAAGCCAGCTAAAAAGTCAATAATCGATACCTAAAACTTGAATTGTACTACTTCTTACTTGCTATTACATCATCTTAGAAGCTTCTTCTGTGTTCTACTATGGTGCTTTTTGTGTCTCCGCATACCGCAGCACGCGACAAAGCTTTCCAGACGATAAGTACAACCGTTTCAGAGACAAGAGCAGCCAATGTGACGATCTGGCTTTAAGTCGAGTCGATAACAAATGACGAAAACGGACGGATTTCTCAGGTTTTTACTACATATGAACACTTTTCACATTTTCCTATCCAACGCGGCTGCTAGTCCTCCTTTCATGCAGAATCTTCAGGTCCTAGCTCATGTCCAAGGCACCAAAGCCAGCTAAAAAATCAATAATCGATACCTAAAACTTGAATTGTACTACTTCTTACTGGCTGTTACATCATCATAGAAGCCTTATCTGTGTTCTACTATGGTGCTTTTAGTGTCTCCGCATACCGCAGCACGCGACATAGCTTTGCAGACGATAAGTACAACCGTTTCAGAGAGAAGAGCGGCCAATGTGACGATTTGGCTTTAAGTCGATTCGATAACAAATGACGAAAACGGTCGGATTTCTCAGGTTTTTACTACATATGAACACTTTTCACATTCTCCCGTGCAACTCGGCTGCTATTCCTCCTTTCATGCAGAATCTTAAGGTCCTAGCTCATGTCCAAGGCACCAAAGCCAGCTAAAAAGTCAATAATCGGTACCTAAAACTTGAATTGTACTACTTCTTACTGGCTATTACATCGACTTAGAAGCTTCATCTGTGTTCTACTATGGTGATTTTATTGTCTCCGCATACCGCAGCACGCGACATAGCTTTGCAGACGATAAGTACAACCGTTTCAGAGAGAAGAGCGGCCAATGTGACGATCGGGCTTTCAGTCGATTCGATAACAAATGACGAAAACGGACGGATTTCTCAGGTTTCTACTACATATGAACACATTTCACATTCTCCCGTGCAAAACGGCTGCTAGTCCTCCTTTCATGCAGAATCTTAATGTCCTAGCTCATGTCCAAGGCACCAAAGCCAGCTAAAAAGTCAATAATCGATACCTAAAACTTGAATTGTACTACATCTTACTGGCTATTACATCGACTTAGAAGCTTCATCTGTGTTCTACCTTGGTGCTTTTAGTGTCTCCGCACACCGCAGTACGCGACATAGCTTTGCAGACGATAAGTACAACCGTTTCAGAGAAAAGAGGGGCCAATGTGACGATCTGGCATTAAGTCGATTCGATAACAAATGACGAAAACGGACGGATTTCTCAGGTTTTTACTACATATGAACACTTTTCACATTCTCCCGTGCAACTCGGCTGCTAGTCCTCCTTACATGCAGAATCTTAAGGTCCTAGCTCATGTCCAAGGCACCAAAGCCAGCTAAAAAAGTCAATAATCAGTACCTAAAACTTGAATTGTACTACTTCTTACTGGCTATTACATCATCTTAGAAGCGTCATCTGTGTTCTACTATGGTGCTTTTAGTGTCTCCGCATACAGCAACACGCGACAAAGCTTTCCAGACGATAAGTACAACCGTTTCAGAGAGAAGAGCAGCCAATGTGACGATCTGGCTTTAAGTCGATTCGATAACAAATGACGAAAACGGACGTTTTTCCCAGGTTTTTAGTACATATGAACACATTTCATATTCTCCCGTACAACGCGGCTGCTAGTCCTCCTTTCATGCAGAATCTTAAGGTCCTAGCTCATGTCCAAGGCACCAAAGCCAGCTAAAAAGTCAATAGTCGATACGTAAAACTTGAATTGTACTACTTCTTACTGGCTATTACATCATCATAGAAGCTTCATCTGTGTTCTACTATGGTGCTTTTAGTGTCTCCGCATACCGCAGCACGCGACATAGCTTTGCAGACGATAAGTACAACCGTTTCAGAGAGAAGAGCGACCAATTTGACGATCTGGCTTTAAGTCGAATCGATAACAAATGACGAAAACGGACGGATTTCTCAGGTTTTTACTACATATGAACACCTTTCACATTCTCCCGTGCAACTCGGCTGCTAGTCCTCCTTTCATGCAGAATCTTAAGGTCCTAGCTCATGCTCAAGGCACCAAAGCCAGCTAAAAAGTCAATAATCCATACCTAAAACTTGAATTGTACTACTTCTTATTGTCTATTACATCAACTTAGAAGCTTCATCTGTGTTCTACTATGGTGATTTTAGTGTCTCCGCATACCGCAGCACGCGACATAGCTTTGCAGACGATAAGTACAACCGTTTCAGAGAGAAGAGCAGCCAATGTGACGATCTGGCTTTAAGTCGATTCGATAACAAATGACGAAAACGGACGGATTTCTCAGGTTTTTACTACATATGAACACTTTTCACATTCTCCCATCCAACGCGGCTGCTAGTCCTCCTTTCATGCAGAATCTTAAGGTCCTAGCTCATGTCCAAGGCACCAAAGCCAGCTAAAAAGTCAATAATCGATACCTAAAACTTGAATTGTACTACTTCTTACTGGCTATTACATCATCATAGAAGCTTCATCTGTGTTCTACTATGGTGCTTTTAGTGTCTCCGCATACCGCAGCACGCGACATAGCTTTGCAGACGATAAGTACAACCGTTTCAGAGAGAAGAGCGGCCAATGTGACGATCTGGCTTTAAGTCGATTCGATAACAAATGACGAATACGGACGGATTTCTCAGGTTTTTACTACATATGAACACCTTTCACATTCTCCCGTGCAACTCGGCTGCTAGTCCTCCTTTCATGCAGAATCTTAAGGTCCTAGCTCATGTCCAAGGCACCAAAGCCAGCTAAAAAGTCAATAATCGATACCTAAAACTTGAATTGTACTAATTCTTACTGGCTATTACATCATCTTAGAAGCTTCATCTGTGTTCTACTATGGTGCTTTTAGTGTCTCCGCATACCGCAGCACGCGACAAAGCTTTCCAGACGATAAGTACAACCGTTTCAGAGAGAAGAGCAGCCAATGTGACGATCTGGCTTTAAGTCGATTCGATAACAAATGACGAAAACGGACGGATTTCTCAGGTTTTTACTACATATGAACACTTTTCACATTGTCCCGTACAACTCGGCTGCTAGTCCTCCTTTCATGCAGAATCTTAGGGTCCTAGCTCATGTCCAAGGCACCAAAGCCAGCTAAAAAGTCAATAATCCATACCTAAAACTTGAATTGTACTACTTCTTATTGTCTATTACATCAACTTAGAAGCTTCATCTGTGTTCTACTATGGTGCTTTTAGTGTCTCCGCATACCGCAGGACGCGACATAGTTTTCCAGACGATAAGTACAACCGTTTCAGAGAGAAGAGCGGCCAATGTGACGATCTGGCTTTAAGTCGATTCGATAACAAATGACGAAAACGGACGGATTTCTCAGGTTTTTACTACATATGAACACTTTTCACATTCTCCCATCCAACGCGGCTGCTAGTCCTCCTTTCATGCAGAATCTTAAGGTCCTAGCTCATGTCCAAGGCACCAAAGCCAGCTAAAAAGTCAATAATCGATACCTAAAACTTGAATTGTACTACTTCCTACTGGCTATTACATCATCATAGAAGCTTCATCTGTGTTCTACTGTGGTGCTTTTAGTGTCTCCGCATACCGCAGCACGCGACATAGCTTTGCAGACGGTAAGTACAACCGTTTCAGAGAGAAGAGCGGCCAATGTGACTATCTGGCTTTAAGTCGATTCGATAACAAATGACGAAAACGGACGGATTTCTCAGGTTTTTACTACATATGAACACCTTTCACATTCTCCCGTGCAACTCGGCTGCTAGTTCTCCTTTCATGCAGAATCTTAAGGTCCTAGCTCATGCCCAAGGCACCAAAGCCAGCTAAAAAGTCAATAATCCATACCTAAAACTTGAATTGTACTACTTCTTATTGTCTATTACATCAACTTAGAAGCTTCATCTGTGTTCTACTATGTTGATTTTAGTGTCTCCGCATACCTCAGCACGCGACATAGCTTTGCAGACGATAAGTACAACCGTTTCAGAGAGAAGAGCGGCCAATGTGACGATTTAGCTTTAAGTCGATTCGATAACAAATGACGAAAACGGTCGGATTTCTCAGGTTTTTACTACATATGAACACTTTTCACATTCTCCCGTGCAACTCGGCTGCTATTCCTCCTTTCATGCAGAATCTTAAGGTCCTAGCTCATGTCCAAGGCACCAAAGCCAGCTAAAAAGTCAATAATCAGTACCTAAAACTTGAATTGTACTAATTCTTACTGGCTATTACATCGACTTAGAAGCTTCATCTGTGTTCTACTATGGTGATTTTATTGTCTCCGCATACCGCAGCACGCGACATAGCTTTGCAGACGATAAGTACAACCGTTTCAGAGAGAAGAGCGGCCAATGTGACGATCGTGCTTTCAGTCGATTCGATAACAAATGACGAAAACGGACGGATTTCTCAGGTTTCTACTACATATGAACATATTTCACATTCTCCCGTGCAAAACGGCTGCTAGTCCTCCTTTCATGCAGAATCTTAAGGTCCTAGCTCATGTCCAAGGCACCAAAGCCAGCTAAAAAGTCAATAATCGATACCTAAAACTTGAATTGTACTACATCTTACTGGCTATTACATCAACTTAGAAGCTTCATCTGTGTTCTACCTTGGTGCTTTTAGTGTCTCCGCACACCGCAGTACGCGACATGGCTTTGCAGACGATAAGTACAACCGTTTCAGAGAAAAGAGGGGCCAATGTGACGATCTGGCTTTAAGTCGATTCGATAACAAATGACGAAAACGGACGTATTTCTCAGGTTTTTAGTACATATGAACACATTTCATATTCTCCCGTACAACGCGGCTGCTAGTCCTCCTTTCATGCAGAATCTTAAGGTCCTAGCTCATGTCCAAGGCACCAAAGCCAGCTAAAAAGTCAATAGTCGATACCTAAAACTTGAATTGTACTACTTCTTACTGGCTATTACATCATCATAGAAGCTTCATCTGTGTTCTACTATGGTGCTTTTAGTGTCTCCGCATACCGCAGCACGCGACATAGCTTTGCAGACGATAAGTACAACCGTTTCAGAGAGAAGAGCGACCAATGTGACGATCTGGCTTTAAGTCGATTCGATAACAAATGACGAAAACGGACGGATTTCTCAGGTTTTTACTACATATGAACACCTTTCACATTCTCCCGTGCAACTCGGCTGCTAGTCCTCCTTTCATGCAGAATCTTAAGGTCCTAGCTCATGCTCAAGGCACCAAAGCCAGCTAAAAAGTCAATAATCCATACCTAAAACTTGAATTGTACTACTTCTTATTGTCTATTACATCAACTTAGAAGCTTCATCTGTGTTCTACTATGGTGATTTTAGTGTCTCCGCATACCGCAGCACGCGACATAGCTTTGCAGACGATAAGTACAACCGTTTCAGAGAGAAGAGCAGCCAATGTGACGATCTGGCTTTAAGTCGATTCGATAACAAATGACGAAAACGGACGGATTTCTCAGGTTTTTACTACATATGAACACTTTTCACATTCTCCCATCCAACGCGGCTGCTAGTCCTCCTTTCATGCAGAATCTTAAGGTCCTAGCTCATGTCCAAGGCACCAAAGCCAGCTAAAAAGTCAATAATCGATACCTAAAACTTGAATTGTACTACTTCTTACTGGCTATTACATCATCATAGAAGCTTCATCTGTGTTCTACTATGGTGCTTTTAGTGTCTCCGCATACCGCAGCACGCGACATAGCTTTGCAGACGATAAGTACAACCGTTTCAGACAGAAGAGCGGCCAATGTGACGATCTGGCTTTAAGTCGATTCGATAACAAATGACGAAAACGGACGGATTTCTCAGGTTTTTACTACATATGAACACCTTTCACATTCTCCCGTGCAACTCGGCTGCTAGTCCTCCTTTCATGCAGAATCTTAAGGTCCTAGCTCATGTCCAAGGCACCAAAGCCAGCTAAAAAGTCAATAATCGATACCTAAAACTTGAATTGTACTAATTCTTACTGGCTATTACATCATCTTAGAAGCTTCATCTGTGTTCTACTATGGTGCTTTTAGTGTCTCCGCATACCGCAGCACGCGACAAAGCTTTCCAGACGATAAGTACAACCGTTTCAGAGAGAAGAGCGACCAATGTGACGATCTGGCTTTAAGTCGATTCGATAACAAATGACGAAAACGGTCGGATTTCTCAGGTTTTTACTACATATGAACACTTTTCACATTCTCCCGTGCAACTCGGCTGCTATTCCTCCTTTCATGCAGAATCTTAAGGTCCTAGCTCATGTCCAAGGCACCAAAGCCAGCTAAAAAGTCAATAATCAGTACCTCAAACTTGAATTGTACTACTTCTTACTGGCAATTACATCAACTTAGAAGCTTCATCTGTGTTCTACTATGGTGCTTTTAGTGTCTCCGCATACCGCAGCACGCGACATAGCTTTGCAGACGATAAGTACAACCGTTTCAGAGAGAAGAGCGGCCAATGTGACGATCTGGCTTTCAGTCGATTCGATAACAAATGACGAAAACGGACGGATTTCTCAGGTTTCTACTACATATGAACACATTTCACATTCTCCCGTGCAAAACGGCTGCTAGTCCGCCTTAGAAGCTTCATCTGTGTTCTACTATGGTAATTTTAGTGTCTCCGCATACCGCAGCACGCGACATAGCTTTGCAGACGATAAGTACAACCGTTTCAGAGAGAAGAGCAGCCAATGTGACGATCTGGCTTTAAGTCGATTCGATAACAAATGACGAAAACGGACGGATTTCTCAGGTTTTTACTACATATGAACACTTTTCACATTCTCCCATCCAACGCGGCTGCTAGTCCTCCTTTCATGCAGAATCTTAAGGTCCTAGCTCATGTCCAAGGCACCAAAGCCAGCTAAAAAGTCAATAATCGATACCTAAAACTTGAATTGTACTACTTCTTACTGGCTATTACATCATCATAGAAGCTTCATCTGTGTTCTACTATGGTGCTTTTAGTGTCTCCGCATACCGCAGCACGCGACATAGCTTTGCAGACGATAAGTACAACCGTTTCAGACAGAAGAGCGGCCAATGTGACGATCTGGCTTTAAGTCGATTGGATAACAAATGACGAAAACGGACGGATTTCTCAGGTTTTTACTACATATGAACACCTTTCACATTCTCCCGCGCAACTCGGCTGCTAGTCCTCCTTTCATGCAGAATCTTAAGGTCCTAGCTCATGTCCAAGGCACCAAAGCCAGTTAAAAAGTCAATAATCGATACCTAAAACTTGAATTGTACTAATTCTTACTGGCTATTACATCATCTTAGAAGCTTCATCTGTGTTCTACTATGGTGCTTTTAGTGTCTCCGCATACCGCAGCACGCGACAAAGCTTTCCAGACGATAAGTACAACCGTTTCAGAGAGAAGAGCAGCCAATGTGACGATCTGGCTTTAAGTCGATTCGATAACAAATGACGAAAACGGACGGATTTCTCAGGTTTTTACTACATATGAACACTTTTCACATTGTCCCGTGCAACTCGGCTGCTAGTCCTCCTTTCATGCAGAATCTTAGGGTCCTAGCTCATGCCCAAGGCACCAAAGCCAGCTAAAAAGTCAATAATCCATACCTAAAACTTGAATTGTACTACTTCGTATTGTCTATTACATCAACTTAGAAGCTTCATCTGTGTTCTACTATGGTGCTTTTAGTGTCTCCGCATACCGCAGGACGCGACATAGTTTTCCAGACGATAAGTACAACCGTTTCAGAGAGAAGAGCGGCCAATGTGACGATCTGGCTTTAAGTCGATTCGATAACAAATGACGAAAACGGACGGATTTCTCAGGTTTTTACTACATATGAACACTTTTCACATTCTCCCATCCAACGCGGCTGCTAGTCCTCCTTTCATGCAGAATCTTAAGGTCCTAGCTCATGTCCAAGGCACCAAAGCCAGCTAAAAAGTCAATAATCGATACGTAAAACTTGAATTGTACTACTTCTTACTGGCTATTACATCATCATAGAAGCTTCATCTGTGTTCTACTATGGTGCTTTTAGTGTCTCCGCATACCGCAGCACGCGACATAGCTTTGCAGACGATAAGTACAACCGTTTCAGAGAGAAGAGCGGCCAATGTGACTATCTGGCTTTAAGTCGATTCGATAACAAATGACAAAAACGGACGGATTTCTCAGGTTTTTACTACATATGAACACCTTTCACATTCTCCCGTGCAACTCGGCTGCTAGTTCTCCTTTCATGCAGAATCTTAAGGTCCTAGCTCATGCCCAAGGCACCAAAGCCAGCTAAAAAGTCAATAATCCATACCTAAAACTTGAATTGTACTACTTCTTATTGTCTATTACATCAACTTAGAAGCTTCATCTGTGTTCTACTATGTTGATTTTATTGTCTCCGCATACCGCAGCACGCGACATAGCTTTGCAGACGATAAGTACAACCGTTTCAGAGAGAAGAGCGGCCAATGTGACGATTTGGCTTTAAGTCGATTCGATAACAAATGACGAAAACGGTCGGATTTCTCAGGTTTTTACTACATATGAACACTTTTCACATTCTCCCGTGCAACTCGGCTGCTATTCCTCCTTTCATGCAGAATCTTAAGGTCCTAGCTCATGTCCAAGGCACCAAAGCCAGCTAAAAAGTCAATAATCAGTACCTCAAACTTGAATTGTACTACTTCTTACTGGCTATTACATCGACTTAGAAGCTTCATCTGTGTTCTACTATGGTGATTTTATTGTCTCCGCATACCGCAGCACGCGACATAGCTTTGCAGACGATAAGTACAACCGTTTCAGAGAGAAGAGCGGCCAATGTGTCGATCGGGCTTTCAGTCGATTCGATAACAAATGACGAAAACGGACGGATTTCTCAGGTTTCTACTACATATGAACACATTTCACATTCTCCCGTGCAAAACGGCTGCTAGTCCTCCTTTCATGCAGAATCTTAAGGTCCTAGCTCATGTCCAAGGCACCAAAGCCAGCTAAAAAGTCAATAATCGATACCTAAAACTTGAATTGTACTACATCTTACTGGCTATTACATCAACTTAGAAGCTTCATCTGTGTTCTACCTTGGTGCTTTTAGTGTCTCCGCACACCGCAGTACGCGACATAGCTTTGCAGACGATAAGTACAACCGTTTCAGAGAAAAGAGGGGCCAATGTGACGATCTGGCTTTAAGTCGATTCGATAACAAATGACGAAAACGGACGGATTTCTCAGGTTTTTACTACATATGAACACTTTTCACATTCTCCCGTGCACTCGGCTGCTAGTCCTCCTTTCATGCAGAATCTTAAGGTCCTAGCTCATGTCCAAGGCACCAAAGCCAGCTAAAAAAGTCAATAATCAGTACCTAAAACTTGAATTGTACTACTTCTTACTGGCTATTACATCATCTTAGAAGCGTCATCTGTGTTCTGCTATGGTGCTTTTAGTGTCTCCGCATACCGCAACACGCGACAAAGCTTTCCAGACGATAAGTACAACCGTTTCAGAGAGAAGAGCAGCCAATGTGACGATCTGGCTTTAAGTCGATTCGATAACAAATGACGAAAACGGTCGGATTTCTCAGGTTTTTAGTACATATGAACACATTTCATATTCTCCCGTACAACGCGGCTGCTAGTCCTCCTTTCATGCAGAATCTTAAGGTCCTAGCTCATGCTCAAGGCACCAAAGCCAGCTAAAAAGTCAATAATCCATACCTAAAACTTGAATTGTACTACTTCTTATTGTCTATTACATCAACTTAGAAGCTTCATCTGTGTTCTACTATGGTGATTTTAGTGTCTCCGCATACCGCAGCACGCGACATAGCTTTGCAGACGATAAGTACAACCGTTTTAGAGAGAAGAGCAGCCAATGTGACGATCTGGCTTTAAGTCGATTCGATAACAAATGACGAAAACGGACGGATTTCTCAGGTTTTTACTACATATGAACACTTTTCACATTCTCCCATCCAACGCGGCTGCTAGTCCTCCTTTCATGCAGAATCTTAAGGTCCTAGCTCATGTCCAAGGCACCAAAGCCAGCTAAAAAGTCAATAATCGATACCTAAAACTTGAATTGTACTACTTCTTACTGGCTATTACATCATCATAGAAGCTTCATCTGTGTTCTACTATGGTGCTTTTACTGTCTCCGCATACCGCAGCACGCGACATAGCTTTGCAGACGATAAGTACAACCGTTTCAGAGAGAAGAGCGGCCAATGTGACGATCTGGCTTTAAGTCGATTCGATAACAAATGACGAAAACGGACGGATTTCTCAGGTTTTTACTACATATGAACACCTTTCACATTCTCCCGTGCAACTCGGCTGCTAGTCCTCCTTTCATGCAGAATCTTAAGGTCCTAGCTCATGCTCAAGGCACCAAAGCCAGCTAAAAAGTCAATAATCCATACCTAAAACTTGAATTGTACTACTTCTTCTTGTCTATTACATCAACTTAGAAGCTTCATCTGTGTTCTACTATGGTGATTTTAGTGTCTCCGCATACCGCAGCACGCGACATAGCTTTGCAGACGATAAGTACAACCGTTTCAGAGAGAAGAGCGGCCAATGTGACGATCTGGCTTTAAGTCGATTCGATAACAAATGACGAAAACGGACGGATTTCTCAGGTTTTTACTACATATGAACACCTTTCACATTCTCCCGTGCAACTCGGCTGCTAGTCCTCCTTTCATGCAGAATCTTAAGGTCCTAGCTCATGTCCAAGGCACCAAAGCCAGCTAATAAGTCAATAATCGATACCTAAAACTTGAATTTTACTACATCTTACTGGCTGTTACATCAACTTAGAAGCTTCATCTGTGTTCTACGATGGTGCTTTTAGTGTCTCCGCATACCGCAGCACGCGACATAGCTTTGCAGACGATAAGTACAACCGTTTCAGAGAGAAGAGCGGCCAATGTGACGATCTGGGTTTAAGTCGATTCGATAACAAATGACGAAAATGGACGGATTTCTCAGGTTTTTACTACATATGAACACCTTTCACATTCTCCCGTGCAACTCGGCTGCTAGTCCTCCTTTCATGCAGAATCTTAAGGTCCTAGCTCATGCTCAAGGCACCAAAGCCAGCTAAAAAGTCAATAATCCATACCTAAAACTTGAATTGTACTACTTCTTATTGTCTATTACATCAACTTAGAAGCTTCATCTGTGTTCTACTATGGTGATTTTAGTGTCTCCGCATACCGCAGCACGCGACATAGCTTTGCAGACGATAAGTACAACCGTTTCAGAGAGAAGAGCGGCCAATGTGACGATCTGGCTTTAAGTCGATTCGATAACAAATGACGAAAACGGACGGATTTCTCAGGTTTTTACTACATATGAACACTTTTCACATTGTCCCGTGCAACTCGGCTGCTAGTCCTCCTTTCATGCAGAATCTTAGGGTTCTAGCTCATGCCCAAGGCACCAAAGCCAGCTAAAAAGTCAATAATCCATACCTAAAACTTGAATTGTACTACTTCTTATTGTCTATTACATCAACTTAGAAGCTTCATCTGTGTTCTACTATGGTGCTTTTAGTGTCTCCGCATACCGCAGGACGCTACATAGTTTTCCAGACGATAAGTACAACCGTTTCAGAGAGAAGAGCGGCCAATGTGACGATCTGGCTTTAAGTCGATTCGATAACAAATGACGAAAACGGACGGATTTCTCAGGTTTTTACTACATATGAACACTTTTCACATTCTCCCATCCAACGCGGCTGCTAGTCCTCCTTTCATGCAGAATCTTAAGGTCCTAGCTCATGTCCAAGGCACCAAAGCCAGCTAAAAAGTCAATAATCGATACCTAAAACTTGAATTGTACTACTTCTTACTGGCTATTACATCATCATAGAAGCTTCATCTGTGTTCTACTATGGTGCTTTTAGTGTCTCCGCATACCGCAGCACGCGACATAGCTTTGCAGACGATAAGTACAACCGTTTCAGAGAGAAGAGCGGCCAATGTGACGATCTGGCTTTAAGTCGATTCGATAACAAATGACGAAAACGGACGGATTTCTCAGGTTTTTACTACATATGAACACCTTTCACATTCTCCCGTGCAACTCGGCTGCTAGTTCTCCTTTCATGCAGAATCTTAAGGTCCTAGCTCATTCCCAAGGCACCAAAGCCAGCTAAAAAGTCAATAATCCATACCTAAAACTTGAATTGTACTACTTCTTATTGTCTATTACATCAACTTAGAAGCTTCATCTGTGTTCTACTATGTTGATTTTAGTGTCTCCGCATACCGTAGCACGCGACATAGCTTTGCAGACGATAAGTACAACCGTTTCAGAGAGAAGAGCGACCAATGTGACGATCTGGCTTTAAGTCGATTCGATAACAAATGACGAAAACGGACGGATTTCTCAGGTTTTTACTACATATGAACAATTTTCACATTCTCCCCTGCAACTTGGCTGCTATTCCTCCTTTCATGCAGAATCTTAAGGTCCTAGCTCATGTCCAAGGCACCAAAGCCAGCTAATAAGTCAATAATCGATACCTAAAACTTGAATTTTACTACTTCTTACTGGCTATTACATCATCTTAGAAGCTTCATCTGTGTTCTACTATGGTGCTTTTAGTGTCTCCGCATAACGCAGCACGCGACAAAGCTTTCCAGACGATAAGTACAACCGTTTCAGAGAGAAGAGCGGCCAATTTGACGATCTGGCTTTAAGTCGATTCGATAACAAATGACGAAAACGGACGGATTTCTCAGGTTTTTGCTACATATGAATACTTTTCACATTCTCCCGTGCAACTCGGCTGCTAGTCCTCCTTTAATGCAGAATCTTAAGGTCCTAGCTCATGTCCAAGGCACCAAAGCCAGCTAAAAAGTCAATAATCGATACCTAAAACTTGAATTGTACTACATCTTACTGGGTGTTACATCAACTTAGAAGCTTCATCTGTGTTCTACCATGGTGCTTTTAGTGTCTCCGCACACCGCAGTACGCGACATAGCTTTGCAGACGATAAGTACAACCGTTTCAGAGAAAGAGGGGCCAATGTGACGATCTGGCTTTAAGTCGATTCGATAACAAATGACGAAAACGGACGGATTTCTCAGGTTTTTACTACATATGAACACTTTTAACATTCTCCCGTGCACCTCGGCTGCTAGTCCTCCTTTCATGCAGAATCTTAAGGTCCTCGCTCATGTCCAAGGCACCAAAGCCAGCTAAAAAGTCAATAATCTGTACCTAAAACTTAAATTGTACTACTTCTTACTAGCTATTACATCATCATAGAAGCTTCATCTGTGTTCTACTATGGTGCCTTTAGTGTCTCCGCATACCGCAGCACGCGACAAAGCTTTCCAGACGATAAGTGCAACCGTTTCAGAGAGAAGAGCAGCCAATGTGACGATCTGGCTTTAAGTCGATTCGATAACAAATGACGAAAACGGACGGATTTCTCAGGTTTTTACTACATATGAACACTTTTCACATTCTCCCATCCAACGCGGCTGCTAGTCCTCCTTTCATGCAGAATCTTAAGGTCCTAGCTCATGTCCAAGGCACCAAAGCCAGCTAAAAAGTCAATAATCGATACCTAAAACTTGAATTGTACTATTTCTTACTGGCTATTACATCATCATAGAAGCTTCATCTGTGTTCTACTATGGTGCTTTTAGTGTCTCCGCATACCGCAGCACGCGACAAAGCTTTCCAGACGATAAGTACATCCGTTTCAGAGAGAAGAGCAGCCAATGTGACGATCTGGCTTTAAGTCGATTCGATAACAAATGACGAAAACGGACGGATTTCTCAGGTTTTTACTACATATGAACACTTTTCACATTGTCCCGTGCAACTCGGCTGCTAGTCCTCCTTTTGATGCAGAATCTTAAGGTCCTAGCTCATGTCCAAGGCACCAAAGCCAGCTGAAAAATCAATAATCGATACCTAAAACTTGAATTGTACTACTTCTTACTGGCTATTACATCAACTTAGAAGCTTCATCTGTGTTCTACCATGGTGCTTTTAGTGTCTCCGCATACCGCAGGACGCGACATAGCTTTCCAGACAATAAGTACAACCGTTTCAGAGGGAAGAGCGGCCAATGTGACGATCTGGCTTTAAGTCGATTCGATAACAAATGACGAAAACGGACGGATTTCTCAGGTTTTTACTACATATGAACACTTTTCACATTCTCCCATCCAACGCGGCTGCTAGTCCTCCTTTAATGCAGAATCTTAAGGTCCTAGCTCATGTCCAAGGCACCAAAGCCAGCTAAAAAGTCAATAATCGATACCTAAAACTTGAATTGTACTACTTCTTACTGGCTATTACATCAACTTAGAAGCTTCATCTGTGTTCTACTATGGTGCTTTTAGTGTCCCCGCATACCGCAGCACGCGACATAGGTTTGAAGACGATAAGTACAACCGGTTCAGAGAGAAGAGCGGCCAATGTGACGATCTGGCTTTAAGTCGATTCGATAACAAATGACGAAAACGGACGGATTTCTCAGGTTTTTACTACATATGAACACTTTTCACATTGTCCCGTGCAACTCGGCTGCTAGTCCTCCTTTTGATGCAGAATCTTAAGGTCCTAGCTCATGTCCAAGGCACCAAAGCCAGCTAAAAAGTCAATAATCGATACATAAAACTTGAATTGCACTACTTCTTACTGGCTATTACATCATCTTAGAAGCTTCATCAGTGTTCTACTATGGTGCTTTTAGTGTCTCCGCATACCGCAGCACGCGACAAAGCTTTCCAGACGATAAGTACATCCGTTTCAGAGAGAAGAGCAGCCAATGTGACGATCTGGCTTTAAGTCGATTCGATAACAAATGACGAAAACGGACGAATTTCTCAGGTTTTTACTACATATCAACACTTTTCACATTGTCCCGTGCAACTCGGCTGCTAGTCCTCCTTTTGATGCAGAATCTTAAGGTCCTAGCTCATGTCCAAGGCACCAAAGCCAGCTGAAAAATCAATAATCGATACCTAAAACTTGAATTGTACTACTTCTTACTGGCTATTACATCAACTTAGAAGCTTCATCTGTGTTCTACTATGGTGCTTTTAGTGTCTCCGCATACCGCAGGACGCGACATAGCTTTCCAGACGATAAGTACAACCGTTTCAGAGAGAAGAGCGGCCAATGTGACGATCTGGCTTTAAGTCGATTCGATAACAAATGACGAAAACGGACGGATTTCTCGTGTTTTTACTACATATGAACACTTTTCACATTCTCCCATCCAACGCGGCTGCTAGTCCTCCTTTCATGCAGAATCTTAAGGTCCTAGCTCATGTCCAAGGCACCAAAGCCAGCTAAAAAGTCAATAATCGATACCTAAAACTTGAATTGTACTACTTCTTATTGTCTATTACATCATCTTAGAAGCTTCATCTGTGTTCTACTATGTTGATTTTAGTGTCTCCGCATACCGCAGCACGCGACATAGCTTTGCAGACGATAAGTACAACCGTTTCAGAGAGAAGAGCGACCAATGTGACGATCTGGCTTTAAGTCGATTCGATAACAAATGACGAAAACGGACTTATTTCTCAGGTTTTTACTACATATGAACACTTTTCACATTCTCCCGTGCAACTCGGCTGCTAGTCCTCCTTTCATGCAGAATCTTAAGGTCCTAGCTTATGTCCAAGGCACCAAAGCCAGCTAAAAAGTCAATAATCGATACCTAAAACTTGAATTGTACTACTTCTTACTGGCTATTACATCATCTTAGAAGCTTCATCTGTGTTCTACTATGGTGCTTTTAGTGTCTCCGCATACCGCAGCACGCGACAAAGCTTTCCAGACGTTAAGTACAACCGTTTCAGAGAGAAGAGCGGCCAATGTGACGATCTGGCTTTAAGTCGATTCGATAACAAATGACGAAAACGGACGGATTTCTCAGGTTTTTGCTACATATGAATACTTTTCACATTCTCCCGTGCAACTCGGCTGCTAGACCTCCTTTAATGCAGAATCTTAAGGTCCTAGCTCATGTCCAAGGCACCAAAGCCAGCTAAAAAGTCAATAATCGATACCTAAAACTTGAATTGTACTACATCTTACTGGCTGTTACATCAACTTAGAAGCTTCATCTGTGTTCTACCGTGGTGCATTTAGTGTCTCCGCACACCGCAGTACGCGACATAGCTTTGCAGACGATAAGTACAACCGTTTCAGAGAGAAGAGCAGCCAATGTGACGATCTGGCTTTAAGTCGATTCGATAACAAATGACGAAAACGGACGGATTTCTCAGGTTTTTACTACATATGAACACTTTTCACATTGTCCCGTGCGACTCGGCTGCTAGTCCTCCTTTTGGTGCAGAATCTTAAGGTCCTAGCTCATGTCCAAGGCACGAAAGCCAGCTAAAGAATCAATAATCGATACCTAAAACTTGAATTGTACTACTTCTTACTGGCTGTTACATCAACTTAGAAGCTTCATCTGTGTTCTACTATGGTGATTTTAGTGTCTCCGCATACCGCAGCACGCGACATAGCTTTGAAGACGATAAGTACAACCGTTTCAGAGAGAAGAGCTGCCAATGTGACGATCTGGCTTTAAGTCGATTCGATAACAAATGAGGAAAACGGACGGATTTCTCATGTTTTTACTACATATGAACACTTTTCACATTCTCCCATCCAACGCGGCTGCTAGTCCTCCTTTCATGCAGAATCTTAAGGTCCTAGCTCATGTCCAAGGCACCAAAGCCAGCTAAAAAGTCAATAATCGATACCTAAAACTTGAATTGTACTACTTCTTACTGGCTATTACATCATCATAGAAGCTTCATCTGTGTTCTACTATGATGCTTTTAGTGTCTCCGCATACCGCAGCACGCGACATAGCTTTGCAGACGATAAGTACAACCGTTTCAGAGAGAAGAGCGGCCAATGTGACGATCTGGCTTTAAGTCGATTCGATAACAAATGACGAAAACGGAGGGATTTCTCAGGTTTTTACTACATATGAACACCTTTCACATTCTCACGTGCAACTCGGCTGCTAGTCCTCCTTTCATGCAGAATCTTAGGGTCCTAGCTCATGCCCAAGGCACCAAAGCCAGCTAAAAAGTCAATAATCCATACCTAAAACTTGAATTGTACTACTTCTTATTGTCTATTACATCAACTTAGAAGCTTCATCTGTGTTCTACTATGTTGATTTTAGTGTCTCCGCATACCGCAGCACGCGACATAGCTTTGCAGACGATAAGTACAACCGTTTCAGAGAGAAGAGCGACCAATGTGACGATCTGGCTTTAAGACGATTCGATAACAAATGACGAAAACGGACGGATTTCTCAGGTTTTTACTACATATGAACACTTTTCACATTCTCCCCTGCAACTCGGCTGCTAGTCCTCCTTTCATGCAGAATCGTAAGATCCTAGCTCATGTCCAAGGCACCAAAGCCAGCTAAAAAGTCAATAATCGATACCTAAAACTTGAATTGTACTACATCTTACTGGCTGTTATATCAACTTAGAAGCTTCATCTGTGTTCTACCATGGTGCTTTTAGTGTCTCCGCACACCGCAGTACGCGACATAACTTTGCAGACGATAAGTACAACCGTTTCAGAGAAAAGAGGGGCCAATGTGACGATCTGGCTTTAAGTCGATTCGATAACAAATGACGAAAACGGACGGATTTCTCAGGTTTTTACTACATATGAACACCTTTCACATTCTCCCGTGCAACTCGGCTGCTAGTCCTCCTTTCATGCAGAATCTTAAGGTCCTAGCTCATGTCCAAGGCACCAAAGCCAGCTAAAAAGTCAATAAACTGTACATGAAACTTATTTTGTACTACTTCTTACTGGCTATTACATCATCTTAGAAGCTTCATCTGTGTTCTACTATGGTGCTTTTAGTGTCTCCGCATACCGCAGCACGCGGCAAAGCTTTCCAGACGATAAGTGCAACCGTTTCAGAGAGAAGAGCAGCCAATGTGACGATCTGGCTTTAAGTCGATTCGATAACAAATGACGAAAACGGACGGATTTCTCAGGTTTTTACTACATATGAACACTTTTCACATTCTCCCATCCAACGCGGCTGCTAGTCCTCCTTTCATGCAGAATCTTATGGTCCTAGCTCATGTCCAAGGCACCAAAGCCAGCTAAAAAGTCAATAATCGATACCTAAAACTTGAATTGTACTACTTCTTTTTGGCTATTACATCATCATAGAAGCTTCATCTGTGTTCTACTATGGTGCTTTTAGTGTCTCCGCATACCGCAGCACGCGACATAGCTTTGCAGACGATAAGTACAACCGTTTCAGAGAGAAGAGCGGCCAATGTGACGATCTGGCTTTAAGTCGATTCGATAACAAATGACGAAAACGGACGGATTTCTCAGGTTTTTACTACATATGAACACCTTTCACATTCTCCCGTGCAACTTGGCAGCTAGTCCTCCTTTCATGCAGAATCTTAAGGTCCTAGCTCATGCCCAAGGCACCAAAGCCAGCTAAAAAGTCAATAATCCATACCTAAAACTTGAATTGTACTACATCTTATTGTCTATTACATCGACTTAGAAGCTTCATCTGTGTTCTACTATGTTGATTTTAGTGTCTCCGCATACCGGAGCACGCGACATAGCTTTGCAGACGATAAGTACAACCGCTTCAGAGAGAAGAGCGACCAATGTGACGATCTGGCTTTAAGTCGATTCGATAACAAATGACGAAAACGGACGGATTTCTCAGGTTTTTACTACATATGAACACTTTTCACATTCTCCCCTGCAACTCGGCTGCTAGTCCTCCTTTCATGCAGAATCTTAAGGTCCTAGCTCATGTCCAAGGCACCAAAGCCAGCTAAAAAGTCAACAATCGATACCTAAAACTTGAATTGTACTACTTCTTATTGTCTATTACATCAACTTAGAAGCTTCATCTGTGTTCTACTATGTTGATTTTAGTGTCTCCGCATACCGCAGCCCGCGACATAGCTTTGCAGACGATAAGTACAACCGTTTCAGAGAGAAGAGCGGCCAATGTGACGATCTGGCTTTAAGTCGATTCGATAACAAATGACGAAAACGGAGGGATTTCTCAGGTTTTTACTACATACGAATACTTTTCACATTCTCCCGTGCAACTCGGCTGCTAGTCCTCCTTTAATGCAGAATCTTAAGGTCCTAGCTGATGTCCAAGGCACCAAAGCCAGCTAAAAAGTCAATAATCGATACCTAAAACGTGAATTGTACTACATCTTACTGGCTGTTACATCAACTTAGAAGCTTCATCTGTGTTCTACCATGGTGCTTTTAGTGTCTCCGCGCACCGCAGTACGCGACATAGCTTTGCAGACGATAAGTACAACCGTTTCAGAGAAAAGAGGGGCCAATGTGACGATCTGGCTTTAAGTCGATTCGATAACAAATGACGAAAACGGACGGATTTCTCAGGTTTTTACTACATATGAACACTTTTAACATTCTCCCGTACAACTCGGCTGCTTGTCCTCCTTTCATGCAGAATCTTAAGGTCCTAGCTCATGTCCAAGCCACCAAAGCCAGCTAAAAAGTCAATAATCTGTACCTAAAACTTAAATTGTACTACTTCTTACTGGCTATTACATCATCTTAGAAGCTTCATCTGTGTTCTACTATGGTGCTTTTAGTGTCTCCGCATACCGCAGCACGCGACAAAGCTTTCCAGACGATAAGTGCAACCGTTTCAGAGAGAAGAGCAGCCAATGTGACGATCTGGCTTTAAGTCGATTCGATAACAAATGACGAAAACGGACGGATTTCTCAGGTTTTTACTACATATGAACACTTTTCACATTCTCCTATCCAACGCGGCTGCTAGTCCTCCTTTCATGCAGAATCTTAAGGTCCTAGCTCATGTCCAAGGCACCAAAGCCAGCTAAAAAGTCAATAATCGATACCTAAAACTTGAATTGTACTACTTCTTACTGGCTATTACATCATCATAGAAGCTTCATCTGTGTTCTACTATGGTGCTTTTAGTGTCTCCGCACACCGCAGCAAGCGACATAGCTTTGCAGACGATACGTACAACCGTTTCAGAGAGAAGAGCGGCCAATGTGACGATCTGGCTTTAAGTCGATTCGATAACAAATGACGAAAACGGACGGATTTCTCAGGATTTTACTACATATGAACACCTTTCACATTCTCCCGTGCAACTCGGCAGCTAGTCCTCCTTTCATGCAGAATCTTAAGGTCCTACCTCATGCCCAAGGCACCAAAGCCAGCTAAAAAGTCAATAATCCATACCTAAAACTTGAATTGTACTACTTCTTATTGTCTATTACATCAACTTAGAAGCTTCATCTGTGTTCTACTATGTTGATTTTAGTGTCTCCGCATACCGCAGCACGCGACATAGGTTTGCAGACGATAAGTACAACCGTTTCAGAGAGAAGAGCGGCCAATGTGACGATCTGGCTTTAAGTCGATTCGATAACAAATGACGAAAACGGACGGATTTCTCAGGTTTTTACTACATTTGAACACTTTTCAGATTGTCCCGTGCAACTCGGCTGCTAGTCCTCCTTTTGATGCAGAATCTTAAGGTCCTAGCTCATGTCCAAGGCACCAAAGCCAGCTAAAAAGTCAATAATCGATACCTAAAACTTGAATTGTACTACTTCCTACTGGCTATTACATCATCTTAGAAGCTTCATCTGTGTTCTACTATGGTGCTTTTAGTGTCTCCGCATACCGCAGCACGCGACAAAGCTTTCCAGACGATAAGTACAACCGTTTCAGAGAGAAGAGCAGCCAATGTGACGATCTGGCTTTAAGTCGATTCGATAACAAATGACGAAAACGGACGGATTTCTCAGGTTTTTACTACATATGAACACTTTTCACATTGTCCCGTGCAACTCGGCTGCTAGTCCTCCTTTTGATGCAGAATCTTAAGGCCCTAGCTCATGTCCAAGGCACCAAAGCCAGCTAAAAAATCAATAATCGATACCTAAAACTTGAATTGTACTACTTCTTACTGGCTATTACATCAACTTAGAAGCTTCATCTGTGTTCTACTATGGTGCTTTTAGTGTCTCCGCATACCGCAGGACGCGACATAGCTTTCCAGACGATAAGTACAACCGTTTCAGAGAGAAGAGCGGCCAATGTGACGATCTGGCTTTAAGTCGATTCGATAACAAATGACGAAAACGGACGGATTTCTCAGGTTTTTACTACATATGAACACTTTTCACATTCTCCCCTGCAACTCGGCTGCTATTCCTCCTTTCATGCAGAATCTTAAGGTCCTAGCTCATGTCCAACGCACCTAAGCCAGCTAAAAAGTCAATAATCCATACCTAAAACTTGAATTGTACTACTTCTTATTGTCTATTACATCAACTTAGAAGCTTCATCTGTGTTCTACTATGTTGATTTTAGTGTCTCCGCATACCGCAGCACGCGACATAGCTTTGCAGACGATAAGTACAACCGTTTCAGAGAGAAGAGCGACCAATGTGACGATCTGGCTTTAAGTCGATTCGATAACAAATGACGAAAACGGACGGATTTCTCAGGTTTTTACTACATATGAACACTTTTCACATTCTCCCCTGCAACTCGGCTGCTAGTCCTCCTTTCATGCAGAATCTTAAGGTCCTAGCTCATGTCCAAGGCACCAAAGCCAGCAAAAAAGTCAATAATCGATACCTAAAACTTGAATTGTACTACTTCTTATTGTCTATTACATCAACTTAGAAGCTTCATCTGTGTTCTACTATGTTGATTTTAGTGTCTCCGCATACCGCAGCACGCGACATAGCTTTGCAGACGATAAGTACAACCGTTTCAGAGAGAAGAGCGACCAATGTGACGATCTGGCTTTAAGTCGATTCGATAACAAATGACGAAAACGGACGGATTTCTCAGGTTTTTACTACATATGAACACTTTTCACATTCTCCCCTGCAACTCGGCTGCTAGTCCTCCTTTCATGCAGAATCTTAAGGTCCTAGCTCATGTCCAAGGCACCAAAGCCAGCTAAAAAGTCAATAATCGATACCTAAAACTTGAATTGTACTACTTCTTACTGGCTATTACATCATCTTAGAAGCTTCATCTGTGTTCTACTATGGTGCTTTTAGTGTCTCCGCATACCGCAGCACGCGACATAGCTTTCCAGACGATAAGTACAACCGTTTCAGAGAGAAGAGCGGCCAATGTGACGATCTGGCTTTAAGTCGATTCGATAACAAGTGACGAAAACGGACGGATTTCTCAGGTTTTTACTACATATGAACGCTTTTCACATTCTCCCGTGCAACTCGGCTGCTAGTCCTCCTTTCATGCAGAATCTTAAGGTCCTAGCTCATGTCCAAGGCACCAAAGCCAGCTAAAAAGTCAATAATCGATACCTAAAACTGGAATTGTTCTATTTCTTACTGGCTATCACATCAACTTAGAAGCTTCATCTGTGTTCTACTAAGGTGCTTTTAGTGTCTCCGCATACCGCAGCACGCGACATAGCTTTCCAGACGATAAGTACAACCGTTTCAGACAGAAGAGCGGCCAATGTGACGATCTGGCTTTAAGTCGATTCGATAACAAATGACGAAAACGGACGGATTTCTCAGGTTTTTACTACATATGAACACTTTTCACATTGTCCCGTGCAACTCGGCTGCTAGTCCTCCTTTTGATGCAGAATCTTAAGGTCTTAGCTCATGTCCAAGGCACCAAAGCCAGCTAAAAAATCAATAATCGATACCTAAAACTTGAATTGTACTACTTCTTACTGGCTATTACATCAACTTAGAAGCTTCATCTGTGTTCTACTATGGTGCTTTTAGTGTCTCCGCATACCGCATCACGCGACATAGCTTTGCAGGCGATAAGTACAATCGTTTCAGAGAGAAGAGCAGCCAATGTGACGATCTGGCTTTAAGTCGTTTCGATAACAAATGACGAAAACGGACGGATTTCTCAGGTTTTTACTACATATGAACACTTTTCACATTCTCCCGTGCAACTCGGCTGCTAATCCTCCTTTCATGCAGATTCTTAAGGTCCTAGCTCATGTCCAAGGCATCAAAGCCAGCTTAAAAGTCAATAATGAATACCTAAACTTGAATTGTACTACATCTTACTGGCTATTACATCAAATTAGAAGATTCATCTGTGTTCTACTGTGGTGGTTTTAGTGTCTCCGCCTACCGCAGCATACGACATAGCTTTGCAGACGATAAGTACAACCGTTTCAGAGAGAAGAGCGGCCAATGTGACGATCTGGCTTTAAGTCGATTCGATAACAAATGACGTAAACGGACGGATTTCTCAGGTTTTTACTACATATGAACACTTTTCACATTCTCCCGTGCAACTCGGCTGCTAGTCCTCTTTCATGCAGAATATTAAGGTCCTAGCTCATGTCCAAGGCACCAAAGCCAGCTAAAAAGTCAATTATCAGTACCTAAAACTTGAATTGTACTACTTCTTACTGGCTATTACATCGACTTAGAAGCTTCATCTGTGTTCTACTATGGTGATTTTATTGTCTCCGCATACCGCAGCACGCGACATAGCTTTGAAGACGATAAGTACAACCGTTTCAGACAGAAGAGCGGCCAATGTGACGATCTGGCTTTAAGTCGATTCGATAACAAATGACGAAAACGGACGGATTTCTCAGGGTTTTACTACATATGAACACTTTTCACATTGTCCCGTGCAACTCGGCTGCTAGTCCTCCTTTTGATGCAGAATCTTAAGGTCCTAGCTCATGTCCAAGGCACCAAAGCCAGCTAAAAAGTCAATAATCGATACCTAAAACTTGAATTGTACTACTTCTTACTGGCTATTACATCATCTTAGAAGCTTCATCTGTGTTCTACTATGGTGCTTTTAGTGTCTCCGCATACCGCAGCACGCGACAAAGCTTTCCAGACGATAAGTACAACCGTTTCAGAGAGAAGAGCAGCCAATGTGACGATCTGGCTTTAAGTCGATTCGATAACAAATGACGAAAACGGACGGATTTCTCAGTTTTTTACTACATATGAACACTTTTCACATTGTCCCGTGCAACTCGGCTGCTAGTCCTCCTTTTGATGCAGAATCTTAAGGCCCTAGCTCATGTCCAAGGCACCAAAGCCAGCTAAAAAATCAATAATCGATACCTAAAACTTGAATTGTACTACTTCTTACTGGCTATTACATCAACTTAGAAGCTTCATCTGTGTTCTACTATGGTGCTTTTAGTGTCTCCGCATACCGCAGCACGCGACATAGCTTTGAAGACGATAAGTACAGCCGTTTCAGAGAGAAGAGCGGCCAATGTGACGATCTGGCTTTAAGTCGATTCGATAACAAATGACGAAAACGGACGGATTTCTCAGGTTTTTACTACATATGAATACTTTTCACATTCTCCCGTGCAACTCGGCTGCTAGTCATCCTTTAATGCAGAATCTTAAGGTCCTAGCTCATGTCCAAGGCACCAAAGCCAGCTAAAAATCAATAATCGATACCTAAAACTTGAATTGTACTACTTCTTACTGGCTATTACATCAACTTAGAAGCTTCATCTGTGTTCTACTATGGTGCTTTTAGAGTCTCCGCATACCGCAGCACGCGACATAGCTTTGCAGACGATAAGTACAACCGTTTCAGAGAGAAGAGCGGCCAATTTGACGATCTGGCTTTAAGTCGATTCGATAACAAATGAAGGAAACGGACGGATTTCTCAGGTTTTTACTACATATGAACACTTTTCACATTCTCCCGTGCAACTCGGCTGCTAGTCCTCCTTTCATGCAGAATCTTAAGGTCCTAGCTCATGTCCAAGGCACCAAAGCCAGCTAAAAGGTCAATAATCGATACCTAAAACTTGAATTGTACTACTTCTTACTGGCTATTACATCATCATAGAAGCTTCATCTGTGTTCTACTATGGTGCTTTTAGTGTCTCCGCATACCGCAGCACGCGACATAGCTTTGCAGACGATAAGTACAACCGTTTCAGAGAGAAGAGCGGCCAATGTGACGATCTGGCTTTAAGTCGATTCGATAACAAATGACGAAAACGGAGGGATTTCTCAGGTTTTTACTACATATGAACACCTTTCACATTCTCCCGTGCAACTCGGCTGCTAGTCCTCCTTTCATGCAGAATCTTAGGGTCCTAGCTCATGCCCAAGGCACCAAAGCCAGCTAAAAAGTCAATAATCCATACCTAAAACTTGAATTGTACTACTTCTTATTGTCTATTACATCAACTTAGAAGCTTCATCTGTGTTCTACTATGTTGATTTTAGTGTCTCCGCATACCGCAGCACGCGACATAGCTTTGCAGACGATAAGTACAACCGTTTCAGAGAGAAGAGCGACCAATGTGACGATCTGGCTTTAAGTCGATTCGATAACAAATGAAGAAAACGGACGGATTTCTCAGGTTTTTACTACATATGAACACTTTTCACATTCTCCCCTGCAACTCGGCTGCTATTCCTCCTTTCATGCAGAATCTTAAGGTCCTAGCTCATGTCCAAGGCACCAAAGCCAGCTAAAAAGTCAATAATCGATACCTAAAACTTGAATTGTACTACTTCTTACTGGCTATTACATCATCTTAGAAGCTTCATCTGTGTTCTACTATGGTGCTTTTAGTGTCTCCGCATACCGCAGCACGCGACATAGCTTTGAAGACGATAAGTACAACCTTTTCAAAGAGAAGAGCGGCCAATGTGACGATCTGGCTTTAAGTCGATTCGATAACAAATGACGAAAACGGACGGATTTCTCAGGTTTTCACTACTTATGAATACTTTTCACATTCTCCCGTGCAACTCGGCTGCTAGTCCTCCTTTAATGCAGAATCTTAAGGTCCTAGCTCATGTCCAAGGCACCAAAGCCAGCTGAAAAGTCAATAATCTATACCTAAAACTTGAATTGTACTACTTCTTACTGGCTATTACATCAACTTAGAAGCTTCATCTGTGTTCTACTATGGTGCTTTTAGTGTCTCCGCATACCGCATCAGGCGACATAGCTTTGCAGGCGATAAGTACAACCGTTTCAGAGAGAAGAGCGGCCAATGTGACGATCTGGCTTTAAGTCGATTCGATAACAAATGACGAAAACGGACGGATTTCTCAGGTTTTTACTACATATGAACACTTTTCACATTCTCCCGTGCAACTCGGCTGCTAATCCTCCTTTCATGCAGATTCTTAAGGTCCTAGCTCATGTCCATGGCATCAAAGCCAGCTTAAAAGTCAATAATCAATACCTAAACTTGAATTGTACTACTTCTTACTGGCTATTACATCAAATTAGAAGATTCATCTGTGTTCTACTGTGGTGGTTTTAGTGTCTCCGCCTACCGCAGCATACGACATAGCTTTGCAGACTATAAGTACAACCGTTTCAGAGAGAAGAGCGGCCAATGTGACGATCTGGCTTTAAGTCGATTCGATAACAAATGACGAAAACGGACGGATTTCTCAGGTTTTTACTACATATGAACACCTTTCACATTCTCCCGTGCAACTCGGCTGCTAGTCCTCCTTTCATGCAGAATCTTAAGGTCCTAGCTCATGTCCAAGGCACCAAAGCCAGCTAAAAAGTCAATAAACTGTACATGAAACTTATTTTGTACTACTTCTTACTGGCTATTACATCATCTTAGAAGCTTCATCTGTGTTCTACTATGGTGCTTTTAGTGTCTCCGCATACCGCAGCACGCGGCAAAGCTTTCCAGACGATAAGTGCAACCGTTTCAGAGAGAAGAGCAGCCAATGTGACGATCTGGCTTTAAGTCGATTCGATAACAAATGACGAAAACGGACGGATTTCTCAGGTTTTTACTACATATGAACACTTTTCACATTCTCCCATCCAACGCGGCTGCTAGTCCTCCTTTCATGCAGAATCTTAAGGTCCTAGCTCATGTCCAAGGCACCAAAGCCAGCTAAAAAGTCAATAATCGATACCTAAAACTTGAATTGTACTACTTCTTTTTGGCTATTACATCATCATAGAAGCTTCATCTGTGTTCTACTATGGTGCTTTTAGTGTCTCCGCATACCGCAGCACGCGACATAGCTTTGCAGACGATAAGTACAACCGTTTCAGAGAGAAGAGCGGCCAATGTGACGATCTGGCTTTAAGTCGATTCGATAACAAATGACGAAAACGGACGGATTTCTCAGGTTTTTACTACATATGAACACCTTTCACATTCTCCCGTGCAACTTGGCAGCTAGTCCTCCTTTCATGCAGAATCTTAAGGTCCTAGCTCATGCCCAAGGCACCAAAGCCAGCTAAAAAGTCAATAATCCATACCTAAAACTTGAATTGTACTACATCTTATTGTCTATTACATCGACTTAGAAGCTTCATCTGTGTTCTACTATGTTGATTTTAGTGTCTCCGCATACCGGAGCACGCGACATAGCTTTGCAGACGATAAGTACAACCGCTTCAGAGAGAAGAGCGACCAATGTGACGATCTGGCTTTAAGTCGATTCGATAACAAATGACGAAAACGGACGGATTTCTCAGGTTTTTACTACATATGAACACTTTTCACATTCTCCCCTGCAACTCGGCTGCTAGTCCTCCTTTCATGCAGAATCTTAAGGTCCTAGCTCATGTCCAAGGCACCAAAGCCAGCTAAAAAGTCAACAATCGATACCTAAAACTTGAATTGTACTACTTCTTATTGTCTATTACATCAACTTAGAAGCTTCATCTGTGTTCTACTATGTTGATTTTAGTGTCTCCGCATACCGCAGCACGCGACATAGCTTTGCAGACGATAAGTACAACCGTTTCAGAGAGAAGAGCGGCCAATGTGACGATCTGGCTTTAAGTCGATTCGATAACAAATGACGAAAACGGAGGGATTTCTCAGGTTTTTACTACATACGAATACTTTTCACATTCTCCCGTGCAACTCGGCTGCTAGTCCTCCTTTAATGCAGAATCTTAAGGTCCTAGCTGATGTCCAAGGCACCAAAGCCAGCTAAAAAGTCAATAATCGATACCTAAAACGTGAATTGTACTACATCTTACTGGCTGTTACATCAACTTAGAAGCTTCATCTGTGTTCTACCATGGTGCTTTTAGTGTCTCCGCGCACCGCAGTACGCGACATAGCTTTGCAGACGATAAGTACAACCGTTTCAGAGAAAAGAGGGGCCAATGTGACGATCTGGCTTTAAGTCGATTCGATAACAAATGACGAAAACGGACGGATTTCTCAGGTTTTTACTACATATGAACACTTTTAACATTCTCCCGTGCAACTCGGCTGCTTGTCCTCCTTTCATGCAGAATCTTAAGGTCCTAGCTCATGTCCAAGCCACCAAAGCCAGCTAAAAAGTCAATAATCTGTACCTAAAACTTAAATTGTACTACTTCTTACTGGCTATTACATCATCTTAGAAGCTTCATCTGTGTTCTACTATGGTGCTTTTAGTGTCTCCGCATACCGCAGCACGCGACAAAGCTTTCCAGACGATAAGTGCAACCGTTTCAGAGAGAAGAGCAGCCAATGTGACGATCTGGCTTTAAGTCGATTCGATAACAAATGACGAAAACGGACGGATTTCTCAGGTTTTTACTACATATGAACACTTTTCACATTCTCCTATCCAACGCGGCTGCTAGTCCTCCTTTCATGCAGAATCTTAAGGTCCTAGCTCATGTCCAAGGCACCAAAGCCAGCTAAAAAGTCAATAATCGATACCTAAAACTTGAATTGTACTACTTCTTACTGGCTATTACATCATCATAGAAGCTTCATCTGTGTTCTACTATGGTGCTTTTAGTGTCTCCGCACACCGCAGCAAGCGACATAGCTTTGCAGACGATACGTACAACCGTTTCAGAGAGAAGAGCGGCCAATGTGACGATCTGGCTTTAAGTCGATTCGATAACAAATGACGAAAACGGACGGATTTCTCAGGATTTTACTACATATGAACACCTTTCACATTCTCCCGTGCAACTCGGCAGCTAGTCCTCCTTTCATGCAGAATCTTAAGGTCCTACCTCATGCCCAAGGCACCAAAGCCAGCTAAAAAGTCAATAATCCATACCTAAAACTTGAATTGTACTACTTCTTATTGTCTATTACATCAACTTAGAAGCTTCATCTGTGTTCTACTATGTTGATTTTAGTGTCTCCGCATACCGCAGCACGCGACATAGGTTTGCAGACGATAAGTACAACCGTTTCAGAGAGAAGAGCGGCCAATGTGACGATCTGGCTTTAAGTCGATTCGATAACAAATGACGAAAACGGACGGATTTCTCAGGTTTTTACTACATATGAACACTTTTCAGATTGTCCCGTGCAACTCGGCTGCTAGTCCTCCTTTTGATGCAGAATCTTAAGGTCCTAGCTCATGTCCAAGGCACCAAAGCCAGCTAAAAAGTCAATAATCGATACCTAAAACTTTAATTGTACTACTTCCTACTGGCTATTACATCATCTTAGAAGCTTCATCTGTGTTCTACTATGGTGCTTTTAGTGTCTCCGCATACCGCAGCACGCGACAAAGCTTTCCAGACGATAAGTACAACCGTTTCAGAGAGAAGAGCAGCCAATGTGACGATCTGGCTTTAAGTCGATTCGATAACAAATGACGAAAACGGACGGATTTCTCAGGTTTTTACTACATATGAACACTTTTCACATTGTCCCGTGCAACTCGGCTGCTAGTCCTCCTTTTGATGCAGAATCTTAAGGCCCTAGCTCATGTCCAAGGCACCAAAGCCAGCTAAAAAATCAATAATCGATACCTAAAACTTGAATTGTACTACTTCTTACTGGCTATTACATCAACTTAGAAGCTTCATCTGTGTTCTACTATGGTGCTTTTAGTGTCTCCGCATACCGCAGGACGCGACATAGCTTTCCAGACGATAAGTACAACCGTTTCAGAGAGAAGAGCGGCCAATGTGACGATCTGGCTTTAAGTCGATTCGATAACAAATGACGAAAACGGACGGATTTCTCAGGTTTTTACTACATATGAACACTTTTCACATTCTCCCATCCACGCGGCTGCTAGTCCTCCTTTCATGCAGAATCTTAAGGTAGTAGCTCATGTCCAAGGCACCAAAGCCAGCTAAAAAGTCAATAATCGATATATAAAACCTGAATTGTACTACTTCTTACTGGCTATTACATCATCATAGAAGCTTCATCTGTGTTCTACTATGGTGCTTTTAGTGTCTCCGCATACCGCAGCACGCGACATAGCTTTGCAGACGATAAGTACAACCGTTTCAGAGAGAAGAGCGGCCAATGTGACGATCTGGCTTTAAGTCGATTCGATAACAAATGACGAATACGGAGGGATTTCTCAGGTTTTTACTACATATGAACACCTTTCACATTCTCCCGTGCAACTCGGCTGCTAGTCCTCCTTTCATGCAGAATCTTAGGGTCCTAGCGCATGCCCAAGGCACCAAAGCCAGCTAAAAAGTCAATAATCCATACCTAAAACTTGAATTGTACTACTTCTTATTGTCTATTACATCAACTTAGAAGCTTCATCTGTGTTCTACTATGTTGATTTTAGTGTCTCCGCATACCGCAGCACGCGACATAGCTTTGCAGACGATAAGTACAACCGTTTCAGAGAGAAGAGCGGCCAATGTGACGATCTGGCTTTAAGTCGATTCGATAACAAATGACGAAAACGGACGGATTTCTCAGGTTTTTACTACATATGAACACTTTTCACATTCTCCCCTGCAACTCGGCTGCTATTCCTCCTTTCATGCAGAATCTTAAGGTCCTAGCTCATGTCCAACGCACCTAAGCCAGCTAAAAAGTCAATAATCCATACCTAAAACTTGAATTGTACTACTTCTTATTGTCTATTACATCAACTTAGAAGCTTCATCTGTGTTCTACTATGTTGATTTTAGTGTCTCCGCATACCGCAGCACGCGACATAGCTTTGCAGACGATAAGTACAACCGTTTCAGAGAGAAGAGCGACCAATGTGACGATCTGGCTTTAAGTCGATTCGATAACAAATGACGAAAACGGACGGATTTCTCAGGTTTTTACTACATATGAACACTTTTCACATTCTCCCCTGCAACTCGGCTGCTAGTCCTCCTTTCATGCAGAATCTTAAGGTCCTAGCTCATGTCCAAGGCACCAAAGCCAGCAAAAAAGTCAATAATCGATACCTAAAACTTGAATTGTACTACTTCTTATTGTCTATTACATCAACTTAGAAGCTTCATCTGTGTTCTACTATGTTGATTTTAGTGTCTCCGCATACCGCAGCACGCGACATAGCTTTGCAGACGATAAGTACAACCGTTTCAGAGAGAAGAGCGACCAATGTGACGATCTGGCTTTAAGTCGATTCGATAACAAATGACGAAAACGGACGGATTTCTCAGGTTTTTACTACATATGAACACTTTTCACATTCTCCCCTGCAACTCGGCTGCTAGTCCTCCTTTCATGCAGAATCTTAAGGTCCTAGCTCATGTCCAAGGCACCAAAGCCAGCTAAAAAGTCAATAATCGATACCTAAAACTTGAATTGTACTACTTCTTACTGGCTATTACATCATCTTAGAAGCTTCATCTGTGTTCTACTATGGTGCTTTTAGTGTCTCCGCATACCGCAGCACGCGACATAGCTTTCCAGACGATAAGTACAACCGTTTCAGAGAGAAGAGCGGCCAATGTGACGATCTGGCTTTAAGTCGATTCGATAACAAGTGACGAAAACGGACGGATTTCTCAGGTTTTTACTACATATGAACGCTTTTCACATTCTCCCGTGCAACTCGGCTGCTAGTCCTCCTTTCATGCAGAATCTTAAGGTCCTAGCTCATGTCCAAGGCACCAAAGCCAGCTAAAAAGTCAATAATCGATACCTAAAACTGGAATTGTTCTATTTCTTACTGGCTATCACATCAACTTAGAAGCTTCATCTGTGTTCTACTAAGGTGCTTTTAGTGTCTCCGCATACCGCAGCACGCGACATAGCTTTCCAGACGATAAGTACAACCGTTTCAGACAGAAGAGCGGCCAATGTGACGATCTGGCTTTAAGTCGATTCGATAACAAATGACGAAAACGGACGGATTTCTCAGGTTTTTACTACATATGAACACTTTTCACATTGTCCCGTGCAACTCGGCTGCTAGTCCTCCTTTTGATGCAGAATCTTAAGGTCTTAGCTCATGTCCAAGGCACCAAAGCCAGCTAAAAAATCAATAATCGATACCTAAAACTTGAATTGTACTACTTCTTACTGGCTATTACATCAACTTAGAAGCTTCATCTGTGTTCTACTATGGTGCTTTTAGTGTCTCCGCATACCGCATCACGCGACATAGCTTTGCAGGCGATAAGTACAATCGTTTCAGAGAGAAGAGCAGCCAATGTGACGATCTGGCTTTAAGTCGATTCGATAACAAATGACGAAAACGGACGGATTTCTCAGGTTTTTACTACATATGAACACTTTTCACATTCTCCCGTGCAACTCGGCTGCTAATCCTCCTTTCATGCAGATTCTTAAGGTCCTAGCTCATGTCCAAGGCATCAAAGCCAGCTTAAAAGTCAATAATGAATACCTAAACTTGAATTGTACTACATCTTACTGGCTATTACATCAAATTAGAAGATTCATCTGTGTTCTACTGTGGTGGTTTTAGTGTCTCCGCCTACCGCAGCATACGACATAGCTTTGCAGACGATAAGTACAACCGTTTCAGAGAGAAGAGCGGCCAATGTGACGATCTGGCTTTAAGTCGATTCGATAACAAATGACGTAAACGGACGGATTTCTCAGGTTTTTACTACATATGAACACTTTTCACATTCTCCCGTGCAACTCGGCTGCTAGTCCTCTTTCATGCAGAATATTAAGGTCCTAGCTCATGTCCAAGGCACCAAAGCCAGCTAAAAAGTCAATTATCAGTACCTAAAACTTGAATTGTACTACTTCTTACTGGCTATTACATCGACTTAGAAGCTTCATCTGTGTTCTACTATGGTGATTTTATTGTCTCCGCATACCGCAGCACGCGACATAGCTTTGAAGACGATAAGTACAACCGTTTCAGACAGAAGAGCGGCCAATGTGACGATCTGGCTTTAAGTCGATTCGATAACAAATGACGAAAACGGACGGATTTCTCAGGGTTTTACTACATATGAACACTTTTCACATTGTCCCGTGCAACTCGGCTGCTAGTCCTCCTTTTGATGCAGAATCTTAAGGTCCTAGCTCATGTCCAAGGCACCAAAGCCAGCTAAAAAGTCAATAATCGATACCTAAAACTTGAATTGTACTACTTCTTACTGGCTATTACATCATCTTAGAAGCTTCATCTGTGTTCTACTATGGTGCTTTTAGTGTCTCCGCATACCGCAGCACGCGACAAAGCTTTCCAGACGATAAGTACAACCGTTTCAGAGAGAAGAGCAGCCAATGTGACGATCTGGCTTTAAGTCGATTCGATAACAAATGACGAAAACGGACGGATTTCTCAGTTTTTTACTACATATGAACACTTTTCACATTGTCCCGTGCAACTCGGCTGCTAGTCCTCCTTTTGATGCAGAATCTTAAGGCCCTAGCTCATGTCCAAGGCACCAAAGCCAGCTAAAAAATCAATAATCGATACCTAAAACTTGAATTGTACTACTTCTTACTGGCTATTACATCAACTTAGAAGCTTCATCTGTGTTCTACTATGGTGCTTTTAGTGTCTCCGCATACCGCAGCACGCGACATAGCTTTGAAGACGATAAGTACAGCCGTTTCAGAGAGAAGAGCGGCCAATGTGACGATCTGGCTTTAAGTCGATTCGATAACAAATGACGAAAACGGACGGATTTCTCAGGTTTTTACTACATATGAATACTTTTCACATTCTCCCGTGCAACTCGGCTGCTAGTCATCCTTTAATGCAGAATCTTAAGGTCCTAGCTCATGTCCAAGGCACCAAAGCCAGCTAAAAATCAATAATCGATACCTAAAACTTGAATTGTACTACTTCTTACTGGCTATTACATCAACTTAGAAGCTTCATCTGTGTTCTACTATGGTGCTTTTAGAGTCTCCGCATACCGCAGCACGCGACATAGCTTTGCAGACGATAAGTACAACCGTTTCAGAGAGAAGAGCGGCCAATTTGACGATCTGGCTTTAAGTCGATTCGATAACAAATGAAGGAAACGGACGGATTTCTCAGGTTTTTACTACATATGAACACTTTTCACATTCTCCCGTGCAACTCGGCTGCTAGTCCTCCTTTCATGCAGAATCTTAAGGTCCTAGCTCATGTCCAAGGCACCAAAGCCAGCTAAAAGGTCAATAATCGATACCTAAAACTTGAATTGTACTACTTCTTACTGGCTATTACATCATCATAGAAGCTTCATCTGTGTTCTACTATGGTGCTTTTAGTGTCTCCGCATACCGCATCAGGCGACATAGCTTTGCAGACGATAAGTACAACCGTTTCAGAGAGAAGAGCGGCCAATGTGACGATCTGGCTTTAAGTCGATTCGATAACAAATGACGAAAACGGAGGGATTTCTCAGGTTTTTACTACATATGAACACCTTTCACATTCTCCCGTGCAACTCGGCTGCTAGTCCTCCTTTCATGCAGAATCTTAGGGTCCTAGCTCATGCCCAAGGCACCAAAGCCAGCTAAAAAGTCAATAATCCATACCTAAAACTTGAATTGTACTACTTCTTATTGTCTATTACATCAACTTAGAAGCTTCATCTGTGTTCTACTATGTTGATTTTAGTGTCTCCGCATACCGCAGCACGCGACATAGCTTTGCAGACGATAAGTACAACCGTTTCAGAGAGAAGAGCGACCAATGTGACGATCTGGCTTTAAGTCGATTCGATAACAAATGAAGAAAACGGACGGATTTCTCAGGTTTTTACTACATATGAACACTTTTCACATTCTCCCCTGCAACTCGGCTGCTATTCCTCCTTTCATGCAGAATCTTAAGGTCCTAGCTCATGTCCAAGGCACCAAAGCCAGCTAAAAAGTCAATAATCGATACCTAAAACTTGAATTGTACTACTTCTTACTGGCTATTACATCATCTTAGAAGCTTCATCTGTGTTCTACTATGGTGCTTTTAGTGTCTCCGCATACCGCAGCACGCGACATAGCTTTGAAGACGATAAGTACAACCTTTTCAAAGAGAAGAGCGGCCAATGTGACGATCTGGCTTTAAGTCGATTCGATAACAAATGACGAAAACGGACGGATTTCTCAGGTTTTCACTACTTATGAATACTTTTCACATTCTCCCGTGCAACTCGGCTGCTAGTCCTCCTTTAATGCAGAATCTTAAGGTCCTAGCTCATGTCCAAGGCACCAAAGCCAGCTGAAAAGTCAATAATCTATACCTAAAACTTGAATTGTACTACTTCTTACTGGCTATTACATCAACTTAGAAGCTTCATCTGTGTTCTACTATGGTGCTTTTAGTGTCTCCGCATACCGCATCAGGCGACATAGCTTTGCAGGCGATAAGTACAACCGTTTCAGAGAGAAGAGCGGCCAATGTGACGATCTGGCTTTAAGTCGATTCGATAACAAATGACGAAAACGGACGGATTTCTCAGGTTTTTACTACATATGAACACTTTTCACATTCTCCCGTGCAACTCGGCTGCTAATCCTCCTTTCATGCAGATTCTTAAGGTCCTAGCTCATGTCCATGGCATCAAAGCCAGCTTAAAAGTCAATAATCAATACCTAAACTTGAATTGTACTACTTCTTACTGGCTATTACATCAAATTAGAAGATTCATCTGTGTTCTACTGTGGTGGTTTTAGTGTCTCCGCCTACCGCAGCATACGACATAGCTTTGCAGACTATAAGTACAACCGTTTCAGAGAGAAGAGCGGCCAATGTGACGATCTGGCTTTAAGTCGATTCGATAACAAATGACGAAAACGGACGGATTTCTCAGGTTTTTACTACATATGAACACTTTTCACATTCTCCCGTGCAACTCGGCTGCTCGTCCTCCTTTCATGCAGAATATTAAGGTCCTAGCTCATGTCCAAGGCACCAAAGCCAGCTAAAAAGTCAATAATCAGTACCTAAAACTTGAATTGTACTACTTCTTACTGGCTATTACATCGACTTAGAAGCTTCATCTGTGTTGTACTATGGTGATTTTAGTGTCTCCGCATACCACAGCACGAGACATAGCTTTGAAGACGATAAGTACAACCGTTTCAGACAGAAGAGCGGCCAATGTGACGATCTGGCTTTAAGTCGATTCGATAACAAATGACGAAAACGGACGGATTTCTCAGGTTTTTACTACATATGAACACTTTTCACATTGTCCCGTGCAACTCGGCTGCTACTCCTCCTTTTGATGCAGAATCTTAAGGTCCTAGCTCATGTCCAAGGCACCAAAGCCAGCTAAAAAGTCAATAATCGATACCTAAAACTTGAATTGTACTACTTCCTACTGGCTATTACATCATCTTAGAAGCTTCATCTGTGTTCTACTATGGTGCTTTTAGTGTCTCCGCATACCGCAGCACGCGACAAAGCTTTCCAGACGATAAGTACAACCGTTTCAGAGAGAAGAGCTGCCAATGTGACGATCTGGCTTTAAGTCGATTCGATAACAAATGACGAAAACGGACGGATTTCTCAGGTTTTTACTACATATGAACACTTTTCACATTGTCCCGTGCAACGCGGCTGCTAGTCCTCCTTTTGATGCAGAATCTTAAGGTCCTAGCTCATGTCCAAGGCACCAAAGCCAGCTAAAAAATCAATAATCGATACCTAAAACTTGAATTGTACTACTTCTTACTGGCTATTACATCAACTTAGAAGCTTCATCTGTGTTCTACTATGGTGCTTTTAGTGTCTCCGCATACCGCAGCACGCGACATAGCTTTGTAGACGATAAGTACAGCCGTTTCAGAGAGAAGAGCGGCCAATGTGACGATCTGGCTTTAAGTCGATTCGATAACAAATGACGAAAACGGACGGATTTCTCAGGTTTTTACTACATATGAATACTTTTCACATTCTCCCGTGCAACTCGGCTGCTAGTCTTCCTTTAATGCAGAATCTTAAGGTCCTAGCTCATGTCCAAGGCACCAAAGCCAGCTAAAAAGTCAATAATCGATACCTAAAACTTGAATTGTACTACTTCTTACTGGCTATTACATCAACTTAGAAGCTTCATCTGTGTTCTACTATGGTGCTTTTAGAGTCTCCGCATACCGCAGCACGCGACATAGCTTTGCAGACGATAAGGACAACCGTTTCAGAGAGAAGAGCGGCCAATTTGACGATCTGGCTTTAAGTCGATTCGATAACAAATGAAGGAAACGGACGGATTTCTCAGGTTTTTACTACATATGAACACTTTTCACATTGTCCCGTGCAACTCGGCTGCTAGTCCTCCTTTTGATGCAGAATCTTAAGGTCCTAGCTCATGTCCAAGGCACCAAAGCCAGCTAAAAAATCAATAATCGATACCTAAAACTTGAATTGTACTACTTCTTACTGGCTATTACATCAACTTAGAAGCTTCATCTGTGTTCTACTATGGTGCTTTTAGTGTCTCCGCATACCGCAGCACGCGACATAGCTTTGCAGACGATAAGTACAACCGTTTCAGAGAGAAGAGCGGCCAATGTGACGATCTGGCTTTAAGTCGATTCGATAACAAATGACGAAAACGGAGGGATTTCTCAGGTTTTTACTACATATGAACACCTTTCACATTCTCCCGTGCAACTCGGCTGCTAGTCCTCCTTTCATGCAGAATCTTAGGGTCCTAGCTCATGCCCAAGGCACCAAAGCCAGCTAAAAAGTCAATAATCCATACCTAAAACTTGAATTGTACTACTTCTTATTGTCTATTACATCAACTTAGAAGCTTCATCTGTGTTCTACTATGCTGATTTTAGTGTCTCCGCATACCGCAGCACGCGACATAGCTTTGCAGACGATAAGTACAACCGTTTCAGAGAGAAGAGCGACCAATTTGACGATCTGGCTTTAAGTCGATTCGATAACAAATGACGAAAACGGACGGATTTCTCAGGTTTTTACTACATATGAACACTTTTCACATTCTCCCCTGCAACTCGGCTGCTATTCCTCCTTTCATGCAGAATCTTAAGGTCCTAACTCATGTCCAAGGCACCTAAGCCAGCTAAAAAGTCAATAATCGATACCTAAAACTTGAATTGTACTACTTCTTACTGGCTATTACATCATCTTAGAAGCTTCATCTGTGTTCTACTATGGTGCTTTTAGTGTCCCCGCATACCGCAGCATGCGACAAAGCTTTCCAGACGATAAGTACAACCGTTTCAGAGAGAAGAGCAGCCAATGTGCCGATCTGGCTTTATGTCGATTCGATAACAAATGACGAAAACGGACGGATTTCTCAGGTTTTTACTACATATGAACACTTTTCACATTGTCCCGTGCAACTCGGCTGCTAGTCCTCCTTTTGATGCAGAATCTTAAGGTCCTAGCTCATGTCCAAGGCACCAAAGCCAGCTAAAAAATCAATAATCGATACCTAAAACTTGAATTGTACTACTTCTTACTGGCTATTACATCAACTTAGAAGCTTCATGTGTGTTCTACTATGGTGCTTTTAGTGTCTCCGCACACCGCAGCACGCGACATAGCTTTGAAGACGATAAGTACAACCGTTTCAGAGAGAAGAGCGGCCAATGTGACGATCTGGCTTTAAGTCGATTCGATAACAAATGACGAAAACGAACGGATTTCTCAGGTTTTTACTACATATGAACACTTTTCACATTCTCCCCTGCAACTCGGCTGCTATTCCTCCTTTCATGCATAATCTTAAGGTCCTAGCTCATGTCCAAGGCACCAAAGCCAGCTAAAAAGTCAATAATCGATACCTAAAACTTGAATTGTACTACTTCTTACTGGCTATTACATCAACTTAGAAGCTTCATCTGTGTTCTACTATGGTGCTTTTAGTGTCTCCGCATACCGCAGCACGCGACATAGCTTTGAAGACGATAAGTACAACCGTTTCAAAGAGAAGAGCGGCCAATGTGACGATCTGGCTTTAAGTCGATTCGATAACAAATGACGAAAACGGACGGATTTCTCAGGTTTTTACTACTTATGAATACTTTTCACATTCTCCCGTGCAACTCGGCTGCTAGTCCTCCTTTAATGCAGAATCTTAAGGTCCTAGCTCATGCCCAACGCACCAAAGCCAGCTGAAAAGTCAATAATCGATACCTAAAACTTGAATTGTACTACTTCTTACTGGCTATTACATCAACTTAGAAGCTTCATCTGTGTTCTACTATGGTGCTTTTAGAGTCTCCGCATACCGCATCACGCGACATAGCTTTGCAGGCGATAAGTACAACCGTTTCAGAGAGAAGAGCGGCCAATGTGACGATCTGGCTTTAAGTCGATTCGATAACAAATGACGAAAACGGACGGATTTCTCAGGTTTTTACTACATATGAACACTTTTCACATTCTCCCGTGCAACTCGGCTGCTAATCCTCCTTTCATGCAGATTCTTAAGGTCCTAGCTCATGTCCAAGGCATCAAAGCCAGCTTAAAAGTCAATAATCAATACCTAAACTTGAATTGTACTACTTCTTACTGGCTATTACATCAAATTAGAAGATTCATCTGTGTTCTACTGTGGTGGTTTTATTGTCTCCGCCTACCGCAGCATACGACATAGCTTTGCAGACGATAAGTACAACCGTTTCAGAGAGAAGAGCGGCCAATGTGACGATCTGGCTTTAAGTCGATTCGATAACAAATGACGAAAACGGGCGGATTTCTCAGGTTTTTACTACATATGAACACTTTTCACATTGTCCCGTGCAACTCGGCTGCTCGTCCTCCTTTCATGCAGAATATTAAGGTCCTAGCTCATGTCCAAGGCACCAAAGCCAGCTAAAAAGTCAATAATCAGTACCTAAAACTTGAATTGTACTACTTCTTACTGGCTATTACATCGACTTAGAAGCTTCATCTGTGTTCTACTATGGTGATTTTAGTGTCTCCGCATACCGCAGCACGCGACATAGCTTTGAAGACGATAAGTACAACCGTTTCAGACAGAAGAGCGGCCAATGTGACGATCTGGCTTTAAGTCGATTCGATAACAAATGACGAAAACGGACGGATTTCTCAGGTTTTTACTACATATGAACACTTTTCACATTGTCCCGTGCAACTCGGCTGCTAGTCCTCCTTTTGATGCAGAATCTTAAGGTCCTAGCTCATGTCCAAGGCACCAAAGCCAGCTAAAAAGTCAATAATCGATACCTAAAACTTGAATTGTACTACTTCCTACTGGCTATTACATCATCTTAGAAGCTTCATCTGTGTTCTACTATGGTGCTTTTAGTGTCTCCGCATACCGCAGCACGCGACAAAGCTTTCCAGACGATAAGTACAACCGTTTCAGAGAGAAGAGCAGCCAATGTGACGATCTGGCTTTAAGTCGATTCGATAACAAATGACGAAAACGGACGGATTTCTCAGGTTTTTACTACATATGAATACTTTTCACATTCTCCCGTGCAACTCGGCTGCTAGTCTTCCTTTAATGCAGAATCTTAAGGTCCTAGCTCATGTCCAAGGCACCAAAGCCAGCTAAAAAGTCAATAATCGATACCTAAAACTTGAATTGTACTACTTCTTACTGGCTATTACATCAACTTAGAAGCTTCATCTGTGTTCTACTATGGTGCTTTTAGAGTCTCCGCATACCGCAGCACGCGACATAGCTTTGCAGACGATAAGTACAACCGTTTCAGAGAGAAGAGCGGCCAATTTGACGAACTGGCTTTAAGTCGATTCGATAACAAATGAAGGAAACGGACGGATTTCTCAGGTTTTTACTACATATGAACACTTTTCACATTCTCCCGTGCAACTCGGCTGCTAGTCCTCCTTTCATGCAGAATCTTAAGGTCCTAGCTCATGTCCAAGGCACCAAAGCCAGCTAAAAAGTATATAATCGATACCTAAAACTTGAATTGTACTACTTCTTACTGGCTATTACATCAACTTAGAAGCTGCATCTGTGTTCTACTATGGTGCTTTTAGTGTCTCCGCATACCGCAGGACGCGACATAGCTTTGCAGACGATAAGTACAACCGTTTCAGAGAGAAGAGCGGCCAATGTGACGATCTGGCTTTAAGTCGATTCGATAACAAATGACGAAAACGGACGGATTTCTCATGTTTTTACTACATATGAACACTTTTCACATTCTCCCATCCAACGCGGCTGCTAGTCCTCCTTTCATGCAGAATCTTAAGGTCCTAGCTCATGTCCAAGGCACCAAAGCCAGCTAAAAAGTCAATAATCGATACCTAAAACTTGAATTGTACTACTTCTTACACGCTATTACATCATCATAGAAGCTTCATCTGTGTTCTACTATGGTGCTTTTAGTGTCTCCGCATACCGCAGCACGCGACATAGCTTTGCAGACAATAAGTACAACCGTTTCAGAGAGAAGAGCGGCCAATGTGACGATCTGGCTTTAAGTCGATTCGATAACAAATGACGAAAACGGAGGAATTTCTCAGGTTTTTACTACATATGAACACCTTTCACATTCGCCCGTGCAACTCGGCTGCTAGTCCTCCTTTCATGCAGAATCTTAGGGTCCTAGCTCATGCCCAAGGCACCAAAGCCAGCTAAAATTCAATAATCCATACCTAAAACTTGAATTGTACTACTTCTTATTGTCTATTACATCAACTTAGAAGCTTCATCTGTGTTCTACTATGTTGATTTTAGTGTCTCCGCATACCGCAGCACGCGACATAGCTTTGCAGACGATAAGTACAACCGTTTCAGAGAGAAGAGCGACCAATGTGACGATCTGGCTTTAAGTCGATTCGATAACAAATGACGAAAACGGACGGATTTCTCAGGTTTTTACTACATATGAACACTTTTCACATTCTCCCCTGCAACTCGGCTGCTATTCCTCCTTTCATGCAGAATCTTAAGGTCCTAACTCATGTCCAAGGCACCTAAGCCAGCTAAAAAGTCAATAATCGATACCTAAAACTTGAATTGTACTACTTCTTACTGGCTATTACATCATCTTAGAAGCTTCATCTGTGTTCTACTATGGTGCTTTTAGTGTCCCCGCATACCGCAGCATGCGACAAAGCTTTCCAGACGATAAGTACAACCGTTTCAGAGAGAAGAGCAGCCAATGTGCCGATCTGGCTTTATGTCGATTCGATAACAAATGACGAAAACGGACGGATTTCTCAGGTTTTTACTACATATGAACACTTTTCACATTGTCCCGTGCAACTCGGCTGCTAGTCCTCCTTTTGATGCAGAATCTTAAGGTCCTAGCTCATGTCCAAGGCACCAAAGCCAGCTAAAAAATCAATAATCGATACCTAAAACTTGAATTGTACTACTTCTTACTGGCTATTACATCAACTTAGAAGCTTCATGTGTGTTCTACTATGGTGCTTTTAGTGTCTCCGCACACCGCAGCACGCGACATAGCTTTGAAGACGATAAGTACAACCGTTTCAGAGAGAAGAGCGGCCAATGTGACGATCTGGCTTTAAGTCGATTCGATAACAAATGACGAAAACGAACGGATTTCTCAGGTTTTTACTACATATGAACACTTTTCACATTCTCCCCTGCAACTCGGCTGCTATTCCTCATTTCATGCATAATCTTAAGGTCCTAGCTCATGTCCAAGGCACCAAAGCCAGCTAAAAAGTCAATAATCGATACCTAAAACTTGAATTGTACTACTTCTTACTGGCTATTACATCATCTTAGAAGCTTCATCTGTGTTCTACTATGGTGCTTTTAGTGTCTCCGCATACCGCAGCACGCGACATAGCTTTGAAGACGATAAGTACAACCGTTTCAAAGAGAAGAGCGGCCAATGTGACGATCTGGCTTTAAGTCGATTCGATAACAAATGACGAAAACGGACGGATTTCTCAGGTTTTTACTACTTATGAATACTTTTCACATTCTCCCGTGCAACTCGGCTGCTAGTCCTCCTTTAATGCAGAATCTTAAGGTCCTAGCTCATGCCCAACGCACCAAAGCCAGCTGAAAAGTCAATAATCGATACCTAAAACTTGAATTGTACTACTTCTTACTGGCTATTACATCAACTTAGAAGCTTCATCTGTGATCTACTATGGTGCTTTTAGTGTCTCCGCATACCGCATCACGCGACATAGCTTTGCAGGCGATAAGTACAACCGTTTCAGAGAGAAGAGCGGCCAATGTGACGATCTGGCTTTAAGTCGATTCGATAACAAATGACGAAAACGGACGGATTTCTCAGGTTTTTACTACATATGAACACTTTTCACATTCTCCCGTGCAACTCGGCTGCTAATCCTCCTTTCATGCAGATTCTTAAGGTCCTAGCTCATGTCCAAGGCATCAAAGCCAGCTTAAAAGTCAATAATCAATACCTAAACTTGAATTGTACTACTTCTTACTGGCTATTACATCAAATTAGAAGATTCATCTGTGTTCTACTGTGGTGGTTTTAGTGTCTCCGCCTACCGCAGCATACGACATAGCTTTGCAGACGATAAGTACAACCGTTTCAGAGAGAAGAGCGGCCAATGTGACGATCTGGCTTTAAGTCGATTCGATAACAAATGACGAAAACGGACGGATTTCTCAGGTTTTTACTACATATGAACACTTTTCACATTGTCCCGTGCAACTCGGCTGCTCGTCCTCCTTTCATGCAGAATATTAAGGTCCTAGCTCATGTCCAAGGCACCAAAGCCAGCTAAAAAGTCAATAATCAGTACCTAAAACTTGAATTGTACTACTTCTTACTGGCTATTACATCGACTTAGAAGCTTCATCTGTGTTCTACTATGGTGATTTTAGTGTCTCCGCATACCGCAGCACGCGACATAGCTTTGAAGACGATAAGTACAACCGTTTCAGACAGAAGAGCGGCCAATGTGACGATCTGGCTTTAAGTCGATTCGATAACAAATGACGAAAACGGACGGATTTCTCAGGATTTTACTACATATGAACACTTTTCACATTGTCCCGTGCAACTCGGCTGCTAGTCCTCCTTTTGATGCAGAATCTTAAGGTCCTAGCTCATGTCCAAGGCACCAAAGCCAGCTAAAAAGTCAATAATCGATACCTAAAACTTGAATTGTACTACTTCCTACTGGCTATTACATCATCTTAGAAGCTTCATCTGTGTTCTACTATGGTGCTTTTAGTGTCTCCGAACACCGCAGCACGCGACAAAGCTTTCCAGACGATAAGTACAACCGTTTCAGAGAGAAGAGCAGCCAATGTGACGATCTGGCTTTAAGTCGATTCGATAACAAATGACGAAAACGGACGGATTTCTCAGGTTTTTACTACATATGAATACTTTTCACATTCTCCCGTGCAACTCGGCTGCTAGTCTTCCTTTAATGCAGAATCTTAAGGTCCTAGCTCATGTCCAAGGCACCAAAGCCAGCTAAAAAGTCAATAATCGATACCTAAAACTTGAATTGTACTACTTCTTACTGGCTATTACATCAACTTAGAAGCTTCATCTGTGTTCTACTATGGTGCTTTTAGAGTCTCCGCATACCGCAGCACGCGACATAGCTTTGCAGACGATAAGTACAACCGTTTCAGAGAGAAGAGCGGCCAATTTGACGAACTGGCTTTAAGTCGATTCGATAACAAATGAAGGAAACGGACGGATTTCTCAGGTTTTTACTACATATGAACACTTTTCACATTCTCCCGTGCAACTCGGCTGCTAGTCCTCCTTTCATGCAGAATCTTAAGGTCCTAGCTCATGTCCAAGGCACCAAAGCCAGCTAAAAAGTATATAATCGATACCTAAAACTTGAATTGTACTACTTCTTACTGGCTATTACATCAACTTAGAAGCTTCATCTGTGTTCTACTATGGTGCTTTTAGTGTCTCCGCATACCGCAGGACGCGACATAGCTTTGCAGACGATAAGTACAACCGTTTCAGAGAGAAGAGCGGCCAATGTGACGATCTGGCTTTAAGTCGATTCGATAACAAATGACGAAAACGGACGGATTTCTCATGTTTTTACTACATATGAACACTTTTCACATTCTCCCATCCAACGCGGCTGCTAGTCCTCCTTTCATGCAGAATCTTAAGGTCCTAGCTCATGTCCAAGGCACCAAAGCCAGCTAAAAAGTCAATAATCGATACCTAAAACTTGAATTGTACTACTTCTTACACGCTATTACATCATCATAGAAGCTTCATCTGTGTTCTACTATGGTGCTTTTAGTGTCTCCGCATACCGCAGCACGCGACATAGCTTTGCAGACAATAAGTACAACCGTTTCAGACAGAAGAGCGGCCAATGTGACGATCTGGCTTTAAGTCGATTCGATAACAAATGACGAAAACGGAGGAATTTCTCAGGTTTTTACTACATATGAACACCTTTCACATTCGCCCGTGCAACTCGGCTGCTAGTCCTCCTTTCATGCAGAATCTTAGGGTCCTAGCTCATGCCCAAGGCACCAAAGCCAGCTAAAATTCAATAATCCATACCTAAAACTTGAATTGTACTACTTCTTATTGTCTATTACATCAACTTAGAAGCTTCATCTGTGTTCTACTATGTTGATTTTAGTGTCTCCGCATACCGCAGCACGCGACATAGCTTTGCAGACGATAAGTACAACCGTTTCAGAGAGAAGAGCGACCAATGTGACGATCTGGCTTTAAGTCGATTCGATAACAAATGACGAAAACGGACGGATTTCTCAGGTTTTTACTACATATGAACACTTTTCACATTCTCCCCTGCAACTCGGCTGCTATTCCTCCTTTCATGCAGAATCTTAAGGTCCTAGCTCATGTCCAAGGCACCTAAGCCAGCTAAAAAGTCAATAATCGATACCTAAAACTTGAATTGTACTACTTCTTACTGGCTATTACATCATCTTAGAAGCTTCATCTGTGTTCTACTATGGTGCTTTTAGTGTCACCGCATACCGCAGCATGCGACAAAGCTTTCCAGACGATAAGTACAACCGTTTCAGCGAGAAGAGCGGCCAATTTGACGATCTGGCTTTAAGTCGATTCGATAACAAATGAAGGAAACGGACGGATTTCTCAGGTTTTTACTACATATGAACACTTTTCACATTCTCCCGTGCAACTCGGCTGCTAGTCCTCCTTTCATGCAGAATCTTAAGGTCCTAGCTCATGTCCAAGGCACCAAAGCCAGCTAAAAAGTATATAATCGATACCTAAAACTTGAATTGTACTACTTCTTACTGGCTATTACATCAACTTAGAAGCTTCATCTGTGTTCTACTATGGTGCTTTTAGTGTCTCCGCCTACCGCAGGACGCGACATAGCTTTGCAGACGATAAGTACAACTGTTTCAGAGAGAAGAGCGGCCAATGTGACGATCTGGCTTTAAGTCGATTCGATAACAAATGACGAAAACGGAGGGATTTCTCAGGTTTTTACTACATATGAACACCTTTCACATTCTCCCGTGCAACTCGGCTGCTAGTCCTTCTTTCATGCAGAATCTTAGGGTCCTAGCTCATGCCCAAGGCACCAAAGCCAGCTAAAAAGTCAATAATCGATACCTAAAACTTGAATTGTACTACTTCTTACTGGCTATTACATCATCTTAGAAGCTTCATCTGTGTTCTACTATGGTGCTTTTAGTGTCCCCGCATACCGCAGCATGCGACAAAGCTTTCCAGACGATAAGTACAACCGTTTCAGAGAGAAGAGCAGCCAATGTGCCGATCTGGCTTTAAGTCGATTCGATAACAAGTGACGAAAACGGACGGATTTCTCAGGTTTTTACTACATATGAACACTTTTCACATTGTCCCGTGCAACTCGGCTGCTAGTCCTCCTTTTGATGCAGAATCTTAAGGTCCTAGCTCATGTCCAAGGCACCAAAGCCAGCTAAAAAATCAATAATCGATACCTAAAACTTGAATTGTACTACTTCTTAGTGGCTATTACATCAACTTAGAAGCTTCATGTGTGTTCTACTATGGTGCTTTTAGTGTCTCCGCACACCGCAGCACGCGACATAGCTTTGAAGACGATAAGTACAACCGTTTCAGAGAGAAGAGCGGCCAATGTGACGATCTGGCTTTAAGTCGATTCGATAACAAATGACGAAAACGGACGGATTTCTCAGGTTTTTACTACATATGAACACTTTTCGCATCCTCCCGTGCAACTCGGCTGCTAGTCCTCCTTTCATGCAGAATCTTAAGGTCCTAGCTCATGTCCAAGGCACCAAAGCCAGCTAAAAAGTCAATAATCGATACCTAAAACTTGAATTGTACTACTTCCTACTGGCTATTACATCATCTTAGAAGCTTCATCTGTGTTCTACTATGGTGCTTTTAGTGTCTCCGCATACCGCAGCACGCGACAAAGCTTTCCAGACGATAAGTACAACCGTTTCAGAGAGAAGAGCAGCCAATGTGACGATCTGGCTTTAAGTCGATTCGATAACAAATGACGAAAACGGACGAATTTCTCAGGTTTTTACTACATATGAACACTTTTCACATTCTCCCGTGCAACTCGGCTGCTAGTCCTCCTTTCATGCAGAATCTTAAGGTCCTAGCTCATGTACAAGGCACCAAAGCCAGCTAAAAAGTCAATAATCGATACCTAAAACTTGAATTGTACTACTTCTTACTGGCTATTACATCAACTTAGAAGCTTCATCTGTGTTCTACTATGGTGCATTTAGAGTCTCCGCATACCGCAGCACGCGACATAGCTTTGCAGACGATAAGTACAACCGTTTCAGAGAGAAGAGCGGCCAATTTGACGATCTGGCTTTAAGTCGATTCGATAACAAATGAAGGAAACGGACGGATTTCTCAGGTTTTTACTACATATGAACACTTTTCACATTCTCCCGTGCAACTCGGCTGCTAGTCCTCCTTTCATGCAGAATCTTAAGGTCCTAGCTCATGTCCAAGGCACCAAAGCCAGCTAAAAAGTATATAATCGATACCTAAAACTTGAATTGTACTACTTCTTACTGGCTATTACATCAACTTAGAAGCTTCATCTGTGTTCTACTATGGTGCTTTTAGTGTCTCCGCATACCGCAGGACGCGACATAGCTTTGCAGACGATAAGTACAAACGTTTCAGAGAGAAGAGCGGCCAATGTGACGATCTGGCTTTAAGTCGATTCGATAACAAATGACGAAAACGGACGGATTTCTCATGTTTTTACTACATATGAACACTTTTCACATTCTCCCATCCAACGCGGCTGCTAGTCCTCCTTTCATGCAGAATCTTATGGTCCTAGCTCATGTCCAAGGCACCAAAGCCAGCTAAAAAGTCAATAATCGATACCTAAAACTTGAATTGTACTACTTCTTACACGCTATTACATCATCATAGAAGCTTCATCTGTGTTCTACTATGGTGCTTTTAGTGTCTCCGCATACCGCAGCACGCGACATAGCTTTGCAGACAATAAGTACAACCGTTTCAGAGAGAAGAGCGGCCAATGTGACGATCTGGCTTTAAGTCGATTCGATAACAAATGACGAAAACGGAGGGATTTCTCAGGTTTTTACTACATATGAACACCCTTCACATTCTCCCGTGCAACTCGGCTGCTAGTCCTCCTTTCATGCAGAATCTTAGGGTCCTAGCTCATGCCTAAGGCACCAAAGCCAGCTAAAAAGTCAATAATCCATACCTAAAACTTGAATTGTACTACTTCTTATTGTCTATTACATCAACTTAGAAGCTTCATCTGTGTTCTACTATGTTGATTTTAGTGTCTCCGCATACCGCAGCACGCGACATAGCTTTGCAGACGATAAGTACAACCGTTTCAGAGAGAAGAGCGACCAATGTGACGATCTGGCTTTAAGTCGATTCGATAACAAATGACGAAAACGGACGGATTTCTCAGGTTTTTACTACATATGAACACTTTTCACATTCTCCCCTGCAACTCGGCTGCTATTCCTCCTTTCATGCAGAATCTTAAGGTCCTAGCTCATGTCCAAGGCACCTAAGCCAGCTAAAAAGTCAATAATCGATACCTAAAACTTGAATTGTACTACTTCTTACTGGCTATTACATCATCTTAGAAGCTTCATCTGTGTTCTACTATGGTGCTTTTAGTGTCACCGCATACCGCAGCATGCGACAAAGCTTTCCAGACGATAAGTACAACCGTTTCAGAGAGAAGAGCAGCCAATGTGCCGATCTGGCTTTAAGTCGATTCGATAACAAATGACGAAAACGGACGGATTTCTCAGGTTTTTACTACATATGAACACTTTTCACATTGTCCCGTGCAACTCGGCTGCTAGTCCTCCTTTTGATGCAGAATCTTAAGGTCCTAGCTCATGTCCAAGGCACCAAAGCCAGCTAAAAAATCAATAATCGATACCTGAAACTTGAATTGTACTACTTCTTACTGGCTATTACATCAACTTAGAAGCTTCATCTGTGTTCTACTATGGTGCTTTTAGTGTCCCCGCACACCGCAGCACGCGACATAGCTTTGAAGACGATAAGTACAACCGTTTCAGAGAGAAGAGCGGCCAATGTGACGATCTGGCTTTAAGTCGATTCGATAACAAATGACGAAAACGGACGGATTTCTCAGGTTTTTACTACATATGAACACTTTTCACATTCTCCTATCCAACGCGGCTGCAAGTCCTCCTTTCATGCAGAATCTTAAGGTCCTAGCTCATGTCCAAGGCACCAAAGCCAGCTAAAAAGTCAATAATCGATACCTAAAACTTGAATTATACTCTTTCTTACTGGCTATTACATCATCATAGAAGCTTCATCTGTGTTCTACTATGGTGCTTTTAGTGTCTCCGCATACCGCAGCACGCGACATAGCTTTGCAGACGATAAGTACAACCGTTTCAGAGAGAAGAGCGGCCAATGTGACGATCTGGCTTTAAGTCGATTCGATAAAAATGACGAAAACGGACGGATTTCTCAGGTTTTTATTACATATGAACACTTTTCACATTCTCCCGTGCAACTCGGCTGCTAGTCCTCCTTTCATGCAGAATCTTAAGGTCGTAGCTCATGTCCAAGGCACCAAAGCCAGCTAAAAAGTCAATAATCGATACCTGAAACTGGAATTGTTCTATTTCTTACTGGCTATCACATCAACTTAGAAGCTTCATCTGTGTTCTACTAAGGTGCTTTTAGTGTCTCCGCATACCGCAGCACGCGACATAGCTTTGCAGACGATAAGTACAACCGTTTCAGACAGAAGAGCGGCCAATGTGACGATCTGGCTTTAAGTCGATTCGATAACAAATGACGGAAACGGACGGATTTCTCAGGTTTTTACTACATATGAACACTTTTCACATTGTCCCGTGCAACTCGGCTGCTAGTCCTCCTTTTGATGCAGAATCTTAAGGTCTTAGCTCATGTCCAAGGCACCAAAGCCAGCTAAAAAATCAATAATCGATACCTAAAACTTGAATTGTACTACTTCTTACTGGCTATTACATCAACTTAGAAGCTTCATCTGTGTTCTACTATGGTGCTTTTAGTGTCTCCGCATACCGCAGCACGCGACATAGCTTTGAAGACGATAAGTACAACCGTTTCAAAGAGAAGAGCGGCCAATGTGACGATCTGGCTTTAAGTCGATTCGATAAGAAATGACGAAAACGGACGGATTTCTCAGGTTTTTACTACTTATGAATACTTTTCACATTCTCCCGTGCAACTCGGCTGCTAGTCCTCCTTTCATGCAGAATCTTAAGGTCCTAGCTCATGTCCAAGGCACCAAAGCCAGCTGAAAAGTCAATAATCGATACCTAAAACTTGAATTGTACTACTTCTTACTGGCCATTACATCAACTTAGAAGCTACATCTGTGTTCTACTATGGTGCTTTTAGTGTCTCCGCGTACCGCATCACGCGACATAGCTTTGCAGGCGATAAGTACAACCGTTTCAGAGAGAAGAGCGGCCAATGTGACGATCTGGCTTTAAGTCGATTCGATAACAAATGACGAAAACGGACGGATTTTTCAGGTTTTTACTACATATGAACACTTTTCACATTCTCCCGTGCAACTCGGCTGCTAATCCTCCTTTCATGCAGATTCTTAAGGTCCTAGCTCATGTCCAAGGCATCAAAGCCAGCTTAAAAGTCAATAATCAATACCTAAACTTGAATTGTACTACTTCTTACTGGCTGTTACATCAAATTAGAAGATTCATCTGTGTTCTACTGTGGTGGTTTTAGTGTCTCCGCCTACCGCAGCATACGACATAGCTTTGCAGACGGTAAGTACAACCGTTTCAGAGAGAAGAGCGGCCAATGTGACGATCTGGCTTTAAGTCGATTCGATAACAAATGACGAAAACGGACGGATTTCTCAGGTTTTTACTACATATGAACACTTATCACATTCTCCCGTGCAACTCGGCTGCTCGTCCTCCTTTCATGCAGAATATTAAGGTCCTAGCTCATGTCCAAGGCACCAAAGCCAGCTAAAAAGTTAATAATCAGTACCTAAAGCTTGAATTGTACTACTTCTTACTGGCTATTACATCGACTTAGAAGCTTCATCTGTGTTCTACTATGGTGATTTTATTGTCTCCGCATACCGCAGCACGCGACATAGCTTTGAAGACGATAAGTACAACCGTTTCAGACAGAAGAGCGGCCAATGTGACGATCTGGCTTTAAGTCGATTCGATAACAAATGGCGAAAACGGACGGATTTCTCAGGTTTTTACTACATATGAACACTTTTCACATTGTCCCGTGCAACTCGGCTGCTAGTCCTCCTTTTGATGCAGAATCTTAAGGTCCTAGCTCATGTCCAAGGCACCAAAGCCAGCTAAAAAGTCAATAATCGATACCTAAAACTTGAATTGTACTACTTCTTACTGGCTATTACATCATCTTAGAAGCTTCATCTGTGTTCTACTATGTTGCTTTTAGTGTCTCCGCATACCGCAGCACGCGACAAAGCTTTCCAGACGATAAGTACAACCGTTTCAGAGAGAAGAGCAGCCAATGTGACGATCTGGCTTTAAGTCGATTCGATAACAAATGACGAAAACGGACGGATTTCTCAGGTTTTTACTACATATGAACACTTTTCACATTGTCCCGTGCAACTCGGCTGCTAGTCCTCCTTTTGATGCAGAATCTTAAGGTCCTAGCTCATGTCCAAGGCACCAAAGCCAGCTAAAAAATCAATAATCGATACCTAAAACTTGAATTGTACTACTTCTTACTGGCTATTACATCAACTTAGAAGCTTCATCTGTGTTCTACTATGGTGCTTTTAGTGTCTCCGCATACCGCAGCACGCGACATAGCTTTGAAGACGATAAGTACAGCCGTTTCAGAGAGAAGAGCGGCCAATGTGACGATCTGGCTTTAAGTCGATTCGATAACAAATGACGAAAACGGACGGATTTCTCAGGTTTTTACTACATATGAATACTTTTCACATTCTCCCGTGCAACTCGGCTGCTAGTCTTCCTTTAATGCAGAATCTTAAGGTCCTAGCTCATGTCCAAGGCACCAAAGCCAGCTAAAAAGTCAATAATCGATACCTAAAACTTGAATTGTACTACTTCTTACTGGCTATTACATCAACTTAGAAGCTTCATCTGTGTTCTACTATGGTGCTTTTAGAGTCTCCGCATACCGCAGCACGCGACATAGCTTTGCAGACGATAAGTACAACCGTTTCAGAGCGAAGAGCGGCCAATTTGACGATCTGGCTTTAAGTCGATTCGATAACAAATGAAGGAAACGGACGGATTTCTCAGGTTTTTACTACATATGAACACTTTTCACATTCTCCCGTGCAACTCGGCTGCTAGTCCTCCTTTCATGCAGAATCTTAAGGTCCTAGCTCATGTCCAAGGCACCTAAGCCAGCTAAAAAGTATATAATCGATACCTAAAACTTGTATTGTACTACTTCTTACTGGCTATTACATCAACTTAGAAGCTTCATCTGTGTTCTACTATGGTGCTTTTAGTGTTTCCGCATACCGCAGGACGCGACATAGCTTTCCAGACGATAAGTACAACCGTTTCAGAGAGAAGAGCGGCCAATGTGACGATCTGGCTTTAAGTCGATTCGATAACAAATGACGAAAACGGACGGATATCTCATGTTTTTACTACATATGAACACTTTTCACATTCTCCCATCCAACGCGGCTGCTAGTCCTCCTTTCATGCAGAATCTTAAGGTCCTAGCTCATGTCCAAGGCACCAAAGCCAGCTAAAAAGTCAATAATCGATACCTAAAACTTGAATTGTACTACTTCTTACTGGCTATTACATCATCATAGAAGCTTCATCAGTGTTCTACTATGGTGCTTTTAGTGTCTCCGCACACCGCAGCACGCGACATAGCTTTGAAGACGATAAGTACAACCGTTTCAGAGAGAAGAGCGGCCAATGTGACGATCTGGCTTTAAGTCGATTCGATAACAAATGACGAAAACGGAGGGATTTCTCAGGTTTTTACTACATATGAACACTTTTCACATTGTCCCGTGCAACTCGGATGCTAGTCCTCCTTTTGATGCAGAATCTTAAGGTCCTAGCTCATGTCCAAGGCACCAAAGCCAGCTAAAAAATCAATAATCGATACCTAAAACTTGAATTGTACTACTTCTTACTGGCTATTACATCAACTTAGAAGCTTCATCTGTGTTCTACTATGGTGCTTTTAGTGTCTCCGCACACCGCAGCACGCGACATAGCTTTGAAGACGATAAGTACAACCGTTTCAGAGAGAAGAACGGCCAATGTGACGATCTGGCTTTAAGTCGATTCGATAACAAATGACGAAAACGGACGGATTTCTCAGGTTTTTACTACATATGAATACTTTTCACATTCTCCCGTGCAATTCGGCTGCTAGTCCTCCTTTAATGCAGAATCTTAAGGTCCTAGCTCATGTCCAAGGCACCAAAGCCAGCTAAAACGTCAATAATCGATACCTAAAACTGGAATTGTACTACTTCTTACTGGCTATTACATCAACTTAGAAGCTTCATCTGTGTTCTACTGTGGTGCTTTTAGTGTCTCCGCATACCTCATCACGCGACATAGCTTTGCAGGCGATAAGTACAACCGTTTCAGAGAGAAGAGCTGCCAATGTGACGATCTGGCTTTAAGTCGATTCGATAACAAATGACGAAAACGGACGGATTTCTCAGGTTTTTAATACATATGAACACTTTTCACATTCTCCCATCCAACGCGGCAGCTAGTCCTCCTTTCATGCAGAATCTTAAGGTCCTAGCTCATGTCCAAGGCACCAAAGCCAGCTAAAAAGTCAATAATCGATACCTAAAACTTGAATTCTGCTACTTCTCACTGGCTATTACATCATCATAGAAGCTTCATCTGTGTTCTACTATGGTGCTTTTAGTGTCTCCGCATACCGCAGGACGCGACATAGCTTTGCAGACGATAAGTACAACCGTTTCAGAGAGAAGAGCGGCCAATGTGACGATCTGGCTTTAAGTCGATTCGATAACAAATGACGAAAACGGACGGATCTCTCAGGTTTTTACTACATATGAACTCTTTTCAAATTCTCCCGTGCAACTCGGCTGCTAGTCCTCCTTTCATGCAGAATCTTAAGGTCCTAGCTCATGTCCAAGGCACCAAAGCCAGCTAAAAAGCCAATAATCAGTACCTAAAACTTGAATTGTACTACTTCTTACTGGCTATTACATCGACTTAGAAGCTTCATCTGTGTTCTACTATGGTGATTTTATTGTCTCCGCATACCGCAGCACGCGACATAGCTTTGCAGACGATAAGTACAACCGTTTCAAAGAGAAGAGCGGCCAATGTGACGATCTGGCTTTAGGTCGATTCGATAACAAATGACGAAAACGGACGGATTTCTCAGGTTTCTACTACATATGAACACATTTCACATTCTCCCGTGCAACGCGGCTGCTAGTCCTCCTTTCATGCAGAATCTTAAGGTCCTAGCTCATGTCCAAGGCACCAAAGCCAGCTAAAAAGTCAATAATCGATACCTAAAACTTGAATTGTACTACTTCTTACTGGCTACTACATCAACTTAGAAGCTTCATCTGTGTTCTACCATGGTGCTTTTAGTGTCTCCGCACACCGCAGCACGCGACATAGCTTTGCAGACGATAAGTACAACCGTTTCAGACAGAAGAGCGGCCAATGTGACGATCTGGCTTTAAGTCGATTCGATAACAAATGACGAAAACGGACGGATTTCTCAGGTTTTTACTACATATGAACACTTTTCACATTGTCCCGTGCAACTCGGCTGCTAGTCCTCCTTTTGATGCAGAATCTTAAGGTCGTAGCTCATGTCCAAGGCACCACAGCCAGCTAAAAAATCAATAATCGATACCTAAAACTTGAATTGTACTACTTCTTACTGGCTATTACATCAACTTAGAAGCTTCATCTGTGTTCTACTATGGTGCTTTTAGTGTCTCCGCATACCGCAGCACGCGACATAGCTTTGAAGACGATAAGTACAACCGTTTCAGAGAGAAGAGCGGCCAATGTGACGATCTGGCTTTAAGTCGATTCGATAACAAATGACGAAAACGGACGGATTTCTCAGGTTTTTACTACATATGAACACATTTCACATTCTCCCGTGCAACGCGGCTGCTAGTCCTCCTTTCATGCAGAATCTTAAGGTCCTAGCTCATGTCCAAGGCACCAAAGCCAGCTAAAAAGTCAATAATCGATACCTAAAACTTGAATTGTACTACTTCTTACTGGCTACTACATCAACTTAGAAGCTTCATCTGTGTTCTACCATGGTGCTTTTAGTGTCTCCGCACACCGCAGCACGCGACATAGCTTTGCACACGATAAGTACAACCGTTTCAGACAGAAGAGCGGCCAATGTGACGATCTGGCTTTAAGTCGATTCGATAACAAATGACGAAAACGGACGGATTTCTCAGGTTTTTACTACATATGAACACTTTTCACATTGTCCCGTGCAACTCGGCTGCTAGTCTTCCTTTTGATGCAGAATCTTAAGGTCCTAGCTCATGTCCAAGGCACCACAGCCAGCTAAAAAATCAATAATCGATACCTAAAACTTGAATTGTACTACTTCTTACTGGCTATTACATCAACTTAGAAGCTTCATCTGAGTTCTACTATGGTGCTTTTAGTGTCTCCGCATACCGCAGCACGCGACATAGCTTTGAAGACGATAAGTACAACCGTTTCAGAGAGAAGAGCGGCCAATGTGACGATCTGGCTTTAAGTCGATTCGATAACAAATGACGAAAACGGACGGATATCTCATGTTTTTACTACATATGAACACTTTTCACATTCTCCCATCCAACGCGGCTGCTAGTCCTCCTTTCATGCAGAATCTTAAGGTCCTAGCTCATGTCCAAGGCACCAAAGCCAGCTAAAAAGTCAATAATCGATACCTAAAACTTGAATTGTACTACTTCTTACTGGCTATTACATCATCATAGAAGCTTCATCAGTGTTCTACTATGGTGCTTTTAGTGTCTCCGCACACCGCAGCACGCGACATAGCTTTGAAGACGATAAGTACAACCGTTTCAGAGAGAAGAGCGGCCAATGTGACGATCTGGCTTTAAGTCGATTCGATAACAAATGACGAAAACGGAGGGATTTCTCAGGTTTTTACTACATATGAACACTTTTCACATTGTCCCATGCAACTCGGATGCTAGTCCTCCTTTTGATGCAGAATCTTAAGGTCCTAGCTCATGTCCAAGGCACCAAAGCCGGCTAAAAAATCAATAATCGATACCTAAAACTTGAATTGTACTACTTCTTACTGGCTATTACATCAACTTAGAAGCTTCATCTGTGTTCTACTATGGTGCTTTTAGTGTCTCCGCACACCGCAGCACGCGACATAGCTTTGAAGACGATAAGTACAACCGTTTCAGAGACAAGAGCGGCCAATGTGACGATCTGGCTTTAAGTCGATTCGATAACAAATGACGAAAACGGACGGATTTCTCAGGTTTTTACTACATATGAATACTTTTCACATTCTCCCGTGCAATTCGGCTGCTAGTCCTCCTTTAATGCAGAATCTTAAGGTCCTAGCTCATGTCCAAGGCACCAAAGCCAGCTAAAACGTCAATAATCGATACCTAAAACTGGAATTGTACTACTTCTTACTGGCTATTACATCAACTTAGAAGCTTCATCTGTGTTCTACTGTGGTGCTTTTAGTGTCTCCGCATACCTCATCACGCGACATAGCTTTGCAGGCGATAAGTACAACCGTTTCAGAGAGAAGAGCTGCCAATGTGACGATCTGGCTTTAAGTCGATTCGATAACAAATGACTAAAACGGACGGATTTCTCAGGTTTTTACTACATATGAACACTTTTCACATTCTCCCATCCAACGCGGCAGCTAGTCCTCCTTTCATGCAGAATCTTAAGGTCCTAGCTCATGTCCAAGGCACCAAAGCCAGCTAAAAAGTCAATAATCGATACCTAAAACTTGAATTCTGCTACTTCTCACTGGCTATTACATCATCATAGAAGCTTCATCTGTGTTCTACTATGGTGCTTTTAGTGTCTCCGCATACCGCAGGACGCGACATAGCTTTGCAGACGATAAGTACAACCGTTTCAGAGAGAAGAGCGGCCAATGTGACGATCTGGCTTTAAGTCGATTCGATAACAAATGACGAAAACGGACGGATCTCTCAGGTTTTTACTACATATGAACTCTTTTCAAATTCTCCCGTGCAACTCGGCTGCTAGTCCTCCTTTCATGCAGAATCTTAAGGTCCTAGCTCATGTCCAAGGCACCAAAGCCAGCTAAAAAGCCAATAATCAGTACCTAAAACTTGAATTGTACTACTTCTTACTGGCTATTACATCGACTTAGAAGCTTCATCTGTGTTCTACTATGGTGATTTTATTGTCTCCGCATACCGCAGCACGCGACATAGCTTTGAAGACGATAAGTACAACCGTTTCAGAGAGAAGAGCGGCCAATGTGACGATCGGGCTTTAGGTCGATTCGATAACAAATGACGAAAACGGACGGATTTCTCAGGTTTCTACTACATATGAACACATTTCACATTCTCCCGTGCAACGCGGCTGCTAGTCCTCCTTTCATGCAGAATCTTAAGGTCCTAGCTCATGTCCAAGGCACCAAAGCCAGCTAAAAAGTCAATAATCGATACCTAAAACTTGAATTGTACTACTTCTTACTGGCTACTACATCAACTTAGAAGCTTCATCTGTGTTCTACCATGGTGCTTTTAGTGTCTCAGCACACCGCAGCACGCGACATAGCTTAGCAGACGATAAGTACAACCGTTTCAGACAGAAGAGCGGCCAATGTGACGATCTGGCTTTAAGTCGATTCGATAACAAATGACGAAAACGGACGGATTTCTCAGGTTTTTACTACATATGAACACTTTTCACATTGTCCCGTGCAACTCGGCTGCTAGTCCTCCTTTTGATGCAGAATCTTAAGGTCGTAGCTCATGTCCAAGGCACCACAGCCAGCTAAAAAGTCAATAATCGATACCTAAAACTTGAATTGTACTACTTCTTACTGGCTATTACATCAACTTAGAAGCTTCATCTGTGTTCTACTATGGTGCTTTTAGTGTCTCCGCATACCGCAGCACGCGACATTGCTTTGAAGACGATAAGTACAACCGTTTCAGAGAGAAGAGCGGCCAATGTGACGATCTGGCTTTAAGTCGATTCGATAACAAATGAAGAAAACGGACGGATTTCTCAGGTTTTTACTACATATGAACACTTTTCACATTGTCCCGTGAAACTCGGCTGCTAGTCCTCCTTTTGATGCAGAATCTTAAGGTCCTAGCTCATGTCCAAGGCACCAAAGCCAGCTAAAAAATCAATAATCGATACCTAAAACTTGAATTGTACTACTTCTTACTGGCTATTACATCAACTTAGAAGCTTCATCTGTGTTCTACTATGGTGCTTTTAGTATCTCCGCATACCGCAGCAGGCGACATAGCTTTGAAGACGATAAGTACAACCGTTTCAGAGAGAAGAGCGGCCAATGTGACTATCTGGCTTTAAGTCGATTCAATAACAAATGACGAAGACAGACGGATTTCTCAGGTTTTTACTACATATGAACACTTTTCACATTCTCCTATCCAACGCGGCTGCTAGTCCTCCTTTCATGCAGAATCTTAAGGTCCTAGCTCATGTCCAAGGCACCAAAGCCAGCTAAAAAGTCAATAATCGATACCTAAAACTTGAATTGTACTACTTCTTACTGGCTATTACATCATCATAGAAGCTTCATCTGTGTTCTACTATGGTGCTTTTAGTGTCTCCGCATACCGCAGCACGCGACATAGCTTTGCAGACGATAAGTACAACCGTTTCAGAGAGAACAGCGGCCAATGTGACGATCTGGCTTTAAGTCGATTCGATAACAAATGACGAAAACGGACGGATTTCTCAGGTTTCTACTACATATGAACACATTTCACATTCTCCCGTGCAACGCGGCTGCTAGTCCTCCTTTCATGCAGAATCTTAAGGTCCTAGCTCATGTCCAAGGCACCAAAGCCAGCTAAAAAGTCAATAATCGATACCTAAAACTGGAATTGTACTACTTCTTACTGGCTATTACATCAACTTAGAAGCTTCATCTGTGTTCTACCATGGTGCTTTTAGTATCTCCGCACAACGCAGCACGCGACATTGCTTTGCAGACGATAAGTACAACCGTTTCAGAGAAAAGAGGGGCCAATGTGACGATCTGGCTTTAAGTCGATTCGATAACAAATGACGAAAACGGACGGATTTCTCAGGTTTTTACTACATATGAACACTTTCCACATTGTCCCGTGCAACTCGGCTGCTAGTCCTCCTTTTGATGCAGAATTTTAAGGTCTTAGCTCATGTCCAAGGCACCAAAGCCAGCTAGAAAATCAATAATCGATACCTAAAACTTGAATTGTACTACTTCTTAATGGCTATTACATCAACTTAGAAGCTACATCTGTGTTCTACTATGGTGCTTTTAGTGTCTCCGCATACCGCAGCACGCGACATAGCTTTGAAGACGATAAGTACAACCGTTTCAAAGAGAAGAGCGGCTAATGTGACGATCTGGCTTTAAGTCGATTCGATAACAAATGACGAAAACGGACGGATTTCTCAGGCTTTTACTACATGTGAACACTTTTCACATTGTCCCGTGCAACTCGGCTGCTAGTCCTCCTTTCATGCAGAATCTTAAGGTAATAGCTCATGTCCAAGGCACCAAAGCCAGCTAAAAAGTCAATAATCAGTACCTCAAACTTCAATTGTACTACTTCTTACTGGCTATTACATCAACTTAGAAGCTTCATCTGTGTTCTACTATGGTGCTTTTAGTGTCTTTGCACACATTGCTGCACGCGACATAGCTTTGCAGACGATAAGTACTACCGTTTCAGAGAGAAGAGCGGCCAATGTGACGATCGGGCTTTAAGTCGATTCGATAACAAATGACGAAAACGGACGGATTTCTCAGGTTTTTACTACATATGAACACTTTTCACATGCTCCCGTGCAACTCGGCTGCTAGTCCTCCTTTCATGCAGAATCTTAAGGTCCTAGCTCATGTCCAAGGCACCAAAGCCAGCTAAAAAGTCAATAATCGATACCTAAAACTTGAATTGTACTACTTCTTACTGGCTATTACATCAACTTAGAAGCTTCATCTGTGTTCTACTATGGTGCTTTTAGTGTCTCCGCATACCGCAGCACGCGACATAGCTTTGCAGACGATAAGTACAACCGTTTCAGAGAGAAGAGCGGCCAATGTGACGATCTGGCTTTAAGTCGATTCGATAACAAATGACGAAAACGGACGGATTTCTCAGGTTCTTACTACATATGAACACTTGTCACATTCTCCTGTGCAACTCGGCTGCTAGTCCTCCTTCCATGCAGAATCTTAAGGTCCTAGCTCATGTCCAAGGGACCAAAGCCAGCTAAAAAGTCAATAATCGATACCTCAAACTTGAATTGTACTACTTCTTACTGGCTATTACATCATCATAGAAGCTTCATCTCTGTTCTACTATGGTGCTTTTAGTGTCTCCGCATACCGCAGCACGCAACATAGCTTTGCAGACGATAAGTACAACCGTTTCAGAGAGAAGAGCGGCCAAGTGACGATCTGGCTTTAAGGCGATTCGATAACAAATGACGAAAACGGACGGATTTCTCAGGTTTTTACTACATATGAACACTTTTCATATTGTCCCGTGCAACTCGGCTGCTAGTCCTCCTTTCATGCAGAATCATAAGGTCCTAGCTTATGTCCAAGGCACCAAAGCCAGCTAAGAAGTCAATAATCGATACCTAAAACTTGAATTGTACTACTTCTTACGGGCTATTACATCGACTTAGAAGCTTCATCTGTGTTCTAGTATGGTGATTTTATTGTCTCCGCATACCGCAGCACGCGACATAGTTTTGCAGACGATAAGTACAACCGTTTCAGAGAGAAGAGCGGCCAATGTGACGATCTGGCTTTAAGTCGATTCGATAACAAATGACGAAAACGGACGGATTTCTCAGGTTTCTACTACATATGAACACATTTCACATTCTCCCATCAAACGCGGCTGCTAGTCCTCCTTTCATGCAGAATCTTAAGGTCCTAGCTCATGTCCAAGGTACCAAAGCCAGCTAAGAAGTCAATAATCGATACCTAAAACTTGAATTGTACTACTTCTTACTGGCTATTACATCAACTTAGAAGCTTCATCTGTGTTCTACTATGGTGCTTTTAGTGTCTCCGCATACCGCAGCACGCGACATAGCTTTGAAGACGATAAGTACAACCGTTTCAGAGAGAAGAGCGGCCAATGTGACGATCTGGCTTTAAGTCGATTCGATAACAAATGACGAAAACGGACGGATTTCTCAGGTCTTTACTACATATGAACACTTTTCACATTCTCCCGTGCAACTCGGCTGCTAATCCTCCTTTCATGCAGATTCTTAAGGTCCTAGCTCATGTCCAAGGCATCAAAGCCAGCTTAAAAGTCAATAATCAATACCTAAACTTGAATTGTACTACTTCTTACTGGCTATTACATCAAATTAGAAGCTTCATCTGTGTTCTACTGTGGTGGTTTTAGTGTCTCCGCCTACCGCAGCATACGACATAGCTTTGGAGACGATAAGTACAACCCTTTCAGAGAGAAGAGCGGCCAATGTGTCGATCTGGCTTTAAGTCGATTCGATAACAAATGACGAAAATGGACGGATTTCTCAGGTTTTTACTACATATGAACACTTTTCACATTCTCCCGTGCAACTCGGCTGCTAGTCCTCCTTTCATGCAGAATCTTAAGGTCCTAGCTCATGCCCAAGGCACCAAAGCCAGCTAAAAAGTCAATAATCGATACCTAAAACTTGAATTGTACTACTTCTTACTGGCTATTACATCGAATTAGAAGCTTCATCTGTGTTCAATTGTGGTGGTTTTAGTGTCTCCGCGAACCGCAGCATACGACATAGCTTTGCAGACGATAAGTACAACCGTTTCAGAGAGAAGAGCGGCCAATGTGACGATCTGGCTTTAAGTCGATTCGATAACAAATGACGAAAACGGACGGATTTCTTAGGTTTTTACTACATATGAACACTTTTCACATTGTCCCGTGCAACTCGGCTGCTAGTCCTCCTTTTGATGCAGAATCTTAAGGTCCTAGCTCATGTCCAAGGCACCAAAGCCAGCTAAGAAGTCAATAATCGATACCTAAAACTTGAATTGTACTACTTCTTACTGGCTATTACATCAACTTAGAAGCTTCATCTGTGTTCTACTATGGTGTTTTTAGTGTCTCCGCATACCGCAGCACGCGACATAGCTTTGAAGACGATAAGTACAACCGTTTCAGAGAGAAGAGCGGCCAATGTGACGATCTGGCTTTAAGTCGATTCGATAACAAATGACGAAAACGGACGGATTTCTCAGGTTTTTACTACATATGAACACTTTTCACATTCTCCCGTGCAACTCGGCTGCTAATCCTCCTTTCATGCAGATTCTTAAGGTCCTAGCTCATGTCCAAGGCATCAAAGCCAGCTTAAAAGTCAATAATCAATACCTAAACTTGAATTGTACTACCTCTTACTGGCTATTACATCAAATTAGAAGCTTCATCTGTGTTCTACTGTGGTGGTTTTAGTGTCTCCGCCTACCGCAGCATACGACATAGCTTTGGAGACGATAAGTACAACCCTTTCAGAGAGAAGAGCGGCCAATGTGTCTATCTGGCTTCAAGTCGATTCGATAACAAATGACGAAAACGGACGGATTTCTCAGGTTTTTACTACACATGAACACTTTTCACATTCTCCCGTGCAACTCGGCTGCTAGTCCTCCTTTCATGCAGAATCTTAAGGTCCTAGCTCATGTACAAGGCACCAAAGCCAGCTAAAAAGTCAATAATCGATACCTAAAACTTGAATTGTACTACTTCTTACTGGCTATTACATCAACTTAGAAGCTTCATCTGTGTTCTACTATGGTGCTTTTAGTGTCTCCGCATACCGCATCACGCGACATAGCTTTGCAGACGATAAGTACAACCGTTTCAGAGAGAAGAGCGGCCAATGTGACGATCTGGCTTTAAGTCGATTCGAAAACAAATGACGAAAACGGACGGATTTCTCAGGTTTTTACTACATATGAACACTTTTCACATTCCCCCGTGCAACTCGGCTGCTATTCCTCCTTTCATGCAGAATCTTAAGGTAATAGCTCATGTCCAAGGCACCAAAGCCAGCTAAAAAGTCAATAATCAGTACCTCAAACTTGAATTGTACTACTTCTTACTGGCTATTACATCAACTTAGAAGCTTCATCTGTGTTCTACTATGGTGCTTTTAGTGTCTTCGCATACCGCATCACGCGACATAGCTTTGCAGACTATAAGTACAACCGTTTAAGAGATTAGAGCGGCCAATGTGACTATCTGGCTTTAAGTCGATTCGATAACAAATGACGAAAACGGACGGATTTCTCAGGTTTTTACTACATATGAATACTTTTCACATTCTCCCGTGCAACTCGGCTGCTAGTCCTCCTTTATTGCAGAATCTTAAGGTCCTAGCTCATGTCCAAGGCACCAAAGCCAGCTAAAAAGTTAATAATCGATACCTAAAACTTGAATTGTACTACTTCTTACTGGCTATTACATCAAATTAGAAGCTTCATCTGTGTTCAATTGTGGTGGTTTTAGTGTTCCGCGTACCGCAGCATACGACATAGCTTTGCAGACGATAAGTACAACCGTTTCAGAGAGAAGAGCGGCCAATGTGACGATCTGGCTTTAAGTCGATTCGATAACAAATGACGAAAACGGACGGATTTCTCAGGTTTTTACTACATATGAACACTTTTCACATTGTCCCGTGCAACTCGGCTGCTAGTCCTCCTTTTGATGCAGAATCTTAAGGTCCTAGCTCATGTCCAAGGCACCAAAGCCAGCTAAAAATCAATAATCGATACCTAAAACTTGAATTGTACTGCTTCTTACTGGCTATTACATCAACTTAGAAGCTTCATCTGTGTTCTACCATGGTGCGTTTAGTGTCTCCGCATACCGCAGCACGCGACATAGCTTTGAAGACGATAAGTACAACCGTTTCAGAGAGGCCAATGTGACGATCTGGCTTTAAGTCGATTCGATAACAAATGACGAAAACGGACGGATTTCTCAGGTTTTTACTACATATGAACACTTTTCACATTCTCCCGTGCAACGCGGCTGCTAGACCTCCTTTCATGCAGAATCTTAAGGTCCTAGCTCATGTCCAAGGCACCAAAGCCAGCTAAAAAGTCAATAATCGATACCTAAAACTTGAATTGTACTACTTCTTACTGGCTATTACATCAACTTAGAAGCTTCATCTGTGTTCTACCATGGTGCTTTTAGTGTCTCCGCACACCGCAGCACGCGACATAGCTTTGCAGACGATAAGTACAACCGTTTCAGAGAAAAGAGGGGCCAATGTGACGATCTGGCTTTAAGTCGATTTGATAACAAATGACGAAAACGGACGGATTTCTCAGGTTTTTACTACATATGAACACTTTTCACATTCTCCCGTACAACGCGGCTGCTAGTCGTCCTTTCATGCAGAATCTTAAGGTCCTAGCTCATGTCCATGGCACCAAAGCCAGCTAAAAAGTCAATAATCGATACCTAAAACTTGAATTGTACTAATTCTTCCTGGCTATCACATCAACTTAGAAGCTTCATCTGTGTTCTACTATGGTGCTTTTAGTGTCTCCGCATACCGCAGCACTCGACATAGCTTTGAAGACGATAAGTACAACCGTTTCAGAGAGAAGAGCGGCCAATGTGACGATCTGGCTTTAAGTCGATTCGATAACAAATGACGAAAACGGACGGATTTCTCAGGTTTTTACTACATATGAATCCTTTTCACATTCTCCCGTGCAACTCGGCTGCTAGTCCTCCTTTCATGCAGAATCTTAAGGTCCTAGCTCATGTCCAAGGCACCAAAGCCAGCTAAAAAATCAATAATCGATACCTAAAACTTGAATTGTACTACTTTTTACTGGCTATTACATCAAATTAGAAGCATCATCTGTGTTCAATTGTGGTGGTTCTAGTGTCTCCGCCTACCGCAGCATACGACATAGCTTTGCAGACGATAAGTACAACCGTTTCAGAGAGAAGAGCGGCCAATGTGACGATCTGGCTTTAAGTCGATTCGATAACAAATGACGAAAACGGACGGATTTCTCAGGTTTCTACTACATATGAACACATTTCACATTCTCCCATCCAACGCGGCTGCTAGTCCTCCTTTCATGCAGAATCTTAAGGTCCTAGCTCATGTCCAAGGCACCAAAGCCAGCTAAAAAGTCAATAATCGATACCTAAAACTTGAATTGTACTACTTCTTACTGGCTATTACATCAACTTAGAAGCTTCATCTGTGTTCTACTATGGTGCTTTTAGTGTCTCCGCATACCGCAGCACGCGACATAGCTTTGCAGACGATAAGTAGAACCGTTTCAGAGAGAAGAGCGGCCAATGTGACGATCTGGCTTTAAGCCGATTCGATAACAAATGACGAAAACGGACGGATTTCTCAGGTTTCTACTACATATGAACACTTTTCACATTCTCCCGTGCAACTCGGCTGCTAGTCCTCCTTTCATGCAGAATCTTAAGGTCCTAGCTCATGTCCAAGGCACCAAAGCCAGCTAAGAAGTCAATAATCGATACCTAAAACTTGAATTGTACTACTTCTTACTGGCTATTACATCATCTTAGAAGCTTCATCTGTGTTCTACTATGGTGCTTTTAGTGTCTCCGCATACCGCAGCACGCGACATAGCTTTGAAGACGATAAGTACAACCGTTTCAGAGAGAAGAGCGGCCAATGTGACGATCTGGCTTTAAGTCGATTCGATAACAAATGACGAAAACGGACGGATTTCTCAGGTTTTAACTACATATGAACACTTTTCACATTCTCCCCTGCAACTCGGCTGCTAGTCCTCCTTTCATGCAGAATCTTAAGGTCCTAGCTCATGTCCAAGGCACCAAAGCCAGCTAAAAAGTCAATAATCGATACTTAAAACTTGAATTGTACTACTTCTTACTGGCTATTACATCATCTTAGAAGCTTCATCTGTGTTCTACTATGGTGCTTTTAGTGTCTCCGCATACCGCAGCACGCGACAAAGCTTTCCAGACAATAAGTACAACCGTTTCAGAGAGAAGAGCGGCCAATGTGACGATCCGGCTTTAAGTCGATTTGATAACAAATGACGAAAACGGACGGATTTCTCAGGTTTTTACTACATATGAACACATTTCACATGCTCCCGTACAACGCGGCTGCTAGTCCTCCTTTAATGCAGAATCTTAAGGTCCTAGCTCATGTCCAAGGCACCAAAGCCAGCTAAAAAGTCAATAATCAATACCTAAAACTTGAATTGTACTACTTCTTACTGGCTATCACATCAAATTAGAAGCTTCATCTGTGTTGTACTATGGTGCTTCTAGTGTCTCCGCATACCGCAGCACGCGACATAGCTTTGAAGACGATAAGTACAACCGTTTCAGAGAGAAGAGCGGCCAATGTGACGATCTGGCTTTAAGTCGATTCGATAACAAATGACGAAAAGGGACGGATTTTCAGGTTTTTACTACGTATGAACACTTTTCACATTGTCCCGTGCAACTCGGCTGCTAGTCTTCCTTTTGATGCAGAATCTTAAGATCCTAGCTCATGTCCAAGGCACCAAAGCCAGCTAAAAAATCAATAATCGATACCTAAAACTTGAATTGTACTACTTCTTACTGGCTATTACATCAACTTAGAAGCTTCATCTGTGTTCTACTATGGTGCTTTTAGTGTCTCCGCATACCGCAGCACGCGACATAGCTTTGAAGACGATAAGTACAACCGTTTCAAAGAGAAGAGCGGCCAATGTGACGATCTGGCTTTAAGTCGATTCGATAACAAATGACGAAAACGGACGGATTTCTCAGGTTTTTACTACATATAAACGCTTTTCACATTCTCCCGTGCAACTCGGCTGCTAATCCTCCATTCATGCAGATTCATAACGTCCTAGCTCATGTCCAAGGCATCAAAGCCAGCTTAAAAGTCAATAATCATTACCTAAAACTTGAATTGTACTACTTCTTACTGGCTATTACATCAAATTAGAAGCTTCATCTGTGTTCTACTGTGGTGGTTTTAGTGTCTCCGCCTACCGCAGCATACGACATAGCTTTGCAGACGATAAGTACAACCGTTTCAGAGGGAAGAGCGGCCAATATGACGATCTGGCTTTAAGTCGATTCGATAACAAATGACGAAAACGGACGGATTTCTCAGGTTTTTACTACATATGAATCCTTTTCACATTCTCCCGTGCAACTCGGCTGCTAGTCCTCCTTTCATGCAGAATCTTAAGGTCCTAGCTCATGTCCAAGGCACCAAAGCCAGCTAAAAAATCAATAATCGATACCTAAAACTTGAATTGTACTACTTTTTACTGGCTATTACATCAAATTAGAAGCATCATCTGTGTTCAATTGTGGTGGTTCTAGTGTCTCCGCCTACCGCAGCATACGACATAGCTTTGCAGACGATAAGTACAACCGTTTCAGAGAGAAGAGCGGCCAATGTGACGATCTGGCTTTAAGTCGATTCGATAACAAATGACGAAAACGGACGGATTTCTCAGGTTTCTACTACATATGAACACATTTCACATTCTCCCATCCAACGCGGCTGCTAGTCCTCCTTTCATGCAGAATCTTAAGGTCCTAGCTCATGTCCAAGGCACCAAAGCCAGCTAAAAAGTCAATAATCGATACCTAAAACTTGAATTGTACTACTTCTTACTGGCTATTACATCAACTTAGAAGCTTCATCTGTGTTCTACTATGGTGCTTTTAGTGTCTCCGCATACCGCAGCACGCGACATAGCTTTGCAGACGATAAGTAGAACCGTTTCAGAGAGAAGAGCGGCCAATGTGACGATCTGGCTTTAAGCCGATTCGATAACAAATGACGAAAACGGACGGATTTCTCAGGTTTCTACTACATATGAACACTTTTCACATTCTCCCGTGCAACTCGGCTGCTAGTCCTCCTTTCATGCAGAATCTTAAGGTCCTAGCTCATGTCCAAGGCACCAAAGCCAGCTAAGAAGTCAATAATCGATACCTAAAACTTGAATTGTACTACTTCTTACTGGCTATTACATCATCTTAGAAGCTTCATCTGTGTTCTACTATGGTGCTTTTAGTGTCTCCGCATACCGCAGCACGCGACATAGCTTTGAAGACGATAAGTACAACCGTTTCAGAGAGAAGAGCGGCCAATGTGACGATCTGGCTTTAAGTCGATTCGATAACAAATGACGAAAACGGACGGATTTCTCAGGTTTTAACTACATATGAACACTTTTCACATTCTCCCCTGCAACTCGGCTGCTAGTCCTCCTTTCATGCAGAATCTTAAGGTCCTAGCTCATGTCCAAGGCACCAAAGCCAGCTAAAAAGTCAATAATCGATACTTAAAACTTGAATTGTACTACTTCTTACTGGCTATTACATCATCTTAGAAGCTTCATCTGTGTTCTACTATGGTGCTTTTAGTGTCTCCGCATACCGCAGCACGCGACAAAGCTTTCCAGACAATAAGTACAACCGTTTCAGAGAGAAGAGCGGCCAATGTGACGATCCGGCTTTAAGTCGATTTGATAACAAATGACGAAAACGGACGGATTTCTCAGGTTTTTACTACATATGAACACATTTCACATGCTCCCGTACAACGCGGCTGCTAGTCCTCCTTTAATGCAGAATCTTAAGGTCCTAGCTCATGTCCAAGGCACCAAAGCCAGCTAAAAAGTCAATAATCAATACCTAAAACTTGAATTGTACTACTTCTTACTGGCTATCACATCAAATTAGAAGCTTCATCTGTGTTGTACTATGGTGCTTCTAGTGTCTCCGCATACCGCAGCACGCGACATAGCTTTGAAGACGATAAGTACAACCGTTTCAGAGAGAAGAGCGGCCAATGTGACGATCTGGCTTTAAGTCGATTCGATAACAAATGACGAAAAGGGACGGATTTTCAGGTTTTTACTACGTATGAACACTTTTCACATTGTCCCGTGCAACTCGGCTGCTAGTCTTCCTTTTGATGCAGAATCTTAAGATCCTAGCTCATGTCCAAGGCACCAAAGCCAGCTAAAAAATCAATAATCGATACCTAAAACTTGAATTGTACTACTTCTTACTGGCTATTACATCAACTTAGAAGCTTCATCTGTGTTCTACTATGGTGCTTTTAGTGTCTCCGCATACCGCAGCACGCGACATAGCTTTGAAGACGATAAGTACAACCGTTTCAAAGAGAAGAGCGGCCAATGTGACGATCTGGCTTTAAGTCGATTCGATAACAAATGACGAAAACGGACGGATTTCTCAGGTTTTTACTACATATAAACGCTTTTCACATTCTCCCGTGCAACTCGGCTGCTAATCCTCCATTCATGCAGATTCATAACGTCCTAGCTCATGTCCAAGGCATCAAAGCCAGCTTAAAAGTCAATAATCATTACCTAAAACTTGAATTGTACTACTTCTTACTGGCTATTACATCAAATTAGAAGCTTCATCTGTGTTCTACTGTGGTGGTTTTAGTGTCTCCGCCTACCGCAGCATACGACATAGCTTTGCAGACGATAAGTACAACCGTTTCAGAGGGAAGAGCGGCCAATATGACGATCTGGCTTTAAGTCGATTCGATAACAAATGACGAAAACGGACGGATTTCTCAGGTTTTTACTACATATGAACACTTTTCACATTCTCCCGTGCAACTCGGCTGCTAGTCCTCCTTTTATGCAGAATCTTAAGTTCCTAGCTCATGTCCAAGGCACCAAACAAGGGTAAAAAGTCAATAACCGATTCCTAAATCTTGAATTGTACTATTTCTTACTGGCTATTACATCATCTTAGAAGCTACATCTGTGTTCTACTATGGTGCTTTTAGTGTCTCCGAATACCGCAGTACGCGACATAGCTTTGCAGACGATAAATACAACAGTTTCAGAGAGCAGAGCGGACAATATGCCGATTTGGCTTTAAGTCGATTCGATAAAATGACGAAAACGGACGGATTTCTCAGGTTTTTACTCTATTTGAACACTTTTCACATTCTCCCGTGCAACGCGGCTGCTAGTCCTCCTTTCATGCAGAATCTTAAGGTCCTAGCACATGTCCAAGGCTCCAAAGCCAGCTAAAAAGTCAATAATCAGTAGCTAAAATTTGAATTGTACTACATCTTACTGGCTATTACATCAACTTAGAAGCTTCATCTGTGTTCTACTATGGTGCTTTTAGTGTCTCCGCATACCGCAGCATGCGACATAGCTTTGCAGACGATAAGTACAACCGTTTCGGAGGGAAGAGCGGCCAATGTGACGATCTGGCTTTAAGTCGATTCGATAACAAATGACGAAAACGGACGCATTTCTCAGGTTTTTACTACATATAAATACTTTTCACATTCTCCTGTGTAACTCGGTTGCTAGTCCTCCTTTCAGGCAGAATCTTAAGGTCCTAGCTCATGTCCAAGTCACCAAAGCCAGCCAAAATGTCAATAATCAGTAACTAAATCTTGAATTGTACTACTTCTTAATGGCTATTACATCAACTTGGAAGTGTCATCTGTGTTCTACTATGTTGCTTTTAGTGTCTCTGCATACCGCAGCACGCGACATAGCTCTGCACACGATAAGTACAACCGTTTCAGAGAGAAGAGCGGCCAATGTGACGATCTGGCTATAAGTCGATTCGATAACAAATGACGAAAACGGACGGATTTCTCAGGTTTTTACTACATATGAACACTTTACACATTCTCCCGTGCAACTCAGCTGCTAGTCCTCCTGCATGTAAAATCTTAAGTTCCTAGCTCACGTCCAAGGCACCAAACAAGGGTAAAAAGTCAATAACCGATTCCTAAAACTTAAAATTGTACTATTTCTTACTGCCTATTACATCATCTTAGAAGCTACATCTGTGTTCTACAATGGTGCTTTTAGTGTCTCCGAATAGCGCTGTTCGCGACATAGCTTTGCAGACGATAAGTACAACCGTTTCAGAGAGCAGAGCGGCAAATGTGACGATTTGGTTTTAAGTCGATTCGATAAAAATGACGAAAACGGACGGATTTCTCAGGTTTTTACTCTATTTGAACACTTTTCACATTCTCCCGTGCAACTCGGCTGCTAGTCCTCCTTTAATGCAGAATCTTAAGGTCCTAGCTCATGTCCAAGGCACCAAAGACAGCTAAAAAGTCAATAATCGATACCTAAAACTTGAATTGTACTACTACTTACTGGCTATTACATCAACTTAGAAGCTCCATCTGTGTTCTACTATGGTGCTTTTAGAGTCTCCGCATACCGCAGCACGCGACATATCTTTGCAGACGATAAGTACAACCGTTTAAGAGAGAAGAGCGGCCAATGTGACGATTTGGCTTTAAGTCGATTCGATAACATATGACGAAAACGGACGGATTTCTCAGGTTTTTACTACATATGAACACTTTTCACATTCTCCCGTGCAACTCGGCTGCTAGTCCTCCTTCTATGCAGAATCTTAAGGTCCTAGCTCATGTCCAAGTCATTAAAGCCAGCTAAAAAGTCAATAATCAATACCTAAAACTTCAATTGTACTACTTCTTACTGGCTATTACATCAAATTAGAAGCTTCATCTGTGTTCTACTGTGGTGGTTTTAGTGTCTCCGCCTACCGCAGCATACGACATAGCTTTGCAGACGATAAGTACAACCGTTTCAGAGAGAAGAGTGGCCAATGTGACGATCTGGCTTTAAGTCGATTCGATAACAAATGACGAAAACGGACGGATATCTCAGGTTTTTACTACATATGAACACTTTTCACATTCTCCCGTGCAACTCGGCTGCTAGTCCTCCTTTCATGCAGAATCTTAAGGTCCTAGCTCATGTCCAAGGCACCAAAGCCAGCTAAAAATTCAATAATCGATACTTAAAACTTGAATTGTACTACTTCTTACTGGCTATTACATCAACTTAGAAGCTTCATCTGTGTTCTACTATGGTGCTTTTAGTGTCTCCGCATACCGCAGCACGCGACATAGCTTTGAAGACGATAAGTACAACCGTTTCAGAGAGAAGCGCGGCCAATGTGACGATCTGGCTCTCAGTCGATTCGATAACAAATGACGAAAACGGACGGATTTCTCAGGTTTTTACTACATATGAACACTTTTCACATTCTCCCCTGCAACTCGGCTCCTAGTCCTCCTTTCATGCAGAATCTTAAGGTCCTAGCTCATGTCCAAGGCACCAAAGCCAGCTAAAAAGTCAATAATCGATACCTAAAACTTGAATTGTACTACTTCTTACTGGCTATTACATCATCTTAGAAGCTTCATCTGTGTCCTAGTATGGTGCTTTTAGTGTCTCCGCATACCGCAGCACGCGACAAAGCTTTCCAGACGATAAGTGCAACCGTTTCAGAGAGAAAGCAGCCAATGTGACGATCTGGCTTTAAGTCGATTTGATAACAAATGCCTAAAAGGGACGGATTTCTTAGGTTTTTACTACGTATGAACACTTTTCACATTGTCCCGTGCAACTCGGCTGCTAGTCCTCCTTTTGATGCAGAATCTTAAGATCCTAGCTCATGTCCAAGGCACCAAAGCCAGCTAAAAAATCAATGATCGATACCTAAACTTGAATTGTACTACTTTTTACTGGCTATTACATCAAATTAGAAGCATCATCTGTGTTCAATTGTGGTGGTTTTAGTGTCTCCGCCTACCGCAGCATACGACATAGCTTTGCAGACGATAAGTACAACCGTTTCAGAGAGAAGAGCGGCCAATGTGACGATCTGGCTTTAAGTCGATTCGATAACAAATGACGAAAACGGACGGATTTCTCAGGTTTTTACTACATATGAACACATTTCACATTCTCCCGTACAACGCGGCTGCTAGACCTCCTTTCATGCAGAATGTTATGGTCCTAGCTCATGTCTAAGGCACCAAAGCAAGCTAAAAGGTCAATAATCCATACCTAAAACTTGAATTGTACTACTTCTTACTGGCTATCACATCAACTTAGAAGCTTCATCTGTGTTCTACTATGGTGCTTTTAGTGTCTCCGCATACCGCAGCACGCGACATAGCTTCGAAGACGATAAGTACAACCGTTTCAGAGAGAAGAGCGGCCAACGTGACGATCTGGCTTTAAGTCGATTCGATAACAAATGACGAAAAGGGACGGATTTCTTAGGTTTTTACTACGTATGAACACTTTTCACATTGTCCGGTGCAACTCGGCTGCTAGTCCTCCTTTTGATGCAGAATCTTAAGATCCTAGCTCATGTCCAAGGCACCAAAGCCAGCTAAAAAATCAATAATCGATACCTAAAACTTGATTTGTACTACTTCTTACTGGCTATTACATCAACTTAGAAGCTTCATCTGTGTTCCACTATGGTGCTTTTAGTGTCTCCGCATACCGCAGCACGCGACATAGCTTTGAAGACGATAAGTACAACCGTTTCAGAGAGAAGAGCGGCCAATGTGACGATCTGGCTTTAAGTCGATTCGATAACAAATGACGAAAACGGACGGATTTCTCAGGTTGTTACTACATATGAACACTTTTCACATTCTCCCGTGCAACTCGGCTGCTAATCCTCCTTTCATGCAGATTCTTAAGGTCCTAGCTCATGTCCAAGGCATCAAAGCCAGCTTAAAAGTCAATAATCAATACCTAAAACTTGAATTGTACTACTTCTTACTGGCTATCACATCAACTTAGAAGCTTCACTGTGTCCTACTATGGTGCTTTTAGTGTCTCCGCATACCGCAGCACGCGACATAGCTTTGAAGACGATAAGTACAACCGTTTCAGAGAGAAGAGCGGCCAATGTGACGATCTGGCTTTAAGTCGATTCGATAACAAATGACGAAAACGGACGGATTTCTCAGGTTTTTACTACATATGAACACTTTTCACATTCTCCCGTGCAACTCGGCTGCTAGTCCTCCTTCTATGCAGAATCTTAATGTCCTAGCTCATGTCCAAGTCATCAAAGCCAGCTAAAAAGTCAATAATCAATACCTAAAACTTGAATTGTACTACTTCTTACTGGCTATTACATCAAATTAGAAGCTTCATCTGTGTTCTACTATGGTGGTTTTAGTGTCTCCGCCTACCGCAGCATACGACATAGCTTTGCAGACGATAAGTATAACCGTTTCAGAGAGAAGAGTGGCCAATGTGACTATCTGGCTTTAAGTCGATTCGATAACAAATGACGAAAACGGACGGATGTCTCAGGTTTTTACTACATATGAACACTTTTCACATTCTCCCGTGCAACTCGGCTGCTAGTCCTCCTTTCATGCAGAATCTTAAGGTCCTAGCTCATGTCCAAGGCACCAAAGCCAGCTAAAAAGTCAATAATCGATACTTAAAACTTGAATTGTACTACTTCTTACTGGCTATTACATCAACTTAGAAGCTTCATCTGTGTTCTACTATGGTGCTTTTAGTGTCTCCGCATACCGCAGCACGCGACATAGCTTTGAAGACGATAAGTACAACCGTTTCAGAGAGAAGAGCGGCCAATGTGACGATCTGGCTTTAAGTCGATTCGATAACAAATGACGAAAACGGACGGATTTCTCAGGTTTTTACTACATATGAACACTTTTCACATTCTCCCCTGCAACTCGGCTGCTAGTCCTCCTTTCATGCAGAATCTTAAGGTCCTAGCTCATGTCCAAGGCACCAAAGCCAGCTAAAAAGTCAATAATCGATACCTAAAACTTGAATTGTACTACTTCTTACTGGCTATTACATCATCTTAGAAGCTTCATCTGTGTTCTAGTATGGTGCGTTTAGTGTCTCCGCATACCGCAGCACGCGACAAAGCTTTCCAGACGATAAGTACAACCGTTTCAGAGAGAAGAGCAGCCAATGTGACGATCTGGCTTTAAGTCGATTTGATAACAAATGACGAAAACGGACGGATTTCTCAGGTTTTTACTACATATGAACACATTTCACATTCTCCCGTACAACGCGGCTGCTAGACCTCCTTTCATGCAGAATCTTATGGTCCTAGCTCATGTCTAAGGCACCAAAGCCAGCTAAAAGGTCAATAATCCATACCTAAAACTTGAATTGTACTACTTCTTACTGGCTATCACATCAACTTAGAAGCTTCATCTGTGTTCTACTATGGTGCTTTTAGTGTCTCCGCATACCGCAGCAAGCGACATAGCTTCGAAGACGATAAGTACAACCGTTTCAGAGAGAAGAGCGGCCAATGTGACGATCTGGCTGTAAGTCGATTCGATAACAAATGACGAAAACGGACGGATTTCTCAGGTTTTTACTACATATGAACACTTTTCACATTCTCCCCTGCAACTCGGCTGCTAGTCCTCCTTTCATGCAGAATCTTAAGGTCCTAGCTCATGTCCAAGGCACCAAAGCCAGCTAAAAAGTCAATAATCGATACCTAAAACTTGAATTGTACTACTTCTTACTGGCTATTACATCATCTTAGAAGCTTCATCTGTGTTCTAGTATGGTGCTTTTAGTGTATCCGCATACCGCAGCACGCGACAAAGCTTTCCAGACGATAAGTACAACCGTTTCAGAGAGAAGAGCGGCCAATGTGACGATCTGGCTTTAAGTCGATTTGATAACAAATGACGAAAACGGACGGATTTCTCAGGTTTTTACTACATATGAACACATTTCACATTCTCCCGTACAACGCGGCTGCTAGTCCTCCTTTCATGCAGAATCGTAAGGTCCTAGCTCATGACCAAGGCACCAAAGCCAGCTAAAAAGTCAATAATCGATACTTAAAACTTGAATTGTACTACCTCTTACTGGCTATTACATCAACTTAGAAGCTTCATCTGTGTTCTACTATGGTGCTTTTAGTGTCTCCGCATACCGCAGCACGCGACATAGCTTTGAAGACGATAAGTACAACCGTTTCAGAGAGAAGAGCGGCCAATGTGACGATCTGGCTTTAAGTCGATTCGATAACAAATGACGAAAACGGACGGATTTCTCAGGTTTTTACTACATATGAACACTTTTCACATTCTCCCGTGCAACTCGGCTGCTAGTCCTCCTTTTGATGCAGAATCTTAAGATCCTAGCTCATGTCCAAGGCACCAAAGCCAGCTAAAAAATCAATAATCGATACCTAAAACTTGATTTGTACTACTTCTTACTGGCTATTACATCAACTTAGAAGCTTCATCTGTGTTCCACTATGGTGCTTTTAGTGTCTCCGCATACCGCAGCACGCGACATAGCTTTGAAGACGATAAGTACAACCGTTTCAGAGAGAAGAGCGGCCAATGTGACGATCTGGCTTTAAGTCGATTCGATAACAAATGACGAAAACGGACGGATTTCTCAGGTTGTTACTACATATGAACACTTTTCACATTCTCCCGTGCAACTCGGCTGCTAATCCTCCTTTCATGCAGATTCTTAAGGTCCTAGCTCATGTCCAAGGCATCAAAGCCAGCTTAAAAGTCAATAATCAATACCTAAAACTTGAATTGTACTACTTCTTACTGGCTATCACATCAACTTAGAAGCTTCACTGTGTCCTACTATGGTGCTTTTAGTGTCTCCGCATACCGCAGCACGCGACATAGCTTTGAAGACGATAAGTACAACCGTTTCAGAGAGAAGAGCGGCCAATGTGACGATCTGGCTTTAAGTCGATTCGATAACAAATGACGAAAACGGACGGATTTCTCAGGTTTTTACTACATATGAACACTTTTCACATTCTCCCGTGCAACTCGGCTGCTAGTCCTCCTTCTATGCAGAATCTTAATGTCCTAGCTCATGTCCAAGTCATCAAAGCCAGCTAAAAAGTCAATAATCAATACCTAAAACTTGAATTGTACTACTTCTTACTGGCTATTACATCAAATTAGAAGCTTCATCTGTGTTCTACTATGGTGGTTTTAGTGTCTCCGCCTACCGCAGCATACGACATAGCTTTGCAGACGATAAGTATAACCGTTTCAGAGAGAAGAGTGGCCAATGTGACTATCTGGCTTTAAGTCGATTCGATAACAAATGACGAAAACGGACGGATTTCTCAGGTTTTTACTACATATGAACACTTTTCACATCCTCCCGTGCAACTCGGCTGCTAGTCCTCCTTTCATGCAGAATCTTAAGGTCCTAGCTCATGTCCAAGGCACCAAAGCCAGCTAAAAAGTCAATAATCGATACTTAAAACTTGAATTGTACTACTTCTTACTGGCTATTACATCAACTTAGAAGCTTCATCTGTGTTCTACTATGGTGCTTTTAGTGTCTCCGCATACCGCAGCACGCGACATAGCTTTGAAGACGATAAGTACAACCGTTTCAGAGAGAAGAGCGGCCAATGTGACGATCTGGCTTTAAGTCGATTCGATAACAAATGACGAAAACGGACGGATTTCTCAGGTTTTTACTACATATGAACACTTTTCACATTCTCCCCTGCAACTCGGCTGCTAGTCCTCCTTTCATGCAGAATCTTAAGGTCCTAGCTCATGTCCAAGGCACCAAAGCCAGCTAAAAAGTCAATAATCGATACCTAAAACTTGAATTGTACTACTTCTTACTGGCTATTACATCATCTTAGAAGCTTCATCTGTGTTCTACTATGGTGCTTTTAGTGTCTCCGCATACCGCAGCACGCGACAAAGCTTTCCAGACGATAAGTACAACCGTTTCAGAGAGAAGAGCAGCCAATGTGACGATCTGGCTTTAAGTCGATTTGATAACAAATGACGAAAACGGACGGATTTCTCAGGTTTTTACTACATATGAACACATTTCACATTCTCCCGTACAACGCGGATGCTAGACCTCCTTTCATGCAGAATCTTATGGTCCTAGCTCATGTCTAAGGCACCAAAGCCAGCTAAAAGGTCAATAATCCATACCTAAAACTTGAATTGTACTACTTCTTACTGGCTATCACATCAACTTAGAAGCTTCATCTGTGTTCTACTATGGTGCTTTTAGTGTCTCCGCATACCGCAGCACGCGACATAGCTTCGAAGACGATAAGTACAACCGTTTCAGAGAGAAGAGCGGCCAATGTGACGATCTGGCTTTAAGTCGATTCGATAACAAATGACGAAAACGGACGGATTTCTCAGGTTTTTACTACATATGAACACTTTTCACATTCTCCCCTGCAACTCGGCTGCTAGTCCTCCTTTCATGCAGAATCTTAAGGTCCTAGCTCATGTCCAAGGTACCGAAGCCAGCTAAAAAGTCAATAATCGATACCTAAAACTTGAATTGTACTACTTCTTACTGGCTATTACATCATCTTAGAAGCTTCATCTGTGTTCTAGTATGGTGCTTTTAGTGTATCCGCATACCGCAGCACGCGACAAAGCTTTCCAGACGATAAGTACAACCGTTTCAGAGAAAAGAGCAGCCAATGTGACGATCTGGCTTTAAGTCGATTTGATAACAAATGACGAAAACGGACGGATTTCTCAGGTTTTTACTACATATGAACACATTTCACATTCTCCCGTACAACGCGGCTGCTAGTCCTCCTTTCATGCAGAATCGTAAGGTCCTAGCTCATGTCCAAGGCACCAAAGCCAGCTAAAAAGTCAATAATCGATACTTAAAACTTGAATTGTACTACCTCTTACTGGCTATTACATCAACTTAGAAGCTTCATCTGTGTTCTACTATGGTGCTTTTAGTGTCTCCGCATACCGCAGCACGCGACATAGCTTTGAAGACGATAAGTACAACCGTTTCAGAGAGAAGAGCGGCCAATGTGACGATCTGGCTTTAAGTCGATTCGATAACAAATGACGAAAACGGACGGATTTCTCAGGTTTTTACTACATATGAACACTTTTCACATTCTCCCCTGCAACTCGGCTGCTAGTCCTCCTTTCATGCAGAATCTTAAGGTAATAGCTCATGTCCAAGGCACCAAAGCCAGCTAAAAAGTCAATAATCGATACCTAAAACTTGAATTGTACTACTTCTTACTGGCTATTACATCATCTTAGAAGCTTCATCTGTGTTCTACTATGGTGCTTTTAGTGTCTCCGCATACCGCAGCACGCGACAAAGCTTTCCAGACGATAAGTGCAACCGTTTCAGAGAGAAAGCAGCCAATGTGACGATCTGGCTTTAAGTCGATTTGATAACAAATGACGAAAACGGACGGATTTCTCAGGTTTTTACTACATATGAACACATTTCACATTCTCCCGTACAACGCGGCTGCTAGTCCTCCTTTCATGCAGAATCGTAAGGTCCTAGCTCATGTCCAAGGCACCAAAGCCAGCTAAAAAGTCAATAATCGATACTTAAAACTTGAATTGTACTACCTCTTACTGGCTATTACATCAACTTAGAAGCTTCATCTGTGTTCTACTATGGTGCTTTTAGTGTCTCCGCATACCGCAGCACGCGACATAGCTTTGAAGACGATAAGTACAACCGTTTCAGAGAGAAGAGCGGCCAATGTGACGATCTGGCTTTAAGTCGATTCGATAACAAATGACGAAAAGGGACGGATTTCTTAGGTTTTTACTACGTATGAACACTTTTCACATTGTCCCGTGCAACTCGGCTGCTAGTCCTCCTTTTGATGCAGAATCTTAAAATCCTAGCTCATGTCCAAGGCACCAAAGCCAGCTAAAAAATCAATAATCGATACCTAAAACTTGAATTGTACTACTTCTTACTGGCTATTACATCATCTTAGAAGCTTCATCTGTGTTCTACTATGGTGCTTTTAGTGTCACCGCATACCGCAGCATGCGACAAAGCTTTCCAGACGATAAGTACAACCGTTTCAGAGAGAAGAGCAGCCAATGTGCCGATCTGGCTTTAAGTCGATTCGATAACAAATGACGAAAACGGACGGATTTCTCAGGTTGTTACTACATATGAACACTTTTCACATTCTCCCGTGCAACTCGGCTGCTAATCCTCCTTTCATGCAGATTCTTAAGGTCCTAGCTCATGTCCAAGGCATCAAAGCCAGCTTAAAAGTCAATAATCAATACCTAAAACTTGAATTGTACTACTTCTTACTGGCTATCACATCAACTTAGAAGCTTCACTGTGTCCTACTATGGTGCTTTTAGTGTCTCCGCATACCGCAGCACGCGACATAGCTTTGAAGACGATAAGTACAACCGTTTCAGAGAGAAGAGCGGCCAATGTGACGATCTGGCTTTAAGTCGATTCGATAACAAATGACGAAAACGGACGGATTTCTCAGGTTTTTACTACATATGAACACTTTTCACATTTTCCCGTGCAACTCGGCTGCTAGTCCTCCTTTTGATGCAGAGTCTTAAGATCCTAGCTCATGTCCAAGGCACCAAAGCCAATTAAAAAATCAATAATCGATACCTAAAACTTGAATTGTACTACTTCTTACTGGCTATTACATCTACTTAGAAGCTTCATCTGTGTTCCACTATGGTGCTTTTAGTGTCTCCGCATACCGCAGCACGCGACATAGCTTTGAAGACGATAAGTACAACCGTTTCAGAGAGAAGAGCGGCCAATGTGACGATCTGGCTTTAAGTCGATTCGATAACAAATGACGAAAACGGACGGATTTCTCAGGTTGTTACTACATATGAACACTTTTCACATTCTCCCGTGCACTCGGCTGCTAGTCCTCCTTCTATGCAGAATCTTAATGTCCTAGCTCATGTCCAAGTCATCAAAGCCAGCTAAAAAGTCAATAATCAATACCTAAAACTTGAATTGTACTACTTCTTACTGGCTATTACATCAAATTAGAAGCTTCATCTGTGTTCTACTATGGTGGTTTTAGTGTCTCCGCCTACCGCAGCATACGACATAGCTTTGCAGACGATAAGTATAACCGTTTCAGAGAGAAGAGTGGCCAATGTGACTATCTGGCTTTAAGTCGATTCGATAACAAATGACGAAAACGGACGGATTTCTCAGGTTTTTACTACATATGAACACTTTTCACATCCTCCCGTGCAACTCGGCTGCTAGTCCTCCTTTCATGCAGAATCTTAAGGTCCTAGCTCATGTCCAAGGCACCAAAGCCAGCTAAAAAGTCAATAATCGATACTTAAAACTTGAATTGTACTACTTCTTACTGGCTATTACATCAACTTAGAAGCTTCATCTGTGTTCTACTATGGTGCTTTTAGTGTCTCCGCATACCGCAGCACGCGACATAGCTTTGAAGACGATAAGTACAACCGTTTCAGAGAGAAGAGCGGCCAATGTGACGATCTGGCTTTAAGTCGATTCGATAACAAATGACGAAAACGGACGGATTTCTCAGGTTTTTACTACATATGAACACTTTTCACATTCTCCCCTGCAACTCGGCTGCTAGTCCTCCTTTCATGCAGAATCTTAAGGTCCTAGCTCATGTCCAAGGCACCAAAGCCAGCTAAAAAGTCAATAATCGATACCTAAAACTTGAATTGTACTACTTCTTACTGGCTATTACATCATCTTAGAAGCTTCATCTGTGTTCTACTATGGTGCTTTTAGTGTCTCCGCATACCGCAGCACGCGACAAAGCTTTCCAGACGATAAGTACAACCGTTTCAGAGAGAAGAGCAGCCAATGTGACGATCTGGCTTTAAGTCGATTTGATAACAAATGACGAAAACGGACGGATTTCTCAGGTTTTTACTACATATGAACACATTTCACATTCTCCCGTACAACGCGGATGCTAGACCTCCTTTCATGCAGAATCTTATGGTCCTAGCTCATGTCTAAGGCACCAAAGCCAGCTAAAAGGTCAATAATCCATACCTAAAACTTGAATTGTACTACTTCTTACTGGCTATCACATCAACTTAGAAGCTTCATCTGTGTTCTACTATGGTGCTTTTAGTGTCTCCGCATACCGCAGCACGCGACATAGCTTCGAAGACGATAAGTACAACCGTTTCAGAGAGAAGAGCGGCCAATGTGACGATCTGGCTTTAAGTCGATTCGATAACAAATGACGAAAACGGACGGATTTCTCAGGTTTTTACTACATATGAACACTTTTCACATTCTCCCCTGCAACTCGGCTGCTAGTCCTCCTTTCATGCAGAATCTTAAGGTCCTAGCTCATGTCCAAGGTACCGAAGCCAGCTAAAAAGTCAATAATCGATACCTAAAACTTGAATTGTACTACTTCTTACTGGCTATTACATCATCTTAGAAGCTTCATCTGTGTTCTAGTATGGTGCTTTTAGTGTATCCGCATACCGCAGCACGCGACAAAGCTTTCCAGACGATAAGTACAACCGTTTCAGAGAAAAGAGCAGCCAATGTGACGATCTGGCTTTAAGTCGATTTGATAACAAATGACGAAAACGGACGGATTTCTCAGGTTTTTACTACATATGAACACATTTCACATTCTCCCGTACAACGCGGCTGCTAGTCCTCCTTTCATGCAGAATCGTAAGGTCCTAGCTCATGTCCAAGGCACCAAAGCCAGCTAAAAAGTCAATAATCGATACTTAAAACTTGAATTGTACTACCTCTTACTGGCTATTACATCAACTTAGAAGCTTCATCTGTGTTCTACTATGGTGCTTTTAGTGTCTCCGCATACCGCAGCACGCGACATAGCTTTGAAGACGATAAGTACAACCGTTTCAGAGAGAAGAGCGGCCAATGTGACGATCTGGCTTTAAGTCGATTCGATAACAAATGACGAAAACGGACGGATTTCTCAGGTTTTTACTACATATGAACACTTTTCACATTCTCCCCTGCAACTCGGCTGCTAGTCCTCCTTTCATGCAGAATCTTAAGGTAATAGCTCATGTCCAAGGCACCAAAGCCAGCTAAAAAGTCAATAATCGATACCTAAAACTTGAATTGTACTACTTCTTACTGGCTATTACATCATCTTAGAAGCTTCATCTGTGTTCTACTATGGTGCTTTTAGTGTCTCCGCATACCGCAGCACGCGACAAAGCTTTCCAGACGATAAGTGCAACCGTTTCAGAGAGAAAGCAGCCAATGTGACGATCTGGCTTTAAGTCGATTTGATAACAAATGACGAAAACGGACGGATTTCTCAGGTTTTTACTACATATGAACACATTTCACATTCTCCCGTACAACGCGGCTGCTAGTCCTCCTTTCATGCAGAATCGTAAGGTCCTAGCTCATGTCCAAGGCACCAAAGCCAGCTAAAAAGTCAATAATCGATACTTAAAACTTGAATTGTACTACCTCTTACTGGCTATTACATCAACTTAGAAGCTTCATCTGTGTTCTACTATGGTGCTTTTAGTGTCTCCGCATACCGCAGCACGCGACATAGCTTTGAAGACGATAAGTACAACCGTTTCAGAGAGAAGAGCGGCCAATGTGACGATCTGGCTTTAAGTCGATTCGATAACAAATGACGAAAAGGGACGGATTTCTTAGGTTTTTACTACGTATGAACACTTTTCACATTGTCCCGTGCAACTCGGCTGCTAGTCCTCCTTTTGATGCAGAATCTTAAAATCCTAGCTCATGTCCAAGGCACCAAAGCCAGCTAAAAAATCAATAATCGATACCTAAAACTTGAATTGTACTACTTCTTACTGGCTATTACATCATCTTAGAAGCTTCATCTGTGTTCTACTATGGTGCTTTTAGTGTCACCGCATACCGCAGCATGCGACAAAGCTTTCCAGACGATAAGTACAACCGTTTCAGAGAGAAGAGCAGCCAATGTGCCGATCTGGCTTTAAGTCGATTCGATAACAAATGACGAAAACGGACGGATTTCTCAGGTTGTTACTACATATGAACACTTTTCACATTCTCCCGTGCAACTCGGCTGCTAATCCTCCTTTCATGCAGATTCTTAAGGTCCTAGCTCATGTCCAAGGCATCAAAGCCAGCTTAAAAGTCAATAATCAATACCTAAAACTTGAATTGTACTACTTCTTACTGGCTATCACATCAACTTAGAAGCTTCACTGTGTCCTACTATGGTGCTTTTAGTGTCTCCGCATACCGCAGCACGCGACATAGCTTTGAAGACGATAAGTACAACCGTTTCAGAGAGAAGAGCGGCCAATGTGACGATCTGGCTTTAAGTCGATTCGATAACAAATGACGAAAACGGACGGATTTCTCAGGTTTTTACTACATATGAACACTTTTCACATTTTCCCGTGCAACTCGGCTGCTAGTCCTCCTTTTGATGCAGAGTCTTAAGATCCTAGCTCATGTCCAAGGCACCAAAGCCAATTAAAAAATCAATAATCGATACCTAAAACTTGAATTGTACTACTTCTTACTGGCTATTACATCTACTTAGAAGCTTCATCTGTGTTCCACTATGGTGCTTTTAGTGTCTCCGCATACCGCAGCACGCGACATAGCTTTGAAGACGATAAGTACAACCGTTTCAGAGAGAAGAGCGGCCAATGTGACGATCTGGCTTTAAGTCGATTCGATAACAAATGACGAAAACGGACGGATTTCTCAGGTTGTTACTACATATGAACACTTTTCACATTCTCCCGTGCAACTCGGCTGCTAATCCTCCTTTCATGCAGATTCTTAAGGTCCTAGCTCATGTCCAAGGCATCAAAGCCAGCTTAAAAGCCAATAATCAATACCTAAAACTTGAATTGTACTACTTCTTACTGGCTATCACATCAACTTAGAAGCTTCACTGTGTCCTACTATGGTGCTTTTAGTGTCTCCGCATACCGCAGCACGCGACATAGCTTTGAAGACGATAAGTACAACCGTTTCAGAGAGAAGAGCGGCCAATGTGACGATCTGGCTTTAAGTCGATTCGATAACAAATGACGAAAACGGACGGATTTCTCAGGTTTTTACTACATATGAACACTTTTCACATTCTCCCGTGCAACTCGGCTGCTAGTCCTCCTTTCATGCAAAATCTTAAGGTCCTAGGTCATGTCCAAGTCACCAAAGCCGGCAAAAAAATGAAAATCGACAACTAAAACTTGAATTGTACTACTTCTTACTGGCTATTACATCAAATTAGAAGCTTCATCTGTGTTCTACTGTGGTGGTTTTAGTGTCTCCGCCTACCGCAGCATACGACATAGCTTTGCAGACGATAAGTACAACCGTTTCAGAGAGAAGAGCGGCCAATGTGACGATCTGGCTTTAAGTCGATTCGATAACAAATGACGAAAACGGACGGATTTCTCAGGTTTTTACTACATATGAACACTTTTCACATTCTCCCGTGCAACTCGGCTGCTAGTCCTCCTTTTGATGCAGAATCTTAAGATCCTAGCTCATGTCCAAGGCACCAAAGCCAGCTAAAAAATCAATAATCGATACCTAAAACTTGAATTGTACTACTTCTTACTGGCTATTACATCAACTTAGAAGCTTCATCTGTGTTCTACTGTGGTGGTTTTAGTGTCTCCGCCTACCGCAGCATACGACATAGCTTTGCAGACGATAAGTACAACCGTTTCAGAGAGAAGAGCGGCCAATGTGACGATCTGGCTTTAAGTCGATTCGATAACAAATGACGAAAACGGACGGATTTCTCAGGTTTTTACTACATATGAACACTTTTCACATTCTCCCTTGCAACTCGGCTGCTAGTCCTCCTTTCATGTAGAATCTTAAGGTAATAGCTCATGTCCAAGGCACCAAAGCCAGCTAAAAAGTCAATAATCGATACCTAAAACTTGAATTGTACTACATCTTACTGGCTATTACATCATCTTAGAAGCTTCATCTGTGTTCTACTATGGTGCTTTTAGTGTCTCCGCATACCGCAGCACGCCACAAAGCTTTCCAGACGATAAGTGCAAACGTTTCAGAGAGAAAGCAGCCAATGTGACGATCTGGCTTTAAGTCGATTTGATAACAAATGACGAAAACGGACGGATTTCTCAGGTTTTTACTACATATGAACACATTTCACATTCTCCCGTACAACGCGGCTGCTAGACCTCCTTTCATGCAGAATCTTATGGTCCTAGCTCATGTCTAAGGCACCAAAGCCAGCTAAAAGGTCAATAATCCATACCTAAAACATGAATTGTACTACTTCTTACTGGCTATCACATCAACTTAGAAGCTTCATCTGTGTTCTACTACGGTGCTTTTAGTGTCTCCGCATACCGCAGCACGCGACATAGCTTCGAAGACGATAAGTACAACTGTTTCAGAGAGAAGAGCGGCCAATATGACGATCTGGCTTTAAGTCGATTCGATAACAAATGACGAAAAGGGACGGATTTCTTAGGTTTTTACTACGTATGAACACTTTTCACATTGTCCCGTGCAACTCGGCTGCTAGTCCTCCTTTTGATGCAGAATCTTAAGATCCTAGCTCATGTCCAAGGCACCAAAGCCAGCTAAAAAATCAATAATCGATACCTAAAACTTGAATATTACTACTTCTTACTGGCTATTACATCAACTTAGAAGCTTCATCTGTGTTCCACTATGGTGCTTTTAGTGTCTCCGCATACCGCAGCACGCGACATAGCTTTGAAGACGATAAGTACAACCGTTTCAGAGAGAAGAGCGGCCAATGTGACGATCTGGCTTTAAGTCGATTCGATAACAAATGACGAAAACGGACGGATTTCTCAGGTTGTTACTACATATGAACACTTTTCACATTCTCCCGTGCAACTCGGCTGCTAATCCTCCTTTCATGCAGATTCTTAAGGTCCTAGCTCATGTCCAAGGCATCAAAGCCAGCTTAAAAGTCAATAATCAATACCTAAAACTTGAATTGTAATACTTCTTACTGGCTATCACATCAACTTAGAAGCTTCACTGTGTCCTACTATGGTGCTTTTAGTGTCTCCGCATACCGCAGCACGCGACATAGCTTTGAAGACGAGAAGTACAACCGTTTCAGAGAGAAGAGCGGCCAATGTGACGATCTGGCTTTAAGTCGATTCGATAACAAATGACGAAAACGGACGGATTTCTCAGGTTTTTACTACATATGAACACTTTTCACATTCTCCCGTGCAACTCGGCTGCTAGTCCTCCTTTTGATGCAGAATCTTAAGATCCTAGCTCATGTCCAAGGCACCAAAGCCAGCTAAAAAATCAATAATCGATACCTAAAACTTGAATTGTACTACTTCTTACTGGCTATTACATCAACTTAGAAGCTTCATCTGTGTTCCACTATGGTGCATTTAGTGTCTCCGCATACCGCAGCTCGCGACATAGCTTTGAAGACGATAAGTACAACCGTTTCAGAGAGAAGAGCGGCCAATGTGACGATCTGGCTTTAAGTCGATTCGATAACAAATGACGAAAACGGACGGATTTCTCAGGTTGTTACTACATATGAACACTTTTCACATTCTCCCGTGCAACTCGGCTGCTAATCCTCCTTTCATGCAGAATCTTAAGGTCCTAGCTCATGTCCAAGGCATCAAAGCCACCTTAAAAGTCAATAATCGATACATTTAACTTGAATTGTACTACTTCTTACTGGCTATTACATCAACTTAGAAGTTTCATCTGTGTTCTACTATGGTGCTTTTAGTGTCTCCGCATACCGCAGCACGCGACATTGCTTTGCAGACGTAAACAGTAATGAAATCCTAAACTCTGATTGGAATTTATACCGCAGAGATAGGCTGGACAGTGAAGGGGGAGGCGTGTTTATAGCGATAAGAAGTGCAATAGTATCGAAGGAAATTGACGGAGATTCGAATTGTGAAATGATTTGGGTGAAGGTCACGGTTGAAGCAGGCTCAGACATGGTAATTGGATGTCTCTATAGGCCCCCGGGCTCAGCAGCTGTTGTGGCTCAGCACCTGAAGAATAATTTGGAAAATATTTCGAGTAGATTTCCCCACCATGTTATAGTTCTGGGTGGAGATTTTAATTTGCCGGATATAGACTGGGAGACTCAAACGTTCATAACGGGTGGCAGGGACAAAGAATCCAGTGAAATATTTTTAAGTGCTTTATCTGAAAACTACCTTGAGCAGTTAAACAGAAAACCAACTCGTGGCGATAATATATTAGACCTTCTGGTGACAAACAGACCCGAACTATTTGAATCAGTTAATGCAGAACAGGGAATCAGCGATCATAAAGCGTTTACTGCGTCGATGATTTCAGCCGTAAATAGAAATATTAAAAAAGGTAGGAAGATTTTTCTGTGTAGCAAAAGTGACAAAAAGCAGATTACAGAGTACCTGACGGCTCAACACAAAAGTTTTGTCTCAAGTGCAGATAGTGTTGAGGATCAGTGGACAAAGTTCAAAACCATGGTACAATATGCGTTAGATGAGTATGTGCCAAGCAAGATTGTAAGAGATGGAAAAGAGCCACCGTGGTACAACAACCGAGTTAGAAAACTGCTGCGGAAGCAAAGGGAACTTCACAGCAAACATAAACATAGCCAAAGCCTTGCAGTCAAACAAAAATTACGCGAAGCGAAATGTAGTGTGAGGAGGGCTATGCGAGAGGCTTTCAATGAATTCGAATGTAACGTTCTATGTACTGACTTGGCAGAAAATCCTAAGAAATTTTGGTCCTATGTCAAAGCGGTAGGTGGATCAAAACAAAATGTCCAGACACTCTGTGACCAAAATGGTACTGAAACAGAGGATGACAGAGTAAAGGCCGAATTACTAAATGTCTTCTTCCAAAGCTGTTTCACAGAGGAAGACTGCACTGTGATTCCTTCTCTAGATTGTCGCACAGTTGACAAAATGGTAGATATCGAAGTAGACGACAGAGGGATAGAGAAACAATTAAAATCGCTCAAAAGAGGAAAGGCCGCTGGTCCTAATGGGATACCAGTTCGATTTTACACAGAGTACGCGAAGGAACTTGCCCCCCTTCTTGCAGCGGTGTACCGTAGGTCTCTAGAAGAGCGAAGCGTTCCAAAGGATTGGAAAAAGGGCACAGGTCATCCCCGTTCTCAAGAAGGGACGTCGAACAGATGTGCAGAACTATATACCTATATCTCTAACGTCGATCAGTTGTAGAATTTTGGAACACGTATTATGTTCGAGTATAATGTCTTTTCTGGAGACTAGAAATCTACTCTGTAGGAATCAGCATGGGTTTCGAAAAAGACGATCGTGTGAAACCCAGCTCGCGCTATTCGTCCACGAGACTCAGAGGGCCTTAGACACGGGTTCACAGGTAGATGCCGTGTTTCTTGACTTCCGTAAGGCGTTTGACACAGTTCCCCATAGTCGTTTAATGAACAAAGTAAGAGCATACGGACTATCAGATCAATTGTGTGATTGGATTGAGGAGTTCCTAGATAACAGAACGCAGCACGTCATTCTCAATGGAGAGAAGTCTTCCGAAGTAAGAGTGATTTCAGGTGTGCCGCAGGGGAGTGTCATAGGACCGTTGCTATTCACAATATACATAAATGACCTGGTGGATGACATCGGAAGTTCACTGAGGCTTTTTGCAGATGATGCTGTGGTGTATCGAGAGGTTGCAACAATGGAAAATTGTACTGAAATGCAGGAGGATCTGCAGCGAATTGACGCATGGTGCACGGAATGGCAATTGAATCTCAATGTAGCGAAGTGTAATGTGATGCGAATACATAGAAAGATAGGTCCCTTATCATTTAGCTACAAAATAGCAGGTCAGCAACTGGAAGCAGTTAATTCCATAAATTATCTGGGAGTACGCATTAGGAGTGATTTAAAATGGAATGATCATATAAAGTTGATCGTCGGTAAAGCAGATGCCAGACTGAGATTCATTGGAAGAATCCTAAGGAAATGCAATCCGACAACAAAGGAAGTAGGTTACAGTACGCTTGTTCGCCCAATGCTTGAATACTGCACAGCAGTGTGGGATCCGCACCAGGTAGGGTTGATAGAAGAGATAGAGAAGATCCAACGGAGAGCAGCGCGCTTCGTTACAGGATCATTTAGTAATTGCGAAAGCGTTACGGAGATGATAGATAAACTCCAGTGGAAGACTCTGCAGGAGAGACGCTCAGTAGCTCGGTACGGGCTTTTGTTGAAGTTTCGAGAACATACTTTCACCGAAGAGTCAAGCAGTATATTGCTCCCTCCTACGTATATCTCGCTAAGAAACCATGAGGATAAAATCAGAGAGATTAGAGCCCACACAGAAGCATACCGACAATCCTTCTTTCCACGTACAATACGAGACTGGAATAGAAGGGAGAACCGATAGAGGTACTCAGGGTACCCTCCGCCACACACCGTCAGGTGGCTTGCGGAGTACGGATGTAGATGTAGATGTAGATGTAGATAAGTACAACCGTTTCAGAGAGAAGAGCGGCCAATGTGACGATCTGGCTTTAAGTCGATTCGATAACAAATGACGAAAACGGACGGATTTCTCAGGTTTTTACTACATATGAACACTTTTCACATTCTCCCGTGCAACTCGGCTGCTACGCCTCCTTTCATCCAGAATCTTAAGGTCCAAGCTCATCTCCAAGGCACCAAAGCCAGCTACAAAGTCAATAATCGATACCTAAAACTTGAACTGTCCTACTTCTTACTGGCTATTACATCATCTTAGAAGCTTCATATGTGTTCTACTATGGTGCTTTTAGTGTCTCCGCATACCGCAGCACGCGACATAGCTTTGCAGACGATAAGTACAACCGTTTCAGAGAGAAGAGCGGCCAATGTGACGATCTGGCTTTAAGTCGATTCGATAACAGATGACGAAAACGGACGGATTTCTCAGGTTTTTACTACATATAAACACTTTTCACATTCTCCTGTGTAACTCGGCTGCTAGTCCTCCTTTCATGCAGAATCTTAAGGTCCTAGCTCATGTCCAAGGCTCCAAGGCCAGCTAAAAAGTCAATAATCAGTAGCTAAAACTTGAATTGTACTACATCTTACTGGCTATTACATCAACTTAGAAGCTTCATCTGTGTTCTACTATGGTGCTTTTAGTGTCTCTGCATAGCGCATCACGCGACATAGCTTTGCAGACGATAAGTACAACCGTTTCAGAGAGAAGAGCAGCCAATGTGACGATCTGGCTTTAAGTCGATTCGATAACAAATGAGGAAAACGGACGGATTTCTCAGGTTTTTACTACATATGAACACCTTTCACATTCTCCCGTGCAACTCGGCTGCTAGTCCTCCTTTCATGCAGAATCTTAAGGTAACAGCTCATGTCCAAGGCACCAAAGCCAGCTAAAAAGTCAATAATCGATACCTAAAACTTGAATTGTACTACTTCTTACTGGCTATTACATCATCATAGAAGCTTTATCTGTGTTCTACTATGGTGCTTTTAGTGTCTCCGCATACCGCAGCACGCGACATAGCTTTGCAGACGATAAGTACAACCGTTTCAGAGAGAAGAGCGGCCAATGTGACGATCTGGCGGGTCGATAACAAATGACGAAAACGGACGGATTTCTCAGGTTTTTACTACATATGAACACTTTTCACATTCTCCCGTGCAACTCGGCTGCTAGTCCTCCTTTCATGCAGAATCTTAAGGTCCTAGCTCATGTCCAAGGCACAAAAACCATCTAAGAAGTCAATAATCGATACCTTAAACTTGAATTGTACTACTTCTTACTGGCTATTACATCAACTTAGAAGCTTCATCTGTGTTCTACTACGGTGCTTTTAGTGTCTCCGCATACCGCAGCACGCGACATAGCTTTGAAGACGATAAGTACAACCGTTTCCGAGAGAAGAGCGGCCAATGTGACGATCTGGCTTTAAGTCGATTCGATAACAAAAGACGAAAACGGACGGATTTCTCAAGTTTGTACTACATATGAACACTTTTCACATTCTCCCGTGCAACTCGGCTGCTACTCCTCCTTTCATGCAGAATCTTATGGTCCAAGCTCATCTCCAAGGCACCAAAGCTAGCTAAAAAGTCAATAATCGATACCTAAAACTTGAATTGTATACTTCTTACTGGCTATTACATCTTCTTAGAAGCTTCATATGTGTTCTACTATGGTGCTTTTAGTGTCTCCGCATACCGCAGCACGCGACATAGCTTTGCAGACGATGAGTACAACCGTTTCAGAGAGAAGAGCAGCCAATGTGACGATCTGGCTTTAAGTCGATTCGATAACAAATGACGAAAACGGACGGATTTCTCAGGTTTTTACTACATATGGACACTTTTCACATTCTCCTGGGCAACTCGGCAGCTAGTCCTCCTTTCATGCAGAATGTTAAGGTCCTAGCTCATGTCCAAGGCACCAAATCCATCTAAGAAATCAATAATCGATACCTTAAACTTGAAGTGTACTACTTCTTACTGGCTATTACATCAACTTAGAAGTTTCATCTGTGTTCCAATATGGTGCTTTTAGTGTCTCAGCATACCGCAGCACGCGACATAGCTTTGCAGACGATAAGTACAACCGTTTCAGAGAGAAGAGCGGCCAATGTGACGATCTGGCTTTAAGTCGATTCGATAACAAATGACGAAAATGGACGGATTTCTCAGGTTTTTACTACATATGAACACTTTTCACATTCTCCCGTGCAACTCGGCTCCTAGTCCTCCTTTCATGCAGAATCTTAAGGTCCTAGCTCATGTCCAAGGCACCAAATCCATCTAAGAAGTCAATAATCGATACCTTAAACTTGAAGTGTACTACTTCTTACTGGCTATTACATCAACTTAGAAGCTTCATCTGTGTTCTACTACGGTGCTTTTAGTTTCTCCGCACACCGCAGCACGCGACACAGCTTTGCAGACGATAAGTACAACCGTTTCAGAGAGAAGAGCGGCCATTGTGACATTCAGGCTTTAAGTCGATTCGATAACAAATGACGAAAACGGACGGATTTCTCAGGTTTTTACTACATATGAACACTTTTCAAATTCTTCCGTGCAACTCGGCTGCTAGTCCTCCTTTCATGCAGAATCTTAAGGTCCTAGCTCATGTCCAAGGCATCAAAGCCAGCTAAAAAGTCAATAATCGATACCTAAAACTTGAATTGTACTAGTTCTTACTGGCTATTACATCAACTTAGAAGCTTCATCTGTGTTCCAATATGGTGCTTTTAGTGCCTCCGTATACCGCAGCACGCGACATAGCTTTGCAGACGATAAGTACAACCGTTTCAGAGAGGAGAGCGGCCAATGTGACGATCTGGCTTTAAGTCGATTCGATAACAAATGACGAAAACGGATGGATTTCTCAGGTTTTTACTACATATGAACACTTTTCACATTCTCCCGTGCAACTCGGCTGCTAGTCCTCCTTTCATGCAGAATCTTAAGGTAATAGCTCATGTCCAAGGCACCAAAGCCAACTAAGAAGTCAATAATCGATACCTAAAACTTGAATTGTACTACTTCTTACTGGCTATTACATCAACTTAGAAGCTTCATCTGTGTTCTACTATGGTGATTTTAGTGTCCCCGCATACCGCAGCACGCGACATAGCTTTGCAGACGATAAGTACAACCGTTTCAGAGAGAAGAGCGGCCAATGTGACGATTTGGCTTTAAGTCGATTCGATAACAAATGACCAAAACGGACGGATTTCTCAGGTCTTTACTACATATGAACACTTTACACATTCTCCCGTGCAACTCGTCTGCTAGTCCTCCTGCATGTAAAATCTTAAGTTCCTAGCTCATGTCCAAGGCACCAAACAAGTGTAAAAAGTCAATAACCGATTCCTAAAACTTGAATGGTACTATGTCTTACTGGCTATTACATCATCTTAGAAGCTACATCTGTGTTCTACTATGGTGCTTTTAGTGTCTTCGAATACCGCAGTACGCGACATAGCTTTGCAGACGATAAGTACAACCGTTTCAGAGAGCAGAGCGGCCAATGTGACGATTTGGCTTTAAGGCGATTCGATAACAAATGACGAAAACGGACGGATTTCTGATTTTTTTACTACATATGAACACTTTTTATATTGTCCCGTGCAACTCGGCTGCTAGTCCTCCTTTCATGCAGAATCTTAACTTCCTAGCTCATGTCCAAGGCACCAAATCCATCTAAGAAGTCAATAATCGATACCTAAAACTTGAATTGTACTACTACTTACTGGCTATTACATCGACTTAGAAGCTTCATCTGTGTCCTACTATGGTGCTTTTAGTTTCTCCGCATACCGCAGCACGCGACACAGCTTTGCAGACGATAAGTACAACCGTTTCAGAGAGAAGAGCGGCCAATGTGACAATCAGGCTTTAAGTCGATTCCATAACAAATGACGTAAACGGACGGATTTCTCAGGTTTTTACTACATATGAACACTTTTCAAATTCTCCCGTGCAACTCGGATGCTGGTCCTCCTTTCATGCAGAATCTTAAGGTCCTAGCTGATGTCCAAGGCGTCAAAGCCAGCTAAAAAGTCAATAATCGATACCTAAAACTTGAATTGTACTACTTCTTACTGGCTATTACATCAACTTAGAAGCTTCATCTGTGTTCCACTATGGTGCTTTTAGTGTCTCCGCATACCGCAGCACGCGACATAGTTTTGCAGACGATAAGTACAACCCTTTCAGACAGAAGAGCGGCCAATGTGACGATCTGGCTTTAGGTCGATTCGATTAAAATGACGAAAACGGACGGATTTCTCAGGTTTTTACTCTATTTGAACACTTTTCACATTCTCCCGTGCAACTCGGCTGCTAGTCCTCCTTTCATGCAGAATCTTACGGTCCTAGCTCATGTCCAAGGCACCAAATCCATCTAAGAAGTCAATAATCGATACCTTAAACTTGAAGTGTACTACTTCTTACTGGCTATTACATCAACTTAGAAGCTTCATCTGTGTTCTACTATGGTGCTTTTAATGTCTCCGCATACCGCAGCGCGCGACATAGCTTTGCAGACGATAATTAGGACCATTTCAGAGAGAAGAGCAATCAATGTGATGATCTGGCTTTAAGTCGAGTCGATAACAAATGACGAAAACGGACCGATTTCTCAGGTTTTTACTACATATGAACACTTTTCAAATTCTCCCGTGCAACTCGGCTGCTAGTCCTCCTTTCATGCAGAATCTTAAGGTCCTAGCTGATGTCCAAGGCATCAAAGCCGGCTAAAAAGGCAATAATCGATACCTAAAACTTGAATTGTACTTGTTCTTACTGGCTATTACATCAACTTAGAAGCTTCATCTGTGTTCCAATATGGTGCTTTTAGTGTCTCCGCATACCGCAGCACGCGACATAGCTTTGCAGACGATAAGTACAACCGTTTCAGAGAGGAGAGCGGCCAATGTGACGATCTGGCTTTAAGTCGATTCGATAACAAATGACGAAAACGGACGGATGTCTCAGGTTTTTACTACATATGAACACTTTTCACATTGTCCCGTGCAACTCGGCTGCTAGTCCTCCTTTCATGCAGAATCTTAAGGTAATAGCTCATGTCCAAGGCACCAAAGCCAGCTAAAAAGTCAATAATCAGAAGCTAAAACTTGAATTGTACTACATCTTACTGGCTATTACATCAACTTAGAAGCTTCATCGGTGTTCTACTATAGTGCTTTTAGTGTCTCCGCATACCGCAGCATGCGACATAGCTTTGCAGACGATAAGTACAACCGTTTCGGAGGGAAGAGCGGCCAATGTGACGATCTGGCTTTAAGTCGATTCGATAACAAATGACGAAAACGGACGGATTTCTCAGGTTTTTACTACATATGAACACTTTTCACATTCTCCCGTGCAACTCGGCTGCTAGATCTCCTTTCATGCAGAATCTTAACGTAATAGCTCATTTCCAAGGCAAAAAAGCCAACTAAGAAGTCAAAAATCGATACCTAAAACTTGAATTGTACTACTTCTTACTGGCTATTACATCAACTTAGAAGCTTCATCTGTGTTGTAGTATGGTGATTTTAGTGTCCCCGCATACCGCAGCACGCGACATAGCTTTACAGACGATAAGTACAACCGTTTCAGAGAGAAGAGCGGCCAATGTGACGATTTGGCTTTAAGTCGATTCGATAACAAATGACCAAAACGGACGGATTTCTCAGGTTTTTACTACATATGAACACTTTTCACATTCTCCTGTGCAACTCGGCTGCTAGTCCTCCTTTCATGCAGAATCTTAAGGTCCTAGCCCATGTCCAAGGCTCCAAAGCCAGCTAAAAAGTCAATAATCAGTAGCTAAAACTTGAATTGTACTACATCTTACTGGCTATTACATCAACTTAGAAGCTTCATCTGTGTTCTACTATGGTGCTTTTAGTTTCTCCGCATACCGCAGCACGCGACACAGCTTTGCAGACGATAAGTACATCCGTTTCAGAGAGAAGAGCGGCCAATGTGACAATCAGGCTTTAAGTCGATTCGATAACAAATGACGTAAACGGACGGATTTCTCAGGTTTTTACTACATATGAACACTTTTCAAATTCTCCCGTGCAACTCGGATGCTAGTCCTCCTTTCATGCAGAATCTTAAGGTCCTAGCTGATGTCCAAGGCGTCAAAGCCAGCTAAAAAGTCAATAATCGATACCTAAAACTTGAATTGTACTACTTCTTACTGGCTATTACATCATCTTAGAAGCTTCATCTGTGTTCCACTATGGTGCTTTTAGTGTCTCCGCATACCGCAGCACGCGACATAGCTTTGCAGACGATAAGTACAACCGTTTCAGAGAGGAGAGCGGCCAATGTGACGATCTGGCTTTAAGTCGATTCGATAACAAATGACGAAAACGGACGGATTTCTCAGGTTTTTACTACATATGAACACTTTTCACATTCTCCCGTGCAACTCGGCTGCTAGTCCTCCTTTCATGCATAATCATAATTTAATAGCTCATGTCCAAGGCACCAAAGCCAGCTAAAAAGTCAATAATCGATACCTAAAACTTGAATTGTACTATTTCTTACTGGCTATTACATCATCTTAGAAGCTATATCTGTGTTCTACTATGGTGCTTTTAGTGTCTCCGAATACCGCAGTACGCGACATAGCTTTGCAGACGATAAGTACAACCGTTTCAGAGAGCAGAGCGGCCAATGTGACGATTTGGCTTTAAGTCGATTCGATAAAAATGACGAAAACGGACGGATTTCTCAGGTTTTTACTCTATTTGAACACTTTTCACATTCTCCCGTGCAACTCGGCTGCTAGTCCTCCTTTCATGCAGAATCTTAAGGTCCTAGCTCACGTCCAAGGCACCAAAGCCAGCTAAAAAGTCAATAATCGATACCTAAAACTTGAATTGTACTACTTCTTACTAGCTATTACATCAACTTAGAAGCTTCATCTGTGTTCTACTATGGTGCCTTTAGTGTCTCCGCATAGCGCAGCACGCGACATAGCTTTGCAGACGATAAGTACAACCGTTTCAGAGAGAAGAGCAGCCAATGTGACAATCTGGCTTTAAGTCGATTCGATAACAAATGACGAAAACGGACGGATTTCTCAGGTTTTTACTACATATGAACACTTTTCAAATTCTCCCGTGCAACTCGGCTGCTAGTCCTCCTTTCATGGAGAATCTTAAGGTCCTAGCTCATATCCAAGGCATCAAAGCCAGCTAAAAAGTCAATAATCGATACCTAAATCATGAATTATACTACTTCTTACTGGCTATTACATCAACTTAGAAGCTTCATCTGTGTTCCACTATGGTGAGTTTAGTGTCCCCGCATGCCGCAGCACGCGACATAGCTTTGCAGACGATAAGTACAACCGTTTCAGAGAGAAGAGCGGCCAATGTGACGATCTGGCTTTAAGTCAATTCGATAACAAATGACGAAAACGGATGGATTTCTCAGGTTTTTACTACATATGAACACTTTTCACATTCTCCCGTGCAACTCGGCTGCTAGTCCTCCTTTCATGCAGAATCTTAAGGTAATAGCTCATGTCCAAGGCACCAAAGCCAACTAAGAAGTCAATAATCGATACCTAAAACTTGAATTGTACTACTTCTTACTGGCTATTACATCAACTTAGAAGCTTCATCTGTGTTCTACTATGGTGATTTTAGTGTCCCCGCATACCGCAGCACGCGACATAGCTTTGCAGAAGATAAGTACAACCGTTTCAGAGAGAAGAGCGGCCAATGTGACGATTTGGCTTTAAGTCGATTCGATAACAAATGACCAAAACGAACGGATTTCTCAGGTCTTTACTACATATGAACACTTTACACATTCTCCCGTGCAACTCGTCTGCTAGTCCTCCTGCATGTAAAATCTTAAGTTCCTAGCTCATGTCCAAGGCACCAAACAAGTGTAAAAAGTCAATAACCGATTCCTAAAACTTGAATGGTACTATTTCTTACTGGCTATTACATCATCTTAGAAGCTACATCTGTGTTCTACTATGGTGCTTTTAGTGTCTCCGAATACCGCAGTACGCGACATAGCTTTGCAGACGATAAGTACAACCGTTTCAGAGAGCAGAGCGGCCAATGTGACGATTTGGCTTTAAGGCGATTCGATAACAAATGACGAAAACGGACGGATTTCTGATTTTTTTACTACATATGAACACTTTTCATATTGTCCCGTGCAACTCGGCTGCTAGTCCTCCTTTCATGCAGAATCTTAACTTCCTAGCTCATGTCCAAGGCACCAAATCCATCTAAGAATTCAATAATCGATACCTAAAACTTGAATTGTACTACTACTTACTGGCTATTACATCGACTTAGAAGCTTCATCTGTGTCCTACTATGGTGCTTTTAGTTTCTCCGCATACCGCAGCACGCGACACAGCTTTGCAGACGATAAGTACAACCGTTTCAGAGAGAAGAGCGGCCAATGTGACAATCAGGCTTTAAGTCGATTCCATAACAAATGACGTAAACGGACGGATTTCTCAGGTTTTTACTACATATGAACACTTTTCAAATTCTCCCGTGCAACTCGGATGCTGGTCCTCCTTTCATGCAGAATCTTAAGGTCCTAGCTGATGTCCAAGGCGTCAAAGCCAGCTAAAAAGTCAATAATCGATACCTAAAACTTGAATTGTACTACTTCTTACTGGCTATTACATCAACTTAGAAGCTTCATCTGTGTTCCACTATGGTGCTTTTAGTGTCTCCGCATACCGCAGCACGCGACATAGTTTTGCAGACGATAAGTACAACCCTTTCAGACAGAAGAGCGGCCAATGTGACGATCTGGCTTTAAGTCGATTCGATTAAAATGACGAAAACGGACGGATTTCTCAGGTTTTTACTCTATTTGAACACTTTTCACATTCTCCCGTGCAACTCGGCTGCTAGTCCTCCTTTCATGCAGAATCTTACGGTCCTAGCTCATGTCCAAGGCACCAAATCCATCTAAGAAGTCAATAATCGATACCTTAAACTTGAAGTGTACTACTTCTTACTGGCTATTACATCAACTTAGAAGCTTCATCTGTGTTCTACTATGGTGCTTTTAATGTCTCCGCATACCGCAGCGCGCGACATAGCTTTGCAGACGATAATTAGGACCATTTCAGAGAGAAGAGCGATCAATGTGATGATCTGGCTTTAAGTCGAGTCGATAACAAATGACGAAAACGGACCGATTTCTCAGGTTTTTACTACATATGAACACTTTTCAAATTCTCCCGTGCAACTCGGCTGCTAGTCCTCCTTTCATGCAGAATCTTAAGGTCCTAGCTGATGTCCAAGGCATCAAAGCCGGCTAAAAAGGCAATAATCGATACCTAAAACTTGAATTGTACTTGTTCTTACTGGCTATTACATCAACTTAGAAGCTTCATCTGTGTTCCAATATGGTGCTTTTAGTGTCTCCGCATACCGCAGCACGCGACATAGCTTTGCAGACGATAAGTACAACCGTTTCAGAGAGGAGAGCGGCCAATGTGACGATCTGGCTTTAAGTCGATTCGATAACAAATGACGAAAACGGACGGATGTCTCAGGTTTTTACTACATATGAACACTTTTCACATTCTCCCGTGCAACTCGGCTGCTAGTCCTCCTTTCATGCAGAATCTTAAGGTAATAGCTCATGTCCAAGGCACCAAAGCCAGCTAAAAAGTCAATAATCAGAAGCTAAAACTTGAATTGTACTACATCTTACTGGCTATTACATCAACTTAGAAGCTTCATCGGTGTTCTACTATAGTGCTTTTAGTGTCTCCGCATACCGCAGCATGCGACATAGCTTTGCAGACGATAAGTACAACCGTTTCGGAGGGAAGAGCGGCCAATGTGACGATCTGGCTTTAAGTCGATTCGATAACAAATGACGAAAACGGACGGATTTCTCAGGTTTTTACTACATATGAACACTTTTCACATTCTCCCGTGCAACTCGGCTGCTAGATCTCCTTTCATGCAGAATCTTAACGTAATAGCTCATTTCCAAGGCAAAAAAGCCAACTAAGAAGTCAAAAATCGATACCTAAAACTTGAATTGTACTACTTCTTACTGGCTATTACATCAACTTAGAAGCTTCATCTGTGTTGTAGTATGGTGATTTTAGTGTCCCCGCATACCGCAGCACGCGACATAGCTTTACAGACGATAAGTACAACCGTTTCAGAGAGAAGAGCGGCCAATGTGACGATTTGGCTTTAAGTCGATTCGATAACAAATGACCAAAACGGACGGATTTCTCAGGTTTTTACTACATATGAACACTTTTCACATTCTCCTGTGCAACTCGGCTGCTAGTCCTCCTTTCATGCAGAATCTTAAGGTCCTAGCCCATGTCCAAGGCTCCAAAGCCAGCTAAAAAGTCAATAATCAGTAGCTAAAACTTGAATTGTACTACATCTTACTGGCTATTACATCAACTTAGAAGCTTCATCTGTGTTCTACTATGGTGCTTTTAGTTTCTCCGCATACCGCAGCACGCGACACAGCTTTGCAGACGATAAGTACATCCGTTTCAGAGAGAAGAGCGGCCAATGTGACAATCAGGCTTTAAGTCGATTCGATAACAAATGACGTAAACGGACGGATTTCTCAGGTTTTTACTACATATGAACACTTTTCAAATTCTCCCGTGCAACTCGGATGCTAGTCCTCCTTTCATGCAGAATCTTAAGGTCCTAGCTGATGTCCAAGGCGTCCAAGCCAGCTAAAAAGTCAATAATCGATACCTAAAACTTGAATTGTACTACTTCTTACTGGCTATTACATCATCTTAGAAGCTTCATCTGTGTTCCACTATGGTGCTTTTAGTGTCTCCGCATACCGCAGCACGCGACATAGCTTTGCAGACGATAAGTACAACCGTTTCAGAGAGGAGAGCGGCCAATGTGACGATCTGGCTTTAAGTCGATTCGATAACAAATGACGAAAACGGACGGATTTCTCAGGTTTTTACTACATATGAACACTTTTCACATTCTCCCGTGCAACTCGGCTGCTAGTCCTCCTTTCATGCAGAATCATAATTTAATAGCTCATGTCCAAGGCACCAAAGCCAGCTAAAAAGTCAATAATCGATACCTAAAACTTGAATTGTACTATTTCTTACTGGCTATTACATCATCTTAGAAGCTATATCTGTGTTCTACTATGGTGCTTTTAGTGTCTCCGAATACCGCAGTACGCGACATAGCTTTGCAGACGATAAGTACAACCGTTTCAGAGAGCAGAGCGGCCAATGTGACGATTTGGCTTTAAGTCGATTCGATAAAAATGACGAAAACGGACGGATTTCTCAGGTTTTTACTCTATTTGAACACTTTTCACATTCTCCCGTGCAACTCGGCTGCTAGTCCTCCTTTCATGCAGAATCTTAAGGTCCTAGCTCACGTCCAAGGCACCAAAGCCAGCTAAAAAGTCAATAATCGATACCTAAAACTTGAATTGTACTACTTCTTACTAGCTATTACATCAACTTAGAAGCTTCATCTGTGTTCTACTATGGTGCCTTTAGTGTCTCCGCATAGCGCAGCACGCGACATAGCTTTGCAGACGATAAGTACAACCGTTTCAGAGAGAAGAGCAGCCAATGTGACAATCTGGCTTTAAGTCGATTCGATAACAAATGACGAAAACGGACGGATTTCTCAGGTTTTTACTACATATGAACACTTTTCAAATTCTCCCGTGCAACTCGGCTGCTAGTCCTCCTTTCATGGAGAATCTTAAGGTCCTAGCTCATATCCAAGGCATCAAAGCCAGCTAAAAAGTCAATAATCGATACCTAAATCATGAATTATACTACTTCTTACTGGCTATTACATCAACTTAGAAGCTTCATCTGTGTTCCACTATGGTGAGTTTAGTGTCCCCGCATGCCGCAGCACGCGACATAGCTTTGCAGACGATAAGTACAACCGTTTCAGAGAGAAGAGCGGCCAATGTGACGATCTGGCTTTAAGTCAATTCGATAACAAATGACGAAAACGGACGGATTTCTCAGGTTTTTACTACATATAAACACTTTTCTTATTCTCCTGTGTAACTCGGCTGCTAGTCCTCCTTTCATGCAGAATCTTAAGGTCCTAGCTCATGTCCAAGGCTCGAAAGCCAGCTAAAAAGCAAAGAATCAGTAGCTAAAACTTGAATTGTAATACATCTTACTGGCTATTACATCAACTTAGAAGCTTCATCTGTGTTCTACTATGGAGCTTTTAGTGTCTCAGCATACAGCAGCACGCGACATAGCTGTGCAGACGATAAGTACAAGCGTTTCAGAGAGAAGAGCGGCCAATGTGACGATCTGGCTTTAAGTCGATTCGATAACAAATGACGAAAACGGACGAATTTCTCAGGTTTTTACTACATATGAACACTTTTCACATTCTCCCGTGCAACTCGGCTGATTCTCCTCCTTTCATGCAGAATCTTAAGGTCCTTGCTCATGTCCAAGGCATCAAAGCCAGCTAAAAAGTCAATAATCGATAACTAAAACTTGAATTGTACTACTTCTTACTGGCTATTACATCAACTTAGAAGCTTCATCTGTGTTCCACTATGGTGATTTTAGTGTCCACGCATGCCGCAGCACGCGACATAGCTTTGCAGACGATAAGTACAACCGTTTCAGAGAGAAGAGCGGCCAATGTGACGATCTGGCTTTAAGTCGATTCGATAACAAATGACGAAAACGGACGGATTTCTCAAGTTTGTACTACATATGAACACTTTTCACATTCTCCCGTGCAACGCGGCTGCTACTCCTCCTTTCATGCAGAATCTTATGGTCCAAGCTCATCTCCAAGGCACCAAAGCTAGCTAAAAAGTCAATAATCGATACCTAAAACTTGAATTGTACTACTTCTTACTGGCTATTACATCTTCTTAGAAGCTTCATATGTGTTCTACTATGGTGCTTTTAGTGTCTCCGCATACCGCAGCACGCGACATAGCTTTGCAGACGATGAGTACAACCGTTTCAGAGAGAAGAGCAGCCAATGTGACGATCTGGCTTTAAGTCGATTCGATAACAAATGACGAAAACGGACGGATTTCTCAGGTTTTTACTACATATGAACACTTTTCACATTCTCCTGGGCAACTCGGCAGCTAGTCCTCCTTTCATGCAGAATCTTAAGGTCCTAGCTCATGTCCAAGGCACCATATCCATCTAAGAAATCAATAATCGATACCTTAAACTTGAAGTGTACTACTTCTTACTGGCTATTACATCAACTTAGAAGTTTCATCTGTGTTCCAATATGGTGCTTTTAGTTTCTCAGCATACCGCAGCACGCGACATAGCTTTGCAGACGATAAGTACAACCGTTTCAGAGAGAAGAGCGGCCAATGTGACGATCTGGCTTTAAGTCGATTCGATAACAAATGACGAAAATGGACGGATTTCTCAGGTTTGTACTACATATGAACACTTTTCACATTCTCCCGTGCAACTCGGCTCCTAGTCCTCCTTTCATGCAGAATCTTAAGGTCCTAGCTCATGTCCAAGGCACCAAATCCATCTAAGAAGTCAATAATCGATACCTTAAACTTGAAGTGTACTATTTCTTACTGGCTATTACATCAACTTAGAAGCTTCATCTGTGTTCTACTATGGTGCTTTTAGTTTCTCCGCACACCGCAGCACGCGACACAGCTTTGCAGACGATAAGTACAACCGTTTCAGAGAGAAGAGCGGCCATTGTGACAATCAGGCTTTAAGTCGATTCGATAACAAATGACGAAAACGGACGGATTTCTCAGGTTTTTACTACATATGAACACTTTTCAAGTTCTCCCGTGCAACTCGGCTGCTAGTCCTCCTTTCATGCAGAATCTTAAGGTCCTAGCTCATGTCCAAGGCATCAAAGCCAGCTAAAAAGTCAATAATCGATACCTAAAACTTGAATTGTACTAGTTCTTACTGGCTATTACATCAACATAGAAGCTTCATCTGTGTTCCAATATGGTGCTTTTAGTGTCTCCGTATACCGCAGCACGCGACATAGCTTTGCAGACGATAAGTACAACCGTTTCAGAGAGGAGAGCGGCCAATGTGACGATCTGGCTTTAGGTCGATTCGATAACAAATGACGAAAACGGACGGATTTCTCAGGTTTTTACTACATATGAACACTTTTCACATTCTCCGGTGCAACTCGGCTGCTAGTCCTCCTTTCATGCAGAATCTTAAGGTAATAGCTCATGTCCAAGGCACCAAAGCCAACTAAGAAGTCAATAATCGATACCTAAAACTTGAATTGTACTACTTCTTACTGGCTATTACATCAACTTAGAAGCTTCATCTGTGTTCTACTATGGTGATTTTAGTGTCCCCGCATACCGCAGCACGCGACATAGCTTTGCAGACGATAAGTACAACCGTTTCAGAGAGAAGAGCGGCCAATGTGACGATTTGGCTTTAAGTCGATTCGATAACAAATGACCAAAACGGACGGATTTCTCAGGTCTTTACTACATATGAACACTTTTCACATTCTCCTGTGCAACTCGGCTGCTAGTCCTCCTTTCAGGCAGAATCTTAAGGTCCTAGCCCAAGTCCAAGGCTCCAAAGCCAGCTAAAACGTCAATAATCAGTAGCTAAAACTTGAATTGTACTACATCTTACTGGCTATTACATCAACTTAGAAGCTTCATCGGTGTTTTACTATGGTGGTTTTACTGTCTCCGCATACCGCAGCATGCGACATAGCTTAACAGACGATAAGTACAACCGTTTCAGAGAGAAGAGTGGCCAGTGTGACGATCTGGCTTTAAGTCGATACGATAACAGATGACAAAAACGGACGGATTTCTCACGTTTTTACTACATATGAACACTTTTCACATTCTCCCGTGCAACTCGGCTGTTAGTCCTCCTTTCATGCAGAATCTTAAGGTCCTAGCTCATGTCCAAGGCACCAAAGCCAGCTAAAAAGTCAATAATCGATACCTAAAACGTGAATTGTACTACTTCTTACTGGGTATTACATCAACTTAGAAGCTTCATCTGTGTTCTACTATGGTGCTTTTAGTTTCTCCGCATACCGCAGCACGCGACACAGCTTTGCAGACGATAAGTACAACCGTTTCAGAGAGAAGAGCGGCCAATGTGACAATCAGGCTTAAGTCTATTCGATAACAAATGACGTAAACGAACGGATTTTTCAGGTTTTTACTACATATGAACACTTTTCAAATTCTCCCGTGCAACTCGGATGCTAGTCCTCCTTTCATGCAGAATCTTAAGGTCCTAGCTGATGTCCAAGGCACCAAAGCCAGCTAAAAAGTCAATAATCGATACCTAAAACTTGAATTGTACTACTTCTTACTGACAATTACATCAACTTAGAAGATTCATCTGTGTTCCACTATGGTGATTTTAGTGTCCCCGCATGCCGCAGCACGCGACATAGCTTTGCAGACGATAAGTACAACCGTTTCAGAGAGAAGAGCGGCCAATGTGACGATCTGGCTTTAAGTCGATTCGATAACAAATGACGAAAACGAACGGATTTCTCAGGTTTTTACTACATATGAACACTTTACACATTCTCCCGTGCAACTCGTCTGCTAGTCCTCCTGCATGTAAAATCTTAAGTTCCTAGCTCATGTCCAAGGCACCAAACAAGGGTAAAAAGTCAATAACCGATTCCTAAAACTTGAATGGTACTATTTCTTACTGGCTATTACATCATCTTAGAAGCTACATCTGTGTTCTACTATGGTGCTTTTAGTGTCTCCGAATACCGCAGTACGCGACATAGCATTGCAGACGATAAGTACAACCGTTTCAGAGAGCAGAGCGGCCAATGTGACGATTTGGCTTTAAGGCGATTCGATAACAAATGACGAAAACGGACGGATTTCTGATTTTTTTACTACATATGAACACTTTTCATATTGTCCCGTGCAACTCGGCTGCTAGTCCTCCTTTCATGCAGAATCTTAACTTCCTAGCTCATGTCCAAGGCACCAAATCCATCTAAGAAGTCAATAATCGATACCTAAAACTTGAATTGTACTGCTACTTACTGGCTATTACATCGACTTAGAAGCTTCATCTGTGTCCTACTATGGTGCTTTTAGTTTCTCCGCATACCGCAGCACGCGACACAGCTTTGCAGACGATAAGTACAACCGTTTCAGAGAGAAGAGCGGCCAATGTGACAATCAGGCTTTAAGTCGATTCCATAACAAATGACGTAAACGGACGGATTTCTCAGGTTTTTACTACATATGAACACTTTTCAAATTCTCCCGTGCAACTCGGATGCTGGTCCTCCTTTCATGCAGAATCTTAAGGTCCTAGCTGATGTCCAAGGCGTCAAAGCCAGCTAAAAAGTCAATAATCGATACCTAAAACTTGAATTGTACTACTTCTTACTGGCTATTACATCAACTTAGAAGCTTCATCTGTGTTCCACTATGGTGCTTTTAGTGTCTCCGCATACCGCAGCACGCGACATAGTTTTGCAGACGATAAGTACAACCCTTTCAGACAGAAGAGCGGCCAATGTGACGATCTGGCTTTAAGTCGATTCGATAAAAATGACGAAAACGGACGGATTTCTCAGGTTTTTACTCTATTTGAACACTTTTCACATTCTCCCGTGCAACTCGGCTGCTAGTCCTCCTTTCATGCAGAATCTTACGGTCCTAGCTCATGTCCAAGGCACCAAATCCATCTAAGAAGTCAATAATCGATACCTTAAACTTGAAGTGTACTACTTCTTACTGGCTATTACATCAACTTAGAAGCTTCATCTGTGTTCTACTATGGTGCTTTTAGTGTCTCCGCATACCGCAGCACGCGACATAGCTTTGCAGACGATAATTAGGACCATTTCAGAGAGAAGAGCGATCAATGTGATGATCTGGCTTTAAGTCGAGTCGATAACAAATGACGAAAACGGACCGATTTCTCAGGTTTTTACTACATATGAACACTTTTCAAAAACTCCCGTGCAACTCGGCTGCTAGTCCTCCTTTCATGCAGAATCTTAAGGTCCTAGCTGATGTCCAAGGCATCAAAGCCGGCTAAAAAGGCAATAATCGATACCTAAAACTTGAATTGTACTTGTTCTTACTGGCTATTACATCAACTTAGAAGCTTCATCTGTGTTCCAATATGGTGCTTTTAGTGTCTCCGCATACCGCAGCACGCGACATAGCTTTGCAGACGATAAGTACAACCGTTTCAGAGAGGAGAGCGGCCAATGTGACGATCTGGCTTTAAGTCGATTCGATAACAAATGACGAAAACGGACGGATTTCTCAGGTTTTTACTACATATGAACACTTTTCACATTGTCCCGTGCAACTCGGCTGCTAGTCCTCCTTTCATGCAGAATCTTAAGGTAATAGCTCATGTCCAAGGCACCAAAGCCAGCTAAAAAGTCAATAATCAGAAGCTAAAACTTGAATTGTACTACATCTTACTGGCTATTACATCAACTTAGAAGCTTCATCGGTGTTCTACTATAGTGCTTTTAGTGTCTCCGCATACCGCAGCATGCGACATAGCTTTGCAGACGATAAGTACAACCGTTTCGGAGGGAAGAGCGGCCAATGTGACGATCTGGCTTTAAGTCGATTCGATAACAAATGACGAAAACGGACGGATTTCTCAGGTTTTTACTACATATGAACACTTTTCACACTCTCCCGTGCAACTCGGCTGCTAGATCTCCTTTCATGCAGAATCTTAACGTAATAGCTCATTTCCAAGGCAAAAAAGCCAACTAAGAAGTCAAAAATCGATACCTAAAACTTGAATTGTACTACTTCTTACTGGCTATTACATCAACTTAGAAGCTTCATCTGTGTTGTAGTATGGTGATTTTAGTGTCCCCGCATACCGCAGCACGCGACATAGCTTTACAGACGATAAGTACAACCGTTTCAGAGAGAAGAGCGGCCAATGTGACGATTTGGCTTTAAGTCGATTCGATAACAAATGACCAAAACGGACGGATTTCTCAGGTTTTTACTACATATGAACACTTTTCACATTCTCCTGTGCAACTCGGCTGCTAGTCCTCCTTTCATGCAGAATCTTAAGGTCCTAGCCCATGTCCAAGGCTCCAAAGCCAGCTAAAAAGTCAATAATCAGTAGCTAAAACTTGAATTGTACTACATCTTACTGGCTATTACATCAACTTAGAAGCTTCATCGGTGTTTTACTATGGTGCTTTTACTGTCTCCGCATACCGCAGCATGCGACATAGCTTTGCAGACGATAAGTACAACCGTTTCAGAGAGAAGAGTGGCCAGTGTGACGATCTGGCTTTAAGTCGATACGATAACAAATGACAAAAACGGACGGATTTCTCAGGTTTTTACTACATATGAACACTTTTCACATTCTCCCGTGCAACTCGGCTGTTAGTCCTCCTTTCATGCAGAATCTTAAGGTCCTAGCTCATGTCCAAGGCACCAAAGCCAGCTAAAAAGTCAATAATCGATACCTAAAACGTGAATTGTACTACTTCTTACTGGCTATTACATCAACTTAGAAGCTTCATCTGTGTTCTACTATGGTGCTTTTAGTTTCTCCGCATACCGCAGCACGCGACACAGCTTTGCAGACGATAAGTACATCCGTTTCAGAGAGAAGAGCGGCCAATGTGACAATCAGGCTTTAAGTCGATTCGATAACAAATGACGTAAACGGACGGATTTCTCAGGTTTTTACTACATATGAACACTTTTCAAATTCTCCCGTGCAACTCGGATGCTAGTCCTCCTTTCATGCAGAATCTTAAGGTCCTAGCTGATGTCCAAGGCGTCAAAGCCAGCTAAAAAGTCAATAATCGATACCTAAAACTTGAATTGTACTACTTCTTACTGGCTATTACATCATCTTAGAAGCTTCATCTGTGTTCCACTATGGTGCTTTTAGTGTCTCCGCATACCGCAGCACGCGACATAGCTTTGCAGACGATAAGTACAACCGTTTCAGAGAGGAGAGCGGAAAATGTGACGATCTGGCTTTAAGTAGATTCGATAACAAATGACGAAAACGGACGGATTTCTCAGGTTTTTACTACATATGAACACTTTTCACATTCTCCCGTGCAACTCGGCTGCTAGTCCTCCTTTCATGCAGAATCATAATTTAATAGCTCATGTTCAAGGCACAAAAGCCAGCTAAAAAGTCAAAAATCGATACCTAAAACTTGAATTGTACTACTTCTTACTGGCTATTACATCAACTTAGAAGCTTCATCTGTGTTCTACTATGGTGCTTTTAGTGTCTCCGCATAGCGCAGCACGCGACATAGCATTGCAGACGATAAGTACAACCGTTTCTGAGAGAAGAGCGGCCAATGTGACAATCTGGCTTTAAGTCGATTCGATAACAAATGACGAAAACGGACGGATTTCTCAGGTTTTTACTACATATGAACACTTTTCAAATTCTCCCGTGCAACTTGGCTGCTAGTCCTACTTTCATGCAGAATATTAAGGTCCTAGCTCATGTCCAAAGCATCAAAGCCAGCTAAAAAGTCAATAATCGATAACTAAAACTTGAATTGTACTACTTCTTACTGGCTATTACATCAACTTAGAAGCTTCATCTGTGTTCCACTATGGTGATTTTAGTGTCCACGCATGCCGCAGCACGCGACATAGCTTTGCAGACGATAAGTACAACCGTTTCAGAGAGAAGAGCGGCCAATGTGACGATTTGGCTTTAAGTCGATTCGATAAAAATGACGAAAACGGACGGATTTCTCAGGTTTTTACCACATATGAACACTTTACACACTCTCCCGTGCAACTCGTCTGCTAGTCCTCCTGCATGTAAAATCTTAAGTTCCTAGCTCATGTCCAAGGCACCAAACAGGGGTAAAAAGTCAATAACCGATTCCTAAAACTTGAATGGTACTATTTCTTACTGGCTATTACATCATCTTAGAAGCTATATCTGTGTTCTACTATGGTGCTTTTAGTGTCTCCGAATACCGCAGTACGCGACATAGCTTTGCAGACGATAAGTACAACCGTTTCAGAGAGCAGAGCGGCCAATGTGACGATTTGGCTTTAAGTCGATTCGATAAAAATGACGAAAACGGACGGATTTCTCAGGTTTTTACTCTATTTGAACACTTTTCACATTCTCCCGTGCAACTCGGCTGCTAGTCCTCCTTTCATGCAGAATCTTAAGGTCCTAGCTCACGTCCAAGGCACCAAAGCCAGCTAAAAAGTCAATAATCGATACCTAAAACTTGAATTGTACTACTTCTTACTGGCTATTACATCAACTTAGAAGCTTCATCTGTGTTCTACTATGGTGCCTTTAGTGTCTCCGCATAGCGCAGCACGCGACATAGCTTTGCAGACGATAAGTACAACCGTTTCAGAGAGAAGAGCAGCCAATGTGACAATCTGGCTTTAAGTCGATTCGATAACAAATGACGAAAACGGACGGATTTCTCAGGTTTTTACTACATATGAACACTTTTCAAATTCTCCCGTGCAACTCGGCTGCTAGTCCTCCTTTCATGGAGAATCTTAAGGTCCTAGCTCATATCCAAGGCATCAAAGCCAGCTAAAAAGTCAATAATCGATACCTAAATCTTGAATTATACTACTTCTTACTGGCTATTACATCAACTTAGAAGCTTCATCTGTGTTCCACTATGGTGATTTTAGTGTCCCCGCATGCCGCAGCACGCGACATAGCTTTGCAGACGATAAGTACAACCGTTTCAGAGAGAAGAGCGGCCAATGTGACGATCTGGCTTTAAGTCGATTCGATAACAAATGACGAAAACGGACGGATTTCTCAGGTTTTTACTACATATAAACACTTTTCTTATTCTCCTGTGTAACTCGGCTGCTAGTCCTCCTTTCATGCAGAATCTTAAGGTCCTAGCTCATGTCCAAGGCTCGAAAGCCAGATAAAAAGCAAATAATCAGTAGCTAAAACTTAAATTGTAATACATCTTACTGGCTATTACATCAACTTAGAAGCTTCATCTGTGTTCTACTATGGAGCTTTTAGTGTCTCAGCATACAGCAGCACGCGACATAGCTGTGCAGACGATAAGTACAAGCATTTCAGAGAGAAGAGCGGCCAATGTGACGATCTGGCTTTAAGTCGATTCGATAACAAATGACGAAAACGGACGGATTTCTCAGGTTTTTACTACATATGAACACTTTTCACATTCTCCCGTGCAACTCGGCTGATACTCCTCCTTTCATGCAGAATCTTAAGGTCCTTGCTCATGTCCAAGGCATCAAAGCCAGCTAAAAAGTCAATAATCGATACCTAAAACTTGAATTCTACTTCTTCTTACTGGCTATTACATCAACTTAGAAGCTTCATCTCTGTTCTAGTATGGTGCTATTAGTGTGTCCACATACCGCAGCACGCGACATAGATTTGCAGACGATAAGTACAACCGTTTCAGAGAGAAGAGCGGCCAATGTGACGACCTGGCTTTAAGTCGATTCGATAACAAATGACGAAAATGGACGGATTTCTCATGTTTTTACTACATATGAACACTTTTCACAGTCTCCCGTGCAACTCGGCTGCTAGTCCTACTTTCATGCAGAATCTTAAGGTAATAGCTCATGTCCAAGGCACCAAAGCCAGCTAAAAAGTCAATAACCGATACCTAAAACTTGAATTGTACTACTTCTTACTGGCTATTACATCAACTTAGAAGCTTCATCTGTGTTCTACTATGGTGCTTTTAGTGTCTCCGCATACCGCAGCACGCGACATAGCTTTGTAGACGATAAGTATAAATGACGAAATCGGACGGTTTTCTCAGGTTTTTACTACATGCGAACACTTTTCACATTCTCCCGTGCAACTCGGCTGCTAGTCCTCCTTTCATGCAGAATCTTAAGGTCCTAGCTCATGTCCAAGGCATCAAAGCCAGCTACAAAGTCAGTAATCGATAACTAAAAATTCAATTGTATTACTTCTTACTGGCTATTACATCAACTTAGAAGCTTCATCTGTGTTCTACTATGGTGCTTTTAGTGTCTCCGCATACCGCAGCACGCGACATAGATTTGCAGACGATAAGTACAACCGTTTCAGAGAGAAGAGCGGTCAATGTGACGATCTGGCTTTAAGACGATTCGATAACAAATGACGAAAACGGACGGATCTCTTGGGATTTTACTACATATGAACACTTCTCACATTCTCCCGTGCAACTCGGCAGCTAGTCCTCCTTTCATGCAGAATCTTAAGGTCCTAGCTCATGTCCAAGGCACCAAAGCCAGCTAAAAAGTCAATAACCGATACCTAAAACTTGAATTGTACTACTTTTTACTGGCTATTACATCAACTTAGAAGCTTCATCTGTGTTCTACTATGGTGCTTTTAGTGTCTCCGCATACCGCAGCACGCGACATAGCTTTTTAGACGATAAGTACAACCGTTTCAGAGAGAAGAGCGGCCAATGTGACGATCTGGCTTTAAGTCGATTCGATAACAAATGACGAAAACGGACGGATTTCTCAGGTTTTTATTACATATGAACACTTTTCACATTCTCCCGTGCAACTCGGCTGCTAGTCCTCCTTTCATGCAGAATCTTAAGGTCCTAGCTAATGTCCAAGGCACCAAAGCCAGCTAAAAAGTCAATAATCAATACCTAAAACTTGAATTCTACTACTTCTTACTGGCTATTACATCGACTTAGAAGCTTCATCTGTGTTCTACTATGGTGCTTTTAGTGTCTCCGCATACCGCAGCACGCGACATAACTTTGTAGACGATAAGTACAACCGTTTCAGAGAGAAGAGCGGCCAATGTGACGATCTGGCTTTAAGTCGATTCGATAACAAATGACGACAACGGACGGATTTCTCAGGTTTTTACTACATATAAACACTTTTCTTATTCTCCTGTGTAACTCGGCTGCTAGTCCTCCTTTCATGCAGAATCTTAAGGTCCTAGCTCATGTCCAAGGCTCGAAAGCCAGCTAAAAAGCAAATAATCAGTAGCTAAAACTTGAATTGTAATACATCTTACTGGCTATTACATCAACTTAGAAGCTTCATCTGTGTTCTACTATGGAGCTTTTAGTGTCTCAGCATACAGCAGCACGCGACATAGCTGTGCAGACGATAAGTACAAGCGTTTCAGAGAGAAGAGCGGCCAATGTGACGATCTGGCTTTAAGTCGATTCGATAACAAATGACGAAAACGGACGGATTTCTCAGGTTTTTACTACATATGAACACTTTTCACATTCTCCCGTGCAACTCGGCTGATACTCCTCCTTTCATGCAGAATCTTAAGGTCCTTGCTCATGTCCAAGGCATCAAAGCCAGCTAAAAAGTCAATAATCGATACCTAAAACTTGAATTCTACTTCTTCTTACTGGCTATTACATCAACTTAGAAGCTTCATCTCTGTTCTACTATGGTGCTATTAGTGTGTCCACATACCGCAGCACGCGACATAGATTTGCAGACGATAAGTACAACCGTTTCAGAGAGAAGAGCGGCCAATGTGACGATCTGGCTTTAAGTCGATTCGATAAAAAATGACGAAAATGGACGGATTTCTGAGGTTTTTACTACATATGAACACTTTTCACAGTCTCCCGTGCAACTCGGCTGCTAGTCCTACTTTCATGCAGAATCTTAAGGTAATAGCTCATGTCCAAGGCACCAAAGCCAGCTAAAAAGTCAATAATCGATACCTAAAACTTGAATTGTACTACTTCTTACTGGCTATTACATCAACTTAGAAGCTTCATCTGTGTTCTACTATGGTGCTTTTAGTGCCTCCGCGTAGCGCAGCACGCGACATAGCTTTGCAGACGATAAGTACAACCGTTTCAGAGAGAAGAGCGGCCAATGTTAAGATCTCGCTTTAAGTCGATTCGATAACAAATGACGAAAACGGACGGATTTCTCAGGTTTTTACTACATGCGAACACTTTTCACATTCTCCCGTGCAACTCGGCTGCTAGTCTTCCTTTCATGCAGAATCTCAAGATCCTAGCTCATGTCCAAGGCACCAAGGCAGCTAAAAGGTCAATAATCAATACTCAAAACTTGAATTGTACTACTTCTTACTGGCTATTACATCAACTTAGAAGCTTCATCTGTGTTCTACTATGGTGATTTTAGTGTATCCGCATAACGCAGCACGCGACATAGCTTTGCAGACGATAAGTACATCCGTTTCAGAGAGAAGAGCGGCCAATGTTACGATCTGGCTTTAAGACGAGTCGATAACAAATGACGAAAACGGACGGATTTCTTAGGTTTTTACTACATATGAACACTTTTCACATTCTCCCGTGCAACTCGGCAGCTAGCCCTTTCATGCAGAATCTTAAGGTCCTAGCTCATGTCCAAGGCACCAAAGCCAGCTAAAAAGTCAATAACCGATACCTAAAACTTGAATTGTACTACTTCTTACTGGCTATTACATCAACTTAGAAGCTTCATCTGTGTTCTACTATGGTGCTTTTAGTGTCTCCGCATACCGCAGCACGCGACATAGCTTTGTAGACGATAAGTATAAATGACGAAATCGGACGGTTTTCTCAGGTTTTTACTACATGCGAACACTTTTCACATTCTCCTGTGCAACTCGGCTGCTAGTCCTCCTTTCATGCAGAATTTTAAGGTCCTAGCTCATGTCCAAGGCATCAAAGCCAGCTACAAAGTCAGTAATCGATAACTAAAAATTCAATTGTATTACTTCTTACTGGCTATTACATCAACTTAGAAGCTTCATCTGTGTTCTACTATGGTGCTTTTAGTGTCTCCGCATACCGCAGCACGCGACATAGATTTGCAGACGATAAGTACAACCGTTTCAGAGAGAAGAGCGGTCAATGTGACGATCTGGCTTTAAGACGATTCGATAACAAATGACGAAAACGGACGGATTTCTTGGGATTTTACTACATATGAACACTTCTCACATTCTCCCGTGCAACTCGGCAGCTAGTCCTCCTTTCATGCAGAATCTTAAGGTCCTAGCTCATGTCCAAGGCACCAAAGCCAGCTAAAAAGTCAATAACCGATACCTAAAACTTGAATTGTACTACTTTTTACTGGCTATTACATCAACTTAGAAGCTTCATCTGTGTTCTACTATGGTGCTTTTAGTGTCTCCGCATACCGCAGCACGCGACATAGCTTTTTAGACGATAAGTACAACCGTTTCAGAGAGAAGAGCGGCCAATGTGACGATCTGGCTTTAAGTCGATTCGATAACAAATGACGAAAACGGACGGATTTCTCAGGTTTTTATTACATATGAACACTTTTCACATTCTCCCGTGCAACTCGGCTGCTAGTCCTCCTTTCATGCAGAATCTTAAGGTCCTAGCTAATGTCCAAGGCACCAAAGCCAGCTAAAAAGTCAATAATCAATACCTAAAACTTGAATTCTACTACTTCTTACTGGCTATTACATCGACTTAGAAGCTTCATCTGTGTTCTACTATGGTGCTTTTAGTGTCTCCGCATACCGCAGCACGCGACATAACTTTGTAGACGATAAGTACAACCGTTTCAGAGAGAAGAGCGGCCAATGTGACGATCTGGCTTTAAGTCGATTCGATAACAAATGACGAAAACGGACGGATTTCTCAGGTTTTTATGACATATGAACACTTTTCACATTCTCCCGTGCAACTCGGTTTCTAGTCCTCCTTTCATGCAGAATCTTAAGGTCCTAGCTCATGTCCAAGGCACCAAAGCCAGCTAAAAAGTCAATAATCGATACCTAAAACTTGAATTGTACGACTTCTTACTGGCTATTACATCAACTTAGAAGCTTCATCTGTGTTCTACAATGGTGCTTTTAGTGTCTCCGCATACCGCAGCACGCAACATAGCTTTGTAGACGATAAGTACAACCGTTTCAGAGAGAAGAGCGGCCAATGTGACGATCTGGCTTTAAGTCGATTCGATAACAAATGACGAAAGCGGACGGATTTCTCAGGTTTTTACTACATGCGAACACTTTTCACATTCTCCCGTGCAACTCTGCTGCTAGTCCTCCTTTCACGCAGAATCTCAAGGTCCTAGCTCATGTCCAAAGCACCAAAGCCAGCTAAAAAGTCAATAATCGATACCTAAAACTTGAATTGTACTACATCTTACTGGCTATTACACCAACTTAGAAGCTTCATCTGTGTTCTACTATGATGATTTTCGTGTCTCCGCATACCGCAGCACGCGACATAGCTTTGCAGACGATAAGTACAACCGTTTCAGAGAGAAGAGTGGCCAATGTGACGATCTGGCTATAAGTCGATTCGATAACAAATGACGAGAACGGACGGATTTACAAGGATTTTACTACATATGAACACTTTTCACATTCTCCCATGCAACTCGGCTGCTAGTCCTCCTTTCATGCAGAACGTTAAGGTCCTAGCTCATGTCCAATGCACCAAAGCCAGCTAAAAAGTCAATAATCGATACCTAAAACTTGAACTGTACTACTTGCTACTGGCTATTACATCAACTTTGAAGCTTCATATGTGTTCTACTATGGTGCTTTTAGTGTCTCCGCATACCGCAGCACGCGACATAGCTTTGCAGACGATAAGTACAACCGTTTCAGAGAGAAGAGCGGAAAATGTGACGATCTGGCTTTAAGTCGATTCGATAACAAATGACGAAACCGGACGGATTTCTCAGGTTTTTACTACATATGAACACTTTTCACATTCTCCCATGCTACTCGGCTGCTAGTCCTCCTTTCATGCAGAACGTTAAGGTCCTAGCTCATGTCCAAGGCACCAAAGCCAGCTAAAATGTCAATAATCGATACCTAACTTCTTACTGGCTATTACATCAACTTAGAAGCTTCATCTGTGTTCTACTACGGTGCTTTTAGTTTCTCCGCATACCGCAGCACGCGACACAGCTTTGCAGACGATAAGTACAACCGTTTCAGAGAGAAGAGCGGCCAATGTGACGATCTGGCTTTAAGTCGATTCGATAACAAATGACGAAAACGGACGGATTTCTCAGGTTTTTACTACATATGAACACTTTTCAAATTCTCCCGTGCAACTCGGCTGCTAGTCCTACTTTCATGCAGAATCTTAAGGTAATAGCTCATGTCCAAGGCACCGAAGCCAGCTAAGAAGTCAATAATCGATACCTAAAACTTGAATTGTACTACTTCTTACTGGCTATTACATCAACTTAGAAGCTTCATCTGTGTTCTACTATGGTGCTTTTAGTGTCTCCGCATACCGCAGCACGCGACATAGCTTTGTAGACGATAAGTACAACCGTTTCAGAGAGAAGAGCGGCCAATGTGACGATCTGGCTTTAAGTCGATTCGATAAAAAATGACGAAAACGGACGGATTTCTCAGGTTTTTATTACATATGAACACTTTTCACATTCTCCCGTGCAACTCGGTTGCTAGTCCTCCTTTCATGCAGAATGTTAAGGTCCTAGCTCATGTCCAAGTCACCAAAGCCAGCTAAAAAGTCAATAATCGATACCTAAAACTTGAATTGGACGACTTCTTACTGGCTATTACATCAACTTAGATGCTTCATCTGTGTTCTACTATGGAGCTTTTAGTGTCTCAGCATACAGCAGCACGAGACATAGCTGTGCAGACGATAAGTACAACCGTTTCAGAGAGAAGAGCGGCCAATGTGACGATCTGGCTTTAAGTCGATTCGATAACAAATGACGAAAACGGACGGATTTCTCAGGTTTTTACTACATATGAACACTTTTCACATTCTCCCGTGCAACTCGGCTGATACTCCTCCTTTCATGCAGAATCTTAAGGTCCTTGCTCATGTCCAAGGCACCAAAGCCAGCTAAAAAGTCAATAATCGATACCTAAAACTTGAATTCTACTTCTTCTTACTGGCTATTACATCATCTTAGGAGCTTCATCTGTGTTCTACTATGGTGCTTTTAGTGTCTCCGAATACCGCAGTACGCGACATAGCTTTGCAGACGATACGTACAACCGTTTCAGAGAGAAGAGCGGCCAATGTGACGATCTGGCTTTAAGTCGATTCGATAGCAAATGACGAAAACGGACGGATTTCTCTGGTTTTTACTACATCTGAACACTTTTCACATTCTCCCGTGCAACTCGGCTGCTAGTCCTCCTTTCATGCAGAATCTTAAGGTCCTAGCTCATGTCCAAGGCACCAAAGCCAGCTAAAAAGTCAATAACCGATACCTAAAACTTGAATTGTACTACTTCTTACTGGCTATTACATCAACTTAGAAGCTTCATCTGTGTTCTACTATGGTGCTTTTAGTGTCTCCGCATACCGCAGCACGCGACATAGCTTTGTAGACGATAAGTACAACCGTTTCAGAGAGAAGAGCGGCCAATGTGACGATCTGGCTTTAAGTCGATTCGATAACGAATGACGAAAACGGACGGATTTCTCAGGTTTTTATTACATATGAACACTTTTCACATTCTCCCGTGCAACTCGGCTGCTAGTCCTCCTTTCATGCAGAATCTTAAGGTCCTAGCTAATGTCCAAGGCACCAAAGCCAGCTAAAAAGTCAATAATCAATACCTAAAACTTGAATTCTACTACTTCTTACTGGCTATTCCATCAACTTAGAAGCTTCATCTCTGTTCTACTATGGTGCTTTTAGTGTCTCCACATAACGCAGCATGCAACATAGCTTTGCAGAAGATAAGTACAACCGTTTCAGAGAGAAGTGCGGCCAATGTGACGATCTGGCTTTAAGTCGATTCGATAACAAATGACGAAAACGGACGGATGTCTCAGGTTTTTACTACATGCGAACACTTTTCACATTCTCCCGTGCAACTCTGCTGCTAGCACTCCATTCACGCAGAATCTCAAGGTCGTAGCTCATGTCCAAGGCACCAAAGCCAACTAAAAAGTCAATAATCGATACCTAAAACTTGAATTGTACTACTTCTTACTGGCTATTACATCAACTTAGAAGCTTCATCTGTGTTCTACTATGGTGCTTTTAGTGTCTCCGCATACCGCAGCACGCGACATAGCTTTGTAGACGATAAGTACAACCGTTTCAGAGAGAAGAGCGGCCAATGTGACGATCTGGCTTTAAGTCGATTCGATAACAAATGACGAAAACGGACGGATTTCTCAGGTTTTTACTACATATGAACACTTTTCAAATTCTCCCGTGCAACTCGGCTGCTAGTCCTACATTCATGCAGAATCTTAAGGTAATAGCTCATGTCCAAGGCACCAAAGCCAGCTAAGAAGTCAATAATCGATACCTAAAACTTGAATTGTACTACTTCTTACTGGCTATTACATCAACTTAGATGCTTCATCTGTGTTCTACTATGGTGCGTTTAGTGTCTCCGAAAACCGCAGTACGCGACATAGCTTTGCAGACGATAAGTACAACCGTTTCAGAGAGAAGAGCGGCCAATGTGACGATCTGGCTTTAAGTCGATTCGATAACAAATGACGAAAATGGACGGATTTCTGAGGTTTTTACTACATATGAACACTTTTCACAGTCTCCCGTGCAACTCGGCTGCTAGTCCTACTTTCATGCAGAATCTTAAGGTAATAGCTCATGTCCAAGGCACCAAAGCCAGCTAAGAAGTCAATAATCGATACCTAAAACTTGAATTGTACTACTTCTTACTGGCTATTACATCAACTTAAAAGCTTCATCTGTGTTCTACTATGGTGATTTTAGTGTCTCCGCATACCGCAGCACGCGACATAGCTTTGCAGACGATAAGTACAACAGTTTCAGAGAGAAGAGCGGCCAATGTGACGATCTGGCTTTAAGTCGATTCGATAACAAATGACGAAACCGGACGGAATTCTCAGGTTTTTACTACATATGAACACTTTTCACATTCTCCCGAGCAACGCGGCTGCTAGTCCTCCTTTCATGCAGAATGTTAAGGTCCTAGCTCATGTCCAAGGCACCAAAGCCAGCTAAAAAGTCAATAATCAATACCTAACTTCTTACTGGCTATTACATCAACTTAGAAGCTTCATCTGTGTTCTACTACGGTGCTTTTAGTTTCTCCGCATACCGCAGCACGCGACACAGCTTTGCAGACGATAAGTACAACCGTTTCAGAGAGAAGAGCGGCCAATGTGACGATCTGTCTTTAAGTCGATTCGATAACAAATGACGAAAACGGACGGATTTCTCAGGTTTTTACTACATATGAACACTTTTCAAATTCTCCCGTGCAACTCGGCTGCTAGTCCAACATTCATGCAGAATCTTAAGGTAATAGCTGATGTCCAAGGCACCAAAGCCAGCTAAGAAGTCAATAATCGATACCTAAAACTTGAATTGTACTACTTCTTACTGGCTATTACATCAACTTAGATGCTTCATCTGTGTTCTACTATGGTGCGTTTAGTGTCTCCGAATACCGCAGTACGCGACATAGCTTTGCAGACGATAAGTACAACCGTTTCAGAGAGAAGAGCGGCCAATGTGACGATCTGGCTTTAAGTCGATTCGATAACAAATGACGAAAATGGACGGATTTCTGAGGTTTTTACTACATATGAACACTTTTCACAGTCTCCCGTGCAACTGGGCTGCTAGTCCTACTTTCATGCAGAATCTTAAGGTAATAGCTCATGTCCAAGGCACCAAAGCCAGCTATGAAGTCAATAATCGATACCTAAAACTTGAATTGTACTACTTCTTACTGGCTATTACATCAACTTAGAAGCTTCATCTGTGTTCTACTATGGTGCTTTTAGTGCCTCCGCGTAGCGCAGCACGCGACATAGCTTTGCAGACGATAAGTACAACCGTTTCAGAGAGAAGAGCGGCCAATGTGACGATCTGGCATTAACTCGATTCGATAACAAATGACGAAAACGGACGGATTTCTCAGGTTTTTAGTACATCTGAACACTTTTCACATTCTCCCGTGCAACTCGGCTGCTAGTCCTCCTTTCATGCAGAATCTTAAGGTCATAGCTCATGTCCAAGGCACCAAAGCCAGCTAAAAGGTCAATATTCATTACCTAATACTTGAATTGTACTACTTCTTACTGGCTATTACATCATCTTAGGAGCTTCATCTGTGTTCTACTATGGTGCTTTTAGTGTCTCCGAATACCGCAGTACGCGACATAGCTTTGCAGACGATACGTACAACCGTTTCAGAGAGAAGAGCTGCCAATGTGACGATCTGGCTTTAAGTCGATTCGATAGCAAATGACGACAACGGACGGATTTCTCAGGTTTTTACTACATATGAACACTTTTCACATTCTCCCGTGCAACTCGGCTGCTAGTCCTCCTTTCATGCAGAAAGTTAAGGTCCTAGCTCATGTCCAAGGCACCAAAGCCAGCTAAAAAGTCAATAATCGATACCTAAAACTTGAATTGTACTATATCTTACTGGCTATTACATCATCTTAGAAGCTTCATCTGTGATCTACTATGGTGCTTTTAGTTTCTCCGCATACCGCAGCACGCGACATAGTTTTGCAGACGATAAGCACAACCGTTTCAGAGAGAAGAGCGGCCAATGTGACGATCTGGCTTTAAGACGATTCGATAACAAATGACGAAAACGGACGGATTTCTCAGGTTTTTACTGCATATGAACACTTTTCACATTCTCCCGTGCAATTGGGCTGCTAGTCCTCCTTTTATGCAGAATCTTAAGGTCCTAGCTTATGTCCAAGGTACCGAAGCCAGCTAAAAAGGCAATAATCGATACCTAAATCTTGAATTGGACTACTTCTTACTGGCTATTGCATCAACTTAGTAGCTCCACCTGTGTTCTACTATGGTGATTTTAGTGTCTCCTTATACCGCAGCACGTGACATAGCTTTGCAGACGATAAGTACAAGCGTTTCAGAGAGAAGAGCGGCCAATGTGACTATCTGGCTTTCAGTCGATTCGATAACAAATGACGAAAACGGACGGATTTCTCAGGTTTTTCTACATATGAACACTTTTCAAATTCTCCCGTGCAACTCGGCTGCTAGTCCTACTTTCATGCAGAATCTTAAGGTAATAGCTCATGTCCAAGGCACCGAAGCCAGCTAAGAAGTCAATAATCGATACCTAAAACTTGAATTGTACTACTTCTTACTGGCTATTACATCAACTTAGAAGCTTCATCTGTGTTCTACTATGGTGCTTTTAGTGTCTCCGCATACCGCAGCACGCGACATAGCTTTGTAGACGATAAGTACAACCGTTTCAGAGAGAAGAGCGGCCAATGTGACGATCTGGCTTTAAGTCGATTCGATAACAAATGACGAAAACGGACGGATTTCTCAGGTTTTTATTACATATGAACACTTTTCACATTCTCCCGTGCAACTCGGTTGCTAGTCCTCCTTTCATGCAGAATGTTAAGGTCCTAGCTCATGTCCAAGTCACCAAAGCCAGCTAAAAAGTCAATAATCGATACCTAAAACTTGAATTGGACGACTTCTTACTGGCTATTACATCAACTTAGATGCTTCATCTGTGTTCTACTATGGAGCTTTTAGTGTCTCAGCATACAGCAGCACGAGACATAGCTGTGCAGACGATAAGTACAACCGTTTCAGAGAGAAGAGCGGCCAATGTGACGATCTGGCTTTAAGTCGATTCGATAACAAATGACGAAAACGGACGGATTTCTCAGGTTTTTACTACATATGAACACTTTTCACATTCTCCCGTGCAACTCGGCTGATACTCCTCCTTTCATGCAGAATCTTAAGGTCCTTGCTCATGTCCAAGGCACCAAAGCCAGCTAAAAAGTCAATAATCGATACCTAAAACTTGAATTCTACTTCTTCTTACTGGCTATTACATCATCTTAGGAGCTTCATCTGTGTTCTACTATGGTGCTTTTAGTGTCTCCGAATACCGCAGTACGCGACATAGCTTTGCAGACGATACGTACAACCGTTTCAGAGAGAAGAGCGGCCAATGTGACGATCTGGCTTTAAGTCGATTCGATAGCAAATGACGAAAATGGACGGATTTCTCAGGTTTTTACTACATCTGAACACTTTTCACATTCTCCCGTGCAACTCGGCTGCTAGTCCTCCTTTCATGCAGAATCTTAAGGTCCTAGCTCATGTCCAAGGCACCAAAGCCAGCTAAAAAGTCAATAACCGATACCTAAAACTTGAATTGTACTACTTCTTACTGGCTATTACATCAACTTAGAAGCTTCATCTGTGTTCTACTATGGTGCTTTTAGTGTCTCCGCATACCGCAGCACGCGACATAGCTTTGTAGACGATAAGTACAACCGTTTCAGAGAGAAAAGCGGCCAATGTGACGATCTGGCTTTAAGTCGATTCGATAACGAATGACGAAAACGGACGGATTTCTCAGGTTTTTATTACATATGAACACTTTTCACATTCTCCCGTGCAACTCGGCTGCTAGTCCTCCTTTCATGCAGAATCTTAAGGTCCTAGCTAATGTCCAAGGCACCAAAGCCAGCTAAAAAGTCAATAATCAATACCTAAAACTTGAATTCTACTACTTCTTACTGGCTATTCCGTCAACTTAGAAGCTTCATCTCTGTTCTACTATGGTGCTTTTAGTGTCTCCACATAACGCAGCATGCAACATAGCTTTGCAGAAGATAAGTACAACCGTTTCAGAGAGAAGTGCGGCCAATGTGACGATCTGGTTTAAGTCGATTCGATAACAAATGACGAAAACGGACGGATGTCTCAGGTTTTTACTACATGCGAACACTTTTCACATTCTCCCGTGCAACTCTGCTGCTAGCACTCCATTCACGCAGAATCTCAAGGTCGTAGCTCATGTCCAAGGCACCAAAGCCAACTAAAAAGTCAATAATCGATACCTAAAACTTGAATTGTACTACTTCTTACTGGCTATTACATCAACTTAGAAGCTTCATCTGTGTTCTACTATGGTGCTTTTAGTGTCTCCGCATACCGCAGCACGCGACATAGCTTTGTAGACGATAAGTACAACCGTTTCAGAGAGAAGAGCGGCCAATGTGACGATCTGGCTTTAAGTCGATTCGATAACAAATGACGAAAACGGACGGATTTCTCAGGTTTTTACTACATATGAACACTTTTCAAATTCTCCCGTGCAACTCGGCTGCTAGTCCTACATTCATGCAGAATCTTAAGGTAATAGCTCATGTCCAAGGCACCAAAGCCAGCTAAGAAGTCAATAATCGATACCTAAAACTTGAATTGTACTACTTCTTACTGGCTATTACATCAACTTAGATGCTTCATCTGTGTTCTACTATGGTGCGTTTAGTGTCTCCGAAAACCGCAGTACGCGACATAGCTTTGCAGACGATAAGTACAACCGTTTCAGAGAGAAGAGCGGCCAATGTGACGATCTGGATTTAAGTCGATTCGATAACAAATGACGAAAATGGACGGATTTCTGAGGTTTTTACTACATATGAACACTTTTCACAGTCTCCCGTGCAACTCGGCTGCTAGTCCTACTTTCATGCAGAATCTTAAGGTAATAGCTCATGTCCAAGGCACCAAAGCCAGCTAAGAAGTCAATAATCGATACCTAAAACTTGAATTGTACTACTTCTTACTGGCTATTACATCAACTTAGAAGCTTCATCTGTGTTCTACTATGGTGATTTTAGTGTCTCCGCATACCGCAGCACGCGACATAGCTTTGCAGACGATAAGTACAACAGTTTCAGAGAGAAGAGCGGCCAATGTGACGATCTGCCTTTAAGTCGATTCGATAACAAATGACGAAACCGGACGGAATTCTCAGGTTTTTACTACATATGAACACTTTTCACATTCTCCCGAGCAACGCGGCTGTTAGTCCTCCTTTCATGCAGAATGTTAAGGTCCTAGCTCATGTCCAAGGCACCAAAGCCAGCTAAAAAGTCAATAATCAATACCTAACTTCTTACTGGCTATTACATCAACTTAGAAGCTTCATCTGTGTTCTACTATGGTGCTTTTAGTGCCTCCGCGTAGCGCAGCACGCGACATAGCTTTGCAGACGATAAGTACAACCGTTTCAGAGAGAAGAGCGGCCAATGTGACGATCTGGCATTAACTCGATTCGATAACAAATGACGAAAACGGACGGATTTCTCAGGTTTTTACTACATCTGAACACTTTTCACATTCTCCCGTGCAACTCGGCTGCTAGTCCTCCTTTCATGCAGAATCTTAAGGTCATAGCTCATGTCCAAGGCACCAAAGCCAGCTAAAAGGTCAATATTCATTACCTAATACTTGAATTGTACTACTTCTTACTGGCTATTACATCATCTTAGGAGCTTCATCTGTGTTCTACTATGGTGCTTTTAGTGTCTCCGAATACCGCAGTACGCGACATAGCTTTGCAGACGATACGTACAACCGTTTCAGAGAGAAGAGCTGCCAATGTGACGATCTGGCTTTAAGTCGATTCGATAGCAAATGACGACAACGGACGCATTTCTCAGGTTTTTACTACATATGAACACTTTTCACATTCTCCCGTGCAACTCGGCTGCTAGTCCTCCTTTCATGCAGAAAGTTAAGGTCCTAGCTCATGTCCAAGGCACCAAAGCCAGCTAAAAAGTCAATAATCGATACCTAAAACTTGAATTGTACTATATCTTACTGGCTATTACATCATCTTAGAAGCTTCATCTGTGATCTACTATGGTGCTTTTAGTTTCTCCGCATACCGCAGCACGCGACATAGTTTTGCAGACGATAAGCACAACCGTTTCAGAGAGAAGAGCGGCCAATGTGACGATCTGGCTTTAAGACGATTCGATAACAAATGACGAAAACGGACGGATTTCTCAGGTTTTTACTGCATATGAACACTTTTCACATTCTCCCGTGCAATTGGGCTGCTAGTCCTCCTTTTATGCAGAATCTTAAGGTCCTAGCTTATGTCCAAGGTACCGAAGCCAGCTAAAAAGGCAATAATCGATACCTAAATCTTGAATTGGACTACTTCTTACTGGCTATTGCATCAACTTAGTAGCTTCACCTGTGTTCTACTATGGTGATTTTAGTGTCTCCTTATACCGCAGCACGTGACATAGCTTTGCAGACGATAAGTACAAGCGTTTCAGAGAGAAGAGCGGCCAATGTGACTATCTGGCTTTCAGTCGATTCGATAACAAATGACGAAAACGGACGAATTTCTCCGGTTTTTACTACATATGAACACTTTTCACATTCTCCCGAGCAACTCGGCTGCTAGTCCTCCTTTCATGCAGAATCTTAAGGTCCTTGCTCATGTCCAAGGCACCAAAGCCAGCTAAAAAGTCAATAATCGATACCTAAAACTTGAATTCTACTTCTTCTTACTGGCTATTACATCAACTTAGAAGCTTCATCTTTGTTCTACTATGGTGCTTTTAGTGTCTCCACATACCGCAGCACGCCACATAGCTTTGCAGAAGATAAGTACAACCGTTTCAGAGAGAAGAGCGGCCAATGTGAAGATCTGGCTTTAAGTCGATTCGATAACAAATGACGAAAACGGACGGATTTCTAAGGTTTTTACTACATATGAACACTTTTCACATTCTCCCGTGCAACTCGGCTGATAGTCCTCCTTTCATGCAGAATCTTAATGTCCTAGCTCATGTCCAAGGCACCAAAGACAGCTAAAAAGTCAATAATTGATACCTAAAACTTGAACTGTACTACTTCTTACTGACTATTGCATCAACTTAGAAGCTTCATCTGTGTTCTACTACGGTGCTTTTAGTTTCTCCGCATACCGCAGCACGCGACTTAGTTTTGCAGACGATAAGCACAACCGTTTCAGAGAGAAGAGCGGCCAATGTGACGATCTGGCTTTAAGTCGATTCGATAACAAATGACGAAAACGGACGGATTTCTCAGGTTTTTACTACATGCGAAAACTTTTCACATTCTCCGGTGCAACTCTGCTGCTAGTCCTCCTTTCACGCAGAATCTCAAGGTCCTAGCTCTTGTCCAATGCACCAAAGCCAGCTAAAAAGTCAATAATCGATACCTAAAACTTGAACTGTACTACTTGTTACTGGCTATTACATCAACTTTGAAGCTTCATATGTGTTCAACTATGGTGCTTTTAGTGTCTCCGCATACCGCAGCACGCGACATAGCTTTGCAGACGATAAGTACAACCGTTTCAGAGAGAAGAGCGGCCAATGTGACGATCTGGCTTTAAGTCGATTCGATAACAAATGACGAAAACGGACGGATTTCTCAGGTTTTTACTACATATGAGCACTTTTCACATTCTCCCGTGCAACTGGGCTGCTAGTCCTCCTTTTATGCAGAATCTTAAAGTCCTAGCTCATGTCCAAGGCACCAAAGCCAGCTAAAAAGTCAAAAGTCGATACCTAAAACTTGAATTGGACTACATCTTACAGGCTATTACATCAACTTAGAAGCTTCATCTGTGTTCTACTATGGTGCTTTTAGTGTCTCAGCATACCGCAGCACGCGACATAGCTTTGCAGACGATAAGTACAACCGTTTCAGAGAGAAGAGCGGCCAATGTGACGATCTGGCTTTAACTCGATTCGATAACAAATGACGAAACCGGACGGATTTCTCAGGTTTTTACTACATATGAACACTTTTCATTCTCCCGAGCAACGCGGCTGCTAGTCCTCCTTTCATGCAGAATGTTAAGGTCCTAGCTCATGTCCAAGGCACCAAAGCCAGCTAAAAAGTCAATAATCGATACCTAACTTCTTACTGGCTATTACATCAACTTAGAAGCTTCATCTGTGTCCTACTACGGTGCTTTTAGTGTCCCCGCATACCGCAGCACGCGACACAGCTTTGCAGACGATAAGAACAACCGTTTCAGAGAGAAGAGCGGCCAATGTGACGATCTGGCTTTAAGTCAATTCGATAACAAATGACGAAAACGGACGGATTTCTCAGGTTTTTACTACATATGAACACTTTTCACATTCTCCCGTGCAACTCGGCTGCTAGTCCTCCTTTCATGCAGAATCTTAAGGTCCTAGCTCATGTCCAAGGCACCAAAGCCAGCTAAAAGTTCAATATTCAATACCTAAAACTTGAACTGTACTACTTCTTACTGGCTATTATATCAACTTAGAAGCTTGGTCTGTGTTCTACTATGGTGCTTTTAGTGTCTCCGCATACTGCAGCACGCGACATAGCTTTGCAGACGATAAATACAACCGTTTCAGAGAGAAGAGCGGCCAATGTGACGATCTGGCTTTAAGTCGATTCGATAACAAATGACGAAAACGGACGGATTTCTCAGGTTTTTACTACATATGAACACTTTTCACATTCTCCCGTGCAACTCGGCTGCTAGTCCTCCTTTCATGCAGAATCTTAAGGTCCTAGCTCATGTCCAAGGCACCAAAGCCAGCTAAAAGGTCAATATTCATTACCTAAAACTTGAATTCTACTACTTCTTACTGGCTATTACATCATCTTAGGAGCTTCATCTGTGTTCTACTATGGTGCATTTAGTGTCTCCGAATACCGTAGTACGCGACATAGCTTTGCAGACGATAAGTACAATCGTTTCAGAGAGAAGAGCGGCCAATGTGACGATCTGGCTTTAAGTCGATTCGATAACAAATGACGAAAACGGACGGATTTCTCAGGTTTTTACTATATATGAAAACTTTTCACATTCTCCCGTGCAACTCGGCTGCTAGTCCTTCTTTCATGCAGAATGTCAAGGTCCTAGCTCATGTCCAAGGCACCAAAGCCAGCTAAAAAGTCAATAATCGATACCTAAAACTTGAATTGTACTACTTCTTACTGGCTATTACATCAACTTAGAAGCTTCATCTGTGTTCTACTATGGTGCTTTTAGTGTCTCAGCATACCGCAGCACGCGACATAGCTTTGCAGACGATAAGTACAACCGCTTCAGAGAGAAGAGCGGCCAATGTGACGATCTGGCTTTAACTCGATTCGATAACAAATGACGAAAACGGACGGATTTCTCAGGTTTTTACTACATATGAACACTTTTTACATTCTCTCATGCAACTCGGCGGCTAGTCCTCCTTTCATGCAGAATCTTAAGGTCCTAGCTCATGTCCAAGGTACCGAAGCCAGCTAAAAAGTCAATAATCGATACCTAAAACTTGTATTGTTCTACTTCTTACTGGCTATTGCATCAACTTAGAAGCTTCATCTGTGTTCTACTATGGTGATTTTAGTGTCTCCGCATACCGCAGCGCGCGACATAGCTTTGCAGACGATAAGTACAACCGTTTCAGAGAGAAGAGCGGCCAATGTGACGATGTGGCTTTAAGTCGATTCGATAACTAATGATGAAAACGGACGGATGTCTCAGGTTTTTACTACATATGAACACTTTTCACATTCTCCCGTGCAACTCGGCTGATAGTCCTCCTTTCATGCAGAATCTTAAGGTCCTTGCTCATGTCCAAGGCACGAAAGCCAGCTAAAAAGTCAATAATCGATACCTAAAACTTGAATTCTACTACTTCTTACTGGCTATTGCATCAACTTAGAAGCTTCATCTGTGTTCTACTATGGTGATTTTAGTGTCTCCGCATACCGCAGCACGCGACATAGCTTTGCAGACGATAAGTACAACCGTTTCAGAGAGAAGAGCGGCCAATGTGCCGATGTGGCTTTAAGTCGATTCGATAACAAATGATGAAAACGGACGGATGTCTCAGGTTTTTACTACATATGAACACTTTTCACCTTCTCCCGTGCAACTCGGCTGATAGTCCTCCTTTCATGCAGAATCTTAAGGTCTTAGCTCATGTCCAAGGCACCAAAGCCAGCTAAAAAGTCAATAATCGATACCTAAAACTTGAAATGTACTACTTCTTACTGGCTATTACATCAACTTAGAAGCTTCATCTGTGATCTACTATGGTGCTTTTAGTTTCTCCGCATACCGCAGCACGCGACATAGTTCTGCAGACGATAAGCACAACCGTTTCAGAGAGAAGAGCGGCCAATGTGACGATCTGGCTTTAAGTCGATTCGATAACAAATGACGAAAACGGACGGATTTCTCAGGTTTGTACTGCATATGAAGACTTTTCACATTCTCCGGTGCAATTGGGCTGCTAGTCCTCCTTTTATGCAGAATCTTAAGGTCCTAGCTTATGTCCAAGGTACCGAAGCCAGCTAAAAAGTCAATAATCGATACCTAAATCTTGAATTGGACTACTTCTTACTGGCTATTGCATCAACTTAGTAGCTTCACCTGTGTTCTACTATGGTGATTTTAGTGTCTCCGCATACCGCAGCACGTGACATAGCTTTGCAGACGATAAGTACAAGCGTTTCAGAGAGAAGAGCGGCCAATGTGACTATCTGGCTTTCAGTCGATTCGATAGCAAATGACGAAAACGGACTAATTTCTCCGGTTTTTACTACATATAAACACTTTTCACATTCTCCCGTGCAACTCGGCTGATACTCCTCCTTTCATGCAGAATCTTAAGGTCCTAGCTCATGTCCAAGGCACGAAAGCCAGCTAAAAAGTCAATAATCGATACCTAAAACTTGAATTGTACTACTTCTTACTGGCTATTACATCAACTTAGAAGTTTCATTTGTGTTCTACTATGGTGCTTTTAGTGTCTCCGCATAGCGCAGCACGCGACATAGATTTGCAGACGATAAATACAACCGTTTCAGAGAGAAGAGCGGCCAATGTGACGATCTGGCTTTAAGTCGATTCGATAACAAATGACGAAAACGGACGGATTTCTCAGGTTTTTACTACATATGAACACTTTTCACATTCTCCCGAGCAACTCGGCTGCTAGTCCTCCTTTCATGCAGAATCTTAAGGTCCTTGCTCATGTCCAAGGCACCAAAGCCAGCTAAAAAGTCAATAATCGATACCTAAAACTTGAATTCTACTTCTTCTTACTGGCTATTACATCAACTTAGAAGCTTCATCTCTGTTCTACTATGGTGCTTTTAGTGTCTCCACATACCGCAGCACGCCACATAGCTTTGCAGAAGATAAGTACAACCGTTTCAGAGAGAAGAGCGGCCAATGTGAAGATCTGGCTTTAAGTCGATTCGATAACAAATGACGAAAACGGACGGATTTCTAAGGTTTTTACTACATATGAACACTTTTCACATTCTCCCGTGCAACTCGGCTGATAGTCCTCCTTTCATGCAGAATCTTAATGTCCTAGCTCATGTCCAAGGCACCAAAGACAGCTAAAAAGTCAATAATTGATACCTAAAACTTGAACTGTACTACTTCTTACTGACTATTGCATCAACTTAGAAGCTTCATCTGTGTTCTACTACGGTGCTTTTAGTTTCTCCGCATACCGCAGCACGCGACATAGTTTTGCAGACGATAAGCACAACCGTTTCAGAGAGAAGAGCGGCCAATGTGACGATCTGGCTTTAAGTCGATTCGATAACAAATGACGAAAACGGACGGATTTCTCAGGTTTTTACTACATGCGAAAACTTTTCACATTCTCCCGTGCAACTCTGCTGCTAGTCCTCCTTTCACGCAGAATCTCAAGGTCCTAGCTCTTGTCCAATGCACCAAATCCAGCTAAAAAGTAAATAATCGATACCTAAAACTTGAACTGTACTACTTCTTACTGGCTATTACATCAACTTTGAAGCTTCATATGTGTTCTACTATGGTGCTTTTAGTGTCTCCGCATACCGCACCACGCGACATAGCTTTGCAGACGATAAGTACAACCGTTTCAGAGTGAAGACCGGCCAATGTGACGATCTGGCTTTAAGTCGATTCGATAACAAATGACGAAAACGGACGGATTTCTCAGGTTTTTACTACATATGAGCACTTTTCACATTCTCCCGTGCAACTGGGCTGCTAGTCCTCCTTTTATGCAGATTCTTAAAGTCCTAGCTCATGTCCAAAGCACCAATGCCAGCTAAAAAGTCAAAAGTCGATACCTAAAACTTGAATTGGACTACTTCTTACAGGCTATTACATCAACTTAGCAGCTTCATCTGTGTTCTACTATGGTGCGTTTAGTGTCTCCGAAAACCGCAGTACGCGACATAGCTTTGCAGACGATAAGTACTACCGTTTCAGAGAGAAGAGCGGCCAATGTGACGATCTGGCTTTAACTCGATTCGATTACAAATGACGAAACCGGACGGATTTCTCAGGTTTTTACTACATATGAACACTTTTCATTCTCCCGAGCAACGCGGCTGCTAGTCCTCCTTTCATGCAGAATGTTAAGGTCCTAGCTCATGTCCAAGGCACCAAAGCCAGCTAAAAAGTCAATAATCGATACCTAACTTCTTACTGGCTATTACATCAACTTAGAAGCTTCATCTGTGTTCTACTACGGTGCTTTTAGTGTCTCCGCATACCGCAGCACGCGACACAGCTTTGCAGACGATAAGTACTACCGTTTCAGAGAGAAGAGCGGCCAATGTGACGATGTGGCTTTAAGTCAATTCGATAACAAATGACGAAAACGGACGGATTTCTCAGGTTTTTACTACATATGAACACTTTTCACATTCTCCTATCCAACGCGGCTGCTAGTCCTCCTTACATGCAGAATCTTAAGGTCCTAGCTCATGTCCAAGGCACCAAAGCCAGCTAAAAGTTCAATATTCAATACCTAAAACTTGAACTGTACTACTTCTTACTGGCTATTATATCAACTTAGAAGCTTGGTCTGTGTTCTACTATGGTGCTTTTAGTGTCTCCGCATACCGCAGCACGCGACATAGCTTTGCAGACGATAAATACAACCGTTTCAGAGAGAAGAGCGGCCAATGTGACGATCTGGCTTTAAGTCGATTCGATAACAAATGACGAAAACGGACGGATTTCTCAGGTTTTTACTACATATGAACACTTTTCACATTCTCCCGTGCAACTCGGCTGCTAGTCCTCCTTTCATGCAGAATCTTAAGGTCTTAGCTCATGTCCAAGGCACCAAAGCCAGCTAAAAGGTCAATATTCATTACCTAAAACTTGAATTCTACTACTTCTTACTGGCTATTACATCATCTTAGGAGCTTCATCTGTGTTCTACTATGGTGCATTTAGTGTCTCCGAATACCGTAGTACGCGACATAGCTTTGCAGACGATAAGTACAAGCGTTTCAGAGAGAAGAGCGGCCAATGTGACGATCTGGCTTTAAGTCGATTCGATAACAAATGACGAAAACGGACGGATTTCTCAGGTTTTTACTACATATGAGCACTTTTCACATTCTCCCGTGCAACTGGGCTGCTAGTCCTCCTTTTATGCAGATTCTTAAAGTCCTAGCTCATGTCCAAGGCACCAATGCCAGCTAAAAAGTCAAAAGTCGATACCTAAAACTTGAATTGGACTACTTCTTACAGGCTATTACATCAACTTAGCAGCTTCATCTGTGTTCTACTATGGTGCTTTTAGTGTCTCAGCATACCGCAGCACGCGACATAGCTTTGCAGACGATAAGTACAACCGTTTCAGAGAGAAGAGCGGCCAATGTGACGATCTGGCTTTAACTCGATTCGATAACAAATGACGAAACCGGACGGATTTGTCAGGTTTTTACTACATATGAACACTTTTCATTCTCCCGAGCAACGCGGCTGCTAGTCCTCCTTTCATGCAGAATGTTAAGGTCCTAGCTCATGTCCAAGGCACCAAAGCCAGCTAAAAAGTCAATAATCGATACCTAACTTCTTACTGGCTATTACATCGACTTAGAAGCTTCATCTGTGTTCTACTACGGTGCTTTTAGTGTCTCCGCATACCGCAGCACGCGACACAGCTTTGCAGACGATAAGTACTACCGTTTCAGAGAGAAGAGCGGCCAATGTGACGATGTGGCTTTAAGTCAATTCGATAACAAATGACGAAAACGGACGGATTTCTCAGGTTTTTACTACATATGAACACTTTTCACATTCTCCTATCCAACGCGGCTGCTAGTCCTCCTTTCATGCAGAATCTTAAGGTCCTAGCTCATGTCCAAGGCACCAAAGCCAGCTAAAAGTTCAATATTCAATACCTAAAACTTGAACTGTACTACTTCTTACTGGCTATTATATCAACTTAGAAGCTTGGTCTGTGTTCTACTATGGTGCTTTTAGTGTCTCCGCATACCGCAGCACGCGACATAGCTTTGCAGACGATAAATACAACCGTTTCAGAGAGAAGAGCGGCCAATGTGACGATCTGGCTTTAAGTCGATTCGATAACAAATGACGAAAACGGACGGATTTCTCAGGTTTTTACTACATATGAACACTTTTCACATTCTCCCGTGCAACTCGGCTGCTAGTCCTCCTTTCATGCAGAATCTTAAGGTCCTAGCTCATGTCCAAGGCACCAAAGCCAGCTAAAAGGTCAATATTCATTACCTAAAACTTGAATTCTACTACTTCATACTGGCTATTACATCATCTTAGGAGCTTCATCTGTGTTCTACTATGGTGCATTTAGTGTCTCCGAATACCGTAGTACGCGACATAGCTTTGCAGACGATAAGTACAAGCGTTTCAGAGAGAAGAGCGGCCAATGTGACGATCTGGCTTTAAGTCGATTCGATAACAAATGACGAAAACGGACGGATTTCTCAGGTTTTTACTACATATGAAAACTTTTCACATTCTCCCGTGCAACTCGGCTGCTAGTCCTTCTTTCATGCAGAATGTCAAGGTCCTAGCTCATGTCCAAGGCACCAAAGCCAGCTAAAAAGTCAATAATCGATACCTAAAACTTGAATTGTACTACTTCTTACTGGCTATTACATCAACTTAGAAGCTTCATCTGTGTTCTACTATGGTGCTTTTAGTGTCTCAGCATACCGCAGCACGCGACATAGCACTGCAGACGATAAGTACAACCGTTTCAGAGAGAAGAGCGGCCAATGTGACGATCTGGCTTTAACTCGATTCGATAACAAATGACGAAAACGGACGGATTTCTCAGGTTTTTACTACATATGAACACTTTTTACATTCTCTCGTGCAACTCGGCGGCTAGTCCTCCTTTTATGCAGAATCTTAAGGTCCTAGCTCATGTCCAAGGTACCGAAGCCAGCTAAAAAGTCAATAATCGATACCTAAGACTTGAATTGTTCTACTTCTTACTGGCTATTGCATCAACTTAGAAGCTTCATCTGTGTTCTACTATGGTGATTTTAGTGTCTCCGCATACCGCAGCACGCGACATAGCTTTGCAGACGATAAGTACAACCGTTTCAGAGAGAAGAGCGGCCAATGTGACGATGTGGCTTTAAGTCGATTCGATAACAAATGATGAAAACGGACGGATGTCTCAGGTTTTTACTACATATGAACACTTTTCACATTCTCCCGTGCAACTCGGCTGATAGTCCTCCTTTTATGCAGAATCTTAAGGTCCTTGCTCATGTCCAAGGCACGAAAGCCAGCTAAAAAGTCAATAATCGATACCTAAAACTTGAATTCTACTACTTCTTACTGGCTATTACATCATCTTAGGAGCTTCATCTGTGTTCTACTATGGTGCATTTAGTGTCTCCGAATACCGTAGTACGCGACATAGCTTTGCAGACGATAAGTACAAGCGTTTCAGAGAGAAGAGCGGCCAATGTGACGATCTGGCTTTAAGTCGATTCGATAACAAATGACGAAAACGGACGGATTTCTCAGGTTTTTACTACATATGAAAACTTTTCACATTCTCCCGTGCAACTCGGCTGCTAGTCCTTCTTTCATGCAGAATGTCAAGGTCCTAGCTCATGTCCAAGGCACCAAAGCCAGCTAAAAAGTCAATAATCGATACCTAAAACTTGAATTGTACTACTTCTTACTGGCTATTACATCAACTTAGAAGCTTCATCTGTGTTCTACTATGGTGCTTTTAGTGTCTCAGCATACCGCAGCACGCGACATAGCTTTGCAGACGATAAGTACAACCGTTTCAGACAGAAGAGCGGCCAATGTGACGATCTGGCTTTAACTCGATTCGATAACAAATGACGAAAACGGACGGATTTCTCAGGTTTTTACTACATATGAACACTTTTTACATTCTCTCGTGCAACTCGGCTGCTAGTCCTCCTTTCATGCAGAATCTTAAGGTCCTAGCTCATGTCCAAGGTACCGAAGCCAGCTAAAAAGTCAATAATCGATACCTAAAACTTGAATTGTTCTACTTCTTACTGGCTATTGCATCAACTTAGAAGCTTCATCTGTGTTCTACTATGGTGATTTTAGTTTCTCCGCATACCGCAGCACGCGACATAGCTTTGCAGACGATAAGTACAACCGTTTCAGAGAGAAGAGCGGCCAATGTGACGATGTGGCTTTAAGTCGATTCGATAACAAATGATGAAAACGGACGGATGTCTCAGGTTTTTACTACATATGAACACTTTTCACAGTCTCCCGTGCAACTCGGCTGATAGTCCTCCTTTCATGCAGAATCTTAAGGTCCTTGCTCATGTCCAAGGCACGAAAGCCAGCTAAAAAGTCAATAATCGATACCTAAAACTTGAATTCTATTACTTCTTACTGGCTATTACATCAACTTAGAAGCTTCATCTGTGTTCTACTATGGTGCTTTTAGTGTCTCCACATACCGCAGCACGCGACATAGCTTTGCAGACGATAAGTACAACCGTTTCAGAGAGAAGAGTAGCCAATGTGACGATTTGGCTTTAAGTCGATTCGATAACAAATGACGAAAACGGACGGATTTCTCAGGTTTTTACTACATATGAAAACTTTTCACAGTCTCCCGTGCAACTCGGCTGCTAGTCCTTCTTTCATGCAGAATGTCAAGGTCCTAGCTCATGTCCAAGGCACCAAAGCCAGCTAAAAAGTCAATAATCGATACCTAAAACTTGAATTGTACTACTTCTTACTGGCTATTACATCAACTTAGAAGCTTCATCTGTGTTCTACTATGGTGCTTTTAGTGTCTCAGCATACCGCAGCACGCGACATAGCTTTGCAGACGATAAGTACAACCGTTTCAGAGAGAAGAGCGGCCAATGTGACGATCTGGCTTTAAGTCGATTCGATAACAAATGACGAAAACGGACGGATTTCTCAGGTTTTTACTACATATGAACACTTTTTACATTCTCTCGTGCAACTCGGCTGCTAGTCCTCCTTTCATGCAGAATCTTAAGGTCCTAGCTCATGTCCAAGGTACCGAAGCCAGCTAAAAAGTAAATAATCGATACCTAAAACTTGAATTGTTCTACTTCTTACTGGCTATTACATCAACTTAGAAGCTTCATCTGTGTTCTACTATGGTGCTTTTAGTGTCTCAGCATACCGCAGCACGCGACATAGCTTTGCAGACGATAAGTACAACCGTTTCAGAGAGAAGAGCGTCCAATGTGACGATCTGGCCTTAAGTCGATTCGATAACAAATGACGAAAACGGATTTCTCAGGTTTTTACTACATATGAACACTTTTCACATTCTCCCTTGCTACTCGGCTGCTAGTCCTCCTTTCATGCAGAATCTTAAGGTCCTAGCTCATGTCCATGGCACCAAAGAATGGTAAAAAGTCAATAATCGATATCTAAAATTTCACTTGTACTACTTCTTACTGGCTATTACATCAACTTAGGAGCTTCATCTGTGTTCTACTATGGTGCATTTAGTGTCTCCGAATACCGTAGTACGCGACATAGCTTTGCAGACGATAAGTACAACCGTTTCAGAGAGAAGAGCGGCCAATGTGACGATTTGGCTTTAAGTCGATTCGATAAAAAATTACGAAAACGGACGGATTTCTCAGGTTTTTACTCCATATGAACACTTTTTACATTCTCTCGTGCAACTCGGCTGCTAGTCCTCCTTTCATGCAGAATCTTAAGGTCCTAGCTCATGTCCAAGGTACCGAAGCCAGCTAAAAAGTCAATAATCGATACCTAAAACTTGAATTGTTCTACTTCTTACTGGCTATTACATCAACTTAGAAGCTTCATCTGTGTTCTACTAAGGTGCTTTTAGTGTCTCAGCATACCGCAGCACGCGACATAGCTTTGCAGACGATAAGTACAACCGTTTCAGAGAGAAGAGCGTCCAATGTGACGATCTGGCCTTAAGTCGATTCGATAACAAATGACGAAAACGGATTTCTCAGGTTTTTACTACATATGAACACTTTTCACATTCTCCCGTGCAACTGGGCTGCCATTCCTCCTTTTATGCAGAATCTTAAAGTCCTGGCTCATGTCCAAGGCACGAAAACCAGCTAAAAAGTCAATAATCGATACCTAAATCTTGAATTTGACTACTTCTTACTGGCTATTACATCAACTTAGAAGCTTAATCTGTGTTCTACTATATTGCTTTTAGTGTCTCAGCATACCGCAGCACGCGACATAGCTTTGCAGACGATAAGTACAACCGTTTCAGAGAGAAGAGCGGCCAATGTGTCGATCTGGCTTTAAGTCGATTCGATAACAAATGACGAAAACGGACGGATTTCTCAGGTTTTTACTACATATGAACACTTTTCACATTCTCCCTTGCTACTCGGCTGCTAGTCCTCCTTTCATGCAGAATCTTAAGGTCCTAGCTCATGTCCAAGGCACCAAAGAATGGTAAAAAGTCAATAATCGATATCTAAAATTTCACTTGTACTACTTCTTACTGGCTATTACATCAACTTAGAAGCTTCATCTGTATTCTACTATGGTGCTTTTAGTGTCTCCACATACCGCAGCACGCGACATAGCTTTGCAGACGATAAGTACAACCGTTTCAGAGAGAAGAGTAGCCAATGTGACGATTTGGCTTTAAGTCGATTCGATAACAAATGACGAAAACGGACGGATTTCTCAGGTTTTTACTACATATGAAAACTTTTCACAGTCTCCCGTGCAACTCGGCTGCTAGTCCTTTTTTCATGCAGAATGTCAAGGTCCTAGCTCATGTCAAAGGCACCAAAGCCAGCTAAAAAGTCAATAATCTATACCTATAACTTGAATTGTACTACTTCTTACTGGCTATTACATCAACTTAGAAGCTTCATCTGTGTTCTACTATGGTGCTTTCAGTGTCTCAGCATACCGCAGCACGCGACATAGCTTTGCAGACGATAAGTACAACCGTTTCAGACAGAAGAGCGGCCAATGTGACGATCTGGCTTTAACTCGATTCGATAACAAATGACGAAAACGGACGGATTTCTCAGGTTTTTACTACATATGAACACTTTTTACATTCTCTCGTGCAACTCGGCTGCTAGTCCTCCTTTCATGCAGAATCTTAAGGTCCTAGCTCATGTCCAAGGTACCGAAGCCAGCTAAAAAGTCAATAATCGATACCTAAAACTTGAATTGTTCTACTTGTTACTGGCTATTGCATCAACTTAGAAGCTTCATCTGTGTTCTACTATGGTGATTTTAGTGTCTCCGCATACCGCAGCACGCGACATAGCTTTGCAGACGATAAGTACAACCGTTTCAGAGAGAAGAGGGCCAATGTGACGATGTGGCTTTAAGTCGATTCGATAACAAATGATGAAAACGGACGGATGTCTCAGGTTTTTACTACATATGAACACTTTTCACATTCTCCCGTGCAACTCGGCTGATAGTCCTCCTTTCATGCAGAATCTTAAGGTCCTTGCTCATGTCCAAGGCACGAAAGCCAGCTAAAAAGTCAATAATCGATACCTAAAAGTTGAATTCTACTACTTCTTACTGGCTATTACATCAACTTAGAAGCTTCATCTGTGTTCTACTATGGTGCTTTTAGTGTCTCCACATACCGCAGCATGCGACATAGCTTTGCAGACGATAAGTACAACCGTTTCAGAGAGAAGAGCGGCCAATGTGACGATTTGGCTTTAAGTCGATTCGATAACAAATGACGAAAACGGACGGATTTCTCAGGTTTTTACTACATATGAAAACTTTTCACAGTCTCCCGTGCAACTCGGCTGCTAGCCCTTCTTTCATGCAGAATGTCAAGGTCCTAGCTCATGTCCAAGGCACCAAAGCCAGCTAAAAAGTCAATAATCGATACCTAAAACTTGAATTGTACTACTTCTTACTGGCTATTACATCAACTTAGAAGCTTCATCTGTGTTCTACTATGGTGCTTTTAGTGTCTCCGCATACCGCAGCACGCGACATAGCTTTGCAGACGGTAAGTACAACCGTTTCAGAGAGAAGAGCGGCCAATGTGACGATCTGGCTTTAAGTCGATTCGATAACAAATCACGAAAACGGACGGATTTCTCAGGTTTTTACTACATATGAACACTTTTCACATTCTCCCGTGCAACTCAGCTGATAGTCCTCCTTTCATGCAGAATCTTAAGGTCCTTGCTCATGTCCAAGGCACGAAAGCCAGCTAAAAAGTCAATAATCGATACCTAAAACTTGAATTCTACTACTTCTTACTGGCTATTACATCAACTTAGAAGCTTCATCTGTGTTCTACTATGGTGCTTTTAGTGTCTCCACATACCGCAGCACGCGACATAGCTTTGCAGACGATAAGTACAACCGTTTCAGAGAGAAGAGTAGCCAATGTGACGATTTGGCTTTAAGTCGATTCGATAACAAATGACGAAAACGGACGGAATTCTCAGGTTTTTACTACATATGAAAACTTTTCACAGTCTCCCGTGCAACTCGGCTGCTAGTCCTTCTTTCATGCAGAATGTCATGGTCCTAGCTCATGTCCAAGTCACCAAAGCCAGCTAAAAAGTCAATAATCGATACCTAAAACTTGAATTGTACTACTTCTTACTGGCTATTACATCAACTTAGAAGCTTCATCTGTGTTCTACTATGGTGCTTTTAGTGTCTCAGCATACCGCAGCACGCGACATAGCTTTGCAGACGATAAGTACAACCGTTTCAGACAGAAGAGCGGCCAATGTGACGATCTGGCTTTAAGTCGATTCCATAACAAATGACGAAAACGGACGGATTTCTCAGGTTTTTACTACATATGAACACTTTTTACATTCTCTCGTGCAACTCGGCTGCTAGTCCTCCTTTCATGCAGAATCTTAAGGTCCTAGCTCATGTCCAAGGTACCGAAGCCAGCTAAAAAGTCAATAATGGATACCTAAAACTTGAATTGTTCTACTTATTACTGGCTATTGCATCAACTTAGAAGCTTCATCTGTGTTCTACTATGGTGATTTTAGTGTCTCCGCATACCGCAGCACGCGACATAGCTTTGCAGACGATAAGTACAACCGTTTCAGAGATAAGAGCGGCCAATGTGACGATCTGGCCTTAAGTCGATTCGATAACAAATGACGAAAACGGATTTCTCAGGTTTTTACTACATATGAACACTTTTCACATTCTCCCGTGCAACTGGGCTGCTAGTCCTCCTTTTATGCAGAATCTTAAGGTCCTGGCTCATGTCCAAGGCACGAAAGCCAGCTAAAAAGTCAATAATCGATACCTAAATCTTGAATTCTACTACTTCTTACTGGCTATTACATCAACTTAGAAGCTTCATCTGTGTTCTACTATGGTGCTTTTCCTGTTTCCGCCTACGGCAACACGCGACATAGCTTTGCAGACGATAAGTACAACCGTTTCAGAGAGAAGAGCGGCCAATGTGACGATCTGGCTTTAAGTCGATTCGATAACAAATGACGAAAAGGGACGGATTTCTCAGGTTTTTACTACATATGAACACTTTTTACATTCTCTCGTGCAACTCGGCTGCTAGTCCTCCTTTCATGCAGAATCTTAAGGTCCTAGCTCATGTCCAAGGTACCGAAGCCAGCAAAAAGTCAATAATCGATACCTAAAACTTGAATTGTTCTACTTGTTACTGGCTATTGCATCAACTTAGAAGCTTCATCTGTGTTCTACTATGGTGATTTTAGTGTCTCCGCATACCGCAGCACGCGACATAGCTTTGCAGACGATAAGTACAACCGTTTCAGAGGGAAGAGTAGCCAATGTGACGATTTGGCTTTAAGTCGATTCGATAACAAATGACGAAAACGGATTTCTCAGGTTTTTACTACATATGAACACTTTTCACATTCTCCCGTGCAACTGGGCTGCTAGTCCTCCTTTTATGCAGAATCTTAAAGTCCTGGCTCATGTCCAAGGCACGAAAGCCAGCTAAAAAGTCAATAATCGATACCTAAATCTTGAATTTGACTACTTCGTACTGGCTATTACATCAACTTAGAAGCTTCATCTGTGTTCTACTATGGTGCTTTTCCTGTTTCCGCCTACGGCAACACGCGACATAGCTTTGCAGACGATAAGTACAACCGTATCCGAGAGCAGAGCGGCCAATGTGACGATCTGGCTTTAAGTCGATTCGATAACAAATGACGAAAACGGACGGATTTCTCAGGTTTTTACTACATATGAACACTTTTCACATTCTCCCTTCCTACTCGGCTGCTAGTCCTCCTTTCATGCAGAATCTTAAGGTCCTAGCTCATGTCCAAGGCACCAAAGAATGGTAAAAAGTCAATAATCGATATCTAAAATTTCACTTGTACTACTTCTTACTGGCTATTACATCAACTTAGAAGCTTCGTCTGTGTTCTACTATTGTGCTTTTAGTGTCTCCACATACCGCAGCACGCGACATAGCTTTGCAGACGATAAGTACAACCGTTTCAGAGAGAAGAGTAGCCAATGTGACGATTTGGCTTTAAGTCGATTCGATAACAAATGACGAAAACGGACGGATTTCTCAGGTTTTTACTACATATGAAAACTTTTCACAGTCTCCCGTGCAACTCGGCTGCTAGTCCTTCTTTCATGCAGAATCTTAAGGTCCTAGCTCGTGTCCAAGGCACCAAAGCCAGCTAAAAAGTCAATAATCGATACCTAAAACTTGAATTGTACTACTTCTTACTGGCTATTACATCAACTTAGAAGCTTCATCTGTGTTCTACTATGGTGCTTTTAGTGTCTCAGCATACCGCAGCACGCGACATAGCTTTGCAGACGATAAGTACAACCGTTTCAGAGAGAAGAGCGGCCAATGTGACGATCTGGCTTTAAGTCGATTCGATAACAAATGACGAAAACGGACGGATTTCTCAGGTTTTTACTACATATGAACACTTTTTACATTCTCTCGTGCAACTCGGCTGCTAGTCCTCCTTTCATGCAGAATCTTAAGGTCCTAGCTCATGTCCAAAGTACCGAAGCCAGCTAAAAAGTCAATAATCGATACCTAAAACTTGAATTATTCTACATCTTACTGGCAATTGCATCAACTTAGAAGCTTCATCTGTGTTCTACTATGGTGATTTTAGTGTCTCCGCCTACCGCAGCACGCGACATAGCTTTGCAGACGATAAGTACAACCGTTTCAGAGAGAAGAGCGGCCAATGTGACGATCTGGCCTTAAGTCGATTCGATAACAAATGACGAAAACGGATTTCTCAGACTTTTACTACATATGAACACTTTTTACATTCTCTCGTGCAACTCGGCTGCTAGTCCTCCTTTCATGCAGAATCTTAAGGTCCTAGCTCATGTCCAAGGTACCGAAGCCAGCTAAAAAGTCAATAATCGATACCTAAAACTTGAATTGTTCTATTTCTTACTGGCTATTGCATCAACTTAGAAGCTTCATCTGTGTTCTACTATGGTGCTTTTAGTGTCTCAGCATACCGCAGCACGCGACATAGCTTTGCAGACGATAAGTACAACCGTTTCAGAGAGAAGAGCGGCCAATGTGACGATCTGGCTTTAAGTCGATTCGATAACAAATGACGAGAACGGACGGATTTCTCAGGTTTTACTACATATGAACACTTTTCACATTCTCCCGTGCAACTCGGCTGCTAGTCCTCCTTCATGCAAAATCTTAAGTTCCTAGCTCGTGTCCAAGGCACCAAAGAAGGGTAAAAAGTCAATAACCGATACCTAAAACTTGAATTGTACTACTTCTTACTGGCTATTACATCAACTTAGAAGCTTCATCTGTGTTCTACTATGGTGCTTTTAGTGTCTCGGCATACCGCAGCACGCGACATAGTTTTGCAGACGATAAGTACAACCGTTTCAGAGAGAAGAGCGGCCAATGTGACGATGTGGCTTAAGTCGATTCGATAACAAATGACGAAAACGGACGGATGTCTCATTTTTTTACTACACATGAACATTTTTCACATTCTCCCGTGCAACTCGGCTGCTAGTCCTCTTTCATGCAGAATCTTAAGGTCCTAGCTCATGTCCAAGGCACCAAAGCCAACTAAAAGGTCAATATTCAATACCTAAAACTTGAATTGTACTACTTCTTACTGGCTATTACATCAACTTAGAAGCTTGATCTGTATTCTACTATGGTGCTTTTAGTGTCTCAGCATATCGCAGCACGCGACATAGCTTTGCAGACAATAAGTACAACCGTTTCATGGAGAAGAGCGGCCATTGTGACGATCTGGCTTTAAGTCGATTCGATAACAAATGACGAGAACGGACGGATTTCTCAGGTTTTTACTACATATGAACACTTTTCACATTCTCCCGTGCAACTCGGCTGCTAGTCCTCCTTTCATGCAGAATCTTAAGGTCCTAGCTCATGTCCAAGGCACCAAAGCCAGCTAAAAAGTCAATAACCGATACCTAAAACTTGAATTGAACTTCTTCTTACTGGCTATTACATCATCTTAGAAGCTTCATCTGTGTTATACTATGGTGCTTTTAGTGTCTCCGAATACCGCAGTACGCGACATAGCTTTGCAGACGATAAGTACAACCGTTTCAGAGAGAAGAGCGGCCAATCTGACGATGTGGTTTTAAGTCGATTCGATAACAAATGACAAAAACGGACGGATTTCTAAGGTTTTTACTACATATGAACATTTTTCACACTCTCCCGTGCAACTCGGCTGCTGGTCCTCCTTTTATGAAGAATGTTAAGATCGTAGCTCATGTCCAAGGCACCAAAGCCAGCTAAAAAGTCAATAATCGATACCTTAAACTTGAATTGTACTACTTCTTACTGGGTATTACATCAACTTAGAAGCTTCATCTGTGTTCTACTATGGTGCTTTTAGTGTCTCCGCATACCGCGACACGCGACATAGCTTTGCAGACGATAAGTACAATCGTTTCAGAGAGAAGAGCGGCCAATGTGACGATCTGGCTTTAAGTCGATTCGATAACAAATGACTTAAACGGACGTATTTCTCAGGTTTTTACTACATATGAAAACTTTTCACAGTCTCCCATGCAACTCGGCTGCTAGTCCTTCTTTCATGCAGAATGTCAAGGTCCTAGCTCATGTCCAAGGCACCAAAGCCAGCTAAAAAGTCAATAATCGATACCTAAAACTTGAATTCTACTACTTCTTACTGGCTATTACATCAACTTAGAAGCTTCATCTGTGTTCTACTATGGTGCTTTTAGTGTCTCCACATACCGCAGCACGCGACATAGCTTTGCAGACGATAAGTACAACCGTTTCAGAGACAAGAGTAGCCAATGTGACGATCTGGCTTTAAGTCGATTCGATAACAAATGACGAAAACGGACGGATTTCTCAGGTTTTTACTACATATGAACACTTTTTACATTCTCTCGTGCAACTCGGCTGCTAGTCCTCCTTTCATGCAGAATCTTAAGGTCCTAGCTCATGTCCAAGGTACCGAAGCCAGCTAAAAAGTCAATAATCGATACCTAAAACTTGAATTGTTCTACTTCTTACTAACTATTGCATCAACTTAGAAGCTTCATCTGTGTTCTACTATGGTGATTTTAGTGTCTCCGCATACCGCAGCAAGCGACATAGCTTTGCAGACGATAAGTACAACCGTTTCAGAGAGAAGAGTAGCCAATGTGACGATTTGGCTTTAAGTCGATTCGATAACAAATGACGAAAACGGACGGATTTCTCAGGTTTTTACTACATATGAAAACTTTTCACAGTCTCCCGTGCAACTCGGCTGCTAGTCCTTCTTTCATGCAGAATGTCAAGGTCCTAGCTCATGTCCAAGGCACCAAAGCCAGCTAAAAAGTCAATAATCGATACCTAAAACTTGAATTGTACTACTTCTTACTGGCTATTACATCAACTTCGAAGCTTCATCTGTGTTCTACTATGGTGCTTTTAGTGTCTCAGCATACCGCAGCACGCGACATAGCTTTGCAGACGATAAGTACAACCGTTTCAGAGAGAAGAGCGGCCAATGTGACGATCTGGCCTTAAGTCGATTCGATAACAAATGACGAAAACGGATTTCTCAGGTTTTTACTACATATGAACACTTTTTACATTCTCTCGTGCAACTCGGCTGCTAGTCCTCCTTTCATGCAGAATCTTAAGGTCCTAGCTCATGTCCAAGGTACCGAAGCCAGCTAAAAAGTCAATAATCGATACCTAAAACTTGAATTGTTCTATTTCTTACTGGCTATTGCATCAACTTAGAAGCTTCATCTGTGTTCTACTATGGTGCTTTTAGTGTCTCAGCATACCGCAGCACGCGACATAGCTTTGCAGACGATAAGTACAACCGTTTCAGAGAGAAGAGCGGCCAATTTGACGATCTGGCTTTAAGTCGATTCGATAACAAATGACGAAAACGGGCGGATTTCTCAGGTTTTACTACATATGAACACTTTTCACATTCTCCCGTGCAACTCGGCTGCTAGTCCTCCTTCATGCAAAATCTTAAGTTCCTAGCTCGTGTCCAAGGCACCAAAGAAGGGTAAAAAGTCAATAACCGATACCTAAAACTTGAATTGTACTACTTCTTACTGGCTATTACATCAACTTAGAAGCTTCATCTGTGTTCTACTATGGTGCTTTTAGTGTCTCGGCATACCGCAGCACGCGACATAGTTTTGCAGACGATAAGTACAACCGTTTCAGAGAGAAGAGCGGCCAATGTGACGATGTGGCTTAAGTCGATTCGATAACAAATGACGAAAACGGACGGATGTCTCATTTTTTTACTACACATGAACATTTTTCACATTCTCCCGTGCAACTCGGCTGCTAGTCCTCTTTCATGCAGAATCATAAGGTCCTAGCTCATGTCCAAGGCACCAAAGCCAACTAAAAGGTCAATATTCAATACCTAAAACTTGAATTGTACTACTTCTTACTGGCTATTACATCAACTTAGAAGCTTGATCTGTATTCTCCTATGGTGCTTTTAGTGTCTCAGCATATCGCAGCACGCGACATAGCTTTGCAGACAATAAGTACAACCGTTTCATGGAGAAGAGCGGCCATTGTGACGATCTGGCTTTAAGTCGATTCGATAACAAATGACGAAAACGGACGGATTTCTCAGGTTTTTACTACATATGACCACTTTTCACATTCTCCCGTGCAACTCGGCTGCTAGTCCTCCTTTCATGCAGAATCTTAAGGTCCTAGCTCATGTCCAAGGCACCAAAGCCAGCTAAAAAGTCAATAACCGATACCTAAAACTTGAATTGAACTTCTTCTTACTGGCTATTACATCATCTTAGAAGCTTCATCTGTGTTATACTATGGTGCTTTTAGTGTCTCCGAATACCGCAGTACGCGACATAGCTTTGCAGACGATAAGTACAACCGTTTCAGAGAGAAGAGCGGCCAATGTGACGATCTGGCTTTAAGTCGATTCGATAACAAATGACGAAAACTGACGGATTTCTCAGGTTTTTACTACATATGAACACATTTCACGTTCTCCCTTGCAACTCGGCTGCTTGTCCTCCTTTCATGCAGAATCTTAAGGTCCTAGCACATGTCCAAGGCACCAAAGCCAGCAAAAAGGTCAATATGCAATACCTAAAACTTGAATTGTACTACTTCTTACTGGCTATTACATCAACTTAGAAGCTTCATCTGTGTTCTACTGTGGTGATTTTAGTGTCTCCGCATACCGCAGCACGTGACATAGCTCTGCAGACGACAAGTACAACCGTTTTAGAGAGAAGAGCGGCCAATCTGACGATGTGGCTTTAAGTCGATTCGATAACAAATGACGAAAACGGACGGATTTCTAAGGTTTTTACTACATATGAACATTTTTCACACTCTCCCGTGCAACTCGGCTGCTGGTCCTCCTTTCATGAAGAATGTTAAGATCCTAGCTCATGTCCAAGGCACCAAAGCCAGCTAAAAAGTCAATAATCGATACCTTAAACTTGAATTGTACTACTTCTTACTGGCTATTACATCAACTTAGAAGCTTCATCTGTGTTCTACTATGGTGCTTTTACTGTCTCCACATACCGCAGCACGCGACATAGCTTTGCAGACGATAAGTACAACCGTTTCAGAGAGAAGAGTAGCCAATGTGACGATCTGGCTTTAAGTCGATTCGATAACAAATGACGAAAACGGACGGATTTCTCAGGTTTTTACTACATATGAACACTTTTTACATTCTCTCGTGCAACTCGGCTGCTAGTCCTCCTTTCATGCAGAATCTTAAGGTCCTAGCTCATGTCCAAGGTACCGAAGCCAGCTAAAAAGTCAATAATCGATACCTAAAACTTGAATTGTTCTACTTCTTACTAACTATTGCATCAACTTAGAAGCTTCATCTGTGTTCTACTATGGTGATTTTAGTGTCTCCGCATACCGCAGCAAGCGACATAGCTTTGCAGACGATAAGTACAACCGTTTCAGAGAGAAGAGTAGCCAATGTGACGATTTGGCTTTAAGTCGATTCGATAACAAATGACGAAAACGGACGGATTTCTCAGGTTTTTACTACATATGAAAACTTTTCACAGTCTCCCGTGCAACTCGGCTGCTAGTCCTTCTTTCATGCAGAATGTCAAGGTCCTAGCTCATGTCCAAGGCACCAAAGCCAGCTAAAAAGTCAATAATCGATACCTAAAACTTGAATTGTACTATTCTTACTGGCTATTACATCAACTTCGAAGCTTCATCTGTGTTCTACTATGGTGCTTTTAGTGTCTCAGCATACCGCAGCACGCGACATAGCTTTGCAGATGATAAGTACAACCGTTTCAGAGAGAAGAGCGGCCAATGTGACGATCTGGCTTTAAGTCGATTCGATAACAAATGACGAAAACGGACGTATTTCTCAGGTTTTACTACATATGAACACTTTTCACTTTCTCCCGTGCAACTCGGCTGCTAGTCCTCCTTCATGCAAAATCTTAAGTACCTAGCTCGTGTCCAAGGCACCAAAGAAGGGTAAAAAGTCAATAACCGATACCTAAAACTTGAATTGTACTACTTCTTACTGGCTATTACATCAACTTCGAAGCTTCATCTGTGTTCTACTATGGTGCTTTTAGTGTCTCAGCATACCGCAGCACGCGACATAGTTTTGCAGACGATAAGTACAACCGTTTCAGAGAGAAGAGCGGCCAATGTGACGATGTGGCTTAAGTCGATTCGATAACAAATGACGAAAACGGACGGATGTCTCATTTTTTTACTACATATGAACATTTTTCACATTCTCCCGTGCAACTCGGCTGCTAGTCCTCTTTCATGCAGAATCTTAAGGTCCTAGCTCATGTCCAAGGCACCAAAGCCAACTAAAAGGTCAATATTCAATACCTAAAACTTGAATTGTACTACTTCTTACTGGCTATTACATCAACTTAGAAGCTTGATCTGTATTCTATTATGGTGCTTTTAGTGTCTCAGCATATCGCAGCACGCGACATGGCTTTGCAGACAATAAGTACAACCGTTTCATGGAGAAGAGCGGACATTGTGACGATCTGGCTTTAAGTCGATTCGATAACAAATGACGAAAACGGACGGATTTCTCAGGTTTTTACTACATATGAACACTTTTCACATTCTCCCGTGCAACTCGGCTGCTAGTCCTCCTTTCATGCAGAATCTTAAGGTCCTAGCTCATGTCCAAGGCATCAAAGCCAGCTAAAAAGTCAATAACCGATACCTAAAACTTGAATTGTACTTCTTCTTACTGGCTATTACATCATCTTAGAAGCTTCATCTGTGTTCTACTATGGTGCTTTTAGTGTCTCAGCATACCGCAGCACGCGACATAGCTTTGCAGACGATATGTACAACCGTTTCAGCGAGAAGAGTAGCCAATGTGACGATCTGGCTTTAAGTCGATTCGATAACAAATGACGAAAACGGACGGATTTCTCAGGTTTTTACTACATATGAACACTTTTTACATTCTCTCGTGCAACTCGGCTGCTAGTCCTCCTTTCATGCAGAATCTTAAGGTCCTAGCTCATGTCCAAGGTACCGAAGCCAGCTAAAAACTCAATAATCGATACCTAAAACTTGAATTGTTCTACTTCTTACTAACTATTGCATCAACTTAGAAGCTTCATCTGTGTTCTACTATGGTGATTTTAGTGCCTCCGCATACCGCAGCACGAGACATAGCTTTGCAGACGATAAGTACAACCGTTTCAGAGAGAAGAACGGCCAATGTGACGATGTGGCTTTAAGTCGATTCGATAACAAATGATGAAAACGGACGGATGTCTCAGGTTTTTACTACATATGAACACTTTTCACATTCTCCCGTGCAACTCGGCTGATAGTCCTCCTTTCATGCAGAATCTTAAGGTCCTTGCTCATGTCCAAGGCACGAAAGCCAGCTAAAAAGTCAATAATCGATACCTAAAACTTGAATTCTACTACTTCTTACTGGCTATTACATCAACTTAGAAGCTTCATCTGTGTTCTACTATGGTGCTTTTAGTGTCTCCACATAACGCAGCACGCGACATAACTTTGCAGACGATAAGTACAACCGTTTCAGAGAGAAGAGTAGCCAATGTGACGATCTGGCTTTAAGTCGATTCGATAACAAATGACGAAAACGGACGGATTTCTCAGGTTTTTACTACATATGAAAACTTTTCACAGTCTCCCGTGCAACTCGGCTGCTAGTCCTTCTTTCATGCAGAATGTCAAGGTCCTAGCTCATGTCCAAGGCACCAAAGCCAGCTATAAAGTCAATAATCGATACCTAAAACTTGAATTGTACTACTTCTTACTGGCTATTACATCAACTTCGAAGCTTCATCTGTGTTCTACTATGGTGCTTTTAGTGTCTCAGCATACCGCAGCACGCGACATAGCTTTGCAGACGATAAGTACAACCGTTTCAGAGAGAAGAGCGGCCAATGTGACGATCTGGCTTTAAGTCGATTCGATAACAAATGACGAAAACGGACGTATTTCTCAGGTTTTACTACATATGAACACTTTTCACATTCTCCCGTGCAACTTGGCTGCTAGTCCTCCTTCATGCAAAATCTTAAGTACCTAGCTCGTGTCCAAGGCACCAAAGAAGGGTAAAAATTCAATAACCGATACCTAAAACTTGAATTGTACTACTTCTTACTGGCTATTACATCAACTTCGAAGCTTCATCTGTGTTCTACTATGGTGCTTTTAGTGTCTCAGCATACCGCAGCACGCGACATAGTTTTGCAGACGATAAGTACAACCGTTTCAGAGAGAAGAGCGGCCAATGTGACGATCTGGCTTTAAGTCGATTCGATAATAAATGACGAAAACTGACGGATTTCTCAGGTTTTTACTACATATGAACACTTTTCACGTTCTCCCGTGCAACTCGGCTGCTTGTCCTCCTTCCATGCAGAATCTTAAGGTCCTAGCACATGTCCAAGGCACCAAAGCCAGCTAAAAGGTCAATATTCAATACCTAAAACTTGAATTGTACTACTTCTTACTGGCTATTACATCAACTTAGAAGCTTCATCTGTGTTCTACTGTGGTGATTTTAGTGTCTCCGCATACCGCAGCACGTGACATAGCTTTGCAGACGACAAGTACAACCGTTTTAGAGAGAAGAGCGGCCAATGTGACGATGTGGCTTTAAGTCGATTCGATAACAAATGACGAAAACGGACGGATTTCTAAGGTTTTTACTACATATGAACACTTTTCACACTCTCCCGTGCAACTCGGCTGCTGGTCCTCCTTTCATGAAGAATGTTAAGATCCTAGCTCATGTCCAAGGCACCAAAGCCATCTAAAAAGTCAAGAATCGATACCTTAAACTTGAATTGTACTACTTCTTACTGGGTATTACATCAACTTAGAAGCTTCATCTGTGTTCTACTATGGTGCTTTTAGTGTCTCCGCATACCGCGACACGCGACATAGCTTTGCAGACGATAAGTACAACCGTTTCAGAGAGAAGAGCGGCCAATGTGACGATCTGGCTTTAAGTCGATTCGATAACAAATGACGAAAACGGACGGAATTCTCAGGTTTTTAATACATATGAAAACTTTTCACAGTCTCCCGTGCAACTCGGCTGCTAGTCCTTCTTTCATGCAGAATGTCATGGTCCTAGCTCATGTCCAAGTCACAAAAGCCAGCTAAAAAGTCAATAATCGATACCTAAAACTCGAATTGAACTACTTCTTACTGGATATTACATTAACTTAGAAGCTTCATCTGTTTTCTACTGTGGTGATTTTAGTGTCTCCGCATACCGCAGCACGAGACATAGCTTTGCAGACGATAAGTACAACAGTTTCAGAGAGAAGAGCGGCCAATGTGACGATCTGGCTTTAAGTCGATTCGATAACAAATGACGAAAACGGACGGATTTCTCAGGTTTTTACTACATTTGAACAGTTTTCACGTTCTCCCGTGCAACTCGGCTGCTAGTCCACCTTTCATGCAGAATATTAAGGTCCTAGCTCATGTCCAATGCACCAAAGCCAGCTAAAAAGTCAATAATCGATACCTAAAACTTGAATTGTTCTACTTCTTACTGGCTATTGCACCAACTTAGAAGCTTCATCTGTGTTCTACTATGGTGATTTTAGTGTCTCCGCATACCGCAGCACGCGACATAGCTTTGCAGACCATAAGTACAACCGTTTCAGAGAGAAGAGCGGCCAATGTGACGATCTGGCTTTAAGTCGATTCGATAACAAATGACGAAAACGGACGGATTTCTCAGGTTTTTACTACATTTGAACAGTTTTCACATTCTGCCGTGCAACTCGGCTGCTAGTCCACCTTTCATGCAGAATATTAAGGACCTAGCTCATGTCCAATGCACCAAAGCCAGCTAAAAAGTCAATCATCGATACCTAAAACTTGAATTTTACTACTTCTTACTGGATATTACATCAACTTAGAAGCTTCATCTGTGTTCTACTGTGGTGATTTTAGTGTCTCCGCATACCGCAGCACGTGACATAGCTTTGCAGACGATAAGTACAACCGTTTCAGAGAGAAGAGCGGCCAATGTGACGATCTGGCTTTAAGTCGTTCGCTAACAAATGACGAAAAAGGACGGATTTCTCAGGTTATTACTACATATGAACACATTTCACATTCTCCCGTGCAACTCGGCTGCTAGTCCTACTTTCATGCAGAATCTTAAAGTCCTAGCTCATGTCCAAGGCACCAAAGCTAGCTAAAAAGTCAATAATCGATTCCTAAAACTTGAATTGTACTACTTCTTACTGGCTATTACATCAACTTAGATGCTTCATCTGTGTTCTACTATGGTGATTTTAGTGTCTCCACATACCGCTGCACGCGACATAGCTTTGCAGACGATAAGTACAAGCGTTTCCGAGAGCAGAACGGCCAATGTGACGATCTGGCTTTAAGTCGATTCGATAACAAATGACGAAAATGGACGGATGTCTCATTTTTTTACTACATATGAACATTTTTCACATTCTTCCCTGCAACTCGGCTGCTAGTCCTCCCTTCATGCAGAATCTTAAGGTCCTAGCTCATGTCCAAGGCACCAAAGCCAGCTAAAAAGTCAATAATCGATACCTGAAACTTGAATTGTACTACTTCTTACTGGCTATTACATCAACTTAGAAGCTTGAACTGTGTTCTACTATGGTGAGTGCAGTGTCTCCGGATACCGCAGCACGCGACATAGCTTTGCAGACGATAAGTACAATCGTTTCGGAGAGAAGAGCGGCCAATGTGACGATCTGGCTTTAAGTCGATTCGATAACAAATGACGAAAATGGACGGATTTCTAAGGTTTTTTCTACATATGAACACTTTTCACATTCTCCCGTGCAACTCGGCTGCTAATCCTCCTTTCATGCAGAATGTTAAGGTCCTAGCTCATGTCCAAGGCAACAAAGCCAGCTAAAAAGTCAATAATCGATACCTAAAACTTGAATTGTACTACTTCTTACTGGCTATTACATCAACTTAGAAGCTTCATCTGTGTTCTACTATGGTGCTTTTAGTGTCTCCACATACCGCAGCACGCGACATAGCTTTGCAGACGATAAGTACAAGCGTTTCAGAGAGAAGAGCGGCCAAAGTGACGATCTGGCTTGAAGTCGATTCGATAACAAATGACGAAAACGGACGGATTTCTAAGGTTTTTACTACATATGAACACTTTTAACATTCTCCCGTGCAACTCGGCTGCTAGTCCTCCTTTCATGCAGAATCTTAAGGTCCTAGCTCATGTCCAAGGCACCAAAGCCAGCTAAAAAGTCAATAATCGATACCTAAAACTTGAATTGGACTACTTCTTACTGGCTATTACATCAACTTAGAAGCTTCATCTGTGTTCTACTACGGCGCTTTTCCTGTTTCCGCCTACGGCAACACGCGACATAGCTTTGCAGACGATAAGTACAACCGTTTCCGAGAGCACAGCGGGAAATGTGACGAACTGGCTTTAAGTTGATTCGATAACAAATGACGAAAACGGACGGATTTCTCAGGTTTTTACTACATATGAACACTTTTCACATTCCCCCCTGCAACTCGGCTGCCAGTCCTCCTTACATGCAGAATCGTAAGGTCCTAGCTCATGTCCAAGGCACCAAAGCCAGCTAAAAAGTCAATAATCGATACCTAAAACTTGAAATGGACTACTTCTTACTGGCTATTACATCAACTTAGAAGCTTCATCTGTGTTCTACTGTGGTGATTTTAGTGTCTCTGCATACCGCAGCACGTGACATAGCTTTGCAGACGACAAGTACAACCGTTTCAGAGAGAAGTGCGGCCAATGCGACGATCTGGCTTTAAGTCGATTCGATAACAAATGACGAAATCGGACGTATTTCTCAGGTTTTTACTACATATGAACACTTTTCACATTCTCCCGTGCAACTCGGCTGCTAGTCCTCCTTTCATGCAGAATATTAAGGTCCTAGCTCATGTCCAAGGCACCAAAACCAGCTAAAAAGTCAATAATCAATACCTAAAACTTGAATTGTACTACTTCTTACTGGCTATTACATCAACTTAGAAGCTTCATCTGTGTTCTACTACGGTGCTTGTAGTGTCTCAGCATGCCGCAGCACGCGACATAGCTTTGCAGACGAGAAGTACAACCGTTTCAGAGAGAAGAGCGGCCAATGTGTCGATATGGCTTTAAGTCGATGCGATAACAAATGACGAAAACGGACGGATTTCTCAGGTTTTTACTACATATGAACACTTTTCACATTCTCCCGTGCAACTCGGCTGCTAGTCCTCCTTTCATGCAGAATCTTAAGGTCCTAGCTCATGTCCAAGGCACCAAAGCCAGCTAAAAAGTCAATAATCGATACCTAATACTTGAATTGTACTACTTCTTACTGGCTATTACATCAACTTAGAAGCTTGATCTGTATTCTAGTATTGTGCTTTTAGTGCTTCAGCATATCGCAGCACGCGACATAGCTTTGCAGACGATAAGTACAACCGTTTCAGAGAGAAGAGCGGCCAATGTGACGATCTGGCTTTAAGTCGATTCGATAACAAATGACGAAAACGGACGGATTTCTCAGGTTTTTACTACATATGAACACTTTTCACATTCTCCCGTGCAACTCGGCTGCTAGCCCTCCTTTCATGCAGAATCTTAAGGCCCTAGCTCATGTCCAAGGCACCAAAGCCAGCTAAAAGATCAATATTCAATACCTATAACTTGAATTGTACTACCTCTTACTGGCTATTACATCAACTTAGAAGCTTCATCTGTGTTCTACTATGGTGCTTGTAGTGTCTCAGCATGCCGCAGCACGCGACATAGCTTTGCAGACGATAAGTACAACCGTTTCAGAGAGAAGAGCGGCCAATGTGTCGATATGGCTTTAAGTCGATGCGATAAAAAATGACGAAAACGGACGGATTTCTCAGGTTTTTACTACATATGAACACTTTTCACATTCTCCCGTGCAACTCGGCTGCTAGTCCTCCTTTCATGCAGAATCTTAAGGTCCTAGCTCATGTCCAAGGCACCAAAGCCAGCTAAAAAGTCAATAATCGATACCTAATACTTGAATTGTACTACTTCTTACTGGCTATTACATCAACTTAGAAGCTTGATCTGTATTCTAGTATTGTGCTTTTAGTGCTTCAGCATATCGCAGCACGCGACATAGCTTTGCAGACGATAAGTACAACCGTTTCAGAGAGAAGAGCGGCCAATGTGACGATCTGGCTTTAAGTCGATTCGATAACAAATGACGAAAACGGACGGATTTCTCAGGTTTTTACTACATATGAACACTTTTCACATTCTCCCGTGCAACTCGGCTGCTAGCCCTCCTTTCATGCAGAATCTTAAGGCCCTAGCTCATGTCCAAGGCACCAAAGCCAGCTAAAAGATCAATATTCAATACCTATAACTTGAATTGTACTACCTCTTACTGGCTATTACATCAACTTAGAAGCTTCATCTGTGTTCTACTATGGTGCTTGTAGTGTCTCAGCATGCCGCAGCACGCGACATAGCTTTGCAGACGATAAGTACAACCGTTTCAGAGAGAAGAGCGGCCAATGTGTCGATATGGCTTTAAGTCGATGCGATAACAAATGACGGAAACGGACGGATTTCTCAGGTTTTTACTACATATGAACACTTTTCACATTCTCCCGTGCAACTCGGCTGCTAGTCCTCCTTTCATGCAGAATCTTAAGGTCCTAGCTCATGTCCAAGGCACCAAAGCCAGCTAAAAAGTCAATAATCGATACCTAAAACTTGAATTGGACTAATTCCTACTGGCTATTACATCAACTTAGAAGCTTCATCTGTGTTCTATTATGGTGCTTTTCCTGTTTCCGCCTACGGCAACACGCGACACAGCTTTTCAGACGATAAGTACAACCATTTCAGAGAGAAGATCGGCCAATGTGACGATCTGGCTTTAAGTCGATTCGATAACAAATGACGAAAACGGACGTATTTCTCTGGTTTTTACTACATATGAACACTTTTCACATTCTCCCGTGCAACTCGGCTGCTAGTCCTCCTTTCATGCAGAATCTTAAGGTCCTAGCTCATGTCCAAGGCACCAAAGCCAGCTAAAAAGTCAATAACCGATACATAAAACTTGAATTGGACTACTTCTTACTGGCTATTACATCAACTTAGAAGCTTCATCTGTGTTCTATTATGGTGCTTTTCCTGTTTCCGCCTACGGCAACACGCGACATAGCTTTGCAGACGATAAGTACAACCGTTTCAGAGAGAAGATCGGCCAATGTGACGATCTGGCTTTTAAGTCGATTCGATAACAAATGACGAAAACGGACGGATTTCTCAGGTTTTTACTACATATGAACACTTTTCACATTCTCCCGTGCAACTCGGTTGCCAGTCCTCCTTTCATGCAGAATCTTAAGGTCCTAGCTCATGTCCAAGGCACCAAAGCCAGCTAAAAAGTCAATAATCAATACCTAAAACTTGAATTGTACTGCTTCTTACTTGCTATTACAACAACTTAGAAGCTTCATCTGTGTTCTACTACGGTGCTTTTAGTTTCGCCGCATACCGCAGCACGCGACATAGTTTTGCAGACGATAAGTGCAACCGTTTCAGAGAGAAGAGCGGCCAATGTGACGATCTGGCTTTAAGTCGATTCGATAACAAATGACGAAAACAGACGGATTTCTCAGGTTTTTACTACATATGAACACTTTTCACATTCTACCGTGCAACTTGGCTGCTAGTCCTCCTTTCATGCAGAATCTTAAGGTCCTAGCTCATGTCCAAGGCACCAAAACCAGCTAAAAAGTCAATAATCAATACCTAAAACTTGAATTGTACTACTTCTTACTGGCTAATACATCAACTTAGAAGCTTCATCTGTGTTCTACTACGGTGCTTTTAGTTTCTCCGCATACCGCAGCACGCGACATAGTTTTGCAGACGATAAGTACAACCGTTTCAGAGAGAAGATCGGCCAATGTGACGATCTGGCTTTTAAGTCGATTCGATAACAAATGACGAAAACGGACGGATTTCTCAGGTTTTTACTACATATGAACACTTTTCACATTCTCCCGTGCAACTCGGCTGCTAGTCCTCCTTTCATGCAAAATCTTAAGTTCCTAGCTCATGTCCAAGGCACCAAAGCCAGCTAAAAAGTCAATATTCAATACCTAAAACTTGAATTGTACTAATTCTTACTGGGTATTACATCAACTTACAAGCTTCATCTGTGTTCTACTATGGTGCTTTTAGTGTCTCCGCATACCGCAGCACGCGACATAGCTTTGCAGACGATAAGTACAAGCGTTTCAGAGAGAAGAGCGGCCAATGTGACGATCTGGCTTTAAGTCGATTCGATAACCAATGACGAAAACAGACGTATTTCTCAGGTTTTTACTACATTTGAACACTTTTCACATTCTCTCATGCAACTCGGCTGCTAGTCCTCCTTTCATGCAGAATATTAAGATCCTAGCTCATGTCCAAGGCACCAAAGCCAGCTAAAAATTCAATATTCAATACCTAAAACTTGAATTGTACTACTTCTTACTGGCTATTACATCAACTTAGAAGCTTCATCTGTGTTCTACTATGGTGCTTTTAGTGTCTCAGCATACCGCAGCACGCGACATAGCTTTGCAGACGATAAGTACAAGCGTTTCAGAGAGAAGAGCGGCCAATGTGACGATGTGGCTTTAAGTCGATTCGATAACAAATGACGAAAACGGACGGATGTCTCATTTTTTTACTACATATGAACACTTTTCACATTCTCCCGTGCAACTCGGCTGCTAGTCCTCCTTTCATGCAGAACCTTAAGGTCCTAGCTCATGTCCAAGGCACCAAAGCCAGCTAAAAAGTCAATAATAATACCTAAAACTTGAATTGTACTGCTTCTTACTTGCTATTACAACAACTTAGAAGCTTCATCTGTGTTCTACTACGGTGCTTTTAGTTTCGCCGCCTACCGCAGCACGCGACATAGTTTTGCAGACGATAAGTGCAACCGTTTCAGAGAGAAGAGCGGCCAATGTGACGATCTGGCTTTAAGTCGATTCGATAACAAATGACGAAAACAGACGGATTTCTCAGGTTTTTACTACATATGAACACTTTTCACATTCTCCCGTGCAACTTGGCTGCTAGTCCTCCTTTCATACAGAATCTTAAGGTCCTATCTCATGTCCAAGGCACCAAAACCAGCTACAAAAGTCAATAATCAATACCTAAAACTTGAATTGTACTACTTCTTACTGGCTAATACATCAACTTAGAAGCTTCATCTGTGTTCTACTACGGTGCTTTTAGTTTCTCCGCATACCGCAGCACGCGACATAGTTTTGCAGACGATAAGTACAACCGTTTCAGAGAGAAGATCGGCCAATGTGACGATCTGGCTTTTAAGTCGATTCGATAACAAATGACGAAAACGGACGGATTTCTCAGGTTTTTACTACATATGAACACTTTTCACATTCTCCCGTGCAACTCGGCTGCTAGTCCTCCTTTCATGCAAAATCTTAAGTTCCTAGCTCATGTCCAAGGCACCAAAGCCAGCTAAAAAGTCAATAATCAATACCTAAAACTTGAATTGTACTAATTCTTACTGGGTATTACATCAACTTACAAGCTTCATCTGTGTTCTACTATGGTGCTTTTAGTGTCTCCGCATACCGCAGCACGCGACATAGCTTTGCAGACGATAAGTACAAGCGTTTCAGAGAGAAGAGCGGCCAATGTGACGATGTGGCTTTAAGTCGATTCGATAACAAATGACGAAAACGGACGGATGTCTCATTTTTTTACTACATATGAACACTTTTCACATTCTCCCGTGCAACTCGGCTGCTAGTCCTCCTTTCATGCAGAACCTTAAGGTCCTAGCTCATGTCCAAGGCACCAAAGCCAGCTAAAAGGTCAATATTCAATACCTAAAACTTAAATTGTACTACTTCTTACTGGCTATTACATCAACTTAGAAGCGTGATCTGTGTTCTACTATGGTGCTTTTAGTGTCTCAGCATACCGCAGCACGCGACATAGCTTTGCAGACGATAAGTACAACCGTTTCAGAGAGAAGAGCGGCCAATGTGACGATCTGGCTTTAAGTCGATTCGATAACAAATGACGAAAACGGACGGATTTCTCAGGTTTTTACTATATATGAACACTTTTCACATTCTCCCGTGCAACTCGGCTGCTAGTCCTCCTTTCATGCAGAACCTTAAGGTCCTAGCTCATGTCCAAGGCACCAAAGCCAGCTAAAAGGTCAATATTCAATACCTAAAACTTGAATTGTACCACTTCTTACTGGCTATTACATCAACTTGGAAGCGTGATCTGTGTTCTACTATGGTGCTTTTAGTGTCTCCGAATACCGCAGTACGCGACATAGCTTTGCAGACGATAAGTACAACCATTTCAGAGAGCCGAGCGGCCAATGTGACGATCTGGCTTTATGTCGATTCGATAACAAATGACGAAAACGGTCGGATGTCTCAGGTTTTTATTACATATGAACACTTTTCACATTCTCCCGTGCAACTCGGCTGCTAGTCCTCCTTTCATGCAGAATCTTAAGGTCCTTGCTCATGTCCAAGGCACCAAAGCCAGCTAAAAAGTCAATAATCAATACCTAAAACTTGAATTGTACTACTTCTTACTGGCTATTACATCAACTTAGAAGCTTCATCTGTGTTCTACTATGGTGCTTGTAGTGTCCCAGCATACCGCAGCACGCGACAAAGCTTTGCAGACGATAAGTACAACCGTTTCAGAGAGAAGAGCGGCCAATGTGTCGATCTGGCTTTAAGTCGATTCGATAACAAATGACGAAAACGGACGGATTTCCCAGGTTTTTACTACATATGAACACTTTTCACATTCTCCCGTGCAACTCGGCTGCTAGTCCTCCTTTCATGCAGAATCTTAAGGTCCTAGCTCATGTCCAAGGCACCAAAGCCAGCTAAAAAGTAAATAATCGATACCCAAATCTTGAATTGGATTACTTCTTACTGGCTATTACATCAACTTAGATGCTTCATCTGTTCCTACTATGGTGATTTTAGTGTCTCCGCATACCACAGCTCGAGACATAGCTTTGCAGACGATAAGTACAACCGTTTCAGAGAGAAGAGCGGCCAATGTGACGATCTGGCTTTAAGTCTATTCGATAACAAATGACGAAAACGGACGGATTTCTCAGGTTTTTACTACATATGAACACTTTTCACATTCTCCCGTGCAACTCGGCAGCTAGTCCTCCTTTCATGCGGAATCTTAAGGCCCTAGCACATGTCCAAGGCACCAAGCCAGCAAAAAGGTCAATATTCAATACCTAAAACTTGAATTGTACTACTTCTTACTGGCTGTTACATCAACTTAGAAACTTCATCTGTGATCTACTGTGGTGATTTTAGTGTCTCCGCATACCGCAGCACGCGACATAACTTTGCAGACGATAAGTACAACCGTTTCAGAGAGAAGAGCTGCTAATGTGACGATCTGCCTTCAAGTCGATTCGATAACAAATGACGAAAACGGACGGATTTCTAAGGTTTTTACTACATATGAACACTTTTCACATTCTCCCGTGCAACTCGGCTGCTAGTCCTCCTTTCATGCAGAATATTAAGATCCAAGCTCATGTCCAAGGCACCAAAGCCAGCTAAAAAGTCAATAATCAATACCTAAAACTTGAATTGTACTACTTCTTCCTGGCTATTACATCAACTTAGAAGCTTCATCTGTGTTCTACTACGGTGCTTTTAGTTTCTCCGCATACCGCAGCACGCGACATAGTTTTGCAGACGATAAGTACAACCGTTTCAGAGAGAAGAGCGGCCAATGTGACGATGTGGCTTTAAGTCGATTCGATAACAAATGACGAAAACGGACGGATGTCTCATTTTTTTACTACATATGAACACTTTTCACATTCTCCCGTGCAACTCGGCTGCTAGTCCTCCTTTAATGCAGAACCTTCAGGTCCTAGCTCATGTCCAAGGCACCAAAGCCAGCTAAAAGGTCAATATTCAATACCTAAAACTTGAATTGTACTACTTCTTACTGGCTATTACATCAACTTAGAAGCGTGATATGTGTTCTACTATGGTGCTTTTAGTGTCTCAGCATACCGCAGCACGCGACATAGCTTTGCAGACGATAAGTACAACCATTTCAGAGAGCAGAGCGGCCAATGTGACGATCTGGCTTTACGTCGATTCGATAACAAATGACGAAAACGGTCGGATGTCTCAGGTTTTTATTACATATGAACACTTTTCACATTCTCCCGTGCAACTCGGCTGCTAGTCCTCCTTTCATGCAGAATCTTAAGGTCCTAGCTCATGTCCAAGGCACCAAAGCCAGCTAAAAAGTCAATAATCGATACCTAAAACTTGAATTGGGTTACTTCTTACTGGCAATTACATCAACTTAGATGCTTCATCTGTGTTCTACTATGGTGATTTTAGTGTCTCCGCTTACCGCAGCACGCGACATAGCATTGCAGACGATAAGTACAACCGTTTCAGAGAGAAGAGCGGCCAATGTGACGATCTGGCTTTAAGTCGATTCGATAACAAATGACGAAAATGGACGGATTTCTAAGGTTTTTACTACATATGAACACTTTTCACATTCTCCCGTGCAACGCGGCAGCTAGTCCTCCTTTCATGCAGAATGATAAGGTCCTAGCTCATGTCCAAGGCACCAAAGCCAGCTAAAATGTCAATAATCGATACCTAAAACTTGAATTGGACTACTTCTTACTGGCTATTACATCAACTTAGAAGCTTCATCTGTGTTCTACTACGGTGCTTTTCCTGTTTCCGCCTACGGCAACACGCGACATAGCTTTGCAGACGATAAGTACAAGCGTTTCCGAGAGCAGAGCGGCCAATGTGACGATCTGGCTTTAAGTCGATTCGATAACAAATGACGAAAACGGACGGATTTCTCAGGTTTGTACTACATATGAACACTTTTCACATTCTCCCCTGCAACTCGGCTGCTAGTCCTCCTTTCATGCAGAATCTTAAGGTCCTAGCTCATGTCCAAGGCACCAAAGCCAGCTAAAAAGTCAATATTTGATACCTAAAACTTGAATTGTACTACTTCTTACTGGCTATTACATCAACTTAGAAGCTTCATCTGTGTTCTACTATGGTGCTTTAGGTGTCACCGCATACCGCAGCACGCGACATAGCTTTTCAGACGATAAGTACAACCGTTTCAGAGAGAAGAGCGGCCAATGTGACGATCTGGCTTTAAGTCGATTCGATAACAAATTACGAAAACGGACGGATTTCTCAGGTTTTTACTACATATGAACACTTTTCACATTCTCCCGTGCCACTCGATTGCTAGTCCTCCTTTCATGCAGAATATTAAGGTCCTAGCTCATGTCCAAGGCACCAAAGCCAGCTAAAAAGTCAATAATCGATACCTAAAACTTGAATGCTACTACTTCTTACTGGCTATTACATCAACTTAGAAGCTTCATCTGTGTTCTACTATGGTGCTTTTAGTGTCTCCACATACCGCAGCACGCGACATAGCTTTGCAGACGATAAGTACAACCGTTTCAGAGAGAAGAGCGGCCAATGTGACGATCTGGCTTTAAGTCGATTCGATAACAAATGACGAAAACGGACGGATGTCTCATTTTTTTACTACATAGGAACACTTTTCACATTCTCCCGTGCAACTCGGCTGCTAGTCCTCCTTTCATGCAGAATGTTAAGGTCCTAGCTCATGTCCAACGCACCAAAGCCAGCTAAAAAGTCAATAATCCATACCTAAAACTTGAATTGTACTACTTCTTACTGGCTATTACATCAACTTAGAAGCTTCATCTGTGTTCTACTATGGTGCTTTTAGTGTCTCCGCATACCGCAGCACGCGACATAGCTTTGCAGACGATAAGTACAACCGTTTCAGAGAGAAGAGCGGCCAATGTGACGATCTGGCTTTAGGTCGATTCGATAACAAATGACGAAAACGGACGGATTTCTCAGGTTTTTACTACATATGAACACATTTCACATTCTCCCATGCAAATCGGCTGCTAGTCCTCCTTTCATGCAGAATCTTAAGGTCCTAACTCATGTCCAAGGTACCAAAGCCAGCTAAAAAGTCAATAATCGATACATAAAACTTGAATTGTACTACTTCTGACTGGCTATTACATCAACTTAGAAGCTTCATCTGTGTTCTACTATGGTGCTTTTAGTGTCTCAGCATACCGCAGCACGCGACGTAGCTTTGCAAACGACAAGTACAACCGTTTCAGAGAGAAGAGCGGCCAATGTGACGATCTGGCTTTAGGTCGATTCGATATCAAATGACGAAAACGGAAGGATTTCTCAGGTTTTTAGTACATATGAACACTTTTCACATTCTCCCATGCAACTCGGCTGCTAGTCCTCCTTTCATGCAGAATCTTAACGTCCTAGCTCATGTCCAAGGTTCCAAAGCCAGCTAAAAGGTCAATATTCAATACCTAAAACTTGAATTGTACTACTTCTTACTGGCTATTACATCAACTTAGAAGCGTGATCTGTGTTCTACTATGGTGCTTTTAGTGTCTCAGCATACCGCAGCACGCGACATAGCTTTGCAGACGATAAGTACAACCGTTTCAGAGGGAAGAGCGGCCAATGTGACGATCTGGCTTTAAGTCGATTCGATAACAAATGACGAAACGGACGGATTTCTCAGGTTTTTACTACATATGAACACTTTTCACATTCTCCAGTGAAACTCGGCTGATAGTCCTCCTTTCATGCATAATCTTAAGGTCGTAGCTAATGTCCAAGGCACCAAAGCCAGCTAAAAAGTCAATAATCGATACCTAAAACTTGAATTGTACTACTTCTTACTGGATATTACATCAACTTAGAAGCTTCACCTGTGTTCTACTGCGGTGCTTTTAGTGTCTCCGAATACCGCAGTACGCGACATAGCTTTGCAGACGATAAGTACAACCATTTCAGAGAGCAGGGCGGCCAATGTGACGATCTGGCTTTACGTCGATTCGATAACAAATGACGAAAACGGTCGGATGTCTCAGGTTTTTATTACATATGAACACTTTTCACATTCTCCCGTGCAACTCGGCTGCTAGTCCTCCTTTCATGCAGAATCTTAAGGTCCTATCTCATGTACAAGGCACCAAAGCCAGCTAAAAGGTCAATATTCAATACCTAAAACTTGAATTGTACTACCTCTTACTGGATATTACCTCAACTTAGAAGCTTCATCTGTGTTCTACTATGGTGCTTGTAGTGTCTCAGCATACCGCAGCACGCGACAAAGCTTTGCAGACGATAAGTACAACCGTTTCAGAGAGAAGAGCGGCCAATGTGACGATCTGGCTTTAAGTCGATTCGATAACAAATGACGAAAACGGACGGATGTCTCAGGTTTTTACTGCATATGAACACATTTCACATTCTCCCGTGCAACTCGGCTGCTAGTCCTCCTTTCATACAGAATCTTAAGGTCCTAGCTCATGTCCAAGGCACCAAAGCCAGCTAAAAAGTCAATAATCGATACCTAAAACTTGAATTGGGTTACTTCTTACTGGCTATTACATCAACTTAGATGCTTCATCTGTGTTCTACTATGGTGATTATAGTGTCTCCGCTTACCGCAGCACGCGACATAGCATTGCAGACGATAAGTACAACCGTTTCAGAGAGAAGAGCGGCCAATGTGTCGATCTGGCTTTAAGTCGATTCGATAACAAATGACGAAAATGGACGGATTTCTAAGGTTTTTACTACATATGAACACTTTTCACATTCTCCCGTGCAACGCGGCAGCTAGTCCTCCTTTCATGCAGAATGATAAGGTCCTAGCTCATGTCCAAGGCACCAAAGCCAGCTAAAAAGTCAATAACCGATACCTAAAACTTGAATTGGACTACTTCTTACTGGCTATTACATCAACTTAGAAGCTTCATCTGTGTTCTACTACGGTGCTTTTCCTGTTTCCACCTACGGCAACACGCGACATAGCTTTGCAGACGATAAGTACAAGCGTTTCCGATAGCAGAGCGGCCAATGTGACGATCTGGCTTTAAGTCGATTCGATAACAAATGACGAAAACGGACGGATTTCTCAGGTTTTTACTACATATGAACACTTTTCACATTCTCCCCTGCAACTCGGCTGCTAGTCCTCCTTTCATGCAGAATCTTAAGGTCCTAGCTCATGTCCAAGGCACCAAAGCCAGCTAAAAAGTCAATAATCGATACCTAAAACTTGAATTGTACTACTTCTTACTGGCTATTACATCAACTTAGAAGCTTCATCTGTGTTCTACTATGGTGCTTTTAGTGTCTCCGCATACCGCAGCACGCGACATAGCTTTTCAGGCGATAAGTACAACCGTTTCAGAGAGAAGAGCAGCCAATGTGACGATGTGGCTTTAAGTCGATTCGATAACAAATGACGAAAACGGACGGATGTCTCATTTTTTTACTACATATGAACACTTTTCACATTCTCCCGTGCAACGCGGCTGCTAGTCCTCCTTTCATGCAGAATCTTAAGGTCCTATCTCATGTCCAAGACATCAAAGCCAGCTAAAAGGTCAATATTCAATACCTAAAACTTGAATTGTACTACCTCTTACTGGCTATTACCTCAACTTAGAAGCTTCATCTGTGTTCTACTATGGTGCATGTAGTGTCTCAGCATACCGCAGCACGCGACAAAGCCTTGCAGACGATAAGTACAACCGTTTCAGAGAGAAGAGCGGCCAATGTGTCGATCTGGCTTTAAGTCGATGCGATAACAAATGACGAAAACGGACGGATATCTCAGGTTTTTACTACATATGAACACTTTTCACATTCTCCCGTGCAACTCGGCTGCTAGTCCTCCTTTCATGCAGAATCTTAAGGTCCTAGCTCATGTCCAAGGCACCAAAGCCAGCTAAAAAGTCAATAATCAATACCTAAAACTTGAATTGTTCTACTTCTTACTGGCTATTACATCAACTTAGAAGCTTCATATTGTTCTCCTACGGTGGTTTTAGTGTCTCCGCATACCGCAGCACGCGACATAGCTTTGCAGACGATAAGTACAAGCGTTTCAGAGAGAAGAGCGGCCAATGTGACGATGTGGCTTTAAGTCGATTCGATAACAAATGACGAAAACGGACGGATGTCTCACGTTTTTACTGCATATGAACACTTTTCACATTCTCCCGTGCAACTCGGCTGCTAGTCCTCCTTTCATGCAGAATCTTAAGGTCCTAGCTCATGTCCAAGGCACCAAAGCCAGCTAAAAAGTCAATAATCGATACCTAAAACTTGAATTGGGTTACTTCTTACTGGCTATTACATCAACTTAGATGCTTCATCTGTGTTCCACTATGGTGATTTTAGTGTCTCCGCTTACCGCAGCACGCGACATAGCATTGCAGACGATAAGTACAAGCGTTTCCGAGAGCAGAGCGGCCAATGTGACGATCTGGCTTTAAGTCGATTCGATAACAAATGACGAAAACGGACGGATTTCTGAGGTTTTTACTACATATGAACACTTTCACATTCTCCCCTGCAACTCGGCTGCTAGTCCTCCTTTCATGCAGAATCTTAAGGTCCTAGCTCATGTCCAAGGCACCAAAGCCAGCTAAAAAGTCAATAATCGATACCTAAAACTTGAATTGTACTACTTCTTACTGGCTATTACATCAACTTAGAAGCTTCATCTGTGTTCTACTATGGTGCTTTTAGTGTCTCCGCATACCGCAGCACGCGACATAGCTTTTCAGACGATGAGTACAACCGTTTCAGAGAGAAGAGCGGCCAATGTGACGATGTAGCTTTAAGTCGATTCGATAACAAATGACGAAAACGGACGGATGTCTCATTTTTTTACTACATATGAACACTTTTCACATTCTCCCGTGCAACTCGGCTGCTAGTCCTCCTTTCATGCAGAACCTTAAGGTCCTAGCTCATGTCCAAGGCACCAAAGCCAGCTAAAAGGTCAATATTCAATACCTAAAACTTGAATTGTACTACTTCTTACTGGCTATTACATCAACTTAGAAGCGTGATCTGTGTTCAACTATGGTGCTTTTAGTGTCTCGGCATACCGCAGCACGCGACATAGCTTTGCAGACGATAAGTACAACCGTTTCAGAGAGAAGAGCGGCCAATGTGACGATCTGGCTTTAAGTCGATTCGATAACAAATGACGATACGGACGGATTTCTCAGGTTTTTACTACATATGAACACTTTTCACATTCTCCCGTTCAACTCGGCTGCTAGTCCTCCTTTCATGCAGAATCTTAAGGTCCTAGCTCATGTCCAAGGCACCAAAGCCAGCTAAAAAGTCAATAATCGATACCTAAAACTTGAATTGTACTACTTCTTACTGGATATTACATCAACTTAGAAGCTTCATCTGTGTTCTACTGCGGTGCTTTTAGTGTCTCCGAATACCGCAGTACGCGACATAGCTTTGCAGACGATAAGTACAACCATTTCAGAGAGCAGAGCGGCCAATGTGACGATCTGGCTTTATGTCGATTCGATAACAAATGACTAAAACGGTCGGTTGTCTCAGGTTTTTATTACATATGAACACTTTTTACATTCTCCCGTGCAACTCGGCTGCTAGTCCTCCTTTCATGCAGAATCTTAAGGTCCTATCTCATGTCCAAGGCACCAAAGCCAGCTAAAAGGTCAATATTCAATACCTAAAACTTGAATTGTACTACCTCTTACTGAATATTACCTCAACTTAGAAGCTTCATCTGTGTTCTACTATGGTGCTTGTAGTGTCTCAGCATACCGCAGCACGCGACAAAGCCTTGCAGACGATAAGTACAACCGTTTCAGAGAGAAGAGCGGCCAATGTGTCGATCTGGATTTAAGTCGATGCGATAACAAATGACGAAAACGGACGGATTTCTCAGGTTTTTACTACATATGAACACTTTTCACATTCTCCCCTGCAACTCGGCTGCTAGTCCTCCTTTCATGCAGAATCTTAAGGTCCTAGCTCATGTCCAAGGCACCAAAGCCAGCTAAAAAGTCAATAATCGATACATAAAACTTGAATTGTACTACTTCTGACTGGCTATTACATCAACTTAGAAGCTTCATCTGTGTTCTACTATGGTGCTTTTAGTGTCTCAGCATACCGCAGCACGCGACGTAGCTTTGCAAACGACAAGTACAACCGTTTCAGAGAGAAGAGCGGCCAATGTGACGATCTGGCTTTAGGTCGATTCGATAACAAATGACGAAAACGGACGGATTTCTCAGGTTTTTAGTACATATGAACACATTTCACATTCTCCCATGCAACTCGGCTGCTAGTCCTCCTTTCATGCAGAATCTTAACGTCCTAGCTCATGTCCAAGTTTCCAAAGCCAGCTAAAAAGTCAATAATCGATACGAAAAACTTGAATTGTACTACTTCTGACTGGCTATTACATCAACTTAGAAGCTTCATCTGTGTTCTACCTCGGTGCTTTTAGTTTCTCCGCATACCGCAGCACGCAACATAGTTTTGCAGACGATAAGTACTACCGTTTCAGAGGGAAGAGCGGCCAATGTGGCGATCTGGCTTTAAGTCGATTCGATAACAAATGACGAAACGGACGGATTTCTCAGGTTTTTACTACATGTGAACACTTTTCACATTCTCCAGTGAAACTCGGCTGATAGTCCTCCTTTCATGCATAATCTTAAGGTCGTAGCTAATGTCCAAGGCACCAAAGCCAGCTAAAAAGTCAATAATCGATAACTAAAACTTGAATTGTACTACTTCTTACTGGATATTACATCAACTTAGAAGCTTCATCTGTGTTCTACTGCGGTGCTTTTAGTGTCTCCGAATACCGCAGTACGCGACATAGCTTTGCAGACGATAAGTACAACCATTTCAGAGAGCAGGGCGGCCAATGTGACGATCTGGCTTTACGTCGATTCGATAACAAATGACGAAAACGGTCGGATGTCTCAGGTTTTTATTACATATGAACACTTTTCACATTCTCCCGTGCAACTCGGCTGCTAGTCCTCCTTTCATGCAGAATCTTAAGGTCCTATCTCATGTCCAAGGCACCAAAGCCAGCTAAAAGGTCAATATTCAATACCTAAAACTTGAATTGTACTACCTCTTACTGGCTATTACCTCAACTTAGAAGCTTCATCTGTGTTCTACTATGGTGCTTGTAGTGTCTCAGCATACCGCAGCACGCGACAAAGCTTTGCAGACGATAAGTACAACCGTTTCAGAAAGAAGAGCGGCCAATGTGTCGATCTGGCTTTAAGTCGATGCGATAACAAATGACGAAAACGGACGGATTTCTCAGGTTTTTACTACATATGAACACTTTTCACATTCTCCCGTGCAACTCGGCTGCTAGTCCTCCTTTCATGCAGAACCTTAAGGTCCTAGCTCATGTCCAAGGCACCAAAGCCAGCTAAAAAGTCAATAATCAATACCTAAAACTTGAATTGTACTACTTCTTACTGGCTACTACATCAACTTAGAAGCTTCATGTGTGTTCTCCTACGGTGGTTTTAGTTTATCCGCATACCGCAGCACGCGACATAGTTTTGCAGACGATAATTACAACCGTTTCAGAGAGAAGAGCGGCCAATGTGACGATCTGGCTTTAAGTCGATTCGATAACAAATGACGAAAACGGACGGATGTCTCAGGTTTTTACTGCATATGAACACATTTCACATTCTCCCGTGCAACTCGGCTGCTAGTCCTCCTTTCATGCAGAATCTTAAGGTCCTAGCTCATGTCCAAGGCACCAAAGCCAGCTAAAAAGTCAATAATCGATACCTAAAACTTGAATTGGGTTACTTCTTACTGGCTATTACATCAACTTAGATGCTTCATCTGTGTTCTACTATGGTGATTTTTGTGTCTCCGCTTACCGCAGCACGCGACATAGCATTGCAGACGATAAGTAAACCGTTTCAGAGAGAAGAGCGGCCAATGTGACGATCTGGCTTTAAGTCGATTCGATAACAAATGACGAAAATGGACGGATTTCTAAGGTTTTTACTACATATGAACACTTTTCACATTCTCCCGTGCAACGCGGCAGCTAGTCCTCCTTTCATGCAGAATGATAAGGTCCTAGCTCATGTCCAAGGCACCAAAGCCAGCTAAAAAGTCAATAATCGATACCTAAAACTTGAATTGGACTACTTCTTACTGGCTATTACATCAACTTAGAAGCTTCATCTGTGTTCTACTACGGTGCTTTTCCTGTTTCCGCCTACGGCAACACGCGACATAGCTTTGCAGACGATAAGTACAAGCGTTTCCGATAGCAGAGCGGCCAATGTGACGATCTGGCTTTAAGTCGATTCGATAACAAATGACGAAAACGGACGGATTTCTCAGGTTTTTACTACATATGAACACTTTTCACATTCTCCCCTGCAACTCGGCTGCTAGTCCTCCTTTCATGCAGAATCTTAAGGTCCTAGCTCATGTCCAAGGCACCAAAGCCAGCTAAAAAGTCAATAATCGATACCTGAAACTTGAATTGTACTACTTCTTACTGGCTATTACATCAACTTAGAAGCTTCATCTGTGTTCTACTATGGTGCTTTTAGTGTCTCCGCATACCGCAGCACGCGACATAGCTTTTCAGGCGATAAGTACAACCGTTTCAGAGAGAAGAGCGGCCAATGTGACGATGTGGCTTTAAGTCGATTCGATAACAAATGACGAAACGGACGGATTTCTCAGGTTTTTACTACATATGAACACTTTTCACATTCTCCCGTTCAACTCGCCCGCTAGTCCTCCTTTCATGCAGAATCTTAAGGTCCTAGCTCATGTCCAAGGCACCAAAGCCAGCTAAAAAGTCAACAATCGATACCTAGAACTTGAATTGTACTACTTCTTACTTTATATTACATCAACTTAGAAGCTTCATCTGTGTTCTACTGCGGTGCTTTTAGTGTCTCCGAATACCGCAGTACGCGACATAGCTTTGAAGACGATAAGTACAACCATTTCAGAGAGCAGAGCGGCCAATGTGACGATCTGGCTTTACGTCGATTCGATAACAAATGACTAAAACGGTCGGATGTCTCAGGTTTTTATTACATATGAACACTTTTCACATTCTCCCGTGCAACTCGGCTGCTAGTCCTCCTTTCATGCAGAATCTTAAGGTCCTATCTCATGTCCAAGGCACCAAAGCCAGCTAAAAGGTCAATATTCAATACCTAAAACTTGAATTGTACTACATCTTACTGGCTATTACCTCAACTTAGACGCTTCATCTGTGTTCTACTATGGTGCTTGTAGTGTCTCAGCATACCGCAGCACGCGACAAAGCCTTGCAGACGATAAGTACAACCGTTTCAGAGAGAAGAGCGGCCAATGTGTCGATCTGGCTTTAAGTCGATGCGATAACAAATGACGAAAACGGACGGATATCTCAGGTTTTGACTGCATATGAACACTTTTCACATTTTCCCGTGCAACTCGGCTGCTAGTCCTCCTTTCATGCAGAATCTTAAGGTCCTAGCTCATGTCCAAGGCACCAAAGCCAGCTAAAAAGTCAATAATCGATACCTAAAACTTGAATTGTACTACTTCTTACTGGCTATTACATCAACTTAGAAGCTTCATCTGTGTTCTACTATGGTGCTTTTAGTGTCTCCGCATACCGCAGCACGCGACATAGCTTTTCAGACGATAAGTACAACCGTTTCAGAGAAAAGAGCGGCCAATGTGACGATGTGGCTTTAAGTCGATTCGATAACAAATGACGAAAACGGACGGATTTCTAAGGTTTTTACTACATATGAACACTTTTCACATTCTCCCGTGCAACTCGGCTGCTAGTCCTCCTTTCATGCAGAATATTAAGATCCAAGCTCATGTCCAAGGCACCAAAGCCAGCTAAAAAGTCAATAATCAATACCTAAAACTTGAATTGTACTACTTCTTCCTGGCTATTACATCAACTTAGAAGCTTCATCTGTGTTCTACTACGGTGCTTTTAGTTTCTCCGCATACCGCAGCACGCGACATAGTTTTGCAGACGATAAGTACAACCGTTTCAGAGAGAAGAGCGGCCAATGTGACGATCTGGCTTTAAGTCGATTCGATAACAAATGACGAAACGGACGGATTGCTCAGGTTTTTACTACATATGAACACTTTTCACATTCTCCCGTGAAACTCGGCTGCTAGACCTCCTTTCATGCATAATCTTAAGGTCCTAGCTCATGTCCAAGGCACCAAAGCCAGCTAAAAAGTCAATAATCGATACCTAAAACTTGAATTGTACTACTTCTTCCTGGCTATTACATCAACTTAGAAGCTTCATCTGTGTTCTACTGCGGTGCTTTTAGTGTCTCCGATTACCGCAGTACGCGACATAGCTTTGAAGACGATAAGTACAACCATTTCAGAGAGCAGAGCGGCCAATGTAACGATCTGGCTTTACGTCGATTCGATAACAAATGACTAAAACGGTCGGATGTCTCAGGTTTTTATTACATATGAACACTTTTCACATTCTCCCATGCAACTCGGCTGCTAGTCCTCCTTTCATGCAGAATCTTAAGGTCCTATCTCATGTCCAAGACACCAAAGCCAGCTAAAAGGTCAATATTCAATACCTAAAACTTGAATTGTACTACCTCTTACTGGCTATTACCTCAACTTAGAAGCTTCATCTGTGTTCTACTATGGTGCATGTAGTGTCTCAGCATACCGCAGCACGCGACAAAGCCTTGCAGACGATAAGTACAACCGTTTCAGAGAGAAGAGCGGCCAATGTGTCGATCTGGCTTTAAGTCGATGCGATAACAAATGACGAAAACGGACGGATATCTCAGGTTTTTACTACATATGAACACTTTTCACATTCTCCCATGCAACTCGGCTGCTAGTCCTCCTTTCATGCAGAATCTTAAGGTCCTAGCTCATGTCCAAGGCACCAAAGCCAGCTAAAAAGTCAATAATCAATACCTAAAACTTGAATTGTACTACTTCTTACTGGCTATTACATCAACTTAGAAGCTTCATGTGTGTTCTCCTACGGTGGTTTTAGTGTCTCCGCATACCGCAGCACGCGACATAGCTTTGCAGACGATAAGTACAAGCGTTTCAGAGAGAAGAGCGGCCAATGTGACGATCTGGCTTTAAGTCGATTCGATAACAAATGACGAAAACGGACGGATGTCTCAGGGTTTTACTGCATATGAACACTTTTCACATTCTCCCGTGCAACTCGGCTGCTAGTCCTCCTTTCATGCAGAATCTTAAGGTCCTAGCTCATGTCCAAGGCACCAAAGCCAGCTAAAAAGTCAATAATCGATACCTAAAACTTGAATTGGGTTACTTCTTACTGGCTATTACATCAACTTAGATGCTTCATCTGTGTTCTACTATGGTGATTTTAGTGTCTCCGCTTACCGCAGCACGCGACATAGCATTGCAGACGATAAGTACAACCGTTTCAGAGAGAAGAGCGGCCAATGTGACGATCTGGCTTTAAGTCGATTCGATAACAAATGACGAAAATGGACGGATTTCGAAGGTTTTTACTACATATGGACACTTTTCACATTCTCCCGTGCAACGCGGCAGCTAGTCCTCCTTTCATGCAGAATGATAAGGTCCTAGCTCATGTCCAAGGCACCAAAGCCAGCTAAAAAGTCAATAATCGATACCTAAAACTTGAATTGGACTACTTCTTACTGGCTATTACATCAACTTAGAAGCTTCATCTGTGTTCTACTACGGTGCTTTTCCTGTTTCCGCCTACGGCAACACGCGACATAGCTTTGCAGACGATAAGTACAAGCGTTTCCGAGAGCAGAGCGGCCAATGTGACGATCTGGCTTTAAGTCGATTCGATAACAAATGACGAAAACGGACGGATTTCTCAGGTTTTTACTACATATGAACACTTTTCACATTCTCCCCTGCAACTCGGCTGCTAGTCCTCCTTTCATGCAGAATCTTAAGGTCCTAGCTCATGTCCAAGGCACCAAAGCCAGCTAAAAAGTCAATAATCGATACCTAAAACTTGAATTGTACTACTTCTTACTGGCTATTACATCAACTTAGAAGCTTCATCTGTGTTCTACTATGGTGCTTTTAGTGTCTCCGCATACCGCAGCACGCGACATAGCTTTTCAGACGATAAGTACAACCGTTTCAGAGAGAAGAGCGGCCAATGTGACGATGTGGCTTTAAGTCGATTCGATAACAAATGACGAAAACGGACGGATGTCTCATTTTTTTACTACATATGAACACTTTTCACATTCTCCCGTGCAACTCGGCTGCTAGTCCTCCTTTCATGCAGAACCTTAAGGTCCTAGCTCATGTCCAAGGCACCAAAGCCAGCTAAAAGGTCAATATTCAATACCTAAAACTTGAATTGTACTACTTCTTACTGGCTATTACATCAACTTAGAAGCGTGATCTGTGTTCTACTATGGTGCTTTTAGTGTCTCAGCATACCGCAGTACGCGACATAGCTTTGCAGACGATAAGTACAACCATTTCAGAGAGCAGAGCGGCCAATGTGACGATCTGGCTTTACGTCGATTCGATAACAAATGACTAAAACGGTCGGATGTCTCAGGTTTTTATTACATATGAACACTTTTCACATTCTCCCGTGCAACTCGGCTGCTAGTCCTCCTTTCATGCAGAATCTTAAGGTCCTATCTCATGTCCAAGGCACCAAAGCCAGCTAAAAGGTCAATATTCAATACCTAAAACTTGAATTGTACTACCTCTTACTGGCTATTACCTCAACTTAGAAGCTTCATCTGTGTTCTACTATGGTGCTTGTAGTGTCTCAGCCTACCGCAGCACGCGACAAAGCCTTGCAGACGATAAGTACAACCGTTTCAGAGAGAAGAGCGGCCAATGTGTCGATCTGGCTTTAAGTCGATGCGATAACAAATGACGAAAACGGACGGATGTCTCATTTTTTTACTACATATGAACGCTTTTCACATTCTCCCGTGCAACTCGGCTGCTAGTCCTCCTTTCATGCAGAACCTTAAGGTCCTAGCTCATGTCCAAGGCACCAAAGCCAGCTAAAAGGTCAATATTCAATACCTAAAACTTGAATTGTACTACTTCTTACTGGCTATTACATCAACTTAGAAGCGTGATCTGTGTTCTACTATGGTGCTTTTAGTGTCTCAGCATACCGCAGCACGCGACATAGCTTTGCAGACGATAAGTACAAACGTTTCAGAGAGAAGAGCGGCCAATGTGACGATCTGGCTTTAAGTCGATTCGATAACAAATGACGAAAACGGACGAATTTCTCAGGTTTTTACTACATATGAACACTTTTCACATTCTCCCGTGCAACTCGGCTGCTAGTCCTCCTTTCATGCAGAACCTTCAGGTCCTAGCTCATGTCCAAGGCACCAAAGCCAGCTAAAAAGTCAATAATCGATACCTAAAACTTGAATTGTACTACTTCTTACTGGATATTACATCAACATAGAAGCTTCATCTGTGTTCTACTGCGGTGCTTTTAGTGTCTCCGAATACCGCAGTACGCGACATAGCTTTGCAGACGATAAGTATAACCATTTCAGAGAGCAGAGCGGCCAATGTGACGATCTGGCTTTACGTCGATTCGATAACAAATGACGAAAACGGTCGGATGTCTCAGGTTTTTATTACATATGAACACTTTTCACATTCTCCCGTGCAACTCGGCTGCTAGTCCTCCTTTCATGCAGAATATTAAGGTCCTATCTCATGTCCAAGGCACCAAAGCCAGCTAAAAGGTCAATATTCAATACCTAAAACTTGAATTGTACTACCTCTTACTGGCTATTACCTCAACTTAGAAGCTACATCTGTGTTCTACTATGGTGCTTGTAGTGTCTCAGCATACCGCAGCACGCGACAAAGCTTTGCAGACGATAAGTACAACCGTTTCAGAGAGAAGAGCGGCCAATGTGTCGATCTGGCTTTAAGTCGATGCGATAACAAATGACGAAAACGGAGGGATTTCTCAGGTTTTTACTACATATGAACACTTTTCTCATTCTCCCGTGCAACTCGGCTGCTAGTCCTCCTTTCATGCAGAATCTTAAGGTCCTAGCTCATGTCCAAGGCACCAAAGCCAGCTAAAAAGTCAATAATCAATACCTAAAACTTGAATTGTACTACTTCTTACTGGCTATTACATCAACTTAGAAGCTTCATGTGTGTTCTCCTACGGTGGTTTTAGTTTCTCCGCATACCGCAGCACGCGACATAGTTTTGCAGACGATAAGTACAACCGTTTCAGAGAGAAGTGCGGCCAATGTGACGATCTGGCTTTAAGTCGATTCGATAACAAATGACGAAAACGGACGGATGTCTCAGTTTTTACTGCATATGAACACTTTTCACATTCTCCCGTGCAACTCGGCTGCTAGTCCTCCTTTCATGCAGAATCTTAAGGTCCTAGCTCATGTCCAAGGCACCAAAGCCAGCTAAAAAGTCAATAATCGATACCTAAAACTTGAATTGGGTTACTTCTTACTGGCTATTACATCAACTTAGATGCTTCATCTGTGTTCTACTATGGTGATTTTAGTGTCTCCGCTTACCGCAGCACGCGACATAGCATTGCAGACGATAAGTACAACCGTTTCAGAGAGAAGAGCGGCCAATGTGACGATCTGGCTTTAAGTCGATTCGATAACAAATGACGAAAATGGACGGATTTCTAAGGATTTTAATACATATGAACACTTTTCACATTCTCCTGTGCAACGCGGCAGCTAGTCCTCCTTTCATGCAGAATGATAAGGTCCTAGCTCATGTCCAAGGCACCAAAGCCAGCTAAAAAGTCAATAATCGATACCTAAAACTTGAATTGTGCTACTTCTCACTTGCTATTACATCAACTTAGAAGCTTGATCTTTGTTCTTCTATGGTGATTTTAGTGTCTCCACATACCGCAGCACGCGACACAGCTTTGCAGACGATAAGTACATGCGTTTCAGAGAGAAGAGCGGCCAATGTGACGATCTGGCTTTAAGTCGATTCGATAACAAATGACGAAAACGGACGGATGTCTCAGGTTTTTACTGCATATGAACACTTTTCACATTCTCCCGTGCAACGCGGCAGCTAGTCCTCCTTTCATGCAGAATGATAAGGTCCTAGCTCATGTCCAAGGCACCAAAGCCAGCTAAAAAGTCAATAATCGATACCTAAAACTAGAATTGGATTACTTCTTACTGGCTATTACATCAACTTAGAAGCTTCATCTGTGTTCTACTATGGTGAGTGCAGTGTCTCCGGATACCGCAGCACGCGACATAGCTTTGCAGACGATAAGTACAAGCGTTTCAGAGAGAAGAGCGGCCAATGTGACGATCTGGCTTTAAGTCGATTCGATAACAAATGCCGAAAACGGAAGGATTTCTACGGTTTTTACTACATATGAACACTTTTCACATTCTCCCGTGCAACGCGGCTGCTAGTCCTCCTTTCATGCGGAAATTTAAGGTCCTAGCTCATGTCCAAGGCACGAAAGCCAGCTAAAAAGTCAATAATCGATACCTAAAACTTGAATTGTACTACTTCTTACTGGCAATTACATCAACTTAGAGGCTTCATCTGTGTTCTACTATGGTGCTTTTAGTGTCTCCACATACCGCAGCACGCGACATAGCTTTGCAGACGATATGTACAACCGTTTCAGAGAGAAGAGCGGCCAATGTGATGATCTGGCTTTAAGTCGATTCGATAACAAATGACGAAAACGGACTGATTTCTCAGGATTTTACTACATATGAACACTTTTCACATTCTCCCGTGCAACTCGGCTGCTAGTCCTCCTTTCATGCAGAATCTTAAGGTCCTAGCTCATGTCCAAGGCACCAAAGCCAGCCAAAAAGTCAATAATCGATACCTAAAACTTGAATTGGATTACTTCTTACTGGCTATTACATCAACATAGATGCTTCATCTGTGTTCTACTATGGTGATTTTAGTGTCTCCGCTTACCGCAGCACGCGACATAGCATTGCAGACGATAAGTACAACCGTTTCAGAGAGAAGAGCGGCCAATGTGACGATCTGGCTTTAAGTCGATTCGATAACAAATGACGAAAATGGACGGATTTCTAAGGTATTTACTACATATGAACACTTTTCACATTCTCCCTTGCAACGCCGCAGCTAGTCCTCCTATCATGCAGAATGTTAAGGTCCTAGTTCATGTCCAAGGCACCAAAGCCAGCTAAACAGTCAATAATCGATACATAAACTTGAATTGGTCTACTTCTTACTGGCTATTACATCAACTTAGAAGCTTCATCTGTGTTCTACTACGGTGCTTTTCCTGTTTCCGCGTACGGCAACACGCGACATAGCTTTGCAGACGATAAGTACAACCGTTTCCGAGAGCACAGCGGGCAATGTGACGATCTGGCTTTAAGTCGATTCGATATCAAATGACGAAAACGGACGGATTTCTCAGGTTTTTACTACATATGAACACTTTTCACATTCTCCCCTGCAACTCGGCTGCCAGTCCTCCTTTCATGCAGAATCGTAAGGTCCTAGCTCATGTCCAAGGCACCAAAGCCAGCTAAAAAGTCAATAATCGATACCTAAAACTTGAAATGGACTACTTCTTACTGGCTATTACATCAACTTAGAAGCTTCATCTGTGTTCTACTATGATGCTTTTCCTGTTTCCGCCTACGGCAACACGCGACATAGCTTTGCAGACGATAAGTACAAGCGTTTCCGAGAGCAGAACGGCCAATGTGACGATCTGGCTTTAAGTCGATTCGATAACAAATGACGAAAATGGACGGATGTCTCATTTTTTTACTACATATGAACATTTTTCACATTCTTCCCTGCAACTCGGCTGCTAGTCATCCTTTCATGCAGAATCTTAAGGTCCTAGCTCATGTCCAAGGCACCAAAGCCAGCTAAAAAGTCAATAATCGATACCTGAAACTTGAATTGTACTACTTCTTACTGGCTATTACATCAACTTAGAAGCTTGAACTGTGTTCTACTATGGTGAGTGCAGTGTCTCCGGATACCGCAGCACGCGACATAGCTTTGCAGACGATAAGTACAATCGTTTCGGAGAGAAGAGCGGCCAATGTGACGATCTGGCTTTAAGTCGATTCGATAACAAATGACGAAAATGGACGGATTTCTAAGGTTTTTTCTACATATGAACACTTTTCACATTCTCCCGTGCAACTCGGCTGCTAGTCCTCCTTTCATGCAGAATGTTAAGGTCCTAGCTCATGTCCAAGGCAACAAAGCCAGCTAAAAAGTCAATAATCGATACCTAAAACTTGAATTGTACTACTTCTTACTGGCTATTACATCAACTTAGAAGCTTCATCTGTGTTCTACTATGGTGCTTTTAGTGTCTCCACATACCGCAGTACGCGACATAGCTTTGCAGACGATAAGTACAAGCGTTTCAGAGAGAAGAGCGGCCAATGTGACGATCTGGCTTTAAGTCGATTCGATAACAAATGACGAAAACGGACGGATTTCTAAGGTTTTTACTACATATGAACACTTTTAACATTCTCCCGTGCAACTCGGCTGCTAGTCCTCCTTTCATGCAGAATCTTAAGGTCCTAGCTCATGTCCAAGGCACCAAAGCCAGATAAAAAGTCAATAATCGATACCTAAAACTTGAATTGGACTACTTCTTACTGGCTATTACATCAACTTAGAAGCTTCATCTGTGTTCTACTACGGTGCTTCTCCTGTTTCCGCCTACGGCAACACGCGACATAGCTTTGCAGACGATAAGTACAACCGTTTCCGAGAGCACAGCGGGAAATGTGACGATCTGGCTTTAAGTCGATTCGATAACAAATGACGAAAACGGACGGATTTCTCAGGTTTTTACTACATATGAACACTTTTCACATTCCCCCCTGCAACTCGGCTGCCAGTCCTCCTTACATGCAGAATCGTAAGGTCCTAGCTCATGTCCAAGGCACCAAAGCCAGCTAAAAAGTCAATAATCGATACCTAAAACTTGAAATGGACTACTTCTTACTGGCTATTACATCAACTTAGAAGCTTCATCTGTGTTCAACTATGATGCTTTTCCTGTTTCCGCCTACGGCAACACGCGACATAGTTTTGCAGACGATAAGTACAACCGTTTCCGAGAGCAGAGCGGCCAATGTGACGATCTGGCTTTAAGTCGATTCGATAACAAATGACGAAAACGGACGGATTTCTCAGGTTTTTACTACATATGAACACTTTTCACATTCTCCCCTGCAACTCGGCTGCTAGTCCTCCTTTCATGCAGAATCTTAAGGTCCTAGCTCATGTCCAAGGCACCAAAGCCAGCTAAAAAGTCAATAATCGATACCTAAAACTTGAATTGTACTACTTCTTACTGGCTATTACATCAACTTAGAAGCTTGAACTGTGTTCTACTATGGTGAGTGAAGTGTCTCCGGATACCGCAGCACGCGACATAGCTTTGCAGACGATAAGTACAAGCGTTTCAGAGAGAAGAGCGGCCAATGTGACGATCTGGCTTTAAGTCGATTCGATAACAAATGACGAAAACGGACGGATTTCTAAGGTTTTTACTACATATGAACACTTCTAACATTCTCCCGTGCAACTCGGCTGCTAGTCCTCCTTTCATGCAGAATGTTAAGGTCCTAGCTCATGTCCAAGGCACCAAAGCCAGCTAAAAAGTCAATAATCGATACCTAAAACATGAATTGTACTACTTCTTACTGGCTATTACATCAACTTAAAAGCTTCATCTGTGTTCTACTATGGTGATTTTAGTGTCTCCGCATACCGCAGCACGCGACATAGCTTTGCAGACGATAAGTACAAGCGTTTCAAAGAGAAGAGCGGCCAATGTGACGATCTGGCTTTAAGTCGATTCGATAACAAATGTCGAAAACGGAAGGATTTCTAAGGTTTTTACTACATATGAACACTTTTCACATTGTCCCGTGCAACGCGGCTGCTAGTCCTCCTTTCATGCAGAAACTTAAGGTCGTAGCTCATGTCCAAGGCACCAAAGCCAGCTAAAAATTCAATAATCGATACCTAAAACTTGAATTGTACTACTTCTTACTGGCAATTACATCAACTTAGAAGCTTCATCTGTGTTCTACTACGGTGCTTTTCCTGTTTCCGCCTACGGCAACACGCGACATAGCTTTGCAGACGATAAGTACAACCGTTTCCGAGAGCACAGCGGGCAATGTGACGATCTGGCTTTAAGTCGATTCGATAACAAATGACGAAAACGGACGGATTTCTAAGGTTTTTACTACATATGGACACTTTTCACATTCTCCCGTGCAACGCGGCTGCTAGTCCTCCTTTCATGCAGAAATTTAAGGTCCTAGCTCATGTCCAAGGCAACAAAGCCAGCTAAAAAGTCACTAATCGATACCTAAAACTTGAATTGTACTACTTCTTACTGGCTATTACATCAACTTAGAAGCTTCATCTGTGTTCTACTATGGTGATTTTAGTGTCTCCACATACCGCAGCACGCGACATAGCTTTGCAGACGATAAGTACAAGCGTTTCAGAGAGAAGAGCGGCCAATGTGACGATCTGGCTTTAAGTCGATTCGATGAAAAATGACGAAAACGGAAAGATTTCTAAGGTTTTTACTACATATGAACACTTTTCACATTCTCCCGTGCAACGCGGCTGCTAGTCCTCCTTTCATGCAGAAATTTAAGGTCCTAGCTCATGTCCAAGGCACCAAAGCCAGCTAAAAAGTCAATAATCGATACCTAAAACTTGAATTGTACTACTTCTTACTGGCAATTACATCAGCTTAGAAGCTTCATCTGTGTTCTACTATGGTGCTTTTAGTGTCTCCACATACCGCAGCACGCGACATACCTTAGCAGACGATAAGTACAACCGTTTCAGAGAGAAGAGCGGCCAATGTGACGATCTGGCTTTAAGTCGATTCGATAACAAATGACGAAAACGGACGGATTTCTCAGGTTTTTACTACATATGAAGACTTTTCACCTTCTCCCGTGCAACTCGGCTGCTAGTCCTCCTTTCATGCAGAATCTTAAGGTGCTAGCTCATGTCCAAGGCACCAAAGCCAGCTAATAAGTCAATAATCGATACCTTAAACTTGAATTAAACTACTTCTTACTGGCTATTACATCAACTTAGAAGCTTTATCTGTGTTCTACTATGGTGCTTTTAGTGTCTCCACATACCGCAGCACGCGACATAGCTTTGCAGACGATAAGTACAAGCGTTTCAGAGAGAAGAGCGGCCAATGTGACGATCTGGCTTTAAGTCGATTCGATAACAAATGACCAAAACGGACGGATTTCTCAGGTTTTTACTACATATGAACACTTTTAACATTCTCCCGTGCAACTCGGCTGCTAGTCCTCCTTTCATGCAGAATGTTAAGGTCCTAGCTCTTGTCCAAGGCACCAAAGCCAGCTAAAAAGTCAATAATCGATACCTAAAACATGAATTGTACTACTTCTTACTGGCTATTACATTAACTTAAAAGCTTCATCTGTGTTCTACTATGGTGATTTTAGTGTCTCCGCATAACGCAGCACGCGACATAGCTTTGCAGACGATAAGTACAAGCGTTTCGGAGAGAAGAGCGGCCAATGTGACGATCTGGCTTTAACTCGATTCGATAAAAAATGACGAAAACGGAAGGATTTCTAAGGTTTTTACTACATATGAACACTTTTCACATTCTCCCGTGCAACGCGGCTGCTAGTCCTCCTTTCATGCAGAAATTTAAGGTCCTAGCTCATGTCCAAGGCACCAAAGCCAGCTAAAAAGTCAATAATCGATACCTAAAACTTGAATTGTACTACTTCTTACTGGCAATTACATCAACTTAGAAGCTTCATCTGTGTTCTACTATGGTGCTTTTAGTGTCTCCACATACCGCAGCACGCGACATAGCTTTGCAGACGATAAGTACAACCGTTTCAGAGAGAAGAGCGGCCAATGTGACGATCTGGCTTTAAGTCGATTCGATAACAAATGACGATAACGGACTGATTTCTCAGGATTTTACTACATATGAACACTTTTCACTTTTCTCCCGTGCAACTCGGCTGCTAGTCCTCCTTTCATGCAGAATCTTAAGGTCCTAACTCATGTCCAAGGCACCAAAGCCAGCTAAAAAGTCAATAATCGATACCTAAAACTTGAATTGGACTACTTCTTACTGGCTATTACATCAACTTAGAAGCTTCATCTGTGTTCTACTACGGTGCTTTTCCTGTTTCCGCCTACGGCAACACGCGACATAGCTTTGCAAACGATAAGTACAACCGTTTCCGAGAGCACAGCGGGCAATGTGACGATCTGGCTTTAAGTCGATTCGATAACAAATGACGAAAACGGACGGATTTCTAAGGTTTTTACTACATATGAACACTTTTCACATTCTCCCGTGCAACGCGGCTGCTAGTCCTCCTTTCATGCAGAAATTTAAGGTCCTAGCTCATGTCCAAGGCAACAAAGCCAGCTAAAAAGTCACTAATCGATACCTAAAACTTGAATTGTACTACTTCTTACTGGCTATTACATCAACTTAGATGCTTCATCTGTGTTCTACTATGGTGATTTTAGTGTCTCCGCTTACCGCAGCACGCGACATAGCATTGCAGACGATAAGTACAACCGTTTCAGAGAGAAGAGCGGCCAATGTGACGATCTGGCTTTAAGTCGATTCGATAAGAAATGACGAAAATGGACGGATTTCTAAGGATTTTAATACATATGAACACTTTTCACATTCTCCTGTGCAACGCGGCAGCTAGTCCTCCTTTCATGCAGAATGATAAGGTCCTAGCTCATGTCCAAGGCACCAAAGCCAGCTAAAAAGTCAATAATCGATACCTAAAACTTGAATTGTGCTACTTCTCACTTGCTATTACATCAACTTAGAAGCTTGATCTTTGTTCTTCTATGGTGATTTTAGTGTCTCCACATACCGCAGCACGCGACACAGCTTTGCAGACGATAAGTACATGCGTTTCAGAGAGAAGAGCGGCCAATGTGACGATCTGGCTTTAAGTCGATTCGATAACAAATGACGAAAACGGACGGATGTCTCAGGTTTTTACTGCATATGAACACTTTTCACATTCTCCCGTGCAACGCGACAGCTAGTCCTCCTTTCATGCAGAATGATAAGGTCCTAGCTCATGTCCAAGGCACCAAAGCCAGCTAAAAAGTCAATAATCGATACCTAAAACTAGAATTGGATTACTTCTTACTGGCTATTACATCAACTTAGAAGCTTCATCTGTGTTCTACTATGGTGAGTGCAGTGTCTCCGGATACCGCAGCACGCGACATAGCTTTGCAGACGATAAGTACAAGCGTTTCAGAGAGAAGAGCGGCCAATGTGACGATCTGGCTTTAAGTCGATTCGATAACAAATGACGAAAACGGAAGGATTTCTACGGTTTTTACTACATATGAACACTTTTCACATTCTCCCGTGCAACGCGGCTGCTAGTCCTCCTTTCATGCGGAAATTTAAGGTCCTAGCTCATGTCCAAGGCACGAAAGCCAGTTAAAAAGTCAATAATCGATACCTAAAACTTGAATTGTACTACTTCTTACTGGCAATTACATCAACTTAGAGGCTTCATCTGTGTTCTACTATGGTGCTTTTAGTGTCTCCACATACCGCAGCACGCGACATAGCTTTGCAGACGATATGTACAACCGTTTCAGAGAGAAGAGCGGCCAATGTGACGATCTGGCTTTAAGTCGATTCGATAACAAATGACGAAAACGGACTGATTTCTCAGGATTTTACTACATATGAACACTTTTCACATTCTCCCGTGCAACTCGGCTGCTAGTCCTCCTTTCATGCAGAATCTTAAGGTCCTAGCTCATGTCCAAGGCACCAAAGCCAGCCAAAAAGTCAATAATCGATACCTAAAACTTGAATTGGATTACTTCTTACTGGCTATTACATCAACATAGATGCTTCATCTGTGTTCTACTATGGTGATTTTAGTGTCTCCGCTTACCGCAGCACGCGACATAGCATTGCAGACGATAAGTACAACCGTTTCAGAGAGAAGTGCGGCCAATGTGACGATCTGGCTTTAAGTCGATTCGATAACAAATGACGAAAATGGACGGATTTCTAAGGTTTTTACTACATATGAACACTTTTCACATTCTCCCGTGCAACGCCGCAGCTAGTCCTCCTATCATGCAGAATGTTAAGGTCCTAGTTCATGTCCAAGGCACCAAAGCCAGCTAAAAAGTCAATAATCGATACCTAAAACTTGAAATGGACTACTTCTTACTGGCTATTACATCAACTTAGAAGCTTCATCTGTGTTCTACTATGATGCTTTTCCTGTTTCCGCCTACGGCAACACGCGACATAGCTTTGCAGACGATAAGTACAATTGTTTCCGAGAGCAGAACGGCCAATGTGACGTTCTGGCTTTAAGTCGATTCGATAACAAATGACGAAAATGGACGGATGTCTCATTTTTTTACTACATATGAACATTTTTCACATTCTTCCCTGCAACTCGGCTGCTAGTCATCCTTTCATGCAGAATCTTAAGGTCCTAGCTCATGTCCAAGGCAACAAAGCCAGCTAAAAAGTCACTAATCGATACCTAAAACTTGAATTGTACTACTTCTTACTGGCTATTACATCAACTTAGAAGCTTCATCTGTGTTCTACTATGGTGATTTTAGTGTCTCCACATACCGCAGCACGCGACCTAGCTTTGCAGACGATAAGTACAACCGTTTCAGAGAGAAGAGCGGCCAATGTGACGATCTGGCTTTAAGTCGATTCGATAACAAATGACGAAAACGGACGGATTTCTCAGGTTTTTACTACATATGAACACTTTTCACATTGTCCCGTGCAACTCGGCTGCTAGTCCTCCTTTCATGCAGAATCTTAAGGTCCTAGCTCATGTCCAAGGCACCAAAGCCAGCTAAAAAGTCAATAATCGATACCTAAAACATGAATTTTACTACTTCTTACTGGCTATTACATCAACTTAAAAGCTTCATCTGTGTTCTACTATGGTGATTTTAGTGTCTCCGCATACCGCAGCACGCGACATAGCTTTGCAGACGATAAGTACAAGCGGTTCAGAGAGAAGAGCGGCCAATGTGACGATCTGGCTTTAAGTCGATTCGATAACAAATGTCGAAAACGGAAGGATTTCTAAGGTTTTTACTACATATGAACACTTTTCACATTCTCCCGTGCAACGCGGCTGCTAGTCCTCCTTTCATGCTGAAATTTAAGGTCCTAGCTCATGTCCAAGGCACCAAAGCCAGCTAAAAAGTCAATAATCGATACCTAAAACTTGAATTGTACTACTTCTTACTGGCAATTACATCAACTTAGAAGCTTCATCTGTGTTCTACTATGGTGCTTTTAGTGTCTCCACATACCGCAGCACGCGACATAGCTTTGCAGACGATAAGTTCAACCGTTTCAGAGAGAAGAGCGGCCAATGTGACGATCTGGCTTTAAGTCGATTCGATAACAAATGACGATAACGGACTGATTTCTCAGGATTTTACTACATATGAACACTTTTCACATTCTCCCGTGCAACTCGGCTGCTAGTCCTCCTTTCATGCAGAATCTTAAGGTCCTAGCTCATGTCCAAGGCACCAAAGCCAGCTAAAAAGTCAATAATCGATACCTAAAACTTGAATTGGACTACTTCTTACTAGCTATTACATCAACTTAGAAGCTTCATCTGTGTTCTACTACGGTGCTTTTCCTGTTTCCGCCTACGGCAACACGCGACATAGCTTTGCAGACGATAAGTACAACCGTTTCCGAGAGCACAGCGGGCAATGTGACGATCTGGCTTTAAGTCGATTCGATAACAAATGACGAAAACGGACGGATTTCTAAGGTTTTTACTACATATGAACACTTTTCACGTTCTCCCGTGCAACGCGGCTGCTAGTCCTCCTTTCATGCAGAAATTTAAGGTCCTAGCTCATGTCCAAGGCAACAAAGCCAGCTAAAAAGTCACTAATCGATACCTAAAACTTGAATTGTACTACTTCTTACTGGCTATTACATCAACTTAGAAGCTTCATCTGTGTTCTACTATGGTGATTTTAGTGTCTCCACATACCGCAGCACGCGACCTAGCTTTGCAGACGATAAGTACAACCGTTTCAGAGAGAAGAGCGGCCAATGTGACGATCTGGCTTTAAGTCGATTCGATAACAAATGACGAAAACGGACGGATTTCTCAGGTTTTTACTACATATGAACACTTTTCACATTGTCCCGTGCAACTCGGCTGCTAGTCCTCCTTTCATGCAGAATCTTAAGGTCCTAGCTCATGTCCAAGGCACCAAAGCCAGCTAAAAAGTCAATAATCGATACCTAAAACATGAATTTTACTACTTCTTACTGGCTATTACATCAACTTAAAAGCTTCATCTGTGTTCTACTATGGTGATTTTAGTGTCTCCGCATACCGCAGCACGCGACATAGCTTTGCAGACGATAAGTACAAGCGGTTCAGAGAGAAGAGCGGCCAATGTGACGATCTGGCTTTAAGTCGATTCGATAACAAATGTCGAAAACGGAAGGATTTCTAAGGTTTTTACTACATATGAACACTTTTCACATTCTCCCGTGCAACGCGGCTGCTAGTCCTCCTTTCATGCTGAAATTTAAGGTCCTAGCTCATGTCCAAGGCACCAAAGCCAGCTAAAAAGTCAATAATCGATACCTAAAACTTGAATTGTACTACTTCTTACTGGCAATTACATCAACTTAGAAGCTTCATCTGTGTTCTACTATGGTGCTTTTAGTGTCTCCACATACCGCAGCACGCGACATAGCTTTGCAGACGATAAGTTCAACCGTTTCAGAGAGAAGAGCGGCCAATGTGACGATCTGGCTTTAAGTCGATTCGATAACAAATGACGATAACGGACTGATTTCTCAGGATTTTACTACATATGAACACTTTTCACATTCTCCCGTGCAACTCGGCTGCTAGTCCTCCTTTCATGCAGAATCTTAAGGTCCTAGCTCATGTCCAAGGCACCAAAGCCAGCTAAAAAGTCAATAATCGATACCTAAAACTTGAATTGGACTACTTCTTACTAGCTATTACATCAACTTAGAAGCTTCATCTGTGTTCTACTACGGTGCTTTTCCTGTTTCCGCCTACGGCAACACGCGACATAGCTTTGCAGACGATAAGTACAACCGTTTCCGAGAGCACAGCGGGCAATGTGACGATCTGGCTTTAAGTCGATTCGATAACAAATGACGAAAACGGACGGATTTCTAAGGTTTTTACTACATATGAACACTTTTCACGTTCTCCCGTGCAACGCGGCTGCTAGTCCTCCTTTCATGCAGAAATTTAAGGTCCTAGCTCATGTCCAAGGCAACAAAGCCAGCTAAAAAGTCACTAATCGATACCTAAAACTTGTATTGTACTACTTCTTACTGGCTATTACATCAACTTAGAAGCTTCATCTGTGTTCTACTATGGTGATTTTAGTGTCTCCACATACCGCAGCACGCGACATAGCTTTGCAGACGATAAGTACAACCGTTTCAGAGAGAAGAGCGGCCAATGTGACGATCTGGCTTTAAGTCGATTCGATAACAAATGACGAAAACGGACGGATTTCTCAGGTTTTTACTACATATGAACACTTTTCACATTCTCCCGTGCAACTCGGCTGCTAGTCCTCCTTTCATGCAGAATCTTAAGGTGCTAGCTCATGTCCAAGGCACCAAAGCCAGCTAAAAAGTCAATAATCGATACCTAAAACATGAATTGTACTACTTCTTACTGGCTATTACATCAACTTAAAAGCTTCATCTGTGTTCTACTATGGTGATTTTAGTGTCTCCGCATACCGCAGCACGCGACATAGCTTTGCAGATGATAAGTACAAGCGTTTCAGAGAGAATAGCGGCCAATGTGACGATCTGGCTTTAAGTCGATTCGATAACAAATGACGAAAACGGAATGATTTCTAAGGTTTTTACTACATATGAACACTTTTCACATTCTCCCGTGCAACACGGCTGCTAGTCCTCCTTTCATGCAGAAATTTAAGGTCCTAGCTCAAGTCCAAGGCACCAAAGCCAGCTAAAAAGTCAATAATCGATACGTAAAACTTGAATTGTACTACTTCTTACTGGCAATTACATCAACTTAGAAGCTTCATCTGTGTTCTACTATGGTGCTTTTAGTGTCTCCACATACCGCAGCACGCGACATAGCTTTGCAGACGATAAGTACAACCGTTTCAGAGAGGAGAGCGGCCAATGTGACGATCTGGCTTTAAGTCGATTCGATAACAAATGACGAAAACGGACTGATTTCTCAGGATTTTACTACATGTGAACACTTTTCGCATTCTCCCGTGCAACACGGCTGCTAGTCCTCCTTTAATGCAGAATCTTAAGGTCCTAGCTCATGTCCAAGGCACCAAAGCCAGCTAAAAAGTCAATAATCGATACCTAAAACTTGAATTGTACTACTTCTTACTGGCTATTACATCAACTTAGAAGCTTCATCTGTGTTCTACTATGATGATTTTAGTGTCTCCGCATACCGCAGCACGCGACATAGCTTTGCAGATGATAAGTACAAGCGTTTCAGAGGGAAGAGCGGCCAATGTGACGATCTGGCTTTAAGTCGATTCGATAACAAATGACGAAAACGGAAGGATTTCTAAGGTTTTTACTACATATGAACACTTTTCACATTCTCCCGTGCAACGCGGCTTCTAGTCCTCCTTTCATGCAGAAATTTAAGGTCCTAGCTCAAGTCCAAGGCACCAAAGCCAGCTAAAAAGTCAATAATCGATACGTAAAACTTGAATTGTACTACTTCTTACTGGCAATTACATCAACTTAGAAGCTTCATCTGTGTTCTACTATGGTGCTTTTAGTGTCTCCACATACCGCAGCACGCGACATAGCTTTGCAGACGATAAGTACAACCGTTTCAAAGAGAAGAGCGGCCAATGTGACGATCTGGCTTTAAGTCGATTCGATAACAAATGACGAAAACGGACTGATTTCTCAGGATTTTACTACATGTGAACACTTTTCACATTCTCCCGTGCAACTCGGCTGCTAGTCCTCCTTTCATGCAGAATCTTAAGGTCCTAGCTCATGTCCAAGGCACCAAAGCCAGCTAAAAAGTCAATAATCGATACCTAAAACTTGAATTGTACTACTTCTTACTGGCTATTACATCAACTTAGAAGCTTGAACTGTGTTCTACTATGGTGAGTGCAGTGTCTCCGGATACCGCAGCACGCGACATAGCTTTGCAGACGATAAGTACAAGCGTTTCGGAGAGAAGAGCGGCCAATGTGACGATCTGGCTTTAAGTCGATTCGATAACAAATGACGAAAATGGACGGATTTCTAAGGTTTTTACTACATATGAACACTTTTCACATTCTCCCGTGCAACTCGGCTGCTAGTCCTCCTTTCATGCAGAATCTTAAGGTCCTAGCTCATGTCCAAGGCAACAAAGCCAGCTAAAAAGTCAATAAACGATACCTAAAACTTAAATTGTACTACTTCTTACTGGCTATTACATTAACTTAGAAGCGTGATATGTGTTCTACTATGGTGCTTTTAGTGTCTCAGCAGACCGCAGCACGCGACATAGCTTTGCAGACGATAAGTACAACCGTTTCAGAGAGAAGAGCGTCCAATGTGACGATCTGGCTTTAAGTCGATTCGATAACAAATGACGAAACGGACGGATTTCTCAGGTTTTTACTACATATGAACACTTTTCACATTCTCCCGTGAAACTCGGCTGCTAGTCCTCCTTTCATGCATAATCTTAATGTCCTAGCTCATGTCCAAGGCACCAAAGCCAGCTAAAAAGTCAATAATCGATACCTAAAACTTGAATTGTACTACTTCTTACTGGATATTACATCAACTTAGAAGCTTCATCTGTGTTCTACTGCGGTGCTTTTATTGTCTCCGAATACCGCAGTACGCGACATAGCTTTGCAGACGATAAGTACAACCATTTCAGAGAGCAGAGCGGCCAATGTGACGATCTGGCTTTACGTCGATTCGATAACAAATGCCGAAAACGGACGGATTTCTCAGGTTTTCACTTCATATGAACACTTTTCACATTCTCCCGTGCAACTCGGCTGCTAGTCCTCCTTTCATGCAGAATGTTAAGGTCCTAGCTCATGTCCAAGGCACCAAAGCCAGCTAAAAAGTCAATAATCGATACCTAAAACTTGAATTCCACTACTTCTTACTGGCTATTACATCAACTTAGAAGCTTCATCTGTGTTCTACTATGGTGCTTTTAGTGTCTCCACATACCGCAGCACGCGACATAGCTTTGCAGACGATAAGTACAAGCGTTTCAGAGAGAAGAGCGGCCAATGTGACGATGTGGCTTTAAGTCGATTTGATAACAAATGACGAAAACGGACGGATGTCTCATTTTTTTACTACATATGAACACTTTTCACATTCTTCCGTGCAACTCGGCTGCTAGTCCTCCTTTCATGCAGAACCTTAAGGTCCTAGCTCATGTCCAAGGCACCAAAGCCAGCTAAAAGGTCAATATTCAATACCTAAAACTTAAATTGTACTACTTCTTACTGGCTATTACATTAACTTAGAAGCGTGATATGTGTTCTACTATGGTGCTTTTAGTGTCTCAGCAGACCGCAGCACGCGACATAGCTTTGCAGACGATAAGTACAACCGTTTCAGAGAGAAGAGCGTCCAATGTGACGATCTGGCTTTAAGTCGATTCGATAACAAATGACGAAACGGACGGATTTCTCAGGTTTTTACTACATATGAACACTTTTCACATTCTCCCGTGAAACTCGGCTGCTAGTCCTCCTTTCATGCATAATCTTAATGTCCTAGCTCATGTCCAAGGCACCAAAGCCAGCTAAAAAGTCAATAATCGATACCTAAAACTTGAATTGTACTACTTCTTACTGGATATTACATCAACTTAGAAGCTTCATCTGTGTTCTACTGCGGTGCTTTTATTGTCTCCGAATACCGCAGTACGCGACATAGCTTTGCAGACGATAAGTACAACCATTTCAGAGAGCAGAGCGGCCAATGTGACGATCTGGCTTTACGTCGATTCGATAACAAATGCCGAAAACGGACGGATTTCTCAGGTTTTTACTACATATGAACACTTTTCACATTCTCCCGTGCAACTCGGCTGCTAGTCCTCCTTTCATGCACAATCTTAAGGTCCTAGCTCATGTCCAAGGCACCAAAGCCAGCTAAAAAGTCAATAATCGATACCCAAAACTTGAATTGTACTACATCTTACTGGCTATTACGTCAGCTTAGAAGGTTCATCTGTGTTCTACTATATTGCTTTTAGTGTCTATACATACCGCAGTAAGCGACATAGCTTTGCAGACGATAAGTACAGCTGTTTCAGAGAGAAGAGCGGCCAATGTGACGATCTGGCATTAAGTCGATTCGATAACAAATGCCGAAAACGGACGGATTTCTCAGGTTTTTACTACATATGAACACTTTTCACATTCTCCCGTGCAACTCGGCTGCTAGTCCTCCTTTCATGCACAATCTTAAGGTCCTAGCTCATGTCCAAGGCACCAAAGCCAGCTAAAAAGTCAATAATCGATACCCAAAACTTGAATTGTACTACATCTTACTGGCTATTACATCAGCTTAGAAGGTTCATCTGTGTTCTACTATATTGCTTTTAGTGTCTATACATACCGCAGTAAGCGACATAGCTTTGCAGACGATAAGTACAGCTGTTTCAGAGAGAAGAGCGGCCAATGTGACGATCTGGCATTAAGTCGATTCGATAACAAATGACGAAAACGGACGGATTTCTCAGGTTTTTATTACATATGAACACTTTTCACATTCTCCCTTGCAACTCGGCTGCTAGTCCTCCTTTCATGCAGAATCTTAAGGTCCTAGCTCATGTCCAAGGCACCAAAGCCAGCCGAAAAGTCAATAATGGATACCTAAAACTTGAATTCTACTACTTCTTACTGGCTATTACATCAACTTAGAAACTTCATCTGTGTTCTACTATGGTGATTTTAGTGTCTCCGCATACCGCAGCACGCGACATAGTTTTGCAGACGATAAGTACAACCGTTTCAGAGAGAAGAGCGGCCAATGTGACGATCTGGCTTTAAGTCGATTCGATAACAAATGACGAAAACGGACGGATTTCTCAGGTTTTTAATACATATGAACACTTTTCACGTTCTCCCGTGCAACTGGGCTGCTAGTCCTCCTTTTATGCAGAATCTTAAAGTCCTAGCTCATGTCCAAGCCACCAAAGCCAGCTAAAAAGTCAATAATCGATACCTAAATCTTGAATTGGACTACTTCTTACTGGCTATTACATCAACTTAGAAGCTTGAACTGTGTTCTACTATGGTGAGTGCAGTGTCTCCGGATACCGCAGCACGCGACATAGCTTTGCAGACGATAAGTACAAGCGTTTCAGAGAGAAGAGCGGCCAATGTGACGATCTGGCTTTAAGTCGATTCGATAACAAATGACGAAATCGCAATGATTTCTAAGGTTTTTACTACATATGAACACTTTTCACATTCTCCCGTGCAACGCGGCTGCTAGTCCTCCTTTCATGCAGAAATTTAAGGTCCTAGCCCATGTCCAAGGCACCAAAGCCAGCTAAAAAGTCAATAATCGATACCTAAAACATGAATTGTACTACTTCTTACTGGCTATTACATCAACTTAAAAGCTTCATCTGTGTTCTACTATGGTGATTTTAGTGTCTCCGCATACCGCAGCACGCGACATAGCTTTGCAGACGATAAGTACAAGCGTTTCAGAGAGAAGAGCGGCCAGCTAAAAAGTCAATAATCGATACCTAAAACTTGAATTGTACTACTTCTTACTGGCAATTACATCAACTTAGAAGCTTCATCTGTGTTCTACTATGGTGCTTTTAGTGTCTCCACATACCGCAGCACGCGACATAGCTTTGCAGACGATAAGTACAACCGTTTCAGAGAGAAGAGCGGCCAATGTGACGATCCGGCTTTTAGTCGATTCGATAACAAATGACGAAAACGGACGGATATCTCAAGTATTTTTTTACATATGAACACTTTTCACATTCTCCCGTGCAACTCGGCTGATAGTCCTCCTTGTTCTACTATGCTGCTTGTAGTGTCTCAGCATACCGCAGCATGCGACATAGCTTTGCAGACGATAAGTACAAACGTTTCAGAGTGAAGAGCGACCTATGTGACGATCTGGCTTTAAGTCGATTCGATAACAAATGACGAAAACGGACGGATTTCTCAGGTATTTATTTACATATGAACACTTTTCACATTCTCCCGTGCAACTCGGCTGCTAGTCCTCCTTTCATGCAGAATCTTAAGGTCCTAGCTCATGTCCAAGGCACCAAAGCCAGCTAAAAAGTCAATAATCGATACCTAAAACTTGAATTGGACTACTTCTTACTGGCTATTACATCAACTTAGATGCTTCATCTGTGTTCTACTATGGTCATTTTAGTGTCTCCGCATACCGCAGCAAGCGACATAGCTTTGCAGACGATAAGTACAACCGTTTCAGAGATAAGAGCGGCCAATGTGACGATCTGGCTTTAAGTCGATTCGATAACAAATGACGAAAACGGACGGATTTCTCAGGTTTTTACTACATATGAACACTTTTCACATTCTTCCGTGCAACTCGGCTGCTAGTCCTCCTTTCATGCAGAATCATAAGGTCCTAGCTCATGTCCAAGGCACCAAAACCAGCTAAAAAGTCAATAATCGATACCTAAAACTTGAATTGTACTACTTCTTCCTGGCTATTACATCAACTTAGAAGCTTCATCTGTGTTCTAATACGGTGATTTTAGTTTCTCCGCATACCGCAGCACGCGACATAGTTTTACAGACGATAAGTACAACCGTTTCAGAGAGAAGAGCGGCCAATGTGACGATCTGGCTTTAAGTCGATTTGATAACAAATGACGAAAACGGACGGATTTCTCAGGTTTTTACTACATATGTACACTTTTCACATTCTTCCGTGCAACTCGGCTGCTAGTCCTCCTTCATGCAAAATCTTAATTTCCTAGCTCGTGTCCAAGGCACCAAAGAAGGGTAAAAGTCATTAACCGATACCTAAAACTTTAATTGTACTACTTCTTACTGGCTATTACATCAACTTAGAAGCTTCATCTGTGTTCTACTATGGTGCTTTTAGTGTCTCCACATACCGCAGCACGCGACATAGCTTTGCAGACGATAAGTACAAGCGTTTCAGAGAGAAGAGCGGCCAATGTGACGATCTGGCTTTAAGTCGATTCGATAACAAATGACGAAAACGGACGGATTTCTCAGGTTTTTACTACATATGAACACTTTTCACATTCTCCCGTGCAACTCGGCTGCTAGTCCTCCTTTCATGCAGAATCTTAAGGTCCTAGCTCATGTCCAAGGCAACAAAGCCAGCTAAAAGGTCAATATTCAATACCTAAAACTTAAATTGTACTACTTCTTACTGGCTATTACATTAACTTAGAAGCGTGATATGTGTTCTACTATGGTGCTTTTCCTGTTTCCGCCTACGGCAACACGCGACATAGCTTTGCAGACGATAAGTACAACCGTTTCAGAGAGAAGAGCGGCCAATGTGACCATCTGGCTTTAAGTCGATTCGATAACAAATGACGAAAACGGACGGATGTCTCATTTTTTTACTACATATGAACACTTTTCACATTCTCCCCTGCAACTCGGCTGCTAGTCCTCCTTTCATGCAGAATCTTAAGGTCCTAGCTCATGTCCAAGGCACCAAAGCCGGCTAAAAAGTCAATAATCGATACCTAAAACTTGAATTGGATTACTTGTTACAGGCTATTACATCAACTTAGGTGCTTCATGTGTGTTCTACTATGGTAATTTTAGTGTCTCCACATACCGCAGCACGCGACATAGCTTTGCAGACGATAAGTACACCCGTTTCAGAGAGAAGAGCGGCCAATGTCACGATCTGGCTTTAAATCGATTCGATAACAAATGACGAAAACGGACGGATTTCTCAGGTTTTTACTACATATGAACACTTTTCACATTCTCCCGTGCAACTCGGCTGCTAGTCCTCCTTTCATGCACAATCTTAATTTTTTAGCTCATGTCCAAGGCACCAAAGCCAGCTAAAAAGTCAATAATCGATACCTAAAACTTGAATTGTACTACTTCTTACCGGCTATTACATCAGCTTAGAAGGTTCATCTGTGTTCTACTATGGTGCTTTTAGTGTCTATACATACCGCAGTAAGCGACATAGCTTTGCAGACGATAAGTACAACCGTTTCAGAGAGAAGAGCGGCCAATGTGACGATCTGGCTTTAAGTCGATTCGATAACAAATTACGAAAACGGACGGATTTCTCAGGTTTTTACTACATATGAACACTTTTCACATTCTCCCGTGCAACTCGGCTGATAGTCCTCCTTCATGCAAAATCTTAATTTCCTAGCTCGTGTCCAAGGCACCAAAGAAGGGTAAAAGTCGTTAACCGATACCTAAAACTTGAATTGTACTACTTCTTACTGGCTATTACATCAACTTAGAAGCTTGGTCTGTGTTCTACTATGGTTATTTTAGTGTCTCCGCATAACGCAGCACGCGACATAGCTTTGCAGACGATAAGTACAACCGTTTCAGAGAGAAGAGCGGCCAATGTGACGATCTGGTTTTAAGTCGATTCGATAACAAATGACGAAAACGGACGGATTTTCCAGGTTTTTACTACATATGAACACTTTTCACATTCTCCCGTGCAACTCGGCTGCTAGTCCTCCTTTCATGCAGAATCGTAAGGTCCTAGCTCATGTCCAAGGTACCAAAGCCAGCTAAAAAGTCAATAATCGATACCTAAAACTTGAATTGGGTTACTTCTTACTGGCTATTACATCAACTTAGAAGCTTCATCTGTGTTCTACTATGGTGCTTTTAGTGTCTCCACATACCGCAGCACGCGACATAGCTTTGCAGACGATAAGTACGAGCGTTTCAGAGAGAAGAGCGGCCAATATGACGATCTGGCTTTAAGTCGATTCGATAACAAATGACGTAAACCTACGGATTCCTCAGGTTTTTACTACATATGAACACTTTTCACATTCTCCCGTGCAACTCGGCTGCTAGTCCTCCTTTCATGCAGAATCTAAAGGTCCTTGCTCATGTCCAAGGCACGAAAGCCAGCTAAAAAGTCAATAATCGATACCTAAAACTTGAATTGGACTACTTCTTACTGGCTATTACATCAACTTAGAAGCTTCATCTGTGTTCTACTATGGTGCTTTTCCTGTTTCCGCCTACGGCAACACGCGACATAGCTTTGCAGACGATAAGTACAACCGTTTCAGAGAGAAGAGCGGCCAATGTGACCATCTGGCTTTAAGTCGATTCGATAACAAATGACGAAAACGGACGGATTTCTAAGGTTTTTACTACATATGAACACTTTTCACACTCTCCCCTGCAACTCGGCTGCTAGTCCTCCTTTCATGCAGAATCTTAAGGTCCTAGCTCATGTCCAAGGCACCAAAGCCAGCTAAAAAGTCAATAATCGATACCTAAAACTTGAATTGGATTACTTCTTACTGGCTATTACATCAACTTAGATGCTTCATGTGTGTTCTACTATGGTAATTTTAGTGTCTCCACATACCGCAGAACGCGACATAGCTTTGCAGACGATAAGTACACCCGTTTCAGAGAGAAGAGCGGCCAATGTCACGATCTGGCTTTAAATCGATTCGATAACAAATGACGAAAACGGACGGATTTCTCAGGTTTTTACTACATATGAACACTTTTCACATTCTCCCGTGCAACTCGGCTGCTAGTCCTCCTTTCATGCACAATCTTAATTTTTTAGCTCATGTCCAAGGCACCAAAGCCAGCTAAAAAGTCAATAATCGATACCTAAAACTTGAATTGTACTACTTCTTACTGGCTATTACATCAGCTTAGAAGGTTCATCTGTGTTCTACTATGGTGCTTTTAGTGTCTATACATACCGCAGTAAGCGACATAGCTTTGCAGACGATAAGTACAACAGTTTCAGAGAGAAGAGCGGCCAATGTGACGATCTGGCTTTAAGTCGATTCGATAACAAATGACGAAAACGGACGGATTTCTCAGGTTTTTACTACATATGAACAGTTTTCACATTCTCCCTTGCAACTCGGCTGCTAGTCCTCCTTTCATGCAGAATCTTAAGGTCCTAGCTCATGTCCAAGGCACCAAAGCCAGCTAAAAAAACCATAATCGATACCTAAAACTTGAATTCTACTACTTCTTACTGGCTATTACATCAACTTAGAAGCTTCATCTGTGTTCTACTATGGTGATTTTAGTGTCTCCGCATACCGCAGCACGCGACATAGTTTTGCAGACGATAAGTACAACCGTTTCAGAGAGAAGAGCGGCCAATGTGACGATCTGGCTTTAGATCGATTCGATAACAAATGACGAAAACGGACGGATTTCTCAGGTTTTTAATACATATGAACATTTCTCACATTCTCCCGTGAAACTGGGCTGCTAGTCCTCCTTTTATGCAGAATCTTAAAGTCCTAGCTCATGTCCAAGGCACCAAAGCCAGCTAAAAAGTCAATAATCGATACCTAAATCTTGAATTGGACTACTTCTTACTGGCTATTACATCAACTTAGAAGCATCATCTGTGTTCTACTATGGTGCTATTAGTGTCTCCGCATATTGCAGCACGCGACATAGCTCTGTAGACGATAAGTACAACCGTTTCAGAGAGAAGAGCGGCCAATGTGACGATCTTTCTTTAAGTCGATTCGATAACAAATGACGAAAAGGGACGGATTTCTCGGGTTTTTACTACATATGAACACTTTTCACATTCTCCCGTGCAACTCGGCTGCTAGTCCTCCTTCATGCAAAATCTTAATTTCCTAGCTCGTGTCCAAGGCACCAAAGAAGGGTAAAAAGTCATTAACCGATACCTAAAACTTTAATTGTACTACTTCTTACTGGCTATTACATCAACTTAGAAGCTTCATCTGTGTTCTACTATGGTGCTTTTAGTGTCTCCGCATTCCGCAGCACGCGACATAGCTTTGCAGACGATAAGTACAACTTTTTCAGAGAGAAGAGCGGCCAATGTGACGATCCGGCTTTAAGTCGATTCGATAACAAATGACGAAAGTGGACGGATTTCTCAGGCTTTTACTACATATGAACACTTTTCACATTCTCCCATGCAAATCGGCTGCTAGTCCTCCTTTCATGCAAAATGTTAAGGTCCTAGCTCGTGTCCAAGGCACCAAAGCCAGCTAAAAAGTCAATAATCGATACCTAAAACTTGAATTGTACTACTTCTTACTGGCTATTACATCAGCTTAGAAGCCTCATCTGTGTTCTACTATGGTGATTTTAGTGTCTCCGCATACCGCAGCACGCGACGTAGCTTTGTAGACGATAAGTACAAACTTTTCAGAGAGAAGAGCGACCAATGTGACGATCTGGCTTTAAGTCGATTCGATAAAAAATGACGAAAATGGACGGATTTCTCAAGTATTTTTTTACATATGAACACTTTTCACATTCTCCCGTGCAACTCGGCTGCTAGTCCTCCTTTCATGCAGAATCTTAAGGCCGTAGCTCATGTCCAAGGCACCAAAGCCAGCTAAAAAGTCAATAATCGATACCTAAAACTTGAATTGTACTACTTCTTACTGGCTATTACATCAACTTAGAAGCTTCATCTGTGTTCTACTATGCTGCTTGTAGTGTGTCAGCATACCGCAGCATGCGACATAGCTTTGCAGACGATAAGTACAAGCGTTTCAGAGTGAAGAGCGGCCAATGTGACGATCTGGCTTTAAGTCGATTCGATAACAAATGACGAAAACGGACTGATTTTCAGGTTTTTACTACATATGAAGACTTTTCGCATTCTCCCGTGCAACTCGGCTGCTAGTCCTCCTTTCATGCAGAATCGTAAGGTCCTAGCTCATGTCCAAGGCACCAAAGCCAGCTAAAAAGTCAATAATCGATACCTAAAACTTGAATTGTACTACTTCTTACTGGCTATTACATGAACTTAGAAGCCTCATCTGTGTTCTACTATGCTGCTTGTAGTGTCTCAGCATACCGCAGCATGCGACATAGCTTTGCAGACGATAAGTACAAGCGTTTCAGAGAGAAGAGCGGCCAATGTGACGATCTGGCTTTAAGTCGATTCGATAACAAATGACGAAAACGGACGAATTTCTCAGGTTTTTACTACATATGAACACTTTTCACATTCTCCCGTGCAACTCGGCTGTTAGTCCTCCTTTCATGCAGAATCTAAAGGTCCTAGCTCATGTCCGAGGCACCAAAGCCAGCTAAAAAGTCAATAATCGATACCTAAAACTTGAATTGGACTACTTCTTACTGGCTATTACATCAACATAGAAGCTTCATCTGTGTTCTACTATGGTGCTTTTCCTGTTTCCGCCTACGGCAACACGCGACATAGCTTTGCAGCCGATAAGTACAACCGTTTCCGAGAGCAGAGCGGCCAATGTGACGATCTGGCTTTAAGTCGATTCGATAACAAATTACGAAAACGGACGGATTTCTCAGGTTTTTACTACATATGAACACTTTTCACATACTCACGTGCAACTCGGCTGCTAGTCCTCCTTTCATGCAGAATCATAAGGTCCTAGCTCATATCCAAGGCACCAAAGCCAGCTAAAAAGTCAATAATCGATACCTAAAACTTGAATTGTACTACTTCTTCCTGGCTATTACATCAACTTAGAAGCTTCATCTGTGTTCTACTACGGTGATTTTAGTTTCTCCGCATACCGCAGCACGCGACATAGTTTTACAGACGATAAGTACAACCGTTTCAGAGAGAAGAGCGGCCAATGTGACGATCTGGCTTTAAGTCGATTTGATAACAAATTACGAAAACGGACGGATTTCTCAGGTTTTTGGTACATATGAACACTTTTCACATTCTCCCGTGCAACTCGGCTGATAGTCCTCCTTCATGCAAAATCTTAATTTCCTAGCTCGTGTCCAAGGCACCAAAGAAGGGTAAAAGTCATTAACCGATACCTAAAACTTTAATTGTACTACTTCTTACTGGCTATTACATCAACTTAGAAGCTTCATCTGTGTTCAACTATGGTGCTTTTAGTGAGTCCGCATACCGCAGCACGCGACATAGCTTTGCAGACGATAAGTACAATCGTTTCGGAGAGAAGAGCGGCCAATGTGACTATCTGGCTTTAAGTCGATTCGATAACAAATGACGAAAACGGACGGATTTCTCAGGTTTTTATTACATATGAACACATTTCACATTCTCCCGTGCAACTCGGCTGCTAGTCCTCCTTTCATGCAGAATCTTAAGGTCCTAGCTCATGTCCAACGCACCAAAGCCAGCTAAAAAGTCAATAATCGATACCTAAAACTTGAATTGGACTACTTCTTACTGGCTATTACATCAACTTAGAAGCTTCATCTGTGTTCTACTATGGTGCTTTTCCTGTTTCCGCCTACGGCAACACGCGACATAGCTTTGCAGACGATAAGTACAACCGTTTCCGAGAGCAGAGCGGCCAATGTGACGATCTGGCTTTAAGTCGATTCGATAACAAATTACGAAAACGGACGGATTTCTCAGGTTTTTACTACATGTGAACACTTTTCACATTCTCCCGTGCAACTCGGCTGATAGTCCTCCTTCATGCAAAATCTTAATTTCCTAGCTCGTGTCCAAGGCACCAAAGAAGGGTAAAAGTCATTAACCGATACCTTAAACTTGAATTGTACTACTTCTTACTGGCTATTACATCAACTTAGAAGCTTGGTCTGTGTTCTACTATGGTTATTTTAGTGTCTCCGCATACCGCAGCAAGCGACATAGCTTTGCAGACGATAAGTACAACCGTTTCAGAGAGAAGAGCGGCCAATGTGACGATCTGGCTTTAAGTCGATTCGATAACAAATGACGAAAACGGACGGATTTCTCAGGTTTTTATTACATATGAACACTTTTCACATTCTCCCGTGCAACTCGGCTGCTAGTCCTCCTTTCATGCAGAATCCTAAGGTCCTAGCTCATGTCCAAGGCACCAAAGCCAGCTAAAAAGTCAATAATCGATACCCAAAACTTGAATTGGATTACTTCTTACTGGCTATTACATCAACTTAGATGCTTCATCTGTGTTCTACTATGGTAATTTTAGTGTCTCCACATACCGCAGCACGCGACATAGCTTTGCAGACGATAGGTACACCCGTTTCAGAGAGAAGAGCGGCCAATGTGACGATCTGGCTTAAAGTCGATTCGATAACAAACGACGAAAACGGACGGATTTCTCAGGTTTTTACTACATATGAACACTTTTCACATTCTCCCGTGCAACTCGGCTGCTAGTCCTCGTTTCATGCAGAATCTTAAGGTCCTAGCTCATGTCCAAGGCACCAAAGCCAGCTAAAAAGTCAATAATCGATACGTAAAACTTTAATTGTACTATTTCTTACTGGCTATTACATCAACTTAGAAGGTTCATCTGTGTTCTACTATGGTGCTTTTAGTGTCTCCACATACCGCAGTACGCGACATAGCTTTGCAGAAGATAAGTACAACCGTTTCAGAGAGAAGAGCGGCCAATGTGATGATCTGGCTTTAAGTCGATTCGATAACAAATGACGAAAACGGACGGATTTCTCAGGTTTTTACTACATATGAACAGTTTTCACATTCTCCCGTGCAACTCGGCTGTTAGTCCTTCTTTCATGCAGAATCTTAAGGTCCTAGCTCATGTCCAAGGCACCAAAGCCAGCTAAAAAGTCAATAATCGATACCTAAAACTTGAATTGGACTACTTCTTACTGGCTATTACATCAACTTAGAAGCTTCATCTGTGTTCTACTATGGTGCTTTTCCTGTTTCCGCCTACGGCAACACGCGACATAACTTTGCAGACGATAAGTACAACCGTTTCCGAGAGCAGAGCGGCCAATGTGACGATCTGGCTTTAAGTCGATTCGATAACAAATTACGAAAACGGACGGATTTCTCAGGTTTTTACTACATATGAAGACTTTTCACATTCTCCCCTGCAACTCGGCTGCTAGTCCTCCTTTCATGCAGAATCTTAAGGTCCAAGCTCATGTCCAAGGCACCAAAGCCAGCTAAAAAGTCAATAATAGATACCTAAAACTTGAATTGTACTACTTCTTACTGGCTATTACATCAACTTAGAAGCTTGGTCTGTGTTCTACTATGGTGATTTTAGTGTCTCCGCATACCGCTGCACGCGACATAGCTTTGCAGACGATAAGTACAAGCGTTTCGGAGAGAAGAGCGGCCAATGTGACTATCTGGCTTTAAGTCGATTCGATAACAAATGACGAAAACGGACGGATTTCTCAGGTTCCTATTACATACGAACACTTTTCACATTCTCCCGTGCAACTCGGCTGCTAGTCCTCCTTTCATGCAGAATCCTAAGGTCCTAGCTCATGTCCAAGGCACCAAAGCCAGCTAAAAAGTCAATAATCGATACCTAAAACTTGAATTGGATTACTTCTTACTGGCTATTACATCAACTTAGATGCTTCATCTGTGTTCTACTATGGTAATTTTAGTGTCTCCACATACCGCAGCACGCGACATAGCTTTGCAGTCGATAAGTACACCCGTTTCAGAGAGAAGAGCGGCCAATGTGACGATCTGGCTTGAAGTCGATTCGATAACAAATGACGAAAACGGACGGATTTCTCAGGTTTTTACTACATATGAACACTTTTCACATTCTCCCGTGCAACTCGGCTGCTAGTCCTCCTTTCATGCAGAATCTTAAGGTGCTAGCTCATGTCCAAGGCACCAAAGCCAGCTAAAAAGTCAATAATCGATAAGTAAAACTTGAATTCCACTACTTCTTACTGGCTATTACATCAACTTAGAAGCTTCATCTGTGTTCTACTATGGTGCTTTTAGTGTCTCCACATACCGCAGCACGCGACATAGCTTTGCAGACGATAAGTACAAGCGTTTCAGAGAGAAGAGCGGCCAATGTGACGATCTGGCTTTAAGTCGATTCGATAACAAATGACGAAAACGGAAGGATTTCTAAGGTTTTTACTACATATGAACACTTTTCACATTCTCCCGTGCAACGCGGCTGCTAGTCCTCCTTTCAAGCAGAAATTTAAGGTCCTAGCTCATGTCCAAGGCACCAAAGCCAGCTAAAAAGTCAATAATCGATACCTAAAACATGAATTGTACTACTTCTTACTGGCTATTACATCAACTTAAAAGCTTCATCTGTGTTCTACTATGGTGATTTTAGTGTCTCCGCATACCGCAGCACGCGACATAGCTTTGCAGACGATAAGTACAAGCGTTTCAGAGAGAAGAGCGGCCAATGTGACGATCTGGCTTTAAGTCGATTCGATAACAAATGACGAAAACGGACGGATTTCTCAGGTTTTTACTACATATGAACACTTTTCACATTCTCCCGTGCAACTTGGCTGCCAGTCCTCCTTTCATGCAGAATGGTAAGGTCCTAGCTCATGTCCAAGGCACCAAAGCCAGTTAAAAAGTCAATAATCGATACCTAAAACTTGAATTGTACTACTTCTTACTGGCTATTACATCAACTTAGAAGCTTCATCTGTGTTCTACTATGGTGATTTTAGTGTCTCCGCATACCGCAGCACGCGACATAGCTTTGCAGATGATAAGTACAAGCGTTTCAGAGAGAAGAGCGGCCAATGTGACGATCTGGCTTTAAGTCGATTCGATAACAAATGACGAAAACGGAAGGATTTCTAAGGTTTTTACTACATATGAACACTTTTCACATTCTCCCGTGCAACGCGGCTGCTAGTCCTCCTTTCATGCAGAAATTTAAGGTCCTAGCTCATGTCCAAGGCACCAAAGCCAGCTAAAAAGTCAATAATCGATACCTAAAACTTGAATTGTACTACTTCTTACTGGCAATTACATCAACTTAGAAGCTTCATCTGTGTTCTACTATGGTGCTTTCAGTGTCTCCACATACCGCAGCACGCGACATAGCTTTGCAGACGATAAGTACAACCGTTTCAGAGAGAAGAGCGGCCAATGTGACGATCTGGCTTTAAGTCGATTCGATAACAAATGACGAAAACGGACGGATTTCTCAAGTATTTTTTTACATATGAACACTGTTCACATTCTCCCGTGCAACTCGGCTGATAGTCCTCCTTTCATGCTGAATCTTAAGATCCTGGCTCATGTCCAAGGCACCAAAGCTAGCTAAAAAGTCAATAATCGATACCTAAAACTTGAATTGTACTACTTCTTACTGGCTATTACATCAACTTAGAAGCTTCTTCTGTGTTCTACTATGCTGCTTGTAGTGTCTCAGCATACCGCAGCATGCGACATACCTTTGCAGACAATAAGTACAAACGTTTCAGAGTGAAGAGCGACCTATGTGACGATCTGGCTTTAAGTCGATTCGATAACAAATGACGAAAACGGACGGATTTCTCAGGTATTTATTTACATATGAACACTTTTCACATTCTCCCGTGCAACTCGGCTGCTAGTCCTCCTTTCATGCAGAATCTTAAGGTCCTAGCTCATGTCCAAGGCACCAAAGCCAGCTAAAAAGTCAATAATCGATACCTAAAACTTGAATTAGACTACTTCTTACTGGCTATTACATCAACTTAGATGCTTCATCTGTGTTCTACTATGGTCATTTTAGTGTCTCCGCATACCGCAGCAAGCGACATAGCTTTGCAGACGATAAGTACAACCGTTTCAGAGATAAGAGCGGCCAATGTGACGATCTGGCTTTAAGTCGATTCGATAACAAATGACGAAAACGGACGGATTTCTCAGGTTTTTACTACATATGAACACTTTTCACATTCTTCCGTGCAACTCGGCTGCTAGTCCTCCTTTCATGCAGAATCATAAGGTCCTAGCTCATGTCCAAGGCACCAAAGCCAGCTAAAAAGTCAATAATCGATACCTAAAACTTGAATTGTACTACTTCTTCCTGGCTATTACATCAACTTAGAAGCTTCATCTGTGTTCTAATATGGTGATTTTAGTTTCTCCGCATACCGCAGCACGCGACATAGTTTTACAGACGATAAGTACAACCGTTTCAGAGAGAAGAGCGGCCAATGTGACGATCTGGCTTTAAGTCGATTTGATAACAAATGACGAAAACGGACGGATTTCTCAGGTTTTTACTACATATGAACACTTTTCACATTCTTCCGTGCAACTCGGCTGATAGTCCTCCTTCATGCAAAATCTTAATTTCCTAGCTCGTGCCCAAGGCACCAAAGAAGGGTAAAAGTCATTAACCGATACCTAAAACTTTAATTGTACTACTTCTTACTGGCTATTACATCAACTTAGAAGCTTCATCTGTGTTCTACTATGGTGCTTTTAGTGTCTCCACATACCGCAGCACGCGACATAGCTTTGCAGACGATAAGTACACCAGTTTCAGAGAGAAGAGCGGCCAATGTCACGATCTGGCTTTAAATCGATTCGATAACAAATGACGAAAACGGACGGATTTCTCAGGTTTTTACTACATATGAACACTTTTCACATTCTCCCGTGCAACTCGGCTGCTAGTCCTCCTTTCATGCACAATCTTAATTTTTTAGCTCATGTCCAAGGCACCAAAGCCAGCTAAAAAGTCAATAATCGATACCTAAAACTTGAATTGTACTACTTCTTACTGGCTATTACATCAGCTTAGAAGGTTCATCTGTGTTCTACTATGGTGCTTTTAGTGTCTATACATACCGCAGTAAGCGACATAGCTTTGCAGACGATAAGTACAACCGTTTCAGAGAGAAGAGCGGCCAATGTGACGATCTGGCTTTAAGTCGATTCGATAACAAATTACGAAAACCGACGGACTTCTCAGGTTTTTACTACATATGAACACTTTTCACATTCTCCCCTGCAACTCGGCTGCTAGTCCTCCTTTCATGCAGAATCTTAAGGTCCTAGCTCATGTCCAAGGCACCAAAGCCAGCTAAAAAGTCAATAATAGATACCTAAAACTTGAATTGTACTACTTCTTACTGGCTATTACATCAACTTAGAAGCTTGGTCTGTGTTCTACTATGGTTATTTTAGTGTCTCCGCATACCGCAGCACGCGACATAGCTTTGCAGACGATAAGTACAACCGTTTCAGAGAGAAGAGCGGCCAATGTGACGATCTGGCTTTAAGTCGATTCGATAACAAATGACGAAAACGGACGGATTTTCCAGGTTTTTACTACATATGAACACTTTTCACATTCTCCCGTGCAACTCGGCTGCTAGTCCTCCTTTCATGCAGAATCGTAAGGTCCTAGCTCATGTCCAAGGCACCAAAGCCAGCTAAAAAGTCAATAATCGATACCTAAAACTTGAATTGGGTTACTTCTTACTGGCTATTACATCAACTTAGAAGCTTCATCTGTGTTCTACTATGGTGCTTTTAGTGTCTCCACATACCGCAGCACGCGACATAGCTTTGCAGACGATAAGTACAAGCGTTTCAGAGAGAAGAGCGGCCAATGTGACGATCTGGCATTAAGTCGATTCGATAACAAATGACGAAAACGGACGAATTTCTCAGCTTTTTACTACATATGAACACTTTTCACATTCTCCCGTGCTATTCGGCTGCTAGTCCTCCTTTCATGCTGAATCTTAAGGTCCTAGCTCATGTCCAAGGCACCAAAGCCAGCTAAAAAGTCAATAATCGATACCTAAAACATGAATTGTACTACTTCTTACTGGCTATTACATCAACTTAGAAGCTTCATCTGTGTTCTACTATGGTGATTTTAGTGTCTCCGCATACCGCAGCACGCGACATAGCTTTGCAGATGATAAGTACAAGCGTTTCAGAGAGAAGAGCGGCCAATGTGACGATCTGGCTTTAAGTCGATTCGATAACAAATGACGAAAACGGAAGGATTTCTAAGGTTTTTACTACATATGAACACTTTTCACATTCTCTCGTGCAACGCGGCTGCTAGTCCTCCTTTCATGCAAAATCTTAATTTCCTAGCTCGTGCCCAAGGCACCAAAGAAGGGTAAAAGTCATTAACCGATACCTAAAACTTTAATTGTACTACTTCTTACTGGCTATTACATCAACTTAGAAGCTTCATCTGTGTTCTACTATGGTGCTTTTAGTGTCTCCACATACCGCAGCACGCGACATAGCTTTGCAGACGATAAGTACACCAGTTTCAGAGAGAAGAGCGGCCAATGTCACGATCTGGCTTTAAATCGATTCGATAACAAATGACGAAAACGGACGGATTTCTCAGGTTTTTACTACATATGAACACTTTTCACATTCTCCCGTGCAACTCGGCTGCTAGTCCTCCTTTCATGCACAATCTTAATTTTTTAGCTCATGTCCAAGGCACCAAAGCCAGCTAAAAAGTCAATAATCGATACCTAAAACTTGAATTGTACTACTTCTTACTGGCTATTACATCAGCTTAGAAGGTTCATCTGTGTTCTACTATGGTGCTTTTAGTGTCTATACATACCGCAGTAAGCGACATAGCTTTGCAGACGATAAGTACAACCGTTTCAGAGAGAAGAGCGGCCAATGTGACGATCTGGCTTTAAGTCGATTCGATAACAAATTACGAAAACCGACGGACTTCTCAGGTTTTTACTACATATGAACACTTTTCACATTCTCCCCTGCAACTCGGCTGCTAGTCCTCCTTTCATGCAGAATCTTAAGGTCCTAGCTCATGTCCAAGGCACCAAAGCCAGCTAAAAAGTCAATAATAGATACCTAAAACTTGAATTGTACTACTTCTTACTGGCTATTACATCAACTTAGAAGCTTGGTCTGTGTTCTACTATGGTTATTTTAGTGTCTCCGCATACCGCAGCACGCGACATAGCTTTGCAGACGATAAGTACAACCGTTTCAGAGAGAAGAGCGGCCAATGTGACGATCTGGCTTTAAGTCGATTCGATAACAAATGACGAAAACGGACGGATTTTCCAGGTTTTTACTACATATGAACACTTTTCACATTCTCCCGTGCAACTCGGCTGCTAGTCCTCCTTTCATGCAGAATCGTAAGGTCCTAGCTCATGTCCAAGGCACCAAAGCCAGCTAAAAAGTCAATAATCGATACCTAAAACTTGAATTGGGTTACTTCTTACTGGCTATTACATCAACTTAGAAGCTTCATCTGTGTTCTACTATGGTGCTTTTAGTGTCTCCACATACCGCAGCACGCGACATAGCTTTGCAGACGATAAGTACAAGCGTTTCAGAGAGAAGAGCGGCCAATGTGACGATCTGGCATTAAGTCGATTCGATAACAAATGACGAAAACGGACGAATTTCTCAGCTTTTTACTACATATGAACACTTTTCACATTCTCCCGTGCTATTCGGCTGCTAGTCCTCCTTTCATGCTGAATCTTAAGGTCCTAGCTCATGTCCAAGGCACCAAAGCCAGCTAAAAAGTCAATAATCGATACCTAAAACATGAATTGTACTACTTCTTACTGGCTATTACATCAACTTAAAAGCTTCATCTGTGTTCTACTATGGTGATTTTAGTGTCTCCGCATACCGCAGCACGCGACATAGCTTTGCAGACGATAAGTACAAGCGTTTCAGAGAGAAGAGCGGCCAATGTGACGATCTGGCTTTAAGTCGATTCGATAACAAATGACGAAAACGGACGGATTTCTCAGGTTTTTACTACATATGAACACTTTTCACATTCTCCCGTGCAACTTGGCTGCCAGTCCTCCTTTCATGCAGAATGGTAAGGTCCTAGCTCATGTCCAAGGCACCAAAGCCAGTTAAAAAGTCAATAATCGATACCTAAAACTTGAATTGTACTACTTCTTACTGGCTATTACATCAACTTAGAAGCTTCATCTGTGTTCTACTATGGTGATTTTAGTGTCTCCGCATACCGCAGCACGCGACATAGCTTTGCAGATGATAAGTACAAGCGTTTCAGAGAGAAGAGCGGCCAATGTGACGATCTGGCTTTAAGTCGATTCGATAACAAATGACGAAAACGGAAGGATTTCTAAGGTTTTTACTACATATGAACACTTTTCACATTCTCTCGTGCAACGCGGCTGCTAGTCCTCCTTTCATGCAGAAATTTAAGGTCCTAGCTCATGTCCAAGGCACCAAAGCCAGCTAAAAAGTCAATAATCGATACCTAAAACTTGAATTGTACTACTTCTTACTGGCAATTACATCAACTTAGAAGCTTCATCTGTGTTCTACTATGGTGCTTTCAGTGTCTCCACATACCGCAGCACGCGACATAGCTTTGCAGACGATAAGTACAACCGTTTCAGAGAGAAGAGCGGCCAATGTGACGATCTGGCTTTAAGTCGATTCGATAACAAATGACGAAAACGGACGGATTTCTCAAGTATTTTTTTACATATGAACACTTTTCACATTCTCCCGTGCAACTCGGCTGATAGTCCTCCTTTCATGCTGAATCTTAAGGTCCTGGCTCATGTCCAAGGCACCAAAGCTAGCTAAAAAGTCAATAATCGATACCTAAAACTTGAATTGTACTACTTCTTACTGGCTATTACATCAACTTAGAAGCTTCTTCTGTGTTCTACTATGCTGCTTGTAGTGTCTCAGCATACCGCAGCATGCGACATACCTTTGCAGACAATAAGTACAAACGTTTCAGAGTGAAGAGCGACCTATGTGACGATCTGGCTTTAAGTCGATTCGATAACAAATGACGAAAACGGACGGATTTCTCAGGTATTTATTTACATATGAACACTTTTCACATTCTCCCGTGCAACTCGGCTGCTAGTCCTCCTTTCATGCAGAATCTTAAGGTCCTAGCTCATGTCCAAGGCACCAAAGCCAGCTAAAAAGTCAATAATCGATACCTAAAACTTGAATTAGACTACTTCTTACTGGCTATTACATCAACTTAGATGCTTCATCTGTGTTCTACTATGGTCATTTTAGTGTCTCCGCATACCGCAGCAAGCGACATAGCTTTGCAGACGATAAGTACAACCGTTTCAGAGATAAGAGCGGCCAATGTGACGATCTGGCTTTAAGTCGATTCGATAACAAATGACGAAAACGGACGGATTTCTCAGGTTTTTACTACATATGAACACTTTTCACATTCTTCCGTGCAACTCGGCTGCTAGTCCTCCTTTCATGCAGAATCATAAGGTCCTAGCTCATGTCCAAGGCACCAAAGCCAGCTAAAAAGTCAATAATCGATACCTAAAACTTGAATTGTACTACTTCTTCCTGGCTATTACATCAACTTAGAAGCTTCATCTGTGTTCTAATATGGTGATTTTAGTTTCTCCGCATACCGCAGCACGCGACATAGTTTTACAGACGATAAGTACAACCGTTTCAGAGAGAAGAGCGGCCAATGTGACGATCTGGCTTTAAGTCGATTTGATAACAAATGACGAAAACGGACAGATTTCTCAGGTTTTTACTACATATGAACACTTTTCACATTCTTCCGTGCAACTCGGCTGATAGTCCTCCTTCATGCAAAATCTTAATTTCCTAGCTCGTGCCCAAGGCTCAAAGAAGGGTAAAAGTCATTAACCGATACCTAAAACTTTAATTGTACTACTTCTTACTGGCTATTACATCAACTTAGAAGCTTCATCTGTGTTCTACTATGGTGCTTTTAGTGTCTCCACATACCGCAGCACGCGACATAGCTTTGCAGACGATAAGTACACCAGTTTCAGAGAGAAGAGCGGCCAATGTCACGATCTGGCTTTAAATCGATTCGATAACAAATGACGAAAACGGACGGATTTCTCAGGTTTTTACTACATATGAACACTTTTCACATTCTCCCGTGCAACTCGGCTGCTAGTCCTCCTTTCATGCACAATCTTAATTTTTTAGCTCATGTCCAAGGCACCAAACCAGCTAAAAAGTCAATAATCGATACCTAAAACTTGAATTGTACTACTTCTTACTGGCTATTACATCAGCTTAGAAGGTTCATCTGTGATCTACTATGGTGCTTTTAGTGTCTATACATACCGCAGTAAGCGACATAGCTTTGCAGACGATAAGTACAACCGTTTCAGAGAGAAGAGCGGCCAATGTGACGATCTGGCTTTAAGTCGATTCGATAACAAATTACGAAAACCGACGGACTTCTCAGGTTTTTACTACATATGAACACTTTTCACATTCTCCCCTGCAACTCGGCTGCTAGTCCTCCTTTCATGCAGAATCTTAAGGTCCTAGCTCATGTCCAAGGCACCAAAGCCAGCTAAAAAGTCAATAATAGATACCTAAAACTTGAATTGTACTACTTCTTACTGGCTATTACATCAACTTAGAAGCTTGGTCTGTGTTCTACTATGGTTATTTTAGTGTCTCCGCATACCGCAGCACGCGACATAGCTTTGCAGACGATAAGTACAACCGTTTCAGAGAGAAGAGCGGCCAATGTGACGATCTGGCTTTAAGTCGATTCGATAACAAATGACGAAAACGGACGGATTTTCCAGGTTTTTACTACATATGAACACTTTTCACATTCTCCCGTGCAACTCGGCTGCTAGTCCTCCTTTCATGCAGAATCGTAAGGTCCTAGCTCATGTCCAAGGCACCAAAGCCAGCTAAAAAGTCAATAATCGATACCTAAAACTTGAATTGGGTTACTTCTTACTGGCTATTACATCAACTTAGAAGCTTCATCTGTGTTCTACTATGGTGCTTTTAGTGTCTCCACATACCGCAGCACGCGACATAGCTTTGCAGACGATAAGTACAAGCGTTTCAGAGAGAAGAGCGGCCAATGTGACGATCTGGCATTAAGTCGATTCGATAACAAATGACGAAAACGGACGAATTTCTCAGCTTTTTACTACATATGAACACTTTTCACATTCTCCCGTGCTATTCGGCTGCTAGTCCTCCTTTCATGCTGAATCTTAAGGTCCTAGCTCATGTCCAAGGCACCAAAGCTAGCTAAAAAGTCAATAATCGATACCTAAAACTTGAATTGTACTACTTCTTACTGGCTATTACATCAACTTAGAAGCTTCATCTGTGTTCTACTATGCTGCTTGTAGTGTCTCAGCATACCGCAGCATGCGACATAGCTTTGCAGACGATAAGTACAACCGTTTCAGAGAGAAGAGCGGCCAATGTGACCATCTGGCTTTAAGTCGATTCGATAACAAATGACGAAAACGGACGGATTTCTAAGGTTTTTACTACATATGAACACTTTTCACACTCTCCCCTGCAACTCGGCTGCTAGTCCTCCTTTCATGCAGAATCTTAAGGTCCTAGCTCATGTCCAAGGCACCAAAGCCAGCTAAAAAGTCAATAATCGATACCTAAAACTTGAATTGGATTACTTCTTACTGGCTATTACATCAACTTAGATGCTTCATGTGTGTTCTACTATGGTAATTTTAGTGTCTCCACATACCGCAGAACGCGACATAGCTTTGCAGACGATAAGTACACCCGTTTCAGAGAGAAGAGCGGCCAATGTCACGATCTGGCTTTAAATCGATTCGATAACAAATGACGAAAACGGACGGATTTCTCAGGTTTTTACTACATATGAACACTTTTCACGTTCTCCCTTGCAACTCGGCTGCTTGTCCTCCTTTCATGCAGAATCTTAAGGTCCTAGCACATGTCCAAGGCACCAAAGCCAGCAAAAAGGTCAATATTCAATACCTAAAACTTGAATTGTACTACTTCTTACTGGCTATTACATCAACTTAGAAGCTTCATCTGTGTTCTACTGTGGTGATTTTAGTGTCTCCGCATACCGCAGCACGTGACATAGCTTTGCAGACGACAAGTACAACCGTTTTAGAGAGAAGAGCGGCCAATCTGACGATGTGGCTTTAAGTCGATTCGATAACAAATGACGAAAACGGACGGATTTCTAAGGTTTTTACTACATATGAACATTTTTCACACTCTCCCGTGCAACTCGGCTGCTGGTCCTCCTTTCATGAAGAATGTTAAGATCGTAGCTCATGTCCAAGGCACCAAAGCCAGCTAAAAAGTCAATAATCGATACCTTAAACTTGAATTGTACTACTTCTTACTGGGTATTACATCAACTTAGAAGCTTCATCTGTGTTCTACTATGGTGCTTTTAGTGTCTCCGCATACCGCGACACGCGACATAGCTTTGCAGACGATAAGTACAATCGTTTCAGAGAGAAGAGCGGCCAATGTGACGATCTGGCTTTAAGTCGATTCGATAACAAATGACGAAAACGGACGGATTTCTCAGGTTTTTACTACATATGAACAGTTTTCACCTTCTCCCTTGCAACTCGGCTGCTAGTCCTCCTTTCATGCAGAATCTTAAGGTCCTAGCTCATGTCCAAGGCACCAAAGCCAGCTAAAAAAACCATAATCGATACCTAAAACTTGAATTCTACTACTTCTTACTGGCTATTACATCAACTTAGAAGCTTCATCTGTGTTCTACTATGGTGATTTTAGTGTCTCCGCATACCGCAGCACGCGACATAGTTTTGCAGACGATAAGTACAACCGTTTCAGAGGGAAGAGCGGCCAATGTGACGATCTGGCTTTAGATCGATTCGATAACAAATGACGAAAACGGACGGATTTCTCAGGTTTTTAATACATATGAACACTTTTCACATTCTCCCGTGAAACTGGGCTGCTAGTCCTCCTTTTATGCAGAATCTTAAAGTCCTAGCTCATGTCCAAGGCACCAAAGACAGCTAAAAAGTCAATAATCGATACCTAAATCTTGAATTGGACTACTTCTTACTGGCTATTACATCAACTTAGAAGCATCATCTGTGTTCTACTATGGTGCTATTAGTGTCTCCGCATATTGCAGCACGCGAAATAGCTCTGTAGACGATAAGTACAACCGTTTCAGAGAGAAGAGCGGCCAATGTGACGATCTTTCTTTAAGTCGATTCGATAACAAATGACGAAAAGGGACGGATTTCTCGGGTTTTTACTACATATGAACACTTTTCACATTCTCCCGTGCAACTCGGCTGCTAGTCCTCCTTCATGCAAAATCTTAATTTCCTAGCTCATGTCCAAGGCACCAAAGCCAGCTAAAAAGTCAATAATCGATACCTAAAACTTGAATTGGATTACTTCTTAGTGGCTATTACATCAACTTAGATGCTTCATCTGTGTTCTACTATGGTAATTTTAGTGTCTCCACATACCGCAGCACGCGACATAGCTTTGCAGTCGATAAGTACACCCGTTTCAGAGAGAAGAGCGGCCAATGTGACGATCTGGCTTTAAGTCGATTTGATAACAAATGACGAAAACGGACGGATTTCTCAGGTTTTTACTACATATGAACACTTTTCACATTCTCCCGTGCAACTCGGCTGATAGTCCTCCTTCATGCAAAATCTTAATTTCCTAGCTCGTGTCCAAGGCACCAAAGAAGGGTAAAAGTCATTAACCGATACCTAAAACTTTAATCGTACTACTTCTTACTGGCTATTACATCAACTTAGAAGCTTCATCTGTGTTCAACTATGGTGCTTTTAGTGAGTCCGCATACCGCAGCACGCGACATAGCTTTGCAGACGATAAGTACAAGCGTTTCGGAGAGAAGAGCGGCCAATGTGACTATCTGGCTTTAAGTCGATTCGATAACAAATGACGAAAACGGACGGATTTCTCAGGTTTTTATTACATATGAACACATTTCACATTCTCCCGTGCAACTCGCCTGCTAGTCCTCCTTTCATGCAGAATCTTAAGGTCCTAGCTCATGTCCAACGCACCAAAGCCAGCTAAAAAGTCAATAATCGATACCTAAAACTTGAATTGGAGTACTTCTTACTGGCTATTACATCAACTTAGAAGCTTCATCTGTGTTCTACTATGGTGCTTTTCCTGTTTCAGCCTACGGCAACACGCGACATAGCTTTGCAGACGATAAGTACAACCGTTTCCGAGAGCAGAGCGGCCAATGTGACGATCTAGCTTTAAGTCGATTCGATAACAAATGACGAAAACGGACGGATTTCTCAGGTTTTTATAACATATGAACACATTTCACATTCTCCCGTGCAACTCGGCTGCTAGTCCTCCTTTCATGCAGAATCGTAAGGTCCTAGCTCATGTACAAGGCACCAAAGCCAGCTAAAAAGGCAATAATCGATACCTAAAACTTGAATTGTACTACTTCTTACTGGCTATTACATTAACTTAGAAGCTTCATCTGTGTTCTACTATGGTGCTTTTAGTGTCTCCGCATACCGCAGCACGCGACATAGCTTAGTAGACGATAAGTACAACCGTTTCAGAGAGAAGAGCGGCCAATGTGACGATCTAGCTTTAAGTCGATTCGATAACAAATGACGAAAACGGACGGATTTCTCAGGTTTTTATTACATATGAACACTTTTCACATTCTCCCGTGCAACTCGGCTGCTAGTCCTCCTTTCATGCTGAATCTTAAGGTCCTAGCTCATGTCCAAGGCACCAAAGCCAGCTAAAAAGTCAATAATCGATACGTAAAACATTAATTGTACTATTTCTTACTGGCTATTACATCAACTTAGAAGGTTCATCTGTGTTCTACTATGGTGCTTTTAGTGTCTCCACATACCGCAGTACGCGACATAGCTTTGCAGACGATAAGTACAACCGTTTCAGAGAGAAGAGCGGCCAATGTGATGATCTGGCTTTAAGTCGATTCGATGACAAATGACGAAAACGGACGGATTTCTCAGGTTTTTCCTACATATGAAGACTTTTCACATTCTCCCGTGCAACTCTGCTGCTATTCCTCCTTTCATGCAGAATCGTAAGGTCCTAGCTCATGTCCAAGGCACCAAAGCCAGCTAAAAAGTCAATAATCGATACCTAAAACTTGAATTGTACTACTTCTTACTGGCTATTACATGAACTTAGAAGCCTCATCTGTGTTCTACTATGCTGGCTTTTAGTGTCTCAGCATACCGCAGCATGCGACATAGCTTTGCAGACGATAAGTACAAGCGTTTCAGGGAGAAGAGCGGCCAATGTGACGATCTGGCTTTAAGTCGATTCGATAACAAATGACGAAAACGGAAGAATTTCTCAGGTTTTTACTACATATGAACACTTTTCACATTCTCCCGTGCAACTCGGCTGTTGGTCCTCCTTTCATGCAGAATCTTAAGGTCCTAGCTCATGTCCAAGGCACCAAAGCCAGCTAAAAAGTCAATAATCGATACCTAAAACTTGAATTGGACTACTTCTTACTGGCTATTACATTAACTTAGAAGCTTCATCTGTGTTCTACTATGGTGCTTTTAGTGTCTCCGCATACCGCAGCACGCGACATAGCTTAGTAGACGATAAGTACAATCGTTTCAGAGAGAAGAGCGGCCAATGTGACGATCTGGCTTTAAGTCGATTCGATAACAAATGACGAAAACGGACGGATTTCTCAGGTTTTTACTACATATGAACACTTTTCACATTCTCCCCTGCAACTCGGCTGCTAGTCCTCCTTTCATGCAGAATCTTAAGGTCCTAGCTCATGTCCAAGGCACCAAAGCCAGCTAAAAAGTCAATAATCGATACCTAAAACTTGAATTGTACTACTTCTTACTGGCTATTACATTAACTTAGAAGCTTCATCTGTGTTCTACTATGGTGCTTTTAGTGTCTCCGCATACCGCAGCACGCGACATAGCTTAGTAGACGATAAGTACAACCGTTTCAGAGAGAAGAGCGGCCAATGTGACGATCTGGCTTTAAGTCGATTCGATAACAAATTACGAAAACGGACGGATTTCTCAGGTTTTTATTACATATGAACACTTTTCACATTCTCCCGTGCAACTCGGCAGCTAGTCCTCCTTTCATGCAGAATCTTAAGGTCCTAGCTCATGTCCAAGGCACCAAAGCCAGCTAAAAAGTCAATAATCGATACCCAAAACTTGAATTGGATTACTTCTTACTGGCTATTACATCAACTTAGATGCTTCATCTGTGTTCTACTATGGTAATTTTAGTGTCTCCACATACCGCAGCACGCGACATAGCTTTGCAGACGATAGGTACACCCGTTTCAGAGAGAAGAGCGGCCAATGTGACGATCTGGCTTTAAGTCGATTCGATAACAAATTACGAAAACGGACGGATTTCTCAGGTTTTTATTACATATGAACACTTTTCACATTCTCCCGTGCAACTCGGCTGCTAGTCCTCCTTTCATGCAGAATCTTAAGGTCCTAGCTCATGTCCAAGGCACCAAAGCCAGCTAAAAAGTCAATAATCGATACCCAAAACTTGAATTGGATTACTTCTAACTGGCTATTACATCAACTTAGATGCTTCATCTGTGTTCTACTATGGTAATTTTAGTGTCTCCACATACCGCAGCACGCGACATAGCTTTGCAGACGATAGGTACACCCGTTTCAGAGAGAAGAGCGGCCAATGTGACGATCTGGCTTTAAGTCGATTCGATAACAAACGACGAAAACGGACGGATTTCTCAGGTTTTTACTACATATGAACACTTTTCACATTCTCCCGTGCAACTCGGCTGCTAGTCCTCCTTTCATGCAGAATCTTAAGGTCCTAGCTCATGTCCAAGGCACCAAAGCCAGCTAAACAGTCAATAATCGATACCTAAAACTTTAATTGTACTATTTCATACTTGCTATTACATCAACTGAGAAGGTTCATCTGTGTTCCACTATGGTGCTTTTAGTGTCTCCACATACCGCAGTACGCGACATAGCTTTGCAGACGATAAGTACAAGCGTTTCAGAGAGAAGAGCGGCCAATGTGACGATCTGGCTTTAAGTCGATTCGATAACAAATGACGAAAACGGACGAATTTCTCAGGTTTTTACTACATATGAACACTTTTCACATTCTCCCGTGCAACTCGGCTGTTAGTCCTCCTTTCATGCAGAATCTTAAGGTCCTAGCTCATGTCCAAGGCACCAAAGCCAGCTAAAAAGTCAATAATCGATACCTAATACTTGAATTGGACTACTTCTTACTGGCTATTACATCAACTTAGAAGCTTCATCTGTGTTCTACTATGGTGCTTTTCCTGTTTCCGCCTACGGCAACACGCGACATAGCTTTGCAGACGATAAGTACAACCGTTTCCGACAGCAGAGCGGCCAATGTGACGATCTGGCTTTAAGTCGATTCGATAACAAATTACGAAAACGGACGGATTTCTCAGGTTTCTACTACATATGAACACTTTTCACATTCTCCCGTGCAACTCGGCTGCTAGTCCTCCTTTCATGCAGAATCGTAAGGTCCTAGCTCATGTCCAAGGCACCAAAGCCAGCTAAAAAGTCAATAATCGATACCTAAAACTTGAATTGTACTGCTTCTTACTGGCTATTACATCAGCTTAGAAGGTTCATCTGTGTTCTACTATGGTGCTTTTAGTGTCTATACATACCGCAGTAAGCGACATAGCTTTGCAGACGATAAGTACAACCGTTTCAGAGAGAGGAGCTGCCAATGTGACGATCTGGCTTTAAGTCGATTCGATAACAAATGACGAAAACGGACGGATTTCTCAGGTTTTTATTACATATGAAGACTTTTCACATTCTCCCGTGCAACTCGGCTGCTAGTCCTCCTTTCATGCAGAATCTTAAGGTCCTAGCTCATGTCCAAGGCACCAAAGCCAGCTAAACAGTCAATAATCGATAACCAAAACTTGAATTGGATTACTTCTTACTGGCTATTACATCAACTTAGATGCTTCACCTGTGTTCTACTATGGTAATTTTAGTGTCTCCACATACCGCAGCACGCGACATAGCTTTGCAGACGATAAGTACACCCGTTTCAGAGAGAAGAGCGGCCAATGTGACGATCTGGCTTTAAGTCGATTCGATAACAAATGACGAAAACGGACGGATTTCGCAGGTTTTTACTACATATGAACACTTTTCACATTCTCCCGTGCAACTCGGCTGCTAGTCCTCCTTTCATGCAGAATCTTAAGGTCCTAGCTCATGTCCAAGGCACCAAAGCCAGCTAAAAAGTCAATAATCGATACCCAAAACTTGAATTGGATTACTTCTTACTGGCTATTACATCAACTTAGATGCTACATCTGTGTTCTACTATGGTAATTTTAGTGTCTCCACATACCGCAGCACGCGACATAGCTTTGCAGACGATAGGTACACCCGTTTCAGAGAGAAGAGCGGCCAATGTGACGATCTGGCTTTAAGTCGATTCGATAACAAACGACGAAAACGGACGGATTTCTCAGGTTTTTACTACATATGAACACTTTTCACATTCTCCCGTGCAACTCTGCTGCTAGTCCTCCTTTCATGCAGAATCTTAAGGTCCTAGCTCATGTCCAAGGCACCAAAGCCAGCTAAACAGTCAATAATCGATACCTAAAACTTTAATTGTACTATTTCATACTTGCTATTACATCAACTTAGAAGGTTCATCTGTGTTCCACTATGGTGCTTTTAGTGTCTCCACATACCGCAGTACGCGACATAGCTTTGCAGACGATAAGTACAACCGTTTCAGAGAGAAGAGCGGCCAATGTGATGATCTGGCTTTAAGTCGATTCGATAACAAATGACGAAAACGGACGGATTTCTCAGGTTTTTACTACATATGAAGACTTTTCACATTCTCCCGTGCAACTCGGCTGCTATTCCTCCTTTCATGCAGAATCGTAAGGTCCTAGCTCATGTCCAAGGCACCAAAGCCAGCTAAAAAGTCAATAATCGATACCTAAAACTTGAATTGTACTACTTCTTACTGGGTATTACATGAACTTAGAAGCCTCATCTGTGTTCTACTATGCTGCTTGTAGTGTCTCAGCATACCGCAGCATGCGACATAGCTTTGCAGACGATAAGTACAAGCGTTTCAGAGAGAAGAGCGGCCAATGTGACGATCTGGCTTTAAGTCGATTCGATAACAAATGACGAAAACGGACGAATTTCTCAGGTTTTTACTACATATGAACACTTTTCACATTCTCCCGTGCAACTCGGCTGTTAGTCCTCCTTTCATGCAGAATCTTAAGGTCCTAGCTCATGTCCAAGGCACCAAAGCCAGCTAAAAAGTCAATAATCGATACCTAATACTTGAATTGGACTACTTCTTACTGGCTATTACATCAACTTAGAAGCTTCATCTGTGTTCTACTATGGTGCTTTTCCTGTTTCCGCCTACGGCAACACGCGACATAGCTTTGCAGACGATAAGTACAACCGTTTCCGACAGCAGAGCGGCCAATGTGACGATCTGGCTTTAAGTCGATTCGATAACAAATTACGAAAACGGACGGATTTCTCAGGTTTTTACTACATATGAACACTTTTCACATTCTCCCGTGCAACTCGGCTGCTAGTCCTCCTTTCATGCAGAATCGTAAGGTCCTAGCTCATGTCCAAGGCACCAAAGCCAGCTAAAAAGTCAATAATCGATACCTAAAACTTGAATTGTACTGCTTCTTACTGGCTATTACATCAGCTTAGAAGGTTCATCTGTGTTCTACTATGGTGCTTTTAGTGTCTATACATACCGCAGTAAGCGACATAGCTTTGCAGACGATAAGTACAACCGTTTCAGAGAGAGGAGCTGCCAATGTGACGATCTGGCTTTAAGTCGATTCGATAACAAATTACGAAAACGGACGGATTTCTCAGGTTTTTATTACATATGAACACTTTTCACATTCTACCGTGCAACTCGGCTGCTAGTCCTCCTTTCATGCAGAATCTTAAGGTCCTAGCTCATGTCCAAGGCACCAAAGCCAGCTAAACAGTCAATAATCGATAACCAAAACTTGAATTGGATTACTTCTTACTGGCTATTACATCAACTTAGATGCTTCACCTGTGTTCTACTATGGTAATTTTAGTGTCTCCACATACCGCAGCACGCGACATAGCTTTGCAGACGATAAGTACACCGGTTTCAGAGAGAAGAGCGGCCAATGTGACGATCTGGCTTTAAGTCGATTCGATAACAAATGACGAAAACGGACGGATTTCGCAGGTTTTTACTACATATGAACACTTTTCACATTCTCCCGTGCAACTCGGCTGCTAGTCCTCCTTTCATGCAGAATCTTAAGGTCCTAGCTCATGTCCAAGGCACCAAAGCCAGCTAAAAAGTCAATAATCGATAACTAAAACTTGAATTGTACTATTTCTTACTGGCTATTACATCAACTTAGAAGGTTCATCTGTGTTCTACTATGGTGCTTTTAGTGTCTCCACATACCGCAGTACGCGACATAGCTTTGCAGACGATAAGTACAACCGTTTCAGAGAGAAGAGCGGCCAATGTGATGATCTGGCTTTAAGTCGATTCGATAACAAATGACGAAAACGGACGGATTTCTCAGGTTTTTATTACATATGAACACTTTTCACATTCTCCTGTGCAACTCGGCTGCTAGTCCTCCTTTCATGCTGAATCTTAAGGTCCTAGCTCATGTCCAAGGCACCAAAGCCTGCTAAAAAGTCAATAATCGATACCGAAAACTTGAATTGGATTACTTCTTACTGGCTATTACATCAACTTAGATGCTTTATCTGTTTCCAACTATGGTGATTTTAGTGTCTCCGCATACCGCAGATCGCGACATAGCTTTGCAGACGATAAACACAAGCGTTTCAGAGAGAAGAGCGGCCAATGTGACGATCTGGCTTTAAGTCGATTCGATAACAAATGACGAAAACGGACGAATTTCTCAGGCTTTTACTACATATGAACACTTTTCACATTCTCCCGTGCTACTCGGCTGCCAGTCCTCCTTTCATGCAGAATCTTAAGGTCCTAGCTCATGTCCAAGGCATCAAAGCTAGCTAAAAAGTCAATAATCGATACCTAAAACTTGAATTGTACTACTTCTTACTGGCTATTACATCAACTTAGAAGCTTCATCTGTGTTCTACAATGGTGATTTTAGTGTCTCCGTATACCGCAGCACGCGACATTGCTTTGTAGACGATAAGTACAACCGTCTCAGAGAGAAGAGCGGCCAATGTGACGATCTGGCTTTAAGTCGATTACATAACAAATGACGAAAACGGACGGATTTCTCAGGTTTTTACTACATATGAACACTTTTCACATTCTCCCGTGCAACTCGGCTGCTAGTCCTCCTTTCATGCAGAATCTTAAGGTCCTAGCTCATGTCCAAGGCACCAAAGCCAGCTAAAAAGTCAATAATCGATACCTAAAACTTGAATTCTACTACTTCTTACTGGCTATTACATCAACTTAGAAGCTTCATCTGTGTTCTACTATGGTGCTTTTAGTGTGTCCACATACCGCAGCACGCGACATAGCTTTGCAGACGATAAGTACAACCGTTTCCGAGAGCAGAGCGGCCAATGTGACGATCTGGCTTTAAGTCGATTCGATAACAAATTACGAAAACGGACGGATTTCTAAGGTTTTTACTACATATGAACACTTTTCACATTCTCCCGTGCAACTCGGCTGCTAGTAATCCTTTCATGCAGAATGTTAAGGTCCTATCTCATGTCCAAGGCACCAAAGCCAGCTAAAAAGTCAATAATCGATACCTAAGACTTGAATTGTACTACTTCTTACTGGCTATTACATTAACTTAGAAGCTTAATCTGTGTTCTACTATGGTGCTTTTAGTGTCTCCGCATATCGCAGCACGCGACATAGCTTAGTAGACGATAAGTACAACCGTTTCCGAGAGCAGAGCGGCCAATGTGACGATCTGGCTTTAAGTCGATTCGATAACAAATGACGAAAACGGACGGATTTCTCAGGTTTTTATTACATATGAACACTTTTCACATTCTCCCGTGCAACTCGGCTGCTAGTCCTCCTTTCATGCTGAATCTTAAGGTCCTAGCTCATGTCCAAGGCACCAAAGCCAGCTAAAAAGTCAATAATCGATACCTAAAACTTGAATTGTACTATTTCTTACTGGCTATTACATCAACTTAGAAGGTTCATCTGTGTTCTACTATGGTGCTTTTAGTGTCTCCACATACCGCAGTACGCGATATAGCTTTGCAGACGATAAGTACAACCGTTTCAGAGAGAAGAGCGGCCAATGTGATGATCTGGCTTTAAGTCGATTCGATAATAAATGACGAAAACGGACGGATTTCTCAGGTTTTTACTACATATGAAGACTTTTCACATTCTCCCGTGTAACTCGGCTGCTAGTCCTCCTTTCATGCAGAATCGTAAGGTCCTAGCTGATGTCCAAGGCACGAAAGCAAGCTAAAAAGTCAATAATCGATACCTAAAACTTGAATTGTACTACTTCTTACTGGCTATTACATTAACTTAGAAGCTTCATCTGTGTTCTACTATGGTGCTTTTAGTGTCTCCGCATACCGCAGCATGCGACATAGCTTTGCAGACGATAAGTACAACCGTTTCAGAGAGAAGAGCGGCCAATGTGACGATCTGGCTTTAAGTCGATTCGATAACAAATTACGAAAACGGACGGATTTCTAAGGTTTTTACTACATATGAAGACTTTTCACATTCTCCCATGCAACTCGGCTGCTAGTAATCCTTTCATGCAGAATGTTAAGGTCCTAGCTCAAGTCCAAGGCACCAAAGCCAGCTAAAAAGTCAATAATCGATACATAAGTCTTGAATTGTACTACTTCTTACTGGCTATTACATTAACTTAGAAGCTTATTCTGTGTTCTACTATGGTGCTTTTAGTGTCTCCGCATACCGCAGCACGCGACATAGCTTAGTAGACGATAAGTACAACCGTTTTTGAGAGCAGAGCGGCCAATGTGACGATCTGGCTTTAAGTCGATTCGATAACAAATGACGAAAACGGACGGATTTCTCAGGTTTTTATTACATATGAACACTTTTCACATTCTCCCGTGCAACTCGGCTGCTAGTCCTCCTTTCATGCTGAATCTTAAGGTCCTAGCTCATGTCCAAGGCACCAAAGCCAGCTAAAAAGTCAATAATCGATACCTAAAACTTGAATTGTACTATTTCTTACTGGCTATTACATCAACTTAGAAGGTTCATCTGTGTTCTACTATGGTGCTTTTAGTGTCTCCACATAACGCAGTACGTGACATAGCTTTGCAGACGATAAGTACAACCGTTTCAGAGAGAAGAGCGGCCAATGTGATGATCTGGCTTTAAGTCGATTCGATAACAAATGACGAAAACGGACGGATTTCGCAGGTTTTTACTACATATGAAGACTTTTCACATTCTCCCGTGTAACTCGGCTGCTAGTCCTCCTTTCATGCAGAATCGTAAGGTCCTAGCTCATGTCGAAGGCACCAAAGCCAGCTAAAAAGTCAATAATCGATACCTAAAACTTGAATTGTACTACTTCTTACTGGCTATTACATTAACTTAGAAGCTTCATCTGTGTTCTACTATGGTGTTTTTAGTGTCTCCGCATACCGCAGCACGCGACATAGCTTAGTAGACGATAAGTACAACCGTTTCCGAGAGCAGAGCGGCCAATGTGACGATCTGGCTTTAAGTCGATTCGATAACAAATGACGAAAACGGACGGATTTCTCAGGTTTTTATTACATATGAACACTTTTCACATTCTCCCGTGCAACTCGGCTGCTAGTCCTCCTTTCATGCTAAATCTTAAGGTCCTAGCTCATGTCCAAGGCACCAAAGCCAGCTAAAAAGTCAATAATCGATACATAAAACTTGAATTGGATTACTTCTTACTGGCTATTACATCAACTTAGATGCTTCATCTGTTTCCTACTATGGTGATTTTAGTATCTCCGCATACCGCAGCTCGCGACATAGCTATGCAGACGATAAACACAAGCGTTTCAGAGAGAAGAGCGGCCAATGTGACGATCTGGCTTTCAGTCGATTCGATAACAAATGACGAAAACGGACGAATTTCTCAGGTTTTTACTACATATGAACACTTTTCACATTCTCCCGTGCTATTCGGCTGCTAGTCCTCCTTTCATGCTGAATCTTAAGGTCCTAGCTCATGTCCAAGGCACTAAAGCCAGCTAAAAAGTCAATAATCGATACCTAAAACTTGAATTGTACTACTTCTTACTGGCTATTACATCAACTTAGAAGCTTCATCTGTGTTCTACTATGCTGCTTGTAGTGTCTCAGCATACCGCAGCATGCGACATAGCTTTGCAGACGATAAGTACAACCGTTTCAGAGAGAAGAGCGACCAATGTGACGATCTGGCTTTAAGTCGATTCGATAACAAATGACGAAAACGGACGGATTTCTCAGGTATTTTTTTACATATGAACACTTTTCACATTCTCTCGTGCAACTCGGCTGCTAGTCCTCCTTACATGCAGAATCTTAAGGTCCTAGCTCATGTCGAAGGCACCAAAGCCAGCTAAAAAGTCAATAATCGATACCTAAAACTTGAATTGTACTACTTCTTACTGGCTATTACATCAACTTAGAAGCTTCATCTGTGTTCTACTATGGTGCTTTTTGTGTCTCCACATACCGAAGCACGCGACATAGCTTTGTAGACGATAAGTACAACCGTTTCAGAGAGAAGGGCGGCCAATGTGACGATCTGACTTTAAGTCGATTCGATAACAAATGACGAAAACGGACGGATTTCTCAGGTTTTTATTACATATGAACACTTTTCACATTCTCCCGTGCAACTCGGCTGCTAGTCCTCCTTTCATGCAGAATCTTAAGGTCCTAGCTCATGTCCAAGGCATCAAAGCCAGCTAAAAAGTCAATAATCGATACCTAAAACTTTAATTGTACTACTTCTTACTGGCTATTACATCAATTTAGAAGCTTCATCTGTGTTCTACTATGGTGCTTTTATTGTGTCCACGTACCGCAGCACGCGACATTGCTTTGCAGACGATAAGTACAACTTTTTCAGAGAGAAGAGCGGCCAATGTGACGATCTGGCTTTAAGTCGATTCGATAACAAATGACGAAAACGGACGGATTTCTCAGGTTTTTATTACATATGAACACTTTTCACATTCTCCCGTGCAACTCGGCTGCTAGTCCTCCTTTCATGCTAAATCTTAAGGTCCTAGCTCATGTCCAAGGCACCAAAGCCAGCTAAAAAGTCAATAATCGATACCTAAAACTTGAATTGGATTACTTCTTACTGGCTATTACATCAACTTAGATGCTTCATCTGTTTCCTACTATGGTGATTTTAGTATCTCCGCATACCGCAGCTCGCGACATAGCTATGCAGACGATAAACACAAGCGTTTCAGAGAGAAGAGCGGCCAATGTGACGATCTGGCTTTAAGTCGATTCGATAACAAATGACGAAAACGGACGAATTTCTCAGGTTTTTACTACATATGAACACTTTTCACATTCTCCCGTGCTATTCGGCTGCTAGTCCTCCTTTCATGCTGAATCTTAAGGTCCTAGCTAATGTCCAAGGCACCAAAGCTAGCTAAAAAGTCAATAATCGATACCTAAAACTTGAATTGTACTACTTCTTACTGGCTATTACATCAACTTAGAAGCTTCATCTGTGTTCTACTATGCTGCTTGTAGTGTCTCAGCATACCGCAGCATGCGACATAGCTTTGCAGACGATAAGTACAACCGTTTCAGAGAGAAGAGCGACCAATGCGACGATCTGGCTTTAAGTCGATTCGATAACAAATGACGAAAACGGACGGATTTCTCAGGTTTTTATTACATATGAACACTTTTCACATTCTCCCGTGCAACTCGGCTGCTAGTCCTCCTTTCATGCAGAATCTTAAGGTCCTAGCTCATGTCCAAGGCATCAAAGCCAGCTAAAAAGTCAATAATCGATACCTAAAACTTTAATTGTACTACTTCTTACTGGCTATTACATCAATTTAGAAGCTTCATCTGTGTTCTACTATGGTGCTTTTATTGTGTCCACGTACCGCAGCACGCGACATAGCTTTGCAGACGATAAGTACAACTTTTTCAGAGAGAAGAGCGGCCAATGTGATGATCTGGCTTTAAGTCGATTCGATAGCAAATGACGAAAACGGACGGATTTCTCAGGTTTTTATTACATATGAACACTTTTCACATTCTCCTGTGCAACTCGGCTGCTAGTCCTCCTTTCATGCTGAATCTTAAGGTCCTAGCTCATGTCCAAGGCACCAAAGCCTGCTAAAAAGTCAATAATCGATACCGAAAACTTGAATTGGATTACTTCTTACTGGCTATTACATCAACTTAGATGCTTTATCTGTTTCCAACTATGGTGATTTTAGTGTCTCCGCATACCGCAGATCGCGACATAGCTTTGCAGACGATAAATACAAGCGTTTCAGAGAGAAGAGCGGCCAATGTGACGATCTGGCTTTAAGTCGATTCGATAACAAATGACGAAAACGGACGAATTTCTCAGGTTTTTACTACATATGAACACTTTTCACATTCTCCCGTGCTACTCGGCTGCTAGTCCTCCTTTCATGCAGAATCTTAAGGTCCTAGCTCATGTCCAAGGCATCAAAGCTAGCTAAAAAGTCAATAATCGATACCTAAAACTTGAATTGTACTACATCTTACTGGCTATTACATCAACTTAGAAGCTTCATCTGTGTTCTACTATGGTGATTTTAGTGTCTCCGCATACCGCAGCACGCGACATTGCTTTGTAGACGATAAGTACAACCGTCTCAGAGAGAAGAGCGGCCAATGTGACGATCTGGCTTTAAGTCGATTAGATAACAAATGACGAAAACGGACGGATTTCTCAGGTTTTTACTACATATGAACACTTTTCACATTCTCCCGTGCAACTCGGCTGCTAGTCCTCCTTTCATGCAGAATCTTAAGGTCCTAGCTCATGTCCAAGGCACCAAAGCCAGCTAAAAATCAATAATCGATACCTAAAACTTGAATTCTACTACTTCTTACTGGCTATTACATCAACTTAGAAGCTTCATCTGTGTTCTACTATGGTGCTTTTAGTGTGTCCACATACCGCAGCACGCGACATAGCTTTGCAGACGATAAGTACAACCGTTTCAGAGAGAAGAGCGGCCAATGTGACGATCTGGCTTTAAGTCGATTCGATAACAAATTATGAAAACGGACGGATTTCTAAGGTTTTTACTACATATGAACACTTTTCACATTCTCCCGTGCAACTCGGCTGCTAGTAATCCTTTCATGCAGAATGTTAAGGTCCTAGCTCATGTCCAAGGCACCAAAGCCAGCTAAAAAGTCAATAATCGATACCTAAGACTTGAATTGTACTACTTCTTACTGGCTATTACATTAACTTAGAAGCTTAATCTGTGTTCTACTATGGTGCTTTTAGTGTCTCCGCATACCGCAGCACGCGACATAGCTTAGTAGACGATAAGTACAACCGTTTCCGAGAGCAGAGCGGCCAATGTGACGATCTGGCTTTAAGTCGATTCGATAACAAATGACGAAAACGGACGGATTTCTCAGGTTTTTATTACATATGAACACTTTTCACATTCTCCCGTGCAACTCGGCTGCTAGTCCTCCTTTCATGCTGAATCTTAAGGTCCTAGCTCATGTCCAAGGCACCAAAGCCAGCTAAAAAGTCAATAATCGATACCTAAAACTTGAATTGTACTATTTCTTACTGGCTATTACATCAACTTAGAAGGTTCATCTGTGTTCTACTATGGTGCTTTTAGTGTCTCCACATACCGCAGTACGCGACATAGCTTTGCAGACGATAAGTACAACCGTTTCAGAGAGAAGAGCGGCCAATGTGATGATCTGGCTTTAAGTCGATTCGATAACAAATGACGAAAGCGGACGGATTTCTCAGGTTTTTACTACATATGAAGACTTTTCACATTCTCCCGTGTAACTCGGCTGCTAGTCCTCCTTTCATGCAGAATCGTAAGGTCCTAGCTGATGTCCAAGGCACCAACGCCAGCTAAAAAGTCAAAAATCGATACCTAAAACTTGAATTGTACTACTTCTTACTGGCTATTACATTAACTTAGAAGCTTCATCTGTGTTCTACTATGGTGCTTTTAGTGTCTCCGCATACCGCAGCATGCGACATAGCTTTGCAGACGATAAGTACAACCGTTTCAGAGAGAAGAGCGGCCAATGTGACGATCTGGCTTTAAGTCGATTCGATAACAAATTACGAAAACGGGCGGATTTCTAAGGTTTTTACTACATATGAAGACTTTTCACATTCTCCCGTGCAACTCGGCTGCTAGTAATCCTTTCATGCAGAATGTTAAGGTCCTAGCTCATGTCCAAGGCACCAAAGCCAGCTAAAAAGTCAATAATCGATACCTAAAACTTGAATTGTACTACTTCTTACTGGCTATTACATTAACTTAGAAGCTTAATCTGTGTTCTACTATGGTGCTTTTAGTGTCTCCGCATACCGCAGCACGCGACATAGCTTAGTAGACGATAAGTACAACCGTTTCCGAGAGCAGAGCGGCCAATGTGACGATCTGGCTTTAAGTCGATTCGATAACAAATGACGAAAACGGACGGATTTCTCAGGTTTTTATTACATATGAACACTTTTCACATTCTCCCGTGCAACTCGGCTGCTAGTCCTCCTTTCATGCTGAATCTTAAGGTCCTAGCTCATGTCCAAGGCACCAAAGCCAGCTAAAAGGTCAATAATCGATACCTAAAACTTGAATTGTACTATTTCTTACTGGCTATTACATCAACTTAGAAGGTTCATCTGTGTTCTACTATGGTGCTTTTAGTGTCTCCACATACCGCAGCACGCGACATAGCTTAGTAGACGATAAGTACAACCGTTTCCGAGAGCAGAGCGGCCAATGTGACGATCTGGCTTTAAGTCGATTCGATAACAAATGACGAAAACGGACGGATTTCTCAGGTTTTTATTACATATGAACACTTTTCACATTCTCCCGTGCAACTCGGCTGCTAGTCCTCCTTTCATGCTAAATCTTAAGGTCCTAGCTCATGTCCAAGGCACCAAAGCCAGCTAAAAAGTCAATAATCGATACCTAAAACTTGAATTGGATTACTTCTTACTGGCTATTACATCAACTTAGATGCTTCATCTGTTTCCTACTATGGTGATTTTAGTATCTCCGCATACCGCAGCTCGCGACATAGCTATGCAGACGATAAACACAAGCGTTTCAGAGAGAAGAGCGGCCAATGTGACGATCTGGCTTTAAGTCGATTCGATAACAAATGACGAAAACGGACGAATTTCTCAGGTTTTTACTACATATGAACACTTTTCACATTCTCCCGTGCTATTCGGCTGCTAGTCCTCCTTTCATGCTGAATCTTAAGGTCCTAGCTAATGTCCAAGGCACCAAAGCTAGCTAAAAAGTCAATAATCGATACCTAAAACTTGAATTGTACTACTTCTTACTGGCTATTACATCAACTTAGAAGCTTCATCTGTGTTCTACTATGCTGCTTGTAGTGTCTCAGCATACCGCAGCATGCGACATAGCTTTGCAGACGATAAGTACAACCGTTTCAGAGAGAAGAGCGACCAATGCGACGATCTGGCTTTAAGTCGATTCGATAACAAATGACGAAAACGGACGGATTTCTCAGGTTTTTATTACATATGAACACTTTTCACATTCTCCCGTGCAACTCGGCTGCTAGTAATCCTTTCATGCAGAATGTTAAGGTCCTAGCTCATGTCCAAGGCACCAAAGCCAGCTAAAAAGTCAATAATCGATACCTAAGACTTGAATTGTACTACTTCTTACTGGCTATTACATTAACTTAGAAGCTTAATCTGTGTTCTACTATGGTGCTTTTAGTGTCTCCGCATACCGCAGCACGCGACATAGCTTAGTAGACGATAAGTACAACCGTTTCCGAGAGCAGAGCGGCCAATGTGACGATCTGGCTTTAAGTCGATTCGATAACAAATGACGAAAACGGACGGATTTCTCAGGTTTTTATTACATATGAACACTTTTCACATTCTCCCGTGCAACTCGGCTGCTAGTCCTCCTTTCATGCTGAATCTTAAGGTCCTAGCTCATGTCCAAGGCACCAAAGCCAGCTAAAAAGTCAATAATCGATACCTAAAACTTGAATTGTACTATTTCTTACTGGCTATTACATCAACTTAGAAGGTTCATCTGTGTTCTACTATGGTGCTTTTAGTGTCTCCACATACCGCAGTACGCGACATAGCTTTGCAGACGATAAGTACAACCGTTTCAGAGAGAAGAGCGGCCAATGTGATGATCTGGCTTTAAGTCGATTCGATAACAAATGACGAAAGCGGACGGATTTCTCAGGTTTTTACTACATATGAAGACTTTTCACATTCTCCCGTGTAACTCGGCTGCTAGTCCTCCTTTCATGCAGAATCGTAAGGTCCTAGCTGATGTCCAAGGCACCAACGCCAGCTAAAAAGTCAAAAATCGATACCTAAAACTTGAATTGTACTACTTCTTACTGGCTATTACATTAACTTAGAAGCTTCATCTGTGTTCTACTATGGTGCTTTTAGTGTCTCCGCATACCGCAGCATGCGACATAGCTTTGCAGACGATAAGTACAACCGTTTCAGAGAGAAGAGCGGCCAATGTGACGATCTGGCTTTAAGTCGATTCGATAACAAATTACGAAAACGGGCGGATTTCTAAGGTTTTTACTACATATGAAGACTTTTCACATTCTCCCGTGCAACTCGGCTGCTAGTAATCCTTTCATGCAGAATGTTAAGGTCCTAGCTCATGTCCAAGGCACCAAAGCCAGCTAAAAAGTCAATAATCGATACCTAAAACTTGAATTGTACTACTTCTTACTGGCTATTACATTAACTTAGAAGCTTAATCTGTGTTCTACTATGGTGCTTTTAGTGTCTCCGCATACCGCAGCACGCGACATAGCTTAGTAGACGATAAGTACAACCGTTTCCGAGAGCAGAGCGGCCAATGTGACGATCTGGCTTTAAGTCGATTCGATAACAAATGACGAAAACGGACGGATTTCTCAGGTTTTTATTACATATGAACACTTTTCACATTCTCCCGTGCAACTCGGCTGCTAGTCCTCCTTTCATGCTGAATCTTAAGGTCCTAGCTCATGTCCAAGGCACCAAAGCCAGCTAAAAGGTCAATAATCGATACCTAAAACTTGAATTGTACTATTTCTTACTGGCTATTACATCAACTTAGAAGGTTCATCTGTGTTCTACTATGGTGCTTTTAGTGTCTCCACATACCGCAGCACGCGACATAGCTTAGTAGACGATAAGTACAACCGTTTCCGAGAGCAGAGCGGCCAATGTGACGATCTGGCTTTAAGTCGATTCGATAACAAATGACGAAAACGGACGGATTTCTCAGGTTTTTATTACATATGAACACTTTTCACATTCTCCCGTGCAACTCGGCTGCTAGTCCTCCTTTCATGCTAAATCTTAAGGTCCTAGCTCATGTCCAAGGCACCAAAGCCAGCTAAAAAGTCAATAATCGATACCTAAAACTTGAATTGGATTACTTCTTACTGGCTATTACATCAACTTAGATGCTTCATCTGTTTCCTACTATGGTGATTTTAGTATCTCCGCATACCGCAGCTCGCGACATAGCTATGCAGACGATAAACACAAGCGTTTCAGAGAGAAGAGCGGCCAATGTGACGATCTGGCTTTAAGTCGATTCGATAACAAATGACGAAAACGGACGAATTTCTCAGGTTTTTACTACATATGAACACTTTTCACATTCTCCCGTGCTATTCGGCTGCTAGTCCTCCTTTCATGCTGAATCTTAAGGTCCTAGCTAATGTCCAAGGCACCAAAGCTAGCTAAAAAGTCAATAATCGATACCTAAAACTTGAATTGTACTACTTCTTACTGGCTATTACATCAACTTAGAAGCTTCATCTGTGTTCTACTATGCTGCTTGTAGTGTCTCAGCATACCGCAGCATGCGACATAGCTTTGCAGACGATAAGTACAACCGTTTCAGAGAGAAGAGCGACCAATGCGACGATCTGGCTTTAAGTCGATTCGATAACAAATGACGAAAACGGACGGATTTCTCAGGTTTTTATTACATATGAACACTTTTCACATTCTCCCGTGCAACTCGGCTGCTAGTCCTCCTTTCATGCAGAATCTTAAGGTCCTAGCTCATGTCCAAGGCATCAAAGCCAGCTAAAAAGTCAATAATCGATACCTAAAACTTTAATTGTACTACTTCTTACTGGCTATTACATCAATTTAGAAGCTTCATCTGTGTTCTACTATGGTGCTTTTATTGTGTCCACGTACCGCAGCACGCGACATAGCTTTGCAGACGATAAGTACAACTTTTTCAGAGAGAAGAGCGGCCAATGTGATGATCTGGCTTTAAGTCGATTCGATAACAAATGACGAAAACGGACGGATTTCTCAGGTTTTTATTACATATGAACACTTTTCACATTCTCCTGTGCAACTCGGCTGCTAGTCCTCCTTTCATGCTGAATCTTAAGGTCCTAGCTCATGTCCAAGGCACCAAAGCCTGCTAAAAAGTCAATAATCGATACCTAAAACTTTAATTGGATTACTTCTTACTGGCTATTACATCAACTTAGATGCTTTATCTGTTTCCAACTATGGTGATTTTAGTTTCTCCGCATACCGCAGATCGCGACATAGCTTTGCAGACGATAAATACAAGCGTTTCAGAGAGAAGAGCGGCCAATGTGACGATCTGGCTTTAAGTCGATTCGATAACAAATGACGAAAACGGACGAATTTCTCAGGTTTTTACTACATATGAACACTTTTCACATTCTCCCGTGCTACTCGGCTGCTAGTCCTCCTTTCATGCAGAATCTTAAGGTCCTAGCTCATGTCCAAGGCATCAAAGCTAGCTAAAAAGTCAATAATCGATACCTAAAACTTGAATTGTACTACATCTTACTGGCTATTACATCAACTTAGAAGCTTCATCTGTGTTCTACTATGGTGATTTTAGTGTCTCCGCATACCGCAGCACGCGACATTGCTTTGTAGACGATAAGTACAACCGTCTCAGAGAGAAGAGCGGCCAATGTGACGATCTGGCTTTAAGTCGATTAGATAACAAATGACGAAAACGGACGGATTTCTCAGGTTTTTACTACATATGAACACTTTTCACATTCTCCCGTGCAACTCGGCTGCTAGTCCTCCTTTCATGCAGAATCTTAAGGTCCTAGCTCATGTCCAAGGCACCAAAGCCAGCTAAAAAGTCAATAATCGATACCTAAAACTTGAATTCTACTACTTCTTACTGGCTATTACATCAACTTAGAAGCTTCATCTGTGTTCTACTATGGTGCTTTTAGTGTGTCCACATACCGCAGCACGCGACATAGCTTTGCAGACGATAAGTACAACCGTTTCAGAGAGAAGAGCGGCCAATGTGACGATCTGGCTTTAAGTCGATTCGATAACAAATTATGAAAACGGACGGATTTCTAAGGTTTTTACTACATATGAACACTTTTCACATTCTCCCGTGCAACTCGGCTGCTAGTAATCCTTTCATGCAGAATGTTAAGGTCCTAGCTCATGTCCAAGGCACCAAAGCCAGCTAAAAAGTCAATAATCGATACCTAAGACTTGAATTGTACTACTTCTTACTGGCTATTACATTAACTTAGAAGCTTAATCTGTGTTCTACTATGGTGCTTTTAGTGTCTCCGCATACCGCAGCACGCGACATAGCTTAGTAGACGATAAGTACAACCGTTTCCGAGAGCAGAGCGGCCAATGTGACGATCTGGCTTTAAGTCGATTCGATAACAAATGACGAAAACGGACGGATTTCTCAGGTTTTTATTACATATGAACACTTTTCACATTCTCCCGTGCAACTCGGCTGCTAGTCCTCCTTTCATGCTGAATCTTAAGGTCCTAGCTCATGTCCAAGGCACCAAAGCCAGCTAAAAAGTCAATAATCGATACCTAAAACTTGAATTGTACTATTTCTTACTGGCTATTACATCAACTTAGAAGGTTCATCTGTGTTCTACTATGGTGCTTTTAGTGTCTCCACATACCGCAGTACGCGACATAGCTTTGCAGACGATAAGTACAACCGTTTCAGAGAGAAGAGCGGCCAATGTGATGATCTGGCTTTAAGTCGATTCGATAACAAATGACGAAAGCGGACGGATTTCTCAGGTTTTTACTACATATGAAGACTTTTCACATTCTCCCGTGTAACTCGGCTGCTAGTCCTCCTTTCATGCAGAATCGTAAGGTCCTAGCTGATGTCCAAGGCACCAACGCCAGCTAAAAAGTCAAAAATCGATACCTAAAACTTGAATTGTACTACTTCTTACTGGCTATTACATTAACTTAGAAGCTTCATCTGTGTTCTACTATGGTGCTTTTAGTGTCTCCGCATACCGCAGCATGCGACATAGCTTTGCAGACGATAAGTACAACCGTTTCAGAGAGAAGAGCGGCCAATGTGACGATCTGGCTTTAAGTCGATTCGATAACAAATTACGAAAACGGGCGGATTTCTAAGGTTTTTACTACATATGAAGACTTTTCACATTCTCCCGTGCAACTCGGCTGCTAGTAATCCTTTCATGCAGAATGTTAAGGTCCTAGCTCATGTCCAAGGCACCAAAGCCAGCTAAAAAGTCAATAATCGATACCTAAAACTTGAATTGTACTACTTCTTACTGGCTATTACATTAACTTAGAAGCTTAATCTGTGTTCTACTATGGTGCTTTTAGTGTCTCCGCATACCGCAGCACGCGACATAGCTTAGTAGACGATAAGTACAACCGTTTCCGAGAGCAGAGCGGCCAATGTGACGATCTGGCTTTAAGTCGATTCGATAACAAATGACGAAAACGGACGGATTTCTCAGGTTTTTATTACATATGAACACTTTTCACATTCTCCCGTGCAACTCGGCTGCTAGTCCTCCTTTCATGCTGAATCTTAAGGTCCTAGCTCATGTCCAAGGCACCAAAGCCAGCTAAAAAGTCAATAATCGATACCTAAAACTTGAATTGTACTATTTCTTACTGGCTATTACATCAACTTAGAAGGTTCATCTGTGTTCTACTATGGTGCTTTTAGTGTCTCCACATACCGCAGTACGTGACATAGCTTTGCAGACGATAAGTACAACCGTTTCAGAGAGAAGAGCGGCCAATGTGATGATCTGGCTTTAAGTCGATTCGATAACAAATGACGAAAACGGACGGATTTCGCAGGTTTTTACTACATATGAAGACTTTTCACATTCTCCCGTGTAACTCGGCTGCTAGTCCTCCTTTCATGCAGAATCGTAAGGTCCTAGCTCATGTCGAAGGCACCAAAGCCAGCTAAAAAGTCAATAATCGATACCTAAAACTTGAATTGTACTACTTCTTACTGGCTATTACATTAACTTAGAAGCTTCATCTGTGTTCTACTATGGTGTTTTTAGTGTCTCCGCATACCGCAGCACGCGACATAGCTTAGTAGACGATAAGTACAACCGTTTCCGAGAGCAGAGCGGCCAATGTGACGATCTGGCTTTAAGTCGATTCGATAACAAATGACGAAAACGGACGGATTTCTCAGGTTTTTATTACATATGAACACTTTTCACATTCTCCCGTGCAACTCGGCTGCTAGTCCTCCTTTCATGCTAAATCTTAAGGTCCTAGCTCATGTCCAAGGCACCAAAGCCAGCTAAAAAGTCAATAATCGATACCTAAAACTTGAATTGGATTACTTCTTACTGGCTATTACATCAACTTAGATGCTTCATCTGTTTCCTACTATGGTGATTTTAGTATCTCCGCATACCGCAGCTCGCGACATAGCTATGCAGACGATAAACACAAGCGTTTCAGAGAGAAGAGCGGCCAATGTGACGATCTGGCTTTAAGTCGATTCGATAACAAATGACGAAAACGGACGAATTTCTCAGGTTTTTACTACATATGAACACTTTTCACATTCTCCCGTGCTATTCGGCTGCTAGTCCTCCTTTCATGCTGAATCTTAAGGTCCTAGCTCATGTCCAAGGCACCAAAGCTAGCTAAAAAGTCAATAATCGATACCTAAAACTTGAATTGTACTACTTCTTACTGGCTATTACATCAACTTAGAAGCTTCATCTGTGTTCTACTATGCTGCTTGTAGTGTCTCAGCATACCGCAGCATGCGACATAGCTTTGCAGACGATAAGTACAACCGTTTCAGAGAGAAGAGCGACCAATGTGACGATCTGGCTTTAAGTCGATTCGATAACAAATGACGAAAACGGACGGATTTCTCAGGTATTTTTTTACATATGAACACTTTTCACATTCTCTCGTGCAACTCGGCTGCTAGTCCTCCTTACATGCAGAATCTTAAGGTCCTAGCTCATGTCGAAGGCACCAAAGCCAGCTAAAAAGTCAATAATCGATACCTAAAACTTGAATTGTACTACTTCTTACTGGCTATTACATCAACTTAGAAGCTTCATCTGTGTTCTACTATGGTGCTTTTTGTGTCTCCACATACCGAAGCACGCGACATAGCTTTGTAGACGATAAGTACAACCGTTTCAGAGAGAAGGGCGGCCAATGTGACGATCTGACTTTAAGTCGATTCGATAACAAATGACGAAAACGGACGGATTTCTCAGGTTTTTATTACATATGAACACTTTTCACATTCTCCCGTGCCACTCGGCTGCTAGTCCTCCTTTCATGCTGAATCTTAAGGTCCTAGCTCATGTCCAAGGCACCAAAGCCAGCTAAAAAGTCAATAATCGATACCTAAAACTTTAATTGTACTACTTCTTACTGGCTATTACATCAATTTAGAAGCTTCATCTGTGTTCTACTATGGTGCTTTTATTGTGTCCACGTACCTCAGCACGCGACATAGCTTTGCAGACGATAAGTACAACTTTTTCAGAGAGAAGAGCGGCCAATGTGACGATCTGGCTTTAAGTCGATTCGATAACAAATGACGAAAACGGACGAATTTCCCAGGTTTTTACTCCATATGAACACTTTTCACATTCTCCCGTGCTACTCGGCTGCTAGTCCTCCTTTCATGCAGAATCTTAAGGTCCTAGCTCATGTCCAAGGCACCAAAGCCAGCTAAAAAGTCAATAATCGATACCTAAAACTTGAATTGTACTACTTCTTACTGGCTATTACATTAACTTAGAAGCTTCATCTGTGTTCTACTATGGTAATTTTAGTGTCTCCACATACCGTAGCACGCGACATAGCTTTGCAGACGATAAGTACAACCGTTTCAGAGAGAATAGCGGCCAATGTGACGATCTGGCTTTAAGTCGATTCGATAACAAATGACGAAAACGGACGGATTTCTCAGGTTTTTATTACATATGAACACTTTTCACATTCTCCCGTGCAACTCGGCTGCTAGTCCTCCTTTCATGCAGAATCTTAAGGTCCTAGCTCATTTCCAAGGCACCAAAGCCAGCTAAAAAGTCAATAATCGATACCTAAAACTTGAATTGGATTACTTCTTACTGGCTATTACATCAACTTAGATGCTTCATCTGTTTCCTACAATGGTGATTTTAGTATCTCCGCATACCGCAGCTCGCGACATAGCTATGCAGACGATACACACAAGCGTTTCAGAGAGAAGAGCGGCCAATGTGACGATCTGGCTTTAAGTCGATTCGATAACAAATGACGAAAACGGACGAATTTCTCAGCTTTTTACTACATATGAACACTTTTCACATTCTCCCGTGCTATTCGGCTGCTAGTCCTCCTTTCATGCTGAATCTTAAGGTCCTAGCTCATGTCCAAGGCACCAAAGCTAGCTAAAAAGTCAATAATCGATACCTAAAACTTGAATTGTACTACTTCTTACTGGCTATTACATCAACTTAGAAGCTTCATCTGTGTTCTACTATGGTGCTTTTTGTGTCTCCACATACCGAAGCACGCGACATAGCTTTGTAGACGATAAGTACAACCGTTTCAGAGAGAAGGGCGGCCAATGTGACGATCTGACTTTAAGTCGATTCGATAACAAATGACGAAAACGGACGGATTTCTCAGGTTTTTATTACATATGAACACTTTTCACATTCTCCCGTGCAACTCGGCTGCTAGTCCTCCTTTCATGCAGAATCTTAAGGTCCTAGCTCATGTCCAAGGCATCAAAGCCAGCTGAAAAGTCAATAATCGATACCTAAAACTTTAATTGTACTACTTCTTACTGGCTATTACATCAATTTAGAAGCTTCATCTGTGTTCTACTATGGTGCTTTTATTGTGTCCACGTACCGCAGCACGCGACATAGTTTTGCAGACGATAAGTACAACTTTTTCAGAGAGAAGAGCGGCCAATGTGACGATCTGGCTTTAAGTCGATTCGATAACAAATGACGAAAACGGACGAATTTCCCAGGTTTTTACTCCATATGAACACTTTTCACATTCTCCCGTGCTACTCGGCTGCTAGTCCTCCTTTCATGCAGAATCTTAAGGTCCTAGCTCATGTCCAAGGCACCAAAGCCAGCTAAAAAGTCAATAATCGATACCTAAAACTTGAATTGTACTACTTCTTACTGGCTATTACATTAACTTAGAAGCTTCATCTGTGTTCTACTATGGTAATTTTAGTGTCTCCACATACCGCAGCACGCGACATAGCTTTGCAGACGATAAGTACAACCGTTTCAGAGAGAATAGCGGCCAATGTGACGATCTGGCTTTAAGTCGATTCGATAACAAATGACGAAAACGGACGGATTTCTCAGGTTTTTATTACATATGAACACTTTTCACATTCTCCCGTGCAACTCGGCTGCTAGTCCTCCTTTCATGCTAAATCTTAAGGTCCTAGCTCATTTCCAAGGCACCAAAGCCAGCTAAAAAGTCAATAATCGATACCTAAAACTTGAATTGGATTACTTCTTACTGGCTATTACATCAACTTAGATGCTTCATCTGTTTCCTACAATGGTGATTTTAGTATCTCCGCATACCGCAGCTCGCGACATAGCTATGCAGACGATACACACAAGCGTTTCAGAGAGAAGAGCGGCCAATGTGACGATCTGGCTTTAAGTCGATTCGATAACAAATGACGAAAACGGACGAATTTCTCAGCTTTTTACTACATATGAACACTTTTCACATTCTCCCGTGCTATTCGGCTGCTAGTCCTCCTTTCATGCTGAATCTTAAGGTCCTAGCTCATGTCCAAGGCACCAAAGCTAGCTAAAAAGTCAATAATCGATACCTAAAACTTGAATTGTACTACCTCTTACTAGCTATTACGTCAACTTAGAAGCTTCATCTGTGTTCTACTATGGTGCTTTTATTGTGTCCACGTACCGCAGGACGCGACATAGCTTTGCAGACGATAAGTACAACTTTTTCAGAGAGAAGAGCGGCCAATGTGACGATCTGGCTTTAAGTCGTTTCGATAACAAATTACGAAAACGGACGGATTTCTAAGGTTTTTACTACATATGAAGACTTTTCACATTCTCCCGTGCAACTCGGCTGCTAGTAATCCTTTCATGCAGAATGTTAAGGTCCTAGCTCATGTCCAAGGCACCAAAGCCAGCTAAGAAGTCAATAATCGATACCTAAGACTTGAATTGTACTACTTCTTACTGGCTATTACATCAACTTAAAAGCTTCATCTGTGTTCTACTATGGTGATTTTAGTGTCTTCGCATACCGCAGCACGCGACATAGCTTAGTAGACGATAAGTACAACCGTTTCCGAGAGCAGAGCGGCCATTGTGACGATCTGGCTTTAAGTCGATTCGATAACAAATGACGAAAACGGACGAATTTCTCAGGTTTTTACTACATATGAACACTTTTCACATTCTCCCGTGTAACTCGGCTGCTAGTCCTCCTTTCATGCAGAATCTTAGGGTCCTAGCTCATGCCCAAGGCACCAAAGCCAGCTAAAAATCAATAATCCATACCTAAAACTTGAATTGTACTACTTCTTATTGTCTATTACATCAACTTAGATGCTTCATCTGTTTCCTACTATGGTGATTTTAGTATCTCCGCATACCGCAGCTCGCGACATAGCTATGCAGACGATAAACACAAGCGTTTCAGAGAGTAGAGCGGCCAATGTGACGATCTGGCTTTAAGTCGATTCGATAACAAATGACGAAAACGGACGAATTTCTCAGGTTTTTACTACATATGAACACTTTTCACATTCTCCCGTGCTATTCGGCTGCTAGTCCTCCTTTCATGCTGAATCTTAAGGTCCTAGCTCATGTCCAAGTCACCAAAGCTAGCTAAAAAGTCAATAATCGATACCTAAAACTTGAATTGTACTACTTCTTACTGGCTATTACATCAACTTAGAAGCTTCATCTGTGTTCTACTATGCTGCTTGTAGTGTCTCAGCATATCGCAGCATGCGACATAGCTTTGCAGACGATAAGTACAACCGTTTCAGAGAGAAGAGCGACCAATGTGACGATCTGGCTTTAAGTCGATTCGATAACAAATGACGAAAACTGACGGATTTCTCAGGTATTTTTTTACATATGAACACTTTTCACATTCTCCCGTGCAACTCGGCTGCTAGTCCTCCTTACATGCAGAATCTTAAGGTCCTAGCTCATGTCGAAGGCACCAAAGCCAGCTAAAAAGTCAATAATCGATACCTAAAACTTGAATTGTACTACTTCTTACTGGCTATTATATCAACTTAGAAGCTTCATCTGTGTTATACTATGGTGCTTTTTGTGTCTCCACATACCGAAGCACGCGACATAGCTTTGTAGACGATAAGTACAACCGTTTCAGAGAGAAGGGCGGCCAATGTGACGATCTGACTTTAAGTCGATTCGATAACAAATGACGAAAACGGACGGATTTCTCAGGTTTTTATTACATATGAACACTTTTCACATTCTCCCGTGCAACTCGGCTGCTAGTCCTCCTTTCATGCAGAATCTTAAGGTCCTAGCTCATGTCCAAGGCATCAAAGCCAGCTAAAAAGTCAATAATCGATACCTAAAACTTTAATTGTACTACTTCTTACTGGCTATTACATCAATTTAGAAGCTTCATCTGTGTTCTACTATGGTGCTTTTATTGTGTCCACGTACCACAGCACGCGACATAGCTTTGCAGACGATAAGTACAACTTTTTCAGAGAGAAGAGCGGCCAATGTGACGATCTGGCTTTAAGTCGATTCGATAACAAATGACGAAAACGGACGAATTTCCCAGGTTTTTACTCCATATGAACACTTTTCACATTCTCCCGTGCTACTCGGCTGCTAGTCCTCCTTTCATGCAGAATCTTAAGGTCCTAGCTCATGTCCAAGGCACCAAAGCCAGCTAAAAAGTCAATAATCGATACCTAAAACTTGAATTGTACTACTTCTTACTGGCTATTACATTAACTTAGAAGCTTCATCTGTGTTCTACTATGGTAATTTTAGTGTCTCCACATACCGCAGCACGCGACATAGCTTTGCAGACGATAAGTACAACCGTTTCAGAGAGAATAGCGGCCAATGTGACGATCTGGCTTTAAGTCGATTCGATAACAAATGACGAAAACGGACGGATTTCTCAGGTTTTTATTACATATGAACACTTTTCACATTCTCCCGTGCAACTCGGCTGCTAGTCCTCCTTTCATGCTAAATCTTAAGGTCCTAGCTCATTTCCAAGGCACCAAAGCCAGCTAAAAAGTCAATAATCGATACCTAAAACTTGAATTGGATTACTTCTTACTGGCTATTACATCAACTTAGATGCTTCATCTGTTTCCTACAATGGTGATTTTAGTATCTCCGCATACCGCAGCTCGCGACATAGCTATGCAGACGATACACACAAGCGTTTCAGAGAGAAGAGCGGCCAATGTGACGATCTGGCTTTAAGTCGATTCGATAACAAATGACGAAAACGGACGAATTTCTCAGCTTTTTACTACATATGAACACTTTTCACATTCTCCCGTGCTATTCGGCTGCTAGTCCTCCTTTCATGCTGAATCTTAAGGTCCTAGCTCATGTCCAAGGCACCAAAGCTAGCTAAAAAGTCAATAATCGATACCTAAAACTTGAATTGTACTACTTCTTACTGGCTATTACATCAACTTAGAAGCTTCATCTGTGTTCTACTATGCTGCTTGTAGTGTCTCAGCATACCGCAGCATGCGACATAGCTTTGCAGACGATAAGTACAACCGTTTCAGAGAGAAGAGCGACCAATGTGACGATCTGGCTTTAAGTCGATTCGATAACAAATGACGAAAACGGACGGATTTCTCAGGTATTTTTTTACATATGAATACTTTTCACATTCTCCCGTGCAACTCGGCTGCTAGTCCTCCTTACATGCAGAATCTTAAGGTCCTAGCTCATGTCGAAGGCACCTAAGCCAGCTAAAAAGTCAATAATCGATACCTAAAACTTGAATTGTACTACTTCTTACTGGCTATTACATCAACTTAGAAGCTTCATCTGTGTTCTACTATGGTGCTTTTAGTGTCTCCACATACCGAAGCACGTGACATAGCTTTGTAGACGATAAGTACAACCGTTTCAGAGAGAAGAGCGGCCAATGTGACGATCTGACTTTAAGTCGATTCGATAACAAATGACGAAAACGGACGGATTTCTCAGGTTTTTATTACATATGAACACTTTTCACATTCTCCCGTGCAACTCGGCTGCTAGTCCTCCTTTCATGCAGAATCTTAAGGTCCTAGCTCATGTCCAAGGCATCAAAGCCAGCTAAAAAGTCAATAATCGATAGCCGGCCGCGGTGGTCTCGCGGTTCTAGGCGCGCAGTCCGGAACCGCGCGACTGCTACGGTCGCAGGTTCGAATCCTGCCTCGGGCATGGATGTGTGTGATGTCCTTAGGTTAGTTAGGTTTAAGTAGTTCTAAGTTCTAGGGGACTAATGACCACAGCAGTTGAGTCCCATAGTGCTCAGAGCCATTTGAACCATTTTCAATAATCGATACCTAAACTTTAATTCTACTACTTCTTACTGGCTATTACATCAACTTAGAAGCTTCATCTGTGTTCTACTATGGTGCTTTTATTGTGTCCACGTACCGCAGCACGCGACATAGCTTTGCAGACGATAAGTACAACTTCTTCAGAGAGAAGAGCGGCCAATGTGACGATCTGGCTTTAAGTCGATTCGATAACAAATGACGAAAACTGACGGATTTCTCAGGTATTTTTTTACATATGAACACTTTTCACATTCTCCCGTGCAACTCGGCTGCTAGTCCTCCTTACATGCAGAATCTTAAGGTCCTAGCTCATGTCGAAGGCACCAAAGCCAGCTAAAAAGTCAATAATCGATACCTAAAACTTGAATTGTACTACTTCTTACTGGCTATTACATCAACTTAGAAGCTTCATCTGTGTTATACTATGGTGCTTTTTGTGTCTCCACATACCGAAGCACGCGACATAGCTTTGTAGACGATAAGTACAACCGTTTCAGAGAGAAGGGCGGCCAATGTGACGATCTGACTTTAAGTCGATTCGATAACAAATGACGAAAACGGACGGATTTCTCAGGTTTTTATTACATATGAACACTTTTCACATTCTCCCGTGCAACTCGGCTGCTAGTCCTCCTTTCATGCAGAATCTTAAGGTCCTAGCTCATGTCCAAGGCATCAAAGCCAGCTAAAAAGTCAATAATCGATACCTAAAACTTTAATTGTACTACTTCTTACTGGCTATTACATCAATTTAGAAGCTTCATCTGTGTTCTACTATGGTGCTTTTATTGTGTCCACGTACCACAGCACGCGACATAGCTTTGCAGACGATAAGTACAACTTTTTCAGAGAGAAGAGCGGCCAATGTGACGATCTGGCTTTAAGTCGATTCGATAACAAATGACGAAAACGGACGAATTTCCCAGGTTTTTACTCCATATGAACACTTTTCACATTCTCCCGTGCTACTCGGCTGCTAGTCCTCCTTTCATGCAGAATCTTAAGGTCCTAGCTCATGTCCAAGGCACCAAAGCCAGCTAAAAAGTCAATAATCGATACCTAAAACTTGAATTGTACTACTTCTTACTGGCTATTACATTAACTTAGAAGCTTCATCTGTGTTCTACTATGGTAATTTTAGTGTCTCCACATACCGCAGCACGCGACATAGCTTTGCAGACGATAAGTACAACCGTTTCAGAGAGAATAGCGGCCAATGTGACGATCTGGCTTTAAGTCGATTCGATAACAAATGACGAAAACGGACGGATTTCTCAGGTTTTTATTACATATGAACACTTTTCACATTCTCCCGTGCAACTCGGCTGCTAGTCCCCTTTCATGCTGAATCTTAAGGTCCTAGCTCATGTCCAAGGCACCAAAGCTAGCTAAAAAGTCAATAATCGATACCTAAAACTTGAATTGTACTACTTCTTACTGGCTATTACATCAACTTAGAAGCTTCATCTGTGTTCTACTATGCTGCTTGTAGTGTCTCAGCATACCGCAGCATGCGACATAGCTTTGCAGACGATAAGTACAACCGTTTCAGAGAGAAGAGCGACCAATGTGACGATCTGGCTTTAAGTCGATTCGATAACAAATGACGAAAACGGACGGATTTCTCAGGTATTTTTTTACATATGAATACTTTTCACATTCTCCCGTGCAACTCGGCTGCTAGTCCTCCTTACATGCAGAATCTTAAGGTCCTAGCTCATGTCGAAGGCACCTAAGCCAGCTAAAAAGTCAATAATCGATACCTAAAACTTGAATTGTACTACTTCTTACTGGCTATTACATCAACTTAGAAGCTTCATCTGTGTTCTACTATGGTGCTTTTAGTGTCTCCACATACCGAAGCACGTGACATAGCTTTGTAGACGATAAGTACAACCGTTTCAGAGAGAAGAGCGGCCAATGTGACGATCTGACTTTAAGTCGATTCGATAACAAATGACGAAAACGGACGGATTTCTCAGGTTTTTATTACATATGAACACTTTTCACATTCTCCCGTGCAACTCGGCTGCTAGTCCTCCTTTCATGCAGAATCTTAAGGTCCTAGCTCATGTCCAAGGCATCAAAGCCAGCTAAAAAGTCAATAATCGATAGCCGGCCGCGGTGGTCTCGCGGTTCTAGGCGCGCAGTCCGGAACCGCGCGACTGCTACGGTCGCAGGTTCGAATCCTGCCTCGGGCATGGATGTGTGTGATGTCCTTAGGTTAGTTAGGTTTAAGTAGTTCTAAGTTCTAGGGGACTAATGACCACAGCAGTTGAGTCCCATAGTGCTCAGAGCCATTTGAACCATTTTCAATAATCGATACCTAAACTTTAATTCTACTACTTCTTACTGGCTATTACATCAACTTAGAAGCTTCATCTGTGTTCTACTATGGTGCTTTTATTGTGTCCACGTACCGCAGCACGCGACATAGCTTTGCAGACGATAAGTACAACTTCTTCAGAGAGAAGAGCGGCCAATGTGACGATCTGGCTTTAAGTCGATTCGATAACAAATGACGAAAACTGACGGATTTCTCAGGTATTTTTTTACATATGAACACTTTTCACATTCTCCCGTGCAACTCGGCTGCTAGTCCTCCTTACATGCAGAATCTTAAGGTCCTAGCTCATGTCGAAGGCACCAAAGCCAGCTAAAAAGTCAATAATCGATACCTAAAACTTGAATTGTACTACTTCTTACTGGCTATTACATCAACTTAGAAGCTTCATCTGTGTTATACTATGGTGCTTTTTGTGTCTCCACATACCGAAGCACGCGACATAGCTTTGTAGACGATAAGTACAACCGTTTCAGAGAGAAGGGCGGCCAATGTGACGATCTGACTTTAAGTCGATTCGATAACAAATGACGAAAACGGACGGATTTCTCAGGTTTTTATTACATATGAACACTTTTCACATTCTCCCGTGCAACTCGGCTGCTAGTCCTCCTTTCATGCAGAATCTTAAGGTCCTAGCTCATGTCCAAGGCATCAAAGCCAGCTAAAAAGTCAATAATCGATACCTAAAACTTTAATTGTACTACTTCTTACTGGCTATTACATCAATTTAGAAGCTTCATCTGTGTTCTACTATGGTGCTTTTATTGTGTCCACGTACCACAGCACGCGACATAGCTTTGCAGACGATAAGTACAACTTTTTCAGAGAGAAGAGCGGCCAATGTGACGATCTGGCTTTAAGTCGATTCGATAACAAATGACGAAAACGGACGAATTTCCCAGGTTTTTACTCCATATGAACACTTTTCACATTCTCCCGTGCTACTCGGCTGCTAGTCCTCCTTTCATGCAGAATCTTAAGGTCCTAGCTCATGTCCAAGGCACCAAAGCCAGCTAAAAAGTCAATAATCGATACCTAAAACTTGAATTGTACTACTTCTTACTGGCTATTACATTAACTTAGAAGCTTCATCTGTGTTCTACTATGGTAATTTTAGTGTCTCCACATACCGCAGCACGCGACATAGCTTTGCAGACGATAAGTACAACCGTTTCAGAGAGAATAGCGGCCAATGTGACGATCTGGCTTTAAGTCGATTCGATAACAAATGACGAAAACGGACGGATTTCTCAGGTTTTTATTACATATGAACACTTTTCACATTCTCCCGTGCAACTCGGCTGCTAGTCCTCCTTTCATGCTAAATCTTAAGGTCCTAGCTCATTTCCAAGGCACCAAAGCCAGCTAAAAAGTCAATAATCGATACCTAAAACTTGAATTGGATTACTTCTTACTGGCTATTACATCAACTTAGATGCTTCATCTGTTTCCTACAATGGTGATTTTAGTATCTCCGCATACCGCAGCTCGCGACATAGCTATGCAGACGATACACACAAGCGTTTCAGAGAGAAGAGCGGCCAATGTGACGATCTGGCTTTAAGTCGATTCGATAACAAATGACGAAAACGGACGAATTTCTCAGCTTTTTACTACATATGAACACTTTTCACATTCTCCCGTGCTATTCGGCTGCTAGTCCTCCTTTCATGCTGAATCTTAAGGTCCTAGCTCATGTCCAAGGCACCAAAGCTAGCTAAAAAGTCAATAATCGATACCTAAAACTTGAATTGTACTACTTCTTACTGGCTATTACATCAACTTAGAAGCTTCATCTGTGTTCTACTATGGTGCTTTTAGTGTCTCCACATACCGAAGCACGTGACATAGCTTTGTAGACGATAAGTACAACCGTTTCAGAGAGAAGAGCGGCCAATGTGACGATCTGACTTTAAGTCGATTCGATAACAAATGACGAAAACGGACGGATTTCTCAGGTTTTTATTACATATGAACACTTTTCACATTCTCCCGTGCAACTCGGCTGCTAGTCCTCCTTTCATGCAGAATCTTAAGGTCCTAGCTCATGTCCAAGGCATCAAAGCCAGCTAAAAAGTCAATAATCGATAGCCGGCCGCGGTGGTCTCGCGGTTCTAGGCGCGCAGTCCGGAACCGCGCGACTGCTACGGTCGCAGGTTCGAATCCTGCCTCGGGCATGGATGTGTGTGATGTCCTTAGGTTAGTTAGGTTTAAGTAGTTCTAAGTTCTAGGGGACTAATGACCACAGCAGTTGAGTCCCATAGTGCTCAGAGCCATTTGAACCATTTTCAATAATCGATACCTAAACTTTAATTCTACTACTTCTTACTGGCTATTACATCAACTTAGAAGCTTCATCTGTGTTCTACTATGGTGCTTTTATTGTGTCCACGTACCGCAGCACGCGACATAGCTTTGCAGACGATAAGTACAACTTTTTCAGAGAGAAGAGCGGCCAATGTGACGATCTGGCTTTAAGTCGATTCGATAACAAATGACGAAAACTGACGGATTTCTCAGGTATTTTTTTACATATGAACACTTTTCACATTCTCCCGTGCAACTCGGCTGCTAGTCCTCCTTACATGCAGAATCTTAAGGTCCTAGCTCATGTCGAAGGCACCAAAGCCAGCTAAAAAGTCAATAATCGATACCTAAAACTTGAATTGTACTACTTCTTACTGGCTATTACATCAACTTAGAAGCTTCATCTGTGTTATACTATGGTGCTTTTTGTGTCTCCACATACCGAAGCACGCGACATAGCTTTGTAGACGATAAGTACAACCGTTTCAGAGAGAAGGGCGGCCAATGTGACGATCTGACTTTAAGTCGATTCGATAACAAATGACGAAAACGGACGGATTTCTCAGGTTTTTATTACATATGAACACTTTTCACATTCTCCCGTGCAACTCGGCTGCTAGTCCTCCTTTCATGCAGAATCTTAAGGTCCTAGCTCATGTCCAAGGCATCAAAGCCAGCTAAAAAGTCAATAATCGATACCTAAAACTTTAATTGTACTACTTCTTACTGGCTATTACATCAATTTAGAAGCTTCATCTGTGTTCTACTATGGTGCTTTTATTGTGTCCACGTACCACAGCACGCGACATAGCTTTGCAGACGATAAGTACAACTTTTTCAGAGAGAAGAGCGGCCAATGTGACGATCTGGCTTTAAGTCGATTCGATAACAAATGACGAAAACGGACGAATTTCCCAGGTTTTTACTCCATATGAACACTTTTCACATTCTCCCGTGCTACTCGGCTGCTAGTCCTCCTTTCATGCAGAATCTTAAGGTCCTAGCTCATGTCCAAGGCACCAAAGCCAGCTAAAAAGTCAATAATCGATACCTAAAACTTGAATTGTACTACTTCTTACTGGCTATTACATTAACTTAGAAGCTTCATCTGTGTTCTACTATGGTAATTTTAGTGTCTCCACATACCGCAGCACGCGACATAGCTTTGCAGACGATAAGTACAACCGTTTCAGAGAGAATAGCGGCCAATGTGACGATCTGGCTTTAAGTCGATTCGATAACAAATGACGAAAACGGACGGATTTCTCAGGTTTTTATTACATATGAACACTTTTCACATTCTCCCGTGCAACTCGGCTGCTAGTCCTCCTTTCATGCTAAATCTTAAGGTCCTAGCTCATTTCCAAGGCACCAAAGCCAGCTAAAAAGTCAATAATCGATACCTAAAACTTGAATTGGATTACTTCTTACTGGCTATTACATCAACTTAGATGCTTCATCTGTTTCCTACAATGGTGATTTTAGTATCTCCGCATACCGCAGCTCGCGACATAGCTATGCAGACGATACACACAAGCGTTTCAGAGAGAAGAGCGGCCAATGTGACGATCTGGCTTTAAGTCGATTCGATAACAAATGACGAAAACGGACGGATTTCTCAGGTATTTTTTTACATATGAATACTTTTCACATTCTCCCGTGCAACTCGGCTGCTAGTCCTCCTTACATGCAGAATCTTAAGGTCCTAGCTCATGTCGAAGGCACCTAAGCCAGCTAAAAAGTCAATAATCGATACCTAAAACTTGAATTGTACTACTTCTTACTGGCTATTACATCAACTTAGAAGCTTCATCTGTGTTCTACTATGGTGCTTTTAGTGTCTCCACATACCGAAGCACGTGACATAGCTTTGTAGACGATAAGTACAACCGTTTCAGAGAGAAGAGCGGCCAATGTGACGATCTGACTTTAAGTCGATTCGATAACAAATGACGAAAACGGACGGATTTCTCAGGTTTTTATTACATATGAACACTTTTCACATTCTCCCGTGCAACTCGGCTGCTAGTCCTCCTTTCATGCAGAATCTTAAGGTCCTAGCTCATGTCCAAGGCATCAAAGCCAGCTAAAAAGTCAATAATCGATAGCCGGCCGCGGTGGTCTCGCGGTTCTAGGCGCGCAGTCCGGAACCGCGCGACTGCTACGGTCGCAGGTTCGAATCCTGCCTCGGGCATGGATGTGTGTGATGTCCTTAGGTTAGTTAGGTTTAAGTAGTTCTAAGTTCTAGGGGACTAATGACCACAGCAGTTGAGTCCCATAGTGCTCAGAGCCATTTGAACCATTTTCAATAATCGATACCTAAACTTTAATTCTACTACTTCTTACTGGCTATTACATCAACTTAGAAGCTTCATCTGTGTTCTACTATGGTGCTTTTATTGTGTCCACGTACCGCAGCACGCGACATAGCTTTGCAGACGATAAGTACAACTTTTTCAGAGAGAAGAGCGGCCAATGTGACGATCTGGCTTTAAGTCGATTCGATAACAAATGACGAAAACTGACGGATTTCTCAGGTATTTTTTTTACATATGAACACTTTTCACATTCTCCCGTGCAACTCGGCTGCTAGTCCTCCTTACATGCAGAATCTTAAGGTCCTAGCTCATGTCGAAGGCACCAAAGCCAGCTAAAAAGTCAATAATCGATACCTAAAACTTGAATTGTACTACTTCTTACTGGCTATTACATCAACTTAGAAGCTTCATCTGTGTTATACTATGATGCTTTTTGTGTCTCCACATACCGAAGCACGCGACATAGCTTTGTAGACGATAAGTACAACCGTTTCAGAGAGAAGGGCGGCCAATGTGACGATCTGACTTTAAGTCGATTCGATAACAAATGACGAAAACGGACGGATTTCTCAGGTTTTTATTACATATGAACACTTTTCACATTCTCCCGTGCAACTCGGCTGCTAGTCCTCCTTTCATGCAGAATCTTAAGGTCCTAGCTCATGTCCAAGGCATCAAAGCCAGCTAAAAAGTCAATAATCGATACCTAAAACTTTAATTGTACTACTTCTTACTGGCTATTACATCAATTTAGAAGCTTCATCTGTGTTCTACTATGGTGCTTTTATTGTGTCCACGTACCACAGCACGCGACATAGCTTTGCAGACGATAAGTACAACTTTTTCAGAGAGAAGAGCGGCCAATGTGACGATCTGGCTTTAAGTCGATTCGATAACAAATGACGAAAACGGACGAATTTCCCAGGTTTTTACTCCATATGAACACTTTTCACATTCTCCCGTGCTACTCGGCTGCTAGTCCTCCTTTCATGCAGAATCTTAAGGTCCTAGCTCATGTCCAAGGCACCAAAGCCAGCTAAAAAGTCAATAATCGATACCTAAAACTTGAATTGTACTACTTCTTACTGGCTATTACATTAACTTAGAAGCTTCATCTGTGTTCTACTATGGTAATTTTAGTGTCTCCACATACCGCAGCACGCGACATAGCTTTGCAGACGATAAGTACAACCGTTTCAGAGAGAATAGCGGCCAATGTGACGATCTGGCTTTAAGTCGATTCGATAACAAATGACGAAAACGGACGGATTTCTCAGGTTTTTATTACATATGAACACTTTTCACATTCTCCCGTGCAACTCGGCTGCTAGTCCTCCTTTCATGCTAAATCTTAAGGTCCTAGCTCATTTCCAAGGCACCAAAGCCAGCTAAAAAGTCAATAATCGATACCTAAAACTTGAATTGGATTACTTCTTACTGGCTATTACATCAACTTAGATGCTTCATCTGTTTCCTACAATGGTGATTTTAGTATCTCCGCATACCGCAGCTCGCGACATAGCTATGCAGACGATACACACAAGCGTTTCAGAGAGAAGAGCGGCCAATGTGACGATCTGGCTTTAAGTCGATTCGATAACAAATGACGAAAACGGACGAATTTCTCAGCTTTTTACTACATATGAACACTTTTCACATTCTCCCGTGCTATTCGGCTGCTAGTCCTCCTTTCATGCTGAATCTTAAGGTCCTAGCTCATGTCCAAGGCACCAAAGCTAGCTAAAAAGTCAATAATCGATACCTAAAACTTGAATTGTACTACTTCTTACTGGCTATTACATCAACTTAGAAGCTTCATCTGTGTTCTACTATGGTGCTTTTAGTGTCTCCACATACCGAAGCACGTGACATAGCTTTGTAGACGATAAGTACAACCGTTTCAGAGAGAAGAGCGGCCAATGTGACGATCTGACTTTAAGTCGATTCGATAACAAATGACGAAAACGGACGGATTTCTCAGGTTTTTATTACATATGAACACTTTTCACATTCTCCCGTGCAACTCGGCTGCTAGTCCTCCTTTCATGCAGAATCTTAAGGTCCTAGCTCATGTCCAAGGCATCAAAGCCAGCTAAAAAGTCAATAATCGATAGCCGGCCGCGGTGGTCTCGCGGTTCTAGGCGCGCAGTCCGGAACCGCGCGACTGCTACGGTCGCAGGTTCGAATCCTGCCTCGGGCATGGATGTGTGTGATGTCCTTAGGTTAGTTAGGTTTAAGTAGTTCTAAGTTCTAGGGGACTAATGACCACAGCAGTTGAGTCCCATAGTGCTCAGAGCCATTTGAACCATTTTCAATAATCGATACCTAAACTTTAATTCTACTACTTCTTACTGGCTATTACATCAACTTAGAAGCTTCATCTGTGTTCTACTATGGTGCTTTTATTGTGTCCACGTACCGCAGCACGCGACATAGCTTTGCAGACGATAAGTACAACTTTTTCAGAGAGAAGAGCGGCCAATGTGACGATCTGGCTTTAAGTCGATTCGATAACAAATGACGAAAACTGACGGATTTCTCAGGTATTTTTTTACATATGAACACTTTTCACATTCTCCCGTGCAACTCGGCTGCTAGTCCTCCTTACATGCAGAATCTTAAGGTCCTAGCTCATGTCGAAGGCACCAAAGCCAGCTAAAAAGTCAATAATCGATACCTAAAACTTGAATTGTACTACTTCTTACTGGCTATTACATCAACTTAGAAGCTTCATCTGTGTTATACTATGGTGCTTTTTGTGTCTCCACATACCGAAGCACGCGACATAGCTTTGTAGACGATAAGTACAACCGTTTCAGAGAGAAGGGCGGCCAATGTGACGATCTGACTTTAAGTCGATTCGATAACAAATGACGAAAACGGACGGATTTCTCAGGTTTTTATTACATATGAACACTTTTCACATTCTCCCGTGCAACTCGGCTGCTAGTCCTCCTTTCATGCAGAATCTTAAGGTCCTAGCTCATGTCCAAGGCATCAAAGCCAGCTAAAAAGTCAATAATCGATACCTAAAACTTTAATTGTACTACTTCTTACTGGCTATTACATCAATTTAGAAGCTTCATCTGTGTTCTACTATGGTGCTTTTATTGTGTCCACGTACCACAGCACGCGACATAGCTTTGCAGACGATAAGTACAACTTTTTCAGAGAGAAGAGCGGCCAATGTGACGATCTGGCTTTAAGTCGATTCGATAACAAATGACGAAAACGGACGAATTTCCCAGGTTTTTACTCCATATGAACACTTTTCACATTCTCCCGTGCTACTCGGCTGCTAGTCCTCCTTTCATGCAGAATCTTAAGGTCCTAGCTCATGTCCAAGGCACCAAAGCCAGCTAAAAAGTCAATAATCGATACCTAAAACTTGAATTGTACTACTTCTTACTGGCTATTACATTAACTTAGAAGCTTCATCTGTGTTCTACTATGGTAATTTTAGTGTCTCCACATACCGCAGCACGCGACATAGCTTTGCAGACGATAAGTACAACCGTTTCAGAGAGAATAGCGGCCAATGTGACGATCTGGCTTTAAGTCGATTCGATAACAAATGACGAAAACGGACGGATTTCTCAGGTTTTTATTACATATGAACACTTTTCACATTCTCCCGTGCAACTCGGCTGCTAGTCCTCCTTTCATGCTAAATCTTAAGGTCCTAGCTCATTTCCAAGGCACCAAAGCCAGCTAAAAAGTCAATAATCGATACCTAAAACTTGAATTGGATTACTTCTTACTGGCTATTACATCAACTTAGATGCTTCATCTGTTTCCTACAATGGTGATTTTAGTATCTCCGCATACCGCAGCTCGCGACATAGCTATGCAGACGATACACACAAGCGTTTCAGAGAGAAGAGCGGCCAATGTGACGATCTGGCTTTAAGTCGATTCGATAACAAATGACGAAAACGGACGGATTTCTCAGGTATTTTTTTACATATGAATACTTTTCACATTCTCCCGTGCAACTCGGCTGCTAGTCCTCCTTACATGCAGAATCTTAAGGTCCTAGCTCATGTCGAAGGCACCTAAGCCAGCTAAAAAGTCAATAATCGATACCTAAAACTTGAATTGTACTACTTCTTACTGGCTATTACATCAACTTAGAAGCTTCATCTGTGTTCTACTATGGTGCTTTTAGTGTCTCCACATACCGAAGCACGTGACATAGCTTTGTAGACGATAAGTACAACCGTTTCAGAGAGAAGAGCGGCCAATGTGACGATCTGACTTTAAGTCGATTCGATAACAAATGACGAAAACGGACGGATTTCTCAGGTTTTTATTACATATGAACACTTTTCACATTCTCCCGTGCAACTCGGCTGCTAGTCCTCCTTTCATGCAGAATCTTAAGGTCCTAGCTCATGTCCAAGGCATCAAAGCCAGCTAAAAAGTCAATAATCGATAGCCGGCCGCGGTGGTCTCGCGGTTCTAGGCGCGCAGTCCGGAACCGCGCGACTGCTACGGTCGCAGGTTCGAATCCTGCCTCGGGCATGGATGTGTGTGATGTCCTTAGGTTAGTTAGGTTTAAGTAGTTCTAAGTTCTAGGGGACTAATGACCACAGCAGTTGAGTCCCATAGTGCTCAGAGCCATTTGAACCATTTTCAATAATCGATACCTAAACTTTAATTCTACTACTTCTTACTGGCTATTACATCAACTTAGAAGCTTCATCTGTGTTCTACTATGGTGCTTTTATTGTGTCCACGTACCGCAGCACGCGACATAGCTTTGCAGACGATAAGTACAACTTTTTCAGAGAGAAGAGCGGCCAATGTGACGATCTGGCTTTAAGTCGATTCGATAACAAATGACGAAAACTGACGGATTTCTCAGGTATTTTTTTTACATATGAACACTTTTCACATTCTCCCGTGCAACTCGGCTGCTAGTCCTCCTTACATGCAGAATCTTAAGGTCCTAGCTCATGTCGAAGGCACCAAAGCCAGCTAAAAAGTCAATAATCGATACCTAAAACTTGAATTGTACTACTTCTTACTGGCTATTACATCAACTTAGAAGCTTCATCTGTGTTATACTATGATGCTTTTTGTGTCTCCACATACCGAAGCACGCGACATAGCTTTGTAGACGATAAGTACAACCGTTTCAGAGAGAAGGGCGGCCAATGTGACGATCTGACTTTAAGTCGATTCGATAACAAATGACGAAAACGGACGGATTTCTCAGGTTTTTATTACATATGAACACTTTTCACATTCTCCCGTGCAACTCGGCTGCTAGTCCTCCTTTCATGCAGAATCTTAAGGTCCTAGCTCATGTCCAAGGCATCAAAGCCAGCTAAAAAGTCAATAATCGATACCTAAAACTTTAATTGTACTACTTCTTACTGGCTATTACATCAATTTAGAAGCTTCATCTGTGTTCTACTATGGTGCTTTTATTGTGTCCACGTACCACAGCACGCGACATAGCTTTGCAGACGATAAGTACAACTTTTTCAGAGAGAAGAGCGGCCAATGTGACGATCTGGCTTTAAGTCGATTCGATAACAAATGACGAAAACGGACGAATTTCCCAGGTTTTTACTCCATATGAACACTTTTCACATTCTCCCGTGCTACTCGGCTGCTAGTCCTCCTTTCATGCAGAATCATAAGGTCCTAGCTCATGTCCAAGGCACCAAAGCCAGCTAAAAAGTCAATAATCGATACCTAAAACTTGAATTGTACTACTTCTTACTGGCTATTACATTAACTTAGAAGCTTCATCTGTGTTCTACTATGGTAATTTTAGTGTCTCCACATACCGCAGCACGCGACATAGCTTTGCAGACGATAAGTACAACCGTTTCAGAGAGAATAGCGGCCAATGTGACGATCTGGCTTTAAGTCGATTCGATAACAAATGACGAAAACGGACGGATTTCTCAGGTTTTTATTACATATGAACACTTTTCACATTCTCCCGTGCAACTCGGCTGCTAGTCCTCCTTTCATGCTAAATCTTAAGGTCCTAGCTCATTTCCAAGGCACAAAAGCCAGCTAAAAAGTCAATAATCGATACCTAAAACTTGAATTGGATTACTTCTTACTGGCTATTACATCAACTTAGATGCTTCATCTGTTTCCTACAATGGTGATTTTAGTATCTCCGCATACCGCAGCTCGCGACATAGCTATGCAGACGATACACACAAGCGTTTCAGAGAGAAGAGCGGCCAATGTGACGATCTGGCTTTAAGTCGATTCGATAACAAATGACGAAAACGGACGAATTTCTCAGCTTTTTACTACATATGAACACTTTTCACATTCTCCCGTGCTATTCGGCTGCTAGTCCTCCTTTCATGCTGAATCTTAAGGTCCTAGCTCATGTCCAAGGCACCAAAGCTAGCTAAAAAGTCAATAATCGATACCTAAAACTTGAATTGTACTACTTCTTACTGGCTATTACATCAACTTAGAAGCTTCATCTGTGTTCTACTATGCTGCTTGTAGTGTCTCAGCATACCGCAGCATGCGACATAGCTTTGCAGACGATAAGTACAACCGTTTCAGAGAGAAGAGCGACCAATGTGACGATCTGGCTTTAAGTCGATTCGATAACAAATGACGAAAACGGACGGATTTCTCAGGTATTTTTTTACATATGAATACTTTTCACATTCTCCCGTGCAACTCGGCTGCTAGTCCTCCTTACATGCAGAATCTTAAGGTCCTAGCTCATGTCGAAGGCACCTAAGCCAGCTAAAAAGTCAATAATCGATACCTAAAACTTGAATTGTACTACTTCTTACTGGCTATTACATCAACTTAGAAGCTTCATCTGTGTTCTACTATGGTGCTTTTAGTGTCTCCACATACCGAAGCACGTGACATAGCTTTGTAGACGATAAGTACAACCGTTTCAGAGAGAAGAGCGGCCAATGTGACGATCTGACTTTAAGTCGATTCGATAACAAATGACGAAAACGGACGGATTTCTCAGGTTTTTATTACATATGAACACTTTTCACATTCTCCCGTGCAACTCGGCTGCTAGTCCTCCTTTCATGCAGAATCTTAAGGTCCTAGCTCATGTCCAAGGCATCAAAGCCAGCTAAAAAGTCAATAATCGATAGCCGGCCGCGGTGGTCTCGCGGTTCTAGGCGCGCAGTCCGGAACCGCGCGACTGCTACGGTCGCAGGTTCGAATCCTGCCTCGGGCATGGATGTGTGTGATGTCCTTAGGTTAGTTAGGTTTAAGTAGTTCTAAGTTCTAGGGGACTAATGACCACAGCAGTTGAGTCCCATAGTGCTCAGAGCCATTTGAACCATTTTCAATAATCGATACCTAAACTTTAATTCTACTACTTCTTACTGGCTATTACATCAACTTAGAAGTTTCATCTGTGTTCTACTATGGTGCTTTTATTGTGTCCACGTACCGCAGCACGCGACATAGCTTTGCAGACGATAAGTACAACTTTTTCAGAGAGAAGAGCGGCCAATATGACGATCTGGCTTTAAGTCGATTCGATAACAAATGACGAAAACAGACGGATTTCTCAGGTTTTTACTACATATGAACACTTTTCACATTCTCCCGTGCAACTCGGCTGCTAGTCCTCCTTTCATGTAGAATCTTAAGGTCCTAGCTCATGTCCAAAGCACCAAAGCCAGCTAAAAAGTCAATAATCGATACCTAAAACTTGAATTGGATTACTTCTTACTGGCTAATACATCAACATAGATGCTTCATCTGTGTTCTACTATGGTAATTTTAGTGTCTCCACATACCGCAGCACGCGACATAGCTTTGCAGTCGATAAGTACAACCGTTTCAGAGAGAATAGCGGCCAATGTGACGATCTGGCTTTAAGTCGATTCGATAACAAATGACGAAAACGGATGGAATTCTAATTTTTTTACTACATATGAACACTTTTCACATTCTGCCGTGCAACTCGGCTGCTAGTCCTCCTTTCATGCAGAATTTTAAGGTACTAGCTCATGTCCAAGGCACCAAAGCCAGCTAAAAAGTCAATAATCGATACCTAAAACTTGAATTGTACTACTTCTTACTGGCTATTACATCAACTTAGAAGCGCCATCTGTGTTCTACTATGGTGCTTTTAGTGTCTCCGCATACCGAAGCACGCGACATAGCTTTGCAGACGATAAGTACAACCGTTTCAGAGAGAAGAGCGGCCAATGTGACGATCTGGCTTTAAGTCGATTCGATAACAAATGACGAAAACGGACGAATTTCCCAGGTTTTTACTACATATGAACACTTTTCACATTCTCCCGTGCTACTCGGCTGCTAGTCCTCCTTTCATGCAGAATCTTAAGGTCCTAGCTCATGTCCAAGGCACCAAAGCCAGCTAAAAAGTCAATAATCGATACCTAAAACTTGAATTGGACTACTTCTTACTCGCTATTACATCAACTTAGAAGCTTCATCTGTGTTCTACTATGGTGCTTTTCCTGTTTCCGCCTACGGCAACACGCGACATAGCTTTGCAGACGATAGGTACAAACGTTTCCGAGAGGAGAGCGGCCAATGTGACGATCTGGCTTTAAGTCGATTCGATAACAAATGACGAAAACGGACGGATTTCTCAGGTTTTTACTACATATGAACACTTTTCACATTATCCCCTGCAACTCGGCTGCTAGTCCTCCATTCATGCAGAATCTTAAGGTCCTAGCTCATGTCCAAGGCACCAAAGCCAGCTAAAAAGTCAATAATCGATACCTAAAACTTGAATTGTACTACTTCTTACTGGCTATTACATCAACTTAGAAGCTTGGTCTGTGTTCTACTATGGTTATTTTAGTGTCTCCGCATACCGCAGCACGCGACATAGCTTTGCAGACGATAAGTACAAGCGTTTCGGTGATAAGAGCGGCCAATGAGACTATCTGGCTTTAAGTCGATTCGATAACAAATGACGAAAACGGACGGATTTCTCAGGTTTTTACTGCATATGAACACTTTTCACATTCTTCCGTGCAACTCGGCTGCTAGTCCTCCTTACATGCAGAATCTTAAGGTCCTAGCTCATGTCGAAGGCACCAAAGCCAGCTAAAAAGTCAATAATCGATACCTAAAACTTGAATTGTACTACTTCTTACTGGCTATTACATCAACTTAGAAGCTTCATCTGTGTTTTACTATTTTGCTTTTAGTGTCTCCACATACCGCAGCACGTGACATAGCTTTGTAGACGATAAGTACAACCGTTTCAGAGAGAAGAACGGCCAATGTGACGATCTGACTTAAAGTCGATTCGATAACAAATGACGAAAACGGACGGATTTTTCAGGTTTTTACTACATATGAACACTTTTCTCATTCTCCCGTGCAACTCGGCTGCTAGTCCTCCTTTCATGCAGAATCTTAAGGTACTAGCTCATGTCCAAGGCACCAAAGCCAGCTAAAAAGTCAATAATCGATACGTAAAACTTGAATTGTACTACTTCTTACTGGCTATTACATCAACTTAGAAGCTTCATCTGTGTTCTACTATGGTGCTTTTAGTGTCTCCGCATACCGCAGCACGCGACATAGCTTTGCAGACAATAAGTACAACCGTTTCAGAGAGAAGAGCGGCCAATGTGACGATCAGGCTTTAAGTCGATTCGATAACAAATGACGAAAACGGACGGATGTCTCAGGTTTTTAATACATATGAACACTTTTCACATTCTCCCGTGCAACTGGGCTGCTAGTCCTCCTTTTATGCAGAATCTTAAAGTCCTAGCTCATGTCCAAGGCACCAAAGCCAGCTAAAAAGTCAATAATCGATACCTAAAACGTGAATTGTACTACTTCTTACTGGCTATTACATCAACATAGAAGCTTCATCTGTGTTCTACTATGTTGCTTGTAGTGTCTCAGCATACCGCAGCATGCGACATAGCATTGCAGACGATAAGTACAAGCGTTTCAGAGAGAAGAGCGGCCAATGTGACGATCTGGCTTTAAGTCGATTCGATAACAAATGACGAAAACGGACGAATTTCTCAGGTTTTTACTACATATGAACACTTTTCACATTTTCCCGTGCTACTCGGCTGCTAGTCCTCCTTTCATGCAGAATCTTAAGGTCCTATCTCATGTCCAAGGCACAAAAGCCAGCTAAAAGGTCAATATTCAACACCTAATACTTGTATTGTACTACTTCTTACTGGCTATTACATCAACTTAGAAGCTTGATCTGTGTTCTACTATAGTGCTTTTAATGTCTCAGCATACCGCAGCACGCGACATAGCTTTGCAGACGGTAAGTACAACCGTGTCAGAGAAAAAAGCGGCCCATGTGTCGATCTGGCTTTAAGTCGATTCGATAGCAAATGACGAAAACGGACGGATTTCTCAGGTTTTTAGTACATATGAACACTTTTCACATACTCCCGTGCAACTGAGCAGCTAGTCCTCCTTTCATGCAGAATCTTAAGGTCCTAGCTCATGTCCAAGGCACCAAAGCCAGCTAAAAAGTCAATAATCGATACCTAAAACGCGAATTGTACTACTTCTTACTGGATATTGCATCAACTTAGAAGCTTCATCTGTGTTCTACTGTGGTGACTTTAGTGTCTCCGCATACCGCAGCACGTGACATAGCTTTGCAGACGATAAGTACAACCGTTTCAGAGAGAAGAGCGGCCAATGTCACGATCTGGCTGAAAGTCGATTCGATAACAAATGACGAAAACGGACGGATTTCTCAGGTTTTTACTACATATGAACACTTTTCACATTCTCCCGTGCAACTCGGCTGCTAGTCCTCCTTCATGCAAAATCTTAAGTTCCTAGCTCGTGTCCAAGGCACCAAAGAAGTGTAAAAAGCCAATAACCGATACCTAAAACTTGAATTTTACTTCTTCTTACTGGCTATTACATCAACTTAGAAGCTTCATCTGTGTTCTACTATGATGCTTTTAGTGTCTCCGCATACCGCAGCACGCGACATAGCTTTGCAGACGATAAGTACAACCGTTTCAGAGAGAAGAGCGGCCAATGTGACGATCTGGCTTTAAGTCGATTCGATAACAAGTGACGAAAACGGACGGATTTCTCAGGTTTTTATTACATATGAACACTTTTCACATTCTCCCGTGCAACTCGGCTGCTAGTCCTCCTTTCATGCAGAATCTTAAGTTCCTAGCTCATGTCCAAGGCACCAAGGGCGGCTAAAAAGTCAATAATCGATACCTAAAACTTGAATTGTACTACATCTTACTGACTATTACATCATCTTAGAAGCTTCATCTGTGTTTTACTATGGTGGTTTTAGTGTCTCCGCATACCGCAGCACGCGACATAGCTTTGCAGTCGATAAGTACAACTTTTTCAGGGAGAAGAGCGGCTAAGGTGACGATCTGGCTTTAAGTCGATTTGATAACAAATGACGATAACGAACGGATTTTTCAGGCTTTTACTACATATGAACACTTTTTACATTCTCCCCTGCAACGCGGCTGCTAGTCCTCCTTTCATGCAGAATCTTAAGGTCCTAGCTCATGTCCAAGGCACCAAGGGCAGCTAAAAAGTCAATAATCGATACCTAAAACTTGAATTGTACTACTTCTTACTGGCTATTACATCAACTTAGAAGCTTCATCTGTGTTCTACTATGATGCTTTTAGTGTCTCCGCATACCGCAGCACGCGACATAGCTTTGCAGACGATAAGTACAACCGTTTCAGAGAGAAGAGCGGCCAATGTGACGATCTGGCTTTAAGTCGATTCGATAACAAATGACGAAAACGTATGGATTTCTCAGGTTTTTACTACATATGAACACTTTTCACATTCTCCCGTGCAACTCGGCTGCTAGTCCTCGTTTCATGCAGAATCTTAAGGTCTTAGCTCATGTCCAAGTCACCAAAGCCAGCTAAAAAGTCAATAATCGATACCTAACACTTGAATTGTACTACTTCTTACTGGCTATTACATCATCTTAGAAGCTTCATCTGTGTTCTACTATGGTGCTTTTAGTGTCTCCGCATACCGCAGCACGCGACATAGCTTTGCAGACGATAAGTACAACCGTTTCAGAGAGAAGAGCGGCCAATGTGACGATCTGGCTTTAAGTCGATTCGATAACAAATGCCGAACACGGACGGATTTCTTAGGCTTTTACTACATATGAACACTTTTCACATTCTCCCGTGCAACTCGGCTGCTAGTCCTCCTTTCATGCAGAATCTTAAGGTCCTAGCTCCTCTCCAAGGCACCAAAGCCAGCTAAAAAGTCAATAATCGATACCTAAAACTTGAATTGTACTACTTCTTACTTGCTATTACATCAGCTTGGAAGCTTCATCTGTGTTCTACTATGGTGCTTTTAGTGTCTCCAGATACCGCAGCACGCGACATAGCTTTGCAGACGATAAGTAGAACCGTTTCAGAGAGAAGAGCGGCCAATGTGACGATCTTGCTTTAAGTCGATTTGATAACATATGACGAAAACGGACGTATTTCTCAGGTTTTTACTATATATGAACACTTTTCACATTCTCACGTGCAACGCGGCTGCTAGCCGTCCTATCATGTAAAATCTTAAGTTCCTAGCTCATGCCCAAGGCACCAAAGAAGGGTAAAAAGTCAACAATCGATACCTAAAACTTGAATTGTACTACTTCTTACTGGCTATTACATCAACTTAGAAGCTTCATCTGTGTTCTACTATGGTGCTTTTAGTGTCTCCGCATGCCGCAGCACTCGACATAGCTTTGCAGACGATAAGTACAACCGTTTCAGAGAGAAGAGCAGCCAATGTGACGATCTGGCTTTAAGTCGATTCGATAACAAATGTCTAAAACGGACGGATTTCTCTGGTTTTTACTACATATGAACACTTTTCACATTCTGCCGTGCAACTCGGCTGCAAATCCTCCCTTCATGCAGTATCTTAAGGTCCTAGCTCATGTCCAAGGCACCAAAGCCAGCTAAAAAGTCAATAATCAATACCTAACACTTGAATTGTACTACTTCTTACTGACTATTACATCAACTTAGAAGCTTCATCTGTGTTCTACTATGGTGCTTTTAGTGTATCCGCATACCGCAGCACGCGACATAGGTTTGCAGTCGATAAGTACAACCGTTTCAGAGAGAAGAGCAGCTAATGTGACGATCTGGCTTTAAGTCGATTCGATAACAATGACGATAACGAACGGATTTTTAAGGTTTTTACTACATATGAACACTTTTCACATTCTCCCGTGCAACTCGGCTGCTAGTCCTCCTTTCATGCAGAATCTTAAGGTCCTAGCCATGTCCAAGGCAACAAAGCCAGCTAAAAAGTCAATAATCGATACGTAAAACTTGAATTATACTACTTCTTAATGGCTATTACATCAAATTAGAGGCTTCATCTGTGTTCTACTATGGTGCTTTTAGTGTCTCCGCATACCGCAGCACGCGACATAGCTTTGCAGTCGATAAGTACAACCGTTTCAGAGAGAAGAGCGGCCAATGTGACGATCTGGCTTTAAGTCAATTCGATAACAAATGACGAAAACGGAAGAATTTCTCAGGTTTTTACTACATATGAACATTTTCCACATTCTCCAGTGCAACTCGGCTGCTAGTCCTCCTTTCATGCAGAATCTTAAGGTCCTAGCTCATGTTCAAGTCACCAAAGCAAGCTAAGAAGTCAATAATCGATACTTATAACATGAATTGTACTACTTCTTACTGGCTATTACATCAGCTTAGAAGCTTCATCTGTGTTCTACTATGGTGCTTTTAGTGTCTCCGCATACCGCAGCACGCGACATAGCTTTGCAGACGATAAGTACAACCGTTTCAGAGAGAAGAGCGGCAAATGTGACGATCTGGCTTTAAGTCGATTCCATAACAAATGGCGGAAACTGACGGATTTCTCAGGTTTTTACTACATATGAACACTTTTCACATTCTCCCGTGCAACTCGGCTGCTAGTCCTCCTTTCATGCAAAATCATAAGGTCCTAGCTCATGTCCAAGGTACCAAAGCGAGCTAAAAAGTCAATAATCGATACCTAAAACTTGAATTGTACTACTTCTTACTGGCTATTACATCAACTTAGAAGCTTCATCTGTGTTCTACTATGGTGCTTTTAGTGTCTCCGCATACCGCAACACGCGACATAGCTTTGCAGTCGATAAGTACAACCGTTTCAGAGAGAAGAGCGGCTAATGTGACGATCTGGCATTAAGTCGATTCGATAACAATGACGATAACGAACGGATTTTTAAGGTTTTTACTACATATGAACACTTTTCACAATCTCCCGTGCAACTCGGCTGCTAGTCCTCCTTTCATGCAGAATCTTAAGGTTCTAGCCATGTCCAAGGCACCAAAGCCAGCTAAAAAGTCAATAATCGATACCTAAAACTTGAATTGTACTACTTCTTACTGGCTATTACATCAACTTAGAAGCGCCATCTTTGTTCTACTATGGTGCTTTTAGTGTCTCCGCATACCGAAGCACGCGACATAGCTTTGCAGACGATAAGTACAACCGTTTCAGAGAGAAGAGCGGCCAATGTGACGATCTGGCTTTAAGTCGATTCGATAACAAATGACGAAAACGGACGAATTTCCCAGGTTTTTACTACATATGAACACTTTTCACATTCTCCCGTGCTACTCGGCTGCTAGTCCTCCTTTCATGCAGAATCTTAAGGTCCTAGCTCATGTCCAAGGCACCAAAGCCAGCTAAAAAGTCAATAATCGATACCTAAAACTTGAATTGGACTACTTCTTACTCGCTATTACATCAGCTTAGAAGCTTCATCTGTGTTCTACTATGGTGCTTTTCCTGTTTCCGCCTACGGCAACACGCGACATAGCTTTGCAGACGATAAGTACAAACGTTTCCGAGAGGAGAGCGGCCAATGTGACGATCTGGCTTTAAGTCGATTCGATAACAAATGACGAAAACGGACGGATTTCTCAGGTTTTTACTACATATGAACACTTTTCACATTATCCCCTGCAACTCGGCTGCTAGTCCTCCATTCATGCAGAATCTTAAGGTCCTAGCTCATGTCCAAGGCACCAAAGCCAGCTAAAAAGTCAATAATCGATACCTAAAACTTGAATTGTACTACTTCTTACTGGCCATTACATCAACTTAGAAGCTTGGTCTGTGTTCTACTATGGTTATTTTAGTGTCTCCGCATACCGCAGCACGCGACATAGCTTTGCAGACGGTAAGTACAACCGTGTCAGAGAAAAAAGCGGCCAATGTGTCGATCTGGCTTTAAGTCGATTCGATAGCAAATGACGAAAACGGACGGATTTCTCAGGTTTTTAGTACATATGAACACTTTTCACATACTCCCGTGCAACTGAGCAGCTAGTCCTCCTTTCATGCAGAATCTTAAGGTCCTAGCTCATGTCCAAGGCACCAAAGCCAGCTAAAAAGTCAATAATCGATACCTAAAACGCGAATTGTACTACTTCTTACTGGATATTGCATCAACTTAGAAGCTTCATCTGTGTTCTACTGTGGTGATTTTAGTGTGTCCGCATACCGCAGCACGCGACAGAGCTTTGCAGACGATAAGTACAACCGTTTCAGAGAGAAGAGCGGCCAATGTGACGATCTGACTTTAAGTCGATTCGATAACAAACGACGAAAACGGACGGATGTCTCAGGTTTTTACTGCATATGAACACTTTTCACATTCTCCCGTGCTACTCGGCTGCTAGTCCTCCTTTCATGCAGAATCTTAAGGTCCTAGCTCATGTCCAAGGCACCAAAGCTAGCTAAAAAGTCAATAATCGATACCTAAAACTTGAATTGTACTACTTCTAACTGGCTATTGCAACAACTTAGAAGCTTCATCTGTGTTCTACTATGGTGATTTTAGTGTTTCCGCATTCCGCAGCACGCGACATATCTTTGTAGACGGTAAGTACAACCGTGTCAGAGAAAAAAGCGGCCAATGTGTCGATCTGGCTTTAAGTCGATTCGATAACAAATGACGAAAACGGACGGATTTCTCAGGTTTTTAGTACATATGAACACTTTTCACATACTCCCGTGCAACTGAGCTGCTAGTCCTCCTTTCATGCAGAATCTTAAGGTCCTAGCTCATGTCCAAGGCACCATAGCCAGCTAAAAAGTCAATAATCGATACCTAAAACGCGAATTGTACTACTTCTTACTGGCTATTACATCAACTTAGAAGCTTCATCTGTGTTCTACTATGGTGCTTTTAGTGTGTCCGCATACCGCAGCACGCGACATAGCTTTGCAGACGATAAGTACAACCGTTTCAGAGAGAAGAGCGGCCAATGTGACGATCTGGCTTTAAGTCGATTCGATAACAAATGACGTAAACGGACGGATGTCTCAGGTTTTTACTGCATATGAACACTTTTCACATTTTCCCCTGCAACTCGGCTGCTAGTCCTCCTTTCATGCAGAATCTTAAGGTCCTAGCTCATGTCCAAGGCACCAAAGCCAGCTAAAAAGTCAATAATCGATACCTAAAACTTGAATTGTACTACTTCTTACTGGCTATTACATCAACTTAGAAGCTTGGTCTGTCTTCTACTATGGTTATTTTAGTGTCTCCGCATACCGCAGCACGCGACATAGCTTTGCAGACGATAAGTACAAGCGTTTCGGTGATAAGAGCGGCCAATGTGACTATCTGGCTTTAAGTCGATTCGATAACAAATGACGAAAACGGACGGATGTCTCAGGTTTTTACTGCATATGAACACTTTTCACATTCTTCCGTGCAACTCGGCTGCTAGTCCTCCTTACATGCAGAATCTTAAGGTCCTAGCTCATGTCGAAGGCACCAAAGCCAGCTAAAAAGTCAATAATCGATACCTAAAACTTGAATTGTACTACTTCTTACTTGCTATTACATCAACTTAGAAGCTTCATCTGTGTTCTACTATTTTCCTTTTAGTGTCTCCACATACCGCAGCACGTGACATAGCTTTGTAGACGATAAGTACAACCGTTTCAGAGAGAAGAACGGCCAATGTGACGATCTGACTTAAAGTCGATTCGATAACAAATGACGAAAACGGACGGATTTTTCAGGTTTTTACTACATATGAACACTTTTCACATTCTCCCGTGCAATTTGGCTGCTAGTCCTCCTTTTATGCAGAATCTTAAAGTCCTAGCTCATGTCTAAGGCACCAAAGCAAGCTAAAAAGTCAATAATCGATACCTAAAACTTGAATGGTATTACTTCTTACTGGCTATTACATCAACTTAGAAGCTTTATCTGTGTTCTACTATGATGCTTTTAGTGTCTCCGCATACCGCAGCACGCGACATAGCTTTGCAGACGATAAGTACAACCGTTTCAGAGAGAAGAGCGGCCAATGTGACGATCTGGCTTTAAGTCGATTCGATAACAAGTGACGAAAACGGACGGATTTCTCAGGTTTTTATTACATATGAACACTTTTCACATTCTCCCGTGCAACTCGGCTGCTAGTCCTCCTTTCATGCAGAATCTTAAGTTCCTAGCTCATGTCCAAGGCACCAAGGGCAGCTAAAAAGTCAATAATCGATACCTAAAACTTGAATTGTACTACATCTTACTGACTATTACATCATCTTAGAAGCTTCATCTGTGTTTTACTATGGTGGTTTTAGTGTCTCCGCATACCGCAGCACGCGACATCACTTTGCAGTCGATAAGTACAACTTTTTCAGAGAGAAGAGCGGCTAAGGTGACGATCTGGCTTTAAGTCGATTTGATAACAAATGACGATAACGAACGGATTTCTCAGGCTTTTACTACATATGAACACTTTTTACATTCTCCCCTGCAACTCGGCTGCTAGTCCTCCTTTCATGCAGAATCTTAAGGTCCTAGCTCATGTCCAAGGCACCAAGGGCAGCTAAAAAGTCAATAATCGATACCTAAAACTTGAATTGTACTACTTCTTACTGGCTATTACATCAACTTAGAAGCTTCATCTGTGTTCTACTATGATGCTTTTAGTGTCTCCGCATACCGCAGCACGCGACATAGCTTTGCAGACGATAAGTACAACCGTTTCAGAGAGAAGAGTGGCCAATGTGACGATCTGGCTTTAAGTCGATTCGATAACAAATGACGAAAACGTATGGATTTCTCAGGTTTTTACTACATATGAACACTTTTCACATTCTCCCGTGCAACTCGGCTGCTAGTCCTCGTTTCATGCAGAATCTTAAGGTCTTAGCTCATGTCCAAGTCACCAAAGCCAGCTAAAAAGTCAATAATCGATACCTAACACTTGAATTGTACTACTTCTTACTGGCTATTACATCATCTTAGAAGCTTCATCTGTGTTCTACTATGGTGCTTTTAGTGTCTCCGCATACCGCAGCACGCGACATAGCTTTGCAGACGATAAGTACAACCGTTTCAGAGAGAAGAGCGGCCAATGTGACGATCTGGCTTTAAGTCGATTCGATAACAAATGCCGAACACGGACGGATTTCTTAGGCTTTTACTACATATGAACACTTTTCACATTCTCCCGTGCAACTCGGCTGCTAGTCCTCCATTACAGAAGAATCTTAAGGTCCTAGCTCATGTCCAAGGCACCAAAGAATGGTAAAAAGTCAATAATCGATACCTAAGACTTGAATTGTACTACATCTTTCTGGATATTACTTCAACTTAGAAGCTTCATCTGTGTTCTACTATGGTGCTTTTAGTGTCTCCGCATGCTGCAGCACTCGACATAGCTTTGCAGACGATAAGTACAACCGTTTCAGAGAGAAGAGCGGCCAATGTGACGATCTGGCTTTAAGTCGATTCGATAACAAATGTCGAAAACGGACGGATTTCTCTGGTTTTTACTACATATGAACACTTTTCACATTCTGCCGTGCAACTCGGCTGCAAATCCTCCCTTCATGCAGTATCTTAAGGTCCTAGCTCATGTCCAAGGCACCAAAGCCAGCTAAAAAGTCAATAATCAATACCTAACACTTGAATTGTACTACTTCTTACTGACTATTACATCAACTTAGAAGCTTCATCTGTGTTCTACTATGGTGCTTTTAGTGTTCTCCGCATACCGCAGCACGCGACATAGGTTTGCAGTCGATAAGTACAACCGTTTCAGAGAGAAGAGCAGCTAATGTGACGATCTGGCTTTAAGTCGATTCGATAACAATGACGATAACGAACGGATTTTTAAGGTTTTTACTACATATGAACACTTTTCACATTCTCCCGTGCAACTCGGCTGCTAGTCCTCCTTTCATGCAGAATCTTAAGGTCCTAGCCATGTCCAAGGCACCAAAGCCAGCTAAAAAGTCAATAATCGATACGTAAAACTTGAATTATACTACTTCTTAATGGCTATTACATCAAATTAGAGGCTTCATCTGTGTTCTACTATGGTGCTTTTAGTGTCTCCGCATACCGCAGCACGCGACATAGCTTTGCAGTCGATAAGTACAACCGTTTCAGAGAGAAGAGCGGCCAATGTGACGATCTGGCTTTAAGTCAATTCGATAACAAATGACGAAAACGGAAGAATTTCTCAGGTTTTTACTACATATGAACATTTTACACATTCTCCAGTGCAACTCGGCTGCTAGTCCTCCTTTCATGCAGAATCTTAAGGTCCTAGCTCATGTTCAAGTCACCAAAGCCAGCTATGAAGTCAATAATCGATACTTATAACATGAGTTTTACTACTTCTTACTGGCTATTACATCAACTTAGAAGCTTCATCTACTATGGTGCTTTTAGTGTCTTCGCATACCGCAGCACGCGACATAGCTTTGCAGACGATAAGTACAACCGTTTCAGAGAGAAGAGCGGCCAATGTGACGATCTGGCTTTAAGTCGATTCGATAACAAATGTCGAAAACGGACGGATTTCTCTGGTTTTTACTACATATGAACACTTTTCACATTCTGCCGTGCAACTCGGCTGCAAATCCTCCCTTCATGCAGTATCTTAAGGTCCTAGCTCATGTCCAAGGCACCAAAGCCAGCTAAAAAGTCAATAATCAATACCTAACACTTGAATTGTACTACTTCTTACTGACTATTACATCAACTTAGAAGCTTCATCTGTGTTCTACTATGGTGCTTTTAGTGCCTCCGCATACCGCAGCACGCGACATAGGTTTGCAGTCGATAAGTACAACCGTTTCAGAGAGAAGAGCAGCTAATGTGACGATCTGGCTTTAAGTCGATTCGATAACAATGACGATAACGAACGGATTTTTAAGGTTTTTACTACATATGAACACTTTTCACATTCTCCCGTGCAACTCGGCTGCTAGTCCTCCTTTCATGCAGAATCTTAAGGTCCTAGCCATGTCCAAGGCACCAAAGCCAGCTAAAAAGTCAATAATCGATACGTAAAACTTGAATTATACTACTTCTTAATGGCTATTACATCAAATTAGAGGCTTCATCTGTGTTCTACTATGGTGGTTTTAGTGTCTCCGCATACCGCAGCACGCGACATAGCTTTGCAGTCGATAAGTACAACCGTTTCAGAGAGAAGAGCGGCCAATGTGACGATCTGGCTTTAAGTCGATTCGATAACAAATGAGGAAAACGGACGGATTTCTCAGGTTTTTACTACATATGAACACTTTTCACATTCTCACGTGCAACGCGGCTGCTAGACCTCCTATCATGCAAAATCTTAAGTTCCTAGCTCATGCCCAAGGCACCAAAGAAGGGTAAAAAGTCAACAATCGATACCTAAAACTTGAATTGTACTACTTCTTACTGGCTATTCCACCAACTTAGAAGCTTCATCTGTGTTCTACTATGGTGCTTTTAGTGTCTCTGCATGCCGCAGCATTTGACATAGCTTTGCAGTCGATAAGTACAACCGTTTCAGAGAGAAGAGCGGCCAATGTGACGATCTGGCTTGAAGTCAATTCGATAACAAATGACGAAAACGGAAGGATTTCTCAGGTTTTTACTACATATGAACATTTTCCACATTCTCCAGTGCAACTCGGCTGCTAGTCCTCCTTTCATGCAGAATCGTAAGGTCCTAGCTCATGTTCAAGTCACCAAAGCAAGCTAAGAAGTCAATAATCGATACTTATAACATGAATTGTACTACTTCTTACTGGCTATTACATCAGCTTAGAAGCTTCATCTGTGTTCTACTATGGTGCTTTTAGTGTCTCCGCATACCGCAGCACGCGACATAGCTTTGCAGACGATAAGTACAACCGTTTCAGAGAGAAGAGCGGCTAATGTGACGATCTGGCATTAAGTCGATTCGATAACAATGACGATAACGAACGGATTTTTAAGGTTTTTACTACATATGAACACTTTTCACAATCTCCCGTGCAACTCGGCTGCTAGTCCTCCTTTCATGCAGAATCTTAAGGTTCTAGCCATGTCCAAGGCACCAAAGCCAGCTAAAAAGTCAATAATCGATACCTAAAACTTGAATTATACTACTTCTTACTGGCTATTACATCAGCTTAGAAGCTTCATCTGTGTTCTACTATGGTGCTTTTAGTGTCTCCGCATACCGCAGCACGCGACATAGCTTTGCAGACGATAAGTACAACCGTTTCAGAGAGAAGAGCGGCCAATGTGACGATCTGGCTTTAAGTCGATTCCATAACAAATGGCGGAAACGGACGGATTTCTCAGGTTTTTACTACATATGAACACTTTTCACAGTCTCCCGTGCAACTGGGCTGCTAGTCCTCCTTTCATTCAGAATCATAAGGTCCTAGCTCATGTCCAAAGTACCAAAGCCAGCTAAAAAGTCAATAATCGATACCTATAACTTGAATTGTACTAATTCTTACTGGCTATTACTTCAACTTAAAAGCTTCATCTGTGTTCTACTATGGTGCTTTTAGTGTCTCAGCATACCGCAGCACTCGACATAGCTTTGCAGACAATAAGTACAACCGTTTCAGAGAGAAGAGCGGCCAATGTGACGATCTGGTTTAAGTCGATTCGATAACAGATGTCGAACACGGACGGATTTCTGAGGCTTTTACTACATATGAACACTTTTCACATTCTCCCGTGCAACTCGGCTGCTAGTCCTCCATTAATGAAGAATCTTAAGGTCCTAGCTCATGTCCAAGGCACCAAAGCCAGCTAAAAAGTCAATAATCGATACCTGAAACTTGAATTGTACTACTTCTTACTGGCTATTACATCAACTTGGCAGCTTCATCTGTGTCCTACTATGGTGCTTTTAGTGTCTCCACATACCGCAGCACGCGACATAGCTTTGCAGACGATAAGTACAACCGTTTCAGAGAGAAGAGCGGCCAATGTGACGATCTGGCTCTAAGTCGATTCGATAACAAATGACGAAAACGGACGTATTTCTCAGGTTTTTACTATATATGAACACTTTTCAAATTCTTCCGTGCAACTTGGCTGTTAGTCATCCTTTCATGCAGAATTTTAAGGTCCTAGCTCATGTCCAACGCACCAAAGACAGCTAAAAAGTCAATAATCGATACCTATAACTTGAATTGTACTACTTCTTACTGGCTATTACATCAACTTAGAAGCTTCATCTGTGTTCTACTATGATGCTTTTAGTGTCTCCGCATACCGCAGCACGCGAAATAGCTTTGCAGACGATAAGTACAACCGTTTTAGAGAGTAGAGCGCCCAATGTGACGATCTGGCTTTAAGTCGATTCGATTACAAATGACGAAAACGGACGGATATCTCAGGTTTTTACTAAATATGAACACTTTTCACTTTCTCACGTGCAACGCGGCTGCTAGACCTCCTATCATGCAAAATCTTAAGTTCCTAGCTCATGCCCAAGGCACCAAAGAAGGGTAAAAAGTCAACAATCGATACCTAAATTTGAATTGTACTACTTCTTACTGGCTATTACATCAACTTGGAAGCTTCATCTGTGTTCTACTATGGTGCTTTTAGTGTCTCCGCATGCCGCAGCACTCGACATAGCTTTGCAGACGATAATGACAACCGTTTCAGAGAGAAGAGCGGGCAATGTGACGATCTGGCTTTAAGTCGATTCGATAACAAATGTCGAACACGAACGGATTTCCCTGGTTTTTACTACATATGAACACTTTTCACATTCTCCCGTGCAACTCGGCTGCTAGTCCTCCTTTCATGCAGAATCGTAAGGTCCTAGCTCATGTCCAAGGCACCAAAGCCAGCTAATAAGTCAATAATCGATATCTAAAATTTCAATTGTACTACTTCTTACTAGCTATTACATCAACATAGCAGCTTCATCTGTGTTCTACTATGCTGCTTTTAGTGTCTCCGCATACTGCAGCACGCGACATAGCTTTGCAGACGATAAGTGCACCCGTTTCAGATAAAAGAGCGCCCAATGTGACGATCAAGCTTTAAGTCGATTCGATAACAAACGACGAAAACGGACGGATTTCTCAGGTTTTTACTACATATGAACACTTTTTACATTCTCCCGTGCAACTCAGCTGCTGGCCCTCCTTTCATGCAGAATCTTAAGGTCCTAGCTCATGTCCAAGGCACCAAAGCCAGCTAAAAAGTCAATAATGGATACCTAACACTGGTATTGTACTAATTCTTACTGGCTATTACATCATCTTAGAAGCTTCATCCGTGTTCTACTATGGTGCTTTTAGTGTCTCCGCAAACCGCAGCACGCGACATAGCTTTCACACGATAAGTACAACCGTTTCAGAGAGAAGAGCGGCCAATGTGACGATCTGGCTTTAAGTCGATTCGATAACAAATGACGAAAACGGACGGGTTTCTCTGGTTTTTACTACATATGAACACTTTTCACATTCTCCCGTGCAACTCGGCTGCTAGTCCTCCTATCATGCAGATTCTTAAGGTCCTAGCTCATGTCCAAGGCACCATAGCCAGCTAAAAAGTCAATGATCGATATCTAAAATTTAAATTGTACTACTTCTTACTAGCTATTACATCAACTTAGAAGCTTCATCTGTGTTCTACTATGGTGCTTTTAGTGTCTCCACATACCGCAGCACGCGACATAGCTTTGCAGAAGATAAGTACTACCGTTTCAGAGAGAAGAGCGGCCAATGTGACGATCTGGCTTTAAGTCGATTCGATAACAAATGACGATAACGAACTTATTTCTCAGGTTTTTACTACATATGAACACTTTTCACATTCTCCCGTTCAACTCGGCTGCTAGTCCTCCTTTCATGCAGAATCTTAAGGTCCTAGTTCATGTCCAAGGCACCAAAGCCAGCTAGAAAGTCAATAATCGATACCTAAAACTTGAATTGTACTACTTCTTACTGGCTATTACATCAACTTAGAAACTTCATCTGTGTTCTACTATGGTGCTTTTAGTGTCTCCACATACCGCAGCTCGACACATAGCTTTGCAGATGATAAGTACCACCGGTTGAGAGAGAAGAGCAGCCAATGTGACAATCTGGCTTTAAGTGGATTCGATAACAAATGGCGGAAACGGACGGATTTCTTAGGTTTTTTTCTACATATGAACACTTTTCGCATTCTCCCGTGTAACTGGGCTGCTAGTCCTCCTTTCGTGCAGAATCATAAGGTCCTAGCTCATGTCCAAGGTACCAAAGCCAGCTGAAAAGTCAATAATCGATACCTATAACTTGAATTGTACTACTTCTTACTGGCTATTACATCAGCTTAGAAGCTTCATCTGTGTTCTACTATGGTGCTTTTAGTGTCTCCGCAAACCGCAGCACGCGACATAGCTTTCACACGATAAGTACAACCGTTTCAGAGAGAAGAGCGGCCAATGTGACGATCTGGCTTTAAGTCGATTCGATAACAAATGACGAAAACGGACGGGTTTCTCTGGTTTTTACTACATATGAACACTTTTCACATTCTCCCGTGCAACTCGGCTGCTAGTCCTCCTATCATGCAGATTCTTAAGGTCCTAGCTCATGTCCAAGGCACCATAGCCAGCTAAAAAGTCAATGATCGATATCTAAAATTTAAATTGTACTACTTCTTACTAGCTATTACATCAACTTAGAAGCTTCATCTGTGTTCTACTATGGTGCTTTTAGTGTCTCCACATACCGCAGCACGCGACATACCTTTGCAGAAGATAAGTACTACCGTTTCAGAGAGAAGAGCGGCCAATGTGACGATCTGGCTTTTAATCGATTCGATAACAAATGACGATAACGAACTTATTTCTCAGGTTTTTACTACGTATGAACACTTTTCACATTCTCCCGTTCAACTCGGCTGCTAGTCCTCCTTTCATGCAGAATCTTAAGGTCCTAGCCATGTCCAAGGCACCAAAGCCAGCTAAAAAGTCAATATTCGATACCTATAACATGAATTGTACTACTTCTTACTGGCTATTACATCAGCTTAGAAGCTTCATCAGTGTTCTACTATGGTGCTTTTAGTGTCTCCACGTACCGCAGCACTCGACATAGCTTTGCAGACAATAAGTACAACCGTTTCAGAGAGAAGAGCGGCCAATGTGACGATCTGGCTTTAAGTCGATTCGATAACAAATGCCGAACACGGAGGGATTTCTTAGGCTTTTACTACATATGAACACTTTTCACATTCTCCCGTGCAACTCGGCTGCTAGTCCTCCATTAAAGAAGAATCTTAAGGTCCTAGCTCATGTTCAAGGCACCAAAGCCAGCTAAAAAGTCAATAATCGATACCTACAACTTGAATTGTACTACTTCTTACTGGCTATTACAGCAACTTGGAAGCTTCATCTGTGTTCTACTATGGTGCTTTTAGTGTCTCCACATACCGCAGCACGCGACATACCTTGGCAGACGATAGGTACAACCGTTTCAGAGAGAAGAGCGGCCAATGTGACGATCTGGCTTTAAGTCGATTCGATAACAAATGACGGAAACGGACGTACTTCTCAGGTTTTTACTATATATGAACACTTTTCACATTCTTGCGTGCAACTTGTCTGTTAGTCCTCCTTTCATGCAGAATTTTAAGCGTCTAGCTCATGTCCAAGGCACCCAAGCCAGCTAAAAAGTCAACAATCGATACTTATAACTTGAATTGTACTACTTCTTACTGGCTATTACATCAACTTAGATGCTTCATCTGTGTTCTTCTATGGTGCTTTTAGTGTCTCCGCATACCGCAGCACGCGACATAGCTTTGCAGACGATAAGTACAACCGTTTTAGAGAGTAGAGCGGCCAATGTGACGATCTGGCTTTAAGTCGATTCCATAACAAATGTCGAACACGGACGGATTTCTCTGGTTTTTACTACATATGAACACTTTTCACATTCTCCTGTGCAATTCGGCTGCTAGTCCTCCTTTCATGCGGAATCTTAAGGTCCTAGCTCATGTCCAAGGCAACAAAGCCAGCTAAAAAGTCAATAATCGATACCTATTACTTGAATTGTACTACTTCTTACTGGCTATTACATAAACTTAGAAGCTTCATCTGTGTTCTACTATGGTGCTTTTAGTGTCTCCGCATACCGCAGCACGCGACATAGCTTTGCAGACGATAAGTACAACCGTTTTAGAGAGTAGAGCGGCCAATGTGACGATCTGGCTTTAAGTCGATTCGATAACAAATGACGAAAACGGACGTATTTCTCAGGTTTTTACTACATATGAACACTTTTCACATTCTCACGTGCAACGCGGCTGCTAGACCTCCTATCATGCAAAATCTTAAGTTCCTAGCTCATGCCCTAGGCACCAAAGAGGGGTAAAAAGTCAACAATCGATACCTAAATCTTGAATTGCACTACTTCTTACTTGCTATTACATCAACTTAGAAGCTTCATCTGTGTTCTACTATGGGGCTTTTAGTGTCTCCGCATGCCGCAGCACTCGACATAGCTTTGCAGACGATAAGTACAACCGTTTCAGAGAGAAGAGCGGCCAATGTGACGATCTGGCTTTAAGTCGATTCCATAACAAATGTCGAACACGGACGGATTTCTCTGGTTTTTACTACATATGAACACTTTTCACATTCGCCCGTGCAACTCGGCTGCTAGTCCTCCTTTCATGCAGAATCTTAAGGTCCTAGCCATGTCCAAGTCACCAAAGCCAGCTAAAAAGTCAATATTCGATACCTAAAACTTGAATTATACTACTTCTTACTGGCTATTACATCAAATTAGAGGCTTCATCTGTGTTCTACTATGGTGCTTTTAGTGTCTCCGCATACCGCAGCCCGCGACATAGCTTTGCAGTCTATAAGTACAACCGTTTCAGAGAGAAGAGCGGCCAATGTGACGATATGGCTGTAAGTCAATTCGATAACAAATGACGAAAACGGAAGGATTTCTCAGGGTTTTACTACATATGAACATTTTCCACATTCTCCAGTGCAACTCGGCTGCTAGTCCTCCCTTCATGCAGAGTCTTTAGGTCCTAGCTCATGTTCAAGTCACCAAAGCCAGCTAAGAAGTCAATAATCGATACCTATAACATGAATTGTACTACTTCTTACTGGCTATTACATCAGCTTAGAAGCTTCATCAGTGTTCTACTATGGTGCTTTTAGTGTCTCCGCGTACCGCAGCACTCGACATAGCTTTGCAGACAATAAGTACAACCGTTTCAGAGAGAAGAGCGGCCAATGTGACGATCTGGCTTTAAGTCGATTCGATAACAAATGCCGAACACGGACGGATTTCTTAGGCTTTTACTACATATGAACACTTTTCACATTCTCACGTGCAACTCGGCTGCTAGTCCTCCAATAAAGAAGAATCTTAATGTCCTAGCTCATGTTCAAGGCACCAAAGCCAGTTAAAAAGTCAATAATCGATACCTACAACTTGAATTGTACAACTTCTTACTGGCTATTACATCAACTTGGAAGCTTCATCTGTGTTCTACTATGGTGCTTTTAGTGTCTCCACGTACCGCAGCACGCGACATAGCTTGCCAGACGATAAGTACAACCGTTTCAGAGAGAAGAGCGGCCAATGTGACGATCTGGCTTTAAGTCGATTCGATAACAAATGACGGAAACGGACGTATTTCTCAGGTTTTTACTATATATGAACACTTTTCACATTCTTCCGTGCAACTTGTCTGTTAGTCCTCCTTTCATGCAGAATTTTAAGCGTCTAGCTCATGTCCAAGGCACCCAAGCCAGCTAAAAAGTCAAAAATCGATACCTATAACTTGAATTGTACTACTTCTTACTGGCTATTACATCAACTTAGATGCTTCGTCTGTGTTCTACTATGGTGCTTTTAGTGTCTCCGCATACCGCACCACGCGACATAGCTTTGCAGACCATAAGTACAACCGTTTTAGAGAGTAGAGCGGCCAATGTGACGATCTGGCTTTAAGTCGATTCCATAACAAATGTCGAACACGGACGGATTTCTCTGGTTTTTACTACATATGAACACTTTTCACATTCTCCTGTGCAACTCGGCTGCTAGTCCTCCTTTCATGCGGAATCTTAAGGTCCTAGCTCATGTCCAAGGCAACAAGGCCAGCTAAAAAGTCAATAATCGATACCTATTACTTCAATTGTACTACTTCTTACTGGCTATTACATAAACTTAGAAGCTTCATCTGTGTTCTACTATGGTGCTTTTAGTGTCTCCGCATACCGCAGCACGCGACATAGCTTTGCAGACGATAAGTACGACCGTTTTAGAGAGTAGAGCGGCCAATGTGACGATCTGGCTTTAAGTCGATTCGATAACAAATGACGAAAACGGACGTATTTCTCAGGTTTTTGCTACATATGAACACTTTTCACATTCTCACGTGCAACGCGGCTGCTAGACCTCCTATCATGCAAAATCTTAAGTTCCTAGCTCATGCCCTAGGCACCAAAGAGGGGTAAAAAGTCAACAAACGATACCTAAAACTTGAATTGTACTACTTCTTACTTGCTATTACATCAACTTAGAACCTTCATCTGTGTTCTACTATGGGGCTTTTAGTGTCTCCGCATGCCGCAGCACTCGACATAGCTTTGCAGACGATAAGTACAACCGTTTCAGAGAGAAGAGCGGCCAATGTGACGATCTTGCTTTAAGTCGATTCCATATCAAATGGCGGAAACGGACGGATTTCTTAGGTTTTTACTACATATGAACACTTTTAACATTCTCCCGTGCAACTCGGCTGCTAGTCCTCCTTTCATGCAGAATCATAAGGTCCTAGCTCATGTCAAAGGCACCAAAGCCAGCTAAAAAGTCAATAATCGACACCTAAAACTTGAATTTTACTACTTCTTACTGGCTATTACATCAACTTGGAAGCTTCATCTGTGTTCTACTATGGTGCTTTTAGTGTCTCCACATACCGCAGCACGCGACATAGCTTTGCAGACGATAAGTACAACCGTTTCAGAGAGAATAGCGGCCAATGTGACGATCTGGCTTTAAGTCGATTCGATAACAAATGACGAAACGGACGTATTTCTCAGGTTTTTACTACATATGAACACTTTTCACATTCTCACGTGCAACGCGGCTGCTAGACCTCCTATCATGCAAAATCTTAAGTTCCTAGCTCATGCCCAAGGCACCAAAGAAGGGTAAAAAGTCAACAATCGATACCTAAAACTTGAATTGTACTACTTCTTACTGGCTATTACATCAACTTAGAAGCTTCATCTGTGTTCTACTATGGGGCTTTTAGTGTCTCCGCATGCCGCAGCACTCGACATAGCTTTGCAGACGATAAGTACAACCGTTTCAGAGAGAAGAGCGGCCAATGTGACGATCTGGCTTTAAGTCGATTCGATAACAAATGACGAAATGGACTGATTTTCAGGTTTTTACTACATATGAAGACTTTTCGCATTCTCCCGTGCAACTCGGCTGCTAGTCCTCCTTTCATGCAGAATCTTAAGGTCCTAGCTCATGTCCAAGGCACCAAAGCCAGCTAAAAGTCAATAATCGATGATTACAACTTGAATTTTACTACATTTTACTGGCTATTACATCAACCTAGAAGCTTCATCCGTGTTCTATTATGGTATTTCTAGTTTCTCCGCATACCGCAACACGCGACATAGCTTTGCAGACGATAAGTACAACCGTTTCAGAGAGAAGGGCGGACAATGTGACGATCTGGCTTTAAGTCGATTCGATAACAAATGACGAAAACGGACGGATTTCTCGGGTTTTTACTACAAATGAACACTTTTTACATTCTCCCGTGCAACTCGGTTGATAGTCCTGCTTTCATGCAGAATCGTAAGGTCCTAGCTCATGTCGAAGGCACCAAAGCCAGCTAAAAAGTCTATAATTGATACCTAAAACTGGAATTGTACTACTTCTTACTGGCTATTACCAAATCTTAGAAGCTTCATCTGCGTTCTACTATGGTACTTTCAGTGTCTCCACATACCGCAGCACGTGACATAGATTTGCAGACGATAAGTACAACCGTTTCAGAGAGAAGGGCGGCCAATGTGACGATCTGGCTTTAAGTCGATTCAATAACAAATGACAAAAACGGACGGATTTCTCAGGTTTTTACTACGTATGAACACTTTTCACATTCTCCCGTGCAAGTCGGCTGCTAGTCCTCCTTTCATGCAGAATCTTAAGGTCCTAGCTCATGTCCAAGGCACCAAAGCCAGCTAAAAGTCAATAATCGATGCCTAAAACTTGAATTGTACTACTTCTTACTGGCTATTACATCAACTTAGAAGCTTCATCCGTGTTCTACTATGGTATTTTTAGTGTCTCCGCATACCGCAGCACGCGACATAGCTTTGCAGACGATAAGTACAACCGTTTCAGAGAGAAGGGCGGACAATGTGACGATCTGGCTTTAAGTCGATTCGATAACAAATGACGAAAACGGACGGATTTCTCGGGATTTTACTACATATGAACACTTTTCACATTCTCCCGTGCAACTCGGCTGCTAGTCCTCCTTCATGCAGAATCTTAAGGTCCTAGATCATGTCCAAGGCACCAAAGCCACCTAAAATGTCAATAATCGATAACTAAAAATTGAATTGCACTACTTCTTACTGGCTATTACATCAACTTAGAAGCTTCATCTGTGTTCTACTATGGTGCTTTTAGTGTCTCCGAATACCGCAGCACGCGACATAGCTTTGCACACGATAAGTACAACCGTTTCAGAGAGAACAGCGGCCAATGTGACGATCTGGCTATTAGTCGATTCGATAACAAATGACGATAACGAACGGATTTCTCAGGTTTTTACTACATATGAACACTTTTCACATTCTCCCGTGCAACTCGGCTGTAATTCCGCCTTTCATGCTGAATCTTAAGGTCCTAGCTCATGCCCAAGGCACCAAAGCCAGCTAAAAAGTCAATAATCGATACCTAAAACTTGAATTGTACTACTTCTTACTGGCTATTACATCATCTTAGAAGCTTCATCTGTGTTCTACTATGGTGCTTTTAGCGTCGCCGCATACCACAGCCCGCGACATAGCTTTCAGACGATAAGTACAACCGTTTCGGAGAGAAGAGCGGCCAATGTGACGATCTGGCTTTAAGTCGATTCGATAACAAATGACGAAAACGGACGGATTTCTCGGGTTTTTACTACATATGAACATTTTTCACATTCTCCCATGCAACTCGGTTGCTAGTCCTGCTTTCATGCGGAATCTTAAGGTCCTAGCTCGTGTCCAAGGCACCAAAGCCAGCCAAAAAGTCAATAATCGATACCTAAAACTGGTATTGTACTAATTCTTACTGGCTATTACATCATCTTAGAAGCTTCATCTGTGGTTTACTATGGTGCTTTTAGCGTCTCCGCATACCGCAGCACGCGACATAGCTTTCAGACGATAAGTACAACCGTTTCGGAGATAAGAGCGGCCAATGTGACGATCTGGCTTTAAGTCGATTCGATAAAAAATGACGAAAACGGACGGATTTCTCAGGTTTTTACTACATATGAACACTTTTCACATTCTCCCGTACAACTCGGCAGCTAGTCCTCCTTTCATGCAGAATCTTAAGGTCCTAGCTCATGTCCAAGGCACCAAAGCCAGCTTAAAAGTCAATAATCGATAACTAAAAATTGAATTGTACTACTTCTTACTGGCTATTACATCAACTTAGAAGCTTCATCTGTGTTCTACTATTTTGCTTTTAGTGTCTCCACATACCGCAGCACGCGACATAGCTTTGCAGACGTTAAGTACAACCGTTTCAGAGAGAACAGCGGCCAATGTGACGATCTGGCTATAAGTCGATTCGGTAACAAATGACGATAACGAACCGATTTCTCAGGTTTTTACTACATATGAACACTTTTCACATTCTCCCGTGCAGCTCGGCTGCAAGTCCGCCTTTCATGATGAATCTTAAGGTCCTAGCTCATGTCCAAGGCACCAAAGCCAGCTAAAAAGTCAATAATCGATACCTAAAACTTGAATTGTACTACTTCTTACTGGCTATTACATCAACGTAGAAGCTTCATCTGTGTTCTACTATTTTGCTTTTAGTGTCTCCACATACCGCAGCACGCGACATAGCTTTCAGACGATAAGTACAACCGTTTCGGAGAGAAGAGCGGCCAATGTGACGATCTGGCTTTACGTCGATTCGATAACAAATGACTAAAACGATCGGATGTCTCAGGTTTTTATTACATATGAACACTTTTCACATTCTCCCGTGCAACTCGGCTGCTAGTCCTCCTTTCATGCAGAATCTTAACGTCCTATCTCATGTCCAAGGCACCAAAGCCAGCTAAAAGGTCAATATTCAATACCTAAAACTTGAATTGTACTACCTCTTACTGGCTATTACCTCAACTTAGACGCTTCATCTGTGTTCTACTATGGTGCTTGTAGTGTCTCAGCGTACCGCAGCACGCGACAAAGCCTTGCAGACGATAAGTACAACCGTTTCAGAGAGAAGAGCGGCCAATGTGTCGATCTGGCTTTAAGTCGATGCGATAACAAATGACGAAAACGGACGGATATCTCAGGTTTTTACTGCATATGAACACTTTTCACATTCTCCCGTGCAACTCGGCTGCTAGTCCTCCTTTCATGCAGAATCTTAAGGTCCTAGCTCATGTCCAAGGCACCAAAGCCAGCTAAAAAGTCAATAATCGATACCTAAAACTTGAATTGGGTTACTTCTTACTGGCTATTACATCAACTTAGATGCTTCATCTGTGTTCTACTATGGTGATTTTAGTGTCTCCGCTTACCGCAGCTCGCGACATAGCATTGCAGACGATAAGTACAACCGTTTCAGAGAGAAGAGCGGCCAATGTGACGATCTGGCTTTAAGTCGATTCGATAACAAATGACGAAAACGGACGGATTTCTCAGGTTTTTACTACATATGAACACTTTTCACATTCTCCCCTGCAACTCGGCTGCTTGTCCTCCTTTCATGCAGAATCTTAAGGTCCTAGCTCATGTCCAAGGCACCAAAGCCAGCTAAAAAGTCAATAATCGATACCTAAAACTTGAATTGTACTACTTCTTACTGGCTATTACATCAACATAGAAGCTTTATCTGTGTTCTACTATGGTGCTCTCAGTGTCTCCACATACCGCAGCACGTGACATAGCTTTGCAGACGATAAGTACAACCGTTTCAGAGAGAAGTGCGGCCAATGTGACGATCTGACTTTAAGTCGATTCAATAACAAATGACAAAAACGGACGGATTTCTCAGGTTTTTACTGCATATGAACACTTTACACATTCTCCCGTGCAACTCGGCTGCTAGTCCTCCTTTCATTCAGAATCTTAAGGTTCTAGCTCATGTCCAAGGCACCAAAGCCAGGTAAAGTCAATAATCGATGATTAAAACTTGAATTGTACTACTTCTTACTGGCTATTACATCATCTTAGAAGCTTCATCTGTGTCCTACTATGGTGATTTTAGTGTCACCGCATACCACAGCACGCGACATAGCTTTCCAGACGATAAGTACAACCGTTTCAGAGAGAAGAGCGGCCAATGTGACGATCTGGCTTTAAGTCGATTCGATAACAAATGACGAAAACGGATGGATTAGTTAGGTTTTTACTACATATGAACACTTTTCACATTCTCCCGTTCAACTCGGCTGCTAGTCCTCCATTCATGCAGAATCTTAAGGTCCTAGCTCATGTCCAAGGCACCAAACCCAGCTAAAAAGTCAATAATCGATACCTAAAACTTGAATTGTACTACTTCTTACTGGCTATTACATCATCTTAGAAGCTTCATCTGTGTTCTACTATGGTGCTTTTAGTGTCTCCGAATACCGCAGCACGCGACATAGCTTTGCAGGCGATAAGTACAACCGATTCAAAGAGAAGAGCGGCCAATGTGACAATCTGGCTTTAAGTCAATTCCATAACAAATGACGAAAACGGACGGATTTCTCAGGTTTTTACTACATATGAACACTTTTCACATACACCCGTGCAACTCAGCTGCTAGTCCTGCTTTCATGCAGAATCTTAAGGTCCTAGCTCATGTCCAAGGCACCAATGCCAGCTAAAAAGTCAATAATCGATACCTAAAACTGGTATTGTACTAATTCTTACTGGCTATTACATCATCTTAGAAGCTTCATCTGTGTTCTACTATGGTCCTTTTAGCGTCTACGCATACCGCAGCACGCGACATAGCTTTCAGATTATAGGTACAACCGTTTCGGTGAGAAGAGCGGCCAATGTGACGATCTGGCTTTAAGTCGATTCGATAACAAATGACGAAAACGGACGGATTTCTCAAGTTTTTACTACATATGAACACTTTTCACATTCTCCCGTGCAACTCGGCTGCTAGTCCTCCTTTCATGCAGAATCTTAAGGTCCTAGCTCATGTCCAAGGCACCAAAGACAGCTAAAAGTCAATAATCGATGATTAAAACTTGAATTGTACTACATTTTATTGGCTATTACATCAACTTAGAAGCTTCATCCGTGTTCTATTATGGTATTTCTAGTTTCTCCGCATACCGCAGCATGCGACATAGCTTTGCAGACGATAAGTACAACCGTTTCAGAGAGAAGGGCGGACAATGTGACGATCTGGCTTTAAGTCGATTCGATAACAAATGACGAAAACGGACGCATTTCTCGGGTTTTTACTACAAATGAACACTTTTCACATTCCCCCGTGCAACTCGGTTGATAGTACTGCTTTCATGCAGAATCTTAAGGTCCTAGCTCATGTCCAAGGCACCAAAGCCAGCTAAAAAGTCAATAATTGATACCTAATACTGGAATTGTACTACTTCTTACTGGCTATTACAACATCTTAGAAGCTTCATCTGTGTTATACTATGGTGCTTTCAGTGTCTCCACATAACGCAGCACGTGACATAGATTTGCAGACGATAAGTACAACCGTTTCAGAGAGAATAGCGGCCAATGTGACGATCTGGCTTTAAGTCGATTCAATAACAAATGACAAAAACAGACGGATTTCTGAGGTTTTTACTACATATGAACACTTTTCACATTCTCCCGTTCAAGTCGGCTGCTATTCCTCCTTTCATGCCGAATCTTAAGGTCCTAGCTCATGTCCAAGGCACCAAAGCCAGCTAAAAAGTCAATAATCGATGATTAAAACTTGAATTGTACTACTTTTTACTGGCTATTACATCAACGTAGAAACTTCATCCGTGTTCTACTATGGTATTTCTAGTGTCTCCGCATACCGCAGCACGCGACATAGCTTTGCAGACGATAAGTACAACCGTTTCAGAGAGAAGGGCGGACAATGTGACGATCTGGCTTTAAGTCGATTCGATAACAAATGACGAAAAAGGACGGATTTCTCGGGTTTCTACTTTATATGAACACTTTTCACATTCTCCCGTGCGACTCGGCTGCTAGTCCTGCTTTCATGCAGAATCTTAAGGTCCTAGCTCATGTCCAAGGCACCAAAGCCAGCTAAAATTCAATAATTGATACCTAAAATTGGAATTGTACTACTTCTTACTGGCTATTACAACATCTTAGAAGCTTCATCTGTGTTCTACTATGGTGCTTTCAGTGTCTCCACATACCGCAGCACGTGACATAGATTTGCAGACGATAAGTACAACCGTTTCAGAGAGAAGAGCGGCCAATGTGACAATCTGGCTTTAAGTCAATTCCATAACAAGTGACGAAAACGATCGGATTTCTCAGGTTTTTACTACATATGAACACTTTTCACATACTCCCGTGCAACTCGGCTGCTAGTCCTGCTTTCGTGCAGAATCTTAAGGTCCTAGCTCATGTCCAAGGCACCAAAGCCAGCTAAAAAGTCAATAATCGATACCTAAAACTTGAATTGTACTACTTCTTACTGGCTATTACATCATCTTAGAAGCTTCATCTGTGTTCTACTATGGTGCTTTTAGTGTCTCCGAATACCGCAGCACGCGACATAGCTTTGCAGGCGATAAGTACAACCGATTCAAAGAGAAGAGCGGCCAATGTGACAATCTGGCTTTAAGTCAATTCCATAACAAATGACGAAAACGGACGGATTTCTCAGGTTTTTACTACATATGAACACTTTTCACATACACCCGTGCAACTCAGCTGCTAGTCCTGCTTTCATGCAGAATCTTAAGGTCCTAGCTCATGTCCAAGGCACCAATGCCAGCTAAAAAGTCAATAATCGATACCTAAAACTGGTATTGTACTAATTCTTACTGGCTATTACATCATCTTAGAAGCTTCATCTGTGTTCTACTATGGTCCTTTTAGCGTCTACGCATACCGCAGCACGCGACATAGCTTTCAGATTATAGGTACAACCGTTTCGGTGAGAAGAGCGGCCAATGTGACGATCTGGCTTTAAGTCGATTCGATAACAAATGACGAAAACGGACGGATTTCTCAAGTTTTTACTACATATGAACACTTTTCACATTCTCCCGTGCAACTCGGCTGCAAGTCCGCCTTTCATGCTGAATCTTAAGGTCCTAGCTCATGTCCAATGCACCAAAGCCAGCTAAAAAGTCAATAATCGATACCTAAAACTTGAATTGTACTACTTCTTACTGGCTATTACATCATCTTAGAAGCTTCATCTGTGTTCAGTTATGGTGCTTTTAGCGTCTCCGCATGCCGCAGCACGCGACATAGCTTTCAGACGATAAGTACAACCGTTTCGGAGAGAAGAGCGGGCAATGTGACGATCTGGCTTTAAGTCGATTCGATAACAAATGACGAAAACGGACGGATTTCTCAGGTTTTTACTACATATGAACACTTTTCACATTCTCCCGTGCAACTCGGCTGCTAGTCCTCCTTTCATGCGAAATCGTAAGGTCCTAGCTCATGTCCAAGGCACCAAAGCCAGCTAAAAGTCAATAATCGATGCCTATAACTTGAATTGTACTACTTCTTACTGGCTATTACATCAACTTAGAAGCTTCATCCGTGTTCTACTATGGTATTTTTAGTGTCTCCGCATACCGCAGCACGCGACATAGCTTTGCAGACGATAAGTACAACCGATTCAGAGAGAAGAGCGGCCAATGTGACAATCTGGCTTTAAGTCAATTCCATAACAAATGACGATAACGATCGGATTTCTCAGGTTTTTACTACATATGAACTCTTTTCACATTCTCCCGTGCAACTCGGCTGCAAGTCCGCCTTTCATGCTGAATCTTAAGGTCCTAGCTCATGTCCAAGGCAAAAAAGCAAGCAAAAAAGTCAATAATCGATACCTAAAACTTGAATTGTACTACTTCTTACTGGCTATTACATCATCTTAGAAGCTTCATCTGTGTTCTTCTATGGTGCTTTCAGTGTCTCCACATACCGCAGCACGTGACATAGATTTGCAGACGATAAGTGCAACCGTTTCAGAGAGAAGAGCGGCCAATGTGACAATCTGGCTTTAAGTCAATTCCATAACAAATGACGAAAACGGACGGATTTCTCAGGTTTTTACTACATATGAACACTTTTCACATACTCCCGTGCAACTCGGCTGGTAGTCCCGCTTTCGTGCAGAATCTTAAGGTCCTAGCTCATGTCCAAGGCACCAAAGCCAGCTAAAAAGTCAATAATAGATACCTAAAACTGGTATTGTACTAATTCTTACTGGCTATTACATCATCTTAGAAGCTTCATCTGTGTTCTACTATGGTATTTTTAATGTCCCCGCATACAGGAGCACGCGACATAGCTTTGCAGACGATAAGTACAACCGTTTCAGAGAGAAGGGCGGACAATGTTACGATCTGTCTTCAAGTCGACTCGATAACAAAAGACGAAGACGGACGGATTTCTCAGGTTAATACTACATATTAACACTTTTCACATTCTCCCGTGCAACTCGGCTGCTAGTCCTCCTTTCATGCAGAAATTTAAGGTCCTAGCTCATGTCCAAGGCACCTAAGCCAGCTAAAAAGTCAATAATTGATACCTAAAATTGGAATTGTACTACTCCTTACTGGCTATTAAATCAACTTAGAAGCTTCATCCGTGTTCTACTATGGTATTTTTAGTGTCTACGCATACCGCAGCACGCGACATAGCTTTGCAGACGATAAGTACAACCGATTCAGAGGGAAGAGCGGCCAATGTGACAATCTGGCTTTAAGTCAATTCCATAACAAATGACGATAACGAACGGATTTCTCAGGTTTTTACTACATATGAACACTTTTCACATTCTCCCGTGCAACTCGGCTGCAAGTCCGCCTTTCATGCTGAATCTTAAGGTCCTAGGTCATGTCCAAGGCACCAAAGCCAGCTAAAAAGTCAATAATCGATACCTAAAACTTGAATTGTACTACTTCTTACTGGCTATTACATCATCTTAGAAGCTTCAAATGTGTTCGTCTATGGTGCTTTTAGCGTCTCCGCATACCGCAGCACGCGACATAGCTTTCAGACGATAAGTACAACCGTTTCGGAGAGAAGAGCGGGCAATGTGACGATCTGGCTTTAAGTCGATTCGATAACAAATGACGAAAACGGACGGATTTCTCAGGTTTTTACTACATATGAACACTTTTCACATTCTCCCGTGCAACTCGGCTGCTAGTCCTCCTTTCATGCATAATCGTAAGGTCCTAGCTCATGTCCAAGGCACCAAAGATAGCTAAAAGTCAATAATCGATACCTAAAACTTGAATTGTACTACTTCTTACTGGCTATTACATCAACTTAGAAGCTTCATCCGTGTTCTACTATGGTATTTTTAGTGTCTCCGCATACCGCAGCACGCGACATAGCTTTGCAGACGATAAGTACAACCGATTCAGAGAGAAGAGCGGCCAATGTGACAATCTGGCTTTAAGTCAATTCCATAACAAATGACGATAACGATCGGATTTCTCAGGTTTTTACTACATATGAACTCTTTTCACATTCTCCCGTGCAACTCGGCTGCTAGTCCTCCTTTCATGCAGAATCTTAAGGTCCTAGCTCATGTCCAAGGCACCAAAGCAAGCTAAAAAGTCAATAATCGATACCTAAAACTTGAATTGTACTACTTCTTACTGGCTATTACATCATCTTAGAAGCTTCATCTGTGTTCTACTATGGTGCTTTTAGCGTCTCCGCATACCGCAGCACGCGACATAGCTTTCAGACGATAAGTACAACCGTTTCGGAGAGAAGAGCGGCCAATGTGACGATCTGGCTTTAAGTCGATTCGATAACAAATGACGAAAACGGACGGATTTCTCAGGTTTTTACTACATATGAACACTTTTCACATTCTCCCGTGCAACTCGGCTGCTAGTCCTCCTTTCATGCAGAATCTTAAGGTCCTAGCTCATGTCCAAGGCACCAAAGCCAGCTAAAAGTCAATAATCGATGATTAAAACTTGAATTGTACTACTTTTTACTAGCTATTACATCAACGTAGAAGCTTCATCCGTGTTCTACTATGGTATTTCTAGTGTCTCCGCATACCGCAGCACGCGACATAGCTTTGCAGACGATAAGTACAACCGTTTCAGAGAGAAGGGCGGACAATGTGACGATCTGGCTTTAAGTCGATTCGATAACAAATGACGAAAACGGGACGGATTTCTCGGGTTTCTACTACATATGAACACTTTTCACATTCTCCCGTGCAACTCGGCTGCTAGTCCTGTTTTCATGCAGAATCTTAAGGTCCTAGCTCATGTCGAATGCACCAAAGCCAGCTAAAATTCAATAATTGATACCTAAAATTGGAATTGTACTACTTCTTACTGGCTATTACAACATCTTAGAAGCTTCATCTGTGTTCTACTATGGTGCTTTCTGCGTCTCCACATACCGCAGCACGTGACATAGATTTGCAGACGACAAGTACAACCGTTTCAGAGAGAATATCGGCCAATGTGACGATCGGGCTTTAAGTCGATTCAATAACAAATGACAAAAACGGACGGATTTCTCAGGTTTTTACTACATATGAACACTTTTCACGTTCTCCCGTGCAAGTCGGCTGCTAGTCCTCCTTTCATGCAGAATCTTAAGGTCCTAGCTCATGTCTAAGGCATCAAAGCCAGCTAAAAGTCAATAATCGATGCCTAAAACTTGAATTGTACTACTTCCTACTGGCTATTACATCAACTTAGAAGCTTCATCCGTGTTCTACTATCGTATTTTTAGTGTCTCCGCATACCGCAGCACGCGACATAGCTTTGCAGACGATGAGTACAACCGATTCAGAGAGAAGAGCGGCCAATGTGACAATGTGGCTTTAAGTCATTTCCATAACAAATGACGAAAACGGACGGATTTCTCAGGTTTTTACTACAGATGAACACTTTTCACATACTCCCGTGCAACTCGGTTGCTAGTCCTGCTTTCATGCAGAATCTTAAGGTCCTAGCTCATGTCCAAGGCACCAAATCCAGCTAAAAAGTCAATAATCGATACCTAAAACTGGTATTGTACTAATTCTTACTGGCTATTACATCATCTTAGAAGCTTCATCTGTGTTCTACTATGGTGCTTTTAGCGTCTCCGCATACCGCAGCACGCGACATAGCTTTCAGACGATAAGTACAACCGTTTCGGAGAGAAGAGCGGCCAATGTGACGATCTGGCTTTAAGTCGATTCGATAACAAATGACGAAAACGGACGGATTTCTCTGGTTTTTACTACATGTGAACACTTTTCACATTCTCCCGTGCAACTCGGCTGCTAGTCCTCCTTTCATGCAGAATCTTAAGGTCCTAGCTCATGTCCAAGGCACCAAAGCCAGCTAAAAGTCAATAATCGATGATTAAAACTTGAATTGTACTACTTTTTACTGGCTATTACATCAACGTAGAAGCTTCATCCGTGTTCTACTATGGTATTTCTATTGTCTCCGCATACCGCAGCATGCGACATAGCTTTGCAGACGATAAGTACAACCGTTTCAGAGAGAAGGGCGGACAATGTGACGATCTGGCTTTAAGTCGATTCGATAACAAATGACGAAAACGGACGGATTTCTCAGGTTTTTACTACAGATGAACACTTTTCACATACTCCCGTGCAACTCGGCTGCTAGTCCTGCTTTCATGCAGAATCTTAAGGTCTTAGCTCATGTCCAAGGCACCAAATCCAGCTAAAAAGTCAATAATCGATACCTAAAATTGGTATTGTACTAATTCTTACTGGCTATTACATCATCTTAGAAGCTTCATCTGTGTTCTACTATGGTGCTTTTAGCGTCTCCGCATACCTCAGCACGCGACATAGCTTTCAGACGATAAGTACAACCGTTTCGGAGAGAAGAGCGGCCAATGTGACGATCTGGCTTTAAGTCGATTCGATAACAAATGACGAAAACGGACGGATTTCTCTGGTTTTTATTACATATGAACACTTTTCACATTCTCCCGTGCAACTCGGCTGCTTGTCCTCCTTTCATGCAGAATCTTAAGGTCCTAGCTCATGTCCAAGGCACCAAAGCCAGCTAAAAGTCAAAAATCGATGATTAAAACTTGAATTGTACTACTTTTTACTGGCTATTACATCAACGTAGAAGCTTCATCCGTGTTCTACTATGGTATTTCTAGTGTCTCCGCATACCGCAGCACGCGACATAGCTTTGCAGACTTTAAGTACAACCGTTTCAGAGAGAAGGGCGGACAATGTGACGATCTGGCTTTAAGTCGATTCGATAACAAATGACGAAAACGGACGGATTTCTCGGGTTTCTACTACATATGAACACTTTTCACATTCTCCCGTGCAACTCGGCTGCTAGTCCTGTTTTCATGCAGAATCTTAAGGTCCTAGCTCATGTCCAAGGCAGCAAAGCCAGCTAAAATTCAATAATTGATACCTAAAATTAGAATTGTACTACTTCTTACTGGCTATTACAACATCTTAAAAGCTTCATCTCTGTTCTACAATGGTGCTTTCAGTGTCTCCACATACCGCAGCACGTGACATAGATTTGCAGACGATAAGTACAACCGTTTCAGAGAGAATAGCGGCCAATGTGACGATCGGGCTTTAAGTCGATTCAATAACAAATGACAAAAACGGACGGATTTCTCAGGTTTTTACTACATATGAACACTTTTCACGTTCTCCCGTGCAAGTCGGCTGCTAGTCCTCCTTTCATCCAGAATCTTAAGGTCATAGCTCATGTCCAAGGCACCAAAGCCAGCTAAAAGTCAATAATCGATGTCTAAAACTTGAATTGTACTACTTCCTACTGGCTATAACATCAACTTAGAAGGTTCATCCGTGTTCTACTATGGTATTTTTAGTGTCTCCGCATACCGCAGCACGCGACATAGCTTTGCAGACGATAAGTACAACCGATTCAGAGAGAAGAGCGGCCAATGTGACAATCTGGCTTTAAGTCAATTCCATAACAAATGACGAAAACGGACGGATTTCTCAGGTTTTTACTACAGATGAACACTTTTCACATACTCCCGTGCAACTCGGCTGCTAGTCCTGCTTTCATGCAGAATCTTAAGGTCCTAGCTCCTGTCCAAGGCACCAAATCCAGCTAAAAAGTCAATAATCGATACCTAAAACTGGTATTGTACTAATTCTTACTGGCTATTACAACATCTTAGAAGCTTCATCTGTGTTCTACTATGGTGCTTTTAGCGTCTCCGCATACCGCAGCACGCGACATAGCTTTCAGACGATAAGTACAACCGTTTCGGAGAGAAGAGCGGCCAATGTGACGATCTGGCTTTAAGTCGATTCGATAACAAATGACGAAAACGGACGGATTTCTCTGGTTTTTACTACATATGAACACTTTTCACATTCTCCCGTGCAACTCGGCTGCTAGTCCTCCTTTCATGCAGAATCTTAAGGTCCTAGCTCATGTCCAAGGCACCAAAGTCAGCTAAAAGTCAATAATCGATGATTAAAACTTGAATTGTACTACTTTTTACTGGCTATTACATCAACGTAGAAGCTTCATCCGTGTTCTACTATGGTATTTCTAGTGTCTCCGCATACCGCAGCACGCGACATAGCTTTGCAGACGATAAGTACAACCGTTTCAGAGAGAAGGGCGGACAATGTGACGATCTGGCTTTAAGTCGATTCGATAACAAATGACGAAAACGGACGGATTTCTCAGGTTTTTACTACTGATGATAACTTTTCACATACTCCCGTGCAACTCGGCTGCTAGTCCTGCTTTCATGCAGAATCTTAAGGTCTTAGCTCATGTCCAAGGCACCAAATCCAGCTAAAAAGTCAATAATCGATACCTAAAACTGGTATTGTACTAATTCTTACTGGCTATTACATCATCTTAGAAGCTTCATCTGTGTTCTACTATGGTGCTTTTAGCGTCTCCGCATACCTCAGCACGCGACATAGCTTTCAGACGATAAGTACAACCGTTTCGGAGAGAAGAGCGGCCAATGTGACGATCTGGCTTTAAGTCGATTCGATAACAAATGACGAAAACGGACGGATTTCTCTGGTTTTTACTACATATGAACACTTTTCACATTCTCCCGTGCAACTCGGCTGCTTGTCCTCCTTTCATGCAGAATCTTAAGGTCCTAGCTCATGTCCAAGGCACCAAAGCCAGCTAAAAGTCAAAAATCGATGATTAAAACTTGAATTGTACTACTTTTTACTGGCTATTACATCAACGTAGAAGCTTCATCCGTGTTCTACTATGGTATTTCTAGTGTCTCCGCATACCGCAGCACGCGACATAGCTTTGCAGACTTAAGTACAACCGTTTCAGAGAGAAGGGCGGACAATGTGACGATCTGGCTTTAAGCCGATTCGATAACAAATGACGAAAACGGACGGATTTCTCGGGTTTCTACTACATATGAACACTTTTCACATTCTCCCGTGCAACTCGGCTGCTAGTCCTCCTTTCATGCAGAATCTTAAGGTCCTAGCTCATGTCCACGGCACCAAAGCCAGCTAAAATTCAATAATTGATACCTAAAATTGGAATTGTACTACTTCTTACTGGCTATTACAACATCTTAGAAGCTTCATCTGTGTTCTACTATGGTGCTTTCAGTGTCTCCACATACCGCAGCACGTGACATAGATTTGCAGACGATAAGTACAACCGTTTCAGAGAGAATAGCGGCCAATGTGACGATCGGGCTTTAAGTCGATTCAATAACAAATGACAAAAACGGACGGATTTCTGAGGTTTTTACTACATATGAACACTTTTCACATTCTCCCCTGCAATTCGGCTGCTAGTCCTCCTTTCATGCAGAATCTTAAAGTCCTAGCTCATGTCCAAGGCACCAAAGCCAGCTAATATGTCAATAATCGATATCTAAAATTTCAATTCTACTACTTCTTACTAGCTATTACATCAACTTAGAAGCTTCATCTGTGTTCAACTATGCTGCTTTTAGTGTCTCCCCATACTGCAGCACGCGACATAGCTTTGCAGACGATAAGTGCAACCGTTTCAGAGAGAAAAGCTCCCAATGTGACGATCAGGCTTTAAGTCGATTCGATAACAAACGACGAAAACGGACGGATTTCTCAGGTTTTTACTACATATGAACACTTTTCACATTCTCCCGTGCAGCTCGGCTGCTAGTAATGCTTTCATGCAGAATCTTAAGGTCCTAGCTCATGTCCAAGGCACCAAAGCCAGCTAAAAAGTCAATAGTCGATACCTAAAACTGGAATTGTACTACTTCTTACAGGCTATTACATCAACTTAGAAGTTTCATCTGTGTTCTACTATGGTGCTTTTAGTGTCTCCACATACCGCAGCACGCGACATACCTTAGCAGACGATAAGTACAACCGTTTCAGAGAGAAGAGTGGCCAATGTCACGATCTGGCTTTAAGTCGATTCGATAACAAATGACGATAACGAACGGATTTCTCAGGTTTTTACTACATATGAACACTTTTCACATTCTCCCGTGCAACTCGGCTGCTAGTCCTCTTTTCATGCAGAATCTTAAGGTCCTAGCTCATGTGCAAGGAACCAAAGCCAGCTAAAAAGTCAATAATCGATACCTAATACATCAATTTTACTACTTCTTACTGGCTATTACATCAACTTAGAAGCTTCATCTGTGTTCTACTGTGGTGCTTTTAGTGTCTCCGCATACCGCAACACGCGACATAGCTTTGCAGACTATAAGTACAACCGTTTCAGAGAGAAGAGCGGCCCATGTGACGATCTGGCTTTAAGTCGAATCGATAACAAATGACGAAAACGGACGTATTTCTCAGGGTTTTACTACATATGAACTCTTTTCACATTCTCCCGTGCAACTAGGCTGCTACTCCTCCTTACATGCAGAATCTTAAGGTCCTAGCTCATGTCCAAGGCACCAAAGCCAGCTAAAAAGTCAATAATCGATATCTAAAATTCCAATTGTACTACTTCATACTAGCTATTACATCAACTTAGAAGTTTCATCTGTATTCTACTATGGTGCTTTTAGTGTCTCCGCATACCGCAGCACGCGACATAGCTTTGCAGACGATAAGTGCAACCGTTTCAGAGAGAAGAGCGGCCAATGTCACGATCCGGTTTTAAGACGAATCGATAACCAATGACGAAAACGTACGGATTTCTCACGTTTTTACTACAATCGAACACTTTTCACATTCTCCCGTACAACTCGGCTGCTAGTCCTTCTTTCATGCACAATCTTAAGGTCCTAGCTCATGTCCAAGGCACCAAAGCCAGCTACAAAGTCAATAATCGATACCTAAAACTTGAATTGTACTACATCTTACTGGCTATTACATCAACTTAGAAGCTTCATCTGTGTTCTACTATGGTGCTTTTACTGGCTCTGCATACCGCAGCACGCGACATAGCTTTGCAGACTATAAGTACAACCGTTTCGGAGAGAAGAGCAGCCAATGTGACGATGTGGCATTAAGACGAATCGATAACCAATGACGAAAACGTACGGATTTCTCAGGTTTTTACTACATACGAACACTTTTCACATTCTCCCGTACAACTCGGCTGCTAGTCCTTCTTTCATGCAGAATCTTAAGGTCCTATCTCATGTCCAAGGCACCAAAGCCAGCTACAAAGTCAATAATCGATACCTAAAACTTGAATTGTACTACTTCTTACTGGCTATTTCATCAACTAAGAAGCTTCATCTGTGTCCTACTATGGTGATTTTAGTGTCTCCACATACCGCAACACGCGATATAGCTTTGCAGACGATAAGTACAACCGATTCAGAGAGAAGAGCGGCCAATGTGACGATGTGGCTTTAAGTCAATTCCATAACAAATGACGAAAACGGACGGATTTCTCTGGTTTTTACTACATATAAACACTTTTCACATTCTCCCCTGCAATTCGGCTGCTAGTCCACCTTTCATGCAGAATCTTAAGGCCCTAGCTCATGTCCAAGGCACCAAAGCCAGCTAAAAGTCAATAATCGATGCCCAAATCTTGAATTGTACTACTTCTTCCTGGCTATTACATCAACTTTGAAGCTTCATCTGTGTTCTACTATGGTTATTTTAGTGTCTCCGCATACCGCAGCACGCGACATAGCTTTGCAGACGATAAGTACAACCGTTTCAAAGAGAAGAGCGGCCAATGTGACGATCCGGCTTTAAGTCGATTCGATAACAAATGACGAAAATGGACGGAATTCTCAGGTTTTTACTACATATGAAAACTTTTCACATCCTCCCGTGCAGCTCGGCTGCTAGTCCTCCTTTCATGCAGAATCTTAAGGTCCTAGCTCATGTCCAAGGCACCAAAGCCAGCTAAAAAGTCAATAATCGATAACTAAAGCTTGAGTTGTACTACCTATTACTGGCTATTACTTTAACTTAGAAGCTTCATCTGTGTTCTACTATGGTGCTTTTAGTGTCTCCGCATACCGCAGCACGCGACATAGCTTTCAGACGATAAAATGGTTCAAATGGCTCTGAGTACTATGGGACTCAACTGCTGTGGTCATTAGTCCCCTAGAACTTAGAACTACTTAAACCTAACTAACCTAAGGACATCACACACATCCATGCCCGAGGCAGGATTCGAACCTGCGACCGTAGCTATCGCACGGTTCCGGACTGCGCGCCTAGAACCGCGAGACCACCGCGGCCGGCTTTCAGACGATAAGTACAACCGTTTCAGAGAGAAGAGCGGACAATGCGAAGATCTGGCTTTAAGTCGATTCGATAACAAAAGACGAATACGGACGGATTTCTCAGGTTAATACTACATATGAGCACTTTTCACATTCTCCCATGCAACGTTTCTGCTAGTCTCCCTCTCATGCAGAATCTTAAGGTCCTAGCTCATGTCCAAGGCACCGAAGCCAGCTAAAAAGTCAATAATCGATACCTAAAACTTGAGTTGTACTACTTCTTACTGGCTATTACATCAACTTAGAAGCTTCATCTGTGGTCTACTATGGTTATTTTAGTGTCTCCACATACCGCAGCACGCGACATAGCTTTGCAGACGATAAGTACAACCGTTTCAAAGAGAAGAGCGGCCAATGTGACGATCCGGCTTTAAGTCGATTCGATAACAAATGACGAAAATGGACGGAATTCTCAGGTTTTTACTACATATGAAAACTTTTCACATCCTCCCGTGCAGCTCGGCTGCTAGTCCTCCTTTCATGCAGAATCTTAAGGTCCTAGCTCATGTCCAAGGCACCAAAGCCAGCTAAAAAGTCAATAATCGATAACTAAAGCTTGAGTTGTACTACCTATTACTGGCTATTACTTTAACTTAGAAGCTTCATCTGTGTTCTACCATGGTGCTTTTAGTTTCTCCACATACCGCAGCACGCGACAGAGCTTAGCAGACGATAAGTACAACCGTTTCAGAGAGAAGAGTGGCCAATGTCACGATCTGGCTTTACGTCGATTCGATAACAAATGACGAAAACGGAAGTATTTCTCAGTGTTTTACTACATATGAACACTTTTCACATTCTCCCGTGCAACTCGGCTGCTACTCCTCCTTTAATGCAGAATGTTAAGGTCCTAGCTCATGTCCAAGGCACCAAAGCCAGCTAAAAAGTCAATAATCGATACCTAAAACTTGAATTGTACTCCCTCTTACTGGGTATTACTTTAACTTAGAAGCTTCATCTGTGTTCTACTATGGTGCTTTTAGTGTCTCCGAATACCGCAGCACGCGACATAGCTTTGCAGACGATAAGTACAACCGATTCAGAGAGAAGAGCGGCCAATGTGACGATCTGGGTTTAAGTCAATTCCATAACAAATGACGAAAACGTACGGATTTCTCAGTTTAATACTACACATTAACAGTTTTCACATTCTCCCCTGCAATTCGGCTGCTAGTCCTCCTTTCATGCAGAATCTTAAGGTCCTAGCTCATGTGCAAGGCACCAAAGCCAGCTAAAAAGTCAATAATCGATACCTAATACTTGAATTGAACTACTTCTTACTGGCTATTACATCAACTAAGAAGCTTCATCTGTGTCCTACTATGGTGATTTTAGTGTCTCCACATACCGCAGCACGCGACATAGCTTTCCAGTCGATCAGTACAACCGTTTCTGAGAGAAGAGCGGCCAATGTCACGATCTGGCTTTAAGTCGATTCGATAACAAATGACGATAACGAACGGATTTCTCAGGTTCTTACTACATATGAACACTTTTCACATTCTCCCCTGCAAGTCGGCTGGTAGTCCTCCTTTCATGCAGAATCTTAAGGTCCTAGCTCATGTCCAAGGCACCAAAGCCAGCTAAAAGTCAATAATCGATGCCCAAATCTTGAATTGTACTACTTCTTACTGGCTACTACATCAACTTAGAAGCTTCATCTGTGTTCTACTATGGTTGTTTTAGTGTCTCCGAATACCGCAGCACGCGACATAGCTTTGCAGACGATAAGTACAACCGTTTCAGAGAGAAGAGTGGCCAATGTCACGATCTGGCTTTAAGTCGATTCGATAACAAATGACGATAACGAACGGATTTCTCAGGTTCTTACTACATATGAACACTTTTCACATTCTCCCGTGCAACTCGGCTGCTAGTCCTCTTTTCATGCAGAATCTTAAGGTCCTAGCTCATGTGCAAGGAACCAAAGCCAGCTAAAAAGTCAATAATCGATACCTAATACTTCAATTTTACTACTTCTTACTGGCTATTACATCAACTTAGAAGCTTCATCTGTGTTCTACTGTGGTGCTTTTAGTGTCTCCGCATACCGCAACACGCGACATAGCTTTGCAGACTATAAGTACAACGGTTTCAGAGAGAAGAGCGGCCCATGTGACGATCTGGCTTTAAGTCGAATCGATAACAAATGACGAAAACGGACGTATTTCTCAGGGTTTTACTACATATGAACTCTTTTCACATTCTCCCGTGCAACTAGGCTGCTACTCCTCCTTTCATGCAGAATCTTAAGGTCGTAGCTCATGTCCAAGGCACCACAGCCAGCTAAAAAGTCAATAATCGATACCTAAAACAAGGATTGTACTACTTCTTAATGGCTATTACATCAAATTAGAAGCTTCATCTGTGTTCTACTATGGTGCTTTTAGTGTCTCCGCATACCGCAGCACGCGACATAGCTTTGCAGACGATAAGTACAACCGTTTCAGAGAGAAGAGCAGCCAATGTGACGATCTGGCATTAAGACGAATCGATAACCAATGACGAAAACGTACGGATTTCTCAGGTTTTTACTACATACGAAGACTTTTCACATTCTCCCGTACAACTCGGCTGCTAGTCCTTCTTTCATGCAGAATCTTAAGGTCCTATCTCATGTCCAAGGCACCAAAGCCAGCTACAAAGTCAATAATCGATACCTAAAACTTGAATTGTACTACTTCTTACTGGCTATTACATCAACTAAGAAGCTTCATCTGTGTCCTACTATGGTGATTTTAGTGTCTCCACATACCGCAGCACGCGACATAGCTTTGCAGACGATAAGTACAACCGATTCAGAGAGAAGAGCGGCCAATGTGACGATCTGGCTTTAAGTCAATTCCATAACAAATGACGAAAACGGACTTATTTCTCAGGTTTTTACTACATATGAACACTTTCCACATTCTCCCCTGCAAGTCGGCTGGTAGTCCTACTTTCATGCAGAATCTTAAGGTCCTAGCTCATGTCCAAGGCACCAAAGCCAGCTAAAAGTCAATAATCGATGCCCAAATCTTGAATTGTACTACTTCTTACTGGCTATTACATCAACTTAGAAGCTTCATCTGTGTTCTACTATGGTTATTTTAGTGTCTCCGCATACCGCAGCACGCGACATAGCTTTGCAGACGATAAGTACAACCGTTTCAGAGAAAAGAGCGGCCAATGTGACGATCCGGCTTTAAGTCGATTCGATAACAAATGACGAAAATGGACGGAAGTCTCAGGTTTTTACTACATATGAAAACTTTTCACATCCTCCCGTGCAGCTCGGCTGCTAGTCCTCCTTTCATGCAGAATCTTAAGGTCCTAGCTCATGTCCAAGGCACCAAAGCGAGCTAAAAAGTCAATAATCGATACCTAAAACATGAGTTGTACTACCTCTTACTGACTATTACTTTAACTTAGAAGCTTCATCTGTGTTCTACTATGGTGCTTTTAGTGTCTCCGAATACCGCAGCACGCGACATAGCTTTGCAGACGATAAGTACAACCGATTCAGAGAGAAGAGCGGACAGTGTGACGATCTGGCTTTAAGTCAATTCCATAACAAATGACGAAAACGAACGGATTTCTCAGGTTTTTACTACATATGAAAACTTTTCACATCCTCCCGTGCAGCTCGACTGCTAGTCCTCCTTTCATGCAGAATCTTAAGGTCCTAGCTCATGTCCAAGGCACCAAAGCCAGCTAAAAGTCAATAATCGGTTCCCAAATCTCGAATTGTACTACTTCTTACTGGCTATTACATCAACTTAGAAGCTTCATCTGTGTTCTACCATGGATATTTTAGTGTCTCCGAATACCGCAGCACGCGACATAGCTTTGCAGACGATAAGTACAACCGTTTCAGAGAGAAGAGCGGCCAATGTAACGATCCGGCTTTAAGTCGATTCGATAACAAATGACGAAAATGGACGGAATTCTCAGGTTTTTACTACACATGAAAACTTTTCACATCCTCCCGTGCAGCTCGGCTGCTAGTCCTCCTTACATGCAGAATCTTAAGGTCCTAGCTCATGTCCAAGGCACCAAAGCCAGCTAAAAAGTCAATAATCGATATCTAAAATTCCAATTGTACTACTTCATACTAGCTATTACATCAACTTAGATGCTTCATCTGTGTTCTACTATGGTGCTTTTAGTGTCTCCGCATACCGCAGCACGCGACATAGCTTTGCAGACGATAAGTACAACCGTTTCAGAGAGAAGAGCGGCCAATGTCACGATCCGGTTTTAAGTCGATTCGATAACAAATGACGAAAATGGACGGATTTCTCAGGTTTTTACTACATATGAAAACTTTTCACATCCTCCCATGCAACTTGGCTGCTAGTCCTCCTTTCATGCAGAATCTTAAGGTCCTAGCTCATGTCCAAGGCACCAAAGCCAGCTAAAAAGTCAATAATCGATACCTAAAACTTGAATTGTACTACCTCTTACTAGCTATTACATCAACTTAGAAGCTTCATCTGTGTTCTACTATGGTGCTTTTAGTGTCTCCACATACCGCAGCACGAGACATAGCTTTGCAGACGATAAGTACAACCGTTTCAGAGAGAAGAGCAGCCAATGTGACGATCTGGTTTTAAGACGAATCGATAACCAATGACGAAAACGTACGGATTTCTCACGTTTTTACTACAATCGAACACTTTTCACATTCTCTCGTACAACTCGGCTGCTAGTCCTTCTTTCATGCAGAATCTTAAGGTCCTAGCTCATGTCCAAGGCACCAAAGCCAGCTACAAAGTCAATAATCGATACCTAAAACTTGAATTGTACTACATCTTACTGGCTATTACATCAACTTAGAAGCTTCATCTGTGTTCTACTATGGTGCTTTTACTGGCTCTGCATACCGCAGCACGCGACATAGCTTTGCAGACTATAAGTACAACCGTTTCAGAGAGAAGAGCGGCAAATGTGACGATCTGTCTTTAAGTCGATTCGATAACAACTGACGAAAACAGACGTATTTCTCAGGTTTTTACTACATATGAACACTTTTCACATCCTCCCGTGCAACTCGGCTGCTAGTCCTCCTTTCATGCAGAATCTTAAGGTCGTAGCTCATGTCCAAGGCACCACAGCCAGCTAAAAAGTCAATAATCGATACCTAAAACTAGGATTGTACTACTTCTTAATGGCTATTACATCAAATTAGAAGCTTCATCTGTGTTCTACTATGCTGCTTTTAGTGTCTCCGCATACCGCAGCACGCGACATAGCTTTGCAGACGATAAGTACAACCGTTTCAGAGAGAAGAGCGGCCAATGTGACGATCCGGCTTTAAGTCGATTCGATAACAAATGACGAAAATGGACGGAATTCTCAGGTTTTTACTACATATGAAAACTTTTCACATCCTCCCGTGCAGCTCGGCTGCTAGTCCTCCTTTCATGCAGAATCTTAAGGTCCTAGCTCATGTCCAAGGCACCAAAGCGAGCTAAAAAGTCAATAATCGATACCTAAAACATGAGTTGTACTACCTCTTACTGACTATTACTTTAACTTAGAAGCTTCATCTGTGTTCTACTATGGTGCTTTTAGTGTCTCCGAATACCGCAGCACGCGACATAGCTTTGCAGACGATAAGTACAACCGATTCAGAGAGAAGAGCGGACAGTGTGACGATCTGGCTTTAAGTCAATTCCATAACAAATGACGAAAACGAACGGATTTCTCAGGTTTTTACTACATATGAAAACTTTTCACATCCTCCCGTGCAGCTCGACTGCTAGTCCTCCTTTCATGCAGAATCTTAAGGTCCTAGCTCATGTCCAAGGCACCAAAGCCAGCTAAAAGTCAATAATCGATGCCCAAATCTCGAATTGTACTACTTCTTACTGGCTATTACATCAACTTAGAAGCTTCATCTGTGTTCTACTATGGATATTTTAGTGTCTCCGAATACCGCAGCACGCGACATAGCTTTGCAGACGATAAGTACAACCGTTTCAGAGAGAAGAGCGGCCAATGTAACGATCCGGCTTTAAGTCGATTCGATAACAAATGACGAAAATGGACGGAATTCTCAGGTTTTTACTACACATGAAAACTTTTCACATCCTCCCGTGCAGCTCGGCTGCTAGTCCTCCTTTCATGCAGAATCTTAAGGTCCTAGCTCATGTCCAAGGCACCGAAGCCAGCTAAAAAGTCAATAATCGATACCTAAAACTTGAGTTGTACTACATCTTACTGGCTATTACATCAACTTAGAAGCTTCATCTGTGGTCTACTATGGTGCTTTTAATGTCTCCACATACCGCAGCACTCGACATAGCTTTGCAGACGATAAGTACAACCGTTTCAGAGAGAAGAGCGGCCAATGTGACGATCTGGCTTTAAGACGATTCGATAACCAATGAAGAAAACATACGGATTTCTCGGGTTTTTACTACATATGAACACTTTTCACATTCTCCCGTGCAATTCGGCTGCTAGTCCTCCTTTCATGCAGAATCTTAAAGTCCTAGCTCATGTCCAAGGCACCAAAGCCAGCTAAAATGTCAATAAACGATATATAAAATTTCAATTGTACTACTTCTTACTAGCTATTACATCAACATAGAAGCTTCATCTGTGTTCTACTATGCTGCTTTTAGTGTCTCCGCATACTGCAGCACGCGACATAGCTTTGCAGACGATAAGTGCAACCGTTTCAGAGAGAAAAGCGCCCAATGTGACGATCAGGCTTTAAGTCGATTCGATAACAAACGACGAAAACGGACGGATTTCTCAGGTTTTTACTACATATGAACACTTTTCACATTCTCCCGTGCAACTCGGCTGCTAGTACTACTTCCAGGCAGAATCTTAAGGTCCTAGCTCATGTCCAAGGCACCAAAGCCAGCTCAAAAGTCAATAGTCGATACCTAAAACTGGAATTGTACTACTTCTTACTGGCTACTACATCAACTTAGAAGTTTCATCTGTGTTCTACTATGGTGCTTTTAGTGTCTCCACATACCGCAGCACGCGACATAGCTTAGCAGACGATAAGTACAACCGTTTCAGAGAGAAGAGTGGCCAATGTCACGATCTGGCTTTAAGTCGATTCGATAACAAATGACGATAACGAACGGATTTCTCAGGTTTTTACTACATATGAACACTTTTCACATTCTCCCGTGCATCTCGGCTGCTAGTCCTCTTTTCATGCAGAATCTTAAGGTCCTAGCTCATGTGCAAGGCACCAAAGCCAGCTAAAAAGTCAATATTCGATACCTAAAACTTGAATTGTACTACATCTTACTGGCTATTACATCAACTTAGAAGCTTCATCTGTGTTCTACTATGGTGCTTTTACTGGCTCTGCATACCGCAGCACGCAATATAGCTTTGCAGACTATAAGTACTACCGTTTCAGAGAGAAGAGCGGCAAATGTGACGATCTGTCTTTAAGTCGATTCGATAACAACTGACGAAAACAGACGTATTTCTCAGGTTTTTACTACATATGAACACTTTTCACATTCTCCCGTCCAACTCGGCTGCTAGTCCTCCTTTCATGCTGAATCTTAAGGTCGTAGCTCATGTCCAAGGCATCACAGCCAGCTAAAAAGTCAATAATCGATAAGTAAAACTTGAATTGTACTACTTCTACTCTCTATTACATCAAATTAGAAGCTTCATCTGTGTTCTACAATAGTGCTTTTAGTGTCTCCGCAAACCGCAGCACGCGACATAGCTTTCAGACGATAAGTACAACCGTTTCAGAGAGAAGAGCGGCCAATTTGACGATCTGGCTTTAAGTCGATTCGATAACAAATGACGAAAACGGACGGGTTTCTCAGGTTTTTACTACATATGAACACTTCTCACATTCTCCCGTGCAACTCGGCTGCAAGTCCTCCTTTCATGCAGATTCGTAAGGTCCTAGCTCATGTCCAAGGCACCAAAGCAAGCTAAAAAGTCAATAATCGATATATAAAATTTAAATTGTACTACTTCTTACTAGCTATTACATCAACTTAGAAGCTCCATCTGTGTTCTACTATGGTGCTTTTAGTGTCTCCACATACCGCAGCACGCGTCATAGCTTTGCAGACGATAAGTACAACCGTTTCAGAGAGAAGAGCGGCCAATGTGACGATCTGGCTTTAAGTCGATTCGATAACAAATGAAGAAAACGGACGGATTTCTCAGGTTTTTACTACATATGAACACCTTTCACATTCTCCCGTGCAACTCGGCTGCTAGTCCTCCTTTCATACAGAATCTTAAGGTAATAGCTCATGTCCAAGGCACCAAAGCCAGCTAAAAGTCAATAATGGATGCCTAAAACTTAAATTGTAGTACTTCTTACTGGCTATTACATCAACTTAGAAGCTTCATCCGTGTTCTACTATGGTATTTTTAGTGTCTCCGCATACCGCAGCACACGACATAGCTTTGCAGACGATAAGTACAACCGTTTCAGAGAGAAGAGCGGCAAATGTGACGATCTGTCTTTTAGTCGATTCGATAACAACTGTCGAAAACAGACGTATTTCTCAGGTTTTTACTGCATATGAACACTTTTCACATTCTCCCGTGCAACTCGGCTGCTAGTCCTCCTTTCATGCAGAATCTTAAGGTCGTAGCTCATGTCCAAGGCACCACAGCCAGCTAAAAAGTCAATAATCGATACCTAAAACTAGAACTGGACTACTTCTTACTGGCTATTACATCAAATTAGAAGCTTCATCTGTGTTCTACTATGGTGCTTTTAGTGTCTCCGCATACCGCAGCACGCGACATAGCTTTGCAGACGATAAGTACAACCGTTTCAGAGAGAAGAGCAGCCAATGTGACGATCTGGCATTAAGACGAATCGATAACCAATGACGAAAACGTACGGATTTCTCAGGTTTTTACTACATACGAACACTTTTCACATCCTCCCGTACAACTAGGCTGCTAGTCCTTCTTTCATGCAGAATCTTAAGGTCCTAGCTCATGCCCAAGGCACCAAAGCCAGCTACAAAGTCAAGAATCGATACCTAAAACTTGAATTGTACTACATCTTACTGGCTATTACATCAACTTAGAAGCTTCATCTGTGTTCTACTATGGTGCTTTTAGTGTCTCTGCATACCGCAGCACGCGACATAGCTTTGCAGACTATAAGTACAACCGTTTCTGAGAGAAGAGCGGCAAATGTGACGATCTGGCTTTAAGTCGATTCGATAACAACTGACGAAAACAGACGTATTTCTCAGGTTTTTACTACATATGAACACTTTTCACATTCTCCCGTGCAACTCGGCTGCTAGTCCTCCTTTAATGCAGAATCTTAAGGTCGTAGCTCATGTCCAAGGCACCACAGCCAGCTAAAAAGTCAATAATCGATATATAAAATTTAAATTGTACTACTTCTTACTAGCTATTACATCAACTTAGAAGCTTCATCTGTGTTCTACTATGGTGCTTTTAGTGTCTCCACATACCGCAGCACGCGACATAGCTTTGCAGACGATAAGTACAACCGTTTCAGAGAGAAGAGCGGCCAATGTGACGATCTGGCTTTAAGACGATTCGATAACAAATGAAGAAAACGGACGGATTTCTCAGGTTTTTACTACATATGAACACCTTTCACATTCTCCCGTGCAACTCGGCTGCTAGACCTCCTTTCATACAGAATCTTAAGGTAATAGCTCATGTCCAAGGCACCAAAGCCAGCTAAAAGTCAATAATCGATGCCTAAAACTTGAATTGTAGTACTTCTTACTGGCTATTACATCAACTTAGAAGCTTCATCCGTGTTCTACTATGGTATTTTTAGTGTCTCCGCATACCGCAGCACACGACATAGCTTTGCAGACGATAAGTACAACCGTTTCAGAGAGAAGGGCGGACAATGTGACGATCTGGCTTTAAGTCGATTCGATAACAAAGGATGAAAACGGACGGATGTCTCAGGTTTTTACTACATATGAACACTTTTCACATTCTCCCGTGCAACTCGGCTGATAGTCCTCCTTTCATGCAGAATCTTAAGGTCCTTGCTCATGTCCAAAGCACCAAAGCCAGCTAAAAAGTCATTAATCGATGCCCAAATCTTGAATTGTAGTACTTCTTACTGGCTATTACATCAACTTAGAAGCTTCATCTGTGTTCTACTATGGTTTTTTAGTGTCTCCGCATACCGCAGCACGCCGCATAGCTTTGCAGACGATAAGTACAACCGTTTCAGAGAGAAGGGTGGACAATGCGACGATCTGGCTTTAAGTCGATTCGATAACAAAAGACGAAAACGGACGGATTTCTCAGGTTAATACTACATATTAACACATTTCACATTCTCCCGTGCAACTTTTCTGCTAGTCCTCGTCTCATGCAGATTCGTAAGGTCCTAGCTCATGTCCAAGGCACCAAAGCCAGCTAAAAAGTCAATAATCGATACCTAAAACTTGAATTGTACCACTTCTTACTGGCTATTACATCAACTTAGAAGCTTCATCTGTGTCCTACTATGGTGATTTTAGTGTCTCCGCATACCACAGCATGCGACATAGCTTTGCAGACGATAAGTACAACCGTTTCAGAGAGAAGAGCGGCCAATGTGACGATCTGGCTTTAAGTCGATTCGATAACAAATGACGAAAATGGACGGAATTCTCAGGTTTTTACTACATAAGAAAACTTTTCACATCCTCCCGTGCAGCTCGGCTGCTAGTCCTCCTTTCATGCAGAATCTTAAGGTCCTAGCTCATGTCCAAGGCACCGAAGCCAGCTAAAAAGTCAATAATCGATACCTAAAACTTGAGTTGTACTACTTCTTACTGGCTATTACATCAACTTAGAAGCTTCATCTGTGGTCTACTATGGTGCTTTTAGTGTCTCCACATACCGCAGCACTCGACATAGCTTTGCAGACGATAAGTACAACCGTTTCAGAGAGAAGAGCAGCCAATGTGACGATCTGGCTTTAAGACGATTCGATAACCAATGACGAAAACGTACGGATTTCTCGGGTTTTTACTACATATGAACACTTTTCACATTCTCCCGTGCAATTCGGCTGCTAGTCCTCCTTTCATGCAGAATCTTAAAGTCCTAGCTCATGTCCAAGGCACCAAAGCCAGCTAAAATGTCAATAATCGATATATAAAATTTCAATTGTACTACTTCTTACTAGCTATTACATCAACTTAGAAGCTTCGTCTGTGTTCTACTATGCTGCTTTTAGTGTCTCCGCATACTGCAGCACGCGACATAGCTTTGCAGACGATAAGTGCAACCGTTTCAGAGAGAAAAGCGCCCAATGTGACGATCAGGCTTTAAGTCGATTCGATAACAAACGACGAAAACGGACGGATTTCTCAGGTTTTTACTACATATGAACACTTTTCACATTCTCCCGTGCAACTCGGCTGCTATTACTACTTTCATGCAGAATCTTAAGGTCCTAGCTCATGTCCAAGGCACCAAAGCCAGCTAAAAAGTCAATAGTCGATACCTAAAACTGGAATTGTACTACTTCTTACTGGCTATTACATCAACTTAGAAGTTTCATCTGTGTTCTACTATGGTGCTTTTAGTGTCTCCACATACCGCAGCACGCGACATAGCTTAGCAGACGATAAGTACAACCGTTTCAGAGAGAAGAGTGGCCAATGTCACGATCTGGCTTTAAGTCGATTCGATAACAAATGACGATAACGAACGGATTTCTCAGGTTTTTACTACATATGAACACTTTTCACATTCTCCCGTGCAACTCGGCTGCTAGTCCTCTTTTCATGCAGAATCATAAGGTCCTAGCTCATGTGCAAGGCACCAAAGCCAGTTAAAAAGTCAATATTCGATACCTAAAACTTGAATTGTACTACATCTTACTGGCTATTACATCAAATTAGACGCTTCATCTGTGTTCTACTCTGGTGCTTTTACTGGCTCTGCATACCGCAGCACGCGACATAGCTTTGCAGACTATAAGTACTACCGTTTCAGAGAGAAGAGCGGCAAATGTGACGATCTGTCTTTAAGTCGATTCGATAACAACTGACGAAAACAGACGAATTTCTCAGGTTTTTACTACATATGAACACTTTTCACATTCTCCCGTCCAACTCGGCTGCTAGTCCTCCTTTCATGCAGAATCTTAAGGTCGTAGCTCATGTCCAAGGCACCACAGCCAGCTAAAAAGTCAATAATCGATAAGTAAAACTTGAATTGTACTACTTCTACTCTCTATTACTTCAAATTAGAAGCTTCATCTGTGTTCTACAATGGTGCTTTTAGTGTCTCCGCAAACCGCAGCACGCGACATAGCTTTCAGACGATAAGTACAACCGTTTCAGAGAGAAGAGCGGCCAATGTGACGATCTGGCTTTAAGTCGATTCGATAACAAATGACGAAGACGGACGGGTTTCTCAGGTTTTTACTACATATGAACACTTCTCACATTCTCCCGTGCAACTCGGCTGCAAGTCCTCCTTTCATGCAGAATCTTAAGGTCCTAGCTCATGCCTAAGGCACCAAAGCCAGCTACAAAGTCAAGAATCGATACCTAAAACTTGAATTGTACTACATCTTACTGGCTATTACATCAACTTAGAAGCTTCATCTGTGTTCTACTATGGTGCTTTTAGTGTCTCTGCATACCGCAGCACGCGACATAGCTTTGCAGACTATAAGTACAACCGTTTCTGAGAGAAGAGCGGCAAATGTGACGATCTGGCTTTAAGTCGATTCGATAACAACTGACGAAAACAGACGTATTTCTCAGGTTTTTACTACATATGAACACTTTTCACATTCTCCCGTGCAACTCGGCTGCTAGTCCTCCTTTCATGCAGAATCTTAAGGTCGTAGCTCATGTCCAAGGCACCACAGCCAGCTAAAAAGTCAATAATCGATATATAAAATTTAAATTGTACTACTTCTTACTAGCTATTACATCAACTTAGAAGCTTCATCTGTGTTCTACTATGGTGCTTTTAGTGTCTCCACATACCGCAGCACGCGACATAGCTTTGCAGACGATAAGTACAACCGTTTCAGAGAGAAGAGCGGCCAATGTGACGATCTCGCTTTAAGTCGATTCGATAACAAATGAAGAAAACGGACGGATTTCTCAGGTTTTTTTACATATCAACACCTTTCACATTCTCCCGTGCAACTCGGCTGCTAGACCTCCTTTCATACAGAATCTTAAGGTAATAGCTCATGACCAAGGCACCACAGCCAGCTAAAAAGTCAATAATCGATATATAAAATTTAAATTGTACTACTTCTTACTAGCTATTACATCAACTTAGAAGCTTCATCTGTGTTCTACTATGGTGCTTTTAGTGTCTCCACATACCGCAGCACGCGACATAGCTTTGCAGACGATAAGCACAACCGTTTCAGAGAGAAGGGCGGACAATGTGACGATCTGGCTTTAAGTCGATTCGATAACAAATGAATAAAACGGACGGATGTCTCAGGTTTTTACTACATATGAACACTTTTCACATTCTCCCGTGCAACTCGGCTGATAGTACTACTTTCATGCAGAATCTTAAGGTCCTTGCTCATGTCCAAGGCACCAAAGCCAGCTAAAAAGTCATTAATCGATGCCCAAATCTTGAATTGTAGTACTTCTTACTGGCTATTACATCAACTTAGAAGCTTCATCTGTGTTCTACTATGGTTTTTTAGTGTCTCCGCATACCGCAGCACGCGACATAGCTTTGCAGACGATAAGTACAACCGTTTCAGAGAGAAGGGTGGACAATGCGACGATCTGGCTTTAAGTCGATTCGATAACAAAAGACGAAAGCGGACGGATTTCTCAGGTTAATACTACATATTAACACATTTCACATTCTCACGTGCAACTTTTCTGCTAGTCCTCCTCTCATGCAGATTCGTAAGGTCCTAGCTCATGTCCAAGGCACCAAAGCCAGCTAAAAAGTCAATAATCGATACCTAAAACTTGAATTGTACCACTTGTTACCGGCTATTACATCAACTTAGAAGCTTCATCTGTGTCCTACTATGGTGATTTTAGTGTCTCCGCATACCACAGCATGCGACATAGCTTTGCAGACGATAAGTACAACCGTTTCAGAGAGAAGAGCGGCCAATGTGACGATCTGGCTTTAAGTCGAATCGATAACAAATGACGAAAGCGGACGGATTTCTCAGGTTTTTACTACATATGAACACTTTTCACATTCTCCCGTGCAACTCGGCTGCTAGTCCTCCTTTCATACAGAATCTTAAGGTCCTAGCTCATGTCCAAGGCACCAAAGCCAGCTAAAATGTCATTAATCGATGCCCAAATCTTGAATTGTAGTACTTCTTACTGGCTATTACATCAACTTAGAAGCTTCATCTTTTTTCTACTATGGTTTTTTAGTGTCTCCGCATACCGCAGCACGCGACATAGCTTTGCAGACGATAAGTACAACCGTTTCAGAGAGAAGAGCGGCCAATGTCACGATCTGGCTTTAGGTCGATTCGATAACAAATGACGAAAACGGAAGGATTTCTGAGGTTTTTACTACATATGAACACTTTTCATATTCTCCCAGGCAAGTCAGCTGCTAGTCCTCCTTTCATGCAGAATCTTAAGGTCCTAGCTCATGTCCAAGTCACCAAAGCCAGATAAAAAGTCAATAATCGATACATAAAACTTGAATTGTACTACCTCTTACTGGCTATTACATCAACTTAGAAGCTTCATCTGTGTTCTACTATGGTGCTTTTAGTGTCTCCACATACCGCAGCACTCGACATAGCTTTGCAGACGATAAGTACAACCGTTTCAGAGAGAAGAGCGGCCAATGTGACGATCTGGCTTTTAGTCGATTCGATAACAAATGAAGAAAACGGACGGATTTCTCAGGTTTTTACTACATATGAACACCTTTCACATTCTCCCGTGCAACTCGGCTGCTAGTCCTCCTTTTATACAGAATCTTAGGGTAATAGCTCATGTCCAAGGCACCAAAGTCAGCTAAAAGTCAATAAACGATGCCTAAAACTTGAATTGTAGTACTTCTTACTGGCTATTACATCAACTTAGAAGCTTCATCCGTGTTCTACTATGGTATTTTTAGTGTCTCCGCATACCGCAGCACACGACATAGCTTTGCAGACGATAAGTACAACCGTTTCAGAGAGAAGAGCGGCCAATGTGACGATCTGGCTTTAAGTCGATTCGATAACAAATGACGAAAATGGACGGAATACTCAGGTTTTTACTACATAAGAAAACTTTTCACATCCTCCCGTGCAGCTCGGCTGCTAGTCCTCCTTTCATGCAGAATCTTAAGGTCCTAGCTCATGTCCAAGGCACCGAAGCCAGCTAAAAAGTCAATAATCGATACCTAAAACTTGAGTTGTACTACTTCTTACTGGCTATTACATCAACTTAGAAGCTTCATCTGTGGTCTACTATGGTGCTTTTAGTGTCTCCACATACCGCAGCACTCGACATAGCTTTGCAGACGATAAGTACAACCGTTTCAGAGAGAAGAGCAGCCAATGTGACGATCTGGCTTTAAGACGATTCGATAACCAATGACGAAAACGTACGGATTTCTCGGGTTTTTACTACATATGAACACTTTTCACATTCTCCCGTGCAATTCGGCTGCTAGTCCTCCTTTCATGCAGAATCTTAAAGTCCTAGCTCATGTACAAGGCACCAAAGCCAGCTAAAATGTCAATAATCGATATATAAAATTTCAATTGTACTACTTCTTACTAGCTATTACATCAACTTAGAAGCTTCATCTGTGTTCTACTATGCTGCTTTTAGTGTCTCCGCATACTGCAGCACGCGACATAGCTTTGCAGACGATAAGTGCAACCGTTTCAGAGAGAAAAGCGCCCAATGTGACGATCAGGCTTTAAGTCGATTCGATAACAAACGACGAAAACGGACGGATTTCTCAGGTTTTTACTACATATGAACACTTTTCACATTCTCCCGTGCAACTCGGCTGCTATTACTACTTTCATGCAGAATCTTAAGGTCCTAGCTCATGTCCAAGGCACCAAAGCCAGCTAAAAAGTCAATAGTCGATACCTAAAACTGGAATTGTACTACTTCTTACTGGCTATTACATCAACTTAGAAGTTTCATCTGTGTTCTACTATGGTGCTTTTAGTGTCTCCACATACCGCAGCACGCGACATAGCTTAGCAGACGATAAGTACAACCGTTTCAGAGAGAAGAGTGGCCAATGTCACGATCTGGCTTTAAGTCGATTCGATAACAAATGACGATAACGAACGGATTTCTCAGGTTTTTACTACATATGAACACTTTTCACATTCTCCCGTGCAACTCGGCTGCTAGTCCTCTTTTCATGCAGAATCTTAAGGTCCTAGCTCATGTGCAAGGCACCAAAGCCAGCTAAAAAGTCAATATTCGATACCTAAAACTTGAATTGTACTACATCTTACTGGCTATTACATCAACTTAGACGCTTCATCTGTGTTCTACTATGGTGCTTTTACTGGCTCTGCATACCGCAGCACGCGACATAGCTTTGCAGACTATAAGTACCACCGTTTCAGAGAGAAGAGCGGCAAATGTGACGATCTGTCTTTAAGTCGATTCGATAACAACTGACGAAAACAGACGAATTTCTCAGGTTTTTACTACATATGAACACTTTTCACATTCTCCCGTCCAACTCGGCTGCTAGTCCTCCTTTCATGCAGAATCTTAAGGTCGTAGCTCATGTCCAAGGCACCACAGCCAGCTAAAAAGTCAATAATCGATAAGTAAAACTTGAATTGTACTACTTCTACTCTCTATTACTTCAAATTAGAAGCTTCATCTGTGTTCTACAATGGTGCTTTTAGTGTCTCCGCAAACCGCAGCACGCGACATAGCTTTCAGACGATAAGTACAACCGTTTCAGAGAGAAGAGCGGCCAATGTGACGATCTGGCTTTAAGTCGATTCGATAACAAATGACGAAAACGGACGGGTTTCTCAGGTTTTTACTACATATGAACACTTCTCACATTCTCCCGTGCAACTCGGCTGCAAGTCCTCCTTTCATGCAGAATCTTAAGGTCCTAGCTCATGCCTAAGGCACCAAAGCCAGCTACAAAGTCAAGAATCGATACCTAAAACTTGAATTGTACTACATCTTACTGGCTATTACATCAACTTAGAAGCTTCATCTGTGTTCTACTATGGTGCTTTTAGTGTCTCCGCATACCGCAGCACGCGACATAGCTTTGCAGACTATAAGTACAACCGTTTCTGAGAGAAGAGCGGCAAATGTGACGATCTGGCTTTAAGTCGATTCGATAACAACTGACGAAAACAGACGTATTTCTCAGGTTTTTACTACATATGAACACTTTTCACATTCTCCCGTGCAACTCGGCTGCTAGTCCTCCTTTCATGCAGAATCTTAAGGTCGTAGCTCATGTCCAAGGCACCACAGCCAGCTAAAAAGTCAATAATCGATATATAAAATTTAAATTGTACTACTTCTTACTAGCTATTACATCAACTTAGAAGCTTCATCTGTGTTCTACTATGGTGCTTTTAGTGTCTCCACATACCGCAGCACGCGACATAGCTTTGCAGACGATAAGTACAACCGTTTCAGAGAGAAGAGCGGCCAATGTGACGATCTGGCTTTAAGTCGATTCGATAACAAATGAAGAAAACGGACGGATTTCTCAGGTTTTTTTACATATGAACACCTTTCACATTCTCCCGTGCAACTCGGCTGCTAGACCTCCTTTCATACAGAATCTTAAGGTAATAGCTCATGTCCAAGGCACCAAAGCCAGCTAAAAGTCAATAATCGATGCCTAAAACTTGAATTGTAGTACTTCTTACTGGCTATTACATCAACTTAAAAGCTTCATCCGTGTTCTACTATGGTATTTTTAGTGTCTCCGCATACCGCAGCACACGACATAGCTTTTCTGACGATAAGTACAACCGTTTCAGAGAGAAGGGCGGACAATGTGACGATCTGGCTTTAAGTCGATTCGATAACAAATGATGAAAACGGACGGATGTCTCAGGTTTTTACTACATATGAACACTTTTCACATTCTCCCGTGCAACTCGGCTGATAGTCCTCCTTTCATGCAGAATCTTAAGGTCCTTGCTCATGTCCAAGGCACCAAAGCCAGCTAAAAAGTCATTAATCGATGCCCAAATCTTGAATTGTAGTACTTCTTACTGGCTATTACATCAACTTAGAAGCTTCATCTGTGTTCTACTATGGTTTTTTAGTGTCTCCGCATACCGCAGCACGCGACATAGCTTTGCAGACGATAAGTACAACCGTTTACGAGAGAAGGGTGGACAATGCGACGATCTGGCTTTAAGTCGATTCGATAACAAAAGACGAAAGCGGACGGATTTCTCAGGTTAATACTACATATTAACACATTTCACATTCTCCCGTGCAACTTTTCTGCTAGTCCTCCTCTCATGCAGATTCGTAAGGTCCTAGCTCATGTCCAAGGCACCAAAGCCAGCTAAAAAGTCAATAATCGATACCTAAAACTTGAATTGTACCACTTGTTACCGGCTATTACATCAACTTAGAAGCTTCATCTGTGTCCTACTATGGTGATTTTAGTGTCTCCGCATACCACAGCATGCGACATAGCTTTGCAGACGATAAGTACAACCGTTTCAGAGAGAAGAGCGGCCAATGTGACGATCTGGCTTTAAGTCGAATCGATAACAAATGACGAAAACGGACGGATTTCTCAGGTTTTTACTACATATGAACACTTTTCACATTCTCCCGTCCAACTCGGCTGCTAGTCCTCCTTTCATACAGAATCTTAAGGTCCTAGCTCATGTCCAAGGCACCAAAGCCAGCTAAAAAGTCATTAATCGATGCCCAAATCTTGAATTGTAGTACTTCTTACTGGCTATTACATCAACTTAGAAGCTTCATCTTTTTTCTACTATGGTTTTTTAGTGTCTCCGCATACCGCAGCACGCGACATAGCTTTGCAGACGATAAGTACAACCGTTTCAGAGAGAAGAGCGGCCAATGTCACGATCTGGCTTTAGGTCGATTCGATAACAAATGACGAAAACGGAAGGATTTCTGAGGTTTTTACTACATATGAACACTTTTCATATTCTCCCAGGCAAGTCAGCTGCTAGTCCTCCTTTCATGCAGAATCTTAAGGTCCTAGCTCATGTCCAAGGCACCAAAGCCCGCTAAAAAGTCAATAATCGATACCTAAAACTTGAGTTGTACTACTTCTTACTGGCTATTACATCAACTTAGAAGCTTCATGTGTGTTCCACTATGGTGCTTTTAGTGTCTCCACATACCGCAGCACGAGACATAGCTTTGCAGACGATAAGTACAACCATTTCAGAGAGAAGAGCGGCCAATGTCACGATCCGGTTTTAAGTCGATTCGATAACAAATGACGAAAATGGACGGATTTCTCAGGTTTTTACTACATATGAAAGCTTTTCACATCCTCCCGTGCAACTTGGCTGCTAGTCCTCCTTTCATGCAGAATCTTAAGGTCCTAGCTCATGTCCAAGGCACCAAAGCCAGCTAAAAAGTCAATAATCGATACCTAAAACTTGAATTGTACTACCTCTTACTAGCTATTACATCAACTTAGAAGCTTCATCTGTGTTCTACTATGGTGCTTTTAGTGTCTCCACATACCGCAGCACGCGACATAGCTTTGCAGACTATAAGTACAACCGTTTCTGAGAGAAGAGCGGCAAATGTGACGATCTGTCTTTAAGTCGATTCGATAACAACTGACGAAAACAGACGTATTTCTCAGGTTTTTACTACATATGAACACTTTTCACATTCTCCCGTGCAACTCGGCTTCTAGTCCTCCTTTCATGCAGAATCTTAAGGTCGTAGCTCATGTCCAAGGCACCACAGCCAGCTAAAAAGTCAATAATCGATAAGTAAAACTTGAATTGTACTACTTCTACTCTCTATTACATCAAATTAGAAGCTTCATCTGAGTTCTACAATGGTGCTTTTAGTGTCTCCGCAAACCGCAGCACGCGACATAGCTTTCAGACGATAAGTACAACCGTTTCAGAGAGAAGAGCGGCCAATGTGACAATCTGGCTTTAAGTCGATTCGATAACAAATGTCGAAAACGGACGGGTTTCTCAGGTTTTTACTACATATGAACACTTTTCACATTCTCCCGTGCAACTCGGCTGCAAGTCCTCCTTTCATGCAGATTCTTAAGGTCCTAGCTCATGTCCAAGGCACCAAAGCCAGCTAAAAAGTCAATAATCTATATATAAAATTTAAATTGTACTACTTCTTACTAGCTATTACATCAACTTAGAAGCTCCATCTGTGTTCTACTATGGTGCTTTTAGTGTCTCCACATACCGCAGCACGCGACATAGCTTTGCAGACGATAAGTACAACCGTTTCAGAGAGAAGAGCGGCCAATGTGACGATCTGGCTTTTAGTCGATTCGATAACAAATGAAGAAAACGGACGGATTTCTCAGGTTTTTACTACATATGAACACCTTTCACATTCTCCCGTGCAACTCGGCTGCTAGTCCTCCTTTTATACAGAATCTTAGGTTAATAGCTCATGTCCAAGGCACCAAAGCCAGCTAAAAGTCAATAAACGATGCCTAAAACTTGAATTGTAGTACTTCTTACTGGCTATTACATCAACTTAGAAGCTTCATCCGTGTTCTACTATGGTATTTTTAGTGTCTCCGCATACCGCAGCACACGACACAGCTTTGCAGACGATAAGTACAACCGTTTCAGAGAGAAGAGCGGCAAATGTGACGATCTGTCTTTAAGTCGATTCGATAACAACTGACGAAAACAGACGTATTTCTCAGGTTTTTACTGCATATGAACACTTTTCACATTCTCCCGTCCAACTCGGCTGCTAGTCCTCCTTTCATGCAGAATCTTAAGGTCGTAGCTCATGTCCAAGGCACCACAGCCAGCTAAAAAGTCAATAATCGATACCTAAAACTAGAATTGTACTACTTCTTACTGGCTATTACATCAAATTAGAAGCTTCATCTGTGTTCTACTATGGTGCTTTTAGTGTCTCCGCATACCGCAGCACGCGACATAGCTTTGCAGACGATAAGTACAACCGTTTCAGAGAGAAGAGCAGCCAATGTGACGATCTCGCATTAAGACGAATCGATAACCAATGACGAAAACGTACGGATTTCTCAGGTTTTTACTACATACGAACACTTTTCACATTCTCCCGTACAACTCGGCTGCTAGTCCTTCTTTCATGCAGAATCTTAAGGTCCTAGCTCATGTCCAAGGCACCAAAGCCAGCTACAAAGTCAATAATCGATACCTAAAACTTGAATTGTACTACATCTTACTGTCTATTACATCAACTTAGAAGCTTCATCTGTGTTCTACTATGGTGCTTTTAGTGTCTCTGCATACCGCAGCACGCGACATAGCTTTGCAGACGATAAGTACAACCGTTTCAGAGAGAAGAGCGGCCAATGTGACGATCTGGCTTTAAGTCGATTCGATAACAAATGAAGAAAACGGACGGATTTCTCAGGTTTTTACTACATATGAACACCTTTCACATTCTCCCGTGCAACTCGGCTGCTAGTCCTCCTTTCATACAGAATCTTAAGGTAATAGCTCATGTCCAAGACACCAAAGCCAGCTAAAAGTCAATAATCGATGCCTAAAACTTGAATTGTAGTACTTCTTACTGGCTATTACATCAACTTAGAAGCTTCATCCGTGTTCTACTATGGTATTTTTAGTGTCTCCGCATACCGCAGCACACGACATAGCTTTGCAGACGATAAGTACAACCGTTTCAGAGAGAAAAGCGGACAATGTGACGATCTGGCTTTTAGTCGATTCGATAACAAAAGACGAAAACGGACGGATTTCTCAGGTTAATACTACATATTAACACATTTCACATTCTCCCGTGCAACGTTTCTGCTAGTCCTCCTCTCATGCAGATTCGTAAGGTCCTAGCTCATGTCCAAGGCTCCAAAGCCAGCTAAAAAGTCAATAATCGATACCTAAAACTTGAATTGTACCACTTATTACTGGCTATTACATCAACTTAGAAGCTTCATCTGTGTCCTACTATGGTGATTTTAGTGTCTCCGCATACCACAGCATGCGACATAGCTTTGCAGACGATAAGTACAACCGTTTCAGAGAGAAGAGCGGCCAATGTGACGATCTGGCTTTAAGTCGATTCGTTAACAAATGACGAAAACAGACGGATTTCTCAGGTTTTTACTATATATGAACACTTTTCACATTCTCCCGTGCAACTCGGCTGCTAGTCCTCCTTTCATGCCGAATCTTAAGGTCCTAGCTCATGTCCAAGGCAAAAAAGCCAGCTAAAAAGTCAATAATCGATGCCCAAATCTTGAATTGTACTACTTCTTACTGGCCATTACATCAACTTAGAAGCTTCATCTGTGTTCTACTATGGTTATTTTAGTGTCTCCGCATACAGCAGCACGCGACATAGCTTTGCAGACGATAAGTACAACCGTTTCAGAGAGAAGAGCGGCCTATGTGACGATCCGGCTTTAAGTCGATTCGATAACAAATGACGAAAATGGACGGATTTCTCAGGTTTTTACTACATATGAAAACTTTTCACATCCTCCCGTGCAGCTCGGCTGCTAGTCCTCCTTTCATGCAGAATCTTAAGGTCCTAGCTCATGTCCAAGCCAAAAAAGCCAGCTAAAAAGTCAATAATCGATACCTAAAACTTGAGTTGTACTACTTCTTACTGGCTATTACATCAACTTAGAAGCTTCATCTGTGTTCCACCATGGTGCTTTTAGTGTCTCCACATACCGCAGCACGAGACATAGCTTTGCAGACGATAAGTACAACCGTTTCAGAGAGAAGAGCGGCCAAGGTCACGATCTGGCTTTAGGTCGATTCGATAACAAATGACGAAAACGGAAGGATCTCTCAGGTTTTTAATACATATGAACACTTTTCATACTCTCGCAGGTAAGTCAGCTGCTAGTCCTCCTTTCATGCAGAATCTTAAGGTCGTAGCTCATGTCCAAGGCACCAAAGCCAGCTAAAAAGTCAATAATCGATATCTAAAATTTAAATTGTACTACTTCTTACTAGCTATTACATCAACTTAGAAGCTTCATCTGTGTTCTACTATGGTGCTTTTAGTGTCTCCACATACCGCAGCACGCGACATAGCTTTGCAGACGATAAGTACAACCGTTTCAGAGAGAAGAGCGGCCAATGTGACGATCTGGCTTTAAGTCGATTCGATAACAAATGACGAAAATGGACGGAATTCTCAGGTTTTTACTACATATGAAAACTTTTCACATCCTCCCGTGCAGCTCGGCTGCTAGTCCTCCTTTCATGCAGAATCTTAAGGTCCTAGCTCATGTCCAAGGCACCGAAGCCAGCTAAAAAGTCAATAATCGATACCTAAAACTTGAGTTGTACTACTTCTTACTGGTTATTACATCAACTTAGAAGCTTCATCTGTGGTCTACTATGGTGCTTTTAGTGTCTCCACATACCGCAGCACTCGACATAGCTTTGCAGACGATAAGTACAACCGTTTCAGAGAGAAGAGCGGCCAATGTGACGATCTGGCTTTAAGACGATTCGATAACCAATGACGAAAACGTACGGATTTCTCGGGTTTTTACTACATATGAACACTTTTCACATTCTCCCGTGCAATTCGGCTGCTAGTCCTCCTTTCATGCAGAATCTTAAAGTCCTAGCTCATGTCCAAGGCACCAAAGCCAGCTAAAATGTCAATAATCGATATATAAAATTTCAATTGTACTACTTCTTACTAGCTATTACATCAACTTAGAAGCTTCATCTGTGTTCTACTATGCTGCTTTTAGTGTCTCCGCATACTGCAGCACGCGACATAGCTTTGCAGACGATAAGTGCAACCGTTTCAGAGAGAAAAGCGCCCAATGTGACGATCAGGCTTTAAGTCGATTCGATAACAAACGACGAAAACGGACGGATTTCTCAGGTTTTTACTACATATGAACACTTTTCACATTCTCCCGTGCAACTCGGCTGCTAGTACTACTTTCATGCAGAATCTTAAGGTCCTAGCTCATGTCCAAGGCACCAAAGCCAGCTAAAAAGTCAATAGTCGATACCTAAAACTGGAATTGTACTACTTCTTACTGGCTATTACATCAACTTAGAAGTTTCATCTGTGTTCTACTATGGTGCTTTTAGTGTCTCCACATACCGCAGCACGCGACATAGCTTAGCAGACGATAAGTACAACCGTTTCAGAGAGAAGAGTGGCCAATGTCACGATCTGGCTTTAAGTCGATTCGATAGCAAATGACGATAACGAACGGATTTCTCAGGTTTTTACTACATATGAACACTTTTCACATTCTCCCGTGCTACTCGGCTGCTAGTCCTCTTTTCATGCAGAATCTTAAGGTCCTAGCTCATGTGCAAGGCACCAAAGCCAGCTAAAAAGTCAATATTCGATACCTAAAACTTGAATTGTACTACATCTTACTGGCTATTACATCAACTTAGACGCTTCATCTGTGTTCTACTATGGTGCTTTTACTGGCTCTGCATACCGCAGCACGCGACATAGCTTTGCAGACTATAAGTACTACCGTTTCAGAGAGAAGAGCGGCAAATGTGACGATCTGTCTTTAAGTCGATTCGATAACAACTGACGAAAACAGACGTATTTCTCAGGTTTTTACTACATATGAACACTTTTCACATTCTCCCGTCCAACTCGGCTGCTAGTCCTCCTTTCATGCAGAATCTTAAGGTCGTAGCTCATGTCCAAGGCACCACAGCCAGCTAAAAAGTCAATAATCGATAAGAAAAACTTGAATTGTACTACTTCTACTCTCTATTACTTAAAATTAGAAGCTTCATCTGTGTTCTACAATGGTGCTTTTAGTGTCTCCGCAAACCGCAGCACGCGACATAGCTTTCAGACGATAAGTACAACAGTTTCAGAGAGAAGAGCGGCCAATGTGACGATCTGGCTTTAAGTCGATTCGATAACAAATGACGAAAACGGACGGGTTTCTCAGGTTTTTACTACATATGAACACTTCTCACATTCTCCCGTGCAACTCGGCTGCAAGTCCTCCATTCATGCAGATTCTTAAGGTCCTAGCTCATGTCCAAGGCACCAAAGCCAGCTAAAAAGTCAATAATCGATATATAAAATTTAAATTGTACAACTTCTTACTAGCTATTACATCAACTTAGAAGCTCCATCTGTGTTCTACTATGGTGCTTTTAGTGTCTCCACATACCGCAGCACGCGACATAGCTTTGCAGACGATAAGTACAACCGTTTCAGAGAGAAGAGCAGCCAATGTGACGATCTGGCATAAGGACGAATCGATAACCAATGACGAAAACGTACGGATTTCTCAGGTTTTTACTACATACGAACACTTTTCAAATTCTCCCGTACAACTCGGCTGCTAGTACTTCTTTCATGCAGAATCTTAAGGTCCTAGCTCATGCCCAAGGCACCAAAGCCAGCTAAAAGTCAATAATGGATGCCTAAAACTTGAATTGTAGTACTTCTTACTGGCTATTACACCAACTTAGAAGCTTCATCCGTGTTCTACTATGGTATTTTTAGTGTCTCCGCATGCCGCAGCACACGACATAGCTTTGCAGACGATAAGTACAACCGTTTCAGAGAGAAGAGCGGCAAATGTGACGATCTGTCTTTTAGTCGATTCGATAACAACTGACGAAAACGGACGTATTTCTCAGGTTTTTACTGCATATGAACACTTTTCACATTCTCCTGTGCAACTCGGCTGCTAGTCCTCCTTTCATGCAGAATCTTAAGGTCGTAGCTCATGTCCAAGGCACCACAGCCAGCTAAAAAGTCAATAATCGATACCTAAAACTAGAATTGTACTACTTCTTACTGGCTATTACATCAAATTAGAAGCTTCATCTGTGTTCTACTATGGTGCTTTTAGTGTCTCCGCATACCGCAGCACGCGACATAGCTTTGCAGACGATAAGTACAACCGTTTCAGAGAGAAGAGCAGCCAATGTGACGATCTGGCATTAAGACGAATCGATAACCAATGACGAAAACGTACGGATTTCTCAGGTTTTTACTACATACGAACACTTTTCACATTCTCCCGTACAACTCGGCTGCTAGTCCTTCTTTCATGCAGAATCTTAAGGTCCTAGCTCATGCCCAAGGCACCAAAGCCAGCTACAAAGTCAAGAATCGATAACTATAACTTGAATTGTACTACATCTTACTGGCTATTACATCAACTTAGAAGCTTCATCTGCGTTCTACTATGGTGCTTTTAGTGTCTCTGCATACCGCAGCACGCGACATAGCTTTGCAGACTATAAGTACAACCGTTTCTGAGAGAAGAGCGGCAAATGTGACGATCTGGCTTTAAGTCGATTCGATAACAACTGACGAAAACAGACGTATTTCTCAGGTTTTTACTACATATGAACACTTTTCACATTCTCCCGTGCAACTCGGCTGCTAGTCCTCCTTTCATGCAGAATCTTAAGGTCGTAGCTCATGTCCAAGGCACCACAGCCAGCTAAAAAGTCAATAATCGATATATAAAATTTAAATTGTACTACTTCTTACTAGCTATTACATCAACTTAGAAGCTTCATCTGTGTCCTACTATGGTGATTTTAGTGTCTCCGCATACCACAGCATGCGACATAGCTTTGCAGACGATAAGTACAACCGTTTCAGAGAGAAGAGCGGCCAATGTGACGATCTGGCTTTAAGTCGAATCGATAACAAATGACGAAAACGGACGGATTTCACAGGTTAATACTACATATTAACACATTTCACATTCTCCTGTGCAACTTTTCTGCTAGTCCTCCTCTCATGCAGATTCGTAAGGTCCTAGCTCATGTCCAAGGCACCAAAGCCAGCTAAAAAGTCAATAATCGATACTTAAAACTTGAATTGTACCACTTCTTACCGGCTATTACATCAACTTAGAAGCTTCATCTGTGTCCTACTATGGTGATTTTAGTGTCTCCGCATACCACAGCATGCGACATAGCTTTGCAGACGATAAGTACAACCGTTTCAGAGAGAAGAGCGGCCAATGTGACGATCTGGCTTTAAGTCGAATCGATAACAAATGACGAAAACGGACGGATTTCTCAGGTTTTTACTACATATGAACACTTTTCACATTCTCCCGTGCAACTCGGCTGCTAGTCCTCCTTTCATACAGAATCTTAAGGTCCTAGCTCATGTCCAAGGCACCAAAGCCAGCTAAAAAGTCAATAATCGATACCTAAAACTTGAGTTGTACTACTTCTTACTGGCTATTACATCAACTTAGAAGCTTCATCTGTGTTCCACTATGGAGCTTTTAGTGTCTCCACATACCGCAGCACACGACATAGCTTTGCAGACGATAAGTACAACCGTTTCAGAGAGAAGGGCGGACAATGTGACGATCTGGCTTTAAGTCGATTCGATAACAAAAGACGAAAACGGACGGATTTCTCAGGTTAATACTACAGATTAACACATTTCACATTCTCCCGTGCAATGTTTCTGCTAGTCCTCCTCTCATGCAGATTTGTAAGGTCCTAGCTCATGTCCAAGGCTCCAAAGCCAGATAAAAAGTCAATAATCGATACCTAAAACTTGAGTTGTACCACTTATTACTGGCTATTACATCAACTTAGAAGCTTCATCTGTGTCCTACTATGGTGATTTTAGTGTCTCCGCATACCACAGCATGCGACATAGCTTTGCAGACGATAAGTACAACCGTTTCAGAGAGAAGAGCGGCCGATGTGACGATCTGGCTTTAAGTCGATTCGTTAACAAATGACGAAAACGGACGGATTTCTCAGGTTTTTACTATATATGAACACTTTTCACATTCTCCCGTGCAACTCGGCTGCTAGTCCTCCTTTCATGCCGAATCTTAAGGTCCTAGCTCATGTCCAAGGCACCAAAGCCAGCTAAAAAGTCAACAATGGATGCCCAAATCTTGAATTGTACTACTTCTTACTGGCCATTACATCAACTTAGAAGCTTCATCTGTGTTCTACTATGGTTATTTTAGTGTCTCCGCATACAGCAGCACGCGACATAGCTTTGCAGACGATAAGTACAACTTTTTCAGAGAGAAGAGCGGCCAATGTGACGATCCGGCTTTAAGTCGATTCGATAGCAAATGACGAAAATGGACGGATTTCTCAGGTTTTTACTACATATGAAAACTTTTCACATCCTCCCGTGCAGCTCGGCTGCTAGTCCTCCTTTCATGCAGAATCTTAAGGTCCTAGCTCATGTCCAAGGCAAAAAAGCCAGCTAAAAAGTCAATAAACGATACCTAAAACTTGAGTTGTACTACTTCTTACTGGCTATTACATCAACTTAGGAGCTTCATCTGTGTTCTACTATGGTGCTTTTAGTGTCTCCACATACCGCAGCACGCGACATAGCTTTGCAGACGATAAGTACAACCGTTTCAGAGAGAAGGGTGGACAATGCGACGATCTGGCTTTAAGCCGATTCGATAACAAAAGACGAAAACGGACGGATTTCTCAGGTTAATACTACATATTAACACATTTCACATTCTCCCGTGCAACTTTTCTGCTAGTCCTCCTCTCATGCAGATTCGTAAGGTCCTAGCTCATGTCCAAGGCACCAAAGCCAGCTAAAAAGTCAATAATCGATACCTAAAACTTGAATTGTACCACTTCTTACCGGCTATTACATCAACTTAGAAGCTTCATCTGTGATCTACTATGGTTTTTTAGTGTCTCCGCATACCGCAGCACGCGACATAGCTTTGCAGATGATAAGTACAACCGTTTCAGAGAGAAGAGCGGCCAATGTCACGATCTGGCTTTAGGTCGATTCGATAACAAATGACGAAAACGGAAGGATTTCTGAGGTTTTTACTACTTATGAACACTTTTCATATTCTCCCAGGCAAGTCAGCTGCTAGTCCTCCTTTCATGCAGAATCTTAAGGTCCTAGCTCATGTCCAAGGCACCAAAGCCAGATAAAAAGTCAATAATCGATACATAAAACTTGAATTGTACTACCTCTTACTGGCTATTACATCAACTTAGAAGCTTCATCTGTGTTCTACTATGGTGCTTTTAGTGTCTCCACATACCGCAGCACTCGACATAGCTTTGCAGACGATAAGTACAACGGTTTCAGAGAGAAGAGCGGCCAATGTGACGATCTGGCCATAAGACGATTCGATAACCAATGTCGAAAACGGACGGATTTCTCAGGTTAATACTACATATTAACACATTTAACATTCTCCCGTGCAACTTTTCTGCTAGTCCTCCTCTCATGCAGATTCGTAAGGTCCTAGCTCATGTCCTAGGCACCAAAGCCAGCTAAAAAGTCAATAGTCAATACCTAAAACTTGAATTGTACCACTTCTTACTGGCTATTACACCAACTTAGAAGCTTCATCTGTGTCCTACTATGGTGATTTTAGTGTCTCCGCATACCACAGCATGCGACATAGCTTTGCAGACGATAAGTACAACCGTTTCAGAGAGAAGAGCGGCCAATGTGACGATCTGGCTTTAAGTCGATTCGATAACAAATGAAGAAAACGGACGGATTTCTCAGGTTTTTACTACATATGAACACCTTTCACATTCTCCCGTGCAACTCGGCTGCTAGTCCTCCTTTCATACAGAATCTTGAGGTAATAGCTCATGTCCAAGGCACCAAAGCCAGCTAAAAGTCAATAATGGATGCCTAAAACTTGAATTGTAGTACTTCTTACTGGCTATTACATCAACTTAGAAGCTTCATCCGTGTTCTACTATGGTATTTTTAGTGTCTCCGCATGCCGCAGCACACGACATAGCTTTGCAGACGATAAGTACAACCGTTTCAGAGAGAAGAGCGGCAAATGTGACGATCTGTCTTTTAGTCGATTCGATAACAACTGACGAAAACAGAAGTATTTCTCAGGTTTTTACTGCATATGAACACTTTTCACATTCTCCTGTGCAACTCGGCTGCTAGTCCTCCTTTCATGCAGAATCTTAAGGTCGTAGCTCGTGTCCAAGGCACCACAACCAGCTAAAATGTCAATAATCGATACCTAAAACTAGAATTGTACTACTTCTTACTGGCTATTACATCAAATTAGAAGCTTCATCTGTGTTCTACTATGGTGCTTTTAGTGTCTCCGCATACCGCAGCACGCGACATAGCTTTGCAGACGATAAGTACAACCGTTTCAGAGAGAAGAGCAGCAATTTGACGATCTGGCATTAAGACGAATCGATAACCAATGACGAAAACGTACGGATTTCTCAGGTTTTTACTACATACGAACACTTTTCACATTCTCCCGTACAACTCGGCTGCTAGTCCTTCTTTCATGCAGAATCTTAAGGTCCTAGCTCATGCCAAAGGCACCAAAGCCAGCTACAAAGTCAAGAATCGATAACTATAACTTGAATTGTACTACATCTTACTGGCTATTACATCAACTTAGAAGCTTCATCTGTGTTCTACTATGGTGCTTTTAGTGTCTCTGCATACCGCAGCACGCGACATAGCTTTGCAGACTATAAGTACAACCGTTTCTGAGAGAAGAGCGGCAAATGTGACGATCTGGCTTTAAGTCGATTCGATAACAACTGACGAAAACAGACGTATTTCTCAGGTTTTTACTACATATGAACACTTTTCACATTCTCCCGTGCAACTCGGCTGCTAGTCCTCCTTTCATGCAGAATCTTAAGGTCGTAGCTCATGTCCAAGGCACCACAGCCAGCTAAAAAGTCAATAATCGATATATAAAATTTAAATTGTACTACTTCTTACTAGCTATTACATCAACTTAGAAGCTTCATCTGTGTCCTACTATGGTGATTTTAGTGTCTCGGCATACCACAGCATGCGACATAGCTTTGCAGACGATAAGTACAACCGTTTCAGAGAGAAGAGCGGCCAATGTGACGATCTGGCTTTAAGTCGAATCAATAACAAATGACGAAAACGGACGGATTTCTCAGGTTAATACTACATATTAACTTATTTCACATTCTCCCGTGCAACTTTTCTGCTAGTCCTCCTCTCATGCAGATTCATAAGGTCCTAGCTCATGTCCAAGGCACCAAAGCCAGCTAAAAAGTCAATAATCGATACCTAAAACTTGAATTGTACCACTTCTTACCGGCTATTACATCAACTTACAAGCTTCATCTGTGTCCTACTATGGTGATTTTAGTGTCTCCGCATACCACAGCATGCGACATAGCTTTGCAGACGATAAGTACAACCGTTTCAGAGAGAAGAGCGGCCAATGTGACGATCTGGCTTTAAGTCGAATCGATAACAAATGACGAAAACGGACGGATTTCTCAGGTTTTTACTACATATGAACACTTTTCACATTCTCCCGTGCAACTCGGCTGCTAGTCCTCCTTTCGTAAAGAATCTTAAGGTCCTAGCTCATGTCCAAGGCACCAAAGCCAGCTAAAAAGTCATTAATCGATGCCCAAATCTTGAATTGTAGTACTTCTTACTGGCTATTACCTCAACTTAGAAGCTTCATCTGTGTTCTACTATGGTTTTTTAGTGTCTCCGCATACCGCAGCACGCGACATAGCTTTGCAGACGATAAGTACAACCGTTTAAGAGAGAAGAGCGGCCAATGTCACGATCTGGCTTTAGGTCGATTCGATAACAAATGACGAAAACGGAAGGATTTCTGAGGTTTTTACTACATATGAACACTTTTCATATTCTCCCAGGCAAGTCAGCTGCTAGTCCTCCTTTCATGCAGAATCTTAAGGTCCTAGCTCATGTCCAAGTCACCAAAGCCAGATAAAAAGTCAATAATCGATACATAAAACTTGAATTGTACTACCTCTTACTGGCTATTACATCAACTTAGAAGCTTCATCTGTGTTCTACTATGGTGCTTTTAGTGTCTCCACATACCGCAGCACTCGACATAGCTTTGCAGACGATAAGTACAACCGTTTCAGAGAGAAGAGCGGCCAATGTGACGATCTGGCCATAAGACGATTCGATAACCAATGTCGAAAACGGACGGATTTCTCAGGTTAATACTACATATTAACACATTTCACATTCTCCCGTGCAACTTTTCTGCTAGTCCTCCTCTCATGCAGATTCGTAAGGTCCTAGCTCATGTCCAAGGCACCAAAGCCAGCTAAAAAGTCAATAATCGATACCTAAAACTTGAATTGTACCACTTCTTACTGGCTATTACATCAACTTAGAAGCTTCATCTGTGTCCTACTATGGTGATTTTAGTGTCTCCGCATACCACAGCATGCGACATAGCTTTGCAGACGATAAGTACAACCGTTTCAGAGAGAAGAGCGGCCAATGTGACGATCTGGCTTTAAGTCGATTCGATAACAAATGACGAAAACGGACGGATTTCTCAGGTTTTTACTACATATGAATACTTTTCACATTCTCCCGTGCAGCTCGGCTGCTAGTCCTCCTTTCATGCCGAATCTTAAGGTCCTAGCTCATGTCCAAGGCACCAAAGCCCGCTAAAAAGTCAATAATCGATACCTAAAACTTGAATTGTACTACCTCTTACTAGCTATTACATCAACTTAGAAGCTTCATCTGTGTTCTAGTATGGTGCTTTTAGTGTCTCCACATACCGCAGCACGAGACATAGCTTTGCAGACGATAAGTAGAACCGTTTCAGAGAGAAGAGCAGCCAATGTGACGATCTGATTTTAAGACGAATCGATAACCAATGACGAAAACGTACGGATTTCTCACGTTTTTACTACAATCCAACACTTTTCACATTCTCCCGTACAACTCGGCTGCTAGTCCTTCTTTCATGCAGAATCTTAAGGTCCTAGCTCATGTCCAAGGCACCAAAGCCAGCTACAAAGTCAATAATCGATACCTAAAACTTGAATTGTACTACATCTTACTGGCTATTACATCAGCTTAGAAGCTTCATCTGTGTTCTACTATGGTGCTTTTACTGGCTCTGCATACCGCAGCACGCGACATAGCTTTGCAGACTATAAGTACAACCGTTTCAGAGAGAAGAGCGGCAAATGTGACGATCTGTCTTTAAGCCGATTCGATAACAACTGACGAAAACAGACGTATTTCTCAGGTTTTTACTACATATGAACACTTTTCACATTCTCCCGTGCAACTCGGCTGCTAGTCCTCCTTTCATGCAGAATCTTAAGGTCGTAGCTCATGTCCAAGGCACCACAGCCAGCTAAAAAGTCAATAATCGATAAGTAAAACTTGAATTGTACTACTTCTACTCTCTATTACATCAAATTAGAAGTTTCATCTGTGTTCTACAATGGTGCTTTTAGTGTCTCCGCAAACCGCAGCACGCGACATAGCTTTCAGACGATACGTACAACCGTTTCAGAGAGAAGAGCGGCCAATGTGACGATCTGGCTTTAAGTCGATTCGATAACAAATGACGAAAACAGACGTATTTCTCAGGTTTTTACTGCATATGAACACTTTTCACATTCTCCCGTCCAACTCGGCTGCTAGTCCTCCTTTCATGCAGAATCTTAAGGTCGTAGCTCATGTCCAAGGCACCACAGCCAGCTAAAAAGTCAATAATCGATACCTAAAACTAGAATTGTACTACTTCTTACTGGCTATTACATCAAATTAGAAGCTTCATCTGTGTTCTACTATGGTGCTTTTAGTGTCTCCGCATACCGCAGCACGCGACATAGCTTTGCAGACGATAAGTACAACCGTTTCAGAGAGAAGAGCAGCAATTTGACGATCTGGCATTAAGACGAATCGATAACCAATGACGAAAACGTACGGATTTCTCAGGTTTTTACTACATACGAACACTTTTCACATTCTCCCGTACAACTCGGCTGCTAGTCCTTCTTTCATGCAGAATCTTAAGGTCCTAGCTCATGACCAAGGCACCAAAGACAGCTACAAAGTCAAGAATCGATAACTATAACTTGAATTGTACTACATCTTACTGGCTATTACATCAACTTAGAAGCTTCATCTGTGTTCTACTATGGTGCTTTTAGTGTCTCTGCATACCGCAGCACGCGACATAGCTTTGCAGACTATAAGTACAACCGTTTCTGAGAGAAGAGCGGCAAATGTGACGATCTGGCTTTAAGTCGATTCGATAACAACTGACGAAAACAGACGTATTTCTCAGGTTTTTACTACATATGAACACTTTTCACATTCTCCCGTGCAACTCGGCTGCTAGTCCTCCTTTCATGCAGAATCTTAAGGTCGTAGCTCATGTCCAAGGCACCACAGCCAGCTAAAAAGTCAATAATCGATATATAAAATTTAAATTGTACTACTTCTTACTAGCTATTACATCAACTTAGAAGCTTCATCTGTGTCCTAATATGGTGATTTTAGTGTCTCCGCATACCACAGCATGCGACATAGCTTTGCAGACGATAAGTACAACCGTTTCAGAGAGAAGAGCGGCCAATGTGACGATCTGGCTTTAAGTCGATTCGATAACAAATGACGAAAACGGACGGATTTCTCAGGTTAATACTACATATTAACACATTTCACATTCTCCCGTGCAACTTTTCTGCTAGTCCTCCTCTCATGCAGATTCGTAAGGTCCTAGCTCATGTCCAAGGCACCAAAGCCAGCTAAAAAGTCAATAATCGATACCTAAAACTTGAATTGTACCACTTCTTACTGGCTATTACATCAACTTAGAAGCTTCATCTGTGTCCTACTATGGTGATTTTAGTGTCTCCGCATACCACAGCATGCGACATAGCTTTGCAGACGATAAGTACAACCGTTTCAGAGAGAAGAGCGGCCAATGTGACGATCTGGCTTTAAGTCGATTCGATAACAAATGACGAAAACGGACGGATTTCTCAGGTTTTTACTACATATGAACACTTTTCACATTCTCCCGTGCAGCTCGGCTGCTAGTCCTCCTTTCATGCCGAATCTTAAGGTCCTAGCTCATGTCCAAGGCACCAAAGCCCGCTAAAAAGTCAATAATCGATACCTAAAACTTGAGTTGTACTACTTCTTACTGGCTATTACATCAACTTAGAAGCTTCATCTGTGTTCCACTATGGTGCTTTTAGTGTCTCCACATACCGCAGCACGAGACATAGCTTTGCAGACGATAAGTACAACCGTTTCAGAGAGAAGAGCGGCCAATGTCACGATCCGGTTTTAAGTCGATTCGATAACAAATGACGAAAATGGACGGATTTCTCAGGTTTTTACAACATATGAAAGCTTTTCACATCCTCCCGTGCAACATGGCTGCTAGTCCTCCTTTCATGCAGAATCTTAAGGTCCTAGCTCATGTCCAAGGCACCAAATCCAGCTAAAAAGTCAATAATCGATACCTAAAACTTGAATTGTACTACCTCTTACTAGCTATTACATCAACTTAGAAGCTTCATCTGTGTTCTAGTATGGTGCTTTTAGTGTCTCCACATACCGCAGCACGAGACATAGCTTTGCAGACGATAAGTAGAACCGTTCCAGAGAGAAGAGCAGCCAATGTGACGATCTGGTTTTAAGACGAATCGATAACCAATGACGAAAACGTACGGATTTCTCACGTTTTTACTACAATCCAACACTTTTCACATTCTCCCGTACAACTCGGCTGCTAGTCCTTCTTTCATGCAGAATCTTAAGGTCCTAGCTCATGTCCAAGGCACCAAAGCCAGCTACAAAGTCAATAATCGATACCTAAAACTTGAATTGTACTACATCTTACTGGCTATTACATCAGCTTAGAAGCTTCATCTGTGTTCTACTATGGTGCTTTTACTGGCTCTGCATACCGCAGCACGCGACATAGCTTTGCAGACTATAAGTACAACCGTTTCAGAGAGAAGAGCGGCAAATGTGACGATCTGTCTTTAAGTCGATTCGATAACAACTGACGAAAACAGACGTATTTCTCAGGTTTTTACTACATATGAACACTTTTCACATTCTCCCGTGCAACTCGGCTGCTAGTCCTCCTTTCATGCAGAATCTTAAGGTCGTAGCTCATGTCCAAGGCACCACAGCCAGCTAAAAAGTCAATAATCGATAAGTAAAACTTGAATTGTACTACTTCTACTCTCTATTACATCAAATTAGAAGTTTCATCTGTGTTCTACAATGGTGCTTTTAGTGTCTCCGCAAACCGCAGCACGCGACATAGCTTTCAGACGATAAGTACAACCGTTTCAGAGAGAAGAGCGGCCAATGTGACGATCTGGCTTTAAGTCGATTCGATAACAAATGACGAAAACGGACGGGTTTCTCAGGTTTTTACTACATATGAACACTTTTCACATTCTCCCGTGCAACTCGGCTGCAAGTCCTCCTTTCATGCAGATTCTTAAGGTCCTAGCTCATGTCCAAGGCACCAAAGCCAGCTAAAAAGTCAATAATCGATATATAAAATTTAAATTGTACTACTTCTTACTAGCTATTACATCAACTTAGAAGCTCCATCTGTGTTCTACTATGGTGCTTTTAGTGTCTCCACATACCGCAGCACGCGACATAGCTTTGCAGACGATAAGTACAACCGTTTCAGAGAGAAGAGCGGCCAATGTGACGATCTGGCTTTAAGTCGATTCGATAACAAATGAAGAAAACGGACGGATTTCTCAGGTTTTTACTACATATGAACACCTTTCACATTCTCCCGTGCAACTCGGCTGCTAGTCCTCCTTTCATACAGAATCTTAAGGTAATAGCTCATGTCCAAGGCACCAAAGCCAGCTAAAAGTCAATAATCGATGCTTAAAACTTGAATTGTAGTACTTCTTACTGGCTATTAAATCAACTTAGAAGCTTCATCCGTGTTCTACTATGGTATTTTTAGTGTCTCCGCATACCGCAGCACACGACATAGCTTTGCAGACGATAAGTACAACCGTTTCAGAGAGAAGAGCGGCAAATGTGACGATCTGTCTTTAAGTCGATTCGATAACAACTGACGAAAACAGACGTATTTCTCAGGTTTTTACTGCATATGAACACTTTTCACATTCTCCCGTGCAACTCGGCTGCTAGTCCTCCTTTCATGCAGAATCTTAAGGTCGTAGCTCATGTCCAAGGCACCACAGCCAGCTAAAAAGTCAATAATCGATACCTAAAACTAGAATTGTACTACTTCTTACTGGCTATTACATCAAATTAGAAGCTTCATCTGTGTTCTACTATGGTGCTTTTAGTGTCTCCGCATACCGCAGCACGCGACATAGCTTTGCAGACGATAAGTACAACCGTTTCAGAGAGAAGAGCAGCCAATGTGACGATCTGGCATTAAGACGAATCGATAACCAATGACGAAAACGTACGGATTTCTCAGGTTTTTACTACATACGAACACTTTTCACATTCTCCCGTACAACTCGGCTGCTAGTCCTTCTTTCATGCAGAATCTTAAGGTCCTAGCTCATCTCCAAGGCACCAAAGCCAGCTACAAAGTCAATAATCGATACCTAAAACTTGAATTGTACTACATCTTACTGGCTATTACATCAACTTAGAAGCTTCATCTGTGTTCTACTATGGTGCTTTTAGTGTCTCTGCATACCGCAGCACGCGACATAGCTTTGCAGACGATAAGTACAACCGTTTCAGAGAGAAGAGCGGACAATGTGACGATCTGGCTTTAAGTCGATTCGATAACAAATGAAGAAAACGGACGGATTTCTCAGGTTTTTACTACATATGAACACCTTTCACATTCTCCCGTGCAACTCGGCTGCTAGTCCTCCTTTCATACAGAATCTTAAGGTAATAGCTCATGTCCAAGGCACCAAAGCCAGCTAAAAGTCAATAATCGATGCCTAAAACTTGAATTGTAGTACTTCTTACTGGCTATTACATCAACTTAGAAGCTTCATGTGTGTTCTACTATGGTTATTTTAGTGTCTCCGCATACAGCAGCACGCGACATAGCTTTGCAGACGATAAGTACAACCGTTTCAGAGAGAAGAGCGGCCAATGTGACGATCCGGTTTTAAGTCGATTCGATAACAAATGACGAAAATGGACGGATTTCTCAGGTTTTTACTACATATGAAAACTTTTCACATCCTCCCGTGCAGCTCGGCTGCTAGTCCTCCTTTCATGCAGAATCTTAAGGTCCTAGCTCATGTCCAAGGCAAAAAAGCCAGCTAAAAATCAATAATCGATACCTAAAACTTGAGTTGTACTACTTCTTACTGGCTATTACATCAACTTAGAAGCTTCATCTGTGTTCCACCATGGTGCTTTTAGTGTCTCCACATACCGCAGCACGAGACATAGCTTTGCAGACGATAAGTACAACCGTTTCAGAGAGAAGAGCGGCCAATGTCACGATCTGGCTTTAGGTCGATTCGATAACAAATGACGAAAACGGAAGGATCTCTCAGGTTTTTAATACATATGAACACTTTTCATACTCTCGCAGGTAAGTCAGCTGCTAGTCCTCCTTTCATGCAGAATCTTAAGGTCCTAGCTCATGTCCAAGGCACCAAAGCCAGCTAATAAATCAATAATCGATACCTAAAACTTGAATTGTACTACCTCTTACTGGCTATTACATCAACTTAGAAGCTTCATCTGTGTTCTACTATGGTGCTTTTAGTGTCTCCACAAACCGCAGCACGCGACATAGCTTTCAGACGATAAGTACAACCGTTTCAGAGGGAAGAGCGGCCAATGTGACGATCTGGCTTTAAGTCGATTCGATAACAAATGACGAAAACGGACGGGTTTCTCAGGTTTTTACCACATATGAACACTTTTCACATTCTCCCGTGCAACTCGGCTGCTAGTCCTCCTTTCATGCAGATTCTTAAGGTCCTAGCTCATGTCCAAGGCACCAAAGCCAGCTAAAAAGTCAATAATCGATATCTAAAATTTAAATTGTACTACTTCTTACTAGCTATTACATCAACTTAGGAGCTTCATCTGTGTTCTACTATGGTGCTTTTAGTGTCTCCACATACCGCAGCACGCGACATAGCTTTGCAGACGATAAGTACAACCGGTTCAGAGAGAAGAGCGGCCAATGTGACGATCTGGCTTTAAGTCGATTCGATAACAAATGACGAAAACGGAAGGATTTCTGAGGTTTTTACTACTTATGAACACTTTTCATATTCTCCCAGGCAAGTCAGCTGCTAGTCCTCCTTTCATGCAGAATCTTAAGGTCCTAGCTCATGTCCAAGGCACCAAAGCCAGATAAAAACTCAATAATCGATACATAAAACTTGAATTGTACTACCTCTTACTGGCTATTACATCAACTTAGAAGCTTCATCTGTGTTCTACTATGGTGCTTTTAGTGTCTCCACATACCGCAGCACTCGACATAGCTTTGCAGATGATAAGTACAACGGTTTCAGAGAGAAGAGCGGCCAATGTGACGACCTGGCTTTAAGACGATTCGATAACCAATGACGAAAACGTACGGATTTCTTGGGTTTTTACTACATATGAACACTTTTCACATTCTCCCGTGCAAATCGGCTGCTAGTCCTCCTTTCATGCAGAATCTTAAGGTCCTAGCTCATGTCCAAGGCACCAAAGCCAGCTAAAAAGTCAATAATCGATATCTAAAATTTCAATTGTACTACTTCTTACTAGCTATTACATCAACTTAGAAGCTTCATCTGTGTTCTACTATGCTGCTTTTAGTGTCTCCGCATACTGCAGCACGCGACATAGCTTTGCAGACAATAAGTGCAACCGTTTCAGAGAGAAGGGCGCCCAATGTGACGATCAGGCTTTAAGTCGATTCGATAACAAACGAAGAAAACGGACGGATTTCTCAGGTTTTTACTACATATGAACACTTTTCACATTCTCCCGTGCAACTCAGCTGCTAGCCCTCCTTTCATGCAGAATCTTAAGGTCCTAGCTCATGTGCAAGGCTCCAAAGCCAGCTAAAAAGGCAATAATCGATACCTAAAACTGGTATTGTACTAATTCTTACTGGCTATTACATCATCTTAGAAGCTTCATCTGTGTTCTACTATGGTGCTTTTAGTGTCTCCGCAAACCGCAGCACGGGACATAGCTTTCAGACGATAAGTACAACCGTTTCAGAGAGAAGAGCGGCCAATGTGACGATCTGGCTTTAAGTCGATTCGATAACCAATGACGAAAACGGACGGGTTTCTCAGGTTTTTACTACATATGAACACTTTTCACATTCGCCCGTGCAACTCGGCTGCTACTCCTCCTTTCATGCAGATTCTTAAGGTCCTAGCTCATGTCCAAGGCACCAAAGCCAGCTAAAAAGTCAATAATTGATATCTACAATTTAAATTGTACTACTTCTTACTAGCTATTACATCAACTTAGAAGCTTCATCTGTGTTCTACTATGGTGCTTTTAGTGTCTCCACATACCGCAGCACGCGACATCGCTTTGCAGACGATAAGTACAACCGTTTCAGAGAGAAGAGCTTCCAATGTGACGATCTGGCTTTAAGTCGATTCGATAACAAATGACGAAAACGGACGGATTTCTCATGTTTTTACTACATATGAACACTTTTCACATTCTCCCGTGCAACTCGGCTGCTAGTCCTCCTTTCATACAGAATCTTAAGGTCCTAGCTCATGTCCAAGACACCAAAGCCAGCTAAAAGTCAATAATCGATGCCTAAAACTTGAATTGTACTACATCTTACTGGCTATTACATCAACTTAGAAGCTTCATCCGTGTTCTACTATGGTATTTTTAGTGTCTCCGCATACCGCAGCACACGACATAGCTTTGCAGACGATAAGTACAACCGTTTCATAGAGAAGGGCGGACAATGTGACGATCTGGCTTTAAGTCGATTCGATAACAAAAGACGAAAACGGACGGATTTCTCAGGTTAATACTACATATTAACACATTTCACATTCTCCCGTGCAACTTTTCTGCTAGTCCTCCTCTCATGCAGATTCGTAAGGTCCTAGCTCATGTCCAAGGCACCAAAGCCAGCTAAAAAGTCAATAATCGATACCTAAAACTTGAATTGTACCACTTCTTACTGGCTATTACATCAACTTAGAAGCTTCATCTGTGTCCTACTATGGTGATTTTAGTGTCTCTGCATACCACAGCATGCGACATAGCTTTGCAGACGATAAGTACAACCGTTTCAGAGAGAAGGGCTGCCAATGTGACGATCTGGCTTTAAGTCGGTTCGATAACAAATGATGAAAACGGACGGATTTCTCAGGTTTTTACTACATATGAACACTTTTCACATCCTCCCGTGCAGCTCGGCTGTTAGTCCTCCTTTCATGCTGAATCTTAAGGTCCTAGCTCATGTCCAAGGCACCAAAGCCAGCTAAAAAGCCAATAATCGATACGTAAAACTTGAGTTGTACTACTTCTTACTGGCTATTACATCAACTTAGAAGCTTCATCTGTGTTCCACTATGGTGCTTTTAGTGTTTCCACGTACCGCAGCACGAGACATAGCTTTGCAGACGATAAGTACTACCGTTTCAGAGAGAAGAGCGATCAATGTCACGATCTGGCTTTAGGTCGATACGATAACAAATGACGAAAACGGAAGGATTTCTCAGGTTTTTACTACATATGAACACTTTTCATATTCTCCCGTGCAACTCGGCTGCTAGTCCACCTTTCATGCAGAATCTTAAGGTCTTGGCTCATGTCCAAGGCACCAAAGCCAGCTAAAAAGTCAATAATCGATATCTAAAATTTCAATTGTACTACTTCTTACTAGCTATTACATCAACTTAGAAGCTTCATCTGTGTTCTACTATGCTGCTTTTAGTGTCTCCGCATACTGCAGCACGCGACATAGCTTTGCAGACGATAAGTGCAACCGTTTCAGAGAGAAGAGAGCCCAATGTGACGATCAGGCTTTAAGTCGATTTGATAACAAACGACGAAAACGGACGGATTTCTCAGGTTTTTACTTCATATGAACGCTTTTCACATTCTCCCGTGCAACTCGGCTGCTAGTCCTGCTTTCATGCAGAATCTTAAGGTCCTAGCTCATGTCCAAAGCACCAAAGCCAGCTAAAAAGTCAATAATCGATACCTAAAACTGGAATTGTACTACTTCTTACTGGCTATTACATCAACTTAGAAGCTTCATCTGTGTTCTACTATGGTGCTTTTAGTGTCTCCGCATACCGCAGCACGCGACATAGCTTTCAGACGATAAGTACAGCCGTTTCAGAGAGAAGGGCGGACAATGTTACGATCTGGCCTTTAGTCGACTCGACAACAAAAGACGAAAACGGATGGATTTCTCAGGTTAATACTACATATGAGCACATTTCACATTCTCCCGTGCAACTTTTCTGCTAGTCTCTCTCTCATGCAGATTCTTAGGGTCCTAGCTCATGTCCAAGGCACCAAAGCCAGCTAAAAAGTCACTAATCGATACCTAAAACTTGAATTGTACTACTTCTTACTGGCTATTACATCAACTTAGAAGCTTCATCTGTGTCCTACTATGGTGATTTTAGTGTCTCCACATACCGCAGCACGCGACATAGCTTTGCAGACGACAAGTACAACCGTTTCAGAGAGAAGAGCGGCCAATGTCACGATCCGGTTTTAAATCGATTCGATAACAAATGACGACATTGGACGGATTTCTCAGGTTTTTACTACATATGAAAACTCTTCACATCCTCCCGTGCAACTCGGCTGCTAGTCCTCCTTTCATGCAGAATCTTAAGGTCCTAGCTCATGTCCAAGGCACCACAGCCAGCTAAAAAGTCAATAATCGATAAGTAAAACTTGAATTGTACTACTTCTTACTGGCTATTACATCAAATTAGAAGCTTGATCTATGTTCTACTATGGTGCTTTTAGTGTCTCCGCATACCGCAGCACGCGACATAGCTTTGCAGACGATAAGTACAACCGTTTCACAGAGTAGAGCGGCCAATGTGACGATCTGGCTTTGAGTCGATTCGATAACAAATTACGAAAACGGACGGATTTCTCGGGTTTTTACTACATATGAACACTTTTCACATTCTCACGTGCAACGCGGCTGTTAGTCCTCCTTTCATGCAGAATCTTAAGGTCCTAGCTCATGTCCAAGGCACCAAAGCCAGCTAAAAAGTCAATAATCGATACCTAAAACTTGAATTGTACTACCTCTTACTGGCTATTACATCAACTTAGAAGCTTCATCTGTGTTATACTATGGTGCTTTAAGTGTCTCCACGTACCGTAGCACTCGACATAGCTTTGCAGACGATAAGTACAACCGTTTCAGAGAGAAGAGCGGCCAATGTGACGATCTGGCTTTAAGTCGATTCGATAACAAATGACGAAAACGGTCGGATTTCTCAGGTTTTTACTACATATGAACACTTTTCACATTCTCCCGTGCAACTCGGCTGCTAGTCCTCCTTTCATGCAGATTCTTAAGGTCCTAGCTCATGTCCAAGGCACCAAAGTCAGCTAAAAAGCCAATAAAGGATACCTAAAACTTGAATTGTACTACTTCTTACTGGCTATTACATCAACTTAGAAGCTTCATCTGTGTTCTACTATGGTGCTTTAAGTGTCTCCGCATACCACAGCACGCGACATAGCATTGCAGACGATAAGTAAAACAGCGTCAGAGGGAAGAGCGGCCAATGTGACGATCTGGCTTTAAGTCGATTCCATAAGAAATGACGAAAGGGGACGGATTTCTCAGGTTTTTACTACATATGAACACTTTTCAAATTCTCCCGTGCAACTTAGCTGCTAACCCTCCTTTCATGCAGAATCTTAAGGTCCTAGCTCATGTCCAAGGCACAAAAGCCAGCTAAAAGTCAATAATCGATACCTAAAACTGGTATTGTACTATTTGTTACTGGCTATTACATCAACTTAGAAGCTTCATCTGTGTTCTACTATGGTGCTTTTAGTGTCTCCGTATACCGCAGCACGCGACATAGCTTTCAGACGATAAGTACAACCGTTTCGGAGAGAAGAGCGGCCAATGTGACGATCTGGCTTTAAGTCGATTCGATAACAAATGACAAAACGGACGGACTTCTCAGGTTTTTACCACATATGAACACTTTTCACATTCTCCCGTGCAACTCGGCTGCTAGTCCTCCTTTCATGCAGAATCTTAAGGTCCTAGCTCATGTCCAAGGCACCAGAGCCAGCTAAAAAGTCAATAATCGTTATCTAAAATTCCAATTGTACTACTTCTTACTAGCTATTACATCAACTTAGAAGCTTCATCTGTGTTCTACTATGGTGGTTTTAGTGTCTCCGCATACCGCAGCACGCGACATAGCTTTGCAGACGATAAGTACAACCGTTTCAGAGAGAAGAGCGGCCAATGTCACGAACCGGTTTTACGTCGATTCGATTACAAATTACGAAAATGGACGGATTTCTCAGGTTTTTACTACTTATGAAAACTTTTCACATCCTCCCGTGCAACTCGGCTGCTAGTCCTCCTTTCATGCAGAATCTTAAGGTCCTAGCTCATGTCCAAGGCACCAAATCCAGCTAAAAAGTCAATAATCGATACCTAAAACTTGAATTGTACTACCTCTTACTAGCTATTACATCAACTTAGAAGCTTCATCTGTGTTCTACTATGGTGCTTTTAGTGTCTCCACATACCGCAGCACGCGACATAGCTTTGCAGACAATAAGTACAACCGTTTCAGAGAGAAGAGCGGCCAATGTGACGATCTGGCTTTAAGACGAATCGATAACCAATGACGACAACGTATGGATTTCTCAGGTTTTTACTACATATGAACACTTTTCACATTCTCCCGTACAACTCGGCTGCTAGTCCTTCTTTCATGCAGATTCTTAAGGTCCTAGCTCATGTCCAAGGCACCAAAGCCAGCTACAAAGTCAATAATCGATACCTAAAACTTGAATTTCACTACTTCTTACTGGCTATTACATCAACTTAGAAGCTCCATCTGTGTTCTACTATGGTGCATTTAGTGTCTCTGCATACCGCAGCACGCGACATAGCTTTGCAGACGATAAGTACAACCGTTTCAGAGAGGAGAGCGGCCAATGTGACGATCTGGCTTTAAGTCGATTCGTTAACAAATGACGAAAACGGAAGGATTTCTCAAGTTTTCACTACATATGTACACTTTTCACATTCTCCCGTGCAACTCGGCTGCTAGTCCTCCTTTCATGCAGAATCATAAGGTCCTAGCTCACGTCCAATGCACCAAAGCCAGCTAAAAAGTCAATAATCGATACCAAAAACTTGAATTGTACTACTTCTTACTGGCTATTACATCATCTTAGAAGCTTCATCTGTGTTCTACTATGGTGCTTTTAGTGTCTCCGCCTACCGCAGCACGCGACATAGCTTTGCAGACGATAAGTACAACCGTTTCAGAGAGAAGAGCGGCCAATGTGACGATCTGGCATTAAGTCGATTCGATAACAAATGACGAAAACGGACGGATTTCTCAGGTTTTTACTACATATGAACACTTTTCACATTCTCCCGTGCAATTCGGCTGCTAGTCCTCCTTTCATGCAGAATCTTAAGGTCCTAGCTCATGTCCAAGGCACCAAAGCCAGCTAAAAAGTCAATAAACGATACCTAAAACTTGAGTTGTACTACTTCTTACTGGCTGTTACATCATCTTAGAAGCTTCATCTGTGTTCTACTATGGTGCTTTTAGTGTCTCCACATACCGCAGCACGCGACATAGCTTTGCAGACGATATGTACAACCGTGACAGAGAGAAGAGATGCCAATGTGACGACCTGGCTTTAAGTCGATTCCATAAAAAATGACGTAAACGGACGGATTTCTCAGGTTTTTACTACATATGAACACTTTTCACAATCTCCCGTGCAATTCGGCTGCTAGTCCTCCTTTCATGCAGAAACTTAAGGTCCTAGCTCATGTGCAAGGCACCAAAGCCAGCTAAAAAGTCAATAATCGATATCTATAATTTAAATTGTACTACTTCTTATTAGCTATTACATCAACTTAGCAGCTTCATCAGTGTTCTACTATGGTGCTTTTAGTGTCTCCACATACCGCAGCGCGCGACATAGCTTTGCAGACGATAAGTACAACCGTTTCAGAGAGAAGAGCGGCCAATGTGACGATCTGGCTTTAAGTCGATTCGATAACAAAAGACGAAAACGGACGGATTTCTCAGGTTAATACAACATATTAACACTTTTCACATTCTCCCGTGCAACTCGGCTGCTAGTCCTCCTCTCATGCCGAATCTTAAGGTCCTAGCTCATGTCCAAGGCACCAAAGCCAGATAAAAAGTCAATAATCGATGCCCAAATCTTGAATTGTACTACTTCTTACTGGCTATTACATCAACTTAGAAGCTTCATCTGTGTTCTACTATGGTTATTTTGGTGTCTCCGCATACCGCAGCACGCGACATAGCTTTGCAGACGATAAGTACATCCGTTTCAGAGAGAAGAGTGGCCAATGTGACGATCCGGCTTTAAGTCGATTCGATAACAAATGACGAAAATGGACGGATTTCTCAGGTTTTTACTACATATGACAACTTTTCACATCCTAACGTGCAGCTCGGCTGCTAGTCCTCCTTTCATGCAGAATCTTAAGGTCCTAGCTCATGTCCAAGGCACCAAAGCCAGCCAAAAAGTCAATAATCTATATCTAAAATTTCAATTGTACTACTTCTTACTAGCTATTACATCAACTTAGAAGCTTCAACTGTGTTCTACTATGCTGCATTTAGTGTCTCCGCATACTGCAGCATTCGACATAGCTTTGCAGACGATAAGTACAACCGTTTCAGAGAGAAGAGCGGCCAATGTGATGATCTGGCTTTAAGACGATTCGATAACCAATGACGAAATCGTACGGATTCCTCGGGTTTTTACTACATATGAACACTTTTCACTTTCTCCCGTGCAACGCGGCTGCTAGACCTCCTTTCATGCAGAATCTTAAGCTCCTAGCTCATGTCCAAGGCACCAAAGCCAGCTAAAAAGTCAATAATCGATATCTAAAATTTCAATTGTACTACTTCTTACTGGCTATTACATGAACTTAGAAGCTTCATCTGTGTTCTACTATGGTGCTTTTAGTGTCTCCACATACCGCAGCACGCGACATAGCTTTCAGACAATAAGTACAGCCGATTCAGAGAGAAGGGCGGACAATGTTACGATCTGGCCTTTAGTAGACTCGAATACAAAAGACGAAAACGGACGGATTCTCAGGCTAATACTACATATGAGCACATTTCACATTCTCCCGTGCAACTTTTCTGCTAGTCTCCCTCTCATGCAGATTCGTAGGGTCCTAGCTCATGTCCAAGGCACCAAAGCCAGCTAAAAAGTCAATAATTGATACCTAAAACTTGACTTGTACTACTTCTTACTGGCTATTACATCAACTTAGAAGCTTCATCTGTGTCCTACTAAGGTGATTTTAGTGTCTCCACATACCGCAGCACGCGACATAGCTTTGTAGACGATAAGTACAACCGTTTCAGAGAGAAGACCGGCCAATGTGACGATCCAGCTTTAAGTCGATTCGGTAATATATGACGATAACGAACGGATTTCTCAGGTTTTTACTACATATGAACACTTTTCACATTCTCACGTGCAAGGCGGCTGTTAGTCCTCCTTTCATGCAGAATCTTAAGGTCCTAGCTCATGTCCAAGGCACCAAAGCCAGCTAAAAAGTCAATAATCGATATCTAAAATTCCAATTGTACTACTTCTTACTATCTATTACATCAACTTAGAAGCTTCATCTGTGTTCTACTATGGTGGTTTTAGTGTCTCCGCATACCGCAGCACGCGACATAGCTTTGCAGACGATAAGTACAACCGGTTCAGAGAGAAGAGCGGCCAATGTCATGATCCGGTTTTAAGTCGATTCGATTACATATTACGAAAATGGACGGATTTCTCAGGTTTTTACTACATATGAAAACTTTTCACATCCTCCCGTGCAACTCGGCTGCTAGTCCTCCTTTCATGCAGATTCTCAAGGTCCTAGCTCATGTCCAAGGCACCAAAGCCAGCTAAAAAGTCAATAATCGATACCTAAAACTTGAATTGTACTACCTCTTACTAGCTATTACATCAACTTAGAACCTTCATCTGTGTTCTACTATAGTGCTTTTAGTGTCTCCACATGCCGCATCACGCGACATAGCTTTGCAGACGATAAGTACAACCGTTTCAGAGAGAAGAGCAGCCAATGTGACGATCTGGCTTTAAGACGAATCGATAACCAATGACGAAAACGTATGGATTTCTCAGGTTTTTACCACATATGAACACTTTTCACATTCTCCCGTACAACTCGGCTGCTAGTCCTTCTTTCATGCACAATCTTAAGGTCCTAGCTCATGTCCAAGGCACCAAAGCCAGCTACAAAGTCAATAATCGATACGTTAAACTTGAATTGTACTACTTCTTACTGGCTATTACATCAACTTAGAAGCTTCATCTGTGTTCTACTATGGTGCATTTAGTGTCTCTACATACCGCAGCACGCGCCATAGCTTTGCAGACGATAAGTACAACTGTTTCAGAGAGGAGAGCGGCCAATGTGACGATCTGGCTTTAAGTCGATTCGTTAACAAATGACGATGGCGAACGGATCTCTCAGGTTTTTACTACATATGAACACTTTTCACAATCTCCCGTGCAACTCGGCTGCTAGTCCTCCTTTCATGCAGAATCTTAAGGTCCTAGCGCATGTCCAAGGCACCAAAGCCAGCTGAAAGTCAATAATCGATAAGTAAAACTTGAATTGTACTACTTCTTACTGGCTATTACATCAACTTAGAAGCTTCATCCGTGTTTTACTATGGTATTTTTAGTTTCTCCGCATACCGCAGCACACGACATAGCTTTGCAGACGATAAGTACAACCGTTTCAGAGAGAAGGGCTGCCAATGTGACGATCTGGCTTTAAGTCGGTTCGATAACAAATGATGAAAACGGACGGATTTCTCAGGTTTTTACTACATATGAACACTTTTCACATCCTCCCGTGCAGCTCGGCTCTTAGTCCTCCTTTCATGCTGAATCTTAAGGTCCTAGCTCATGTCCAAGGCACCAAAGCCAGCTAAAAAGCCAATAATCGATACCTAAAACTTGAGTTGTACTACTTCTTACTGGCTATTACATCAACTTAGAAGCTTCATCTGTGTTCCACTATGGTGCTTTTAGTGTTTCCACGTACCGCAGCACGAGACATAGCTTTGCAGACGATAAGTACTACCGTTTCAGAGAGAAGAGCGATCAATGTCACGATCTGGCTTTAGGTCGATACGATAACAAATGACGAACACGGAAGGATTTCTTAGGTTTTTACTACATATGAACACTTTTCATATTCTCCCGTGCAACTCGGCTGCTAGTCCACCTTTCATGCAGAATCTTAAGGTCTTAGCTCATGTCCAAGGCACCAAAGCCAGCTAAAAAGTCAATAATCGATATCTAAAATTTCAATTGTACTACTTCTTACTAGCTATTACATCAACTTAGAAGCTTCATCTGTGTTCTACTATGCTGCTTTTAGTGTCTCCGCATACTGCAGCACGCGACATAGCTTTGCAGACGATAAGTGCAACCGTTTCAGAGAGAAGAGAGCCCAATGTGACGATCAGGCTGTAAGTCGATTTGATAACAAACGACGAAAACGGACGGATTGCTCAGGTTTTTACTTCATATGAACACTTTTCACATTCTCCCGTGCAACTCGGCTGCTAGTCCTGCTTTCATGCAGAATCTTAAGGTCCTAGCTCATGTCCAAAGCACCAAAGCCAGCTAAAAAGTCAATAATCGATATCTAAAATTTCAATTGTACTACTTCTTACTAGCTATTACATCAACTTAGAAGCTTCATCTGTGTTCTACTATGGTGCTTTTAGTGTCTCCGCATACCGCAGCACGCGACATAGCTTTCAGACGATAAGTACAGCCGTTTCAGAGAGAAGGGCGGACAATGTTACGATCTGGCCTTTAGTCGACTCGACAACAAAAGACGAAAACGGATGGATTTCTCAGGTTAATACTACATATGAGCACATTTCACATTCTCCCGTGCAACTTTTCTGCTAGTCTCTCTCTCATGCAGATTCTTAGGGTCCTAGCTCATGTCCAAGGCACCAAAGCCAGCTAAAAAGTCAATAATCGATACCTAAAACTTGAATTGTACTACTTCTTACTGGCTATTACATCAACTTAGAAGCTTCATCTGTGTCCTACTATGGTGATTTTAGTGTCTCCACATACCGCAGCACGCGACATAGCTTTGCAGACGACAAGTACAACCGTTTCAGAGAGAAGAGCGGCCAATGTCACGATCCGGTTTTAAATCGATTCGATAACAAATGACGACATTGGACGGATTTCTCAGGTTTTTACTACATATGAAAACTCTTCACATCCTCCCGTGCAACTCGGCTGCTAGTCCTCCTTTCATGCAGAATCTTAAGGTCCTAGCTCATGTCCAAGGCACCACAGCCAGCTAAAAAGTCAATAATCGATAAGTAAAACTTGAATTGTACTACTTCTTACTGGCTATTACATCAAATTAGAAGCTTGATCTATGTTCTACTATGGTGCTTTTAGTGTCTCCGCATACCGCAGCACGCGACATAGCTTTGCAGACGATAAGTACAACCGTTTCACAGAGTAGAGCGGCCAATGTGACGATCTGGCTTTGAGTCGATTCGATAACAAATGACGAAAACGGACGGATTTCTCGGGTTTTTACTACATATGAACACATTTCACATTCTCACGTGCAACACGGCTGTTAGTCCTCCTTTCATGCAGAATCTTAAGGTCCTAGCTCATGTCCAAGGCACCAAAGCCAGCTAAAAAGTCAATAATCGATACCTAAAACTTGAATTGTACTACCTCTTACTGGCTATTACATCAACTTAGAAGCTTCATCTGTGTTATACTATGGTGCTTTAAGTGTCTCCACGTACCGCAGCACTCGACATAGCTTTGCAGACGATAAGTACAACCGTTTCAGAGAGAAGAGCGGCTAATGTGACGATCTGGCTTTAAGTCGATTCGATAACAAATGACGAAAACGGACGGATTTCAAAGGTTTTTACTACATATGAACACTTTTCACATTCTCCCGTGCAACTCGGCTGCTAGTCCTCCTTTCATGCAGAATCTTAAGGTCCTAGCTCATGTCCAAGGCACCAAAGCCAGCTAAAAAGTCAATAATCGATATCTAAAATTTCAATTTTACTACTTCTTACTAGCTATGACATCAACATAGAAGCTTCATCTGTGTTCTAGTATGGTGCTTTTAGTGTCTCCACATACCGCAGCACGCGACGTAGCTTTTCAGACGATATGTACAACCGTGACAGAGAGAAGAGATGCCAATGTGACGACCTGGCTTTAAGTCGATTCCATAAAAAATGACGTAAACGGACGGATTTCTCAGGTTTTTACTACATATGAACACTTTTCACAATCTCCCGTGCAATTCGGCTGCTAGTCCTCCTTTCATGCAGAATCTTAAGGTCCTAGCTCATGTCCAAGGCACCAAAGCCAGCTAAAAAGTCAATAATCGATATCTAAAATTCCAATTGTACTACTTCTTACTATCTATTACATCAACTTAGAAGCTTCATCTGTGTTCTACTATGGTGATTTTAGTGTCTCCGCATACCGCAGCACGCGCCATAGCTTTGCAGACGATAAGTACAACTGTTTCAGAGAGGAGAGCGGCCAATGTGACGATCTGGCTTTAAGTCGATTCGTTAACAAATGACGATGGCGAACGGATCTCTCAGGTTTTTACTACATATGAACACTTTTCACAATCTCCCGTGCAACTCGGCTGCTAGTCCTCCTTTCATGCAGAATCTTAAGGTCCTAGCTCATGTCCAAGGCACCAAAGCCAGCTAAAAAGTCAATAATCGATATCTAAAATTTCAATTGTACTACTTCTTACTAGCTATTACATCAACTTAGAAGCTTCATCTGTGTTCTACTATGCTGCTTTTAGTGTCTCCGCATACTGCAGCACGCGACATAGCTTTGCAGACGATAAGTGCAACCGTTTCAGAGAGAAGAGAGCCCAATGTGACGATCAGGCTGTAAGTCGATTTGATAACAAACGACGAAAACGGACGGATTGCTCAGGTTTTTACTTCATATGAACACTTTTCACATTCTCCCGTGCAACTCGGCTGCTAGTCCTGCTTTCATGCAGAATCTTAAGGTCCTAGCTCATGTCCAAAGCACCAAAGCCAGCTAAAAAGTCAATAATCGATATCTAAAATTTCAATTGTACTACTTCTTACTAGCTATTACATCAACTTAGAAGCTTCATCTGTGTTCTACTATGGTGCTCTTAGTGTCTCCGCATACCGCAGCACGCGACATAGCTTTCAGACGATAAGTACAGCCGTTTCAGAGAGAAGGGCGGACAATGTTACGATCTGGCCTTTAGTCGACTCGACAACAAAAGACGAAAACGGATGGATTTCTCAGGTTAATACTACATATGAGCACATTTCACATTCTCCCGTGCAACTTTTCTGCTAGTCTCTCTCTCATGCAGATTCTTAGGGTCCTAGCTCATGTCCAAGGCACCAAAGCCAGCTAAAAAGTCAATAATCGATACCTAAAACTTGAATTGTACTACTTCTTACTGGCTATTACATCAACTTAGAAGCTTCATCTGTGTCCTACTATGGTGATTTTAGTGTCTCCACATACCGCAGCACGCTACATAGCTTTGCAGACGACAAGTACAACCGTTTCAGAGAGAAGAGCGGCCAATATCACGATCCGGTTTTAAATCGATTCGATAACAAATGACGACATTGGACGGATTTCTCAGGTTTTTACTACATATGAAAACTCTTCACATCCTCCCGTGCAACTCGGCTGCTAGTCCTCCTTTCATGCAGAATCTTAAGGTCCTAGCTCATGTCCAAGGCACCACAGCCAGCTAAAAAGTCAATAATCGATAAGTAAAACTTGAATTGTACTACTTCTTACTGGCTATTACATCAAATTAGAAGCTTGATCTATGTTCTACTATGGTGCTTTTAGTGTCTCCGCATACCGCAGCACGCGACATAGCTTTGCAGACGATAAGTACAACCGTTTCACAGAGTAGAGCGGCCAATGTGACGATCTGGCTTTGAGTCGATTCGATAACAAATGACGAAAACGGACGGATTTCTCGGGTTTTTACTACATATGAACACATTTCACATTCTCACGTGCAACGCGGCTGTTAGTCCTCCTTTCATGCAGAATCTTAAGGTCCTAGCTCATGTCCAAGGCACCAAAGCCAGCTAAAAAGTCAATAATCGATACCTAAAACTTGAATTGTACTACCTCTTACTGGCTATTACATCAACTTAGAAGCTTCATCTGTGTTATACTATGGTGCTTTAAGTGTCTCCACGTACCGCAGCACTCGACATAGCTTTGCAGACGATAAGTACAACCGTTTCAGAGAGAAGAGCGGCCAATGTGACGATCTGGCTTTAAGTCGATTCGATAACAAATGACGAAAACGGTCGGATTTCTCAGGTTTTTACTACATATGAACACTTTTTACATTCTCCCGTGCAACTCGGCTGCTAGTCCTCCTTCCATGCAGATTCTTAAGGTCCTAGCTCATGTCCAAGGCACCAAAGTCAGCTAAAAAGCCAATAATCGATACCTAAAACTTGAATTGTACTACTTCTTACTGGCTATTACATCAACTTAGAAGCTTCATCTGTGTTCTACTATGGTGCTTTTAGTGTCTCCGTATACCGCAGCACGCGACATAGCTTTCAGACGATAAGTACAACCGTTTCGGAGAGAAGAGCGGCCAATGTGACGATCTGGCTTTAAGTCGATTCGATAACAAATGACAAAACGGACGGACTTCTGAGGTTTTTACCACATATGAACACTTTTCACATTCTCCCGTGCAACTCGGCTGCTAGTCCTCCTTTCATTTAGAATCTTAAGGCCCTAGCTCATGTCCAAGGCACCAGAGCAAGCTAAAAAGTCAATAATCGTTATCTAAAACTCCAATTGTACTACTTCTTACTAGCTATTACATCAACTTAGAAGCTTCATCTGTGTTCTACTATGGTGGTTTTAGTGTCTCCACATACCGCAGCACGCGACATAGCTTTGCAGACGATAAGTACAACCGTTTCAGAGAGAAGAGCGGCCAATGTCACGAACTGGTTTTACGTCGATTCGATTACAAATTACGAAAATGGACGGATTTCTCAGGTTTTTACTACATATGAAAACTTTTCACATCCTCCCGTGCAACTCGGCTGCTAGTCCTCCTTTCATGCAGAATCTTAAGGTCCTAGCTCATGTCCAAGGCACCAAATCCAGCTAAAAAGTCAATAATCGATACCTAAAACTTGAATTGTACTACCTCTTACTAGCTATTACATCAACTTAGAAGCTTCATCTGTGTTCTACTATGGTGCTTTTAGTGTCTCCACATACCGCAGCACGCGACATAGCTTTGCAGACGATAAGTACAACCGTTTCAGAGAGAAGAGCGGCCAATGTGACGATCTGGCTTTAAGACGAATCGATAACCAATGACGAAAACGTATGGATTTCTCAGGTTTTTACTACATATGAACACGTTTCACATTCTCCCGTAGAACTCGGCTGCTAGTCCTTCTTTCATGCAGATTCTTAAGTTCCTAGCTCATGTCCAAGGCACCAAAGCCAGCTACAAAGTCAATAATCGATACCTAAAACTTGAATTTTACTACTTCTTACTGGCTATTACATCAACTTAGAAGCTTCATCTGTGTTCTACTATGGTGCATTTAGTGTCTCTGCATACCGCAGCACGCGACATAGCTTTGCAGACGATAAGTACAACCGTTTCAGAGAGGAGAGCGGCCAATGTGACGATCTGGCTTTAAGTCGATTCGTTAACAAATGACGAAAACGGAAGGATTTCTCAGGTTTTCACTACATATGTACACTTTTCACATTCTCCCGTGCAACTCGGCTGCTAGTCCTCCTTTCATGCAGAATCTTAAGGTCCTAGCTCACGTCCAATGCACCAAAGCCAGCTAAAAAGTCAATAATCGATACCTAAAACTTGAATTGTACTACTTCTTACTGGCTATTACATCATCTTAGAAGCTTCATCTGTGTTCTACTATGGTGCTTTTAGTGTCTCCGCATACCGCAGCACGCGACATAGCTTTGCAGACGATAAGTACAACCGTTTCAGAGAGAAGAGCGGCCAATGTGACGATCTGGCATTAAGTCGATTCGATAACAAATGACGAAAACGGACGGATTTCTCAGGTTTTTACTACATACGAACACTTTTCACATTCTCCCGTGCAATTCGGCTGCTAGTCCTCCTTTCATGCAGAATCTTAAGATCCTAGCTCATGTCCAAGGCACCAAAGCCAGCTAAAAAGTCAATAAACGATACCTAAAACTTGAGTTGTACTACTTCTTACTGGCTGTTACATCATCTTAGAAGCTTCATCTGTGTTCTACTATGGTGCTTTTAGTGTCTCCGCATACCGCTGCACTGCGACATAGCTTTGCAGACGATAAGTACAACCGTTTCAGAGAGAAGAGCGGCTAATGTGACGATCTGGCTTTAAGTCGATTCGATAACAAATGACGAAAACGGACGGATTTCAAAGGTTTTTACTACATATGAACACTTTTCACATTCTCCCGTGCAACTCGGCTGCTAGTCCTCCTTTCATGCAGAATCTTAAGGTCCTAGCTCATGTCCAAGGCACCAAAGCCAGCTAAAAAGTCAATAATCGATATCTAAAATTTCAATTTTACTACTTCTTACTAGCTATGACATCAACATAGAAGCTTCATCTGTGTTCTAGTATGGTGCTTTTAGTGTCTCCACATACCGCAGCACGCGACATAGCTTTTCAGACGATATGTACAACCGTGACAGAGAGAAGAGATGCCAATGTGACGACCTGGCTTTAAGTCGATTCCATAAAAAATGACGTAAACGGACGGATTTCTCAGGTTTTTACTACATATGAACACTTTTCACATTCTCCCGTGCAACTCGGCTGCTAGTCCTCCTGTCATGCCGAATCTTAAGGTCCTAGCTCATGTCCAAGGCACCAAAGCCAGATAAAAAGTCAATAATCGATGCCCAAATCTTGAATTGTACTACTTCTTACTGGCTATTACATCAACTTAGAAGCTTCATCTGTGTTCTACTATGGTTATTTTGGTGTCTCCGCATACCGCAGCACGCGACATAGCATTGCAGACGATAAGTACATCCGTTTCAGAGAGAAGAGTGGCCAATGTGACGATCCGGCTTTAAGTCGATTCGATAACAAATGACGAAAATGGACGGATTTCTCAGGTTTTTACTACATATGATAACTTTTCACATCCTAACGTGCAGCTCGGCTGCTAGTCCTCCTTTCATGCAGAATCTTAAGGTCCTAGCTCATGTCCAAGGCACCAAATCCAGCTAAAAAGTCAATAATCGATACCTAAAACTTGAATTGTACTACCTCTTACTAGCTATTACATCAACTTAGAAGCTTCATCTGTGTTCTACTATGGTGCTTTTAGTGTCTCCACATATCGCAGCACGCGACATAGCTTTGCAGACGATAAGTACAACCGTTTCAGAGAGAAGAGCGGCCAATGTGACGATCTGGCTTTAAGACGAATCGATAACCAATGACGAAAACGTATGGATTTCTCAGGTTTTTACTACATATGAACACTTTTCACATTCTTCCGTACAACTCGGCTGCTAGTCCTTCTTTCATGCAGATTCTTAAGGTCCTAGCTCATGTCCAAGGCACCAAAGCCAGCAACAAAGTCAATAATCGATACCTAAAACTTGAATTTTACTACTTCTTACTGGCTATTACATCAACTTAGAAGCTTCATCTGTGTTCTACTATGGTGCATTTAGTGTCTCTGCATACCGCAGCACGCGACATAGCTTTGCAGACGATAAGTACAACCGTTTCAGAGAGGAGAGCGGCCAATGTGACGATCTGGCTTTAAGTCGATTCGTTAACAAATGACGAAAACGGAAGGATTTCTCAGGTTTTCACTACATATGTACACTTTTCACATTCTCCTGTGCAACTCGGCTGCTAGTCCTCCTTTCATGCAGAATCTTAAGGTCCTAGCTCACGTCCAATGCACCAAAGCCAGCTAAAAAGTCAATAATCGATACCTAAAACTTGAATTTTACTACTTCTTACTGGCTATTACATCATCTTAGAAGCTTCATCTGTGTTCTACTATGGTGCTTTTAGTGTCTCCGCATACCGCAGCACGCGACATAGCTTTGCAGACGATAAGTACAACCGTTTCAGAGAGAAGAGCGGCCAATGTGACGTTCTGGCATTAAGTCGATTCGATAACAAATGACGAAAACGGACGGATTTCTCAGGTTTTTACTACATATGAACACTTTTCACATTCTCCCGTGCAATTCGGCTGCTAGTCCTCGTTTCATGCAGAATCTTAAGGTCCTAGCTCATGTCAAAGGCACCAAAGCCAGCTAAAAAGTCAATAAACGATACCTAAAACTTGAGTTGTACTACTTCTTACTGGCTGTTACATCATCTTAGAAGCTTCATCTGTGTTCTACTATGGTGCTTTTAGTGTCTCCGCATACCGCAGCACGCGACATAGCTTTGCAGACGATAAGTACAACCGTTTCAGAGAGAAGAGCGGCCAATGTGACGGCCTGGCATTAAGTCGATTCGATAACAAATGACGAAAACGGACGGTTTTCTCAGGTTTTTACTACATATGAACACTTTTCACATTCTCCCGTGCAATTCGGCAGCTAGTCCTCCTTTCACGCAGAATCTTAATGTCCTAGGTCATGTCCAAGGCACCAAAGCCTGCTAAAAAGTCAATAATCGATACATAAAACTGGTATTGTACTAATTCTTACTGGCTATTACATCATCTTAGAAGCTTCATCTGTGTTCTACTATGGTGCTTTTAGTGTCTCCGCATACCGCAGCACGCGACATAGCTTTGCAGACGATAAGTACAACCGTTTCAGAGAGAAGAGCGGCCAATGTGACGATCTGGCATTAAGTCGATTCGATAACAAATGACGAAAACGGACGGATTTCTCAGGTTTTTACTACATATGAACACTTTTCACATTCTCCCGTGCATTTCGGCTGCTAGTCCTCCTTTCATGCAGAATCTTAAGGTCCTAGCTCATGTCAAAGGCACCAAAGCCAGCTAAAAAGTCAATAAACGATACCTAAAACTTGAGTTGTACTACTTCTTACTGGCTGTTACATCATCTTAGAAGCTTCATCTGTGTTCTACTATGGTGCTTTTAGTGTCTCCGCATACCGCAGCACGCGACATAGCTTTGCAGACGATAAGTACAACCGTTTCAGAGAGAAGAGCGGCCAATGTGACGATCTGGCTTTAAGTCGATTCGATAACAAATGACGAAAACGGACGGATTTCTCAGGTTTTTACTACATATGAACACTTTTCACATTCTCCCGTGCAATTCGGCTGCTAGTCCTCCTTTCATGCAGAATCTTAAGCTCCTAGCTCATGTCCAAGGCACCAAAGCCAGCTAAAAAGTCAATAACCGTTATCTAAAATTCCAATTGTACTACTTCTTACTAGCTATTACATCAACTTAGAAGCTTCATCTGTGTTCTACTATGGTGGTTTTAGTGTCTCCGCATACCGCAGCACGCGACATAGCTTAGCAGGCGATAAGTACAACCGTTTCAGAGAGAAGAGCGGCCAATGTCACGAACCGGTTTTACGTCGATTCGATTACAAATTACGAAAATGGACGGATTTCTCAGGTTTTTACTACATATGAAAACTTCTCACATCCTCCCGTGCAACTCGGCTGCTAGTCCTCCTTTCATGCAGAATCTTAAGGTCCTAGCTCATGTCCAAGGCACCAAATCCAGCTAAAAAGTCAATAATCGATACCTAAAACTTGAATTGTACTACCTCTTACTAGCTATTACATCAACTTAGAAGCTTCATCTGTGTTCTACTATGGTGCTTTTAGTGTCTCCACATACCGCAGCACGCGACATAGCTTTGCAGACGATAAGTACAACCGTTTCAGAGAGAAGAGCGGCCAATGTGACGATCTGGCTTTAAGACGAATCGATAACCAATGACGAAAACGTATGGATTTCTCAGGTTTTTACTACATATGACCACTTTTCACATTCTCCCGTACAACTCGGCTGCTAGTCCTTCTTTCATGCAGATTCTTAAGGTCCTAGCTCATGTCCAAGGCACCAAAGCCAGCAACAAAGTCAATAATCGATACCTAAAACTTGAATTTTACTACTTCTTACTGGCTATTACATCAACTTAGAAGCTTCATCTGTGTTCTACTATGGTGCATTTAGTGTCTCTGCATACCGCAGCACGCGACATAGCTTTGCAGACGATAAGTACAACCGTTTCAGAGAGGAGAGCGGCCAATGTGACGATCTGGCTTTAAGTCGATTCGTTAACAAATGACGAAAACGGAAGGATTTCTCAGGTTTTCACTACATATGTACACTTTTCACATTCTCCCGTGCAACTCGGCTGCTAGTCCTCCTTTCATGCAGAATCTTAAGGTCCTAGCTCACGTCCAATGCACCAAAGCCAGCTAAAAAGTCAATAATCGATACCTAAAACTTGAATTTTACTACTTCTTACTGGCTATTACATCATCTTAGAAGCTTCATCTGTGTTCTACTATGGTGCTTTTAGTGTCTCCGCATACCGCAGCACGCGACATAGCTTTCAGACGATAAGTACAACCGTTTCAGAGAGAAGAGCGGCCAATGTGACGATCTGGCTTTAAGTCGATTCGATAACAAATGACGAAAACGGACGGATTTCTCAGGTTTTTACTACATATGAACACTTTTCACATTCTCCCGTGCAATTCGGCTGCTAGTCCTCCTTTCATGCAGAATCTTAAGGTCCCAGCTCATGTCCAAGGCACCAATGCCAGCTAAAAAGTCAATAATCGATACCTAAAACGTGATTTGTACTAATTCTTACTGGCTATTACATCATCTTAGAAGCTTCATCTGTGTTCTGCTATGGTGCTTTTAGAGTCTCCACATACCGCAGCACTGCGACATAGCTTTGCAGACGATAAGTACAACCGTTTCAGAGAGAAGAGCGGCTAGTGTGACGATCTGGCTTTAAGTCGATTCGATAACAAATGACGAAAACGGACGGATTTCACAGGTTTTTACTACATATGAACACTTTTCACATTCTCCCGTGCAACTCGGCTGCTAGTCCTCCTTTCATGCAGAATCTTAAGGTCCTAGCTCATGTCCAAGGCACCAAAGCCAGCTAAAAAGTCAATAATCGATATCTAAAATTTCAATTGTACTACTTCTTACTAGCTATGAGATCAACATAGAAGCTTCATCTGTGTTCTAGTATGGTGCTTTTAGTGTCTCCACATACCGCAGCACGCGACATAGCTTTTCAGACGATATGTACAAACGTGACAGAGAGAAGAGATGCCAATGTGACGACCTGGCTTTAAGTCGATTCCATAAAAAATGACGTAAACGGACGGATTTCTCAGGTTTTTACTACATATGAACACTTTTCACAATCTCCCGTGCAATTCGGCTGCTAGTCCTCCTTTCATGCAGAATCTTAAGGTCCTAGCTCATGTGCAAGGCACCAAAGCCAGCTAAAAAGTCAATAATCGATATCTATAATTTAAATTGTACTACTTCTTATTAGCTATTACATCAACTTAGCAGCTTCATCTGTGTTCTACTATGGTGCTTTTAGTGTCTCCACATACCGCAGCGCGCGACATAGCTTTGCAGACGATAAGTACAACCGTTTCAGAGAGAAGAGCGGCCAATGTGACGATCTGGCTTTAAGTCGATTCGATAACAAAAGACGAAAACGGACGGATTTCTCAGGTTAATACTACATATTAACACTTTTCACATTCTCCCGTGCAACTCGGCTGCTAGTCCTCCACTCATGCAGATTCGTAAGGACATAGCTCATGTCCAAAGCACCAAAGCCAGCTAAAAAGTCAATAATCGATACCTAAAACTTGAATTGTACCACTTCTTACTGGCTATTACATCAACTTAGAAGCTTCATCTGTGTCCTACTATGGTGATTTTAGTGTCTCCGCATACCACAGCATGCGACATAGCTTTGCAGACGATAAGTACAACCGTTTCAGAGAGAAGAGCGGCCAATGTGACGATCTGGCTTTAAGTCGTTTCGATAAGAAATGACGGAAACGGACGGATTTCTCAGGTTTTTACTACATATGAACACTTTTCACATTCTCCCGTGCAACTCGGCTGCTAGTCCTCCTGTCATGCCGAATCTTAAGGTCCTAGCTCATGTCCAAGGCACCAAAGCCAGATAAAAAGTCAATAATCGATGCCCAAATCTTGAATTGTACTACTTCTTACTGGCTATTACATCAACTTAGAAGCTTCATCTGTGTTCTACTATGGTTATTTTGGTGTCTCCGCACACCGCAGCACGCGACATAGCTTTGCAGACGATAAGTACATCCGTTTCAGAGAGAAGAGTGGCCAATGTGACGATCCGGCTTTAAGTCGATTCGATAACAAATGACGAAAATGGACGGATTTCTCAGGTTTTTACTACATATGACAACTTTTCACATCCTAACGTGCAGCTCGGCTGCTAGTCCTCCTTTCATGCAGAATCTTAAGGTCCTAGCTCATGTCCAAGGCACCAAAGCCAGCTAAAAAGTCAATAATCGATATCTAAAATTTCAATTGTACTACTTCTTACTAGCTATTACATCAACTTAGAAGCTTCATCTGTGTTCTACTATGCTGCATTTAGTGTCTCCGCATACTGCAGCACGCGACATAGCTTTGCAGACGATAAGTGCAACCGTTTCAGAGAGAAGAGCGGCCAATGTCACGATCTGGCTTTAGGTCGATTCGATAACAAATGACGAAAACGGAAGGATTTCTCAGGTTTTTACTACATATGAACACTTTTCATATTCTCCCAGGCAAGTCAGCTGCTAGTCCTCCTTTCATGCAGAATCTTAAGGTCCTAGCTCACGTCCAATGCACCAAAGCCAGCTAAAAAGTCAATAATCGATACCTAAAACTTGAATTGTACTACTTCTTACTGGCTACTACATCATCTTAGAAGCTTCATCTGTGTTCTACTATGGTGCTTTTAGTGTCTCCGCATACCGCAGCACGCGACATAGCTTTGCAGACGATAAGTACAACCGTTTCAGAGAGAAGAGCGGCCAATGTGACGATCTGGCATTAAGTCGATTCGATAACAAATGACGAAAACGGACGGATTTCTCAGGTTTTTACTACATATGAACACTTTTCACATTCTCCCGTGCAATTCGGATGCTAGTCCTCCTTTCATGCAGAATCTTAAGGTCCTAGCTCATGTCCAAGGCACCAAAGCCAGCTAAAAAGTCAATAAACGATACCTAAAACTTGAGTTGTACTACTTCTTACTGGCTGTTACATCATCTTAGAAGCTTCATCTGTGTTCTACTATGGTGCTTTTAGTGTCTCCGCATACCGCAGCACGCGACATAGCCTTGCAGACGATAAGTACAACCGTTTCAGAGAGAAGAGCGGCCAATGTGACGGCCTGGCATTAAGTCGATTCGATAACAGATGACGAAAACGGACGGATTTCTCAGGTTTTTACTACATATGAACACTTTTCACATTCTCCCGTGCAATTCGGCTACTAGTCCTCCTTTCACGCAGAATCTTAATGTCCTAGGTCATGTCCAAGGCACCAAAGCCAGCTAAAAAGTCAATAATCGATACATAAAACTGGTATTGTACTAATTCTTACTGGCTATTACATCATCTTAGGAGCTTCATCTGTGTTCTACTATGGTGCTTTTAGTGTCTCCGCATACCGCAGCACGCGACATAGCTTTCAGACGATAAGTACAACCGTTTCAGAGAGAAGAGCGGCCAATGTGACGATCTGGCTTTAAGTCGATTCGATAACAAATGACGAAAACGGACGGATTTCTCAGGTTTTTACTACATATGAACACTTTTCACATTCTCCCGTGCAATTCGGCTGCTAGTCCTCCTTTCATGCAGAATCTTAAGGTCCTAGCTCATGTCCAAGTCACCAATGCCAGCTAAAAAGTCAATAATCGATACCTAAAACGTGATTTGTACTAATTCTTACTGGCTATTACATCATCTTAGAAGCTTCATCTGTGTTCTGCTATGGTGCTTTTAGAGTCTCCACATACCGCAGCACTGCGACAGAGCTTTGCAGACGATAAGTACAACCGTTTCAGAGAGAAGAGCGGCTAATGTGACGATCTGGCTTTAAGTCGATTCGATAACAAATGACGAAAACGGACGGATTTCACAGGTTTCTACTACATATGAACACTTTTCACATTCTTCCGTGCAACTCGGCTGCTAGTCCTCCTTTCATGCAGAATCTTAAGGTCCTAGCTCATGTCCAAGGCACCAAAGCCAGATAAAAAGTCAATAATCGATGCCCAAATCTTGAATTGTACTACTTCTTACTGGCTATTACATCAACTTAGAAGCTTCATCTGTGTTCTACTATGGTTATTTTGGTGTCTCCGCACACCGCAGCACGCGACATAGCTTTGCAGACGATAAGTACATCCGTTTCAGAGAGAAGAGTGGCCAATGTGACGATCCGGCTTTAAGTCGATTCGATAACAAATGACGAAAGTGGACGGATTTCTCAGGTTTTTACTACATATAACAACTTTTCACATCCTAACGTGCAGCTCGGCTGCTAGACCTCCTTTCATGCAGAATCTTAAGGTCCTAGCTCATGTCCAAGGCACCAAAGCCAGCTAAAAAGTCAATAATCGATATCTAAAATTTCAATTGTACTAGTTCTTACTAGCTATTACATCAACTTAGAAGCTTCATCTGTGTTCTACTATGCTGCATTTAGTGTCTCCGCATACTGCAGCACGCGACATAGCTTTGCAGACGATAAGTGCAACCGTTTCAGAGAGAAGAGCGGCCAATGTCACGATCTGGCTTTAGGTCGATTCGATAACAAATGACGAAAACGGAAGGATTTCTCAGGTTTTTACTACATATGAACACTTTTCATATTCTCCCAGGCAAGTCAGCTGCTAGTCCTCCTTTCATGCAGAATCTTAAGGTCCTAGCTCATGTCCAAGTCACGAAAGCCAGCTAAAACGTCAATAATCGATACCTAAAACTTGAATTGTACTACCTCTTACTGGCTATTACATCAACTTAGAAGCTTCATCTGTATTCTACTATGGTGCTTTTAGTGTCTCCACATACCGCAGCACTCGACATAGCTTTGCAGACGATAAGTACAACCGTTTCAGAGAGAAGAGCGGCCAATGTGATGATCTGGCTTTAAGACGATTCGATAACCAATGACGAAATCGTACGGATTTCTCGGGTTTTTACTACATATGAACACTTTTCACTTTCTCCCGTGCAACTCGGCTGCTAGTCCTCCTTTCATGCAGAATCTTAAGGTCCTAGCTCATGTCCAAGGCACCAAAGCCAGCTAAAAAGTCAATAATCGATATCTAAAATTTCAATTTTACTACTTCTTACTAGCTATGACATCAACATAGAAGCTTCATCTGTGTTCTAGTATGGTGCTTTTAGTGTCTCCACATACCGCAGCACGCGACATAGCTTTTCAGACGATATGTACAACCGTGACAGAGAGAAGAGATGCCAATGTGACGACCTGGCTTTAAGTCGATTCCATAAAAAATGACGTAAACGGACGGATTTCTCAGGTTTTTACTACATATGAACACTTTTCACATTCTCCCGTGCAACTCGGCTGCTAGTCCTCCTGTCATGCCGAATCTTAAGGTCCTAGCTCATGTCCAAGGCACCAAAGCCAGATAAAAAGTCAATAATCGATGCCCAAATCTTGAATTGTACTACTTCTTACTGGCTATTACATCAACTTAGAAGCTTCATCTGTGTTCTACTATGGTTATTTTGGTGTCTCCGCATACCGCAGCACGCGACATAGCATTGCAGACGATAAGTACATCCGTTTCAGAGAGAAGAGTGGCCAATGTGACGATCCGGCTTTAAGTCGATTCGATAACAAATGACGAAAATGGACGGATTTCTCAGGTTTTTACTACATATGATAACTTTTCACATCCTAACGTGCAGCTCGGCTGCTAGTCCTCCTTTCATGCAGAATCTTAAGGTCCTAGCTCATGTCCAAGGCACCAAAGCCAGCTAAAAAGTCAATAATCGATATCTAAAATTCCAATTGTATTACTTCTTACTATCTATTACATCAACTTAGAAGCTTCATCTGTGTTCTACTATGGTGATTTTAGTGTCTCCGCATACCGCAGCACGCGACATAGCTTTGCAGACGATAAGTACAACCGGTTCAGAGAGAAGAGCGGCCAATGTCACGATCCGGTTTTAAGTCGATTCGATTACATATTACGAAAATGGACGGATTTCTCAGGTTTTTACTACATATGAAAACTTTTCACATCCTCCCGTGCAACGCGGGTGCTAGTCCTCCTTTCATGCAGATTCTTAAGGTCCTAGCTCATGTCCAAGGCACCAAAGCCAGCTAAAAAGTCAATAATCGATACCTAAAACTTGAATTGTACTACCTCTTACTAGCTATTACATCAACTTAGAAACTTCATCTGTGTTCTACTATAGTGCTTTTAGTGTCTCCACATGCCGCAGCACGCGACATAGCTTTGCAGACGATAAGTACAACCGTTTCAGAGAGAAGAGCAGCCAATGTGACGATCTGGCTTTAAGACGAATCGATAACCAATGACGAAAACGTATGGATTTCTCAGGTTTTTACCACATATTAACACTTTTCACATTCTCCCGTACAACTCGGCTGCTAGTCCTTCTTTCATGCACAATCTTAAGGTCCTAGCTCATGTCCAAGGCACCAAAGCCAGCTTCAAAGTCAATAATCGATACCTTAAACTTGAATTGTACTACTTCTTACTGGCTATTACATCAACTTAGAAGCTTCATCTGTGTTCTACTATGGTGCATTTAGTGTCTCTACATACCGCAGCACGCGCCATAGCTTTGCAAACGATAAGTACAACTGTTTCAGAGAGGAGAGCGGCCAATGTGACGATCTGGCTTTAAGTCGATTCGTTAACAAATGACGATGGCGAACGGATCTCTCAGGTTTTTACTACATATGAACACTTTTCACAATCTCCCGTGCAAATCGGCTGCTAGTCCTCCTTTCATGCAGAATCTTAAGGTCCTAGCTCATGTCCAAGGCACCAAAGCCAGCTGAAAGTCAATAATCGATAAGTAAAACTTGAATTGTACTACTTCTTACTGGCTATTACATCAACTTAGAAGCTTCATCCGTGTTTTACTATGGTATTTTTAGTGTCTCCGCATACCGCAGCACTCGACATAGCTTTGCAGACGATAAGTACAACCGTTTCAGAGAGAAGGGCGGTCAATGTGACGATCTGGCTTTAAGTCGATTCGATAACAAAAGACGAAAACGGACGGATTTCTCAGGTTAAAACTACATATTAACACATTTCACATTCTCCCGTGCCACTTTTCTGCTAGTCCTCCTCTCATGCAGATTCGTAAGGTCATAGCTCATGTCCAAGGCACCAAAGCCAGCTAAAAAGTCAATAATCGATACTTAAACTTTAATTGTACTACTTCTTACTCTCTATTACATCATATTAGAAGCTTCATCTGTGTTCTACTATGGTGCTTTTAGTGTCTCCGCATACCACAGCACGCGACATAGCTTTCAGACGATAAGTACAACCGTTTCAGAGAGAAGAGCGGCCAATGTGACGATCTGGCTTTAAGTCGATTCGATAACAAATGACGAAAACGGACGGATTTCTCAGGTTTTTTCTACATATGAACACTTTTCACATTCTCCCGTGCAACTCGGCTGCTAGTCCTCCTTTCATGCCGATTCTTATGGTCCTAGCTCATGTCCAAGGCACCAAAGCCAGCTAAAAAGTCAATAATCGATACCTAAAATTTGAGTTGTACTACTTCTTACTGGCTATTACATCAAGTTAGAAGCTTCATCTGTGTTCTGCTATGGTGCTTTTAGAGTCTCCACATACCGCAGCACTGCGACATAGCTTTGCAGACGATAAGTACAACCGTTTCAGAGAGAAGAGTGGCAAATGTGACGATCTGGCTTTAAGTCGATTCGATAACAAATGACGAAAACGGACGGATTTCACAGGTTTTTACTACATATGAACACTTTTCACAATCTCCCATGCAATTCGGCTGCTAGTCCTCCTTTCATGCAGAATCTTAAGGTCCTAGCTCATGTGCAAGGCACCAAAGACAGCTAAACACTTAATAATCGATACCTAAAACTGGTATTGTACTAATTCTTACTGGCTATTACATCATCTTAGAAGCTTCATCTGTGTTCTACTATGGTGCTTTTAGTGTCTCCGCATACCGCAGCACGCGACATAGCTTTGCAGACGATAAGTACAACCGTTTCAGAGAGAAGAGCGGCCAATGTGACGATCTGGCTTTAAGTCGATTCGATAACAAATGACGAAAACGGACGGATTTCTCAGGTTTTTATTACATATGAACACTTTTCACATTCTCCCGTGCAATTCGGCTGCTAGTCCTCCTTTCATGCAGAATCTTAAGGTCCTAGCTCATGACCAAGGCACCAAAGCCAGCTAAAAAGTCAATAATCGATACCTAAAACTGGTATTGTACTAATTCTTACTGGCTATTAAATCAACTTAGAAGCTTCATCTGTGTTCTACTATGGTCCTTTTAGTGTCTCTGCATACCGCAGCACGCGACATACCTTTCAGACGATAAGTACAACCGTTTCGGAGAGAAGAGCGGAAAATGTGACGATCTGGCTTTAAGTCGATTCGATAACAAATGACGAAAACGGACGGGTTTCTCAGGTTTTTACTACATATGAACACTTTTCACATTCTCCCGTGCAACTCGGCTGCTAGTCCCCCTTTCATGCACATTCTTAAGGTCCTAGCTCATGTCCAAGGCACCAAAGCCAGCTAAAAAGTCAATAATCGGTATCTAAAATTTAAATTGTACTACTTCTTACTAGCTATTACATCAACTTAGAAGCTTCATCTGTGTTCTACTATGGTGCTTTTAGTGTCTCCACATACCGCAGCACGCGACATAGCTTTGCAGACGATAAGTACAACCGTTTCAGAGAGAAGAGCGGCCAATGTGACGATCTGGCTTTAAGTCGATTCGATAACAAAAGACGAAAACGGACGGATTGCTCAGGTTAATACTACATATTAACAGTTTTCACATTCTCCCGTGCAACTTTTCTGCTAGTCCTCCTCTCATGCAGATTCGTAAGGACAAAGCTCATGTCCAAGGCACCAAAGCCAGCTAAAAAGTCAATAATCGATACCTAAAACTTGAATTGTACCACTTCTTACTGGCTATTACATCAACTTAGAAGCTTTATCTGTGTCCTACTATGGTGATTTTAGTGTCTCCGCATACCACAGCATGTGACATAGCGTTGCAGACTATAAGTACAACCGTTTCAGAGAGAAGAGCGGCCAATGTGACGATCTGGCTTTAAGTCGATTCGATAACAAATGACGAAAACGGACGGATTTCGCAGGTTTTTACTACATAAGAACACTTTTCACATTCTCCTGTGCAACTCGGCTGCTAGTCCTCCTTTCATGCCGAATCTTAAGGTCCTAGCTCATGTCCAAGGCACCAAAGCCAGCTAAAAAGTCAATAATCGATGCCCAAATCTTGAGTTGTACTACTTCTTACTGGCTATTACATCAACTTAGAAGCTTCATCTGTGTTCTACTATGGTTATTTTGGTGTCTCCGCATACCGCAGCACGCGACATAGCTTTGCAGACGATAAGTACAACCGTTTCAGAGAGAAGAGTGGCCAATGTGACGATCCGGCTTTAAGTCGATTCGATAACAAATGACGAAAATGGACGGATTTCTCAGGTTTTTACTACATATGAAAAGTTTTCACATCCTGACGTGCAGCTCGGCTGCTAGTCCTCCTTTCATGCAGAATATTAAGGTCCTAGCTCGAGTCCAAGGCACCAACGCCAGCTAAAAAGTCAATAATCGATATCTAAAATTTCAATTGTACTACTTCTTACTAGCTATTACATCACTTAGAAGCTTCATCTGTGTTCTACTATGCTGCTTTTAGTGTCTCCGCATACTGCAGCACGCGACATAGCTTTGCAGACGATAAGTGCAACCGTTTCAGAGAGAAGGGCGGCCAATGTCACGATCTGGCTTTAGGTCGATTCGATAACAAATGACGAAACCGGAAGGATTTCTCAGGTTTTTACTACATATGAACACTCTTCAGATTCTCCCAGGCAAGTCAGCTGCTAGTCCTCCTTTCATGCAGAATCTTAAGGTCCTAGCTCATGTCCAAGTCACGAAAGCCAGCTAAAACGTCAATAATCGATACCTAAAACTTGAATTGTACTACCTCTTACTGGCTATTACATCAACTTAGAAGCTTCATCTGTGTTCTACTTTGGTGATTTTAGTGTCTCCACATACCGCAGCACTCGACATAGCTTTGCAGACGATAGGTACAACCGTTTCAGAGAGAAGAGCGGCCAATGTGACGATCTGGCGTTAAGACGATTCGATAACCAATGACGAAAACGTACGGATTTCTCGGGTTTTTACTACATATGAACACTTTTCACTTTCTCCCGTGCAACTCGGCTGCTAGTCCTCCTTTCATGCAGAATCTTAAGGTCCTAGCTCATGTCCAAGGCACGAAAGCCAGCTAAAAAGTCAATAATCGATATCTAAAATTTCAATTATACTACTTCTTACTAGCTATTACATCAACTTAGAAGCTTCATCTGTGTTCTTCTATGCTGCTTTTAGTGTCTCCGCATACTGCAGCACGCGACATAGCTTTGCAGACGATAAGTGCAACCGTTTCAGAGAGAAGGGCGGCCAATGTCACGATCTTTCTTTAGGTCGATTCGATAACAAATGACGAAAACGGAAGGATTTCTCAGGTTTTTACTACATATGAACACTTTTCATATTCTCCCAGGCAAGTCAGCTGCTAGTCCTCCTTTCATGCAGAATCTTAAGGTCCTAGCTCATGTCCAAGTCACGAAAGCCAGCTAAAACGTCAATAATCGATACCTAAAACTTGAATTGTACTACCTCTTACTGGCTATTACATCAACTTAGAAGCTTCATCTGTGTTCTACTATGGTGATTTTAGTGTCTCCACATACCGCAGCACTCGACATAGCTTTGCAGACGATAAGTACAACCGTTTCAGAGAGAAGAGCGGCCAATGTGACGATCTGGCTTTAAGACGATTCGATAACCAATGACGAAAACGTTCGGATTTCTCGGGTTTTTACTACATATGAACACTTTTCACTTTCTCCCGTGCAACTCGGCTGCTAGTCCTCCTTTCATGCAGAATCTAAAGGTCCTAGCTCATGTCCAAGGCACCAAAGCCAGCTAAAAAGTCAATAATCGATATCTAAAATTTCAATTGAACTACTTCTTACTAGCTATTACATCAACTTAGAAGCTTCATCTGTGTTCTACTATGCTGCTTTTAGTGTCTCCGCATACTGCAGCACGCGACATAGCTTTGCAGACGATAAGTGCAACCGTTTCAGAGAGAAGAGCGCCCAATGTGGCGATCAGGCTTTAAGTCGATTCGATAACAAACGACGAAAACGGACGGATTTCTCAGGTTTTTACTACATATGAACACTTTTCACATTCTCCAGTGCAACTCGGCTGCTAGTCCTGCTTTCATGCAGAATCTTAAGGTCCTAGCTCATGTCCAAGGCACCAAAGCCAAGTAAAAAGTCAATAATCGATACCTAAAACTGGAATTGTACTACTTCTTACTGGCTATTACATCAACTTAGAAGCTTCATCTGTGTTCTACTATGGTGATTTTAGTGTCTCCGCATACCGCAGCACGCGACATAGCTTTCAGACGATAAGTACAGCCGTTTCAGAGAGAAGGGCGGACAATGTTACGATCTGGCCTTTAGTCGACTCGATAACAAATGAGGAAAACTGACGGATTTCTCTGGTTTTTACTACATATGAACACTTTTCACATTCTCCCGTGCATCTAGGCTGCTAGTCCTCCTTTCATGCAGAATCTTAAGGTCCTAGCTCATGTCCAAGGCACCAAAGCCAGCTAAAAAGTCAATAATCGATATCTAAAACATGAATTGTACTACTTCTTACTGGCTATTACATCAACTTAGAAGCTTCATCTGTGTCCTACTAAGGTGATTTTAGTGTCTCCACATACCGCAGCACGCGACATAGCTTTGCAGACGATAAGTACAACCGTTTCAGAGAGAAGAGCGGCCAATGTGACGATCCGCCTCTAAGTCGATTCGGTAATATATGACGATAACAAACGGATTTCTCAGGTTTTTACTACATATGAACACTTTTCACATTCTCCCATGCATCTCGGCTGCTAGTCCTCCTTTCATGCAGAATCTTAAGGTCCTAGCTCATGTCCAAGGCACCAAAGCCAGCTAAAAATTTAATAATCGATACCTTAAACTTGAATTGTACTACCTCTTACTGGCTATTACATCAACTTATAAGCTTCATCTGTGTTCTACTATGGTGCTTTTAATGACTCCACATACCTCAGCACTCGCCATAGCTTTGCAGACGATAAGTAGAACCGTTTCAGAGAGAAGAGCGGCCAATGTCACGATCTAACTTTAAGTCGATTCGATAACAAATGACGAAAACGGTTGGATTTCTCAGGTTTTTACTACATATGAACACTTTTCATATTCTCCCAGGCAAGTCAGCTGCTAGTCCTCCTTTCATGCAGAATCTTAAGGTCCTAGCTCATGTCCAAGTCACGAAAGCCAGCTAAAACGTCAATAATCGATACCTAAAACTTGAATTGTACTACCTCTTACTGGCTATTACATCTACTTAGAAGCTTCATCTGTGTTCTACTATGGTGATTTTAGTGTCTACACATACCGCAGCACTCGACATAGCTTTGCAGACGATAAGTACAACCGTTTCAGAGAGAAGAGCGGCCAATGTGACCATCTGGCTTTAAGACGATTCGATAACCAATGACGAAAACGTACGGATTTCTCGGGTTTTTACTACATATGAACACTTTTCACTTTCTGCCGTGCAACTCGGCTGCTAGTCCTCCTTTCATGCAGAATCTTAAGGTCCTAGCTCATGTCCAAGGCACCAAAGCCAGCTAAAAAGTCAATAATCGATATCTAAAATTTCAATTGAACTACTTCTTACTAGCTATTACATCAACTTAGAAGCTTCATCTGTGTTCTACTATGCTGCTTTTAGTGTCTCCGCATACTGCAGCACGCGACATAGCTTTGCTGACGATAAGTGCAACCGTTTCAGAGAGAAGAGCGCCCAATGTGACGATCAGGCTTTAAGTCGATTCGATAACAAACGACGAAAACGGACGGATTTCTCAGGTTTATACTACATATGAACACTTTTCACCTTCTCCAGTGCAACTCGGCTGCTAATCCTGCTTTCATGCAGAATCGTAAGGTCCTAGCTCATGTCCAAGGCACCAAAGCCAGCTAAAAAGTCAATAATCGATACCTAAAACTGGAATTGTACTACTTCTTACTGGCTATTACATCAACTTAGAAGCTTCATCTGTGTTCTACTATGGTGCTTTTAGTGTCTCCGCATACCGCAGCACGCGACATAGCTTTCAGACGATAAGTACAGCCGTTTCAGAGAGAAGGGCGGACAATGTTACGATCTGGCCTTTAGTCGACTCGATAACAAATGAGGAAAACTGACGGATTTCCCTGGTTTTTACTACATATGAACATTTTTCACATTCACCCGTGCATCTCGGCTGCTAGTCCTCCTTTCATGCAGAATCTTAAGGTCCTAGCTCATGTCCAAGGCACCAAAGCCAGCTAAAAAGTCAATAATCGATACCTAAAACTTGAATTGTACTACTTCTTACTGGCTATTACATCAACTTAGAAGCTTCATCTGTGTCCTACTAAGGTGATTTTAGTGTCTCCACATACCGGAGCACGCGACATAGCTTTGCAGACGATAAGTACAACCGTTTCAGAGAGAAGAGCGGCCAATGTGACGATCTGGCATTAAGTCGATTCGGTAATATATGACGATAACAAAAGGATTTCTCAGGTTTTTACTACATTTGAACACTTTTCACATTCTCCCATGCAACTCGGCTGCTAGTCCTCCTTTCATGCAGAATCTTAAGGTCCTAGCTCATGTCCAAGGCACCAAATCCAGCTAAAAATTTAATAATCGATACCTTAAACTTGAATTGTACTACCTCTTACTCGCTATTACATCAACTTATAAGCTTCATCTGTGTTCCACTATGGTGCTTTTAGTGACTCCACATACCGCAGCACTCGACATAGCTTTGCAGACGATAAGTACAACCGTTTCAGAGAGAAGAGCGTCCAATGTGACGATCTAACTTTAAGTCGATTCGATAACAAATGACGAAAACGGACTGATTTTTCAGGTTTTTACTACATATGAACACTTTTCACATTCTCACGTGCAAGGCGGCTGTTAGTCCTCCTTTCATGCAGAATCTTAAGGTCCTAGCTCATGTCCAAGGCACCAAAGCCAGCTAAAAAGTCTATAATCGATACCTAAAACTTGACTTGTACTAATTCTTACGGGCTATTACATCAACTTAGAATCTTCATCTGTGTTCTACTATGGTGCTTTTAGTGTCTCCACATACCGCAGCACGCGACATAGCTTTGCAGACGATAAGTACAACCGTTTCAGAGAGGAGAGCGGCCAATGTGACGATCTGGCTTTAAGTCGATTCGTTAACAAATGACGATGGCGAACGGATCTCTCAGGTTTTTACTACATATGAACACTTTTCACAATTTCCCGTGCAACTCGGCTGCTAGTCCTCCTTTCATGCAGAATCTTAAGGTCCTAGCTCATGTCCAAGGCACCAAAGCCAGCTACAAAGTCAATAATCGATACCTAAAACTTGAATTGTACTACTTCTTACTGGCTATTACATCAACTTAGAAGCTTCATCTGTGTTCTACTATGGTGCCTTAAGTGTCTGCGCATACCGCAGCACGCGACATAGCATTGCAGACGATAAGTACAACAGCGTCTGAGGGAAGAGCGGCCAATGTGACGATATGGCTTTAAGTCGATTCCATAACAAATGACGAAAACGGACGGATTTCTCAAGTTTTTACTACATATGAACACTTTTCACATTCTCCCGTGCAACTCGGCTGCTAACCCTCCTTTCATGCAGAATCTTAAGGTCCTAGCTCATGTCCAAGTCAACAAAGCCAGCTAATAGTCAATAATCGATACCCAAAACTGGTATTGTACTAATTCTTACTGGCTATTACATCATCTTAGAAGCTTCATCTGTGTTCTACTATGGTGCTTTTAGTGTCTCCGCATACCGCAGCACGCGACATAGCTTTGACGACGATAAGTACAACCGTTTCGGAGAGAAGAGCGACCAATGTGACGATCTGGCTTTAAGTCGATTCGATAACAAATGACAAAACGGACGGACTTCTCAGGTTCTTACTACATATGAACACTTTTCACATTCTCCCGTGCAACTTGGCTGCTAGTCCTCTTTTCATGCAGAATCTTAAGGTCCTAGCTCATGTCCAAGGCACCAAAGCCAGCTAAAAAGTCAATAATCGATATCTAAAATTCCAATTGTACTACTTCTTACTAGCTATTACATCAACTTATTAGCTTCATCTGTGTTCTACTATGGTGATTTTAGTGTCTCCGCATACCGCAGCACGCGACATAGCTTTGCAGACGATAAGTACAACCGTTTCAGAGAGAAGAGCGGCCAATGTCACGATCCGGTTTTAAGTCGATTCTATTACATATTACGAAAATGGACGGATTTCTCAGGTTTTTACTACATATGAAAACTTTTCACATCCTCCCGTGCAACTCGGCTGCTAGTCCTCCTTTCATGCAGAATCTTAAGGTCCTAGTTCATGTCCAAGGCACCAAAGCCAGCTAAAAAGTCAATAATCGATACCTAAAACTTGAATTGTACTACCTCTTACTAGCTATTACATCAACTTAGAAGCTTCATCTGTGTTCTACTATGGTGCTTTTAGTGTCTCCACATGCCGCAGCACGTGACATAGCTTTGCAGACGATAAGTACAACCGTTTCAGAGAGAAGAGCGGCCAATGTGACGATCTGGCTTTAAGTCGATTCGATAACAAAAGACGAAAACGGACGGATTTCTCAGGTTAATACTACATATTAACACTTTTCACATTCTCCCGTGCAACTCGGCTGCTAGTCCTCCTCTCATGCAGATTCGTAAGGACATAGCTCATGTCCAAAGCACCAAAGCCAGCTAAAAAGTCAATAATCGATACCTAAAACTTGAATTGTACCACTTCTTACTGGCTATTACATCAACTTAGAAGCTTCATCTGTGTCCTACTATGGTGATTTTAGTGTCTCCGCATACCACAGCATGCGACATAGCTTTGCAGACGATAAGTACAAGCGTTTCAGAGAGAAGAGCGGCCAATGTGACGATCTGGCTTTAAGTCGATTCGATAACAAATGACGAAAACGGACGGATTTCTCAGGTTTTTACTACATATGAACACTTTTCACATTCTCCCATGCAACTCGGCTGCTAGTCCTCCTTTCATGCCGAATCTTAAGGTCCTAGCTCATGTCCAAGGCACCAAAGCCAGCTAAAAAGTCAATAATCGATATCTAAAATTCCAATTGTACTACTTCTTACTATCTATTACATCAACTTAGAAGCTTCATCTGTGTCCTACTATGGTGATTTTAGTGTCTCCGCATACCGCAGCACGCGACATAGCTTTGCAGACGATAAGTACAACCGGTTCAGAGAGAAGAGCGGCCAATGTCACAATCCGGTTTTAAGTCGATTCGATTACATATTACGAAAATGGACGGATTTCTCAGGTTTTTACTACATATGAAAACTTTTCACATCCTCCCGTGCAACGCGGGTGCTAGTCCTCCTTTCATGCAGATTCTTAAGGTCCTAGCTCATGTCCAAGGCACCAAAGCCAGCTAAAAAGTCAATAATCGATACCTAAAACTTGAATTGTACTACCTCTTACTAGCTATTACATCAACTTAGAACCTTCATCTGTGTTCTACTATAGTGCTTTTAGTGTCTCCACATGCCGCAGCACGCGACATAGCTTTGCAGACGATAAGTACAACCGTTTCAGAGAGAAGAGCAGCCAATGTGACGATCTGGCTTTAAGACGAATCGATAACCAATGACGAAAACGTATGGATTTCTCAGGTTTTTACCACATATGAACACTTTTCACATTCTCCCGTACAACTCGGCTGCTAGTCCTTCTTTCATGCACAATCTTAAGGTCCTAGCTCATGTCCAAGGCACCAAAGCCAGCTACAAAGTCAATAATCGATACCTTAAACTTGAATTGTACTACTTCTTACTGGCTATTACATCAAATTAGAAGCTTCATCTGTGTTCTACTATGGTGCATTTAGCGTCTCTACATACCGCAGCACGCGCCATAGCTTTGCAAACGATAAGTACAACTGTTTCAGAGAGGAGAGCGGCCAATGTGACGATCTGGCTTTAAGTCGATTCGTTAACAAATGACGATGGCGAACGGATCTCTCAGGTTTTTACTACATATGAACACTTTTCACAATCTCCCGTGCAACTCGGCTGCTAGTCCTCCTTTCATGCAGAATCTTAAGGTCCTAGCTCATGTCCAAGGCACCAAAGCCAGCTGAAAGTCAATAATCGATAAGTAAAACTTGAATTGTACTACTTCTTACTGGCTATTACATCAACTTAGAAGCTTCATCCGTGTTTTACTATGGTATTTTTAGTGTCTCCGCATACCGCAGCACACGACATAGCTTTGCAGACGATAAGTACAACCGTTTCAGAGAGAAGGGCGGTCAATATGACGATCTGGCTTTAAGTCGATTCGATAACAAAAGACGAAAACGGACGGATTTCTCAGGTTAAAACTACATATTAACACATTTCACATTCTCCCGTGCCACTTTTCTGCTAGTCCTCCTCTCATGCAGATTCGTAAGGTCATAGCTCATGTCCAAGGCACCAAAGCCAACTAAAAAGTCAATAATCGATACTTAAACTTTAATTGTACTACTTCTTACTGGCTATTACATCAAGTTAGAAGCTTCATCTGTGTTCTGCTATGGTGCTTTTAGAGTCTCCACATACCGCAGCACTGCGACATAGCTTTGCAGACGATAAGTACAACCGTTTCAGAGAGAAGAGTGGCAAATGTGACGATCTGGCTTTAAGTCGATTCGATAACAAATGACGTAAACGGACGGATTTCACAGGTTTTTACTACATATGAACACTTTTCACAATCTCCCATGCAATTCGGCTGCTAGTCCTCCTTTCATGCAGAATCTTAAGGTCCTAGCTCATGTGCAAGGCACCAAAGCCAGCTAAACACTTAATAATCGATACCTAAAACTGGTATTGTACTAATTCTTACTGGCTATTACATCATCTTAGAAGCTTCATCTGTGTTCTACTATGGTGCTTTTAGTGTCTCCGCATACCGCAGCACGCGACATAGCTTTGCAGACGATAAGTACAACCGTTTCAGAGAGAAGAGCGGCCAATGTGGCGATCTGGCTTTAAGTCGATTCGATAACAAATGACGAAAACGGACGGATTTCTCAGGTTTTTATTACATATGAACACTTTACACATTCTCCCGTGCAATTCGGCTGCTAGTCCTCTTTTCATGCAGAATCTTAAGGTCCTAGCTCATGTCCAAGGCACCAAAGCCAGCTAAAAAGTCAATAATCGATACCTAAAACTGGTATTGTACTAATTCTTACTGGCTATTACATCAACTTAGAAGCTTCATCTGTGTTCTACTATGGTCCTTTTAGTGTCTCTGCATACCGCAGCACGCGACATACCTTTCAGACGATAAGTACAACCGTTTCGGAGAGAAGAGCGGCCAATGTGACGATCTGGCTTTAAGTCGATTCGATAACAAATGACGAAAACGGACGGGTTTCTCAGGTTTTTACTACATATGAACACTTTTCACATTCTCCCGTGCAACTCGGCTGCTAGTCCCCCTTTCATGCACATTCTTAAGGTCCTAGCTCATGTCCAAGGCACCAAAGCCAGCTAAAAAGTCAATAATCGGTATCTAAAATTTAAATTGTACTACTTCTTACTAGCTATTACATCAACTTAGAAGCTTCATCTGTGTTCTACTATGGTGCTTTTAGTGTCTCCACATACCGCAGCACGCGACATAGCTTTGCAGACGATAAGTACAACCGTTTCAGAGAGAAGAGCGGCCAATGTGACGATCTGGCTTTAAGTCGATTCGATAACAAAAGACGAAAACGGACGGATTGCTCAGGTTAATACTACATATTAACAGTTTTCACATTCTCCCGTGCAACTTTTCTGCTAGTCCTCCTCTCATGCAGATTCGTAAGGACATAGCTCATGTCCAAGGCACCAAAGCCAGCTAAAAAGTCAATAATCGATACCTAAAACTTGAATTGTACCACTTCTTACTGGCTATTACATCAACTTAGAAGCTTTATCTGTGTCCTACTATGGTGATTTTAGTGTCTCCGCATACCACAGCATGTGACATAGCGTTGCAGACTATAAGTACAACCGTTTCAGAGAGAAGAGCGGCCAATGTGACGATCTGGCTTTAAGTCGATTCGATAACAAATGACGAAAACGGACGGATTTCGCAGGTTTTTACTACATAAGAACACTTTTCACATTCTCCTGTGCAACTCGGCTGCTAGTCCTCCTTTCATGCCGAATCTTAAGGTCCTAGCTCATGTCCAAGGCACCAAAGCCAGCTAAAAAGTCAATAATCGATGCCCAAATCTTGAGTTGTACTACTTCTTACTGGCTATTAAATCAACTTAGAAGCTTCATCTGTGTTCTACTATGGTTATTTTGGTGTCTCCGCATACCGCAGCACGCGACATAGCTTTGCAGACGATAAGTACAACCGTTTCAGAGAGAAGAGTGGCCAATGTGACGATCCGGCTTTAAGTCGATTCGATAACAAATGACGAAAATGGACGGATTTCTCAGGTTTTTACTACATATGAAAACTTTTCACATCCTGACGTGCAGCTCGGCTGCTAGTCCTCCTTTCATGCAGAATCTTATGGTCCTAGCTCAAGTCCAAGGCACCAACGCCAGCTAAAAAGTCAATAATCGATATCTAAAATTTCAATTGTACTACTTCTTACTAGCTATTGCATCACTTAGAAGCTTCATCTGTGTTCTACTATGCTGCTTTTAGTGTCTCCGCATACTGCAGCACGCGACATAGCTTTGCAGACGATAAGTGCAACCGTTTCAGAGAGAAGGGCGGACAATGTTACGATCTGGCCTTTAGTCGACTCGATAACAAATGAGGAAAACTGACGGATTTCTCTGGTTTTTACTACATATGAACACTTTTCACATTCTCCCGTGCATCTCGGCTGCTAGTCCTCCTTTCATGCAGAATCTTAAGGTCCTAGCTCATGTCCAAGGCACAAAAGCCAGCTAAAAAGTCAATAATCGATATCTAAAACTTGAATTGTACTACTTCTTACTGGCTATTACATCAACTTAGAAGCTTCATCTGTGTCCTACTAAGGTGATTTTAGTGTCTCCACATACCGCAGCACGCGACATAGCTTTGCAGACGATAAGTACAACCGTTTCAGAGAGAAGAGCGGCCAATGTGACGATCCGGCTTTAAGTCGATTCGGTAATATATGACGATAACAAACGGATTTCTCAGGTTTTTACTACATATGAACACTTTTCACATTCTCCCATGCATCTCGGCTGCTAGTCCTCCTTTCATGCAGAATCTTAAGGTCCTAGCTCATGTCCAAGGCACCAAAGCCAGCTAAAAATTTAATAATCGATACCTTAAACTTGAATTGTACTACCTCTTACTGGCTATTACATCAACTTATAAGCTTCATCTGTGTTCTACTATGGTGCTTTTAATGACTCCACATACCTCAGCACTCGCCATAGCTTTGCAGACGATAAGTACAACCGTTTCAGAGAGAAGAGCGTCCAATGTGACGATCTAACTTTAAGTCGATTCGATAACAAATGACGAAAACGGTTGGATTTCTCAGGTTTTTACTACATATGAACACTTTTCATATTCTCCCAGGCAAGTCAGCTGCTAGTCCTCCTTTCATGCAGAATCTTAAGGTCCTAGCTCATGTCCAAGTCACGAAAGCCAGCTAAAACGTCAATAATCGATACCTAAAACTTGAATTGTACTACCTCTTACTGGCTATTACATCAACTTAGAAGCTTCATCTGTGTTCTACTATGGTGATTTTAGTGTCTACACATACCGCAGCACTCGACATAGCTTTGCAGACGATAAGTACAACCGTTTCAGAGAGAAGAGCGGCCAATGTGACGATCTGGCTTTAAGACGATTCGATAACCAATGACGAAAACGTACGGATTTCTCGGGTTTTTACTACATATGAACACTTTTCACTTTCTCCCGTGCAACTCGGCTGCTAGTCCTCCTTTCATGCAGAATCTTAAGGTCCTAGCTCATGTCCAAGGCACCAAAGCCAGCTAAAAAGTCAATAATCGATATCTAAAATTTCAATTGAACTACTTCTTACTAGCTATTACATCAACTTAGAAGCTTCATCTGTGTTCTACTATGCTGCTTTTAGTGTCTCCGCATACTGCAGCACGCGACATAGCTTTGCAGACGATAAGTGCAACCGTTTCAGAGAGAAGAGCGCCCAATGTGCCGATCAGGCTTTAAGTCGATTCGATAACAAACGACGAAAACGGACGGATTTCTCAGGTTTATACTACATATGAACACTTTTCACATTCTCCAGTGCAACTCGGCTGCTAGTCCTGCTTTCATGCAGAATCTTAAGGTCCTAGCTCATGTCCAAGGTACCAAAGCCAAGTAAAAAGTCAATAATCGATACCTAAAACTGGAATTGTACTACTTCTTACTGGCTATTACATCAACTTAGAAGCTTCATCTGTGTTCTACTATGGTGATTTTAGTGTCTCCGCATACCGCAGCACGCGACATAACTTTCAGACGTTAAGTACAGCCGTTTCAGAGAGAAGGGCGGACAATGTTACGATCTGGCCTTTAGTCGACTCGATAACAAATGAGGAAAACTGACGGATTTCTCTGGTTTTTACTACATATGAACACTTTTCACATTCTCCCGTGCATCTCGGCTGCTAGTCCTCCTTTCATGCAGAATCTTAAGGTCCTAGCTCATGTCCAAGGCACAAAAGCCAGCTAAAAAGTCAATAATCGATATCTAAAACTTGAATTGTACTACTTCTTACTGGCTATTACATCAACTTAGAAGCTACATCTGTGTCCTACTAAGGTGATTTTAGTGTCTCCACATACCGCAGCACGCGACATAGCTTTGCAGACGATAAGTACAACCGTTTCAGAGAGAAGAGCGGCCAATGTGACGATCCAGCTTTAAGTCGATTCGGTAATATATGACGATAACAAACGGATTTCTCAGGTTTTTACTACATATGAACACTTTTCACATTCTCCCATGCATCTCGGCTGCTAGTCCTCCTTTCATGCAGAATCTTAAGGTCCTAGCTCATGTCCAAGGCACCAAAGCCAGCTAAAAATTTAATAATCGATACCTTAAACTTGAATTGTACTACCTCTTACTGGCTATTACATCAACTTATAAGCTTCATCTGTGTTCTACTATGGTGCTTTTAATGACTCCACATACCTCAGCACTCGCCATAGCTTTGCAGACGATAAGTACAACCGTTTCAGAGAGAAGAGCGTCCAATGTGACGATCTAACTTTAAGTCGATTCGATAACAAATGACGAAAACGGTTGGATTTCTCAGGTTTTTACTACATATGAACACTTTTCATATTCTCCCAGGCAAGTCAGCTGCTAGTCCTCCTTTCATGCAGAATCTTAAGGTCCTAGCTCATGTCCAAGTCACGAAAGCCAGCTAAAACGTCAATAATCGATACCTAAAACTTGAATTGTACTACCTCTTACTGGCTATTACATCAACTTAGAAGCTTCATCTGTGTTCTACTATGGTGATTTTAGTGTCTACACATACCGCAGCACTCGACATAGCTTTGCAGACGATAAGTACAACCGTTTCAGAGAGAAGAGCGGCCAATGTGACGATCTGGCTTTAAGACGATTCGATAACCAATGACGAAAACGTACGGATTTCTCGGGTTTTTACTACATATGAACACTTTTCACTTTCTCCCGTGCAACTCGGCTGCTAGTCCTCCTTTCATGCAGAATCGTAAGGTCCTAGCTCATGTCCAAGGCACCAAAGCCAGCTAAAAAGTCAATAATCGATATCTAAAATTTCAATTGAACTACTTCTTACTAGCTATTACATCAACTTAGAAGCTTCATCTGTGTTCTACTATGCTGCTTTTAGTGTCTCCGCATACTGCAGCACGCGACATAGCTTTGCAGACGATAAGTGCAACCGTTTCAGAGAGAAGAGCGCCCAATGTGACGATCAGGCTTTAAGTCGATTCGATAACAAACGACGAAAACGGACGGATTTCTCAGGTTTATACTACATATGAACACTTTTCACCTTCTCCAGTGCAACTCGGCTGCTAGTCCTGCTTTCATGCAGAATCTTAAGGTCCTAGCTCATGTCCAAGGCACCAAAGCCAGCTAAAAAGTCAATAATCGATACCTAAAACTGGAATTGTACTACTTCTTACTGGCTATTACATCAACTTAGAAGCTTCATCTGTGTTCTACTATGGTGCTTTTAGTGTCTCCGCATACCGCAGCACGCGACATAGCTTTCAGACGATAAGTACAGCCGTTTCAGAGACAAGGGCGGACAATGTTACGATCTGGCCTTTAGTCGACTCGATAACAAATGAGGAAATCTGACGGATTTCCCTGGTTTTTACTACATATGAACATTTTTCACATTCACCCGTGCATCTCGGCTGCTAGTCCTCTTTTCATGCAGCATCTTAAGGTCCTAGCTCATGTCCAAGGCACCAAAGCCAGCTAAAAAGTCAATAATCGATATCTAAAATTCCAATTGTACTAGTTCTTACTAGCTATTACATCAACTTAGAAGCTTCATCTGTGTTCTACTATGGTGCTCTTAGTGTCTCCGCATACCGCAGCACGCGACATAGCTTTGCAGACAATAAGTACAACCGTTTCGGAGAGAAGAGCGACCAATGTGACGATCTGGCTTTAAGTCGATTCGATAACAAATGACAAAACGGACGGACTTCTCAGGTTCTTACTACATATGAACACTTTTCACATTCTCCCGTGCAACTCGGCTGCTAGTCCTCTTTTCATGCAGAATCTTGAGGTCCTAGCTCATGTCCAAGGCACCAAAGCCAGCTAAAAAGTCAATAATCGATATCTAAAATTCCAATTGTACTACTTCTTACTAGCTATTACATCAACTTAGAAGCTTCATCTGTGTTCTACTATGGTGATTTTAGTGTCTCCGCATACCGCAGCACGCGACATAGCTTTGCAGACGATAAGTACAACCGTTTCAGAGAGAAGAGCGGCCAATGTCACGATCCGGTTTTAAGTCGATTCGATTACATATTACGAAAATGGACGGATTTCTCAGGTTTTTACTACATATGAAAACTTTTGACATCCTCCCGTGCAACTCGGCTGCTAGTCCTCCTTTCATGCAGAATCTTAAGGTCCTAGCTCATGTCCAAGGCACCAAAGCCAGCTAAAAAGTCAATAATCGATACCTAAAACTTGAATTGTACTACCTCTTACTAGCTATTACATCAACTTAGAAGCTCCATCTGTGTTCTACTATGGTGCTTTTAGTGTCTCCACATGCCGCAGCACGCGACATAGCTTTGCAGACGATAAGTACAACCGTTTCAGAGAGAAGATCGGCCAATGTGACGATCTGGCTTTAAGTCGATTCGATAACAAAAGACGAAAACGGTTGGATTTCTCAGGTTAATACTACATATTAACACTTTTCACATTCTCCCGTGCAACTCGGCTGCTAGTCCTCCTCTCATGCAGATTCGTAAGGACATAGCTCATGTCCAAAGCACCAAAGCCAGCTAAAAAGTCAATAATCGATACCTAAAACTTGAATTGTACCACTTCTTACTGGCTATTACATCAACTTAGAAGCTTCATCTGTGTCCTACTATGGTGATTTTAGTGTCTCCGCATACCACAGCATGCGACATAGCTTTGCAGACGATAAGTACAACCGTTTCAGAGAGAAGAGCGGCCAATGTGACGATCTGGCTTTAAGTCGATTCGTTAACAAATGACGAAAACGGACGGATTTCTCAGGTTTTTACTACATATGAACACTTTTCACATTCTCCCATGCAACTCGGCTGCTAGTCCTCCTTTCATGCCGAATCTTAAGGTCCTAGCTCATGTCCAAGGCACCAAAGCCAGATAAAAAGTCAATAATCGATGCCCAAATCTTGAATTGTACTACTTCTTACTGGCTATTACATCAACTTAGAAGCTTCATCTGTGTTCTACTATGGTTATTTTGGTGTCTCCGCATACCGTAGCACGCGACATAGCTTTGTAGACGATAAGTACAACCGTTTCAGAGAGAAGACCGGCCAATGTGACGATCCGGCTTTAAGTCGATTCGGTAATATATGACGATAACGATCGGATTTCTCAGGTTTTTACTACATATGAACACTTTTCACATTCTCACGTGCAAGGCGGCTGTTAGTCCTCCTTTCATGCAGAATCTTAAGGTCCCAGCTCATGTCCAAGGCACCAAAGCCAGCTAAAAAGTCAATAATCGATATCTAAAATTTCAATTGTACTACTTCTTACTAGCTATTACATCAACTTAGAAGCTTCATCTGTGTTCTACTATGCTGCATTTAGTGTCTCCGCATACTGCAGCACGCGACATAGCTTTGCAGACGATAAGTGCAACCGTTTCAGAGAGAAGAGCGGCCAATGTCACGATCTGGCTTTAGGTCGATTCGATAACAAATGACGAAAACGGAAGGATTTCTCAGGTTTTTCCTACATATGAACACTTTTCATATTCTCCCAGGCAAGTCAGCTGCTAGTCCTCCTTTCATGCAGAATCTTAAGGTCCTAGCTCATGTCCAAGTCACGAAAGCCAGCTAAAACGTCAATAATCGATACCTAAAACTTGAATTGTACTACCTCTTACTGGCTATTACATCAACTTAGAAGCTTCATCTGTGTTCTACTATGGTGATTTTAGTGTCTCCGCATACCGCAGCACTCGACATAGCTTTGCAGACGATAAGTACAACCGTTTCAGAGAGAAGAGCGGCCAATGTGACGATCTGGCTTTAAGACGATTCGATAACCAATGACGAAAACGTACGGATTTCTCGGGTTTTTACTACATATGAACACTTTTCACTTTCTCCCGTGCAACTCGGCTGCTAGTCCTCCTTTCATGCAGAATCTTAAGGTCCTAGCTCATGTCCAAGGCACCAAAGCCAGCTAAAAAGTCTATAATCGATATCTAAAATTTCAATTGTACGACTTCTTACTACCTATTACATCAACTTAGAAGCTTCATCTGTGTTCTACTATGCTGCTTTTAGGGTCTCCGCATACTGCAGCACGCGACATAGCTTTGCAGACGATAAGTGCAACCGTTTCAGAGAGAAGAGCGCCCAATGTGACGATCAGGCTTTAAGTCGATTCGATAACAAACGACGAAAACGGACGGATTTCTCAAGTTTTTACTACATATGAACACTTTTCACATTCTCCAGTGCAACTCGGCTGCTAGTCCTGCTTTCATGCAGAATCTTAAGGTCCTAGCTCATGTCCAAGGCACCAAAGCCAGCTAAAAAGTCAATAATCGATACCTAAAACTGGAATTGTACTACTTCTTACTGGCTATTACATCAACTTAGAAGCTTCATCTGTGTTCTACTATGGTGCTTTTAGTGTCTCCACATACCGCAGCACGCGACATAGCTTTCAGACGATAAGTACAGCCGATTCAGAGAGAAGGGCGGACAATGTTACGATCTGGCCTTTAGTCGACTCGATTACAAAAGACGAAAACGGACGGATTCTCAGGTTAAGACTACATATGAGCACATTTCACATTCTCCCGTGCAACTTTTCTGCTAGTCTCCCTCTCATGCAGATTCGTAGTGTCCTAGCTCATGTCCAAGGCACCAAAGCCAGCTAAAAAGTCAATAATCGATACCTAAAACTTGACTTGTACTACTTCTTACTGGCTATTACATCAACTTAGAAGCTTCATCTGTGTCCTACTAAGGTGATTTTAGTGTCTCCACATACCGCAGCACGCGACATAGCTTTGTAGACGATAAGTACAACCGTTTCAGAGAGAAGACCGGCCAATGTGACGATCCGGCTTTAAGTCGATTCGGTAATATATGACGATAACGAACGGATTTCTCAGGTTTTTACTACATATGAACACTTTTCACATTCTCCCATGCATCTCGGCTGCTAGTCCTCCTTTCATTAAGAATCTTAAGGTCCTAGCTCATGTCCAAGGCACCAAAGCCAGCTAAAAATTTAATAATCGATACCTTAAACTTGAATTGTACTACCTCTTACTGGCTATTACATCAACTTATAAGCTTCATCTGTGTTCTACTATGGTGCTTTTAGTGTCTCCACATACCGCAGCACTCGACATAGCTTTGCAGACGATAAGTACAACCGTTTCAGAGAGAAGAGCGGCCAATGTGACGATCTGGCTTTAAGTCAATTCGATAACAAATGACGAAAACGGTCGGATTTCTCAGGTTTTTACTACATGTGAACACTTTTCACATTCGCACGTGCAAGGCGCCTGTTAGTCCTCCTTTCATGCAGAATCTTAAGGTCCTAGCTCATGTCCAAGGCACCAAAGCCAGCTAAAAAGTCAATAATCGATATCTAAAATTCCAATTGTACTACTTCTTACTAGCTATTACATCAACTTAGAAGCTTCATCTGTGTTCTACTATGGTGCTCTTAGTGCCTCCGCATACCGCAGCACGTCCCATAGCTTTGCAGACGATAAGTACAACCGTTTCAGAGAGGAGAGCGGCCAATGTGACGATCTGGCTTTAAGTCGATTCGTTAACAAATGACGATGGCGAACGGATCTCTCAGGTTTTTACTACATATGAACACTTTTCACAATCTCCCGTGCAACTCGGCTGCTAGTCCTCCTTTCATGCAGAATCTTAAGGTCCTAGCTCATGTCCAAGGCACCAAAGCCAGCTGAAAGTCAATAATCGATAAGTAAAACTTGAATTGTACTACTTCTTACTGGCTATTACATCAACTTAGAAGCTTCATCCGTGTTTTACTATGGTATTTTTAGTGTCTCCGCATACCGCAGCACGCGACATAGCTTTGCAGACGATAAGTACAACCGTTTCAGAGAGAAGAGCGGCCAATGTCACGATCCGGTTTTAAGTCGATTCGATTACATATTACGAAAATGGACGGATTTCTCAGGTTTTTACTACATATGAAAACTTTTGACATCCTCCCGTGCAACTCGGCTGCTAGTCCTCCTTTCATGCAGAATCTTAAGGTCCTAGCTCATGTCCAAGGCACCAAAGCCAGCTAAAAAGTCAATAATCGATACCTAAAACTTGAATTGTACTACCTCTTACTAGCTATTACATCAACTTAGAAGCTTCATCTGTGTTCTACTATGGTGCTTTTAGTGTCTCCACATGCCGCAGCACGCGACATAGCTTTGCAGACGATAAGTACAACCGTTTCAGAGAGAAGATCGGCCAATGTGACGATCTGGCTTTAAGTCGATTCGATAACAAAAGACGAAAACGGTTGGATTTCTCAGGTTAATACTACATATTAACACTTTTCACATTCTCCCGTGCAACTCGGCTGCTAGTCCTCCTCTCATGCAGATTCGTAAGGACATAGCTCATGTCCAAAGCACCAAAGCCAGCTAAAAAGTCAATAATCGATACCTAAAACTTGAATTGTACCACTTCTTACTGGCTATTACATCAACTTAGAAGCTTCATCTGTGTCCTACTATGGTGATTTTAGTGTCTCCGCATACCACAGCATGCGACATAGCTTTGCAGACGATAAGTACAACCGTTTCAGAGAGAAGAGCGGCCAATGTGACGATCTGGCTTTAAGTCGATTCGTTAACAAATGACGAAAACGGACGGATTTCTCAGGTTTTTACTACATATGAACACTTTTCACATTCTCCCATGCAACTCGGCTGCTAGTCCTCCTTTCATGCCGAATCTTAAGGTCCTAGCTCATGTCCAAGGCACCAAAGCCAGATAAAAAGTCAATAATCGATGCCCAAATCTTGAATTGTACTACTTCTTACTGGCTATTACATCAACTTAGAAGCTTCATCTGTGTTCTACTATGGTTATTTTGGTGTCTCCGCATACCGTAGCACGCGACATAGCTTTGTAGACGATAAGTACAACCGTTTCAGAGAGAAGACCGGCCAATGTGACGATCCGGCTTTAAGTCGATTCGGTAATATATGACGATAACGATCGGATTTCTCAGGTTTTTACTACATATGAACACTTTTCACATTCTCACGTGCAAGGCGGCTGTTAGTCCTCCTTTCATGCAGAATCTTAAGGTCCCAGCTCATGTCCAAGGCACCAAAGCCAGCTAAAAAGTCAATAATCGATATCTAAAATTTCAATTGTACTACTTCTTACTAGCTATTACATCAACTTAGAAGCTTCATCTGTGTTCTACTATGCTGCATTTAGTGTCTCCGCATACTGCAGCACGCGACATAGCTTTGCAGACGATAAGTGCAACCGTTTCAGAGAGAAGAGCGGCCAATGTCACGATCTGGCTTTAGGTCGATTCGATAACAAATGACGAAAACGGAAGGATTTCTCAGGTTTTTCCTACATATGAACACTTTTCATATTCTCCCAGGCAAGTCAGCTGCTAGTCCTCCTTTCATGCAGAATCTTAAGGTCCTAGCTCATGTCCAAGTCACGAAAGCCAGCTAAAACGTCAATAATCGATACCTAAAACTTGAATTGTACTACCTCTTACTGGCTATTACATCAACTTAGAAGCTTCATCTGTGTTCTACTATGGTGATTTTAGTGTCTCCGCATACCGCAGCACTCGACATAGCTTTGCAGACGATAAGTACAACCGTTTCAGAGAGAAGAGCGGCCAATGTGACGATCTGGCTTTAAGACGATTCGATAACCAATGACGAAAACGTACGGATTTCTCGGGTTTTTACTACATATGAACACTTTTCACTTTCTCCCGTGCAACTCGGCTGCTAGTCCTCCTTTCATGCAGAATCTTAAGGTCCTAGCTCATGTCCAAGGCACCAAAGCCAGCTAAAAAGTCTATAATCGATATCTAAAATTTCAATTGTACGACTTCTTACTACCTATTACATCAACTTAGAAGCTTCATCTGTGTTCTACTATGCTGCTTTTAGGGTCTCCGCATACTGCAGCACGCGACATAGCTTTGCAGACGATAAGTGCAACCGTTTCAGAGAGAAGAGCGCCCAATGTGACGATCAGGCTTTAAGTCGATTCGATAACAAACGACGAAAACGGACGGATTTCTCAAGTTTTTACTACATATGAACACTTTTCACATTCTCCAGTGCAACTCGGCTGCTAGTCCTGCTTTCATGCAGAATCTTAAGGTCCTAGCTCATGTCCAAGGCACCAAAGCCAGCTAAAAAGTCAATAATCGATACCTAAAACTGGAATTGTACTACTTCTTACTGGCTATTACATCAACTTAGAAGCTTCATCTGTGTTCTACTATGGTGCTTTTAGTGTCTCCACATACCGCAGCACGCGACATAGCTTTCAGACGATAAGTACAGCCGATTCAGAGAGAAGGGCGGACAATGTTACGATCTGGCCTTTAGTCGACTCGATTACAAAAGACGAAAACGGACGGATTCTCAGGTTAAGACTACATATGAGCACATTTCACATTCTCCCGTGCAACTTTTCTGCTAGTCTCCCTCTCATGCAGATTCGTAGTGTCCTAGCTCATGTCCAAGGCACCAAAGCCAGCTAAAAAGTCAATAATCGATACCTAAAACTTGACTTGTACTACTTCTTACTGGCTATTACATCAACTTAGAAGCTTCATCTGTGTCCTACTAAGGTGATTTTAGTGTCTCCACATACCGCAGCACGCGACATAGCTTTGTAGACGATAAGTACAACCGTTTCAGAGAGAAGACCGGCCAATGTGACGATCCGGCTTTAAGTCGATTCGGTAATATATGACGATAACGAACGGATTTCTCAGGTTTTTACTACATATGAACACTTTTCACATTCTCCCATGCATCTCGGCTGCTAGTCCTCCTTTCATTAAGAATCTTAAGGTCCTAGCTCATGTCCAAGGCACCAAAGCCAGCTAAAAATTTAATAATCGATACCTTAAACTTGAATTGTACTACCTCTTACTGGCTATTACATCAACTTATAAGCTTCATCTGTGTTCTACTATGGTGCTTTTAGTGTCTCCACATACCGCAGCACTCGACATAGCTTTGCAGACGATAAGTACAACCGTTTCAGAGAGAAGAGCGGCCAATGTGACGATCTGGCTTTAAGTCAATTCGATAACAAATGACGAAAACGGTCGGATTTCTCAGGTTTTTACTACATGTGAACACTTTTCACATTCGCACGTGCAAGGCGCCTGTTAGTCCTCCTTTCATGCAGAATCTTAAGGTCCTAGCTCATGTCCAAGGCACCAAAGCCAGCTAAAAAGTCAATAATCGATATCTAAAATTCCAATTGTACTACTTCTTACTAGCTATTACATCAACTTAGAAGCTTCATCTGTGTTCTACTATGGTGCTCTTAGTGCCTCCGCATACCGCAGCACGTCCCATAGCTTTGCAGACGATAAGTACAACCGTTTCAGAGAGGAGAGCGGCCAATGTGACGATCTGGCTTTAAGTCGATTCGTTAACAAATGACGATGGCGAACGGATCTCTCAGGTTTTTACTACATATGAACACTTTTCACAATCTCCCGTGCAACTCGGCTGCTAGTCCTCCTTTCATGCAGAATCTTAAGGTCCTAGCTCATGTCCAAGGCACCAAAGCCAGCTGAAAGTCAATAATCGATAAGTAAAACTTGAATTGTACTACTTCTTACTGGCTATTACATCAACTTAGAAGCTTCATCCGTGTTTTACTATGGTATTTTTAGTGTCTCCGCATACCGCAGCACACGACATAGCTTTGCAGACGATAAGTACAACCGTTTCAGAGAGAAGGGCGGTCAATGTGACGATCTGGCTTTAAGTCGATTCGATAACAAAAGACGAAAACGGACGGATTTCTCAGGTTAAAACTACATATTAACACATTTCACATTCTCCCGTGCAACTTTTCTGCTAGTCCTCCTCTCATGCAGATTCGTAAGGTCATAGCTCATGTCCAAGGCACCAAAGCAAGCTAAAAAGTCAATAATCGATACCTAAAACTTGAATTGTACTACTTCTTACTCTCTATTACATCATATTAGAAGCTTCATCTGTGTTCTACTATGGTGCTTTTAGTGTCTCCGCATACCGCAGCACGCGACATAGCTTTCAGACGATAAGTACAACCGTTTCAGAGAGAAGAGCGGCCAATGTGACGATCTGGCTTTAAGTCGATTCGATAACAAATGACGAAAACGGACGGATTTCTCAGGTTTTTACTACATATGAACACTTTTCACATTCTCCCGTGCAACTCGGCTGCTAGTCCTCCTTTCATGCCGATTCTTATGGTCCTAGCTCATGTCCAAGGCACCAAAGCCAGCTAAAAAGTCAATAATCGATACCTAAAATTTGAGTTGTACTACTTCTTACTGGCTATAACATCAAGTTAGAAGCGTCATCTGTGTTCTGCTATGGTGCTTTTAGAGTCTCCACATACCGCAGCACTGCGACATAGCTTTGCAGACGATAAGTACAACCGTTTCAGAGAGAAGAGTGGCAAATGTGACGATCTGGCTTTAAGTCGATTCGATAACAAATGACGAAAACGGTCGGATTTCACAGGTTTTTACTACATATGAACACTTTTCACAATCTCCCATGCAATTCGGCTGCTAGTCCTCCTTTCATGCAGAATCTTAAGGTCCTAGCTCATGTGCAAGGCACCAAAGCCAGCTAAACACTTAATAATCGATACCTAAAACTGGTATTGTACTAATTCTTACTGGCTATTACATCATCTTAGAAGCTTCATCTGTGTTCTACTATGGTGCTTTTAGTGTCTCCGCATACCGCAGCACGCGACATACCTTTGCAGACGATAAGTACAACCGTTTCAGAGAGAAGAGCGGCAATTTGACGATTTGGCTTTAAGTCGATTCGATAACAAACGACGAAAACGGACGGATTTCTCAGGTTTTTATTACATATGAACACTTTTCACATTCTCCCGTGCAATTCGGCTGCTAGTCCTCCTTTCATGCAGAATCTTAAGGTCCTAGCTCATGTCCAAGGCACCAAAGCCAGCTAAAAAGTCAATAATCGATACCTAAAACTGGTATTGTACTAATTCTTACCGGCTATTACATCATCTTAGAAGCTTCATCTGTGTTCTACTATGGTCCTTTTAGTGTCTCTGCATACCGCAGCACGCGACATACCTTTCAGACGATAAGTACAACCGTTTCGGAGAGAAGAGCGGCCAATGTGACGATCTGGCTTTAAGTCGATTCGATAACAAATGACGAAAACGGACGGGTTTCTCAGGTTTTTACTACATATGAACACTTTTCACATTCTCCCGTGCAACTCGGTTGCTAGTCCCCCTTTCATGCACATTCTTAAGGTCCTAGCTCATGTCCAAGGCACCAAAGCCAGCTAAAAAGTCAATAATCGATGATCAAATCTTGAGTTGTACTACTTCTTACTGGCTATTACATCAACTTAGAATCTTCATCTGTGTTCTACTATGGTTATTTTGGTGTCTCCGCATACCGCAGCACGCGACATAGCTTTGCAGACGATAAGTACAACCGTTTCAGAGAGAAGAGTGGCCAATGTGACGATCCGGCTTTAAGTCGATTCGGTAATATATGACGATAACGAACGGATTTCTCAGGTTTTTACTACATATGAACACTTTTCACATTCTCCCATGCATCTCGGCTGCTAGTCCTCCTTTCATGCAGAATCTTAAGGTCCTAGCTCATGTCCAAGGCACCAAAGCCAGCTAAAAATTTAATAATCGATACCTTAAACTTGAATTGTACTACCTCTTACTGGCTATTACATCAACTTATAAGCTTCATCTGTGTTCTACTATGGTGCTTTTAGTGTCTCCACATACCGCAGCACTCGACATAGCTTTGCAGACGATAAGTACAACCGTTTCAGAGAGAAGAGCGGCCAATGTGACGATCTGGCTTTAAGTCAATTCGATAACAAATGACGAAAACGGTCGGATTTCTCAGGTTTTTACTACATGTGAACACTTTTCACATTCGCACGTGCAAGGCGCCTGTTAGTCCTCCTTTCATGCAGAATCTTAAGGTCCTAGCTCATGTCCAAGGCACCAAAGCCAGCTAAAAAGTCAATAATCGATATCTAAAATTCCAATTGTACTACTTCTTACTAGCTATTACATCAACTTAGAAGCTTCATCTGTGTTCTACTATGGTGCTCTTAGTGCCTCCGCATACCGCAGCACGCGCCATAGCTTTGCAGACGATAAGTACAACCGTTTCAGAGAGGAGGGCGGCCAATGTGACGATCTGGCTTTAAGTCGATTCGTTAACAAATGACGATGGCGAACGGATCTCTCAGGTTTTTACTACATATGAACACTTTTCACAATCTCCCCTTCAACTCGGCTGCTAGTCCTCCTTTCATGCAGAATATTAAGGTCCTAGCTCATGTCCAAGGCACCAAAGCCAGCTGAAAGTCAATAATCGATAAGTAAAACTTGAATTGTACTACTTCTTACTGGCTATTACATCAACTTAGAAGCTTCATCCGTGTTTTACTATGGTATTTTTAGTGTCTCCGCATACCGCAGCACACGTCATAGCTTTGCAGACGATAAGTACAACCGTTTCAGAGAGAAGGGCGGTCAATGTGACGATCTGGCTTTAAGTCGATTCGATAACAAAAGACGAAAACGGACGGATTTCTCAGGTTAAAACTACATATTAACACATTTCACATTCTCCCGTGCAACTTTTCTGCTAGTCCTCCTCTCATGCAGATTCGTAAGGTCATAGCTCATGTCCAAGGCACCAAAGCAAGCTAAAAAGTCAATAATCGATACCTAAAACTTGAATTGTACTACTTCTTACTCTCTATTACATCATATTAGAAGCTTCATCTGTGTTCTACTATGGTGCTTTTAGTGTCTCCGCATACCGCAGCACGCGACATAGCTTTCAGACGATAAGTACAACCGTTTCAGAGAGAAGAGCGGCCAATGTGACGATCTGGCTTTAAGTCGATTCGATAACAAATGACGAAAACGGACGGATTTCTCAGGTTTTTACTACATATGAACACTTTTCACATTCTCCCGTGCAGCTCGGCTGCTAGTCCTCCTTTCATGCAGAATCTTAAGGTCCTAGCTCAAGTCCAAGGCACCAACGCCAGCTAAAAGTCAATAACCGATATCTAAAATTTCAATTGTACTACTTCTTACTAGCTATTACATCAACTTAGAAGCTTCATCTGTGTTCTACTATGCTGCTTTTAGTGTCCCCGCATACTGCAGCACGCGACATAGCTTTGCAGACGATAAGTGCAACCGTTTCAGAGAGAAGGGCGGCCAATGTCACGATCTGGCTTTAGGTCGATTCGATAACTAATGACGAAAACGGAAGGATTTCTCAGGTTTTTACTACATATGAACACTTTTCATATTCTCCCAGGCAAGTCAGCTGCTAGTCCTGCTTTCATGCAGAATCTTAAGGTCCTAGCTCATGTCCAAGTCACGAAAGCCAGCTAAAACGTCAATAATCGATACCTAAAACTTGAATTGTACTACCTCTTACTGGCTATTACATCAACTTAGAAGCTTCATCTGTGTTCTACTAGGGTGATTTTAGTGTCTCCACATACCGCAGCACTCGACATAGCTTTGCAGACGATAAGTACAACCGTTTCAGAGAGAAGAGCGGCCAATGTGACGATCTGGCTTTAAGACGATTCGATAACCAATGACGAAAACGTACGGATTTCTCGGGTTTTTACTACATATGAAATCTTTTCACTTTCTCCCGTGCAACTCGGCTGCTAGTCCTCCTTTCATGCAGAATCTTAAGTCCCAGCTCATGTCCAAGGCACCAAAGCCAGCTAAAAAGTCAATAACCGATATCTAAAATTTCAATTGAACTACTTCTTACTAGCTATTACATCAACTTAGAAGCTTCATCTGTGTTCTACTATGCTGCTTTTAGTGTCTCCGCATACTGCAGCACGCGACATAGCTTTGCAGACGATAAGTGCAACCGTTTCAGAGAGAAGAGCGCCCAATGTGACGATCAGGCTTTAAGTCGATTCGATAACAAACGACGAAAACGGACGGATTTCTCAGGTTTTTACTACATATGAACACTTTTCACATTCTCCAGTGCAACTCGGCTGCTAGTCCTGCTTTCATGCAGAATCTTAAGGTCCTAGCTCATGTCCAAGGCACCAAAGCCAGCTAAAAAGTCAATAATCGATACCTAAAACTGGAATTGTACTACTTCTTACTGGCTATTACATCAACTTAGAAGCTTCATCTGTGTTCTACTATGGTGCTTTTAGTGTCTCCGCATACCGCAGCACGCGACATAGCTTTCAGACGATAAGTACAGCCGTTTCAGAGACAAGGGCGGACAATGTTACGATCTGGCCTTTAGTCGACTCGATAACAAATGATGAAAACTGACGGATTTCTCTGGTTTTTACTACATATGAACACTTTTCACATTCTCCCGTGCATCTCGGCTGCTAGTCCTCCTTTCATGCAGAATCTTAAGGTCCTAGCTCATGTCCAAGGCACCAAAGCCAGCTAAAAAGTCAATAATCGATACCTAAAACTTGAATTGTACTACTTCTTACTGGCTATTACATCAACTTAGAAGCTTCATCTGTGTCCTACTAAGGTGATTTTAGTGTCTCCACATACCGCAGCACGCGACATAGCTTTGCAGACGATAAGTACAACCGTTTCATAGAGAAGAGCGGCCAATGTGACGATCCGGCTTTAAGTCGATTCGGTAATATATGACGATAACAAACGGATTTCTCAGGTTTTTACTACATATGAACTCTTTTCACATTCTCCCATGCATCTCGGCTGCTTGTCCTCCTTTCATGCAGAATCTTAAGGTCCTAGCTCATGTCCAAGGCACCAAAGCCAGCTAAAAATTTAATAATCGATACCTTAAACTTGAATTGTACTACCTCTTACTGGCTATTACATCAACTAATAAGCTTCATCTGTGTTCTACTATGGTGCTTTTAGTGACTCCACATACCGCAGCACTCGACATAGCTTTGCAGACGATAAGTACAACCGTTTCAGAGAGAAGAGCGTCCAATGTGACGATCTAACTTTAAGTCGAATCGATAACAAATGACGAAAACGGTTGGATTTCTCAGGTTTTTACTACATATGAACACTTTTCACATTCTCACGTGCAAGGCGGCTGTTAGTCCTCCTTTCATGCAGAATCTTAAGGTCCTAGCTCATGTCCAAGGCACCAAAGCCAGCTAAAAAGTCTATAATCGATACCTAAAACTTGACTTGTACTACTTCTTACTGGCTATTACATCAACTTAGAAGCTTCATCTGTGTTCTACTATGCTGCTTTTAGTGTCTCCGCATACTGCAGCACACGACATAGCTTTGCAGACGATAAGTGCAACCGTTTCAGAGAGAAGAGCGCCCAATGTGACGATCAGGCTTTTTAGTCGATTCGATAACAAACGACGAAAACGGACGGATTTCTCAGGTTTTTACTACATATGAACACTTTTCACATTCTCCAGTGCAACTCGGCTGCTAGTGCTGCTTTCATGCAGAATCTTAAGATCCTAGCTCATGTCCAAGGCACCAAAGCCAGCTAAAAAGTCAATAATCGATACCTAAAACTGGAATTGTACTACTTCTTACTGGCTATTACATCAACTTAGAAGCTTCATCTGTGTTCTACTATGGTGCTTTCAGTGTCTCCGCATACCGCAGCACGCGACATAGCTTTCAGACGATAAGTACAGGCGTTTCAGAGAGGAGGGCGGACAATGTTACGACCTGGCCTTTTGTCGACTCGATAACAAAAGATGAAAACGGACGGATTTCTCAGGTTAATACTACATATGAGCACATTTCACATTCTCCCGTGCAACTTTTCTGCTAGTCTCCCTCTCATGCAGATACTTAGGGTCCTAGCTCATGTCCAAGGCACCAAAGCCAGCTAAAAAGTCAATAATCGATACCTAAAACTTGAATTGTACTACTTCTTACTGGCCATTACATCAACTTAGAAGCTTCATCTGTGTCCTACTAAGGTGATTTTAGTGTCTCCACATACCGCAGCACGCGACATAGCTTTGCAGACGATAAGTACAACCGTTTCAGAGAGAAGAGCGTCCAATGTGACGATCTGGCTTTAAGTCGATTCGATAACAAATGACGAAAACGGTCCGATTTCTCAGGTTTTTACTACATATGAACACGTTTCACATTCTCACGTGCAAGGCGGCTGTTAGTCCTCCTTTCATGCAGAATCTTAAGGTCCTAGCTCATGTCCAAGGCACCAAAGCCAGCTAAAAAGTCAATAATCGATATCTAAAATTTCAATTGTACTACTTCTTACTAGCTATTACATCAACTTAGAAGCTTCATCTGTGTTCTACTATGCTGCTTTTAGTGTCTCCGCATACTGCAGCACGCGACATAGCTTTGCAGACGATAAGTGCAACCGTTTCAGAGAGAAGGACGGCCAATGTCACGATCTGGCTTTAGGTCGATTCGATAACAAATGACGAAAACGGAAGGATTTCTCAGGTTTTTACTACATATGAACACTTTTCATATTCTCCCAGGCAAGTCAGCTGCTAGTCCTCCTTTCATGCAGAATCGTAAGGTCCTAGCTCATGTCCAAGTCACGAAAGCCAGCTAAAACGTCAATAATCGATACCTAAAACTTGAATTGTACTACCTCTTACTGGCTATTACATCAACTTAGAAGCTTCATCTGTGTTCTACTATGGTGATTTTAGTGTCTCCACATACCGCAGCACTTGACATAGCTTTGCAGACGATAAGTACAACCGTTTCAGAGAGAAGAGCGGCCAATGTGACGATCTGGCTTTAAGACGAATCGATAACCAATGACGAAAACGTACGGATTTCTCGGGTTTTTACTACATATGAACACTTTTCACTTTCTCCCGTGCAACTCGGCTGCTAGTCCTCCTTTCATGCAGAATCTTAAGGTCCTAGCTCATGTCCAAGGCACCAAAGCCAGCTAAAAAGTCAATAATCGATATCTAAAATTTCAATTGAACTACTTCTTACTAGCTATTACATCAACTTAGAAGCTTCATCTGTGTTCTACTATGGTGCTTTTAGTGTCTCCGCATACCGCAGCACGCGACATAGCTTTCAGACGATAAGTACAGCCGTTTCAGAGACAAGGGCGGACAATGTTACGATCTGGCCTTTAGTCGACTCGATAACAAATGATGAAAACTGACGGATTTCTCTGGTTTTTACTACATATGAACACTTTTCACATTCTCCCGTGCATCTCGGCTGCTAGTCCTCCTTTCATGCAGAATCTTAAGGTCCTAGCTCATGTCCAAGGCACCAAAGCCAGCTAAAAAGTCAATAATCGATACCTAAAACTTGAATTGTACTACTTCTTACTGGCTATTACATCAACTTAGAAGCTTCATCTGTGTCCTACTAGGGTGATTTTAGTGTCTCCACATACCGCAGCACGCGACATAGCTTTGCAGACGATAAGTACAACCGTTTCATAGAGAAGAGCGGCCAATGTGACGATCCGGCTTTAAGTCGATTCGGTAATATATGACGATAACAAACGGATTTCTCAGGTTTTTACTACATATGAACTCTTTTCACATTCTCCCATGCATCTCGGCTGCTTGTCCTCCTTTCATGCAGAATCTTAAGGTCCTAGCTCATGTCCAAGGCACCAAAGCCAGCTAAAAATTTAATAATCGATACCTTAAACTTGAATTGTACTACCTCTTACTGGCTATTACATCAACTAATAAGCTTCATCTGTGTTCTACTATGGTGCTTTTATTGACTCCACATACCGCAGCACTCGACATAGCTTTGCAGACGATAAGTACAACCGTTTCAGAGAGAAGAGCGTCCAATGTGACGATCTAACTTTAAGTCGATTCGATAACAAATGACGAAAACGGTTGGATTTCTCAGGTTTTTACTACATATGAACACTTTTCACATTCTCACGTGCAAGGCGGCTGTTAGTCCTCCTTTCATGCAGAATCTTAAGGTCCTAGCTCATGTCCAAGGCACCAAAGCCAGCTAAAAAGTCTATAATCGATACCTAAAACTTGACTTGTACTACTTCTTACTGGCTATTACATCAACTTAGAATCTTCATCTGTGTTCTACTATGGTGCTTTTAGTGTCTCCACATACCGCAGCACGCGACATAGCTTTGCAGACGATAAGTACAACCGTTTCAGAGAGGAGAGCGGCCAATGTGACGATCTGGCTTTAAGTCGATTCGTTAACAAATGACGATGGCGAACGGATCTCTCAGGTTTTTACTACATATGAACACTTTTCACAATTTCCCGTGCAACTCGGCTGCTAGTCCTCCTTTCATGCAGAATCTTAAGGTCCTAGCTCATGTCCAAGACACCAAAGCCAGCTACAAAGTCAATAATCGATACCTAAAACTTGAATTGTACTACTTCTTACTGGCTACTACATCAACTTAGGAGCTTCATCTGTGTTCTACTATGGTGCTTTAAGTGTCTGCGCATAACGCAGCACGCGACATAGCATTGCAGACGATAAGTACAACAGCGTCAGAGGGAAGAGCGGCCAATGTGACGATCTGGCTTTAAGTCGATTCCATAACAAATGACTAAAACGGACGGATTTCTCAGGTTTTTACTACATATGAACACTTTTCACATTCTCCCGTGCAACTCGGCTGCTAACCCTCCTTTCATGCAGAATCTTAAGGTCCTAGCTCATGTCCAAGTCACCAAAGTCAGCTAAAAGTCATTAATCGATACCCAAAACTGGTATTGTACTAATTCTTACTGGCTATTATATCATCTTAGAGGCTTCATCTGTGTTCTACTATGGTGCTTTTAGTGTCTCCGCATACCGCAGCACGCGACATAGCTTTCAGACGATAAGTACAACCGTTTCGGAGAGAAGAGCGGCCAATGTGACGATCTGGCTTTAAGTCGATTCGATAACAAATGACAAAACGGACGGACTTCTCAGGTTCTTACTACATATGAACACTTTTAACATTCTCCCGTGCAACTCGGCTGCTAGTCCTCCTTCCATGCAGAATCGTAAGGTCCTAGCTCAAATCCAAGGCACCAAAGCCAGCTAAAAAGTCAATAATCGATATCTAAAATTTCAATTGTACTACTTCTTACTAGCTATTACATCAACTTAGAAGCTTCATCTGTGTTCTACTATGGTGATTTTAGTGTCTCCGCATACCGCAGCACGCGGCATAGCTTTGCAGACAATAAGTACAACCGTTTCAGAGAGAAGAGCGGCCAATGTCACGACCCGGTTTTAAGTCGATTCGATTACATATTACAAAAATGGACGGATTTCTCAGGTTTTTACTACATATGAAAACTTTTCACATCCTCCCGTGCAACTCGGCTGCTAGTCCTCCTTTCATGCAGAATCTTAAGGTCCTAGCTCATGTCCAAGGCACCAAAGCCAGCTAAAAAGTCAATAATCGATACCTAAAACTTGAATTGTACTACCTCTTACTAGCTATTACATCAACTTAGAAGCTTCATCTGTGTTCTACTATGGTCCTTTTAGTGTCTCCACATGCCGCAGCACGCGACATAGCTTTGCAGACGATAAGTACAACCGTTTCAGAGAGAAGAGCAGCCAATGTGACGATCTGGCTTTAAGACGAATCGATAACTAATGACGAAAACGTATGGGTTTCTCAGGTTTTTACTACATGTGAACACTTTTCACATGCTCCCGTACAACTCGGCTGCTAGTCCTTCTTTCATGCAGAATCTTAAGGTCCTAGCTCATGTCCAAGGCACCAAAGCCAGCTACAAAGTCAATAATCGATACCTAAAACTTGAATTGTACTACTTCTTACTGGCTATTACATCAACTTAGAAGCTTCATCTGTGTTCTACTATGGTGCATTTAGTGTCTCTACATACCGCAGCACGCGACATAGCTTTGCAGACGGTAAGTACAACCGTTTCAGAGAGGAGAGCGGCCAATGTGCCGATCTGGCTTTAAGTCGATTCGTTAACAATCGACGATGGCGAACGGATCTCTCAGGTTTTTACTACATGTGAACACTTTTCACAATCTCCCGAGCAACTCGGCTGCTAGTCCTCCTTTCATGCAGAATCTTAAGGTCCTAGCTCATGTCAAAGGCACCAAAGCCAGCTGAAAGTCAATAAGCGATAAGTAAAACTTGAATTGTACTACTTCTTACTGGCTATTACATCAACTTAGAAGCTTCATCTGTGTTCTACTATGGTGATTTTAGTGTCTCCACATACCGCAGCACTCGACATAGCTTTGCAGACGATAAGTACAGCCGTTTCAGAGAGAAGGGCGGACAATGTTACGATCTGGCCTTTAGTCGAATCGATAACAAAAGTCGAAAACGGACGGATTTCTCAGGTTAATACTACATATGAGCACATTTCACATTCTCCCGTGCAACTTTTCTGCTAGTCTCATTCTCATGCAGATTCTTAAGGTCCTAGCTCATGTCCAAGGCACCAAAGCCAGCTAAAAATTTAATAATCGATACCTTAAACTTGAATTGTACTACCTCTTACTGGCTATTACATCAACTTATAAGCTTCATCTGTGTTCTACTATGGTGCTTTTAGTGACTCCACATACCGCAGCACTCGACATAGCTTTGCAGACGATAAGTACAACCGTTTCAGAGAGAAGAGCGTCCAATGTGACGATCCAACTTTAAGTCGATTCGATAACAAATGACGAAAACGTTTGGATTTCTCAGGTTTTTACTACATATGAACACTTTTCACATTCTCACATGCAAGGCGGCTGTTAGTCCTCCTTTCATGCAGAATCTTAAGGTCCTAGCTCATGTCCAAGGCACCAAAGCCAGCTAAAAAGTCTATAATCGATACCTAAAACTTGAATTGTACTACTTCTTACTGGCTATTACATCAACTTAGAATCTTCATCTGTGTTCTACTATGGTGCTTTTAGTGTCTCCACATACCGCAGCACGCGACATAGCTTTGCAGACGATAAGTACAACCGTTTCAGAGAGGAGAGCGGCCAATGTGACGATCTGGCTTTAAGTCGATTCGTTAAGAAATGACGATGGCGAACGGATCTCTCAGGTTTTTACTACATATGAACACTTTTCACAATTTCCCGTGCAACTCGGCTGCTAGTCCTCCTTTCATGCAGAATCTTAAGGTCCTAGCTCATGTCCAAGGCACCAAAGCCAGCTACAAAGTCAATAATCGATACCTAAAACTTGAATTGTACTACTTCTTACTGGCTATTACATCAACTTAGAAGCTTCATCTGTGTTCTACTATGGTGCTTTAAGTGTCTGCGCATACCGCAGCACGCGACATAGCTTTGCAGACGATAAGTGCAACCGTTTCAGAGAGAAGGGCGGCCAATGTCACGATCTGGCTTTAGGTCGATTCGATAACTAATGACGAAAACGGAAGGATTTCTCAGGTTTTTACTACATATGAACACTTTTCATATTCTCCCAGGCAAGTCAGCTGCTAGTCCTGCTTTCATGCAGAATCTTAAGGTCCTAGCTCATGTCCAAGTCACGAAAGCCAGCTAAAACGTCAATAATCGATACCTAAAACTTGAATTGTACTACCTCTTACTGGCTATTACATCAACTTAGAAGCTTCATCTGTGTTCTACTAGGGTGATTTTAGTGTCTCCACATACCGCAGCACTCGACATAGCTTTGCAGACGATAAGTACAACCGTTTCAGAGAGAAGAGCGGCCAATGTGACGATCTGGCTTTAAGACGATTCGATAACCAATGACGAAAACGTACGGATTTCTCGGGTTTTTACTACATATGAAATCTTTTCACTTTCTCCCGTGCAACTCGGCTGCTAGTCCTCCTTTCATGCAGAATCTTAAGTCCCAGCTCATGTCCAAGGCACCAAAGCCAGCTAAAAAGTCAATAACCGATATCTAAAATTTCAATTGAACTACTTCTTACTAGCTATTACATCAACTTAGAAGCTTCATCTGTGTTCTACTATGCTGCTTTTAGTGTCTCCGCATACTGCAGCACGCGACATAGCTTTGCAGACGATAAGTGCAACCGTTTCAGAGAGAAGAGCGCCCAATGTGACGATCAGGCTTTAAGTCGATTCGATAACAAACGACGAAAACGGACGGATTTCTCAGGTTTTTACTACATATGAACACTTTTCACATTCTCCAGTGCAACTCGGCTGCTAGTCCTGCTTTCATGCAGAATCTTAAGGTCCTAGCTCATGTCCAAGGCACCAAAGCCAGCTAAAAAGTCAATAATCGATACCTAAAACTGGAATTGTACTACTTCTTACTGGCTATTACATCAACTTAGAAGCTTCATCTGTGTTCTACTATGGTGCTTTTAGTGTCTCCGCATACCGCAGCACGCGACATAGCTTTCAGACGATAAGTACAGCCGTTTCAGAGACAAGGGCGGACAATGTTACGATCTGGCCTTTAGTCGACTCGATAACAAATGATGAAAACTGACGGATTTCTCTGGTTTTTACTACATATGAACACTTTTCACATTCTCCCGTGCATCTCGGCTGCTAGTCCTCCTTTCATGCAGAATCTTAAGGTCCTAGCTCATGTCCAAGGCACCAAAGCCAGCTAAAAAGTCAATAATCGATACCTAAAACTTGAATTGTACTACTTCTTACTGGCTATTACATCAACTTAGAAGCTTCATCTGTGTCCTACTAAGGTGATTTTAGTGTCTCCACATACCGCAGCACGCGACATAGCTTTGCAGACGATAAGTACAACCGTTTCATAGAGAAGAGCGGCCAATGTGACGATCCGGCTTTAAGTCGATTCGGTAATATATGACGATAACAAACGGATTTCTCAGGTTTTTACTACATATGAACTCTTTTCACATTCTCCCATGCATCTCGGCTGCTTGTCCTCCTTTCATGCAGAATCTTAAGGTCCTAGCTCATGTCCAAGGCACCAAAGCCAGCTAAAAATTTAATAATCGATACCTTAAACTTGAATTGTACTACCTCTTACTGGCTATTACATCAACTAATAAGCTTCATCTGTGTTCTACTATGGTGCTTTTAGTGACTCCACATACCGCAGCACTCGACATAGCTTTGCAGACGATAAGTACAACCGTTTCAGAGAGAAGAGCGTCCAATGTGACGATCTAACTTTAAGTCGAATCGATAACAAATGACGAAAACGGTTGGATTTCTCAGGTTTTTACTACATATGAACACTTTTCACATTCTCACGTGCAAGGCGGCTGTTAGTCCTCCTTTCATGCAGAATCTTAAGGTCCTAGCTCATGTCCAAGGCACCAAAGCCAGCTAAAAAGTCTATAATCGATACCTAAAACTTGACTTGTACTACTTCTTACTGGCTATTACATCAACTTAGAAGCTTCATCTGTGTTCTACTATGCTGCTTTTAGTGTCTCCGCATACTGCAGCACACGACATAGCTTTGCAGACGATAAGTGCAACCGTTTCAGAGAGAAGAGCGCCCAATGTGACGATCAGGCTTTTTAGTCGATTCGATAACAAACGACGAAAACGGACGGATTTCTCAGGTTTTTACTACATATGAACACTTTTCACATTCTCCAGTGCAACTCGGCTGCTAGTGCTGCTTTCATGCAGAATCTTAAGATCCTAGCTCATGTCCAAGGCACCAAAGCCAGCTAAAAAGTCAATAATCGATACCTAAAACTGGAATTGTACTACTTCTTACTGGCTATTACATCAACTTAGAAGCTTCATCTGTGTTCTACTATGGTGCTTTCAGTGTCTCCGCATACCGCAGCACGCGACATAGCTTTCAGACGATAAGTACAGGCGTTTCAGAGAGGAGGGCGGACAATGTTACGACCTGGCCTTTTGTCGACTCGATAACAAAAGATGAAAACGGACGGATTTCTCAGGTTAATACTACATATGAGCACATTTCACATTCTCCCGTGCAACTTTTCTGCTAGTCTCCCTCTCATGCAGATACTTAGGGTCCTAGCTCATGTCCAAGGCACCAAAGCCAGCTAAAAAGTCAATAATCGATACCTAAAACTTGAATTGTACTACTTCTTACTGGCTATTACATCAACTTAGAAGCTTCATCTGTGTCCTACTAGGGTGATTTTAGTGTCTCCACATACCGCAGCACGCGACATAGCTTTGCAGACGATAAGTACAACCGTTTCATAGAGAAGAGCGGCCAATGTGACGATCCGGCTTTAAGTCGATTCGGTAATATATGACGATAACAAACGGATTTCTCAGGTTTTTACTACATATGAACTCTTTTCACATTCTCCCATGCATCTCGGCTGCTTGTCCTCCTTTCATGCAGAATCTTAAGGTCCTAGCTCATGTCCAAGGCACCAAAGCCAGCTAAAAATTTAATAATCGATACCTTAAACTTGAATTGTACTACCTCTTACTGGCTATTACATCAACTAATAAGCTTCATCTGTGTTCTACTATGGTGCTTTTATTGACTCCACATACCGCAGCACTCGACATAGCTTTGCAGACGATAAGTACAACCGTTTCAGAGAGAAGAGCGTCCAATGTGACGATCTAACTTTAAGTCGATTCGATAACAAATGACGAAAACGGTTGGATTTCTCAGGTTTTTACTACATATGAACACTTTTCACATTCTCACGTGCAAGGCGGCTGTTAGTCCTCCTTTCATGCAGAATCTTAAGGTCCTAGCTCATGTCCAAGGCACCAAAGCCAGCTAAAAAGTCTATAATCGATACCTAAAACTTGACTTGTACTACTTCTTACTGGCTATTACATCAACTTAGAATCTTCATCTGTGTTCTACTATGGTGCTTTTAGTGTCTCCACATACCGCAGCACGCGACATAGCTTTGCAGACGATAAGTACAACCGTTTCAGAGAGGAGAGCGGCCAATGTGACGATCTGGCTTTAAGTCGATTCGTTAACAAATGACGATGGCGAACGGATCTCTCAGGTTTTTACTACATATGAACACTTTTCACAATTTCCCGTGCAACTCGGCTGCTAGTCCTCCTTTCATGCAGAATCTTAAGGTCCTAGCTCATGTCCAAGACACCAAAGCCAGCTACAAAGTCAATAATCGATACCTAAAACTTGAATTGTACTACTTCTTACTGGCTACTACATCAACTTAGGAGCTTCATCTGTGTTCTACTATGGTGCTTTAAGTGTCTGCGCATAACGCAGCACGCGACATAGCATTGCAGACGATAAGTACAACAGCGTCAGAGGGAAGAGCGGCCAATGTGACGATCTGGCTTTAAGTCGATTCCATAACAAATGACGAAAACGGACGGATTTCTCAGGTTTTTACTACATATGAACACTTTTCACATTCTCCCGTGCAACTCGGCTGCTAACCCTCCTTTCATGCAGAATCTTAAGGTCCTAGCTCATGTCCAAGTCACCAAAGTCAGCTAAAAGTCATTAATCGATACCCAAAACTGGTATTGTACTAATTCTTACTGGCTATTATATCATCTTAGAGGCTTCATCTGTGTTCTACTATGGTGCTTTTAGTGTCTCCGCATACCGCAGCACGCGACATAGCTTTCAGACGATAAGTACAACCGTTTCGGAGAGAAGAGCGGCCAATGTGACGATCTGGCTTTAAGTCGATTCGATAACAAATGACAAAACGGACGGACTTCTCAGGTTCTTACTACATATGAACACTTTTAACATTCTCCCGTGCAACTCGGCTGCTAGTCCTCCTTCCATGCAGAATCGTAAGGTCCTAGCTCAAATCCAAGGCACCAAAGCCAGCTAAAAAGTCAATAATCGATATCTAAAATTTCAATTGTACTACTTCTTACTAGCTATTACATCAACTTAGAAGCTTCATCTGTGTTCTACTATGGTGATTTTAGTGTCTCCGCATACCGCAGCACGCGGCATAGCTTTGCAGACAATAAGTACAACCGTTTCAGAGAGAAGAGCGGCCAATGTCACGACCCGGTTTTAAGTCGATTCGATTACATATTACGAAAATGGACGGATTTCTCAGGTTTTTACTACATATGAAAACTTTTCACATCCTCCCGTGCAACTCGGCTGCTAGTCCTCCTTTCATGCAGAATCTTAAGGTCCTAGCTCATGTCCAAGGCACCAAAGCCAGCTAAAAAGTCAATAATCGATACCTAAAACTTGAATTGTACTACCTCTTACTAGCTATTACATCAACTTAGAAGCTTCATCTGTGTTCTACTATGGTCCTTTTAGTGTCTCCACATGCCGCAGCACGCGACATAGCTTTGCAGACGATAAGTACAACCGTTTCAGAGAGAAGAGCAGCCAATGTGACGATCTGGCTTTAAGACGAATCGATAACCAATGACGAAAACGTATGGGTTTCTCAGGTTTTTACTACATGTGAACACTTTTCACATGCTCCCGTACAACTCGGCTGCTAGTCCTTCTTTCATGCAGAATCTTAAGGTCCTAGCTCATGTCCAAGGCACCAAAGCCAGCTACAAAGTCAATAATCGATACCTAAAACTTGAATTGTACTACTTCTTACTGGCTATTACATCAACTTAGAAGCTTCATCTGTGTTCTACTATGGTGCATTTAGTGTCTCTACATACCGCAGCACGCGACATAGCTTTGCAGACGGTAAGTACAACCGTTTCAGAGAGGAGAGCGGCCAATGTGCCGATCTGGCTTTAAGTCGATTCGTTAACAATCGACGATGGCGAACGGATCTCTCAGGTTTTTACTACATGTGAACACTTTTCACAATCTCCCGAGCAACTCGGCTGCTAGTCCTCCTTTCATGCAGAATCTTAAGGTCCTAGCTCATGTCAAAGGCACCAAAGCCAGCTGAAAGTCAATAAGCGATAAGTAAAACTTGAATTGTACTACTTCTTACTGGCTATTACATCAACATAGAAGCTTCATCTGTGTTCTACTATGGTGATTTTAGTGTCTCCACATACCGCAGCACTCGACATAGCTTTGCAGACGATAAGTACAGCCGTTTCAGAGAGAAGGGCGGACAATGTTACGATCTGGCCTTTAGTCGAATCGATAACAAAAGTCGAAAACGGACGGATTTCTCAGGTTAATACTACATATGAGCACATTTCACATTCTCCCGTGCAACTTTTCTGCTAGTCTCATTCTCATGCAGATTCTTAAGGTCCTAGCTCATGTCCAAGGCACCAAAGCCAGCTAAAAATTTAATAATCGATACCTTAAACTTGAATTGTACTACCTCTTACTGGCTATTACATCAACTTATAAGCTTCATCTGTGTTCTACTATGGTGCTTTTAGTGACTCCACATACCGCAGCACTCGACATAGCTTTGCAGACGATAAGTACAACCGTTTCAGAGAGAAGAGCGTCCAATGTGACGATCCAACTTTAAGTCGATTCGATAACAAATGACGAAAACGTTTGGATTTCTCAGGTTTTTACTACATATGAACACTTTTCACATTCTCACATGCAAGGCGGCTGTTAGTCCTCCTTTCATGCAGAATCTTAAGGTCCTAGCTCATGTCCAAGGCACCAAAGCCAGCTAAAAAGTCTATAATCGATACCTAAAACTTGAATTGTACTACTTCTTACTGGCTATTACATCAACTTAGAATCTTCATCTGTGTTCTACTATGGTGCTTTTAGTGTCTCCACATACCGCAGCACGCGACATAGCTTTGCAGACGATAAGTACAACCGTTTCAGAGAGGAGAGCGGCCAATGTGACGATCTGGCTTTAAGTCGATTCGTTAAGAAATGACGATGGCGAACGGATCTCTCAGGTTTTTACTACATATGAACACTTTTCACAATTTCCCGTGCAACTCGGCTGCTAGTCCTCCTTTCATGCAGAATCTTAAGGTCCTAGCTCATGTCCAAGGCACCAAAGCCAGCTACAAAGTCAATAATCGATACCTAAAACTTGAATTGTACTACTTCTTACTGGCTATTACATCAACTTAGAAGCTTCATCTGTGTTCTACTATGGTGCTTTAAGTGTCTGCGCATACCGCAGCACGCGACATAGCATTGCAGACGATAAGTACAACAGCGTCAGAGGGAAGAGCGGCCAATGTGACGATCTGGCTTTAAGTCGATTCCATAACAAATGACGAAAACGGACGGATTTCTCAGGTTTTTACTACATATGAACACTTTTCACATTCTCCCGTGCAACTCGGCTGCTAACCCTCCTTTCATGCAGAATCCTAAGGTCCTAGCTCATGTCCAAGTCACCAAAGCCAGCTAAAAGTCAATAATCGATACCCAAAACTGGTATTGTACTAATTCTTACTGGCTATTACATCATCTTAGAAGCTTCATCTGTGTTCTACTATGGTGCTTTTAGTGTCTCCGCATACCGCAGCAGGCGACATAGCTTTCAGACGATAAGTACAACCGTTTCGGAGAGAAGAGCGGCCAATGTGACGATCTGGCTTTAAGTCGATTCGATAACAAATGACAAAACGGACGGACTTCTCAGGTTCTTACTACATATGAACACTTTTCACATTCTCCCGTGCAAATCGGCTGCTAGTCTTCCTTTCATGCAGAAACTTAAGGTCCTAGCTCATATCCAAGGCACCAAAGCCAGCTAAAAAGTCAATAATCGATATCTAAAATTCCAATTGTACTACTTCTTACTAGCTATTACATCAACTTAGAAGCTTCATCTGTGTTCTACTATGGTGATTTTAGTGTCTCCGCATACCGCAGCACGCGACATAGCTTTGCAGACGATAAGTACAACCGTTTCAGAGAGAAGAGCGGCCAATGTCACGATCCGGTTTTAAGTCGATTCGATTACATATTACGAAAATGGACGGATTTCTCAGGTTTTTACTACATATGAACACTTTTCACAATCTCCCGTGCTACTCGGCTGCTAGTCCTCCTTTCATGCAGAATCTTAAGGTCCTAGCTCATGTCCAAGGCACCAAAGCCAGCTCAAAGTCAATAATCGATAAGTAAAACTTGAATTGTACTACTTCTTACTGGCTATTACGTGAACTTAGAAGCTTCATCTGTGTTCTACTATGGTGATTTTAGTGTCTCCACATACCGCAGCACTCGACATAGCTTTGCAGACGATAAGTACAGCCGTTTCAGAGAGAAGGGCGGATAATGTTACGATCTGGCCTTTAGTCGACTCGATAACAAAAGACGAAAACGGACGGATTTCTCAGGTTAATACTACATATGAGCACATTTCACATTCTCCCGTGCAACTTTTCTGCTAGTCTCATTCTCATGCAGATTCTTAGGGTCCTAGCTCATGTCCAAGGCACCAAAGCCAGCTAAAAAGTCAATAATCGATACCTAAAACTTGAATTGTACTACTTCTTACTGGCTATTACATCAACTTAGTAGCTTCATCTGTATTCTACTATGGTGATTTTAGTGTCTCCACATACCGCAGCACTCGACATAGCTTTGCAAACGATAAGTACAACCGTTTCAGAGAGAAGAGCGCCCAATGTGACGATCAGGCTTTAAGTCGATTCGATAACAAACGACGAAAACGGACGGATTTCTCAGCTTTTTACTACATATGAACACTTTTCACATTCTCCAGTGCAACTCGGCTGCTAGTCCTGCTTTCATGCAGAATCTTAAGGTCCTAGCTCATGTCCAAGGCACCAAAGCCAGCTAAAAAGTCAATAAATGATATCTAAAATTTCAATTGTACTACTTCTTACTAGCTATTACATCAACTTAGAAGCTTCATCTGTGTTCTACTATGCTGCTTTTAGTGTCTCCGCATACTGCAGCACGCGACATAGCTTTGCAGACGATAAGTGCAACCGTTTCAGAGAGAAGAGCGCCCAATGTGACGATCAGGCTTTAAGTCGATTCGATAACAAACGACGAAAACGGACGGATTTCTCAGCTTTTTACTACATATGAACACTTTTCACATTCTCCAGTGCAACTCGGCTGCTAGTCCTGCTTTCATGCAGAATCTTAAGGTCCTAGCTCATGTCCAAGGCACCAAAGCCAGCTAAAAAGTCAATAATCGATACCTAAAACTTGAATTGTACTACTTCTTACTGGCTATTACATCAACTTAGAAGCTTCATCTGTGTCCTACTAAGGTGATTTTAGTGTCTCCACATACCGCAGCACGCGACATAGCTTTGCAGACGATAAGTACAACCGTTTCAGAGAGAAGAGCGTCCAATGTGACGATCTAACTTTAAGTCGATTCGATAACAAATGACGAAAACGTTTGGATTTCTCAGGTTTTTACTACATATGAACACTTTTCACATTCTCCCGTGCAACTCGGCTGCTAGTCCTCCTTTCATGCAGAATCGTAAGGTCCTAGCTCAAATCCAAGGCACCAAAGCCAGCTAAAATGTCAATAATCGATATCTAAAATTTCAATTGTACTACTTCTTACTAGCTATTACATCAACTTAGAAGCTTCATCTGTGTTCTACTATGGTGATTTTAGTGTCTCCGCATACCGCAGCACGCGGCATAGCTTTGCAGACAATAAGTACAACCGTTTCAGAGAGAAGAGCGGCCAATGTCAAGATCCGGTTTTAAGTCGATTCGATTACATATTACGAAAATGGACGGATTTCTCAGGTTTTTACTACATATGAAAACTTTTCACATCCTCCCGTGCAACTCGGCTGCTAGTCCTCCTTTCATGCAGAATCTTAAGGTCCTAGCTCATGTCCAAGGCACCAAAGCCAGCTAAAAAGTCAATAATCGATACCTAAAACTTGAATTGTACTACCTCTTACTAGCTATTACATCAACTTAGAAGCTTCATCTGTGTTCTACTATGGTCCTTTTAGTGTCTCCACATGCCGCAGCCCGCGACATAGCTTTGCAGACGATAAGTACAACCGTTTCAGAGAGAAGAGCAGCCAATGTGACGATCTGGCTTTAAGACGAATCGATAACCCATGACGAAAACGTATGGATTTCTCAGGTTTTTACTACATATGAACACTTTTCACATGCTCCCGTACAACTCGGCTGCTAGTCCTTCTTTCATGCAGAATCTTAAGGTCCTAGCTCATGTCCAAGGCACCAAAGCCAGCTACAAAGTCAATAATCGAAACCTAAAACTTGAATTGTACTACTTCTTACTGGCTATTACATCAACTTAGAAGCTTCATCTGTGTTCTACTATGGTGCATTTAGTGTCTCTACATACCGCAGCACGCGACATAGCTTTGCAGACGGTAAGTACAACCGTTTCAGAGAGGAGAGCGGCCAATGTGCCGATCTGGCTTTAAGTCAATTCGTTAACAAATGACGATGGCGAACGGATCTCTCAGGTTTTTACTACATGTGAACACTTTTCACAATCTCCCGAGCAACTCGGCTGCTAGTCCTCCTTTCATGCAGAATCTTAAGGTCCTAGCTCATGTCCAAGGCACCAAAGCCAGCTGAAAGTCAAATATCGATAAGTAAAACTTGAATTGTTCTACTTCTTACTGGCTATTACATCAACTTAGAAGCTTCATCTGTGTTCTACTATGGTGATTTTAGTGTCTCCACATACCGCAGCACTCGACATAGCTTTGCAGACGATAAGTACAGCCGTTTCAGAGAGAAGGGCGGACAATGTTACGATCTGGCCTTTAGTCGACTCGATAACAAAAGACGAAAACGGACGGATTTCTCAGGTTAATACTACATATGAGCACATTTCACATTCTCCCGTGCAACTTTTCTGCTAGTCTCATTCTCATGCAGATTCTTAAGGTCCTAGCTCATGTCCAAGGCACCAAAGCCAGCTAAAAATTTAATAATCGATACCTTAAACTTGAATTGTACTACCTCTTACTGGCTATTACATCAACTTATAAGCTTCATCTGTGTTCTACTATGGTGCTTTTAGTGACTCCACATACCGCAGCACTCGACATAGCTTTGCAGACGATAAGTACAACCGTTTCAGAGAGAAGAGCATCCAATGTGACGATCTAACTTTAAGTCGATTCGATAACAAATGACGAAAACGTTTGGATTTCTCAGGTTTTTACTACATATGAACACTTTTCACATTCTCACGTGCAAGGCGGCTGTTAGTCCTCCTTTCATGCAGAATCTTAAGGTCCTAGCTCATGTCCAAGGCACCAAAGCCAGCTAAAAAGTCTATAATCGATACCTAAAACTTGACTTGTACTACTTCTTACTGGCTATTACATCAACTTAGAATCTTCATCTGTGTTCTACTATGGTGCTTTTAGTGTCTCCACATACCGCAGCACGCGACATAGCTTTGCAGACGATAAGTACAACCGTTTCAGAGAGGAGAGCGGCCAATGTGACGATCTGGCTTTAAGTCGATTCGTTAAGAAATGACGATGGCGAACGGATCTCTCAGGTTTTTACTACATATGAACACTTTTCACAATTTCCCGTGCAACTCGGCTGCTAGTCCTCCTTTCATGCAGAATCTTAAGGTCCTAGCTCATGTCCAAGGCACCAAAGCCAGCTACAAAGTCAATAATCGATACCTAAAACTTGAATTGTACTACTTCTTACTGGCTATTACATCAACTTAGAAGCTTCATCTGTGTTCTACTATGGTGCTTTAAGTGTCTGCGCATACCGCAGCACGCGACATAGCATTGCAGACGATAAGTACAACAGCGTCAGAGGGAAGAGCGGCCAATGTGACGATCTGGCTTTAAGTCGATTCCATAACAAATGACGAAAACGGACGGATTTCTCAGGTTTTTACTACATATGAACACTTTTCACATTCTCCCGTGCAACTCGGCTGCTAACCCTCCTTTCATGCAGAATCCTAAGGTCCTAGCTCATGTCCAAGTCACCAAAGCCAGCTAAAAGTCAATAATCGATACCCAAAACTGGTATTGTACTAATTCTTACTGGCTATTACATCATCTTAGAAGCTTCATCTGTGTTCTACTATGGTGCTTTTAGTGTCTCCGCATACCGCAGCACGCGACATAGCTTTCAGACGATAAGTACAACCGTTTCGGAGAGAAGAGCGGCCAATGTGACGATCTGGCTTTAAGTCGATTCGATTACAAATGACAAAACGGACGGACTTCTCAGGTTCTTACTACATATGAACACTTTTCACATTCTCCCGTGCAAATCGGCTGCTAGTCCTCCTTTCATGCAGAAACTTAAGGTCCTAGCCCATATCCAAGGCACCAAAGCCAGCTAATAAGTCAATAATCGATATCTAAAATTCCAATTGTACTACTTCTTACTGGCTATTACATCAACTTAGAAGCTTCATCTGTGTTCTACTATGGTGATTTTAGTGTCTCCGCATACCGCAGCATGCGACATAGCTTTGCAGACGATAAGTACAACCGTTTCAGAGAGAAGAGCGGCCAATGTCACGATCCGGTTTTAAGTCGATTCGATTACATATTACGAAAATGGACGGATTTCTCAGGTTTTTACTACATATGAACACTTTTCACAATCTCCCGTGCTACTCGGCTGCTAGTCCTCCTTTCATGAAGAATCTTAAGGTCCTAGCTCATGTCCAAAGCACCAAAGCCAGCTGAAAGTCAATAATCGATAAGTAAAACTTGAATTGTACTACTTCTTACTGGCTATTACATCAACTTAGAAGCTTCATCTGTGTTCTACTATGGTGATTTTAGTGTCTCCACATACCGCAGCACTCGACATAGCTTTGCAGACGATAAGTACAGCCGTTTCAGAGAGAGGGGCGGACAATGTTACGATCTGGCCTTTAGTCGACTCGATAACAAAAGACGAAAACGGACGGATTTCTCAGGTTAATACTACATATGAGCACATTTCACATTCTCCCGTGCAACTTTTCTGCTAGCCTCATTCTCATGCAGATTCTTAGGGTCCTAGCTCATGTCCAAGGCACCAAAGCCAGCTAAAAAGTCAATAATCGATACCTAAAACTTGAATTGTACTACTTCTTACTGGCTATTACATCAACTTAGAAGCTTCATCTGTATTCTACTATGGTGATTTTAGTGTCTCCACATACCGCAGCACTCGACATAGCTTTGCAGACGATAAGTACAACCGTTTCAGAGAGAAGAGCGGCCAATGTGACGATCTGGCTTTAAGACGATTCGATAACCAATGACGAAAACGTACGGATTTCTCGGGTTTTTACTACATATGAACACTTTTCACTTTCTCCCGTGCAACTCGGCTGCTAGTCCTCCTTTCATGCAGAATCTTAAGGTCCTAGCTCATGTCCAAGGCACCAAAGCCAGCTAAAAAGTCAATAAATGATATCTAAAAGTTCAATTGTACTACTTCTTACTAGCTATTACATCAACTTAGAAGCTTCATCTGTGTTCTACTATGCTGCTTTTAGTGTCTCCGCATACTGCAGCACGCGACATAGCTTTGCAGACGATAAGTGCAACCGTTTCAGAGAGAAGAGCGCCCAATGTGACGATCAGGCTTTAAGTCGATTCGATAACAAACGACGAAAACGGACGGATTTCTCAGCTTTTTACTACATATGAACACTTTTCACATTCTCACGTGCAAGGCGGCTGTTAGTCCTCCTTTCATGCAGAATCTTAAGGTCCTAGCTCATGTCCAAGGCACCAAAGCCAGCTACAAAGTCAATAATCGATACCTAAAACTTGAATTGTACTACTTCTTACTGGCTATTACATCAACTTAGAAGCTTCATCTGTGTTCTACTATGGTGCATTTAGTGTCTCTACATACCGCAGCACGCGACATAGCATTGCAGACGATAAGTACAACCGTTTCAGAGAGGAGAGCGGCCAATGTGACGATCTGGCTTTAAGTCGATTCGTTAACAAATGACGATGGCGAACGGATCTCTCAGGTTTTTACTACATATGAACACTTTTCACAATCTCCCGTGCAACTCGGCTGCTAGTCCTCCTTTCATGCAGAATCTTAAGGTTCTAGCTCATGTCCAAGGCACCAAAGCCAGCTGAAAGTCAATAATCGATAAGTAAAACTTGACTTGTACTACTTCTTACTGGCTATTACAACAACTTAGAAGCTTCATCTGTGTTCTACTATGGTGATTTTAGTGTCTCCACATACCGCAGCACTCGACATAGCTTTGCAGACGATAAGTACAACCGTTTCAGAGAGAAGGGCGGACAATGTTACGATCTGGCCTTTAGTCGACTCGATAACAAAAGACGAAAACGGACGGATTTCTCAGGTTAATACTACATATGAGCACATTTCACATTCTCCCGTGCAACTTTTCTGCTAGTCTCATTCTCATGCAGATTCTTAGGGTCCTAGCTCATGTCCAAGGCACCAAAGCCAGCTAAAAAGTCAATAATCGATACCTGAAACTTGAATTGTACTACTTCTTACTGGCTATTACATCAACTTAGAAGCTTCATCTGTGTTCTACTATGGTGATTTTAGTGTCTCCACATTCCGCAGCACTCGACATAGCTTTGCAGACGATAAGTACAACCGTTTCAGAGAGAAGAGCGGCCAATGTGACGATCTGGCTTTAAGACGATTCGATAACCAATGACGAAAACGTACGGATTTCTCGGGTTTTTACTACATATGAACACTTTTCACTTTCTCCCGTGCAACTCGGCTGCTAGTCCTCCTTTCATGCAGAATCTTAAGGTCCTAGCTCATGTCCAAGGCACCAAAGCCAGCCAAAAAGTCAATAATCGATATCTAAAATTTCAATTGTACTACTTCTTACTAGCTATTACATCAACTTAGAAGCTTCATCTGTGCTCTACTATGCTGCTTTTAGTGTCTCCGCATACTGCAGCACGCGACATAGCTTTGCAGACGATAAGTGCAACCGTTTCAAAGAGAAGAGCGCCCAATGTGACGATCAGGCTTTAAGTCGATTCGATAACAAACGACGAAAACGGACGGATTTCTCACCTTTTTACTACATATGAACACTTTCCCCATTCTCCAGTGCAACTCGGCTGCTAGTCCTGCTTTCATGCAGAATCTTAAGGTCCTAGCTCATGTCCAAGGCACCAAAGCCAGCTAAAAAGTCAATAATCGATACCTAAAAGTTGAATTGTACTACTTCTTACTGGCTATTACATCAACTTAGAAGCTTCATCTGTGTCCTACTAAGGTGATTTTAGTGTCTCCACATACCGCAGCACGCGACATAGCTTTGCAGACGATAAGTACAACCGTTTCAGAGAGAAGAGCGGCCAATGTGACGATCCGGCTTTAAGTCGATTCGGTAATATATGACGATAACGAACGGATTTCTCAGGTTTTTACTACATATGAACACTTTTCACATTCTCCCATGCATCTCGGCTGCTAGTCCTCCTTTCATGCAGAATCTTAAGGTCCTAGCTCATGTCCAAGGCACCAAAGCCAGCTGAAAGTCAATAATCGATAAGTAAAACTTGAATTGTACTACTTCTTACTGGCTATTACATCAACTTAGAAGCTTCATCTGTGTTCTACTATGGTGATTTTAGTGTCTCCACATACCGCAGCACTCGACATAGCTTTGCAGACGATAAGTACAGCCGTTACAGAGAGAAGGGCGGACAATGTTACGATCTGGCCTTTAGTCGACTCGATAACAAAAGACGAAAACGGAGAGATTTCTCAGGTTAATACTACATATGAGCACATTTCACTTTCTCCCGTGCAACTTTTCTGCTAGTCTCATTCTCATGCAGATTCTTAGGGTCCTAGCTCATGTCCAAGGCACCAAAGCCAGCTAAAAAGTCAATAATCGATACCTAAAACTTGAATTGTACTTCTTCTTACTGGCTATTACATTAACTTAGAAGCTTCATCTGTGTTGTACTATGGTGATTTTAGTGTCTCCACATACCGCAGCACTCGACATAGCTTTGCAGACGATAAGTACAACCGTTTCAGAGAGAAGAGCGGCCAATGTGACGATCTGGCTTTAAGACGATTCGATAACCAATGACGAAAACGTACGGATTTCTCGGGTTTTTACTACATATGAACACTTTTCACTTTCTCCCGTGCAACTCGGCTGCTAGTCCTCCTTTCATGCAGAATCTTAAGGTCCTAGCTCATGTCCAAGGCACCAAAGCCAGCTAAAAAGTCAATAATCGATATCTAAAATTCCAATTGTACTACTTCTTACTAGCTATTACATCAACTTAGAAGCTTCATCTGTGTTCTACTATGCTGCTTTTAGTGTCTCCACATACTGCAGCACGCGACATAGCTTTGCAGACGATAAGTGCAACCGTTTCAGAGAGAATAGCGCCCAATGTGACGATCAGGCTTTAAGTCGATTCGATAACAAACGACGAAAACGGACGGATTTCTTAGCTTTTTACTACATATGAACACTTTTCACATTCTCCAGTGCAACTCGGCTGCTAGTCCTGCTTTCATGCAGAATCTTAAGGTCCTAGCTCATGTCCAAGGCACCAAAGCCAGCTAAAAAGTCAATGATACCTAAAACTTGAATTGTACTACTTCTTACTGGCTATTACATCAACTTAGAAGCTTCATCTGTGTTCTACTAAGGTGATTTTAGTGTCTCCACATACCGCAGCACGCGACATAGCTTTGCAGACGATAAGTACAACCGTTTCAGAGAGAAGAGCGGCCAATGTGACGATCCGGCTTTAAGTCGATTCGGTAATATATGATGATAACGAACGGATTTCTCAGGTTTTTACTACATATGAACACTCTTCACATTCTCCCATGCATCTCGGCTGCTAGTCCTACTTTCATGCAGAATCTTAAGGTCCTAGCTCATGTCCAAGGCACCAAAGCCAGCAAAAATTTAATAATCGATACCTTAAACTTGAATTGTACTACCTCTTACTGGCTATTACATCAACTTAGAAGCTTCATCTGTGTTCTACTATGGTGCTTTTAGTGTCTCCACATACCGCAGCACTCGACATAGCTTTGCAGACGATAAGTACAACCGTTTCAGAGAGAAGAGCGGCCAATGTGACGATCTGGCTTTAAGTCGATTCGATAACAAATGACGAAAACGGTCGGATTTTTCAGGTTTTTACTACATATGAACACTTTTCACATTCTCACGTGCAAGGCGGCTATTAGTCCTCCTTTCATGCAGAATCTTAAGGTCCTAGCTCATGTCCAAGGCACCAAAGCCAGCTAAAAAGTCAATAATCGATACCTAAAACTTGACTTGTACTACTTCTTACTGGCTATTACATCAACTTAGAATCTTCATCTGTGTTCTACTATGGTGCTTTTAGTGTCTCCACATACCACAGCACGCGACATAGCTTTGCAGACGATAAGTACAACCGTTTCAGAGAGGAGAGCGGCCAATGTGACGATCTGGCTTTAAGTCGATTCGTTAACAAATGACGATGGCGAACGGATCTCTGAGGTTTTTACTACATATGAACACTTTTCACAATCCCCCGTGCAACTAGGCTGCTAGTCCTCCTTTCATGCAGAATCTTAAGGTCCTAGCTCATGTCCAAGGCACCAAAGCCAGCTACAAAGTCAATAATCGATACCTAAAAGTTGAATTGTACTACTTCTTACTGGCTATTACATCAACTTAGAAGCTTCATCTGTGGTCTACTATGGTGCTTTAAGTGTCTGCGCATACCGCAGCACGCGACATAGCATTGCAGACGACAAGTACAACAGCGTCAGAGGGAAGAGCGGCCAATGTGACGATCTGGCTTTAAGTCGATTCCATAACAAATGACGAAAACGGACGGATTTCTCAGGTTTTTTCTACATATGAACACTTTTCACATTCTCCCGTGCAACTCGGCTGCTAACCCTCCTTTCATGCAGAATCTTAAGGTCCTAGCTCATGTCCAAGTCACCAAAGCCAGACAAAAGTCAATAATCGATACCCAAAACTGGTATTGTACTAGTTCTTACTGGCTATTACATCATCTTAGAAGCTTCATCTGTGTTCTACTATGGTGCCTTTAGTGTCTCCGCATACCGCAGCACGCGACATAGCTTTCAGACGATAAGTACAACCGTTTCGGAGAGAAGAGCGGCCAATGTGACGATCTGGCTTTAAGTCGATTCGATAACAAATGACGAAAACGGTCGGATTTCACAGGTTTTTACTACATATGAAAACTTTTCACATTCTCACGTGCAAGGCGGCTGTTAGTCCTCCTTTCATGCAGAATCTTAAGGTCCTAGCTCATGTCCAAGGCACCAAAGCCAGCTAAAAAGTCTATAATCGATACCTAAAACTTGACTTGTACTACATCTTACTGGCTATTACATCGACTTAGAAGCTTCATCTGTGTTCTACTATGGTGCTTTTAGTGTCTCCGCATTCCGCAGCACGCGACATAGCTTTCAGACGATAAGTACAACCGTTTCGGAGAGAAGAGCGGGCAATGTGACGATCTGGCTTTAAGTCGATTCGATAACAAATGACAAAACGCACGGACATCTCAGGTTTTTACTACATATGAACACTTTTCACATTCTCCCATGCAACTCGGCTGCTAGTCCTCCTTTCATGCAGAATCTTAAGGTCTTAGCTCATGTCCAAGGCACCAAAGCCAGCTAAAAAGTCAATAATCGATATCTAAAATTCCAATTGTACTACTTCTTACTAGCTATTACATCAACTTAGAAGCTTCATCTGTGTTCTACTATGCTGCTTTTAGTGTCTCCACATACTGCAGCACGCGACATAGCTTTGCAGACGATAAGTGCAACCGTTTCAGAGAGAATAGCGCCCAATGTGACGATCAGGCTTTAAGTCGATTCGATAACAAACGACGAAAACGGACGGATTTCTTAGCTTTTTACTACATATGAACACTTTTCACATTCTCCAGTGCAACTCGGCTGCTAGTCCTGCTTTCATGCAGAATCTTAAGGTCCTAGCTCATGTCCAAGGCACCAAAGCCAGCTAAAAAGTCAATGATACCTAAAACTTGAATTGTACTACTTCTTACTGGCTATTACATCAACTTAGAAGCTTCATCTGTGTTCTACTAAGGTGATTTTAGTGTCTCCACATACCGCAGCACGCGACATAGCTTTGCAGACGATAAGTACAACCGTTTCAGAGAGAAGAGCGGCCAATGTGACGATCCGGCTTTAAGTCGATTCGGTAATATATGATGATAACGAACGGATTTCTCAGGTTTTTACTACATATGAACACTCTTCACATTCTCCCATGCATCTCGGCTGCTAGTCCTACTTTCATGCAGAATCTTAAGGTCCTAGCTCATGTCCAAGGCACCAAAGCCAGCAAAAATTTAATAATCGATACCTTAAACTTGAATTGTACTACCTCTTACTGGCTATTACATCAACTTAGAAGCTTCATCTGTGTTCTACTATGGTGCTTTTAGTGTCTCCACATACCGCAGCACTCGACATAGCTTTGCAGACGATAAGTACAACCGTTTCAGAGAGAAGAGCGGCCAATGTGACGATCTGGCTTTAAGTCGATTCGATAACAAATGACGAAAACGGTCGGATTTTTCAGGTTTTTACTACATATGAAAACTTTTCACATTCTCACGTGCAAGGCGGCTATTAGTCCTCCTTTCATGCAGAATCTTAAGGTCCTAGCTCATGTCCAAGGCACCAAAGCCAGCTAAAAAGTCAATAATCGATACCTAAAACTTGACTTGTACTACTTCTTACTGGCTATTACATCAACTTAGAATCTTCATCTGTGTTCTACTATGGTGCTTTTAGTGTCTCCACATACCACAGCACGCGACATAGCTTTGCAGACGATAAGTACAACCGTTTCAGAGAGGAGAGCGGCCAATGTGACGATCTGGCTTTAAGTCGATTCGTTAACAAATGACGATGGCGAACGGATCTCTGAGGTTTTTACTACATATGAACACTTTTCACAATCCCCCGTGCAACTAGGCTGCTAGTCCTCCTTTCATGCAGAATCTTAAGGTCCTAGCTCATGTCCAAGGCACCAAAGCCAGCTACAAAGTCAATAATCGATACCTAAAAGTTGAATTGTACTACTTCTTACTGGCTATTACATCAACTTAGAAGCTTCATCTGTGGTCTACTATGGTGCTTTAAGTGTCTGCGCATACCGCAGCACGCGACATAGCATTGCAGACGACAAGTACAACAGCGTCAGAGGGAAGAGCGGCCAATGTGACGATCTGGCTTTAAGTCGATTCCATAACAAATGACGAAAACGGACGGATTTCTCAGGTTTTTTCTACATATGAACACTTTTCACATTCTCCCGTGCAACTCGGCTGCTAACCCTCCTTTCATGCAGAATCTTAAGGTCCTAGCTCATGTCCAAGTCACCAAAGCCAGACAAAAGTCAATAATCGATACCCAAAACTGGTATTGTACTAGTTCTTACTGGCTATTACATCATCTTAGAAGCTTCATCTGTGTTCTACTATGGTGCCTTTAGTGTCTCCGCATACCGCAGCACGCGACATAGCTTTCAGACGATAAGTACAACCGTTTCGGAGAGAAGAGCGGCCAATGTGACGATCTGGCTTTAAGTCGATTCGATAACAAATGACGAAAACGGTCGGATTTCACAGGTTTTTACTACATATGAAAACTTTTCACATTCTCACGTGCAAGGCGGCTGTTAGTCCTCCTTTCATGCAGAATCTTAAGGTCCTAGCTCATGTCCAAGGCACCAAAGCCAGCTAAAAAGTCTATAATCGATACCTAAAACTTGACTTGTACTACATCTTACTGGCTATTACATCGACTTAGAAGCTTCATCTGTGTTCTACTATGGTGCTTTTAGTGTCTCCGCATTCCGCAGCACGCGACATAGCTTTCAGACGATAAGTACAACCGTTTCGGAGAGAAGAGCGGGCAATGTGACGATCTGGCTTTAAGTCGATTCGATAACAAATGACAAAACGCACGGACATCTCAGGTTTTTACTACATATGAACACTTTTCACATTCTCCCATGCAACTCGGCTGCTAGTCCTCCTTTCATGCAGAATCTTAAGGTCTTAGCTCATGTCCAAGGCACCAAAGCCAGCTAAAAAGACAATAATCGGTATCTAAAATTTCAATTGTATTACTTCTTACTAGCTATTACATCAACTTAGATGCTTCATCTGTGTTCTACTATGCTGCTTTTAGTGTCTCCGCATACTGCAGCACGCGACATAGCTTTGCAGACGATAAGTGCAACCGTTTCAAAGAGAAGAGCGCCCAATGTGACGATGTGGCTTTAAGTCGATTCGATAACAAACGACGAAAACGGACGGATTTCTCAGCTTTTTACTACATATGAACTCTTTTCACATTCTCCAGTGCAACTCGGCTGCTAGTCCTGCTTTCATGCAGAATCTTAAGGTCCTAGCTCATGTCGAAGGCACCAAAGCCAGCTAAAAAGTCAATAATCGATACCTAAAACTGGAATTGTACTACTTCTTACTGGCTATTACATCAACTTAGAAGCTTCATCTGTGTTCTACTATGGTGCTTTTAGTGTCTCCGCATACCGCAGCACGCGACATAGCTTTCAGACGATAAGTACAGCCGTTTCAGAGAGAAGGGCGGACAATATTTCGATCTGGCCTTTAGTCGACTTGATAACAAAAGACGAAAACGGACGGATTTCTCAGGTTAATACTACATATGAGCACATTTCACATTCTCCCATGCAACTTTTCTGCTAGTCTCCCTCTCATGCAGATTCTTAGGGTCCTAGCTCATGTCCAAGGCACCAAAGCCAGCTAAAAAGTCAATAATCGATACCTAAAACTTGAATTGTACTACTTCTTACTGGCTATTACATCAACTTAGAAGCTTCATCTGTGTCCTACTAAGGTGATTTTAGTGTCTCCACATACCGCAGCACGCGACATAGCTTTGCAGACGATAAGTACAACCGTTTCAGAGAGATGAGCGGCCAATGTGTCGATCCGGCTTTAAGTCGATTCGGTAATATATGACGATAACGAACGGATTTCTCAGGTTTTTACTACATATGAACACTTTTCACATTCTCCCATGCATCTCGGCTGCTAGTCCTCCTTTCATGCAGAATCTTAAGGTCCTAGCTCATGTCCAAGGCACCAAAGCCAGCTAAAAATTTAATAATCGATACCTTAAACTTGAATTGTACTACCTCTTACTGGCTATTACATCAACTTAGAATCTTCATCTGTGTCCTATTATGGTGCTTTTAGTGTCTCCACATACCGCAGCACGCGACATAGCTTTGCAGACGATAAGTACAACCGTTTCAGAGAGGAGAGCGGCCAATGTGACGATCTGGCTTTAAGTCGATTCGATAACAAATGACAAAACGGACGGACTTCTCAGGTTTTTACTACATATGAACACTTTTCACATTCTCCCGTGCAACTCGGCTGCTAGTCCTCCTTTCATGCAGAATCTTAACTTCCTAGCTCATGTCCAAGGCACCAAAGCCAGCTAAAAAGTCAATAATCGATATCTAAAATTCCAATTGTACTATTTCTTACTAGCTATTACATCAACTTAGAAGCTTCATCTGTGTTCTACTATGGTGATTTTAGTGTCTCCGCATACCGCAGCACGCGACATGGCTTTGCAGACGATAAGTACAACCGTTTCAGAGAGAAGAGCGGCCAATGTCACGATCCGGTTTTAAGTCGATTCGATTACATATTACGAAAATGGACGGATTTCTCAGGTTTTTACTACATATGAAAACTTTTCACATCCTCCCGTGCAACTCGGCTGCTAGTCCTCCTTTCATGCAGAATCTTAAGGTCCTAGCTCATGTCCAAGGCACCAAAGCCAGCTACAAAGTCAATAATCGATACCTAAAACTTGAATTGTACTACTTCTTACTGGCTATTACATCAACTTAGAAGCTTCATCTGTGTTCTACTATGGTGCATTTAGTGTCTCTACATACCGCAGCACGCGACATAGCTTTGCAGACGATAAGTACAACCGTTTCAGAGAGAAGAGCGGCCAATGTGACGATCTGGCTTTAAGTCGATTCGATAACAAATGACGAAAATGGACGGATTTTTCAGGTTTTTACTACATATGAAAACTTTTCACATCCTAACGTGCAGCTCGGCTGCTAGTCCTCCTTTCATGCAGAATCTTAAGGTCCTAGCTCATGTCCAAGGCACCAAAGCCAGCTAAAAAGTCAATAATCGATATCTAAAATTTCAATTGCACTACTTCTTACTAGCTATTACATCAACTTAGAAGCTTCATCTGTGTTCTACTATGCTGCTTTTAGTGTCTCCGCATACTGCAGCACGCGACATAGCTTTGCAGACGATAAGTGCAACCGTTTCAGAGAGAAGAGCGCCCAATGTGAGGATCAGGCTTTAAGTCGATTCGATAACAAACGACGAAAACGGACGGATTTCTCAGGTTTTTACTACATATGAACACTTTTCACATTCTCCCGTGCAACTTTTCTGCTAGTCCTCCTCTCATGCAGATTCGTAAGGTCATAGCTCATGTCCAAGGCACCAAAGCCAGCTAAAAAGTCAATAATCGATACTTAAAACATGAATTGTACTACTTCTTACTGGCTATTACATCACTTAGAAGCTTCATCTGTGATCTACTATGGTGCTTTTTGTGTCTCCGCATACCGCAGCACGCGACATAGCTTTCAGACGATAAGTACAGCCGTTACAGAGAGAAGGGCGGACAATGTTACGATCTGGCCTTTAGTCGACTCGATAACAAAAGACGAAAACGGACGGTTTTCTCAGGTTAATACTACATATGAGCACATTTCACATTCTCCCGTGCAACTTTTCTGCTAGTCTCCCTCTCATGCAGATTCTTAGGGTCCTAGCTCATGTCCAAGGCACCAAAGCCAGCTAAAAAGTCAAAAATCGATACCTAAAACTTGAATTGTACTACTTCTTACTGGCTATTACATCAACTTAGAAGCTTCATCTGTGTAATACTAAGGTGATTTTAGTGTCTCCACATACCGCAGCACGCGACATAGCTTTGCAGACGATAAGTACAACCGTTTCAGAGAGGAGAGCGGCCAATGTGACGATCTGGCTTTAAGTCGATTCGTTAACAAATGGCGATGGCGAACGGATCTCTCAGGTTTTTACTACATATGAACACTTTTCACAATCTCCCGTGCAACTCGGCTGCTAGTCCTCCTTTCATGCAGAATCTTAAGGTCCTAGCTCATGTCCAAGGCACCAAGGCCAGCTGAAAGTCAATAATCGATAACTAAAACTTGAATTGTACTACTTCTTACTCTCTATTACATCATATTAGAAGCTTCATCTGTGTTCTACTATGGTGCTTTTAGTGTCTCCGCATACCGCAGCACGCGACATAGCTTTGCAGACGATAAGTACAACCGTTTCAGAGAGAAGAGCGCCCAATGTGACGATCAGGCTTTAAGTCGATTCGATAACAAACGACGAAAACGGACGGATTTCCAGCTTTTTACTACATATGAATACTTTTCACATTCTCCAGTGCAACTCGGCTGCTAGTCCTGCTTTCATGCAGAATGTTAAGGTCCTAGCTCATGTCCAAGGCACCAAAGCCAGCTAAAAAGTCAATAATCGATAACTAAAACTTGAATTGTACTACTTCTTACTCTCTATTACATCATATTAGAAGCTTCATCTGTGTTCTACTATGGTGCTTTTAGTGTCTCCGCATACCGCAGCACGCGACATAGCTTTGCAGACGATAAGTACAACCGTTTCAGAGAGAAGAGCGGCCAATGTGACGATCTGGCTTTAAGTCGATTCGATAACAAATGACGAAAATGGACGGATTTCTCAGGTTTTTACTACATACGAAAACTTTTCACATCCTAACGTGCAGCTCGGCTGCTAGTCCTCCTTTCATGCAGAATCTTAAGGTCCTAGCTCATGTCCAAGGCACCAAAGCCAGCTAAAAAGTCAATAATCGATATCTAAAATTTCAATTGCACTACTTCTTACTAGCTATTACATCAACTTAGAAGCTTCATCTGTGTTCTACTATGCTGCTTTTAGTGTCTCCGCATACTGCAGCACGCGACATAGCTTTGCAGACGATAAGTGCAACCGTTTCAGAGAGAAGAGCGCACAATGTGAGGATCAGGCTTTAAGTCGATTCGATAACAAACGACGAAAACGGACGGATTTCTCAGGTTCTTACTACATATGAACACTTTTCACATTCTCCCGTGCAACTCCGCTGCTAGTCCTGCTTTCATGCAGAATCTTAAGGTCCTAGCTCATGTCCAAGGCACCAAAGCCAGCTAAAAAGTCAATAATCGATACTTAAAACTTGAATTGTACTACTTCTTACTGGCTATTACAGCAACTTAGAAGCTTTATCTGTGATCTACTATGGTGCTTTTAGTGTCTCCGCATACCGCAGCACGCGACATAGCTTTCAGACGATAAGTACAGCCGTTACAGAAAGAAGGGCGGACAATGTTACGATCTGGCCTTTAGTCGACTCGATAACAAAAGACGAAAACGGACGGATTTCTCAGGTTAATACTACATATGAGCACATTTCACATTCTCCCGTGCAACTTTTCTGCTAGTCTCCCTCTCATGCAGATTCTTAGGGTCCTAGCTCATGTCCAAGGCACCAAAGCCAGCTAAAAAGTCAATAATCGATACCTAAAACTTGAATTGTACTACTTCTTACTGGCTATTACATCAACTTAGAAGCTTCATCTGTGTCCTACTAAGGTGATTTTAGTGTCTCCACATACCGCAGCACGCGACATATCTTTGCAGACGATAAGTACAACCGTTTCAGAGAGAAGAGCGGCCAATGTGACGATCCGGCTTTAAGTCGATTCGGTAATATATGGCGATAACGAACGGATTTCTCAGGTTTTTACCACATATGAACACTTTTCACATTCTCCCATGCATCTCGGCTGCTAGTCTTCCTTTCATGCAGAATCTTAAGGTACCAGCTCATGTCCAAGGCACCAAAGCCAGCTAAAAATTTAATAATCGATACCTTAAACTTGAATTGTACTACCTCTTACTGGCTATTACATCAACTTATAAGCTTCATCTGTGTTCTACTATGGTGCTTTTAGTGTCTCCACATACCGCAGCACTCGACATAGCTTTGCAGACGATAAGTACAACCGTTTCAGAGAGAAGAGCGTCCAATGTGACGATCTGGCTTTAAGTCGATTCGATAACAAATGACGAAAACGGTCGGATTTCACAGGTTTTTACTACATATGAACACTTTTCACATTCTCACGTGCAAGGCGGCTGTTAGTCCTCCTTTCATGCAGAATCTTAAGGTCCTAGCTCATGTCCAAGGCACCAAAGCCAGCTAAAAAGTCTATAATCAATACCTAAAACTTGACTTGTACTACTTCTTACTGGCTATTACATCAACTTAGAATCTTCATCTGTGTTCTACTATGGTGCATTTAGTGTCTCTACATACCGCAGCACGCGACATAGCTTTGCAGACGATAAGTACAACCGTTTCAGAGAGGAGAGCGGCCAATGTGACGATCTGGCTTTAAGTCGATTCGTTAACAAATGACGATGGCTAACGGATCTCTCAGGTTTTTACTACATATGAACACTTTTCACACTCTCCCGTGCAACTCGGCTGCTAGTCCTCCTTTCATGCAGAATCTTAAGGTCCTAGCTCATGTCCAAGTCACCAAAGCCAGCTAAAAGTCAATAATCGATACCGAAAACTGGTATTGTACTAATTCTTACTGGCTATTACATCATCTTAGAAGCTTCATCTGTGTTCTACTATGGTGCTTTTGGTGTCTCCGCATACCGCAGGACGCGACATAGCTTTCAGACGATAAGTACAACCGTTTCGGAGAGAAGAGCGGCCAATGTGACGATCTGGCTTTAAGTCGATTCGATAACAAATGACAAAACGGACGGACATCTCAGGTTTTTACTACATATGAACACTTTTCACATTCTCCCGTGCAACTCGGCTGCTAGTCCTCCTTTCATGCAGAATCTTAAGGTCCTAGCTCATGTCCAAGGCACCAAAGCCAGCTAAAAAGTCAATAATCGATATCTAAAATTCCAATTGTACTACTTCTTACTAGCTATTACATCAACTTAGAAGCTTCATCTGTGTTCTACTATGGTGCTTTTAGTGTCTCCGCATACCGCAGCACGCGACATAGCTTTGCAGACGATAAGTACAACCGTTTCAGAGAGAAGAGCGGCCAATGTCACGATCCGGTTTTAAGTCGATTCGATTACATATTACGAAAATGGACGGTTTTCTCAGGTTTTTACTACATATGAAAACTTTTCACATCCTCCCGTGCAACTCGGCTGCTAGTCCTCCTTTCATGCAAAATCTTAAGGTCCTAGCTCATGTCCAAGGCACCAAAGCCAGCTATAAAGTCAATAATCGATACCTAAAACTTGAATTGTACTACCTCTTACTAGCTATTACATCAACTTAGAAGCTTCATCTGTGTTCTACTATGGTGCTTTTAGTGTCTCCACATACCGCAGCACGCGACATAGCTTTGCAGACGATAAGTACAACCGTTTCAGAGAGAAGAGCAGCCAATGTGACGATCTGGCTTTAAGACGAATCGATAACCAATGACGAAAACGTATGGATTTCTCAGGTTTTTACTACATATGAACACTTTTCACATTCTCCCGTACAACTCGGCTGCTAGTCCTTCTTTCATGCAGAATCTTAAGGTCCTAGCTCATGTCCAAGGCACCAAAGCCAGCTACAAAGTCAATAATCGATACCTAAAACTTGAATTGTACTACTTCTTACTGGCTATTACATCAACTTAGATGCTTCATCTGTGTTCTACTATGGTGCATTTAGTGTCTCTGCATACCGCAGCACGCGACATAGCTTTGCAGACGATAAGTACAACCGTTTCAGAGAGGAGAGCGGCCAATGTGACGATCCGGCTTTAAGTCGATTCGTTAACAAATGACGATGGCGAACGGATCTCTCAGGTTTTTACTACATATGAACACTTTTCACATTCTCCCGTGCAACTCGGCTGCTAGTCCTCCTTTCATGCAGAATCTTAGGGTCCTAGCTCATGTCCAAGGCACCAAAGCCAGCTTTAAGTCAATAATCGATAAGTAAAACTTGAATCGTACTACTTCTTACTGGCTATTACATCAACTTAGAAGCTTCATCCGTGTTTTACTATGGTATTTTTAGTGTCTCCGCATACCGCAGCACACGACATAGCTTTGCAGACGATAAGTACAACCGTTTCAGAATGAAGGGCGGACAATGTGACGATCTGGCTTTAAGTCGATTCGATAACAAAAGACGTAAACGGACGGATTGCTCAGGTTAAAACTACATATTAACACATTTCACATTCTCCCGTGCAACTTTTCTGCTAGTCCTCCTCTCATGCAGATTCGTAAGGTCATAGCTCATGTCCAAGGCACCAAAGCCAGCTAAAAAGTCAATAATCGATACCTAAAATTTGAATTGTACTACTTCTTACTCTCTATTACATCATATTAGAAGCTTCATCTGTGTTCTACTATGGTGCTTTTAGTGTCTCCGAAAACCGCAGCACGCGACATAGCTTTCAGACGATAAGTACAACCGTTTCAGAGAGAAGAGCGGCCAATGTGACGATGTGGCTTTAAGTCGATTCCATAACAAATGACGAAAACGGACGGATTTCTCAGGTTTTTACTACATATGAACACTTTTGACATTCTCCCGTGCAACTCGGCTGCTAGTCCTCCTTTCATGCAGAATCTTAAGGTCCTAGCTCACGTCCAATGCACCAAAGCCAGCTAAAAAGTCAATAATCGATACCTAAAACTTGAATTGTACTACTTCTTACTGGCTATTACATCATCTTAGAAGCTTCATCTGTGTTCTACTATGGTGCTTTTAGTGTCTCCGCATACCGCAGCACGCGACAAAGCTTTGCAGACGATAAGTACAACCGTTTCAGAGAGAAGAGCGGCCAATGTGACGATCTGGCATTAAGTAGATTCCATAACAAATGACGAATACGGACGGATTTCTCAGGTTTTTACTACATATGAACACTTTTCACAATCTCGCGTGCAATTCGGCTGATAGTCCTCCTTTCATGCTGAATCTTATGGTCCTAGCTCATGTCCAAGGCACCAAAGCCAGCTAAAAAGTCAATAATCGATACCTAAAACTTGAGTTGTACTAATACTTACTGGCTATTACATCATCTTAGAAGCTTCATCCGTGTTCTCCAGTGGTGCTTTTAGTGTCTCCACATACCGCAGCACGCGACATAGCTTTCAGACGATAAGTACAACCGTTTCAGAGAGAAGAGCGGCCAATGTGACGATCTGGCTTTAAGTAGATTCCATAACAAATGACGAATACGGACGGATTTCTCAGGTTTTTACTACATATGAACACTTTTCACAATCTCGCGTGCAATTCGGCTGATAGTCCTCCTTTCATGCTGAATCTTATGGTCCTAGCTCATGTCCAAGGCACCAAAGCCAGCTAAAAAGTCAATAATCGATACCTAAAACTTGAATTGTACTACCTCTTACTGCCTATTACATCAACGTAGAAGCTTCATCTGTGTTCTACTATGGTGCCTTAAGTGTCTCCGCATACCGCAGCACGCGACATAGCATTGCAGACGATAATTACAACAGCGTCAGAGGGAAGAGCGGCCAATGTGACGATCTGGCTTTAAGTCGATTCCATAACAAATGACGAAAACTTACGGAATTCTCAGGTTTTTACTACATATGAACACTTTTCACATTCTCCCGTGCAACTCAGCTGCTAACCCTCCTTTCATGCAGAATCATGAAGGTCCTAGCTCATGTCCAAGGCACCAAAGCCAGCTACAAAGTCAATAATCGATACCTAAAACTGGTATTGAAGTAATTCTTACTGGCTATTACATAATCTTAGAAGCTTCATCTGTGTTCTACTATGGTGCTTTTAGTGTCTCCGCATACCGCAGCACGCGACATAGCTTTGCAGACGAAAAGTACAACCGTTTCAGAGAGAAGAGCGGCCAAAGTCACGATCCGGTTTTAAGTCGATTCGATAACAAATGACGAAAATGGACCGATTTCTTAGGTTTTTACTACATATGAAAACTTTTCACATTCTCCCGTGCAACTCGGCTGCTAGTCCTCCTTTCATGCAGAATCTTAAGGTCCTAGCTCATGTCCAACGCACCAAAGCCAGCTAAAAGTCAATAATCGATACCTAAAACTGGTATTGTACTAATTCTTACTGGCTATTACATCATCTTAGAAGCTTCATCTGTGTTCTACTATGGTGCTTTTAGTGTCTCCGCATACCGCAGCACGCGACATATCTTTCAGACGATAAGTACAACCGGTTCGGAGGGAAGAGCGGCCAATGTGACGATCTGGCTTTAAGAAGAGTCGATAACAAATGACAAAACGGACGGACTTCTCAGGTTTTTACTACATATGAACACTTTTCACATTCTCCCGTGCAACTCGGCTGCTAGTCCTCCTTTCATGCAGAATCTTAAGGTCCTAGCTCATGTCCAAGGCACCAAAGCCAGCTAAAAAGTCAAAAATCGATATCTAAAATTCCAATTGTACTACTTCTTACTAGCTATTACATCAATTTAGAAGCTTCATCTGTGTTTTACTATTGTGCTTTTAGTGTCTCCGCATACCGCAGCACGCGACATAATTATGCAGACGATAAGTACAACCGTTTCAGAGAGAAGAGCAGCCAATGTCACGATCCGGTTTTAAGTCGATTCGATAACAAATGACGAAAATAGACCGATTTCTGAGGTTTTTACTACATATGAAAACTTTTCACATTCTCCCGTGCAACTCGGCTGCTAGTCCTCCTTTCATGCAGAATCTTAAGGTCCTAGCTCATGTCCAAGGCACCAAAGCCAGCTAAAATGTCAATAATCGATACTTAAAACTTGAATTGTACTACCTCTTACTAGCTATTACGTCAACTTAGAAGCTTCATCTGTGTTCTACTATGGTGCTTTTAGTGTCACCACATACAGCAGCACGCGACATAGCTTTGCAGACGATAAGTACAACCGTTTCAGAGAAAAGAGCAGCCAATGTGACGATCTGGCTTTAAGACGAATCGATAACCAATGACGAAAACGTATGGATTTCTCAGGTTTTTACTACATATGAACACTTTTCACATTCTCCCGTACAACTCGGCTGCTAGTCCTTCTTTCATGCAGAATCTTAAGGTCCTAGCTCATGTCCAAGGCACCAAAGCCAGCTACAAAGTCAATAATCGATACCTAAAACTTGAATTGTACTACTTCTTACTGGCTATTACATCAACTTAGAAGCTTCATCTGTGTTCTACTATGGTGCATTTAGTGTCCCTGCATACCGCAGCACGAGACATAGCTTTGCCGACGATAAGTACAACCGTTTCAGAGAGGAGAGCGGCCAATGTGACGATCTGGCTTTAAGTCGATTCCATAACAAATGTCGAACACGGACGGATTTCCCTGGTTTTTACTACATATGTACACTTTTCACATTCTCCCGTGCAACTCAGCTGCTAGCCCTCCTTTCATGCAGAATCTTAAGGTCCTAGCTCATGTCCAAGGCACCAAAGCCAGCTAAAAGTCAATAATCGATACCTAAAACTGGTATTGTACTAATTCTTACTGGCTATTACATCATCTTAGAAGCTTCATCTGTGTTCTACTATGGTGCTTTTAGTGTCTCCGCATACCGCAGCACGCGACATAGCTTTCAGACGATAAATACAACCGTTTCGGAGAGAAGAGCGGGCAATGTGACGATCTGGCTTTAAGGTCGATTCGATAACAAATGACGAAAACCGACGGATTTCTCAGGTTTTTACCACATATGAACACGTTTCACATTCTCCCGTGCAACTCGGCTGCTAGTCCTCCTTTCATGCAGAATCTTAAGGTCCTAGCTCATGTCCAAGGCACCAAAGCCAGCTAAAAAATCAATAATCGATACCTAAAACTTGAATTGTACTACTTCTTACTCTCTATTACATCATATTAGAAGCTTCATCTGTGTTCTACTATGGTGCTTTTAGTGTCTCCGCAAACCGCAGCACGCGACATAGCTTTCAGACGATAAGTACAACCGTTTCAGAGAGAAGAGTGGCCAATGTGACGATGTGGCTTTAAGTCGATTCGATAACAAATGACGAAAACGGACGGATTTCTCAGGTTTTTACTACATATGAACACTTTTGACATTCTCCCGTGCAACTCGGCTGCTAGTCCTCCTTTCATGCAAAATGTTAAGGTCCTAGCTCATGTCCAAGGCACCAAAGCCAGCTAAAAAGTCAATAATCGATACCTAAAACTTGAGTTGTACTACTTCTTACTGGCTATTACATCATCTCAGAAGCTTCATCTGTGTTCTCCAATGGTGCTTTTAGTGTCTCCACATACCGCAGCACGCGACATAGCTTTCAGACGATAAGTACAACCGTTTCAGAGAGAAGAGCGGCCAATGTGACGATCTGGCTTTAAGTAGATTCCATAACAAATGACGAATACGGACCGATTTCTCAGGTTTTTGCTACATATGAACACTTTTCACAATCTCGCGTGCAATTCGGCTGCTATTCCTCCTTTCATGCTGAATCTTATGGTCCTAGCTCATGTCCAAGGCACCAAAGCCAGCTAAAAAGTCAATAATATCGATACCTAAAACTTGAATTGTACTACCTCTTACTGGCTATTACATCAACGTAGAAGCTTCATCTGTGTTCTACTATGGTGCCTTAAGTGTCTCCGCATACCGCAGCACGCGACATAGCATTGCAGACGATAATTACAACAGCGTCAGAGGGAAGAGCGGCCAATGTGACGATCTGGCTTTAAGTCGATTCCATAACAAATGACGAAAACGGACGGATTTCTCAGGTTTTTACTACATATGAACACTTTTCACATTCTCCCGTGCAACTCAGCTGCTAACCCTCCTTTCATGCAGAATCATTAAGGTCCTAGCTCATGTGCAAGGCACCAAAGCCAGCTAAAAGTCAATAATCGATACCTAAAACTTGTATTGTACTAATTCTTACTGGCTATTACATCATCTTAGAAGCTTCATCTGTGTTCTACTATGGTGCTTTTAGTGTCTCCGCATGCCGCAGCACGCGACATAGCTTTCAGACGATAAATACAACCGTTTCGGAGAGAAGAGCGGGCAATGTGACGATCTGGCTTTAAGGTCGATTCGATAACAAATGACGAAAACCGACGGATTTCTCAGGTTTTTACCACATATGAACACTTTTCACATTCTCCCGTGCAACTCGGCTGCTAGTCCTCCTTTCATGCAGAATCTTAAGGTCCTAGCTCATGTCCAAGGCACCAAAGCCAGCTAAAAAATCAATAATCGATACCTAAAACTTGAATTGTACTACTTCTTACTCTCTATTACATCATATTAGAAGCTTCATCTGTGTTCTACTATGGTGCTTTTAGTGTCTCCGCAAACCGCAGCACGCGACATAGCTTTCAGACGATAAGTACAACCGTTTCAGAGAGAAGAGCGGCCAATGTGACGATGTGGCTTTAAGTCGATTCGATAACAAATGACGAAAACGGACGGATTTCTCAGGTTTTTACTACATATGAACACTTTTGACATTCTCCCGTGCAACTCGGCTGCTAGTCCTCCTTTCATGCAGAATCTTAAGGTCCTAGCTCACGTCCAATGCACCAAAGCCAGCTAAAAAGTCAATAATCGATACCTAAAACTTGAATTGTACTACTTCTTACTGGCTATTACATCATCTTAGAAGCTTCATCTGTGTTCTACTATGGTGCTTTTAGTGTCTCCGCATACCGCAGCACGCGACATAGCTTTGCAGACGATAAGTACAACCGTTTCAGAGAGAAGAGCGGCCAATGTGACGATTTGGCATTAAGTCGATTCGATAACAAATGACGAAAACGGACGGATTTCTCAGGTTTTTACCACATATGAACACTTTTCACATTCTCCCGTGCAACTCGGCTGCTAGTCCTCCTTTCATGCAGAATCTTAAGGTCCTAGCTCATGTCCAAGGCACCAAAGCCAGCTAAAAGTCAATAATCGATACCTAAAACTGGTATTGTACTAATTCTTACTGGCTATTACATCATCTTAGAAGCTTCATCTGTGTTCTACTATGGTGCTTTTAGTGTCTCCGCATGCCGCAGCACGCGACATAGCTTTCAGACGATAAATACAACCGTTTCGGAGAGAAGAGCGGGCAATGTGACGATCTGGCTTTAAGGTCGATTCGATAACAAATGACGAAAACCGACGGATTTCTCAGGTTTTTACCACATATGAACACTTTTCACATTCTCCCGTGCAACTCGGCTGCTAGTCCTCCTTTCATGCAGAATCTTAAGGTCCTAGCTCATGTCCAAGGCACCAAAGCCAGCTAAAAAATCAATAATCGATACCTAAAACTTGAATTGTACTACTTCTTACTCTCTATTACATCATATTAGAAGCTTCATCTGTGTTCTACTATGGTGCTTTTAGTGTCTCCGCAAACCGCAGCACGCGACATAGCTTTCAGACGATAAGTACAACCGTTTCAGAGAGAAGAGCGGCCAATGTGACGATGTGGCTTTAAGTCGATTCGATAACAAATGACGAAAACGGACGGATTTCTCAGCTTTTTACTACATATGAACACTTTTGACATTCTCCCGTGCAACTCGGCTGCTAGTCCTCCTTTCATGCAGAATCTTAAGGTCCTAGCTCACGTCCAATGCACCAAAGCCAGCTAAAAAGTCAATAATCGATACCTAAAACTTGAATTGTACTACTTCTTACTGGCTATTACATCATCTTAGAAGCTTCATCTGTGTTCTACTATGGTGCTTTTAGTGTCTCCGCATACCGCAGCACGCGACATAGCTTTGCAGACGATAAGTACAACCGTTTCAGAGAGAAGAGCGGCCAATGTGACGATCTGGCATTAAGTCGATTCGATAACAAATGACGAAAACGGACGGATTTCTCAGGTTTTTACCACATATGAACACTTTTCACATTCTCCCGTGCAACTCGGCTGCTAGTCCTCCTTTCATGCAGAATCTTAAGGTCCTAGCTCATGTCCAAGGCACCAAAGCCAGCTAAAAGTCAATAATCGATACCTAAAACTTGAATTGTACTACCTCTTACTGGCTATTACATCAACGTAGAAGCTTCATCTGTGTTCTACTATGGTGCCTTAAGTGTCTCCGCATACTTAGCACGCGACATAGCATTGCAGACGATAATTACAACAGCGTCAGAGGGAAGAGCGGCCAATGTGACGATCTGGCTTTAAGTCGATTCCATAACAAATGACGAAAACGGACGGATTTCTCAGGTTTTTACTACATATGAACACTATTTACATTCTCCCGTGCAACTCAGCTGCTAACCCTCCTTTCATGCAGAATCATTAAGGTCCTAGCTCATGTGCAAGGCACCAAAGCCAGCTAAAAGTCAATAATCGATACCTAAAACTGGTATTGTACTAATTCTTACTGGCTATTACATCATCTTAGAAGCTTCATCTGTGTTCTACTATGGTGCTTTTAGTGTCTCCGCATACCGCAGCACGCGACATAGCTTTCAGACGATACGTACAACCGTTTCAGAGAGAAGAGCGGCCAATGTGACGATCTGGCATTAAGTCGATTCGTTAACAAATGACAAAACGGACGGACTTCTCAGGTTTTTACTACATATGAACACTTTTCACATTCTCCCGTGCAATTCGGCTGCTAGTCCTCCTTTCATGCAGAATCTTAAGGTCCTAGCTCATGTCCAAGGCACCAAAGCCAGCTAAAAAGTCAATAATCGATATCTAAAACTTGAGTTGTACTAATTCTTACTGGCTATTACATCATCTCAGAAGCTTCATCTGTGTTCTCCAATGGTGCTTTTAGTGTCTCCACATACCGCAAAACGCGACATAGCTTTCACACGATAAGTACAACCGTTTCAGAGAGAAGAGCGCCCAATGTGACGATCTGGCTTTAAGTCGATTCGATAACAAATGACAAAACGGACGGACTTCTCAGGTTTTTACTACATATGAACACTTTTCACATTCTCCCGTGCAACTCGGCTGCTAGTCCTCCTTTCATGCAGAATCTTAAGGTCCTAGCTCATGTCCAAGGCACCAAAGCCAGCTAAAAAGTCAATAATCGATATCTAAAATTCCAATTGTACTACTTCTTACTAGCTATTACATCAACTTAGAAGCTTCATCTGTGTTCTACTATGGTGCTTTTAGTGTCTCCGCATACCGCAGCACGCGACATAGTTTTGCAGACGATAAGTACAACCGTTTCAGAGAGAAGAGCGGCCAATGTCACGATCCGGTTTTAAGTCGATTCGATAACAAATGACGAAAATGGCCGATTTCTCAGGTTTTTACTACATATGAAAACTTTTCACATTCTCCCGTGCAACTCGGCGGCTAGTCCTCCTTTCATGCAGAATCTTAAAGTCCTAGCTCATGTCCAAGGCACCAAAGCCAGCTAAAAAGTCAATAATCGATACTTAAAACTTGAATTGTACTACCTCTTACTATCTATTACGTCAACTTAGAAGCTTCATCTGTGTTCTACTATGGTGCTTTTAGTGTCTCCACATACCGCAGCACGCGACATAGCTTTGCAGACGATAAGTACAACCGTTTCAGAGAAAAGAGCAGCCAATGTGACGATCTGGCTTTAAGACGAATCGATAACCAATGACGAAAACGTATGGATTTCTCAGGTTTTTACTACATATGAACACTTTTCACATTCTCCCGTACAACTCGGCTGCTAGTCCTTCTTTCATGCAGAATATTAAGGTCCTAGCTCATGTCCAAGGCACCAAAGCCAGCTACAAAGTCAATAATCGATACCTAAATCTTGAATTGTACTACTTCTTACATGCTATTACATCAACTTAGAAGCTTCATCTGTGTTCTACTATGGTGCATTTAGTGTCTCTGCATACCGCAGCACGCGACGTAGCTTTGCAGACGATAAGTACAACCGTTTCAGAGAGGAGAGCGGCCAATGTGACGATCTGGCTTTAAGTCGATTCCATAACAAATGACGAAAACGGACGGATTTCTCAGGTTTTTACTACATATGAACACTTTTCACATTCTCCCGTGCAACGCAGCTGCTAGCCCTCCTTTCATGCAGAAACTTAAGGTCCTAGCTCATGTCCAAGGCACCAAAGCCAGCTAAAAGTCAATAATCGATACCTAAAACTGGTATTGTACTAATTCTTACTGGCTATTACATCAACTTAGAAGCTTCATCTGTGTTCTACTATGGTGCTTTTAGTGTCTCCGCATACCGCAGCACGCGACATAGCTTTCAGACGATAAATACAACCGTTTCGGAGAGAAGAGCGGGCAATGTGACGATCTGGCTTTAAGTCGATTCGATAACAAATGACGAAAACCGACGGATTTCTCAGGTTTTTACCACATATGAACACTTTTCACATTCTCCCGTGCAACTCGGCTGCTAGTCCTCCTTTCATGCAGAATCTTAAGGTCCTAGCTCATGTCCAAGGCACCAAAGCCAGCTAAAAAGTCAATAATCGGTACCTAAAACTTGAGTTGTACTAATTCTTTCTGGCTATTACATCATCTTAGAAGCTTCATCTGTGTTCTCCAATGGTGCTTTTAGTGTCTCCACATACCGCAGCACGCGACATAGCTTTCAGACGATAATTACAACCGCTTCAGAGAGAAGAGCGGCCAATGTGACGATCTGGCTTTAAGTAGATTCCATAACAAATGACGAATACGGACGGATTTCTCAGGTTTTTACTACATATGAACACTTTTCACAATCTCGCGTGCAATTCGGCTGCTAGTCCTCCTTTCATGCTGAATCTTATGGTCCTAGCTCATGTCCAAGGCACCAAAGCCAGCTAAAAAGTCAATAATCGATACCTAAAACTTGAATTTTACTACCTCTTACTGGCTATTACATCAACGTAGAAGCTTCATCTGTGTTCTACTATGGTGCCTTAAGTGTCTCCGCATACCGCAGCACGCGACATAGCATTGCAGACGATAATTACAACAGCGTCAGAGGGAAGAGCGGCCAATGTGACGATCTGGCTTTAAGTCGATTCCATAACAAATGACGAAAACGGACGGATTTCTCTGGTTTTTACTACATATGAACACTTTTCACATTCTCCCGTGCAACTCAGCTGCTAACCCTCCTTTCATGCAGAATCATTAAGGTCCTAGCTCATGTGCAAGGCACTAAAGCCAGCTAAAAGTCAATAATCGATACCTAAAACTGGTATTGTACTAATTCTAACTGGCTATTACATCATCTTAGAAGCTTCATCTGTGTTCTACTATGGTGCTTTTAGTGTCTCCGCATACTGCAGCACGCGACATAGCTTTCAGACGATAAGTACAACAGTTTCGGAGAGAATGGCGGCCAATGTGACGATCTGGCATTAAGTCGATTCGATAACAAATGACAAAACGGACGAACTTCTCAGGTTTTTACTACATATGAACACTTTTCACATTCTCCCGTGCAACTCGGCTGCTAGTCCTCCTTTCATGCAGAATCTTAAGGTCCTAGCTCATGTCCAAGGCACCAAAGCCAGCTAAAAAGTCAATAATCGATATCTAAAATTCCAATTGTACTACTTCTTACTAGCTATTACATCAACTTAGAAGCTTCATCTGTGTTCTACTATGGTGCTTTTAGTGTCTCCGCATACCGCAGCACGCGACATAGCTTTGCAGACGATAAGTACAATCGTTTCAGAGATAAGAGCGGCCAATGTCACGATCCGGTTTTAAGTCGATTCGATAACAAATGACGAAAATGGACCGATTTCTCAGGTTTTTACTACAGATGAAAACTTTTCACATTCTCCCGTGCAACTCGGCTGCTAGTCCTCCTTTCATGCAGAATCTTAAGGTCCTAGCTCATGTCCAAAGCACCAAAGCCAGCTAAAAGTCAATAATCGATACCTAAAACTGGTATTGTACTAATTCTTACTGGCTATTACATCATCTTAGAAGCTTCATCTGTGTTCTACTTTGGTGCTTTTAGTGTCTCCGCTAACCGCAGCACGCGACATAGCTTTCAGACGATAAGTACAACCGTTTCAGAGAAAAGAGCAGCCAATGTGACGATCTGGCTTTAAGACGAATCGATAACCAATGACGAAAACGTATGGATTTTTCAGGTTTTTACTACATATGAACACTTTTCACATTCTCCCGTACAACTCGGCTGCTAGTCCTTCTTTCATGCAGAATCTTAAGGTCCTAGCTCATGTCCAAGGCACCAAAGCCAGCTACAAAGTCAATAATCGATACCTAAAACTTGAATTGTACTACTTCTTACTGGCTATTACATCAACTTAGAAGCTTCAACTGTGTTCTACTATGGTGCATTTAGTGTCTTTGCATACCGCAGCACGCGACATAGCTTTCAGACGATAAATACAACCGTTTCGGAGAGACTAGCGGGCAATGTGGCGATCTGGCTTTAAGTCGATTCGATAACAAATGACGAAAACCGACGGATTTCTCAGGTTTTTACCACATATGAACACTTTTCACATTCTCCCGTGCAACTCGGCTCCTAGTCCTCCTTTCATACAGAATCTTAAGGTCCTAGCTCATGTCCAAGGCACCAAAGCCAGCAGAAAGTCAATAATCGATAAGTAAAACTTGAATTGTACTACTTCTTACTGGCTATTACATCAAATTAGAAGCTTGATCTGTGTTCTACTATGGTGCCTTTAGTGTCTCCGCATACCGCAGCAACGAGACATAGCTTTGCAGACGATAAGTACAACCGTTTCAGAGAGTAGAGCGGAAAATGTGACGATCTGGCTTTAAGTCGATTCGATAACAAATGACGATGGCGAACGGATCTCTCAGGTTTTTACTACATATGAGCACTTTCCACATTCTCTCGTGCAACTTGGCTGCTAGTCCTCCTCTCATGCAGATTCTTAGGGTCCTAGCTCATGTCCAAGGCACCAAAGCCAGCTAAAAAGTCAATAATCGATACCTAAAACTTGAATTGTACTACTTCTTACTGGCTATTAAATCAACATAGAAGCTTCATCTGTGTTCTACTATGGTGATTTTAGTGTCTCCACATACCGCAGAACGCGACATAGCTTTGCAGACGATAAGTACAACCGTTTCAGAGAGCAGAGCGGCCAATGTGACGATCTGGCTCTAAGTCGATTCGATAACAAATGACGAAAACGGACGTATTTCTCAGGTTTTTACTATATATGAACACTTTTCAAATTCTTCCGTGCAACTTGGCTGTTAGTCATCCTTTCATGCAGAATTTTAAGGTCCTAGCTCATGTCCAACGCACCAAAGACAGCTAAAAAGTCAATAATCGATACCTAAAACTTGAGTTGTACTACTTCTTACTGGCTATTACATCAACTTATATGCTTCATCTGTGTTCTGCTATGGTGCTTTTAGAGTCTCCACATACCGCAGCACTGCGACATAGCTTTCAGACGATAAGTACAACCGTTTCAGAGAGAAGAGCGGCCAATGTGACGATCTGGCTTTAAGTCGATTCGATAACAAATGACGAAAACGGACGGATTTCTCAGGTTTTTACAATGTCCCGTGCAATTCGGCTGCTAGTCCCCCTTTCATGCAGAATCTTAAGGTCCTAGCTCATGTCCAAGGCACCAAAGCCAGCTAAAAAGTCAATAATCGAGACCTAAAACTGGTATTGTACTAATTCTTACTGGCTATTACATCATCTTAGAAGCTTCATCTGTGTTGTACTATGGTGCTTTTAGTGTCTCCGCATACCGCAGCACGCGACATAGCTTTCAGACGATAAGTACAACCGTTTCAGAGAGAAGAGCGGCCAATGTGACGATCTGGCTTTAAGTCGATTCGATATTAAATGACGAAAACGGACGGAATTCTCAGGTTTTTACTACATATGAACACTTTTCACATTTTCCCGATCAACTCGGCTGCTAGTACTCCTTTCATGCAGAATCTTAAGGACCTAGCTCATGTCCAAAGCACCAAAGCCAGCTAAAAGTCAATAATCGATACCTAAAACTTGAATTGTACTACTTCTTAGTGGCTATTACATCAACTTAGAAGCTTCATCTGTGTTCTACTATGGTGCTTTTAGTGTCTCCGCATACCGCAGCACGCGACATAGCTTTCTGACGATAAGTACAACTGTTTCAGAGAGAAGAGCGGCCAATGTGACGATCTGGCTTTAAGTCGATTCAATAACAAGTGACGAAAACGGACGGATTTCTCAGGTTTTTACTACATATGAACACTTTTCACACTCTCTCGTGCAACTCGGCTGCTAGTCCTCCTTTCATGCAGAATCTTAAGGTCCTAGCTCATGTCCAAGGCACCAAAGCCAGCTAAAAAGTCAATAATCGATACCTAAAACTTGAATTGTACTACTTCTTACTGGCTATTACATCAACTTAGAAGCCTCATCTGTGTTCTACGATGGTGATTTTAGTGTCTCCGCATACCGCAGCACGCGACATAGCTTTGCAGACGATAAGTACAACCGTTTCAGAGAGCAGAGCGGCCAATGTGACGATCTGGCTTGAAGACGATTCCATAATAAATGACGATAACGAACGGATTTCTCAGGTTTTTACTACGTATAAACACTTTTCACATTTTCCCGTGCAACTCAGCTGCTAGTCCTCCTTTTATGCAGAATCTTAAGGTCCTAACTCATGTCCAAGGCACCAAAGCCAGCTAAAAAGTCAAAAATCGATACCTAAAACTGGTATTGTACTAATCCTTACTGGCTATTACATCATCTCTGAAGCTTCATCTGTGTTCTACTATGGTGCTTTTAGTGTCTCCGCATACCGCAGCACGTGACGTAGCTTTGCAGACGATAAGTACAACCGTTTCAGAGAGAAGAGCGGCCAATGTTACGATCTGGCTTTAAGTCGATTCAATAACAAACGACGAAAACGGACGGATTTCTCAGGTTTTTACTACATATGAAGACTTTTCACATCCTCCCGTTCAACTCGGCTGCTAGTACTCCTTTCATGCAGAATCGTAAGGTCCTAGCTCATGTCCAAGGCACCAAAGCCAGCTAAAAAGTCAATAATCGATACCTAAAACTTGAATTGTACTACTTCTTACTGGCTATTACATCTACTTAGAAGCTTCATCTGTGTTCTACTATGGTGATTTTAGGGTCTCCGCATACCGCAGCACGCGACATAGCTTTGCAGACGATAAGTACAACCGTTTCAGAGAGAAGAGCGGCCAATGTGACGATCTGGCTTTCAGTCGATTCGATAACAAATGACGATAACGAACGAATTTCTCATTTTTTTACTAGGTATGAACACTTTTCACATTCTCCCGTGCAACTCGGCTGCTAGTCCTCCTTTCATGCAGAATCTTAAGGTCCTAGCTCATGTCCAAGGCAGCAAAGCCAGCTAAAAAGTCAATAATCGATACCTAAAACTGGTATTGTACTAATTCTTACTGGCTATTACATCATCTTAGAAGCTTCATCTGTGTTCTACTATGGTGCTTTTAGTGTCTCTGCATACCGCAGCACGCGACATAGCTTTCAGACGATAAGTACAACCGTTTCAGAGAGAAAAGCGGCCAATGTGACGATCAGGCTTTAAGTCGATTCGATAACAAATGACGAAATGGGACGGATTTCTCAGTTTTGTACTACATATGAAGACTTTTCACATCCTCCCGTTCAACTCGGCTGCTAGTACTCCTTTCATGCAGAATCGTAAGGTCCTAGCTCATGTCCAAGGCACCAAAGCCAGCTAAAAAGTCAATAATCGATTCCTAAAACTTGAATTGTACTACTTCTTACTGGCTATTACATCTACTTAGAAGCTTCATCTGTGTTCTACTATGGTGATTTTAGGGTCTCCGCATACCGCAGCACGCGACATAGCTTTGCAGACGATAAGTACAACCGTTTCAGAGAGAAGAGCGGCCAACGTGACGATCTGGCTTTCAGTCGATTCGATAACAAATGACGAAAACGGACGGATTTCTCTGGTTTTTACTACATATGAACACTTTTCACATTCTCCCTTGCTACTCGGCTGCTAGTCCTCCTTTCATGCAGAATCTTAAGGTCCTAGCTCATGTCCAAGGCACAAAAGCCAGCTAAAAAGTCAATAATCGATATCTAAAATTTCAATTGTACTACTTCTTACTGGTTTTTACATCAACTTAGAAGCTTCATCTGTGTTCTACTATGGTGCTATTAGTGTCTCCGCATACCGCAGCACGCGACATAGCTTTCAGACAATAAGTACAACAGTTTCAGAGAGAAAAGCGGCCAATGTGACGACCTGGCTTTAAGTCGATTCGATAACAAATGACGATAACGAACGAATTTCTCATTTTTTTACTAGGTATGAACACTTTTCACATTCTCCCGTGCAACGCGGCTGCTAGTCCTCCTTTCATGCAGAATCTTAAGGTCCTAGCTCATGTCCAAGGCAGCAAAGCCAGCTAAAAAGTCAATAATCGATACCTAAAACTGGTATTGTACTAATTCTTACTGGCTATTACATCATCTTAGAAGCTTCATCTGTGTTCTACTATGGTGCTTTTAGTGTCTCTGCATACCGCAGCACGCGACATAGCTTTCAGACGATAAGTACAACCGTTTCAGAGAGAAAAGCGGCCAATGTGACGATCAGGCTTTAAGTCGATTCGATAACAAATGACGAAATGGGACGGATATCTCAGTTTTGTACTACATATGAAGACTTTTCACATCCTCCCGTTCAACTCGGCTGCTAGTACTCCTTTCATGCAGAATCGTAAGGTCCTAGCTCATGTCCAAGGCACCAAAGCCAGCTAAAAAGTCAATAATCGATACCTAAAACTTGAATTGTACTACTTCTTACTGGCTATTACATCTACTTAGAAGCTTCATCTGTGTTCTACTATGGTGATTTTAGGGTCTCCGCATACCGCAGCACGCGACATAGCTTTGCAGACGATAAGTACAACCGTTTCAGAGAGAAGAGCGGCCAACGTGACGATCTGGCTTTCAGTCGATTCGATAACAAATGACGAAAACGGACGGATTTCTCTGGTTTTTACTACATATGAACACTTTTCACATTCTCCCTTGCTACTCGGCTGCTAGTCCTCCTTTCATGCAGAATCTTAAGGTCCTAGCTCATGTCCAAGGCACAAAAGCCAGCTAAAAAGTCAATAATCGATATCTAAAATTTCAATTGTACTACTTCTTACTGGTTATTACATCAACTTAGAAGCTTCATCTGTGTTCTACTATGATGCTATTAGTGTCTCCGCATACCGCAGCACGCGACATAGCTTTCAGACAATAAGTACAACCGTTTCAGAGAGAAAAGCGGCCAATGTGACGACCTGGCTTTAAGTCGATTCGATAACAAATGACGATAACGAACGAATTTCTCATTTTTTTACTAGGTATGAACACTTTTCACATTCTCCCGTGCAACTCGGCTGCTAGTCCTCCTTTCATGCAGAATCTTAAGGTCCTAGCTCATGTCCAAGGCAGCAAAGCCAGCTAAAAAGTCAATAATCGATACCTAAAACTGGTATTGTACTAATTCTTACTGGCTATTACATCATCTTAGAAGCTTCATCTGTGTTCTACTATGGTGCTTTTAGTGTCTCCGCATACCGCAGCACGCGACATAGCTTTCAGACGATAAGTACAACCGTTTCAGAGAGAAGAGCGGCCAATGTGACGATCTGGCTTTCAGTCGATTCGATAACAAATGACGAAAACGGACGGATTTCTCAGGTTTTTACTACATATGAACACTTTTCACATTCTCCCTTGCTACTCGGGTGCTAGTCCTCCTTTCATGCAGAATCTTAAGGTCCTAGCTCATGTCCAAGGCACAAAAGCCAGCTAAAAAGTCAATAATCGATATCTAAAATTTCAATTGTACTACTTCTTACTGGTTATTACATCAACTTAGAAGCTTCATCTGTGTTCTACTATGGAGCTATTAGTGTCTCCGCATACCGCAGCACGCGACATAGCTTCCAGACAATAAGTACAACCGTTTCAGAGAGAAGAGCGGCCAATGTGACGATCTGGCTTAAAGCCGATTCGATAACAAATGACGAAAACGGACGGATTTCTCAGGTTTTTACTACAAATGAAGACTTTTCACATCCTCCCGTTCAACTCGGCTGCTAGTACTCCTTTCATGCAGAATCGTAAGGTCCTAGCTCATGTCCAAGGCACCAAAGCCAGCTAAAAGTCAATAATCGGTACCTAAAACTGGTATTGTACTAATTCTTACTGGCTATTACATCATCTTATAAGCTTCATCTGTGTTCTACTATGGTGCTTTTAGTGTCTCCGCATACCGCAGCACGCCCCATAGCTTTCAGACGATAAGTACAACCGTTTCAGAGCGAAGAGCGGCCAATGTGACGATCTGGCTTTAAGTCGATTCGATAACAAATGACGAAAACGGACGGATTTCTCAGGTTTTTACTACATGTGAACACTTTTCACATTCTCCCATGCAACTCGGCTGCTAGTCCTCCTTTCATGCAGAATCTTATGGTCCTAGCTCATGTCCAAGGCACCAAAGCCAGGTAAAAGTCAATAATCGATGCCTAAAACTTGAATTGTACTACTTCTTACTGGCTATTACATCATCTTAGAAGCTTCATCTGTGTTCTACTATGGTGCTTTTAGTGTCTCCGCATACCGCAGCACGCGACATAGCTTTCAGACGATAAGTACAACCGTTTCAGAGAGAAGAGCGGCCAATGTGACGACCTGGCTTTAAGTCGATTCGATAACAAATGACGATAACGAACGAATTTATCAGGTTTTTACTACGTATGAACACTTTTCACATTCTCCCGTGCAACTCGGCTGCTAGTCGTCCTTTCATGCAGAATCTTAAGGTCCTAGCTCATGTCCAAGGCAGCAAAGCCAGCTAAAAAGTCAATAATCGATACCTAAAACTGGTATTGTACTAATTCTTACTGGCTATTACATCATCTTAGAAGCTTCATCTGTGTTCTACTATGGTGCTTTTAGTGTCTCTGCATACCGCAGCACGCGACATAGCTTTCAGACGATAAGTACAACCGTTTCAGAGAGAAAAGCGGCCAATGTGACGATCAGGCTTTAAGTCGATTCGATAACAAATGACGAAAAGGGACGGATTTCTCAGTTTTGTACTACATATGAAGACTTTTCACATCCTCCCGTTCAACTCGGCTGCTAGTACTCCTTTCATGCAGAATCGTAAGGTCCTAGCTCATGTCCAAGGCACCAAAGCCAGCTAAAAAGTCAATAATCGATTCCTAAAACTTGAATTGTACTACTTCTTACTGGCTATTACATCTACTTAGAAGCTTCATCTGTGTTCTACTATGGTGATTTTAGGGTCTCCGCATACCGCAGCACGCGACATAGCTTTGCAGACGATAAGTACAACCGTTTCAGAGAGAAGAGCGGCCAATGTGACGATCTGGCTTTCAGTCGATTCGATAACAAATGACGAAAACGGACGGATTTCTCTGGTTTTTACTACATATGAACACTTTTCACATTCTCCCTTGCTACTCGGCTGCTAGTCCTCCTTTCATGCAGAATCTTAAGGTCCTAGCTCATGTCCAAGGCACAAAAGCCAGCTAAAAAGTCAATAATCGATATCTAAAATTTCAATTGTACTACTTCTTACTGGTTATTACATCAACTTAGAAGCTTCATCTGTGTTCTACTATGGTGCTATTAGTGTCTCCGCATACCGCAGCACGCGACATAGCTTTCAGACAATAAGTACAACAGTTTCAGAGAGAAAAGCGGCCAATGTGACGATCTGGCTTTAAGCCGATTCGATAACAAATGACGAAAACGGACGGATTTCTCAGGTTTTTACTACAAATGAAGACTTTTCACATCCTCCCGTTCAACTCGGCTGCTAGTACTCCTTTCATGCAGAATCGTAAGGTCCTAGCTCATGTCCAAGGCACCAAAGCCAGCTAAAAGTCAATAATCGGTACCTAAAACTGGTATTGTACTAATTCTTACTGGCTATTACATCATCTTATAAGCTTCATCTGTGTTCTACTATGGTGCTTTTAGTGTCTCCGCATACCGCAGCACGCCACATAGCTTTCAGACGATAAGTACAACTGTTTCAGAGCGAAGAGCGGCCAATGTGACGATCTGGCTTTAAGTCGATTCGATAACAAATGACGAAAACGGACGGATTTCTCAGGTTTTTACTACATGTGAACACTTTTCACATTCTCCCATGCAACTCGGCTGCTAGTCCTCCTTTCATGCAGAATCTTATGGTCCTAGCTCATGTCCAAGGCACCAAAGCCAGCTAAAAAGTCAATAATCGATACCTAAAACTTGAGTTGTACTACTTCTTACTAGCTATTACATCAACTTAGAAGTTTCATCTGTGTTCTACAATGGTGCTTTTAGTGTCTCCACATACCGCAGCACGCGACATAGCTTTGCAGACGATAAGTACAACCGTTTCAGAGAGAAGAGTGGCTAATGTGACGATCTGGCTTTCAGTCGATTGTATAACAAATGACGAAAACCGACGGATTTCTCAGGTTTTTACTACATATGAACACTTTTCACATTCTCCCTTGCTACTCGGCTGCTAGTCCTCCTTTCATGCAGAATCTTAAGGTCCTAGCTCATGTCCAAGGCACCAAAGAATGGTAAAAAGTCAATAATCGATATCTAAAATTTCACTTGTACTACTTCTTACTGGCTATTACATCAACTTAGAAGCTTCATCTGTGTTCTACTATGGTGCTTTTAGTGCCTCCACATACCGCAGCACGCGACATAGCTTTGCAGCGGATAAGTACAACCGTTTCAGAGAGAAGAGCGGCCAATGTGACGATCTAACTTTAAGTCGATTCGATAACAAATGACGAAAACGGACGGATTTCTCAGGTTTTTGCTACATATGAACACTTTTCACATCCTCCCGTGCAACTCGGCTGCAAGTCCTCCTTTCATGCAGAATCTTAAGGTCCTAGCTCATGTCCAAGGCACCAAAGCCAGCTAAAAAGTCAATAATCGATACTAAATCTGGTATTGTACTAATTCTTACTGGCTATTACATCATCTTAGAAGTTTCATCTGTGTTCTACTATGGTGCTTTTAGTGTCTCCGCATACTGCAGCACGCGACATAGCTTTGCAGACGATAAGTACAACCGTTTCAGAGAGAAGAGTGGCCAATGTGACGATCTGGCTTTAAGTCGATTCGATAACAAATGACGAAAACGGACGGATTTCTCAGGTTTTTACTACATATGAACACTTTTCACATTCTCCCGTGCAACTCGGCTGCTAGTCCTCCTTTCATGCAGAATCTTAAGGTCCTAGCTCATGTCCAAGGCACCAAATCCAGCTAAAAAGTCAATAATCGATACCTAGAACTTGAGTTGTACTACTTCTTACTGGCTATTACATCATCTTAGAAGCTTCATCTGCGTTCTACTATGGTGCTTTTAGTGTCTCCGCATACCGCAGCACGCGACATAGCTTTCAGACGATAAGTACAACCGATTCAGAGAGAAGAGCGGCCAATGTGACGATCTGGCTTTAAGTCGATTCGATAACAAATGACGAATACAGACGGATTTCTCAGGTTTTTACTACATATGAACACTTTTCACATGGTCTCGTGCAACTCGGCTGCTAGTCCTCGTTTCATGCAGAATCTTATGGTCCTAGCTCATGTCCAAGGCACCAAAGCCAGCTAAAAAGTCAATAATCGATACCAAGTACTTGAGATGTACTACTTCTTACTGGCTATTACATCAACTTAGAAGCTTCATCTGTGTTCTACTATGGTGCTTTTAGTGCCTCCACATGCCGCAGCACGCGACATAGCTTTGCAGACGATAAGTACAACCGTTTCAGAGAGAAGAGCGGCCAATGTGACGATCTGGCTTTAAGTCGATTCGATAACAAATGACGAAAATGGACGGATTTCTCAGGTTTTTACTACATATGAACACTTTTCACCTTCTCCCGTGCAACTTGGCTGCTAGTCTTCCTTTCATGCAGAATCTTAAGGTCTTAGCTCACGTCCAATGCACCAAAGCCAGCTAAAAAGTCAAAAATCGATACCTAAAACTTGGATTGTACTACTTCTTACTGGCTATTACATCAACTTAGAAGCTTCATCTGTGTTCTACTATGGTGCTTTTAGTGTCTCCGCATACCGCAGCACGCGACATAGCTTTCAGACGATAAGTACAACCGTTTCAGAGAGAAAAGCGGCCAATGTGACGATCAGGCTTTAAGTCGATTCGATAACAAATGACGAAAAGGGACGGATTTCTCAGTTTTGTACTACATATGAACACTTTTCACAATCTCGCGTGCAATTCGGCTGTTAGTACTCCTTTCATGCAGAATCTTAAGGTCCTAGCTCATGTCCAAGGCACCAAAGCCAGCTAAAAAGTCAATAATCGATACCTAAATGTGGTATTGTACTAATTCTTACTGGCTATTACATCAACTTAGAAGCTTCATCTGTGTTCTACTATGGTGCTTTTAGTGTCTCCGCATACTACAGCACGCGACATAGCTTTCAGACGATAAGTACAACCGTTTCAGAGAGAAGAGTGGCCAATGTGACGATCTGGCTTTAAGTCGATTCGATAACAAATGACGAATACAGACGGATTTCTCAGGTTTTTACTACATATGAACACTTTTCACACTCTCTCGTGCAACTCGGCATGCTAGTCCTCGTTTCATGCAGAATCTTATGGTCCTAGCTCATGTCCAAGGCACCAAAGCCAGCTAAAAAGTCAATAATCGATATCTAGAACTTGAGATGTACTACTTCTTACTGGCTATTACATCAACTTAGAAGGTTCATCTGTGTTCTACTATGGTGCTTTTAGAGTCTCCACACACCGCAACATGCGACATAGCTTTGCAGACGATATGTACAACCGTTTCAGACAGAAGAGCGGCCAATGTGACGACCTGGCTTTAAGTCGATTCGATAACAAATGACGGAAACGGACGGATTTCT